>NC_135204.1:8111472-10611472 GCF_050948175.1 Xylocopa sonorina | reverse complement strand
GTACACGCTCGTCAAAGCGTCTCGTTAATGCCGCGTAAATTCCGCGGGACGTTTTTATAACGTCGAGAATCTTTTCGACTCTCGCTCTTCCTTTCCTGATTTTTCCCGCGCGCCACGCGGAATAAACGTTCCCCGAACCTTTACGGCCCGCTATAAATTAAAAGGGACACGTGAAAACTTTGTAACTGTTCCGTACGGTATTTTTCGGCTGGCCGTCGCCCGCGGTCGAAGAACGCATAATTTATACCGATCGTTCGTCACGCCCCGAAAAAAGTGAAACGACAACAAAAAGGACACGCGTCCTCTTCCCCTTTCGTGCCCTGCGTCCATCGATTTCGATCGGCGGTCGATCGCGTGTCCAACGAGAAGCGAAGGCTCTCCGTCGACTCTTTTAGCGGCACAGGTGCGGAGAAGCGCAACGGACGAAACAAATAATAATCGAACCCGTACGCGCGATGCTCGGACGATTACCGTCCATTTACGCGACGCTTAAATCGCGTTTCGACTTATAGTTTCTCCATCCCCTGTCCGCGACTCCCGAGTGCAGTTCGGTGTTATCGTTTCCGAACGCCGGTCGCGTAATTATCGTCGAATCGAAGCTTCGCGTTGCGTTTTCATCGACGAGTAGCTTATTACTTAGTATCGCAAGTACGATATTAGGGAATGGAGATATTGTAAATGAGGGTAGAGAGTGCGGGACTATAATGGGGGTGGGGGAGGGTATAAAGGACAGGAAGATCTTTTAATGACAGCTGGAAATCTGCTCGGTGGATGTCCGCGGGAGAGGCGAGATAGCATCGTCGATATTCCCAATGCCTACAGTGAACTCGATAAACAGGTTTGCGCACGACGATGCAGATCGTTAAGGCACCATTGAAATCTATATCTCATTGTTACTCACCACCGTATATGTATCTCTTCCTCTGGTCTACGTGGTCTGAATTCGATCGCGCGTGTTATTCAATCAGATTGTATATTAACGCTGACATCGCAGCGTGAGATTTTTCTCGGGAAAATCTTATCTTAAACGAATCGACACCGTCTTCTCTCCTCGATGAAATTACCCTCTATACAACCAACATTATTTCTAATCTCTCTATGCGATCTGCGATCATCGTTGCTCCGTACGGTTCGCATTCGTTTCTTCTTCTTCTCGGACGAAACGTCGCGATTAACCCTCGCCGGATAATCGACGAAGATGATCCTCGTTACGGGTATGATTTGGTCGACGATTCGTCGGAAATTGTTGCACACCTCGTTTGTATACCTAGTGGTACAGTTTCCACAGCTGGGATTGCTTTTATTCGAGCGCAGAGCATAGGGGGGTGGCGAACAAGGGCGGAAGAGGCACGAAGAGGTACGAAGAGACGCGAGCAGGGTGGGGTTCGAACGAAAATTTTCGGCTGACTTCTCGACGGTCTAATAAAGTTCCACGAGTTCTCTATTAACAGGGAAAATGCAAATGGCGTGCAGCTTGATTCGCGTTTACGATAATTATTTTGCGTTGTATGCATATTAACGACGCGGCATGCGTGCATGCGTGCACTCGAAAAGTTGCCTGAGTGGAACGTACACCGAGTGACACGCTACAACCGAATGCATGATTCATGTGCCAATTATCGTTCACACAGTTAAACGGGTTTAGCAGCTTGTACAGACACACGTGTACACACCCGCGCGCGACTCTCTCTTCTTCGTCTTTTCCTCTCTATTTTCGTCCTTTTTTCTTTTTTCACTCTTTTGATCTCCAGCCTCGCCAACCCCTTTCGCCGTCCCCGGCGTCACTTGCCTTCTCTCTTATTCCGTCATTCACTCCATCTGTTCCTTTATCCTCCTTTACCTTCGGTTCGTTTTACCTCGTCTCCTCCTCTCTGTTGGCTCGCGCTAGCTTTTCTTCGTTTATCGTTTATCTCGCTCTACCCTCTTCCGTTAACCCTTTACCTCTCGTTGTCTCCGTTCGAACCGTGGTTCAACTCTGTGTTCCCCTTGCTCTTTAATTCACCAGCTAGCGGCGTCTATCGGTTTCTCTCTCTCTCTCTCTCTGACGTTTCACTTTCCATCCTGTTCTCGACGATGCGGTGGCTCGAGGTCTTGCTCGGCTAGAGGAGCATGTGTGCAGTGTGTTCTCCTCTGCAATAGGCGGCCGACAACAGAACGCATAGATATACACAGAGACGGTCGGTGAACGACTTGCACAAAAAGCTCTGTAAACGGCGTTGCGTGCGCAAGGGTATTGGAATCTTTCGCTTGCGATGCTATCTTCTTCGGGCAGGGGGATGAACCGTGGTTCGAGGGAGGGGTGTTCGCCGGAGAAAATTACTTTGGCTTTTCTGCGCTGATATACTCCAGCTTGAATTACAGGGATATGGATTTTATAGGGAGGACGAGCCGTTTTTATTGTTTGTTCGGTAATTGATTAGCTCGGATCCCAATTTGAAACTATTTTCGCGATATCGCGATAAAGTAAACGCTGGCGAGCGCTCGCGAGAGACAGAGTGTCGGGTGGGTCGTTGGGAGTGATGCGATTTGAATATCGATTGACAATCGTCGAGTTATCCAGTCGATAACTTACGTGGTCGCTAGACAAAGAAGACAGCGGATCGCTTCGTTGTACATTCAAGAGGCATACCGAGTCGAGACTTCCACCAGCGGAATGTTTTTCGAAATTCGTTTCGAGCATATTTATCAAGGCTAAAGTACTCACCTGTTTCTTTTTTCTTTCTTTTTTTTGCGCAAGCGAATTATCTCTTAATTAATCGATCGGTTGCTCCGAAAACTTTCGACTCGCAATGATGAAATCAGCGCGACCACCGAAGTAGCGAACGACAGTAGCAGGGGTTGGGTGGACGCGGAGATTATGTCGCGTTTTGGTCGCGAATTCGATATTAATCGATACGAACGGATGGCCCGTATTATTCTCTCTCGGTTGCTCTTTCGCGCTCGGGAGGAAAAAAAAAAAATGTCACGGATATATACCGTCGCCTTTTTTCCGCAACGTACAAAACGTAACGTATTCATTTTCTATATAGAGCGCGGGTCTGGAATATAAAGTTGGTGATTTATTTTAAACCCGTCGTATCGTTGAAAAATACGAGCCCAGGGGCAATTGTTTACCTTTCTATTTACCTCTCTTGTACCTGACTCTCGGTCGGTAACTGGTGTACCCTGTTCGCTTTTCTACCGACGGTGGATATGATCCGTGCAATTTCTCCCCTTGAAAATATAATAACCGCGCAACTAGGAAAATCAATTTCCCGGCCGTGCGTCGGTTGCGGTGCGCTCGGCCCCGCTGTTTGTTTGTATTCGTTGCGTTTCGAAAAAACATCGTCGACGCAGTTCCCACGCGTACGTCGACGGGAATGAAATCGATGGTTCGATCGTTTTCAGGCGGTTTTCCTCGATCGGGACGAGAAAGGAGGAAAACGGCGTGCGTTTCCATCGCGCAGCTACTCGGACGAACGGAGACCGTGTGTACGAGTCTGGTAAATTTGCAGGGGAAGCCACACACGTTCTTAAGCTCCTAATTAAAAGCCACGATGCCTGGCTTTAATTTGGCGTACCTCCATTCACGGTTCCTCGTAAAGACCGCCCTGAAATATCACTCGCCGTAATAGAAATTTCGTCGGGCGATTTTCCGAGTTTCTCAAATATCGCGATCGCGTGTAACTCGAACTCGTTGGCTCCTGTATAAAGGGGAAAAACGCCTTTTTTTGTGGTTCTTCCTTTCGATCGCGGTCTAATTTATAGAGCGTTTATAATTTACGAACTTTTTCTTCATCGGTTCGACCAGTTATTAACGAGATTTTAAAACTAGTTTTAGATTCGCAGGAGGTTAAATATTGAAATTCTACCGGGTATACGTGTGTTTTAGTCGAAATAACATTGTGAGTGACATTAAACGCCGGCCAGATCAATATCTGCATTACGGTCTCTACAGAGCGGGTCGTAAAATAAATCTCCAGCTGAAATGTTATTATTACTCACTCGAAGATGGAAATTACACTGGTTAATGCTGGTAATCCTTGCGCTAAATTTAATCCGCTCCTACGTTAATTATAAATAACTATTCTAAATTGAAATAGGTTGCGCAATCGCGAAATGTGTGCTCCAGAAACCGTCCACCTCGGACGGCTTTCGCGTATCGATAAGATGATCGTTTAAGAGAGTGATTGTTCGCTGGTTTTAACCCGCGGAGCGCGTAATTTTTGACAAGTGGTTCGTTAAAAATTCAACTGCCCCGTTGCTACGGCCGTGCAAACATTCGAGCCAGAACGGCTTATTTACGAAGGCAACGGTATTATAATATCCTTCAATTCGAATGGCGTACGAACTGATTCAGCCTTTGCATGACTAAATTGGTTGAAAACTCGCGGGAGAGCGAGCGAGAGGGAACGGGAATGTCCATCAGGGTATAACTATGTATGCTCTGCATAATGCATCCGTGTGTCTCTCCCACCGTCGCGCATCGGGGGTGACCGTGTGTAGTAGTGGAGAACGCGCGAGAACGGAGGGCATCTGTTTTGTATGTGCACCGTGAATTTGAACACGTGTTTCATTTAAATATTTGTACCTGAAACTCGAATGTCGTCAATTTACGCAAAACGCCTTCCCGCGAGAGGAGTCCGTTGGCAGTAGCGCTTAAAAATTTCATCCCGTCCGCGGGGGTTACGAAAATTTCCCAAGATTTTCGCTACTATTTGCGAGGAGATCGACATCGAGAATCGGTCGAGAAAAAGGGGGGGGGAGGGGGGCGCGCGGCAATGCTCGCAATCAGGTTTAATCGAAGCGTTAATTAGCAGGGATATCGCGATTATACGTGCACGGTCGGTGTGGGATGGACGCGGAAACGTCGGTGGAAATAATTTTCACGTCGGGAAATATTTATATACGGGGGTAAAAAGTGGAGTAATCGTAATGGAAAATATTATTTAACGGGCGTACTCGGGGAACGATTTTTCTCCGTGTCCGGGGCTAATGGAAAATTTGTGTATTCAACGCGATATTCCGCTCTTAATGTAATAGTGCAACCGAAACACGCTGGAACTTCATTATGCATCTCTCTGTTCTCAATTATGCAGCTTTATTACAAATTTACAGCCGCGCGGTACACGCGGACTTGAATTTTAATTGTACATTAAAATCCGTTGCACCCTTTTCAAAAAGGCAATTGTTTCGCCGCTAATTGAACATAATTACGCGCGGTGCGCTCTCGTTGTTTATTAAATCGAACATATACATATATACATATATCGCGTACGCGTGAACGGTGGGCGCGCGCGTGCGTGTGCCCCGGTTAGAATAATTCTAAACACACGGACAGCCTCCATTAAACTGGAAACGTGTATTTACATTAAACCGTAACGCGGATACAAATCGATCGTGCTATCGATTATCAAACGCATTACCTAACCTCGAGGTGGTGGGCATTCTCGCGTGAGCGTGTTCAATTAGGCTAAAAATTACCAACGGCGAATCGTCGGCCAATCGCGTTTCACGCTCTCGGGGCATACGGGAAATCGTTGAGCGTAAACCGACGGAAAATCGTACGCGCCTAATTATAAACGCGCGTTGACGGTTCTTAAAAAACCCCTGGCAATCGTTTATTTCGAACGATATTAATGCCTCCCGATGCGTATTAATACTGCGACTGATAGATAAGAGTGAATTGGAGTCGCGCCAGCTGACGAGCATCTCTCTCTCTCTCTCTCTCTCTCTCTCTCTCTCTCTCTGTATTCGTTCCGTCGAATAAAATGGGAATGAACGAACGATGAATTTATAGAGCGGCCGAACCGGCACGAAAACCGACGAGTTGTCGATAAACTCCCGGAAATAACACTGTTGTCTCTGAAACAATTTTGTTACCGATCGCTGGCATCCGAATGAAACTCGATTAATTACCTTTCGCCCACCTTCCCTTCCTTTCGAGATTTTCTCCTCGATAATTCCTAGCTCCTTTCGACGGCAAGTTTTCATTCAATTATTTCATGCTTTCCTTACCGGCTGTGCGTTAAAAAAAGGCCTTGGCTATTTGAATGCGCCGGTCCTCTTTGAGAAATGGCCGGAGCAAGTAACTTTGCATAAAATCGATGAGCAGCGAAACAACCTAACTCCACTTCAGAGGGAAAAATTTCGCCGTCCCGTAGTCTACGTGTATATAACGGTTGCGTTGCGATGGGATTTACAATGGGAAAAGAGGTCGTACTTTTAAATAATGCTGGATATTCCTTTTTTCCATATAGAACGCCAGACAATATCGAACGGCGTGCAAATAAACTTCCCTCGAATAATACCTCCAACGTTGATCCTTGGAACGCATTGTATTATTCCATAAATTCTGCGTACGCTAAACTATTTCACCGGCCCGCCGATATATTCCCGCGAATCCAGCCAATTCTCGGAAAACTCTGATTTCCCGTTATTACTCGATCCGCCTACGATTCTTCCTATTATTCTTGTTGTTGTTGTTGTTGTTGTTGTAATAACGAAGCTGATGAAATAAAAAGAGAGGGAGGGCGCAAAAAGAAAAAAGAAAAAAGAGGAATAGAAAGTTCGTAAAGCCTGGAACGAGCTTCCCGGAAATGAGTAATACAGCGGTGGAAAAGCGCAGCGTGCTACGAAAAATGCATAAAAGCGAAGTATCTAGTCGAGCCGCGATAAGAGAGAGATTAAAAGGCACGAATTCGATATCTGTGTCGCGTAGAAAAAAAAAAAGAAACGATCGAAGGGGATAGAGGCGATCGCGTCTAAGCGCGCCAACTACCTACCTGACCGACTTGGTCGGACATCGCGAATTCCGCTCCCCTACCAGCCCGCGGCGGTGGGACTCGTTATTTTTGTCAATTTATTGTCTCCGTCAATGACAACTGGCTCTAAATAATAACTGGCTTGGGTTTTTCGTGCTCGCCGGTTGGCCCCCCTCGCGCGGTTGCATACTTACTCGCGAGAGTATAAACGCGCGAGCGAGAAGAGGAGGAAGAAAACGTGCGCGAGCGTCGGAGCGGGTCGGAGCGATAGGGTGGTAGCGTTGGCGCGGCCGGGACGGCCGAACGAAGGGTGAAGAAGACGGAGAACGGTCGAGCGAGCGTATCCGGTCGTTGCCACGTCTAGAGCTCGTTCACTTGTTTTGTCTCTCCCCACTCGCGCTATGTATCCACGTGTTAGGATGCATTCACACGGAAAGCCACTAGTCGTAAAACCTGCTTTTCAGTTCTCCTCGCATTTGTTATGGGGTTAATTGATGTTAAACGTTACGTGTGTGCCCGCGCGCGACCGCGCGCGACCGCGCGCATAGACGCTTCCAACAGACGTTTCTCAAAATTGTATACCCACCTACGTTATAATATGTGTTCCTCCTGTATCGTTTATTTAACCAGGGGAATAATTGTTTGGAATTCTTTCGTTTTCGCTCGAGCACCGTGGCACGGAGCGCGGGTTCAAAGGCGATCGTATTCGCCTGACAATTGCACGTGTGCCTATCGGACCAAGTCGATTAATATTATATTTCGTTTGCATTGTACGCGTATGTTGCCGGATACGCGATTTAATAATTAATTGATTATTAATTGTATCCTCGTCATCATCGTCATCATCATCGTTATTATTATTGTTGTTGTTGCTGTTATTATTATTGCTATTATTATTATTATTAGTATTATATTATTGTCATTATCATCGTTGCACGCTCGTGCGTATAATTTCGGCAGAACGTTAATTATTTATTCAATCGAAATTGAAGCCGGTAACGGAACGGAACGGTACGAAATTTGAATTAATTCGAATAGAGGAGGTTTTCTTGGTACCTCGTTAAATTGTTTATCGGTCGAGCGTTCGATGAGAAAAATCTAGTAGGAATGAAAAAGAGAGGAAAGAAAAAAAACGGAAATGAACGTTATTCTACTTTAATGTCACGTCGCGTTTAATATTTTACGGGGTCGGTAAGTGGCGAGAATATGGTATGCTCCGCTCATCGTACATACACGCGTACGTACAAGCATATACCGCGTACATACGTACACGCTTCCTTTACCAGAGGAGAAACTGAAAATACACATTTCACACGACCTGTGCCTCTTAAAATCAAGATCGTTTCAAATAGGAAGAAAAAGATTTATCGCCGTACGTGACTCGAATACACCGGCGTTTCTTCGGGCGAAAAACTTTTGTCCCATCAATTTCTACATGCGTGCACGTGTATAGCAAAATGGCCGCTTGAGTTTATGAGATAATGAAACAGATATTAAATGTACGAAAAAAGCCAATATTACACGATGCGGATCGTAATTGAATTTCAGTTATCGCTTCTCCTCTCTCGCTTTCTCCTCGCCTCGTCGTTCGTTTTCCTCCGTAATTTTTCTCAAATTACTCATTTTTTATCAACGCTGGAAAAATAGAAATATTCTAGACTCGACTCGGGTTTTCGTTGCTTTTCCCCACTATTTTTGTGGCTTACACGAACGTACAAAGGGTATTGATTTAGCCTCTACGTATACACCGGACGTTCGAGGGAACGTTTTTAAACAGAGCGTTAAAATTTTATCTCCGACACGGTGTCCACGGGCGCCGCGCGCGCGCGCGCGCACGTCTGTTATAACCGTTATTAAAGTTGCATCAACCAATTATAATAAAATAATTGAAAGGTGGAATTTCTAATTGGCTAATTAATTATTAATCGTACGATAAGTTGGGTAAAAATTTTTTTTACTCCCTCGTATTTATCATTCGTTAGAATCGTAATTGGCATGAATTATGAATCGTATTAAAATGGGCTTAAACGAACGAAATTACATATGTAGGAGGACGAGAGAGGGACATCGGGTGCGCGCCGGGCGTAATTTCTTCCCGTGGCGCCAACCAGAGATAGCCGAACGTTCGCGTTTCATAACCCGTAATTATCCCGGCGGATCGATTTATTTTTATCAACCGAACTAACCACCGGTTTTCATTAAGTCGAAGATTTAGCTTCCCGTTTCGCCGGTGGCCCGTGATAAACACGCGAAACGGGAACACCACGTGAAATAACTTGCCAACTCCAATGCCCTTGTAAGGCTTAATTTCCGTTTTCAGGATGCCTCGTGTAACGTTGCCTTACGAGTAATTTCACTATTTTCCCTGCGACCCGGGGTTTCCACTTAAATACCTTAGTTTAACGAAACAGTTTAACTATTGTCCGCCCGTAGAGGAGAGAGAGAAAGAGAGAGAGAAAGAGCGGTGGTGCGCAAGGCATTCCGGCCAAGAAATGAATCCACGAAATATTATTAGAGTACATTGTTATACTCGAGGCTCGAGTGGATATTAAATTTTCATCAACGGAAACGCGAGCGAACGTTCACCGCCTAGCCTATCGACCCCGTCGCTGCCCGTTGCGAGGCTAATTTTTTTCAAACGTCCCTCGGAAACCGGAAACCACGCGACTTGTCAATTTTTCTATTACGCTGCGTAGACGCGATCGGTCTATCCCGGCGGCGAACCCTCTCTGTTTTGCGGCTGCATAAAAATACTTGGCGTAACTTCTGCCTTCTTCCGTGAATCTCTCTTTCTCTCTCTCCCTCTGACCTCCCTCTGTTTTTCTCCCGCATTTTTCTTTCCCTTTTCTCCTCTTTTCTCCTCCTTCCCGGGGCTGCTGCGCTCTTTTGCTTCTCTCTTTCTGTTTCTCGTGCCGCCTCCTCCTACCACCAACCTTTCACTCCGTGTCTCTCCGTTTCTTCTCTTCCACCATTGCTTTACCATCTCTTCGTCCCAGTCCCTAGACAATATTTTACCAGCTTCCGCGTTGCTATAGTAACCACTCGCGACTTTCAACTTCTCCAAAGCTCCTCTGTACTTCTCTTTTCATCCACGAACCCTGGGTATATACCTTCGCGATTTCTTTTTGCCATTACGCGCCGATTTGTCCGCCCTCGACCCCTCCTCGATCTCCCGATTTTCCGACTAAATTCCCACAATCAAAACACGAAAATTCTTCTGCCCAGCCCAGAGTAAATACACGCGCGCATCGAATCGAGCGAGTAAAAGGGGGTCGCGAATTTCCGTCCTCGAGTAGGGAAATCAACGGTAAACTAACTTAACTCGACGATAATGCCTCGACATCCAGACACATCCTTGTATCGCGCTTTAACGTATCGGAAATTGAAAGGTTCCTGGGGATGTTCGAGGTCCTCGAGGATTCGAAATCATTCCCGATGCGTCCCGTGACGCGCTCCTTCCTCCTCCTCATCTTCTTCTTTCTTTTTCCTGCGTCGAGAGGTAAAACTGTTCCTTACGTTTCTATTACGTTCCCGAGAGGTGAATCAAGAATGGTGTTCGATGTGAAATATCGTCTTCCGAAAGTTATCCGACAAAACCGTACAACTGGCGATGTTATTGATGAGACAAGCTGCTCGGAATGTCCCTCGGGGGATCGATAGGACGAAAATTCGTAACGTTTACGAAACGGACTGTAATTTCGTCGGGAATAATAATTTTCCACGGGCCTCGAATTAATTTCGTACGGAAACGTATTTTCCTCGGAGAGCGTTTATTAAAGTTAGCACGAAAAAATTGTCCGGTATAATTTCAGTATCGTCGGAATGCCGTTTTATTACGCACGAAATTGCTCGAGTACGCAAAGTCATCCGGTGGGGAAAATTGTAAAAGCGGAAAATAAACTTTCGACGGGAAGAATCAGATTGATAGAAAACGTAAGCGTTTAAGCGATCGCCGATCGTTTTTATACGACCGGGGATGCACGGGTTCGCCAACTGATTCGCTTATTTTTCCTCTTCTCCCTACGAGAGACGCGAAATAATTTCGAAAATACGTACGGGCGAAAGAATGCTGAAACTGATGGCGGCAGTTGGAGAAAAGCAGTTTTCATAAAAGAGAGGGTGGGAGGGTCGAGGGGCGGGCCGGATTGAATCGAGGGCGATACACGGTTTCCCGACGTGAAATATATACCTTTTCAGATATTTTTTAATTAAGATTGTGATATTTGAATTTTTAATGGTCCTGCCTCGACGGGAAAATCGTTTAATCACGTAATTAAATACACTTCATCGGATTAATAATTTCATTTTCCGGACGTTCGTTTTCGTTGCAGCGCGGACAAAAGCGGCCAAGAAAGAGGATTAATTATCTTAATTAAAATCGCGACAGGTGACATTTAATATCCGTAGCGATAAACGTTCTTAATAAATTGTACGAAGCGCGACAAAACTCGCGTGTACGATTAACCAAAATTCGAGTGGATTCGTTTGTTGACACGCGTCCACCGTGCACTCGTGCTTTTTCGCGAGAAAAAAGACGAACGAACGGTACGCAAAATTCCGTCCACCTCGGCTCGCGTGTTCAATAAAATTACTGTAACGTCTTATCGCATCGAAAATTTTCTATCGCTCGTAGCACGTGCTCCGCGCTCCACCCCCTCGCCACGCCGCGATTTAATATGAAACTCTTTACGATAAATATAGAGATCGAGTCCAACTCCGCGTGGTCGTTTAAAGTGGCATTACGCGGAAATTGTATTTATAAATTTTCTCGAAACGTACGTTGCTGGTTGGTCGCTCGAACGGTGGTTCGATATCGAGAATTTCTGTTGCAACGTCTCTTGTAGAGGGGTTGAGAGGGTAGATTTCCGAATATTTCTCCAAAAGGTGGAAGACAGATCGACGGATAGACACTTGATTACCCCTCTATTGTTTATCATAGGGATTGGCACATAAAGGAGTATAATGCGTTCCCTCGTCGAACGCGAGTGCTCCCTTTCCCCCTCGGGCGCACGCATACGGTCGCGTACCAACGCCAATCCTGTTTCATCCTTGATAAGTCGGCTCCGCACACGTTCGCGCTGCGAACGTGTGACTTCTATTTAGATTACAGGGTCGTGCTTGTTATTCCGTGACGCGCGTACCAATGAAAAAGGGAATAGATTGCGGACGATGTTTTTAGCCATTTTTCGTATTGTATAAAACAGCGGGATAACAAAGAATAAAGCAACAAAAAATATAGAGAACAATGAACGGTCACGTTTTTCTTCGAACAACGCGTGCTCTGAAAACGTTTTCGAAAATATTTGTCGATTCTTACGTAACGCTGGCGTGGAGTTTTACGCAAATATTTGAATACAACTCGACGCAACTGCCAACGCGTTCAATCGAGGCGTTTGATTTTTCGTGAATTCAGCCTGGAAATCGACGGGGATGGAAAGGGAATGGACCGACGGCCGAGAGTAACTCTCGGATAATTTCGCGGTATCCTCGAAACGATGGACATTAATAACTGGCAATTGAAATCACGCGAGCCCCGAGGAAAAGAGGAAGAGCACTTTCATCAGTCGATGGAAACCGCATCGAGGGGGTGGTCGAAGGGGTGGTCGATGGGACGGCGGTTAAAATACGTTTGTTCATCCGCTGTCTACCTCGCGATTCACCTGCAGGCTATCCAGCGCATCTCGATATCTTACAAAACAGCGAGCGAACGCTTTCGACGAAACCGCGATGCCCACCACCCCCGCTTTTGCCCCGTGCTCGACGTTACTTTGTACGCTTCGAATCGAATTAAATCGGCGCGTGCAGCCTCGTTACGCGAGGGACGTTCCGCTAATACTCTCGCAATCAGATTTGCTATTGTGCGGTGAACGGAAGGAACTTTATTCCGACCCTCCCTCCGCCATCCTCTTTCGCTTCTTTCCTCGTCTTTGTCGCCTGGTAATAAATTTCATTTTCCACGGATGGATTATCGATCGATTAACGACGGAGGCGACGTCTTACTTTCGGTCCTCGTCGAGTTTTTCCTGCTCGTCTCGAGCAAATTTTCGATACGGCGATGCGCATTTTGACTCTGTTGAATTAGAATGGAACAACGTTCCGGAGCGTATTATGCAAACTGTAATTAACTGATATTTGCTGGTGGAGTCGATGGGCGCAACGGATAGCGACGTCAGCGAACGTGTATTACTGTAATTTATGAAATTGTACCGCGCTGTAATAATTGCGGTAATCAATGTTAAATACATATTTCAGATTCCGCTGACGTGTTCTGCTATTCTTTAAATGAAATTGAAAACTGGCTCCGCGAAATCCATGGAAATTCGTTTCGATCGAGAAACGCTCGAAGTAGGTGAGGAGAATGGTCTCGTCGTCGTCGTCGTCGTCGTCGTCGTCGTGGAAGGAAGAAAAAAATGGGAGAAGGAAAACTACGGAGGGAAAGGAGAAAAAAGATAAAAGTCGAAAGTTTAGAAAAGTATCCGTGTCTCGAAAGCGCTACTCGTAGCGTCAATAAGTTTGTAAGGGGGAGGCTTGTAAAATTTTTCCTCGAAAACGGCGCGACATTCGAGTATGAAAGGCCCTTTTGAACTCGTCTTAAGTTTGCCCGTATTTACGAGATTTCAGCATAGACGTCACGCGGAATGAAAGATTAAGGGTGCAAACAAAGTAAAAGGGAAATACACGGAACTGGTTAATAGTGAGGAGGGGGAGGGGGGTGGAAAAGGAGTTGGCCAGGGTGAAGGGCGCGTGCGCGGACGACGAAAGGGGTGAGTAAGCACGGGCGAAGTTTCGGTCAGCCGATCGTAGGTTTAATCGAATTAATAAAGGGCGCAAACGAAACTTTGTCGACGAGCACGCGACACGGTTGAAAATGCCCGGTTTCCCGGCCAAATATGTTTACTTTGCCTTCCCTCTTCCGTAATCCGATTTGCGCAAGATTTCGCGAGCGGCATTGTCAGGAGTAGCGATCGTTCGATCGGTCAGCCGGTTCCAGGGAACTTGATTGCCTGGGTGGGCTTCAACTTGATTGACAGGGTGGTGTCTCGGTTTTGATTTGCGTGGTACTAGAATGCAAATACGCTGTTACAGGACTCTCCGCTCTCCGTTCGCAATCCTCCTGTTTCCGCCTCGACTATATACGTACGTGGCTATGTACGCGTGTACACTCGTTCCTTGTTACTAGATATAAAAAGTTTGGCCGGTGTTATTGTTTGAAATGGTGAAACGTGGGACCGGGCAAGAGTTTCGGTTATACAACGTACGGGTTGGTAGGAAAAGTTTTCGGGGGTAGCACTCGCCGGGCGGTGGTGGTAGGAAAGTATTCGATTGAAATTTATACCGCGATCAATATTACCAAGGATTTTTAGAGGAGTTGAAAACTCGCGAGAAGTATAAACGAGTATTTGTAGAGGTCGAGTTTAATTTAGTTCCCGTGATAAAGTACACGATTTTATTTTCTCATAAGGGAATAGGCGTACGTATTACGCGGAGTAGGTAACCAGCGGCCTGCGCAATTACATGTTATTTTACTCGATGCGGGAAGAAAAATAGTTGGCAATCGAACGTGCGCCCCGGCACACAGTGTACCGGGTTGTTTAAAGCGCTCGTAAAATATAAACGCGGTCTTCTGTTTCTTTTCATTTTCGTTTTTCCTTTTTTCTTTTTTTTTTTTCTCTCTATAAAATGAAACGTTCTTTTATATTTATAATGCAGCACTTCGATCAATATTTGAAGACTTTAAACGTTAGCGAATACAGCAGGCAAAACGAGAACGTTTCGCATTGAATATCATTTAACGTTAAACGAACGATATCAGTTTTTGTTGCTCGCGATTCAACGTAACCGAGACTTTTTTCTCCTCTTTTTATTCGCGTTCGTTTAATTTAGTATTCGCGACATTTAATGGGCGAAGGTAAAGGGGAGTGACGCATGAATAATTTATTTAGAAAGCGGCAAAAACCTTCGGTTAGATGCAACTCGTTCCAACATTATTTCATACAAACGGTTAACAAGCTGTTCCATATATTGAGTTAATAAATTTGTTTTTCGTTTATTTCCAACCAAGAGGGAGAACGGGAGTGAGAGAGAAAGAGAGAGAGAGAGGGATAGGATGAGAGGGAGAAGGACGGTCTATATCTTACGAAAGTTTCTAAGAAAGATAAACATTTTCCTCGAACTTTTGCTGGTGAAGGAACATCCCTCTTCGTACATCTCGTTCAGGGATTCAATACGAAATTACATCGAGAGAGAGAGAGAGAGGGAAGCTCGCAGAATATTCAAGAAGTTTTTATGCTTGTAATCTCCGACAGAGATGTATAATTTTATGGCGATATTTGAAATATTAACAGAGCCGTTCAAAGAGTTGGAAGGACGTACACGTTTTACCTGGAAAATGCAAATCGTCCGTTCGTTTCGCAAATTGATGTAATGTAACTTTAAAAAGGATTAATTAAAAATGTCGACGTTGAACGAACAGAGGATACCGGATTGTTTTACGAGAGGTCTGTAATCGAAGGGATCGAACGAGCATCCGCAGGGGTGGACCTCTCGCGTTGTTCGAGGTCGGCGCGTGCCAGCGGCGCGTCGTTCCTTTTTTACCGCGCGAGAAAACAGAGGAGAGCGGCTTTTCTTCGGCGTGTAAACGGGACTTTACGCTATGGTTATTCATGCCATTCGCGTGTACGTACGAGCTTTCGCACATTCACGCCGCTCATTCATACAGGGAAAGGGTTATAAATACGCTTGCGCGTTTGCGAACACGTGCGCATACACCCGCGATGCGTAACGACCGTGTTACTTGCCCGCCTTCCGTCTCTTCCACTTTTACCCCACTTCTACCAACAGCATCCCGCTTTTGGCTCTGTTGTCGTCCCGTCATCGTCCCCGTTTCTCCTTCTCCTTCTCGTCTAGTCGTTTATTTGCCTATTTATCCGTTCAATGAAATCCATTCTGATATTGAGTTTCGCCCCCGTGCTTGTTGTTTCCTGTTTGTTTGCGCGTCCCACCCTTCCGGTTATCCCAAACGCTTCGCCCCCGACAATGTTCCCCGCGATCGCTGGTAGCACGTACCGGCAGCCGGTAAAAACTGCCCGTTTCGAGCCATCGCGTAGCTGTAAACGCTGTCTCTTAAGCTGTAATTAACACGTTTTAAACTTATTCGCGGCACCGTTGGCGGTTCGCGGGAAAACGTGGCCCTCGTCGCACGCGCCATCCCCTCCCATCCTCCTGTATTATTAAGAGACGAAAGTTTGATTAACTTTCTTGGGAACTTGCCAGAAAATCGATCGCGCGAGTGTTGCGTGTCGCTTAGAACGTTAGCCAGAGGAGTTTTGACGCTCCGGGAACGAGTTCCGCGGGACAACGAAGCGAGTTTTCGATCGAGGAGAATAATTTTAGCCGTAGAAGAAACAGAGTGGCGACTATTCAAATGGGGAGGGTTGACGGGTTTGCGGATGATCTTGGTAGCGGAAATGCGCTATTATCAGGAGAAATTGTGCGCGGATACAACTAATAACGACGCGCAACAGTATTTTCGTTTCGCGCTGGGAACCGAAGGGGTGAAATTCGATGGCTCCGCGTACGCGATGGCGCGCGAGCGAGAGAGCTGCCCGATTAAACTTTAAAATGCAATTATCTGAAAATAACTGCGCTCGCCGGTTGGCAAGTATACGGTCTAGCTTAGTAGGGCAGGCCAGCGTAACCCTTATAATTGCTCCGAATTAATACATCAAACAGCTATATTATCCGCCGTGGAGTGCTTTATGCTACGGGGGAGTGGAGCCATCTGTAATCGCGCATTCTGTTTAGAATCTCTCGGTTCGGTTCGTTCGGTCCGCCATCGTAGAACAGAATCCGTTGTCGCGTGTCGTCGATCGAAAAGTTATTCGAACGTTTAACGATGTTCCGTTTAACTCTGTACGTCGATTTGGAAGGGCGCGATAGACTATTTCGGTCGGGCCAATCGCTGGCTAAATGATGCGCATACCTCCCTCTCGGTCCGTCTCGAGCGTTTATTTCGAAGACAGCCTTTGAGCCCCAATTGATTCCTAGTTTTCTCATCGTCGCTCGCGAGTCGACGGAATCGCTCGTATCCTTCGCTTCCCGAACGATGAAACGCGACAAGGAGAAAAATATTCCCTCCTGTCGTGTATTTCGAGAAATTTCGCCTCTTGACACAGCCGCTGGAGAGAGGCGAGAGGACGAGAAATAGCGAAATGGAAGTCGCTCGTCTCGATTCTCGCGACACGACGTTCGGTGAGAATAACCATTCACGATCCACGGCCATTTTCCCATCCTTTCCTCCTAATGTACCGCGACGTTTACAACGGCAGCGAACGATATTACGCGAAGCTACGCGTACAGACGTACGTGTTGCCCTCCCTGATATTGAATAACTCGATAATTGTGCCGCCGTCCCGGCGAATAATTATCGAACAAATATCTCAGCCGGAAGTTTCGTATTTTAAAGACCCGGATAATCAATCCGGGCAGCTTCGCCAGCAAATTATTTCGCCGGGAATTTTTCGCATTCTACCCGGCGCCGATCCGCTTCGATTTCGTACTTTATCAATTAACTCTACCTTTCGAGTTCCCCCCACGACCGTACCCGAGCAATTAGAATGAATTTTTAATTGCATTTACAACGCGATCGCGCGACGAACGACGGTGGCTGGTCGAGGGAAATTTAATGTAATCTCCTGTCGAAATTGAAACGAGTTCGAACCAACGAGGCTGTTGCGATTTAAATATCGCAAATATACATCGAATGCCCGCGATGTTTTAATATCATTTAGCCGGGGCGGACGAGAGAGAGAGAGAGCCAACCCTCGACGAGTTCGAACGTCTGAAATTTATTAAATCAAGGAAAGAGGTGGGCCAAGAAAAGGTGATTTCTGCTTGCTAAGAAGTTCCACGCGCGGTACCAACTGGCTACGTAATTAAACTCCCTTCCCCGTGGTTCGAATGTCCTTTAATATGTAAAACGAGTCAATTAGAATATCAAACGTGACCTCAAACGAGAGTACGCGCCGCTGTACTAAAATAGCGCGGATACACACCGCTTTATACCACCCGTCCGTTTTCCCTCTCGAGAACTCGTTTCACCTTCCGCAATCGTAGCCCCTTTCACGATCACTTTCGGTTCCACCCTTTAATTCCACCTCTCTGATTCTTTCGCCCTTAAGGTCCTAAGCTTCTCAGCTTCGAGGTAAGCGAAACCGACTTTAGTCAGAAATTAGCCATCCGTTACCAGGTGTTCTCCATTAAAATCGAACCGTTCGTTTTCTGTTTCAGGTACGAGATACGCTTTTGTTCGTTTGCCGTTCGATGGAAGCGTTTCGTTGGACGTGGCCAGGTAAAACGCGTTTCCTCGTCGAGCTTTGCGAAACTGGAGGCGAACGTCTTTTCAAGGGCGAATATCGCTTCGACCTAATTTCGCAAATTTGTCCAGCGTGCGTTTTCGATCGGACGAGCGCGAAGTTGGTTCGAAACGCGGGAACGAAGCGTCGTCCTGCGGAAGCCTCGACGCGAGTCGCGTGCTTTCGCGCGGTTTCACGACACGCGCGTACGCGTGCCGCGGCAAGCCGGAAAAGTTTCCTGTTTTTCTCGCCTCCCGAATGCATAAATTGCTTCACGCCGCCCCTCGAATCCGCGCCAGCGATACTCTTCGACTCCCGGATCATCCGATTACCCTCGTTCCCGGGGATTTATATAAACTTTCCCCCGCGATATGATTTTTTAATTAACACGGTATCGAGCAAAGTTGCTCGGCTACAATCGCGTTGAATTTTTAATTTAGAAAGTTCACGTCTCGCCTTGCTTCCCTCGAGTTTTCCTTCCCGAGGAGGAGGAAGAAGAGAGCCGTTTCTATTTATTCGCCGAATTCTTCGCGCGGACGTTCGAGGATTTATTTCGAAACGAGTGGCTCGCTCGAGAATTAACCGGAGATAACAGGAACCGCGTCTACGATAACCAACCGGTGTTTCGTTGATCTTGGTTTAATTGGCAGCGACCGTCGTTAACAGTTCGCGCAGAGTTCTTGCGTAATTTTACGTAATTACCCCGTGGTGCCGATACAGAGGAGGAGGATGGTTCGTCGGGAGCTATCCGGTAGGCTAATTTCTAAAATTCCTCGGTTGACCCATTGATTAACAGACGGGAACCGGTAGCATCCCTGTTATTTCGGTAAAGAACCGTTTCGCGAGATGGGACGGCTCGCAGCGGCTAAGGGGGATGATCGATATCATCGATACTCGTGATTTGGTAGCCTGGGCCGTGCGCGAGGGGGCAACCAAGAGAAAAGAAAGAAGGAATTCTGAAAGAAGGAGGCGTGGCACGGGACGAATGGATGGGGACGGGGACGCAAGGTGAAAAGAAGTTGCAGTAAAATAAATTATGCAAAATACTTTCGTTCGTTGGAATATGAAATCGCTGCGCGGAGCTCCTCGCCACACGAGGCGAGAATCGTCGCGATACGGTGAAATTCGATCGAATGTATTCGTTTCGCGTTGCCGAATCGCGGGTGCGACGGAAACAAAAGGGTGGAAACGGCGTTAGCGGCGAGTTATCGGGCGAACTGTTCGCTAATTGAACCGGGAGCAGAGCGGGTGGTAACTTTGGCGAAATATTAGTTCGCGACGGGTCCGTCGCGGTTTTATATTATCCTTTAGCCTGTCGGAACTTTTTGAATAGCACGCCGCGAGACACAACTTTTATTTACTTTTGACGGGCGGAGAATGGAGTTTCGGATTCCATCCGCGGCTCTTTCGATACGCCCGGGGAAATAAAACCTATGCGTCATCGTACGTGTCGTTAATTTTCGTGCGACCGTTTCAATGGCCCGTCCGCTAAAGAGATATATCGTAATTTCTCACCGGCCGATGTCGTTCGATTGATACTTTATCGATCCTCTGTCCGCTCGTATTTTTCTGTTTATCCGAGGGCGGGAGGGTCCTCGAGCGAACCACCGGTTTAAAAGGACGGAAAAACGACGCCACGGTTGCTCCCGGGAAACGTTTCGACGAACACAGAGAGGGAGAAAGAAAGAAAGAAAGAGAGTTAGATTTTCGTGTAACACGGACTGATGAGAGAACGGGCAGTCACGGGGAATATAAACGGATTACATGCCTCGAATGCGTTTCTTTCACCCATCGTTCCCCGCCTCTTTCTCTCTCTTCGTTGTCCACTTGAACCGTTGAAACAGAAATACTCGGCCCTTCTCCGCGAGAATACCTGGCCAACAGATTTCTCGGACGATAATTAATGCGAAACGAGAGACGCGTTCCGCTCGGCTTTTTGAATGAGTCACGTTTTTGACAGCCGCTAAACGAGCACCCGGATATACGTACCACTCCGTTTAAATTGATTTCTTGCCAACGACCAATGGCGACCACGTGCCGCGAATAAATCTTTGCCTCGTTCTCTTTGTTGTTCTAACGTCGAATCAACCCCCGAAACCATCGGATCGAAAGCACTTTTTTCGACACTGTCCGTCATCCCCTCCCGCTGAAATGAACGTGGAACGCGATATTTTCAGGCATTTCGGTCGATCGAGAAAATTCATAAAATAAACACACCCGAGAGGGGAGACGAGTGTTCTCGCGATTACGCGGAACCTGATGGCGTTGTCGTTATCGATCGACGTCCCTTTGTTCGATTCGGACCGTTTCCGTTGCGAACTTGCTTCCTCTTCTGATCTCGCGGACGACAATTACAATGGACACTGTGTTGGCTCGATCCACCCCTCGAAAATAAGTACAGAAGGAAGCATCGCGGTACGCGAAACGAAGACGGTACTTTATCGACGCGATGCATGCGTATATCATTCTATTCGCTTGGTCGCGCGTTGCCTTTCGGGACGATGGTAAGGCGACTATCGTGCCAAGGGGATGGAAGAATCCGCGCTTGCGAGATTTTTCGCGCGAACTAAAAACCGGCCTGTTTTATAAATGGCCGGAACAGGCGAGCATCCTCGAGAGGGGAGGGTGGAAAAAGTATAAACCCGGGAGCGTGGGATTTCTACCTGATAAAATGTAGGTAATATTACAATTTCCAACGACGAGAGCAAAGCGATAAAATATAACCCGAAAACGTAATTCCGTCTTGGAAATTAGACTTTGTAGAAATGCAAATTTCATTTGCGAGCTGCCGTCGGAAAACATTCTCCGCAATTCAAGCACCGTTTAACTTCTCTCGCTGGACGAAAAACCAACCCCTTACTTCCGAAGAACCGCGACGTTGTCCTCTCCATTTTCACGCGTGAGATCCGTCGATTCGTTTCGCCAGGGGACGTGATTAAAATCGCGATCGATCGATAGGAGAGCCATATAGGTTTTCGTCAAGATCGCCCGCTCCGATGGGGCGAGGCTATGAAAACGCTGGCGAGTGTATCGTTGTTAAATTACAAGCTCGACGATGCCCGTCGCGTGTAGTAAAGCGGCGAAACACGGCCGGCAAAGTGAAATAATATATAGAATGCGAGCCGGATTACATTTGCATCTGTCATCCGAATATCTCCGGCCTCTCCATATATGTAGATGATGTTGTCACGATTCATCGGAAATTCGCCGTCAATCTGATTACAAATTTCAAACCAGTATTGAATTCCGTTCGATCCCGGGTGTCATATTTGTGTGACAGTGCAGCAAGCTTTGACCGTCGTCGTCACGTGTACGTGTGCGCGCGCGCGCGCGCTCCCCGTGTACACGCGCGCACTGGGTTGAACCAAACCGCGTCTCTCTGTCTCTGCATCGTGTTCCAGCGGATCGTCCTTGTGTCCGATCGGCAAAGAATTTTCCCCGCTGGTCGAAAATTGCCTTTTCTTTCGCGGGTAATACATATCGAGCGACGTGCGCCTTTTTCGAGGCTCGTGAAAATAACCGCGTCTCGATCCCCCGGCCTCTGTGTTTAACGTTTAACCTACGCGTGTACAAGTGTAGATAGGATGTTCGTGAAATACCGTAAATCGTCGGTGTGTGCGCGTACGAAACTGAATTCCCCGCACGCGCACTTGAACAGTGCCAACCATCGTACAAATACGCACGCGCGTTCATAGAGAGAGAGAGAAAGAGAGAGTGAGAGAGGGAGGGGGGTGAATATGCATGCATCTGCATACGGTGCACATTACGAGGAGTATATCCATGAAGTGGAGATCGTTCTCCTCGCGTTGCCATTCCCCACTCTTCGCCGGTAACCTCTTCCACTAACCCCTCTTCTCCCCGCCTTATTTATCACGGTAATTCTCAATAAACTACTCGCTTCCCTTGTCTCTTGCTTACTCCCGAGGTAATCAACTGAATTTACTCCGCGATCTACAGCCACTTTCGTCATCGCGCCTCCTCTACGTTTCTCTCCTCCTTTTGCGAACGTTCCCGTTTTAAATGTCCTCGGCTCGTTTCCCGCCCTAGAACGCATCGGAATTATTGGAAATTCTGGTCTGAAGTTCGCTGGCGGCGACGCCGTTAAGGAAACACAGTGCCCGATCGCTTCCCGATCGAGGGGGTGGCGTCCACGCGAGAATCGGACCGCAGTTTACAAGGTTGATTCGAATAAGCCGACTCGTTAACGCGCGGGAACTAATTAGGCAATAAAGTCGGCAATAATGTCAGCGGTAATAGGTTCGCGAAATAATCGCGGCGAACGCGGGCTCGTTAATTTTTACGATCATATTTCCAGCCACGCGTACGAACCTATCGCGCGGTTCATAAATGCTAATGATATTTGCGGATGATTGAGTTCCTTTTGTCACCGCGCGGGGGGATAACGCGATCGAGCGTACCCCGGCGACGGTTCAGAATGGAACGACGCTGTTCACCTTCCATAAATCGATGTCATAATCCGTATAAAAATAGAGCTCGATGAGCGTCGTACGTCATCGAGGAGAGACTGAATCATTCGCGGTTTAAAAATTCCATCCACGTTATTCAGGTTTCGTCGCTTTCAGAAAAATACTAAAAATAGCGGATCAAACGGAGAGGAGGAGCGGATATTCTTAACTACTCGGAGATGCGAACTCGGAATTTCTGATCGAGCGACGAACGCGTTTCGCGTAAACGTCGATCGTTCGCGTTCACGGCCACGAAGAGGGGCTTAGACGCGGCCGATCTTCGGTGGTTGTCGGATGGCGTTCAACGACCACCGATGCTGCCGGTGCGAATCGGTTCACGCGCGTGCAGGAAATGATTAGTTACTCGCGAGTCGTGAATACATCCGTAATTGTATTAAATGGCGGCGAGTACGAGTAAATAAATGGCCGGTGGCGCGTACGATCGGGCACGGAATGGAACGGAATCGAGGAGAATGGTTCCTCCGCACGGTGGAGGAACAATAGGCCGCAGACGGATGGGCGAAATTGTAATTAGACGCAAAACGCGCGCACAATATGCCAATGCTACAAGTAGAACGAAGCTGAATGGGAGCGAGCCTCGTCGGAGAGGAGGGTAATGGGATGCATATCCGATCGAGCGTACAATGAGACGTGTAAATAGTTATTTTCACCGATAAACTCGCAACCCCCGCGTAATTCGCCCGGCTAACACGATTCCGCCGGTTTAAAATCCCCGTCCGCCACGCGTTAGGCGATTTTCATTCTCGACCGTACGAAACGCTCGCGGATAATCGCGAAACGATGCGAGTAGGGAAACGGAAACGTCGAAGGCCCTTTAAATTTTCATTATCGATATCCGATAACCGAGTGTACCGCGATACGGTGCCACGGTCGTCCGGATAATCCCTTCGCTTTCGAATTCTTTCCCTAGAACACCGCCAATTATTAATTACCTTGTCGGTTATTGTTTGAATTTTAAATAGGAAAGAGTACCACCGATCGAATGATAAAAGTTTTCCAAGGAATGCCGAAACTTCCGTCCCGTAAACGGTGGGGGGAGGGGGTGTTCGATGTTTTCTCGAAACTACGGGACTTCGAACGAAATCCCGGCAAGTATCGGGACTCTCGAGGCGTCGAGAAACTTTCGGCGAGATATCAAATATTTCCCACCCACCATCCCCCGTGGTCGTCGTTTGACGTTCGAATGCAGGGTATCCGCGGATTCGTTGCTCGTGAAATCTAATTACGCGAGCACGATAATATGTACTAATTTGGGTAGGAACGAGGTGGAATTCGGCGAGCCGTGCTCTCAATTAGAATCCGGGGCCCGTAACAGAAGTAACCGGGGCGGTGGCGGCGGCGGGACGCGCGTTACGCCAGCGAATCGAGCGATATTGCATTTTCGTGAGTCGCAAAGGTAATGCGCGTCAGAAGATTGATCATTGTCCCGTGGAACACGATCGTCATTGGCATTGTCGTCATTACCGTCATAAATGAACACGTTAACGGTGGCTCGAACGGGAAATGAGTCGCGGTGAAACAGAGATATCGATACGCCGCGCAATCTGCGATGATAACACACGCGTCCCCGTTCATACTCGGCTAAGCTCGTCGAGTATTCGCGTATTATACGCGGTGTTCGCTCGATAACAGACTGCTTATCTGCCGTCGATAAAGCAGACGTTCAACCGATGTTTATTATTATTATCATTACTATTATCATTATAATCATCGTCATCATCTTCCTCGTCGTTGATTGATATCTTCGGAACGAATTAAAATTGGCGAGTAAAAATAAGGGTAGGAGAACCGCGAGCAATGGTACATACGTTCGATATTGCTCGCGCGTGCGCCCGTTACGTTTAATTAACCGATGCTTAATTAATATCGGTTTATCGTTACCTCGGGGAAATCGTATTACGTAATTTTTGTTTGAAAAATGAATCGCTCGATACGCCCGGCAATAAAGTAACGCAAATTACACGCATGAAAATTATCGTTCCCGGTACCGCGGACAAAGGGGAATGATTCCATGATCGGCAGACGTATTCAGCGTTGGTGAAACGTAGCAATAACCGAGAGTGGCGGATTTTCATTTACTCGCCGGCGTTACTTCCATTCCCTCCCCCCAAGCCCCGGTACGCCGGGAATTATTTTGAATAGAAACCGAGCAAAGCGAGCCTCGCTCGCCCGTTTATCGTGTTTTATATGATTTTTTTGTTTTTTTTTTTTTTTTGTTTTTTGTTGCAATTCGTTGGCAACGCGGCGTATTTTATGGGACGCAACAACGCGTTTCCCTTGGACGCGTTGCCACCGGGATAACGTAACGATATTTAAATTCTCCGGTCGATTCGCGCGCTCTGGATAATTTCCAGGAGCCCGGGGACCACGCTTAATCGGAGAGGAGGCGATCTGTAAATAATCAAGTCGGGAACGGGGCAAGTTTCATCATTATTCAGCGTGTTTTATTCAACGTTCACTTTTCTAAAACGCTTTTAAATTAATCACCGCGCGATAACGCGCGGGCAGCGGTGTTTCGCGGTTCAAGGCTGATTTAGTTTTATTTATATCGTTATCGGCCGGCTTTTCTTTTTAATTGCGGTATAGAGCGAGGAATATTGAGAAATATCGCGGCGACGCCGTCGAGCGACGGCGAACAATTAGCTGATCGCGCGCGGAATTTTAAGCGACCGCCGAGTTATTTTGTAATTGGTTATATTTTCGTCGAGAGATTCAGACGGCGGACGTTAAAATCGCAGTTGATCATCCGGCTTCGTTCTTGGCTCACTTTCACCTCTCGATTACCACATTCTTGTTATATCGAGAATTTACATTCATTAACGTTGCTTCGCCTTGTCATTCGCCGGGGAAACACACGTCGCGGCAATTTACACGCTCGTTCTAAAAGGAATCCATTCGGATAATAACTGCAACAATACGGGTACGCGCGAGTAGTATCGCTCTTGTCGAAAACAAGATAACGCGTCGACGCGGTTTATCGATCCTCCTTGTTAATTAACGTTTATCGATATCGCTTTATCGCCGCTAATTGATTTACTTTGCCCGTTCGTTTCTTTTTCTCTCGCCTCGGTGTATGAATTTTCTCGAAATTTCATCCATTGTATTAAGCGCGTCGATTTAAAAACCTGGCATAATTCGATACGCTCGTCAGACCGTACTATAGATAGAAAATTCCGCGTGCCCGTTTTTTCCTTTTTTCCTTCTGTTTTTTATTTCCATTCGTCACGAGTATTCGAACGTTCGCTCGTAGCTACCGTGTATCCGCGATTTCAACGAGGAAAATATTCGATACAAGCTGTAAGGTAAATGAAGATAATTAAAATACAATGTAAAACCCGACGTGTATCGAATTATGCAGGCGCGCGAGAGCGCGCTTATTCAGAAACAAAACACGCCAGCTCGTACAATGCATTATTATTTGGAATTTACGACGTTACCCGCGATGGAAGAGGATGGAGTCGTATTCCTCTACGCTTGTTATCTTATCGTGATCTGTGAAGGGTTCGAGCACGGGTGGTGATCAAATATTGATACGAGCCGAATTATTACCGTTTCGACGAGGCGAGCGGGCTCCCGCGACGATTTTTCGTCCCCGACGAATGCACGGGGGGGAAAAATATTTTCATCGAGAAAAGCGGGCTGCTTTTCGAGCAACGATAACGCGACAGGGGAACAACAATCGTGGAATCGAAACGGAATGAGAACCACTGGCACGAGCAGGTTGACTGCACCCTCCCGGCACCCGCCACCCCTCTAACCCCTTCTGATTTCATGTCGAAGCGAAGCTCGCGTTACACGATGCAGACACTATCTTCCGGCCAATCGATACGCACTTAATTAATTAACCGGTTCGTACATCCCGCATTATTACTAATTGCAAATCCGTCGAAATACATTTGTTCCAGTTCTCGACGGTAACGAGCTGCTTTAATAAGTATTTTGTAAAGATATCGCCCGCCGGAAATAGGAGTAGTGGGGTTGATGGGAAAAGGAACGCAACGCGCGCGTGCCTCGGTCGAACGCTTTTTAATTAAAAGTGGTTTCGCGTTGCGAACTTTGTTTCCCGTACTGGCGAGAATGCGATACGTCATTTGCATAATATATCTTTAAATAATACCGAGACTCTCGACGCCTAGCAATTTCAACGATAACGAAAGTTAACTACCGTTCGATTCGAAATCGTCCAGTTCTCGGAGGTGAACGTTTACGAAATATTTCCCGGTTCGGGCTTCTTCCTTTTTTTTTCTTCTTTTTTTTTTGCAAGCGAGAAGAAAACAAACAGACGGACAAACGCTCCGGGGAATATTAAACGAAATCCAAGCCGGTGCTCGACGGCGGAGAACCGGGGGTACGTTCAATTTTTCAGAAGTTTCGATTCACTTTGTTCGAATGGAGCCAGTTGAATGCGCGTAAGATTACATTCTTAAAGTAATTTAAAGTTCGCGCTAACTTCCCGAGGTTCTCGTTGTTAAACAGCATTAACTCGGTATTGGAGTTGATTTTACGCGAGCGAAAGAGAAAAAGATTAAGGGAGGAATAGAAAGGAGAGGTTTATCTTATTCTTTAACTCGAGAGCAAGAGGGCAGCTCGGTCCACCCCTCGTTGAAAACTAACCATTTACGAGCGACTTTCTTAATTAACCCTTATCGCTTATGGAGGATGCGTTCTATTTTTTTTTTTTTTTTTTTTGTAAATGCATACGTATAAAATATAAACGCCGCGTACTCGGCGTGCAATTACATTAACGTGTTACGTATCGTATTTCTCGACAAAACTTCCGATGGTAATTTCCATGTAATTAAAATAAGCATTTTCGCGGTAATATCGTGCCGCGAGATTGTAGAACGCGTTCGTAAACACGTAGCAGCGTTATTACCAACTTGCACGCGTGTAGTTGCCAAGAATTACGTAGATTTGTTGGGAATGTTTGATAGAAACATATTACACCGGCAGTGGCACTCAATCGTCGTGGAAATCGATACACCGATAAAACCAATCTGCTTTTCATTTATCTCTCTGCTTCCCTTTTTTTTCCCTCTCCGTTGTTAGTTTTTCACCGATAAAGCCACCGCACAGAGGAATTATATCTCGGCCCGATAAATTTTTCTAACGCGATCAAACGCGCGCGCTCGCGGGCTCTTTTAACGACGGAGAGGCGAATAAATAAGCAGCAGGACATGTAGCATGGATTTTTCCGACGACGGACGGGGGAGAAAAAGTGGATGCGCACAATCGAAATGCACTTCTTCCATCGTACCAGGAATCGCAATATTTATAGTCGGGCATTGAGCAGGTACGAGTGTACAGCGAGTGTAAAAATTCGAACGAGATCGTCGCTAATGTAGACCAACGTGCCGAAGAACCTTATTCGGGTCGCATCGCGACGCTTCGCAACAACCCTTCGCGTGACGCCCGTTGTATTTCGCGGTTACATGGCGGACGAGCTGGACTTACGATGGAATAATTTTGATCGCGCGATTTTCGTCGAATAGTTTCTCGAGACGACCGTTTCGAGGGCGAGGGATTCGAAAATGGCCACACCCGCGTACCAGTTAATCGAGAACGATGACTCCTTCTCGCTCATTTTAAAGAAACCTTTGGTCTATTTATTTTTAGGGAAATTAATGAAATCCGAATGGTTGAATTCGGGAATAATTAAACGCGGAAAGTCAACGTTCCAGCCGTCAATTATAGGAAATTACAGATTCATGAAACTGAATCCGCAAATGAAATAAATTTCGGCGCGCGGGAGAGGGAGATTATTAAGTTCCGAATAATTAATGAACCAGTGGATATCGAGTTTGTCGTTTAAAGATCGAACACGTATTTTTCAGCGCTTTCGCAGCGCGCTTTAATTATTCGTCCCGATGAAAACAAAACGCGGACGAGCCGTTCTCCCCGTGCCCCGGTAATTTAATTAACGATTCGGAGGCGTTCGTTTCATTGAAATAACTTGGCGAAATTATTTCGTTAATTTATAAAAAAAAGAATGGGTGGAAGGAGAGGGAAGAGAGAGAGAGAGAGAGAGAGAGAGAGAGAGAGAGAGAGAGGACAAGTTTGCTAGAAAAAGCGAAGTAGTTAAATTACTTTGAAACATTTCGAGGTTTTGTAACCAGTGGCGGTGGCTTCCGGCGAACTTTCCTTGTATGCGCCGAATTAAAGGACCCCATTTCGTTCCGTTGAATTTGAATAAGCTTTGAATAAGTTTTGCGATTATTTAAATGAAATTTCAATGAAGTCGGAGGAAATATTGGATTTAAAGATAATTACAAAGAGAAGACGAACGGTGGGAGCGAGTTATTGATCCGAGGAGGGAGGGGTTGCATTTATGAAATTGCATTTATGGAGCGGATAATATTTTATAATTAAGAACGAAGGACAGAAATTTCCGGGACGCACACGTAGCCGAGGATCAAAGATCCCGGCTCTGTCCGTGTGTTTCAACAGCCCTCGAACGATTTCGCGAGAACCGGCGGAAAATGGCGAATTTTCGAATTCCTCGAGGAAACGCCTGCGATCGAACCGGGACGAGAATACGTTCAAGTTTCGAATCGAAAATTGTCTCGTCGACGAAATCGACTCGTGAAAAATGAATTTATACCGTGTATTTCGCGTGTCGCGGGGGTGGAAGGGAACGCGAAAGAGGCGGCACTAATGAACGAGCTGTCGATAAATTTGACTCGGTGGACGCGAACGAAAATTGCCATTTTTTTTATCCGCTACGAACGAAACAACAATAATTGTTTAAGGTAATTGAGTCGAAATAAGGGAGCCAGGGTGAAAAAATGATTCAACACCGAGCGGAATTTGAATTTATCATTCGAGCTACGACATCCATATTTATCGGGCACTTTTATCGAGAAACTTTTTCGTTCGAGGACACCGGGGAAATTAATTCAATTTAGAGGCCGTACAAAAGAATAATGGACTCTGATTTAAACGGTATTGAAAACGTAGCGGCGAAAGGAAATATCGCGAACAAACATCGATGACTCATCGTCGTCTTAATAGCATTGGGCGATCGTTGATTTCGAGATAATATTTTTCAAATTAGTCGCAGCTTTAAAAAACGTTACGCTCGCTGCGATCGTAAATAATTAAACGTACCGGTAAAACATATCTCCGCTATCTCTCCCGTTCGTTTCTTGCGTGGTGATCGGTTTCTTTTTTTTCTTTCCTTTTCGTTCTTCTTTATCGCGAACAACAGCCTGAATTATTTCTAACCAAATAAACGTGTGCCTTTCGCAAATGGATATTGCTTTTTCGATCGCGAAACGATTTTTTTTTGTTTTTTTTTTTGCGAGCAGGAGATTATCGATGTTTCTCTCTTTTTTATACGCTCGGAATTTTTTAAATTTCGTGCGATTCAATAACGCGCTGCGCTGGGAACGTCTCGCCGTCGACTGAAAAGGTATTTTACTTATGATCGAGACGGTTCTTCTCCCGCGACACGAATTACGAGTTCTTCATTTTCCGAGAGCAGTTTTCTCCAGCGACGTTATTAAGCGTCGAAGCGCAGCCTCTGTCTCGACAAAGAGGGTGAGTATCGCGATAAACGGGCATTGAAAATTTTCGAAAAAAGAACCAGGGAGGAGGAGGAGGAGAGGACAGAGAGGACTACTCGTTTAAACCGCAATCGAGACGCAGGAAATTATACTTTATTCCTCCTGTTAAGTTAATCACTTTTTATTGCTTTTAAACGGGCCCCCAAAAATAATAACGATATTTTCCAGCATCAAGCGAGCGGAACGACAATGGCAGTACACATATATATATATATATATATATATATATATATATATATATATATATATATATATATATTGTTTCAATTTTTCTTGTTGATTTTTGTTTGTTTTTCCGGGGGAGTTGAAAATATCGTTCCGCCGCGGCAAAACAACGGAACCGATAACAACGATATAATAATTTCGACGTTAAAGCGTGTATCGGTGATAGAAAAATACGGGCGTTTTTGTTTTCGAAACGGCGCGGCTCGATCCGTTATGATTATTTTATACTGTTATAATCAAACACAATGTTGCCGGCGAGCAAAGTGACGTATCAGTTATTAAAACTTTAATCATTTCTATTTGAAAGTACAGGCGAAGCGACAAGTCGAGTTGAAGCTGGGAGTGGGTACAGTCGATGGGAAAAGTTTCGCCTCGGCAGGGAACCGGATCGATGCAGTTTCGCCCGAGCTCTCGTCGCTTTGCGTAATATTAAAACTATTTCGGGACTTGGTATGGCATAATAACGCGACGCCACGCATACGATACCCGTCCGTGCGTGATCCCGTTTTTTTGAAATTCCCTCTACTTTAATCACAGCCCTACGAGCGAGCCTGGCCGCTTTTAAAAGCCCATTATTTCCCCTTTCTTCGTTCCGCGTCGATATTTTAATTAAACAGCCAGGAATTAAATGACGTTTCGTATTAATAACAATTTCCGCTTCGTCGCGATTTTGTACACGGTGTAATTAAATAAAACCGAATGAGGCTGGGCGGCAGGGAGGGTGGCAGAGGGAAACAAACAACGATAATGCAGTTTTCCTTAATTCCATTAGCTCGTTCGTTCCTTCCTCGAAACGCGGATGCAATTTTTAATCCCTCGTCGTGAGATAAAAAAAGAGGAAGAAGGTGACAGATCTACTGGCGAGTTTCCTCGGATGAGTCGAAACGGAGAATCGTCCCGATCAAACGGCAATTTAGCAATTAAAATCAATCGAGCTGGCGAACCTTCGCCCGGTCCCGTCGTACATAATAGGTACACGCATACGTTAATGTTAACGAGTGCGTGTCAAAAGTGTGGTACAACTAACAAGACCTTTGCATCCGAACAGCAACTTATGTAACGCGTCTCTAATTGGTACTTAGTCGCGTACGCAACACTGACACAGATTCCGCGAACGGCTGGAAAGTGATACGTGACTCGCGAGACGCGAATCGGCTCGGCCGACGAGCGTTTAACGTCGTTAACTATTTTGGAAATGAACCACGTCCGAGAAGAAGGGGAAGAAAGTGGACGAATCGAGAAAGAAAGAGCGAAACGCGAGAAACCGGCTGAACTCGAAGACATCGTAGCCTCCTCGGCGAGCGAATTCGCTCGTCGCGTTTCAGTATCCTTTAAATGTCGCTCTCGAGGCGCGATTTTTCTTTGACGGATCGTAACAGACGAGAGTGTGACAGCCGAGTGCAGCGTGTGTTTGTCGACTCGTTAAACCCGAACGACCCTCGCCTTGTAAACGCGAGCGAGTAAAATGTCTGGCTGCCGCGTTTCTCGCCTAACTAAAATTGATGCGACTACCAGATTATAATGGACACGTAACGAATGCACCACCGGCCGCCATTAGCAAACAGCTCGCGTTCCGAACGGATTTAATAGAACCCGAAAACAATTAGTTGATAATAATTGAGATCGGGAACGCAATTATCCCTTTCGAAAGGTTGATACAGCGATTTACGCGGAATCGAAGGAGTACCGTTTAAAATCGAGTCCCCTGGCAAACGTGCAGGCAATACCACGCATCGAATCTATCGATGTAATGCTTCGAATTGCGCTAGGCAAATTGTCCGCGTATTTATCCAGGGTGTATAGCGAACGAGTAAGTCTTCACCCATGGATTTTTCTGGTGACGCGCGTTCCTTTCCAATCCAGGGACCCACCCGACTCGCCTGGATCCATGAACCTCGAAACCACGCAATAACGACGTTGTTGCGGTCGCACGAGCGGTGGCAGACGCAAAGACACTGGCCAACAGACACGTCTCCGCTCGGGTTAATCGATTGTTTGGTCGACTATTATTTAAAGGAGAATAGTGGAATCGTAGAGCTGGCTGGTCGTCGTCGTCGTTACGTTCGGTTAAATGTAAATGAAACGTTCCACGGAATAGTACGTATGACATTTAATTTCATTCCGCTCCGTAGACAAATAAAGGATGATTTTACGTGGGTATTACGCGCAACAAATACTTGTGTACCGTTCATTGTGCTGCCGCTCCGGCGATTTAACTGCGTTTTGTTTATTCATGAGGCTCTCGTTTCGTTACCGCGGACAGAATCTAACGAAGTGTATTCCGCTCTATAATTTACAAAGTTTCGGAACGAAAGAAATAGACCGGGGAACTGAATTAATTAAACGATATAATTACTCGCGCAGATTCAGCGTCATTCAGTGTAATTCAATGTATTCTCTCGAATAAGCTTTCAACGGCGATGTTTCCAGCCACGAGGACGTCTACGCTCGTCTTCCCATCGAGCATCCCCCGATAACGCGTGCGCGGGGCCAGCGTAATCGTGAAATTTTGCCAGGAATAATCAAGCTTTCGCGGAATCTGTCCGTTTGTGCGTGCCCTTGCTCCACGAGCATCGTTACGATTCGTCCGCGATTTCCATCGAGAGTTCTCTTCCGCGGTTCGAGCGTTATTAAAGATTCCACGCGTTACCCGCGGATGGAACAATGTCAAGGAACTTATGCTGTCGCGACATCGATGGACGCAGAGATGTTTCAGCGAGAAAGGCAGCGGTTCGTCGGGGTTGTTCAAGGTTTCCGAAGGGTTTTTATCTCGTTATCCAACGCGTCTCGCACCTCGACGATCGAAGGGGACGCATTGTCCGATCGGCTCGATCGTCGATCAATTCTAACGACGACGGACCATCGCCTGGCGCGCGGTTACTCTGTAATTACCCGCGTGCCATTAGTGTCATCGAATAATCGGCGTGCGTGTTAACCAGCCACGCGCGAATTCGTCTCGAGAGAAGAAAGCTTTCGAAGAGGGGAGTTTTATTTTTACAGACAGCGCGAAAGAGCTGGGATTATTCCAAGTTTAACGAGTAGAGCTCGACGCGGAAATAATTTCGTTTCGTTGTTTCCCGCGTGAACGCGGGAGGAGCCCCTCGATAACAGTTCGCGCGATACTGGCCCCCTTGGATAGAATCGCTAAGCAGTTACCACCGAAATTACCATCACGACCTCTGATTCGACTTCTTCTCCTCGCGTCGCTCTTACTTCTTTCTTTCTTTTTTTTCGTTCTTTTAATACACCCTTTCGAGATCGTGTTTACGGCAATAAAACACGAGCAATTTATGGCGCGTCGAAGAGTCTTTAAACCCTCCTTTTCATTACCGGAGGCTGGTGGAATCCTTTATGCGGCTGTGCGTTTCTGTCATCAATCAACGTCGGCAAAGAATAACCCGGGTTCCGTTTGAAAAATGACGAGTCGAGCCAGATATCTGCTTTACCGACAAACCGTTCGGTCGCTCGAGTAATAGGACGATCGGCCGTGTTTTACAGAACGGAATGCACGACGCTCGTAATCGAATTCCTAATCGGTATGCATACGTACGCGCGAGGGAGAGAATTTGGTCCCACGTTCCTGCGAGCCAATTTCTAGTTTTCCACCGTTTCCGTTTCAGAGCTTGCAAGCTGTTGTATCCGTTTAATGGATTTCGCTCGGTGGTGAGCCCGTAGAAGAATTGATAACACGGTTATCGATAATACGGTCCCGGAGCCGCGAGTTTGACGGTAGCGTCAGGTGAGGACTGAGAACCCCTGCGAGCAAGTCGTACCGCAGGAATAGCTTCTACTCTAAAGTTGCACGACTCTGTTATGTATGTAGTCTATTATGTTTGCGACTTATAGAATAGCTTTCAGCTCGGGGAACCTAAAGGTTCCGCCACAACTGCGCTCTACCTAAAAACTTTTCTCCTTAATGCGCGCTTTCCTTCGTAATAGCGCGTACAGTCGTTCATCGATCAAACGAGAGAGAGAGAGAGAGAGAGGGAGAGAGATAGATGTCCGCGATTACGTTTAGACAGAGTTTGATACCGGTTTATCGACGATGCGTTTAAACTTCCAAATAGAATTCGGTTTATCGTTGGATAAATCGGAGAAAAAGGAGTCCTCGCCGTTTAAGTAATAGAGCTACTCGATCGTTTCGCCTGCGAGTGGCTCGACTCGATCGTAAAGCGATCAAAGAACGCGTTATGCTTTCTAATCTGTGGCTGAGGGCGAGACAGAGCGATGACGAGGGTCAAGAGGAGCAGAACGCAATGGCATTGCACTCGGAAGAGCACTCGACGTCGGATCTTGCTTCGCCGCTGTGCAACAGAATCGGAACGCGTTGATTCGCGCAATTTTTCTTACCTTTCTATTGTCCGACGGTAATCAACTCGTACCGTAAGATCGATTAGAAAAGTGTCAAAGGCCCGAAGCTGACGCGAAAATCTGCTCGAAAGCGAATCAATTAAAATTTATTCGCCGATGTCCTCTTTTTTTTTTTTTCTGCACCGCGCGGCAGAATTTACGCCGGTATTTGCCGATATAATGGCCGCGGTAAAATTACACGTATAAATTCAAATTCATTTGAATGGCTCGCGATGAAACGATTTTCGTGCCGCGCACTTCAACGGGAATAAACATTTTATCACTGTCATCATTTATCTCGCTGGCTGACGGAGTTCCATCATTCTCCGCGCGTTTCTTTCCCGTCTGTATATCGTATACAACGCCGGGCCTATCCCATAGAATTTCAGACCCGCGGCTAGCTTATACGAGACGGAAAGTTATTGGAAAGCCATTCGGGACGGAGGACTGAATATTATGGAATAGAGAGGAGCAGGGTACCGCGTCGATACTTTAAAGAAGCCAAGATGAAATGTTACGTCCTCGCTGTTTAACCAATTTACCGTGAAACGAACCCTACGCTCTCCTCCACCTCTTTTCTTCTGTCTTTTTCTCTGGTTTTTTTTGCTTTTCAGTTTCGCCTTGTCTCGCTCGACCCGTGGCACGCTTAACAGGTTGATCGCGTCGAGGAAACGCGCGACAAATGGCGGGCGAGGAGAAAAGCGGAGGTGTTATCAATTTCGAAGCGACGGGACGGCTAATAGAAGGCGCCGGGTAGAATTCGTCAATCGTTTTTCACCGATCCGGTTAGCTACGAGGCGAACGCCTCGGCCTGGTCGCCTATTAAAATGCCCTCTCTCGATTTCCCGGTAAAAAATGAAACGGCTACTCGGGGTCCCGATGAAACCAGTTCTCGATGGCCTCACACAATGTACCAGGGGATCGTAGAGCAAGATGAATTCCACGCTCGACGAAACTCCGTGGACTTTTCTCCCGTATGGGTGTATTATTATGCGCGTGCAACGGCGTGTATGTAATACCGGTTTTAACGTGTACCGCGGTTAGAAGGTTTATCGCGTTGCAGTTTTCGTCGGGAACGCTTTTTCCCACCTCCCCACGCGGCGTCCGTTCTGTTTCTCCTCGCGACAACGACTCCTTCCTTTTTGCCCCGCGGAACGATATCGAAATAACGTTCGTATCCTCGGTCAACGATCGTTCCTTCCTAACCGATGGACCACCTTTTTCCATTCGTTCGAACGATCTTGTTATTCCTTCCTTCTGGACTTTTCGTCTCAGCTGACGCGCGAACGAGAATCGCGTTGCAAATAGGGGCTCGCGAAGTTGACGTTATCGCGTCGGTGTTGGCGAGTATTCGAGGTCCAAGTGATTCGAAGCGTTTCGAGTCCATTACTGGCCGCGCAATTCTCTCCTTTTAGCCGGAGCGTATTGTGTAGAAGGGGCCCCAGCATTTATCGTTCCGCACTCGGGAATCGCGATAATAATGTTCCACGGCAATTGAGCAATGATCGAATGATGCGGAGAGCGGTCATTAACGGGCCTCGAGGTACGGCTCGCGTTGAAACGGGACGGCAACATCGAACGCGCGCCGATCTGCCCGATTCCGAAGACCGGTTTCAGACAACTTTGTAAATTCCACGATAAATCCGCACGCGTATTATTACCAGCCAAGCGTGTCGCCCTCTGCCGGCGCGTCCTCCAACCTTTTTAATTCTAATTCAGGCTCCTTACCCGCGAGTTAATTCCCCGTAATCCGCGGCCCCGAGCAGTTACTTATCGTTAGCCGGGCCTAAAACCCGCCGACGAGCCGTCGCGCGTACCCGGCGAAACGGAAAACGCGCATTGCGACACATGTTTTTCCTCTCTCGGTTCTCTTTTTTTTTTTCTCTCTCCTTCTCTCTTTCCTTTACACTCGTGCAAGAATGCAAGGCCGGACGTGGAATGAATTCTTTTCCATCTTCCCGGCGTATCTGCGATTTGCATTCGTTATGTCGCGTCGCGACGGGGCCGAGTCTTCGTCGTTCGATCTCTCCGCCCGTTATCAATTCGATTTTAATATCCGAAAAGCGCAGCTCGCTCTGTTAATATTCATCCTTCGCGGGACGGCCAGGCGTCTTTTATGATTCCGCGCTCGTTAATTAACGCGATACATTGTTAATCATCGCCGTGAACACCCGCAAACACGGAATAATCGAGCCGCGTCTCTGGTCGAGAACGGAGCTTTGTCCCCGGGTATTATTTAAACAAGCAGCCGCGGATTCGACGGGCGAACAGCTCGGCCGATCCTCGAGGACGTTATTGTTACACGCTGGCCCGCCGCGTCGTCCATCGTCCTAGCGCTCCTCTCCGATTGGCCTCGATGTTTCCCGGTAGCTACCATTATTTCTGGCTTTCCCAAGGATTCCGTTATCAAAAGGCATTGTCGAGCAGGAAAAACTTTGTTATCTCCGACGCTCGCAAATAATAGATCCGGACTTGGTCCGGATTTCTTTCTCGCCGTTCCCCTTTGCGAAATGTAAACGTCGCTTCCGTTATTATTATCATTGCTATCGTTATTATTATGCTCGCGCGTAGAATGTACGCTTTTATGGGGTTGCATTATATAATGCACTCGCGGGCAGGCGGGTGGCTCGGGGGTGGTGGCGTTTCGAGGGGTAAACTTTTCGGTAAGTCTGCGGGAACGGGTTCGTTTTACCCAGCCCGCAGTTTCATTGAATTGCAGAGAAACTGCTCGAGTTTCGGCGCTGTCTAAAATAATAAAATTATTCCCGTGCACTTTAATTAGAGTTCCGCGACGCCACCGCGTACGTTCGCCTGGCCGTTGTCAACGAATTAACCGAATCAGATTATCAAGATGTTAAGTGAAAATTACCGGCTACCGCCGCGCTTCTGTAATTTAACGCAACGCGAGGACGTTTTTTTTTCCTTCTTTACGCCTGTGACAAGATCGCGCCGTTACTGGTTGACCTATTGGCACATCGATGCGTCCCTACGCCCGCCTGGAATTGTTCGAAACGATCGAGGATACGACGGGGATTCGCGAGCAGCAAATTTATTAATCTCTCGACCGCGGCGAATTTCGATCGACGGACCGATTGAAATCCCCTTTTAGGGGATTTTCGCAACGCTTTTAACCAGCCGGTGCTGGTATCTCGTGAAAATGAACTCCCCGGGCCTGTTGCGATTTATTTACGCAACCGAGTGCCGTATTTTGTTTATCCAATAAATTTATCGTTACGCGAGACTCGCTCCGAGTGTTTCAAGTTTGAAATACAAAGAGCTTTGAATTCCATGGAAATGCATTTTATCGATAAACCCCACCTCTCTCTCTCTCTTCTTCCGTCTCTCTTTCGCGCGGGACCAGAGCCAATGGCGAATGAATTTTCGGATTGGTGGAACAAAGATTTCCCTTCCAATTCCCGTCCGCGTTAATTTATCCATTCGCGTCCACCTCGCGAGCACGAGGGGGAGCGAAATGCTCGTTCAGCGTTCGACTTATTCGAACGTCTTTGATCCGTTTCGAGGAAAAATGGAGAATGGGCAGCAATCGAGCTGTAACAGAAATTCGTAGACGGTTAGTTGGTTAACGCAAATCCTTTATCGCCGCGCTGCTTAGAGGGCATCCCCTTGGAGTGGATGGCGGACGCGTTAAAAGATAAAATTTGCATCGGCGCGTTCAAGGAGCATTGGAATAATGAATAGAAATGAAACATAAAACCGGTGGCTGCGCCGGAAGTTTCGACGGAACTTTTTCTTTGCATGGAATTATAAGTTTTAAGTACGATGTTTAAGTTTCATAAAACTGTTCAAAGATTTCAAGCCGGTGGAAAAACTGAAACGTCAGGGACGCGGAAACCTGGTCTCGCCGTGGGCCTGGCCCGCCATCCGTTCGAGAGGGTTTACGATCGTTTCGCGCGGAGAAAATTAAGTCGAAAGACGCGCTTTGTGCCGCGCGTTTCGAATCCCTTTTAAAATTCGCCGATGAAACGAGCCCCGCCGGCAGCGACGGGCCATTCATCGGGGTAGAATCGAAGAGACGGGAGCAATTAGTCATTATTATAAAGTCATCGCGGCCTGTACACGAATTCCTCGCTCAGGGTTGTCGTATAATTTCGAGCGGTGAAAAACCGGTGCCATTACGCCGAGCAGACCGCGATGGAGGAGCGAACGGCTTAAAACGATTAAAGAGGACCCTTAATTGCCTTCCATTGACATAGGTCCAGGGGCGGGGAGGTGCTCGCTAATTATTTCCTTGCCCTCCTCTCGATGCACCCAGCGCACTGTTTCAGCTGGCGTATTCTCTGCGCCAAAATAAAAAATTTAGAAAACGCACGATGAACAGATATCGCTGTTCGAATGTGCGAAACAAGAGGCGAGAGAACAGTCGAGAACACGATCAAACCGTGGACGTCGTTCTGGTTTATTCGTTTTTAAAAACGATAATTCCCATTTCTCGCACGCACACGCAACACAACCCCTGACACGAGCAAACACGAACGCTCGCGGGGGAATGAAAAGATGGAGCGCGAGAGAGCGTGCATTAGACAGATAAAGAGGGAAAGGGAGCAGCAGGAAGCCAGGCGAGGAATAACGGAGCGAGAGAGACGAGAGAGAGACAGCTCGAAAGGGTGGGAGTGAACCAGCGGGTGGCTCGATCGATCCAGAAACATCGTGTGTAAACTACCAAACATAATCAAATTCCTTTTAGCTTCAATCCTCTCGCACCAGTTTCAAACTGTTACTGTTTTCCTCCGAACTGGCTGAATCGAAAAGCGTACTTCTTCGCGTTAAGGGTGGCGATTTCCATCGCGGGGAGGGAGAAAGGCCTTCGCGTTACGCGCGTTAATTGTCCGCCTCGTTAATTGCGGCTGTTTACCACTAATTTTTGGTTCCCGGAATACGCACGCTCTTTTGCAGCCGCGCGGAACTCCTCCCCGCTCGTTCGACGACTTCGAGGGCCATTGTGAAGTCGTGAAGAGGGGTTGGTCGAGGTTATTACACTCCAAAGAAACCTTTGCCATCGGGTTTTTAGGGGATTTTCGAATCGTCGTGGAAATCTATCGGCGATATCCGTCGCGGGGGGTTGATTTCTTAATAGAAAAAAAATTCGTCTCGTTTGGAAAAATTACAGGGGATGCCGATCTTTTTATCGAGCGAAATAACCGAGCGATACTCGATCAATTAGCCCAGTTTCGGTGAGCATTGTTCGCGTCGATCTGTACACGACCCGATGAAATATAGATCGGAACTTTTGGGTCACCCTATATTTCCTGAAAGCGCGCCATTGCCCCATCTACTACCGCGTGCTCCAGGGTTTAATCTAACAATGATTTATGCTTCGCAGTGGCTCTCATACTTATTGATTTAAACCTGACACGAGCGCCAAGATTAATCCTGTCCGTATTTTCCCGTCCGACGAGTGGCGTTGCGTACAATACTCTCTGCTTTTTTTTTTTTTTTTTTCATTTACCACGCATGCGAAACTATTTTTCCCGAGTCGGGATTTCGCGTGCATCGATCCTCCCGTCGATACAAATCTTCCCGTGGCGATAAAACAAGAAGGACGTCTGTTCGCGGCAAAAGGGACAGGACGGCGAGAGGGGGATGATTCGGTTGACGCGGGGTAGAAAGGAATTCGATTGGTAGCCAGGGTGGAAAATCGAAACAGTTGACGGGTAGATCACCGGCTGGATAACGACGTACGCTTTCGGAAATAATGGACACCCGCGGTGCGCGTGGTTTACAAGCAAAGATTGAGCGTCCCTAAAATCAACACGCTACATACACCGACATTGCGCTCCACAATTGCGCTCACCCCGCCGTTCGAGCTCTTCCTCCCTACCACCGACGGCCCATGAATGTATTATGTACGCTCCGCGAATATGTCAACTGCAGCATTGCGTATTTATACGACGGTTCCACGATTTTTTCCTACCCCCTCGTCGCTCCGCCATCTCGCTCGCTTCCGGCTTTATCCGTCTTTGACGCTGTTCCGCGATTACCCGGTTGAAATGTCGCGGCGAACGGAGGGGGGGACGATGGCCGGCTCTGGCTCGAAATGAAACGGTGATCGAGCGGCGAAAAGGGGACGATCTCGAAAAAAATGGCGAGAGTCGAGAAGAAGGCTCCGTCGCGATTCCCTTCCAAGGGAAGTAGTACCAAAGCGACGTTTATTTTAATTTAAGTTACAAAAGACTGGCGGAGGAGTCGAGCGAGAAAGAGGTGAGAGACAAAGGAGGTGGCGGGCAGCGGCGAGATTGAGATTACCCAGATAGATAGAAAGTTTTCGCGGGCGCGATAATAATATCGCCGTCGTGGCTGTGCGGAGTGTACGAGCCGTTTGTTACCGTTTAACGCGATAAATTTCGCTGGTAAATGGACGGGCGGCCGCTTGAATCGCGCGTTACACGCACGGGGCTCGAAGGCATTAAGGTCCCGGTTTCCGTGTCGCGATATCGTTATTGAAACGGGCCGCGCGTTTCGATGCTCTCTCGGAGCAAACAAATCGAACGACACACGCGTACATTATCGATCGATGCCCCCCTGGTACCACCCCCCTTACACCGATATTAATACGCGCGGTAAAACAATTTCGAGGGTTATTTATTATTTTTCGCCCGGCGAATTAATCAAACGACCGGCTCTCGGCCCGATCGGGATGACTTTTGCCGGGAAAATTTAATCGAATTCGGTGCCACGCGTAATTTATGAACGGTAATGCGTAATTTACGTCGAACGAGCCGGCGGAATAATAATTTTAACAGCCGTGTATAATAGATCCCGATTAGGAAGATACGGGCTTTTTGATCGGACACGATCGCGGAACGATGCGATTGTTTTCCGCGGGACGAACGAGCCTCGAGTGCCATCGAATCTGCGGTTGAACGTTGCTTCGAGAAAGGAGTTACGCAAACTCCAAATTACTTTTCTCGATACACCCACCAGAAGTTCATTAATAATTCTTAGTCTCCTCTCTCTTTCTCGAGCAACAAACATCATTTGGATCGTTGCCATAAAACACTCTCCGAGTCGTCGTTACTTACCCTCCCACGTCCTCTCGATATTGCTTGTTAAGATTACGAGGATTAAAAAAATGGCTGATTCGAGTCGAACGGAATCGCGAAGGAAGAATCCATCTGGCGTATAACGCGGCTATTTGCAGCGGAGAATTATCATCGGCAGTAATACTTTGCCGGGTGGTCCTGTACCGGAGGAATTGATAGGTTATCGGTGTGTTTAGGGTGCCAGCGAGTATATCCCCATAGCAACGTCGGAATACATTTCCACGTGATTCCGTGCATACTGTCCGTGTCGTGAGTTTGGGGTTAGATCAGCGCCTGTGTCTGTGCCAAGATTGCACTACCTTCTGGCACATTGTTGGCCGTCCACACACGTGCACGGGCCCACCCTCGGCCCTTTCCAGCCACCGGTTCGCGCTCCGTCTCTTTCTCACCCCCTGACCCCTTTAATCCCTCTATTGCCTTGTCTCTCCGGCTGACTCCCGCCGCCCCTGCATCCAGTCGACTCTCCCTGGCCCTCTTCCTCTTCTAGATACACATCTCGGATATGTGCAGTCAAGGGGAATGCTCGAGTGCGCGGAGGTAGGGAGGGCGAGTCTTCCGTGAATGCAGAAACAACGGAATCGAGGCAGATTTTCGGTACGCCAAATTATACTCGCGTCGATTCGACTGGTTACGATGCGAACGATCGCGGTTATTTCGCGACGGGGCATCGCGACGAATCGTTACGAGTAGTCGACGGGCGGGTGGTTTAATATTTCAAGACAGACGTAGAATCCTCCGGCTCTCGGGATGTAATTTCCTCGGTAGCTTTCTTTGGTAAAAGTTTGCACCTCAAACAGTGCGTTCGCGGCTCTGTTAAATTGAATTTCGCCGGCGCGTACCATCGCCGGGGGTTTCTTTGAAATATGCGCGTTTGAACGTTCCCTGCCCGCGAGATTTATCGAAATGCCCATTCAGCCATTAATAAAACGTAACTTCAGCTGCCTTTCCGCGTTGGTTTCATTAAAAATTTAAATGAACCGCGGACAAGCAAAATTTACTTATGCATACACGGACGAGGAGAGCCCGGCCGGCCCGTCCGTTCCTCTCTCTCTCTTAAATCTCTCTGCCCGGTGGCTTTTAACGCGTTTAACGAAAACAACTGTCCAGCTTAATTCCCATGACGATTCAATCGAATCGTCGGGACGTTCGTCGATAATCGACGGGGACCGGAAACACCGCGAGACGCGCGCGACTAGGCCTCGAGCGATACTGATTCGCCTCCTCCTCGGACCTCGACGAAATCTTTGACCAACCTGTCGCGGCAATTTCAACATTTACAATCGGCTAATCGCGGTTGGCTTAAGCGCTTCGCTCTGGACGATCGAGAAGCGGAGAGATTACCAATTTAGGGGAAGATTCGAGCGAGGGGTGGAGGGTGGTCGCTCGAACGAGAGAAAGGGACGGAGCTGGGAGAGTTTAAAACTACATTTAAATATTTAAATAGAATCGCGCGCGAGTTGCGAGTTTGAACTCCCGCCATCAGTTTCACTACCGGCTTTAACGTGATTACGAAGTTGCCGCAGTTTACTCCGATCTCCCGAAACAACGCCACTGTATGTAATACACGAATAATCAGACGCGATTTCGTGTCTGATAACGAAACGGGTTAGAGGGTCGTGGGCTGGGAGTGGAACGGCGGAGAAAAGAAACCCTTAGCGGTGATTTAATTGAACCGATATCCCGGTTGTAAACGAGATCGATAAAACTGCGGGAGGGGTGGAGAAGCAGCAGCAACAAGGGGGCCACGGGGTGAGCCCATCGACGGTCCGAAAAGTCAATAGAACGCGAAGGGAAAACCCTCTTAGGAAATCACAGCGACAAATACGTAGAATGGCTGGGGAGAGCGAGAGAATCGTGTCGTGAGATTTTTCTTCGCGCCTCGCGTGTCGCCGCGATTAAGACGGAAGGTTTGTTTTCACAGTCGTGATTCAGGGGGTGGAGCGGGGCATCGGAAGCTCGACGGAGACTGGGAAATGGAGCGGCGCGCGCGGTTCGAGAGTAAAAGGAGGAAAGGACAATGAGAGGAAACGAGCAGCGATGTACGTGACCGAGAATCCCGTGGGGGGGAGGGAAATCCGTGGCCAAGTGCATCGGCAGGGGTGCTAGCGATGGGAACGATACGCTCGCGTGACACCGATCGATTTTTTCCCTTACCCGAACAGATGGAGTGGCGAGACGAGAAATTGAATCGGCGCAAGTGGAAAAACAAGTGGCCGAGGGTGCGAGCGTAAAAAAGGAACGGCGATGGTGAAAGGGCGGTGGTACGAATGTGGAGAAGGTCGAAAGGGAAGCGCAAAGGAAGAAGTGGAGTGGCAGGGTTGAAAGAGGGCACGGTTCGCCGCGAGAACCTGAAAGATGAAAGTACCCACGGCGACTGCCAAATTACATAAACGAAGTGTTACCGTCGTGGCGCGCGTAAATAAGTAAACGAAGATGCAGCCTTTGATTACCGTGTTTTCCTCGTTTAAACGGGAACGATCATTTGCGCGAATAATGCAGCGAGCGAGCGAAACAACTTCTTCACTGTTCGACTGTTCGGATAAAAAGGGACATTTGTCAGATTTTTGCGCGGACACTCGCTCGCCACGATGTTTCGCGTTGCGATTCGAGAGGCGACAAATTCTGTTTACATTGAATTTCGTTATCTCCAGTTGATAGATGCGAAGTATTCGTTCGAGAATATATCCCTTGGGCTGTTTATGTCTTCGGTTGGAAAGTGACATTGTGACGTAAAATTCCTCTACGACCGTAGTCCTGAATACGACGTGTCGAGCGTTAGTACAGTTTCGACGATCGTAGCGAGCACACGTATCGCGAAGTTTTGAAATTTTAAGACGAATTTGACTTTCAATTGATCGGAAACTTATTTATCCACGATTAAATTGGTGGTAGAGCAAGTGTAAACAGTGGCGATGATAGTGACGTAGTATCGGGTGTGAGAAATAGAAAAATTAGAGTAATAGACGGTGAATTCGGAAGTGGCAGCGATGACTCACAAGATTTTGGCACTTCGGAATACCTTGGTAAGTGTTTTGTAAAATATCACACCACTGCAGAACTTGATCTGCGATAATTATGTTTTTCAAAATGTAAACACAGATAATATATCGAAATATAACACTTTCGTATGTTAATTTTTATATAAATTTATTTACGCGTGAAATCGTCTCGAGTTGCACCGCCGCTCGACCGAAAAAGTCGTCGAGCGCAAAGGGTTAAAACCCCGAGCGTTTCACTTGGCCTGGGGCTCTTTTCGCCGCGAGTAAACGGATTTACTTGCAATGCCACCGATTCGAGTGCATCCTACAGTTGCTCCTCGTTGAACCTGAATTATTTGCAGACGATTCGATTCGCCGCTAACGAACCTCTTGCCATGTTATGCAAGCTAATCGCAAGGAACCAACGTTAATTAAACGCTGTAACGTCGCAGGGTTTCGATTTTCCACTTTGCGACCGAAGATCGAACCCTGAATTGTTGAGACACGCGAGAAACACGAGTTACGTTTGTCAGCTTCCGTCGAAGTGTCGCTTTGAAATCTTTTGGTTTCTTTTCTGGAATCACTCGTTTGTCTCTTCGACGTGTACTACGATGACCATTGGTACCGCAGGGAAAAGCAAAATCACGGGTGAAATCCTGTGAATCGAGCAGGTCCAACAGTTGGGTGAAACTTTAGGAAAATGACGTCGCCTCTGGCATCAACGGACAATTAAATTATCGTCGAGGCGGAGTAGATAACGATGCACTCGAGGTACAACATAAACCACGAGTTACGTGGGCTGGATTATGTGTGTACATAACGAGCACATAGATGTTTTAGCTGGTATCCACCGACAAGTAGATCTATGTAAAGAGAGAGAGAGAGAAGGAGAGAGAGAGAGAGAGAGAGAGAGAGAGAGAGAGAGAGAGAAACACGGGAACTGGACCGTGCCTCCACCTGTCGATGTTGATAGTAAGCTAAATGATATCTGAGCTGGATAGGATAGATAACAGAAATTTCTACTTCTTCCAGAGACGATGAACCATTAAAAGCTCCGTCGAAATTAACGTAAACTTTTATCTCGCCGATTCGATGGAACTTATTCAAATGCAGAGATATTATCATGGACGACGGGGTACAAGAGAGACTTCCTACCTTACCGCAAAAGATTTCGTGCAACATGTTCTAAAATACCGATCGTCTAAGAGACTGCAGTTCGCAGTGACTTCGAGCCCGCTCGATTCTGCTCGATTCCGCTCGATTCCGCTTAACTCTGCTCGACTTGGCTCGGTTTCACAGTTAATCGCTCACATAACCACCCTCAGGATCGACACGCACTCCACCGTCACGGTCGCCTAGTCACAATTCCGAGTTGTGCGTTCAGAATAATTGTTATATTATAATAGTCTATAAGTTATTGACTTTTACTACGAATCTAAGCTCTTATTAATATAGTACAACACCTTAACAATGAGATTAATGTTAAAAGAATTATATCTCGTCGTACGATAGAATAGGTGGGCAAAGATTTCGCTCCACTTGAAAAACTAAAACAATAGACGAAAGTCGGGAGCAAACGCGTACTTATCGTAGAACCAAAAGGTAGAACATTGTCGTATAAACGGATACGTTGTCTGTTCGCAGGATGAAGTGCTGACGATATCGGAGAAGGTGGTGGTTCGCGTCCACGATCTGGTTACGTGGTTATCACCGACGTTGGAGTGGTCCTGGGGTCGAGAAGTGTCTTACCCATCGACTCCGACGTCCTCGCCGGAGAACAGCCCTCTGAGGTACGAGATACCTCAACCCCAGGTGCTCACCGACCCCGGGATCGATTTCTCGGACGTCGATAAACAGCAGAAGGAGTACGAGAGTAATCACAACTCGAGGAAGCCGGACTGCGTCACCCAGACGAAGGTGGTGGTGTTGTCGTACCCCAGATATTGTCGGTATCGAGCGCTGTTGCGTAGACTCGAAGGTGCCGAACCGTCCTGGCTTTGCTCGTCCATCGCAGCCGCACTCGGTGGATTCACCGCCACGCCGGGTACCAGGGTGCTCTTCTGCAGGGACACCTTCGACTACCCGGATCTAGAGACGCACGAGCTCCTCTGCAACCATCTGGGTAGGTCGAACGATCGAATCGAACCTCGCGTCCTGTCGATAAACGCGGAGGCGTCTTAAGATCGAATTAACGTCAGAAGATATAGGGAAACCAGCGCAACATTATTCGATCCGTACTTTCTTTTTCTATCGTTGGAATGCCGTTCTGTTTCGTTGGAAATCGGATGCTGGTTATTAATTTTGGGTAATTTAGAGAACCATTTACCGACGGAGGTTCGCACGTGGTAGCAGAAGAAAATTGCCGGCTCGTGAGACAATTAAAAACAATAGAACGTATCGGGCAGAGCTAGCGGAGGAAACGTTGTACAGTTCTCATCAGTGTTACGTGTATTGTTGCAAAGGTGCTTCGTCACGAGGAACACACGTGAATCTCTGAATATCGTCGTCGAAACTATTATTTTATCGAACTAATTCCATCGCGGTGATTCGAACGGTGCAACCAACAGCGTGGTGGCACGGACCAGTGGATCACGCGCGCGTGTCTCTGATACTTTGGTTAATTTTTTATGGTGAACGAAAACGTAATGTCGATCGTGATGAAGATCAAAGGCAATCGGATAGTGCACTTCCAAGTAACTGGTGAATATTACGATTAACCGTATTTTTAAGTGCGAACGGTTAGAACGTGATTCCACTGAAATGCAATATCGCCACGTGGTGAATAGAAGCGATCTCATTCGATACGTATATATCAACTGACGCGCGGTATATCACCGAAACGTTTAGTTATCGAGCGCGTCCGCACGATCTGCTGTAATTCGTGGTCGTTACGAGGAATGAAAAGACCCTCGCGTTCCCCCTTCCGCCGATCGAATAGCGAGCTGGCGTGATTGAACGTGCGTTCGTAAATTATTTTCCAGCGCCAAAGTTGAAGGGGAGGCCGAGGAGGAAACGCAAAAAGCGCAGCGCGTCGCCAGGAGAGTCGAGCAACGAGAGCGAGGCATCGGTGGCGTCCACATCGAGGAGCGTGCCGGTGAGCTCGAACGTGGTCGTCGCGAGCGTCGGCCGACCGCCCTCGTCCGCCGTAAGGCGAAGCGAGCGGAAGACCAGCGCGGAGGAAAAGAAGTTCCTCACGGACGTGCAGAGTTTCATGAACTCGAGGGGTACGCCTGTCGGAAAGATGCCACTGCTGGGCTACAGGCAGAGTCAGTATCTGTGTGACACACATTTTTTTTTTCAACAATTGGCGAGAAAAGTTTCACTTAGACACCTTTTTAACGTTCCTCACATTTTTATCTACATAGAAACGTTGGTTTGGTTCGATTGAATTGAAAACAGTGATTGGTACTGTTCGAGGCTGATCAACAGCAGTGTTTCCTTTTGACAAATCATATGTTCTCTATAATAATAAGACGTAGCCCGCGGTGCGTGAGAATCACACCCGAATTCACGGTCACGTTCTGCTTGCAGTCGATCTCTTCCTGTTTTACACGAAAGTCCAAATGCTCGGTGGCTACGATTCCGTCAGCGCTGGCCGGCTCTGGAAGAACATCTACGATGACATAGGCGGTAACACGGGGTCAACCAGCGCTGCGACCATCACTCGTCGACATTACGAGAGGTAAGGTGTTCGAGTAACAGATACGATGCAATTTTCGTAATTAGTAGCGAACCATCGAACGGTGGTGATCAACGAAATTTGTATGTTCGTGCGAATAGGTTGCTGTTACCTTACGAGAGGTATCAGAAGGGCGAGGATGCGAAAGTTAGACTGACGCATGGGAGGCGAACAAAGAGCAGCAGTGTGTCCGAGGAGTTGGACGACGTCAAGCAAGAAACGAACGACCCGTATCCATCGGAAACGCCTCCGCCCGTGGAACCGAGCCTCGCCGCCGCCACAACGCCCCCCCTTCAACCAATTATATCGGCAACCGTAAGTACCATTCCGGATGATTAAATATCAATTACCCCGTGCTCGTCGCGATACCACGATCGACTTATTATATATCGCACTTGTTGTCGCTTCTTGCAGCCGTTCCTCTCGAGCGAGAAACCGAAAACAGAGACCGGGAAGACCTCGTCCCTGCGTAGCGTACGAGTGAAGCCGGAACGGCTCAAGTCGTTGAATACCATGATTGCCAATAGTACACCCTCGCCCAGCCAACAAACCAGCCAACTGCCAAGTCCGCCACCTTCTTCTAATACGTCAATTTCAACGCCGAGTAGTACACCCTCTACCACGCCCACGAACGGTAGTACTGGAAGTCAAAGCGTTTTGGAGAGGCAGCTGAACAGCCCTCTGATATCGCAACAAGTACCGCCGTCGTGTTCGCCACCGGGTCTCCCGGTGACCACAGTGGCGACGAACGCCTCGACGGTGGTCACGTTAACGCCGCCGCCGGAGAAGGACATGAAAGAGATCAAACTCGATTCGAAGCAAACCACCCTGCTGGCACAGGGTAAGGAGAACATCCCGTTGTTCGGCGAGAAGCCGATCTTCGCGGAGAAGGCGATGGTCCCGCCCAGGTCGCCGGAGGTGATCGACCTCGAGACGGAGAGCGACACGAGTAGGGATAAAATAATCATTCCCAGCTACAAGAAACGGAAGCTCGAGATTCTTCGCGAGGGCGGTCTCGAGGTCACTGCCGTCGACCTGGACACGCGGCCCAGCGTGATTCAAACGAATCCACCCGCGCCAGCGACCATGAAATCCGAGGAGAAGCCGCCGATATCGTACCCGCTTCCGGTCACGCCCAACTCCATTCCCAAGTTGATTTCCGTCACCGTAACGCCGGACATAGGGCACATGCTGTCGTCGCCGCAGGAGCATCAGCATTCTCACCATCATCAGGCGCGGTTACCGACCACGCCTGTCAAACAGCCCGCCGCTCATTATAATAACAATAACAACAATAACAACAACAACAACAACAACAACAACAACAACATTACGATGAACAACAATAACGTGGTGAACAGCCGTGTGATAAATCTCGGTACGTCAAATAACGCGGCGTTGCTGCAATTGTACGCGAACGCGAACGTACCGCCGCCAGCGTCGTCGGGTATGCATCAGGCTAATCACCGTTTCGTACCGCCCACCGTGCCGAACGGTAGGATATTTCCGCCCAAAGTGACGCAGTCGAGGTCGATATTCGCACACAACGAAAAAATGGTGTACGGCGATCCGAAAGAGATTCCTGTCCCTCCAAAGTATCGTCCGTCGTTGCATCGTTTGCAGCCGCATCAGATACACAACAATAACGATCCAATGTACGGCGGGGTTCTCGACCTGACGCAGAAGCCCAACGACAAGTCGGTGTTCCCGAGACCGAGCCTAGAAATAGTGAAAGTACCTGTAGTGCCGAGGCCTAATCCGTTAAATCTGGAGATGAGGAACTCGTCGACGATCAAAGAGAGGCCGACGGACTGTTCGAAACGGGGTAGCTTCCCCGGCTACCAGAACGTGCTCGACAGTCGGACAATGGCTTCGAACAACTTGGAGATCACGATCGTGAACCCCAAGCAAAAGAACAACCACGCGAACGTGCCGCCGAGCCACGTTCGGGTGCCCAGCCCGCCTAGGAGTAACGCGATCCCCGGGCAAAGGAGGCAACATCTGAACGGCAAGTATACGAGCAGGAGCGAACCGGTTTCACCGTACACCCCCAGGAAGCCGAGTCATCCTGTTATACCGAACGTACCTAACCTGAATCACCTGAACACCGGTGGCTACCCGCGAATGGCCACGATGCAGCATCAGAACACGATCGACAGGAGAAAAAACCTAGAGACGAGCGGGAAGGAGCAACACCAGCATCATCCACACCAACAGCACCACCAACATCAACACCAACAGCACCACCAACAGCAGCAACACCATCAACACCAACACCAACACCATCAACACCAACAACACCACCAACAACAACAATACCAGCAACAGCAGCAGCACCATCACCATCAACACCACCATCATCATCACATGCACCAACAGCACCAGCAGCAGCAACAACAGCAGCAACAGCAACAACGTCGAATCAGCGAGGGCGACAAATCGTTGATCACGCAGCAGCAACACCAGCAACAGGAACAGAGGCAAACCGAGGCTGGAAAACGGCACAGCGTGCCGAGCATACCATCGGGTTTCGTGCCCGTGGTGCCGCAGAACAATCCAGCCTACCTTCCGCAACTGCCAAACACGCCCGGCAAGTTCCTACCAATTTTGGACCCGATGTACTATTCCGCGTTCTATAACGGTTTATTCCCGCCGCCGATTCCGCCCACGGCTGCCACGTCGTTTTTACCGCCGGAATTCAGCGCGTACTACAAAGAATTACTTGCTTCCTCGCAACCAAGACTGGGGATGGCGGGGCAGCACCAGCCGGCTGCCCCAACGTCTAAGTAGACAAACGGGATCTCATGCTAGCTAGCCCCTCCGATGCCCCACCGTGCGTCGGAGTTTCATTTCTAAAGACACTGATCCGTCGGATTTCCTCGCTTCGAATTCTATTTTCATCGAGACCACCCGCTTCAAGGGAGGGCTGAACGAACGAAGGGCGAAGAGGAGAGGAATCGATCACCGATAGAAGAGCGAATAATACTTACGCGCGCCGTTTCGAGGGTTTTCTCGATCGATCGATCGATCGATCGTTCGTTCGAACACGCTTGCTCGGAAGTACTCGATCGCGCGATTCGATTGGGTCTACGAGAGAGATGCGTGTGGTTCCCGTTCGAGCCCGGCACAGGGCGAACGGGACCCGTCGTGGATGGACGGAGGTGAACGAAAATCGGACGACGACAATGATATAGGTGTATACACACCCGCATATGTCATGCAATAAATTAGGTAATAATTTTTTATATGTAACGGAATAACGTGCGCGGCAACTTCGTTGTAGACGGAAATCAATGGGACGATTCTTTCGGTGTTATTTTAATTTTTATATATATTCGAGAGAATGTTCGACGATTAAGCGAAAAAAAGAGCGTACTAAAGCACTGTGATACTGATCGAAAAAAAAAGAAAAGAAAGAGAGGAAGAAACGAAAAAAAGAAAAAAGAGATAAGAAAGAAAAGATAACGCCACTCGAATTGGAAACGGGTGAATATATGCATTCGACTCTTTTCGTACGGAAATACGACTTTTTCTACGTTCATTCGTCGTGAACTTTGTGTGTATAGCCGCAATGTCGAGCCGATAAGGAATAATTAACCAACGGGTGATCTACCATCACTTCTGTTTTTTCCTAAAACCGCAGATTCGTCGAGAGATTAATTCGATCGTCCGTCATGGGTCGGAATTCCTTCATTTCGAACGTGCGATGTGATAATTAAATAAATATATAAATAAATGAAGAAAAACAAAAAATATATATATATGTATATGTATATGTATATGTATATGTATATGTATATACGCGAGAACTCTAACCGACGGATCGTCAAAAACGTATAATTGTTTATTGTATAACGATAAATCTTGTGTAGCAACGGTCGCGAGAACCCTATCCTACCGTGTAAGTTTAGACAATTTTCATTGTATCGACACGTATACAATCACCATACACACTGATCTGTAGTTCAGTTCTAACAAATAAGTGCACGCAAGCGATGTTATAGCAACGAGATACATGTACATAATGTATATAATCACGTATACGTTAAGCTAGATAAATTCCTCTGCATTATATCTTTAAACATTACGTAAGAACGTTAAGATTTAGTAAATGTACAGGCTGTCTTATTTGTGTGGCCAACGATAGTCGTATCGCTACGTATATTATATATATATATTCTTCTTAGGGTGCAACGCAATATTTTGCAGAATACGTTTAGGAAAATGTCTCTTGTACACGAGAAATCACACGGTTATCACCACTGGAAAAGCTGACGGATGGTAACAAGAGAGAACGCACGAATTTTTCCTTTGTTCCGATTTAAACGAGAGCACCATCGCATGATCGACTGATTTTTAAGTAACGCGCGGTCGCTGCCGTGGGCGATCGAACATCGCGGGCCACCAGCATTCTGGAGAAAAGATAAAAGAAATGAAAAAGTACCGATGGTATATCCATGTTACACGTAGACATATTGATAGAATTTGTTCGTTTTAGGATACTCTGATAAAGGAAAAAAAAAAGACAAAAATAAATATCAGATAACGTTAAAGCATTCGTAAACCTAAGACGTACAAGAGTGTAAGGTCTTTGCCGGACCGTTCTAGCGAAATCAGATTTCTATATCGATGTCTTTCAACGATAAGTTGTTCATGTTTGGAGGTTCTTTTTGCAACAAAAAAATAAATAAATAAATAAAATAAAATAAATATGATAAGAGTAAAGCGACGAGCGTTGTTGCAAATGTTGCGAACGCGGTTTACCGAGAGATCTTCGAGCTACGCCCGACGCGTTGACGAACGCAGTTTCCTTTTTTTTTTTTCGTTTCACTCGTCGCAAATCATCGTCCGAAAGAGGGTTCGAACGGAACGTGTATTATTTCTTTCATTTTTACAATAGAACATTTTTCTTTTTATCAAGCATGCCTTGAAATGCTTTTCCTGTCCCAATGGTGCTACGTTGCAAAGTATTTCCACGAGGAAAGTAGTTGTTTTCTTCAAAGTTGTCCGTTTCTTTTTTTTTTTCTTCTCTTACGAAAACACAAGAACCGTCGGAAATATCAGCAAAGACCGTAGACAATGTGAAAGTAATCACGATCTCAAGATAGATCTTTTTCACGTCCGAGTCTGATAAAGCGTACTCGAAGACAAAAAGACTTTTGGTTTCAGCGTGTGCGCGTATATCAAAGATGGGTTCGTTACTGTTGCGAATCGGTATAATTCCGCGCGGTTCGTTTGACAACGACTAAAAGAAGATGCGAAAGAAACCGCGCGAAGAACAGAGAGAGAGAGAAAGAGAAAGATTTTCTTTTTCTCAAAGGGAGGAACGAAAACGACGGAGAAAGGAAGGGCTTGTACGAAAATGCGAACGTGCCATAAAACTGCTTAGATAGTGACATTGAAAATCGAACGATGACAACAGTCGTTTGTATGTGCTTTTAACGAGCCCTTTATCAATTAGAGAGACTATAAGATGGTAGGAAGAAAGTTTAAACGAAGAAAATAACGGAAGTGCAAAATTCCATACGAAAGAGTTAATGTAATTTTTCTTTTGTTTTGTTATCATCGTGGTTGTTTTAAATCTCGATTTTTATAATTCGTAAGCGAAGAAAGAGAGTAGAAGACGAAAGAATGTGAGCGCGCGTGTGTTTGTGTGCGCGAAAAGAAAAACAGAGAGAATGAGAGAGAGAGGAAGATATATATATATATATATAAAAGTCGCGCGATGTAACGTGAATGTATGAATGAGGAATATACAGAGAAAAATTAGAGAACGATTAATATTGATAGAAAAGAAAGTCTATGTTCGTATTTTTTTTGTTTTTCTTCTGCGAGTTTTTTCTTCATTTTGTATACTTAGCAGTGACTTTTTAGCGTAACCCTCGTTTCCCAATTTAATAATAATTATTATTACGATACGAATATTTTTTATTATATGGGCATTTCAGTTCCTAAATTGGAAATAAAATATCTACTACGAACGATTTCGTTATTGATAGGGCCGAAGCGAGCGAATATAGTTCCCTCTAGAAACGATGTAATTAGTCTTGAAACACTTGAATTTTAAGCGAATTCTAAACGAATCGATCCTTGTTCGAGATCCAAAGCACATAACTAACCATAATTTCTATTTCTTTAGGAACCGATCAAGTAAGTATCGTTCGATAGTACTCGATACTATTCTCAAAGTAGTCGGATTCTGCACGCGCAAAAGGAACGCATTTATGTGGAAACGAAAGCAACAGGAATACCTTAGTTTTATGTACCTCGATCGAATCCTGTGCACGGTGTACTACGAACTCGGCGAAACGGCTGAAACGAGAGAAAAAAGACGATACCACGGAATGCACGGGCATGTGCCGCGAAATTTAAAATTTCTTTACGGTGGCTATAAACTGATAACCTGTTTAACCAGTCCGGTAATGGTAGACGCGGCTCACAAAATCATTTCTACTCCGTTTTTCCCGCTGATTATTTTTAAACGCCGCCCTATCGCATCGCGTTGCACGGGTAAATTCCGTGAAAACGAATCGAGCATACCTTCGGTTGAATTACGTAGTGGTCGCGTTCAAAAATGGCCAATCGTTCGCTAGATCTGTACCCGTCCGTCCCGCTGGTCCTCCGTAAGGCGCGCGTTCATTGGTCGATTTTCTCGTCCGGTCTGAATTTTAATTATCGGTCGTCGGCATAAAGGTTAGTCAGGCGATCGAACCGCGCGGCGTACGGGAACGGTCCCTTCACGGTGTTCCTAGACGAGAACAGATAGGTACACGCGGGGAATAGAACAAGCTGGTAGGGTGGAATTGTGTTTACCTCGCCATCCCCCGGTGGCAATCGACAAACACGCTACGATGTAGGATTGTCGCGCATCGCCGCATGCTAAACCACCTTTGTGTACGCAGCGCACCAGCGCGAATCTCGTATACGGAGGCGAAATTCTCGGGTATTCCCGTGCCTCGCGAAAATTCAGCGCGGCCTCTTTGTCGAATCGAACGATTCCGCGACGAATTTAATCTCGCGACTAACGCGATTTCATCACCCGACACTACCATCGAACGATTCTGTCGCACAGGGCGTCCCGGAAACGACGAGACTTCACAAACGAACGAGCGGTTCAAGGATTGTTTTGTAAGGGAACCGATATAGTAGCCCTTTAAAAGTCAATCGGAACAGTAAAGCACAGGGTTTTCCAGCGCATCGACGATCAGTTTGAAATTCAAACGATTCGCGCCGTGCTTGCTCGCTGGGTAAATTTCAGAACGCAACTTCTTTACGCGAAGTGGGGAATATCTGGTATTTTACGTGAACGCGAGCTGCGTTGCGGCTACCAGGTGTCCAAATTGGAACGTGGGGAATCGTCGAGACCTGGTCTCGGTCGGTAACGGCGTAAAAATTGATTCGTACACTGGTATCGATCGAGGGGCCAAGCGCGAAGGGTTACCCTGACGTAGACGAAGGCGCGGGGTTTCTTGGACGCGCTTGAACGTCGTTGCGGTGACGAGCACGTCATATCTTGGCGTTTCGCGCGTACCAGAGAATGCACGTAACCGACGCGAAGAGCTGTCTTCCGCCCAGTTCTCTCGTGAACACTTCACCCACCAGACAATAGTTTACCGTATCGACCAATCCTCTCTCTTTCTCTCTCTCTCTCTCTTCGACGTACGGCTTCTCCCCCCGTGGCCATCTACTCTCATCGTGCCACCCCGCTACAGCCAACCACCAACTTGCTCTTCTGGCCTTCCCTTCGTGCCTTTCCGCGGATCCAACTTGTTTCACCGAACTACCAAGCTTCCGAGTCCACTTAGGAACAGCTGCGAACAATCCACGAAGAGTCGCGATACTTTTCCCAACTCTTACCCCGGTTCCGGGCAGTTTCCTTCCCAGTTCGAGCCTCCCTCGACACCGCATCGTCGTCCTTCTGTTATCCTATTCGCAACTCTCGCAGGTTTCGCATCGAAACGCAGTCGTCGACGGACATCGGCCAACTCGTTCGCCACCGTCCGTTATCGAGACGATCGAGCGCTCGAATCGTCGTGAAAACGCCGCTCTCGAGCGTAATGGAAGTCGAGTTGGGCTTGCTCGGGTCCGCGGGCCGCTCACAGACTTCGTCCCGCCGCGGTTTCCGAAGGTCGAGATTTGTTCGAAAGTTTGTATGAATGAAACTTATCGTAATATCTCGCGCTGAACGGCGCGCGGGTTTCCGCTGGCCGGGAATAGGTTCGGAGAGACGGGAGCACGTGGTGGCAAAAGGGGTCGTCGGTTGTTTCAGCTCGTCCGGATCGTTTCGGCCAGGGTCAGTGGAACGTGCTTACGTACGAGCTGTCCGCAACTGTCATTCAGCTCGCCGCGCGTTCGCCGCGGATATCTCCGCGTATGGTTTTGCGGGCTAAAAAGTTATCGTATCGCGGGTACGGGAAAAATCGAACCTGCGCGTCCGACGAGATCTCTCTTTCCGGCCTGCACGACAGCACGCGTTCCGGTGATAGATATCGATCGCCTTTTACGAGAGATTTAGCCAGCGCGATTCGCGCGAAATTTATTCGCGAACTCGGTGAGCAGAGAGAAAACGAGTGGAAAATCGCGGGACACGGTGAAAGAAGCTTATCCTGGTACCGCGGGCAAAGTTAGCCGGTGTATCATTCGCATTGAAATTTGCATTGAAAACTTTGAAGCGTGCCGCGCACTCGCTCGAGCGGCGCGCACAGTAACGAACCTAGAAACTTCAGACCGCTTTTACGCTATTTCGTCGCCTAACGACGCCAGCCAGCATTTATGTATCCTCAAAGGCGTCGCATTTGACGGGAACAAACGGACGGAAGTAGAAATAAATAAATAAATAAATAAATGAAACGGGATAGACAGCCGGTTTTCTCTTCCAATAGATCGGAGGGTGCCTCTATGCCACGGCCCATTCACGATTCTAATTACGCGCGTGTGTCATCTCGCTCGTCGAGCGGTCGCCGCGTGAAAAGCTGCCCTCGTTAACGAGCCACCGGGCAAAAGTTGTTCCCCGGAATCGCGCGGCTCTCGTTCGGCGACGCATCGGCTGTCACTGAAGGCGACTTTTCACCGTCTCCGGGGTATAAAAGGCGGCCATACTGACCCCGAATCGCGGGTTATCGAATCGTGCCTTCACCGACAGATAGGCATCGAGAATGCCGTGCGTACCGACAGTACAGTGTGCCATCGTCGCTCGCGTGACAGCGAATCAAGCCTGCTCTCTTATGTCCGCGGTTTTCTCGCCTGACACGCGCGACCTTCCCAAGTTTCCCGGCCTGGAGACTCGCTTCGCGATTTCCATCCTGGTTCCATTTGCTATTCGTCTGCCAGAGAGAGGGACGATGGATTAGAGGATGACGGGAGATGGAACCGAGGAGCGTACTCGCATCAGGTAGACGAAATAATCGAATCTAAACTTTTCTTTTTCCTCTTTTCATTTTACCGTTTCGTGGTAGGAGAGAAAGGTGGCTAGAAACCAGCGTCGAGCGTAATCGTAAGATTAATCGAGCAATATTCCCGGGTAACCGTTAATTATTGTGGGTCGATGTTTACGCTTTCCCCGAGTCTTTCGAACGGTGTAGAGTAGGTTGAGGTGATCTCGCATTTTAACCGGTGTCAGTCGGCGACGACGGTAACGACTAGCAAAAATTTTAGAAAGTGTTCCTGCGCCGATCCGCGTAACTTTCAGCCTCGTGAACCGATCTTCTCCGTTTTCCGGTAGTTCGACGCGGCGGTGAGGTAGGTCGGCATAGTTTCCCGTTGTTGCCGCCTTTCTATTCGAACGACTCGCCAGGGAACAAGGAAGCATAACGCCGCCAGCCGAACGAAAAGGACGGAAAAATGAACGGCCGTTGCTCGGAGACGCAGAGAGATGCAGTTAAGTAGTTCTGCCCGGATGCGTCCACCGGTACTCTCGATACTTTCGACGCGAAACGCCGTGTTGTACTCGCCGCTGCGAGTAGTCTCGCGGTGAAACGAAAAAAAAAAAAAAAAACATTGCACGGGAGAGAAGAAAAGAATCGAGGAAGAGGCGCGCGCGAAATCGACTGGCAGTGGAAATCTCGGATGGACAGAAAACAGGTTGAACCTCGCGTTTGAAGGTTAGCAGGCCTCCTGGCGTCGCATCGCCGCCTAATAGAATGACTGGTCGTCTGACCACCATAACCTTACCGACCCATCGACCCCCGCTATACGTTCCTGGGATAAACGCAGAGAGTAAGAGAGGCGGAGGTGGAGGCGGAGGCGGCGGTGGTAGAGGAGGAGGAAGCAGAGAAAGGTGCAGGAGGAGGAGGAGGAGGAGGTGGAAGAGGGTGGGCAGGGTCGAGGGTGAACCCCTTATTGATTTTTAGGGTGACACTGTCAACCGGCGAGTGTTGAGTCCCCCGCGACGCGCGGGAGGGACTTTGAAACGACGAGGAGAGCGAGAAAAAATGTGGCGGCCTCGGTGCGCCATTGCACGCGCGAAAACCATCCCTCGCCGAGGGGTGTCCCTTTGATCTCCGATGATCGCGCGCGATCGGTCAGGATTTCGTGGACGGCGGACGCGGTCAGCACCGAGAGTCCACGGGGCAATTTTTTCGTCGTGTAAAAGTGGCGAGTGCGGCGGCTGCGGCGGTGACAGAAAAGAGTAACTGTGGCGAGGCGCAGCAGTCCCGTTGCGGTCGGGGGTTTAGCTCTCGGCGCAGGGCCGTACGCATCCGTGGGCGACGCTCCACGTGGAACAGCTGCCTCCTCGCGTCGTCTTGCATGTTTTACCACAACGTCTCGGCCGCGTACTCGGCGATCCGTCGCTTAGTTCTCGCGAAACGAACGCCGCGCCGGTGAACGAGTCTCCCGTCGACCGTTCTACTTTTTTCTTTGCCCACCACGGGAATCGTGCCTGGTCTAGTTCGCCCGAATTTTTTTTTCCGTTCCTCTCCTCTCCTCTTTTCTTTTCTTTTCCGTTCTTTTCTATCTCTATCTCTCTCTCTCGTTTCTTTTCTCTCGTTTCTTCGACGTAATCGTTCGGCGAGCCACGCCACCGCGTCGTGCGTCCTCCATGAATGGAACGGCGTGGATACGCGTGTGTTTTCGGTAATTGTCGTTCGTGCTCGATCGCTTCGCGTTACTCCTCGGCCTGGTGACGTGTGTTCCTTTGTGCGCTACGCTTTCTGCCCGTGGCACACGCGGAAAGTCACGAGTTACCGCTCGAGTGCAACGCTAGGCTGGTGCGTTAAACAGCAGGGGGATCGAAGAAACGCCGCGAATGTTGCCGAATGTCACCGTCAGTTTCTAATTGGCCGCAGGGGGACAGCGTTCGATTTTCAATCGACGGTAGAAGGTGCGAGGTATAACCCGAGAGCGGGAGAGAGTGTCGCGTTAACACGCGTGTTCGACTGTCGCGCTTGTTGGTTGCGTGCGACTGTTTTCTCGCCTGGCTTGTCCTACCGGCGCCGCGTCGCTCTTTACGAACGGACCGTCACCGGCGTCTCGTGTTGTTTACGAATCAACGCTATTACGTTGCTGCAGCTCGTATATACACACACAGAGAGAGAGAGAGAGAGAGAGAGAGAGAGAGAGAGAGAGAGAGAGAGAGAGAGAGAGAGAGAAAGCCGTTCGGAGCATGCAACAGGCGACACCGCGTTGTCAAAGTTTCCTCTTGATTAATCGATCGGAAATTACAGTCAACCGGAGAGTGATAACTCTCGGGCATTCAAATTAATCGCGCGGCTTACCGTCGCGGACGTGCGACACGGATATCAAGAGGGCCAAAGGAACGGAGCCGTGGGACAAGGAACGCGGGGGCGCATCGGTGGACGGCTCGCACTTCTGGGGCCGGGGGAGGGAAGAAAAATCGCGTGAAAAGTTTTTTCGGTGGACGCGCGAGGAATATCAGCCGCGTAATTACCCGAAGCTACCCGCGCCGCTTAGAATCAATACGATCGGATTACTTTTGGCGACGGTTTTGAGGCAGGATCGAGAGAAAGCTAGGCGAGTCGCTGGTGACTCGCGGTATATACGGAACACGCGGCGTGTCGAACGTCCGAGCAATCTTTGTCCGATACGGAGTGAGAGAGGGAGAGAGAGAGAGAGAGAGAGAGAGAGAGAGAGAGAGAAAGAGCGAGAGAGGGTGAGAGGGGGGAGAGAAAAGGAGAGTGCGCGTGGCGTGCTTAAAGGTACGAAAGGGCAAACGAAGCGAAGGAAAAGACGATCCACGGAGCTGTACGTGTGTGTACTTTCTTCTTGACGGGGTGTGCTTTCAGCGTGTTTGGGCGGGGTGTCAGCCAGTCGTTGCTGCCGCGTCGGCTGATGCAGTCAGTTTCGTGAAAATGGCAGCGTCACTCGATTCTCACGCGTCTAATAAGAATTATTGGCTACGACCGAGGAAGAAATCCAGTTGACACCCGGGCGCGGGCAGCTAGAAGGGACAGAGAGTGCGAATACCGAGAACACGTGGCCCGTGGGAGGAGCAGACAGTCCGGTTTGCCGCTAGGTGCGTGTGCCGACTAGCTACACCCCTGGCGCACGTGCGTACGTGTATTTCCGCGAGTCGTCGCGACGCGGTGCACGTGTGAGTGACAAATCGCGAGTGAAAGTGCCGGGGACTAGTGACTTTTTTTTCGTACCGTCGCGCGTTCCACGCCGGGCTTCCTGTATTCTCTACGGGAAGGCGAAAGCGTCGTCTTGACAGCTGAAACTTGACGTTTCGTATCGTCCGCGTCGAGAGCGTCGCGCTCGTCCGCGACTGTTTACGATGCAACCTGGTCCTCCGCTCGATGGATACGACGGAGCGGTCGCGCGATAAACGAAACGAGGCTTCTCTCGCTTCTTCTTTACGATTCGTTCTCGCGGTATCGTCGTGCTCGGCTCGATGTGAATAGAACGCGTGCATCGAACAGCTCGCGTGAACACGCACGCAGGCGCTGTGGCGCCACCAGCGCGCTACGTCCCTGGCGTGAGTCGTCTGTTGACTCTGGTGGTGTTTATTCGCGCTTGCCTCTTCTCTCTCTCTCCCCTCTCTCTTTCTCTCTCTTGCACCGGGTCATTTGTGTTTGGACGATCGTGAATTTTTTTTGCAATGTGACGGCAAAATGAATGAAGATTAGCGTGATGTCGGACCTGTGCACGCGCCTAACAGCGGGTGCGCGGCTGGATCTCGACTGGAAGGCTGCCGGAACGTGTTGAAACAGCTCGAAAATCAGCGTGAAAATGCCGGCAACGCGACCGTACAGGTGCTCGTCGTTATCGTTACCTTTCACAGTTTTCCATGAGACAGTGCGTCGACAGACTGCGTGTACCGACTCTTGAAAAGTATCGCGAGTCGTGGTTCGTGCGTTTCAAGTGCCCACGCCGTCGTAGGCCTCGCGAAACGCGTTCCAATCGCGCTCTAGGTTAGGTTGCCGGCACATAACCTTCAAGCAACTGTGAATTCGGTTTCTGTTGCTGTACGCGACGCGGACCAATTCGAGCGTGACGCTTTTTCGACCCCGCGTCGATCGTGAATTAAGTGCATCGACGACGATTGACGTTTTCTCGCCAGTGCTGATTGCTACACAGTGGGTGATCGGTGCAATGGAATGAGCTGGGTGACGATAGGACAATGAAGGCCAATGGGACAAACAATGGTGATTTACTTTCGTTTCTTAGTCCGTATTGAGCTTCGTGGATACGTTGTACCGTGTAGAATCTTGTGCAACGTGTTCTCGATGCAAAGTCCGTTCTGTAGCATTGTTTACATTATACAGAGGCATAGTTTTTGCGAGCACGGCTTGTACAATGTCGTCTAGAGCGATGTGATACGAGACGTAGGTAAAATAAGCACGCAATAAGAAGGTTAATCGTCTACATTGAGTATTTATAAGCTTTAAGTAGTAGTTGGCTATCCGATTCCTTGTGTATTATGCGTTAAGCGTACCACGATACAGTTTTTATGCACGTCGAGGCGTTTTACTTTTAAAGTACTACGTCTAATCGAATAATAGAAACTTTACAATGTATCTCAAATGTTATTCCATCCATTCTCTGTACTATTATACGCAATGGCACACCGAAGAGATACTTCATTGATACGTACATTGTTCCAATCTACATTTTCTTGCCGCAGTATCGTTGTTCTCAAATTTGGAGCAAGTATCATGTCCTAGCAGCTAGAATTCATGCTCGACTTGAACGTTCCAGTTACACGTTCCCATTGAAATACCCCGCCACTAATGCAATGACTTTGAATTTCCAGGCTGTAGCCGCTTGAACACGCCATTGGCAGCCACCACCACACTGGAGGATCCGGGAACACCAGCCTCTTGGAAGGGCCCGCCGCCCGGCTCAGAGGCATCGCCCTTTACGCCCAACTCCGTTGGCCAGGGTGGTGGCCCTGGCTCCGGTCCTTACAACAGTACAGGTGGTCCACCGAGTAATGCGGGCTTCCAGGGCCCAAGCCCGTTCCCCGGCGGTGCTGGCAGCCCAGCCGGGGCGCCTCCCTATCAGGGACCACCGCCTGGTTCCGCGACACCTCAGTATACTGCCTCGCCGGCGCCGAGCGGTTCCTCGACCCCGGGTCCTGGACCGCCGCCTAATTCGTCCGGTTTCCCACCGCCACCGAATAATTCCGGGCCACCGTACAATGGGCCCGGCCCAAGCCCGTTTGGCTCGCCGTCCGGTGGACCGCCGCAGTTCGTCGGACGACCTGGATCCTCGGGACCGCCGTTCGTACCCCCAGGAGCAGGGAATCCTCACTTTCCATCGCACGGACAGCCCTTCGGTGGACCTCAATACGGTATGCCGCCTGGAAGCCCGTTCGGACCAGGCCACCCGATGACAGGGCCTATCGGGCCTGGACATCCAGCGATGATGGGACCTGGCGGACCCGTCGATAGGATGGACCAAGGGTGAGTCTTGCCCTTTTCTCTGTGCTCTCGACGCGCTGCTCATCGATTAGTCATCGATTAGCTGTTTATATATATTTTTCGTGAGATCGAGGCGTCGTTTCGATCGATGCTGGAATTTAATGGAGGATTTAGAGGAAGTTTGAGGGTGTTGTTTTCTTATACGATGCGCAGCGCGTCGATCGAGCGTTCGTAGAGCACTCCTCCGTGTATGGAGTCTTTAGTCGAGCTAGTATGTAGTGCGTTAACGATGCGTACCGATCGATCGTCCGTTCGATAAACGACGCGAAACGCGGTTACTTGTAAGGAAGAACGTAACGTGCGCGGCGACAATTGTCGCGCGTGTTAGCAAGAGAAATCGAAATGCACGCGAGGTAAAAATAGGATCCCGATTAATTCGTACCCCCGTATTGCTCGAGCACGATAGCGTCGATGGAGTTTCGTGGCTTAGAGCCCCGGAGTTGAAAAGTAGTCACCATTAGCGTGTAAAACATAAGAGCGCAACGTGTCAGGCGTTGTCCGACTGCTAACATTCCTAGATAACGTGGTCCACAGGTAGCCACGGTTATTTATCACTCGTCTCCCGGTTAGTCCGCATTCTTGCTGATAATCCCGCTTCGGCAGGGCCTACGGTCTTGCCCTTCGGAAACCGTCACGATCGTTTGCATCGCTGTCGATGCGTCCACAGTCGAGCCAACTCGTTCTCGAGATGGGTTACACGGGACGCGAGCTTGTCCAAATGCTACCTAGCGATAAAAGCTACAGATGTTACCGTTACGGTAAAAAGCTATTTTCCAGCTCTTTCGTTAACTCCATCTCGTTATTCAAATGAGAAAGTTCGTTCGTTCGCGTTTCTGAAATTGAGAAACACTGTATTTCTTGAAACGCGATTCCATCGAATCGAGAGGAAACGCCAGTTGTTTTTTCCTCCGCCTCGATCGGCGGGGTTGGCAAAGTTTTTCCAGATCGGTGCCAGACACCGTGTAAAACATATTGTTGTTAAGTATCCTTTTTGCGAACGGATCGAAGCTGGATCGTCCGATCGCAGACGAAACCTGTATAACGAACGGGTGCTAAACTTGGCAGCCGTGTCGCTGGATTCCCTATCTACGATCTAGATTATCGGTGGGTTTGAAAAATGCCGCGTTATCGATAGCCCCTCGAAAGACCCGCCGTCATAGGCGTGCGTACACGCGTATTGTAATTTATGGATGGGGTGATTGCACCACGTGGAATACGCGCGTAAACCTGTTCCCGTCGAATAGTTTTCTAACAGGCACGTCGTCCCTACGAAGGCGGCGTAAAATCGGTTGAGGGTGTCCGAGGCTTGTTATTCGAATTTCCTCGCGCCGATAATAAGTTCGCGACAAGACACGGGGGGATAGTCGAAGTCGCTCGGGAGCAATTTTTAGGCTTGCGCATTACACGCGAGCCATTGACGTATCCCTCGGTTCGAAACGTACGCGCGTGGGCACGCACGAATGCGCTCGCGCGTCTGTTTACGCGCGCGCGAGTTTACAAGTACCTTAAATCTCTGTAAACTGTTGAACCGATCGTGTAAATGCAAGGGAAAGCTGGCGTATCGCTAATGGATTTTACTGGCTCCGTTGTTTATTACAATTCGGAGCAGCTAAATCCGAGCTTTTAGAATATTCGTTGGATTAGCGCGGCGATTGGGAATTTTTCCCCGGCTTCACCCTTATAAACACCGGCGAGCATCGCGGGGGCATTTATTTTTACCGGCGCGTGATCCGCGTGAAAAATTGCGGTAGCGTTCGCAAAGTCGGGGAACCAGTTGGTAATTGATATCGCGCAAAATTGATTATCGTCTCGCAGGAGAGACACAGTTTCGTTCGGGCTTCATGTGGGACACACGTGAACCGCATAAACAACCGGTCTCGCCTTAACAAGGATTTATAAAACGCGGCGATAAGATCGCGGTGGACGCCAGCCGGCTAATATGAATTTTAATTTCTATCAGCCTTTAATTAACCCCTTACAATTTCCTCGACGTTGAATAATTGTCTACCTGTCGCAACTCAGTTCGCACTTATTTCCCCTCCGTTCTGCCCTTTTCCCGGGGGAAGCGTCGCTCGTACGCCGCGAAGGAATTGCGCCCAAGATAAATTAGCGCGAGCCAACTGGACCCATTCACCTCCCGTGCGTGGCGTTCCTTCTTCGTTTATCTTTTCTACTTCCTTTTTCTTACCTCGATCACATTTCTAACCAGAGACGCGCATTGTTCGTGGCGGAGTGAAATAACGGTGTTACATTCTTGGCAGGGATTGTACCGTGGGAGGTGACGCCATACTTTTGTAGGAGGTAGTACGCGACCCACCTCCCCTTTTCTCCCTAAACCCTCCTAGTCACCCCGTGTTATGGAGGGCGGGTGAACCAACGAGTGGAGGGAGTGTGGGGTGGCATCAGGGTGGTACGAAGGTTCTCATATTTCATGTATTTTCATTTTCCGCGATGCCCAATCGTCGTCTGCGAATTGTTTCCCGTTTTGCCGTTCGTTTCGCGTACCTACGTTTGCTCGCTATCGTTAAGATAAGCAGAGGCGCGATCGATTCGACCGCGAACGTCCGATCGATAAAACGCGCGTCAAAGGATGCGTCGGCTTGTATCGGTTCGAGCGAGAAACGAGTTCGAAGTTCGAAGCTCGGTCGATCGAATTTCGAAATATCCCAAAATGGTCGAAATGGGGCGGAGGGGTGGTCAGAGTTTTCTTCCTCTTTTCTTTCCCCAGGACGACGGGAAATGTTCGTTGAGAACCGCTCGAACTTTCTGCCCCCTCCTACTTCTGGTTGTTCCTCGGGTGTGGGTTGGAAGAGAAAGAGGGACGGCTACGAGGGGCAAGAGGGTGGTATGCGGGGGTCCGTAGGTGTAGGTAGAGAGGAACACGGGGGATGGGGTGGCGATCCGTCGGTCTGCGCCCAGGAGCTCGCTCGTGCGTCCGCCACCGCCGTTTACACTTTCGCGTTCTAAAGGGATCTTGGTACGTCAGGGATCTCCGCGGTGCGTTTCGTAACCGTTTGTCTCGGGTCGCGGTCGAGCCGCGGTTCCACGCGGCGTTACTCCCGGCTACGTTTGAGAAAACGAGCAGGAGAAATCCGTATCGCTTTATAGCGGCCGCCTGGCCGCAACGAGGGTTTGTTTAGACCGCGTTCTTGCCACGGGGCACGCGATTGATCGGTACCCCCTCGTAGAAAGTTCGCGCTTCCGGTCTCCGTGCGTGCACCGCCGGATCGTGGACGCGATACACACACATCCCCCACGTTCGAGGAGGGAAAGGCGCACCATCGCCAATCTACCACCACCTTCGAGCTCTGCCGTTTTCTTTCGTTCGCGTGCGCCACGTTAATCAGCGGACTGCGGATGTTTATGTACTTAAGAAATATTTGAAACGATCCCGTGTGTTTAGAGAAGTAGTAGGCGAGTTTCCATGAATAACGTTGCAATTAACGTTGGTAGGCGCGAAACCGGCAACTCGCGCGGAGGTTGCATTATATTCGCAGTTAGTTTTATTACGCGAGTCGCATCGGACATCGTCGGTCGGTAACCAGAAAGTATTATAATTAATTTAATTAATTAATTATTAATTAATTTGTTACACAGCCAGTTGCGTTCGTATTTTACATTCTCTCTGCGAGAGGGATAAAGGGGGGTAGGGCGCGGAGGGGGGTATAATTAATATCAAGGAACAATTATGAAACAGCGCCGCATCGTAAAACGCATTTGTTCGTCGGAGAGCTGGAGAGAAAATACATTGACGATCGTCGCGGTGCGTTTGAAAATGGGACTGGGAAAAAGGAGAAAGAAGACTCGGTGTCGTTGAATCGAATCGAAAGTTGGTGAAATTTCGTAGCGCGTCGGGTAATGGAAGGTTCGCTAGGATTCGTCTCGGTGGAAAGTTCATCTTCGAGCGTGGATCCGGAATTAATAACGAATATTCAGAAACGCGATGCGACATTCGAAGGTTCGCGTTCTCTTCTCGTGCATTATTAGCTACGATGGCGGTGCACCGAGGAAAGAGATAGTATTGATTTTTACCGATATTTAGCCGTGGAATTATCCCCTCTCTCTTTCTCTCTCGGTGTCTCTTTTTCTTTCACTCTTTCGCCAGCTCTATCTCTCCTTATAGCCGTCTGCTTCCTTTTGCTGGCTCGATCCACCCCCGTACCCGTCTCAGCCCCCCTCTAACTGCCCCTCCTTTCATCTAGCTGGTTCACCCTCGCCTCCGCACCCTCTCCTCCGGAGGGCCACCCTCCGCAGGCTGCGGCACCCTTGGCGAATCCTGGTGGAAACTAGGTGCCGGGGACAGGGCAATCTGAATACCTATGGCCCGAAAGGACGTTTCTATGCTAAGTGCGCGTTGAGTAACGAGGAAAAAACAGGCCTCCGGCTGGTGCAACCAGCCGCCCCCTTCGTTCGAATAGTTGTACACCGGCAGGCGCAACGAGTGTCGAAGGGTGCGAGACACGGGACCGCTCCAACTTCTAATTAGAATAGATGTCGAGGGTGTGCCCCGATTCTGTATCGGTATGTTTCTCATAATTGCCCGATGATGGACCGGGCTCCGGATGACGAGGTAGTTGTTAGGCTCGCTGATCTATGGGGTCGTCTATTAAGTTGAACGCCTCGAGGAGGCGTGTTTCGTTGAAAGTTCGTAACGCCAGTCGATCGAGCCTGTGCGTGTAGCGTCGCTCGTCGACCGATCAATCCAGATTCGGACCGCCGCTTTCATTGGCCCGTCCCTTTTGCTCGAGATCTCGTCGCGGAGTCACCAGAAAGGGAGACATTTAGAAACGAGAGCGGTGATTTTACAAGCGAGACGCGCGCCGTCGGGAAAGCGGTCTCTCTTACCTGGCGGACAGGACGGAGCAACTTGGCCCAGAGTTTCGTAGAACTTGGTAGCAGTTATCGACTCGGCCGTATTCTTCCCGCGTTATTGCTGGTCAGGAAGCAAACCTCGTCCTTTTTTTCCTCGCACTCCTGGCGACCTCTGTCCGGCCTGGCTGGCAAGTCGCGCAAGTGGCCGTTTCGATCTTCGGGTACGGCAGCGTGTGCCTCGAGGACTACGCTCGCTGCTAATCGGCGAGCCGGCCGCACCGTGGAAACTCGTGGCCACCGTCGAGAATGGGAACCTCTAATTTATAATGCCAGGACGAACGGGAGTCGTGGTCGCGGGAGAAACAGAGACGGAGAAAGAGCTGCTCTTACTAAAATTCAAAAGTTCCTCGACGAAGTTTACGATGCCGTCTAGCCGGCGCGTCGCTGAGATTCTCTGTCTCCCAGTCGCGTTCCCTTTCCCCCCTCGTTCGCTCTTCGTCTCGTATATCCCTTCTAGACGCGTTCACCACGACGTTCACCGAGAGGTCCGTCGCGAGAGCAACGCGAATCTCCGCGTTTTGGTCGATCGTTCTCCTTCTGCTCGCGCCGAAAATGCATCGGGCGTCGCATAAACCCCGCTCTATCCCCCGGGGGTGTGCAGGGTGCCTTAACGAGTTTTAATCCGGATAAGAAAGGATTGGCACCCCGCGGACCGCGCGTAACGGTACACCGGCGTTAAACGTTGGGTATGGTCAGCGACCCACGGTGAGCCTACCCACCCGGTCTTGCTGCTGGTTACATTAGAATGCGTTCGGGACTGCGATTCTTTATTCATCGACCGTGTAGCGAGACGGCGATGCGTACTTTCCTTCCCAGCTGAAGGCGCCTTTGAACGCGCGCTTTTCTTAACCGACGGGTAAAGTATTCAATACACTTTTAGAGGGGAGAAAAAAAAAGAGGAGAGCGTTGTTCGATGGAACCGTTGCGCGATCGCGCAGTAATTTAAATTGTTATTTATGGTTTTCGATCGATACGGCCGTGGTACGCGATCACCGCAGGATCGCCGGCTCGATTCAGCAGGCTAGGCCCTTCCGTCGAGGATCCATGGAAATCGACTGACCGGCCATGCGTGAATAATATATTGAGATTCGCGTCTCGCTGTATTAAGCTGTAATTCTAAGGCAACGTTGCTGTATGAATATTTAGCGTGGACATTTATTTCCCCGGACGCCCACGACGCTCCTAAACGACGCCTTTTTTTCCCTCTTCAGTCCCGTTCGTTCGATTAAATTTATCGATGCCCGTTCCTTGTCCCGCGATCCGGTTCGTTCGAGGAATTCCGCCCCGATCGGCTGGGCGAGCGGCGGGGATCGCGCTTAATAAATAAGCCTACACGCGTTTACGATTAATCGTGGAAACCGAGGCGGGATTACGATGCAGAAACAATTAGCCGGATTATAGCCGCGACACGGAGAGCACGGTTGCATCTGCATCGTACCACGAACGTTCACGGCCCCTTACGTGCCACCGGGGAATGAGTCACTCTCGATTCTTGGCACAATCGCACATCTGGTCATAGACGGATTGTCCTCGTTCCTGGGGCTTACGGATGCTGGCGGCCAGGCTGCCGCTTCCGACTGGTGTAAACGCGTCCGACTGCGTGCGAATCTGTATAGAGGCGAGAAAAGAAAAAAAAAAGAAGAAGGAGAAGCAACGAAAGAGATACGAATCACGAAGATTGTTAACGAGATGGTTAACGTGGTTTTGATACGCGGCTGTTGACCTCGAGCAAACATTAAATATCGCTTTCGTTCAATGGCGTCGCACGCGTTTGCGAGGCAATGCGCTTAGTTAATACCTGATTTGCATAACGATTGATTCGATGCGACGTATCGGGACGATAAACGACGCGCCTGATGCGCCGGATTACGTGCGTCCACGTTGCAGAGATAAATGAATCTACTTCGAGTCCTTCGTAAGACAGTTTCGATTAAACAAACGGAAAGGAAGCTCGTCGCGTCGAGGAGTCAGTCGAATATCCTCGTCTCGAGCCTGTTCTCGGGACATGGAACCGGGGAAACGTTCGAACGCCGTCGAAACATCACGGGTGAGGTCGCATTTGTGCTAATTGCACGGGAAAAGGGTGGCCGTGGGGATGACCCACGGGGAAAGCATGGCACAGGTGGGGTAAATGGTCGTGGCAGGCGCGTCAACTTCGTAACGAGTGCACGCACGGGTGAAAGTCCGTGGAATCGGGTTAAAAATTACGATAACGTCCCCGATGCTAGCTGTCCCCGTGGAGATGAAAGAATTCTTCTGGAATCGCACCGCAAATTATTAGCAGCGAATCTACTTGGCGGTTTCCTCGATGGTGAGACGCCGGTTGGCGTCCCTTTGGCACCCTTCGCTTAGCCCACGATTCACGAGTCGATCCCCGTGTATTTGTCTCCGTTCCACAGTTGTACGAGAAAGTTTACGAAAGGCGAAACGGTCGTGAAACAATTAATAGCAGCCCGGGAGGAAAGAAAAGGAGCCGGTCCTTCCGCAACGGGGATCGAATTCCCCGGGAAATCATTATTTCGTCCGGCTATGCGCGTTTCCCGGCGTTTTCCATTTCTTCGGCAATTTCCGGCTCTTTCTCCGCGCCGCGAGCTACTCGATCCTTCTCATCGAAACCGGGTCTCCCCTTTCCACGGCCAACGAATGCGACGTGAGCCATTAGCGCAGGTCACGGCGTTATTAAAGACAATGAAGCAAACTTTATACGAGCGGGGGTACGGGGCCAATTACTTGGCAATTAGTCGAGCGAGCAACAAGTGAGCATCGCCACGGATCTCTCTCTCTCTCTCTCCCTCTCTCTCTACCTCGCTCTTTCTCTTCCTTCCTTCGTCTTCTGTTCGGACCACCTTCTCTCGTTCGCGTCTTCTCTCCTTCCATCGCGTAGACCTTCGTCACGTTGCTCCAGACGCGGCTACCGATGCCCCGTCGATCTTCTTCTGTCTCGCGACTTTTCCAGCAATTTAATCGCGCACGGATGCTCGATGCTCGCGCCCATTTCGAATCGAAACATCTTGGAGGATCGAGCAGAGGTCATCGTCGAATTAGCGGGTTACGTACGACGCTTGGTTGTTCGACGCGTGGCGTATGATACGGTTTAATTTATCGTCCAGACAGCGCGATTCGAACGCAGTGTCGAACATGGAGAAAAGGATTTAAAGGTCTCGGACACGATTCGTAATATTAGTTACCCGCGAGGTGCACGGTTAAAAGGTTGAGAGACTCTTCCTTCGATCGTCGATCGAGGAAACCGATCCTGTCCGTTCCACCGGTGCTGATTTCACTTGGGACTCATTAACACGTCCGTAATTGGATGTACCGTTGTAATTGCGAATCACGTGGACGTAACCCGGAGTCTGATCTCCTGGCAGAGTTTTAAAAATGTTCCCTGACCCGTTATAACTGGAGTTTCAACCTTATTAGTTTCCACCACACCCCTTGAACAATCTTCGGCGTAAGCAGATTGATCTCGAATCCGAGCGGGTCTGTACATTCATTTCTTTCCCGATAACGGGGCAAACTTAATTAATATCGACGGTACGCTCGATACGAGGGAATACGGCCATCCACCATCGGAATATTAATAATACAGTATTTACTAACACGATTCCTCGAAAGGATGATAAATCTTCCCTTTCTCGTTTTACCGCGCCGCGTACGCAGACACCGTCCATTTTTACGCGTTATTCCGGAACGACCGAATAATCCCGACCGAATGCAATTTTAAACAAAACAGCGCCCCTCATTATTTATGACCACTAGTCGGGTGCATTAAAAATAATGATGTTGCGCCACGGCAACCGGCCACCGAGAATCAATGAAGCAATTAAATTGATAAGTTTGCCTCGTTATATTTTCATTCTTTTTGCCCGGCGATCAAACTGCGAAATTATGCTTCACCGCACGCGTGCCTCTCTCGCACCATCTCGACGGCTCGCGCCAGGACTTAGAATTTTAATTAGAATTGTTAGCCACTGGCTACGCGTTCCATCCCTCTCCACCCCATCGCGGTAGCATCCCTCGATTTTCACGGCACGGTCCTAAAAACTCGCGATTCTAATTGTGGCCCTTTTAATTTACAGTTTCCCTCCGTCCCCCTCCGACGCGATAAATTCTCGGCGTATTCGCGCGTTCGTTCCGATTTTTGACTCCGACAGTCGCATTATATACACCCTTGAGCATTCAGGTAGACAGGAGGGGCAGGCGAAGGGGTGCAACGCGCGTACACTCTCGATCAAGAGTAGCGTTTCGCGCTTTTCCAAGCTTCTCGTCGTCGTCGTTGCACGACCACCGTGCGAGAGGCTCGTACATTTTTCATGATTCGCGACGCGTGCGATCCCGTGTCGCCACACCGCTGATCAACGGGTGTGCGTTGCATCGATGAAGGCGTTCAATTTGATCGATCGCGGCATATTGCTCGATGGCGGCAGATTCTTCTCCTCCTCGCCGGCGAGAGCCAGCCGAAGGAGTCGCCGGTTGCGGATTAATCGATCCGCGTCGATAATTTCCGGCGGACGTTTTGTACGTTATTAGCGGGTGGCAATCTCGCGGTCACGCGTTACGAATTCATTAACTCGCAGCCGCAAGATATATTCCAGGCGATACATTATCGTCTTGCACCTACCAGTCTCATCGAACGAGCGCGTCCACGAACCGCGACGGCCACTTAAAATCTTGTTCGCCGCGGCGCCCATTTCTCCTCGATCGTTCTTTAATTGCCGGCATTTTAATCGCTCTACGTCATTCCGTTATTGCCGAGTAAATTGCCGCGCGATTGCCCACCGTTCTCTCTCCCCCCATCGCGGTGAAATCTAACGTCGAATATTCCGGGAACCCGACCGGCGAATATCTCGAAAAATGCACCTGCACTTTGCATTCCTGAGAGCTGGCCTGATTCTTCGGGCCAGCCTGGAAGGCGTACAGAAAGATAGAGTTTTTAGAATAATCGTTCGAAGCGAATCGAAGCTGGAGGGATTCGGACCCGATCGGCGACCACTTTGCGCTCCGCGATTAGATGCGCGAAACGATCATCGCGGGCGAAGCGATGATTCGTCCAAGTCGAGGAACATTGAACGCGTTGTTGGCATTCACCGGTTGACGTAATCGTCCCCCGCTTACCTCGCCCCGCGAATTTTCCCCAGAGAAATATCCGACCCGAATACTCGCCAGCTTGAAAAAAAGCCCCGCTCCTTTCAAGACGCATGAATATTAATACGCCGCGCTGATACGACGCGTGGCGCGCGTTCTTCGCGCTTCGAAATTTCAATGCGGCGATAAACCACCGCCGATGGAAAAGCTTCATTCTTTCGTCTGGATGTTTCGTTGACGGACGAACCGTCCCGTGACCGAGTTTCGAGTGTAGTTTCCGCGCGGGTTTCTCGCAGCGCGCTGAACGTTTACACGCCTGAGCAGGGTATTATTTATAGCGACGCGAGGAGTAAAGCGTGAATCAACGTCGAAACGGTAACGAGAGTCGACGGATGTCTTCGATTACCCCCGATGCAAAAGACCGCGGCTACTTTTGCATCGCCCTGTACCTGCAACCCCCGCGGGGGTGGTAGGCGGAGGATGGGGCTGCGGCGGGCGTTTTTCAAATAATTACATCGGGCTGCGGTGGTGGTGGGTTGCCATGGCAACCGCAGTGCCTTCAGCATCCTACGACTGAAAGCAACCGGGCAACCGTGCGATGCAACCCGCTCCTCTCTCTCTCTCATCTCTCTCTCTCTCTCTCTCTCGGTCCTTCGCTTGGTTCAGACTTGGTGCCACTGGTTCGAAACGTTTCTCTGGATCATTTGTGCTCCAACGGAACGTTCGATGTCCGGTCGAACGATCGGATCGTGGATTAGGTTAACCTGGCGGGCGTAGTAATCTCGATGCGTCTCGTTGCTCGTTTGAAAACACCGTCGGAAAATTTGCGATGGTTCCGCCGCGAATTTATGGTCGAAGGGTACGCGCGGAGATACGCGTAAGGAGGTAATGGGAAGTAATGAATTTCATTATGGAAATGCGACGAGAATTTAAGTCGGTGGTAGGTTCGTTTCGGTGCCGGATAGAAACGTTGTCTGATATCGGCGGGATTCGGCGGGAGATGCGCGGTTTTTATTTAGTCGCGAGAAGGCATTAGCGAAAATCACCAACAGCTTTCACGCGTTCCGTGCTCGTTCTCCGTCGTACGAATGTATTCCACGCATTTACCGGTAAATACACACACTTTGTAATTCCATTTCTGTGCCGGTGGATGCGCGTTGCGTTCTTGTTCTTTCATTTACCTAATTACAAGCCCGATGGCAACGGTGGGAATACCTACTTACCGCAACGGAGGACGTATTTTCGCGCGAACGCGCGTACTCGCGGAGTCTTCAATTACACTCGTTGAGGTCCATTTGAATCGCGTCATTCTAATTTCAACTGATTGGGATCATCCTCTCCGGTGTCTCGGATCGGCACTAGGTCAGCTCGCGCCGGGGTCTCCGGCACGTCGAATCGATTTCTTCGCGCGCGATAGATCGGGGGTGGAATTTCCAGTTCGTAAAGTTGCGCATCCACCACGACCTTGACTTCCTGTTAAAGTTCGCTAGACCTTACGCCGTTGGTTACGCAACGCGGCCACACGGGGAGCCTTACGGCCACGCCGAGGATCGTAAATTCTACCTAGACGAGGCGTGCAAATGTTACGGTTGACGTTGCGCGATAACGCGAACGGCCGAGGTGAATTTTGCTCGGCCGGATGACCAAATCGTCCGAGCGAGTCGTCGTTCTCAAAGAAGAACAGAAATACCGGGGAACCATTTGCGAGTCGTTCGAAAGGAAAAACTGGACGAAAACTTACTCTTACTTACTCCCCTCTGGATCGATCCTCTCTCCTTGATTCACCTGCCCTCATTGTCGCCCGTTTCCTTTCCGATCGCGTTCGAAATCAAAACGCGCCGAGTTTCGCGTTTCATCGTGCCCAAGGAATAGACGAGGACCGTTTCATCGTCACCCCATCGAGGGCAAGATTCGAAGGAGAGTAACGAGCCTGGCGCCAGGAAGTGGCTAAAACGCCAGGGGTTTACGGCGCGTCCGCGTTACGAATCGACGTTGGCTACTCTCTCTCTCTCTGTTTCTCTCTGGGGAACTTCACCTTCTCTTCTACCTTCCGCCTGTTGGTCGACCCAGTGGCGACCTACACACGCCTAACCTGACAGCGGCACGGGTCAAGCAGGACTCCGTGGAGTCGCGAGCAAGAGAGGGAGAAGAAAGGAAGTCGACGTGCGAGCAAGGGAGGGAAGCTGGAGGTGGGGTGGCCGGAGTGGGGTCAGTTCGTGACCCGACCACCTGTGGAAGCAGCCGGTAGCTACTTCTTGTTTGCTGTTTGCGCATACCTACCTACCACTTATACGTACTACTACGTATTACGTAGGCGAACCGCCAGCCGATGACCGTGGTCACGGTTAGAACCGAAATTACGCCGCCTCCAACTTCTCTCGGTGGACAGGCGTGTATGCGCGCGCGCTCGCTCGCTCGCTCGCGTTCCTTTTCCCTGTAACGTAGGAAACCCGGCGAGGTCCGTGTTTGCGGGCTGAAAAGTTAACGCGCCGCTGCCAACGATCCGTCGCGTACCCCTCCGCGCGTATCGCGATTCATCAAACGGATCGCCCGCTGCGCGCGAGCGCCAGTGATTTTTCACGAACGTCTAATTGCTCGATGGCGTGCGACCAGTGCCAGCCGCTAATGGGACACCGCGCGGTCAATTAAGGAATTGAGATTAACGAGGATAATTTTCGGCGCCGCGTCTAGAGAGAGAGAGAGTATCGACGCGGATTCCGTTGCTCGCCGATGACGATAAGAACAAATAATTTGCAGAGGCAAATCGATGGCGATGGTTGGCGGTGCCTTGGTAATGGCGGTGGTGCCTTGGTGGAAAAGCCATAGTGCCAATTAGGTGGCGCCTAAACGATGACGTGGGATGACTGATGACGCGATTAACCGCGGAGGTTAATGCTCGGGCTGTTTTTCTTGCTGAATAACATCGCGATTGAATGCACTTTTTTCCCCGGGCTGCTTTTCAGGCTGACGTTGAGGCGGCTCGGCAGGAACTGTTAGTCCTTTGTCCGCTCCCTCTCTATTCTTGATGATGATTGCAGTAATGCAAGGTGATTTTGCGGCACCTCGCCGTTCAAGATTGAAAGGGTTTTTGCGGTACTTGATCAATGGGAAATGGTAATGAGGGCACGGTTTTGCGCGGCACGTCGCGCGGATGATGGGCCGGGTAGAAAAAGGCGAATCGTACTTTATGGAATATAACGCGGTACCGGTAACCGTGGTGGCGTGGGTAAAAGTTGGCCGCGATCGCGGGGTAAACGCGGAAACGAGCCTCCGTCTCTACTTTTAAACGGGTCGTCGGCGCGCGCGGTTCGCGTGCGGAGGAATCACCGGTGGCAAATTACATTGTCATGCATTATTTTGACAAACATTCCTCGCGTGTGGCAAATCGTCCAATAAAACGGGGACAATTCACCGCGGCATTTAGACATAATTATAAGTTAATGCGCGCTCCGTCTGTTTGCGATTGTAATTGCGGCGGGTAACAACGTTTAGGTTCATTCACAGCCCCGGCGAATTGTTCGCCGCTCCGTCCTGTTTTACAGCGTATATGATTCACCCCGTCGATCGAATTTGCCTTGTTCCCAAAATTAATCGACAAAAACAATTTATTACCGTGATTCCGCGTGCCCGTTATTTTACGCCGCGTTCGTCGTCCCCGACTAATTGGATAATTTTTACCGATAGAGTATCGATAGGCAGTTAGCGTTGATTAACTTTTCTAGCCTCTCGTTAAAACGAGCTGGCTCCGCCACTCGAGAGAGAAAGAGTCCCGTGGACGGCACCGTCGCTATTCCGAATCTCCGTTACACCAGCCGGGGAACATCTTTAAAAGATGAGCCGCGAACATCTCTCAGAGACGGTGTAGCCGAGCTCTGGCACACACTGGCAAAGTCGAGCCTGGTGATGTAATAACGCCAAACTCCGCACACCGCGTATCGCCATAGCTACGATATAGAGACCGCTTAATAGTACTACGGCCATTCATACCGCGAGTCACCCAGCAGCTTAGCGCTCTATTAATCACAGATTATTATTCATGCGCCTACCGGCGGTCCGTGGCGCTTTTAGCGGCTGCTGACTTTTGTCACCCCCATTGGCTTTAAGCTCTTCCCACAGGCACGTTCCTCGCTCTCTCGCTCTCGCGTTCTCTTTCCTCTATCGCGCCGACCCGCTTTCGCCTCGAGCCTCCTCTCCACCTGAATTCTTTCCGGTTCCTTTCGGTCCCGCATCATTAACCGGCACGTGCTGCAAACGGAATCGGGAAGCTCGCTTTAAAGGGTAAAAAGAGATCGCGACGATTAATTGATTTCCGTGGGAATCTCTGTCCGGTGCTGTTTGTTCTGTTTGGATAAACCACCTTCGCTCGTTTCTAATCGCGCGATGTGGTCACTGTCTCGATAACCCTTTCGAAGCTCATTTTTAAATCGCGTTGGTACGACCTACGAGAACGAAGAATAAAATATAGGGGAAAAGAGAGAGAGAGAGAGAGAGTTGTTCCTTTCATTCAGAAATTTTCGAGGTTCTACGATCAATTACAGCGTTCCCTATTCATGGTGTCGAATTTCCTTCTCCGGAGGACCGGCCGCTTTTTTATCGGTGCGAGCCACCCGAGACGCGGCAAAAAACCAGGGGGGACGAAAGAAGAGACGTTTTTTATCTCGCGCTATCCCCCTCGCGGCTTACTCGGTGTCCGCGGCTGTGAAAAAAAAAAAGACCGTGTTCCAAGAAGAAATGTATTTGTACACGGGTTCTTATTTCACTCACCTTTTTTTCTGCGCCCGATCCATCGAGCACCGGCGAAAAAAGCGCTCGAGCCTCGGCATCGTCGTCGTCGTCGTCGTCGTCCACCTTTTTTCTTCGCACGTGTGCGCGCACGCCTCTCCCTTCCTCCTCTTTCTCTCTCTCGCGCGCGTCCTTTCTCCGCTCGTTCCTTCCTTCTCGCCGCGGACGGCGCTCGCTCCGCGTATCTGGAATACGAGCCACTATTCTCAGGAACGGGGTTTCTTACCGCGTGTCAATGTTTTCGTTCCCGATCCCCGGTATTCGTACCCCGTACACGTCACGGCTGTCCCCGTTTTTTGCCCAGCCGCATCGGAGGCGAATGATTAATTATCGCGGCTGACCTCTCGTCCCGCGTGTGTCAGCGATCTCTGCCGGTTCCGCGCGGAAAAAGTGCCGCGATCCCCCCCGCGGGAAACGACTTTATCCCGCGATCGTGAGCGAAACGTCGCCGATTTTTCCAAGCTCCGTCTCTCTCTCTCTTCGCGATCGTTGCGATCGAAACGGCTCGCGGTGTGCTCGCACGCGAATTCGAGCGGAGTGAATGAAATTTATCATCGCTACCGAAAGTTGGAGACTGGGGCGGGGAACGGTCGTACGGTCGTTAATTTGACGGACGACCGCGGCGTGGCACAGTAGATGTCCACCGGTTCTACGTACGCCGCGGCGAGCCAGCCGTGCGCTACTCGGTTAATTGACGCTTAATTGGCCGTAATTAAGTTAACATCGCGAGCCACGTGGCCCAGCGCCATGGAGATCGGCCACGCGCAAACAACGGGGTTTAAACGATCCCTCGAGGAGAACGCGGACGTTTCGATGATCGATCACGCGTTACGTTTCTTTGTTTTTTTCTTCTTTTTTTTCTTTTTCTCTCTCGTCTCCGCTACACGCTTTATATCGGAGCAGAGGCGAGGAATGTCGTCCGCGAGTAATTAGCCAAGATGACGGACAGCGGCGGAGTCCTCGAGTTCTTTGACGACTTCTGCTTACTCGATTGGTTGCACGGTTGCTGATTGGAATGCAAAGCTTCGAACCGAAGCGGAATAGACCGTCCGGCTCTTTTCTCGTATTCCACGCGGACACTCCATCGACATTCTTCGGAACATTGTTGCTGTTTCCATTCGTTCGTGTTGCTTTCGCGGGAAGAATGAGAGGACTCGCGGCGAATGTAGAAATCTAGCGGCCACTCGCTTTCGTTGTTCGATTCGCGGGAGAGAGAGAGAGAGAACGAGAGAGAAGAAGAGAGTCGGACAGTTTTCGTGGCTGGCGAAATTCGCGCGACGTAGCGCACGCGTCTGTACGGGCGCACGCATCGTCGTCGATCAAGGATAGCGGACGAAGAAGAGGGATATACGGCGAGGGCCTCGAGTCAGGGTCGGCGAGGAAGTTGAACCGACCTAACCTCAAATCCCTAGCCAGGTAATTCACCTCCACCTTGAATTCAGGCGTCTCGTGCGTACGTGTAATCACCTGTCGCTGATGGAGACTGACCTTCTGCACACTTTCGCCCGTTGACTTCGCCCGTGAAGCGAATACATTTGCATCTCGTTTCCTTCCAATATATTTTTCTCTTTTTCTTCTCTCTCTCTCTCTCTCTCTCTCTCTCTCTCTCACTCCTCGCTGCTCGCACTTGTTCCTTTTTTTCCACTTCTCTTTTCTTTTTTTCACCCGTTCGACAAAAGACGAGATGTTCGACGTCCTTGGAAGCCCGCCGGCTCTCTCACGGCACATAGTGGCACGGAATAATCCCTCGTCCTTGCGTGCGCGCGTACACGCTCCGTTTTTAGATCGACCCGTGGCCGTCGCGATCCTACGAAATTTTCGATAGCCGTCGAAGGACGATAGATTGTTTTAGGGCCGATTTCGCGGTTCGACGCCAGGCGAAAATCGTGTCGAGGGTTCGAGGGATTCGTCTTTCGTTACCGCCGGTACCAGCACCGATTCGAATTATACCACCGAGTGGGTATTGGAAATTTCAAGGTACATTCATCCGCGACAAGCTGGATCGTACCACTCGTACACCGAGGAGAATTTAATCAGCATATTTCTTGGCTGCCTATTCAACCGCGCGCTTCGTATTCGGCCCCTTCTTGGATCGCGGACGCGCGCGCAACCTTGACAATAGTCGAGACATCTCGGCCAGAATTCTGGATCCTCGCGATCATTAGGTTCGCGATCTCGAGATCCGCCATCCGTGACGCGGTAATGGTAACGGCTCGCCGTAGCGAGTACGCTCGAGACAGTTTCGTCTTCCCCGTGGATCGTCACGCGGGAAAACTTTCTCGCGCGTCCCGTCGTTCTTCAGGCCGGCGGCGATCCATCCCTCCGAATCCCTCCGAGGCTCCGCTCTCGTCCCGAGCTTCCTGTAATTGGCAGAAAGGCGGTCGTTTTGTTTTCGGGCCCGCGCCGTCTGGTAGTATAAAAATTCGGCCGGTTTCTCGAGATGTAGATGCGTTCTCGGAAGCGGGTTGGGCCTTGCCCGCGCGGCCAGGTGAACGAGGCGGCCCGCAGAGGGGCGGGAGGGGCGGGAGGGCCCCCGCGGAGGACGAGCTCTCCTCGATCCCGATGTAAAACCTGGCTAAGTTTAGTCCGTGGCTGGCTGCCGGCGACCGGCATTGTCCCGTGCCGCGCAAAAGTTCACGTCGCTCCCGGCAGGACAACAATTGTCCTTTGTTGCACCGTTGCTTCAGCCCGCCTCTCCACCCTTTACCACTGCGCTACCGCTGCTGGTCGCTGCCTCCGTCCTCCGCCTCCTCCGCCGCCTTCCTTGTCCCCCTACTCGCGGTTGCTGGCATCCTCTCCTGCGGCGTCTGCTCGCGCTTGTTTGTTTCCATGCGCTTTAACGAATTCCGACCTTCGCGAGAGAGACGTAACACGCCGGTTACGTCGCGCGCTTCTCCTCGCTACTTTTCGACCGATACCAGCCGGACGTCACTCACTCGCGACGATCCCCTCGACGATACCGAACGCGATCGCTCGCGCGAGCGCGCGACTCCCTCGGTTTTCAGGAACTGCTTTGCCATTCTAATGGCCGGCGAATTTTTAGAACGCGACGAGTACGCGATCGAGAGACGGACGTCGGCTCGTATAAATTCGTTGTATTTTTAGGCGACGTTCGCATCATGCGGAGGAGGAGAATCGATCGCGACCGTCCGCGGGTGTTCGCGCAAAAGTAGCCTCGCTAACAATTGGATCCCGTCGTGCCCGTTTAAGATCAACGGAGACGTCGCGGTATATAGATTCGCGCTTCAATTTCGCGTATGAATTTCGCGGGACGACTAACGTCGCGTCGAGTCGAACCTCGAGGAGAGTATGTTATAATTTGTATCGAGGTTAGCGCAACGAATCCGCGGGAAAATAGTCGAACGCGGCGGCGCAGATACAGATTTATCTTAGACTCCTAGCTAGAGCGGAACGTATAAACTGTTGTGAAGATGTCAGAGGAATTGCGATGGCTAGTCGTGACAGGGTTGTAATTATCCATACGATCGTAGCAGGGATAAATGACGGTTTCAATTAATAGTTCTGGCCTCCGTCGGAGGCGGTACGATTTACATAAACCCAGCGATCGTTCCGTCGCGTTACGAAAACCTCGGCGAAGCTTCGCGGGGACGAGAGAGGAAATTTCGGAGCGGGAGAAAAGCAGGGGGGACGCGGGATTCGAGGCAGAGCCCTAGCCGGTTCGGTGTCGCCGTGGAAAATATGGAAAATCGTTAGAAGAAACACGGAACGGTGAGGTTCCCGAGCGAGGCAGCGATGAATTCGTCCGCGTTCCCGGGGAACCTCGACCCGTTCTGCCCGGGACAACAGTTGTCCCTCTTTCCGGTTTTTCTGTCGTCCGCGCGCACCTCGTTGCAATATTTCACCCTCTCGAAAGGGCAGCGCGACGCTGGATCGCGCCAGTACCTCGCGAATCGCGGACCACGCGCAGAGGGGGCGTTTATTAACATTTTCGTACGTCCGTTCGTCCCGTTCGTCGGCTCGATTATCTTTCACGGGTTGTCGCAGCCAATAACGCGATTCGAGTTACCACGTTCCTCGTTGGCTCGACGCAGTCCGAAACCATGGCAAATTGTTTCGATCCGAAGGTAGAGAAGCGTACGCGCGGCGTCCGAGCGCGTTTCCATTCCCCTTCAGTTTCAGTCCGCCTTTTCTGCCAACGCTCGGACCGATTCCACGTCAATAGGATAGCTGCTCGTTAATACATCGTCGGACAATAGTTTCGCCGCGGCTTTTCGCCGTGCACCACCTCCTGCGTCCCACCCCCATCCCGGATCCCCCCCTCGTCGGCCTCCACCTTCTTCGTTTCCCACCTCCTCCTCCCGTATCCCCCTCGCAGCACACCCCGCTCCCACCCCTCGCTGCCCTTTCTCTTGGCTCACCTACACGCACGCACGTGAACGTACGCGCGCCTCGCTACGTGTGTTATATCACATTATGCTACGGCCAAGTGTTGGTCCACGTATCTATGGCCTATGTATACATGCGTTATTCCTGGTACATATACAGGGTGAGTCATCTAACCGCGGAACCTGAAATATTTTCCAAACTATCAGTCTTTACTCTGCCGCGCGGACTTTGTCGAGCGATGGTCCATTCGAATATTTTTCTGGTTCACTAGAATCGGCGCGATTTTTATCGCGCGTCAAGCGAGACTCTCGGTCGTTGTCATAGTCAGAGGCGAATGCTCGTGAAATTGGGCATCGAAGAAGGTGGTGGGCTCGAGGATCGCGCGCGACGAGAGATCCACGCGCGTTGCCGAAAGTGCCGGAGGGCCCATCCCCGTGTCCGTTGTTCCCGCGAGAGAGCCTTCCGTTTCCGGAGTACACGCGCGATCCGCGTTTCGGAAAACGTGCCGCCCGTTTTTTCATCCCGCCGCCGCGCACGCCCGTTTCCACCCTCTACGAGGGGCGCGCAACGAGGGGCACGTTTTACGGTGGCATACATTAATATTTTACGGTGGAGCAAGGGAGGCCAACGCGGCGAAGGCACTTCATTAGCGGAAATATACGTTATTTGTGCAAAATGGAGTTGTTGATGCACGTTCGGAGAATTTATCGATCGCGCAATTATATTCTCTCTTCCGAAGGTAACTCTTTGCAGCCGCGTAGGCGTTGCTTCGTGGTCGTCTACAGAGCGAGAGAGAGAGAGATAGACGGAGAGAACGAATCTTGGTTTTTTTCCGTCTCTTTTCTTTTTAGGGCATTCTGCGTTTGTGTTCGCCCCTCCCTTCGTATCTCCGTGCAATATGTTTATACGCGCGTCTGTAAGAAACACTTTCGTACACGACGGTGCAGGACGTTTCTAAAGCGAGGGACGATGTTGTCGTCCCGTCGCATTCTTCCGCGACCAAGTCTACGCTGGAATCGCTAACGAAACGCTGATCATCGTTTCAATCTACTTGACCCATTATCCGTCGAGTGCGATCGCTGCAAACGTAGACAGCGTAGCCTCGAGCACCTGTGCACGCACTTGACACACTTTCGTGGCGTCGTGCCCGTCGTGTCAAAAGAGCGCGTTCGAGTCGCGTGCCCCGCGGTTTTGTAACAGCCGGTACGAGATGGAAGGACGAGCAGGAGTGTCGGTGGTGAATACGTTCACATTGACACGATGCCACGCTCTCACACGCAACGAGCCGTACCGTGCACGTACGCGGAACGTCAACGGGTACGTGTGCACGTGCGAACCTGGCACGCATACACGCGCACCGATGCACTTGTCGTGCAGCGGCGACTGCCAGTGGCTCTCATCGCGGCTCGTCCAGGCAGAAACAGTTTTATCGATTCTATCGAAAGAAATACGACCGTTGAATACGCGGCTTCTTCCTTTTTTTTTTTCTTTCAAATCATCGACGCGCCCCGCGTCTACGGATGGATAAGCGTCGTCGATCCGAGTCGGTTAATCGACGAGCCCCCCCAAGTACTTTATTATTTCACCTTCGCGTCTGGTACGCGATTACTGTTTGCAAATTGGTGCACTTGCTCGAACGACACGTTTATCGGCGATGCTTGTACCGCCGCGCGATTTACGAGAAGACGTTCATTGCCAGTGTTATCGGGGGACACTGCCGCCTCGCGATAGAACCCGCGGACTCGACGAGCGCGAGTCGCGAACGAAAAATCCGACACCTTCGATCCTACGCTGGCTGCGTACCATCGCTCCGTCTCGATCGTAATGATTCGCTCATCGAATCGGAGGCTCGTTAGGACCCTGGGGGGAGTAGCGGCGCATCGTTCGACGAACGTACGCGGGAATTTGATTAGGCGAAATCCCCCTAGCGCTATTTCTTCGTTTCCCGCGGTAATGGGGGCAGCTGGGAAGCCACGGTCTTTTTCGTTCGCGCGAGGCCGTCGTAAACACGAATCAAGATTTAAGCGATGTATGCTAATACGAGACTTAGTATGCGCCGCGGTGGCCCGGCATTATGAAGATTTTCAATTTTACGCGGCAGCTACGCGGCTAAATATTTACACCGGCCAATGGAGCGGGCCCCGTTACCGCCTCTATCCAGCCGCTGACAGTTTTGCTAATGTCATTAGCGTGTCCCGTGGCACATGGCCCTCGTTAGCTGTTCCCAGGTGCGCCCGTTAGATTATCGACGATTCTAAGGGTGAACAGCAGTTTCGCATAGGGGAAGCCGGGAGGAGATCGATCCAGGCGATCGATCGCGTCGAACGCTTCGCGAAACAGTTTCAATCGATCGGGCGCCGTCCGTGTAAGCCGTCGACGATCGTGTTTTTTAACAGGATCGAGTCACGTAAAAGTGTGGAAGGGAGCCTCGCGTACCTCTCTCGTCATCGACGGAAATTCCCTGCTCTCCTTTCCCTTCCACCCGGTTCGTGCAACGTAGCCGTTGACGTGCACTGCTGACACAGTGGACGGTCACGTCAGCAATTGGCAGCGAGCCCGAAAAAATATTTCGTCCCTCGGTGGTAGCCCGGTGCTTTGACAGCGGCTAGAGCCGTTCGTTCGGGTCAATATCACCGCGTTAAATATCTGGGTGACTTAGTTATCGTCTCCTATCGGCGAGGTGCACGGCGTTGCGTCGAACCGGATGAATCGACCTGACTCCGCACGCAACTACCGTCGAGAAGGGCTGAGAGGAAGAGCCGCGGGGGTGGGCGGGCAAGAGTTTCAGCGATCGAAGGGGAGAGGCAAAACGAGGATCGTCGGGAAGCGAGGAAAGAGACGGGAAAAAGGAAAACACGGTGAAAACGAAAGAAGAGAAAAAAGAATAGGAAAGGGTGGTAGGAGGGTTGAAAGTGGGCAGCATTGGAGCGAACGGGACGGAGGACGAGCGTGCGAATGAATGAGCGAGGTGGGAAGAGGCGCGAGAGAGGCGTAGAGAAAGAGTTGGCGGGAGAGAAAGGCGCGGAGAAGAGTCGAACGCGAGATCGCAAGATAGAACGGGAGAGACGGACAGCCACGGGGGGGAGAGAATAAATGGTATTTATATTCTCCAAAAATATTCTCCGCCTCGGCGACAATAGTTACGAATGGCGTTTCGAGTCGTCGGCGAAGAGTCCACCCTCGTTCGGTACCGAACGATCTTGACGAGAGTCGAGCGTTTCTATTGGAAATAATACCCCTCGTCTCCGTTTCATCTTCCACCCTTGGACAGCGGCGCGCGGCTGTCCTTTTCCTCTTCCCCACCTTCGAATCCGTGCGTGTGCACGGATAGACCCGAGCCCGTTCAACGGGAATTCTATTGACTAAGAAGTGGGTGTAACCCAACAAGTTATAAAACCGCATAAACACACCGGGTTCACAAAGCCGGTTGTGTTCCAGCCTGGCTCGGACACGTCGACGAACGCGCGCGCGGTCTCCAGCTCGTCGTTCGTTTCGCTTTTTTCCCTTTTCCACGACTGTTCTCCGATCGAACACCACGCCCACGCGGTTTGCATAATTTCGCTGTAAATAATCGCGCGGTTATGACGGATTCGATGAATTATCGGGCGACCCTCTGCCCTTTCGGACCTCCGGGGATTGTCTTTCGCGGGCCCTGCCAGTTCCCTCGGTCCTCGCGAGCGCTCTCGATTCTTTCGACTTCGATTCGTTGTTCGTTTAAAAATAGACCCGGCGAAGCCTTCGCGCAGGGTGGATCCGTTCGATGGTAAATAGTTGGAGGAACTTTCCTGCCGTCTGTCGGCGGCGTTCGGAAAAGTTGGCGGCCAGGGAAAATAAGTTGCCGCTCGTCGTCGAAGTTCATGTTAACGATTTAATGGATCGTTAACGAGGAATTAAAGAGTGAAACGATCCGGCCTGCGCGGTCCGACGCCTTTTATTCCTTTGGAGGGACGATCTTCTGGAACGTGCGCGACGCGCACGAGGTAGCGCCAATCGGGGATCCTTATCGGTGGTTGTGACGTTCACATTATCGTAACCGCGAACCGCTAAACTTCGTTAGTCTTCGCAATTACGTGTAATGTGGGTGGAAAGGACGCGCTCCGTGACGTCGCTCCGCCAGCGCACCACCTCGCGGAATGTATCTGACGTTATTGGGTTAAGTCCGTCTTTGCGAAGTACCGTGGAAAATTATGCCGGGCAATTATAATAAACTTGTGCAGCTCTTTTGTCCCGTCCGTTGTTTGGTGGCCTAGCACAAATTCAATCCGACGACGAGGATTTCGTTTGCCAGCGTAGCCGTCGAGCGTCGAACGTACGCGTCTTTCTGGCTCTGACAATTAAATTGTTCGAGGGAATCGCGAATTACCGGCGGTGGCCGCGACCCAACTTATCGAGGGCGGTCGCGTTCCAGGGGGATGAAAGGAGCGATCAAAAGCGCGCGACGTAGCATTCAAGTGGAGACGAAAAAAGGAAAAAAAAGTGAAGAAAAAAGCTCGGCCGGACGACGGCCAAGCTGAAAAGTTTCTCACTTATCGTTACACTTTACGGCGAGAGACCAGTTTTAATTAAGAAACGAGGCACGATAATTGGCTTCCGCGATGCTCGTTTGATGAATGGGCCGTTTTTATCCTGGACGAAAGGACTGTTTAAGGAGCGGGCATAAATACCGTCGTAAGTGCTTTGATCCGAACGGTCTTTCTACCACGGGGCTTCTCTTTCTACGAAGCTAGTGGCCTGTTGCATGCCACTGCCTCCGCCGTCCCTCGGGCTATGCACCAGGCGTGTTTCTTAGGCCGCTCCTGACTCACGCTGATCGATTTAAGCCGCGTCCGCACGTTTGCTCCGCCGTCGAACGTCCACCCGGGGAACTTGGAAGGTGTTAACGCCTGTCGCGGATCGTTTCCAACGGGGCTTCGTAATATCCTCTGATCCTACGAGCACGTTTAATCCCGACTTCATCGTCGCGACGCATGGATTTCTTCCTTTTCCCGATCGTCGCGTTTCCTCTAAGCGACGGTAAGAGGCTCTCCACCGAGTGGCCATCGACGCGGGTCCGTCTTATTATCGTGAAATTTAGGTAGGACGCGTACGCGAGGCCGTGGACCATAATTCATGAGCGTCTGTCTGCCCGTCGGTGGTTTTCCGTCCACGTTTACGGCGACCTTAAAGGGTTGAAGCCGCCGCGATATTTTCCACCGCGATCCATGAATTATGGACGCGGCGCTGTTTAAACGGCGAAGGTTTAATATCGCGTGCGGGGAAGACGCGCGATGGACACCTGTCGTTGACACAGTGGAATTAAGCAAATTAACGTTGATCGTCGGTCACGCGTTCTTCCAGGAAAAGTACGGTTTCGTAACTCCGCCCGAGGGCACGAAGGCTCGATGAAAGCGTACGAACGATCGAAAATTCCGTTCGCGTACCACCGTCGCCGCCGCCGTCTAGTCACTGTCCGACGTCCACGCGGAATCTCGGGATCGTACAGATTCGTTCGAGCCTCCTCCTCGCGTCGCGAACGTACCCTTGCCTACGAATCTTCTAGTTTTGTTAACGATTGAACGCGATAGTTTCACGGCGTCGTTTCTTCCTTTTCTCTTCGTCGTTCCCCCTTTCCGCGTGCACCCCGAGTCGCGTCTGCGGACGGGGTGGAATCATGGGGTGGTTCAGACCTCGTGGAGAGCGAGAGAGGCTGCTACAGGGGAGACGGAGGACAATACTATCCCCGCTGACTCAGTTTATGGCTGATCATTCGACCCTGGCTCTCTCTCCCTCTCTCTCTCTCTCTCTCTCTCGTTCTCTCGTTTTGTCCAAGTGTTTCCGTCCTTCTGTCTCCTTTTCTCTCCCTCACCCCCCCTCGCTCCTCTCTCCTGCTTCCATATCTTCCCGTTCGTTGCTTTTCTCTCACTCTCTCTCTCTCTTACTCTCTCTCATTCTCTACGTACATAGGTATATACGTATGTAGGTACATACGTACGGTACATAGTCTCGCACAGCGCACCCGTCCGTGTTGGTCTCGCGTGTGTGCAGAAATATGTAGACACCCCTGGCGCACATAGCGGGCATGTAAGATCGTCTACAGGGTGAGGCGTTTCGAAAGGGAGCTGGACCGTGTTCGTTGCCTGTCGATTCTCGACACTTAATGACAGCTATTTCGAGTCTTTATGGCGCTGCGGACATCGTGTACGGCGAGATCCGAGGGTAGCTTCCGTCAACACGTTTAGCGCAAGATCGAACATCCTCGAGAGAGAGCTGTGTTCCGTTTTACGGCACAGCGTTGGAAACGGAATAGCGTGTCCGTTCAGATTTTCCCCGTCCATAGTGATTAACGCGGATAGCCTCGACCAAAGCGCAACCTCTGTGCACGCTGAAACGGTGCATCGCGCGACGCGCGCACACGCAGCGTTTCGAGGATACGGTGTTGCGTTGTAACGCACGCGAGCTCGAACGCTGGCTGGCTGCTCCTCCGGGCGGTCTCCTATCAAATCGACGACGCGGCTCCCTTTTGTCGCGATCCGATAGTACGCCTGTGTAATCCGCTTGTTAAGCTCTTTACACAAAATGGATATGGAAGAGGCTCGCAACGGTGACTCGCTTCGGTGCAATCGTTCGCGGGTAAATTAAGGAGCGCTGGTTAATCGGTTTCTATCCGCGCTCGGGTCAATTTCGAGTTCCCCTGTTAAGCTTCTCCTCGCGGATCGAGCCACAGATCTCTCTGTACCGACTTTACTATTTTTTCTCTCCACCGAATTAATTCGATTCTCGCGCCATTAATTAACCGTGGGTGTAATTAACCACTCGCGGCGGGATCGAGCGCGGGCGTCGCTCGAAGGGAGAATCGAGCCAGCGTCGACGGGGCGCGTCATCGTAAACGGAGGTGTTGGTCGGGCTCTCCCTTTCATCCGTCTTCTACTCGCGTGCTCAGCCGTGAACCGCGGTGTCAAAATACTCCATTGGATTAGGCACGCGCCGATCGAATTATATATACACCGGATATTCGAATCCCGGCACCCGTTTTCTCCGGGGCCAGGCTTCTTTGCTGGGCTACCGTGGCGCCTCGTTACGGACAGACGCGCACGATCCGCCGCTAATCCGCTTGGCCGTTGAGGCGACACGGGGATCCGTCAAAGCGAGCACATCGGCTACCTTTTCAAGATCCTCCCTTTTATCCGCCCCTTTTCCACGTTTTTGTTCCATCTAGTCGCCGATTTCTTTTTCGCGTTTTCGTTTATTTTTTTTTTTTTCGTCGAAACGCACACCGTTGCAGTTCCACTCGCGTCTCGAGTCTTTCCTTTTTTTTTTTTTTTCACTCGATCAAGACGTATCCATTGATGGAACGCGTCCAAAGTCTCTAGTCAGATGCGATCTTCTCGAAACTGTCGCTACTTGCGGTTACCACTACCCGCTCGAGGCTGTTACTATTTGGTTCTCGCTAATTATTTCTCTCAGTCGCTTCTCGCGACGATTAAGAAAAAAATTACTCGAATCGAATCTGTTTACTTTCGCTGTATCGCTCTCGATCGATGGATCGATCGTTGTCAATCCTGGCCGCGGTTATTACTTACCGTCGGTCTGATCTGGGAAAAATGTTCGCTCGAATCAGAGGGAACAAGCCCCGCGGAATCGGCGGTTCCCTACCCCTCGACGCGGGCAGGTCGCCGTCGTCGTCGTCGTCGTCGTCGTCTCGCATCACCGTATCCCCCGATATTCCTGGCTTTGAAGGCGGCACTAAAAAAACATTGGCCAAAGTAGGGCCGATTCTTAATCGCAACCCCCGCAGGACTCTTTCTTCTCGCATACAGCCCGGAGGATTAAACGCGGGCCACCCCCGGCGTCGAAGATACGCGAAATTCCCAACGAACCCATCCCCCATCCCGGCAGCCCTCCTCGCCCGACGTTACTTTGCGCCCCCGTGCCCTCCCTGCCGCCACCTCCACCTCCTTCACCGTCTCTCTATTTTTTTCACCCGCCTGTCCCCGCGCCACCCTCCTTGCTCTTGCATTTTTTGCCTCCTACAACCACGTACAACCGGTATAGAGAAAGGGGGAGAGAGAGAGAGAGAGAGAGAGAGAGAGAGAGAGAGAGAGAGAGAGAGAGAGAGAGAGAAGCGGCTTTCGGTGATGCAGAAGGGGATGGGGATGGGGGGGGATTGGGGCCGAGAGCAGGAGACAATTTCATCGCGCTCGTCTCGTCAGCTCGTCTCCAACGTGCTGAAGAGTTGCCACGGGCAACCCTCCGCGACCACTGGAGAATTATTGTCCGCGAAAAGGGGATGGGCCTCCCTCTCTTTCTCCCTCTGCCACCCCTTTTTCTCTTTCTCTGTCAGGGGCTAGAGAGGAGGGTACGAGTGGGCGAGTTGGGGTGGGTTCAGGCCGGCGGAGTCGTGCGCACCCTGTGCCAGGAGCTCCACGTCGGGGAAAAATTCAATCCCCCGGTTAAAGGGAATGACGCGCTCTTCAGGGCCGTATAGTCGGCCCGGTAATTTTCACGAGAGCCGCTTTGCCTTCTCTCCTTCTTTTTCGCCTTCGCTACCCCCTCGCCTCCGCCTCCCCCTCGCTTCCTCGACTACTTGCCTCCCTCGTCCTGTTCTGTTCGGCCCTCCGCTTCTGCACGTGCCTCCTGACACCACCGACCAAGAACCAACCCCCTCGAATCCTTACGACGAGCCTCTCGAATGGTTGTTTAAAAGTCGAGGTCATAAGCGATCCTTCGCGTATCGACGTTCACGCTTTGTCCACGCTTCGCGATCTAGGCCAAAGTTCACCTTCGATGCTTGGATCTTTGGTCGTACGCGGGTCCTGGCCGAGGGATAGGCTCAGCGGAGAGATAACGTTGGTAGGGCCCAGCTACTTTTGGCAACAGGTAACGGGGCGGAACGTTTCAGCATCTTGTCGTACGTCGCGCAGCTCGGACTTACATTCCGAACGACCGCGCCAACGCTGGGAGAAAACAAATAGGAGGTAAAGCATGGTCAACGAACTTAGTCGACAAATAGTCGGTTTCATTCTTTCCCCGTTCCAGCCGTACGTTCTCCAAAGCAACGATCATTGTTTGCCAAAGTCTCTTTCAGCCAATTTTATGCCGCGAGAGAGTTGCAAGCTGGTTACACCGTTGTTTGCAACCGGATCCGCCGAGTCACTGTTCTTTCCGCCAACTTTGGACGATCTCTGCCGGATTACATCCTTCGCGCTTCGCGTTCGCGTGTAATCGCGTTCGGTTTTCTTCGATCCCAACCACCAAGATAGTTATCTGAACAGGGGAGTCTCTAGCCTCGCTCTAACCGTCCCTCTAATTGATAAATCGTAGAGACGGTGGTCGAGAGTCGTCCGAGTTTAGAGCGAAGAAAGTTTTCCTGGGAACAGCTTCCAGATGCTAATGACGGTTCCAGAACGCGAAGAGTCAGACACAGTGGGAAAGAGAGAGAGAGAGAGAGGGAGAGAGAGAATCCTAAGAAGGTAGCCTGTTAATGTTTAATCACGATTCTTGCTGTTCGAATACCGCATGGGATTCCAGAGGGCAGTCCTCTTACGACGGTAAAACGAACGAGCGAGCCGGGTACACGACGCCCACAGTTTCAGGGTCGGACACTGACGAGCACCTGGGGTAAATCTAGAGGGTGGCTTAAGGGGGTTAATTTCCAACGTCGCTTAATTCACGTGCTTGCCCCGCTGACATCGTTCCGGCGTCGTTTCGGTGGTCTTCCTCGCGCTTCGACCTCCTCTCGTTGCAAAACCGTCCTGTCCTCCCTTTCGCGTTGACTTTCCCGTTCTCCTTTTCGTTTTTACATCGATCCCCCGCGAGGCTAGGAGGGGAAAAGTTCCCCGTAACTTCCATACGATAGGATTTATAAACTTTTAGAGCTCAATTTTAAGGGAAAGCCTGCTGCGCTTTAATTTCTTTTGTTCTTGAATAAGTTAGGGTTACTTTTTTTACAACGGCAAGTTCTTGCACCTTTAAGCCGACCTAACCTACCCCAAAGTTTAACCATTACGCTTACTGTCCGCCCGGTTCCCGTTACTCTTCCCCCCCTGCCACGACGTTTTTAATATATTCGTTTGATACAATTTTCTGACGCGCTCGTAGCTTAACGAGGCTCGCTTTCTCGTACGTGTATCCCGTTCTCGTCGCAGTTGCGGTCGTTGCACGCAACTTCGATCGATCGGCCGGTTGATTCCGCGCGATTTTTCACGCATCGACGAGAATGACCGCGTGCTATCGACAGACCGTGGGTATCTTATCGCAGATAAATAAGTGTACGTTTACGAGTACCCTCCCGCCTGTGCGTATATACGCCTTTTTTTTTCCTGGCCCCCTCGTCAAGGTTACTTTGATAACACCTACGGTTCGACGAAGCGCGCTGCCACGCATCGACGCGATAGAAGCGAAGTCTCCCCGTCGAATCGAGAGTAAATCATCCTCGAATAGACTCCGTGCGAAGTATAGAATCGCTGATATCCGCGTTTCGATTAGTCCTAAAGATACCATCGAACGGTTATTAGCTTCTCATAATAGGCGGCAGCGTTTCAGTTGATCCGCGTCCGCCGCCTCCAACCCTTGGCGGGCCTACGGAATTCTTCCCCGCTCCCCACCCTCTGCGGCTGGTTGTATTCTTTCACTTTTGACGAAAGTAGCATTCCCGGCTGGAACGCCATTGACGAGTTTCCAATTCCTCCGATGTCTGTGGTCGAGTTTCACGGGGGAATTCGGCGCAGAAAGCGATCTCTGTTCGCCCGCTGCGGCTAAACTTACGCCAGTGTGCACATGTTTACGCACGCGTTGCATCGATCTATCGATCTATTTGCGTACGCAAGTTACCATCCAGCTAAACGTGCGGCCAGCGCACGGGTCCGCCGCGCAGTTCCGACCATGACGATTGACGGTGCCCAACGAAGGGACGCGGCGTCGCGCAATACGTCCCAACGGGTGGGAGAAGGAAAATTCGTGAACGTTTAGCTGCGAAGGAACGGATTATCCTACGAGATGCAGGCTCGCGCTATTTTTATTCCCGTTCTCCGTTCCAGCCTCTACGGACAGCCAATTTCGCTTGCGCCCGAGTTTGCATATTAATCGTGTTGTTACACTAACAAGTGTGTGACTCGTTCCGTTAACGGGCACGCTTGACGAGTGACGCAACGACGCTCCTCGGACCGGATGAAAAGGAGAAAAAGGAGATGGTTAGAGTGGGTGGCTAGGAGGAGGGCGGTGGGGGGGGGGGGGGGGTACGAGGAGGATCGGTAGAAAAAAAGCGTGGTACGGTAGCAAAGGAGCAACGAGCGGAGCGATGCGGGCAACGAAAGGAGAGGAGAAGAAATGGAAACGGGTCGGAAAAAGAAAGCACTCGAACTGGAGAGAGGGAGAGAGTGAGGTGGTAGAAAAAAATAAGGAGGACTCTCCGCAGTGTCTGAAATGTAGGCCTGCCACTTTTCTTCTTTCCTTTCTTCCTGCGCGCTCGTTTGTTCCTCCTTTACCTCCTCGCGTCTTCCTCCGCTTCTTCGTTCGTTCGTTCCTCCCCGTTCTTCGTCTGCAGCCCGCGACTCACCCTGCGGCTCTCTAGCGCGTTCGACTCTGCACAACCCGCTCTCGCCTCCCCTCGTACACGTAAAGAGCGAGAGAGAGAGAGAAGGAGAGATGGTTGGACCGAGTACGCCTGGTCCCCCCTCTGGCACCCTGCGCGTTCTCCGCGCCCATTGGCGCCCAACAAGCGCACCCGCTTAAAAGATACGCGACAAGCTTATCGACACGGTAAACAAGAACACTTTACTACGACAATATTGGCCGAATGTAAAACCTGTTTGAAAGGCGACATAAAAAAACGAGCGTCCGAGTGTCTTCGGGATCGTCTGCGGTGTTTCTCCTCCTTCACCTTCGACGCCACCGCGATCCCCCCGGCAGCCCTCCTCTCCTCTTCCCGCTTCTTCTTCTTTTTCGTCCCGTTGGACGCGCAAAAAGGTCTTGTCTTAGAAAAGAAGAAGCGTTTCTACCGTGCGCGGCGAGCGGAACGCGCGGAAACTGGTTTAGAAGTCGTACGCTCGAAAGAGATCCACGTTTCTCCTCCTCCTGGGCGCCTCCAGCGGGGAAGGAGCGGGTTACGCGCGCGTTCGGGTATCATTGTATTTCGCTGGCGAACCGTTCGATTCTCGCCTGGACGCCGCCGCGTCCCGAGTTGACAGACCACGGGGTGGATTCAGCTCGCCACCGCGGGAAACGATCGGCCTGTTCGAATTTCCCGCCGAAACCGTGCGTCGCTGGTCGCGCGGAAACGGCGTCACTCGCGGGGATCATCGTCCTGGTAACGAGGGAGAACGAAGCACGGTGGCAGGAGCGAAGGTATGGGAGAGAGGAGACACGTTTGTTCGGGACAAAAAGCGCAGCGTCTGAAAAGAAAGGTCGAGGTGACTCTCTTTCTCCCTCTCCGCGGGCCAGGATCATCGGCCCAGTTACGTCCTTCTTCCAGAGTAACCTTGCTGCGCGCCTCCGTCGACTTTTCCACCTCCACCCCTCCGCGCTACGCTGTCCCTTTCCTTCCTCCCTTCGTTCTCTCTTCCTTTTTTTTTCATTTCTTTTTTCATGCCGCGCGCGAGACGAACGCCGCGCTGTCCGCGGCGTGCCCCGCGATAGGCAAAAATTGTAGCAACCTGAAAAAAGGACCTGCAGCGGCGGCGGCGGCGGCGGCGGAGACTCGAGCCGCGAGAGGGAACAAGAGCAAAAGGGAACACAAGAGCGAACGAAAAGGGGTAAAAGAAGCAAAAAAAAAAGAGAAAAAAAAGAAAAAGAAAAGGGAAGAAAAAAAAATGAAGGAGGGGAAAAAAGAAAAAGCAAAAAGAGCGAGAGACCGGGAACAGAAAAAGCAGAAAGAACGAACGAACGCAACGCGGCGGCGAGGAGAGCAGAGGAACGGGAAAAGAGGCAGAGGGGAAATGCTAGAGAGACACACGCTGCAAACAATGGCAGCGCGTGCACGGAGTTTCTTTCTCTTCTGTTCGCCTCTAGTCCGACCTCTTTCTTCATCCACGACCCTCGTTTCTCTCCCTCTTTTACGCACGCACGTCCACGGAACTTTACCTCTCTCTCTCTCTCTCTCTCTCTGTCGCTCCCTTCGTCCCACACGCAACAGTAATATCTACGGTTGTAGACGTGCAGCAGCCCGACGCTAGAGCCGCGCACGAGCAACGGAGAACGCGAACGAGAGCGCGCGCGGAAGGGTTACCAGTGGGAGAGGGAGAGACGGCGCGAGGGAGCGAGAGAACGAGAGGTTCGGTGATGTTGTAGAGGAGGAAAGAACGGTGAAAGAGGCGAGGGACAGAGCAAGACAACGACGAGAGAGTGGAAGGGCGGAACAGGTTCCCGGCGCGTTGGGTTGGGTTGCCGGAGGGTGCGGGGATCCGAGCTGGAACGACCGAGGGTCGGGGCGAGGGAGGGGTAGAACTGGAATCCTGAGTAGCAACGGCGTAGCCGCGAACCAACGAACCTGGGCACAACCTTAAAGCGATGGATCACTTCTGGTCTCCAGTCACCGACGACGACGACGACGACGACGACGACGACGAGCCGTGGCCTCTAGTCGCTACCAAATGCTACCCGGAGAACGCTTTCCTCCAACCCCTTGCTTTTGGGGCTCGAAGAACGCACGACCCGCGCGTTATCCTAGTCGAAACGAATCGAAACGGTGTCGACTAGCCGCGAGTGCGCCCACCCAGGCTTCTCGCTTCCCAAAAGTAGCCGCGTAGATTCCAGCTGGCGATGGTCCCCAAGTGGTTGTGGTTCCGCGAGAACTTTTGCGTGCCAATGCTGCTCGATAGGGGTTGAATCATCTAGGGATTTTTTTTGTCGCGCCTGCTCGCGCGCAATTGGCGTAGGAACGTTGCTCGCTAGGGAATCGAGTCCTTTGACGATCGCATTCCACCTTCGGGGCAAAGAGTTTCGTCGCAGAGGAATCTCACCTTCTGCTGGCTTCAATTTTGAATTTCCCCAAGCTTCTCCGTTTTCTCTTTCTCTCTTTCTCTCTCTCTATCTCGGTCGACGAGGACACGCGTATGCAAAGAGCTGGCAACGCTGTCTCTAAACTAGACCCAAAAACGGAGACACGAACATCAAGGAGTTCCGGCGGAGGTATTCCGCCTTCGTAAGAATACTCGGCGGTTCTCGTTTTCCAAACTCGAACGACGCGGACCGGCGCTTACCTACGGGAAGACAACCGGTAGAATCTACTCTCGTGCACGGTGATACTTTCGAAGCATCGACGCTGGTTGCCTGAACCCGGCATCACGATGACGTGGCTGTTTATACAAATGACCGCTTCCTGGACGCGGCGGTGGAAGCGATACCGCGAAACTTCGTGATTGCTTCGAGCGAGAGAAAGGGGGAAGGAGCAGAAGAGGCCCGTGGAAGAGAGATTCCACTGGCGTGTCTTGGACTAATCGATCAAAACGTAGCAAGTTGTTCGATTGAATCCCGGGTAATTCCTTTCTTGCGCGCCACGGTGCTCTCCGTATAAACAGAGATCCCGGGGCCGTACGACGCTCCGTCCGTGGAGAAACCTGTTTGCTAATCTGCAACTAACAACAAACGGCCGCGTTTGAAGTTTCACCAGGGCTCTCTTCGGCCTCCTACTCGTTCTCGTAATCGACCAGCCTCCGGTTCGATCGATTTTTCAAAGGTTAACCGGCCAGGACCATGTGGGTTAAGGGTCCATCTCTAGCCGAATTATTCGTTGGCTCGCGAAATACTTGCGCGGGTAGTGAGGAGGATACCTGGCAAGTATTTCGATAACTGGAGTCCATGGATCTCCTTGGTCCTGCGGGGGCTTTTTGGGGGGTGGGGAGGGTACGATCGACGCACGGCGAATCGATGCGTTGGCTTCGAGAGTTCTTTGTCGCGGGTAAATTGGCTGGGATAAAATCGCGATTGTTTCACCGCGTCCAGCGTTATCGTCACGGCGGGTCCGTAGAACTATCCAAGAGCGATCGTCCCAGCCGACGATACCGTTGATTACCCCCACCTACGGCTGAGAAAAGTTTTACGCGCGATAAAGTCCGCTGATCCGATTAACACGTAATTGGTTAAGTTTCGACACCGTGAGTTTCCATCAGAAATTAGTGGCAACTTCACAGGGTCCCATCAGAATTCTGCGTGCGAAACCGTGACGTCGATGCCATACGCTCAGATTAGAATCTCTGGCGGTGGTCGAACGGGGGCGAGGGGGGGCGGAGGAGAAAAAAATAAACGATGGGAAGGCGAAGGAAAACGAAACACGCGTTTTCACGGCCGTTTCACACGTGCCGTTTTATGTGTATCGTTATTTACCTGCTCGTGTGCAATCATTGATAACGATGTAGCGTCGAAAAGACACGTGACAGATGGCGCGGGCATCGCGAAATGTCCTCTAATGGCGCGATATTCCGGCGCACAGATTAGACGGTTAACTGCAGAGCATTAGTTACGAAGATGATAATAAACGGCGTTATCACTTAACGCACGGCCGTGCGGATAATGAACGAGTGCGCGTATCACAAGTGGCGGCATCGACGTAGCGCAGGAACGCGGAAACACCACGTGACTCGATAGCGAAACGCGTTATAGTAAAAAGCATATCGTCGTCCGGTAATTAATGTTACTGCAGCTCGTGCCGCTCATTGAAATGCTAATACTTAGCACGCATTGTTTATCGTTGATTTATACGCGAGCATTGCCGCGCGGGCGCCACCGGCACCCACCGTCACCCATTGTGTCATTAGAGAGAGCTCTACAGGTTTTCGAACACCTCTGCGAACCGATTACCGTCCGGTCGTCTTCAAAAAAAGAAAAACTGTGAAAAATCTGAGAAAATTTTCCACCACTAGATCTCGTCCCTCGTTTCACCCCTTCTTGATACGTTCCTTGAAGAAAGCGCAGGAGCGCTCCTTCCACCGGGATGAGCATCGTCCCCGAGGACCCCTTTCATTCCTGACAACCCTACAGCTTACAACTAAATTAGCGCCTAATAGCAAACCGCCGAGGCTGGCTCCCCGTCCGCGTACCCTCGATCGTTTTCGAATACGGACAATTATTTTTAACCATCGCTTCGCTAACTTTCACCGTTCGACTTCGAACACGGATGAAACGGGACGGTTCGAGTCGTGCGATTTGTTTAACTCGCGGCCATTTAATTCTCCGGTATCTACGATATTCCATGCGCCGGTCCTCCCGTTCTGTACCATCGGCTCGGGTAATCGCGGCAAATCCGATAAAGCAACACGGATTTCCGCACGGCGACGAAACACTCGCGAGCAGTAGTAGAAATCCAAGGAGGGAAGCGTATTCCCAACGCGGACAGAGAGAGAGAGAGAGAGAGAGAGAGAGCTTCGCGGTGTCGTTCAGGTTGGCCAGAAGACGAGGCGCGCGTTCGAGGAGCACATCGCGGGTCAGGTGGTTCTGGTGCCCTTTCTGTTTTTCTTTTTTCTGTACAACGACGGTGTCGCGAAACGGTCCCCCGGGGCGGTTGCAGGGGACGTTGTCCTTGCGCCCGCGTACGTTTACACGAGGCAAAGTCCCGTGGGAAAACGCGAGAGATCGGTAGCGCGTAGGGAAACGGGAGTATTCGCAGGCAGCCGCGCGCACGTAGGTTAGCCGTACGTGCGGCCACCACACCCTGGCTCCTCGCGTCGCTCCGCGGCCACCCCTTTCGGCTCGGTGGTGCGGCAAATCAGTCGTTCTTACAGGAACACGATGGTCGACGATGTTGAAAGCGGTGGTAGCTGTTAAAGAGGAGGGTCGCAAGGCTGCGGCGACGGGGAGGGGGCGGTTCGGTGGGTGGCTGGACGGCGAGAGGGAAAAGGGCGAGGAGGGTGGCAGCGGCGGCAGCGTCGGCGGCGGTGGTCGTCGTAGCGGCGCGGTGAAGGCGGTGGGCACGTTGGGGGTGGGTTTGGTTGAGGATGGTTTGATCGTATGGTACCACGATGTATTTAATCTGCAGGCCGCTATATGGTCTTGGTTATTCATGGTGGTCGGGTGATGGGGTTCTGGTGGGGGCATGGTGTACCGTCACGAAGGGTGGTGGTGTGGGGTGGGGGCGAGATATTGATCAAAACCTACCCTGGCACCAACCTCTGCCCCCTCCCCCATCTCCCTCTTGCTCCATCCAACCCCCCACGGCACCCTCGCTCTCTCTCTCTCTCTGTCTCTCTCTCGCTCTCGCTCTGCTCCCCCTTTTCTCTTTCTCTTGCCCTCTTGGTCTACCCTCCCCTACCCACACCTTCCTTTCTTCCTCACCCCCTCGCTAGACTCGACCGAGCGTAGCCAGTGGTTCTCAATGCCGAATTCGAACCGACGAGGGGTTCTCTTTCGCGTGCGAGACGAATTATTTGAACGTCCTCGCGAGGCTCGTATCGTATGCAAAACAGCGTTCAATACGAGAAGATTTAGAGCCACTCGGCACGCGGTATATCTTTTTTTTTTTCTCTCTTCTTTTCGTTTTCTCGTTCCTCTAATCGCGCGAAATTGAACGAAACGAATTGGGACGCGTTATCGTTAAACAGTATTTCGGGCATCGATCGACGGATCCTGTAGAAATGTTCGAGCGTGCCCGGAAAGATTTGTTCCTGGCGGGGAGGGAAGAAAAGTATGCGTTTTGACGTAACCGGAGGGGTTCGAATCCTGCCCGTTAATAACCTCATCGGCGGAACGGTGCGCAGCGATCAAACGAAGGCACAAAATTTCAACCAATTCCCTCAAACGGTTCACGTTCGATGCGCCTCTCTCGCAAACGAATCTCGCTTTCGAACCGCGTTAACGACGTGAATATCACGAAACGATCCCGTGGTATCCACGACTTTTGAAGGGAAATCCGAGAGATTTACTAGTTGATTGCCTCCCCCCCTGTTTGTCGGATGATTTTCAACGCTATGTCTACGCGCGTATCAAACTGTACGAGGGTAAAGAAAGCATTTCGTACGTTCGCGCGATTTTAAGAAGAATTAGTCACGCTTTCGCGGGCATGGCTCGCGAACGCTCGAGCCACGGTCCGAAGTTGCGAGCATGCATTGTAAATAAGATTCATAACGCGACTATCGGTTTTACGATTCCGCCGGAATGCTCGTCGACGAAGGAAGAGAAAAAACGACGCGAAACACGCGGTATCGAAGATTCCACCGCGGAAAGTTTCTCCTTTGCTTTTCGCTCCACTTTTGGCCCCCGAGATTATTCCCGGCCGAGTTCGGAAGTGGCTAAAGTTTTTACGAGCCACCGCGACGAGTCCTCTCCCCTTTGATAGCCTCTGACCATGATGTTTTCTAATTACACCGGCTTTTAATTACGTTTCGGCTAGTTGCTTGTCGATCAAACGGCGGCCAAATTCTGGCACGATCCACGCCTCGGAAACACCCGGCCGCTCGCCCCTGGGCCGCATCTCGATGCAACTTCCAAGCGATCGGAGGGAAAAAAATCGACAACCTCGCGTTTTAATAATATCGCGGAGATTTATGCACGGTGGTTGAGCAACAATGTAAAACTCCGGCCTCTCTCGTGCCACGGAATAATTCAAGATGCTATCTATGAAATTTATTTTCATTCTCTGTGTCGCGAAGGGACGCGACGGGCGTGGGGTATATCGTTAAAACGGTCCGAGGCGAGGAAAGGGAAAGCGAAGGGGGAGGGGAGACGCGAAAAAGGGAAAAAGAAATTAATAAGCGGCCGCGATAAACGTTGAACGCGATCAGTTTCGGATCTCACGTTTTGTAGGCCATTTTTAATGCCGGCCCTTGGAATCGCGTAAATCGCTGAACGACTGGTCACGATTTCCGTGCCCCGGGTGCCTCGGAGATAAGTCGGGAAACCTTGAAATTTTCCGTTTTCCCCAGTCACTGTTTCGCATTCACTTTCGCGTGCTCCTCCGTACAGGAGGAGAAGCGTTTTTGTTTCGCGATCACTCTCCCGACGCGACGGTAATCGGGCGTTCGCCATTTATTAATTCCTCCGCGACCTCGAACGGGAGCGTGGGACGGATTTCTGGTATATTTATGATAAAAAATTCCTCACCTGTGCCCCCCGTTGAGTGGTCTTCGTCGAGCCAGTCCTTTTAATGATCTCCGGGAGGAAGAGCGGTACGCGGAGTATCGTCTCGAGGACCGGCTGAACGACGGTGGTAACATCATCGCGACATTTAATTATTTTGATTTTGTACGCTCGACGCGGTTTCCCGCTTTGTCGCGAGGGCTCGCGCATCGATTATTTCGACGGGCGTCCAAGTGGAAGGAACAACGCCGGATGCTGTTTGAGAAAAAGTCCATCCGGGGCCCACCCTCCCCACGTACCCGTCGCGAATAATCGACGCCTGAAATCACCGCGTTAATAGAAGAATCGCGTTCGCGTTCGCGTTCACGACCGATCGGAAAGCAACAGCCGAGGTAAAGGAACGCGGGACTTCTCATTTTATTGATTTTGCAAGATTAAATTGCTGCTAACGTACGTACGAACGAAACGAGAGGGATGTCGAGTGCATGGATTTCAATTAATCTGGCTTATCGAATTTTCAATAGCACTTTTGATTATGAAATATCGCGAGGTAATAGAGAGGCCGACACTCGATCGTTACAAGCTCTCGCGAAACGCGTCGAAACCTGCGACGTTCCGCGCGCTTCTGCTTCCCTTTCTCCCTTCGACTCCTCTCGCGTACGCCGACCAAGTCGAGAAGCGAATTTTTTCCCGGACTTCGATACATTTTTGGACAACGGAAGGAGAACCGTTCGCGAAACGGGAAAAATGTCGAGTGTCTCTGGTCGGAAGCCGAATCTTTCGAGGATCCGCTTATCCTTTGATCCGTCCACTCGATCATCCCCACCACGCCACTTGGCTCGACCTCGCTTTTAATTACTCTGATTTCGCAGGCGCTCGGTTTCGCGCTCTGTGTCGCGAGAAAAGTCTACTCGTCGCAGGGTAGCGCCTGCTAAACCGATATCTTTCAGCGTCACGGACTCTTTGAAGTGTATCGACTCGGGGGACAGCCCAACTACGGTGTATCGCTGCGGCTTTTAATTACGCGCCAATTAATTAACACGCGGAGCTCCGGCCGTTTCTTTTTTCATCCTCCCCCCTGTCCCACGCCTCGTCCCTTTCTCTCCTTTCTTCTTACCCTCTTCCTCTCGCCCCCTACCGCCGATCCCCACCATAGCGTTGGTCGGTCTTCTTTTTTTTTTTTTTTTTCTTCTTATTTAGTCGGACGTAGCCACGCGGAGCCATTAGAGGCTCTAACGCGACCGCGCCACCCTTCGCCTTGCCAGCGAGTTATCTCGTTAAGAAATTAACCGCGAATTAACGTTGTTTTACCGCATAATTAGATGACCCCTAAAGATTGCCCCTTAATTCTCTGCGACGAAGCGTTTCCCCCTCGATATTCGCCTGTAAATAATCACCCCGCGTTGCGCGTTCACTTTCTCTTTCACCGCTGGTTTCTCGAAACGAAAGGTGCGCGGCAGCAGTCCCCTTTCGAATCCGGATGCGACGAGGAAATCGGAAATCCGCGAGACGGCGTTAGACGGCGGAACGATTTCGAACGATCGGTAACGAGCTCGAGCGTGTGCACACCACGGACACGGAGATTCCAAAGTTGAGTCGAATCCCCGTAGCCTTGGCGCGGCGATGTCACCAAGGAGTTACCAGATAGCTGCGGGTTAGATTGAGGCTGATTGGGTAACCGCTAAGTATATCGAGCTTAGAGTACTTCGGTACAAGGGCGCGATGCTTGTTTGCTCGATCACGCTGGGCTACCGAGGTGTTTACGGATCCACAGGTGACTGGCTTCGTTACTCACCCGGTTTGTTCCTCCGCACCCTCCACCCCTGTCCTTGCCAGATTAATTGGGTTTTTGAAGCCGTTTCGAACTCGCCTCTCGACGCGTTCGTGCGAACGACGGATTCGCGTCGTAGGCGGGGGCGACGAGGGAACCTCGAGCGAGTGCCTCGCGCAGCTAAGAAGTCGGAACTCTTGGGGGATTAAACGGGGGCCCGGACAATCGCGCGCCGTCCACGGGTCCGGCGATCCATTTAGCAACGAGTTGTCATCGGACTTTATTTCGTCTAAGCTGGTCCCGTCGCACGGTGGACAGGTTTTCGTGAACTGGAACTCGCGCTCGTATCGTGAAAGCGGCTTTAGCCGACGCGTGACAAATCCCGGGGTAGCACGCGTAATACGCATGTCGAAATACACATGAACCGCTCTTAAAGGGCTCGTATCCACGCCTCCAGTGTTCCGGTACAAGATTACTTATCGGCCGCGACAGGATACTCTACTTTAAAGAAGCCACTCCTGCTCCTCCCTCTCGCGGTGGCTGGCTTCGATGCGTTCAACGGCTGGGCCCACGATTATCAAACGCTCGTCTCGATCGTTCCGAGAGAAAGCGCGCCTACACCTGTTCCTCGCGTCCTCGGGGACGAGTATCTTCCGCGTCGTCGGCCGCGAGGGCGAGGCGAGCAAAGGGGTGCCAGCTAGCGTGGTTTTTAGCGGCGGTGACCAGGCGAGCGTCATCGAAAGATGGTCGCGATTAACTCACGGGGCGAACCTGTGTGCGCGTCGATCGCGCTCTGTCTCTTGGAGTGAGTTCTCAGCCTCCTGGACGTTTCTTCGGCTCTGACTCTCTCTTCCTACCGCTTCTTCTTCGCGGGCTACGGTCTTCGTTGGTTGCACGCGGCCGTGCCCCCTCGGAGCCCGTTCAGTTCTGTCTGTTCCCGTCTCTCTCTCTCTCTTTCTCTCTCTATCTATCTCTCGCCACGGTGGCAACGAGCGAGTTCGAACCGTGAGGCGAGCCGAGGAACCCTCTCCGAGCGGAGGAAGGAAGAAAGAAAGAACGAACGAACGAACGGTGAGCAAATGCTCTCCTCGTTCGCCGCCGCGCTCCCTCCTCCCTCCCCCGTTCGCCTTTCCCGCTCCCCCCCGCGCCGTACGGACGGTCTTTTTCCCTCCCTTTTTCAGCTGCCTGCCCCCGTGTTTCTTCGTTTTTTCCCGTTCTCCTGGCTCTCCTCTCCTCTCCTCTCCTCTCTCTCTCTTTCTCCGGGGGTCAACGTACAGGCGCGCGGCGTGACCGAAATCACACACACGCTCGTTGCGAACCCGCTCGACTGTGACTCGCTTCTTCGTCTTTATTTGGCCTCTAATTGTTCCTTCTTGCGCGACGCCCGTCGGTCTGCTCGCATGCCTGCCTGCGCCCGCCTGTCCGCTCGTCCGTCCGCCCGACGACCTCAGGAGGCCCTCCCTGACGAACTTTCGACGAGTCACCTGAGCGCGTGTCCCCGCGAACGCAGCAGCGGATCTCCGAGCTTCGCTCTTCCTCCGCGTCGGAGCCTTCCGAGAAGGGAACCGTCGAGGAATTAGCCTATCGTCGGGCCAACTCGAGTAGGTAGCGACGAGACAAAACCAACCCCAATTCCGAACAATCCCGAGCGTCGCAACCTGCGCGACGGCTCGCGCGCAACCCTACCGTTTTCAAGGTGGCGAAAAAGGACGGGGAAAAAAGTGGGAATTCCATCGGGACTTTTTTGTCTTCGCCTCGAGGAAGAATTTGCCTCGCCAATAACTCGTTCCCGTCCGGCTCGTGACAATCACCGCATCCCCCTCGGGCAATTAGCCCCCTCCCCCGTCCCGGTGAAAAGATCGCGGCCCGTTTCCGGCCGCGATAGTGGTTTCTGATCGGTGCAACAACCCGGCTCGTTTCACCAACGCCGTCTCGGACAATGGCTCGACCCAGCCACGCTTACCTGCCCGAAAGGAGAGGGCTGGTTGACGGGAAAAAGGGGGAGGGAAACGGGGCCCCGGGTGTCGCAGAGGGCAGATTAATGGCCCCGGGGAATTCCTGGTAGTCTATCCGGGGTCCGGACTCCTCTGTCCTGCCCGACAACCCTCTTCCCCTGCGCGGCCCTGCGCGACCCTGCTCCCCCAGCGACGGCAGAAGGCCGTAGACCAGGAACGCAACCACCCACGTACCGAAAATTTCATTGGAAGCCCGTGAAGAATGCGCCCGGTCGAACGGACACGCAGCCGTGACTGTTCTAGCTTCGCTCCGGTGGACGTTTCATCGCGCGTCCTCCACGCTCGACGGAGCCACGCTGTTCCTCAGAATGTTGCCTGGCTAACGGTACCCCAGGAATTGATAGACCGCGCGCTAAAACTTCTCGCCTGTTTCTTCTCTCCGCGCGGAGGAAAGCGAGCCGAGCCGAGCCGAGCTCCGTCGCCGCGAAATTTGTCACCTTCGCTTTGGGATCTGGGTCGAATTGAAAGGAGGACGAAGCGAATCGTTGTTCGTCAACCGCTCTGGAAAACTGTATTACACGAACGCGGGGGTTGGGCGACAGTGGAGAGAGAGAGAGAGAGAGAGAGAGACGCGGAGGAAAGCGCAAGACGACCGCGTTGGCCTCTCGATAACCGGGGGAGGGTGCTGGGGACACAGGGTCGAGGAAAAGTTTGTTATTTTCCGTTAAACGGGCAGAGGGTACCTGGAATTTCCGACGCTTTGTAAACGGTCGGCTTGCGGCCGCCTGGCACTCGGACAATGATACCTCTTGTCTCAAACTCTACCTGCGTGGCAAGTACCACCGCGTTACCTGAGTCTCCGTCCTGCACCTTAGGTCGCGGTTAGGGCCTCGTTATTAGCTTTGTACCGTTTCGAACCTGTTCCGCGCGCTCTCCACGATCTGGAGTAGCCTCTTTGGCCGCGATCAAAAGAATTTTCGATTGCTCCCAGCCCGTAGGCGCAGCCTGGCGGGACAGTCGATGCCCTCGCAGGTGAAAACGGAGCCCACGAATCTCTTTTCTCCGAATGTTACCAAACACAAGCAGGTTCCAAGAGGCTCTTCGATGGCTGGATTTAACGTGGAAAGCGCGCCCCTGCGTCCTACCCTCGAGACCTCGAATTTTCACTCACGAGGGATCGCGCGATAATTGCGTTACAGGGGACGAGGGTGCAAAAAAGAAACGAAAGGCGAGTCCACGTCCGGCGCACGAGCGACGGACGTTTTCGCGCGCGCCCCGCGTCGAAGAGCAAGATCGTTCCTCTTCGTCGCGGCGTACAAATGCGTTCAACTTGACCTCGAACGCGATAAATCGTATTCTCAGCCATCCGCGATCTTTACCGAATCAATTCCGCCTCGGGTTTCCGGCGACCACCTACGACTTGGCTCGCGCGGAAAGAGACGCACCGACCTCCCCGCGTGTTCTCCGCGAGGACGCTTCCGGAGCTAATCGTTCTCCCAAACTCCTCGATCTTCGTTCAGCCAATAAAACGAATCGACTTCTCGCCTTCTCGACGAACATACGAACAGAAAATGTGTGTAGGATGTTAGACGGATAGAAAGGGGGGGGTAAACGCGAAGAATGAAAAGGCAAAGGGTTCTCCGGAGCAAGCAGGGGTGGCAAAGGCAAGGTAACGCGCAAGGTAAGGCGAGTCCCACGTCGGTTGCGTTGGACACCGAGCATCGGGCGCTCACGTGGCTCCCCACCTTCCGCGTCCGTGCGTGAGCCTGCTCCCTCCCGTCGCTCCTTTCGCTGTGGCTTCGGTTCAGCTATCCCCCACTACGTGTCCTCGCGTGGCTCTCCCCCACCCGCGTCGCTCTCCGCTCTGTCCTCGAAGCTCGAACGCGACGGTAGCGCCGCCACGCCTGCCGCTCCGCAGTAACGCGATCGCTCTCGTCGAGTATACTACCCGTTCGCTACGGACAGTGTTCCTCCGTTCCTCCGTGACACGCAGCGCGCGTTGTCCCGCGTCCGTGTTTCTCTGTCTTTGTTCCCCTCTGCCTCATTCGTCCACCCCGTTTGCCTCGTCTCTCTCCCTCTCTCGCCTCTTTCTCTGTTCCTGTCGGCGGCGTCGATCGCGCGCACGGTGACTCGAGTGTGTATCACAGTGATCGTCTCTCGCTTCTCGGCAGTTCGGTGGTCGATCGAGCCCGTGGATTCTCCTTCTCCCTCTCTCTCTCTCTCTCTTTCTCTCTCTCTCTCTCTCTATCTATCTCTCCCTCTCCTCTCTCTCTTTCTCTTTCCGGTCGTCCGCATCGAAGTAGTCGAAGGATCGAAGCCGGATAGAGAGTTGTCGGACGACGCGAGAGTCGGTAGTATCGTGTGGCGCGCGCGAGCCAGCCTTGCGGAGCGGAGCGTAGAGGAGTCGAGATCGGAAGTGCGTGTACGCGGACTATGCCGAAACGCGGCCAGCCAGTCGGGAAACAACGTGGCCGCGCGGGCCTAACGTTTGGGTCGCCTGGCGGCGACTGAGTCCGCGGCGCGAGATGGTAAAGGTTCCCGCGGTAGTCTGCGGCGAGTATCGGTCAAAGAAGAAGGAGGCGACGAAGGGCGGCAGGATGGGCGGGAGACGAGGTGTGCTGCTGGTCCGCGACGTAGGTGCGCACCGCGACGCCGACGACGTGACGGCCACGTGCCCCCGCGGATGCCTCGCTGGCTGCTGCCACTAACTAAACTAGCTTCAGTGTCGTTTCGCTACGCCCCGCGTTCCTCCGGTTACTAGTTACGAGCTGGTCGAGTGAAACGTTCCCCTCTACGCCGTGTGATACAGAAACAACGACAGGTTAGCCAGCCGAGTGTGTGCTTCCCCTATGGTAATAATAATAATAATAATAACGGAGTATAAAGTGTGATATTCACGATTCTTGCATCGAAAGAGTGTAACCGTGTTGTATCTCGAGGATCTTGTTTTGGTGCCTTCCGATCTCGGAGTGTCGTCCTCTCTGGTCGATTCTAATTCGGAGTCGTCGAGTGGTGCGACAGACGCGAACAGGTGGCACGGCGGTGGTATCGTCGTTCGATTGGTAATCGAAGAAGTCGAGAAGAGCCTCGATATCGATAAACAGAGAGACGCGCGAGCCGGCAAGGTTCGAAGGGGGTGGTCGAACCCGCGCGCGGTGGTTCACGCGGGATGTTGATCGCGCGAGAAGCTCCCGGTGCGGTACTCGTCGAAATTTGAACCGGTCGACACTGCACACCGTCGAGGCGTGCCGTCCGTCCCTTCCGTCCGACGCGCGTGCACCGAGGGCACGTGGTTGCTCGAGTCTACCGCCTGGCAAGAAGAGTGTTGTATACACCGTGTGAAGTGTGCAGTGATCCCTTCTTCGGGCCACGGTGAACCCCGCTCGCAAGTGATTACTCACCGTGTGATCGATGAGCTTCTAAGTGGGATCCGATCCGAGGCGCGGACCCGAGTTCCTAACCCCACCGGCACGCGAATCGTGTCGAGGCCGCGGCTGTGGATACGTAAAGCGCGCGCGCGCGCCCCTAACATTGGGACCAAGGTGTCGTCGTCGTCGTCGTCCTACCACGGTTGGGTAGAGAGTTGAAAAGTCGTCAAAGAGTAGATAGAGAGAGCGAGAGAAAGAGAGAGAGGTGTATATTCCCGCGCGCGGTCGTACCCCAGTCATCAGGCCGGCGGTAGTTCGAGGAGAGGGTGAAGGGCGTCGTGGAGGGGGGAGTGATGCCGGTAAGGGTGGCACAGCGCCCCCCAGGTGGAATACCACTGCACGCCGGCGTGCCAGTAGCGCCCAGCAGCGTAACCGCCCCCGGTCCGTCGGGCCGGTGCCTCGGGGGCCCGGCAGCGCCCCCCGCCGGCTCGCCACCGCTGCCGCCCTCCTTGCAATCGCTCGGCGGCGGTGTGAGCAACGCGAACAGCGCCGTTGGCGTCGCCAGCAGCAACGGATCCAGCAACGGTAACAACGGGAACAGCAACAGCAACACCGGGAACAGCAACAACGGTAACACCGGTCTAGGCGTGAACAACACGACGAGCGGCGCCACGAATCCCTTGCAGGCGATGGCGTCGGCGGCGGCCTCGCTGACACAGCTGAACAACATGGCGAATGGCCCGCTGCCGCCGCTAGGGGCCCAAGGACCGACCGGACCGCCTAGTCTACCGCCGCCCCAGCCGGCTACCACGCCGACCCATGGGGGTCCGCCGACGCCGCACGCCGGTGTCACGGGCGGGCCCCATCTGAACGGAGCCTCGCCGAGCCCTCATTCTATGCCGCCTCACGGAATGATGAGCGGCTCGCCTCACGCGCCTCATCCCCACATGGGCGGCGGTGGGCCCTCGCCTCATCCTCACCATCCGGGACCCCACATGGTCGGATCGCCGCACCATCCTGGCCCCCATCCGATGGGCCCAGCCGCGGGCATGATGGGCCCGGCTGGCATGCAGCCGCAACCAGCGCCCGGGATGTGCGGCCCGGGGCCTACAGGCCCGATGGGCCCGCACGCTCACCCCCAAGGACCCGGAGTACCCGGACAGCCGCACATACACAACGATCCCTTTTACTGCTCGCCCTTTGGATCCCATTACTTCAGGTAAATCGCATGAAATTTTACATCGCGTTGCAATGGAGAGAATGGAACGCTCCCGTCGTCCCCTCTGGTTCGTGGCCCATCGAGCTCGAATCGGAACCGACCGGAAGAGAAGGCCCGTGATGAATTTACATCGGACACGGCCACCACGGCCTTCTCTCTTGAACGAAACGCCCGGAAGGGCTGACCCGAATCAATCTTCCCGCGATTAAGAGACCGAGGCGTAGCGATGGAGCTAAATAATCTGTCGTTACATCGATCGTAACTATTTTTCGTCACGCGAAACACCGCTCGAGCGCGCCGATCGCGCGATCTCGTTGCGCCGCGCGCGGCGTGTCGGCGACGCCGCGCTCACCTTCGAGGAACGGGTCACGCGAACCTATTCCGAACGGGGTGGCATCGCGTGGCCGAAGGAAAATCCCGTGCGAAACGCAACGTTTGCTCCGCTGTCTATAGCTGCTGGACAGCTGTTGCGATCCACCGACTCGTAGGCGTGCGAAACGTAGCGGAAGAGACGTTCATTTTCAAATAGCAGAGAATACAATAACAGCCGGATCGAGCATTCGATCGTTCCAGTCTGTCCTCGGACGATTCTTTTACGGCTCGGTACTTCGTTCCATGCCAATCGTTCGGCAGTCTCTCGCTAGTACGCTCTCTCGGGCGTAGTAACAGTATACCCGGAGAATCCGTTATCATAGCTCGACCAGGATCTTCCTGGTGACCGTTGCGCGGTCGAACGTGTCTCGAAACGTAGCCGCGAGTAAATATGCTCGACGCGGAACATCGAAACGTCCTGTGTTAATCTGATCCGCTCGACTGTCGTCTCCCCGTTTCCAATCGTTTCGCTCGCCAAACGAAATCGTAGCGCCTTTCGCGCGGAACAGAACCGTTCGATAATTAAATAATCGTGTCGCCCCTGGTCTCGAGCTCGCCGCTTCTGCATTGGTAACCACCGCTTCGGTTCGAACCGTGTTTCCACGGGCAGGCAGGCGAATCTTCGCTCGGAATCCGAATGCGACCAGATCGATGCCGCATCGGGCAATTATCGTGGACGACGAGCGGACGATGTTCGCGAGTCAGGTGTCCACGAAAGCGTCCGGGACGCTGGCTCTCTCGGTTCCGCAGGTTCAGGTGTCCCGCAGGTGGGAGGCGCGTCCCTTTTGCCGCGCAGGTGTACGAGCGAAACGCGACTTCCTTCCTCGTCCGGAGAACGTCGAGGGTCCGCGCAGAACCGATAGCGATAGAGACCCGGTGCGTGGCTACCACGGTGGTGACGATTATCCGGTTCTTCTTCTTCGACCTTCCTTGTATCCGGTCTGGACGTCTCTATCGGCTCGACGTCATCTCCCTGTTCGCTGGCCCCGTCTGGTAATCGCAAGGGCTCATTAACATAAGCGTTCCACCCTGGTACATTCGCACGAATCGTCGAGCCACTTCGTTCAACAACCGCGACCATTTTCGTCTGCGTTTCGATCTTCCCGAACGATCTCCGCACGGGCTTCCTTCTTTTGTCGGTGCTCGCCTTCGAATTCGGCCGCGCATCGCGCGGAGGTGCACCCGCGAGTGGTTCGTCCTTGTTCAGAGACACGTTCCCGCGGTTTTTAGGAGGTGGAAAATTACGAAAGTCGATCCCCTCGGTTCGAATACGAGTTCCGCGGGCGGAAACGAGGAAAGTGGGAGGAGGCAGCGGTGGATATGTGGTAGTATAGTAGAGCGGTTCGTGGTGGTAGTAGTAGGCGAACGATCGGGAAGTCGAATGCCGTCAGTGGGTTTATCTTATCGCGGCCTCTCGCGGTAGGATAAGAAGGACCTTGATCGCCTCGCGACATACTCAATTGGCAGCTTCGCTGTTGGCCGATTTCCGCACGCGTTCGCGTTTGGCGAGAAAAAAAGAGGCTAAACTTGGTCGAACGTTCAAAAAAATGTATGCGCGAGGGATTCGAGAGAGTCGGACGGAACCGTCTAGGAGGATCCTCGAGTCTCTCGCACCGATCGAAGCGCGAAATACTTGCGCTTCGAAATAGTTGGAAGGATGAAACGAACGATTATCGAGGTTTCCGAGGTTCGCAGGCAGCAACATCGCGGCTCGAGTAAATCGAGGGAGGACGGGGCGAGGGGTGGTAGAGGAGCGTAGAAAGAGGAAAGGCTTGTTTCACCGGCGAGGCACGCGAGGAGATGCATAAAGCCGTGTGCAGGTAGCGTATCAAGCCGTATCGTCGGTCGGTTCCAGTTTCATGTGAAACCGTTCGTGCAATCGGGCAGGTTCAAGGCAAGCCTGAAAAGTGGAATGCACGTGCGTCTCTACCTACGCGAAACACTTTGCGAATCTGAACGGGGGGGAGCACGGACCCGGCCATCTGTTGTGTCTCGTCGACAGAGCGGACGACGACGATTCAGGCGGGTGGTTCTCTCTGCCAACGCGTCGTCGAGATCGCTTTCTCTGCTTAAAGGGCGCGAGGAAAGAAGTCGCAGGCGTTCGTTTCGATTTCGCGTGGAACGAGACCATAGAGAGACGAAGAGGGAGAGAGAGAGAGGAGGTAGTTTGTCGAGTCGGATCGGATCGGTCGTCCCTAAACGAACAAAGTTTATCAGACCGCGAACGCTCAGATCCGATCTAATTCCCCGTGTCTGGCCGCCCCTCCACGGTCTCACGGCAGGCTATCAAACGCGTCGAGCTTTTCCACGCACTCGATTAACCCCGCCGCGGTCGATCATTCACGCGGTAGCGTCTTCCGTCCCTTCCAATTACTTTCAAAGCCGCGGAGAGCCGGCCCAGGAAGCAGATAAACCTAATCCCCGGTTGCAGGTATATACGTGTCCGAGAGAGCTCTCCAGCTCTCCGGTTCAGCTTCCAGACGGCAAAGAGAATAGCGGTGGGTACGCTGGCGAGGGACCAAGCGGTTGTTCGACGGGGGTCTCGCTAGCGGGGCGAGGAAAGGGGCGTTGAACAGGAACGCGAGCGGCGTCGACGAGGTGACAACGAGCACGAGAAAGGCCTCGCCGAGTAGTCACGGTTTACCTAGGAACGTCGATACAGGTGTCCGAGCGGACAGGTGCAATTTGGCAAATCCCGGTCCACGCTGTTGAGCCGTCCCAATCGCGATTATCTAGCCCGTCCAACCGTGCCTCTCTCCCTTTGCTCGTCCGTTTCACCCCAATTAGCTGTCGTTCTTCGGTTTCTTGAAACGTTGAAACGCGCATAGTCGAGGAGGACGTTTCCTACGAAGCCTGCGGTGGATATCGCGGTGAGCAGGTTCGACGACAGCCTGAAATCGATTATCTTGGTCGACGATCGGGGCGATAACAATTTCATAGTCCGATAAACGAGCGGCGTTATCCCGCCTCGACGCAAAACTAGCGCGGAGATCCGAAGATATCCGCTCGATTCCCTCTGTTTCCCTCGTTCGTTCGCGTCGAAGAGAGCATCGTTCACCGGATTACCGATCGGCGTCGTTGTTGGTCTTAATTGAAGCCGGGTTCGTTCGCTCGTCGCGTATCCACTCGCACAAGGTAGAGAGAGCCGCAGACACCGCGTCGTGCTCGAGGTGTTAACAGCTGGTAACGACGATAAGGATCATCGCGGTCTGATAAACGAGCAGCGAGCTCGTCGTCTGCTCGCATCGCCGTTCGATGGAGATCGGAAACGATCGATCCGCGCTGCGGCCTCTAATAATAATTCAACGATACCGGAACGGAACCGGTGTTACTCTCCTTCCGGGACGCGAACTCCGCGTAACTGCCGGTGAAACTTTTAACGCCGATGTTTAGCTCTCGAGCACCTGCTGCTCTTGAAAACAACGATAAGAAGAAACTTGCGCGATTCTCGTATGAAACATCACCTGTGCCGCGAACAATTCATAGTCGCGCGGGTTCGCGGGAGGCAACCGCTCCGCCTCGACGCGACAACCCCCGCCACGGTGTTTCGAACGATACACGTTTTCCGCGGGCGTTGTTCGAGAAGCTCCGATTCGGAAATTTCCGATCCTCCGCCGCGGTCTGGCCAGCGACTAGCCGGCGAAATCGAAGGTTTACGATCACTCGTAACGCGCGAGGAGGCTGCGTGCGTTGGTTCCACGTGGGGATCGTTCGGGTATTTTATTTTTACCGCGGACCGTCTATTTCAGCCGATGCGCGGCGGCGAAATCCGCGTCTCGACGGGAGAGGTCGGAAACGGGGAGCGCGGAACCAGCTCGTGAACGGCTACGGGGGCCGCGGCTACCGATGCGCCCCGTTCCGCGTTACCGCCGGGGAAATAATGGCCGATCGGCAAATCGAAAGCTTCGGCTATAAATAATGAAATTAGCGCTGCCTGTTCAAATGCGGCACGTGACCTCGCGAATCTCGCCAAGTGTCTGTATATTCCGTAGAGAGCCGTGGGTTCAACCGACCTACCTGCGCCGCGCGCACTCACGGCCCAGTGGTGTTCAACCTGCCCCCTTCCTTCTTCTCGCCAGCACAGCCTCTTTTCACCGGGTTTCCGCGAGGAATTTCAAACGAGCGAATAGCCGAGCCCTCTCTCTCTCTCTCTCTCTCTCTCTCCGTCGTTTACAATGCCTCCGGAAAGTATTTGCACGCCCACGCGTACTTTCGCGATCGGACGATTTTTCGAGCGGCATCCACGCGCGTTTCATCCTTCGTTTTCCTGCGCGTTTCTTCCGCCGTTGCCCGCGCTTTCCGTGTATCCTTGTGGTTCCGGTATCCCATTAGAACCCGCGCGCAGAGTATTATCGCGAATAATGGATCATTAAGAGTCTCGTAACCGAGGGAAATGTGTTTTTTTTTTTTCAAATATTTCCTGATTCGTTACGTAAAGCGGTGTCTCTCGAACCACGCGGTCGCCAGGATCCACGTTTCGTTCCATTTGTTCTGTCGATCGAGGATCATCGACAGATTGTCTCGAGAATTTTGCGCGAGTTTCACGAGTTTCCGGCGTAGTCCAGTGCATCCAGTCCTCAACGAACTCTGGAGCGAGAGATGGGACGCGCCTTTCGGTCCCCTGGTTCTGCGTCTCGCCGACTCTTACATCATCGTCGTAGTTGCATAATGCGGCTCGCATCTGCGGCGCGTGCTGCAGCAAAACATCGGGTAGCGTCGAGCGCGAGGGGGCAGGATTTTCGAATTTCGGCTGGCGACGATCGATCTCTCGCGGGCCCCGTGATCGATCGACGCCGAGCGGAGATCGCGCGGGCCACTGGTTTCGAGGTTGCCCGTGGCGCGTACCAGGACTGGTTCGGAGCGTGCAACGTGCCGCGCCTCCGGAGAGCGGCACTGCTACGTGTCCTCGGTTCATTAATTCACGGGATGAAGAATCGAACGCTGGGATGAGAACCGCGAGTGATTTGCCAGTGAAGCAGTTCGTTGGCGTTGGAGTTGGCTCGGTTCGTCTCTCCATTCCTCTCTCTCTCTCTCTCACTCTTTCCCTCCTCTTCTTCTGCTACTTCTTCTTCTTCTTCTTCTACTACTTCTTCTTCTTCATCTTCTTCTTCTTCTTCTTCTTCTTCTTAGACTCGCGCTCTGCTCTCTCCGCGTTCTCAAGGCCGCCTCCTCGAAACCTCGCTCTCCTCTCCGCCGCCGTCACCCGTCCTCCTCCCGCACCGCCTCCAACTTTTCTGCCTCCCTTCCCGCCGCAGCTCGCCTCTTTCGTCCCGCGCACCCGGAGGCAGGCGTCTTACCTCGAGCTGCCGACTCCTTCCTCTCGTTCATTCTCCGCGTGTGCGCGCGCGAGCACGCGCTCCCCCCGCATCGCCTCGCCTCGCCTACCCCTTTCTCTCGATCGCGGCCCCTCCGTAGGCCGCGTCGCGTCCTCTTCGTCGTCGGGAACGACTCGCAGCGCGTGCAAACTTTCGAACCCCGCGCCGCGGTTGGAGGAAAGCTCGCGGGTCCCGGAGAAATTGTCGGCACCTTGCGAGAGACGCGGGAAATGTCGCTTGACCAGTTCCGCGCCGCGTCGCTCGACTCTCCGCGATCTTTTGGTCCGGTTTTCAGCCCCTTCGCCGCGGCCCTTCTTCTTTTTGCGACGTCCCTTCGGGTCCGCGGTCTGCGCCGCCGATGGGGAAGGTTATGGTCGCGTCGAGCGATCGACCGCGAATTCTGCACGTCGTTCGCGGGTCTCGTTCGGCTCCCCGTACGGAACGGAAGTTTTCGGTTTGGCCAGGGAATTTTCCCGCGCTTCGAAGCGACGACACGCAGATACGCATACACGCAGACCGCGATCGGAATATGCACGGGGAAGAGTGGGAACGAGAGAAGGAGAAAGAGCACCTCCACTTTATTCCCGGAGGTTTTTTTTCGAAAGACGAATCCCGCTCACCTTGAAAGGTACGTCGCGTGGCTCGTCGTCAAGCAGTTCTCGAACAAGCCCTTCGAGTCGCAGGAAACTTCGAAAAGCCGTCTCGAAAAATCCTCTGCCGCGGATCGAAGCCTCTCGCGGAGGCGATTTTCTGGAAACGCTCGCGCTCTCGTATCCTCGCGATAAGAGGATCGACGCGTGCATCGATCTCTGTTCAGCCTCGAAGTTTGAATTCCGATTGACGTAAGATCGCCGCGCGACCGTTGCGTCACCGGAAACTGTTTTCTGTCAGAAATGTAATGGTGTCCCAACTTCCCGTCGCTTGACGGAAGGATTCCTCTCGAGACGCGACATCTTTTTAATACAACGGAAAGGAGAATAAAGAACGAGGGGGAGGAGAAACCAGCGGATCAAAGCTCGTCGAAATAGAAAAAATAAACTACAAGAGAGAAAGAGAGAGAGAGAGAGAGAGAGATCTGTTTAATATCGCTCCACGTGCCAAGCCCCCCCCCCCAAATTCGTCGACTGATCCTCGTCAGGAGGGTGCGCGCGGTTCGCTGCTTAATCCGGATTTATTCGGGGTCTTTTATCCGCGGAATGATCGCGAGCTACGTAGACAGGCTACCGTAACCCAGTCACGTGAACGAGAGTGGTTACCGGAATCGAGGTGGGGTTAGACCCTCGAAGAATCGAGTCGGCGCGCTTCCGCGGGACGTTTTGTCTTCGACTGTACGCGTGTGTCCCGCGTGTGGAACACCTTTTGGGCCATTTTCGGAACCAGTTCCGAGCGGTCCACACGCGGCACGGATCGTCTCGTCGCGTCTCGCCGCGATCACCTACCGAGAGGGACTAATCCCGGTAACGCGCTCGAGATCACGGTGGAACGACTCCGTTCACTCCCACGTCTGTTCGTTCAACGATCATTTTTCTCTCGCACCTGCGCTCAGCAGCGGTGTACGACGAATCGCGCGCCCCGTTCAATCAATCGAGATCTTCGAAGGCAGATTTATTCGACACCGCGTAGAACGGGTAAATTCTAGTCTCGACTGGCCACGCACCGTTTCCAAGCGAACAAAGTGTTGCAAGGACAAAAACTTTCTCCGCTCCGATGGCGTTACGCAAGTCAAACACTCTCCGTTCTCGGAATCTTCCGAAAATCACGCTCTCCTCTCGGAACTCTGAACTCGATGAAATTCTAACGAACGAAACCGAGTTCCTTCGTGGAAGGAGGAAAAAAAATATAAAGAATGTCGGACAGTTTTCGAGTGCCGGCCACTCGAAACGGAGAGAAAGATGTAGGATCGTGTGGCATTCTAAATCGAGCAAGACTTCCGTCGATGCCATATGTCGCAGTGGTAGTAAACGGGGACAGGATTTCTCCGATTCCACGTAGAATCAGGAATACCGTGGTCTGGGGGGGTGGAAAAACACGGAAAGGGATTCGTAGGGCAGCCTCGTGCAGGCGGGAGGATCGCCTTTGTGTCGCGCTCGGTGTGGTCGAGTATGGATTCCCACGGGACGTTGCGCACACAACGTTGTCTCACGGCTGGCTTGTCCTAGCGATGGCTCGAACGCGTCCACCGTACGACCAAACTTTCGAGTCGTTCCAAGCGCGGCTGAAATCCTGCTGCTGTAGTTACCCGCGTAATTCGAACGGCTCCCGTCGAATTCTTCGTCAGAGATCGCTCCAAGCTCCTTCGCGTCGCGTTCACGACTCGACTCGACGGTCGAAGTTGTTCGAAAGCTTCTGTCGAGGGCAGCCATCGCTAGCTCCGTTCCTCTGTCTCACACTAGGAAGCCCACGCCGACACAGTCGAAGGGAAGAGGCTCCTCTCCCGCAGGTTCCCACGTGTTTCCGACCGCAAGCCGCAGTTATAACGGCGCAGTCGCGACTCGTCGACGAAAGACGACGCTCCGTAGGCAGCGACGCCACTGTTTCCATCGCCATAGCACGGCCAGGTACCCTCGTCCCGCGGTACCAGCGACGCGTCTTCCTGTTCAGCCTCGCCGTTCGCTGGTAACCCACGTGGGATCACCGCGAGCGAACAGCTTCTGCGGTACGCAACGATACGCGTCGGTCCACCCTTCCTTTCGTTTCCGCGCCTCTTCCTTCTTAAGCGTTTCGTCACGACTTATTATCGGTCGCTTCTCCCACCGCAGCCGCTTCTTTCTCTTTCCTCTTCGTACGGACGAGATCTTCTGGTAAAAGTCGCGTTTTTCCCTCGCGCGGTGTTCTCCAACGCCGCGCATGCCTTCTCAGTTCGCGTTACCACCTTGCGTCGCGGTGCCTCGCGTTTTTTTCCGCCTACCACACCACCCACCCCCTCTTTTCTGGTTCTCTGTTCGCGTCGCTCGTCTTTGTCGCTATCCAATCTGTTCTAACGCCTTGGAATGAATCAGCGGCTCTCAGATGAGCGAGTTCGCATGTACCGCGTGCCGGGCAAGGCCGCGTTTTTACGCCGCCACCATCGTCGTCGTCGTCGTCACGTCGAGAAAGAGAAGGAACGTTGGCTCGTGCTAGGACGTTTCTGCGAAGCGTGCCCGTTTCGCTCGTTCGGGACGTAACTGGGTCGTGTCGCGAGCTAGGTTACGATGGGAGTCTCGAAACGACGCGAAGGTGCTCGAAACGGGTGGCGAACGTACACCGCGATGAGCGGTGTCCGATCCACGACGAGCTCGGATAAATAGCCGGAATATATTTTCATTCTCTCGTATTTTTTCCAAGAGTTACCAGCAGCGTCCGCGGTAGCGAACGCTCGTTCGAATAACTCCGTGAGTCACCGTGTATCGGCGATCGCGTCAGTCGAGATCCGTTTCCCGGCCGCAAATGATTTCTCTCGATATCGCGGCCAACCGCGAGGATGCTCGATTCTCGAACACGAAGAAAAGTGGAGCGAATCGACGCGGCTCTCGCGCGCTATCAACGCCCACGGTACGATTTTATTCTATTTGATATTCGGCCTACGATCGCCGGCGGCGGGCTACGGGGGGAGAGTAATCGAAGCGGCGGGGACCCGCGCAGGCCTCGAGGACCCAGGGGAACCAAGAATGGCGAGACACTCGGCTAACCCAGTTCCGTATTTGGCTTCCTCGAGCAGGCCACGATTTTCTGCCCGTTTTCTAGCGAAAAACAACCGGCGCTGCGTTCGCCTGACAGCCGGCTCGGATTGAGTCTTCAGCGACGGTCTACGTGACCCGCGTCGCTCTCGAATTCCTATCGCGTCGTTTCATCGATCGCTTTCGAACACGCGAATCGGTTTCTGCTAATTTTCTACGCGCAGTGCGCTCTCTCTCTCCCTCTCTCTCTTTCTATGTTCGCGAAGGTCTACGCGCGTATCGCAAACCGCGGTGCAACCGGAAATTCGATGACGACGCGACGCGCTCTTCCTCGAAACGCTACGTTTCGTTGTAGCGACTTTTCCTAGCGCGGCGAGCAGCCATGGAAAAACGCGTCCGCGACGAATTCGAGGCGTCGCGCGTTCGAGAGTAGAAATTCGAGCAGAAACCGGCGACTTTTACTTTTGGAAAGTGCGCCTCGCCAGCCACTCGTCAACGCGATCGAAAGTCGAGATACTTTCAACGCTAGCCTGCCTAGTAGATCGTACCTTTCCTTACCAACGACGTGACAAGGCGTTCGTGTTCGCGAACGGTCACCGGGTACCGCGAACATCGAGATCGTTCCCCAGGACCTGTTGCACTTTTTTCTTCTTCTCTTTTTGCGTTCGCGGAAAACGCGACCGATCTTCGCGACGAGATATCGGACGGTCGCGTGGCCGGCACGGTGAAAGTTTCCATCGTTGCATCGTCGTCTTCGTCGTTGTCGTCGTCGTCGTCGTCTACGCCCTTAATTCGAGACGCTCTCCATTCCTGCGGAACGCATCGAATACTTCAATTCAGAGTCGGCGCAGAGACGATCCCGATCGCGAACGAGACGCGAGCGTGCGGGTAACCGCGAAACCAGGAAGTCACGCGTGCACCGAGTGCGTGCATGCAGGCAACGCGGAGTGACATAACCTTTTGTCAGCCGATTAACCTGGCCAGCCGCGACACGATAGCGTTGTCGCTACTCGAGAAACACCTGGGCCACCCAGCCCTCCCCTGACAGGAGAAAGTGCCTCTTTCTCGTCGTTTTTCCACCATCTACACGCCTACGCAATTAGAGGATTGCTCAACCGGACGTTTCCGTAGGGTTAAAGTTCTCCTCCCCGTGGGTTCTCTTTCTTCTCGTTCCCTAGTCGACGGGTTTCTAGTCAAACTGATTCGAGTTTTAATGAATTACGCGCCGCGCGTAGTTCGAATTGGCGAATCACCGCGCACAGAAAACGGAAAACAAACGCGGGACACCTTGCTATCAATCATCGGCAGAAGTGGACGCGGTGTCGATCAATTTTTATCGCGGACACTCGTGTCAATATCGCCGCGAACCAGCTGAAAAATAAAATGCCCGCGTGGTCGAACCGAGTAGCGAAAAAACAAAACAAAAAAAAAAAAAAAGTAAAAGAGAGGAGAGAAAAAAATCACTGGCGTACGCATAGACGAAAAAAAAAAAAATATATAGGATACAAGAAGGGAAAAAGAGAAATTGCAGTTTCAATGGCTGCGTGGCGCCACGTGGCCACGCGACGCTCGAATTGAGGCTCGAATTACACGTCCACCCTTTGTGGAGGCTCTTCTGCGGTCGCGGGACACCACCCTATGGCGGTGCGATTACACAGCACGGCCCGTTTACGGTCGCCTCTATCCCGTTTCCAAAAATCGCGACCGCGGGGGCGAAACGCGAACGACAAGAACGAGAACCGCCAGTTGTGTAGGGGTTGGATAATGCGCTGCGAACGACGCGTTCGCCACCCCCTCGCTGGTCGCTCGCGAGCCTTCCTTCGCGTCACTGTTCGAGCGTTTCGATCGAAATTAACACCGCGTAATCGCGCGAGGCAAGCCGCGATAAGCGGACGATCGAGAGAAATCCGATGGACGCCGCGGCTAGCGGCGATGACGCAGCGTGAACGAGCGCGAACGAGCTTCGCGACGCCGCTCGCGTGTCCCTCGATTAAAAATTAATCGAGCCTCGGGGGCGGTCCGTGCTTCTCCCCTGCTTCTTCTTTTCTCTTTTTTCTCCCTTTTCCTTTTTTTCGCGGAAGCTCTTTTGCGGTTGCGGGACACCCCCCGGGGTACGTGGTTAACGAGTAGTTACGGACCGACCCTCTGCGGTTCCTCCACCGCCGCTATGGCGTTCCGTATAGGAGGTTTACCTATATTTAGCCCGATAAAAATACCATCGCGCCTCCCGCATGACGGCCTCCTGGCCCGCCATTCCCGATTTAAACTTCTACCAACTCCGACTCCCTCTGCGAATCCGCCACGCGAATCGACTCCTCGCCCGCTCTATCGAGAGACGACGACGACGACGACGACGACGAATTATCAAATCCGCGCGCTCTCGATGGACCGTGCCGATTTTGGGCGAGGCGCGAAAAATTCTGGACTGATTCGCGCGTCGAGATTCGCAGTCTGGCTTGCCAGAGATTGGATTCTCGTGGACGGAAATCTGGAACGATCGACGGCTATTTTAGTTCCCGGATAGGCGAGATCTTGGGGTATCCGTCGGTCGACTCCCCCTAGTCCGTCTCCCGACTCGAATTTATACCAACGGCGACCAAACGGTCCGAGTCCTCTTGGCTCGGCTCGCGGAGCTCGTAAATTCCGGATACAAATCGGTGTCCCCGCGACAAAAGACGCCAAATGCTTTGGGTGTACGGCGCGGCTGCTAGCCGGCGTTCAACACCGATCGTCTCTAATTGAATCCAACGGTGGTGTTCCTTTGCCATTACCGGCGTTCCAGATTATTCTTACGCTAATTCTGTCACGCGGTTATCGCCGCGTGACGTGTGTATCTTATCAGGTGATCGTCGCGGCCGATCATCGTCGTTCCTTTGTACGACGCCGACCATTATCAGGGGCAACGATTACGGCCTGCCTCGCTTTACCATATTTTTACCACCGGATGTGGGTCGTTGGACAATTTTTCTTCCACCGCGATGCACGCGTTCGAACAATGCTCGGCTTTATCCCTCGGCTCTCTCTCTCTCTCGCGCGCGCGGCTCTTATCAATTAAGACCGAGCTCTGATGTAACGCTCGAATATCGAAGCGTTTCATTTCCTGATAACTCAATGTCACTCGATGCGTGCGCTCTTGTTATTCCCACCGCCATCTTGGACGGCGGCTCGATTACGCCGGTGGTTCTTAAGCAGAAACATTCTTTATCGCCGCCTAGGTGTCCGCTGACGGTTCATCGACGCGGGGTACGAACCTATCGATCGCGACGTCGCCTACGGATAAAGTGTTGAACGGCGAGGCGCGATAAACGGTTCGTTAAACTAGCGCGTGTCCGGCAGTAAGACACCGTCGTGTCACCGTCAAAATCGCTGTCAAAGCTGTTCGCGTCAAACGTCGTCGGCTCGTCAATGTCAACGGCCATTCAGTCTGGCCTGGCCACGGCCTCCTCGCCGCGTTCCCATTTTCTTTTTTCGCGGCCGTCCTCTCGCGCTCGCGATCCAGTTGAAAATCTCGCATGCCTCTCGCGACAGGTAGTCGCCAGCCGGAGAGAGAGATAGAGATAGAGAGAGGGAGAGAGACACGAACAGCGCGTAACTGCGACTGGACGTTCCTCGATGTCCGACGAGGCGCGATTATGCGCGTGTGCTCGTCCTCGGTGGTCTTCGTTGCGCAATGATAACGATGACAAAGACTCTAGCGACAACAACAGCGCGATAATGACGCCGGGGGACGCGAGCAGACCAGCGACACGGTTTTTCATAGAACCTCGCACGCTTTAGTCACGCTCCACGTGAATCTGGCACACGGAATTCGCGTTAAATCGGCGAAACCCGTACCGATCCTCGCCCGTTTGCCACCGGCTCGCTTTATTACACCTGATCCCTGACGTACACGCTTAGAGGGAATTAAGGTAATTCGCGTTCCGTGGAATCGGACACGCTTCCGTTTACCCGGTTATTCCCAGGGACCACTTTGGCTAGGGACGATCGCGGGGGTTGCCGCCCCGCTCGTCTTTCCAGCGATTCGATCCGCGTACGCAACGAGCCCCTGCTTCTCCACCTCCTCCTCCTCCTCGAAACTTCGCAGCGGGGGCTGCATTATATTCGAAGTACCGACAGACCGCGAGAAGCGAACGAGCGTCATCCCGAATTAGACCTGTGTGGCTGTTTAGCAATTTTGCCTCAAGTAGAACGGGTTACGGTGATTGCGAGCTATCGCTGTCAGTCAAAAGTTCTATTATTAAGTATCGCGGCGATCTTGCGGCGCAGATAAGGCGCTCGTCTCTCGGACGGTGCGCTAGGTGGTAGGGGCAAAAAAAAAAAAGATAGGAGAAAAAAATAAAAAGAAAAATGGGAATTCGTCGTGGCAGGTAGCGCAGGTGAACGGTTGCGTAATTAGCCGAGGTTGAGTTAGGTGTTGCGCACGGTAGTGGGGGAGGCATCTAACGAGTTACGTTTCTCGCGCAGGCCACGTCTACCACGTAGACAAGATCGCGCGCAGAATTTCTCGCGGACTGCGAGATTAGTCGCGATTTTTCGATTATTCCCCTGGGACGCCTGTTTCGAAACGCCTCGCCGCGTTGTTCCGTTCGAACTCGAGGGCTCGCTCGAACCCCATTTGCCCTTTTCCGCGATTTACGCGGCTCCCACCGGTAACCGCGCGCGATCCACGCTGTTCGCGAGACGCGTCCGTCGAGAATCGAGCGGTGTCGCACCTTTGTACTTGGCGGGTGAGGAAACGTCGCGATCTCTAGAGCGCGTTACAAAAGTGGCCAGTATTTTTAGAACGCTCGAGCCAGTATCTAATCTGCGAGCTGTACGCGAGCAGCGGTAAAAAGTCGCGTTTAAAAATCGCGTGAAAACGCGAAGAGTAAAGGGGGCCACGCGTCGTGCGCGATAATTTGAAACGCGGTTCGCGATTTGACGGTGGGGGTCAAAAAAAAAAGAAAAAGAAACGAAGGAAGAAGGCAGAGAAGGAAAGGAAAAATATCGCATCTTCAAAGGATTTTTCATAACGCGATAATAATGGCAAATAAAGGCGGAGACGTGGCTGCCACGGCCGATCGCCGCTTCCCCGGGCCTTCATTATGCAGTTTCTAATAAATTTATGTGGCCGTGATAAATATTCAGGCGCCGCGGCGATTTTAATTGATATAACGAAGGAATATTCATGAGCGAAATTAGAGGGACGCTCAATTTATGCGTCTCGTACGTTCTCGAATTCTGTGCCTCGCGCGACGAGAGGACGCGTGTGGATGCAGTGGCCTCGTTCGACGCATAAATTCGCGGCAGCCCGTCGAGCTGCCACGGATATTCGACGCGGATCGCGTGCACGCTGGAGCGTGTGTCGTTTCTAACGTTGCACGACATCTTGCAATCCAGTCGCTTCCGAGCTAGGCACGCGCGCGCGCGCCGTTGTCCGTTTTCGATTCCCATTTCTCGAGGTTTTTTCTTCCACGGAGAATCCTCGAATCCCTCCGGCTGGTTACAAAGCCGCGTTGTTGGACCGAGCGGAATCTGGTTTCGGAGGCTGGGCTCGCGCGTGTGCGCGCGTACGTGCACGCTCTCGAACCACGACTTCCTGGGGTGGTGGGACTATTTTTGGAGATCGTACGTGACTCGGTATTACTTTCCACGTTAGGTTTATCACCGCGCTGCGAGCCTTCGCTCGCGAAGGAAAAGCTTGGTGGAACGTTGGAAACGGTTGACGGTGGTGATTGGAAAACGATATTTATGCGTCCGTCAGCGATACGTACGAGCCTGTCCGTCTATAATTTTCATTCGCACCTGTTCGCCCGCGCTGTCGTGTAATTACCACAAAGGCATTGCCCATAATTTATAGAGGCGTTCGCGTTCCGTTACCGCGACTCGTAGTGAGCTATCAGAAAGACTTCCCACAAGGCTTCGCCTCTCGAAGAAATTCAATCCTTTCGATAGGTTGTCACAGCCAGCAGTCCGGGTTAAGTGACTTTGAAATATAGCTCGCGTATTTTATAGACTATCGCTCGAGAGCCCGCGATCGGAGGCCGCGATTCCCGATCAGAGGCTGGCTCCGTGGAACGGAGAACCGCGAACCGGAGGTTTCGCGCAGGTGCGCAATTACGCGCGGCGATCTCTGGCCACCGTGGATTACGCAAACGAGCGAGCGAGCGAGCGAGCGAATGTCATTTTTCCGCGAGACGAGCGTCTTCGAGCCGCGCGATCGATTTCGAACCTCTCCGTCGCGCATCCACGGGCACACGTAAACAAAATACGCGGGCAAGGAAGAGGCAGGCGGCCGTCACGAGGTACACGTGTACTTTCCTTGGGTATACAAAGATTAATGGATCCGCTGAGTGTACCGCTCTCCGCTAACAAGGCACGCTTCATAGTCCAGAAATGTCGATAAATCTCGGCCCTCGCTCGGCCCCGGGGGCGGAATTATGCCTCTAAATTTCGAGTGTATTATGCAAAGCGTCCGTACGAACCGGAGAACACGGGGCGATAGTGTCTGGTGAACGCTGCGATCCTCGCGCTTTCAGACCGGCTCGATTTCCGCGGGAACGTGAAAGTAGAGTGGCCCGAAGATCGCGGCGGGACCAACCGGTTGGTAGACGGGAAAATTTCTAGACATTCATCACAGTCAGCCTGGGCAGCAGCCGCGTACGAAGCAATGGGACGAGCGAGCCTATCTTGGCATCGGGCTCGCGCCAGCTCTCCGAGTAGATCAAACCGCGTACCGATTATTTTTAGATCCGCTCGACCGACCGAGCGATTATTCCTCGCTAAATCATAACTTTGCCCGCTCCCCCCGCGTTATGGACCACCTCTGCGCGGCGGAAATAAATTGATCGAAGGCCACTGCCCTTTGCCGTCGCGGAATTGCCCCTCGCGGTCGACCTCTCCTCTCTTAAACTCGATCGCGTTCTCGCGGGAAACCATGGGGAAAAGTCGCACGCGACGACGCGCTGGGATTTTGCTTAGCCACGTGCCAGGGGCGATACAGTATCTCTGTATAGTGCTACGCGACGAGTTCGTCTCGGCTTCCCTGGCGAGAGACGACACCTTGTCTCACCTTAACGGATCGCGCTTCTTCACGCTTGTCGTGCCACGGCACGCTTAACCGCGGATAATGTAAAGCAGACCCCGCCGGATGATCCCACGTTTTTCAGTGGCCGCCGCTGCGTTTCCCTCGCCTCTGGCCCCGTCGTCGAGACGCGGAAGCACCGAGTTCGATCGAAAGGCGGCGCGCGGACGTTAACGCAATTACTCCGAAATTGTGTCAAAGGGTAATTGCTCCGTTAAGATCCCTTTGGCGCCAGCCAAGCCAGGGAACCGTAGCCACCTGAGTGGCCCGTGATCCCACGCACGGCCAGGGTAATTAAGATACGTTTCGCAATTAATTCGAGCTTGATCTGGTAACGATAAGACGCGCCGGAACACGAGACGAAGAATGCGACGGCTACGACGAGAGTGGCACGTGCCTCTCTCGCGAACACGTGTATAGCAGGTGTGCATTGGCACCTTGGCACCATCCTGACGATCCTCGTCGACCGCGAGAACGTCGCATCGCGAACAAATTCGACTCACCCAGTCGAGAAACTGGACTCTCTGCGTATTCGAATTCCGCTTCGATGCCAGTGTCGAAGCGCGGCCATATTGCCGCTCGACGATGGACACCACCGCGAAGGGTGTCATAAATTCTGGCTGTCTCCGCGCGCGACCCACGACGCGAAGAAAAAGGTCCTTCTACGTGCTACCAATAGAGACTAATAAAACCCTCGCAGCATTGCCACGTGCATTCTCTAAAATTGGCTCAGGCTGCGCAACACATTTCCAGAGTGGTTGGTTCCACGGGTCACGATCCGAGGCGGGAAAAGGACGTGAAGGGCCCGTGGACGGAGGTGGTCGGTCAGGAAGCCTCGACCGTAGGGACAACGGACGGGGTATAGACGAGGTCTTTGGCTAATTCCGTCGTCGCACGTGCGTGCAAACGCTAGCGGCGGTGTTCTTGCGCTTACGCAACGAGCGGAGCGCGCGTGCGATCCAAAAATTCACGCATTGTGCCTTGAACGCGCGGCCCTCGGCTCTCTCGCGGCGGCTCGCGATGTCGTAACGCGTCGGATTCGCTGCTCGTACACACCGCGATCTTTGGTCTCGCGTCTTCGTTTTCCATCGTTTTGGGCGACGGGGGAGAGTGTGGAATCGAAGCTGAAATTTTCGGCTGGACGGGGTTAACAGTCTCAAAGCCGTGGACACGATTGGGATCGGGCGGATCGAGCAGCGAGTCTTCAATTTCGCTATTGTTTCTTTCTGGCAATGGGAGACTTGGCACGGGACGAATGAATGCTCGCTGGTCGGTTGTGTGCCGGCTTGGACGTTGTGTTTTATAGCGCGCAGGGTTTATTTAGAGGCTGCACACGCCGCGGCTGATCTTCCGAATGGTATTTCGGAGTGGCAGGAGACCCGTCGTTGCGACATTGATCCGTTAAAGGCTGCAATTGCAGAAATACTGGCCACCACCATCGGTTGGATCGGTGCTCTCGAAACGAAGCGTGTCGCTTCTGGGACAGCCGCCCGTCGACCGCGAGGATCGTTCGAGACGTAAACGAGCGCGAGAGGTATGAGTCAAAACCGCGCGTACGAGACGCGTGCGTTACGGTTTCGTCGAGTCAAGTTCACCGTGGAACGAGCGGCGAGCGTCTGAAATCGAACGGCAGCGGCGCTCGCCGCTCGAAAAAACGATTCACGAGTTTCATTGAACGCGACGGGCAGGGGGGGCCGCGCGAACTTTCGAGGCAGCCCGTTAAAAACACCGGGTTGGCACGCGGTGCCAAAAAAGGGGACGAAGGGGAGAGAACAGGCTGTCGAGAAGGGGTAAAAGCAACAGGAAGAAACGCGGCTGCGTCCGCTGACGAGACGGACCAGACAGACGCTCGAAATATTACGCTTAAACGCTCGACGGTTCGACGCGTTTCTTTTCGCGTTGCGGTCCACGGCTGGTTTGTAGCGGGCGCGTCGAAAGTTCCGATCGACGGTGAGGAGGAAAGACGCGAAGCGGGCGAAGGCGAGAAGACCGGGAAAAGAGGGAAACTGAACGCGCGACGGGGAGATGTACAGGGTTAGAGGGATAGGGTAGGCACGTGGGGTTTCGGGAGGGCGATGGGAGTAGGCAGGAACGAAGTTATGGAAGCGCCTGGGGCCGCGCTGGCCCGAGAATAGGGGATGCTGGTAGAGGGAAGTGCTTCCTTTCTCATAATGCATGAAACGAAGCCTGCGTCTCTCGGTGTGCTCGCGTAACGACATCCTCCGTCCTCGAATCGTGACTCCTCTCGCGCGCGCACGCGAGAATCCTTCGAGTCACGGGGAGTTCGATCCTCGATCCGAGAAGAGACAACAACGCCTGCGAAAAACGAATACGTTTACCTTCTCTTTGGGGGGTAGTACTGAACGGTTCCTGGAAGCCGGCGAAATTCTTCCAAAAACCGATCGAAACCTCGCCAGAAGCTTAAAAGCTTGTCCCCGCGTTAATAGTCCCGTTCGGATTATCTCGATCAGGGTTTACGACACGGTTGACGAGAGGGAACACCTTGGTGCCGGAATTAGCCGGAAAAAGGACACGTTCGGCTCGCTCGGGATGATTCATTCCAGCCGTTTTACGACGGGGGTTATTAAATGACAAGTGGTTGCATTAAGAAAGAGGAGACAGATAGAGAGGTAGAGAGAGAGAGAGATGGCGAGAGGAGGGTCGTTGGAATATCTGAGGCGCGTCGTGTAAAAATGGAATGGCGAAAGTGGAAGGAAATGCATCCTTCCTCATAATGCACGAGGAAGGCAGGAGCGAGGCGCCTTCAGCGCGCGCTGCCTGTGGCGTCTGCCGCGTCGTCCTCCTCGCAAACGACATTCCTTGTCTTCGTATTATTACGCGACGGAAAGTAAAATACCTGGGCCAGGTAAAAAGGTGCGCACACCGAGGAGAGGTTTCGCACCGGCGATGTCGAACGCCAGGTTTGATCTCCGCGTGAACAGGAAGCATCTTGAAATCGTCTAAAATAGAGGGAAAGAGGGATACGCGGAAAAACCTGTCGAACGGCCGCAATATATAGACAACGGCGGTCGGTTTTGACGCGGCGCGGAGAATTCTAATGAGGAATCGGCCGTTGGAAATTCGTCCGGTTTCTTGAATGAAACACGGCTGGCTCGCGCGGACGGCCGCCGCGCTCGCGCGCGCGGCAGCTTTGCATTTCAGCAGCGTAGACAAGGCCTTGCCCTCTTTAAGGCAATTAATGACTCAATCGGGATCAGGCTGATTGAGCCTTTATAAGGGCCTGGGGTACGCGTGGCCGGACTTCGCAATGCGCAGAATGCACTTGCCTGGCCGTATTTATTAACGCGGTGGCATGAACCCAATTAAGGACGAACGAGCGAGGAAGCCGAGGATTCCTCGCGCCGTGTCGCGCGCGCGGAAGCTCCGCGTCACCTTCGTCGCGACGATCCCTCGCTTCGTCAAAAATTCTGCCAATTCTTCGCGCTCTGTGAATCAGACCGACACGGTGTCCAGAGAGTCCAGAGAGAGAGAGAAGGTGGAAAGTTGAACGGTGGTGACACTGTGCGACAATGCGCGGAGGATCGGTACCGGCTGTCTTGTACGCGGTCAGACGCAAGTGACGTTAATGCGCAATAAATTAGCGACCTCCCACGCGGACCCACGAGGCAACGCGCCTCGCGGCTCCTACGGTTAGCTGCGTTTTCGCGCGGCATCCTCGGTTCCTATGAAAAAGTCACGCGTACGTCGCGGTTCGACTCTTCTGTCGCGGCTCCTCCTCGCTCTTCCGCGTTCAATAAACTCTGCTCCCGATTCTCGCGTTTTCCGTATTGTTATTTCCACGATTGAAATACGCGATTCGACGCGGGTCTATTCGCGACATCTCGCAAGATCCCGCGAGGCATTCGTCGATAATATTCAGCGATATTCCGTTCCATGGTTTGGAACGGAGTGGCGCGGCGGCCCGCTCGAGAGATCGAGGGGAAAGTACAAATTGGGAATGGCTTCGCGGGTAGATCGATCGGGTCTCCCTAAATCACCGTGCGACGCTGAATAAACCCATTCGGAGTAGGTGTTGGGGGGGAATTCTGGCTTTCAGACCCGGCTCGTAAACCGGTGTAAGCGTTCCAGCCCCGTGGACAACGATGGACCGTGCCACCTACGGATTTATCGGTACCGTCATTTCCATCGGAATAGTCGGAATCGCCCGGCCGCGATGATGATCCTTCGTCTGAATGATTTTTTATCGCAGGTGCGCGCGTAAACAGCGCGATAAATTGAACGGCGAGAACGCGTTCGGTGAACGGGTTACGTACGTGGGAGTTCGAGATGGATAACGATAGAGGAACAAGTTTTTCCTAGCGCAAAAAACGTCCAAGACGTCCCGTGTAATGTTGTTCGAGCGAGTGTAACTATTAAAGTCTGGCGTCATTCCAGTTACAAAAGATCTTTCGAGCGACAAGATAACTCATCTTCCTCGCTCGACAGATAGCTGTCTAGCTCGTCGCGTCTCCGACTTCTCCTCGCCTCCGTCGTTTCAAAATAGGGAACGAGCGAGGGGAGGGGAAGAGGAAGAGAAACGAAAGAAAAGAAGGGAGAAGTACAAATTATTGGACACGCGGTGACAAGAATGATCTCGCGTAAAACGTCGCGCGGCGTTGTATTGGCCGGGCAGAGAGAGAAGGAGAGAGAGAGAGAGAGAGAGAGAGGGAGAGAGAACGAGGCGAGCGAAGGTCGAGGGAATAGAGGAAACGGTAAAGAATCAGAAAACGGAGAACGGATGACACGAAAGGGGGTAAATGATCGAGACTCGCTGGACTCCTCGCGGGTTTCCTTTTTCTCGTGTTTGGTACTCGTCGAAACCGGTTCCCAGGGTCCGTGTAACATCCTCGAGTCCGGTAATCCCACGGCAATTTGGGTGGAACAGATGTGTCATCGTTTTGTAATATTCCGTCCTTAGACTAGACGATCTTTGCACAACGGTCGAAACGCGAAAATGGTGTCGCGCGGCAGGAAGAAAACGTGGACGCGGCGTTCTCGTCCCGAGGTTTTTCGCCGAGGTCGCTCGTCGTTTCGTTATCGTCTGGTGTTAATTATCAGTTTCGTGATGCGCCTTTTGGACTCTCATTACCAGGAGGCATGCACCGCTAATTGATACCCGTAATCATTAGGGGTCAGAGGTCAGGCGGAACGATCCAGTCACCGAACAGAGCGAACTTTCGACGATTCTACTCCTCTTCGCTGAAAATCCGAATGCCGCGCGCGGTTTAGAAAACGACGACCAGTCCGCAACGGCGGTGCAGGCGCGCGCTCGCTTGATAAATAGCCGGAGATTCGACGCAGCGTCTCCGATCGTCGTCCTTGCGTCACAATGACGAAACGCCTAATAATAAATCGCCGCGGCGGAAAAAACGGCTGACGAACAAACGCCCTTTATTCCGTTCGGTTGTTGCTCGTCGATTTCCAAAGCCGTGGCGCGCGATCGCACGGTGAAAGCAGCAGCGCTGCGGCCCGCTCGCGCGCGCGCGCGCGCGTTCCTAATACAAAAGCGGGCCGCGAACGGAACGTTCGTTCCGTATCGATGGCGAAATGAGAATCTTTTCTTTTCTATTCTCGACGCCGTTTCGCCTGGCCTGGCGATTTCGTCATAGAGAGCGGTGAAACGCCACATGCTAGCCTCCTCGATACACACACTCCTCGCGGAACGATTCGCGTTTTCTGCGAACAAATAAATCGATCGCGGTCTGCTGCGGGCCTCTACTCCGCTCTCGTTCCCGCGTTCGAACGCATACCCGAAACTACGCTCGACGTTCAAACTCTCTCTCTCTCTCTCTCTCTCTCTAACGACGCGAGATGGAACACGGTAGCCTTTAAACTCCGCGTTTCCTGAACGACGGTGCGCGTCGTTTCGTCAGACTCGGGGAATCAGGGAGGCGCACCGTTCACTTTTCCAGCAATGGCCACTGGCCGAGTCGAACGCGAACCGCGTGCCCCGCCGCGGCGATTATTGCTCTTTTATGGTTGGCACACATCGCGCGCGCGCTTTCCGTTCCCACGGGTGAACTTCGGACGACGCGGACCGCGGACTCGTTCACGGCCCTCCGCGAGGAATCTCGATCAAGGCTGTCGGACGGGGATCGACGGACCTCGCGACAGGAGGATAGATCCTCGGGATCCGGAGGCGGCCTGCTGGCAAAGGTCGACCAGGAAAAGGATATCGGCGATAAGGTATCGCGGGTCGCGGGCAGCGATAAATCGCCGGGGTGACGGCGCGATTACTGCTGCGCCAGCGACGAAAGTATAAGGGATCGCTGCCAGCCGCTGACTCGGCTGTTACTTCATTCTAGAACGGGTTTTCTGCTTGTAATCAACTTCGGTACGACTCGTGGAGTTTTGTTTCGGGTCAGACGGCACCTGATCTTCTCCGGCGCTCTCCTCTCCCGTCGCCACGACGGGATTTATCGAGGCATCGCGAAGGAATACCTCGAAGATCGGCATCGGCAATATATGGACGGCACCGGTTAACACACGCTCTCGACGTTAAACGCTGCTCGGGAGTACGTGTTTATGACTTTATCTGGAATTTGTTCGAAAGTTTGTTCAGCTATCTTCCTCTTACTCGTCCACTTAACTTATCGAGGCTGCTCGAACGTATCGGGAGACACTTCCGAACGATATGTTCGCGCGAAATCTGGATTTTGCGCGCGCGCGCGCGTTCGACTTTCGGCGCTTCGTCCTCTCGGCTTGACGCGACCGAAGACCAGTCGCCCAGATACGAATCTGGGCGAGAGGATGATCAAGAAAGTCAATTATCGCCGAAACTCTCGCCACGCCCTTCGCTTTTATTTTTGGTCCCGTTCAATGAAATTGTAGTTTCAATTATCGACGCGATTACTCCGCTCGTGTCAGGGATCGATAAATACCACTATCTACGCCCTTATCAGGCTTTACCGTTACGTAACCGTTGGATGGATCCGTGATAAGCCTCGCGTTTTCCGTGCGTCTCCGGTTCCGCGAAGAGTGCGAAGCGGTCGAATAAAAGACGAGCACCGATTGGAACGGGGGGACGGCTGGAAATATTTATTGTATCGTGTATTATTCGCGCGTCACTCGTGGTACGAGTCGGTAGGTAGAGTGCGTCTTGTAGTAAAATTTTTACGAGTCACTATCTCGCACGGTAAATAAAGAAGATTAGACGTTCGAGCAACGCAAATTTTGCGTCGTAAAACGTTGACAATCAGCCGCGGATAAATTGCCGTTCAATTTCCGTTAGTCTGCTCGCGAGTAAGCGACGGTTTTGCCACGTTTGAACCGCCTTTTTCCTACCCCTGTGCGTGCGATCGCCCGCCTCTGCCCAGTGAAAGCAACGAGTCGATAAATCCCGCGGCAACGAGCTTTCTTTCGTTTTTATGGAGACATTCCTTGCCTCGTGTTTCCTCTCTCCGTTTCAGACTCCGGTTCGTCGTCGTTCAGACGCGAAACAAAAGCCTGTAAGAGTCTCGCTTTTTTTTTTAACTCCATCCGGTTGTCCATTCGTTCTTCAACGATCCTTCGATCGTTGCTCTCGACGAGCCTAAACGAGTCCGGAATATCGCGAACTTGGACGAGGAAAAATCTCAATCCAGGCTGCGAAGTTTACACGCGCTCGTCGCCTTTCGTTGATCCACTCCCCTGCAGTTCCTGCCATATGAGAGGAGCTCTCACCCCTGGATGCGCTTATTCACGCCAAGAGCTTCGCTCGTCGCAACTCCTTCGATCGAACTGCCTAAAACTCCCTCGAAGAGCGAAGATCTCCGCGTATCTTTACTCGTCTGCTTGCGTCGAATCGAATAGGAGAAAAATTCCTCGCATCACGGTACCAACAAATGTACGCGTGTCCGCTGGCTCTCTCGTTCCTTCGATTCGAGTAACATTCGCCGCGAGTGGAACCTGTCCGCGCGGGTAAATCGGCTGGAAACAGGAGGAGACAAGGAATATTCGAATGGGCATCGGCAGAGTCGTCGAGTCGACGTGCGTCCACGCGTGTGCAACGTGTGCGCGCGCGATTCTTCTATATATAGAGTTCGAAAGGGGGGCTAGCATGACTCCCCAGCATTGATCGCAGTGCCACCCCATGAGCAACCCCTAATAACACCCTCTTCCTCCCTCCGTGGCAGACTCACCCTCGGCAGCCACCCTCGGTCTGAACTGCGCCCTTTGCTAACCCAATCTGAGAGCCGTGCAGCCGACGGCTCTCAACCGGCGGTACCACCGCTCGTTCCTGGCTGGTCCCACGGCCAGCTGGCCGGTCAGCTGATTCCTGCCGGCCTGCCGGGACGGCCATTAGCCGCGCCAACTAAACCTATTAACTCTCACGACCCGATAACGACCGTGCCCCGCCGCAACTCCCTCGAAAATCCCGCGACACCGTCCGTTTCGCGCCTCGCCGCGCTTCCCGCGTCGATTTTTCGAACCTCTCGACTCCGCGGCGCGATCGCGCGCGCTCGCTCGCCTTTTGGACTCTGCCCCATTCATTGGATATTCACCTGGAATCGATTCGCGGTGCGCGCGTGGAAAATCGTTCAATCGACACGGCTGGCAAAAAACCGGAGGCCGCCTTGACCTGTCGCCCGACTGATCGTTCTACTTATTGCAGTCAGAGACGGATACGCAGGCTCCAGCCCGCTGACTTGCAATTATCGGACGCGCAACAGCCCGGGTAAACGGAGCGATGACACTCCGAATCGCGGCGCGTTCGCGACTCCACCGCGGTTTCGCGGCTCTTTTACGAGGGTCCCTGTAAACCGCGCGCGACACGTTCCGCTGATTAGTTCCGTATTCGATCCGTGGATAGAGAGGTGGAGGGAGGGAAAAAATTGCGGGCCGGCCGAGCGGACGGAGCGAGCCGCCGCGCCGTGCGACGAATTAATTAGTTCGATCGCGGCGGGCACGTCTTGAATGGGAGAGAACTGGTGCGCGCTCCACGCGAGCCGGTTTCGGATTATTGCACGCAGCTACGCCGCGCGTACGTGCCTCACGTGAAATTACGTTCCCGGCTAAATTACCGCGTTTCGATTCCGTTTTGCTCGTCAACGAGCCACGCTTTTCTTCTGCGCGCCGCTCCGTTTCTTCTGCCGTTTCAGGAATCCGTTCGCGTCCTCTCCGTTCCTGGCGGTGGTAGCTCGTTCGAGCAGCGAGTCCATCCGGGGCCTGATCGAGGATCGATCGATCGTTTCGTTCGGAGGCTGATACAAAAAAGTACCACGCCGATGGCGCTTCGATTTATCGCTAACTATAGGCGGTTTATTATTAATCCCGTGCTTGTTTATTTAGAAGTAAATAGATGACCTAACATTTTTTAATACCTGCACGGGTGGACGTGTATGCGCGCTAAAAAAAGCTCGTTAATTATAGGTGAGCGTGTGTTAACCTTTACGACGCCTCGATTCGAGATCGATTCGATCTGTTAAATTCGTCGACTTCGATGTTCGTGGTTTTGCTCGTCGAACAATTTCGTGCGACGAGAAAGAGGGACGAGGAGGGGAAGAACAGCGGCGATACGGTCTCGCGTTCGTACGCGATGTTCTAGATGAATCAGAACGCGAATGGGAGGAGAAATTTGTCGAGCGCGTCCCTGGTGAACCGTGCACGACAGTAGGTTACCCTTGCAACCCTTGAGCCTCGACCCTTCCCTGATAAATTCACCCCGCTGGTGTGTACACGTGAACACACACGCGCGTACCAAGGGGTAGTGACGTGTCGTCAGGTCCCACGGCGGCGATTCTCCGGAGACTGGAAAGGCCAAGTTCTTTCTGGCACGATCGATCTTCGCCGGTGACATTCAGCGTCCTTGTGTATCGTGTTCCTGCCTCTGGAATCTCGCGCCTCTCTGCCACCCTTCCGCTCGATTTTGGATATTTATCGCTCGCGTTCACGCTTCGCGCTATCCGTTTATTCATCGTCGAAAGAGAGAGGAAAAAGAAGAAAAAAAAAAGGAAATTACGCAGGCAAACGTCTGTTTATCGCACCGTCGTTGCGAGGAATTGATTCATGTGGCCTAGTTTCTCTTACAACGTCCCCAGTGTATTTACGATCCTTGGACAGAGGGGTAACAGAAAAGTGTCCGCAATTCGGATGGATTTACACTGATCTCCCCGATACTTTACAGAGAATATCTGCAGGGATTAAGCGAGCGTCCCCATATTTTTGCACGGGAGTGTACGTCTCGGTGTATGAATTCGCAGCCATAGGCATCGATCGTAAAGGGGCAGTATCAAGCCCCTTGACGTCGCGGTAGCGGCCACTAGCCAGGTCAATGTCAAGCCTCGAATTCGGTAGAGCACCCCCGAGAACGATGACTCTCGATCCATGGTGCGCATCAGTTATTTACGTTCCGGTTGCCAGTGGCGAAGTTCGAGAGCGAAGTTGGAGCTTCTCGGGTGCAGCCAAGTCGAGGAGCCGCTGCGAAATCGGGTCACCAAATTGCAGGCAGACGTGTGCCACGATCGCAGCGCGTGTTACTTCCGCGAGCGCGGAAAACCTGTTAATGGAACTGTGTCGATATTAAAATCGATACCAGTTCCGGTGGCCCGTCAGTCAGTCGGACGCTAATATTTTGATGCCACCGATCAATTGTCCGCATTACACAGCGTGAATTCAATTTCCAAGAATTAATCCACGCGTTCCGCGGCGTGGCCTCCCTTTGGGACGCTGTTGCGATCTTCTTCCATCGCGAGCGTTCATCCCTGCTTCGACAGAACGAATGAGACGCATAGATCTTGCGGTTAGAGGAACGCTCAAGTAGTCACGTATATCTCGTCACCGTGTAGATCTCGATGCTAGTCAAGGTAAAGACTTTGTGAAAGACAACGGTGGCCACGTATGGAGAGACGTAGCTGGCGTACAAGTGCGAGACCTTGCCGGTGGCAACAATCAGCGCGTGGAAGAATCGTTCGAAGGGTGGTTCGCGGCCGTAGTTTCGACCAGTCACGAGCGACAAGACGCAACGCAGAAAGCGTTCGCGCGAGCGCGATTGCGATCGATGTCAGCGCAGCCAGTCGATTCGTGACCCTCGAAACACACTGGTTATCGCTGCCACGGTGCAACGGTCTCTCCTTTGTACAATCAACATCTACATTTGATTAGAACTTTGCGAGCGATACGCTGGTACGTTTTGCGTTAATGTACACGCGCACGTGTTCCTTCGTCTTTTACAGAACGTAATTACTATTTCGAACGAGCATCCAGAATACAAGACGCGAGAATTCTTCCTTACAAGAACTATACGCATCTCCGTCCGTAATTCGATTTAACGAAGCTTCGAATGCATCGAAAGAAAGCGAAATCACGCGCGTGATACGATTCTCTTCCGCAAATTTCATCAGTCGGTGGAAAAATGATTACCAGCGAAGATACGCGTGTCGGTGTCTTCCTGTCTTCCGCGTCTTGACAAGAGTAATTGTAAAGTGGCGTCGTAGCGCGCGTTGTCGCCTCCTTTTCGTGTAATTCGCCCACGGTTCCCGGCAGATGCGATCGGAGGGCGAGACGTATCGGATTTAGGCGTAACACGGACGCGAATCCCTCGTTGCGGATTTTATGCTAATCACGCGAAGAAACGAAGTACCATAGAAGCGCCTCGCGAAGAATTCAGAATGGCGGTCTTCGAGTTTGTTTCCACGGCGCCATCGATTACGCGCCGCGGTTCTTCCCTCCTAATTATCTCTCGGCTACCAAGAGTAATCGAACTTTTTCCAAGGAGGGAGAGCCTCCTTACTTAGCGATACAGGCAGCGCGTGCTCGTTTCGAGATTTCAATCTCGCGTTCGGCGCGATCACGACTGTAACAGGTGTTCGATACGCGTGCCGGATCGGAACAGCCGAAAGACACGCTCCAACTTACTTATTAAACGTGATTTACTCCGCTACAGTCAGGACGGGAGATTAGCGGGAACGATCGAGCGAACGATCGCGATCGAGCATCAATGGCCGTGTAAATCTTCCGCCTCGGATACGTTGTAATCCCGACGAGCCAATTAACGCGGGTGCGTAAGCGTTCGCTCGCGGTGGCGAAGTAACAAACGAGACGTTCGCTCGCTGTAATACGCGCGCGCGCGCCATTTTCAACTGTTCGAAGCTTCGTCGAAACCGAACGGTCGAGAGAGGATTTCGAGACGTCTCCCGGTCGGAGCTTGGCCGCGAAATAGAACGCGCGTGCGTCTGTCCGCGATCGTCGTTCCCTCCGGTGAAAGTCGCGAGTTTCGTGTGCCGCGAATCTGTGCCACGTTCGCCGCGTTTCGTCGTTCCATTCGGTCGCTCGAGGCGGCTTACGAAAGTCCGACGGGTGCATGCCGAAACCCCCCCCGTTCCCCCCCTCGTCCCTTCGATCTACATGCATGCGACACGCGACCCACACTAGAGAACACACTGTACACAGCACACCTAACATGACCGATCGGTCTGATCTGACAGATCGTTGCCTGTCCCCAGGAGGCATACTCCGTATTTTGGCCAGCCGGACTACAGGCTCTACGAGCTGAATAAGAGGTTACAACAGCGTACAGAGGTGAGTACAAGTTTTCCGCTATTTCCTTCTAATCTTATTACCTTTACAGCCTCGACACGTTCGCGACGTTCTCGCGCGATCTCGATCGGCGATTATCAGCTGTTAGAAAATGGTGTAACCCACCAGGCGGAGATCTAGGTTGCGACGAGGATTCGCATCCGAGCTATCACAGCGCGTGTCTGCTTTAGCAGACGCCGGTGCGAAGAGTCGCTCGAAAGGTGAAGGAAGTTCATTAGCAGATAGCATAGCCGATTAGACAGATGACTAGGTATTAGCGGACGGGAAAACTGTGCCGATGATTAATTGCTATCCGTTTGTGCAACCCTGTTTCTGATCAGATTGAATTACGAACCGGCGGAATATACGGCGTTACAGCCTCGAGCCTGGTTTCCTTTTGGAAGCTGACACGATGATAGATCTATCGCGTCCGATCGATGTGTTCTTTAACTTTTCCACCGTCGCCCGCCCCTCCTCCCACACCGTCGCGTTAGCCGGTAAACAACGAGAGGAAACAAAGCGACGCGTTTCTTTCCGGTGGCTCGATATTCCCTGCCAGAGTCTATAAATGAATCGGAGGTCATAGAGATCCTCGAACGGCGCTCGTGCGATCTCGTGGATTATAAAATTATCTACGCCGCGGTCAGATAAACTTGCTCTTCTTTCAAAGAGATTCCTGATAACGCGTTGATAAGATACAATCCTCGCGAGCAGATATCATCGTTTTGGCGCACATGTCGCTTCGTTCCCGGATTATTGGGTTTTCCGTCGATTTCAGACGAGCCGGATTAATGGATCCTTTGTGGCTGGATAGATGCTCGATTTCGTGCCGCGAGCACCTCGCGTCGAAGACGGAGGACGCGATGGCCCACGGAAATCGTCCGTTTATTGCGTTTCCGTGAACGTGACTCGTGCCTGCCCGAGTCCCGAGAGATCACCAGAAACGTATAAAGCGGCGGGTAGATCGCGAGCATCGCCGCTTAGAATTAAGAACATTCCTCTAGTTTCTCGCCGCGGACCCAGCAGCTCGTTTTTCTCTGGGCAACAGTGATCAATGCGCCGCCATTAGGGCGCGAGGTGGCGCGAGGAGGAGAAATAAAAAGGAAGGAAAGGAGGGCCGGGGTTAATGCGTCTTAACGAGCCTCCGATGTCTAAGCAGTGCGTCCTCGTTAATCTATCTCGTAGGACCAGATGGACAACCGGTCCCTCTCGTTCGAGACGCCGATATTATCTGCTCACTCGCGCTGGTTTACATTTGTCACGCGTCGCGGTGATCAGCAGAAAAAAGTTGACCGCGATTAACCCCTTCGGTGGATCCGAGCCCCGTCCCGTCCCGTCCCGTTTTTCGACGGTGCGCGCGCGTGAAAACGCTCGATAACGATCGCCCGCTAATTGATACACCGATCCGTTCCACGATCGATAGGCGTTGAAAGCGAGTCTCGAACAAAGCCGAGCTCTTCGAGTTACTTTTCTATCTCGGTCCAAGGACGCGTTGAACTCTGATAGGTTCCGATAAACCGGCAGCCTGTTCGCGGAGGGCATGCGTGGTTCGGTTTTTAAGAGACCGCGAGCATCGCCGCCGCAGCCAGAGAGTCAGTCGAGGGGGAAAAAATCGACGGTGATAACGCGGATTATTTAATACGATCGTGCATTATAAATCCTTGAAACGAATCTAATAAATATCTGCAGCGCGGCCGCGGGGTCACGCGGCGGCGATGCGGTGTGGCCTGCGTTTGCGAATGCAACGAGCGTGTGCGCCACGAGCGTACGCGTCCCGCCACGTATCGACGCGTTACGTCAAGTGTGCCGTTTCTAGAATAGGACGCAGCCGTTCGATCTCCTCCCCAAGCTTAGTTCTCATCCACGCGGAACCGAATTTCTTCTCCGATCGCGTTCGCGGCCTTGACCAACTGGTCCCGAATAAAGCATCGCCCCGATGCGCTCCGTCGAGGGCATCAGCGGACGATGATCGGATCGAGCGAAGTCATTAGTCACTCGAAAGCTCGATCGTTATTAGCTTACCGCGCGTCGAGGCTACTCGAGCGTTTATCTGTCATTTATTAAGCCTCGCGGATAATTTCGCTCGGCTCTGGCCCACATACGGCTGCCACGCCGCTCGATTGCTTTTATTCTCATCGCTCGTTCCTCTCGAACCCTCCTCGCGTCCCCTCGCACCGACCGGTCGTGTTCACTCTCGGTCGCTCATTCGCGAACTCGAGAAAACGACGTGGCGTGTCCCTCGCTCATAAATCATCTTTCCTCGCGCTATCGTCGGATCTCGGGAGCGTTGTCAGCGTGCGTGTGCACGGTTCACCGCCTCTTTCTTCGCTAACTTCCGTCAGGCCCCGTGCGAACGCGGGGTTGCCGCCCTACGTGTGTACCGCGTCTCGACAGGGAAACCGTTCTGGGTTTCCCTGAGAGACGAGAAGCCCGTCCACGCGTTCGTCACTCGGACACGGTTCCCTTGGGATCGACCGATCGAGCCGCAAAATCGCGCACTGATTCCAAACACCTGTTTCCACGCCTTATTTCATTGTTTCGTTGCTCATTTATTCGTTCGTCTAACCACGGAGTATCTCGTCGGATAATTAACCGCCAGGTACACGCACAGGCTACCTGCCTACCCCTCTCGTCTAAACCGATACGATGCCAGAACGAACTATTCGGTAAGCTTATTAGCGGGGATTAATATTCGATAATACGTGGAATAACAGCGGAGGATTCGCGAGGCGAAACTAGGGGCGAGAGGATTATTAACGATCGGCGCGGGGTGTCAGCATTCGGGTGGCGGATCTTTAGGTTGCGGCCGCGAGAGACGCCTGAGCATCTGTACGTGCACGTCGGTACGAAGTTTCCCGTAGTTCTGCCTACGTTGGGGTTACGTTCTGGTCGAGGGTGTGCCTGGCGCGGGGGTTGAAACGCGGGCAAGGGGCGTCGAGGGAGTCCGCGAGGCGAATTAAAATCAGCCGTCCACGCTGACTCTGTTATTTCCTCGTTTTTGTTTTAATTTCAGCCGCTTTGCACGGCTCGCCGACCATTTCGATGTCCCCGAGGAGAGTATTTTCGGTTCCGCGGACGCTTCGACGGGCAGGAAAAAGGTATTCGATCATCGTTACTCGGCATTATCATCCCCTTCGCGGTAATTCCTGATTCAAACGCCTCGAAACGCTGCCAGCCGCGCGCTTCCATCGACGCCGCGTTCCATCCGATTCCGTTCTAAGCTTCTTTCAAGCTTATGTTCCGACGATCCGAAACAATAGATTTGGAGATCGATTTAACCGGCGCGAGTCGCGCCGAGCTAGGCGGACTAGCGCGTCCAATTATCGGTTTGTAATTACTTTATTAAGGAAAAAATCGCGACGAATGGAGATTGAGTAACGAGGCGGGGATCTTGGCAACCTTGCGGCATAATTCGCTCGGCTCGAAGGTTTTTTTCAATTGAAACGTTACGTCCGTGTGAATAGACGGCGAACACCGTTGCGCACCGTCCACCGAATTCCGCTTCGATCTGGTGTAGCGCGCGCGAGATATTATTCGTTTGCAATTACTCGATCGCGCGTTCCGCGTGCTCTCTATGGCCGCGAAGCAGCCTTAATTTGAAAAGCCGCGCAATAAATCGCATCCGGCTCCGCCGAATTTCTAATTAGCGCTCGTCGAGTCCCCGCGAAACGCTGCGAGAGCGCGACCGTTCCAAATCTCCCGTAATCTGCCCGAGGTTCAGACGGCCGATTTCCCCCACCCCCCGATTTTTGCCACACTTTTTTTTTTTCTCTTGCCCCGTGCCCCCTTCCGTCTAGGCGACGCGAGCACGCGGAGGTTCTAATCTCAACATATAAAGAAATATTGCAGCCGTTCCGCTTCATCGAGCCGAAACTGCGCCGCGTTTCTTTCGACCGAGCTTCGTCACGTTCCACGGAATAAAATGCATCGAAGCCTTTTCTCTTCGTTAGCGACGTCGAAGATAATACGTTTCCCTTGCCCCTCGTAAACGAAAATTCCGAATTTTCCTTCGAAACTACTAAAATAAAAAGAAAAAAGAGAGAAAGAAAAAGAAGGAGACAGTGTTGCAGTAGTTTAGAATGTGGTGCGCGAACCGTTTCAAATTATGCAGAAAACTGTTTTGCCGCGAACAAGGGGAATAGCAGACAATCGTAATGAGCATGGAACGAGATTAACAAAGAAGTAGTGTCGATTGTAAAGAAACGATTTCTAACGGCGTACGTCGCTCGGCGTCTCGAAGCGACCGGAAGTTCCACGTGCTTTCACCTCTCGATACTTTCTCGACGCGTTATCTTTTTCGCCGAGCTGAATTCGCGCGGCCTTACTTCGCGATCGGACAGCTCCAGTCTTGCCGAATAATCGCTCTTCATCGTTTTTTATCGAGCCTACCCGTCTCGACGACGACGACGACGCACCTCTTAGCGAAGCTGGAAAGTTTTAATCGCCGGTAAAAGCGCGCGTTAGTCGAGATTTTTTCTAATAGAAAATCGCGCGCGTCGAAGGAAATAAAGTTGAATTCAATAAACGTCAGGCACGCAGTTGGAGCGAGTAGCAAATTGAAACTGTAATTAAATTGAAATCCGCGGACCAGTTCTACGACGCCTCTATCTGTATATATGCGTGCCTTTTTTTTTTTTTGTTTTTCAATCCACAAGCAAGTCGTTGCGTGCCGATTGATCGGTTAATTGTTTGCGAACAAAATTCATCGGTGGGTTCCCGGCGGCGCGACTAATGCCCGCGCGTGTCCCGCAGTTATTCATCGTCCGGCAATTGCTTCGACTTGACGAAAACCGTGATATTTGTCGCGGCAAATCGCCGCGGCCGGTGATTTTTCCATGTACAAACAATATTCGCGCGGCGGCTCGTAATGTTACCGGGATACGAGCGGAACGGCGGCGGGTACCACCCGAAATCCGGGCTCGCGTTTCGCGATTCAGTGACTTATAGTCGAGGCAGGGACATCCATTTTCATCGGCGCACTTTGACGAATGCGAAACACACTATCTGACGTAGGACACGACGTTTTTTTCACCGTGACGTATGACATCTCATTTACCTCCGCGTGTTTCATACACGGAAGTCGCTCCACTTTCCCATATTTTTCTCCCGCCCGAAAATAATCGTATTTCGCCAGGATCCCCGTGATCCCTCAAGACCTGTCCGCCTCGAGAGAAATATTATTTCGCCTGTTCCCTAATAAGAATTACTCCGCCTTCGTCCTTCGCGGTGTTTTAACCGCGACATTTTATCGCGGAACAGAAAAGAAAAAAATAGCGCAACCCTCCGCCCTGTTTCTTTCCTCCCCCTTCCGTCTCTCCAGTCTTTTGTTGAACGAATACGTCTGTTAACGACGTAAATGTTGAGCGGTATTCTCGCGCGCCCGTAAAACGGCGAAAATGTGGCCAGCGGGGACGCGAAATATTTTACGGTATCTCTTCCTTTCTTTTCGTTTTTCTTCTCTCTTCTTCTTTTTTTTTTCGCGATGCTTCTTCGTAATTTTTTCCCCCGCGAGCGCAAAAACACGCGTTGTAATATCGAGAAAAGCGGGGCGAAATTTTTAATAACGTCCAAGTTGTGGCTCGAAACTTCTAATTTGAAAACAAGCTCGGCCGTTGCGAGCATTCGTACGGCGACTGAATATCACGGACGCCGGTATTCATCGCGAAAATCTATATTGCACAGGGCTGCAATTTTTCTACCTTTACCGCGCCCGCGCCCTCGCCCGCCGCTCTGTCTCCGTCCTCTCCTCCGCCCTCGTCCACCCCCGGCACATCGCATCGAAACAGTCGAAATCACGTAAATCCCCGATAATAAAGCGCTGATGAGAAATTCCATGCCCGACGACCACTCGTTTCGCGAAATGCACTCTCTCGAGCGTACGCGTCGCGCCCCTCGGTTTCAAGACAACCGTCCGTCGAACGTTTCCAAACATTTCCTCCCCTTTTTTCCTTTTTCCGAGGACACGGACAGATACGCGAGCCAAGGATGGAGTTAACCTCGCGGTGTAATTAAATTAACAAGCCCTCCTGCTCCGCGTTATCGCGTACGCAAATCGGAAGGAAGCCTGTTGTAACGAGGGGGTTGAAGAAACGTCGGCTTCGCGCGGAACGAAAGACAATTTCCACGGAACAACTGGAATATTAGCGATCAGAGGATTCCAGTTATTCGTTCTCGTTGACTAATTGGTGTTCCCAGAAATAAAGAGGGCGTTTCGAGTTGATTTCCGTGTTGATCGGGACGAAGCAACGAGCGAGACAAACGCGCGCAGCGTTCGAAACAACGATCGATCTATCCCCCTGTAAGAAACGAGTCTTACAAGCTGCTTTCGAACGGAGGCGGCGCGGGGTGGGCGAAGGGCCACGGTTTCTCGTTCGTCTAATCGCGGATTCAATTGCGTGTCCCCCGTGTCCAAAAGGAAGACAAGGGCAGGGAAACGGAGGCGAACATTATCCCGGTTGTTCTTCCTCGACGTATCCTATCGGGGACGATGCTCCTCGTTGGCTCGAGATCGTCAGGTAGGAGGTGTACACGTGTAAGTAAAGGGCGGTCCCGATGTTTACGTAAAACTTTTCCCACTATAACGCGCGGCCGCGGGGGGCGGAGGGACGCGGAAGAACGAAGAATAAGAAAACGGGGCGAGGATAGGGTCAGGCCTGTGTGAACGCTTCGCAAATTTTTTCCCTCCGACTCGGAGAGTTGAGAAATTACTTGGCAACAATGTCGGGGAGGGTTTTTCGCGTGTTTCTTCTTTTTTTTTGTTTTTCTTTATCAACGGGTAACTCGAAATCTCGAGAGCCAGGCGAGTAGTAGTAGTAGTCCATCGATTCGGCGCGAGTTCGTTCGCGTCCATAATCGCACGGTTAATGGAATTATATCGGGCATAAGGGGGTTCCATTAAACGCGGCGCGGTCAGAGAGGAAGAAACGAAACTGGCTCTCTCGCCGGTTCCCCGATATCATTTCCCCGGGAAGACGAAATTTTCAATCGCGGAACAGCGATCCCGTTTGCTTTCGTTCCGCAGCGAGGAGTTGCCGGGGCGAAAATAACGCGCGGAGAAATTCATGGAATTATTCATCGACGCATCCGCCGGTTGTCCCGCGCAACAACGTTCGTTTCGGGAAAAATATTATCCCGGTCGAAATATTCGGGATCGATCAGCCGGGAGGAGCCGAGAAGACAAGAGGGCGCGGGACACGGGCGAGATAGAGAGGCGAGGAGGAACGACGCGGGTCTAGAGAGAAGCGAGAGGAAACGGAGCGGAGCGGAGCTGCGAGAGCGGGCGAGAGCCCGGCTCTAGGCCGGGTGGGAAGGTTGAGAACCTCTATGGGAGCCTGGGTAATAAAATGAGGGCCCCTGCTCTCCCCCGGGGGTGGGGCCCCCTCGATAACCCATATTGTACCCCCCATTCCCTGGCTCTTCCTCCCAGGCTCGCCCCTCACGCCGCCGCCCCTGGCCGTATATACTCCGATCGGCCGGAAGAGTTTTGTCCCAGCAAGACTGTCCAGAGAGAAATCTCCTACCGTCTATCCCGGTGTCAGGGGGTTGCGCGAAATTTTTCAAAAATGATGACCATGCGCCCCGGAATTTTCCCGAATTTTCGATATACCCGTCGATGGGGTGCGGCCGCGTCTTCCTGGCGAAAACGATTTTCGAAAGAAAATCGAGAGGTGGAGCGCGCCGACAATACTTTCCCGCCGGCGTATATACACGATCATATACCACCCCTAGTCTCCCCACACCCCCCTAACAACAGTAGGGTGGTACAGTCCGGGTGAAAACCCGACGGCAACCCCGGCGCAGTACAGGCTGCACAAAGACCGACGCCCTGCCAGCCGAAAAATGGAAGGGAAAAAATGCACCCCGGGGTGAGAGAGAGAGAGAAAGAGAGAAAGGGAGAAATTATTGGCGGTGAATCGTTTCTGGGCCGTGCGAGGACCCGGGAACATTTCGGATGCTACAAGGTGCAGGCTGTTTCTTTGTCTTTCTCTGCTTTCCACTCGACTCGTTTCTTTTTTTTTTCTTTCTTCGCTGTTGTTCGCCAAGGTATTTTTGAGAATCGACGGGAACAGCCGCGGCGCGGAGGAGGAATTAAGAGAACAGAGACGAATCGACGATGGAAGAAGTATTTATTCGTCGCGAATGGCAGTTTTACAACAGGGGACGCTGGTACCTGCTAACGCTGGAATTATGCTGGATTCTTTCTCGTTTTCTCCTGGATTCGAACCGGAATTGGGGAGACCGAAGGAGAGAGGCGACGACGATGACGATCCTCCTCCAGCGAGGGTGTTTCTTCTGTTTCTCTTTTATTTCTTCTCTCCCTTAGTTCTTCCTGCCCACCCCCGAACACCGTGCGCAGCGAGGTCTTTGAAAATTCTGATTCTTTTGAAACTTCGCTGATTCGTAGAGAGAGAGGGAGAGAGAGAGGCTGGGTATAAATATCGGTTACCTTTTATTTTCGCTACAACTTCGGCTTTTCTCTAAGGTCTGGATTATCTAAAAGTAGTCGCTCACTACGTTGTGAACGATACACCGTTATTTTTGTAACACCGTCCAATACGTGTGCGTTTCGAAGACTGTGCACGACTATCGATCAGTCTTTAGATAGATTCCAGCGATTCGATCGACTTTTCCTAGATTTTTCGAGCCATTTATAATCGCTTCGCAATTTTTCCTTTTTTCTCTCTCTCTCTCCCTCTCTCTCTAGATAGCAAAGTCTCGCGCGTTACGCGGCATAATAGGCGAGTTCAGGCAGAGTTTGTAAAACCTAACGTAATTTCTGTTTGATTTGAATTTTCGGGTTGCCAGGGTTTTTTCCCCGGTTCGTCTCTCTGCCCGGTTATTACGATGCAACGGCGTCCCGGATTTTCGCGTTTTTCTGCCATTTTTTTTTTCTCTGTCCGCCTTCCATCCTCTCTCTTTCTGTCTCGCTGCGCCGGGACTAGTTCAGCCTGGACAAATTGAATTTAACTCCGGCTAATACGCCGGCCGAAAGAGCGCGTATTTCCCCGCTTTGTCCGGGGCACATCGTGGAAATCAGCGATGATTTGTGTGTCTCCGGCGCCACCAAGGGTTTTCCTCCTTTTTTCGCGGCCGGCCAGAGAGATCGAGATTGAATTTCTTGCGCGTTGTCGCGCTTTCCTCCCGGCTAGCACTGCGATTTTTTGCCGTACGCGTGCGATCCTAGCCGTGTTTCGAATCTCCCTCGAAGGACCGTTCCCCGGTTTTTTTTCTTTTGCTCACCGCGGCTCGTAGATTTCGCTCGAATCCGATGAGAGTTGCATCACGCGCGAATGGATCACGGAGACGTGAAAGAGTGCACGCGCAGGTTGGTTAGAGGGATGGATGCATCTGATACAAACTCGCGCTCCGTTCTGTGTGGCTGTGTCTCTTTTTCCTCCGTTTTTTTTTTTTTTTTTTAAAGACGGCAGAAGGTTCACGTGCTGCAGGCGTGGGAAAGGTAGAATTAGGCTCTAAGCAGGGTCGATTCTTAAACGCGCGGCGATCGATTCCGCCCGCGGAGAGAGGCGACCGTCGAGTAAATTGCACGTCGTCAGCCGACGACTGGGTTCTCTCCGTGCAGCGTTTCGCGTATCGTTCCGTTACTTCCCAGGGAATAACTCCGTCTAAAGTCCCGGTGCGGGAAGTTTTGCAAGTTTTGCCCGCGGATCGTTCGGGTTCCCGCGGATTCTTTCGCTGGTCGGTTCCGCGTGCGGATAGGCACGAGAATTCGAAACTCGCCTCGTCGGGGATTCCTTGGCAAGGATCGGTTGTTCGACGGTCGTGCGTTGTTTTCGGTGATTCGCGGCGGGCACGAGCAGGCTCGCGTTACGTATCGATCTAGCCGCTGCCGCCGCCGCCGCCGCCGCTGCCGCCGCGTGGAAGCGTGTCTTAGAGGCGCGCCACTTTGATTAAAAGTTTCGAAAGTTACGTAGCAAAGTCTCGCGGCTCTTGTTGCTCCTTTACTCGTTTTATTTTTATGCCGATAGAGAACGATACAAAGTTCGCCTGGAACGATACGGAGCTCTAGAAACTATCGGTGCCCGCATACTAATAAGATCTCCGATCTTTCCCGAAAGGGAGAAAAAAAAAAAACTGGAGCCATTACTAGCCGAATTATGCAGATCGCTTGCTACTTACACTTGGCGCGGTGTACCAATGCGGCACTTAAAATACCGCTAATACCAAATTACCAGCGGCGAGGGTAGGAATTTCTGGCGATAGTAATGATACCTCGCTCGTTCTATTCCGAATAATCGTATCGCGTATAATGGAAGGGTTGCGATTCGTTGCGGTGTCGGTCGGAAACGTACGAATCTCGGCTACGTTATCGTTTACCACGGGTTATTAGACACTGGTTAATACCAAAACGTAGAAACTTCGACAAGTTCCGACAACATCCGCGCTCGAAGCGCGTTCTTCGCGCTTGGCATTCGTCCGTCGTCCTGAGCTTCGATCCGACGCGTCGACCGCTCGTCTCGTTTTTTCGATCGACTCGTCATTGCACCGTGATTTTCACTCATTTACGTAGTTTGTTAGTAGTCTCGTTACTCAGACGAACGTGGACCACCGTGAAAATCCAACGCCACGTCCTCCTCCTCGCGATGCGTCGGTCTTTTAAGGAAGCTGCGCATAGTTCGGCGTGGAACGTTCGAAAATCCGGATAATTTCTGGCCGCGTCGTTGGGATGGCCGCGCGTACGGTTTGAAGACGCGGAAGTATGGGGAATCGGAATGAAACTGGTATAGGAGAGGCAGAGAGAGGGTCGAGGAAAGGACGAGGCGAAGACAGAGGCGGCCTATACTCGTCGCTGAATAACGCATGACTGTCTGGCTTGAAATTATAGCATTTCGCCCCATCTCACTCGCAGGAACTACCCCTTGGCTCTGGACGCGCTTGTTCGCCGCTCTTTCATTCAATTATGCATCCAGCTTCACCCACGCCGCACCATCTACCCCTTCGCTGTTATTATTATTTTCCCGCGCGTGGCCTCGCTCCGACGCGCTGCCTTTTCTCGTTCTCCGCGGCTCGAAACCCGGCGACAGAGCGGAACTAGCGACGAACTAACCTAGCCCAACCTAACCTGGTGTTGTTTGGAAAAGAAAAGATGGAAAAAGAAGGGGAAAAAAAAAACGCGAGAGAAAGGGAAAAGAGTTTCCGGTAAGATTCTTCTCAGTTTCTCGTCTTTATATTCATGGAGGTTTGTACGAACGAGAAGCAGGCGGCGTTCTCCGGGGTAGCAGAGCGCACTTCGCTACTCCGCGAGTCAGCGGCGGCGATTCTTACCCGCGACGAGCTACACGACTTTACACGTGTTCCGAAAACGTCCTACGGTGGCCGCGGGCCTATAAACTCGCTCTCCTCGAGCAGCCGTCCCTGTTGTGACGTATTTACGCGTGTTTATTGGCGCCGGTGTAATAATTCAAAGGCCCGCGCCGCGTGTGTTCCATAGTCGATCGGTTTTTCACGAGGTGACGAGCTACGGTTACGACGTAAAAATTTTTCACCCGGCCCCGTATCGCCGCCTATAAATATTCATGCGACGACGAAACGCCAATATATATGTAGAGTAACAGGAATAACGTCGAAACGGGACATAGTTGTAGTACCAGCGGGAGAGGGATGAGGGGGGCGTGTGGAAAAGTTGCGCGTTACATCGGCGATCGCCGACACCGTGCGATTCTCCAGGCCCCTTGTAACCTCGTCGCGAACGATCACGACGCGGTACAATTACAGATTAGGTATGTAATTCAGACACGAGCATCGCGACCTCTCGTTACGAGCAGCCTCGCCGTCACGGAAAATTCTGCACGCTGGCGTGGAACGCTCGCGGCGAAAGTTACGAGTAGCTGCACACCGGCAGCAGCGTAAACTCCCGTAGGAGGCTGGATGCGAGACGCGCGTTTCACCACGGAGGCCTCGTCGAAGGCTGCTGGAAGATAGACGCGCTTGTATTCTCTCTTCCGTTATTTACGGATCGTTCCTCTGTATCGCGTGGTACTCGCGTTACAGATTCCGTTTCGCGCCGTCGGCAGATGCGACGATGCAGTATCGAGGCTCGATGCCTGGCTCTCGCCAGGAGGAGCACCCCAGACCCCTCCGCGACGAGAGTCGGCTCGTTGGTTGCGCGCGATTTGCCCGGAAGCGGACGAAATTACCAGCTATCTGTTATATACTTGTTGTGTGTGTTACAGGAGAGCGACAATCTCTGGTGGGACGCGTTCGCGACTGAATTCTTCGAGGACGACGCGACCTTAACTCTGACGTTCTGCCTGGAGGACGGTCCCAAGAGATACAGTAAGTGGTGCCGGTTTGTCGCGAACACTTTCCGCTCGATTTTCCGTCTTCGCGATCCGAGCTACGCAGCCGTGAAAAATCCGTGGCGAGGACGCGAACCGTTCGCCAGCGACCGCCATTTTTCTTCGGGGACGTCGCCGCGGCGCGCGCGTTCTTCTTCACGGCCCATTGTCCCCGGCAGCGGTCCGAGTCGCGGCACGCACGGGCAGACGAGACGCGTTCACGCGTCGCGCACACGCTCCAAATAATTATGCGCCACCGCGGAGCGATTTCGCAGCCGGTAGGTTTTAATGTCTTCCTCCGCCCCTACGATCCTCGCCGTGTGCACGGGTAACAACGTGATTACACGTCACGTCGCGTCCTCGTCGTCGTGGCGCGAACGACAGCCCCGACGACGCGCGTTACAGATGCAATAAGATGCAACGGAGCGCGCCCTCCCTTAGAATTTTCTGCCCCCTCTGCACCCGTTGTCGACGCGCGCGGCGCGACGTAATCGAGAGCAAAGGGCGCGCTCGGAATCTATTACTTCTACGTTCGGTCACGCACTGCTCGGTTCGCGATTCGAGTAAACCTGCTCGATAAATGAATAACAGCAACAACGACGATAACGATCGAGTACCAACGATTCGCCTCGCTTATGCTTGCAGCGATAGGCAGGACGTTAATACCTAGGTACTTCCGTTCAATATTCGAGGGCGGAGTGACGGAACTTTACTACAATTTGAAGCACCCGAAGGAGTCATTTCACAATACCAGCATAACCCTCGACTGTGATAACTGCGTTATGGTCACGCATCACGGGAAGCCGATGTTCACGAAGGTAAGAGGGAGAGTACGGTCGATCGAGACTGTTGTTATCGTCCACCGCGTTATCGATTCATCGCGGTTTAACAGTGTAAACGAAAGGAATCATGGTTCGAATAGCACGGTTCTTAAACCATGTCCGTCGTTTCCTTTACCTTCTTTTTTTTTTTTCCGCCCCCACGATACTTTCCTCGTTCGAGCACCGACGCCCGACTAAAACCGGCTGTGTTTGCTTCGCAGGTATGCACGGAGGGTAGATTAATATTGGAATTCACGTTCGACGATCTTATGAGGATAAAGTCGTGGCACATGTCGGTGAGGGCGCACAAGGAGCTCGTGCCTAGGACTGTCGTCGGTATGCAACAGGACCCGACGATGCTCGAGCAGCTTAGCAAGAACATCACCAGGCAGGGCATCACCAATTCCACCCTGAACTACCTTAGGGTATGTATACACGTCGACCCTTTGAAAGGAAGAGGCGGCAAGTCGAGCCGGGAACACTTGTTGTACGATCGGCTCGCGAAAGTGTCGTCGTCCGGGTATCCGGGTTACGATCATCCGCCTTCTTTTGCACGCTCGGGAACGCTTTCACTCGCGCGTATCGCTGCCGTGTTGTTAATCGAAAGCTGTCGAGGATCGCGGCTCTGTTCGAGCGACGAATTCTAGGCGAGAAAAATTCATTATTCAATTTAATACCATTACATCCACGGTCCATTATAATTGAACGACGAGCGCGCGAGGGAAAACAGGGGGAAGGGAAAGGGAAAAACGCGACGGCACGTTTCGAACGAGCGCGCGGATCGATCGGAAACCATATTAATGCGAATATTAATTAAAATCAAGTTAAAGTTTCGCAAAATTTCGACCCTTTCCTCCTTCTCTCTCTCTCTCTCTCTCTCACTCTATGTGTGGCGAGTCCAGGCTGTCTCGCCTCTATGCAATCCGGCGCTATCGATTATTTTAATTGTCATCATTATAATATAAAGGCTGCCGGGAAATTACGTGCTTACGATAATAATGTAAAATGAATTTCAGTTTTATTACGGCAAACATAAACCAAATTTAATTCGCTGCGCTTCCGTCGCAGGCGCGGACACCGCCGCGCGCGCACTCGCGCTCGTTACGCACACCGCGCGAATATATTTTAGGAAGTTTATTTTCAACCGGTACACGCCGTATACGATAATTTTCATATTAATAGCCGGGCGTAAGTTCCCTGTCGAAGTCGCGTCGGATTAAATAACAGTCACATTTATTTTGTTTCACTGCCGCCGCGCCCGGCTATTTTTGCCCGCGTTTCCGACGCCGGACCATCGCCGCGTTTGCCGATTTTTCGCCACCAAGCGCGAATGCACCGGTGCGCAGTTCGATACCGCCGGTAACACGGGACATTTATTTGTGGAACGCGGCCGTTCGACGACCGTCTCGCGTGGAACGCGTTCCACCGCTCAGCCTGCGGCTGTTACACCACCTAACAGTCTCACAGAACGCGTCTCTCGATTGGTTGTTTCAGTTATGCGTGATCTTGGAGCCGATGCAGGAGTTGATGTCGAAGCACAAGGTGTACGCGTCGTCACCGCGGGACTGCTTGAAGACGACCTTGTTCCAGAAATGGCAGAGGATGGTTGGCCCGCCGGGTAAGAGAGGTAGACGAACAGTTGCTTTACATGAGAACCACCAGCCAGTGGAGCCAAACGGCCGACCAGTCTACCGCAGGATTTGTTTTTCGATCGATCAACGACGGAAATTTCACGTCGACTTGTTGCCGCGTTAGGTACCTCTCGGTTCCAGCCGAGCTTTTCAACGACCAGTAGCGCTCTCCTACTCCGTTCCAAGTTCCGGTCCCTTGTCTATATACGCCAATCGATTACGTTTTCTCGATCGTTGCGTACGATTCGGAAGTTCTGGAAAATAACCTCGAGTCTGATCGTTGCAAATTCCTATCGGGCGTAAAATAAACTCGAGTCCGTGCGATGAACGCGTGGAGAGGAAGGAACAGTAGTCTCGAGGCGAGTCGTCGTTCCGGGTGCGAAACGCCATGGCGCTACGCGCGGAATGGCGCGATATCCCCGCGGATAACGATGGGTGGTTGATTCCTCTCCGATCCGGCGGTGGCCGGTTGCGTGCGTCTCGGAGCGATCCAGGCGCTGCTTCTCCTTTCCCCGTGCTTATCGACCGTTTTTATCATGCGTGTACGCGCTGCACCGCGTTTCCTGTCCCTCCCTCCCTCCCTCCCTCCCTTACCCTCTTCGCCGTCTTGTCAATTACCCGCCGACATCCACCCTCCCGCAGCCCCTGTGTTCAAGGTCGACGAAATCGTGGAACCGAGCGCGCGTTTAAGACAGCCGTAAGTTGCACGTCGGATCTCTTTTCCCTTCGAGACGATGCGTGTTTCTCTGTAAAGATGTACAATTCTACGTGAGTGGCAAACATTTTCTACGTAGCTTCTCTTTCGATGATGGAGAAAGACAATAGAGACGCGATCTGCCGATCATCTGTCTGTCTGTCTGTCTGTCCACCGATGCATGCATGCTTCTGTGTGTCAGAGACCTTTGATTACCGAAGAAAGGTCCACAGCTGGGTAGCGGTCTGAAGTTTCTTAGCGCGCTGCTACATGGCTAGCGTCCTCCGCGCCTCTTCGAACCCCCGACGTTACCCCTCGAACGTTCTTACAGAGTCCCAGAGGCCGATCAGCAAGCGAAGAAAGCGGAAGGGCAGCACCTCGGGTCCTGGGAACAACGCGCCTCCAGCGCCCAGCAAAAAGAGATCGCCCGGGCCTAATTTTTCTCTAGCGTCGCAGGTGAGCGTGCCACCCCAGTTCTTAACTGGTTCGTTCTTAACTATCGAAGCGTGCGCGCGTTTCCCTTTTGCCCGTGGCCAGAGACCACGTTCTCTAGTAGTGTAACTTTCGCCTCTAAACGGCGACGAAACGCTGCTATTCTAATCGTAACCGGTAAGGCTGTCCGTTTAACGACGCAGGACAGCTACGATCGGACCGTTTAACGTTCCCCTGCTTTCCTGTCGATCCAGGACGTGATGGTTGTGGGTGAACCGTCGCTGATGGGCGGCGACTTCGGCGAGGAGGACGAACGGTTGATCACGAGGTTGGAGAACACGCAGTACGACGCGACGAACAGCCTGGACCCGCACAGTCACGACACGCCCGGCGGACCACCACCGCATCCTCACCAATTCCATTCGGAACCGACCCCGGGCAACTCCTGGCCCCCAGACCGTGGCCCTGGCCCGCCACAAGGTGGACCCGGCAGTCAGGTAACTGTCTCTCGCTTCTCATCGCTCTCCCCTACGATCCGCGAGCATGTATACGGTCAGTCACGAAAGATGATCCACATACATAGTACACCCGTTCAGATTTTTCTCCACCGTGTGCGTGTGCGCGTGCGTGTGTTTTTTTTACAACGAGGCGAGGAAAAAGCAAGCATCCGTGTTCTTTTCTTTTTTGTTTTTTTGTTTTTTTTTTTCTCTTTTAGTATGTCAAATGTGAGAAGTGTACGTAGAGACTGTCTCGTGACTGACCGAAGACTCCCCCCCTCTCTCTCTCTGTGTCGAGATAGTGTAAGAAACGCGGCGCGGTCCGCGATGGGTTACAGGGAGTGCAAGGCGGACAAGGAGGCGCGTCGGCGGGTGTACAGGGATCGCAGGACGCCAGTCAGCAGCAACAAGACAAGAAGAGCCCCGCGGTGAGCCAGTGAGGCCAGGAGTCCCCGCGCCCCCCCACCAGGGGGCGACGGGGGCGCAGGCCCAAGAACATGGCTCCCTAGCGGGGCGAGAACCCGAACCTCCCCAGCGCCTACTTGGCCTCGGCCGGCTGCGCGCCCGGCAGGCTGTCGCACGTCGGCGTCCACCCGCTGGCCTGCCACCAAGCGGCGGCGGCTGGCCTGTCCGGGCATCATCACACGGAGCAGCAGGTGCAGCTTGGCCACGCAGCGGCGGCGGCCGCGGCGGCAGCCTCGATGGGGATGGAATCCTCGGAGCTGGTCGCGGTCGCCCACTACCAGGCGCAGCAGCTACAACGGCAACTGCTCGCCGAGCAGTCGGGCCCGGGCACGATGCTGCCGCCGCCGGCTCCTCAGTCTACTGGTGGAGGCTTGACGCAGCCGCTCCAGCAACCGCAGCAACCGCAAGTCCAGGGCCAGGACCCGCTGCAGAGCCTGATGCAACAGCTGATCTGCCTGCAGCAGATCGAGTACTTTCTCGCTCAGCGTGGCCACAAGTGATGACGATCGTCCCCCCCCCCCCATCGTTGTGTCATCGCGTCGTCGCGAAGGCTCGTCGGGGCAACGGGCGCGGCGACCTTCTGAGAACTCGAGAGACTCGGTACGAGAGAGAGGAAATTAAAAAGATGATTAATTGAATAAAGTGGTCGCGTTTTCACGTTCCCTCCCTACGACGATGTCTTGTGCGATCAACCCGTTGAGAGATACGCTGTTGTTCGGGGCCGAGGATGGACAAGCGTTTCTGTTCGAGGTTTCTCCCATCTGTACACGCGCGCACGCACAGATACACGGGTATATACATACATACACGCATACATATACGTACGTACATACAGACATACATACACATACGTATCGACACATCCGAGACACGGCGCGTTGTTCGATCCTCGAACGGAGATTGGGGAGGCGCACGGTTGCTTCCATAGTTCGTCGAGTTATTGAGGAGGCAACCGATGAATCGCGTTTAACATGTGAGAACGGTCCGAAACGCCGTTCAGAGAATCGCGCGACGGCCTCTCGGGACTAGGGGCCGGCCGCTTAGCGTGTGATAGAACATTACGTATGTCAAACGAAACAATGTATAATTAATAAAAACGAAATGGAACCGTCGATTCGACTGTCGGTGAAACGACGAAGAACGCAGCAGAAGGAGAAGCAGAAGCGGAAGAAGAAGATAGAAGAGGGGAAGAAGAAGAAGATGATGATGATGACGATGAGAAAGAAGAAGCAGAAGAAGCAGCAGCAGAAGAGGACGACGAGAATGAAGTAAAAAAGTAAAAAATAAAAAACAAACAGAACAGAACAAGAACCGATTAAGTTGAACGAAATAAAAAAGCAAATTAAAGAAACGGTTACGCCGCGCACGGCAGAGACGATCGTTCGCTCTGGTGCGAGCTGTGAATGAATCTCTATCCGTCAACAGTATTGATATAATTAATAGAATAAATGAATATAAAAAAAAAAAATATTGTAAGAGGTATATCGTAAGTACGTAATTGTGCAAGCGTATGCGAGACAGGAGAGAGCGTGGTGTGATATATAAGAATCGCGGAGGATGAGAGAGGACGCGGGTGTGTTGGAAGAGAGAGACCCGGGGTATACATCTCTTCAGAGACTCAAGACGATTTTTAAGCGCGGAGCAGCCCGATCGAACGCCAACGCACAGGCCCTGATCGCCCCGATCCCCGACCCCATTTCACCCTGCGTACGCGCGCGCGCGACCGATTCCGAACGCGTTTCATCCCCCTTCGTTCATCTTGGCCGATCACCGATATCGCGGACGAGAGGACCAGTTCGAGGGCCCACGGCGAACGAAACGAACGGACGATCGTATTTCGTAGCTGTCCGTTGTCTCGCGATCCGTGCTCTCGCATCAGGCACGCGTCGGCACAGCGCGTACCCACGTCCGATCGTACGCGCCTTCTCCGACGGAGAGCGGCGCAACGTGCGTTCAGAGACGAATGTTTCTCGGTTCGTTGCGTCGCGGCGTTTTTTCAGGGAACCCCGCGAGAACAATCGTTACTTAATCGCCGCGCGGCTACCCGGTACGCACCATCGAACAGAGGAATAGAGGAGCGAGGCGTCTGCACGGCAAACGATTTGCGTACACCATGAATCATTCTAGTATAAAGTTCCTTGCGCGTTACGTTTGTACATGATATATATGTTCCTCATTATATGCTTATACGTTTGTTCCTATTTTTGTATTAATCTTCGTGGTTCGTTGTGTTCTCTTCCTTCGCTGTTAAGCTCGAGTCAAGCATAACGGGGCATTATATCGACGATATCTCCTTTTTCTCAGCACGATTCAACTTTTTTCAACGATTTCTCTCTCTTTCTCTCTCTCTCTTTCTCCTTTCATTCTCCTTTTCAGCTGCTCTTGGCGAGCGGACCCATTCACGCGACAGCTTTCTTACCCCGTCCCGATCATCTCGTAGCGTTCAAACACGGATATACGCGGATGGAGAGCAGAAAAAGGATAGATTGAAAAGAAAATAACTTGGCGCGTTCGTCGCTGAACGGCACGGTTAATCGTAAGAAAGGAACATCGCGACTCGTAACCAACTGTATTTATTAGTTTCCTTCTCTGTCTCATGTATCTTTCGTTTTCCACTGGACCGTGACGTTGGTACGAGCTTCGCCCTCGCGATCCACGTTCGCCCCCTCGAGGTTCGCCGCTGCTCTCGGTCCCTCTCGAAGGCCGCCGCGAACCCCTCGTCCACCGATCGCTACCCGTTCAATCACATTTGGATTTGAGAATTATTCGAGCTTCGAACGGGACGCGATCGGCGGACGAACGCCGCGGACGATCCCGGATATTTCTCAGCGCAGAGCGAGCCTCGCCTACTCGTGCCACCGTGTGAATTCCATCGGGGCCATCGCGCGTGGAACCTCGCGGTGGCACGTCGAGCCTCCTCCTCGAAAGAGTCGGGACCGTTGAGTAGATCGTATGCTTGCCTGCGAACGCTTCGAACGATAGAGAATAAAAGGAAAACGGACAACGGATTCGCGAGAGGTTCGTGACGGATAGTTCGAGGACTAATACAGGAATAACACACGTAGGGGTATAGGGGAGAGGGCAGGAACGTCGGCGTTTCATCACGTCCATGAACTCTGCGCTTTGCGGGTGGTTCCAGTTCGAGATGCGCGCGTTGCCGGTCGGCCAACCGGCAGATCGTCGTTGGCTGGCCGATAGCGAACGATAGAAACTTCTTTCCGAAATATGTACAAAGTCATCGTATACATACGTCATGCACGCACACAGACAGACAGACAGACAGACAGACACGCACGCACACGCAGACACGGACATACGTACAACACACGGTGATGCTTCGGTGGCAGCCATCTCGCGAGACTTTCACCTCTGTCGGAATGCTCGTCCGGAGAAAAGACAGCGATGGAAGAAAAAACGCGGGGAACGTTTAGCGGGCGCTGTAGAGGCGTTGGTGATAAAAAGCTAGGCGCGAGCGTGCACCGTGGCACACGTACACGTTAAACACATACATTAAACAGAGACATGTACACGCGCGTTCAGAGATCGATCACACACAGTTACGACTCTACAAATCATTGAATTAGATAGATAAGCTACGCGTGAAGCCAGTACAGTCCCACGGCGTGAGAGTGTGCGAAGAATTGCGAAGCGGATTGAAAGAAGAGGAAGAAGCGGAGGAAAGGACGAACGTAAGGGGGTGCGTTTCTTAAGCGGAGAGTACATGGTGTGGCTGGGTGGGTATGCGCGCATGCGACTTCGACTGTTCTCCGTTCGAGAGTAGTTAAACAACGTGTGAGTGAATGGAAGGTGCGAGAGGGCGAGATTTTGCGCGCGAGGAGTGAAACGAGAGAGCGAGCGAGGATGAGGGAGCGACTGGGTGGTTATCGAGAGGCGTCGGAAAGAGAGCAGGATAAAACGCAAACGATCGGTTCGACACGAGCATGCGGTGGGTTTTAGGATAAATGATCTATTGACAAATGTTGTATATTATTACGAATTATAATGACACTATTATAATTAATTAATTACCTAATTAATTAATTATTATACCCTAATAACGTGAATTGAATTTAAAGAAATAAAATGAAAAAAACGAAAAAAACAGAGGAGGCAAAACGAACGCGACAGAGAGAGAAAGCGGGACGAGTGAGAGTATAGACGCGAGAACGAAAGGCACACGTACGTAGAAGCGATAGGAAGAGGGGAGATATAGACGAGCGAGGGGAAGAAGAAGGATAATTGTCGTCAGTTGAACGAAGCACGCACGGAGAACCGGAGGATGACAGCAGCCCCCATGGCCGCGAACCTCGGATACGAACGCGTTCGCCCGATCGGATCAGTCTCAGCCTGTGTGTCGGGAGCGAGAAGCGGGGGAGAGAAAAGAAACGCTTTTGCCAACGAGAAGTGCATCGACCAACTCTTTCCAACGAAACAAAAGGAGCGTAGAGAAAAGAAAAGAAATGAAAAAAAAAGAGTAACAAAAAGAAAGAATAACGATAAGAACCCTTTTTCTTCTGTCGAGTTTCTCTCGCTTTCGTACCGCGCGACCACTTTACGCGAACCCTGTACATTCTTCGACTTTGTAAATTTTTCTGCTAGTAAACGAATTCGGATTTTACGCAGCTGTACTTGTTCATTGATCGTCCGTTCGCCGTTCGCGTTCTCGCCGGTCGTTCTCCCCGATCCACACACACACCCCCTCAGCCCCACCACCCCTAACGCGCGTGTACAAAACGCAGCCAGGACCTGGCGAGGATCGCCGCGATTGCGTTCGTTCGGTTCCTCGTTGCGTGTCTTTCTTCCGTTTGTAAGATAATATTTATGTCGCGGCGACAGCCGCCAGCTCGTGGCCGCCTCGAACGAGAGAGAGAGAGAGAGAGAGATCGTGCGAATTAGTTTTTAAAGCAGCGTTTCACGCGCACGAGAAGAGGGAGAGAGGACACGACTTCCGATTATTATTTAACGGGTGAAAGTATCGATCGGCAACAGTGAGAGGAAGGAAAGGGTTCTCTTCGCGAGAAGTACCGGCACTGATCCGCGAGGAATCGGTCTTCCTCGTCGACCATTGATATCTCTCTGCCCTCTGAACATCCCTCGCTACAAGCAGTCCCTCTGAACAGGTTACCTCGTCCGCGGGTATATACAGTTCCTACGAGCAACGCACCCTTACGATTCTTTAACTTCCGCCGCCCCTCCTCTCTAACGACAGTTCTTTTCGACACTTTCCGAAGAGTTATCGCGCGACAGCCACACGCGTTCGATCGTAAATCCCCCGAAAATACGGGGGACAATTTCTCGACAGAAAAAGAGGATCGCTCCTTTCCGTCCACGGCAACTGTAGAGCTACGCGAGAAGAGAGTATAGAGAGACAAAAGACAAAAATGAGAAGAGATAAATAGATAAGAGAAGAGAGAGAGAGAGAATGAAAATAAAGAGAAGAGAATCGTAAATGATAGATTTCGGTCCTAAGTCGGAAAGGTCCCAAGTAGATTTTGGCTCGGGGATAGGCAGACGGTACACGTAACTCTCGAAAGCGTTGTGTTCGCGGCCTTTGGACCGAATACCAGCCACGCGAAAGTGATCTCCTTCCCCCTTCCTTTCGCGAACGATCCGGTATCCGTCGTTGAGGAACAGAGAGATAATCGACGCGACGGAATACAGGTTCCCCTTGGCGGATTAGCGCGTGTCCGTCCTCTCGAAGGGCTCGCGAAACGACGCGACGGTGAAATCCGCCCTGTGCGCGGGAAGCGAGCGTCGCGCCAAGTTCAGAGGACCGCGTGGCCACCCTCTCTCCCGTGTTCCCTCCGCCAAGGCCCTCGGGATCGAGCTGCTTCTCCTCTCGCCTGTTTCTCCTCGCGCGTGTCGATGGCAAGCCTGGTACGCGCGCTTCAACCCCTCGCGGTCTTGCCTTGTACAGCGTTATTTTTAGTTGGGGATCGCCGGCTGGAGTTTCCTCGGGAGTTCGTCCGCGTTACTTCGCGAGGAACGTCGATGGACGCCCGTCGAGAGGGCCTCGAGGTAGGCGCGACGGGAGGGACGGACGCGAGAACAGTTCCGACGATAGTGTACATACGTAAACGCGGCGACTGGACGCGTGCCTGGGCAAGCCGGTTTGTTCATCTGTAAATATCCTGTCCTCTGAATTTGGGGGGTGGTTTCGCGTCTGCCGCGAGAGCCGTGCGAGAGGAGGTTCTTCTCGAACGTTGCGTTAGGAAGGATCCAGGGGTATTCCTTGGAGCTTCTTCAGCCTCGAGCGACCGGACGCGCACCGATGTAGTTGTATAAAAGGGAGACGGAGGGAGTAAGAATGAAAATATTAGCGAATTAGGAACGATTTAAAGGAGACGCGATCAAGGAGCAATTACGGTTTACCCTCAGTGGTGGACGTGGGCCGGCGCGGTATATTATATTAATATACATTCAAAGCCGGCCCGTCGCCATCATGACCAATGAAGTAATAAGGGAGAACACAAGAGTGAACGAAAGAAACAAAAAAAGAAACAAAAAAATGAAAAAAAAAAGAATTGTCATCTAATTACATTTTTACGCACTCCAAATTTTTATCCTCGTCATTTGTATCATAGCGACATGTGTTTAAAAAAAAAAAAAAGAATCCACATTATATGTATGTAATCAAAATTGTAACTGACAAAACGTTAATAAAAAAAAATGATATTCGAAGCGGCAGTTGCTTGTACGAAGCCTGACGGTACGATGTGCGCGCAACGTGGTTAATTGAACATAAATGCCACGGACAACGTACGAAGCGGATGAATTGCTGGGAGTACATAGGAACGATTACAAGACCTGGAGCTCCAAAGTAAAGTGTCTTTCTTTTCCAACGACGAATTAAAATTATTAAAGTACTTTCCCTGTTGTAAAATTAAACAGAAACCCAATTTTATTATTGTATCATATTCTATGGCAGTACAGACGTTTGTTTTCCTTATCCATGTACGTTTTAAATTGTCTGTAAATCAATGGAATGGAATTTTGAATTTAATTGTATTAAAATTTAATTTAATTACATGTAGCGCCATCTCTTCATAAGGTGCTCAAACTGTTCGCACAGCGATACCAACAGCGAAGTGAACTATCAAACGACTGATGGTACCATCTCTCCACAAAGTGCTCAAACTATTCGCACAGTGTTACTGACAGTGAAGTGAACTACTGATCGACTGCTGGTTAATAGTTCATTCCTGAGTCAGTAATCATGTGCGAACAGTTCGAGCACTTCTCATAGAGATGGTACCACCAGTCTACCAGGTGTTCACTTCGCTTTCGATAACGATGTGCGAACAGTTTGAGCGATTTGTTGAGAGATGGCGCGACAAGTAAGAATTTAAATTCAAATATATTGCGCTACACATTAAAAATTATATTTATTATAAAAATTACTTCATACGATGAATACTTCTCTGTCCCCAACTAATCGTTTCTTCTTTCTGTCGCAGGTGTTAAAGAACGAGAGCTACACAACGGGGCTATGAAGAACTAAATATAATTACCCTATTTAATTAATTAGCATTAATTTAAGCTTAGACTAGTAATATATTGTATATTTCACGTCGGCGTTCATTATTCATAAGTAAATTGATGCATTATTAATTGGATGTGTATCGATATATTTAATTACAGTAATAGAAGTAAGAAATACAATGTTAAATTATAAGCATTAATTTATTATAAAGGATTTATCACATGTTATATTAATTTGATACAATAAATCAAACATATAAGCGTAATATACAAGTCTTATTATTTTCCTCTCGATGTATTCCGTCCCAATTCCATTTTCTATCCTTCTGAAGCTTCAAAAGTTCGAAATCTGGTAATTCCTGGAAAATGACGTCACTTCCGGTAACAGCCAAAATTCTCGGAATTCTCGATGACGTCATTTCCAGGAAGTGGCACGTTCGGATACCTCCTCACCACTTATGTTCTCCTGTTACAAAGTCAGATTTTCGGGTTCTCGATTGCAAAAATCGGCAATGTATCAGGAGAACATGACGTCATAGGAGGTATCCGAATAGTGCCACTTCTTGGAAATGACGTCACCGAGAATTCCAGGAATTTCGGCGATTCCTGGAAGTGACGTCATTTTCCTAGAAATGGCAAGCATACCTCCTATGACGTCATGTTCTCCTGATACATTTCCAATTTTTCGATCGAAACCTCGATTTTTCGACTTTGTATCAGGAGAACATAAGTAGTGAGGAGGTATCCGAAATGTGCCATTTCCAAGAAAATGACGTCATTTCCAAGAATTGTCTTGATTTATAGTGATTAGGACTAGTTTTTACGAGCTTGCACTCGTTTAAGGATTGGAATTGGTCTTTCTAGATGGGATAGACAGGTTCTCAAATGTTTAAACGCTTAATTATCTTTTATCATACATTTATTTTAATTTCTAGTCACTTTACAAGGTATAGAATTGTTCTTATGTAATAATCGTTGTAAACTATGCTTACAATACTTCTAAAAGTTATATAAATTTTTAATATAAACGTATAAAATAATGTTATGTCGTTTAAATTGTATCTTCGAGTCCTCCTTTGCCTTAATTAGGACGCCCATTGTTCTCAGGTCTCGCCTCGTCTTCTAATTACTTCGTTTCCAATAATTCATTAATCGCTGGCCCACCATTCCTCGTTGACTTGTAAATCTTGCGTAGTAGACACTTGGGTAATAGCCAAGTAGTAGATCTCTTCCTAAACAAAAAAGAGAATAGTTACTAGATAGATTACATAGAATTGTAATCGTTCAATAAGTTAGTTTCCTCTTTAAACTTTCATTTTATCCGCTACGAATAGTGAAATTTGAGTTGGTATTCAAGTGGGTAACGTAGGGAGTGATATCGAGACGATAAGACTTGCGGGGTACTGAAAATTGGGTGACAGAAAGCTGTACCGGATGTCCGGTTTCATCGCGTATCCCCTCGGCACCGATAGAGTTATCCTCTGGCTCGTTCGCGATTAAAATTCGTCGAGCACTTACGGTTCGCAGGTAAAGTCGTGGTGGACGAGCTTTATTTCTAATTACTTTTGTTCACAGTAAAGTTTATTCCAAAAAGATTATTTCGTTACATATTTCGGTATGTTACAGTTCCTTTTATAGCAACGAATATATGTAAACTTACCTTCGGTCATTTTTAATACACATTTATTCGCGAGCAAGTGGAACAAGAACAGTCACAACTCCTCCCATATTACTATTTTAATTAACATTAGCTACGATAAGGGGACGATTCGTTCGAACGTAGAAGCGTTACAATCTGCTAGAAACAAATTAGCGATTACGGCTCGAAGTTGTTGGAGAAAAGCCCGTGGACGTGGACGCTCGCGAATCACCCCGCGTTCGATGCAATGCTCAATGAAAGAAAGGTTTAAACATCGTGTATTTCGTTCGAAAATGTGTGATACATCGGTATATTAAAATAGTATCGGACATCGTTCCTTTGCAAGCGATTCGTACGGAGTGGGAAACTAGGGAAGCTGAAACTTTATTGCCTCTAATCGAACGTCTACGGTCGACGAGTGATAGGAACACAGATCAGTTGTGACCGAGGATTAGCAATGAATGGTAACGTATAATTTATTGTACAATAACAATCGATCATCAGGGTCTCCCTCGTTTTATATACAGTAAATCTACCGGTAGTTCAGCGCTGGACGATCCTCCATCTACGTTTGGTCCGCTTCTAGGTGCAGAGCTGTCTGACTAAACCAATTACAAGAATCCACACGGTTCCCGAAAACTTTCGCCTGGCCTTATTCTACGGATGTACTCTACGACGACAGCGGTACAAGAGAGAGTCTGTACAATATTTACACACGCGGCGTTTCGTACGGTGTCTTAATTCGCTCTAGAGAGAAGCGTTGCCGTCTTATACCTAAGCTTTTTAATGGATAGCCCCGAAAAAAGCCGCCTCTCGTCGGCGGTTACGCAAAGTTAACGCGAACTCTCACGCGGGACGCGAGACGAGTGTCCAGGCGATGTGCGTCGAGTCCTTACTCCGCTTTGGAACGAGCAACGCCAACAATTTCACAGTAAAATTGATACGAACCAAAATGGCCGAAGACACGCGCGTCCCGATTGTCCAGCGTTCCACGCGAAACCACGAAGAAGAGTCACACGAGTTCTCGCGGTGTGGCTTCCACGATCCAGCGTCCTCATCGGAAACTAACTGTCTGAGAGCAACACGATCAAGTCGGACGTTTGATTCCTGGTTTCAGAGGCGTCGCTAGGAGTGTCTGGAGTATCAGGCACCACCAGAGGCTCCGTCTGGTACCTGTCTCCCCTCCTGCAAGGATTCACGATCACCTTCGAGCCGGTGCAGAGCTTCTCGACCTGAACGGACTTCCTCCAAGCTGGACCGCGCGTCGACTCGGGGTTGTTCGATTTTCTCCGAGTCGGAGAGGAGCAACTCGTGCTACGGTTACTGACGAACAGCAAAGAGATCCGCCTCCAACTGTCGGTTCTTTTCGCGGACGAGACGACCGCTCGTCGTCTCTCCTCTCGATCCTTTCGCCTTGCGTCGTCCCCTCCGTTGGCTTCCCTCGCTCTGTGCCCGTTATTCTCGCACAGCTGTTCCCCCTCGTTCGAGGATCGTTCCGCGGAGGTTGGCGCGAGCGGATCCCTGGTTAGCAACCGAGAAATCCGCGCGAGAAGCGTCCCACCAGCGGTGGAGGCTTCCTTCTTGCGTCGCGGCGACGCGATGCTCTTCATCGCCTCGACGATCCTCCGTTTCACCCACGAGATGTCCATCGATTGTATCTTCCTCGCGAACGGACGATCCCTCGCTTCTTCGTTTGCGCCTGTCGTTTGGGAGCTTCCGCGATGCTGACCACCCCCGCTCGATAGGATCCTGACGCGTCTGTTGCGGCGTTTGCTCAGGAAATTCATCAGGGACGCCTGTGGCATGAAAAGTATACGGTCATGGTGCGAGAAATGGTGAATATTACAGGAGAAGGTGACATTTGTCACGATCTGAGTGTCGATCAGCGAGAAATCGATAAAGAATAGGGGGATTCTCTTGGAGAAGTGTCGCGTCCGCGCAATGATTGACTCGTATCACTGCGAGCAGTCGTGGTTTAAGCGTAACGGCCGCGTCTAGCGGACGACTGCTCGACGGAATTGAATGGACGACATACCGGAGCGACGTCCAAGTGGAGTTTTAATTGGGGCGGACCCAGGGAAAGGGGGTGGTGGGTGGAAAAAAAAGGCGACGGTCGCGCTCGTTACGGGGACGATGACGTGGAAAAAGTTTGCGGTTACATTATCCGCCGGGAGGCTCCCACGGGATACGGTTTATAATATAATTCGCGGCAGCGTCGCGTTACTGTCGCCGGTTTAATCCTATCTCCGGATGAATTTCCGGCTGCTTTGGCGGCCGCGTCGCAGGTAGGAAGTTGGCCAACTTGCGCGGAATCGAATTTGCGATATATTTCGCTTTCGACACCTACCCGCCGTTTAATTGCCGCTCGCTAATGCGATCGCGAGAGATGTTTAAACGCGTTAACTTTACACGCGGTGTTTGTGTTCCGCCGCTTTTAAGCGGAGTTCTCGTTCCTTCCCTCTGCTTTCTGTTTTTTTTTTTTTTTTTTTTTCGCATTCCACTCCCTTTTCTCGTCCGTTGTTTGCAAGTATTTCGCCACGCGTCGCTCGCAACTCGAGAAGAGTTTCCGTTCGAATGGATTTCAAATTGGATTTACACGGGCACGCGGAGAACTGAGCGGCGGGAAAAGGTGACGTTACCATCGCGCGCCTTTTATGCGCCCGTGCGATTTTTAATCGACAAGCTGGGTAATTGGGTTTACATGGACATTCGATACGGCAACGGTATTTCCCTACGCGCCGCACGCAACACGCGAAACGCAGCTTTTTAACCCGTCGGAAACGTTTCAACGACCGAACGTGTTTGTTTTACCGTCGAAAAAAAAAGCCATCCGCGCGGTTTTATTTCTCGAATATCGTCGATTCGTCGCACGATGCTGGGGCACGCGTATCGAGGAAATTAGTACTCACCACGACCAGCAGCAGAACCGCGACGACAACCACGGCGACGATGTACCAACGACTGACCACCCAACGTTGGAACGTCGCTAGACTGGCATCCGACAGAAGAAGTCTCCTCAGCGTCGCCAAAGGCCCACTGGGGTCCACCTGAAATCATCGTCGATCCAAGTGTATCAGAACCACCAGCCGGATGATGATCAAGTGGAAGGAGGACACGTTACCTCGCGACATCTCTGGAAGACGTCGCAGTAGCCATTGTAATCGTTGCACGGTGTGCCTGGCTTCGACAGCATGTCAGGAATATCGTAGGGCGCTGAATTCCATGCGAACGATGATCTGCAAAGAGAGACGCGGCACCGATCACGGGGTTAGTTTACTCTCGAGCAGCTCCGACGGCAGATTCGCTTCTCTCCCTGGCAACGGTTCTACCCGTTCATTTCCCGTGGAAACAGATAGATCTGAGCTCTGTCAGCGGGACGAGATAGAGAGAGAGAGAAGCGAACGGGTGGGAAACGGTCGTCGAACCACGCGAATGGTCCCGTATTGCAGTTCTAAGCGATCGATCGAAACGTAACCGTCGCCGACAGGTACATAATACATATGCGTATAATTCTTCGATCGGGCCCGCGCCGACACGCGAGCATTCGCGTGGAACAACCCCGCGTATCGCGGGTACGAATCGTCTCTCACAGGCAGGGTTGATCCTCTCCTGGCAATTTACAGCAGAGTTCGCAGCTCTTGGTCGGGGGATCGTCGGGGCCGGCGATGCACTGACAGGATTCCAAGCCGTAAGCCAGGCAAATGCTGCCTGTGCATTCCTGGAAGCAATGCGAGAGCCCGATAAAGTGTCAGCCTACGCGCGTAGACCTCTAAATACGGGGTAATTTCGAGCTGGGGGCCACCGAAGACAGATAAGCCGGGAGGCTTGAACGGAGGGTTATTCTCTTAAGGAGTACCCGCGTTCCAACCAGGCGTTGTTTGCCTAGTTGAAAACGGCTTGCCCCGCGATATGGACGGTCACGAAAGTAATTTTCGAAATTACGATCACCGCGGTCTACGTGCGCCGTTGCGACGCTCCTGCGTACTTATCGTATCGTGGCCCCGGCGACAAATTAATCCGTGACAGGAATATCGCGGGGTGAACGTAAAATGGAAACGTTCTGAAACTTGGGATTAACGTGTAGTAGGTAGGTAGGCGCGCGTGAACGATTAAGGGACGTTAAGAATCGGTTTGAATCCACCCTCCCGCGACTAGAGGCGCGGTCGTAGAAAAAGAGAAAGCCACGCGCACGTTTTGAAATAGCTCCCCCGTGGATTCCTCTCGGGGTGGCAGGACCGATCGTAAGCTCCGCAGAAGCGGTCGAACCCACGGTCGTTCCGTTCCCCGAAGCTCCACGGATTTCCTCGCGCGCGGAACTCGCCGACTAATGGGAATTTAAATGCAAACCTTGTTAAACGAAAACGTCTATCGGGAATCCGCTGCTCGCCGAGAGTATAATTTTCCCCGGAAAGTATACCGTTTCTCTCTTTATCTCTCTCTCTTTCTATGCACCTTACAAACACTATCCAAGCCGCGTTATTATTTATGTAAATATAATCGAATCGTTAAACGCTCATATTTCCCGCGAACTATAAAAACGTCCGCTCGATATGCGCGGTATGAACCATCGACGTCACGTACGCCAGGTGTTATGGTACCTGCTACGATCGCAGAAATGGCGAGCAACCTTCAATGAATAGCTAAGCAGACGAGCAGCCAGCTTTGCCCTGGGAAACCGTAAATTCGCGAGTAATTTCGATCCACGCGCGTCGCCCATCGCAGCCCGTTCATCCTCATCGCGCGGATAATTCGAACGCGAGAACGCGATCGTATTTTCGCGTCTCACCCTTGTAACAACGACGTCAGCCAACCGTTCAAAGACGCGAGCATCTCCCTCTGTGCTCCGCGGAAACGAATCGACCACTTTCAACGTTAAATTTCAGTCCGTAGATCAAAGGTGAGCGCGTGGCCGGTGAAAAGATGTTTTCGAACGGAGAAGGAGAAAAGTTCGCAAAAATAGAAGGACAGAGAGGCACGTGTAGAACTCACCCCCATGTAGCAGACGAACTCCTCGTTGCATATGGTCTTGTTAGGTTTGTTGATGGATGGCGGGCACTGGGGACCGCGGCCGTCGCAAAAGCTCGCGTCCCTGCACCCGTTGTCGTCCCTGCACTTATCGCCGTTACGCAGAGTGCAGCCGGACGTGCAGCAAGGGCCCTGGAACATCGCGCGGGTTGAACAACGTCCCGCTGTTGTCGGGAGAGGCACGTAAAAATGAGGGACGAGCGCGACGGTGTACAACCGTGTCCAGTCGGGACGTGCACGATCGATCCGCTTTTGGGTCGTCGAGATATACGACGGAGCTGTTTCCGCGATGGATCTATCCGTTTGAAAGGAGCGCGTTTTCATTGGGACGGTTTTCAAGGTTCGCGCCGGCATTGTCCGCGTCCACGAGTTCTCCAGCTCGAGAGAGCTTCCCTGTTTCCTTTGCAATCCGCGGGAGTGTATGCATTAGTATGCACGCGATCCTACCAATGGCGTGCCGTAAAGAACGTCCTCGAGGAAAACAATCGGCAGCTCCGGCGATATTGATCGGTGAAAGCGCAGCGGACGAATATCTGGCCGCAGCGAGTGGAGAACAACCTGTTTCTGACCAGTCGCGTAACAATCCGCTGGTGGCGGTTCGAACCGATGGCGCCAGCGGTCGCGGGCAACGTAATGGATTAAGAAACAATCGAGTGCAGGGTGTTACGCGGCCGGGACCGGCAATTCCCAGACCGCTGATTGCGATTTCATAATTATTGCCGATCGTCGTTCGCCGCAGCTTTTGTCCGCTCGCGAAATACGCTCGCGTATGATTCACGGTCTTTCTGCTGCAACGTACGTGGCGCGGGCGTTGCTTTTTAAAACTGGCCCGCGGCAATTCAGCGACCCCGGAGGTTATCCGCCGGGCTGCGCCGCTTTGTCGCCGGTTAATTTATTTCGCGGCGTGTCGATGATAATGCGCGGCCCGCTGGTACGCGTTCCGCTTCGCGGCATTGTGCGCGCGACCAGGGACGATATCTCGATTTTTCGCCCGATTTTCCCGAACAGAACAATGGGTAACATTTGTCGTGCGCCAAGACTCCTTTCTCTCGCCTTATTTCCCTCCCATCCCCTTCTAATTCTCCTCGCACTCGTCCTCGAATTCGAAAATTATTTTTTTGCTTTCATTCGTTTCGAATATTCTTCAGCGAAGAGTTTGCCGTCGAGTTCGTTCCGAACGATAAATCATCGGGCAACGGAACCGTGGAAAAACGTTTCAAGATATTGCGAAAGCATTTGACGATTAAAACCGTGCATTAAAGACGTTGTCCGCGCGCGAGATCGCGATTCACGTATTCACGGGGCAACTTGGCGAGATTCGAGCCTCGCCATCTGGGAAATTGCTGCAGCCCGCCTAGCGATTACGTATCGCTCGCGTGCACGCCAACGGAATTGAAGCGTCGATGCGTTCTTTTCGAAATTGCAATCCCCGCGAAGCGGTCAACGAACAGCGACGCTACCAAGAGACGCTCGACCCCCCGCGCGAGGAGCTCGCGAGACTCCGATTCCGCAATACGGCAGCGATTCAACCGGAAACTTGCCGCCTTGTTTCGAGAGGCGGAGGGGAAGGTGGTCGGGCGACAATTTTCGGTTTAATTAAATCGGCGAACGGAAAGAGGTTGATGGTCTAGGCGGAGAACGACGCGGCGGGGCGGGTTTAAGCGAATCGAATGATTTTCGCTTAACGTGCAGATAAGAACGATCCACGGTTTGAATATCTGATAGAGGGAAACCCGTGGGGACCGGGAGAGAGCCGATGCTCGGAAAATAAGGTTCCCTGGTCTGATACGTTTTCCGGTTCAACGAATTGGCACGGAAAGAAGCGGAAGAAACTCGATGCTGATGCACGTGGGATGTATTCACGGTCTGTGCATATATCAGAAAATAAATAACCCGACGTGGAAAAGTGCATCCAGTCTCTGAGACTATTACTGGCGAGCCTGAAATCCGGTCGTACCCGCGCCTGCTGCGTTTGCTCTCTGTCGATCAATCGCGACGCGATTCGCCACATCGAGGTGGAGGGGAAAAAAGCTGTGGGAGAGGGGTTGCGGGGGGAAAGGAAAAGAAGGAGAGATTTGCCAATTACAGTCTCCAAAAGATCTGCAATTTCCCTTAAGAGTCGACGCCGTTTAATCGCGTCTTTTTGTCCAAAGGGGATCCAAAGGGTGAGCCCACGCTTCATTCCAAGTTGGCGATTAACGTTTTCAATCAGAGAAGGATAAGAGCTTATCTCTAAACGGTTGCGAAACTGCAATTCCCAACAAGATTTAAGACTACCTTAAATGCCTCACCAGGCGCCATGCTGGTGTCAAGAGTCTTTGGCCTTCGTCGGTAAGTGAGGGCCAGCACCATCACCACCACCACAACCACCACCCCCTCTTATTTAGGCTCGCGTCTATCTCGAGCATTCTTAATTGGACGCGATAAGATGTATTTCGTCGGGCGCGTACCACGGCGAGGGTTACAATTTTGAGAAGATTGAGAGTCCGGCTTGAAATTTAAATTGCTCGGGAAATCTGCTCGCCGGATCTCTTCATCAACCCCCTCGTTCCGGCCTATGTTTACGTAATCGTTACACAGCTTGTTAATTTGCGGCGATAACTCTTATCTGGAGCGTCGTAACTCAAGCAAAGTTTCGCTATTTTGCGGAAGCTACCGGCCAACGGCAACAAGATTCTGCTCGCAAGGGCCGATTAGAAACTTGCCCTCCTAATTTTTTCCCGCCTGCGGGGAGAAAAACTCCGCCGGCGGTGGTCGCAAAGGCATCGATACGCGGCGCAACGTCGCCAAGGGCGGGTCTAGACGAGAGTGTAACGCGACATGCAACGTAACGTGCAATTCCACGCGAGACGCAATTCAGTGCACGCATTCACGGTGCATTGCACTTTGTATACGGCGCAACATAGTCGGCGATGCCACCGCAGCGAGCGTAGCGAGCGTGGTCTCGTTGTCACTGACGTACGAACTCGTCTTATTTTCGAGGAAATTTTCCGCTGCGCGATGGGACGGTGGCGGAGGCGTCGAGTTCGGCGGATGGGAAAATCTGAATCCAGTCGAGGCGCGCGCTTTGACCTTTCACCGAGCGAACACGTAATAACGGAAACCGAGCACCACTGTTGGCTGGAAACCTCATGGCTTCGCTGGATTCTCGGTCGTCGCCAGCCGAAAATGCAATAACACGGCTCGAGACGAATCAATTTAGCGAGCTCCATCGATCGTTCAATGGATGAGAATTTCTTCGAACGAAGGAGGCGGATATCGGGCGACAATGTCGACGAATCCACGGAGGTCCGTCCCCGAGTAATTGCCGCGGCGGATGTAGCGAAACGCCGCGGCTAACGAAGCGTGGAATTATTCGAATCATCCCCGATGGGATTCCTCCGACCAAGACCTGGAGCTGGAAACATTTTGATCGCCAGGGATCGGCCATCCCGGTCCTTTGATGCATCCCGCGCAAATAATTGCCTTCAGCTTCGCCCTTTCTCTTTTTTTTACTCCCCATCTCCGCTCCTATTTAACCCGGTTCACTCTTTGAAACGCTATTTGAACGCGTTCGGCGAGGGGAGGGAAAAAACGAAGGTACACAAACTATGGTACTCCTCGCAGGGTTGGTTTTGCGCGTGGGCGCACGGAAATTATCGTCATCGTTGTACCGTGGAGAGCGACAACGGCGTCGTTATTCTCGAGGGCACTTTAATGAATATACGATGCAAGCGTTGAATGTCGCGAAACGATCCAGCTATCTCGAGAGATCCGATCCTTCAGGCAGAAGTGGTAACGCGACTTCCTTCGATAAAACGAATCCCTCGCGTTCTATTTTCAAAGCACGAGCCTCCCGCGAAGCGCACACCGCCGCGCGTATATCTGCGTTTCAATCGTGACAACCCGTGTACGTGGTTCATTTCCCTGTAGAACACCTCGCGGGGACGCAATCCCTTATCCTTGATGCCGTCGCGGAAAGAACGCGACACCCCCGGAGAATATCGGGGAAACACATCCACTCACCCTCCACGGTAACCCCTCTGCTTTATGTCTTTCGCGCGTCAGCTGAGCGTTCCGTATTAATCTCGCGGAACTGCGAGGGAAGGGCCTGGAGCTTGTTATTTGCGAGGGGTGGTAAACATTTTACAAAGTTCCGCCGGGCGGAAATATTCCGGAGGGTAGTGGCCGTACCGCGGATAACGTTCACGGGGAACTGTTATTTTAATTCGTTTGCTAATAATCACGAGCCCCGAAATTCCGCTCGCGATACCAAAACTAATGCACGCCCATCCTTGCCTCGCGTCTCCGTTCCCGCAAACATCCCCTTCTCCTTTTATCATTCTAGTACCCGGTTGTTTTCCTTCGCCCCGGCTATTTATCTTTCTTCTTGTCCCGTCCCCTGTTTTCTTTCCCCGCTAGCAGCTCGCCTTCCGCCTTTTTCCCCACCCCCACGGTTCACTCTTTCTCTCATCAGTCCCGACCCTCCGCACCTTCTTCGTTATCTTTCTCAATTTTTTCGTCGCTACTCACATCCCCCGTTCCACCACCACGGCGGCACTCGCGCTTAATGTTCACAGCTTGCTCGTTTCTTCCGCCACCCTCCGCGTTACCCCCTTCCACTCTCGTCGCACCCTCTGTTTATTGCCCGCGACGTTCAACTCGGTCGTCGAGAAGCAAGCAAAGACGTCGGCCATTCGTCTACGTCCCCCTCCTCCTTGAGCCACGGATCTACGTGTTTTGCATCCAGCACTTTTCTCCAGCGATGCACCTAATGCATCGACTTCCGCGAACGCTGCTCTCTCCGTTTCGATTCATTTTTTTTCCTCTTCGTTCGTTCTTTCTCTCCCTCTCTTTCTCTCTCTCTCTCTCTCTGTCGGTTTAGTCGTTCACGTTCTTCAGCTTCCAGCGCACACCTCAGCGATCTCGATCTGGCGAGATCGTTTCCCGCTCTTTCACCCCCCCGTTCCCTTCGTTTATCACCAGCGACGACAGCTGCCAGAAACCGTCGCTTGTTCTCAGCGATGACAAGTTGATAAGAGCCGACGATTTAAACCGTCGTAGAACGAGCTTCGAACGGTGGATCTCGCGAGCTCAATAACGATAAGCTGTAAAAATCCACGAGTAATTACGCGCGATTGTCCCAGACGGCTTCTCGGGTCGATCCGCGGAACGTAATGCCGAAAACTGCATAACGCTGCGCCGGTTGAATACGTCGAAACGAAGTGTTTTAAAATTACAGTCTATTCACCGGCTCCGCGCGCATAATTAGGGGTGGGCCGTGAAAGAATACGAACGAAAAAGAAGAAACAAAAAACGCAGCAATTGCCAGGAAGCCTGAACAATACCACTGTAATTCTCTTTCGCCATTGAAAACTCCGTTGCCAACATTTCGGGTTGCTCGACTTTCCGCGCGTTAATTAACGGGTCCGTTTCGACGGTACATCGCGGGGCAAAAAACCTGACGCTCAGCATCGCGTAAAAATATGGAGAGATAATAATGATATCCGGAGAACAATCCGTATTACGCGGCGGGGCTTTCCGGCTGATGGCGAAGCAGCCTCGATCGCAGTTTGATTAATTACTTCTATTTTCTGGGATGAAACCGGAGGCTGCGCGCTCGCGACGGCGACAACGGAGACGATCAACATTGAAAATTAAACTCGTACTAGCCGTGTGTTTGCACCTCGTCGACAATAACGCACAGCGTATCCGAGTAACCAAGGGACTGACTTTGAACATACCGCGAAACTAATTCTCCGCTCGAAGCTCTTCCATGGCCGTCCGTGACCAGGAAGTTTCTTCGAGCGCGAAGAATCGTACATGTACGAGATTGCAGTTCCCAACACGATCCACCGCCGTGGGTAATGTCATCGAGAAAAGTGCTCGTTTTCGCGGGGCGAGCGTGGAAAATGTGTTGTATTCAGGGTCGTTACTGCGTTGGCTTTACCCAGGGATACACTTAATCCCGGCTCGCCTCTCTCTTCTCCTCTTCCTGCCCTTTCTCAGCTTTATCTCGCTTCTAAATTAACTTGTTACAGCTCGTATACCTGTGTACACATATTAAGCGAAACCGAATCGAGATTCTTTCGTGGCCACCGTCGTTTCGCTTTAATTCCCTACTAATTTCAATCCGAATTTCATCGCCACAACGGTAACGATATCCTGCCTCCAGTTACTATCGTTTCCAGTTTCGATTTCGAGCGGGCTGCCCCACCGCGAAGCCCCGCCGTGGTACGTCCAACTTCGACGATGCCTAAATTACAACCGTCTCGATCTCGACTCCCGTGGATTTCCCGTACTTATTATCGATGGTTCGACCGTTTAATTATCCAACGCGGGTCGTGGCTCGCAGCTCGAGTTGCCTGTGTGCTTTGGAGAACAAGCGAAGGGTGCCCCGCCCGGGATTAACGGGGAGTTTCGAGGGCCCTGCGTGGGGATGAGACGCGTGCTACGGCACGTTTCGCGTTTAATTACGGCCTTAGTGGATCACTAATAAACATCGATACGTCTCTGCCCGATCGCAGCCTGCACGTTACGCCATTAATTGGCTACGTTTCGCGTAAGGGGATCGGAATGGCTCGCGTTTCGTTTCCTGATGATACACGAGGGGAGCTTCTGACGGGAAATGCGGAGAAATGATAGAGCCGCTGCTGCTGCGAAAAGGAATGGTGGTTCTCGTTGGTGATAATTGAGAGGGACGAGCGGCTGGTCACTGCGGGATTCAGGTTTTCTGTCGTTTTTTTGGAAGGCGGACGAAAGTGAATCGCAACGAACGATTGCGTCCTCCTCCTCCTCCTCCTCTTCCTAGGAATTGTTTTATTCGAAAAATAATAAAGTTCCGCGGCCTGTCCCTCGGGGAAATCGATATCGCGTGTTCGCATACCGCTCGCTAGGATATTACGCTTTCAAGATATTCAATAGGAATTCATAACATATTCAGCGTGTAGCTTTTGTGGGAATGAAAATGAGTCTCTGTCGAAATTTTAAAGAAACTCGCCGCTAAAAGGGGGTATTTGCAATGGCGGCTAAAATATCTCTCCCCGGAGACTTTAGAAAACTCGATGCTGCCTCCGCTATCGTTGTTTTAATATTTAAACGCAAACGGGGCCAAGAATTTTATATCGTTCTGTTAAAAAATGCAATTTTAACTTTGAATTTACTTTCGTGCCCCGCGTGTTTCCCGTACTCGCCTGGCGCTTGCGTGAAATCACACTTGGGAGACCATTTGTTTGGTCCGGCTCAATATAGAGCACGCCAAATAAACGAGGAAACAGAAAAGTGCTCGCGGAGAACGACGACGTCCTCTTTGAGATTCTCCTGTGAACGAAGTCGCGACTGTCCTTTCCGAGTTCCCCGTCGTCTTTCCGACGAGCAAAGAGTCAAAATCGATGGGAGCAAATCGCAGTCGTAGGGGGCGACGCGAAACTTAATCACGGTTCATCGGGGCGGGGGGGAACGAGCGTTTCTGGACACTGAGCAAATGAAGGAAAAGCGGCACTTACCTGACTGGGACTGCACACAGCACCATCGGCAAGACGACAAGGTACCTCGTGAGGGGCATGATGGAGTCGTTGAGGGTGGCAACAAGGGTCGTTGCAGTCCTCCTCCCATCCGCAATCACACTCTTCGCCATCTTCCACCACTCCGTTCCCGCAGATCGCATTTTGGGGCTCTGAGGGATCATCGATTTTCCATTTCAGTTCGATCAACATTTCCCGAAGCCACGTGACAATTTTTTAGTCGCCACTGCCCTCTGTTTCTCCCGTACGAGAGAAAAAAAGAAAGGCAGGAAGCATCGCGACGCGACTCTCGATATCGCGCGCACTTAGAAGCGGAGGAAGGAACGTCGGGGTTTCAGGGACGGGAAAGTGGATGAAATAAATGTTAACCTGATTTGCTGCGAGCTTAATGAAATCCTGGATTTAATGAAGCTCAACAAGTCGGCCGCCGCTCTGTAACGGAATCAATTGCGAGCCGCGATGCTGGAACCGTTCTGTTTTTGCGCCAGTCGACGCGGATTTTCGCAAAATTTTTTGCCTCCCACCGGGAAACGGGAGAGAAAGAAATTACGCGAGCGAAATCTAGCCGCGACTCAATCGAACCACTTCTGTATTCCCAGCAAAGAGAGCGACGTTCCTTTTTCGATCGAGCGTATCGAATAGTCGCGCCACGGTCGGTTCTCGTGTGAAGTTTTCTTTAAAAACACAGCGACCGTCGTTATTGCGCCGCGTCGCAGCGATCTCTCCGCTTCGTGCCGTGTCCACGTTCGTTTTCAACTGGTTCGTTCGTATCGTAAAAGTTGTCACACGGTTCGCACGCGCCGACAGTCCAGCGGAGCTTTTGTTTTTTTTTTTTGTCCAGCGAGGAATTCCCAATGGCCACTGGGATCTTCGTGTCATTAACAATTAACGAGTCGTATCTGTTTCTTGTTTGCGCGACTGGTCGCTCGTTTGCTCGCGTAGCCGTCCGCTCGGGCTGACGCTCGTTGTCCGAAACGAGTTTCGCGCGGTCCGTGTAGAGAGTCGGCTATTAGAATTGCAATGGAGTTGCCGTTAGACCTCGTGCCAATCGATATTCCGAAGCACCGATACGTTCGCCGCCTTTCCCGCGCCCACCCTCGCTCTTTCTCTCTTTTTATCACGCTGCAGAAATTTAGCAACGTTGTAAAAGTGGATTAGAGGCGTTACGTTTACCTTCAGCTGACCGTTTCGCCCGGTCTTTCACCCTTTTCAAAGGGGAAATTATTTCTACGAGCGGCTACACCGGAGGATGCGAACGACTCTCAGCTTCGAGGGGGGGGGTTAGAATGCTCGTATCGATCGGAGGGTTTCGGGATCAATCCGGGACGGAGGCTGAACGGGAAATGCGTTAACAAGTAATTAGCAGGTGATCGTACAAAGCAGCTTGGACGTCGATCGTATAAATAATTCAGGGAACGATCGTGGGCAGGGACGGAGGAGAGGTCAGGGCTGATGACTGGAAGCAAGCCAGCCGTTGACCCTGTTCGGAACTAATTAAAATTCCAAAAGCTTCCCTCTACTCACCGGCGAAGCATCCCTTGGACGAGCGGGCTTTGGCATTTAGAACGGGATTTATGGAGACCAGGCTGCACGGGCTGAAGCGATTGTTGTTTCGTTTGTCCCCGCTGGTGGCTCTGGCGAACATTATGAAATTTCCGTCCTCGCCCCCGGGCGAGCACTCGTCCGGGTCGTGCTGCGTCCGCGTTAACAGAAAGCGAAAACGTTAGACGGCGCAGCGGGATCATTTGTCATGAATAATGCGGCGGACGGGCGTCGCCATGCCGAGAAAGAAGCTGCAATTAACTCGGACGCTGCTGGCGTGCTTTTAGCCTTTTAATCGCCGTCGAGCAACTGTTGCTCCGTGAATTAAATAATCGGACTTTTGTCGCGTCTGAAACAGCCTCGATAATAACGGGTCACTCCGCCGTTACTGCCCGGCAACGATTATTATGGAACGGTTCCTTTGCTATCATTTCGCGCGCCGCTCCCTGCCACGCGAACGAACGAACAAGGGGGTGTTTTAAATTTCAAATTTCTTTCTCCAGAAACCAGGACGAGATGTCCGCGCGCCATTGTTGAGATCGCTCGCCTCGTGCACGCGTTCCTTTAACGAGCAACCCCACCCACGACTTTTACCGCCCCGAAATTTACCGTCACGAATCGCAACGGAAGCGGGGACGAAACGAAAAAGCTGTTCCAACGCGGTATCGAGCGCAAGTTCCAGCGATCGCACGGTGTCTCGAAAGCTCCCGGCCCCGAAAGTTTTCCTCCGATGTATTCGTTGTGTACGCGCGCCGACAACATGCAAACTCCTCGATGCGCTCGTTCAACTTACCGGAGATCCAAAGTTGTGACCGATCTCGTGTGCGAGGGTGACGTGAGAAACCGTCGGTGGTACGTGTTTGCCGTAGTTCAGGAGGGTGATTATACCGGTGTTCAGCGATTTCATGCTACCCCTGTAGTGCTGCAAGGCGAAATAGCGTTAGTTCGCGAGGGTAATCGTCCGAGTATCGCGGAACGATGTTATTTTTAGCCTCGAAAATCGGCCTCGTTCAACAGAGAACCGTTCAGGGACTCACCCCGTTCTTCTCGCAAACACCGCCAGCGTTCTTCAGGTCCCCGGTCCACGCGAGGCCCAGGGTGCCCTTCTCGAAATCGCGGTACGTGAACATGTACGACAAGCAGAACGCGTCGTAGTCTTCCTCTGGAAAAATTTCAATTAGACATTTTACGTTCCTGTCTATTCGCGGTCCCTTATTTTTCACCGGCACGCGCTAACGATATTCCATCCCTCGAGAAACGCCGAGGCAACCTTGGAAGACTCGGAACACGCGATGAACACGCTGGACATCAGTAAACAACCCTTCCCATTGAAATTCATGCGCGACGTTCATAGAATATTCATCGCTCGTTTCGCCCTTCTGTTCTTTTCTCCTCGCCCCTTCTACCCCGCGCTTTCTGTTCTTTTTTCAAATGCCACGAAAAAATTCTGCGAAGGTGAAGGATGAACAAAAGGGGTGGAAATGGCCGAGCCGAGCGGATCTTCTCTCTCCACCCTCACCTTCTCGTCCCCGTTTCGTATATTCGGTCACCGGACACCGATGATCCCTGGCGGAGGAAAGTTGCCGCGGCATAAAAGTTTCCAGAAATTAAATTACCAGACATTTCGGACGCCTGATTTATTATTTTTGCCGGATAACATCTCGGGAGGATGTTTGGCCGCGTCGGTTGTTGGGAATTCGAGACCCCCCTTCGACCCTCGCGGGCCTCGCCTGTCGCGTAAAATACTGCCAACGACAACGCGGAAATTAAAAACGAAATTAATTAAAGTACTGCGGGGGACGGCTGTTCGCTTTCGTCGTCGGGCCGAAAATATCGGCGCCGGGACACCGCGTGTTTGATTGGACGCGGCGAATTTCCCGTGGCGTCGCGAGTATAACGCCGCAGACTTTCCTCCATTAATCCTCCTGACGGATTAATGATACACGAAATTGATTCGGAGGACTCCCTCGGATCCTCTCCAACGCTTTTCGACGTCTCGACGCGAGCGTAATTAAAAAGCATCGTTTTCTATCGGCTGCAACGGTATTTCTCGGGACCTCGGAGATGGATACGAGAATCGTGCGAGATAAAAGCGTGAAAAGCGCGACCCATCCGGAGAACACAACCGACGCTCCTCTTCGCGCGATGCTTTTTGCAATCTGAAACACGGCGCGGAGCAGGCTTTTTGCGAGGGAAGAGCACAGTGCGGGATACGTGTTTGCGGTGTGGCACGTCTCAGGAGGCATATTTGGTTACTGGACGCCCGCGGCAAATGCGTCACGGTCCGTTGCCGCCCGTCCCGTGTCTCACCCTCCTTGTACATCGGTTATTGTACCGCGAGCTGTTTCATCAGGCAACAATTCCACGGTTCTCCCTCAATTTCAATTCGCCGCCGACCAAGACGAGACACCGTTGACTCGACCGTCGAAAAACCACCGCGGGGCTAGTCTACTTTTTGCCAATTGTCTCGCATCGCGACGTAATTGCACCCTCGAAACTTCGCCCCGTCTCGTTCGATCGATACCGCAGGTTTAACGCGCGCCACTCCTGCTAATAAGAACGCACCGTCTGTCTTCTCGACGTTCAAAGGTAGACTGGTATCCGCGCGACTTTCCGTCTGGTAGCGTACAGAAATTTTCCACGGCGCTACCAGACCGTGCTGAATTATAAACCGTGTTAGGCGAATAAACCATGGAGAGTCACGGAGAGCCGTGTCGCGGTCCGCGATAAAAGGCGACGGAATATTGGGACGGTGTGCCAGCGACGAACAGTTATTATTAAATGACGACGAGCCGTTATTAAATCAGCGAAATCTGGAGCGAAATACTATGCAGTCCATCGACGGCAGATGCTCCTTTGACGAGACGCTATTGTGCAACGCGAAACGACGTTATATTAACGCGACGGGTGATAAAAAAAAAAGTCTGCCTGACGTATTGTTGTATGGTACCCCTGGCGTCCAACCTGTGCAATCTGCATCGAGAATTCCAATGGAATTATGCGCGTACGGAATTTTTTCGCTGGAACGCAGCGCGCTACGAAGCAGCTGCGAATCGTTGATTAATTACAGACGGAACGGCGGAGCATTGTTTGATTGTACGGTCATCGCGGCGGTCAAGGAATATTAAAATTTCATCCACTGTTCCCTGGCTCGGTGGTATCCACCGTCCATACTGCAAGTGGCTATATTTTTCAACGTCAGTGAAAGAACGGCCGGATTTTTTTCATCTCAGCTGCAGATTGGGAGCGAAATTTTTTCGAGCCAGACCGTGCGTGGTGTTCGTAGATCGGTGCTAACGAAATGACCCGACAAGTGTTGTAGGGAATTTTTGGTTCTCGTTATTCGCAGACTTGATATTTCTCGTAACGAGCTGTTATTCGAATGTCCAAACCGTTAAAGAACGATCCGCGAGGAGGTGAATTACCATCTAGCCTCTCATTTCGAATCGTTGAAGCGAAGAACGCGAGAAAGATCATCCGTTCAGATTTACGAGAGTTTAGAATTTTTATGAAGCCTCTCGAAGATTGTTAGATAGTTTCTAGTCAGTTAAGTAGAATAACCTGCTCATTAGGCGGGCGAGAGCGACGCGAAACCAGCCAGGTAGAACAAGCGTTTCTCTAGTCAGACAAATGTAAGGGGTACTCCTGCGAGCAGCCGAGTAGAACGAGCCAAATTACGGTCGAGCAGAGGAAACAGGTGTATCCGCGGACTATTTCTAGTCCTACGAGTGGGACGCTTCAATTCGTAATTGATCAAAAAAATTCGGAACTGGCGAATGTTATCCGAGTCGAAAAACGGTCGATGCGAAGATTACCGATTCAAGGGTAAGACGGCACTTAATTTGCCACAGGGGGAAAAATAGATTCCGCGGAAGTGAAATCGGGCCGCGACCATGACCACGCAATCTTGCTTATTAATTATCGCGTTAACTGCAAACATTTCGGGGAAAATTACGTAATTATCGCAGACAATGCAAATTGAAGCTCGTCGGGGAACGCGTACACCGACGCGCTAGACGTAATTCATATTAGCGTTTTAACACAATCGATAATGCGCGACATCAATGCAACATAATTATAATATCCATAAATTATCCGTCATAATTGAGTATGGATTGAATCAGCGTTCAATTTTCATCGGAAAGAACGTCATCGTTTGAACTTTGAATAAAATAAGCAGAATTATACGTTGACCAGGTTTGACGGGCGCTAAAATCGCGGGGCGCCGTTCGCGCTGTTTGCGTATTTCATGAAGAATTATGCCCCGCTATCGATAAAAACGTATAGATAGAACGCGCCAGATGAAACGGGACAGTCTGTTGAGTCGAGCGAGTCTGTTCGCGCGCGAAATTTTCGTTCGATTGATTAAAGTTAGTTACTGAATCCAGAACGTCTGTCAGTCGAAAAATTCCTTTCAAGGACGTGCGATACTTATCGACTTATTTGCTCGACTACGGTATGAGATGAAAGGTGCCAGATCGAATTGGTCGGAATGTCCATCGAATCCGACTTGAATGACGACATATTATAACTTGGCAATAATTAATCCCATCTGTTGGATAACTTTAGCTTCGTTCCGTTGCAACTTTAACGCGATACGATCGCTTAGCTCTGAGTCAGTACACGAAGAATCAATCGACTGGAATGCAAGGAGATTCCGTCGAAAAGGATATCACGCCCGAGGTATTAGAGTATCCGGTACTTTTGTCCAACTGTTAGGGATATCCCGTGCAAATAGAAGCACTCTTGTACGAAACGGGGTGTGTCAAAAGTTTCTCGCCAGGCTCCACGAAACGAGCGTGGAGAGGTAGCAGAGACCGAGGGAACACGGATTCCGGAGATAAATCAAAGGTACGGAAGAACCGTAGGTTCCGTTTGACATTTCCGGAGGGCCGTTGGCCAGGAGAAAAAGAAAGTCGAGGAAGAGGAAGCTACAGACGATTAACTGGCTATTTCTAGTCGCGTCCGGCGAGGAAGAAACGGGGCTGCCATCTTGCAGCATCGCGTGTCCGTTTTCGTCTCTGTAACCCGACTTCTTCGAGAGCTTATTAACTATGGCACCGGGTAACGATCAACGGGACCGTTCGCGCGACTGTGAACGCCTTGTAGAATTGCGTCGTCGTTAATTTCGCGTCAACTTATCCCGCGCGAGCGTTTTAATTAACGTCTTAGTGGGAGGCAATGGTTTACTCACCGGAGAACAGCTCGAGAAACTCCTCAACCCCGTAAGTGCCGGTGAACCTGTAGCTCGGATCGTTCAGGGCGCCTCCACCGTGGACCTTGACGCGTTTTATCATGAAACTGATGTTGTCCGGCTGTCCATCCTGATTGAAGTCTGCGAAACAGCGATCTCGAATTAATCTCCAAAATTTCGTGGAGCAGAAATTCGCGAGGGTCGAGAGGAGCCACTCGTCTGGGTAACCGATAGCTGATAACGAAAATCAGCTGGGGCGGCGGACGAGTAATTTTCGGATTCTCTCGGTGATCAGCGTGTTCTCGAACGTTTCGGCCGTCGCGTGGCGGAGGGCATTTAATCAAACACCTTCGCCGCAGGAATACCAATCGAAACTGGAAAAACGGCACCGTGACACGCGATCGTGATTCCTTTCCGCCGTCGAACCTGTACGAACGAGCGGCGATCCCGTGACTGCACGAGCGCAGAACGAACGCACGAATCTACGTTCATGGATCTCTTCGATCCGATGGTATCGAGGGTTAATTCGAACGTCGCGAGGAATTACACCCCCGGTGTAATTCTATGCCGCGGAGGATTCATTTTTCGCTCGAGCTTGAAAGGTTCGATCTTTAATCAACGAAATCGGCCATCCGGATCACCGTTACGCATTAGAATGCCTCCGTGAGCACGGTTTCACGAGGTTTTCCGTCTCTTTAAACGACGCCAGGTCCCGTGGCAACGTTTCCAGGTCGACGCTAGGTGCATACGCAAGCATCCTACCCAAACATCAACAACGAGCATCGTTACATCCATATCTCGTATGTAATATACATGTGCTGTCGGTAATTAACGCTAAGACCATTGTATCCAAGTTTGATGTTGCATTTAAACAGCCATGCGCCTTCGCGGTGCTTGCCAGCGACTGCGTTGGCGAAAATATCGCTGGCGCCGGGTTCAACTTCGAGCGAGGGCTTCTTACGCGGCTAAATAATGCAAACGGAACGCTCGGGAACGGGCGGGTATGAGCGAGGGTAGAAATTTCAAGGTATCGAGAGTTAAACATTCACGGGGGGCCGTTGTTCCATGCGTTTGTTTCGCCGATCCATCTCAAATATTTGCGCAAACACGCGGGATTAATTCCTGGTCCGACCGCAAGTAGAACAGAACCGCGAATGGTCGAGCGATCGAGAGAGAATCTTGGCGATGTGGAAGAATGCCACCCGGTGGAACTGCTCGCTGGCTGAGTGCGGTAGAAACCGAAACAGCGACTGGTCGGACGTTCAAGAGAGGGGACAATCGATTTTTAAGAAAGACCAGTAGAACGAATCACTATCTAGTCAGACATCCCCGCTAAGTTTCTTCCCGAACAAGTGTACAGCGCGGCAAGTTTTTGTTCCAAGAGAAGTTCAGACGAATGGTCTCGGGGACCAGAAAGGACTATACCCGCGAGACACCGCCAAGAAACTTGTTTCGAACGGCGCATCGAAACGGAAAGAACGAAACGGCCGGCTGTTTATTATTAAACAGCTGAACGCTGGGACGATCGTCGCGTGAAATTCATGTAACCTTGTTCCGGGCTCGCGTTCCGCTGTCGTAAAAAATTACTTGGCAAACAAATAAAGGGGTAAATGGGTCGCGTGACAGGTGTCTTGGGCATAAATTTCTTTTTTCCTTTTACGCGAGTCTCGAGATAAAGATCGTAAACGCGAGCGACCGCCAGGGCGTTCCACGTTGTAATGACTGACGCTGGGCACTTCCACCTTCGCCCGATACCCGTTATCGCGTTACCCTTTTCGACCCTAATAACAAGAACGCCACTGGTTCGTGCAGCGTTGCGTTCACGGCGTTTACGCGGCGGGTTCGTTGCGCCTTGCTCTCGTTGAAGCTGCGGCTGGTTAAATTTCTATTCCGAACGATCGGCACGATGGCGCAGAAGACAATAGTTCTGTGGGTAAATTATGCGGTTCTGGAGCGAGATCGCGGTTGGGGGAAATAATCGAGAAAACGCGGGATCATGGCGCAGCACAGGGAGCGGGAAGGGCGCTCCTTAATCGCGGCAATTCCGGATCTCTCGTCAGACAAGAGCGTTTAGCTAGGAGGACTGGTTGTACATATCGCGATGGGAAGAGAGTTAATGCCTTCTAATCCGGAGACAAAGGGAGGCACGTTCGGGCCGCCATTTCCGAGGGGTGGTCGATCGGTCATCCGAAATGCTCGCGTGTAGAGATGGTCGATAATCGCGCGACCATCGTCCCGGAAACTCGACGCATCCTACCACGCAACCTACAGAGTGGAGCGTAATTTCTGGTACCATCGAAAGGGCAACGATCGAAGCCAAATAATGTATGCAATTTCGTCGTAGACGGTCGTACAAGTTTAACGAAACACGACCGCGACGATTTATTCGATCCGCGGACGATCGTATGCTTTACTACCGACAGCAGTCGCACGGCAAACCTGGCCTCACCCTGTACATTCAGACAAAACGAGTCGATCGTAGAGGGAACTAGAGGAAGACGGAAAGCGTCGTCGGGAAACCGACTTTATACGCGAATCGTAGGACGGAGGAGATAGGGAATCCTAAGTAATGCATCGAGCTGGTCCGCGTGTAGGCACGGCCACGCTACGTTAAACACGGCTCAGTCACGAGATACAAATATTTGCTCGTTGTTACGTCAGGTGGTGCGGCGTTTAGAGCCCTTCTGGCCTGCTCGCCCCAGTCCGCCTCTCACTTAATATTCGTGGCCGGGCGCAGCGCCGGCCAAATGAGATTTTCAGGAACGCTTTCCACTGATTTGCGCGGGGCTTTGTTCGCTGCGCGTTCAACGGGGTCCATCGATGAGGCTGATTGTTTCTCGGTCGGGCTCCCGGGCTGATGATGTAATTGTATTAAACGGCAGATGGTATAATTTGCGCGACCAGCCACGGAAGAGAGCGAGCGGCGCGGCGGAACGCGTCGAGGGAATCACTTGGGAGACACCGGTCGGGATAAATGGACACGGAGAACGGTGGATAATATTCGGCCCTCAGGACCGTATTCTTTCGACTGAGAGGACAGAAAGCAATTTCTACAGGCACCGCCAACTTTCCACCTCGATTATTTCTTTCGCCTGCGCCAGTTCCTTGCTAACCATCGTTTAAAGTTTACGCGTTAGGTGTGTGTAGCGGCGCAATAAAGTTTTCGCCGAATCAATCGGTCAACGTCAGACACAGAAACTGACATTAATCGGTCGCAGCGTAGAAAGGAACCGCGGTAAGGCTAAGGAACATTCATTTCCCCCGATCACCGCTGGCAGAAAGTTAGTTTAACTGGAAGGTCCGGAAGAAAGTTTTAATTGGTTTGCGAAGTTATTACAGTGGAATGAGACAGAAGACGCGCACTTGTTAGTTCGGATGGGGGGAGGGGAACGTTGCCGATTGCTAACCCCCACGTCCGCGAAGACGGAGGAATTTTCATTGCTATCTCCTCGTGCTTCATACGACCGCCATTACAGACATTCCGCCGGACGATTTAATGCCCTCTGAACAGAATCAATTTTCAATAACCGAAGCAACGATCGTGGTACGCTCACCTGTGTATCTGTAAATAGAGTTGACACGCTGCACGTGACGCGTCATCACCTCGATGCAGGCCTCTTCGGACTTGTAATGATTGAAGAACGTGTGGTCCGCTTGCAAATATAACATACACGTGGTTTTTTTTGGATCCACAGAGGTTCGTTTGCGCAGCACTCTGGAGTATCGTTCTCTGTACAACCTGGTTACAAAGAGATTACTTTCACTGCTGGCTGTACTCGCGAGCCGCCGCTAGAAACGTCGATCGGATCCGTTCGGTTCCGACGAACGTTGTCGTTGTTAATTCGATCCCCGATTCCTTTCACCCGCCCGCCGAAATGAATTCTTGCAGACAGCCGTTGCGAAAATTCCGCACATTTCATTCCGAACCCCGTTTCGTTTTACCAGCGCGGCGTTTCGGAAATTAAATTTTTAAATTCCAAATCCCGCGAAGCTTCGACAGCGGGATAACTAGATTATCGGCTTCAAAGGTGAGCCAGAAATTCCCAATTTTTACGTACATATCCGAGAGATGGGAAAAAAAAAATATATGACCTTTTGCGTTACGTTAGACCCGATCCGAGCGATATTCGAGCGATATCCCCCGTGCTAGTAACAAATCAAACTTTGCGCCCGAAAGGGGAGTCGATCGCTGGAACGTCCGATAACTCGGTCGCGGCTGCGTTAAATTGGATCGAATCGATAATGGTGTTTGCTCCTCGTTTTTTTGACAGTTTCATCGCTACGCGGTGCCGCGGCGTCGGATAATCTGGCTCTCCTCCGTCGGAAATGAGTGTGCTCTTTAAATGGGGGGGCGCAAGCACCGCACGGCAAACAGGCGAGGAGCGGAAACGGATGAATCGTCGGGACGATAAGTAACCGTTGCGCTTTTCTTCGCGACGAGCAACTTTCTTTCCCGGACTTGGCTTCCGAACGGCTGCTGGAATATTTCATCGACGTGTTCATCGGAACGGGCTAAATGGAACCGGGAATGGAAACGCGGATGGCGACCTGGAGGGTTGAGGAAAGAGCCGGAGGGGACGCGGCGAAGATTTAAGAAGGATGAGAGAACGGTGATCGAGAACGAACGAAGGAACGAACGACCGTGTAAAACTTTTACAAGCTGTATAACTTTTTATATTTTAGAACTTTCAATTGGTTGCGTGAAGGGAGTGGGGGCAGGGGATTTCAATTAGCTGCATCGCGAGACTCCTCGCGTAGATACAAGTGAAACGAGTCGGCGCATGGCCAGACGCGCGGACCGCTCCTGGCTGTAACTTCAACAAGTAGCGTCGGATCGTCCTAATCGGACGAACGATATCCTCTCTCGCGTGATCATTACGCGTCTAGTCGATACACAAAGCTACGAACGATACGAATTACCAGGTTATCCGAGTAGTAACGTTATTTCAGCGCCATGCTTCGCGAGAGGAATGACATTTTTATCGTAGCTCGCTAGAACCATCTGTCATGTTTTTCTAGACAATCCTTTAATCCATTTTTCAAATAACGCTTTGCCTCTCTAATTAAAAATAAACACTGCGAGCGATCAAACTTGGCCGCGTTTGACAATTTTTAGAGCCGACCCCTGACACTTGCCGACCTTTAAAACCTGTTCCACATCGCCGGCAGATACAAAACGACGCTTACGCGATGGCTTAATTGGATAGAGAAGCAGATTACCTATCGAGCAGCTCTAAATTGTGCGAGCTCGCCGTGGGGTCCTTCTTCCTGGCGTCCTTCGGATAGAATCCCGGCTTGGCGCGGGGCTTCCCGTCGTTCAGGTGTTGATGAAGCGGCCGCATTGTGTCCCCCAGATATCCACTCCACGTTCTGTTCGTCCTGCAAACGATTTTTCGCTGGTAAGCGTTCGGAAAACTACAACGCGGCCGAGTGAATCCCTCATGCCGAACCGATCGGCTCCATCGGGCCTGGATAAACGAGAGGAATCGTCGTGGATGCGGCTAGGGTAGATAAGGGTGACATATGTCGCGTAATACGTAACAGGCTGGGAGCCAATTTACTTCGAGGATCGTTTCTATCGGGCCTCCTCTCGAATCGTTCACGTTCGCTTCAAGGCGACCGGAAATCGCGGCGGGTATTCGCAATATTCCTCCTTTCGCGACTATTTCCTTCCATTTTCTCGCCCTCCTTTCGCAACGCTCTACTTTTTGCGAGTCTCTTTTATACACCGACGGAATTTTCGTTTTCGTTTTTTTTTTTTTTTCTTTACGAGGTCTCTTTTTTTTTACCGCATTCGTTTAATCCCTCGCGCTGCGCGTGACGCGATTTCGAGAATTCACCGATGGCGGACGAAACGGGCGCTTAAAAGTATTTAGAGGCTCGCGTCACGCTGCTCCAACGGCTCCCGATATAAAGCATAAACGGCGGATTGTTGCGCGCGTCGAGGCGGATCGCGTACTTTCTTCTAAAATTGTTTTCCGCGCTCTCTGACCGGAATAACCGATCAGGTCGAACGGGCGCACCCTTGAAACTCACTTACCCTCTCGATGAGCCTTCGGATTTCGATCCCCGTCGACCGCGGAAATGACGAACGAAGCGAGAACTAGAGCCAGGCGGAGACCATCGGAATTTCGTTTGAAACAGAAGTACGGACGGGAGTGAAGCGTGGCCAGGCTGTTTATCACGAACGGAGTAATTGAAACAACTCGTGATCTCCTTCGTTCCAGGCCGACTGTTCCCGGACCGCCTCGGCAAACGTTATCATTAATCGAAGTCAAGAAGCGGTTCGAATCAGCACCCGGAACGCTCAACGGGGCTCTCCTCTAATTGTGGCCTGGCGCCATCCGCGCATGTCCCACGGAAATCATCGGTTTCCCTTGAAATCCCTTTGAACCGCACTGGTTCCCTACTAATTCGGTAAACTTCGACGGATGACGGTTCGTTCGATTAATACGCCGCGAGACTTTGACCGCGCGACAATGGGATCGCTTTAATAATCCTCGAATTGTCGGGGCGCGGGCACGTAAAACTGGAAAGCGTGCTCCGCCCTGCGGTCGGCCGTCTTTGCGCCGAGGTGCTTCTGAAATTCTATTAAACCGCTCGATGGATGCTAAGCTGCCGGTCGATATTTAGTTTACGCGAGGAATATCGGATGCGTTAGATCATACGAGGGGATACATCCAAATTGCATGCTAAGCTCTCTCTTAAACGCGATGCGAGGTTAAATTCGGCTCTCTGAGCGTTAGATTCGATTTAGTCGCGTAATATCGAAAGGAGTATAAGCGTGCGGCGGTGTATTTTATTTTATTAAAACTGGACACGCTGGAGCTTCGCTGTATCGTCGAGCAATTAGGTTAGAAGCGAAGAAACGGCTCACCTTAGCTCGTTCAACGTGTTCTCGCGCAGGAGCTCGCTCGCGCAAGGATAACTGTCGCGGCGAGGAACGCTCACGTCCACGGACCGATACGCGATCGTATGGTGATGCACATCGTCCATCGTGTCTTTATCCTCGCCGTCCTGTCGATGGCATACGAGAGGAGCGTATCTGTTGGCTGGCTCGATGTAGATCTCGTCGGAGGTCGTGAAGATGGCCCCGTCGAACAAACCTTCCTCCGTCACGATCCCATGAACCGACGAGTTCTCGTCGTCTGAAAAAGAGGAAAAGGCAAACGCACATATACACACACGTACACACTGGCATTGTTATTTAGATCGTAGAAAAAGCTTCGAAGCTTTCCTCCGTAGAAAGAAACTCCGATTTTCTTAGCCGCGAATTCTCGAGGAAGGCGAAAAACGCGATCGGCGCTGATATCCGGCGCGTCCGCATGCTCGACGAGTCACTCGGACTGTCTTTTTCTTTGAAGCGTTACCAGCGAGCTCGTAAATTGTGAGATTTACGTGCGCAAGAACCGCGTACGAGCGAATCAGCGTTTATATCACGTTTGCCCGCTCGGACTCGCCCGCCGCGTCTGTGAATTTATATTCGGTTGATTCGTTGCATCATCGTAGCGTATCGGATCGATGATGCATCGACGGGTTCCGCACGTGCGATACGATCGTTCGCTGTTTATGGAGCATTTTCTACGAGCCCCCATCCCGTCATCCCGCGTTCCTCGATGTTTCACGGAGAATACCGCGAGCAGAGACGAGCCTCGCGTAGACGACGTTTAATTAGGCGGTTGAAAAATCTGTAACCGGCTAAAGTGATGCGGCCGCGTGACTCGTTCGTTACTAATGCAAATATGTACGCGTACAAACACGGAACCGCCGCGTTGGTTTTCATACATCCGCTAACGTCCGTAACCCCTGTTGTGCAATATTTAATTGAAGTTTAATGTCGAGATTAAACGTCCGCGGGCATGCATTATTCATTAGTCGATATTTACTTGGAATTTAATGCGGTTGTCGAACAACCGTAGGTGCGAGCACGTGAGACGCAACGCGCCGGGCATAGGATCGAAGCGAGACAAAAATCGCTTGGTAAACTTTATCAGAATCCAGGAGGAAACATCGATGGGAGTTTTATGGTATTACGCTTTAAATTCTTTCCGAGGAGTATTCGATTACGGACGTTCGTTCGTTTTGTTTTTTCCATTCTTAACAACCGGCTCTATTGAATTCTTTCTTTATTAAAAATTTGATTAAACGCCGATCCGTACGGATTCGCTTATGCTTCATCGCGATTGTCTGTTTAAATTCGGCCGTCGTACAGTTTGAACGCGGTGAAAATAGATTTCCTCGCTCGTCGTCGCTGGCACGTCGAGTTCGCCGGTAAATTTTTCACAATCCCCGGCGTTTTCCACGGACGCGGGCCTATTCGAATGGATAATTGAATTTTTAATGCCTCAACGCCGGATGTCTTTCAAATCGAACAATTTGTTAATCCCAGCGAAACGAAACGAAACGAAATTGTCCACGAACGCGCGTTCAAGCTACGCGCCGTACCTCCGGAACCGATTACCCTCGCCGTTGGTTACTCTTTATTGGTTAACTTCGAGTTAATTAATTATCACGTTCCGCGAGATTCCACTGGCAGCCCTCGAATAACTATCAATATTAATAGCATAAATTTCGACTCGCGCAGTAATACTGTTTACAATATTGTTTGTACAGTTCCGTAGTGTAACATGTTTACGTGGTATTATTATTGTAATTTCGGCTACGCTTATGGAACATTTATGGAACAACGCGGGACCAGGGAGGCATTAATTTCTGATTTATCTACGCATTAATACGCAAACTTTCGTCCATGCTTTTATGTAATCCTTTCGCGGTGCGATACAAATTTCGAACGATACTGGCCATTACATTTCTATTTGGAGATGCACCAATTTCGGTTACTCCTCTGTGCGTGCAAGCTCCCATCGGCAGATTGTTTCGCGCGCGGCTCTCTCTCTCTTCTGAAACGAGACTCTCCTTCCGCGTCGTTGTTTCCGAGAGCCGTGTACAAACAGAACGTACAGGAAAAAGTAAACCGAACGATAGGGGATTGTTACGCGGAGGATGAACCTCCCCCGTGGTATTTACGGTAGCAGACGACGTGTGCAGCTCGGTTAATTGCGACGGCTTTAATTGTTCCATTAAAATAAGAGATCGAACCGTAAAGTCGGCTCGAAGTGTATAACGGATTAATTTTCTTACGTTCTTATCCGTGTTTCGCAGGGAGTTAGAAACTTCCCTCGGTGTTACATCGGACGAAGGCGAAATCTGAACGGCAAACACTGGTTCGTATCGAAAGGCGAGAAATCAACCGTGTCAAGTAAATCGGTCAACGCGGCCGCGTATCTCGAATGCTGGATCGGAAGGGCGAAAGAAGCCTTGGGCATTCGTTGTAGCGAGGAACTATGTATTTCGGTGCATCCGTAAATCAATGGGCTTTTGATCACGGTCCCTCGATAATTGCTGGCTGCTGCTTCTAACTGGATGGCCGCAGTTTAACCTGCTAGATTATCGCCAGTTGCCAAGGCTGCCAGCCCGCTATGCTCCATTACCTAACCTAGGGACGCTCAGACGAATTAACGCAGGCGAACGATATTTTAACCCGCATCACTCGCGATAAACGTAAAAGTTAATTAACCGGGTTCGCGAAAAATTAGGTCAGCTTCCGAGATATTCGTTGGGATAACGATATGAAATTTATTTTTGACTTTCCCTCGAGCTGTGGATCGGTTTAGATATTCCGCGAAGGTTCCCACGCGCTCGACAAATTCTGAATAACCGCAGAAGTTCGTTTGAAGAGCCAGCCGCTTTCGTTACTGGGATACTCTAATTTTATTTCGAAAATCATGCTAACTTTTGCTGGAGATGAAAAGAGAGAGAGAGGGAGTTTCTCGTAGTCGACAACGTTCGTATCTCTCGGTCACGTTACGTCGTGACACACGTTTTCCATGGATTTCCAGGTTCGCTTCCATTCACGGTTTTCGCTCGGGGCTTCCTAAGCCGCCATATATTGTAAGTTTTCCCCATTGTCCACAGGGTTTCAATGCTTTTCCTATACCTTGGCGATTTTACGGACTCCCGTTCGAACGTAACGCGTGTTCGTCCGACGACCATCGAACACGCACGCGTTCCATGCTATCAGTTTTATCCGATCGCGACGAATTACAATGCCCAGCTGGTGATCCGACGAACATCTCGATAAATCTTTATTTCTCCATCCTTCGCGCCATGATTAAACGAGTCTGTCTGCAGGAATCGCGACGTAATTCTGCCTGGAGACCGACCAGAGGCAGGCATTAACGAGCTCCATTCTCGGTTGATGATCGCAATAGCAACTGTGCGAGGAGTTTCTCGACGAGAACCGTGCGTTGTACGAAAGATGCGGATCCAGGTATGCAAACACCGAGTCCATCGAACGGTAATAAATTTTTCACGCGAGTCGGACCAACACGGATAGATTTGCGAGCCGCGGGATGCCGGCGAAGTCGATCGCGTTAGTTATCGAGGTGGAAAATAATGTGATGAATAATGGAGGATACGCGGCTCGCGATATGTACTCCGACGATGGACGCAGACGAGGGCATCGGAGGGCGGCGAGCGTGTCAAAGGAGAAGTAACCCTGTGCAAAGCGTCGGAGCTGTCAACTAATTCGCTTCTACAGCCATCCGCTAATCGGTACAATGCCGTGGCACAACTTGGTACGCAGCTCGACGAGTTCGCAGCGCTCGAGTTCCACGACTCCAAGTTGCGGGCAGAAAGTAACCGAGCCAAAACTGTTGTCGCAACGCACGAAATTCCTCCCGACCGTGGGGTAGTTTATCACCCGCTTATCCGCCGCAATTTGTCCCTTTAAGAGCCGTTGGATAGGGGACAGGGTTACACGTAAACGCGCGTACGCCGGCCGGTGTTTTAAATGCAAAATTGAGCCGGTCCGGGCCACCCCCTCCCCCCCTCCTTCCCCCGTTGGCGATGGAATTTAATTACAACGATCTGTCGTCGGGGGAACGCGCGGCGGCCGCTCGAAAAGCCAATCGTATTTCGACGGGTTCGAGTGACCAACGTGTTGATGGAAAGTCGATAACGGGTGGCAGCCAGCCTGTTCCCGGTTCGCGCGACGTGCAAACGACGCGCCCTCCAATCATTTCTCTTGCCCGCACGAAATATACACTTTGCACCTACGGGGCCCGCGATTCTGCAAGTGTTACGCGGAGACAGATAAACCGTCCTACCCGGAGTGATTTATGAGCCCGGGTCCCGCTCATGTAAATTGCTCGAAATCGCGCGAATGTTTCAGCCACGACCAACCCTTCCCCTCGTCTGCCACGCATTCCTGGCGTAGCGGGCTAATAAAGGGGAGGGCCGTGCATCGGTATTTCGCGTTCGCTTATCGTCGAGCTGGGAAGAAGTCGAGGGTGCAACGACGACGTCCCCGGTGTTCACGGTTTTTCAAAGCGAAAAGGCCGATTGTAACGCTCGGTTACCTGAAACTGTGCCAAACGGACGATCGAAGGGTGGCTGGATATTAAAAGAAAGTCCCTTTGAGATACAAATGGAGTGAAAAGGTCGGCAATTTTTGGCTCTGAATCTTTCATTTCCCAGTCCTGGCAGACCCCGGTAGCCCGGAGAGGTACGCTATTTTCTTGTTGCCCGGGGATTATCCCCGGAGGAAAATAAAATTCGGCATTTCCGTCGCGACGACGTGTACACGTGTCCGTGTTTGTGTGCGCGCGTGTGAATGCACGCGCGCGCGCGCGCGCACCTCTTGCTTCTTCCCTTCTTTCCCGGTCGATCGGATGTAAAACGCTGGATATACCTAAGATGGAGAACGCAGACATCTCTGTACGGTTCTGAAAGGCTCCCGTAGAAAGTCCTTCGTGGTAAATCACTCGCTCTCGATCGAATCCCTCTTCCTCTCCTCCGGTTTATCCATTTTCAGGATCGCAAACGAAGGGATTCGACGTGAGCCGTGACACCGCCGAGCCGCGCGCCGCTTCGATACGTTCTCCTTGCATCGACGTCGATCCCTTTTGGAATTTATGTGCGTGCGACGGCTGGGGAAATTTCGAGAAAATTCCACCATCGTGCCTTCTTTTATCTCCCGATGGGACTGCGGCAGCCCCCTCTGACTTCCGCCAGTTACCAAGCCGCTTCCCGTTCGACTGTGCAACTTCCAGGCCAGCGTTGCGTTTAATTTGTATCGTAACAAACCCGCCTGTCGATTTACTCTCCACTCGAGGCCTGTTATTTGATGTATTTTCATTGAAAAACGCAGGTTCCCCGTTCGCGAGGTAACGAACGATTCGCGAAATACCGGCGATCCCTCCAGCCGCGGTTCATTTCAATTTGTAAAGCAATTAACGAAATTATTCCGAGAAATATCAGAAGCCTCAAGTGGACTTCAAACAACGTACGAACTTTAAATGCAATTTCACCCACCGGCGGCGTATATAAGCTCAATTTCGTTGGCGGTGCATTAGAGTCCTCGACCCGGCGGCGTCTCCCAATTATTCAAAACTTAATGCAGACCGTATCCACCCTCTCAAAGTCTATATATCCAGCCCGAAAAGTGGATCTGGCTTGCAAAGTGACAGAGCGCTCCCCGACACTGGCTACGTTTCAGGCAGCTCAGCCTTTTCACCGTTTCCTTTTCACTCTTTCCGCCGCTCCCTCCTCTATTTCTATTTCTTCCCGCCTGCGCACCCTTACTCCCGCCCTCCACCTGCCGACCCTCGATCTCTTTTTGCTCGTCCCGCATCCCCTTTCGCTCCACGACTTTATCAATCTTTCTCGCGCAGACGGACGCGCCTCGCCTTCTTTTCTTTCCCGCACGCAACCTCTCCTCTGTTTATCCGCGTGAAAGCCACTCCTCCGCGAATCGAGATTCCTCGAATCCGTCCAAAAGACCGAACCCCTCTGTCCTCCTCCGCCGAGCGGGGCTCATTCGCGGAAGTGCAAACGCGAAATTCCACCCTTCGTCGCTGCTCGAGATCTTGCCTCAGAATTAAATCCCGTTGCTCGCTCAATTTATTTACCGGATCCTACGAGAATCGCTCTTATTCTGACCCCTTTACATTTCCACTTGTTCCGACCGATTCCGTTAAACTTCCCGCCTTGTCTCGCTGAACGCTGAGAGTTTAAGGAGGAACGGGGCGTACGCGCGCGCTATTCGCAGTTTCGCCCTTCGGATCGCAACGGCCGCCCGTTACACCACTCGCCCCCTAACGAACCGTTTGATAGCTTCGTAATATCTCGGATTATTGTCAATACGGGAAATAAAGGGCAGTCGAATGAATCACGAATACGCGTCACGTGGCCGGTTAGATAACGTAGTGCCGGGTGTTCGATTTTCAGATCGACGTCATTAATTCCCAGCGCACGTCGCTATTTAACCCGATTCGATTCGATAAATCGCCGCAGAATGTTGCTAATTACCCGATAATAATTGCGCGGCGATGGTGGGCTAATTTGTGTCGTTTTCGAACTTCACTCGGAATTGCCAGCCGCGGCTCGCCTGTCTTTTCGCCTCGGCGCATCCCTCTCGCACCTTTCCGCTCGCCCCCTGCTCGCCTAATACGTGCGTCGAATATCTCGGCCGATTCATTTGCCGGGGCGCGGCCGCGAAAATTTATCGCCGCGCCTTACCCTTTTTTTTTTACCGTCGCCGTATTAATATTACGTGGCCACGTTTCGTCGTTGAAATTATTCGGAATTCAACCGTGGAGAATTCCCACGTTTAATTCCACCCTCCCGTTCGCCCGCTGGGAACGATCGAACTTTGCGCGCCTTCGAAAAATAATTTTAAACGCTACTCACTGCAACCGTGGCGTCGCAACTTCCGGGACGTGCTCATCTTTTTCTTTCTTTTTTTTTCTTCCCTCCCTCTCTCTTTTTCGGAGAAGCTTTTAGAAAGTTGACTCCACTTGACCCGCCCCTTTTATTTTCCACTGGGAATCAGCTTCGAAGAATTAAATCTTCTTTCATCGAACAGCGCCGACCGTTTCAACGCCGGCGTAACAAACTTTCCCCGGGACTTTTCCTCCACTTTACGCAACCGTTTGACAAACTTCCGATTCTCTTTCGCGACACGCTCGAATCGATATTTCCTTTAATGTTACGGCGGACCACGACTCGTAAATTCCCCTCGAAACGCAGATATCGCTAATGTCCCGATTATTCTACGAACATCCGATAGATATGCCAGTATCAGTAGTAATGGTCAATAATTCGAACCCTCCAGTGGTTAGAACGAACACTCGGCATTCCCGTGCACGATACACAACCGGTTCTCGATCAATTTCGCCGGTGACTGACAGATTTGTTCCATCCGTAGCGGGATGCGGTAGATCCGCGCGTACGTATCAATCCGGCATAGTCTTATTCCCGTCAAAACGATATTTATTTTCTGTCAGCGCATTAGAACGCTCGCGCTCTGCGGCGAGCGGATCGGCGGTTGCGAAAATTAATGCTGATGCCAGGAGGAAACGGGTCGTTATTCGGGGCCCGGTTTAAGTGGTGAAACCCTCCCAATCAACGCCGGTGATTGATGCGCCGCTCATCGGTACACCCTTTGTGCTGTATCGCGCGGATAGGCGCGTCACTCTTTAACAATAGTTTTGCACCCTTTCGACGGTGGCCCGTCATAATTTGTCGATAACAGCGTCGAACGGCCCGCCACAAATCTTCGGCTCGCCGCCGCGCGACACACCTTTATCGGTTGTCCCGCGTCATTTTCCGCCGGATCGACTAATTGGAACGGTCCTCGTTTAATCGCCGGCGCTGCCCTTCGACGTTACCCACTAATATCTCCTGCCTGGCCACCGAGAGGGGGAGTTTTCCCGCGCGACCGACGCGTGCGTGCGAAACGCTAACCGCGCGCCGCGCAAACACACGAATCCGGTCGGCTCGTTAGAGTTCCGACGGACAGAGAAAATGTATCGCGTGTTAGAAAAGCTTGGTTCCCAGCCTGGCTCGGTGTAACGGAGATATCAATTTCCTCGGAGGCCCTGGTTTCGAACAAAATCGATCCTGAGGGGGTGGGGACGATAAACGGAGAGGCCGCGCGGAATCATGAAATCCCGTAGACGGCTTAATTGCTCGAGTTTCGGATTCTATCAATCAGCTCGCTAATTGGACCAGTCACGGCCTCGTTATGCAGCAAATTAGTGGTCACTCTGCTGACAAGATGGCGAATCGAGACGCGAAGATGGGCTATTTCGTTGTCATTGCGTAACTGGATGCGCCTTCTCATTAGTGCCTCGACGTTGCACGCGAACCAATCTTCCCCGCGGGAATCGTCAAAAATCCGATGGCTCGAGCTAATACAGTCGACCACCGAGTGGTGAAAGTCTCGACGGGATCGAAGTTCAGACGACAGCGAGACGGAGGAACGTCTCTCCGCGAAATACAAAAGTAATCTCCGCAACCGGAGAGGGTATCGCCGTGGAACAAAGTCAAAAATAGGGCTGTCAAGCGTCGACTGATAAGTGGTTGACGCGAGCTATAATTTTCCACGAGGAAAACCACTTAAAAGGCGATCGAACTGCATGGAAAACGGATCCTAACGAGGTCCCCAAGGAAATCTCACCGGAGAAATAACGACGTTGTCACTAGCTCGTGTTTCTTCCCCAGATCCCGCCCCGGCGGGGCATCCCCAGAGGATCCTTCATTTCGCGCGACCTCTCGTTTTATCGACTCGCTCGTTTTTGGTCGAGTCGTCGACTGGTTTTCGTTGCGACGCCGGAGCCGAAACTCTCCCGACACGCTCGGCCGTGATCCACCCCCACGAAACTTTCCTCATCGGAATGTTGGCATCATCGCCGCAAGCTGACCAATCGAATCGAAACACGTCGTTCAACTTTTGATCGAAACGACGTGCACCACCGAGATGGTCGCGTACGCGCCACGCCACGTAGCTACCTAACGCCGAGACGCCACCGTATAATAACCTCAGCTTCTAACGAATAGTTCGATAAAGATTGCGTGACTCCTTGATTACAGCAACGTGAATCGCAATTACCATGGACGAGCGTTCGCCGCAAACACTTTTTTCCCCTCTTACCCTTTCTCTCTCCTACCAAATTGCAATCTCCGCCAGCTTCCTGGACGGTATTTGTTATGCAAAGTTTCATTTTATACGGAAAGGTTAGATAACAAGTTCTTCCTTTCGTCTGCGAGTCCCTCCTTTCGTCCCCAGGCACAATACGACGTTCCATTCCAGACGTCACCATAGAATGCACGCTTCGAACGAGACGTCCTTGATATCGGGGCCCCATGTACAACCGGTCAATCGATCGGGCGAGGAAAGTCATAAACGGAGCAGAGCTTTTATTCTCGTGCACCGCATACTTGAAATTCCATCTCCCAGGCAAGAATACTTCGCTTTGCAAGGCGCATTCGAGGGAAATGTACTTTATGCGTGCACCATAGGGGCGAGGGGAACCCATTTGAAAAGCAAACTTCATTTGAATGCGTTCAGTAGATAGCACGTACGTAGACGACGAACACACGATCGATCGCCGTGAAACCATGTCGAGCATTGATCGATACTTTCACGCAGGGACAGCTGATCGATAATTCTCGTCAATCGTTCGTGGGTTGCGAATGTGTCGGCGAGGTTCGAATTATTCATGATCGAAAGAATATTCTATTCGACAAGTTACAACTTGTTAACACGTCCGCGATCTTCACGGTTACATCCACGTATACATATGTACTTTCTCGTCGGATTGCATACCTCGCGATGATATTTTGATCACGATTTCACGCGTAACTCTTTCATCCGCGTTTTTTTTTTTTTTGTTTTCAAAGGCTAAGAGAGATTGCAACGCAGAGTCGTCCCTTTCTCTGTTATTACCCGCTTCCGTCGTTCACCCTATCAACTTTGGACAAAATTGGAGATCCAACTCACACCTTTACGTTTTTCATACCGCGTCACAGAGGAAACCGTGTCAAAAAAACTGTTCTCCTCGTGCACGCTCGTTCGAATTTGTCCCCCTTCAGCCTCAGCGTCCATCGATCGCGGATAAATATGAAAATTCCACCGAGAACCAAAACCCTCGCCCAAACACTGGTGAACATTCGAGCGCCTCGAACGTCGCCCGAAACTCGTTCGATCTTACCAAGGGAGGGAGAGGTAAAACGTTGAGAAGCAGATCAACGTGTGTAACCGTCTATCCGTAGGTTACGTCTATGGACGACTGTGCTCTTACCCATAATACCCCGGGCAGGGAGAGGCAGTAAGTCGCGAACGTGATCCGCGGAAAAGCGCCGTACCCACACCCCCTCCCTACCAGCCCCTTTTACGTGATTCCACCAACTTTTCGGTCCTCGACGACCCGCTTTTCGTATGTATTACATCGCCCGCGATGTAAACTACTTTAATCCGAGGGCTGGAGTCGGCTTCCGGGTACGCCGCACGGATTTTTCCACGCTCGATTCTCGACCTCGTATCGCGCCCGCTACGATCCTCCCACGGGAACAGGGGTGTGTGCACGAGGGGGTGGAAGGAGAGGCCGATATTACGTTAAAACAACCCCGTCGCCCTCGTAATCCGATGAGGACACTTACCGTGACTTCGGAAATTGCTTTCCTTTCGATACTTACCGGCTTTTCCTGGTCCCACGCACTGGCACACGGACGCTCCAACACAGTGCTCGCTTGAAAACGGTACCGTTCTCGTTACCTGAGGGACCGTTTGACAGACTCTTCACACGATAGGTCGTAGGTTCGTTGATACGCCGATGGAACGATCCGTTTGATACGCGCCATTGTCGCTCCAGGTATAATACGTTCCGTCTTCACGAGCGACTAAGAAGCGACTCGTGGGCCTTTGGGGTGGTACCATCAGCTTCGCCTGATCTACGCACCGCCCCTCGCGCGATGGCTCGAGAGTAGATGGATACCGAAAAGAGCAGGGAAAATGAAGTTTCGCCGCGGAAGTTAGTCGCCACGCGAAGGTCGCCACTCGACGAAAGTGGCTTGACGCGACACGGTCGACAACATCGGAAAGGCGACAGAAAGATCGAAGATAAGAAGGATCCTCGTGGATAATCCCCTGGGCACTTCTTGAAGATAATACCCGGCCCGAGCGGAGCTCTGTCTTTCTGACGAAAGGAATTACGAAGCGAGCGTCGCGAGGAAATAAATTGAAATGCTCGAGCGGTTGTGCCCGTAGCGGGGCAGCGAGGATTCTTAATCTGAAAGGGCGACACCGCGACGCTTTCATCGGCTCACGATCGGGACGTGTAGTAAATTAGTATCGGGGGTGTAATACTTTCCTTGGTTGGCTCGATATCTCGCTGCGATCAAAGCCAACGAAATCCCTTTAGAGTCCGTGAGGACTTTGTGCCGGGGTCCAAGTGAACTTTGATGAGAAATTCTGCCGTCGAGCTGAGCTCCACTATTCTTCCCGGGTTCCTTTCACCCTTTGAATCTTCCCGAAACGTTGCTCCACTTCGTTGTCCCACTATTCCACCTCCGCGTCTCTATCGCATTCCCCTTTCGATGCAGATTCGAAGTTCGCCGATACTTTGTCGTTGCGAGTGGATAAAATAATATTTGATCGCAGCGTGTAGGACACGCTGCCGCGGAGGTGAGAATGTTCGAAAGCTGCATACTTCGCACGCTCTCCCCGATCGCGACGCCGACCTCGGATACTATTGTCGCTTATGGCTCGCGGAGTCGTCGTATCGGCAAACCATCCAGTCGGCTCCATAGAATCTCTAGTATTACGATGTTCTACCTCCGCTACAACTTCTTATTGCGCTTAAACTTGAAAAGAGAAGAAAGGAAATGACCACTCGTAGACTTTCCACGATACTTTGCGAGACCCTCTTAACCAAGCGGCCCGGCTATTGGCGAGACCGGAGATACACCAGGGTGGAGGAAACTCGCTCTCGAGACGTGGCCTCGTGTGGTCGACGCGAGCCACGGTGGCTCGAAAGATCAAGACGGGGAGCTCGGTCCTGTTCGAAATAATGGCCCGAAAGCGTTCGCCTGCTAGTGTATTCGAGTCGATCCGCGCGTACACCATCTCCTGGGAAAGCAAACACTTGCCGGCGATTCCTAACGAGACTCGACAAGCTCTGATGAGATCTCGCCTTCCAGCGGACACACAAATGCCCTCCTTCCTCTCCGATTCCACTTCTGCCACGCGAAACCTCGCTCGTCCCACGGTTTTCCCAAGCCTTGTTCACGGTACGCCACGGTTATTCTTTGCTCCCGGCTCTCGAGAACGGAACACGTAACGGTTCGCCCCGTTTTTCGTCTTCCTTCGTCCGTTCGGTGATCTTCCTTAATTGCGCTCCAATACTCTCCTCGTTCGCCCCCTTGGTTGCTCGTCTGGCGGTTCGAAAAAGTCGCACGGACGTTTCTTCGATCGAGCACATCACCACCGTGGAACGAAGCTGACCGCGTTGCTCTAGGGCGAAACGAATTTCACGAATATTCAACGGTAGACAGGATAACCTGGACGAGGTATTACCTTCCGCGCGCTTAATTAATTTCGCAACCGTTTGACCACGGTTAATTGAGCAGCTGCGGGCTTTCGTTGGTTTTTTTGAGGGATTCACCAGAGAATCCTTTGGAACGAGTCTCTCTCTCTCTCTTTGGCAAATATCGCTGGGCGTGCAAGCGAACGAAGCTACAGTAGCACGGCTCTGTCTATGGTCGGACGCGATACTCGACGCGACTTGCGTTACGACTTTCCCTGAAATGTTCGATTACCGCGGTACGTTTCTAAGCAACGTTGCGCGGTCGTAAATAATTATCACTGTTTGTCGATCGTAAAAAGAACAAAGTACAAGCCCTCGTAACCCCCGAACGAGGTCTCGAGTCGACCGTCGATTTAACGGCGATCCTAAATCATAATGAGTTCGCTCCAGCAGCGTGGAAGCCACTGAAAAGGATTCTCGAGAAATCGAGGACGTATTCCCGGTCTTTCCCAAGAACATTCGAGTCAATTATATCCCCGAGCCATCGGTACGATAGCGCGCGGAGGCCCTTCAAACTTTCCTCCCCGTCAAAGAGCCACATATTTTATTACCGCCCGCGCCATTTGTCCCCGCAAAAGCGAACCGTTCAAACGATCCACCGCAGTTTCATCCACGACGCTCCCCGAAGATCCTTCTGCCAACTGTTCTCTATCAAACTTTCCCGCAGAATTCTATCGAGAACCGCCTCGAGTCATAATCGACCTTCCATCCCCCAGCCAACCCCGTATCGTGGCTAGAGCGAGGATTCAATTTCATCCAGCCACGGTTACAAATTATCCAGCGGAACACCGTCGCGTACCGGAAGAACGGGAATCGCAAAATACGCGGGGACCCGTTTCCGTGGCTTCGCCCCTCGAGTCGCGCCCCTTCCGTCTTGCTCCCGGTTTCACGAGCCTCGCGGGGTGAGTCGGAAAGTTTCCGCAGAAGTTCCCCGGATCCGATAAGTAGTCGAACACTCCGAAACCGCGGAAAAAGGAGGAAAGGACGTCGAGGGGGAATCTCAGCGGGCGCGCAAGAACCGGCAACTTTTTGCCAGCCGCGAGAGCAACGTCGATCCTTCTCTCCTCTTTTTAGCGTTATTAATGTTCCCAGGGAATCGCGGCAGTCGATCGGAAAATATTTCATGCTCGAACGCCCGGTGAAGCCGCTGGTACTTCTGCCGGATAATTAACGATCGGAGTCACGCGTTTCGGCCGACCGCCGGATAATACAAGCCGACGCCTACCCCTGCGGTTTTGGCGACGCGCATCAAACTCGCCACGTGCCGATCGCGGCTCGAATCGCATACTTGTGATACGAAATACTTCTTTGCGCCTTCGAACGACAGCTTCCGCGCGCTGCGATCGGAATATTCGAAAGCCAGGTGACGCAGGTGGTGGTCGAAAGCGCAATCGGTAACGTCTAACCGCCGGCCGCGATGCCTTTTACTCGCATCGGGAATCCAACGTAGCCGCAAAGCCGCGAAACACCTGGGACCGTTATCGAAATCCGATCTTTATTTACTCTGTGTATTACAACTAGTTCGCGGAGTGGCTGTTACCAGGGAGTATCCGGTTATACGGAAGTTGGTGTACCTGAGAGCAGGAGTTGATACGAATTGGCTCTATAAATTTGCGAAACTAACCGGGAAGGGAATCTGATCGATCGGAATAAATTTTCTTTCCTCGAAGGTGAACGGAGCAGCAGCGTATCGGTATAACGGATCGGCATTGCGCAGGGGGGAGTTGCGTAGGAGAGGCGCGGCGTGGTCGCGCGACTTTCAAAGCTAATCGAATCCGAACGGAATAGCAATTAATAATTCTACGTTACAGCCGTTCTTTTCATCCCCGTCGCATTTGAAATTCAAATTAATGGGACGAAATAATTTTAATAACGCCGCTTTGATAGAAAATTGACTTTTGCTACGCGCCCCTCTCATAGAATATCAAAATTATAATGAATTCATGGAACAATCGAGTTTCTTACTAATCGAACGTTTGTGATTTCAACTTCCCCGTTCGATTCGCGCGAAGCTCCAATTGTCATTAAAATGCAAAGCAAAATCGCGTTACGTATGCGCGGAATCTCCACCTCGGGGCGAGCTGGAACTTTTAATTTAATGCAACATTAATCGAGTTCCACGGAAATGTCACCGGGCGGACGGGTACAGACGAGTGCTTAAATTCTCGTGGAAAACGCTGACCCACCAGCCGTCAGAGATTCCCATCAGCTTCATGGTCACGATTCGGATCTACCCATCAAAATTGCAAACCCTTGTCTCGCCCGTCCCTCTTTTCGCGGTCTCTCTTTCCCCCTCTCGTCCCCCCCCGATGCGTTATCTCGCTGCGGCTGAAATCTCGCTGAATCCGCAGAAACGCGGACGGTGTCTAGCTGAAACGAGGAATTCCGAAAGAACCACGAGTCACGCGAGAAACAAAATACCTCAACGACGACGCGACGCGACTCTCTCGTTTCCTCCTACGTTCTTCTCCCCGCCAGCAGCTCTCCCGCGGGGAAACCTAGCATACATACTATACTGTGGGTATATCTCGCTGTTCCTATTTTAGCCTGTATTTTTCTTTTCGATCCGTCGACAAAGGAGGTGGCGAAACGTCGACGCGATCGGATCCACGATTTACCGGAGCTATCGCGCGATTAAATGCCCGATTGAGTTCACGGGACGAAAAACAAAATCCCCGCGAAACGCAGTCAAATATTTCATCGATTGATGCTTCTTGGCGTTCGACCGGCTTTTGATCTCGCCGCGTGGTATACCGTGGACAATGGGCTCGCTATTTTTTTCCCTCGCGCCGTTCGCGGGAATTCCAAAAGCGCCAGCGCGTTCGACCGCGAAAATTCTCCCCGGGAAATTATTACACCGCGTTGTTGCTCGCTTTCGCGAACAGCTGCAGGCTCCAGCGATCGCGCAAGGGGATTCGTGAAAAATTTGTCGCGGTATTGTTGGCTTTAATCCGGGCTGAAATCGGGAATTACGCAAACACCGCGGGAGGCCAGATCGGACACCGTTCCGCGGGCCGGTGCAAACAGATAAATTGACAATTAAGATCGTGAAAGATATCCGATTGGGCGCTAAGGTGCAACGTGCACGCGCCAACGGCTCCAAGATAAATGGACAAACAAAAGACGGGTGAACGGGGTTGCTGAGAAGAGTGGTCGGTGCGAGACGAGAGGGAGAAAAAGAGAGAGAGACGGGGAACAATAGGGGTGGCGACAGTTTCCAGCTAACGTGGGCGAGGAGGAAAAAGGCGGCAGCTCCGGGCCACGAGCTTTATTAATTAAGCTAAGTACACGACTTTCGACCCCAATCCGTCCGCCTTGCTTCAGGCCGTGTCGCCGCCTGATCTCGAGGACCTTTAGAAACGACCGCTGTATAAATAGCTGCACGTTCACGCGCGCAAACACTGCCAACCCCCTGTGTCATCCCTACCTTCAAACGTGTCGTCCTCCACTTTTGCTCTCGATCGTTTCCTTCTCCCGACGAGACCCCGCGAATCGTTCGCGGTTCATCGCGGTCTGAAGTTTTTGGAGAAGCCACAATTGGCCGTCCTCGGAGCCGAGGAGGAATTTTATCGAGTTATTCTTCTCGGATGACATCTGTGCACCGTCGCGGAGACAAGGGTAGCAAGGTTTGCGCGGGGTAACGAGCGCCGCGAGATTATTCAGGTCGTCGCTGGCTTCCCAGCTAACAATTTCTCTTTCGACCGACACACGCGCGCTGACGATAGGATATATTTTCTTTGAAATCGAGACGCGTAACCGATAACGAGATCCCGGCTACATTTTGTTTCGCCGGGGCACATCGCGAAACCCTCCCGCCGTCTTTCATTTTAATTCCTCCGGCATCCGGGCCGCTGTTCGAAAGGTTAATTACAGCTCAAAGCAGAGAGAATCCGTGGTCTCTGGCTGTTGCAGCGAGCTTAATTTACTTCAGCTAAACGAAAAGTTCGTCATACCAGTGTATCCTCTCCACTCCGCTCCATCTCGCGCTATGCGTCTCCTTTTTTCTCCGCTCTGAACGCGCGATCTTTTTTTCCGCCCCGCCCCGCGACGCCAACTATAAATGCAACATGGAAATAATAAGCAGCGCTTAATTCCCTTGTTAAACGAGACATAATATTTTTGTCGGGCTAATTGAATCATTAACTCGGGTTTAATAATGATTAAGCCCTGGCCCCCGGAGACTGGAACAAAATGAGCGAGTTGCTTTATCAATTTTGTTAAATGAAATTACGTCGGGAACTCGGGGATGGCTTTTAAACTGACGCAATTAAAAGTTATATTTAATGTAACGGTCGCCAAACGCGTCGTAGATATTAGATCACCGCGGAAACGTCGCCGGACTCGAGGCATCGACTTCGACGAGGCGTAACGTCGTTTAAAGCGAACAACTCGACGCGTAATCCCATCTAGCCGCATACGTTCGTGAATATTTTTGAAACGTTTCGCGCAGGATCGCCATCTTGGACGATGTTCCAAGACGATCCAAAAAAAAAAAAAACGGATTGTTTCATGCGATTAAATAGAACGAGAGGGACGCCTAGTACGCGTTAATTTGATAAGACAGTTCGCAGCGATACAGTGGCGAATAGAAACGCAATTTCACGTTCCAGGATGTTCGCCCTAAGAAGAAAATGCCGCCGGTTTCGTAAAACCTGTACGCGACCGTTCGAACACTTTGTTTCCCCCGTAGGAGCTAGTAAAATTTCATTTTTGCGTCTACAGCGGAATGGTATCGCGCACGGTGGGCGTGGAGAATAAGGAAAAAGGAGCACAGTCGGCGACGATAACGATAACGGGGAAGGTAGCCGTATTATTATCTGAATATAGACGCTACGTTCTTCCGCGGCTGCACAGGAGAATAAAGACTTTTATCGGCCTCCTCGACAACCGGCTCCTCCTCGCTTCCAGTCGCAGGCTGGAAAATTTTCATCGTACGCGGTATTGCTTCAGGAATTATCCGGCGACGAGTCCCCAGCGTTCGACGACAGAGGTACGATGGACGAGGGAGGACTCTGTCGTAGCCAGAGACACTCGTCCACGAGGCATCCGCCCGTGCAGTTCTCTCGAACCTCGCGCGATGTACATTGAATTCACGGGGAATAAATTAAACAGCATCATTAATTCTAGTGGAGCGCGCGGTGACAAATTGAGAAGGTGTCGGCGTGCTTGTAACCTCGTGCTGCAAATAAATCATAGCGTGCTCCGTTAAAAATTCCCGGCGATCGTCCAGTCACGCGCCGGCTCGGTTAATTGCACGGGGCGTAGAAATTCTATCGAACGGTAGGAAGCGGGGGCTAAGCGGCGGGAGATAAATCATGCCAACGGTAAAAGTAAAGGAAGCGGGCAATGGTGTAAGAGTTTTCTTTTTTTCTCTCTCTCTCTCCCTCTCTGTTTTCTATTTTCTTTTTTTTTTCGCGCTGGCTGGAACATTTTCCAGGCTGGTCGGGACGAAATGCACGCTCACGCATGTTCGCGGGCGAGCGGCCATGAATATTCATAGGGCGAGAGGATGCGAGAGGGTTGCCGAGGGTTGAAACGAACGGGGTTGGAAAAGTCCTGGCTCCGGGAACGTTTCAGAAGTTACCGCGTTCGCCGTTTTCACATCCTCGCCTACTTAGTCCCACCCTTCTCCCTCCCCTCGCCGCACCCCCCGCTGTTTTTCGTTTTTCCACTGCTTCCTGCGAGTCGTTTCGTGATCCCCGCGAGACCTTTTCAATTTTCGCTACGGAAACCGCTCGCATTTTAACGACCGTGATTATTACCCGCCACAATACAGCGGTGCGACGCATTCTTCGAGCGCTCCTTTCTGAAACGCGCTCGCGAATTTTCCAACCCCCTTCCCGGTTTCCGCGCTCGTCTAGAGTTTCTCTCTTATCTCTTCGCAGCTTCCGACGAAGTACACTTTTCTTCTATTTCTCTTGTCGATCGCAGACAAGCATTTGTTCATCGCGGCTGCAAACCCTCGCTCTCTCTTTCAACCCCCCCCGTTGTTTTTTCGACGCTCGCCCCTTTGTTCTTCGTACGTCTGTGTTTCGATAGCCGGTTCCCGGTTTTTCTGCCTCTCGATTCCTCCTACCGTTAATCGTTCATCGCTGCCAACCTCGAATTTTCACGTGCTTCCGTCGAACTCTTCGAGAGTAAGATCTCGACTCGTACGAGATCTATTCGTGCGCCAGGTTGCAACGGAGTGCTTCGTTGATGCAATTATCCGGGTCAATCGCAGTCCGCAAATGTAACGTTCCGTTCTCGGGTCGAAGATACCGACGCTGTCGATGTTCCGCTTACCAGAAGAAACTTTCCCTACCGCGGTTGCCGAGCTTGCGGAGAAACCGCTGGGTCGAGCGAGGAGTTCACGACTCGATGAAGTCTCGGAAAGCGCCGACTGCTTCCACTCTTTCACGATTGTACTTTTCAAGTAGGCGAACCTTCCTCGCGAGATGTTTATTAATTAATCGTGTCGCGATAGCTAGTTAAACATGACAGAGAATCGTGGACGAGCTCGCAGAGTCCCGATAGTTAATCGGGACGTCACGCCGTCGATGAACGCGCTTTCCCGGCATTGAAACTCACATTAACGGGAAGAATAGCCCGCGACAAGCTTTGAAGCGCTCGCGAAAGAAATTGGGAACCGCAACAAGTTGCACTCGAGAACGCAAACAGCCGTCCGAGGCAGCCAGTGTTTGCATGCTGAACGAGAACGAGGATCCAGTTGCGAGGAACACCCGAGTTTCCCCTGCTTTCTTTAAGGATGTTCCCCTTGCCAATCCGCGAGCCCCACAAAAGCAACGATCCCCGTCGCACGATAAGGATATATCAATCAATCAATTATAAAAGAATCGTTCGTCACGTTCATTTCTGCTTAATCTTTCATCGTCGAGTGAAATTTTGATCACTTTCGACCCAATTCCATTCTCCACTCTATAAAAAGAGCATCGAACGAGGAAGAGCATCCGCGGCGCGGTCGAAAAGAATTCGTAGGACACGAAGAAAGGAGGGCGTCACGGGCAGCGGGGCGAATCAAAGCTCGGTTATCGAGCGGAAGTTCTACGGCGCGGAAAGGTGAATACTGGGGCGCAACGAGAGTGGCGAGAAGTAAATCCTCCCTTCGGTTAAAATTCACAGTACGAACCGGGCAGGCCAACCCGCCCATCGAACAACGGGCGTGCATGCCCGGCTGACCACACTGTCGCTGCTAGTAATCCATGAGATCGGCTTGCTGTCGCGTGCCCGGAAATTATAATTCGTACGCGTTTCCACTCTGTACATCGAGAGGATTCGACGAGAGATCACAGCCGGCAGCGTCTTTCTCGAAGCTGTCGCAACGCCATCGGCCTGCGTATCCATCGTGATCGATCGCGTCCGCGTTCTGAAAGCCAGCCGGGCATTCTTCTGCGAGCTTCACTTCAGACCATGTAAAACAGCGTTGTTAGGCTGGAAAGCGGTCGAACGGAGTATCCTCTCCGCAGAGAAGCGCGATTTTTCCTCTTGTCCAGGTTTTCATCCCCCTTTTCCGTCGTGGATAAATGTGTCACTGTCAGGTTTAGCTGCGACTCTGTTCCCTCTATGGAGGCGTCGTGTCATAGGTGGCGGCGGCGACACTTTACAAACGAACAATGGGAGCGACGAATTGGTCGAATCGTGTACAATGCTCCTGGGCGCCGTGTAAGCCATCGATTGCACGTCAGCGCCGATTCTTAAGTGCTCCTTGACACGGGACGGTAAGAGTGGAATTCGCTGTTCCATCTGGTCCGTCGGAATCGATCCATCGGTCGCAAGAAATTTACACACGCCACGCGCGATTACCATGCTCGCGAAATCGACGCCTCTTTATTATCTCTCGCCGTCTCTGTTCGGCTTTGAGCCGTCTGGGGGTCGCGTTCAAATTGTCGTCCGCGCGGAGACAGGAGCGAGGGCGGGAGGAGAAGCGGAGGAATTGGAAAGAACGCAATAATAATGTTCCTCGCGAAAAACCGGGCAACGAGAGGTACTGGGAAATACCGGAGCGTGAATTTAAAGGCGTCACCTCGCCGTGCATTGTAGAGTCTCGATTGTCCGAGATGCATTATCCGAGCTGTTTGAAGCACCCCTGCGACGAATACCGTGGAGATAAAGTTCACCCTTTGACGTGCTCTTGTCGCGTGAACGTCATTCGGTATAGAGTTCCCAGCAGCTGCACGCAGCAGCATGAATAATGAATCGAGATTCCGGAAAAGTTTCGCGGAAATCCGGACGAATCGGATGGTTCGATCGTGGCGTCGTTTAGTCCGAACATATTTTGCGCGCAAGCAACGCGACGCGCAATTGCGCCAGTTGCCGATATACTCACTGCTGAAAAGATAGATTTCCGTAACGGGAATTACGGGAAGACGTTAAAAGGGATAGAAAAAGGAGCCACAGGTTTTCCGCGACTGTCAGCCCGGAACAAACCTCTGGACAGCGTTTTCTGGTGTAGTCGTTCTCTTAAAGAGGACTTTTCTCTCCTTGTAGAGGGAGAGACAGAGAGACAGAGAGAGAGCAGAGTGGGGCGCGACGGGAAACGACGAGGACAGTAAGAAGATGATGTTAAAACGAGGGAAAAGGAGCGACGGAAACCGAGTCGTTGGGTACGCGGCAAAAAGAGGCGGAGGAAAGTAGCGGCGGAAGTCGGGAAACGAGAGGCAAGTCCTGAGGGTGGCTTGGAAGGGCCGCAGATTCTATTGTAAGTTTTTTCAGTCGTTTAGCAGGCCCTTCGCCCGGCGCGAACGTGTCCCGGTTCATTCAAATATTATTCGACTTTAAAAGCGTTCGAGCATCGGGGCAGCTGCCGGACGACTTTAGAGTGTTGATCAATTTAAGGAATCAGGAACTTGCTTTTCGAGCTTTTAAAAGTCTTAAGAGGGACCCTTGAAAATCTCGGGAACGAGCGATTGTGTGGAAATAGAGGAGTCGAGTAAATTCTGTTGCTCCTCCCGGCTTGTTCGCGGTGAAACGCGGCATTTCGAGGCCGTCGCTAGACTCTGAGAGGGGTGCGCGGGGGCGCGCGCCGGCTAAAAAGGTTCAAGATGTAAGAGACTCGCCAGGCAGCTGAGGGTTCACTTTTCTTCCTGTAGGATCTGAGATTAAGTGCGTTCCCGTAAGAAAAAGCAGCGCGCGCGTCGCATTTGGGGAGGAGCAGTTCTGTTACAACGAGCGGAACGCCGGCGAGCTTTTACCTCGCCGCCGGTTGGCCAGCCGGTTTTATTCGCCTGCGATTCAACCCGCGGGGGGACGCCGCTCGCTTTTTACCCCGCTCGTCGTTGAAAAACGAGAGAACAAACGGGCGCGCGGACGGGACGAGGAGCGTGGCTGATCGTTCGAAATTATTTTTGACGTTCTGCGGCAGGGAACATCGGGTCAGCGGTCTGCTCGGATCGAGGAGATGGCATTTCCACGATCGGCGCCAAAACAACGCCCCGCGTAATTTATCTTCCGCCCGTCAGGATATAGATACAGCCGAATACTGGATTAAGGCAATTAACACGTTCGTAGCTGTTCGACGTGTAACGCTCGCGTGTGTATACGCGCGCGTGTACGCGTGTGTCACCGAGTGCGCAGCGCTATTCATCAATGTCGGGACCGTGCGTTACACGTTATAGATTAATCCGGAGATTTCTTAGGTGGCGCGTTTAATTGAATTCGAATTAAATTGGAATTCGAAATTCCCGTCGGAAATGTCGCGCGTCTCGTAAAGCGTACCACCCGGCTAAGGGTGGAAAATCGCGTCCCCTTACCGGGGAGGCCCGGTTTCGAAACGAGCAAGGGACCGAACCTCGATCTCCCTCAGCTCAGGTTTCAATGAGAAATTTATTCCCGTCGTCGTTTCTCCTCCCCGTTCGTTTCATTCGCTCGCGTTGTCCGCGCGTTACTACGTTTACCCTACGAGAACGGCGAAAGGTCACGAAATACGAGGGAGGAAAGGACGCCGACCGTTCGTCCAGCGGGGGAATTGGGCACGTATCCATTAAGCGAGACGTAAAAGCGCCATCCAGCAACCCGTCCGCAACCTGGGAACCGAGTCACGAAGTAACGACCGGGACATTATGAACCTGTCTGGAAATACAGTTGCGAATTATCATCGGAGCCAGCTGGTCTCGATTCCCGGGTTTCAGCGAGCGCTAGACGGGGCGACAATGGTATTCATAGTGTTACGGAGGATCGGTGACGCGCGACGGGAGGACCAGGCGAAATCGTAGCGTCGGGAGTTTCCTTTCCAGCCCTGTTTTTCACTATTTTTAATGAAAAATTGCGGTTACGAAATTTACTCTTTTCCGAGGAGAGCAACTTGCCGGAGGAGGGAAGGAACGCGGAAGAAATAAATTGGTTTGTTACGTAAACAAACTGTTTGCATCTCTCAGCCCGAAAAATAAATATATTCGCATCGGTCTTTCCCTCCTTTCGTCGTATCTTACGCGGCACTTTGAATAAGACGCGAAATAAATGTGCGGGGCTTGCGTTCTTCACCCTTTCGCGCGGAGGAAGAAGGAGATCGAGTATTTCTTCTCCCTCCTTCTTCTTTTTTTTTTTTACGCGAACGCGAGCTAGGGGGTGAGTTTTGTACGTCATTCGACTCACTCGACTCCCTTGGATGGGTTCCTCTTTCCATTTCGAAGCGTATTTGTTTCCCTCTCTCGCGTGTTTGCCGGTGTTTTATTTGTCACGCGTCTACCTTTGAGGGATAATGGAATACCGACCCCCTCGCGGTGGTTTCATCGAGATGGCATCGTCGAGGAGGAACGAGGGGTCCGCTCGCGTCGCGTCGATTCGAAGCGGCGTCTGAATATGTTCCGATTGATCGAGGCGGAGATTCGCAAAGTCCTCGAGTAACGGAAAGTCATGGGAACCGAATCCACGAACGAGATATACGCTCGCCACGGTGACATTAGAAAGCGAGGCGGACAGCGGAGGGGGCTGTACGGAAAAAAGAAGAAAACAACAAGATTGGTATAACACACGGGTTATAACTTCGAATCAATCTGAATCCCTGATATCGTAAAGAAGCAATGATACGATTCTACGGCCTCGTTTTTCGCTTAACGGAGAATCCAAGGGTCACCGTTACTTCTGGCTATGGACACGACTGTCCCTACGTTACGGTTTCCGTATCGACGTTCCCCCTTTTCGAAACAGGTCTGCCTACCCTCCGCGGGATAAGATACGGGCCTGACCGCGTCGTATAAAAATGTCGTAACAGTTTCCCTGTTACCGGCCACGATCGCCCGTCTGGATTTATATCAGGAAGCCCGGGTCAAAGGTACGCTTCCGACCCCTGTTCAGTCGTCGCTCTCGAATGACACGCGACACGACGCCCAAGAGAGTATCTCGCGACTGATAAACTTTTTTAAATAACATTCAAAGTCCATTCGGAGTTTCTTTAATTATCTCTCATCCTATCTTCGTCGTCGCTTTCTCGAACAGGCAGCTCCTCGTTTCCCAGCCATTCTCTCCGATCCCTAACCCCATTATACTTTCAATCATCATAAAATCGAAGGTTCGCCCGAAGCCGACGAGAAAAGTCTACGCTCGGGGATGTTAATTCCGCGAGGGGCGAGACGGGGGCGACAGCCGCGCGATTTTTTTCTTCCGCCTCCGGATTGTACATTACGAGGCGCAGTTGCGAGGAACGACGGGTAGGACTTTTCGAGATGAGTCGAAGGTATTATGGGGGAAGTGGCGGACGGTCGTAAGACCGGAACGATGTCATAACCCGGGAACGTAACTATTTGCTCGTCTCTCTCCCTCCTGGATCGACTCATCGATTATTCCGACGCTGCTCCGCGCGAGGTGCTCGACGGTGAAAACCGAGGCGGCACGGCCGGCCGGGCTCGCTCCCCTGTTCGTTTAACAGAACGCAAACGAACGGCTCGCTCCTGATGAACAGTTCATAAATTTAAATCAGATTGTCGGCTGGAATTTCTTCTTACTCCGACAGGATCCCCCCGTCCGTCGTTCCGCGGGCGAGCAGCATTATTTTTCGAGCAAGCCAAAGATCGGCTTCGCGATGGGCTAACAAGTTCACTCGGGAACGTTTTCCGACCGGGCGTGTTTTTAAATTAATTGAAAACGCTGGGCGTAATCGCGAATTCAGGGAAAATGATGGCATAAAACGAATTGGATAAATTTAAATTAAAAGCGGGAGTAGATTTTTACAAACACGCCTTTTCTCTCCATTAAAAAATACGGATTGGCGGAATCGTTACGCGTACCGGATAACGAACGCCTGTGTTCCGAACGCGACGCGTACTTTCATTATTTTTAATAATCGCGTTCGCCGGCAACGCTCGCCGAATTATTTCATCGATTCCGTTTTTAAAGTGTAATTGGCATCGGGTTATTCCGACCGATGCCATTGACTGATTCGAAACGTTGCTCGTTCGATAGCTAACAGCGATTCGTTCGTTTGATATTTGGTGCGCCTTGCGAAGCGTTTCCTCTTTTCTGTTTTTTTTTTCATTTCTCTCTTTTTTTCCACCTAGTCCCCCGGTGAACGTCCCGCTGAATTATTTATTAAGGCGTGTAATATCTCGAAAACAATTCAAAATTTATACTCGTAACTTATGGCGAGATCGCGTTCTGCGGGAGGAAACTTCCAACTCGCGCAAGACGTAATATTTCCCAACTCGGACAATGTGTCTTCCGGCTCTGAACAAATAGGTCTCAACTTTCGAAGATACATCGCCGTCAGCTTAATGCGACGTAAATCTGATACCGATGCTGCCGTCACATTTAACGTTACCCCCCAACCCATCGCTCGTCGAAAGTTTTCGAACGGCTCGTTGATAAGAACACTCGTTTCCTTAGTTTTACAAGCGTTGCTCGCGTAAATATCGGGGAAGAGAGCAAGGAAGAAAGAATGACACGGTTTCCACGGCCAATCAGGATCCGAGGAACGCGCGAGTAGTCCTGAAAGTCGTCCGCGAGACGGGACGGAAACGCGTTCGTCGGCTCGACCGTAAACGTCAGAACGGAGACGACTAATTTCCCAGCAAACAGACTCCGATATCCTAGTAATGTTTGGATATTGTGCTGGCAGCAATTGCACTAATGGACCAATCGGTTAATTAGTTGGATCGGGATACCGATATTACTTCGGCGGTCAATCGAAGCGGTCGGACCGACCAGCAATTAGTACATTGGCCAACCACCGGTCTTTTACGTGTCAATATTCCTGGCAGGAAGATTCATTTACCCATTAATATGAAACGCGATTCAGCGGCCACTTATCCGCTGGATAGCCATCTACCTTCCTCCGAATCGTTCGCGGTTCTTCTTTTTAGCTCCATTTATTCCCGGCTACTTTTAGACGGACACTCTTGTCTGGCACGTACCGATTAAAATAGAGTCGAGCGTCTCGATCGGATCTCAGCGGGGTCGTTTTCGATCGAGTAATCCGAGAAACCACTCGGCCAAGTATCAACCTGTTATACTGTCCTTCTAAAAACCGTGTCGAGCGAGCATTTCCGCGGCGATAGCCGAAGGAAAGTGACTAATCTGAATGAGCGACATAAGCGTCGATTAAGCGCGGAGTCTCTCGTTTCAGCGCGACTTTAATTCCGTAATTTTATCGGCCCCTTTACAGCTAGCCCAGAGGGGAAACCGTCGAGTTACCGCACGGAACAAATCCATCCTCAATTTCCGTGAAAACCGAGGCGTCTGCGAGCCGTCTAATCGCAGCATCCATTTTCTCCTCGGATGCACCCAAGGCCCCGGGTAGAAACGGCGGTTCCTCGTCATCACGGCCATTCTTTGCCGGGAATTTATAAGGTTCGCGATGAACGCCGCTCATCCTCGTTAAACCGCGCCTCTCTAGACGCGACTCGACCACCTGGAGAATTTCTCACAGATGTAGGGAAATTTATCGTTGCCCGATATTACCAGGGCACTGGCGGCAGGCTCGATAAAGACCGGCCTCGACGTAACGGCATCCTTTCGCGCCTCGGCTCTAAACCGTTCCCGCTGGCGACGTTATTAACCCTGGTACACCCTCTGTCTCCGTGTTACCGTGTCGGAAGCGCCGTCGACGAACGCTCGACGAACGCCCGCGACGATTGTTATTTAGACACTACGAAACCTGTCGCGAGCAGAAGTTACGAATCGCCGCGCGATTTATGCGAGCTACTTTTTGCCGGAGGCCACGAGCCGTCGTCGCCACCGTCGTCGTCGTCGTCGTCGTCGTCGTCGTCGTCGTTACCACCGCGTGTATCGATTTCGAGGGATCCCCGCGACGAGGAGCGTCTCGAGAATATCCAACGTTTCCTTGGGAAATTATTTGCTCGACGCTTTTGTCTCGCCATTCCTTTGTCTCGGGGACACAGTAATTTTCTCCGCTCGTTGTCTCGAGGTTCGCCCGGTTCGTCTTTAACGCCGCAAGTCCGAATTCGCAGCGGTGAATCCGAAAATGTCCGCCGAGGAGCCAGAAGGAAAGAGATAGAGACGAAAGAAAATAGAAATTGGGGAGCGAAGATCGCGGGAGCGGAGGTGTGCGACGCGCGAAAAATAACCGGGGATATCGAAGCTGGCTCGAGCGAAGAGGATCAATGGATGGATCCAATCGATTCGATCCCATCCGTAAACAACGAAATTTCCTCTATGAGAAGAGCAGGTTTTTTCTCCGCGCGTTGCGAATTCCAGTATGCGGCTAGCCCCCATAAATCCCGCGCAGCCGCGGGAACTAACGGCAGTTTCAGAAGCTTGTACCGAAGCCGGCGGAGAGCTTTTCGCAAATTCCCGCCGATAGAGAGCGAGCGTTTCGGTTCTGAGCCCGGAGCGGAAGGGGCGAGGGTTTGGAGAATAAAAAAGAGGGGCAAAAAAGTCGGCAGCCGGCCCGTCTCTCTTTTTCCTTTTTTTTTTTTTTTTCCTACGAGCGCGTCGGCAACTAGCCATAACTCAATCGAGCTGGCTCTCCTCGAAACGTTCCCCAGCGAGATTTTACCCCTCCCGAAGAGCATCCTTGTAACGAGCACCAATTCGTCCGGTGGAATCAAAATGAAAGCTTATTGAATCTATTCTTCCTTTCGCCGTTGGTCCCTCTCACTTTTTCCTTTTTTCGTTATCTTTCATCTGTACTCAGGTGACCCGCTCGCCGCTCCCCTGCCCTTCGACCCTGCCGTTTCTGTTTCACGCTCGGAATCAACAGTCGAACGATTCGGCGAGAGATGGTATTTTCGATTTTTTCACGGGAATGTTCGCGGGCGCGCGCGTTCTTTGTTAGCCGGGGCTCTTTTTTTTTATGGCGCACCGGGTATGCTGCTGCCGGTGAAACCTTTTTGGAGAGCAAAGAGCGTGACATCTGTACGCGGCCAGGTTGAATGGATACAGATTCAGGTTCTCCGCGGCCGCTGTTTTCCAGTTCCTTTTCATTGCAGCCCCGTTGCCAGAACAACGGTGAATCATGATTGATAACGGCGGCAATAGCTCGACGGGGATCCCGTATCCCCGTACGGTTTAACTAATTGGGAAGTTCAGTAACAGCCACGCGGTCGATGTTGGCCAATAAACAGGGAATTTGTTTTCCATCCTCGAAGTTCCTCGAACGTGCTCTAGATGTCTTAACGAATCGGGAAAGTTGACAAGTTAATAGGCGTGCCACGGAGTTCGGAACTTTCAGAAACACGTCCAGGCATGTCCGATAGATTGAGAATATCGACGTTCCCCCGGCGTATAACCGCAGCAATTTCGCGTAATTATATTCCCCCGGAACCGAAGTGGAGAATTTAATAAGAATATTAATTAAAATCGTCCATCGACGAGGGAAGAGGGCTGATACCTCCTTGAACGAGGCATAATCGTCTTCGGGGCAGTGGCGCTCGATAAAATCCGATTGTCCTTTCGCCGTTCAATTAGACGCCGGTCGAGCGGTACCAAAGGTTCTTCCGTGGTATCCACGAATTTTTCACTCGACCAAGGAGCACGGGGTCGCTCCGTGGCGTTCCACGGACTCGTTCGCGGGAGATTTAACCCCGCTGTATCGATTTCCTCCGCGGTACGTTAGTGGATTCAGCTAGCGAACGATATCGAGTTGCTCATCAACTTGTAAATCGGCGGATATTACATTTCGCGAACATCGACGGGACGAGGACGAGGCGAGGCAGGAGCAATGATAAATTAGCGAAAAATTGCAATTTCCACGCATCGAGCGCGCGTGTCTCGTCGCGAGCCGCGCGCAACGGCCCGATCGAAAGTAGTTAATCGGCGATAAATTTCGAAGCGGAAGATCGCGATCTCCACTGGATACTATCGCGACGTTAAACGACCGTTAACGATAGAAGGAGGTGCAACAGATATATCAGGTAAGGATGAGCGAGTATCGCAATTACGGCTCCGCTCGCATCCCTTCGTTTCGCCGCGATTAATCGCGCGTTACACTGCGAACTATTCGCTGGAAATTTTCATCCACCGATCGGTGGCATTATCGCTCTCGATGCAACAATGTCGATTTATAATTGGGCTAGCGCGCGCGGGATATCATTTGTCGAGATTACCGTTTGCGATTTGTTTTAATAACGTTATAAAACAGACGTAACAACCTTACCCGCGGCATCAGCCGGGATATTTTAATTCGTGAAACACACCGCCGATGAAATCTTATTAAACTCGCGACTGATATCCAGCGCGTTATCGACGCGTTTCCCCCTCTGCTCGCGTGCGATAAAATTGTCGTTGGATATCGTGAACGAAGCGCGCGTTGAATCAGCAACGATCGTATTCCGCGATTTATTCGTCATTTTCTCGGCTAAATCCAACGTCAGGCCCCAACCACGAGCGAACGAGGGAGAAAGAGACAGAAGCGGAGGGAGAGACGAACCTCTTCGATCTTTTCTCTGGCCCCGGGCGAAAATAAAGTGCATTCGGCCCGAGGTGGCCCGAGTAAATGTCAGGAGAGACGCGACGTCTAGCCGGCAAGTATTTGTCAAAGACGCCCTCGGCGCCGCGGACCCGATGTACACTTCAATCCCTTGGTATTCCGTCGTCTCCGTTTCTCCTCCCTTCTTTTCTCTCCTTTCGCGCCTTTATAGTTTATTTAAATTTCAAACGCGACCACCACCGTCGCCGCTGCCGACAAGGGACCAGGACACAGGTTACGAACCCCCGCGGGGGGGAATCTTCAATTAATTCGACAATTAGAGCAACCGGCTCTCGAGGGTTATTATACTCCGAGTTAGCAGAGGGGCGGTCCAGTTTTCTGGAAATTTTATTCGCTTCGAAGAATAAAAGCGAGAACGCTCGAGCGACGCCACGGGGATGGTTCGAGTCGATTTTTTCCTCGCGTTTCACCCGACGATAAACGGCAAAGGGGATCGCGGTGGAACGGTATTCGCTGGTGACAGGGACGTCACAGAAGGAGGCTCGGTCGAGCGACCAGTGCCTCGAGTATTTCTATTTAGTTTGCGTGCTTCGACTGAAAGTGCATAAAAGAGAAAATATTGCGGGGTGGTATTCAAGATCAAAGCGAATGAAATTACAGGAGAATTTCTATCGTGGTTTTTCGGTTCCCCTTTGAGCTTTGTCTCTCCGCCCCTTTTCTCCCCGTGCGCCCTCCCTGTGACTGTGTTTCACAAACGCGTCAGTCAGAATGTCTGTTTTTCCAAACCGGCTGCGATCGGTAAGACGATAGGAGGAGAAAGAAAAATTTTATAAAAACCCGGTTTCCCGTTTCACCGACAACAGACGACGACGACGACGACGACGACGACGAGCGCGAGTCGACGTTTAGACGGGAATAATAATTAAATGGCCGGAGGCGCGTTGTTTGCTTAATTATCGGGTAAAATCGTGTTCGAGCGTTCCTCATCGGGTCTGTTGACAGCAGCGTTCCCGAGGAGCAAGCTCGCGAAAGAAGTTGGGACGTCAAGAGCGGAAGAGTCAACGAACTACGTCGAGCGAGCACGCCGGAAGACGTCAGGGAAGCGTCGCAGACAGATACGCGCGCGACAGATCGAAGAATCGATCGCTGCGGGTACGGGGGAGAGATTCGGAAAGTTGCGAAATCGACAATATGCTAGGCGACATCCCCATTATTCTCTCTGGCCCCTTCCACGGGCTGGGCGGCGAACGGCTGGGTGGTGAAACTCCAAATTGCAGATTGGAAATTCTCCGGCAGCGATCATCCCGCTCCTGGGAACTCCACGGGAAAGGGCGTACTTCTCACCCTCTGGCGGGATTCTCGCCCTCTGGCGCGGCTGATAACGCCAGCCACGGAACGAGACTGCTGCCAGCCCCGCCGCCCAGGTGCGCGCTTCTACCTAGAATCGCAACTTTCCCAATAAATCCCTGTCACCTTGAGTAACTAACCGCGATCGACGATCGAACCCCTTCGACCCTTCGTTATTTATCGGCACGGTTCCCCCGTGCCTGTATCATTTATTCCTCGCGTCGTAACGCGCGCTCCTTTCGTTAACGGCCCCGGTTAAAAGGTAATCAAATTCCGACGCAAATTAGAGGAGGAGGAGGAGGAGGAGGCTGCTCGAACTTTTCAGCGACCGCGATCGTTGCTACGTACGAATGGGCGAGAAACGTGATTAGATTTCTTGAATAAGCAGGGATCGTTTGGCGGACGTGTAATTTGCCCCATGAATGATTTATCCGGTTGCGCGAATTGGCCTCGTTTTAAACGCGCCCCCGGGCGCTGCGCAATGAAAAAGCCAACGGAAGGTAACTAACATAGTTCTGGGTGGGCGACGAGCAGCCGTTCGGTAAATTCAACGAAACTTTTTTTCCACCGCGAGATGGTCCGCGCCGCGGAACGAGGCAGCGTTTCACTTAAGAATTCATATCCGTTCCGGTAACAGGATCGCGAGCGGGGTTCGCACGCGATTTCGCGAATTTTAGATCGCCCCCAGACGAAGCTAACCAGACGTGGATGGGACACGTCAGTTATTCCGGTGAACAAAATTTCGCGCTACCCCTCCTGGTGGTGTTCAAAGCTTCGTGTACGAATTATTAAGCGTTGCGCCAGATACACTGCTCAATAAAGATTGCAGGTTGAGGAATTCGTCGGGTTACGTGATTCGTGGATGATTAATGAATTCGTCGGCACGTTCTACGTTCTGTCTTTTCCAGTCGACCGGCAGAGATCGGGGAAAGATCTCTCGGTCCTTTCCCCCGGCGGTGACACAAAAGCGGCCGCGATCGCGACGAGCATCGAGCGCGATACCGCACGAACGTATCGCGGGGGGAGGAAACAGGGCGACGACGAACACCGTGCCGCGCGCCGTTTTTCCATCAGATACGGCATTATTAATGCGAGGGGACATTTTAACGGGTACGGTTTATTTAACCGAGCGAACGGCACCCAGGCCAATAAATTCCCCGTAAAAAAGAGGCGTTGGCAGAGCCGTCGCTGGCGAGGCACCGCCGCCGGTAGCCTGCCGTGAGTGCTCAATTAATCAACACGTAATTACCGGCATCACGCGAGTTTGATTCCCGGATCTGCTGCGAACAATAACACGTCTCCGCGCAAAACGGGGACAAATCTGATCGGCGATAAATTCCTAGTCCCTACGCGCTCCCTCCGCCCCGATAAAGCACACCCACACGGCCGTTTCAACCGCCGCAAATTTGCGGCGCCTCCGTTAATGAATTCTCCGCGTCATAAATCGTGAATTCCTTGGGACGTCGAGATTCTTCCAGCTTTACACCTGAAATAATACCGATAAGAGGATTCGGGCCGTCGAGAAATTCAAATCGATCGATATCCCCGATCTCGCCGTTTCGCCGTGGTTGTTTCAACAACCGGGGGCTGGGAGGGAACGGAACGCAAAACGAGCAAATGGAGTGACAGAGACGTATAGGTCGGCGGAAGGGTGGCGCGGGGGGTAAATAATGAAAACGAGTGGCGCAGCTTAAAGGAGCGCGTCGTAAAGCATGCTACCCGGGCACGTTCCAGCTTTGCCCGCGCAACAATTCTTCCGGGGCAAGAGTGGAGCCACGGCTGGGGGGGGGGGGGGGGGGGGGGGGGGGTCGAGGGGCTGAAATTCACTTATTTCGAGTTTTCCGGACTACCGGTCGCGCACGGTAAACCGGTGAGACGAACCGAAATTTCAACCCTGACCGTTCTCGGTCGTTTAACTCGGCTAAAGCTTTTTTATGTGGATCACCCGGCGTTCACCGCCCGGGCTGATATCCTCCGCGGAAGGCTCCTTGGAAATTCTCCCCCTCATTTTCCGCCGGTTTACGAGCTCCTCGAGCGCTTCGCGAACTTCACTTCACGATTCCTCGAACGAGGCAAGTGTTTTGCCTGTACACACCGATCGCATTGCAGGCTGTAATCGGGAATTTCGAGACGACTCGCGCCACCGTTCTCCATCTTGGTCCTCGACTCGGGGGTGAAAGAATCCCCCTCGCCGTTCCTCTGACGGCGATACGTCCTTTCTGTAATCCGTTTGCAACAGGGCGAGCTTGAAAACTGCACCGTCTGCTCGCTACCGGCGAAATGCAATATTTGAAACGGCGGCGCAACCGAGTAAGGGTGGCGTTAAAATTCAAGACGCGTGCTTTACGGCTACGCGAAATAAACGCGGGTAATCGTTGACTCGAGGGAGGATATCAAAAATTAAGGGCTGGATCCGTTCCTCTCGACGCTGGTTCCTTCGCGAATAAAATATAACGCGATGCGTAAGAAGCTGAGGCTGATCCCGCGCGTCTGGCATAATATCGGGACGACGGACGAACGGACCACGAATTTGGGTCAATTGGTCGTGGGCGGAAAAGTGGAATATAGTGTAAATTAAAGCCACAACGGGTGGTCCTTGAGCGGGACGCGCCAAGTATCTCGTGATTCAGATATACGGATGGACTGACGTCCTCGTGAAATATTTTACATGAAAATCCACTTACGTGAGCGGCATATACATACGTATGTACGGCTCGTTTCACCGCGCGGTTAATATTCCTTTTTCACCGTCTGGCTGAAAAACCGCCGGGGCATCTTTCTTTTTCGTAATAACCGTGGCCGCGGTGGAACCGGGTAATTTGATGACGGCCTACGTAAATATTAACCTCCTTAATTTTCGTGCACGGTTTTCGTTACGTCGTCGTATCGAGCATTTTTCACAGCCCCACCTCAACTCGAGTTCGAGCGCTCGTCGGAACCCCGAAGCTCGCTCAAACACGTCGGCGAAGTCGATTCATTTTCAGCCGGAAATCTCGTTTCTTCTCTCGATATGCGGATAATACGTCTAACCAGCCTCGACTGGTATCAATTCCTTCCACTTCCGGCGGGCAGGCTTCCCCGCGAGCCTCTGATTTATCGTCGGTTCAATTATAATCGTAAATCCTCTCGCTGGCTTTCGACGAGTCGCTTTTTCGCAGCTTGGAATCCAAAAACAGGAGATTGCCCGAAATTTTTCGTTACTGAAATTGCGATATTTTCTGCCCTATTTTGTTTTTTTTTTTTTTACATCAAATATATTCGCAAAAATTCGCGTTTTCATTAAATTTCGTACGCGCAGCTGAAACACGCTCGCTGTAACGCGAATAAAAATTGGAAACACGAAATTTTGGGCGGTAGCGGAGGAATTGTTCGCGAAAAGTATTCGGTAACCAACCGCGCTAACAGGCGTTCTTGGAAACAACGTGCATCGAACGATTTCCACACGTTTACGTACCCTCGTTTGTTTGTTTTTTCAAACCCTCGACTGGACGATGTTTCGCCGGACGGTTTTTCCACGGCCTTAATAAAGGCACGCCCACGGTTATACCGAATTGGACGTTGCTAATGTTCTCAGGCGACAACGTGACATTAATATGTATGCAGTACTTTGCGTTCACGGGCGAACGCGACTGCTCCGCTGTCGGGGCTGCCCCGCTTGTCTATTGTGGTACGTACAGCGCGTTAATTTGTTTTCAAATGTAACAACCCTGGTTAGAATCGTTCCGCGGAATAGCGTGGTCGCGTTGTTTGCATAAAAAGCCCGGCTCGCCGGGTTCCACCTTCATCTATCATTCCGCGAACGTAATACGGGGATTTAACGCGAAGGCACGGATAACATAAATCCATCGATACGGCGAAATTATGACGAACAACTGGCCAGGATCTAGCCAGGCCTGGTAAAGCTTCCCAGTTTTACGAGAAAACGCACGGCGAACTTTTCATACGAATGTTTCATCATCTGTCCCGCGGTCGTGGTACATTTGTTCCGTTCCCTGCCGGGCCGCTTACGTTTCTCAGAATTTCCGGAGCGTAAAATTTGATTTCCCCGAAAGGAGGACCCGCCCCGCGTTATTTCTTCCGCGACGGAACGCGAGGGTATATCTTTTCGTCGATTCGTTTAATCGATCCGTTCAGCCGGCGTTTTCCACGGAAAACGCGCGCCGGTTCCTCCGGGAAATTTCCGAGCGCTCGTCCTCGGCTCCGTCGACCCCATTGAGCCGCTTAATATGTTTCGTCCCCCGATGAAACTTCGCGCAAAGCGGTGTAGGCATTTCGAGAGCACGGGCCTCGTCGGTTCGCGACGCTCTCGAGCGACGACATTGTGCTGCACTTTGTCGATAATTAGCAAGAGCTGTAGCTCGACGCGAAACATTCACGCTGCTACCAGAGTGTATCGGCCAACCGCGTCGAAGCGTTACGCGTCACCTGTCCTTTTATATTCGTTAATTTCCCACTTGCAACCTAATTACCACCGTCGATTAACAGATAATCGTCCAGTGAGGAGATATATGTTTTTATTTTTTCATTGTAATAATTGTCATCGCTGTCGATCAAACGTGCGCCACGAGTTTAATAAACGATCGCTGAGTAACTTCCACGGAGATTCCTTCGGTTTAACCTGAAACCACGAGGCAGCCGGGTTTCTCTGGAGGGAAACGCGACTCACTTTCAACTGTCCGTATTTTCCAAATTCCATTTACGATCGTTTCGTTCCAAGACTCCCTTTGTTCCACCGGCACAAAGGCATCGTTCGCCACCCCCGCTATTTCGCCCCGCGGACTGAAACGGGGGCTCGTCCGTTCGAACGATTCCCGTTCGATTCGCGCGTGGGCAAGGCTCGCGCCAGACGCGCTCTCCTTACCATCCCGTTGAATATTTTAGCCGATTCTGGTCGACGATATATCTCGCGTCTGACGACCATCGAATTATAGCCATCGGAAACGGAATCATTACCGAGCGATTGGCCAGGTTCAGGCCTCGATGCTCGGGACCTGGCCAGCGCACCCTCACGTTCGCGTCGGTGTGCTCGTCTGGTTACTGATTGACGTGCTCGCGTTACATTTGCCGTCAACAATGCTGCCACGAATATGTTGTAATCGCGTGATTTCCATGCTGACGGACAGCGCCGAATCGATCGCAGCCGCGGCTGCGAAACCCTCGCGGATGCGTTTCAAATCAAGTTCCAGTAGTTGGCTTCGTTAGAGTTGATTTCGCGATATCAACGTGGCAATCAGAATTCATCGGCGAAACTGAGAGTAGAAGGCTCCCGTTACGCGTGTTAACGATTCGAAATAACAATATAGCCGTTAGAACGCGGAGCATGAACGATAACGGGCGATGTCTGACCGTACATGTTTCTCCACTACTTGTTCCTTTCTTTCGGCAGATTACGCCGGCTTCCGTCGCGTCCGCGTTGAAAGGTTTGTATGCGCGTTCAATCTCTGGGTGAAAATTACAGTGGAATCTCAGTGGGGGCGGTAAAAACTGCGACCACATAAAATTGCCGCGGCTGACAGTCGATTAACATTGTTGCAGTCGCGGTCCAGTTACACTGGTGACATACGAAGGGAAACGATGCGGACCGTAGAGGCGTCTCTGTCAAAGAGATAATTGCGAGTAAATAATGCTGCGCTGCGGCTGTGGCATGGTCTCCATTCGGTGGATGGCTGAAATTGCCGTAATAATAGTTACACACACACACGCGCGCGCTCGTCACTCGCATTCGGTGGGAAAACGTGGCCTAAAAGACGGACGAGGGCATTAGTAGGCGCGATAATAAAATTCGGGCGTAATTGTGGCGGGCAAAATGCAGGAAACGACACGGAACAACGGGTGCCCATCGGCTGCAATTTTCGAAGAAAGACAATTTCAACCGATGGGGAAACTTTGCCCGCAAAGGGAAATTAAACGTCGTTGTTAAAATAGTTCCCGACCTCTGAATTTAACTACGATAATCGCTGTATAATGTTGTAACAAGGAGAATTAGTACCGCAACGATTCGACCGACGTTTCGCATCGCTTCCGGTTCCCCTCCGCTCGAACGTCGCGAGCCTCCTTTGGATTGTTTTACCCGAACTCTAATCTGGTTGGAATTGCATGCAAAATTCAGCGTAGATTCGTGCACCGTATTCACCACACACGTGCTATGCGGTGTCGGCGGTTAGACGTTACATGCTCGCATACAAGAGATGACTTTGATCGAACGACCAAGCCAATCAGGAACTCAATTTGTCGAAGCTAATCCAGTTATGCGAGATACGCGTAGGTCTTTTCGGGAACCATTATTATTGCAAATAATAACGTAATACCGATAGAGAGAGAGACAGGAAGAGAGAGAGAGAGGGGGTAGAGAGAGAGGTACAGATGGATAGAGAGAGAGAGAGAGAGAGAAGGAGAGTACAATGCGCCGTTGGTTCAACATCAATCGTGGGAGAGCGCTTTGTGCCTGAAGTTGACGTACATGACGTACGAGATAGACAATTTACTCGAGAGGACGCCGGATGAAATGAAAGCGGTGCAATTTATACTCGCTCGGCTATTCTAACGAAATTCACTCGCTCGAATTCTCTGTAATTTTTCGAAATCGTTCCGTTCGAACGTTCAGGCATTTCGCATCTTTTTTTCCTCGCGACGGGAAACGCGATCTCTCCGCGTTGTCCACGGCGACGCTCGACGTAACAGCACGTTTCGACGCGCCTTACCAAGAATCGAGAGGAACTGCGAGGGCGTGAAAAAGCGAATCGCAAAGAAAACCGAGACGGCGGTTGATTGTTTCCAGCGAAGGGGTTGGCCGCTGCCTCCGCGGCACCCACCCCCACGGTGTAATTACGAACTTTACAAAGGGGCCGAGAGAAAGAGGCGCGTGCGTGCACGCGCGCAACCGTAACTCGCCGTTTGCTCGCTTTTTATTTGAATTTATTATTCTCCGCGCTAACTAAGCGGCTTAAACGCGCGACGTTTAATTTATACCCCGCGTAAGTTACGAGCGGCCGCGGCGAGACCCGGGTTCTATCTGCCTTCCGACAATCTTGCCGCGCGGCGCGATTGCGCGGCGTCCAGCGCGCGCCAAAGTGAAAAATTAAGGGGAAGATACGCTCCCGTCCCCTGCCGACCGCGCGATAACGAAACCGACCCGGCGATAATTGCGGAAAGCTCGCGATAAAAAATAACAAACGACCCCTTCGTCCCGGCTGCTGACGCCTGTCCGTGGCTCCAGTCATAAATAAGAAAGAAAGGTTTACTTTAGAGGAGCGCGAGTGATTAAGCGCAAGAGGAATCGGGGTCGCGTGATTCCGCGAGGGAGGCGAAAGAGCGAACCTAATTCAAAGTCGAAGAACGCGCGCGGACGAAGAGGGATCCCATCGCGCGGATCGCTCGAGGTTCGACACGAAACGCGCGTGTAACTCACCGGCACGGCGATTCCGGGGAATTCGACATTTGACAGAGTTGCCGGGAACTCGAACGGGGCCGTATTTGCATAAATTAATACTCGTCCTCCCCTGAGAACTCCTACTCGACCCTTTCCCTCCCGCGTATTTGTTCGCCCGTGGCGAAATTTATTGTCGCAAACGCATCCACCACACTTAACCGTACAATCGAGAACCTCGGTCGCAAAGGCTCGTTCCGGTGACCCGCTATTGTCTGACGGTATCGCGTGTGTTTGCATTGTACACTGCAAACGAACCGTGTACGGTTGTTCTTTCTTCGTGTCCCGCCGCCCTGTCGTCGCTCCGTCTTTTCAAGCATCGTGTTTTCGTCCGCCGACCCTTCTCTAGCCAACCCTTTCCTTCCGCCACGGTTTTCTATCGATTCTCCCCCTTTTCCACGGCACGGCCGAGAATTCGAGATTGAACATCCGTCTGTTAGGGTGTTCGACACTTGTCGTAGGGAATTCGGTACACTTCCATCGCGCCAGCCCCGCCTCCCCTAACTTCTCCGGAGTGAATCCTCCGTGGAGATTGAAAAATACGTGTTCCACGAATTTTCGAGATCGAACTCAGACGATGGAGGATCTAACGACTCGGCTATCTCGTTGTTGCGACGATGCGCGTTCGAGCTACTTGCTAACTTCTCGGATTATCGGCGATGTAATTAGCTCCGGCGAGAACGGTTCGGCGCTTTACCTCCCCCCTCGGATAAAACAACAAAAGAAACCGTCCGCTCGACGGAAGTTACAAGTTTCGACTCGGAGAATGTATTCAAATCAGATTCAAAGTTAATTTAATAACCAACGAGTGCCAAGAACAATATGCTCCCCATTAAGATAAGGCTCGAGACGGTTGAATAAAAATTCTCCCCTGGAAACGCAATTAAGTTATCCGAGACGCACGCGAGGTTTCTCCAAGGGGTGGAAAAATATCCACGGGCCGCGACGAATCCACGGCACCCTCGCGCGCTATGCCCGTGCGTCTCTCTTAAGACAAACTGGTCGACGAGAGATGACAACATCTGGCCATTAGTATGAAATATCGTCCACGTTGACCGTATCTCACCTTTGCCCTCTTTCTACCCATGTCATTTTTATACCTTTATACCCCATTAAATCCGCGCAACCTTTGCGGCAAGTTTCCTTCCGCCCTGCCAACCGGGGCGAGCGTCACCGGCTGCATTACGATTTTTCCAACGGGACGCCGTTTCATTATTCCACGTGGAAACTGGCGTACCTGCTACCTGCCGTCTGGTTTAATTTCATTTTCGTCCGATTATTCATCGGAGCGGCGCGTGCGTCCGCATACATCGGTGGATTATCGATCAATTAATTCTGACAGGTTTTACGTCGCTGATAAATTATTTGAAGCGCCGCGTGGACAGGAATAATCTCGCGATTCGTTATTTTTTCATACAATTATTACGTTTCCGCGTAAATAACGCGCGTACGCGCGGTGCATCCGACGTCCGACCGCGGCAAGTGGAATAACACCCCGCATGGTCAGACGTGGAGCGTCGTTGAGCAACCACCAGTCCCTCCCCTGTGGCTGTTCCGCGTTTTTTCTTCAGTCCGCCGATTTATGCCACCCTGGCGATGGGAGCATCTTTAAATCGAGCTCCGGATGAATGTTTATCGCCCACGAAGACGCATAGCTCTCGTCCAGGCCGCGGGAAGCGGCGGCTGATACGCGCTTAAAGTTCATTGCCGCGAAAGTTACGGTCGACAGTTTCGGTGTACGCCCGCGTAATATATTCCCCGCGGTCATAAATTTCCAATTAAGCGTGAAATGAGTATGAACCGCTTTGTGCGTTTTTATCGCGTAAGGGTCGACCAGTCCCGTTTCAACGGCCCCTTATTAACCCTTTTCACTCCCGCGTCCGTTCGGTCCGCCGTTACCAGACCGTTTTTAGGGACCTGTTCTCCACCTTCGCGCTGGACGCTCGAGAATACATCGTACTTTAATCAACGTCTACGGCCTGGTCGAAGATAACGAGTTTCGCTCGACGTTTCCGCACCCTCTTTGACGGTGCAGCTAGATCCGCGTATTATACTTAGTACGATTGGATCGCACGCTATTTACAGTTGGCTCGATTAAGAGCGGAATTAATGAAACGAAAAAACAGTTTGATTTACGGACAGCAGCTATCAACGATATGCATTAGCGGAGAACAATGGCCCATAGAATTAGGAGCACTCCGTCGATTGCGTTTAAAGAATTAATCACCGGCAATCAAAGTGGCTTCGTAAATCTTCGGGGCAGGGTGTTCCCACGGAGAAGCTATCGATTATTAGGGAAGTGAATTGAACGCGTCTGCTCGAAAATAAAGCGGAACGGTGTGCGAATGGTGTCTGTGTGCGAGCGTGCGCGCGCGCGAGTCTCGCCTCTCTTTCACCGTTCAATTAAATTCGCAAACTGTTGATTATTTAATCGATGCCGCTGTCTTGCTGCAGCTGGTGTCCTCTATCCTTGGTTCGCGCGATGTTTTCTCGTTATTAGTCGAGGATAAGTCGAGGCAATTTAATTAACGAAACGTTCAACAGAAGTTTCGCTTTTTTCGCCCGTTTCATTTTGACTTCCCAAGTCGGGCAAAATCCAGGCCAAAGAAAAAGCAAGCAACCGTGATTTTGTTAATCAATGTATAACCGTGGTCAAGCCAGCGGAGCGTATTTCCTTGCCGTGGAAGATGACGAATAGTTGGCCGGCGGTAATCACCGAACCGTCGCTCGGTGGATAAGCGAGAGACGAGGGAAAAGAGGGAAGTTTTTCACGAGCCAAGAATCACGAGTTCTTGAAAACGGGCAAGGAGCTTTTCCAAGCACGGATGCATAATGTGCCTGAGATTCGGCGAGCCGTGAAATGCTAAGAAGTAATTATCCTGTTACCACCAGCTGTTACATCCTCCTCCTTCGAGACGAAGAAATTCGTTTCCGCCGCGACCTTGCGCGCGCCTCCGCCTCTCTTCTACCCTGCGGTGCCACCCCTTTCTTCCGTTTCCAACCAGCGAGTATTTCTTCGGAAACAATTACCGTGTGTATCAAAGGTCGTTAAATTACTTTCACGCTTTTCAAAGCGTCCCGACCAGCACGAAGGAACGGAAATCCAGTCCGCTGAATCGATTCGCTCGCCCGCTGTTTCACTTCACTTTTCTGCATCGGACGCGAGTGTTTTCGACGGACGATTCGCGGCCATTACAATTTCTCGATCGTCCTCCGACACACGGGGAGGAAAATTTCATCGAGCTTCGGCAAGAGGTAAATTCTCAGCTCTGCCTGTTCGGTAAGCCACGAGCGTGTCGACTTTGTACGTATCCAGCGGAAGTTCGACTTCATTAAACGTCATTTTCACGAGGATCGCGACCTCGCGTGGAAATTGGTTTCGTAACTGTGGCTCAATCAATACATAATTTACGCGGCAACAGCTAATTTGCAATGCATTACCTGGCAGGCGGGATCCAGAGGGGTGGACGCGGATCTGAAAGTTAACAGTTCCTTGGGAGCTCGCGAGGGAACGATTATTATGCGAAACGGTTGCTGGCTAACCTTTCGGCGGAGCTTTTATGCTCTACCAAATCGTTGAGCGTCGGTGCAATGGTTTTGCATTCCGGTCGTCCTCGTTCGGCGTATAATTGCGGAGTCGCGAGGACGCGAGATCGGTTCTCTGGTCGAACGCTGGGATTGTCTTCGAAATGGGTTGGAAATATAAAACGTCGAATGTCGAGGAACCACGGTGATTCGTCAGCGAGCGGGGGTCCAGCGGGGGATCGAAAAGCTGAGGCAGCCTCGGAGACGTTGGAACGAAACTACGGGCGTAGCCAGAACGAGTCGCGGACGCGAGGAAACTACGCATTAACTTGATTAAAACGTTCGTTTTTGGATTCCTGCCTCGTAATCTCGCGCTGTTTCGTCACTGTCCCGGCTGGCAGATAAATTGAACGAAACGCTCGCCTCTATTCGGCAATTTTCATTTGCAATCAAATGAAACGCCGCGGGATTTTAAAATAGATTGAACGCGGTAGACGACCGCGGACGATTGTAGGTCTGCCACGATCCTACGCTCAGTTCATCGTGTTTGCGTACCTTCGATCCGAACTATATTAATTGCTCGCTAGATACCAATTAAAACAGCACTTTTATCCCTTCCAAACACGTTCTGCCTACTCTTCGTCGTACGCTATTAACGAAAAACCGTTGTCTGCGGTGTCGATAATGATTTCCGAGCACCATCTCACCCTCTCCACGCGAACTATTCCAAAGAGCCTCTCACCCTTCCGTCCGCGTTCTAAGATCGATCCCCATTAAATTTTCGTCCCCGAGGGGGAAGGTTTAGAGTGTGCCAGGTAAAGGGGAACGGCTCTTTCGCCTATCGGCCGATTAACAACCGGAAGAGGAGTTTCCCGTGGCAGAAGAAGCGACTTGACCTCCCCCACCCTCTCCCTCTTCCAACAGGCGAGGAGCATTCGGGAGCAAACTCCGCGGGAGCATGGCTGGAACAAGATGACTGGGAGGCGACGGTCGCCGGAGCGTAAAATATGAAGAAGTAATCACCCCTGGTAGCAGCTGGCAGGACTTACTTCGAGGCGAAGGTTAGAAACGACGCGACGCCTTCCAGGAGGATCTACAGCGGGAGTGTGGCTGTGCGCGTTCCCTGGAACACCGGATGGGAGGGGTTGTCGCGGCGGTTTCGGCGCGGTGGGTGGGGGGGTTGCGAAAGTCGTCTACGGGTCGTGCAAGTGGAGGACAGTAAATTCGGTGAAGCATAGATTGCAGCCGAGGGTTTCAGCCTGGGGTCGAGCTTAATTTCGCGGCCACCTGGAAATCCTTTGGTACCGTGCCAACTCATTGCCGGATTCATTCATAACGAAAGAGACGTACAGCCCTCAAAGGTATCGCGCGACCAGTCCCCTCGTCCTCCGGCTCTTGCGAGACCCGTCCCGCCGTCCTCCACCCCTCGATGGTAATTATAAACGGGCGATTTCCTCCAGGCTAAGCGATTAAATCGTCCAGACGCCATCGAGTGGCCATTTCGATCCTTGCTCTCTTCCGCTCGAGCGCCACGGAACGACACGGAGGCGAGTCGTGATTCGACGGAATCATTTTCGATTGAACGCGCGGTTCCGTTTGCCCCGTTACAGGCGACTCGCCAGCGAATCTATGGAACAATAAGTTTATCTGCGCGAGGAGACGCGTGTAGTGCACCCCGAGGACGAATAAATCACCGCGCGCCCCGAGTTCGTGGACGTTAAATCCTCGCGAAGTACCGGAAACGGTTTCGACTACGCGTCCCCGGACAATTCCCGACGCCCCTAGAATCCTGTCAGAAAACGTAACCTGTCGCGCCAGCGGCTCGACAGCGTAATTAAGACGCGTCGTTTCTAACGAGACGTCTCGGTAAAGCAATACCCATCGCCTAACCCCTGCCGCCACGAGCCATCCCTAGTCCGTGTTCCAATTAACCGCCACACGACGGGCGTCTACGTTCCCCTCGCGAACAGACGTGATATCGTCACGTCACGGCAGCGACCGGTTCCTCAATTTTCGCCTCCTTTCCCTGTTTTTATTTTTGCTCTGTCGGACGACTCGAAGCGACCCGGACCGTGCAACAGACGGCGAGACACCGGAAGTATTCCGCGGGAGGTCCAGGGACGGCAGCCGGCCCGACGAAAACCCGTTCGCGGATGGAAATTGCTTTCGACGAATGGTTCGCCGGAGATGTGCACAACGGCGTAGAATTTGGCCGACACTGGCTGCGATGGAGGGGTTAGACCGTGAGAGTGGGTCGTTCTCTCGTCTTCCGGGGTCTTTAGAGAAAATTGCAATTCCTCGTAAGTGACGTACCCTACCCTCCCCACCGCGGTGACTGTTTCTTTCTCCTTCTTCCCGGCTGCTCCTCGACTCTTAGATGATTAAAACTGCCCTCTCCTCCGTACCTCTTTCAAGTCAGCCCTCCCTCTCCACTCGTCTCCACCATCTCGTCAACCAGAACGTTCCTACGTTCGAGGAACAGCGAGGAGAAGCGTTGAAGAAGATTGCAAAATAGCTGTTTAGCGGTCCAACGCCGGTGAACGAGGAGAAACGTTATTGCACGGCCGTCATTCGTCTCGAGATCCTCGCCTTTTATAGACGGCCCCGGCGAACTCACTGTTTCGATGTTAATTTCAAACAGGGACCGGTGACGAGCGACCTTTTATTAGACAGGGGATCACACCAGCCCCGCCGTCGGTGCATTCAACACCGCCGCTTGGACCTCGCCGCAAATTGAAACCTTGTTTCGCGCTTTTCGGGCTCGTTAGTCGCGAATTTTACGTCGCTGAGGACAGCAACGGTTTTCCGAAGGCGCAACGTCCGTCGGATGTTACGGAATCTCGCTGATTTCCGGGCTTGTTCGGCTCTCGAATTTTATTGGGAATAGAGGCGAGGAAATTGCGCACGCGTTTCACCAGAAAGCGATGAAAGGGGTTCCGCGTATTATAATTAATTCATCGTGTAATTAAAGACGTATTCTTTGCGCACGCCGAGCGTAAAATTAATGCACAGCCGGGCATTCATTGGCAGTTATTATTTCGATATCTGAAAAACGTACCTTACCATATTAAGCACAATTACGCGTCATTAAACGTAAATGAATCACGTTGCCCCTGTAACGCGATGATTGATTGGTATACGCGCGCAACAAGTTTAATTAAAGCATTTCTATTTCCCGTAATAACCGAACGGCTGGCATTCCGGCCAACACCGAGAACGGATGCCAAACGAAAACGGCGCACTAATACGAATTTAATATTAACCCGCGCCGTTAGGCAACCTCAAAGGACGAAGCTGCCGGATCCGTCGCAGAACTCGAGTAACCCTTGACTCGCTGAATATTTTTAACCCTTCGAACGTTGGACGAGGAACGTACTATATCCGTAGTTTTTACTCGACGAACGGGAAATATTTTCATCTCCATTTTCAACTCTTATTTGAATGTACCTTAATATCCTTAAAACGACGGCGAACGGTCCGGCGAGCTAAATCCGCGGACGTTTCGTTTCGCATGGCTTACTTCGAACGCGTTATTAAGAGATATTTCAGCCGGAAACTGTCGCTGTTTTTTTTTTTTTGCGAGTTTTAATTTAAAAAATGCGCAGGGCGACCGATCCTCCGTCACCCCCGATTCGATTCGAATCGAACGCGCGCGGCCGCCAACGTCCTCGCCTCGCCTCGCTCTTCGTTCGATGTCATACATTTATTTCGCACGGGCCATGAATATTTATGCCCCCCTTTACACGAGCGAACTTTCGTTATCTTCTGTGAAATTCCTGAATAACCGAGGTATCGCCGCTTTAATGGAGAAGTTTCGTACAAACTTTCAGCTTTACAACGAATTCTTAATTGGGTATGACAAAATCGTTTGCATCGCGTTGAACGAATAAAAAGGAGGAGAAAACCAAGGAGCAGAGCGTATCTGCATATTCCTGTTAACAACGAAAGCAATTTATGTGTCCCGTAAAATTCGCGCAACAAAATTCTGCCAGTTTCACGGCTTTGTCCATTCGCTCCTTTCAATTTCCACGTTCTCCGCGCGCGCGCTGAAAACATCCCGCGCGCCCGCGGTGTGTTTAAATTTTATATTCGTCAGAGGAGGCGGTATAAAGGGAGCTTCTGACGGAGTTTCTTACGTTCCGCATGCAGCCTTAAGGGTGATTCGGTGCCGCGAGTGTTCGCGCGTAGGTGCCTGTAAACGCGGGCGAGAACGTGTGCCTCGAACGCGTACGAGAGGTGGGTAGATAGCAACCTCGTGTAGAGAGCAGCGAGAGAAGGAGGAGGAGGAGGAGGAGTTTGAGGCGCGAAGGGACTTCAAAGTTTCGGATTTTCAACTCGATTTGCTCCTTCGCCGAGTGTGTACTGCTTTTACGCCAGGCCCTGTTAACGCACGCTGGTTCGTTTGCTTTGGTTTGCAGCGGTACATTGAATTTTGAGCGCTCATATTAGCGTCGACGCTCACTGTTTGACTTCCCTGCACTTGTTTACACGCGACTGCGGGATTTCGAGCCGAATCAACTGCTTATTTCCATTTATTTCGGGTACACCTTTGCACGCTCGCTGTTGCAACTTCGCCTATCATTTTTTCCCCATGCTCAGCATCGAAACCGTGTAGTTTCTCAATTACTTTTGCCCTTCTGGCGAAGAATAAAGATTTGTCCGGAACCACCCTCGAAATGATGACGGCAATATCGCGTTGAGCACGCTCCAAGGGACGCAGGACTTTTGTTCAGGATGGAAAATATTTTTGGTTTCCAGTTTGGAATTCTGCGCAGAATCGAGAGCCAGTTTTTAATGCATAAAATTCGGGGAAACGAGGACACACCACTGGGGGATCGAGCAGCCCTGCTCAATTTACTCGGAGACAAGTACCTGCCCTACGCACCAGCGTACCGTCATAATATCGTTACTGGTTGCTGTTCCAAATTATTAAGCTCGCAAGTCTCATCCCCATATCGTTCCTGGAAGCAACTCGTTACGCGCGATTGATCGAACTCGCGAAGCATCCCGATTAAGGGATACCGCCAGCGTGCAACGAGACGGTTCCTCAAGAATTATCCGTGGCTCGTCGTCCGGCCACTCTCGTGGGTTAACGTCGCCGGGCAAAAACCCGGTGGAAATGATATTAGGGCGCATAAAGTACCGCAGTGGTCGAGCGAGCCGGCATATTGGAAACCGTCCAATAACCCACTTGGCTTGCTGTATCGTTGCCTGCGAGAGGGGTAACGAACACAAAAAGAAGGGGCGCGGCTGTACGGGTGGAGGCACCCGAACAGAGGCAAACAGAGAGAGGTACGCGAAATAAAAGGAAAAACGAGGGTGGAAAGGGGGAGGGGGAGGGGTGAGTGGAGAGGAATGGAATAAACAAAGAGTTAGGCGAGGAAAAGAGAATAGGGGTACGCAAAACGAGAGAACGGAGAGAGACGATACGTTGCGAGGTGGGAAAGAGAGGAGGAGAAAAGTGTCGCGGAAAGGGGTAAGTCGTCACGCGCTCGGTGAAATTCATTGGGCCGCGGATTTCGTTGGGGAATTTATTAAAGAATTTATCGGGATTTCCAGGGCCGCGTAGCCCCGGGCGGAAAGAACGCACGCGGGAGCGATTCGTGCGCGCATCCCGGGAAACAATTTTGATATTCGAACGCAGCCGCGTGTAATTATGTTACACGTTATTGAAATTTCGTTACGCGCCGGCCGGGCGGGCTCGCGGCCGCCGGGGCGGGGTTTTAAAATTGATGTAATTGAATAAAACGCGCGGGGGAACGTCCGCGTGACTTGAATCCCGACGCCGCGTGTGCCATCTGCTCGCGACAACTGACGCTGCATTCTATTAAAAAATATTACCGCTCGTCCGCCGGGGGTAGCCTGGTCCGCGGATCGAAAATGAGAAACACGCTCGTCCCAACGTTTGACGGATTGGATCGCCCCGATGGAATATTCCTGAACGCTCCAATTTCCATTACTCGCCCGGCGGATTCGTAATATTTTTCCACGGATTCTCCATCCGAAGTCGATATTTCGCTCCGGCTCCGCTACTTTTCCTCGAGCGCGCCTCGAGTCTGTAAACTGTTTCGCTGATCATTTCGACTGACTTTCGCCGCTGAATCCACCTAAACGGACGTATACGTACGGCTTAATATCGTTGCGATATTTCGTGGAGGTTTAGAGGAGAAGGAGAGCCGAGGCGGACCACGGGTGAATCGATTCGCGTCCGCATTTTAATCTCACCGGCGGGATCCTGGCGGCAGGAAAGGAAGGGATTTGCCTGGCGGCCCTTTCACCACCGACCAACCGGAACTCGCCCCCTATTTTCCCTCCATCCGCCGGCGGAGATCCAGGAATAAGCGTCAAGTGGTTCAATTAGAGATCGCGTTTAAATTTCAAGGCTCGATCCTCTGCGGTGGTTATCGCGTATCGTATCCTTGCCTCGCGATAACGTTCTTTCTCGTCTCGCTGTTAAAACGCATAGAAATTGCAAGCAGAGGAGAAATTCAACGGTAAATATACCGCGAGTGTTTCGAGCGTGGCGTCCGTTGAAATATTTGAGGTAAACGGTGAATGAATAATTCGTCGTGGCAACAAAAATTGTTCAGCATAAAACGAAACGGGACGAGAGGGTTCCTTTATTTTTCTTTCCTCCGTTTTTTTTTGTCTCCTTTCCCCACCCACGGTCCGAGTATTTCGTCGCGTGCGTAATTCGTAATGAAATTTCACGCAAACGCGAACCCGCCGCGGCGATTATTATTTCTTTTCGTTTCGACCGCGACTCAGCATCGCGCGATTCTGGCAAAACGCGGATAACGAACCGAGCCTGTCCCCGGTTAAGAAGCGGGGAAAGTCAAACGCGACACTCGCCCCTCGTTTCCGGCTGGCGGCTTTCATTTTAATGAATTACGCTCGCGTTATTAACCGGCTGGCTCGCGACACTCGTTACACACGGCCGCTGGGAAAATTCCAATGAACCGGAAGCTTGCTTACCCTCCAGCGTCCCGACATAGGCGTGCAGCGGGTCGAACGCGATCCGTCGGCCGTTCGATCCCTCGAAAACGACGTTCTCGTGGAACAGGCTCGTGTCTCTCGTCAGCCTCATCTTGAAAACCCTGCAACAGAGAATCGTTCTTTGATCTAAGCTCGCTGCGCTTCGCGGCTCTCGCTACGTACGTTCTACACGTAGCTGCGCGCAGGTATAACAGGTAGAATCGATTAACCAATATTGGCGTTCGATAATTCGCACATATATTTGACTAGGTCAGTCCCGGACAGCGTAACCGCCCCGCTCGCTTCGTTACACCGTTTGGTTTTGGGCACACGGCTACGTTACACTCGCCGCATCTTGATAAGAACCGGCCGCGTAATAATCGAGCCCGCTATCAGTTATCTACGGTTCAAAAATGATATCGGGCGCCGACGAGAACGCTTTGATTTAAAATAAACGGGGGTAAAGTAATTTAACTGGACGGATATTGCCTTGATATTTTTCGTCGGATAACAAACGTCCGTTGACGGATGATGTTTCCGTGGGAATCGCCGGAACGGGAGCGTAGTAAATGTAATTCAGCTGGATTTATTATATTCGAAACGATGAATTACAAACATTGTGCCTCCGCGAGAGCTGCAATATTGGTTTTGAAGAGGGAACCGGGCCAGTAAAATATGGCGGGGTAGCAATAAATTTAATAGCTCGCATTGACTTTACGCGGATCGATCGGCTGGTTGGCTTTTCAGCCGATAATCGATTTTAAATCGTTTCCCAATTATTACGGCCGCATTTTCTTCCTCGTTACCGGCTCGATTCCTCGGGACGAAGCGCGGGAACGAATTAAAACCGGACGCGGGGACAGTTTTTCCGTGCGATTGGAGGGAAAAAAGTTCCGATCGCCACCCTGGCGTTTGCGCCTCGAACGTCGCGGATACGGTTGAGAGACACTGCAACAGGGTGAACTGAACTTAACGAGACAGGTGTGTCACATAATAATCGCGCGATACAACGGGACGAGGGCCACATATTACATTGTAACCAGTCCCTTACGTGTTCGAGCAACTCGTGCGCGAACGGTTTACACGCGAGCGTGCGCCCGCACAATCGATAATCCGATCCGGGAGGGGTTCGATGTTTTCACCTAATTATTGTCTAAGCCCGGTGATATCCGATCGATCGGGGCTGACTACTCTCCTTTCACGGTGGCCCGCGCCACGCTGATTTCAATCATTCATCGCGGAGAAAGCCGATCCGCGTTTCCGCGCCCGTGGATGTCACCGTGATAATGTAACTAATGAGACATTGAAAGCAACGCGCGTGCAGGATTAATCCGCGCTGATGAAGTGATTACAGACTGTCGAACGTTCGTCCCGCGACCGGTCGACTCACGGTAAGATTGATGAGACCCGGCAATTTTGTGATCGATGCTTTTTGACGTACTCAGCCAGCCATTGTCCCGGGGATCGGAGGGCGAATACGGACGCGGACATCCGAGCCACGCCGATGAAAACGAGAGAAACGTCACTTCGATAATGAACGAGTGACTTTTAACCGGGTTTGTAATTTTAAGCCCCACCGGCGAACACCGGCCAAGTTTCCTCTACGCCCGTCCAAACTTTTACCCCCTCGACCTCGATCACGTGTCAGAAGATAAACTTCGATCTGATTCCGCGGAATTTCCCCGTCGGAAAATTATGCTCCAGGTCCGAAGAAAATACCGGGAACCGAAAGGGGGGACCGGGGAATATTCTCTCTGCCGAGCGTCCGATCCCCGCCCGGATTCGAGTTTAATTAATTTGCTTTATATTTAATGCCTCGTATTAATTGTGAATTCCGTAATTGGGAAGCCGGAGGATTTCCGCGATGTTTCGGATATGTAAAATGACGCGGATCGCGATGCTCGCGGGCCATCATACTTTTACCGACTGACGTCGCTACGCCGGGAGTACGATAACGAAGTGAAATTCGTAATGTAATTGTGTCCTACAGGGAGTATTAATTAAATTACACGTTAATTACCGTATTGCTCTGGCAATGATCATTTCGTACGGTACGCGACACACGGTATTTAGACGCGAAACCTTGCTCGCAAAAAATTCCATCATTACGCCCCGATGCTTTTACCCTTTCGACGCGCGTATAACGAAGATGGAAACGCGCGTTACCACCCCCGCGCATCGAGCGCGTTAAAATGATAAACGACGAATACGACCGAAACGAATGATGCGTATTATTTATTTATACGCGTAAATGGCCAAGATTTACCGTCCCCGTAAAACGCGTAACTATATGTAAATGCGTATTAAGCGAAAGTAATTATGGAATTGGAGGGATGGAAATTTACATTCAGGGGTAGCGGCGATTCCGAATAGCCGGGATTTAATGAATTTCCATAATGGACCAGACCAGGGTTTTAACTCGATGGAAAAACTGCTTAAAACGGGTGCAGCTTCGGTGTTTCCTCAAGAAATACCACCGCTCGCCCCTTTAGAGCCGTCCATCCCTCGTTGCCGGGCGAGGCAACTTTTTCCTCGCGCGCGCGCGCGCGCGAACAACTTCTGAACGCCGCGAGGGCATCGGTGTTTTAAATTATCAAATCCTCCGATCCGGCTTCAGGAACAATCGGGACAGACGTAAGCGTTTAAACACACTTTCGGCTGGCTGAGTTTTCGCGAACGCTCGCCTCCTCTATGTATAGTTTACCCATTATGTTAGCGAAACTCATTAGCCAGCAATTTCGGTTGAAATGAGTTAACTAGTTCGCGGCATTCGCACAAGTGTCTCGGGCACGGAACAAATCTCATTAAAATAATTCATACGAGTCATTAACCGAATACCGACCAGCCGTCACGTCTGCGCTGGCAAAAATCTCGCCACACGCGGCTAAGCTCGAGGATCGCGACGTACGACGACGATGCGCGAGGAGTCTAATTGATCGCACGAGCCGGATTAAAAGCTCCTCTACTTTTTAATCACACTGCCGGACCGTTCTCCGCACGGAAGCGCAATTTCCTGGACAATAGTCACCGTTCACGGCGAAAGGAAAGTAAGCATAATAATATCCTCCCTATCTGGTGTAATAACGCGAACCGCGGAAGAGGACGCGCCAGAATAAGGAAGCGGATAATAACGCGCGCAAACGAGTCAATAACGCGACGCGTTCAAGTTGCTCGAACGATAATCGTGTCGCGTAAACGTTGATACGCCGCGAGCCGCGTTGTTATCCTGGATAGAGTGGACGCGCGTACGTATCTCGCGATCGAGAGACGTCGCGTCTCGTTCTTCAGGTAAGCTCTGCGGGGTCTCCAAGCGATAACACCGAGCGATACCGTCTCGAGAACGAAATCAGAGCGTTGCGACGAGACGAGGCGCCTCAGGGGCTGGCTTAAGTTTCGCAGGAATTAACGTCGAGGGCCTGAGTCTACTAACGAGTTTTGCCATTCGAAACGCGCCGACGAAATTCACCGAGTTCTCGATGGACGCGTCGGGGAAAAATCGAAGCGGAACGCGTTTTTGCCGACGCATCGAAAGCGGTTCGTAACGAGATTAATCCGCGGTGTATCCGACAGGACTCGAGCCGAGTTTGGAAAGCAGCAATCAACAGTTTCACCAGAATCGCACACGCGAAATTACCAAGTTACTCGTTTGCGTTACCTAAGTCGAAACACAGGAATCTTCAGGGAGCGATACATCGAGAAGTTTGCCGTCCCTGGGAACCGCGGGAGCGCGTCGTTCAGCTAGACAGCCGACATATCGAACGCATAAATCCGTGACTCTTTATATCAGCCGCGACTGCTCGCGGGAAGTTGCGGAATTGATATACGGAGACGCGGCCAGAAGCGAGCAACGGGGCGAAGTTCGACGCGAGGGCACGGGGATGATTTCGCTCGCGACCGCGGAGAGGTGAAATTTACAGCGGCCTGCCGCGCGAGTATGTCTCGCGGAACTTTCTGTTAACGTTGAACAATATCCAGAATCAACGAGGGCCGCCGTGTCGCGCGCGGAACAGCAACTCGCGGCTCGAAAACTAGACGCTCAGGTGAAAAGCACCGCGCGATGGCGAACGTTGACGCGTTCGCATAATTCACCGCATACACGTACAATGCACGCGAGCGACGGTTAACGAAGAAACCGGTGGACACAGGTCGAGTGTACGGCAAACGACATTTGCGTTAGACAGGGCGAACAACTATTCCGAAGTTTGGATACCGGCCACGTATCTGCGCGACATTACTCGCCAGATAGGAACATCGCGTGTAGATTTGCATCGGACGTGCTCGTGACGTTGCCACCCCGGAACGATATCCGTTCGGGGGTGCGCTCTCGAGCCTGACGGAATATCCTCGACTCGCGCTCTGTTGCTAATTGCGGATCGACGCATTCGAAGCATCGCGGAAATCCGAACGAACGGGTTTCTTAAAATAATTGCGAGCATCGAGACGGCGTAGTTTATTTTAACTCGAGTACTGACTGGCGCGTCTTACGAGCTGACGAGGAATCGAGCGGAGCGACGCGCCCTGTTGAAATTAATCAGAACAGGCTGCGTTTTGTTAGGCTTCCGTTCGAAACCAAATTGCCTAATAATTCTATCGGCTATTGATTATCAATTAATTTAAGTTTAAATGCCGGCCAGGTAATTAATGCCACGTCGTACGATATTTATGCAAAACTGAATTAGGACGGGGGAATGTTACCGGGATATTAATCGATTTATTTGGCCGTCGATTCGCTAATGAAATTGAAGTTTATGCATATTTGGATTGCGAAAAATTCAATTCATCTCCGTTTCTACTCTCTCTCTCTCTCTCTCTGCTTCTAGAGCGCGGCGCAACGCGGCCGTTTCGAGCTTAACATAAAATTTACTTTATATTTAAACAGGCAACTACGCGAATGTGCTTTCAACCCTTTTAGTATTAAACGTAAAACTGCTTCAAACTTTTCCATTCCCCGTCTAACTCCCGGCATAATTCCTGGGAATGCGGCAATTTCGGTGCTAATTTAAGAGTTCGGTGGAGGGAAATCGAAATGTCTCGCTAAATGATCGCTAAGGCCGTGCTCGCGCGGGCAGCACCGCCTCGAAGGGCCAGAAAACAGGGGGATCGCCGACGAACCATGAATATTAAATAAATTTCGAGTCACGGTCCGCTGTATCGTGGCGCGAAAATTATCGCCGGGGCCCCCGTTACGGCGTTATTGCTCAATTTACGCGAGAACGACGCTCGCCTACTCGAAAGGACGATTAGTCAGGTGCGGTGAGTGATGCATGTACCATTGAGAAATGGGATTAGTTGCAAGGGTAATGCGCGCTCCACCCCTCGACAACCTCGTTTGCCTGGTAATATACACTCACGGAAGGGACACGTTCACGTGCACACGCCGTTCACGCACGCCGGAGGAGTACGCGGAACGTGAAGGCCGTTTCTTGCCCTCCTCGCTACCGGTTTATCGTCCCGCGAGAACAACCTCTCCCAGCTGATTAATGCCCTCGGACGCGTTTCTCCTCCTCCAACCCTCTTGCTCTCTTTCGATCCCACTTTCAAACCTTGACGAGCGTTCGGTAATTAAGACGAATTCGCTCCAAGTTGGCCTAGCGTTTTTCTGCCCACGGCATTTACGGGCTGCGATTGTTCCTGGCGAAATGAACAGATCCGTTTGGAGTTACAGGGATTTAGTAGCCGGGTAAAAGTTATGGAGCTTAACCGCTAAGCGTTCCAGGACTGAGACGGTGTAATAAGCAGAGGATCGTTAGTTCACTTAGCACCGTGGGTAGGTACGCGCGTAGCTATCCTCGGTGGAAGGGTCGCCGTCCTGTTTGCTCCGATCGAATCGATTTCGAATTGATTCCCGCGCGCTGCAGGGTCTGCCCTTTCGCCGATCGGCACGTCCGAATTTCTCTGCAATTAGACGACGTAAATGGCTCGAGCGCGATAAGTGTCGATATTAAGGTTAATTGGAAGCACGCCGCCGGTTTATTTGCAACAGTCCGCCTGATTATTGCTCAAGGAAGTCATTAATGAACAATCCAATTAAATCTTAAGCGATCCCGCCGACAAAAGAAACGAGATTCGACCAGGCAACCAAACCAATTTTAATTGCACCCCGTATGCCGGATCCAAAGGGGGGGGGGGAGGGGATTTTATTTAACAGGAAAATAATTGGATAACTGCTACTGTCTCTGTTACCTTATACCCATTGTCCAAGGCTCCAAGGTTCTAAACGATAACGATCTCCCTCAACTATCCCTTTGTACGTACGGTTAATCGTAAAGGGTTATTTTTCCCTATGCGAATACCACGGGCCCACGTCCGATAATTTCCCTTTGCGACCCCGATCGATACGAGCTGCGGCTCGCTTTTTAATTACGAGTGAGACGCGAAAACACGCGGTCCTCGATAATCCTCCCCGCGGACCCGATTCCCGTTCGTCTGTAATATTTTGATTAGAAAGTAGTGCGCGTTTGATCGTTTCCGCGTATAAGCGGGAGCCGACGCGACGATCGGTATAAATATGAGGTCGTAGGATCCTCGGATTTATCCCCGACTTAGCTTTATCGAAACGCCGGAGGAATTCCAGTTGTTCTCCCCCGAGTTTGATACTCTGCCCGTCGTAAAGCTGCCCCTACCACCCACCGTCGACCTCCATAACCGAATCAGCCAATAAAAACCAAGTTTTACCGCCTGCAGCCGAAAGGGTTTCGCGCAAACTTTCTGTTTTCCCTCTGTTCAGGCTCCGGTAAACATCGGGGAGGGCTCGATATCCTAAGCGGAATCGCATTCAAATAAAACATCGCCCCATCTAAATCCGCACATTCCTTCTCGGCTTTTCGGTAGATTCAATTTGAAATTACGTAAAAATCCCTGGCGATACCTGTAGATTCACCGTGGCTACTTTCAGCCAGACGTGACGCAAAATTTTTGCCCCCATCGCATCGACTCTTAAACTCGCTCGTTATCCGTGACCAAAGCAGCCACTTATAAACTCCACCGGCGTTTTCCACCGATTTTTTTTTCCCTCGTACGTTCCATGGTACGTATTTCCTGGGAATTTCGCGGCTCCGTTCGCGAATGCGTCGTCGAGAGGGCGGAGATGGTATCCGGCGGTGGCAAGCCGCGACTCGCGATTTCCTGCGCTCCGTGGTCCCCGTGGCTCCGCACGAAAAGGTAAAAAAGTGGTAGCCGCCGACTTATTTCAGCCGGCGGATTCAATCGGAAGCGATGTTCGCGCGAGAAGGGGCAGCGACCCTCTCGTGGCGACGCACTCGAGCCCGAGTGCTCGTCGCTCGGGATCGGGACTGGCTGGGTATCGACCAAACGCTCTCCGCCGTGGCGGCTGCGAAGATGTTCGGAAACTGGAGCGAGGAGGTGAGACTGTCAGGCCAAAAAAACCGGGTGAGCGGGGCAAAAACGACGCTGCGAAGTTTGATGGAGAATGGGCTTGATGGGGAATCGAAGAAACAGGGCGGGACCGCGGCGCGAAGGAATCGCTGGGGTGGAAAGTAACGAACGTCGATGGAGTTTGTTAGGGGAGAAGTGTTGATGAGCCAGGAGATGGGGGGATTTTTGTAATTCGGAAAAGTGGAGGAGGCGAACAAATTCGAGAGGAACTCGAGGGTTCGAGAGGAACGGAAGGAAGTCCTTCGTTCTGGACACGGTACAGCGAGAATGGGAACTGTCGCGTCTGTTGAGGGTGACGCGGAGATTTAGTGGGTTCGCGTCGATGTCATTGACAATACGGTGACAACGTATCGCGATGTTCAACGAGGCGTATGGCTACCGTGTCGGGCCAACGTCGCATAAGGCAGACGATCGTTGCTCGTGCATAGGACGACAGATCACGGGACAAGCGTGCGTCTGCTTATTGCGATACGCACGACTCGTTTAGCCACTATCATACCGTGAGAGTGACATGCTTCTACTCGACTCTATACGCGATACGTATTCCTCCGACAATTCTAATTTTTCTGCGTACGCGTGCGTATGAATATTAAATTCTAAATTTCCGACGATTAATTATTATTGCCACGTGTACTTATTATTTAGGGCGCACTTACCCTCCTTGGCGTACTCTATTCATTCCCAGGCGCATGGAACAGCTTATTGCACGCAGCTGCGCCCAGATTGTAATTAAGTATGTACATCGCGCTAATTTAAAGAGCGTCCGGAGTAACTTAGACCGCCCGTTCCCGATCATTTTTCGTCGCCTCGCGATTGACTCGATTAAACGTTCGCGAATAAACGTTCGACCGTAATTGGAAACCGATACTTCTCTATTTATGCGTTTGAGTAACTTTCGACGTATCTGCTGAGAACTCTGGCTGGCTCGTTCAATGGCGCGACGAGAACTCGCTTAACATACGGGGGCGTAAAAGTGTAACAACTCCGCGATTAAGAATTCCCACTGCGCTCAACGGTGTTCCGCTGTCTTAATATTTCAATACCACGCCCCAGTGTTTTACTTATTCCAGACACTCCTGTCGAGGTCCCTTTTAATTACCGACACGTTAAATTACGCGTAACTTCAGACGGTCGAAACACAATGAAACAAGGCCCCGGCTGGCTGCTAAGAAGATTCGGCTCCTTTGGCTGAACTTCGCTGCGAAAGTTGCACCCTCACGAGAAAGCACTTACCTCGTGCATAAAATAATTACCTCGTTGCACCACCCGGAGCCAAGCCGCCCTTTACTTTGCATTATTTCGAGGCCGCGAAAGAAAATCATCGCGGCTGCTACGCGTCGGAAGTTGCGCAACTTTTCTCAATCGACGCCGGATTAAACAACGCGCATTTGAATTGTTAATTAAACGATGCCCCGCGAAAAGTTTATCAGGGAAGAGGGACGACGTATCCGCGAGTGGATCTCCTTTAGAAATTTTCGTCGATCGCCTTTTCTAGGTACCCTGTGCGCCTCTGCGCGTTGATTCACGGTGATCCACGGCCGCGCTATTTTAAACCGGATACAACTAAAAGCAATCCGCGCCCTGACGTTCGGGAAATTCAAATTCCCCCGGGATTTTTAGTAAAACCGCGTCCCCGTCCGCGTTCTAGCCCGGAACGGGGGTAGGATTATTTATACATCACTGGCCAATTTTTCGTCAGTCGACGTCGAGCCGAAATGAAAATTTATACCTCGTTGTTACCGCGCGCGACCAAAACGCGGCACGCTCGTGCGAAGATTGCTCTCCATCTTCTCCATCCCCGCGTTCTTACACGCGCGCGCAACCACGGTTACCGTCGGTTTCTTTTTATTTTCTCCTCCGCGCAAGAGTACATGGTTTTACGAACCTGTCGAGAGCGCGAAGACGTAGATTCAGCGTCGCGTTCCCCGGATGCCCGGAAGCCGACGCGTCGCGGCGACTCCTCGCGCGGTGTTCCCTCAGAGCCGCTGCGTCGTACCAGGCGCTGCTATAGTGTCTGACGTAGGATCCATGAGTGATCGCTGAAAGCACGCAAAAGAAATATTTCCAATTAAATGCGGGCGTCTCTGGGCCGTGACCGATGGGCTTAATACTTTAAGACGGATCGTCGCGCCGGGCGAACGCCTCCGTCGCCTCCGTCAAGGAGCCACGATTCAGCGTGGCTGTAAACCAGAGAATTTTCGGAAGAGTTAAGAAAATGGGCTCTCTCCCTCTCTCTCTCTCTCTCTCCCTTCGTTGAAATATCGAGAGATCTAAATGCAAATTATTTCCGCGGCAATACATTCTCCCGATTCGCCGCGCCCTATCTTACCGCTCCGTGCCGTTTCATGCACTTCAAGTCGGCATTTATCTATTTACCGCACGCAACACCATAACGATCCTCCCTCGGAGCCCTCGCGAGCTTTATAGCCCAACGGGAGATATTATCGCGGCGCTTTCATAACGCCGCTGGGTGGTCCGAGACGAAAGACGGTGACGTATTTCCTCGTGGCACGACGAAACGAATCGCGAACGAATTCGACGCGACGCCTTCCGTTCTCGCGGCAGGATCGCCCGGTCGATCGATCGATCTTCCAACGGGATACCTGCTCGCGCTCCTCGAAAATTCTCACGCCTCTGTTCTATTCGAGCTACCCGGGCTAATTCAATATCGGCTCCCCCTCCCCCCCAAGCAGCTGTTGCTCCGGCGTACTCGTCGATGGGCGGCAATTACTAATTTTCAGAAACCATGGGGAATCGATATTAGGCTGCTAGACGTAGTTTAGATAATTTCCCGCATCACGTGCCCCCGAACTTCGACCTTGTTAACCATTATATAGTTTACCGTGCACGTTGCCATAATGCTCGGTAATCAGGATCTAGACTGTTAGTATAGCCTCCTTGAGTCGAGGGGGGAATGGAACGCGAGTTTAACGCTCGTATCGACGGACTCGCCGGTTGGGAACAGTGCATCGAAATAGCGCGTTCTCTTTTCCTCTTCTTTTTTTTTTTTAATCGTTACGAAGCCATTTTTCCGTGTAATCGTCGGGAAATTGCTTATCAAGTTTGCTCTTCGTGCCGCGAAACGTTTCCATTAACCGCGCGCTATAATGCCACTGCGCTGTTATTAAACAATCTACCGCGTAAACATTTGATGTCGGTAATCGCACCCTTGTCACTCCAGCTATACGTGACAATAAATTCCACGCTCGCGGAAATTTCATTTCTACGTTGTTGGCGGCGCGCCTCTTTTTCCAGGCGCTCGATCGCACTCGCGAGCCGATTGTGTACCCTTACGCGAAACGCTCGTCGAACGAGTTCGGAATCGCGCTCGTTCCGCGGTACGTCGGACAAACTCGATTGGCCGTTCCGCGGCACCCTTCGAATCGCGGCTTCCACTTTTTCCTGCCAATTTGTATTTCATTCGATTCGAATCCCGCTGCAACACGCCATCGCCACGATTCGTGCCTCGACGTCGAAGCGTCAGAGAAATTTCAACGTACGCTGTCAGAGAACTAGAAGATATTCCTATCTGGTCGTGGTTTAGAAAAATCGCGTCGAGAACAGCTAATTGCGCGCGTCGTCAGCCACGAGGCCTCGTAACGTCGTCGAAATCCACTGCGATCGGGGCGTCGAGACCGGTTCGCAGTGCCTAGACGCCAGGAGGACGACAAAAACGGCGCCGTCGCTGTTTCTGGCCGTCGATATCGCTTCGCCCATTACCGTAACCGTAACCGTATCCATTATTCTCGAATCGCGCGCGTCGCGCCAGTCCGCCACCCTGTCCCGTCGAAATCCCATTAATGACGTTCGAGCGGGCTCGAAGCGTCGCGCGATACGCTCTCGGGTCCGCGTCGATCGTGGAACGGCGAGCGCTCAATTATGACAGCCGGACGGGGGATCGCGGGGGCGAAAAAATCGCCTCGATAGGCACTTCGCGTTCGAGCGTGGAATAGATACGGCGAATTTCGATGGCGCGTGTACACGCGCCGATATCGTCCGGCCGCGATCGCTCGCCCGCCGACAGATTTATCCGGAATATCCGGCGGATATCGCGCGCGCCATTGACTGACGCGTTCGCCCGTTTATCTCGTCACCGGTTCTTGTGTCACATCCCGCGGAGGAATCGTTTGCGGCGAGCTTTTCGGGCGACGCGTTACGCGTCGAGGGGCTGTTATTAATCGTCGCGAGAACCGGACGACTGCGTTCGTAAGTGGAATCGTCGATCGAATTATCCTGCTGGCAGAAGGATGCGCGAGTGCAACGCGACGCGTTACACCCGGTCAAAGACGGGGGTGAAGTCTCGAGCGGGACGTGGAGAACAGGTCGGGGGGCATTTAACAGCTCGACCTACGTGTAAACTGCTTTCAACGGAAGCTTTAAACTTGCCGCTTTGTCTTACCAGCCGAAACTGTCTCAAAGTTCCATTCCCTTTCCCTTCAAACCCAATTACATTCAGCCCCAAGAGCTGGTCCTATCTGTGGGAGAGCGGCGAAACTTGGTAAGAGAGAAGGAGGATGGCGGAGGAGGGGTCGACCAGGGAACAGACGACCCGTTCCTCTGTCGCGGCGAAGGAAAAACTGTGTACAGGGGGAGCGCGGGGGGGCTGGCTGGCTTTTATCTCGCTTCATGAATCGTTCGATTTCGGATACCAAACCGGCCCAGATGAAATCCGAACGACGCCGTAAATTACTTTTCTGACGGCGTAATATCGAATCTCGCCACCAGTCGATTTCGCCAAACAGCCGAAACGTTTTGCAGAGACGCTTGCCAACGTACCCGACCTACCTATCGGTCGATGCAACAAAGCGGTCGTAACGTCGGGCACCAGAAGAGAACCGACGTACATGTTTCGATGCGTGTGTGTGTGTGTGTGTGTGTGTGTGTGTGAAACGGGCCGAGTGGAAACACAGCGCGACGACTAATGTCTCGTCGAAGCAAGCTGACCCCCTCGGAGGATCGATCATTCCCAGACTGGTAAATTCGGCGCGCAGTTGCGTCCTATCGCCGCGGCGCACCGGGACGTGTACAAATAAGTAGTCTCGCGCTACGCCCGTGACAAATCGGCCGTTGGAAATTCGTGTATGGAAACTAAGACGAATTTCGCGTGCAATTTTCTCGGAGGGTCGAGGGACGGGGGTCTGCGGAGAAAGGCAGGCAGGCAGGCAGGCAGGCGCGCGGGTCGTTCTGGCTGGTTTCAATCGAAACTCGAACGTGGCGACGATATATCTGCAACGCGGCTTCCAGTTTCCGTAGTTCGAGCAGTTTTCAAACTTTTCGCTGCGGTTGTCAACGCGTTCGAAATTTCTAAACTTTGATCCTCGCTAAGGGCGCTGCGAGAACTCTTCTCGCTTCGTAAATTCCCTACAATCTGTTTTGCCCGGCGTACGTGGAAAAAATAAAGGGAGATTAAACGCGGCGAGGGTTCTTTTATTTTTTTCGATCGACCCTCTCGTTGAATTCCCTGGTAATCTCGAGAGGAGATCGCGTCGCTGCAAACAACCCTCGCCAGCGCGAAAACGAACTCGTCCTGACAGCTGACGGAGGGATGAAAGTAAGATGGCGGCTCGTGGGAGGGTGGTAGACGGGCTAAAAGGGAGTCGAAGGGAAATAGGATTCTAATCTACCGTAGCGTGTTTCATGAATTTTGAATTAACGTCGTGCTAAATGGATAGCTCTGGCCGATGCTGGAAACGTCGCGCAGGCTTCGCGTTCCGATTTTCCTTTATTCTTTCTCTCTTTCGAGCACTTAGCACGCTCGATTCGTTGACCAGTGCTTCGATCAAATATTTAAGAGACCTCGCAACGAAAGCATTGTCGCGCAAGATTCGTTTCACCGGAATAGCTCCGCGCTCGTTATCGTTAAACTTGAACGAGAGGCTCGTCCGGTGACGTCTAAATATTCACGAGGAAAGAATCTAACGGAAAGCAAACCACCGTGGCACGAAATCGCTGCTGAGACAGTGGCAAACTCTTGCAGAATTCTTCGTAGCCGGGGCGTGAATTCGAGTCGGACAATTCAAGGAACGACCGACCGCCGCGTCTAAGTGTTTCCACGGGCTTCAATATTTGACGAGCGAGTTGCTCGACGGTCGCTCGGAAAAACTTTCGTCCGGATTGAAACACGGTGAAAAGGGCTGCTCGCGTGACGAATCAAATTAACCGTGGAAAGGTGGACTTACTTGCGCCGCGCGACACCCGTTCGTCCCCCTCGTCTTTGAAAAACTGTAACAGGGCACCGTCGACGTTCATCGGGAACAATGCGCGAAATCTACCTCGAGGAAGGTGGCGGTGAATTAAATCCACCGGAAGGATACCGGCGGCTGGGTCGCCGGTGGAAAACGAACCGTTGGAAACGCGTAATGAACTGAACTGGCAGCCACCGTCGACTGCTAAACCCGCGGGCAGAATTTCCAACAATTAGTTCCCATTTTGGCTGGAGCGTGAAAGGTGTCTAACGTCTTCGTCGCATTTTCTTAGGTCTCTCGCGAACGCTCGCCGTCGCGCTTTCGAAACTACGCATCGTTATAGCGTAACTGTCGCCCTGTGCGACGCTCCGCCGTGCCGCGAGGGAACGACGCCCGCAGCGTATTGCAGCGTCGAACAAATTCTCGCAGGGCCGTCGACGCTTCGATCGTCGAACGCTCTCGCGTTCCAAAAGAAGTAACGCGTTTCGAGCATCGTCGCGAGGGACCTGGGTGTTTTTAGGCACGCGCTTCGACCGTATCGATTCTTTAATTACGATCTCGCATGTTAATCCGCGCACACCTTCCCCGTAGGGCAGGCTGGAGAGCGTTCGGAAACAATTAAGGGGAGTTTACGCCGCCCTTCGGCTCGGTCGCGTGTCTCGCGTTTAATCTAGCGCCGGTTTTCCGTGGAACGCCTGTCTTTCGGTTTACGGCCGTATTAAAGTACAGGACAAATTCTTGGGGCTGAGTTACGCGAGCCGAGTTTCCGCGAAACACTTTGCGAAACGATTTTACGCGACCCGCCCTCGTGCCGTTTGTTCAGCCCCGCGGTCGGAGGAACACGTGCATCGATTCGATTCGGAATACTTACGAACCCGATAAGCCAACAACGATCGTTTCAAAGCGTTCGAGGAGAGATTGATTAATCGCGAACGCGACGGAACTGATTCGCGTCGTGCGATTGTATAATTTCGAGGATCGGCTCGCGTCGCAGCCAGCGCGTTCCGCCGTTCGGACGCGACTCGAATTGCCAGCAGCGGAGTAACTCGTTACGGGTCAGCCGCAGCCGGAGTTAGCGCTGTGTACATTGGAAAGTATGCTCGCTACGTGAGAACGAGCATCCTCGTTTCGTTCGAGTTGTAGCCACTTTTTTCTCTTCCACACGCTCGTTACATCTCCGTGTAACGTTTTAACAATGCAATTAGAACAACGAAATAAACGCCCGTCTGTTCCCCGCGTTTCTTTATAAGCTGATAAGAGCGAAGCATCGAAACGTTCCGATCGTTTCTTACGAGATTCAGCCGCGAATCACGCCTCTAAATACCACCGGCTGGCAATCTCGTATTATAGAGATTTCGAATGGCCCGCGATACATTTGGATCGCGGCGCAGCGGGAAAACGGCGTTTTACGCGGCGTTAAATAAAACCACGCGCGATGAACGCGGTGAAAGACAGTAAAAGTGCCTATTTACCACAGCGAATAAAAGTGATACGCGCGAGGCAAATGTCGTTCTCACCGGCGGTCCGTTTCCAGTGATGCGGGGCGATCAAAGTTTAATCGAAGTTCTGAATCGTCCGTAGGTCCCCCGTTGAAACGGCAATACCGGGGACGTTAAATAAATTCCGCCGTTTGATATCTCGGCTACTTGAGGTTGGCATTTCATCGGAGCGGTCCAGCGATTTTTAACGAAACGATTCTCAACGAGAAATCTTCCGCGCGAACGAATATACACCCCCTCGCGTATTTGCACTTCAATCGCGGCCGCTAATCCCTCGTTAACGAATGAAACGATAACTCCTCTCTAAGCACTAATTGCTTCGAGAAAAGAGGCGAGGGACGGAGAGAGGGTTAAAAACGATACTACGGTGTCTCTTTTTCAAGAGCCGTGACTCTTTTAGGAGCGTTTCCTCTTTGACGCAACGCTGGCAACAACTCGGAGGGTCTCGTTGCACGGAAATACCCGGAGTCTCCTAATGGAAAAGTTAGCGTGGCGAGCTTGTCAATAAAGTATACGGATTCGCTTCGATCAAAGAGCGGTAACTTTCCATAATTACTCAGATCGCGCGAACTCCTGCCGCGCACGTTCCCCGATCCCCAAGGAATAATGCCGCCGCGAGCGCGCACAGACGCAACAATTCCGCGGGCAAATGTTTCTCGGCGAACTGGAAATTAGCCGGGATTATCGACTCGCTGCTTTTTCTTCGTCGGAGCATTAACGAATCGCGGAGAATCTCGCAACGTCGCGCCCGTCGAGGCGGCGGAATTGCCGCGAGGACGATTCTAAAGCGGCGGGGAACTTCGGTCGGACTCGCGATCGAGATGGATGCGCCGAGCGATGAGTGAAAATGGACGAAACGTGGAAAAAGGCAGAGAAGAAGAACCGAGAAGAAAGGAGAGTTAGAAAAATGCGGAACGCTTCGCGATGGGGGCGAAGTGAATTACCAATTTTCCAGGGTGCACTTGTCCGCGACGCGAGGTGTCACTCGCAAAACGTACGGTCGAGGGGGGAGGGGCGCAGATGCGAGGCGAAATATTTCGAAAAATAATGCCGGGGCCGCGCGTCAGCAATGATATACATTAACAGCGGCACTTTTTCCGCGTTTCGTTACAACGCAATCGGCGTGCCATTTACCTCGTCCCCCGTCCCGATGCCCTGTTCCATCCACGACACGTACACATCGTTGCCCGCAATTTTATTCGGCAACCACCCGCCTCCTCCCCTGCGCGCGCGTGCTCGCACACACACATCGCGGAGCAGAGCACGGTTGTTACCGCCAATTCGCATTATCCAATTTTTCGTGTGTCACGTACCGTGTCCCCGATTCGGTAGGTCACTTTCTCGCTGCAATTACACACACGGTCCAGACCGACGTTGCACACTTTTCGGCGTCGATGTTTGCAGGACGCGCCGATTTTCTACCATTCTCCGCGACCATTTTCACCCACCCTCCGCTGCGCTGTAACCAGCTAGCGAGCTCTTTCTTTCCCTTCATTACTCTCTGTCCGGCCCTATACCCTACACTTTCTTTTTTCCCCCTTCCCTCCTACCTCCTTTACACCTCTAATTTCCTTCGCCCATTCTTTACCCTCGATTGTTTTCTCTCACGCGTTTTAATTCCTCGCCCTTTTACGAGCGCCTCCGTTTCTTTTATTTCCTCGCCTCTTCCCGGAACTTCATTTAAAATCGACAAGAAATTACCGCTAATTTACGCGCCGCGTTCCTACGCCCCCACTCTCCAAAGTATCAGCGATCCCTTTGAGCGTTTGTTCCCTCCGCTCGTTCCTGACCGATACCTCCCCTGCCATTCCATCGTCGCGTTCCATCCCTTTGTCCGTTCTTATCGACGAGTTACGAACGAGAGCGGAAAGGGCCGAAAACGAGTGGCCAGGCTGGGGGTGGAAAGAGAAAGGCCCTCGACGATCGCGTCGCGCCACAATCGTTCCCTCTATCGAGCTTCTTCTTTAGCCCCGCTGTTCTGCCCTTTGTCGGTCACGTATTTACCCTTTCGAAACTGAGCTGCCGAGCGAACCCTCATTTTTTCGAAGAGCTACGTCGGGGCCACGGGACGAAAATACGCGAAACCATTTAACGAAACGTGCGAGTCAACCCTCGATTCCGTGGCGCGGAACAATCCGTTCTCGTGGGGCGGCCGAGAAGTTTCGGTAAATTTTCCCCTCGAAATGCGCAACGAAAACCTTTCCACGCGGCAGATTTGAATAGTCGTAGGCAGTCCGTCCACCGCGTCTTTGTCCCTGGCCGTATAAAAAGTGTCGGATTCAGTCTTTGCCTAATTCTCGTCCAAATATGTACCCAGAGCTCGGCGTTGTTCGGCTCGAGAGTTCCTGTTTGCATAGGACAGACACTTTGTCTTGCGTGGCGAGTGAATGAAATAAATCTGGAACGGTGTGCTCTGTTCTCTAAATCGCGGGCTCCGTCGACAGCTCCGAGCTCGGCGGTCTGGCGTTCCCGATCGTGCCTACCCGCGACGCTGCGATACTTTCAAGCGCGCGTCGCCGCGCGATGGATTCGTCCCCGCGGAAGAGAATCGGACGGCCAGACGATCGAATACAATTTCGAGCTATCCCAGCCCCAGCTCCTTTGAGCCGACCGTACACCAGAACGAAGCCATCGCTGACAAAGACTTCGATCTCCGCCGCGGCCACCTCTCGCAGCCGTGGATCGCGTCTGACCTCTCGCAGCCGTGGTTGAAAATCCGCCGCAGCGGCGTATCGACTTTTTGCTGGTCCGCTGGAGAAAGGCAAGGATAACACCCGCCCCTGTAACGGTGGGTGGGCCAGGAGGAATCTCTTCCGAGACTTTTTCCATTTCCGTAAAGTTTCCTACTCTGACTACGACGCCTGAAAATCCGGACGCGGCCCACGCGCGCAACCGGCTGCGCTCCGCTCGAGCGGAACAAAAAACGATCGCCCAGCTCGGTCCCGGCGTCCGTGAACGGGGGACGAGGCAGCGGGACCGGGAGCGGGCAGATTAGATTCATTTCGAACCGGGGTAGCATCCGGTTTCCGAGTCGAATTAGCGGGCACGAACTGAGAACGGGAGTAAATACCGATAGCAGGAACGGAAACGCGTTGCAGACGCTCGGTTCGAAACACTTTTTCATTACACCCGCCCCCGATTAAACCGGGTGATTACTGCTTTTAGAGGATTATACACCCTGCAGGGTAAATATCGCTTAAGCGTGTCCGCGTGTGGAACACGCTGCCGGTGGAAGAAAAAATTCTGCGAAATTGCACGACGTCTGACGCACGCTCGACTTACTCCACTCGTTACCGGGTTACATTCTACGGTACTTTACGAGTGTCTCTCAGTGGATTAGGTTGAACCGTCATATCTCTCGAGTTGTAGTGGCCGTGTTCGACGGATGAACGGTTTCGCGACTTTAAAACGTCGTTACAACGTGCCCTGCGTTAGATGAAAACGCTCGGTAGGAGGCATCGCCTTCTGGCTGATCCGTCATTGACCTACATCGCTCACATTTGGGATACGAACGAACAGACGGACGGACGAGGGATTTCTTTCGCGAACCGACAAAAAATTCTGCAACCCGCCGTAATCACGATCCGCGAATCAACGATACGCTTCGAGAAAAATGAATCCCTCCGCTGTTCTTCGATAACGCGGGAAGCATTGTGTCGCCGATGGTTTATTCAATTTGCTGGCCGCGCGAATGTCAGCGGACTCTCATTTATACGGCTTATCGATAAGTGAAAAATGATGCACCGGGAACCAGGTTAATGTATATTTATGACAAGCGCGGAGTGACTAGCTTTGGTGAATTTTGCGTTTGACAGGAATACGGGACACCATCAATCTACCGGCAATTTTCCCGGCCAATTTTCCTCGTCCCCGTACCACCTCGTCTCCCCCCAACACCCCGGTTTCAAATAATGTGGCAATGAATTTACAAAGGGGCAGAGAGGGACGACCGTCCAGTTCCTGTGGCCTATCAAACGAGCGCTCTCCCATGCTCTCTTGGTTAACGACCAACCACGCGACAAACCGATAACAACGTACAAATTTCAATTAGCATTCGATGGCGCCGGTGCATTTAATTGTCGCGCTAAACTACCGCCGACCGGTGACTTCGTTGCGCTCGGTTTTGTGTTCGAACCTCAACAAGATACGCCAGATTTCTAACGGCAATCGGCCATCAGCGCCGATCGAATTAACAAGAAAACGCGGGGGGCGCAACTGGCTACGGTTCGCGCGTCGTTCCTGCCCCCGACGATCGTCGAATTAGAAAGCTGTCGAAGCGTAACGGACAATTAAAATCGACGTTCTACAAGGGGGGAGAGAGTTACGCGGACTGTCTCTTCTCACGGCTCGCTGATCGAACGTGACGGGTGTATTCGACGTGTCGTAAAAATTCATGGACGAAATTTACGAGCGAGGAGCCTCGAAATTTCCGACTAACGATCCGCTTCGAGGGGTGCCGGGTTGCAAAGCTCTCGACGGTGCCGAAAGGAGAGGGCGAGAGCGCGCCAGTTTTATTGGAGGCTCGTTTATGAGCCGTTTGCCGGCCGCTCTTTTACGAGCTATCGATAAATAAGCGGGTCCGGTCATGCGATAAAAGCGGAACGCTCGGGTCCAGTCAATGTCGCCGCGTCCAGAGGAATTAGAGAAATGTAATTGCGAATTCTCGCCGAATCGCGCGCCCCACCTCCTCCACCCTTCGCCCGTCATCCGCTGCGTCGATTAAATCGGACCGTTCGCCCGAAAAAGTGTCGACCTTCCCCCGATTGGATTTTTAACGCGCTCATGTTCGACTCGTTTCCGAGGGAATGCTTACCCACTGATAGCGATCGTGTAACAATCGGGACAAAAAGAGGAGCATCGTGACTATTACTCGAGCGATCGAAGCGGTACTCGGTGGTCTGGTCTGACCAGTGACGGATGTTCTACTCGCAGCGTCCTCGACGAAGTATCTCAAACGATTACACGTTCCAGAGGAAATATGTAAGCTGTGCGATATACTAATAGACTCGACGGAGGAGAAAGTTCCTTGTAAAGGAGGAGTAAGGAACGACGTGTGTTCAATTTATTTAATAACTTCTTATCGGACGACCTCCGACACAGATCCACTTAGCTCGCAGTGAGGGCTGCTACGGTACTTCCACCATTCTTCCAACGGCTCTGCCTTCAACTTTATGCAAAACTCTGGAATTGCCTCTAGGAACGTAAAGGAATTAGCTACAGCGGCCTTGATCCCCAACAGCATCAAGATCTATCACGATAATCCGCAATCTCTTTTGCGTTCGCGTCGCGGCAACTTCAACGAGGCTTTTTACCGTGCCGTTCCGCGCGCTGGTAAGCCGCGCTCATTTTCACAGAGGCTGGCAGAAATTTTTGTTTTCGCGCTCGATCTGTAGCTCGCCTTACAAAATTATCCCAGGACTTAATCAGCAAAAATATCCATTCGTCACGGCGGCCCGATCGAGGACGGATCGATGCCTAGCTCCTTCTGGTTTTAAATCGGTTATCAAAACTCCCTCTCGTTAAGCTCAATGTTCATTCATGAAGCCTCGCCGTGACCTCCGCTTCCGTTTACCTGTCGGCCCGTAGATTTAACGGCTGCCAACCGCTTCCCTTCTTCCTGATTACGGATCAGACGCTCGCGGTCTCGCGGAAAATTATCTCGCGTCTCGTCGAGGTCCGCGCTTCAACCGCGCTTTTTACTTAACGTCGCGCGATAAGGGCGGCATTAATTAAATTCCAGAGCAACGATTCGAAGAGGCGCGCTGGACAATCCCAGGGGAGCATCGCTTTAAAACGCTTCACGCTGGCGGTTCCCACGAGTTCTCAGGTGTACCTTAGAAACGCGGAAACAAAGCGCGCGTTGAACGCATCCAGGTATCCTGCTCGTAAGAGGCTTAAAGGGCGTAGCAAAAACACGCTTACTCCTTCTAACGAGTGAGATATTATAACGAGATCGGAAGTGGCCTCCGTCGGATGATCGACCCCCTCTTCTTCGCTCGTCAGCGCCCTTGCGTGCGTGTTCCGCTCTCCCCGAGGGCGTTCTCGAGACGTTCTCCGTTCTCGCGGCAGCCGAAACCATCCCATAGACCTTCGGCTGGAAGCGCGTCTACGTGCTGATTAAATTAAATCGCGCTCATAGCCCGGCGCGCATCCACCGGGCGTCCTCTAATCGAATCCAGCGCCCGTTAATACGCCGGCGAAACTTCCTAACGAATGAAGAAACTGCCATCGACTCTTGCCCCCGTTAGGCTCCACCGTGCGCTTCCTCGTACGCCCTCGGCGTTTCACACCTTCTGCCAAGATATCGCCTCGCAAGCTAGTTGAATTACGCTTGTAACGGAGATTAATTGGTTCACGGTTTGATTCGACCGTGTTTCCGAAGTGAAAGCTGCGGAGGGGACGACAGGCTCGAGTAACGGGGGAAAGAACGCGGAACGGTTCCGGTTGTTTCGATCATCCGATTTACCGAGACGCGGTCGTTTCATATTATATTATCCCGAGGTGGCGTTGTTACCTCGCGTACGCGGCGCAATTCATCAGATCGCGCGGGCTCGTACGCTCCGCGAAGGGTGGAAAGTACCGTGGGCGGGCGTCGCGGGGGTAATAAACGTAAAAAAGTGCCAACGCGAACGAGCCTGAGAAATGAGACCGCGGGAGGACTTAAAACAAAATGCACCGTCATCAAACGGCCACCTTTAGACGCGATAACCGGCACCGGGGAGAATAAAAGCCACCTTCGCCGGTATATATACTCACTCTCGATCCCCGTGCTTCTTCCTCTCTCGCTCTTCGAAAATTAAATTAAACTTCTTTTCACCTCGCCATATTTTTCACCGCGACCATCGTCGCGACGGAACGACGGTATCTCGTGCAGCAACAATTATTTCCCTCGAAAAGGGAGCAGAATCCGAAGGCGTCGTTACGCTCGACGGTTTACGCTTCTCCTCGTGAATCCTTAAAAGCGGGAAGCGTTCGGAGATACCTTGAAATGCAGGCTGCTCGTTACGATCACCAGACACCGGAATATTCGAGCAACCACTCGAAGACGGAGGACTTTCATTCGAAACTCGTTAAGGTGCTCTCGAAATCTTCTACCACCGAGGGTGGAGCTTGTTTTTTCTCGCCGCCAGCGGAGGTATCTCCCTCGATTTTCGTGAATTATGCACTCGTCCGTGGTCTCGTACGTCGCGCATCGAGCAACGCTCCCCCTACCCTGGTGGGCGAGGTTCGATCTCGAGTACCGAAGGTAACGAAGCGGCGATTTCGAGTGAAATTACCACGTTCGATTCGGATTAGTCGTCTCAACGATCCCTTCGACGCGTACTCGCCACTTTTACCGGCGAAGGGATTTTCTCGCTCGACCGAAACGGCGCGCAGCGAGAAATCTGCGAGCGATTTTTCACCCCCTCTTCAGGGTCGTTTTCCTCGCGCGCAAACAGGCAAATTAGAGGCCGCAGGCGCGTTCTTGTAATCGCGGCATGGTCTTTTCGCGTTTCCGATGGCCCTTGCGCGGGCGCCTTGCAGCTGCTAGTACGCGATAAGAGGATTTCACAATATCGAGTTACGAGCGTGTGCAAAGTCGTTACATCGGGGTCGAGTGCCCTTCGAGGGCCCTTTATTCCGCACGAGCACTGCCAGGAGCAGCCACCTTTCGAGACGTTCTTCCTACCTCCTCTATCCGCTCCCGTCTGTCCTCCTTGTGATTCGGTTCTTCGAAAAACCGAGGACTCTCCAGCCACCCGGTTCAACCGATAACGCCACCCCCGTTTTGCTTTCTTCTTTTTTTTCCTCCCCACTTCCTCCCTCCCTTTTTCACGCTTTACTCGATCTACGCTCGGAGTGTGCGGTACGGAGAATCGAACAACCCGCTCACGACAAATTCGACGTGATATTTTCTAAACTCTTACCCCTGGTCCCCACCCCCTGGTTGGCGCGCGACTGTTTGAATTATCGAGTTCCACGATCGCTTCTCGTCGAGCGGGCGGCGCTCGATACGCTGGTGGTTACACATCGGGGATTACACCGTGATTTCTTGTACATCGAACGGGAGCGTAAAAGTGCGGGGTTGAATGGGACCCCGCGAGTCAAAGGTACTTCGTCAAGGGACGCAGTGCCGGTTGGCAGTGGTATTACCGTCTTTACAGGCACTTCGTAAGGACAGTTCTATTCAAGACCGTGGCGGGAAATATAGGGAACAGTAATTCAACGTTTATTTGTGGGACTGGCCTTTAACTACCTGGCCTGTGTGCAACCAGATTTAACCGCTGCGCCATCCGTACGCGAGCGCCGCCATAGAAGCACGGGCTCCGAAATGGGTCTGCTGGCATTATCCTTAATCAACGCGGCGAGATCGGTGTTCGCCAAAAATTAAACCGATTAAACGGTCGGCGGTCGCCAGATCTACGATCGCTCGACAATTATTTCTTTTTATCTCCGTCCGACGAACGATTGATTCTGTGCCAATACAGCCTCGCTCCGTTCTCAATACGTTTTCCACTTTCCCCAACGTTTCACCCGTGTACAATCGGTCAAACGAAGGCTACCCGACCCCTTATCACCCGCTCGATCAGCCAGCGCACACGCCACCATACCCGGTTCACCGTTCGAGCGGGAATGATTCGATAACGCACATCGTCGGCTCGTTCAGATAAGATGCCAGCCACGTATCCACGATTCGCCCCCGGGGGCGAAAAGCGCTCGCTATGAATATGCAATTTTATATTCGACACCGTCGTTTTTTTCATCCCCGTTCTTGCCACGGGTGCAACTTCCGCCCCGTAGCCTCCGCCGATATCGCGATGCAGGAGCGTTAAGCAGCCTCGCGATCTTCGGCTCGTACCTAATCTGCCCTCCGGCAAACACGTCGATTTCTCGCACGAATCGCTACCAAACGTCTTCATCGTCGACGCGTCGCGTCGCAGCCTTCTTATTCAAACGATCCTTAAAGCGGAGATAGCGAGGGTGATTCCTCGATCCGTACCGCAACTCGAGGCAGCTCGTGGTTCACGTGTTCGTAACATCGGACTGTACTCGACAGCGGAAGGAGCGTTTCGCAGAGAGCTCGCAATTGCTTTCGCAATTTTGGTCGCGGGGAAAGTTGGATCGAGTCCAAACGCGAGCCTCGAGCCTCGCGATCTTGCCCATTAAACGGGTTAATTAATAAATTCGAACGGTCGTTGGAGGGCGGAGAGGCGGAGGGATCGATGCGTCGATTACCGCCGCGGGGCGCCTCTAAGTAGCATCAGTCCGCGATTGATCCAGCGGAGTTGAAACGCGCGCTTAATTCCGTCTCGCGGGGATATCTCTAATAAAACCGCACCGCGCTTCTCCTTTGAACGAGACGCAACGGCGGCCTGCCCCTATTCTAGCCGGGCGGTGGAGGCTTTAAAAAGCCAAATGGAACGAGTCTCGGTGTATCGATCCGGCAACCCTCGGCCGGCAAACATTCGACGGTCATCAGTCGAATTTGTAAAACATTCGCGTCACCCCTGGTGGCCGAATACCGCGCGTAACGAACGACCGCGGGCCGCGCTAGTACATTAGTCGCGGGAAAAATATGCAATTTTACGGTGTACCGTTCCGCGCGGTATTATTCATCGGCGGTACGCGACCGCATTTCGCTCGCCCTCGAGCGCGTAAAGCAAAGTGGATATTCGACGAACGGCTCTGACGAGGGAACCTCTGGGATATATCGGTTAACCAGGATAATTTATCAACGCGCGATGATTACGCTCACTCGTAACCAGGCGGTCGGAATGTAAACGTCGTGACGTTGGAGATTTCCCTTTGTTTCTTCCCGCGCGCCCTGGGTACTTCCGTTTCACTTGCCGGCGGTGTTCGCGGTTTAAATTAAGCGGGGATCGCGTTGAACGTCGCGATAAAATCTACGATTCGTTCCGTTTATCACGCGCCGAGATGGAATGGAACCTTTCCCGCGGAATCGACGATTTCATCGCACGGTGAAATAAAACTCCCTGGCCCCGTCGGCGTGTTCCCGGCGTTCGCCCTGGAATTCTTCGCGAGTTCGCTCCATTCGTCGGGGGGAATGGGATTCCCGCGAGATTCAACGGCGATCGAGATAATGCCCGAGGTGAGGGGCCAGGGGTGTGAAGTGAAAAAAGTAGGGAACAGTTAAACGAAAAAAAAACAAAAAGAAATAAACGAAGGACGCTTTAAATAGTGGCGTTCTCAAATTCGACGAAAATGGATACAGAAATTCCAGGGCGCCGTTTACAAAGGTTCAATTGAAAGAGACGTTCCCCACGTTTCCATTTTCTACTTTGCACCGCGAGGATCGTTTATTCGGACGTCGATGCGCTAAGCGCCGCGCTCTGGCCATTTTTCTTCCCTCCTCCTCTTTCTACGTGCTCCCTTTCTCTCGCCCTCGTGCCACCCCTCGCTGCCTTTCAACCATTCGCATCACTATGGCCTAATTATTCGCTACTCCCAAATGTAGCCCCCAAACGAGCTCGAGTTCTCCATTATCTAGATATTAAACGGCCGAAAATGAATATGAGACCCAAATACGAATTTTCTTCCATTTGCCGAGGACAGTTGGAACGGGCCGTGAATGTGACACGCGAACAAAAAGAAGCTATCGCGTTTGATTCCCCATAGAAGGGGACGTAATCGCGCGAGGACGTGACAAATGAAAAATTTGCGAGACCGTAAACAGCCGTGGCGGAAATACATATGAATTTTTAATCATCGGCGAGAGACATCGAAATCGAGCTATCCGAATGAGATTTTCGTCCATTTTTTTGATACGCCAGCTTTCAAGAAGAACCGAATAAACCGTTCGCCGCGTACGGTCGGGCTGGTATCCATTAACTGGATCCGTTGAAAGCCAACGCAGAGACCGATGTAAAATGTTGAAAACCGATGCATAAAATGTATAATTTGAAGAGGCGGTGTTCGATTGCCGAAGTGGCGCGTCGACGGTCAGTTTCGCCCTTTGTCTTCCCCCGGTTCCATTGCCGCGTGAGTTGTCCCTTTGAGCGGGACCCGTCCAAATTAGAAGCGACGCGTCACTCGCCAGGCAATGAAATTGTTTCGTTTGTTGCTCTAATTGGCCGTGGAATTTTTCGCGCAACGAAATCGTGCAACCGTGGAGGGCCGTCGATATTAAATATTTTTTCCGCCCGACGACGCGCGTCGACCGCTCCGCTTAAACATTCATCGCCCCTCGCCGCGCGTCTCGTCCTGCTTCTCGCGGTTCGATTTCGGTTATAAATTGGAGGCGTATCGTCGAGGAGTCGATCAAATCCAGACAGCTCTCATATCGAACTTCTCTTGTCTATTTCCGGTGAAATCTGTTACTACTCGTGGGAGTTCGAACGCGGACGGTCTAAATGAAATCCGAGCCGTCGAACGATGGGGCGTTGATCAAACGTTTCGTCGCGGAATTAACCCACCGGAAACCCCCGCCGGTCGAGTAACCGAATTCCTACGATTCTTCTGATTTCACTTCGTTACTCTATTATTGCCGTTGACAAGAATGGAAATCCAGCTCTCGCGGCTCTCACGGATAAAACGAAACGGACGTCGTTTCCTCGACGAATTAATTTCATCGAAATAGCATAGCCTCCGAGGGACGCCGCGCCAATTAATACTCGAAACGTTCATCAAACGAAACGTCCTCGCGCGTGGAGCACCGCCGTTTCAACGAGAGGCGGGTAGTTCTTTTTTTTCTTTTTTCTCCATTTCCGTTCTTCGCGTAGGACACGGGGGGAAAAAAAGGAGAGCGAGAGCGGCGTCGACACGAGTCGGTTGGCCTCACGCGACGTTGAATCCTGATGGACTAATTCCTGAAATGGAGGCGCGATTACGCGAGCAAAGCCGCGTAATAGTCGGAGCAGCGCGTTTGCGAAATCGACCGTGCCTTTCCGGTGTGCGCGTCGCTCGATTTACCGCCGGTTCGTGTCTTCATTTCCATCCGGGGAGCTCGAAGAAAGCGCCGGCACAATAGAGGGGACGAGCGATGCCGATACAAAGAGATCCGGCAGAGCTCGGCCACTTTTCTTTGTGCCTCGAGTCGCGGGACGATTTCCCACCACTTTCTCCGGATGGTTGATACAACCTGCATTAATCTCTCTCGTCGATACCACGACGTCCTCCTCGCTAGAAGACTCGAACGAACGTTTTGGAACCTCGTAACCGCGAAATAAGTCCCGCGCCTGATCAAAGCCCACGCTCGTTCTACTTAATCGCGACTATTTCGGGATTAATTTCGCCCGGCTATTTCCGAATGCGCCATGATACACTTTTCTCTCGCGGCTTAACAGGTCGGGTCTTAAACGAGGGTAGCTGATAGTCTAAATAAACAGAGACGAGCGCGGAGAGAGGCAAAGAGCTCCTCCTAGCGCCTGGTGGCGGAGAACGTTCTCTATCATCGTCAGTCACGGTACGCTCGAGAGAAAACCGCAACGCGAGGAATTTCAGAAAAACGTCTGGCAACTTTTCCACATCGGATTACCAACGTTGCGAAATGGAATAACTTTTTACCCTCGCTGTTAAGCCGTTATCGTACGTCTCTTTTATCGCGGAGTATTTTAAATTACGGTGTTCGCATCAGCCGTAAAACTACCGCCTGCGTCGGTCGCGGCGGAGGGTGGAAAGGAGGACCGCGGCTCTCCGATCGGGGCTCCTGTAATTTCGATGGGAAAAGTATCGTCCGGGGAGGAGGAAAAAAAAAAAGAGGTTGCAACAAACTTTCGACCTTTTAGTAAACCGCAACGTAGAACCCACGACGTGCGACGGGACAAGGATAGCGGGAAGAGAAAGAGACGTCCGATTAGTTTCCCTTATTTCTAACGGATGAGAAGAAAAAGCGGAGATCGAGAATCGTAGCCGAGTTATTTCATAATCATCGGGTCTGTTCTCGCGGCGAGGAAGAAAGGAAGAAACAGAAAAGAAGGAAGCCAGGGGGAGGAATTACCGGTGGATCGAGCACTTACCTTTGTGCGGTATTAACGGCCAGGGATGTAACGGGGAGCCGGCAACCAGCCAGACACATGCCAGCAACACTGCGAACATTTTCACCCCCATCCACTCTGGACAGACAGAAACTTCCCTGCTTGTCCTCTCTCTCCTCCTCCTCCTCCTCCTCCTCTGCCGCCTCCTCCACCTCTTTAGCTTCCGCGTTCACGTTGCAGTCTGTTGTTCTCTTCGTCTCTTCTTCCGCCCACGAAACCTTTCACTTCCTCCTCGTCTGTCGCCCTCGACCAGCCTCGACCCTCTTCGTCCGACTCGCGCGCCAGACTCTCCCTATAATCTCCGCGTTCCCTTTTCTCCCTCTGTCCGCGACTCGTCTTCGACTTTCCACCCCTGCCTCTTTCGTCGAGGATCGCTCGCCTACGCCTCTTCCGGGTCTCCTGCAAGTCCAGCGTCCAACGAAACCGCCGCGAGGATGGACGAACACGGTCAACCGGGGCCAGACACGGACGTAGCTGCTCGCGACCGTGCACCGAGTCTCTGACCCGCGTTATCAAACTGCTATCATACTCTCTGCGGTGTCCCACCCCCCACGCCTACTTCTTACTGGAGTCGCTTCGCGAGGCTGATTCCTCGGGGGTGGCTTCGCGTCCTTTGATTTTGCGCGGCTGTTGAATTTTGACGAACACCGTTTCCGATTGCGCGCTTCCTGTCGGAATATCAACACGCGCGGAGGCACGAGCGTGTGCCGGAGAACGTTTCGCAAATCTCTTCCAGTCGCTGCCGCTGATCCCCTAGCCGCGTCTTCTTCTTCTTCTTCTTCTTCTTCTTCTTCTCCCCGTTGGATCTGAGCTCGCGGTTTCTCTACGGGCCGTGCATTTTCGGGGATACGCAGCTGGCACCCCGGTCGCGTTTATGCGAACGCTCCCGGATTGGAAATAAATTCCACCTCGAGGCAGCGAAGGGCGTAGAGAATAGGGTGCGCGAGACAGGTTCGGGGTGGCGCTCCCGCGCGATGGATTCGCAAACTGATCTCTCGGGCATCACGAACGGCGGCGCTGGAAATTCTGTTAAAAATCACTGTCACGTCCGCGGAAATTCGACGACTGCCGTCGAGCATTCGAACGGATACTGCGCGCTCGGCTGCGACGGGAAAGATGGACGGTTTTCAAAGTCCCCGAGTTCCCACGTGTCGTTTAATCCCGTTCTAGAGCCTAGTGCACCGCTACCTCCTCTATTCAGTTCTCGTCTTTATCGTCATTCTCGCACTTGAGCACACGGAATACATCAGAGTCGACGAAACTGCACCACCGCCCTCGTCTGGCGATGTCTTCCTCCTCGTTTCGTTCCTCCCGAACGTACAATAACCGAACTCGTCCAACCCATCCCTGAATCAGCGGTAACAATTTCCCTCGGAACCGCTAACACGGTTCTTTATCTCGACTCCTGTCTCATCCCTCGACTATCATCCAGCTACGTCTACGATCTCTATCGTGCCTCTAGCGATTCGTAGCGCCGTTGTTCGTGTGTGAACGCGGAAACGCGTGCGAGAACTTGTTGCAGCGACTGCGTGGACACTTATCAAACTTTCCGTGTAGCCCCTGGCCGCGGTGGAATTGTGCGAGATCGTACTTCCGTTCGCGGCAGAACGAACAGAGACACTCTGTCATCGGTTCAGTCGAGGTAACTGCGTCAAAGACGAGCCTCCGGTCCTCCTAAACTCGTGGATTCGCATCGCGCGACGCCACCACGGCCATCCTTCCTTCCTCGACTTCCTCAGACGTCGAGTCAAGTACTTAGCGCGGTCGAACGGTTGTTAAAACGACCCGCGTTCCTCTTCCAAGTAGCTGTCGATGTTTCGCGACTCCGCCAGGATGCAGCCACGATGATTCCAGCCGCGGATGCGTGCCTGAAAAAAATGAGAGAACCATTCGTTTTAATCCATCCTGTTAAATCGCACCGGGGCAAAACGTTCGCGAGTTGGTCGCGTTGGCTCGCGATCGCGAAACTATTGAAAGTATTTAGCAACGTTGCATTTTAATTGGATGCAAATAAAATTCATGCCGCTAACGAGCGGGATTTCGCTTCTGAAAATGTTTTGCATCGCGAGACTCCCCGTTTCGCCGTTTCAATGCTGTTGGGCGAGGAGTACCCGATGCGACGGCGACACACAATTTGATCCGTGCTCGAAAAAGAACCGGGAACGTTTCTATAAACGTTCTACGAGCCACGCTTCGTCCCCACCAGGGCTCGAGAAAGTTTTGGCGATTAAACGTTTACGTTACTACCTTCCTCTCCCCCCAGGTGTTTCGCCTCGCTCTGAAAATATTCCCTCGCCCCGGGAAAAGAAGCGAACGCGTAATTAGCCGCCATCAGTCGGCGCGATGCGTAACGTTAAATCGAAACAATTGTACAGAGTTTATTACAAGTAATCCCATTCCATTAATTAATCGTACAGGTCACGCTAAATATTTCAACGCTTACACAGTTCCTTGCAACTCGGCATTGTTAGGGGAATCCAATTAAACGAACGATTTATCTTTGTCCAACGGAACAACGGCGAGCCTGCGCGGCGCTAATTAATTTATTCGAAAAATATTATTACCTTACTTCCAGACGGCCGGTTTTAATTCACGATATTCCTCTATCGCGCTCGTCACTTTTACATTGTCCCGCGGATAAATAACCGGGACAATTCCTTTGTCACGGGTTGTTCCCAGACATCGGAGATTGCCCGGCGATGCACGGGAAAAGTCCACGCGAGCACGAACGAGAGCGGCAATAACGGCATTGTTTTCGCCATAATGAAACGCCGTTTGCCTCCGAGAGGTGGGAAAACGACTGACTGGTGTTGCCTGTGACGACGGATACCAGCGTCCTCGCATTCCGAAATGACGAACCGGAAAAGGGTCGAAATTGTCTAGCAACAGGCTGTGACGGACAAAAAGCGTCGAGAAGGAGGCTAACGAGAGGCAACGAGTGCGAGCGATCGTTAAATGAAACCCTGGGAACGACACTGTACCCGATTAATTTTTATATACCCGTCCTGGCGCCTGCGACGCAAACGTTTAAACGGCGCTCGTCCGAAAGTAATCGAGTGGCCCGATCGCCACCGGTGATTTGTACTTGGCGCGAGGCGACGCTGGCTTTATCGCGTTAAAACCAGGTACAACTAAGTAGAATCGAGGGATGCGCTTTGGTAAGCGAGTTACTGAATTTTAATTGCAAAGCTTCGTCCGCCTTGTTTTCGTTGGCCCTTATCGTGTTTCCACGATTTATCGCCTGCCGCGCGAAACGCCCGCGTTTCCCTTGGTCACGCGCCCAGGGCCCTTTGCATACCGATTCGCCCGGCCCAGACCGACGAAACAACCAATTAACAAGTTAATTAGCCGCTCCCGATACTTTCCGTCGTTTTTAATTATCGCTAAGGGGCCGAACGCGTCTCGGGACCGGCTCGTTGAATTTATCACCGTGAGGGAACTAAAGGGAAGCGCGTCTCCTTTTGTTACGCCGATGCAAAACTACCGACTGGTTCGCCCGTAATTACTCAGCCACGTTCCGACGGGAAGTCCGAAAACTTCGTAATCCCGTTTCCTTTCTCCTCTCTTTAACCCTGTCCGTTGCAGACCTGAGTCGAACGAACGAAACGTCCACCCGCGGCTCCTCTCCCGTACATATTCTCCGTGAAATTCGTTTCAAAATTCACTCGAGACAGAGAGAGAGAGAGAGAGAGAAGAGAAAAATGGTGTTGCCCGTCGTGACGGAGAGACGCTCGTGCCTTCTGACTCCGCGAAGAAAGGGTTAAGGAGTCATCCAGCGCGAAAGATCCCTCCTGTCCGGTCGTTTGAACCGCATCAGACCTCCGCCGGGTCTGTCCAGGCATATTTCAATCCGTGAAAGTCCGTGGAACGCGCGGGCTGCGTCGCTCTTTTCACGGCGGCGTCGTCCACCGTCTGGCTTCCGGTGAAAGCCGGACTTTGTCGCGGCGTCGATCGCGATAGGAAGTGCTCGTTGAAGAGCACCGAGCGAAAAGCAAGGGACCGCGACAATAAGGCGCCTTTCACGCGGTCCACTTTGCCGGACGCCACTTTGCCGGTTCACGGTTTTCTTCTCGCTTCTTTTATACGAACCACTTCACCGCGACCGGGCGTTGAATGCGAGACCGTCCGCCCGTAAAACCCGTACGTCGAACAAATAGCGCTGATTTTATTGCCAGACATCCGCGCGAGACACGCGCGGGATCGAACCTCGTTCCGGTTTTCACGTTTCGCCATCGTTTAACCATACCTCCGCCCTTTAATCGTTGACCCACGGACGTCTCCGTGTTGCGAGCACCGACGAGCGCATCAATTTTGCCGGTAATCGAAGTCCAAAGAGAAAGGAAGGGCCAGCGACGACAGCGTCGAGAAATTGAAATTTAATTTCAATCCAGCCAGATATGAAAGGAAATTGAGTGGCCGCCTCGTTTATGGAAACCGAGTGCAACTCGAATCGACGCGAATTTAATCGTAAATTAAGAAAGCCACTTGCCGCGTTCTTTCGTTTCAAACCCCGCGACGCTCCTCGCAATCGAATAATGCACAGTTAAATTGCGCCGTATAATCGCGTTTCGTCTTCCTATCTCGCAGATACACGCTGCGCTTATAATCGCGTCGGTTTCGATAAAAAATGATCGATTTAGACCAGTGGCGTGTACGAAAGCATGAAATTGGGTCAATTTTCTTTTAGTCACTGATGAAACATGAGAGTAACCAAAATATACTGGGAATTGTTTCCACCTCCGTACTCGTTTCATGATTTGATCACAGGTACGACTTAATATAGAACATGGATTTTTCCGATCTTTTGGAAAAAATAGTTCCCTCACGGAACAGCGATCTACCGAACGTCGGTGGATAGACATCGTTCTTCGACTCGAATGATTACACGGTTCCAAGATAGTCGCGTCGATTAGCATAATTAATGCCGCACACAAGAGTTGAGCAAACCCTGTCGTTTCATTACGTGGTCGCATGCGACGAAGGGTCGCGAAGGTGGAGCGACAAATTATAAGAGACATCGACACGGGGAAGCCAGGGGGGTTGAAGCAATTTATTTCGATGAGAAGGACGAGATAAATTTAATAATATATTTTCCAAGCGGTGGCGAGACACGCGGACTTCTTCAAACCTGTGACGCGTGTGTGCCGGTGTTTGCGTAATTAGAGCACGTTCACCCGAGGCGCAAACACGTTTTCTCATTATAACCGATAGAGGATTTTATAAATTCCCCGCGTAATGAGACTCCGTAATCCTGGCTACCAGCATCATCCTTGTGCGGTGAATTAGGACATATTTGCGAGCGATGTTGCGCGATAATAAATTTAATGAAGCCGCCACCGCGGAACGATAACGCGGAAAAACCGTCGCGGGATGAAAGCAACGCGAAACGAGGCACCATCCACTCCGTCTTGACTCACCGTTCCCTTCGAGAAGATCGCAACGAGGCGGCCCTGTAACGCGCGCGGCGTTACTCTTCGTTAAATCGCACGCGAGCGTCCCCGTCTACCCTCGACATTTTTCCGATACACCGGCTACGACGGATTAATTACGACTCCGCCAATTAAAATTAATCAGCGGATGGAAATCTAACGGAACGCGGGGTGCTAATTAAAACTTTGATTGGTATTAGAAGAAACGCGGTCGAAGGAACGCGAGAGAGTCGAGAGCTGCGTCGCGCTGTGACGTTCGAAGAACGAATCGATAAATATTTTGCTCGCCCCGTTTGTACAAATCCCGGCGCAATTTGCCGTCGAACTTTCGGAAGCATCGTTCACACGCGAAACATGCCCCAGCGGCAAACAGAGGGTCGAAAATTGCACCGCGTAAAACTTTTACCGCGGCTAACGCGAGAAGACGAAGAGGCTGGCCTCCGAAAACACAGCACCCCCTGTCGAGGCGCATCTCGCGACACGTATTTACGTCGTAGCTATGAATATGCGACGTCACGGGAAAGCGAGTCGTCGGGTGAAATGATTACGGTACGCGTTACGAATCGCTGACGCGAGAATGTGCCTTCGCGGGGGTGGAAACGTGGCAGGGCGTATCGAACTGGAAACGCGGGCCTCGCCTCTCGTCTTTGAGGAGTTCGAAAGGGTGAAAGTATCGTAGGATAAGATGATCACGGTATCGCGATCGTCAGGTTCGTCGTTCGTCGCTAAGACCGAGTCCTACGAGGACCGCTCGCGGCGACTGATACTTTTAATTGGCGGCGTCCGAACGAAACCAAAATTGCAAGGGATTCTCTGGTTACCCTCGACTCCCATCCCCCTTTTCTATTTGTCGACGAATCCAGCCGTTCGGTCGGATTCCCTGAAAGACCGAGCTTAGAGAAAGCTAAACGTGGCTTAATTTAATCTTGCACGTGCACGTGCATCAGATTAACCCTCGTGCGTGCGCTTTCTTACGGAGCTGGAAGAGGCGAGGGTTAGTTATCCGCAAGGTATTGATAGGCGATAAATTAAGCGGGGGAGGCTCTCGTTCCTCGGAATCTCGTGGATTCGGGCTTATTCGAGACGCGATTGATAACTAATTCAAACGGTCCAAAACGGGACGATACACAGGGATCGTTGAACGTCGCCGCTCGGCGTGGATCGAATATTTACCGGGAATAATGAATATTATAGATTCCGGCCTTTATACCAGATTGTATATTCATCGAGTAAATAAAAAGTTCGATTTACCATTAACGATGCGCGTTTAGTTAAATTCATTAAAACGGTGTAGCGCCGCGCTCGATTTATCGGGCAATTTCGCGAGCGTTTTCAATAACACGGACCGCGATGGAAGAAAAGGGGATAAATGATTATTTATACGTATCTCTATCAATTTCGACGAAATTACGCTCCCTGGTACGCATGGAAAATGTTTCATTTCCACGTGGAAACGTCAAGTGGAAATTAAATTCTTCGGTCGCTGCAGTATTTGCGCAACTTATCGCGAGAATGATCGGTGCACGGTATAAAAATGGACAGGAATAAATAAATTCGATTGAAATTAGCGAACCTGTACGAATCGCCGCGTTAGATATACATATGTACAATTTTTTTTTTTTTTTTTCATTTTTATCATGGAAAGATCGACGCCAGCCTTCGGTCTATGAGGTCGTCGAAGCTTTCCCGCGTCGATAGAAAAATTTATTATCAGCGCAGCACGCGGATCGCGAAATATGTGGAAAAACGATATTTCGGACGGGAACTATGAAGCGGCGGCAATAACGGTGTACGGTGAAACGAGCCTCGATGCCGCGAGTTATCGCGATTACGCTACCGCGTTTTATTTATTGCAACCGTGCTCGTGTAGCCGGACTAATTAATATCTCTGATATGCAGATCATCGTAGCCGCGTAGCTTAGTTTAAGCGGAACACCGCTCGTATTTCCCGTTAAACAGTTTTAATCTGTTTTCCCCAACGAGAAGCATCCCCGACCGTTCTACCTTGCAACCATTTTTTCTTCCTCTCTCGATGAAATTGAAACGTCACGGAAGCCCGTCGCCGGAGGGAGATCGATCTCCAATTAGAGACGAGCCGTGGAACAGCGCGGTGAAAACGGTGCCCGCAGAGGGGTAGCAGAGGATCGACAATAATTTCGTTGGAAAGCAGAGGAGGTGGAGGAGGAGGTCGCGACGTTTGTAGTGTCTCTGATTCGCGAGGTAGCGGTGGATGGTTTGGTGGGTACGTGTAACGCGTGCACGAGGAGTGAAATTTGGTTGGGCGGCGAGTTCGACGAGAGGGTTGGGCCCCGTTACAGGAGGCTCTGGAACCGGAGTGCCGGCGTGAACGAGAGGTACGTATATTCGGCCACCTGTAGCGAAATATTGCTTCTGTCTTATCGTAAAGCAAGGCGGATGGAAAATAAACTACGAGGCCGCGTGTGTATGTTCCGGCTCGGTCGGCTGAATGGGACAGGAGAGAAAGGGAGAAAGGAAGGATAGTAGGCGGAGAGCAGGCTGGCCGCGTACCGGGATTCAATTACCCCGGAAGGAGACCAGAATTTTGTATCATCCCCGGGGCACGGCTACAGATTTTCAATGAATCTTGTCTGATTGTACGTGACCGGTAGGCCGAGTTAGTTACACGACCCGCTCGACCAATTGCCTTCGTTTCTACCCCTGTATCCACCGCCCCTCTTCCTCCCTACGTTTTTTCCCGATCCTCGCCACCGTTTCCTTCCTGTTTCCGTGACTCTCGCTCGGTCTCGCGTTCCAGGCTAATTTGACAGGTATTGATAAAGTCCTCGGGGACGTTTTGGTCATTAATTCTTGGCAAACGATAATGGGATTGCTTCCGCCGAGGGGGGGAGTGGCGGTGCTGTTTCGAGTAAACTTGTCGGTTTCTTGCCACCGTGAGCCGGTGTAATAAAGTTCTGTTCGTTGGCGGAGACGTTAAAGTTGCATCGCGTTAAGTATACACGATTTAATTAGTAAGCCGGTCCCTTTCTTACGTGAGAAATCCCCCGGGCTGCGGGGAGCCGCGGTGCTCCGAGGAAATGTACACAGGGATGAAATTAAAACCGCATCGACCGTACGCCGTAATAAAGTACTAAACGGTGAAATTAAGAAAAATATTAATCCCGGTAGGGGCGGATATATTATTACACGCGTATGCCGGTAGTAAGGCTAATACGAAATTAGGTTAATTCAGTGGCGGGCAATTTATTCGGGAGCGCGGGGGCCGATGGTAAAGCTAAGAAGCGCGGGTTTCGCCCGGTCGCGCTCGCAGTTTTTCGCTCTTTTATGAAATTAACGTCTACCAGTCGCGCGACCGCGGATATTTCCGCCGGCGCGCTTTTATCGTTCGAGACTGTAGCGCGGGTTTATATTGCGCCTGGGATGCCATAAAACGGAAAGGATTTTAACGTACATATCCCTTATTAAGGCTCTCCGGTGGCAAGATTAAATAAAATCTAAGCGTCTACGTGGCTACGAATTCTAGTCGGCCGCGATAGCAGCGCGCGTATACGTAGAAGCGACTAGGCGAACGAAATTTTCCTCCGCGAGGAGAAAATGGATCCCCTGGATGGAAAAAAATTCCCCGAGAACCCGGCCCGATCGTTCTAATTCCGTCCAATTCAGTTACGCGTCGACCGGTTAACAGCTCCACCGAAATCAAACGTTCTCGGCTGATTCCCGGGGCGACATAAATTTCGAAATCACATTGACCCAGAAAGAAACTCGTTTGATCGCCTTCGGTTCCTGCCGCCCGTTCCCGGCCCCACGTACAAACATTTTTCCCGCCCCGTTTCCTCTCCGGTCTCGTGCCGGCTTCGCGAGCGACCTAAATATTAACGCTCGACTTTATTAGTCACGGGTTCTCGTCGCGTCTGTTTGTCCACGGCTCGTTAAACGTCCTAGACGCGCGTCTCCGCGCCACCGTCTCACTTTTGATTTCTGCTTCCGTTTACCGTGCAGCTATTATTCATTTCGAGGCTGTTTTAGCGTTCCTACGATCGACGTCGGCGTGGGAAGCTCGCCGGGTGGCCGGGCAATTTGAAAGACCGCGCGTGTCTTCGCGGAAATCGCTCGCGGAAGACGATGCGGGGGATGATTGGTCGTCGTAGCGGCGGACGAAAGTCCGACACGATTCGAATCCGACCGCGAGCGATGTCTCCGGCGCGTCGCGAAGAGGAACGGCTCGGGAATGAAAATTGGAAATACTTTTTAATTGAATTTACGATGCATCGGAAACAGCGGCGGTGCGCCGTGAGATAATCGATCTATCATCCGTGAGGTCGCGTAAAATTAATCACCTTTACCGGCGCTCAATTTTCGTCGGAAAATGCAGCCCGATATCCCTGGAATTGAACTGTCTTGCCGATCTTCCGCTAAATCAATTCGTTATCGCGATAGCAAATTGTTGCACAGTTGACAAAATTAATCTCCAATCCACGCGGGCCGTTATATCGAACAAATAAATTTCGCGGGGCGAGATTATACGAGACCGACTGTTCGCGAAACTAGCGGTTATTGCCAATCTAAGCTGTCCCTGCGAACGGCCGAACACGAACGACGGCACCCCGTGTGGGTGTAATCCTAATTTCAGCCGGCGCTCTAACTGTTTAACAGCGCGTAACGAGGTGAAACGGTGTTAAAAATTGCAGAAATACGATTAAAAACGTCAACGTGTACTTTAGAACCGTGGTCCCCCTCGCTGACAAGGCGACGCGGTTACGGACTGTCCCTCTTTTTTATTTCTCGCCGCTTTAGAAGACAGTGTTTAGTATAAACGCGCGTAACTCTGAAAGAGCGTAGAATTTTGTTTTAAACAGCGCGGTTCTATACACGCTGGAATTAAATTAAATTGCGGCGTCCTCGTTTCACGGAACAGATAGAGGAATTCCCATCGCAACAATGGAGTACATTTACCGTGAAACTAAAAATGCATACCCGAAGAAGGTGAAGGAAACCAGACGCGGTGAAGGGAACCGCGGAGACGAGGCGAACGAAATGTGTTTCACGCTGTTGCGACGTTAACCTCGTTTATAAACGATCGGGAGGGGAAAAAAAGGATCGCCGCTTTTAAGGGGCTAGCGTAGCCCTTCTTGCCCGTATCCCTGTACCGCGTCCCGACGCACTTAATTCGGTAATTTACCAACGGCAGCGTCGATCGCCGCGCCGTTACAGCGTCGTTCCGTTTTAATGGCCCTCCACCTGTTGGCGGCCACGCCGCTTCGAAAGTCACGTCATTCGCCATTCCGCCCACCCTTGTTTTTTCCTTCGGAACTTGTCGAACGCGACGGCGTGCCGCGTATTCCTCGACGCTCGGGGACGCAACGTTGGACGCACTGGGAAATGAATCTTCGTGGCGAACGAAAGAACAACCGTGCCTTTCTGTCAGTCGAGTCGAATGGATTGGCCTGGGTGTACGTCGAGTGGACACGCCACGCGCGTGTCGAACCGCGTATCAGCGAATTCGCGTGGATATCAGCCCTCGTGGATCTCGCGATAACTCGCGATGAAAGAGAGGCAATGAAGGATCTCTCTGGCATCCAAGGATACGTAACGGTTTCGCTTTCGAGTTACGCGGGCTTTTTCACCCCGTCGTGATAACGCTCACCCTCGAGCACGGAGGAGTTGACGGCGGGCTCTGAGGATGATCGACGAGAAGGCGGAAAATTAGCGACAACCCGGGCTTTTCTTCGAACGAAACCGTTAAGCCTGCTTCGGATGGCGTGCTCGCGTGCAAAATCGCTCGAGACCCACGTGAATTATTGCGTGGATCGGTGATCAATAAGCTTGATTATGACGGAGGGGTTCCGCTCGCTTGACGAATCGGACGGATTACGGTCTAAATGGATCGCGATTAAAGAAACTCGCACTTATTCGCGGCGATCGTGAGCGAAATTACCGTGAACTGCTTACTCGACTTGGCAACTCGTTGATAAATTTATCGGTCGTTTCGCTCGGGGCGGTCAGTAAGGACGAACAAAATATACAAGCGTGCAACAGTCACTGATTCCGCGAAACGTGTTCCGATACCAGCCTGGCTATTTTCCTTTCCGATAACTGTCGCGATCGCGTCGAAAATAACCTCCCTCTTCATCGACGAGCTTCAAAGCGACCATATCACCTGTCACAATGCCGATATCTATTTATTAACTAAAACTTCGTCTGGAACGCGTTACAGTGGAAATGAAATTAATCATACCTATCAACTGTCTGAACCTTAACAACAACCGACCGTTCTCCACTATCAATAGAAGTCCTCGTTCGGAATAAATTCTGCTTTTCCAGGAAACCTCGACAAGCTCCAAAACAGGATCGCTCTATCTGTGACTCGTTTCTCGAATAGACAACGGTGAGACCTTAGTAGCCAGTAGTTCTCGAGTCACGTCGCCATTCGTACGCGTCACGTGTGTACGCGAGACGCACGTCTTGGTAAATGCGAAAAAATGGTACTCACCGAACGACGTGGCGGCTTCTGCGTATACTGGAACGAAGTTGGCCAGCTGGTCGACAGGTTCAGAAGTCGTCTGGTGGAAGGCAGGGCCTCGCAGCTAGACTCGGTCCGGACGTCGTCTTCCAGCCGGCACGAGCACGCACACCGCGACGGGGGTTGGTTTGGTGGACTCTACCGCGGAAAATGGGGCTCGAAATGCGAGCGTTTCGGTGCGACGCAGCGTAGAATCGCGAATCGATGTCGTCACGTGTTTACGAGGGAAAGGACACGGTGTCGAGGAGAGGACGAGGAGAGGACGAACGCGTGCACGAACGGCCACGGAACGGACACGGCGTGCTGCTGCGCCGAAATCACCCGAACGACTGCCGGGCTGCCGTCGCTGCTGCTACTTGCCATCCGAACCCCACCCCTTCGACCGTCGTTACGTACCCCCCACTACTCCTCTGCTCGGCTATGAGCCGCGAGGCGTCGGAAAAATGGGTGGAAAAGTTGTACGATGTACGATCGGCCGATTATTGGGGGTGGCTGGTAGCCGCGGCCAACGCCGAGGGCTCGAAAGGATGCTTCTGATTTTGTTTTAGCCACGCTCGACGCTTCTGCAAAAATTTCCCCTCCCAGCTCGAACACGCCGGGACGCGAATCAATCTTTAATCTCGGATGTCTCGTTATTGGATAACTCCAGGCATCGCGGACGAGTTTTCCTCCGAGAACCTCAGCTTTTCGAACTTGTAAATCGAGCCCTCGCGTACTTATAATTTTTATAAACCCACGCTCCACGGGGGGATTCGCAGCGGGAGCGGAAATTGTACATGGAATATTTAAACCCGTCCTCCCGTTAGACGGCACGGAGTTGGAAAATGAATCCCCGTCCGATCAATGGGGCCGAACTATCCAATCTTTCGCGATTCACGCCGTTCACGGAGGGGAGGAAAAGAAGGCGAGAAAACGGGCGCGCTCGAACGATGTAAATATCGCGGAGTTTTGCTCAGACCGGATTAAATCTCCCGATCGTGAGCCGGATATTCAAAGGATGAATAGAGTCTTTAAGCGGACGAGCACTCGGCTCGCGACCCGGCGTTGATCTCGTTCCAACGAAACGCTGTTGTTTGCGTTGCGAATTTGCAACAAGAGCTACTTGTGCATCGGATCCGAACGTGGAACGAAATCAGAAGGGAGGATTTATTTTAGATTCGGCCGCGTTACAACGGCGAACTTGTTACAACTTGTTGAAAGGAAAAGGGAAATATGAATCCGCCAACGGATAAACCAGTTTCCGAGACGAACGGTGAAATTCTCGAGAGCTTTTTTTCAGCGGACGGAGAAGCAAAGACGAGAGGGAGGGTCGAGCAGTCCGGCGTGTTCAATTAAATAACACGCAGAAAAGGAAACGGTTCGGACCAGCTGGCATCGAAGCAGCACGAGCTGCGAAGGAATATCGGTAGAGTCAACCTGCAATTCGGAATAGCTTCATTCGTTCGAGTCGGCGTGAGTGGAAATGATCAATCGCCGCGGTTGAACCGGCGGAAAAATTGAAAGCGGTAAAAAGTGGGCGGCGATCAGTAAAACAGGCAAGGACAGCAATTCCGGTGGAAAATGTACTCGTCGAGGCGAGCGACGATCCGTGGCGAAACGAACGCGAGCGCGGGAAACGTCGACGAAAATAAAAGGACTTCCGCCGTTTTCAGCGACGTTTTTCCGAGTAACTTCCCCGGTAAGCGGTTCTCCTCGATAATTTACACCGGTCGGTCGTTGCTTGCCGCAATCTCGACGTGTAACAATCGTGTAAAACCGCGCTGTCTCGGCTCTCGCTTCCTGCCTGCGAAACCCGCCCCTGTCCCGCGAGCGAACAAGCGGCTTTAAGTCAGGATTCTCCGCCGCTACTTATGCGCGAGGCAACGGAAACAACGCGAAGAACAGCCAAGCCACTCGCGATATATCCTCGGACCTCTCATTCCGCTCGGATCCTCCCGTCGCCGCCACCCTCTTGGCACCCACTGGGAAAACATTTGCACCGGAGAACGACGCGATTTCGCGTTAACCGCTGGAGAAAGTGCGGGTATAGTTTCTCGCGAGGCAATTCTTGTTGCGTCTACGGTCGACGAAAGCCAGATCGGACGATCTAATTATTTTTCATGAAATTCACGCGGACTCATGAAATTCAGGGGTAGGTCAGCGAGGGAGTCGGTACGTCAACGACGTATATCTTATGAATCACGGCAGGAATTATATCCGGATTTACATAGAGATGGTTATTCTCGATTTGCGCCCCGCCACGCTCGATTTTCCCGGCCAATAACTCACCGACGCGCTTAAGTCTCTAAGCCTCCGTAAACGTATTTTCCTGGCCGATATGTCGCGGAATAATTTTCTTGTCGTTTCGCAAACTCAATGGGGAGAGTCGGCGAACGGTCCGACCGCTTATCACGGCTTAACGAGACCCGACAGGCGGCCGGTAGCCTAACGGGAAAAATAATGAAACCGCCTATCTCTCCGCGCGATCGCACGCGGAATATCGTTGCCACTGCTACGAAACGCTCGCTGTTCCGCGATGCTCGAACGGCGTTTCAAGCCGCGACGGGGACGAATTGTCACCACGGCTGCGTTCACTTGAACGCGACCCCTTGTAAATTGACAATCGAGCGTTACGGAAGTGTCGCGGAACCCTCCTAACGACGGGAAGCAATTAAAATGCCGGGTGACGCTCCTGATTTTCCCGGCGAGTTATTTAACTCTTTCACAGCCGCGTAACTACGCAGAGAATTCCGCGAATACTTCAAACATTTCCACCCCCTCCCGACGTTTTCTTGACTTCACGCAAGCACGGCCGCTCTTCAAGCTTTTGCAACAGTCTACACGGAAGGCAAACGTACTCGTCGCTCGCTCTTCAAATTCTGCTGGCGGTTCGAACGACCAACCCCGACGCTGTTTAAAAAAAAAGAGTCCCGGAGAAAATGCGGAGACACAGGGGTGGGGCAAACTATGCTGGCGCATATTTCGTTCGCGTTCTATTATTTTTTGTTTCCTTCAAACGAATCGAACGTTCGACCCCCTCGAGTGTTTCGTCGAGATAAAACGGTGAGAATAACGTATCCGAAGGTATTTATACGAGAAGTCAAATATCTCACAGAGAAAAGGAAGAGGAGAGAAGAGATTTTGAAAAACAGAAGAAGAATTCCTAAATCTCTCGTAAAAAAAAAAAACGAACTCGGTTCCTCCTAGAATCGGCTTAGCCGAAGCGAAAGAAAGAGACGGGGGAAGAAAAAAGGGGAGGCTTTAAAGCGATGGAAATAGAAGGAGAGGCGGGGATCGCTGCCCTCTAGAGGGGCGTCTACACGAACTTGAGAATATTCCGTGACCCTCGAACAGTCGGGTCTGGGTTGAATAATTCAAGCGGGGTCGGAGGTCCGGCATTGATTAAAAGGCAGCCTCTTGTCCAGTCTGCGGCGGCTAGATCCCTCGTGAAGTGCGCGGGAAACGCCGCGAATACGTCGGAGCATCGGTTGATCGAGGCGAGGGCCCTTAAAGGGAGCGTGCATCCGCCAGACTTAACCCGATAACGCGACGCGTACCAAGAGTCGCGCGGCCGTATCCTCCGCACAGCTGTCCGAGCCCGTGAAAACTATCGCGCGATATCCCGGCCAGCGGGCTGGCGAATTAATTGGCCGGATTACGGGTGTACACGGGGACTGGGAAATTAGGAGGCAGGAAAATGTATTTTGTATTTAGAGAGCTTGTAGCCGTGGTGTTTGTTGAACGTTCGGCTAGCTGGAGGGTTGTTTGTCGAGCAACGCGCGCCTGCAGGTGGATGGAAATTTTACGAAGCGTAGAAGGCTCGTTTGCAGGGGCCGTGATCGATTGTTGCCCCAACCCGTTCACCACGGTTCCGTGTTTGTTCTTGAGAGAGCCGGTAACTATCGCGCGGTTTTCCGCGCTCTTTTAGCATCGGCCAAATTTTTTCCACCCTTTTTTTATTGCTTCAACCACAGTCGGCTTTTTGTTACGTCCTCCCAGCTAACGAAGGATTTGACTAATTATCCAAAAGTGGAAAACCCGCGTTTCCTCGACTCGCCTCGAGTATCCAGCGGAGCCTGGTAAAAACAAGTTTAAAAGAAACGCGATCCTCCGAACGAAAACCGAGGCGAAGGTACGCGCCGCGGCCAAATTTATCCGGAGACCTCCGCGGAGCTCGATTTCGCTCTACATTACGAAACGATCGCACTGAACGGCGGAAAGAGAAAAAAAGAGGGACGTAAGGTATGCACGACTTAAACGAGGTCCCAATTGGCGTTTAAAGTCGAACCGAGCCGCTTGTTCTCGGGGTAAGACGCATGGGAGCGCCTCTAAACGACTACAGATTCGAACAAGCGATTTATAAGAACGACAACTCCGCGTTTAATTTCGCGATTCGTCTCTATTAGGTCTCGAGCCGACTTACGTTCTTTCCGAAAGAAATCAATTCGACCTCCTCTCCCGCCTGATACTTTTAGGCATTCTTGCATCGCTATTCGAATAATATCAAAAGTTCCCTCTTTTTTCTCCTTTCGGCGCCGCCGTAAATCCTTCGTCTGATTGGCCGTTATTAGACGAGAAGTAAATTCCTTTCATTCTGCACAGAACTTCTCGGCTGATTGCCGAAAGTTAGCCAATTAATCGCGAAGGAATTTAATATCACTCGTGGGAGGGAGGATTCATTGATGGCCTCGTTAGGTCGGACAGTCTTAATAACCGGGCATAAACATTCGGCACGTATGGTATCCATTAATGGCCGTTGCCGGAGCGTTTATAATGATCTTGAATTACACACACCCGCCGGTGTCTTAATAGAACGAAACTTTAATTACGATTTACGTCCTCGCAAAGTTTCCCGCTCGGCACCCGGTAAAACTCTCACCGCCTCAGCCGAAAACGAACGAATCGTGGCTCACAGTTGGAACACGGTAATAAAGTGCGGATCGCGAGTACGGGAATTTTCTACCCTTTCATTCGCGAGCGACAATTTGTCGGGCAAACATCCCGCTCCGGAATCATTCGATAACGACTCCCCGCACGAACGTTCCGAGGGAGTAAGCGGAACACGCGCGAGGGTTAACATCCTCGACGCTAGATTGTCTGAGGGGCGGTGGGTGTAATCGGGGGAGTAACGATCAAATTTAATCCCGGCGTGAACGAGAGCGGGGCCGTTCTTGGAGGAATTAAACTGCACGGTGATCTGTACGTAACATTTTTCCGTGCAGTCGATTGAAACCGAGCCGAGCAAATACGGAGCATTACCGTGGCAGAGAAAAGGCAGGCCGCATACTCGTTCCGCGCGACCTCCATTTCCATCCGACGTTGTATCCTGGTGTACACGTAAAACTCGTTTGGCCTCGGTGTAACATCGTTCGCGGAAACACCGACCGACCGCCCCCTGCGCCCTGTGCGCGCGCTCCAAAGAAAATCGTCGTCGGTTGAATCGAACTGGGCCAGCCTGGGAATCGATTCCACTTCCGTTTATCCGCTCCGCGTCCACCCCTCCTTCGGACAAGCCGCTAATTATTTCAAATCGTCGTCGATCGGGGGGTAGGAAAGCGACGAAGACAGAACCAGGAGGCTACCTCGAGCTTCGTTTCATTGAGAGCACGTGCTTCGTCGCGTGCCCCGCGAGAAGAGGCGGCCCTCGACGACGTCGGGGGCGAGCTCTCGTATCGACGGAATAAAGAGACTCTGGGACACAAAGAGACTCGGTACAAAGCGAGCAACGACGTAAATTAGAACTGGGTGAACGACTTTGGTCGCGCCACTTGCCTCGACTCTTTTCCTCCGGTTAAGTGTAACAACCGTTTCCGGTCTTCGAGACTTTGGACGGCTCGCGAGGCAGCCGTTCGGATATTTGCATCGGCGTGGATACTTAATGAAAGCTGGGAGGAACGTTTGCGCGGCGTGGATAACCGGGTGGGCCATTCTCCTCCGGAGCGGGATCCCTCGCGTGTAACTGCTTTATTTCCAATTCAAAAATGCCTCGTTTCCCCGACTCAAGCCTGGGGGAACGCGCATTTATGAATAAATCGATATCTAAATGCTGCTCGACGCGAGGAGCACGTGTTTTGTACTTCCTCCTCCCTAAAATTTCGCCGATTCCCTCGTATTGTTGCGCGCCCAGTACAGGGGTTCGAAGTTGTACGTGTCTGATCGACTGCGCGGCGCCTCGCTAAAGCGTTTCCGGTATACGAAAGGACGGCAAGATCAAAAAGCGCACGGTTGAAGGCGTAAGGAAATGTCTTGGCTGGGAAAACCGTTTGGCTGCGAGTGAAAGAGGGAGGGAGGGGCCTCGAATGGAAAATCATTTCCCGGAGAAAAACTTCTGACGAGAGTCGGCGGGGGTGTGCCGACGAATCGACTCGACGCTGCATTCGACTTTCGAAACGCGTTTCCCGTTCTCGTTAAACCGAAAATTAATCCCGAGCAATCGCTATCTTAAGCGAGAGACACTTGCGATCCGCAACGGTTGACGGATCGCTGGTACGATATATATGACGGGAGCCTGGGAACAGGATACGGGATCGTCTCTAATCATGTCTGTAAATTGGGATTGTCAGGTATCGCAGGAACAGAGGTCGAGCGTCATTGATCCATCAAGGGAAATTGGACCGTCATCGAGGGTACGAGCATGCCAGGATGGAGGGAAAATTGGAACTGGATGAGTCTCTGATCGGACAAGTAGAATAGAGGGTCTGGGGTTAATGCGCGTGGCGCAAAAGCGGCTGCTGATCGGGCGAGCAGAATGGGACGGTCACCCATCCGGACGAATAAAACCAGGGAATCTGCTTCGTACGCTCTCAGTTTCGAACTGCTTTCTTCGAAGCGAGGAAGAAATTAGCTTAACCGTAGTAAAAAAAAAAAAAAAAAAGGGAAGGAAACAGTTATTAGCTAATAACGAACTTTGCCGCTACGATAGAAGTATCGGTCGTTAGCTTTTTAATTGAAACAAGTTTCTTCTAACTCCTCCGCGAGAGTCGTTTGGAAATCTATCCTATAACGTTCAATTTGTCGCGTTCTCCTTTCGAGCAGAACGCGGAGGTACCGAAAATTGAGTGTGGCTCGCAGCGAAAGTAAAAAAGAAGGAACAAGGTAAACTGAAAAATAAGAAACTGCACGGTTTCGAAGGAATCCGCGCGGCAGATTGTATTATCCCGCGCCTCTCTTTCTCCATCTCGACCGTGCCGTCTAATTTATCGGGCGGCGATACGACGGTCAGGGAACGGACAACGGCGTCGAGGGTTTTTCCGGTTCAGCTTTCGGGAAACTTTCCCGACAAATCGAAGCTACGTGTCCAATGAATCCAGCCAGTTTCTCGCTACTTCTTTCAGCGGGGAATCGTTCCGCGATGCTAAAACCGATTCCGTCGATTTTTAACTTCTCGACGAAGACTTTTACCCTGTCCCCCCGGCTTCTTTCTCCTCGAGCGAAAGTTTGCGCGGATCGTTCTCGAGGAGTTCCGTTGCGGGCGTTGCAAATTAAACTACCGGACCTCGGGCTCCTCGCCCACTGTTTTGTTACGGGAACGTGAAGCGACGACGCGCGTTCTGGACCCGGTGGCGTAGAAAAAAAAAAGGGTTGCCGCGTCGACGGACCCAGCCACTCTCGGTTTTAACATTAATACCCGCGCTGTCGGAGTAACCGTCGTGTGATACGCAACGGGCGGTATTAAAAAATTCCTGGAGAACGTGCTTGGAACGAGACCGCGTTCTCTCACCGTTTACCTTGGCGTTGAACCCGCGAGGATGAAAGAATCGTAGGCGTCACGGTTGGCGTTAAACGAGCAGGCGATCGGGGTTACGAAACGGCGTCCATTTTGTACAGTGGCTAAGTCCGGACGGGGGTGGCTAGCGAAGAAATTAATGCGGACGGGCGTCTCCCTAGGGAGCTGCGAAGTAACAACCACTTCTAAAGCATCCCCTCATCTATATTCCGCGCGGATCGTCTTACATAGTAAACGCCGGTTGACAGTTCCGCGAATTAGTCTACAGTAGGAACGTGACTAGAGGGCCCGCACTGGCTGGGCTCTCTATGGCCTTTGATTGGCGCGCGACGAAACACGTGACGCAATTTGCAAAGCTCCCTCTCCTTCGCGTGGCTAATTTTCCCGTGATACGGGCTCAGAAGTTTCCGTGCCGGCGTGTTCCTCCTTGCCGATGTGTCCCGGATTAGGCATTGTCTCGCCGATAATCACGGACGACGTCTCCCTTTGGGAACGGCGAGTGACGTATCGCGGAAAATTTCGGCCCGTTTCGCGGACAAAAGAGTCACGCGAAGTCTGGCCAAAAGTCGAGATTATCCGACGCGAGATTAAAGCGACGCATAAACGGAAGCTGCGCCGGATTCTCTAATCCCAACCCCTCGCACCCCGTCCTCCACGGTGATCTTAAGCGTTCCGAAAGAACGGAACAGGAGGGACAACAAAGGATAGGGGGAGATAGAAGGGAAGGAGGAACGCGACGGCGGTCGAAACGGCGCGATAAAGCTCGGTACACCTGCAGCGTACGCTCTGGGGTGCGCGCGTATCGAGGGTTAAGGAGGAGGGTGGCCTGGCTGGTGGAGTTTACTCCCCGCGGAATATATGCATGAGCTCGAGCTCGTCAGCTCGGAAAGTAAGAATACCAATTAGGCGTGCAAACAACGGTTCCTGGATCCGCGACCGTTTACGGGACGTGGTGTACGGGGGAGGTAAGTCGGCGAGGGCGTCGTTTAAGTTTCACCCGCGAACGGGGGACGAAAATTCGCTGAGGATACGATATAAATAAAAGGTTGAAATTCAATCGAACCACCCATCCGTTCGACGTTCCTCGTGATCCCGAGGTTCGTCGGAAATTCAATCTTCGAAGATTATGTACAGCGGGGGTGCGCGATTCGATTAGCAAGCTTTTTAAGAGAGGCCCTCCTCCAGCGTCCTTCCGGTTCCCTCCTTCGCAGTTTGGTTACCCCGCCGGGCGGCGAATAGGGGCGCGAGTTGAAATACAGCGGCGGTTGATCCTCGGGGTTGGAATTAATTGGACGCGTTGTTTGGGTAATCGATGGTATCGAGTCGATCGAGTCGATCGAGTCCTCCGCTCTTTCAACCGGGAATATTAATTGTCAATCGAGCCGATGATTCCAGACGGGAAGTGATCGCGGCTGTTTGCGTTTCGGAAAATTGGAAAAGCGAATTCGAATTGATAGCTGACGGCGGACGGTAATTGCTGTCCCCCCCCTTTCTTTTCCGTTGCCCCCGTCGGGGACGGGCGAAACGGTGCAATTTAAACGAATTAATCCGTGAGAATTCTCGAACGACCATCTCGCGAGCCGCGCGAACGCGAAACGGTTTTTAAAATAGCACCGAGCGCTCCTCGAGGAAAAGAAACGTCGCGTGACCGCGACGTTTACACAGCGGTGGGTTATTAAAAACATATCAATGCTTTTACCGTATCAACCAACCGTGCGCCCTCGCTATTCCGGCTGCCTCGGAAAAGCAACGATATCGCCGCACGTACCCTCGTTAAGGCGAACATTATCTAAACGCTCGTTCGCGGGGATTTTTAATTCGTCGCGATGCATGCGAACAACCAACGCGTTAATATCCGATCGCTTTCGAATTCCTGCGTCACAATTACGATAATCTAAAACTAACTGTAAAGAGCAATTTCGCGCACGTTCGCGATCGAAACCGTACGACGCGAACCCGTAGATAACGTAGTTACTTCCTGGGCGAAATACACGCGCGAGACCGCGATAAAATCGCTATCTCGATCGCGGAGAGGCAAACGAATGACGTAATGAAAATTTCAGGATCAGCAGGACTGATTCTCCAGCTGCTGCCAAGCGACGGCTACGGTGAACGTTACTTAAGCGTTGACGGATATCCGTTAACATTTATTAGCGGCATGGAGATACAACACTTGTCTCTACGTCAGTTGCATAAGACAGCTTTCGAAGCGAGGGTATCTCGTTTTTCTAGAATTGCCGGGTGGAACGGCGACGACATCGGGCCAGGTGGTTAATAAAAATGTAACAAAACGATTGGAGGCACGATAGACGTAGCCGAAGTCGCGGACCGTCATCGATCTTAGTTACGTGCCGGAATAATATATAATAGCCAATAATGTCGGAGCAATGTATCAAACTATTGGAGATATTCTATCGACAAGCTGTCACTGCTATTATACCTTACATCCAACATAAATATATTATGAATGACTGACGGTACACACGTAGAGGGTGAACAAAAGGAAAAGGCGCCCGGACTGGATGAATCCATCATTCTTCGTATTTACCAGGAGCTCATCTTCCTTTATGGCCAGTCAATGGTGGAAAGCCCGGAAGCGACAAAAGTGTAGAATTTATACTCCCGCCGGCCGTAAAGCCTGGACATTTATTATCGCACAAATCACAATCTGTTACACGAGAACGTTCTTACGCGAGCCCATTACGCGGCGCGGGCAAACGTCTGGATCGATAACGCGGCCGAGCTTTACCTATTTGCGTGCTCGTTCTCTTTTACGGATTAATTTCTTCGACGCAAGAAAGAAACCGCGGCTCGACGATAGAGTCGTTCGTAGTCGAACGAACGGATCGGTCTCGGTTCGTTCCCGCCACTGGGCTGAGAAAAACTTGACGCCATAATCGCCAGGCGAGCGCGTGACCGTGGAAGGATAACGCAAACGGAATAATTCTGTCGCGCCAGTGGAAACTCCGCACAACTCTCTGGCTAGCAGAACAGACCAGCGTATAGTCGGACGAGTGGACCAGCGACTAATAACTACTTTCAGAACGGATTTCAAGTACTTCCGGAAGTTACCAGCGAGCCATCCGGAGACGGTTGAATCTCCGGGGATGATCGAGAAGCGAAAGGGAAGAAATCACGTGGCCCGCTGAAGGAGTCGCGGCCACGCAGACACGGTCGGACCGTGCGAATCAATACTTAACCGTTCAGCGGACGGCGGCGCGAACGTCTCTGGCTCCGCGAAATGTTTGCCAGATGTTGCATTAACGGCGGCGATGCGCGATCTGTTATTTTGCACGCCGGGGGAAAACTTGCAGCGACGGAAATGTTTGAACGCCGCGCCGCCTGCAGCTGCGATTAAGACGACTACAACGCGGTGAACGCGGGCCCAGAGAGACACGGTGGGTCGTCCGTTAACACCGGATGGAAAATTATATCGTCCCCCCCCTTGGCAAACGCGTAGCAGCCTCGTGCTCGTTCCAACCGAGTGTCGTTTCAGACCAACCCTCTCCCAAGTCCTGTCAACCATCGTTTATCCGCAAGTTCACGGTGTGGTAGATTTTTGAGGAATCCCGGTAAAAACGTTCGGCGTGCAGGAAAATTATTGCCCTCCCGAGACGGCGGCGCACCTGGTTACGCGGATATAACGGAATTTAGAGGATCGTTGGATGGTGGCCCCCGGGGATAACGGGGAATCGTTCCAAAAAATATCTGACGACCCGGAAGGAGGAGCAACTTGTGTTCCACGACGGGCGAGGGAAATATATTAGCCGGCCCTGGCCTGAGAGCGACCTAGCCGGGGATGCAATCTCGTTTTTAACGAGCGAAAACTTCGGTACGATGTTATAGGCGATTCTCTGGTCGAACGCAGCTCGAAAGAGCCGCTCGTACTTTTCGTTCGAGTATCAAACGCGTCGCGAGAGGTATTCACTTTGCGGGCGAGAGAGCTTGATCACGTTTCGAAACGACGTTTAGGGGGTATTCGCGGGGTTGATCGCCGGCAACTTATTCGGCCGGATCGCGGAGCGCAAAGAGCCGAAAATGTTAATTGGGCGTCGGATAGGTCCTAATTACACTTCAAAGGGTAAACGGAATCCCGCGAATTTCCACGGTGAATAGCAATCTGACTTACACCGAATCGCGTTTCAAAAGGAACCGCGATTGACCGCCTCGGCGATGATGACGTACATCGCGTAATGAATACCCATAATTCGAATGCTTCGATCAAGCACACGCACCTGAGTGTACAATTCACGTTGATTATCGATGCATTTTACGATGGGAATTAATTAGCTTTATACGTTTCGTCCGCTCTGCGCACCGCGCCCGGTTCGTTCGTTCCGAGTCTTCGATTTGTTTCGCGATTCGATGTCCTGTTTCCAACGATCGAGCAACGAGATCGTCGAGAGCCTGTTTGCCCACGGTGGTGACGCGATGATATTCACGATCCTTAAATTTTCTCGTCAATTTTCTCTGCTCTGCTGGACTACAGGATTACTCTCTGAATCGAATCTCATCTAGCAGACCATCCGGGTTATATACTTGAACGACTTCTCCCTTGCCGGCTCACCCCCGTCCCCCCTTCTGTATCTGACTGGCTTTTACCTTGGCGCATAGTTCTGGCTGGACTAGTATCCGGCCCAGACACGCGGTGCATCTCTTGGGATCCACCGGCAGAATCCCGAGTCTCCCAGAAATTCATCCACGTCCCCCTGCCCGCCTCTGCGGCGATGCGATAAGTAATTAACAGCGCGAGCCGTCCGAGGTGCGCGAGTCTCGCGAACAAATAAAACCGTCGATCGACCCCGATCGTCGAGCGTCTGCTCTTTTAACCTATAATAGAAATAATCTTGAAGCTTTACCCTTTGAAAGCGTTCGCGTGGCAGGAGACCTCGATGGTATTTTAAATGAACTCTGATCACTCGCTGACCTCTGCGCGTAACGCGAGCCAATAGGATACCGGAAGGTATTGCTCGTTGTATTTTCTACTTAAGGCAACAGGCTTCGCCTGTGCGTGTACGTGTGTAAGCGAGCCGTGAAGTGTCAGCCGACCGGTCGACCGTGACTGATCCCTGAACCAATAAGGGTGGCCATTCGAGTGTCACCGCACCCTCGGTTAACCGATGGCCCTTCGATTTAGGAGCGATCCATCGAGACGTTCGAGACCGTGCGCCCGAGCCTTCTATGCTCGGGCACAAGGAGCAAATAAAGCTTAATTAATCACGTCAAACGGTTCCGGTAGCCGGCTACCTTGCCCGTTAACAAAGAACACCGCACACCACTGGCGTGCGCGCGGCGTCCCTCGATTTTGTAAATTGAGAAACACGTTGGAATTGAATTTTCCTCTGGTAGTTGGGAAAGGGAGTCGTCGTCGTCGTTCACGAGTGTCTTGACGTATCTTGCTCTCGCGGACGGGAAAATTTCAGAATCACTGTCCTAGGAGATTTGTAGGTGAAAATCCACCGCATCGAGTGCAACGACACGCGACAAAGTAGTCGTTCGCCGTTTGTGCGCCTGTACACGGTCGAGGAGAATGCGGTTGCATAATGTACGAGTTTATCGTCGTAGCGCGAGCAAAAATTCGCGACAAAATGCCCTGCCGTTCTGCGGGAATAAGCTCGAAGAAAGACGAATTTTTCTACCGTATCGCGTGTAATGTTTGCCATAACCGAGCGACAAATTTTCATTCGTCTCGAACGTTTAGCTCGCCGCGAAAATTACTCTCGACGGTGATGATGCCGCGACGAGGCGACGGATAAGGATCGAATCAATGGTTCGTTAACTGGGGCTAACAACCCTTTCGTCTAACGTTTAATGGACCGAAATTCGAGATGCCGCGCGACAGACTTACTCGAATTATTATGAACCGAAGGAAACCGGTCAGGTAGACCAGCGTCGAATAGAAATGTTGTAAAATTCGCGCGATGCCGGGGGTCGTTTCACGAGCAGTTTAAAGTGGTAACAGTATCGTATGATAATGCTGGCCAGCGCCGCTGCCAGCCAACAAAAGGCTACATCCGACTTTCCCGTTCCCGTAACAACAACTATTCAACTCACGCGGAGAATCCCAAGTCCTTTGAAATCCTCGACCGGCCAGGATGGCTCCTGTATTGGTCCACGGTCGAAAACCACGTCCGCCGTGGACGTATCCCGGCCCGCGCACAATGCATTCGGCATTGACACACTGAAAGTACTGGGAACTTCCCGAATTATCCGCAGATATCCGTCGAACCGTGGGCTGGAATAGAGCCGTGATTCGAAAGAATCCGGGGGGGGAGAGGGTGATCGATCGCTAAACAGCGAGGAAAGTGCAATAACCGCTCGAACGAGACTACATCCGGCGGGTAACGCGATTGTTCCGGCAGTAATTAAACTACATTGAATCGCGGGAAGAAAAAGGGATTAAATATTGAATGTCGCGTACTACGGCCGATTTCGTCCGGAACCGGAGAAAATAAAATTACGCCGGGCTTTTGTTTTGCCTTCCGATTGTAATCTTCGCGGGGCCCGTTCTCTTTCCCCCTTTCTTTCACCGCTGATAATGGGGAATGACGATTTCAATTTTTCTCTTGCGGTCGGACACAAAAGCGGCTTAAACAGCCGCGCCGCGGCGAGATAAAATTCGTCGCTTTTGAGTGATTACGAGAGGAGAGGAACGCGCGGGATATTACGAAAGGATGCGAATCGATATTCCGGGTCGGATTGAAGCCCGACAAAAGTCCTTTTGTATCTCTTTATCAAAATACCCCTTTTCCTCCCCCAGCCGGCAGGGACCGTTTACAGTCGTTCCGGTTCTCGCAAAGGGAGTTAAATAAATTAAAAAATACAAAACACCGAGGGTAAGGGACTCGGTAAGAGGGAGTGGTCTGGTTTCCGTGGCCGCGCAGGGCTCGGTTAAAAATGTAATTCCTTTCATCTATAACGCGGTTAAAATGGAACACGGTCCGCAAGCCGATACTACGGGGGCATTAGTCACACGGTCCGGTAAATCGTGGGCGGAATGTATTTTTACGGTCTGTCGTTAAACCGTTGCCCGGCTTAATGGACAATCGAACGACAAGTGTATAAGTTACGTAACAATGAGTCCGGCCGATTTACAAAAATAGAAAATAAATCGTGCCGGATTTACATAGCCGGATGCGCCGGGCGCACGGGCGCAATAACGTCCCGCCCGTGCATACGGCCGTGTCATTGCGACGGCAGTAAATTTTTGGTCGAACGATCATCGGCCCGAGAGCGATATTTAATCGAGTAATCGGCATATTTCCACGAGCCGGTGTATCACACCCCCTTTCTATCTCTCTTTTTTCTCTCCCTTAGCCCCCAATCTACACCCCCCGTGAATCTTCGCCGCTGTAATAATCCTGTTTTTCCGCATCAGCTGAGCCGTAAAGCGCGCTGCTCGCCGGAATCGAATTCCGCCGGCGACTAATTGACAGAGAATTTCAATAAACAGGGATTACGTTGAATTACTGAAACGACGACGGACCACGGTCGGCTAATTATTAAATCCGATCGCGCGCTCGCCACTTCCGCGCGTTTCGTTCCAGAAATTTTCGTTCCACGGCTACCTTCTCCCCGAGATTAACGTCCGAATACAAAGCAATCGTTCGCGTTCCAACGGGACGCGATTTGTCATTCGTCGGCGAAAATTATTTCTACGTTCCAGGGATTCGTCATCCGGCAGCGGCCGTTCGGTCACGGTCCGGCTCTTCGATGCATTGTAAACGAGCCCTGATCAAAAAACCTGCCTCGAAAATGTGCAGGAAATTCAACGAGAATCGCTGGTAGCCATTGGACGAGCCAGTAGGAATTGGAACGCGACTTTGGTGTTAATACCCGCGTTGCTCGAAAGCACAAAAACCGGTATCGCGTATCGCGGTTGCAATTTTGCTTTTATTAATGATAGGCTGTCCCGTCGAGGGCGCGCTGCTAACGAATTGATCGACTCTCGGAGCGGATAAGTCGTTGATTGAACGTGAGTTTTTAACCAGTCTGACTGCAGAATCTATTGCTTTTTTAATACGAATCGAATCCTGCGCGTCGAGCTTGTATAAATGATTTTACCGAGTCATTACCGTAGCCATTGCGCGTCATTAAAATGGAATCGCAATTTCGATATGCGATCCGCGATTTATCCGCGAGCTCGCCTCGCGTAAATTACTTACAACGACTCGTTCGTATCGTTTCTAGTGCGCGACGAGCGTTCGTTGTCAACGAACGCTTGGCTCAGACTAGGCAGTCCGTCGCGGGGCTGATTAATTATCGAGCCCCATAGCGCATAGTTAAAATTCGATCCGATCTATTAAAGCTCGTTACCCGTTCGCGTGCAACTTTCAGGTATTCCGATGTAACGTTTGATTGCGTTTTCGTACGCGGACGTTAATTACTCCGATTATCAAATTGTACATCGGCGACGCGCGGCGATACCTGTCGCTCGTCTGCGCGCAGACGACGCATTTAATCGCCCTGAATTATTATCAATCCCGCGCGGTGTTCGTCCTTTTATCCGAAACTAGCGGGCAATTTCGCGAATTACCGCGAATCCAGCCGAGCGGGTTTAATTAAAACTCGCCGCGAAATCTGGACAGCATCGGTCCTTGTCGAGAGCGCGTCGTTGCGTGAACTTTCGAAAGAGAGAGAGAGCACTCGGGCAATAAGCAAAAATTGTATGCAAAAGACGGGCCGTTAGAGTAAACAAATTTTTGAGAGGCGAGAGGCGAGAAGCTATAAACAGATTACGGTGAAAGCCAGTTTGCATGGAAATTGATATTCGCGAGGTTCCCTTTCGCGCGCTTAAACGACAGCTCGCGCGGTAACTTGGGGCGTTCGCCGGGCGTGGAGCTCGTTTCCTCGCGCGTTCCCAGAACTTCTGATATCGATTAACGAATTCGAGCACGGCGACAAAAGTTTCGCGTATGAAATACCGCGATGACTTTAGCCGGCGCGGTTCACGCGGATTCGGGAACGGCACGCGGACTTACGGGTCGCGCCGTCAACTTCCGGTACCGTGAACTTTGCTCGCCTCAACGAGCGTCGAGCCTCGCTCGTCGGCAACGTGACGCTGACGACGATCAAATAAATCTGCCGCGCTGGCAAATGCGTAGCGGCGATAAAAGTAATCGGAAGTCGGGCAAGAATTGCACCGAACATTGTCGCGCCAATAATCGTAACTAGTATCCTGGCAATAAAGGTAACCGTTCGTGCCTATTATCGGAACGCGATCATAGAAATGTGCGCACTCGTTATCGCGCGCGGAATCGTTCGGTGTTTAAGCAATTATCTTTAATCCTATCGGAACCAGGATAAATCTTGGAGATCGTTTAAAACGGAGTTACCAACCGGTTGGAATCGGAGAGCTGGATATTATCGCGAGACGATCGATAGCGCGCTGGTATCGCGTTAATATTTGCCGATTAGGTCACGTTAATAAAATACCAATTAAACCACCGTCGAGAATTTTCCATGCAACAACTCGCAGCGGCGGAGAACGTAGGGTTCTTTACGCGTTGGATCGCTCGACGGCGAAACTAAGTTCGATCGCGAACAGATCTCCGACGGTTCGCGTCAGTCATTGTTGATCTTAAATCTTATCCGACACGCAGCCACGAACTAGTTACGCTCGGCACACAATATTGATTGCGACCGGCTATGTTAATTGATCTTCCTAGGAACTTTCCAAGTTGGTTTCCATCGATCGAAGAAATTGATACGCGGCCAACGGTGGCAGAACACCGAGTCATCTCGAATACAAGCAGAGGGTAGCGCGCATCGAGTAATCGAGATGTTCCCGCGAGAAGACGTTGGCAGGGAAAATTGTGTAGCTATCCGGTTGCACGCGACGCGGGCCGCTTAAAATTTCACGGTGAACTATCGAGCGTTCCACCTATTTTTCCTCGATAACGCGCCCCGTTTCGTCGAGGTGTTCCGCTCGCGAGGGTGCGTCGGCAGCGAAGCGTCGCGCCGACGACGGCCTTGAAACGTCAACCAGGAATATTTACAGCAGAACTCCGTGCAACCCCGCGTCGGTGGTAATAACGATCGTTCGAAGCGATGGCGGTCGTTAGAGAACAATGAGTCCCTCTCTCTCAAGATAGACGGGGTGGATGGGGACATTAGCGCGCGGTTATCGACATCGTGGTAGGCAAAAGGCTATCATCCAGCCCGGGAGCATTGAAAGCTCGCGATCAGATAGTCCATAGTTTTTGCAACGCTGGCTGAACGTCTTCGACTTCCTCGATCCTCGAAGGCGAAGAGCGGAGCGAAGGCTGCCAGGGGTGGTTGAGCAGAGGGTGAAGGGGCAGAGAGGGGCGGGCCTAATTAAACGCGCGAAACGACGTCGCTCGACGATGAGCTTGCGGCCGGATTTTCACGGGTAATTAATCGAGCATAATATCAGCGCGTCGCTTCGCGGTCGAGGACCCTACGCGGTCGAAGTTGCGCTGGCGCTGACGCTGACGCGTCAGAGGGTAGGTTCGGTGCCTGTTCGCTAAACCCCGCCGGATAATCCCCGTACGGTGCTCCGCGAAATTCGCATTTTTCGCGGTCGAACGACGCAGCCGTCGCGTCTCGAACTCGGCCGAGCTCGAAATCGCGGGATTAATTGACGCCCGTCCGGATCGATGAATTCGCAGGCGGCAGGGTGTAAACGGTAGGTAACCGAGCGTTTCGAACTGCTCCCGGTTAGTTTCCGAGCCCCGAGACTCGCTAGATCAGCGCCAGTTTCCGGTTCCATTTGTTTTTATATCGAGTTCGTTTGTTCGATCAAGGGAGAGGAACGAAAAGAAAAAAGGAGAAAAAAGTTCAGTTCAGTCTATCGTTTCTCGAAACGCGGAGGTTCGCAAAAGCATCGGTAGAACACTCGTCCTGAAATCAATTCCGATGACGTAGACAGCGGTCCTGGGCGAGAGGCAGGGGGGGGGGGGCCGGTTGGGTGCTGGTGGGTGTAACGTGATTTATTCGTCCATTTCGCAGCGAGGGTAAAACGCGACGTACGATACCCGGGCAGCGTTCCGCGCATCGAGTATTTATAAAATGTGCAGTAAAAACTAGAAATAAACTCGTCGACGTGTGGAGGACGGAGAGTGACGCGATCCAACGGCTTTGTTTGCCCGCAAATAAAAGCGGCGGGGCCGGGAGCGCGGCGCATTTTGAAATATGAAGGGTATAATGTCCATAATACGGACGCGGTTTCCCGTACGACCGCCGCCTCCCCCGTCGCCTCTAACCGGGCCGGTCACGTCAAATAACATCAAGATTAATCGTGTGTCAAACAATGGCATTGAAATCGAATAAGTGGCGCGCGTCGGTCGCGATGGGAAAACGGTGATTAAAACTCGATCCGGGCGAGGAAAAAAAATCTTCACCGGCGACGGGGGATTTTCAAATAAACCGCGACGGGGAACAATTTGGGCGGCAGATGCCGAGTGAATAAACTCTGGCCGGGATGCACTAAACTCCTCTTGTTGCTACGGCCCATTATCTCGGGACGATAAAACGCGTTGGACACGGGGAAAAAATACCGCGCCCTCGGTGGCACTCGGCTCAGCGGGTAGCGTCTCATCCCTTTCACCGCGGCCGCTCGGAATAAATACTCCCCCTGGGTCGTAGATTCCCGTAGCACGCTTCGTCTCCGCTCTGAGCCGAGTCGGAACCGGGTAGAAAAGAGCGAGATAGCGCCGATGGTTGCTGGCTACACGGTTTTGGCCGGCTTTATTAATTATTAAAACAGACTATAAAATTATTTGATACAGCGGTGGCGGACAGAAGTGCGCAGAGCCCGGCACGTATGAATTTCGCGCGCTGCATTATTCAACGGCCAGTTTGCATAACAATTATGGCGGAGATTTTAGCATAGCGAGCAAAAAGAGAGAGAGAGAGAAAGATAGAGAGGGGGAGGGGAGCGGTGGAGAGCGGCCGAGTTGCGGGAACAAAAGTACACTGGTGATACAACCGCGTTTGGTACCGAAAAGACCTCCAAAGGATCTCGAAGCCTGTTCCTTCGTTTGCAATTCCATTTTTCATCCATCCCACTTGGACGGTCCTTGCACCCTCTTCCCGCCGCCCTCCGGTTCCAGCGCGCAGAGAACGCATTTAAGAGCGACGGAACCGGAGGGTAGCGTTCGCCACGAGGAAGTCGACGCGCGAAAGCGTCCCCTTTTACATCGCGAATACCCGCTGTAGCGGCTGTTACCGAACGTTTCAGTCGAGATCGCACGGTCTGAGAAACGGCTGACCTGTTCTACTTGCGACAGGCAGTACAGATCGTTCGAGGATCGGAAAAAGCGTTCGATCGAGGTATCGCGATTATCCGTGACCGTGTTGGCACAGTTACGACGGAGACTAATTTTCGTGGCCAGGATGAATCGAGCGTTGGGTGCAACCCCGGTTCGCGGCCTTTTAAAAACTTTCAGCGTGATCTAACTTTTAATTGCGATCGGTTAAACTCGCGAAGGCGTGTCAGAAAATTTAATTAACTGTCGGAAAACACGTCACCGCGATCCGAGTGTCTTTATTCCCGGCTTCCCGTCGCGACAGGGAAAGCGAGGACGACAGACGGATATAGAGATGGAAAGGGACAGCAGCGGAGGACGAGTGCGTGTCGCCACAATAGCGGCCAGCTGGCTGACTGCGGTCGCGTTGCATCGGATTTAACCGGTTTTATGGAAAACAATTATCCCGGCAGCGCATTGTCGCGCTCGAATTCCGCTCGAGGTGTTCGTTCAAATTTTAATGGGCGAGCAGATTTTGGCGCGAAATTAACGAGCTTGTTAAACAGTACCAGCGCGTAGAATGCGACGCGATACGCGCCGGCGGTAACCGCCCTCCCGTCGGGACCGCGAAACAAAGGGATGCTTATCCAACGTCACTCGGGCCAGAGATCCGGGAACGCGAGTTTCGCAGGGCTTTCGACTTTTGAGATTCCTATGGAAATCGTGGGAAGTTTCATTCAGAAATTGCTGAACGTCTTCGCGTGGCCGGAAAAATTCCGTGGAGGGTTTAAGCCGCTGGCGGCGGCGGTACCAGCGTCGTGGAAAACAACGACGCGATTTCACTCGGTGAGGTTTATTACTCGGAGAGTGGCTGGCGTGCGCGAAAGTCGCCGGGAAGGCGCCCCGGCGGATTTTCATCCGGTGGATCGGCGGATATATTATGCTATACAGGCGACGACAGACTCCTGGAATCCGATGATACGGCGGATTGTTTGAGATGGGATCCCGTCGGGGCTTTCAGCGAGATCATATCCAAAGAGGTCTTATCGAGCTAACGAAAAATATTTGCAAGGTCCAGCAGCGATGGATGTCCCCGATCCACTTTCCCATTCTACGCCGATGGATCCCTGGAACGAAGTGGCTCTCCTGTTTTCAATATACCCTTGGAAAACAAACGCGACGACGCGGCGCCTTCCTCCTGGTAAGATTGCCGCCGTTACGTAACAGGGATCAGAGCCATATTGCTTAAATAAGTCACGTGCAAAGGTATTACGTTTTATTCACGTGCAAAGGTATTGCACCGCTCTCAACGGGGTAACGCCCCGTGTGATTGCTTAAAAACAACAGAAAATCGCATTCTTTCGAGGTGTGCACGTGAACCGATTTATCGTTCGCTCGTACTACTGGACGGACTTTGATAATATATCCATCTGCACTTGCCTGACCTGTGACAGTATCTTTCTCCTTCCGCGACACGCTGCAAAGATACCTCTGTATTATTGATTCGTACTACTGGAATTCTTTTATCAGTCGAAGAACGAATCGCGCAAGCTGCACAGCCAGTGGCCCAGAAATAATGGTTTCATTATCTGCACGAGGGGCCGAGAGCTTTCGTATCCGAAATTCGCGGTACATCGATAAGTGGTGGAATAAATCGATCGTGCCGCGTTTAAATCGTCGGCCAGGCGGGAGAAACCGTGACAGACTGCGCGAATGGACTACCGGTATCTCATTTTCCTTGCGCCGCTCGGATAAACTTGCTTCGCCACCATAAAATAGCATCCTATGCATCCGGCGTTCTCCCGTTTCCTCGTAGATACGCGCGTGCATGACGTATACGTCCATGCATGTACGCAGTGTCCGTAAAGTCGGCAGAGTCCCCGGCTATTTCGCGTGTACTCCAGCGACAAACGATTTCGAAGTGCCCGGGCGCATTATTCTCCGTGAGTCGCGCGTAAAAGGTTCGCCCCTCGTCCAAGTTCGGGCAATGAAATTTGCATGTCCCGTAAAATCAAACAGGTATTTAAAGAGCGCCGCTGCGCTGGAGTAGACGCGCGAACAGTCGAAACGAGATCTCTGAACGGTGCTGGTGGAAATTCCATTTCACGGACACGTATAAAACAATCTTCCCGACGCCTCATCAGGACGGTGACGATCGGAAGAGATATCGACCTAATACTTTCTTGTTTCTCCGTTGGTTAAATTTTCAACCCTACCGTCCGCGCCCGTTCGCTCTTCTCAATTTCCCCCTTTATCTGCCCTCTCACGGCTATCTTCCTTTCCATTTCTCGTGGCCCCCCTCCGCCGCCTGTCCCCGGCTGCAATACACCTCGGAAATCGCTCGTCGGACACACAAAATAAAAAGGAACGAGAGCCCCGGGACGACGGTGGCAAAAGCGACGGCGGAGAGAGAAACTACCGTCTGAACCGTCTCCGTTCGTCCGTATGTAATTTAGAAAGCGCCCTTCAGCCGGCTCCTTCCCGATCCAAGAACCCCTGTCTCTTCCATTTCGCCGTCACTACTCCTCGCAGCCGGCTTGATATTGCGAACGTGCAAGTTATGAGTTATCCGTACCGAAATAACTTGCGTCGCGTGTTCGCCAGGGCTGTCTGACTAGGCGCGTACCCCATCCACTAGCCGGTTTATTCTCGTCCTTTCCCGCGACCGAGTTTGGATACGAAACGAACGAACGCGTTCTGACCAACGGTAACGCGAAGTGCAACGTTGCGTCGCGGCGTTGCGAGTCAAACGAAATGGCCGGAAACTTTCGAACGGAGCACCCCTGGAAGATTAAGGGTTCGCGCGTCGAAATCCTCGATGTTCTCCTCGTCACGAACACAGGTTCGTCGCGCGAAGCCGCGGCGAGAAGCAGACGAGTCGGTGCAAAAGTTTCTGGAGATAGTCGCGCGGGTTGGCCGCGGGCGACGACGATACGACGGCAAACGACTTCCCCGAGGGTGGGATGTGGCGCAGTGTCTGCAGAATTCCTGCCACCGGTTACAGCGTAGGGCGTGCGGCCACGCGTGTCTGAATGGCCACGAGGGGCCACGGGGCGGAGGAGGGGTAAGAAAACGGGACCCGTGTGGAAAGGAAAGCGTAAAAATGCGGACGCGATGCTCAGAGCCATTGACGCTCGCAGATGTCTGCCGACAGTGGCTTTTGTACGTGCGGTGACTTCGGCACGAATGGCTTGACGAACGGAACAGAGTGGAGTGCGGCAGTGCAGCCGCGACGGGGGTGGAGGCGACGAGGGGGGTAGCACGGGAGGAACGAGATCAAAAGGTAGGCGCATGTAATGCAGAAGTAATGGGGTGGGAGGGCGCCAGTCGGAAAGGCAGACGCAATCGTGCCGGGGGATGGAATTCCGTTCTGCTTTTCATATTTTCTGCGGCTAGAAATGGAATTCCGTGATGGAAAATTTATGTAATGTTCCTATTCGCGTGATCGAGAGCCAAGAGTTCGCGTTTTTCTCTTCTTCGTGCCATTGGAAGATTAACAACGGCCGCTCGCGCTCGCGCTCGCGCTCGCGCGCTACCCTGCCTCGACTTAATGGTCCTAAATATTTTTAACGCGTGGAAACGAACGGCAGCAACGTACACACCATCGAGACGAATAATGGGGACGAAAAATATGACCGAAACGCTATTTCTCCGCGCGAGCCTGACGTCGGGTTCGCATCAGCGATCCGCTTAGAGGGAGAAACCGGCAATTTTCGAGGCGGAAGATCCTCAGCCCGTGCGCGGCGGAACAGAAATTCGGTGTACCGCGGCAATTTACCAGCCGCACGGTGAACCATCGAAAACTTTGCGTCGGCGTTTCGCCCGTATCCTCGATCGCGGAACGTTCGCCGAGGCGCGCGAAACGAGGCGACACGAAACGGCGAGAAGAGCAGGCGGGCGAGAAACGTTCACGGCACATCAACAGGTTCAAGCGAGACGATTCTCCCTGTAAATTGGTCGGGGAGCGAAACGAACGTGGTCAGCGAACGTACCAGGACAAACATTAAAACCGCAGTTCCAAACTAATCAGACGGGCGTGCAACTATTTTCGAGCGACGTTCCTCCGCGCGGCGGACGCGCGTGTCCGCTCTGACGAATGAGCAGAGAGTGCAGTTAAGGCCGGTGCACTCCCGGCAGCGGTCGATTCGGACCGTTTAATCGATGCTGCGTTCAACCCTTCGCAAACGACGCGCGTATGCGTTCGACAAATTGGTATAACTCGCCGGAAACCTCTCTGCCCGAGTTAATAAATCGTGATGGTACCGAACAAACGAAGGGGCCTGGGGTTAAATTGAAACGCGGAGGACCGACTTCGCGTGGAAATGAAAATTCCCGACCGCTGCGAGCGCTGGTGCGCTGTATCGCTACTTCGGGTGGAAAGTGAGCACTCCGAGGCACGGGAAGACAAACGAGGAGTACGTCAAACAACAAGGGAAATCAAGTCCCCGTAGGCCAGAACACCGGTATGTTTCTCGTATCAGGCGAGGGCACATCGAGCGCGCTGCTCGTGTCGACCATTATCGGAGGACGCTGGTCCCTTTGTCCAACGGGACACGAGTGAAATTTCATTCGGCGCGACCCTACCTTCCCACGACCGTCGCTCGACCGTCTCGCAAAACGGCGGGGATTTCTTACCACCCTACACCACCGCCGCCCACGTGTCCCGACGTATTATACGAACGGAGCGAGGCTGGAGGTGGAGTGGATGTCGTGTGAGTTATACGGCGTCGCGGAGTTCCCCGTTTTATGACGGCGGAGACAAACCTGTACGAAAATAAGGCTGACTCCGTGGAATAAGAATTACCGTTCCGCGTGACCGAGTTACATAAATGTAATAAAAATAAAAAAAAAAAGAAACAGATATCAGAGTGTGCTAGGGTTACGAAACGACACGGGTCTGAAGTCTGAGAGTTTCGAAATACCATTGATTTTTTTTTTTTTGTATCCCTGCAACAACGCTGAGCTCGCACGAAGGGAACGCGTCTGTAAAAGTTACGGCTCTGTGACCGCTGCTCGAGTAGACGCGTTTATTGATTTTCCCCTTTTTTTAGGAACCGCTTAGGAACCGAAGCTAATAGCAGTCGCAGTCTGGCTGATAAAGGTGTTAAATTTCACCTGCCCTCGCATTTTAATGACCATTGGCAAACGGCGCGGCCCGATGAAATTCCTCCGGCAATATTCATCGAACGGCACTCGCGGCGTTCTTAAAAATTCAAACCCGTCGAGCCGGTCGATCGAACGTCAATTCTGGCGATTTCCAGTTGCCAATATTTCACTCGCCGTTAGTGACACTTCAATCGAACGGGGGCAAGAAGCGTAGGAAATTTATCGGCGCGGCGGGTGGAAAAAGAGTCGAGCTGGGCGAAAAATTCGGACGGCTGTGATTGCGAGAATACAAGCGTCGATCGACGCTGGAGGCTCGACCCATACCGACCACCCTTTCGGAACGCGTAAAGTCCCGATACACCGCGTAAGGAGCGCCGGAGCGTGAACAGGCACCGAGTCTGGTTAATAAATCGTCGGGACTCGCGCGACACGGCGCGATCCAATCGGAATATACGAAGCCTGTTCGGATGCGGGGATGAGCGCGAGAACGTGGCCGAGAGGAATCAAAGAGGCAAGCGAGAAGAAGCCTTTTTTCCCGTTCTTCCACCGTGAACGACGCGGAGCGCGCTTCGTCGAGTGGAAAATAATTTAACTCGCAGCCGCAAGCTCCGCGGTGCCGATGGGATTAAAGAACGCATCGTTGCTTCTCCCCTCTGAGACGACTTCGAATGAAAATTGATGGACGAGACTGGCAGCCTCGTTCCGCGTCAATTTCACGGCTTACTACTCCTTATACCTCTAGAATGGCGGCTGGAAACTAATCACTCCCATTCTCCGTTGCCGGCGCGCGCCGACTGTCTCGCAAATACGACTCTGTTCTCTCGACTTTACGCTCGCACGCGTAACGTAGTTTCCCTCGAGTTCGTCGGTGTTTCTTACGGATTCGGTTATCGCGAGCTGGGAAATTGCTCGGTCCGGAAAGTGAAAGCTCCGCGGGAGCGAGGGGTGCCGTGCGGTGGGGTGCAGTCGATAGTCAAAGATTAGCAATTAGCGCGGGCGAGCGAAGGGAAACGTTGAACGGCGGCACGACGTCGAAAGCGTCGCGAGGGGCATGAATTATGAAAGACGGGAAGTTTCGAGAGCCGCGAAGTGGCTCTCCGTCTGGCTCGCGGGAGGCCGAACGAAAAACGGAAGGATGCAAAGTTCGGGAAGTAGTGATCTCGAAAAGGCTCTATTAAGAAGCCGGTTTCACCGCTTTGCCGTGGAGTTTGCTCAAAGTTTAAACGCTGCTTCCGCCGAAGCCACTACGGCTGATCGGTAGATTAAAGCATCCTTCGGAACACGCTTACATGATGGAGGCTCGCGGCAAAGGAAGCGGACATAATAGGGGCGAACTTCTGCCCGCGCTAATCCGGCGGGCGGTGATCAAAGATTTGCCTGCACGCGCGTTGATCCTTGGAAATTACGTTTTATAACGAGACCCGTCGACTTAACTTCCTTCATTAACAAACTGCCCCCCCTCGCGTCCACCGGAAGAAAAACTTCTTCGCGCTCGTCGCCCGATCTTTGTCCATGCGCGACCTCGAAACTACCGATGCATCCTCGAGAGCACGAGGAATTCGCCTGAAATCAGAAATAGGAACACGTATGATGGCATAATTTCTTTTCATCCCCCCGTAGAATTACATTCCCACCGGCCGTACAACTCGATGGCCTCCATAAATTCCCGTAGGGGATTAATGTTTTTCGTGGATCGTGGCGGTGGTACTCACCGGGGCTGGGATCGCCTCTAATAAGGATCATTAAAAGGCCTGCGAACGTGAACGTTTTTCGCAAACGGCCGGGTTCGATGAAGCACGGTCTCAAAAGGGGTGGCTCTATACGTGTCCATTTACGTGGAAAGCTGTGACGGGAATGTTTCGCCTTTTACAAATTTTAGTCGGCCGGTGTTAAAAGTGTTTTCTGCTATTTACCCGGCGAGCGACGTGCCCCTTTGTTCCAAACGCTGTTTGTAACTGGACTCCATCTCATTACCGTCGAACGGGCGCACCCTTGACCATGGCGTGGATCCTGTTCGAAAGAAAAGAAAAGGACAAAACGGGCAGGAAACGGGAGTCGAGGTCTCGCTTAAATCCAGACTGGAAGCCACCGTTGCCTACGGTCTAGAGGAAAACAGGTAGCAACAGTGCGCTCAAAGGGCGCAGGGAGGTCGAGAGGGGAAGGCGGCGGCGCGCAAAAAAAGAGGGAAAAACTAGGGAAAAAAAGGAAAATATGGAGGCACGCGCGGTGACCCGATTTCGCGATCGCGCCGGCAACCCTTTCGCGCCGCTTCCGCTCGCACTTACTAATTAAGGCGGTCGCGCGCGGTCTCCCTTCCTCAAAGGGTCTACACCGCGAGCGCGGCGTCGCGCGGACCGGTTTAAACGTAAAATCGTCCAGGCTGCCGCGCGCATTGTCCCGATGAATGCTTATTGTAGCCAAAAACGTCCTCGGGAGTTCGCGCATTATTTCCCGGGCACAAAGCCGGGCCCGCGGATCTGCGTAACAATGAAAACCGGCCGCAGTTTACAAAGCGGCCGGAAAATGCCGTTTTGGATTGTCAGAAAAAGTGAAACGCCGTCCCACTCGCCGCGCGGTGGCCGCGCTCCGCGACGTTTCCGGTCCACGCCGCAGACAACAAGCGTACACTCGGGCAGGCGCGTGCGTTCTTCGCGTCAACGTATCAACTGGGGAAACGTGGTTTGTTCAGAGGCGCGAGCGGAGTATTTTTTTTTCTTTTTTGTTTGTTTTTTTCTAAAACTTTTCAACGGTACACTTCACGACGGCTTACGGTGCAAGTCCGGCGGTAAAATTTCGCAACAAGTATGCATCGTTCGGGCGCGCGATGTGTCGTGTTTCTCGTTCGTACCTATCGTTAAAAAAAATCAGATTCCACGCCACGCGACTCCCCGAGGTCGCATAAATACGCGAGGGTGACACTTGGTCGAGGGAGGGTCTCGAGCGGCGCACGCGATACGTCAAACGGAGAAAATAATTTTATTCTCAAAGTTACCCGCGAGCGAGCGAGCGAGCGAGCAAATTGAATCGTCGGGAAATCACTGCCCCGTGCCAAAGCTCCCGCGAGTTTCTCGCAATTTTTCCATAACTCACAGTAAACCGCTGGACGTGTTTGCCCAGGGGTTGAAAAACTGAGCTCTCCCGGTCCCAAAAATACGTTTACGAGATCCGCGCGGCTAGGCGGGCGAAAGGTAGTCGACGTCAACGACCGAGGACAGTAAAAAGAAGGGCGCGCGAATCCGCGCGGAGCAGCGGACCGACAGGCGAGACAAGTTGTTAGTTTGAACGACGCTGAAATAATGACGGCAGCTCCTCCCCAAATAGAGGCGACGTGGCTAACGGGCAATAAGAACGTCGCCCGTCCCGAAATGAAGCCCCCTTTGCGCGAATATGAATAAGAAACGAGCCGGCGCCCGCTATTCTCATTTTCATCCTGCGGGGAACTTAGTGCGCGCCGCGAACTCGAGCCTGTTATACGAAGTTTATACGTAGCCGGTAACCGTCTCCGCAGGAGCTCCGGTTACAAGCAGCCCCTTAACCATCTGCCAGCCTCCACTTTGCATCCACCCTCTGGCATAGGTGCTATCTCTTCAGCTGTCTATCTTCCTGCGCGCCGCGTTATTGACTCTTTTGCTTATATTTTCGCGCTACTCTCGACCCTCCATCGCTCGTACACTTCGAGCTGCCTTCGAGCTATCTCGACGCTCCTCTTCGAACATCGCAGCCTGTATTCGTAATTTTTATTCGCGCAGCTGATCGATCGATCGGTCTTCGAATTGGTAATAGCAGCCTGGAACAGTTCCCAGCCGGTGGATGTAGCGCTTTGGATTGCGAGGGGTTGTCGTTACGCGCGAGAAACCGAGCCGCGTCTTCGCCAGCCGCTGACACGAGAGCCGGTCGAGGGGTTATGGCCTTCGAAGTCGAGCGACTTTGATTGGCAAGCGATCAACCGAAACACGGCCAATGAAAGTGAACACGGACCTCTGTGTCTCCATCGCGAGATACCAGACACCTCGATGCGAATGCAGGGGTTGTCGCGTCGCTCCTTCGCGTACGTTTCCTTCGTTGCACCCTGTCGCAGGACAGGGCGTCTCGCATCGGACGGTCCGTGAATATTTAAACTGTCCTATAAATGCCAGGAACAATGGCCGCGGAAGATTGAACAGCAGTCACGCGGTAACGGGTCAACGAGATTACGCTCCACGCGATTCCGAGTGTCGTTCACGCGACACGCACTATCGTTCAAGGCGTCGCCGGTGGAACGAGCGGCCATAAATTCTCACGCCACGTAGCTGCGAAATAGGCGTCATAATCGCAGATGCAACCAGACGATAAACGTGGCGTGTTATCGTGGCGGGAGGTTTCGAACGAACAAAAAAAAAAAAAAAAACGAAAACGTAGAAAAAAAAGCTGGGAGAACGGCGAACGATGTATCGCGTGTAACGTTCGAGAGGGTGTGCGCGAAATTCGCGAGCCTCGAACACACGGATGTCCGTGAATTTTTCATTTCTCGTATCGCCTTCGCGTTAGTCACGGTCACTACGCTTCCGGCTGTTACGTCTACCGTAAATGTTTCAACGGTAGGCGTTATTACGCTCATCGTATCGAGCATTCTTGATCAAAGGTTGATCCAGAGGTTAGTACAGATCACGAGCGTGGCGCAAAAATTTGTATCGCGCCCCGACGAGCATCCTCGAACAGCCGATACCGTTCTACCGGAGGTTCGAGGGTAAAACCACTTCCCGTTTTCAAATCCCGCAATCGTTGAAGTCGAAATCGAAAGGATATCGGTGCGAAAAATCCTGTTTTCTCTGAAAGGTTCCAGGCCGTTTTCGGAGGGCGCGGTTCAATATCGCTCGGGACGGAAAGGCGAGAAACAGAAAGGCGTTTCCACCGCTGCAAGATGCAAAGCGGCGTCGTTTAACCGTAAAGGGTCCAATAAAAAAGCAGATGGCGGCCATGGTAATCGCGGCGATAAAGCTATTCCCGCTGCAAGAACGCAGAAAGAGAGAGGGAGAAAGCGAGAGAGATGGCAGTTTGCTGCTCATTGCTGGCCCCGAAACATCTTTTCCCACCGTGGCTATTCCGCGGCTCAGCCTCTGATTAACATTGCGACGTTAAGCGCGGCGAACGGCCTGGGGGAGATTAAGAGGAAGCGGCAGAAGGAGGCCACGGGAGGAGGTCGTAGGTCCGCGAGTTCGAGTGGTCGAATCGAGGCAACCAACGAGGAGTTCTTGAAGCCTCGCGGCAGTTAAACGTAAACCGACAATTCGTCAAACTTTCTCGTCGTACGACGAGATCTAGCTGAAGGCTAATCGTTTCGAGCATGGAATTAAACGATTTCTGTTTTCTTCGATCTAGTTCGCCCTGGTTCTCGTCGTACCGAGAGAGAAGAAAATCCTGATGTATTTATCGGGAGGCGAGGCGTGAACAAGTGATAAATTACAGAATTCCATTTTCGCGTGAACTTGTTAAAAAGAGGAAGAAGCGCATTGGAAAAGTTTTCCGGGAACGTCTCGAAGGAGGACCGTAATTCCGACGAATGAAAGTCCATCGGCGCGTTACCCTGACGGCTCGGACGAGATACACACGTCGGTGCGCGTCACCGTAGGAATTAAACGCGAAGAAATATCGGGGACGAGAAAGACCGGGCAACGAGAGGCCAAGCAGCCGGCTTTGGTCACCGACACGCCGTGGAAAACTCGACAGACCTGGAGCGCAATTTTCCGAAGCAGCTTTAACTTTTCCAAATTGAATCGACTCCCGTCGACTTTCGCCAACTTTCGACTTTCTTTTCCCGAGCCTTCCTCACCCTTCTCTCTTCCTCCCTCTCCCTCTATCCCCGTCTGTCAAATCATTACGAGTTCTCGACGAGTACAAACTTCATGTAACACATCTGTTACGCGTCTCGCGTAAAACGAGTCCCTCGACCACCTTCAAAACATCTTGTTAAGCCCTGTTGCTGTTCGAAACTAATCTGTCCAACGAAACGGAATCGTGGAACCGGCACGTTCGTCGAGCTCCAACGGCTCGCAGCGGCTATTTTTCATCCGCGCGGTGTTCGAAGAGTTTCCCGATGTTTAAACGATGACCGTCCGCAAAATATGAAAAGTTTGCGGAGTCCGGGAAATTCGATGAAAAACGGTGGACAGTCTGGGAGACAAAGAGTAATCCCCGAACACTTCACGGTGTCCGGGGTTTTGCAAATATTTTTATGACTTTCGCCCCGATTTTCGCCTTCGTCCCGTTCAAATGGCCAAAACAAGCCGACAAATGTTTTTCGCCCCGCGACGCGTAAATTAACGACTCCTCTACGCCGTGTTTCGACCACCGCCATCGGATAAAAACGACCAAGACGGGTCGCTTCCCCTACTTTGGATTGCAACTCCGCGGAAAAAATGTTCGTCACCATCGATCGGACGATGTAACCTAATTTTTCCCTTCCAACGAGCGCTCAGTCGTTCTTAATTTATCAGCCAGCGTTATTTACCGATTGGCAGAATTAGTAGCGAAAGTAAAAAGAGTGAAACTCCATTGACGAGAAATTCCGAGGATTCTCTGACGCCTGGGTCGCGAGGAAATTTACAGTGCCGCGTTTAAATATTTAAGCGAAGCTACCTCGAAACCTCGCCGTGTGTCTAATACGGAATCGGAATCGTTTCGATCTGGTCCGCTGAGAGAATGAAACGATCGAGAACAGTGTATGAATCGGTACGCTCAGCTTCGCGGTGGAATTCAATTTGCTCGAGGATCGCGCAAAAAGTGACGCTGCAACACAGTGGACCCGACGGAATGGCGGCGAGCTTACCGCAAATTCGGTGCCCGATGACATATTGTTAGTACGCGTTCTTGGCAGCTAATACCGAGATTGTTAATTACCCTATTAGCATTCGGAACGGGGAGAGGCCGGAGTTCCGGTTCCACCGCTATGCATCCCCCCGTTGGCCCCGTCGATAGGGGAGGGTATCTAGTTTACCCATCTACCCTCTAACCGCTATCTTGTCCCTCTCTGTCCCGCGGCCGCGACGTCCTTTTCCGGATAACGACCGCCTAATGTACTCGTGCTCGGTACGAGTACCGTCCTTAATTGAGCCAGGATTCGTCGCGATTCAATGAGCCGATTCTTGCTGGAAGATCCATGCTCCAAGAGGGCCGCGCGTTTCTTCGAAGCCCTTCGTCGTCCAGGGTGTAACACGGCTGGTGGATCGTTTGCGACGGACACCGTCGATTTATCTCGGCTCTTCGGCTTGCTCGACGAGGTGAAAACGTAGCTGGTTGCTCGGGGACGGGAGCATCGTTTCCGACGTTCCCCAGCCGCGAGAGATCGCTTCCGGTCTCGGCTGTCGAACGTTGAAAATAGGAGACGCACAGGGTACGATAACAGCCCGCGCGAGAGTACGTTCGACGAGAATTGGTTTTAATTAGAGCAACCTAGTTAGATTTGTCGCAATGACGCGCTCCCGAGGCATCCGCGGCGCAAATAGAAACTCAGCGGAACTGGGACGAGCGTGGAAATGAATTTTTCCATCGCGTTCTGGAGCTGGCCAGCCGAACGGGAAGAAAGAAATACGTAGCGCATAACCGTTGGGCGTGCTCCGCGGAACCCCGAGGTCTTTGATTAATTTGTTTGAGTCCGCGGCCGAGGAAGCCAGTAAATTTATTTTCTCGTTCCCATTAAATTGAGATAGATTAAGTTTTCCTTTCCAAATGGAATTTCTTGTTTTTAATTGCGTCGCGGGAACCGGATAACCATACGTTCCACCGCTGGAGCATTTCTCATCGCGAGGTAAGATCATTACTGTTCCTCCGGTAAATAGATTGTAGAGCAACGGTTCACGGGTTTTCAACGCATTCTTTTTCCCTCTCGACGTCCACGAGCAGAGACGCAACGATCCAATAAGCGCGCAGCGGCGACTGAATATTCATACCTTCCTACGTAACCTGCTATCGACGCCGAACAATTACCAACTTCGGCGCAAGTTTCGGATAGTTATTAATACGTCGAATAATAATTACGCCGCGAAACAATCTTCGAGCCGGATGTATTCCGATACGTGGTGTAAGGTAACAGGAAACTAGAAGAAAAACCGGCGAATGCGTCGGACGTGTTCCCGCGCGTTTTAGTCCCGAGCACGAATTACCGAAATGGAAATTCGACGATTCAGCGACGGCGTCTACTACGGCGGGATTAAACGTCGAGCAATCGGAGCAACCTCTAAACTGAACGATAATACGCTGGTTATTACCGTCGTAGCGCAAACAATGCACGGAGACATTACAGCGCTGAAAACTATTCGGTCTGAGCGTGAGAGATTCGAGCTGGTAGCGCGATGGCAGAGACGGAAGAGGGTGGAGGCCCGGGGTATATCTCGCGGTCGTTGCGAGAGGAAAATACTCGAAGACGTCGTTCCCTCGCAACCCTCTCCCTCACGGCCATTATTGCGTAGGTGTCTGCGAGAGGGAACGGAATCGTGAAAGTGGAGTGGCCGGATAAGAGGAAGTAGCTGAAACGACGAGAGACGAAGGTGGGATGGAGGTGAGGCAGAAGCAGAAGGGAGATACGTCATATTCCTTAAACGAGGGTGGGACGTCAAGACAAGCTGGCGCCACTCATACCTACCACCCAGAGAATAACAATATCCTAGTCTCTATCTATATGTCGTTTCGCAGACACGTCGAGCCCGGGGTGTTCGCGTCGCAGTTCGGACGGCCGTTTGGCGACCAAGGGAAATCCTCGGAGCGGAAACAGGAACGATTGAAACACGGATGGGATAACAGCTGGACGGCGTTTTTCAACGAATTAATCGCGACGAGATTCTTCCACTCGCTTCGCGCGGTAAGCAAGAGGAGCGAAGGGGTTTCTCGAGGGAAAATTCCGTCCGGGTAACTTGCTCGAGTTCGGTGAATAACGCAGTGTTCACGGTCCGATCGCGAGTCCGATAATCCGATAGAAAAATATCTTCCTCCGGGGGCGGCGAGAACGAACGAGAGAACCCGTCGACGAGGCTTCAACACCGCCCTTAAAACGGCCACTTTACCTCCGCTACCGATCGCCGGACCGAGCCAAGTGGCGCGGCGGAAAATTATGCCGGCGAGAGATCTTCGTCTTTATTCGCGCCACGTGGAACGAGGGGGGGTAGAAACGCCGGGGGTGTTGGTGGCTCGATCGCGGCATCAATATTGAACCCCCGGTGCCGGCGCGATGCGGCCAAGTTTCCCTTGAATTCGAAGTAGAAACTTTGACGCGAATAATCTTGGCCCGATGCAAGTTTAACGTTAATGGAGCGTGAACCGAGATTGATTCGATTGGGTAATAGAGCCACTTCGCACCCCCGGTTCGCGGCCGTTCTATCCGCGTAAAGAAAAAGAAAAAACCAGAGAAGGGCCCTTGGCACGCGAATCGAGGAGACCTCTGGTTAATAAAATGAACAATTAGGCCGCCGTCTGGCCGTTTTTCAGAGCGCATTACATCATCGACCGGTTCGAGCAGCGTGGCTCGATCGAGATTAACTCCGTTTGGTACGCGCGTGATCGAAGGTCGGAACGCGCGCTTCCGGCCGCGATCAATTTTACTCGAATGGGCTGCTGCGGCGAACACGCGTGAACACTCGAATATGGATTTCAACGGATTAACGGGAAGCGTGGCCACGGTTTAAAGCGTCGATATATGGTCGCGCGGCCGCCGGAAACCGGCACGCGGACCGGAAACCGACGGCTGCCGGGCTAACTGCTTTATGAAATACCAATGGCGCGGCCGGAAGCCAGCCGTTTCCGCGCCTAGATCGGTAAACGCCGATAAAGGAACGGATTTATATACCAGGAAAAGTTGCACGATCGAACCTCCCTGTAACGATGAAACGCGCGATGTAAGCGTCGCGTTTCATACCCTCTCGTATGATCATCGGAGAAGAAATCTTCGCGGAGCGACGTTTCCTCGGGACGGATAATTGTATTTGGCCACGAGAACCTGCTCGTCCCTTCGAGCAGATCTTCCAGCCGCTCGCTCCCGGAAACGCGTTGAAATTTCTTGGGAACGGGATAGGAGGCGATTCGCAGCACGCGTCCTATTTCCAGCGGACAGCGTGCAATTCCATCCCTCATTCAACCCCCTCAATTGCCGGCGCGAATACTCGATTCCGGCAGCAATCCAGCCATAAAATCGAGTCACGTTCTAATCGCGTTTATTTTAATTTCAGCGAGCTCGCAACTCGAAGACGGACGCGGGTTTAACCCCGGCAAATGAACGCGGCCGCTGCGCCCCGCCAGTCGATTTTACCCCGTTCTTTTCAGTTCGACTTTCTCGTTTTTTCTCTCATTCTTTTCTCTCCTATTTTTTCCCTTTCTTTTGAGTAATGAAGTCGCCGTGATCAAGACGTAAGGTTCGAAGTCCGGCGTGAAAGAAACGAGAAGGTATCATTAAGCGGCGTGACCCTCCCGCACGAGCCGTGGCACGTTCCCGCGTAATTGGACCGTGGCAGGCAAAAAAATAATTGATGATATCCCGACAGACCGGAATCCCCCGCGATTAATCTTATAATTTGTCAAACGCTCCTACGGATCGTGTCGGCTCGATCTGTTCCACGTGTCGACTAATCGATCGCTCGAGCGGATCTGACGCGGGCTTTGCGAGACATCGAAACAAGCGGCGAGGACCCTTCCGACTCGGGCGGGACTTTTTTGTCAAGACGGGAAACCTGAGAGAGAGAGAGAGAGAGAGAGAGAGACGTTGAGCGACGATTCGCGCGTCTGACTAGTCTCGTCGCGATCTACTGGCAGCCGCGGAATCGATGCGGCTGCGAGCCGGTGTAGCTGTCTGGGAAACGTATTTATAAAAACTCCGCGGGTGATTTGTCAGAAAGTTTCGCGCGATAGAATGTATTCTCGGTTCTTTCAGAATGGTATCCCTTACACGAGTATCCGTCTTGAAACGGTAAGAGGGTGGCGGCGATCCATTCGTAAACGGGGAAAGTTCGACGACGTTCTCGAGCATTCACCGGGCTGTCCGCGAGATTTACGAAGGCATTATGCCTGGCGGGAACATGTGTTCGCAAAAATTCGATCGTTTCTTTCTGCGTCGGGGGCTCGCGACAGCGATAGCGCTATCTGCGATTTTAACGCTCGAACGGGGATCGGCGGTGTTCGCACTTCACTGGCCCGTGAACTCGCCGATTGCGAGCGGTTCTCCTGGTCAGTTAGCCGCTGGACGTTTCCCCGACACCTTCGCGCGATTGATATGTTCACCGGTAAAATATTGCCTTCCCAAGCCCCTCTTCGTCTATTCGCGACTTCCGTTGCACCTCATCGACGCGACTTTCGGCCTTCGCTACGAATAAATTCCCGCGGAACTCGCGCGGCCGGATAATGAAAGAATTTTTAGCAGCTGGAAACAATGAAAGGGCAGACGGAATAGGAGCGTTAAAAAACGGAACGAATTCCGCCGGTAAAGTTATAAGAGAATATGAAGCGCGCGCGGTCTGGAAAGTTTCCGAATAATCTCGCGCTCTCGCCCCCTCGAAGGAGATCCCTCGGTGAAACGGGTGGCTCTGCCCTCTCGCCGATACAATCCACGGGCCAGGGTTCAATAAGAAATATTTACGACTCGAGCACACACGGCCCGTTATTACGCCCCCGTAGGGACCTCTCGTGCTGCTGCGTTCGACGTTTTCCATGGCCCGTTTCTGTTTTATTCCACCGCGGCCTACGGCGCCGATTTCCCTTTGAATACCGCCGCTCCGGCCTATGGCTCGGGCTCTCGCCGGAAATTACGGACCGCCTGGAGATTCGATTCGCCGCGGAAATGGCGGACGCGATCGAGATGGAAATCGAAAGAGACCCAGCGCCGATGTTACGACAATGGCAGCTGACACGAATAATCGTTACGAGCAGAATCGGACGGTAGGGGACGTCTAACGAACGGCTGGTGGACACTAAAAACGTGCGATATATCAAGGAACTAGGTCTTGTACTCGAGCAGATTAAGCGTCGACTTAATCCGATTATCTTAGCCCTTTGAACGCGTTGAAACCGTATACGTATGACTCCGCGAGAACCGTTTAGTACGCTCTGTGAACCCGTACGATAGACTCCGTAGCCGAAATTGATTAACTCCGCTTTCCGCGCGCGTTTTAAAAATACTTGAACGCGCGCGAAAGAGTTAACGCGCTCTTAACGCGAGAGGGCCGCGGATGATCGCAGTGTGTTTCAATTTCGAGATTTTGCGGTATCTTCGGCAACGAATTGATCACGGGAACCGCGACTGGCTGTCGATGATCGATGGCTAATCCGAGCCGGCGTCGTTTATCGAATCGGCGATCGAACCCGTTGCAATTCATGTCACGCTGTCCGATACACCCGTTGACGATAGGATTGCAACCGTTTGCGGGCAGCGCCTAACCATTCCTGATTGCGTGCGGGCACCTACGCACCTGTATCGTTAATTACCTTCGACTATTTCTACGTTCTTGAAGGGATCTCGTCGAGATTTATTCGCGAATCGTTCGACGCGAAAGAAGATACAGGCGACGAGCGGGTTAAAAGGGGTTTTTCGACGGCAACTCGTGGGATGTATCAAACGGAGGCGAATCGATCTTTCCGGAGTCACCTGACGCGATGCTTTGAGGTTGAAATTATCCCAAGTTTCGAGCACTGAAGTAGTAACGTTTGGGCTCGACGCTCGCTGCTCACGGCAAACGAGGAGCTTCCTTTTGACGAGCAACCGGCATAGAACCGTCAGTTTATGTCAAATGCCTGTTAGGAAGCCGACGCCGTTAGTCGGGTCCGTATCATTTTCGAAATGGTTCGTGGCAAACTGGCAACGCGAGCTTCGAGTGCTCGAAGGTTCCCGTTACCTTTGATATCGAAAGCCGATCACCTTTCGCGGGACGATCCACGGGCCAGACCACTCGAACCTTTACAACCGATTCGCGCGACTTCTCCGCTCGAAATAACGTTTCACGGGATCGTGATCGTTTAATTACCTCCACCGCCGACTTCAATCGAGGGTGCGGAACCGTGGACGTTAGTCCGACCATTCGCGATAAATAATTCGTGTTCGCGCGCAAGTTTGACGTTTACAGGTACAACTCTCGTCCACGCGATATACCACAGTGGAGAATTTCCTGGCGAACGTCGCCCACGCGTTCCACCGCTCAGCTCCGAGTGAAGATGCTTCCACCCGCGGTTCGGTTCGGGGTACTAATGTTCCTTGAAACCGTTTGTTGGTGAACGCAACGCCGTTACGCCCGGTACCGCCCAGCAGAATCGTGTTCCACGCCTCGTTACGCATCGTAAGCGCATAAATCAACGTTATAATGCACCGCTACCTTCAGACTCGGCCCCGACAAGTTCTGTTCTCACTTGCGCGTCCGCGGAAATCAAGGACCGACGAGTATGTTATTACAATCTCGAATGCCTGAAGCGCACAAGTTGGCGCAGGGCTACTTCCGCTCGGCTCGAAGCCGACAGAACGACTCGCCCGACCGTGTTAACGTTCCCGTGGAATTCGTTCGACGATCTTCCGCTGCAGACGCGTCCCCAGGACGGGAAAGAAAAGTTCCAAGTTGTTTTCTACCAACCACTCCTGTCGAGCCCCACGTATTACAACGGAAACGAAGCCGCCAGCCGGTGACAGATAATTTCATGGCTACGGTTCTCACGATATGAGAGAGCATCTCGTAACGCTGAGTAGATAATTCGTTCTTGTTTGTTGAAGATAAACGACCGTGCGCGACGTGAAATACGACGACGAAGCGTGAAGCACGGCGAAGGGGTAGGGACGAGCGACGTGGCGAATATTTTTAAGAAAATTCTGAAAGACCGTCGAACGGATATGTAACGAACCGCATTTATACACGAGAAACATCGATCTCTGCATAGCGCGGACGTTTTCGCGTTGCCAACGATACTCGCCAAGATTCGAACAGATACGAAACAATAATAGACCGTTCTTGAATTTCCTTTTAGCTTTCTCGGGGCAAACATTTTCGTAGCTACCCTTCGTTGCGATATACCCTCCCCTGCGACGTTTATTTATCCTCCTTTCTATCATATCTTATCCACTTTGCTTTTACCAAAACGTTTCTTTGACAGATTTGATCCGCTTCGGTTGATTGCGAGTATGTTTCGAGAGGTTCCCCGGGAAATCTGGCGAACCTCGGATTCTTCTCGTTCGGAAGAGCTGCGCGCAACGATTAGAGAACGCCGCGGAATATTTTCCATTACTTTCCCACGAACGGTCCACTCCGCTTCGATTTGGCGAACGACATCGCGCTCGAATGCATCACAGATGATCGGGCAGGGCTCGTACCGTGCAATTACGCGACGCGAACTAATAATGTTACGCTAACCCACTATTTTATCCGTCGCTGTATCCGGTGGAATCGCGATCGGCCATCGATACGCGTGTTTTTCAACGGCAAACAAACCGACAATCGCGAAATCGACTGTCATGCAAAGAACCTGTTCGATCTGTTCTGTTGAAAAGCGCGCACCGTTTTTCCTCTTTTATTCCTCTTCTCCTGGCGCTTTTTTTTTTTTTATTTTTATTCGCCGAACGGACGGACAGAGAATGAAATTGCTCTCGCAGGCTCGATTGCCTCGCTACCGAAATCCGGTGCTCGAAACTTTTATAGAGGGAAAATTGTAATTGACTCGAACGATTCGCTCATGTACGCGATTAACGACGCCGGACGGGGGCGGCGTGTGGGATGGGAAAAAAGCTTTTCGACGCGTCGGACGGCAAACAGAGAGAGAGAGAGAGGACAGCTAGAGCAATACGGGAAAGTTGGATCGTTGGGGCGGTCGGGTGCGTTTGAGGTTATCAACCGGCATTATGCTTGTGGCGATGCGTGCCACTTTCGCAGCGGGCAGCCGTGGTATCAGCGTAAACTGCGGACGGCGCTCTTTCGTCGTGTATGGGGTGGCGTGTCGCCGTTAGAGGCCGCCGCCCCGTGCAATTTACAGGCGACATAATTATCTCTCGTGGGCTCGTGCTTTTAATTATTCCCCACGGTCGGGGAATTACAAGAGTGCCGCTAACGCGCAATCAGGGACACGCGCTACTTTCCGCCGCCTGTACGCAGCTTCCGTTTCGCGCGTCCGACGCTCCTCGATGCCTTTGATCGAGTTCCGAGCGAGAGAGTCGAGAGAAAAAAGAGCAAGAAGAAGAAAAAGCAAACGATTCTCGGTTACGAGGCTCCGTTCTCTCCTGTTTCTTCGTTTCCACTCGGTGGGAAAACGGATAGACTTGCTATATATGGGATTAAGCCACGGAATCGCGTTAAAGCGATAGCAGAAGCTTCCTCTCCGCGAGCCAACCTTGTCTCTCTCACCGTGCTCGTTCTATACCCTCGTTCCGACCATGCTTCGAGCCTAATACAGCTAATAGGATTATATACAATAATTCGAGGAACTTCGATTTCAAACTGAGTTATCCATAACTTCTTGGTCGAACGGATTCAGTTGGCTTAATTCCTAGTTCCTGTTATGGTAGGTCCTCGTATATGCATGACCCGCTTGCACTCGATTATATCGATGGCTGTTACATTTCCGGGATCCTGGATACGACAATGGCGATAATAGAGAGAGGCGAGAGGCTTCCTTCGAGAGTTCGTCCGTTCGACTATGCAGCGTCCGCCTATTCGCCCGATCAGATTTACCGATCCGCGTGTCGCCAAGTAGGACCGATCTGGCTAAACGTCGCGGAATTGCCTCGATTTCGACGCCATTTATGTACGAATAAAAAGAGAACCGCGCAGCGCAGTCGCTTACGTCGTTCGGAGAGGGAAAAGCCTTCCGCTTGAAATGCTTTTTATTTCGCGCCGATACGATCTCTTTCGTCCCAGCGAAATCGTCGTTTAACGCGAGGCATAATTTCCAGCACTTGGCCGCATCTGTCGTGGCCGCGCAATTCCAAGTCCACGCGCGTCTTCCCTCGAGCCCTGAAAGCCGTGAGGCTGGTCAGCGACAGACGCCGAGTCCGCGAGCTCTTTACAACCCCCAGTCACGCATACGCGTTTCCACCGTGGTAGAAAAGTGGGTCGCGACGATGTCGTTCAGCGGCCTCGTGCATCTTAAATACCGCGCCGCTAAGCACTTCCGTCTCGGAAGAGCGCGAGTCTTTCCTTCCTCGAGCACGATTTCAACTGGCGTTCGATTCCTTCGGCCCGTGCTCGCGAAACTGACGTGTCAGCGTAAAGTCAATCGGCGCGCGGTACGCTTCTATCAGCGCTCGAACAGCCACTGGCGACTGCGAATCGACACGTAACATTTCCCCGGCGTTATCCACGGGAGTAGCGGGCGATTTATATCCAAGTGCATCGCGGCACGAGTTTGTTTCGAGGCACGGATAACATCGCCGGAAGCGCCATAAATAGAGGCGGGCGGCCATGCCGGATAGCCGCGCCGTGCCGTTGTCAAACGCGATCGACAAGAAATTCCGGGGGTGGGACGAGCGCTGCCGCGACTCCCCAGCGAAGGTGGACTACCCCGAAGAGATATAAGATGACGATTTATGTTCGCAGTTCGCGAGCGGGTCACGTTATTTATCGGGGCGAGGCCGTTGCGGCGAGTCAGAAGTTTTCAGCTACCAGGACAAATAAAACTCCTATCTCATCCCTGACTCTTAAAGTAACTTGGCCCTCTTTTTTTTTTTATTTCTTTTCCTTTCTCTTTTTTTTTTTTTTTTTTTTGTCGCGAGGGAAATGCATCAGGAACATCGTAGCCCCTGTGGGAGGGAACGAGGGCGATGTACTCGGGTACCTCGGGTTCGTAAGGCCCGTATCGTAGCCGAATGGTCGATCGACTACGGCCCCTGAGGGCGGAACATGCAACCCGACCTACGCGACCCGTACAGGCTTTCATGGAATTGAACCGAGATGATCCACACGAGGAAACACGCGGTCGAGAAATTCGAGGAACAAGGTACGAGAAGACGTACATAAATAACTAACGAATCCATAAGGAAACGAACGCAACTAACGCGATCTAACTCATCCCAATGACTCGAACCGACGGCCAACGACTCGATCGAAAGCCAGAGAACGTTTAGAGAGAAGGATAGAATCGCGTACGCGTTGCGCCCACTGGTCGAAGTAATGGGTGAGCACGAGAGTCGCGTCCGTGGGCCTCTCCGTGCGAATTGATCATCGGGCCGCTAAAAGGCTCCGGCAGATATCGCAACGTGGACACGGTGGGCTGGCCAGGTACCATAGAACGGCCACGGGTTTAGAGATATACAGGGCCGGCTTAATTAATTGGCGAGCACGGCAAACACCGGTCGCGTGTCATCCCCCGTATAACCGTGGGTGCACGTAAGTGCAAATGCATCTACGATCGCAATCTAGCCGGGCCAGGTGGCCCGTCCGCGTGTCCCTGTTCCTGGACGTAACTTCTGCCGGCAGCCCGCGACCGCATGCATAAATTCACACATGCCCGGAAACACGCGCATTTGCATACGCAAACGCACGCGTCCGCGGGCTGCGCCGCGTAATCGTATACGTGACGCAGTGCAGCAGGCATCTAGACGCGAGGATGATACGCTCGCCGAGCCGGGCTTGATCAATCGTGCAGTTCGAATAAGCGGCCACCAGCCGAATCTCCTCCCGTTCGAACGGTTACGGTTTCGCCTGTCCGTAATTCCCGGCTGGGAGTGAAAAATCGGCGAAAAATTTGGCGAAAAAAAGCGTCCCCCCCCCCCTTTCGTGACAGCGTGGAACGTTAAAGTCGCTGCTCTGGAGAAGGAGCTCTCCAGAAGAAGCTTATCGCGAATGCTCGCAACGCGGAACGCTCGTTGAAAACGGATTAACGAACCCTTCCAAAAGTTCTGCTCCCGATTCTCCGATTGATCGCGGAGTTTGCGTCCCCGCGACCAGAAGAAGAAATACTTCACCGCTGGGAATGCGAACGGGTCAGGCAGGGTGGAAAAAGGTACGAGCACGCCGGGAAAGGGCAGGACGCGAGCTATGAAGGGTCTAAACTATGAAGTCGTATTAGACGTCCCCCGCCGATGGCTCCGCGCCGAGATATTGGAAAAGTCATTAGGACCCGTCGCCGCTTTATAGCGTCCAAGTACTTTAAACGCTAACGCCGGTCCACCGCGTATCCGCGTTGCTTCTCGACCTCTGCTAAACGGCGTTAACAAACCAGGAGATAACTGCCACGGATCTTCCGCTGTCCGTCCGTCGCGGAAGCAGACCCTGGCTACGACTATTTCTCACGGCGGATCATCACGGTTGACGCGTTCATCTATTTCGCGTCTGACCAAACTCGCACGGACTCTATTCTTATGATTTGTATAATACGGTAAATTAAGAATAAAAGGAGAACGCGACTCGAAGCGTATTTTTCGAATCGGATTATTTTATTTATGGGATAAATACGCGGACGGGGGAATAAAATATTGATGACAGCGTGGAAACTGCAACTCGAATGGAGTCAATTTTTATAGGTCAATCGGTAAACTTCGATATTGCCGCGACAAGGTTTTAAAATTAGCAACGCAAACTACCCGGCGTTATTTCTCACGGTAATGGCCCGTTTTTTATTACCCAGACGCCCTTGTCACTCGACATTAACCGGTAAAAATTCACTTGTATCCAAGAGCACTTAGCTTAATCGCGGGGCATTCGTCTTTAAGCGGCTTCATATTTATTCATGGACCCGTCTGTGTGAAAAATGCTCCGCTCGAGCTCCTCCCCGGCAGGCCATTCCAGCACCCGAAACGCTCTCCAACGGATAGAGCGTGATCTCTTCCTAGCGGGCGTCAAATATTTTCCACTATCGAGGGGGCAGCCGAGGGGGATGAGGGAAGTGAGAAAAGTGGAACAGAAAGATGCAGCTGTCGCGCGCTCGTAACCAGAACAGGGAGGAGATTGTCTTATCGCCGACAAGAGAAAAAAAGAAACAAATGCGGAGAGACCACGTCAGTCGTGGTCTGTTCCGTGGTTGTTGCGTTTACGATTGCTCGAGGGTTAACGGAGGAGGGGCAGGTGGAAAAAGACAAGAACCAGGAGAGGAACTGGTTTTAAAGCTAAACGAAGACGCATTAAACCGTCAGCTTCCAAGGAACTCGCAACAATGCCAACGCGGAGGATTAAAAACGAACCGTTGCCCCTCGAGGAACGTCTCTCCCCGGGATGGATCTCGAATTTAACGGAGAAAAAACTGTCCCGGGTGACAGTTCCTTTAAGGATGGATCCGAGTATTACTTCGGCAACGGAAATCACACGGTGCGCATTTATCGACGACGCATGATGGATCGCAAGGGGCTCTCGATGAAACGCGAATAAAATGCACGGTTAATAGCTGGTGGGTTGCGACCCTTTTTATCCGGGGGAATCGATGTTTCAATGGTTCGAACGGCGAAGGCGTGAAAGCGATACGAAATTGCTGGCTATAACGTAGCAGGTAATAAGCACCTTTGTTCAGAGGACGGGCGAATAGTCCGCGGTCGTGCGACGAATGCGAAAACATAACCAACTACAAAGGGTTGGACCCGTAACGTTAAGCTTCAAACTTAAACCGCACGTCCCCGTTTTTCCCTTTCTTTGGCTCCTTTATAAATTTCAGGCCATTATTACCCGCGTGGTATCGCGTTTAAGAAAAATTCCCACCTTTTTCCTTCGGGACGAATACAAAGGCGGGTTCCCCCGGCACAAAGGGTTAAAGCGCGAAATTACAGCTTGACGATTTAACCGTGCGTTTATTCATCCCCATTACGGCCATTTCCGTCCTTTAAATTCGCGCCCCTGAAAAATCGCGGTCAAGAGAACCTTTTTGCTGATCTTACAACTGTGGAACGCTCCAAGAATGGTTCCAAGGATGGTCGGGCGGACGATTAATTGGACGAGAACCACCAGCGAGGAAAGTCGTGGGTTAAATCGGTATTTTTATTATCGCGAGCAATCCGTTGGGCAAAGTGTTAATTTCGGCCGCGTATTTCAAGCGATTACTCCGTTCGGGTGGCCGACAAGGGCGGTTTACAACCCCGCGATCCGCGATGAGGAATATTTCGACACGTACGCGGGGCCACGTTTAAGTGGAAAGAGTTCATTCGGATTCAGCCGGGAGGTTCAAAGATTAAAGCGGCTCTTGAACATCAAAGGCTGGCCTTAGAATGAAATCCGAAAAGAGAATGTGCGAACTCACTCTCTTATTAAATTCACCGCGCGCGCTTCTTGCCTGTAAAAGAGAGCGGCGAATTTAATTTTTCGACTGAGCGCAGGAATCCAATTTTCCACGCAACCACATCATTTTACGAGCACGTTCTTTAATCCTCCCCCTTTGCTCTGTCGGGCGGTCTCCTCGAGTGCCGCGCGGAAATTTCGTCTTGCGGAAACCGAGTTGCCAACCTTCCGTCCGCCCATCACCACCGCCAAGAAATCGCCCAGCGACGATCGACAGTTCACTTCGAGCGCCGCGAACGTCTCTGTTTAATTCTCAAATACGCAATCAAAAGTTCCCGCGAACCCGCATAATCGTAACGTTTCAACACTGGCCGCGATTGTTCGACTTCTTCAACAACCGTTAAACTCGCGCCGCTTAGCCGGAGAGACAATTACGCACGGCGCGGAAGACAGAATTTCCGCTCTGGAAACTGAGAGGACCGTTTCGAAAGAGGTATGGCATGCAGCTGCGGGAAATAGCTGGGAGCCGAGTGAAAGTCGAAAAATCAAGTTCCACGCGGCTCTCCGTGACGTTCCAACCCTTTCAATTCCAGCTTCTGAGACTCTCCGACTCTTACCGTTTCAGCTTCCGTTCTTGCGGAGCCCTTCAGAGTTTTCAAGATCCGCGAGGGAAGAACGTAACGACGAAACGTAGCGGTGGTATCGCGGTCGAAAGTGGAGGCCCTCGTTCGAATGCAAACGATCCCTCGATGGATGGCCCTCGCGGGGAGGCGGTTGGCCAGTTGGCAAGAACACGATAGAACCGGCGAAGAAGCGGAACATCGGCGGGGGAAGTTGGTACACGGGGTGAGCGGGTGGGGTTGAAAAGTTAATCCCTCTATCGGTGGGGCCGTCGAAGGCTCGGAGGCGGGAAGTTTACGGAATGATTCAGACGGGCCGGCAGCGGAATCGTAAAGTTCCGCGGCCCTCGAAGAACCATTGACCCCGTGCTTATCGTTTCTCCAGGAGGCAGCCGGCGAGCCCTCCGGGCGAGTTATAAAATCGAATGGTTCCTGTTCCCGCTACGTCCCGATGCGAGAAGATCGTATCGCGGCGGACGCCGCGCGACCCTGCCGGCATCCAGGGCCACTGGATGGGGCGAGTATGGCAAATGGAAATTAAAGTTTAAGCTGCTCGAGATACGGCGCCTCGGCCTGATAACGCCTAGCCACAAACTTGCCGAACGAAAGATAATTTCGAGCGGGAGCATGGATCTTCCAACGACGGGACGCGGTTCCGTTCGTGGTTTCAACCTGTTCCACCGTTTCGATTAGCGCTCGTTATTACCTCAGACGCGACAGGTAAGTAAAGAATGGACGGAACAGGAAGGGAAAATGTAGATGGAGGGGGAGTGGTACGGTGATGGATTGGGTAGACGAGGGACAGGAAGGTAGTTGGTGAAGACGTGAGATGAGAACGGAAAAAGTCGGGCCGAAGAGAGGGCGGAGGGGGTGTGATAAATCTAATTGCGTGTAATACCGTTGTCTAATAGGATTGATGAATAAAGCAAAAGGAAATGGAAACGGTTGGAGATAAAATTGATGCAGGCAGCCGGGGCTTCCGGGATATTTCTAGCGCGAGCGGTTCGCGTCAGCAAATTACCCGAGTTTAATTTCGACAATGACGTATATCATATTTTGACGGGAAACAAAAAGCCGACGGACGTAATTACAGGTTGGTGTTCGGGATTAAAAAATTCCAACTTAATAACAACGCCAGCCGGTCGTACCCCTGCCACCCCTGGCCTGTCTACCTGTCAGTTCACTCCACGGTAGCCTCTACACTTGGTGGATCACCTTGACTTTGATTTATTACAAAAATGACCTGGCTCATCGACGAGCGTGCTCCCTTAGACTTACATGAAGACATTTTAAAGAGAAGAATGGATGGAACTTGTACCACCGCGACAATCAATCTTGAGCACAATCTTACCAGCCATACTAATGCCACCGGCATCCTGAATAGAGCTGCCGCGATTCGCGTAGATTAGATTTAACGCGTCAGATTTCAAGCTTTCCCCGTTCTTCCCTCGCCGTCCAAATAAATACATTCCTTGTACGTTTCTACGATTTCTGATTAAATTTCAGAGATCCCGAGCTTTCACGAATTTCACGCGGCTACGAAACCTGGAAATATCCGTCCGTTTCGACCAACGGCGCATACCGGTGAAGAGCAATTTTTACTTTTTCACGAGGAAATCACGATCACCCGCGGGCTGAATTTACGCTAACGCAAGACCGTATTCGTAAATCGCGATCCCCGGTAATCGCGGAACCCTGCCGGCCGCGTTACGAGCAATAACAGGTTAATGTAACATAAATCAGGTTTTATGCAAAAATAAACCGGTGCCGGTCCTGAAATCCTTCCATCGTTTCAGACCGCAGCGGAGTAAAATGTTCGTGTCTAATTGCGTCGTTTCTGATCCCAGTGCGAAACTCTCGTCGAAGAACCTAACTTTCCTCACTCTATTCGACCATTAGGGCAGAAGAAAAACCCGCGTCCTCGTCCCAATCTTCCGCAACTCTGCCAGCAAGCCCAGCGTCTCGCGTCAACCCCTCGCGATGCCGGTGTCAATGTCGCGCTGCTCGTCGCGCTTGTCGCGGAGTCCCTCCACTACTCGTCGAGGCTCCAAGAACCACGAGCCTGGGTGGGGCTGACTCGGATGCGTGGGTTCGTCACACCCAAGAGTCGCCGGATCAACCGACCCAGCGTCCCCTCCTGCGCTAAACCCAACCAACAGCGGGACCAGTAAAACATTACGACCCTTTCCATATTTCGTCCGAATTCAGGAGCACCACTTTCGACGGTTGACGAGCTCCGCTAACTGCGGTGCTCGAAACGGCCGGTTCGCCGTCGTTCGCGAGGCGACATCGTCCCTTTCGAGCAGGTAAACCCGAGGGTGGCGCCTAGCCGCGGCCCTGGAGGCAGCAAAAATGCCGTTCGAGAGGCAGGGAACAATGACTGGTAGCGACGGGAGCCCCTCGCGGAACGGTTGTCCGGGCATATAGCGGAATTTTGGCACTGCAGTGGTGCAACGGTCGACGCGGAGAAAGAGGAAAAAAGAATGAAAGCTTTCTCATAAATCCCAATTTGGTTGTCGACGCGAGGGATGGATGTTCTACGTCAGCGTTGGAGAAGGGGCTTGACGAGGGCGAAGGGACGGATAGGGGGTGAAGCTTCGGTAATACCTGGGGGTGTTCGATCGTGGCCGGTGGGTAAAAAACAACAAAAAAAAAAGGGAAAAGGAATAAAACATAAATCCAACAAAAGAATCACTGGCCAGCCCGAATACGGCCCGTTTGTTGATAAACAATGGACTGGTGATTTATCGTTGGTTTATCAGTAAATCGAATCCATTTATCATTTATCGGCGGACTGGCCAGCGTGCATTCTCTCGTCTGCACGCGTTCGACAACGAGCGAGCCGGAAACTGCTGACTTTTCGATCGGCGCAGCGGCTGCGGTATTTAAGAAAAGAGGCTGGATTAACCGATGTAGCCAAGAGGGGGGGTGTCGCGCGAACGGGATCGTTTTCGACGGGGGATTTCGAGGGATGGAGTCCGGAAACGGTCGGATAATTGTCGCTGCGCGAATACGTGGGATACAGGAGGCGGCACTCGAGGCAGGGTACACGACACGCGAGACACTACTAGACAGCACTCAAAGCGTAACGCGCCGATACACGCGGCGGTGCCAGACAACACAAAGCGAGTAGCGCAGAATCTACGCTGCATGCTGCATAGTGCATGAGACGACACGAGCCACTACTCGCGGCAAAGCGTACAACAGGCCGGGCACGAGATAGCAAAGCTTTGTGCATCGTGCATAGGGTGCAAGACAGAACTTCTTCAATTATCGATTAAAGATCGTTTCACGGTATTATTAACTCGCGAGCGATAAAAGGGACACGAGGGACGAGAGGAGCGCGTGTAAAAATACCGCTGCTATTCAACAAAAGAGGCTTCCATGAAAACCTGCGCCCTAGGAAAATTGAAAACGTTCAAGACGCATCCTACCCTTTGACCCGCTCCGATATACCCTGACGTTTACCGTGTCCACGGTATTCGACGTACAGCGATGCGTTTGATAAGTTCGCATCCAATTGCCGCTGTTTGTATAGCGACAACGTTTATACGGAAGGAGTCCATTCTCCGGGCGTGTCCAATAAGCGCCGACAAATATTCCCTCGAATTCCTGTGGGTAATTTCGGGTCCATTTTACCGAGGGGTTCCTCGTATCCTGATATCGATATACCGCGGAACGATCGTATGGACAAGCTCTCGTTCGAAAGTTCGCCGACACGTTCGACTAGGACGCTAGTTGGTACGAACAAAAGGACCAAGCGTAGCGGAAGAGGATTCGCGACGAAACAGAAGGGGGGTGGAGAGGTGTGTCTCCAATCTCCTCAGCGGAGCATTCACGCGGGTGGAAATTTCAGCGAAGGGTGGGAAAATATCGAGAGAAACGAAACCGCCCCGGTATCCGCGTGTACAGCGCTCGGAATAAACGAACTTTTTGCCTGGGACGGGACACGCTCCGCGACTTCATCGCCCGGGAAAATATTACTTCGGAAATTACGGCCCACCCTCTCGACTGCGCGCTCGCCCGCGTCCCGTTCGCGGGGCTGCGTCGGTTTTACCGCGCGAGAAACTGCGACGATGAAAAAAATAACGACGCTGCGGCGTTGGCCGCGGATGAAACGGCGACGCGTTCGCGAAGAAACGGGGGAACACCCGCCGGGGAGATTCCAGCCGGGGATGGTGACTGCAAATCGCGAGTAAAGTTACAACGGTGCGATCGTAAAAACGGCTACGGTCACCGTTTCTTATTCCATTGGCCACCCGCCGCGTCGATGGAGAAATACAAGGTGGATTAACGGCCCACCTCGTCCGCGGATTTAACGCGTCCCGCCTCCGTTTCACCCCGACCAGTTTCTGATCCCTCGTGCCTTTCCTTTTTGTTTTTTTAACGCCTCTGGATATCGCTCGCCCTCTCTGAAATAATGAAATTAGTTATCGGCGACACGGGAGATAGAAGACGAGGAGACAATCGCGTGGATTCGCGGAGTTTGACGAATGAAAGGGCTCGTCACGCTAATTGCCACCGAGCCGGGGAAGAAAAGAAGGCGAATTCGGTATACTCGATACGGCTGGATGATCCCGTACGTGAAAGGAACGAGGCCGCGTAAAGGCGCAACGAAATCGTATTCCTCGTTGCGCGAGCGGGCCACGGTTGAAAGGGGGCAACATAAATCGAGTATGAGCTACCGCTCCCTTCGGCTGGAAATGTCGGAGTTGCTGAAAATGCAAATTCCTACGGTCGAGAACCCGGGATCGGAGCCGTGCAGATATTTCCCTCTCTTCTTTCTTTTTTCAGATTCATTAAACGAGAGAAGCAACCGCGTCGTGTTCCCCCGGCTTAAATTCAAATGTAACCGAGCCACTCGTTAAACGAGCCGACGTGCCACTCGCGGGAACAGTGTGCCAATTAGTCCCGATAAACTTTAAATGATCCGTGGAGAGGAGACGCGTTAAATCCATTGTTTCGTCGATTTTTATTTATGCGAACGAAGAAAAAAAGCTCGAACAGAAGAAAAAAAGAAATCCGATCAATTCGATCGCGTCTGATCGGGAAAGCTGCAGATACGTAGGTCCGATTTACCGGGCCGCGCGAACAGCGTGACGGACGCGTTGATTAACAGTGTTTAATCGAATATTCCATTTGCGAATGTGTGTAACAGGCAGCCCTCGGACGCAGTGGAACGATTAATGTAAACGAACGGGACGGCCGGTTGAACGTGTCGCCGGTGAAATGCTGTTTCTTCGGGACTTCGTTAACAGCGAGCGGGCAGAAAAAGTTCCGCCGGCGGAGCGTGTGTAATAAGTTCGAGCGTATGCAAGAGGCGGCGAAAATGCAAAAATACTTCGCTGCCTTTGACGGGAATTTCGTTTGAACGCGGGGGAAACATCGGGAAGGTTTTGGTACGTGATATTCATGGAAACGGGCCGCAAACCGTCGAGCCAACATCGCAAACATCAAACTAATAAAATGTGTTGGCACGGATCCTCTTTCGTCGGGGCTCGTGTAACTGCAAACTGTGCGAGTCCTCTCCACGCTTTTTGTGACGGCTGCACGTGAGATTAGAAACGAGAGCAGAAGTCGGAGCGAGGGGGATGGAAAAAACCGTTTCGCACGCAACCACGTGTAAAAAGGACGAAACACCCCGATGCCCGGTTTTAATTAATCATAGGACCGTAGCCCTCCCCCCCCCCCTGCGCGTTTTGGAAAAAATTAACCGTAGAGGAAAATTAAACGTAACTCCAAGAGAAAATATTTCTCGACCGGTGAAAAATTTATGCGCCGAGTCGCACGAATTACACGCGACCAACCCCCTTGGCTGCTCGGCTGACCGGGTCGGTTTATACTCATTTTTAATTAACCGACCGTATTCGTCCGTGTTTCGAAACAATCGTCGGGCAGGAACGATCGACCTGTCTCGAAAAAGGAACGCGTCTCACCTGCTACGGGATCGATAAATTCTTCGAACCTCGATGAATAATTAAACGAAACTGTGTATATGTAAAGTTGCGGCTGGAGTCTCTCGAAATATTCGGCGGAAATCGTTTCGAACAACGAGGAACGAAAATACCGCGGGTCCGGCCGTATTTTTCCGCGATTCAACTATTTTGTAAACGACGAAACGATCGAGCGTTCGGTAAATAGCGACAGACGCGGATACGGGGCGAATATTTCAATTTGTAATCGCGTGGGACGACCGAAAGTCCGCATGCCTGTCCGTTTCCCCCGGCATCGGCCATTGTTAATGCGTAATGGACGTTTGAAAAGCAATCGATAAATATTCAAAGGGCGGGGAAAAAAGGTCGCGCGGTAATTGCGATCGCGGGGCAGTGACGGGCTCCGATCGAATCCGAATCCGATTCAAAACAGCGGCTGGCCATTCGCAGTGGCGCGGTAATTCGACGAAAAAATATTAGCCGATAAAAGGCCGACGACACGCAAGATCTCTCTGCATAGATAATTTACCCGACGATTCGGTTGGTAAAACGCATCAAACGATCGCGTAGCTCACGGTAGACTGCGAATTACAGGTTTCGCCCGTGACGCCGTATCGTCAATTTTAAAATATCGAAACTGCACGCTCCGCTCGGAATTCCTATGCAAAATGCAGGGGAAGAATGGATTCGCGGTTATTAGAATTCGAAACAGGGGCTAACTCATACTTTCGCCGAGAGTGCTGTCTCGATTATGCGGAATACAAGGGAACCGTTCGACTGAAACGGGAAACGGGGATGAAACGAGCGTGGGAAGGGGAGGAAGAGCCGGTGGAGGGTGGAGAAAAAAGTGAGGAACGAAGAATTCCGGAAGAACTTTACCCGCGAAACTTTCGGATCGGCAACTCTTATTTTAACGGCGGGTGAATTTTTCACGGGGAACTAGCCGTGAGTGAGAGAGAGAGAGAGAGAGAGAGAGAGAAAGAGAGGAGGAGGAATTTCGTACGCGTACACGCTCAAGTAACTTAGTTCGCCCCGCGAATTCGTCGAAGTGCCGTGCAAAAGATGCCAATGGAGTTTCCGCGCATCTTTATTCGCTTATTCGGTCCGTGAGATGTCCGGCGGAATAATTGAAAACGAAATTTACAACCAGTGGTACCTCTAATCATCCTCGTATTTAAAAAGATACGAGCAAAAGAATGCGCGTATAGCCGAATACGTATGGCTTAATCCGTGTAACAGTTTAACGCGATAATTACACTGCAGAAATTCCCGTATTTATACAGCGAACGAGAGAAATCCCATTAGTGCGGGACGAACGTTACTTTATGCACAAACGTGCACCGGCGGTCGAGGCACAAATTGGTTCTATGACATTGCGTAATTAAACAAATTTTCTATAAATTTTTTAATTACTCGCAGACGTTACTAGCTGCGTTTAAATATGCACGGGCGAAACGTGGAGGGAAAAAAATGAGAGGGTTTTGTGTCGATCAAATTTCCCTCTACGCTACGGACGGCCCAGGTTCGGGGGCAGGGCCGACGTTTCTCGTAAATTTTGTATCACGGCCAGTATTTTCCAGAGGTCCGGAATGGTGGTAGTCAGCCTTTGAAAGCTACGATCCATGGTCAAAGATTTATGAAGGATAGGCGAAGTTATAACGGAGGTCAGAAAGTGGATTTCTTCCGCGACCAGAAGAGAACCGTTGGTACATAAACTATAACGGTCGCCTCTCGTCCCTCGCTCGCGAGTAATCGTAATTAAAAAATATTTCATACACGAATCTGCTCGCCGGTGCTCGACGATACATATATATATATATATAACCACGATAACTCCCCATCCCGGGTATCGTTACGCTCAACCGTTCTACTTGAAACGTTAACTCGATAACAATCTCTTTCTCTACACGATTTTGTTCTGCTATCGTCGCACTTTACGACGGCAATTTGTGCTGAACGTTGCCCCATTACCTTCCCGCGTATGCGTTATATTCCCTCTATCGATTTCATTCGAGATGCGACGCGGACGACGATATCACTGGTTAAGATACAGATTTTTCCACGAGCCTGGCCAGCCTCCGTTCCCGGAGAATAAACGCCGCGATCGGCTTGCGGATCGCACCGAAAGTACACGTATATAAACGGCTCGCCTGTAAAATTACAATCCATCGATTGCGATCCGATCGCTCGCCAACCGCTATTCGGAGCGACGATCATAACAGCATCGGATCTTGACCAACATTCGCCATCGAATCTCGATGTCACACGGATGAATAGAGGGAATATACAGGCAAAGGGAGAAAGAGCGAGAGAGGGTATCAACGTCGACAGGGTGTACAATATCGATTGCAGGACACTCTGGTAAACGGGTCAGGGGGATCATGCCGCAAGAGAGGGATCTCTTCGGATGAACGTCGAAAGCCCGAAGCGCACCGATAGCTCTACAATAATTATGGCGATACCCAACAATCAACCCAACAGCCCTCTTTCCGTTCCATTTCTGAGTTTCGTTCCTCACCGATTTCTTCGCGAAATACGCCTAAAAAAGTGGTACGTTTAAAAACGAGAAAAAGAATCGTTTCGACTGCACCTCCGCGAGGAAAACGAAGGGGTTGGCGCTGTGTAAACGCACAGGGCACGTCGTTCGATTTAATCTGTGCCTTACTTGGCTTTTACGAGCGGCAATTTTTTGCCAATAGAGCGCATCGCCGTGTACGCCGCTTCTCTCGTATATCCACTCCATTTTTTTCCTTTCCGCATATTTTTGAATATTGCCAATTTGTCGCCATGGAAAAGCTACGACGGAACGAAGCGGGTTTCATATGTTTCGTTTCAATTGCAGTCGATTTGAATTTGCTGAATTTCTACTAGCGCCCGATAGAATCTAATTAATGCGTTCCGTGAATACGAAACATCAAATTCCCTGGCTGAGAATATAGAGAGAAAGAATGAAAGAGAGGGGGAGTGGTGAAAAAAATTAAAAAAAAATAGCGCGCATGGGTTGCTGAATTTATTGGGCCACCGCCTCGGAGCGGCAAACCAGTTTTCCGAAGCGAAGGCGTTCTGTACAGTTCGTCGCGAAATTATTAGTGTCTCGCTTCCCTTTTGAAAGTGATGCGGCAAAGCTGCATCGTGTTACAGCAGGACGCGGTCGAATTGTTATACGTAAAGTGGGAAAATTTATGAAAATTTCGCCGCTCGTTACATTTATTTGTCCGTTTCGACGTTGTGCCCGCAGCATGATTCATTTCCGTAATACCAGCAGAGAATAAAATTGACAAAAATAACACACACGGGGGACCAACAAAAAGAACAGAGACGAGAAAAAAAAAAAAAAAAGAACAAAACGGGACACTCATGGCCAGGCGAAACATTTTATTTGCGACGTGCATCCTCCGATTCGAACGTTTTATTTGCGGACACCTCGGTCACCATGAAATTGTTCGTCGGGAAATAACGTCGAAATATTATTACACCGCGGGAATATTGCGTTCGAAACATTACGCGTGTTTTTCTTATCTCTATCACCGCATCCTCGTGCACCCCCGAACCACGGAAACAAATAATTTTTATCAGCAAGCGAAATGCACGCGTCGCGGCTCCGCGAGCTTTTTTCGGCGCTGTATACGAGAAGGGAAACGCGACGTGCTCGAATTTTTTTCAATGTATCTCGCGCGTTTCAGGGAAACGAGGAAGAGATAGAGAAAGGTAGAGAAAGGGGAGAGAAAAAAAACGGCGATTCCAAAGAAGGTAAACCGGGCGCGCAGCGTTGGAACAGTGAAAAATGCGCTGGCGCGTTGGAAGAAACAACAATGTCTCGCAATGTACTCGGCACTCTACTCTCTCCCTCTCTTTAAAACGTTAAAACAATCCACCGCGCGGCGAGCGAGTCAAGCTTTAAAGGCAATGTCGAATAATTTCAATGCGAGCCTTCTCTCCGTTTTATTTCACGTCTATTGCACGGTAACGCGTTACACAGAAGGCAGAAAAGCGGCACCGAGGCTGTCTAGACGAGTGACTGGTAGTGAAACTGCTCGGAAAGGCTCATCTCCCTCGGAACATTTGCCTATCCACTTCGCGGAAGCTCGTTTAAAGACCACGCCGCCATCCATCCCCTGTGCCCGCTGCGTTTTTCAACTGACGCGAACAAGGGGTGTCCGTGATTGCCAGAAAACGGATTAAACCGTTCACCACGCCACGAGAGCCGGTGGTATTTTTTAACGTACACCGAACGCAAATCGTGTTCCTGAAAATTCTACAACGCGTGGAACCGGTCGTTACCGTAGGACCGGAAGTCTGGAAGCGAAGTTTCGATGGAACTGGATCTTAAGTAACGATTAAACTCTCTTTTCCTATACGCGACGTCTCGATTCTCAAGCCGCGGGGAGTCATTTATGAAATTTGCCGAGTTAACAACGGCCATTACATGCATTAGGACGACCGCGGCGCTGTTCAACGGTAATCGTAGATCCTTTGTTACCAGCGAGATAATCATTCTCTTTACGAGGACTCCTCGAAAATAATATCGTGTCCCCCGACTGGTCGGCGAGGCCTGAAAATCGCTGAGATACGAGGGTCACAAAGACGACGGGATGGTAGTAAACGATCAACCAGACCGGTCCCATGGGCGCGACGTAACAGAACGGTCTCGCCCGGTATGGCGGCCGAATGGATTTCACGGGAGCTTGCACTTCGGTCGACGTGCTCGCGTCATTAACGCGACGATGTTCGCGCAATTATTACGCGGTTAAATCTAAAGGCGGAAATATCGCTCGTTTCGTTGGTAAAAACGCGGACGGCTTTGGAAAGCGTCCAACCTGTTCGTTAACGGGGCTCGAGACGCGGCAGTAGATCGAAACGAGTTTGGTCAGACGGGCCGCTGCTAATTTCGTGACGGGGTGAAAATATGCTGTATCGTTTTTCATTTTTGATCGAGGACCAAGTCGAAGGCGGGACGCGGCAGGAAACGGAAAATTGAAGGCAGTACGTGGCCGATAACGGATCCGGTTCAAATTTCTTTCCCCGAATTTTTGGCGGAGTTCCGTCGGGCTGGTATCTGTGGAATTGAAAAAGTTCGCAGGCGACAGCGACGTCCCGGGCGACCCTTAAAAGCTGTCGTATCAACTTCTTATCTCGCGCGATTAATCTCGAAGAATACCCGGCTCGTGGCAATCTGACCGCCTATACCGTACGAGTTCGATCGTAACGCGTTATCACTTAGTCCGCCAGACCATGGATGTCGACCTCCTTCCCATTTAACAAACTCGCAAAACGCCTTTACACGCTCCGCCGTTCAGATAACGGAATTGATTTCGCGCCCGGGCAACTTTTCGGGGGATATTCTAAAACTCTTCCCGCCCTTCCTCCGCGCAAAGTGAAGAGTTTGCTAATGCGATTCGCGTGGGAGAGACTTGGCAAATTAACCGGATTAACCGATCCGTAAAACCGTTCGCGTTCAGGTAACTCAGCCCGGACAAGAAATCCGCACGCGGACGATTTTATCGGCGAACTTTAATGAAGTAACGCGAAGAATTCCGCACGTTCTCCACCGATTCGACTTTCTTCCCGTACGAACCTATCCTCCTGTCGGCGATCACGGCCAGGGGGTGGCCGGAGAAAAGTTAACAACCTTGGCGGTTCAAACCGAAAGGGGCGAACAAAACGGAGGAATAGGGACGCGGAAATACGAGATCTCCACGGTAATCTTCCGAGTCGTACCAGTCGTGCACTCCCGTTTTCGGGAGCTTCACGAGAGGACAAGCCAAAGGCCGCAACTTCCCTTGTAAACGGGCCAACAGACGTAAGAAAAAAAAAAGAAGATGAAAGGAAAAGAAAAGAAACGCCAGGGAGACGAAGGAAACGGGGAAATAGAGGGTTGAGAGACAGGGAGGGAAGAAAAAGAGCAAAAGGGGCAAGCGGAACGAGCAGCGAGCCGTGGTAATTGGCTGAACAGTCGGTAAGTAATTTCAGGAACGTGACCAGGCGATGGAAAGACGGTCGTCGGAATGGAAATCGATGCCAACGAGAACACCGGCTAGTTTACCATGGAAGCCTAATTTCCTAAAGACGATCCACGGTTGCTCCGCGGCACCAACCCGCCCTTCACCGTTCTATTCGCCCTGGGACCACCCAACGACCCTCGTGTCGCGAGCTTGTGAACGTAACAAAGTGGCTTTCTCGATAATTTTCATAAAAGGCTCGAGTGGGAAATTGAAAGCTTCAAAAATAAGGAGAAAACCTATGGTACGAGGATTCTCGTACCTTATAGCTTACCCTGCAAGTTTTATTACACACGACCCATTCGTATAAATCAATCTCGGTTTAGCGTTCATCCACCAGTTCAACCATTAAATACTGGATTTCTCGAAACGTTCAAACAGATGAACTCTTTTAATTCAACACGGAATTATATTCAGCTGGAAATGATTAACGTTTAGAGAAGAGACGGGTAACACTTTTCAAGTTTCAAAGATTTGTTGGACTTTTTAACGACAACGCCGCGTATCGTCGATCTGCTCGCCGTGAACAAAAAGTAGTTCCTCCGTTCGCAATAAATCCGACCCGAGGCAATCTCGGGACTCTGTACGAATTCGCGATAAATTTCGCCTCGAGTGACTTCGATCTGTCGACGGTATCATTTAGGTAATCGGATTAAAAAATGCGCCGAGCAGCGCATTTTCGCGAACGATACAAATGGAAGCGGAATCATTGATAAGCGTCTTCGGTGACGTACGATCGGCGGCCATCGATTCACCGAGAAAATTCGGGTCCAATTTTCGCGAGCACTCGAGCAAGCTGAAAGAGGAATTCCAACGATCCGTGGCAATCGACGCCATCTACATGCGCGTCTTTTTTTCTTATACCCGCCACAATCCTTTTAAAATATTTCACGTTTTTTCGTACTTTCGAGAAAATGCGTCTCTACCGCGTCAGCGATGAGGAACAGCAGGATTCAAGGGAGCTGCGATTGCGAGAGATCCTCGAACCAGGTATCGCGCGAGTAACAGAAGCGAAGGCGTTATTTTCGTGGATGCCGAATTCCTGTCCAACTGATCGATTCGCCGCGGAAAATTCTTCTTCAATTTCCGGGAGCGTTTGAGCGTGGCGTAGGTCGAATTCCGCGTCTCCCATTCGCAATGGTTGTGTCGCCGCGTCGGCTCGAACGCAGAGATAGAGAACACGTCACTTTGAGGTCAAAGGGAATCCGGGGGTGGATTCTAGCGGGACGGGTCGATGATCGCGATCGCATCGAACCGCTGCCCTGACACCGAGCCCAGGGCACGCCACGGCGCTATTTAGGGAATTCCAATTTTGACAGCGGAAAACCAGACGCGGACGGTACACGCGCGTTGATTGAACGGACGATGACGAACCCGACCGAGCCGCTTTCCGGCTATCGTTCGAACCGAGCTTTCGTTTCGCCGCCACATTCTTCTCAAGAGCTGGTTCCTTGAGACGCTATTGTCCCTTCGAGGCGGCAGGATTAGGATGCAACGAAATAACGGTTTAATTAAAATGAACGAACGACGCGGACAAATTAAAAGGGAACACGGAATTCATTGACGAACACCTGCCGCGCCAGGACGCTGAGCAAGAGCGTCCTCCTCGGGTTCTGATGAAATTATTACGGGGTAAACTGAGAGGATTTATTAACGGGAAGTTACGCGTGATCGTCGATACTTTCTGAGGAGGGCCACGCGAAACAAACGAGAATTCAGCTCGTTTGTCACGCGAGCGGTTACAATAACGACGCCTTTAAAGAATGGTCCCGCGGGACGCATACATTTCTGCGTCACTTTACCCCTGTAAATTCAAACTTTACAGATGCCACCAGCGAAAAATACGATTTTACCGAGTGGAGGGGCTCGTCATCGTTAAGATTGCTCGCATTACTCCCAAGGGTCGAATGTTGGGACTCGACGGGTGGTATGTGACCGGCAATTTCTAAACCAACACTGTCAGCAACTCACGTCGCGAGGTCCTCGTTGTCAAAATGCGTAAACGAAGCTCCGTTCCAATTCGATGAAGAAGCCAGTGCAGTTCATTAGCAACAACTTTTGTCACAAGAAACACGTCTTCGATCGTCCGTGTCCGTGACGATGCGACGTTGCGTGCCAGCCACGAGAGACTGATCTCTCCGCACAATTAGACGAGAAATGAAAGGACGCGGCATCGATAGTGCTGGACAAGCCAGGCTCGTTCAGCGTTCGCGTGCGCTCGCTCTTGTTCGATTGTCCGATCAGCATTCAGCCAGCGATGCCAGAAAAGACCGGGAGGGATAGAAATCCCTCGGTCCATTCGGCTCTGTCTTTGGACCCGCAGACTTATAGTCCTTTCGATCAATCTGCTCCAAGACATCCCCTTTATGCGGATTCTGGGTAGTCGGCAGATCCCAGATTAATGTTGTCGGGGCTGTACTGGACATACCACTGGCGGCAGTTAGATAGCGAATGGCAGATTCACCCCTGTTCCAAGGGAGGGACGAGAGGTCAGAGGGGCTGTCGATTGTTATAGGGGAGAGCAGGAAAGAGTGTGGCCGGACTTTGTCCTCGAATTGTTTCGAGAATTAAGAAGAAGTGAAAGCTGTTCAACTGTTCAGGACAGCTTAACTTCCCGACCAACAATGCGGTTTACTCGTTTCGTGTATGACCGATCGATCAACGCTCGAATCCTTTCTACGAGCGTTCGATCGAGGAATGTTGTAATTTTTCTCTTCTCTTCTGCGGATGCATCACGCGTGCGATGAGAGAGAGAGAGAGAGAGAGAGAGAGAGAGAGAGAGAGAGAGAGAGAGAGAGAGAGAGAGAGAGAGAGAGAGAGAGAGAGACTCGTAGCTCAAGTCTTCTGCGTCTCTGTGTACACGCGGCCAATCGATATCCCATTAGGAGAAAAGGTTGAAGTATCGCGTGAGCTCGCAGAGTGCACGATCCGCACCCGGATTGCTTTTCTAATTATTCATTCAATTCAGTTTTATCCGACGTTTAGTTCCTTGTGAATATTTCAAGCCGTCAAGTGGCACCGCCGCTTTAAGTATACCGCGTGATGGAAGTTTAATTCAATTTCCAAAGCCACGCTCGCGAACTAAAAAGTAGCTATCTTTCCCCGATACAAGTAAAACACCTACAAGTTCGTCCAACTTTGCGTTTAAAGATCTAAAACACTTTTGAAGCGTGATCCAGTTTTTCTACGGAGATCATCTTACATCCATCTAGACGTTCTTTTTTTGAATCTACCGGAAGAAAATGAACACAGAGTTGAGATCCTTTACGGGCTGGTACGCTCGGGTCGTTTCCTCCAAGGGTGTCCTCGTGTTACTTTATTCCTCGTGCTTCCATCCTCTTCTCGATATCCGCTTCTATTTCTCGTTATCATTTTCCAAATGTGGCGTAATCGCTATCGTTTAATCGAGTCCCTCTACGTCTAACGTTCGCCTATATTCATCGTGGATGCTGCGCACAATCTGATCTCCCTCTCTCCTGTCGAGGGACAATTCTCGATAGGTATAATGTCGCAATGAAATCTGCTTTAGCTTCCCAGTCCTGCCCCATCGTTTATCCCTGAACCGTTGTAATTCCTCGAGCCCCACTCTCGCACCAACGTACACGCTGTGCGTAACACAAATTCATGTCGTCGGGGTATTCTGTTCATATTCTGTCAAATTAGGAGGGGCCATAACGCATACATTATGGAAAGCAAGCAAGGTGGCTCCTGCTCGGATCATCTTGTCCGCCGACGATACGCTCGGAACCGTCCCCCTTTATTCGAGTTTCTCATCCGGCCAAGTATCCCGGTGAGTCTCCGATGATCCCACTGATTAGCTTAACAGCGATTAAACGGGGGGACGAAGCAGCGAGTTTGTATTTAAAATGTAGGTCATCGCACAATATCACCGGACGGTGAATTTTTCATCGTTGAATATTCCGATTCTACTCAGGCAGGGCGAAAGGAGAAGACGAAGCGGGGATAAATGCTTGAAATTGCTAGGGGAGAAACAAAGATTGTTTAAAATATATGAATATTAATGACTCGCCAACACCTCTGGTTGTTTCTACGGAGAAACGCGGATGAGCTGGTCGACGAATTTGTAGCATTCGTTGTGTTACAAATAAATTCCGACGAGAAACGAGCGCACCGACGGGGCGGGTATCTTAAAAATGTGCCCGAATTAACGGAGACCGACCCCGCGGGAGGAGTCGCGAATGTATGGGATTACGTTCGAAATGCTTCGCGATCTTTCCCGAGCTTATTCTGTGCTCGTTAAAGAAGCAGAAGACGATAAACGTATTCGATAACGTAATTACGATAAGGAAAATGGAAAGACCGTGGAGACCGCGACACGTTATATACGCGCGGTAATTTCAAGCCACCCTCCACGGATACCCACTAAATCTCGTTAGTCTTCAATTATGGTCAAAGTTTCGAGATATGAAACAGGAATTAGGCGAAGGAGCTAGTTGGTTGTATACGCTCGGCGATAGGTACCACCTAATTCGCAAACGAACTGATTTCCAAGAGATTGATGACTGTTCCTAGATAACCAGCCACTGGTAATTCAGTTAGTTCGATCGAATTCAAGTTGCACGGTGGTAATTAGGAGCCATCTAGTTTTCACCTCGTTTCTCTGCGTGCAAACTCTTGCTTAGAACCAAGAAGGCATCGAGATTCAGTAGCTTCAAGAAACGCGATGACAACTATCGTGGCTCGTGTTCGACGCGATCTCGCAGACAGCAGCTACGTAACCGAGGGAACATCTGGGCAGGCCAGCAAGTTGCACCCAAGACTGATGACGGGGTTAGAGACAGGAACTCGAGTCTCCGTAGCGGTGAACCGCATAGATCTCGTTCAGCCCTTTGGCAGACCTATCCACGGGGATACCGGCTGGCGAGCGTAGTTCCCCGTTCGGAAACGGATCGACAAGTTGGAACTCGCCAGGCCAGAAGCCACGGCGAATATTAATCCCGTTTCCTTCGAGAGACACCCTGGCCAGCATCTCCTCCTCGCCTGTATGTACTCCGTTGAAATTCCACGATCCTTTCGTCGACACCCGGGGTGTTATTGCAGTCACGTTACGGGGGCGGGAAGGTTACCAATAAAAAGGCGACGTTTCACGCTCTGGGGCAACGGATATAAAATCCGCAATTTTTGTGGACTAAAGGAACGCGAATTTGACGATCTCCTCTTCGGCACTGTCGGACGCATTGCTGTCGCGATATTAAATTCTACTGGCTGCTCGTAGGGGAGTATTTGTGGTGATGGAAATCGAGACGAATCGGGTGTATGTTCGATTATCTAAAGGAATTTTTAGAAGAAATGAATTTGGGCGCCTGGAATTGGGATTGACTGACAGATGATTAACGGGATCCGTTTCGATATGAGAACGAGGAACAGACATAGCAAGGAGGAGAAAATAAAGTGCGGTCTGTTCGTTAATATATAAATGGATTTCAAATGGTGAACCCGAACGGTGAGGCACCGCGAGTATTTCAAGATTCGATGGTGAACAGATGAAGGTAGAAAGGGATGTGCCGGAGTCGGGAAGTTGGTCGCGGTTGGCCCGGAAGATGGTATTAATCAAATGAAGCGGTTTCTGTTACAAGCGGGGCGAAGATGGGTCTGGGCTGCCTACCGGTGCCCGGGGTATAATCAATCTGGAGAATTAGATCAGATAGCTGGTTGTACGTGCGCCAACTCCGTCTCCTTAGATTTATCCAGTCGCCAAGAAGCCTGATAAAGTACGCTACGCTACCTCGATATCGAATAAATTCTACGCTTTTGCCTATCAGGCGGCTGCGATCGTTCCGTGGCTTCCTTCAAATTTATTCAGCTATGTCTGTCGTTGTCGTTGAGCTAGAAAGTAACGAAAAGTTAATACGATGTATTAATGTGTCCATTTGGTGAAAAATATTCTTAGCAAAGCTAAAAGAATTGAATTAAAATTTCGACTGTGCTGAAAGGGCTGAGCACCACCGAATGTCTCGCTCGTCGTGTACTATGACGGTGAATAATACTAAAAAATAACGCTTTTTCGCTCGCTTTAGCACTATCTTATTTCCACGCGAACTGTTTTAAGCGTCGTATACAATAATAGGTTGGCGCGCAACTCTCAAAACTGCGCTGTTTTCGTCCCATTGCCGTGTATACGACGGAAATGGAAAAATTCACCAAGATCCAAGATACACGGAACGTGTTCTCGTAAAACGTTCCTATCTGCTATCTCTCGCCCGTTTTCCCTCCGCTAGTTGAAGCGACGAATCTTTCGCTGTAAGAATTTGCCTACGTAATCGTGCAAAACTGTATCCCGTGGGTGTCACTAGGGGCTTAAAAGAGAGAACGTTTGCTACCCTTCCTATACGTATACGAGTGAAAAGATGTCCGTGATTTACGTCTGGCAAATAATTTAACCGAACACTTAATTGAATTGCAAAAAAGAATTTTGTAACGTTATACTAAATTTCCCTGCGACTTTTTTATTTAATCGCAAGTACAAATATATCCACCTATCTCTCTGTCCTAACGCAAATGAAACCCTCCTATTAAAAATTCACTGGTGATTACCCTATTTCTTTTCATTTACCGTTTATTTGAAAATCCTGTACCAAAGGCAATTCCGAGGTGCGTAATTCTCGCAAAAATGAGACTTTTATTGTCCATACAAGCATTTTAGAGGCATATAAAAATAAATTTAAAGTATATTAAAGCGGGGGGTGGAGGAGATGAGGAAATGAGAAAGACATAAGCTAGTACATTACCTGGCCAATTATAAAGTACTTATATCAAGGTCTTAATAGCACACTAATGACTTAATCAGCACCGCGTAAAGTGTAAACGTTACGCTACTAAGCGCGGTGCTATCTGGTTAACTGAAATCACTGGATATACCCTGAACGTACCATGTGTACTTTTCAGGGAACTCGGGAAAGGATTAGTATTCGTTCGTTTTATTTGACGATAACTGGTGGCCTGTGAAAATAAACTCGATGAGCGATTTGCGAAAGCGATTTATATTACAAACTTACGATTCGATACTAAGATTTTCATTACACGATAACAGGACGTTTGGTATTTTGATTACTCATTAACCTATTACTAACGTCGCCTTGATTACACCTAAGAATACATAAATACAATTAACAGCTAATTGGTTATTCAGCGTAACAGTAATTACATACTCTTACGCGTATAGTTATAATATTTATTTATATTCATATATAATATGTATATATATATGTATATAAATACTATCCATCAGAGTCACGATAAAATAACACTCACTGAAAGAAATACTATTTACCAAAAAATACATTTTCTTATACTCGTATAAAGATTGGTTAGTTTGATTTTTAGAAAATTCGCATGATATTTGAGATTTCTGGAAGAATCTGTAATTTACCCGCTATATTTTGTATTCTATACGGCATTCAATGCACCATTTTGCATCTTTGCGTCGATCAGTTACGTTAGTATTGCCTTATGATTATTAATACTAGTTAAAAACTAAACAAAGTATTAAAAACCAAGGAATCAAGTGTGTCCCGTAAAATTGCAGTCATTCGTGAGCAAACAATATTGTTCACAATTTTGATATATCTAAATGCAATACTGGAAAATCGATTACACACAAGGTTCCACGTAATTTCCGGGAAACAAGCCCGTGATACCATCCATGACCCCCTCCCACCACCCATCGTCATTCTTTTTCAATACATAAATTACAGAGCTTTCCTGGAAGCTCAATTCATCCTCCTTGTCGGCATAATAATCATAAATCGCAACAACTAAAATGGTAACAGTTCATTATATCTTAATGCTACCTAAATACTCTACAAATAATTTTCACGACATACCTTTCTCGATGTAATTCTTTGGCACCCAACCAGGCAGATCTTCCTCGTCCGGCACGATAGGCATAATGGTACCGCTCGATTGCGTAGGCCTGCCAAATTGCGGATGCTCTTCCTGCTCTGGCGGTGGCGGCGGTGGCAGCGGTGGGCTACTCGCGCCACTACTACGGCTAACTTGGTGGCCTAATCTTTCCGATAAAGAATGATAGCTGGTGAAATCCAACGTATTACCAGTTATACCAACTAACGGCGACGGTGGTGCTGAAAATGAATATCACGCTAAATATATGTCTAATTATTTGCAGTCGATAAATAGTAAGAAGAAAAGTACGGCTTACGAGGCATATTATTGTGCTGCTCCTGGGCGTATCCGGCTGTTACACTAGGTGGTGCCGGCGGTGGAGTTTGAGGATGACTTTGCAACGGATGAACTGTTCCTACTTGAGGCGGAGAAGTGTGTTGCGTTGCAGTGTTTGCGTGCGCATTATGATTAGCATTATGAGTTGCATGGGACGTTGTATGTGCGTGCAACGGTAATGTACTGTAACCAGGACCACGCTCCCTTCTTGGATGACCCAATGGATAATTAGGAGCATAATGACTAGGAACTTGAGGCGGAGCTACTGCAGGCGGTGTCCTGTACTCTCGCGATCCTTTGCTCAATGTTCCTACAGGACATAAAAGAAAGCTCTTATATCGTCTCCATACATATACATGTATATATTTAATATATCTGTACATTAAATATTTTACTTGCCAGTTCTTACTGTCTGAGGAGGTGTAGGTGGCTTGGTTGTAGGTGCTGGTCCTACCATAGCAGCACCTAATCCAGAGCCAGTTGAGGCAGCTCCCAAACTCTGAACGCTACCCTGACTTCCGCCACGTTGCTTGCTTCTGGGAGTACCACTACTACGTACTCCATGTCCAATATCATCCAATATTGTATAATCGATACTTTTCCTAACATATTTAATTGGTTTCTCAGGATTTGCTGGTGCAATAATTTTATACTGGCGAACTGTAATCTTGTTCGCTGTTAACACTCCAATTTCTCTCCGGGCTACTTTCTCTTTGTGTATCATAACCGTCTGCGCGATATGATTCATTTGGCTTTCCATTTCAGCAAGTTGAGATGTTTGCAAATCCAGCAATTGTAAAAAATTATAGGCAAGAGTGTTTATTTGGTAGGCTACGCTGGCCAACGATTGAGTGGTAAAATTTTTGGTCTCCTCCAAAGCTATTCTTTTGTTTTCCGCTTGAAAGTAATTCGCTTCGCAATAATCAGCAACTCGTTCAAGATTTATATGATTATCGGCTAGGTTACTTCTTCCTTCAGGAATTTCCTGACCAAGAAACGCAGCTAGCTCTGCCATAACTTCAGAATCACTGCCTACTCCAGATGATACACAATAAGAACCAGATCCTTAAGGGAAAAAGAATAATATTTAAGAAAGATTTACAGGAACAAGTTCACGATAATGCTTGATGTGCATATGACATTTTAGAGTACATAACAGCACTGGAAATAATATTATTTACAACGACTGGATTAACAGAGCAAAATTTTAAGATAAGTTTGGATAGAAGTGACTTTGTATAAATGACACACGAAACTGTAAACGAAAAAGATCGTTAGTTTCCAAGAGGTGAGGTTATGTAACTTTGACAAAGTAGCGAAAACTTTCTTCGAAAACGGAAACACAAAATTCGAAACGGCCTTCTGTTAATTTTACTTTCGACCGAAGAAATAGGGCATTGACAAATAATAACTGTTCGAAGGGCGGTGTCTCGCATGCAGAAAGCAAAATGGAGGCGAAACTCAAACAAACTCTGATAGTGTCGTAGATGATCACGAAACGTCAATAGAATACGGGTAAATAATATGAAAAAATAGAAAATGAACTAACGGTACTCAGCCATATCGTAACTACCAGCTATTACACCTTCATTAATTCATAATTACCAAGGATCTAGTGAAATTGTTAGAAAATAAATAACGATTTACGTTACGCGACGCGACGCTCAATATGAGCGAGTAACGTTCGGACCGAAGCACTACCAGACGGCTAAGGTTCTCGATTAAAGTTGAAGCACACTGGTATAAATGATTGACAAACGCATGTTCGAACGATACGCGTGAGAAGGAATTTCACGAAGAGAAACGAGAAAAGCAACACAGCACAACAAGGTGTCGAAAGAAGGGAAAGATGACAGGTACTTCGAGACCTCGTAAGGCTGGTATCGATTACAATTTCGAGACATCGAACAATATTACAAAATACAGTAATTATATCGGAAATTTGCAAAAGTAGGTGATTGGAGAAGATATTTATTCGAATTATTAGGAAAAATATTAATACTGTAAAGTACGAACACAATCGGTATACTCCTTTGTGACTTAAGTGTTCGTAACGTTCGAAAGCAAGTTCGTAAAAAAAGTCGATAACTATTTCGTTGATTAAAGAGTATCAGATTCGATCGGGGTGTTATTGTTCGCGACAGTGCAGGAAATGACAAGGTTGTGATTTCATGTAAGACCACTGGATCGTTACGAAAACGGTGATTCGCGAGAAGGCAATCGGTAGCTCTTGTCAAACTTCTTGGCGAATATATTCAAAATGAATAATCTTTCGGAAGAACTAGAGGCCCTCAAAATTACGGCCGACTTTAATCAAGAATGCATTATGTCAGCATGTACTGCTCTGATTCGAACGAGTTACGTTCCTGAAAAGACTGTCGGTGCTAGTCGACCATGCGAGGAGGAAGATTTCAGAGACTGTAGAGAAATTATAGAAAGAAATTTACGAAATATCGAATCGATGCTTCAGCATATCATTCGCAGCTGCAATGAGAAAGACGTACTAATAGATTTAAATGTACCAGCATGGAGAACATTTACTATCGACTTGCTGTTGCTTGTTGGAGAACAATACGAAAAGAATGTTTGGAATACTGTAGAATCTGCATCGATATCGAAAGGATTGGTCAACGAAATATTGCAATTATATAGATACCAATGCATCTCGCAGTTTTTAATGGAACAGGATAACTTTAACACAGTATTGTTAACGCTAAGGCCTAAACTAACAAAAGATACTTGGAGATCCTATCCGGCAGCAGTAGCATGTTACAAATGGATCATATACCAAGTGGAGGTTTGTAAATAAAATGGGAACAAAATAGATTGCAAATTTGATTGCATGTATAAAATTTTCACCCTTTTTTTTAGGAACCAAGTTTATACAATCATATCGAAAATGTGCTTCCAACAGCTTTACTAATCATCGATGATAATGTGCCAGAGAATGTAGTACTAGGTCTTGAATGTTTACATCAAATTCTTCAACATTCTCATCTGGCAAGTATTTAAGCTACGCAAGTTTGGAGTACATTAACGTTAAGAATATACGTAAAACTCTTGAATCTTATATGTTTAGAAAAAAGGATTGATCGACAGTGGATATGCCAATGTAATTCTTCATGCATTAGAACGTTTAACACATCAAAAAGAAGCCAAATACGTAATATTGGTATATGTATGCATAAAATATTTACTCTCTACAATCGAACGCTGGGACAATACATCAAATGTTTTTGAAGTAAATTGAAAGGCTTCGGTACATGTATTGATTCAAATTCAAATTCAATTTTTATAACGATATACATAATATAATATTATTACAGTGGATGAAGAGAGATGATATTTTGGCCGTTCTGTTCGATAATATGGAATTTGAGCAAAATGTAGAACTGAGACGGGTATACATGCTGAGCTTACCTGAACTCTTAACTCATATCGGTTGTGCCAAGTGGTGTAAAAAATTAACACAAATACTTTCTGATTATTGTGAACATCATACTGACCTCAATACATTAAAGGCTACAATGCAGGTAATTATTTTTTCAATTATGTCTCTCTTATTTATTTTCGACCACCTTTATTCTAATTTGAACATTATTTCTTCCAGACTGCAAAAATTTTTCTTGTGATGTTTCATCCTCGAGTGGCAGCCCACTGTGTACCTCTCTACACAATCTTTCTGAAACTGCATATTGATTTAACAAAAACGCCAGTATTCGACAAAGAAATAATGGAAAACTTGGAGGATTGTATTTGTTTGTTATATAAATGGTGCCCGAACGTAAGATGCGCAGTTATGAACGATGATAGAATGCAAATAGTAATTAAAAATAGTATGCAAATAGTATGCTTTGGTGATAGCAAATATTTTCAATGAATGAAATTTGTAAACCCGTTCTAGAACCTAACATAATAAATCATATTATTTAAGGAAAGAAAACATTATTTTTTGTAGTTTCATGGAATATAATATAGTAAAGTATAACAAATAGTACTTGTAGATGTTTTATTTGTGATTTAAAAAATAAATATATGATACTTTGTATTATGAAATAAAGATTTTTGTTAGATATTCTGTATATCTTGAATTATCCTTTACCATATTTAACAAATATTGAATTGGGAAATTATGATTTATTCACAACGATAAAAATTCGGTAATCTCATTCTATAATTTCATATAACTAATTACTATAATCAATTTGATACTCGTAATTACACTACCTATATATAAGATATGTACGATGTGTACTAAAATAGGGCAACTCGACTTTGTACGAAACGATAAGACAAGAAGACCAATTTATAACGTCGTGACAAACAAGTTGTTTGTGAATTTCTTCTCTCAATTTGCAACAGTGTAAACTAAGCAGTAAAAGAATTCACTTGTAGTATAATCATGGCGATGTCACCATTCTTAATTGCGTTATTTATTTTTATAATAGGATGCATAATATACAACTTCATCACTTCGACCCCATTAAACGTACCACCATGTAAGTTACACCTGATACGAAGTAAAGACGGCGTTAAGTGTTCTTTTTTTCTAAGATAAATTATTTCGAAACACACCACCTTTAAGTTTTTACCTACTATTATCATTTGATCAATTTAAATATTTTATAATTGTAACAGGTATCCCGCGACTACCAATAGTTGGATCTTATTGGCACTTGTTATGGTACAATTATACATATCCTTTCAAAGGAGTTCAATACTACGCAAATAAGTTGCAATCTGCTATTGTTACGTGCTATTTTGGTGGTATTATGACTTTCATCGCAAATGACTACAATAGCATTAAAGAAATATTGTCAAAGGAAGAATTCGATGGACGGCTATCAAACGGACATCTTATCTTGGAAAGAGCATTTGGGGAAGAATTTGGTATTTTCTTATGGAAAATATTTTGTCCAAACGGAAGGGATGTGCAGAGTAAAATGTTCATTTTAATAATACGTTCAATGTAAAATTTCAGGTATCTTTTTCACCGATGGTCCACTTTGGAAAGAACAAAGACGATTCGCCCTTAGGCATATGAGAGATGTTGGATTTGGCAGGAGGCATGAAAAGTTTGAAGCGAGCATGATGGAAGAAATCAGCCTGCTAATTAACATGTTGAAAGAAGGCCCCATTAACGACCAAGAAAAGGTAATTTGAAACTTGATTGAAAGCTATTTAAAAAGTTACTCGATTGCATAGTCGACTGCTAAATAAAATCGATGCGTTTCTTAGGCGTACCTGAGGAATGGCTTTGCTCGTTTCCCGGACGTTCTCTATCCATACGTGGGAAACAATATATGGTGCATAATGTTCGGCGAAAGGTTTGATCGTTCGGAGCATTATAAACTGAAATATTTTTGTGAATCTGCTATGGAATTTCAAAGATCCGGCGATACTAGTGGCGGAGCGATATCCGCCTTCTGGTTCTTGAAATATTTTGGAAACATGTTTGGATACACAGGCACGATCAAATCGAACCTTCAATTGATAAACTTCATTAAAGTACTTATTACATTTTACTTAAACTACAAACACCGCGTTTGTACCTTCAATTTATTCTACATCGATGCTGAATAGTTACCGAATCGTTACAATTGCAACAGGAACATTTGGACAGTCGAAAATATTCGAGCGATGGACTGGTGGATCAATATTTAAAGGAGATGAATAAGAAGGCAAATTTAAAATCAAATTTCACTGAGAAACAACTCATTATGACTCTTGTGGATTTTATGTTCCCAGCTATATCTGCATTACCAAGTGCCGTTGTACATGCAATCAAGGCTGTTATGCATCATCCAAAGGTATTGAAAAATGTACAGGAAGAAATCGATAGAGTGGTTGGTACCGGAAGACTTGTCACATGGGACGACAGAAAGAGGTACGACGAGCTTTATGTACTTATTCGAACACGTGCAAAGATATTTTCCGGAGAAAAACCATAATTGTATTAGCTTACCATATACCGAGGCAACAATAAGAGAATCGCTCCGGTATGAAACATTAACGCCGTTAAGCGCATTTCATAAAGCGCTAAAACCTGCCACTCTTTGTGGGTATAACGTTGAAAAGGATACACCGGTTGTCACGAATTTGGCAGCGTTACATAGCGATGTTAACATGTGGGGTGATCCCGAAAACTTTAGGCCCGAAAGATTTCTTAATGAGGACGGTCAGTTGGGGAAAGATTGTACGCTCCCTTTTGGATTTGGTAAGTGAAGAGGTGTAAGCAAATCTTAGTAAGACTGATAACGTTTTCTTCCACGTGGCTTAGGTCATCGTGTATGCGCGGGCGAAACTTTTGCCAGATACAATCTATTCGAATTGTTAGCTGTGTTAGTGCAGAACTTTAATTTTTCGTTCGTGGAGGGTGAACCAACAGGATTGGACGACAAATTGCCCGGTATAGTTGTAACTCCGAAAGAAACGTGGATTCGTGTGCAGCCACGTTATACGTAACGTGTTTAACAAGTATATCCCTGTTGTAATCTTGATTATTATCGAATGTAAATTGTGTGCGCGACGACTATTTTTTTATGTCATTTTAATATGTATATAAATATTTTTTAAATAAAATACTTTATAAAAAGCCGTTAGGAAAGATTGCTTTACTTTTTAGCGTTACGCGTCGATAAAAATATCAGGAATTACAGTTTCTATTAACACGAGAAAAAAACATTTACGCGAGAAAATAAGATCGCAATATGTTTGTATCAATATTGAAACGGCTCGAATAGAGTGATAAGAGAAGAAAAAAGAAAAATCGTTTAGGTTCATATAATATGTCACGAACGCATTTTTCTATTCCTTCCCCGTATTTTCTAGTGAGATATCCACGATCTCAGAGCAGTAGTCGGTGTTTAATGCTGATGAGAAAATGTCTCCCTTTTTAATTTTCATATTACTATTCTTAATTGGATATAAGATATACGAATTCTTAACTTCCGTACCGCCAAATGTACCACCGTGTAAGTTTTATCTGATAATAATTGTCTAAATAAAGTTTCTCGATTGCGAAACGTAAAGTTATCATAAATATTCAATTGCAATTTCATTGTTCTATTACAACAGGCCTTCCACGATTACCGCTCGTAGGATGTTATTGGCATTTACTGTGGCATAATTACAATGTTCCTATCGAAGCAGTTTATTATTATGTGAATAAATTACGATCAAAAATTATTACGTGTTATCTGGGTAGTGCTATGACTATTTTTGTGACTGACTATAATGCTATCAAGGAAGTGTTATTGAAAGAGGAATTCGATGGGAGAACTTCAGACGTAGGGTTTCTTCTAGACAGAGCATTTGGAAAAAAATTAGGTATACTACTGAAGAAGTTTTCGCGAGTGAAAGAAAACGTGGAGAAACAAATAAAATGTAGGAATCATAGTTTGTTTTCTAATAGTAGACAAATTCTAGGCATATTTTTCAATGAAGGTAAATTTGCGCAAGAACACAAAAGATTTATTCTTAGAAATATGAGGGATTTCGGGTTCGGCAGAAGGCACGAAAAATATGAAGCCAATATGATGGAAGAAATTAGCATTCTAATTCAAATGTTGAAAGAAGGTCCCATTAATGACAATGAGAAGGTATTTCACAACATGATTCGTTCAATTACTTTAAAACTGTGAACCGATTATTGAAATGATAGATCACTCTATTTAATAGACGTATTTAAAAGACGGTTTGGTTCGTTTCCCGGATATCTTATTTCCGTATACCACAAACAGTATATGGGAGATCATATTTGGCAAAAGGTTTGATCGCTCGGAATTTCACAAACTGAATCATCTTTGTACGTCTGCTATAGAATTCCAAAGATCGGGTAACCCTGTTGGCGGAGCGATCGCCTATTTTTGGTACTTGAAATATTTCGGAAATGTGTTCAAATACAAAGATTTCATAGATTCAAACCGCAATATGGTAGAATTCATTAAGGTATCATTTATCGTTCTAACTTTTATCTTGTTCAATTTCAATAAGTCGGATTGTATTATCGAAGTACAGTTTCATTCGTACAGGAACATATAGACAAAAACCGGTGCTCGGGCCAGGATGAAGACAGAGGAGTACTAGATCGTTACTTAAAAGAGATAAAAAAGAATGAGAATGTAAATTTTACAGAGCAGCAACTTATCATAACCATTGTAGATATCGTCTTCCCATCTGTATCTATACTGCTGAACAGTATGTTTTTCGCAATCAAATTAGTTATGCATCATCCCGAGGTAATGAGAAAGGTTCAGGAAGAGATAGATAGAGTAGTTGGTACCGGAAGGCTCGTTACGTGGGACGATCGGAAGAGGTACAATGATAGTAATACATTTATATAGGTACGCAGAGAAAAATATTTTACTAGAAATTCAGAAGAATTTTAGCTTACCATATGTCGAGGCGACGCTAAGAGAGGTATTCAGATACGATACGCTAGCTCCAACTACCGTGCTTCATAAAGCGCTAAAGGACACCGCTATTGATGGATACAATGTTCCGAAGGATACAGTAGTGATCTTGTCTTTAAAATCGATAAATATGGATCCCGAATTATGGGAAGAACCAGAAAAGTTTAGACCCGAAAGATTTCTCAACGACGATGGCCAATTGATCAAAGATTTGACGCTTCCCTTCGGGATGGGTGTGTACGAAAGTGTTTAGGAAATCAGGATACCATTTGTAACACGTATAATAATTTTCTTATCTATACGATTTAGGACGTCGTATGTGCGTTGCCGAAACCTTCTCAAGATATCATATGTTCGAGGTGTTCGCTACACTGTTACAGAATTTTAATTTTTCGTTTGTCAAGGGTGAACCGACTGGGCTAGAAGATAAAGTACCTGGTTTAGTTATCACCCACAAGGACACATGGGTGCGCGTCGAACAACGTCACGATTAACATCAATACACATATATTATTCTTTATATTCTGCATGCTTACTATCATGGTAACATTATTTGTAATTTCATTATATGAATAAAACGTTGTACAAATATGTAAATTGTATTCAATTTCTCGCTTACGATTACCCCTACTCTTGCTCATTAAAATAATGAGATAATAACGGATGTATCTAGTCAATGAATCGAGGATTTTAATTGAACGGCATCTGTAGCAATCGGACATTATGTTGACTGCGTATGACCGTATAGTACAACCTCGTAAGTCGCAGCAATATGGTTTCAGAAACAAAAAAAAAAAAAAAAAGAACAAAAAACGAATAATCTTCACGCTATGACAAAACTACAAACGTTGACATTGCCGCTCTTATCATAAAATGCGGATTGCGCATTCTTTATTGTGATGTAAAGAAAGGGTCAGCAAACATTAAAACCTACGATGATCAGTATATACGTATAAAATATAGTAATAAAAGAAAATATTGATAATAATAAGAATTTACTATTGTTATGGAAGTACATAGAAATTTAATTGGACAATGCTTCTTTTTATTATCACAGGAGAAAGCGAATAAAGTAATGGAAATTTTTGTTTCAGTGTCGTTATTTGAAATTACGCATGTTTATTACGATAAACGGTGACAAGTGGAAAAAAAAAAATCAAAATATTCACGATTATATTAACATGTATTGGTACAAACTAAATGATTAGGTCACATATTATATATCCATAAGATAAGAAGGTAAATGAAACAAATTATCTAAGCGTAAATAAAAGATACCCTTACTTTTTCGTTTTTGTAAGTGTTAAAAGATATATATGATATATTAGTGGGGCGACAAATATAATGTAGAAGTAAATCCGAGAATCATTTCGTTATTAACACTGCTGTAAGGATGTCGCCATTGTTAGTTGCAATATTTCTTCTTATAATCGGATATAAGCTTTACGAGTTCCTAAATTCTTCGCCAAAAAATATACCACCATGTAAGTTTTATTCGATGAAAGTAATCGTTACGTCCAGAGACATTCTTTAAACTTATTCTATTTACCACTTAATTATTCCATTATGGCAGCTCTTCCACGGCTACCAATAATAGGTTCTTACTGGCACTTGTTATGGCATAATTACACGCATCCTTTCAAAACGGTCCTCCACTATGCCCATAAATTGCGAAGTAGCATTGTCACGTGTTACTTGGGTAACACGGTAACTATAATTGCGAGTGACTACAATAGTGTTAAAGATATATTAACGAGAGAGGAATTCGACGGAAGATTGATGAACCTAACTACCACATTGTCGGCAGCATATCAAAAACCATTAGGTAATTCCGTCGGAGCAAATTCTTGAGGAAGGTGATAAGGGGGATGGATACGTACAATTTGAAACTAATACGGGGAATGTGGAATTTCAGGCATTTTCTTTATTGAGGGGCCAGTATGGCAAGAACAGAGGAGATTTATGCTTCGCCATATGAGGGACTTTGGGTTCGGCAGAAGACACGAAAAATACGAAGCGGATATGCTGGAAGAAACGTCGATTCTAGTCAACATGCTGAAAGAAGGCCCCATTAACGACAACGAGAAGGTACTTTACAATCCGATAAAAATTACGCCGAAAATTGTAATCAAATTTCAATTTCAAAGTAACTTTTCAATGCCCTCGTTAGGAGTACTTAAAAAAAGGTTACGCGCTTTTCCCGGATGCTATATACCCATATGTCACGAATAGCATATGGAGTATATTTTTCGGCGAAAGATTTGATCGTTCGGAACATGACCAAGTAAGATATCTGTGCAAATCTATCATGTTGCTACAAAAGTCAGGCGATATTACTGGTGGGGCGATCGCTCAATTCTCGTTCTTAAAATATTTCGGTAACATATTCAAGTATAGAGATTTTTCCAAATCGAATCACGAGATTTTCGATTTTATTAAGGTAAACTTTCTCAAATAATTAACACGCACGTCTGACTACAGTATCGTACCGATTAATTATCTAGGAATCATAATTGTTACAGGAGCATATAGAGAAACAAAGACACTTGACTGAAGACGATAAGGGACTGGTATCTCGATACTTGAAAGAGATAGAAGGGACCAAGGATGCAATGTCTAGTTTCACTATGGAGCAGCTCGTTGTGCTCCTTGGAGATTTAATGCTTCCATCTCTGTCTGTAGTGCCAAGTGTAATCGTGCACGTAATTAAATGCGCTATGCATAATCCGAAAGTCATAAAAAATGTGCAGAACGAAATAGATAGAGTGGTTGGAACTGGAAGGCATATTACGTGGGAAGATAGAAAGAAGTATGGCGCTCCTCGTATTTCTTTTTTCTTTTTACAACGTATAGAAAAATATTTTATTAAAAAACCGGAACCGTTTTAGCTTAGTATACACCGAAGCAACGATACGTGAGACACTCAGATACGAGACAGTGACACCGTTTGGCGTATTTCATAAAGCATTAAAAGACACCACTCTTAGTGGTTTTAATGTTCCGAAGGATGCAGCAGTTGTCACGAATTTAACCGGACTAAATAACGATCCTAATTTATGGGGTGATCCCGAGAACTTTAGACCCGAAAGATTCTTGAACGAAAACGGCGAACTGGGGAAAGATTACACGTTTCCTTTTGGACTTGGTACGTAACAGATTGCATAACAAAATTTGCCATTATTACCAGCAATAACGTTCTCTTCCATATGTATTAGGTCATCGTGTGTGTGCGGGTGAAACGTTTGCAAGGTATAACGTATTCCAAGCGTTCGCCACATTGATGCAGAACTTTGACTTTTCGTTCGTAAAGGGTGAACCGACAGGTCTCGATGACAAAATCATTGGTTCCATGGTCATGCCAGAACAAGCATGGATTCGAATAGAACCACGTTGAATTTTAGAGATTACACGTTCTGTTACATATAACGTACTCTAATTTTATCGTTAACAGTATAACTAAAATACTTAGTATTTTAAGTGTTAAATAATTTTATTGTATGAATGATAATTTAATTATAACTCTATTATGTAAATATCATTTAAATAAAACAATTGCGTTCGATTTATAAATAATTTCTATTGGTTTTAATCTCATCATCATTAAGACTATTTCCATGCTGGTTTGAAACAACTACTAAACGATCTCGTAAGTATTCAGATGAGACACCATATGTGCAATTAGCATACTATAAATTTATTTTATAAATGGAAATAGTTAGAGATAAAAATTACATTGCTTTTAATCAATTAATTTACAAAGATTTTTGTAAAACTATAAATTAGTATCATCCGTTATAATTCGTGGTTTAAAATGTTGTTAATTTATTAGCATGTTCATTGTTCTTGAAATGAAAATTTTATACACAGATATTGCCATGTCGGAGAAGATAAGCTTAATCTTACGTGCAGTAAAAATTAAAAACTTACTTAAGTATATACATCTTAATGTTCATCTTCCCAAATTTTCCATTCTGTTTATACAGATTATTTATCGATTTTGCTGTCCACTGAAATTGAAAGTAAGACAAGGTCCAACTATGTGAACCTACTTCCTACCTGTTCAGTGTTGCAATAACGTTTACATTATAATTACAAAATATTAAGAATGCAATTGCAAGTATGAAGTACCCCGTAAGACTCGACGCTTGTACAGTGTACTTTATGCTGTTCGTGGAAATCTTTGCAACTAGTTTACTAAAAAAAAATTGATGAATTTTGATAAAAAAAGCCGCTAATATTACTTGAAAATAAAATCTTTTTTACATGTAATTTTTCCGATAATGACAAAACATTGTTCTTTTAATACGATACAAAAGTACTGTAGCTTTGCACATACAGTATTCTCTATCTACCTTGGCAAGAGTTTCGATCTTTGGGAACACTGGCTTAAAAAAAAATGCCTGATAGTGTCTGATTCGTAAAATCAAACAATTATCATTTCAGCTGGCTCGACGATCGAGCGTTCGGTTTCATTTTTTGTTGATGTCATTGGCCCAGGAACGATAAAGAAATATAATTAACAATGTATAAAATTGACGAGTTTCGCGTAATTTCCATCAAAAATGCATAAAAAGTAAGATGAAAATATGTTGTAGAGTTTGAGTTTTTTTATTAATGAATAGTTTACCTTATCGCACGCGTATAGCATTGATTGATGACTCATGTTAACAGAATCACCATCAGCTCATAAAATTACGTAATCAAATAGTTTCTTATTAAGTAACTCTCAACTGTAGAAAGATTAGCAGTGGCTGCCAACTTAGGAAAGAATACTGTAATGTATCTTAATATTTTCTTATCGCTATTGGAAGTGTACATACAATTTCGCAAAACTACTATTATCATTAACCTCTTGCATACAAAAGGTTCCTCAAGTGGTAGGAAATCAACAAGACATAAAATCACATTGTACATAACTCCACATGTGTATTTTAGTTACTAATTAGGATTTAATTTTACAATGCACTTCTTTTGTAGACGTTCACACAGTCCATTTCATATAATTCTCTACATGAAATATACTTATTCTCTGTGTACCAAAACATATATTCCCAAACAAATTAATATTGCATATTTAAATTTGGGATATTCGTTCATATATATTGTAATCATTCCTACGTACGGTAAGAAACCTCTTGCTCTACCAACAACGTCTTTATGAGTCAACCACAATTGACCGGGTGCATATAAACCTCTATCGTCAACAGAATTATTATCACCCTTTGTTAAAAATTTAACAGTATTATTTTGATCACCCCTAAAATGCATTAATTAACCATCAATAACAACTCTTACGCCTATAACTTCTATCTCTATCGCTGCAAATATCCTGAAGATACTTACTTTTCGTGTAGCTTAAGTACTCTGTGTACAATTGGAATATCTCTACCTTCAACTTTAAAAACAATAATTTCTCCAACCCTGACTGGCTCGTCTTGATAATTGGTTAAAAATAATAAATCTCCCCTGTGAAACGCTGGTTCCATACTACCGCTACAATATTAACACGATATTGAAACAGTAGCTTAAAATATTAAACCGGTAAACTTAGTTCTATGCAAGGGAGGTGCTAAACGTCGAACTTAATGTACTTTTGTAAACTATCTAACATTCTAAACGCGTCAAAATACATATGATTGCAATTTTTTATTATAATTTTCAAGTAAACGAAAATATATACGTGGCTCTTTCAACGCATTATCATAAACAGTTGCGACAATGTTAAAGAGCATGAACCACCGTAAAAAATAGAATAGAAAATCAATAATGTTACATTTGAAAAAAGATGAACTTATCTGCGCGAATGATGCATCGAAGTAAATGTTAGGTTATCTGTTCAAATACCTGAGAACCACCACGATCGGACTTTCGCTACCCGATACAACCATTAAGCCTTTCCATATCATCAAGGCGGACGAAACGATCATACCAAAGCTCAATATTTGATACAGGAACTGTAAGAAGAGGTAGAAGACAATTGTAATGTGCATATTTCTCGAACGGCCATATGCGTTTCGTCACAACTATGCACAACGGTAACACGAGCCAAGAAATTTATTTACCTGCCGTTTGTTCATTCGCCGCACGTCGTCGAATACCGATTGCAACATGGTCACAATTTTTTTTCTGTGAAAATTACAATAACCAACTAAACAAAACAACTTCAATTTTAATCCATCCGAACACAACCGGCAACAACCAGTCAGTGTAATACCACGTCACGTAAACAATGAACAAGGAACGTCAAACAAGGAACTAGGGACAAGGAACATGTGAAACGGTCCACGTTCGTTAGTGAACAAAGGAACGCGCGGTAACACTTTCAAACAGCGTACTTCGTCCGGTTATTTTATCAGTTAAACGATACATTTTTATTCCGTTCGCGCTAAAGCGATGTTTCAAACCAATTTCGATTATGTGCTTATCACTTTTTTTTACAAGTTTAGTTATGTGCCTTTGTTATGTGTGTAAAATTCTTGAAAAGTTTAACAGACGCTTCCCAGCCATCTTTTGTAGTGCATTACGTTCAAGAATGGATACCTTGCTTAACGGTATTACGGTATGAAGATTCTTCCAGGAGGGATAGAAATAAAGGTACGTACATTTTATACGGTTATACAGATTATTTATTTATTGAAAATGAAATCCGAAAGAAAAATTTTTCATTTGTGCGAGCTACAATCGCACAGCATTGTACAAGCGCGATAATAAGTGATTATACGATATGTTATGCACATTAAATACATAACAAATGTGAAGTGCCTTAAATGAATGTAAGGAAAGTTAATTTCATTCATAAAATTTATCTTTCTTCGTTGGATCGTCGGATTTGAATCGGGCAACGAATATTTCCGGCGCCATATTAACTTCTGCGTCGACTTTTTGAAACTTGTGACCGTTACGCGCACCATCCTCGTTCAAAGTACTAATTTTTGACGCGTTTGCAGTAAAATCAGTACTTTTCATCGAATCACCGTGATTCTCTTCGTTTATATACCACTGCGATACCATTTCCTTTAACGGTTGTAAATGATTTACATTTTTCTGAACTTTTTCCAATTCTTCGTTGCAGAGGCGCTCCACTTCAATCAGTTTTTGTTTGTACGCGTTTGCAATCATCTTCCAACGAGCATTGTAACGCTTTTCAGCTTGGCTGAACGTGTATCCATCTTGATACTTGGCCAGCCTTTTCTCGTACTCGAGTATCGCCAGTCCCCTGTACGTGTCCTCGGATGTAACGTCTAAAATATCTCCTGCACCATAAATTAGTCGATTCGATGAACATTCTCTGATAATTATTTCATGTTTCATTCGATAAGGAGGATTACCCAAATTATTAGACAACGGCGATTCCACAGCATAAGCTGCCGCAGCTGCTCGAGCAGCCGCGGTTGCTTCTTCTAGGGCTAACGCGTCCTCTTTCTCGCGTAAATGTTGAAATTCTTCTCTTTCCTTCTTCCACAGTTCTATTTCCTCCGTTAACTCGTCCCTTAGATTCCTCATTACTTCGCCGAGTGATTCTATGCGTTGTCGAAGAACGTAGCTGTTAGTTACGAAAATTGTTCAGTACGATGCGCGATGATTGTTATATATCTCTTTTTAATTAAAAAAATAAAAGCATGTATACTTTGAATCTTTATCCTCCGGATAATTTTCTTCCGTCTGAGCCCGTTCTAAAATCACCGATGTATCTTCCGGTTGTTCGAGAACGGCCGAAAGTTTCTCTAACGAATCGTCGTTTTCAGCAGGGGGATCGCAATTTGGTATTACGCTTCGAAGATCTAGCGTTAAATCGGTGTTTCTTTGATCCATTTTCCTCTGCTCGTTATCAGATAATTCTTCGCATTGATTATTGATATGCTGAACGCTCTCGTCGTTGCTTGAGCATTCCGTTGGAATTTCTGTAGAAGTTGCATATTCTGTTTCCATTCCAATTGTTCGCACGCAAAGATGTACTTATTTAAAGATCCAGTTGACTGAAGTTGTTCTGTTTCGTATATACATGTTTGATTTTATGATACGACGTTGTTTCTTCACTACACATGTGTATATTTCTCAAATAAGTATAAGAAAAATATATATTGTAATTCCATCTATATGTTTGTAAACATCGCATAATTAGTAAGGGTAGATATTATTCAAGGTGAAATGATAATTTCCCGATAAACGGAACGACAAAGACTGTAAAAATATTCTCCAAGTTTTTCGTTCTTCGTTTTTTCCGTCTGTCCATTATGTTTTCTTCCGAAAGAAAATTATCCAAATCGATGCAAAATGGGTATGTGTGTTATATCGAATTCTTGGTACAAGATAACGTAGTGTGTGACCTCTTCTACCATGGATACCACGTTACATAGTTTAGTACATTATTATTGATTTTCTCTGTATTGAAGCTAATTATTTAAACTATCCGATGGTTTTTCTGTGATGTAATGTAAAAGTAAAAAGTTGACCGTGAATACATTTAACAAATGAAGTTAAAATCCATTCAACAGAGCCAGACATTCTGTAATATATACATGCATGTTAGTTCCATTGCCACAGGTTATGTGCATCGGTATTAACAGCAATGGAGAGTACAGAAGAACGTTGTATTTATTGAAATAAATTCCAAAAAGTGTTGGATCTTTTGTTAGAGTTTCATATCTTTTAAGCCAGTGACGTAGAAACTGTACATCTAGAAATATGATGACAGTAAGAGGTTAATTTAAAACTTGAGTATAGCGGATTTTCCTTGTACCAAGATTCTTCATTGACAGAAAACATGTTTATATATCTGTGGTCACTAGTACGCTGGTATTTCAGACCCATTGTAAAATGGTTGCTAAGGCATACAACGCAAATGTGCGAGCTTCAAAGAATTTGTTACGGAGAACCATCGGGGGCACGAAGAACACTAGCTGTAGAAGAATCTCTTAAGTTATCTAGAAACCCTAATATTAAAACACTTGTAGCCTATTTAAATGACTTTGCTGATCAACATGCGATCACAAAGGAAGCGGAGCATAAAATTTTAAAGGAAGCTATTATAACTGTAATGGTAACTAAGAAAATAAATCCAACTGCACATCCTGACTTTGCCAAGTCGTTTGGCAAATGCATAGAATTAATATGGGGTTATAGACAGCTTTGCGTGGAATGCGAGGAACTCAGGAAAACTCCATATGATGCTGAAAATTCAGAGCACGAATTATTGCTGTTAAAGTTGTGGAAGTTGTTGATGCCTCATGAGCCATTAGACGCTAGAGTTACCAAGCAATGGCAACAAATTGGCTTTCAGGGTGATGATCCAAAGACAGACTTCCGTGGAATGGGAATCTTGGGATTAGAAAATCTAGTTTACTTCGCTCAAGAGTATCCTAGTGCCGCTGCGCATGTATTGTCGCATTCTACGCATTCGCGTTACGGTTACGCGTTCGCGATAGTCGGCATAAATTTAACAAGTATGGCGCTAAGATTACTGAGGGATGGAAGTGCTAAAACCCATATTTATAATTCTTCGAAAGGCTTTCCAACCATTCGTGCTTTTCATCACTTTTATTGTTATCTCTTCTACGAATTTGATGGGTTTTGGATTCATTCGAAACCGAGTAACATGATGGAATTCTCATCTATACAAGAAAAGTTTGAAAATAGCATCAGAATGGCACTAGCAGACTCGTCTACAGTCTTTAGGATAAATATATCTGTCGATAATGTTTGAATAGATAAATGCAATATTTTCTGTTGATAAGACCAAAAAGATATCACACAGAGAATGAATATTATTATCATTGCAGTGCACAAAGCTACTTTCTGCAATATACGTCGCACAGATTGTCTTATGAATGACTAGAGAACAACATTATATTGTAAATCTTGGAAAATACAAGAAGTATCATTAAGTTATTAAGTTACAGAAAGATACAAAAAGTCTTGATACATTTGATATATTTTTACTTTATTTTTCTACTGGCAATAAAGTTAATAAATAAGGGAATATATACATGGAGGGGATTTACAGTCAAACAGGAAAATCGTTTAGCATAAATAAGTTGAAGTACAACGTATATCCAAATAAATATGTTACTTTCAATCTGTTTTTATTTAACTTTTGACTAGGTGCGTGTCAAATGTAAAGAACTATTGACATATTAATTCAGACATTTTTCCTTAGAAAAAAAATTTTGATGTCTGGTAAATATTACAGGCATTGTTTCTGTAACAGCAACAGTTTTTATTCACGAGTATTTATTGTAAAACATAGAAAATTTCTTTGTTAAAAGAAAGAAAAATCATCCTGGAATAATTATTATACATATTTTATATAGAATAAAAAAATGCAATTTTCAGAAATAGAATGTACACCTATTTATATCTTTTTCAAACGTTTATATTATGGGTACCGGTCGAATGTATAATATTATAGGAAAGAATATTGTAAGACTTGTTAAAAATAAAAAAAAATTAGTCTTATTTAAAAGTTAATTGTTCTTTATAAAATAAATGTGCTTTATACAGGTATAAATGTTAATAGCTTGGCACAGTACCCATAATATGTGCCTTTGATATACGAAATAGTTAGTCTTTCTTTTGGGCCGTCTCAGTTTTACGTCTAAATTTCGAAGCTACAGAAATTATAATAAGCACACCAATTGTTATACTGCCGAGCTTCATCACCCACGGATTTTCACGAAGAAAATCTGCACTTATTTGTACAACATCGTCGCTGAAAAGAAAAATATGTAATAATTATACTGTACAGATGTCCGTACATAAAAGGCTGAATCCACTAAGAATGTGTTCAAACGTACAATGGGCTTTGCGGTACAGGGACTGGTTCAGCGCGTGCGTTTCTGTACCATTCTTTCGCGAACGATACGAAAGAGTTAATATCATATTTCGGAATCTGATAGCGATACATTTTACCATGTCTGAAGCTGCAAGTACAAAATAAATTATGTTCAACTGTAAAGCATCTTATAGCCTTATTAAGTTCCATTTACTATAGCGACTTCTAATCTGCATTTTTGCTATTTTTCTAATGTAATAGGTGATTTACTCTTCGGAGCAAAGAGCATGCTCCTTCACACTTACAATATAAATGTAGGAACTTCGTAAACATTAAATCTTCTGGCTGTGTAAGCACCGGTTGTATACTTATCGATACGTGCTACATTGACCCTTTGCTTCAGCTTTGCAGCTACAGCTTCCCACCTTGCAATCATTCTCACACATTCTACACAGTCTGTGCTATAACTTTATTTAAAGAATGTACAGAGGATATGATTATACTTGTAGGAAGTGAGATGCGCTCTAAACATTCAGACAAACTAAAATACTCACAACATTACGAACCAATCCCCAGTTGTTGCCCCGCTACTTGCTTGTGTTAAATGTTCGAACGTATCGTCTGTAAGTTCTTTTACCGTGGGTTCCCTATTCTCAGTGAACATGGTCAAAATCTCTTCGTCATTAAGCGGACCTACAAGAAACAACTTAAAAAAGTTGGCAAAAGTATCATCTATCAAAATATATTCTTTTCTTCACGTTTATACCATCATAGAGCAAAGGCATTCCATGTCGGAAAAATACAACCGCCGGCTCTTTATCGGCACTGTAAAGACGAAGTAATTGGCTGTCAATGGCTTTGACGACCCAAGCAGACAAAGTATTCACTAAATCTTCCCGTAATAGGATCATCTCGTTCTCGAAATTGTCGCATGCCTCGCAATCTTTCCGTGCTATAAATATTGCGTAAACATAGAAATTGATAGGAAGAGAAAAAAATGTGTAATCTGTTAACTGAACAAATTACGATTTATTCCGCTTGAAAAAAAGAGAAAGGAATATATGCGAAAAAAACTTATATTTCGTCGATAGGTTATGAAAAGATTTTGTGGAAAGGATAAGGTGAAATGGATTGATTCTATTGAAAAATTGTGTTAAATAGGTTTCTTGTCCGAATTTTTATAGCAATTCTCAACATTAAACAGCTCTTGCAGTCAGAAAAGAAAGATACGCATGGATACGAATAAAAACTTACAGAACAGCACGACCACATATTTCTCTGTTTTTATAAGATTTATAAGCTCTTCGTCACTTACTGTTTCAAGACTGGCGGAATAAACGCCAGCGAAACAGCATATCGATATTAAAAATGTTAGTCGTAACATTTCACCTGGAATTAGATCAACAATATTGCATGGAATATTTTCACCGGCAACTCGTATACGTCAAAGAGGTTAACGTTGATTATCCTATTTCATTATATACTCTGTTCGCGATCTGCCTAAAGTCACGGATGTTTTAGTTTACTTTATATATCTAACAATAATTTATCATCAATCAGAGGACGCGTTAATAGTGTTATTTCATTTCACGCGATAATCTTCGAAATTTATCGAAATTCTAGGACAAACTAACATTTTTATTTCGATTAGAGTACACATTAAAAATGTATCTCTAGGAACCGTGCAATAGCAGAATTAAAAAAAGAAATTTGATATTTAAAGATAACGAAGGAACATGTAATATGTTTTCATGTTTTTTCTCATTTTAAAGATACAAAGTACTAGATTACTTTTACAAGATAATAGGGTTGGCAATTCATCCATGACTGCCAACTGGGAAAATCCGGGCTAGTTTTGTTACAGATCGGACCAAATTGATCATAAGCGCCGAGTCTGGATGAAAACTGAATGACGAATAAAAAGATAATACAAAATTGTACATCCGTACAAAGCTAATATTAGACTTGATAAAAATACTGAAATACTGTGCAACCAACATGTACTCGATAAGCAAGATTTACATATTTCGAAGAAGAATGATATACGTATCCGTTCAATTTATCAATGTATTATACAACGAACTAATGTTTCATGCCAACGAACAACATCTCTCATTATTTCCATATATTTCTCCTGTCTTCTGATCTCTGAACTTGGAAGATCTTTAGTTTATGGATTTTTTGTAGTTCGAGGCTTAGTTACATATTCCACGTGTCGCTAAAAGTTTATGCGTACGTTTATAAATCCTGCTTCGTGCCCGGGACAACGGCGAAGTAAAGCTAAGAAGGACATTTCAGCAGAAAGTAATAGCGCTCTTGGCGAACAGGACAGCTGGTCTCGGGTAAATATCTGCGGTGCAGCTCGAATTATGAATTGTTTTCTGGTTTTAGCACTTACGGTTGAGAGAGTTCTTTTCCTCTCGATGCAAAATACACTGAATGTTTCACAACTTATTTATCGCGCCAACTCCGATAGCGTGTGGAAAAATGTTCAAGTAATGCATAGATCGTATAGATTTTTGTCCATTTTTGCTGTCTCTTTCGTTCGCTTTTACTGGTAGTTTTCCAGTTGATAGACACCAGCAGAAGGTCAGTGGCTCGCGATAGCTTCGTCTACTTGGAACACGCAACGCTTGTTTAAGTTACATCAACATTTCAACGTGTACGCAGCATGTACTCGACCAGATCAAACAAGCTTCGGAACAGCACGAGTACGAGCCAAAAGTATTGAATCGATAACTCAATCATACATGTTTGCTGAAAATTTCTGTTTGCGCGAGCACGGTGTTAGATAATTGATTAGCATCGTAACTTCGATAAATCAATGGTCGACGCTATGGTCCCTGGAACGCTTCAAATTTTGACGAAGAAATCCTCCGATGCTTAAATATCTACAGTCCGATAGAACCATCGCTCCGAGCATGTTTTGATATCGTTTCTCCGCCGCTCGTTGATTGTCCTCGTAATTTTTCCCCGTGTTAAGGGGTGCTACCATGAGTCTTCACAGCCCTGGTCACGAGCCAGTAGTCGAAGGTCGACTGGTATATCTGTAATGGTAGATGGCGACGACGACGTAAATCGTGACGCATATAGCGGTTGTGTACGGCCGAGGGGGATGCGCTGGTATGTGGAGAATCGACGTCGGTAACCAGCACAGGGTGGCTGACTTCGTCGAAGCGACGTTGAGGGAGGATTCACGGGGTGGTTGGCAGTCGCGTGCTCTCGTTGTCAGGTGAGCAGCTTTTGTACGGATGTAATCGGTTTACCAAGTATTTTCGCGAGTTGCTGCGTTACCTGCATCGGGTTCGGGTCCCGTTCCCCATAACACGCGAAACTTCTGCATCATCGTGAGTAATTAAACTTAATGTTACCTTCCGTAAAACAACGCCGCACGAGACCAGTTCAAGAAAAGAATGTTCGAGATCCGGCCTAATTACCAGCCGAAGAGAACCGGAAACTTTATCGAATCGATCCGCATCCTCGGGTTAGCTAAAAAAAAAAAAACTGAGGACGATCCGAATAAAGTTTTTATCCGTTCTTATTGTTGGTCGTTGGAAGCAGTACGTTATAGTTTTTAGACCGAGGTAGGAATCTCGTTCGCTTTTGTTGGCAGGGAACTTGATCACGCCACATAATCGTATGCAGAATGTTTTATTCAACGTTGTTTAATTTTTTAGCCGTTATCTCGAATCGAATGTATGTATGTTCACGCTGTTTTTGAGAGGGAAGTGGTTTTGCGGGGTATTTGCAAGTGAAATGTTCACAGCGTTAGAAAACGCAACGTTGTTAATGGTTTGGCCGTTTTGGAAAAGCACATTGGAATGCATTCTTCATTCGTCGAAGCAATTAAGATTACCTTTCAACTCGAACGGTCGTGACTTCGTTCAAACATAAAGATTCCTTTCGCGCGGCGTGAACTTTTCATTATTAATATCAAATCCGCCAAGTGCCTCGTAATAAGATCATATATGTTTCCGTATAAAAAAATATTGACGGCATTATGCAAATATGCGTAAGAAGCTCCTCCGCTTCTATGCTCAGCTCCTTCGCATTCCACGCATCGCGAATATATGTATTTTTATAGCTAAATCGATACGACGGTACGAACGTTCATGGTTTCTCGTGCTATTCGTGCGTGTTTCCGTTGCGTTTGATGAAATCAGATTACGCGACAGTCATTCGATGGTTATCAGCGGTGAGTGGTTCAGAATTTTCGAGAAAACCTGAAAGAATCTTGATAGAAGTTCAGTTGAACCAGGCTCATTCGTTTCCTGAGAAACATCCATTTGATTTCCAGAAGATCCGCTCACGTACCACGTGTTCTCTTGCACGCGATGCTCGTGATTTGTTCGTCCTTTTATTAAGAGGAAGACACCGGGACCGAAATGGCGCAGGAAATCCCGGAGACGACGTATGTACCGGAAGCCGTGGAGAACGCGAGAAAGGAACGAGAACGGCGAGCCGTTCAAGAGGGAACGGCCTTGTGGATACGGCGAAAGGAGGAGTTGCTACGTCAAAAACACCGCGAACAGCGTGAAGTATGCGTCGTAAATGACTTTTGTGTTAGCACGAGCACGAGCACGATCCTCTCCTAACTTTATTTTGTTTGCCGGTGTCGCCGGGCGTTGATCGGATAAAGATCAACGGCTTTCCTGTCGGCGACAACTCTTAGGTTTCCCTCGTTATAACGTTTCCTCGAAGGTTCGACGGTAACTATAGAGATTTACGAGGTCCGTGTAAAAGATTTCTTGCGCCAGAATGGGCTTTCAAGTGTTTGCACTCCTGCTTGAGCGTGTACGAAGCTTCTTCGTAAGATAGGGATGAGAAATAACACTCGAAACCGTATATGAAAGTAATTCGCGACGAAAAAGCTTCAACCCTCCTTTGAACGGTATATTTCGCTAACAAGGGTTGGCGTATAACTCGATCTGAAATGATTTATGGCGTAACGCTTTATCGGGAGCCGTTTAAATATTTCTCGATGCGGTCTTCGTGTCGTGAAGCTTTTCAGTCTCTTCGAGTATACCAATTGAAATTTCATTTTCCACCTCGGATTCGTTTGGTGTAATTAGTGTGAATATTCAACGCGTCAGCCACTTGTAGTTGTATGAAGTATTTCGCTAACGAGCGCAAACGTTTCCATCACTTTTAAAACGGAACCTTCGTCTACCTTTACTTATCGTTAGACAAACTATAATTTTTCCATCACTTTCAGTGACGTCCAGCGTGCAAAGGTTATATTTATTTTGCAATGATAAATTACGAGCAGTTGTATAACGGCATCTGCTCGTGTACACGCAATGTGTTGATTACAGTTCGAAACTTAAAAAAAATCTTAAGTTTTATCACTTTAGCTCACGAATCAGGCGTACAATTTATAAGGGCGTAATTTCCGTTTAAAAGGGTTGTAAATATCCATTTTATGCAGAGGCGGTGGGATAGCGGGTATTATCAGTGCTGGCTCGAGTCTTCTTTTTATCACAGAGAACAATTTCTGGTGGAAGATTCATACGTACAGCGGGGGGAAGGGAACCGCGAAATGCAATAAAAGATTAAAATATTCAGGGCCGTAAAGTGCATCCGAATTACTTATCGCGGCGGTCCGACGTCGGATTAAGAACAGTTGAACATTAGCGTACTGCGAAGGCGTGCGGCAAGAAATTTCCGTTCATATAATAATAAACAGAAACATTAATTTATCCGTAGATTACAGTGATGAATCAACGAGAAATTCAAAATCCGTGACCCGTACCCCATGATTCTGGTATTAAAAAGCACGTTTCGTTACGGTTTTCGTGAAATGGATTAGTTCACAGTCCGATGAAAATGTTTTACTAGAACCAGGTTAAAATGGGGATTTCGTGGAGTTTATTTTCTTTCCGTTTTAAATAACGCTCGCATCGTAAAAATTTCCACTTGTATAACCGGGGGATTTTTGTAATGTAAAAATGTTGTATGAGAAAAATGATTCGTTACAAAGCTTAATAATGGTACCGTCGCAAATTATTTTAATACTTTTCACGAAAAATTATCGGGGCTTTGCGCTTTTTGCTCGTTCAATTCTATTGTAAAAATGTTAAATTAGTTGCATCCGTGTTTCGCGAAAAGTTGTTAGCGAACATGGAGTTTCGCTGGTAGACCATTGCTATCCAGAGAATAAGCTCGCTGGAACGGAAGAATGAGTTTGGTCTTTTAGCAGGAAAGCTGTCTTCTTTTTTTTTTTTTTTAAATTTCGTTGTCCTCTGCATCGGAGGAGACTTGGAAGTGAATTTTCGATGAATCTTGGGTGTTGTGTGACGTGCAGTGGTATCGATCCGTGCATGGTCAGACGATCGAATCGCGGATGCACGTAGACAATTTTTGAAGAGCACAAATTATTTCTTAACTACCAAATTCGATTAGAAATCCTAGTTTAAGCGCTCGTTATTTAAGCACGTTTATTTATATTTGTTGTTCTTAAAAAGGCGACCGAGAAATCAAGTTCGCAAACAACTGTACTTTCCTCTTTACAGCTCCAGCAAATCTTGGAGAATTATTCGCCTTGGGGTAAGCCGGGGGGTGGTGCTCCTTGTGCCGCAACCCTTAGAAAGAAAAACGTCCCTCTAGAATCCCTGGAGCCACCGAAGTGTCACAATTTCGGCCAGGTAAAGTTTTAAACGTTTTGCGTAACATTTAAATGTCGATGTTCAACGGAAAATGTCGTTTCCACGGAAAAACGTTTCGATTCGAGTTGGACAAACAGACCTTTTTTTTCCTGTTATCATTTTCACTATATTTGACGTAAATTCGACTGTTCCTGACCGGATAACAACTGACATTTTTCATCAGATATCTGGATTTTCGTTCATGATGCTGTTCGCCGTTTCTACCAAATGCATTCCGCTGAAATTTTTATTTCGTTACGGTCTCCTCGCAAACTAATGGATTTGCCTGGATCGATGAAACGCGCGTACCCCGATCAAACAATCTTTTATTGTTTTTGTACGGTTAAATGGATAAAAAAAAATAAAAACGTACACGATAGTAGGAAAAAAGTGAAGGACCGCGAATTAAAAGTCCTACTATCCGCACGTCATACCGCGGATACGGTTGATAAAATATTCAGCAACAAATTGGATATTATTCATTCATTATACGCGGTGTCCGAGATGAAAATCCGTAAATCGAATGCGTGCGGAAGCCAAGCACAGGGAAGTTTCAATCAGTGCGCCTTTCAAACAACTGAACATTATTAATCAATTGTTCACGCCAGTCATTTGGTCTTGCTGCCAAGTTAAGGAATTCAATCATTCCTCTCACAATCAGTGGCGCAAACAATACGTTACTCCTTCCGCGGATGACAGCGGAACGCTCAAAATTCGATCATCCGGGCATGAATTAATGATTTTCAATCTGCGGTTTCAATTTCGAATGACCCTTTGAACGTACAAGTGGTCCGTAATTACCTCCCTTTAGCTGACTACTCTTAAATGCGTCGGCAGTTGTTGGCGTTATTGGTTTCGCAGTGAAAAAAAGAAGGAAAAAGAAGAAATACTAGATTTAAAGCCAGAAGGCTTCGCCGCGTCCTTTTAATCCGTCGTAATTTCAGCACCGCAACGATGGAATTTCACTTTTCGTTCATCTACCCGTGCTCTACCGGTGCCTCTTTGCTGCATTTTATACGTTGCTCGTCTTGTTAAAAATTAATAGAATCGCTTGCACGGCAACTCGAGAGTTTTGCTTTATTCTTAATGAAAATGTATATCCTGTTACTTCTACCCAAGGGTACGAACTTCTCTCGTATTATAACTCAGCGTTACTCGAGACGTTGAATAAAATTTATTCCATTCCGGCAAAGTAACGAGGATACCTATCAAATCAAAAAGTCACTGCGAGAACAGCGTACGACAAGATCGCGGGATTCCAGGCACGAAAATCTACGAATAATATTACTCCTCGACATGGCGTTGTATACAAATATGCACGGGGAAAGGGAAGGGAAGGGAAGGGAAGGGATGGCAAGGGAGAAGTGAAGTAGGATCGAAGATCGTTGGTTAAGAATTAGGGCAGAGGTGCTCGAAGGTAACCCTTATTATTCCGGCAATCACGAGAACCGTTATCATCGAATGCAAAGCACCGTCCGCAGCTGTCCGCTAATAACCGTGCAAGTGCAACTGCAAACGTTTCCAGTTCGATATGTTTCGAGTGACGCAGGCCAGCCGACAAGAGATCGTTCGCGGCCGTGATTCGAGAACTAGTCCGGGCAGATCATTTGCAATTCAAAGTTTAAAAAGATAGTGCGCAGCCGCCGCCTCTGCCCGATATACCCTGCCGTTCCCCGGTCAAAACACACGATTGCAAAGTGGATGCTTTATGCCAGCTCTCTATGCAGCTTCTTCGGTTAATTTCCTTCGGCCTTTTTAAAAAATGCATCCGACACCGTGCTCTCTCGTGTTCTTTGTAGTTTACCGCGGTCCTTATGCCCTCGCATAAGCAGTCTTGTACGCTATAATTTTAGCTTGCCTCTGGAAAATCTGGTGCTTTCTCTTCCAAACGACCCATAAAGAGTCTCTTGATGCAAAATAGGTGATACTCGGTGATGTTCCCACTTTTCCATTAGCCAGGACGTCGTCATCAGGCATACTTTATCAGAGTGATCCTTGCCCGAGATTTTTCTTCGTCCTCGGGACAGGCGAAAGAAATTCAACGAGAAGTCAATTTTTTATCGGTCTTAATATCCGATATTTAGAAAGGTAGCTACGGCGGGGAGGAAGCTACCGCCAAAGGGTTGAAAGATGGCAGCAGGTTGATCTATCGGCGAACCTATAAGCTGATGAAAGAATCGAGGGTCAGTCACAGTCGTCGTTATCGTGCCTCTGCTGATAAAACCTGGCGATATCGTTGCCGTCGCCTCGGTGACGTTGTCTTTCATTAACATCCGAGGCGACCTCGCTCACGGAACCCTTTCGTAACCCCCAAACCATTTGGTTCATAGAATATGTATTAGTCGCGTATCGATCGGTTAGCGTCGATATTCTTCACGTGCTTAACGATAGCTTGTTAACGTGGCCCGAGGAGATCTTTTTGCGGATAACACACGATCATTAAAGTAATTTGCTCGGATAATTTGATCATCGGGATGGGGTACGTAAAGGTTTCGGTTGTTGCATAAATTTAGATTAGACCGTATTAACGTTCTCGGGTACGTCCATTGAGAGGGTTGCTGTTGCCCCCGGCAGTTAGGGTTCCGATCTCTTCCAAGGATCTTCCCTTCAGACTTTCCTTTATAATTGAAACTTCATACAGCTCGGTCGTTATTTGGTAAGCTCAGAGAACAGCAGCTGTTACACGGAATAACAGTGATTAACTTTTCCAACTATCGACATATTTCTTTTCGTTTTTTCATCCACGCCCACGGAAAGTTGCGAATACGCTTAGCGAACGTGAAAAGTTGGCGCAATAATAATGTTAACATTATAAACGGTTCGAAATGAGCAAAGTTTGCTCGGGGCTGCGTATATCTCTGTGTAACAGGCGTTTCGTAATGGACTTCCCTTGTACTGTAAATGGGAAACATCTTTTTCGTGGCTATAAAGTCGATAAAGAGGGAGCGTCGACGTAGCCGAGTATTCAGCCCGTTTCCGGTCGGTCCGCGGACGTATCGTTCCCCGATCACGTAGAGTCCGAAATGTTTCCACGCTGGCTTCCTCGCGAGAAAGTCAATTTCTCCCGGAGACACGAGAAACTCCATGGCGAGGGGAATTTTCGAGGAAAATTTCAACGGGAAACAGGGCGTAACGCCGTCCCTTTGTTCCAGGGATCCGATGCCGCTCGATCGGATTCAGCTGTCGAACCTTCCTCTGGAAAATAACGCGATACGAGCGAGAATCGTCAATTTTCGCCGTCTTGCAGGTTGAATTCAACGCTTGAACGTTCCCCATCTTCCGGTACGCGACAGTTCCACCGTCATTTAGAGGGAATAGACGAAGTTGAAACTTTTTTTCTCTTCTTCTTCTATCTCGTGTTCAAGCGGTGAATAATATCTCGCATATTAGGACGCACCAGGTGCAATGATCGCGAGCACGCGCTCGAACGCGAACCCAGCTACCATGTGGATATACGAAACGAACCTTGGAAACTGCTTAATATGCTATGACGCCGTGTGCTTAGCTGGCGCCTCTCTGGCCCTGGGGTCGACCTGGTCCTGGCGGAGCTCCTTGGAGGGATCCCAAGTTGCTGGGTGTGCGGTTCCTCGAATCCATGGTACGCATACTTCTTGATGCGTTAAGTACTAGTGGATCCGTAACCGATCAGCTTATTACGCTGGCTTCGTTTCTTGTTCGTAAACTTGTCCGCTAATATAGGGATTCACCACGGTCTATCCGTGTGCTTGTACATATGTTTTCAGCTTGTTCATTCGATTCCCGGGTTCGTTTTATTCGTTTCACTCTTTTTTGTTTCCTTCTTCTTCTCGTTTCGCACTTTTCGTCTCGCACTTTAAGATCGATTAGCCGCCGACTCGTGGCTTTGCGCGTTTTATTACTTATTTTAGCTCGCGATGCACGACCTGGCAGCAAGGCGGGACGTAATCGTCCGGTCCGCGACGGGACGCAATCAAGACTCGTTGGCTTTCCTCTGACGTGGAAACGAATGCACGAGCGCGTACCGTGTCGACAGAAAAACGGCCGCAGGTTTTTCTATCGGGGGCTGGATGGATATCGTCGTACACGGTGGGCGTCGGTAAACAACGTTTGAAGTGGAAATTAGCGCTTATATTAACGCGCTTTCGAGACACGGACGGTTACGTTTCCGTGGAGACCTGCGGCTTCAATCGAGCGCGTCGTCCAGCGGAGGGTAGCTCGCCACCTTTCGGCTTTCCCTCTAGTGACCCCTCAGCCGTGGCAACGATCGAGCCGAGAACGGAACTCTTTATTTTTAATTAACCGCCGGTAGCATCCTCGAACGGCAAACGCATAACCGTGCCCCGCGTTACTGCGTAATTGAACGATCCCCCGACCGGCTTCCGCGGCCGGAAAGTTTAAACTGAAATTTATCAGCGCGTTCCACTTCAGGCAAGTTTACTTCTTCCTGCCCGTGTAAGCTGGTCCTCTCGTCGTTATACCATCCCTCTTCCATCGCGTGGTTCCCGCCCTCCTCGCCTCTCCATCCTCTGGAACCCGTTCCGCTGGAGAATATCTTTCGGCCCCGTGCATCTTGCTTCGCCTGTCCATACCATTCCGTTGTCTCCCTACCGCGGGACCCGTTCCTCGACACAAATTTATAGCCGCCGGATTTATGCCGGGGTTTCTTTCGTTTTTTCTGTTTTTCCTCATGATAAACCGCGCTCGGGCCTTGCGGTAACTAACCAGCTAACTAGAGCGACGTTGATGAATGAACGAAACGACCGCGTTAAGTCGAGTCTAGTCCACCTAAGCGATTACTGATTACCCGATGGTCAATTTTTCTCCTAGGGTCTATTGCCCTTCCGCGTGATTTACCGTTTGATTTATATTCCCTCCTCTCTGGTCTGCTCAGCTACTGCTGCGTCTGCCACGGTCGTTCGACGATCCTCGATTTTAATCGCTGCGTCCAAGTATTCGGCTAAACTTGGGGGATCCTTGGGAAGGATAGCGAGGTCTCCCGTACGGTTATGCATGCGATCGCGTCGGATCCAGTACGGCACCTCGATGTTACGCTAACGCTGCCACGTTCCTAGATCTTAGAGGCGCGATCAACGCGAACCCAACCTCGTGAATACTAATGTACCCCCAGTGATTCCACTTAAACCGATTCGGTTAGCACCGCGCAAGCTGCGCTCGCTGCGACGAGTTACCGTTTTCGATCCTTTCAGGGCTGGACGAGCAATTCGACGATCGAAAGGTTACACAGAAGGGCCGCTAATCCTTTGGCCGTCACGGATACCGAGCAGCATCTCGATGGCAGGACGGAATCAGGTAAACGGCGATGAAGATTCTCGGTGTTGACGATGGGCTTAGGGCCAAGCGTAGGTGCTCTTGGTTTATGGGTGGGTTCGTTTCGCAGGTGCACGTATGGACACGCGGCCGACAGAAGATAGGAGAAATCGTTACAACGAGGAAATTCAGGTGTACGAATTGACCGGGGGCGTGGAATTGGTGCCGCTATTGACCAGCAGGCGCTATTACACGAAACCACAAAGCACTCGTCACGTTGCCACCGATGCCACGCATCCTGGATATACGATAGAATCGTACGTAGTATATTGCGTGCAAGTGAAATTTCACGTTTCCCTTTACCGTTTGCTATCGTCGATCATTTTGGTTTCCGGTAACTGTTGTTCTTTATTTCTTTCTTTTTTTCACCGTCTCTATTCGATTTCGTCTTCGTTCGGCTACGAGCAATTTGCAGTTGCCGTTTTCTCGTCAGATGCTCAAAGTTTCGTTATCACGAGGGAAACTCGACTTTGTGGGGCTGCTGCCTTTGTTTCGTCGCGCTGAATGCCTCCTTACTCGCTCGAGTATATTCTCGACGTGGCGAAAGACACATCGTATCAAAATGCGACGAACCATGAGGCTACAATGCAGGTCTGGTTAGCGTTGTTACGGTACTCGGGGGATGTAACTGCATTACAGGTAATCAACCCATTGACCTGAACTCTCTCGACCTCGACAACTTAAACCGGTGGGCCACCCGTTCGCAGCGACCCCCCTTCCTTTCGAATGTTCGTCAATGGCACAATCTGTCGCGCTGTGTGCTCGTCAACACGATTTTCCTACCAGCATCTTCATCCGCCGAACCCCGGTCCTCCTTCGTTCGAACCCGTTCTGGTAATTACACGCTGAAAAATTGCCCGAGACTGCTGCCTCGTCGAGTGTTGTCTTCCCTCCGCTGTTCACTTTCCGTTTACTTTCTCCTCCCACTTTGAAATATTACTTTTCTTCGCGGTGATTCTCCGCGATCCTGCCTCGCTCTTCGTAGCATCGTTCGGAAAGGAACGCTCCGGTCTAAGTGCACGGATAGTTTCAGAGTTTTTACTTGAGATGCACGGTTGCTCAAAGAAAAAGTCAGCCGGAAGCGAGGGGAACTTTGAATCGTGACTCGATGCCGTCTGCAACGTCTGCCGGCGTTTTACCTTCTCTTAACTCTTTCGAGGGTGGTGGCTGATTGGCCGTAAACCGTGGACCATAGTCAAAATTTCTTTCTCTCAAAGTATTCCACGGCTCCTTTCGCCGACTTTCGTTCGAACGAGTAAAGTTGTTACGAGATCTCCTTCGTCTCGGATAGCATCTCGAGGCATGCACGGAACTTTCGGTACTCGTAGTCGTATCGTCGCGATCGAATTATTCGGGATTCATTATTCCCGCGAGGAGATACCGCGCTCTTCGACGTTTCCCGGATCCGCGGCTGACTATTGATCGGCTCTTTCTACTGAAATCTATCTCTGCCGCCCTCTGTTCGAGCTTAGAGCGCGGCGCAATTTTATATCATTGCCTCTGTTTTTTTCTTACAAAATAACAAAGGAGAAAGGAGAGTGCCCAGATAGGGAAAATTCTAGGAGCGGTCGGTGTCTAATTCGTTTCGCGCCTTTGTTAACGGGAGGACACTTTTTGCGCATAATGATTCTCGAGGGAAGAATAGACATCAGAACAAAGCGCTGCTTCCACTACCACTGACGTCTCGTTTCGTTAGATCCGTGAGTACAATTTGAAAATTTGATCCAGCTCCGACAAGAATGCAGCTAGGAAGCTTTTATTACTTCCTTAGGAAAGGAGATTATAGAAGGTTACGGATAGACCATCTTCGGAAGATGTCGGAATTTTTTCTGACGTATTCTTATGTACTTTCGTTTAATTAACGAATATCCGTTACATTTTAATTACGTAGAATTTAAATATTCCACGGCTCTCGGATCGATACGTGGCAGGTAATCACTCGTTATCCTCCGTTCGGTTCTTAATGAAATAGAGAGGACGATCGTACCACGTGACGAACGAAGGGAATCCTCTAATAAGAAATGGGATCAGCTTACGTGTAGTAAGAAAATCGTATTCTCGTCAGAGTTTCCACTATTTTATCCGCGCAGCTATTAAAGGGTAGGTACACTTAACGGACTTACCGTCCCACGTAGATCTTCCGTAAGGTAACACCGCTTAGCTTATCTATTCTTACATGTTTAGACGGCTTAAGTCTCCCGCGACAGCGAGACAAGGAATTAATTTCAAATGCGCGCTTCAACCTTCCGGCTAAACCAAATGGATTCTTGTAATTTCATCCTCTTAACGGTGGCTTTTTATCGCGCGGTGATGAAACGCGAGATCTTCTAACGATATTTCTTCGCGTATTAAACGTACAAAGGTACGTTTATTTATTTATCACGGTGCGAAGCGCCGATGAAAAATGCACGCAGCTACTCGGTGCCTGGCGTAATGCCCGCGGTAAAAAGCTGAGCGTGTCTCGGAATCGATATTTCAATAATTCCCGTGGGATAGCAAAAGTTTGCATTGCGAGCAAGTTAGTCATTCCCGTGCATAGGTGGAAGCTCGGTAACAAGTACGCGCACAGTTGGCGGGCATGTTTGCTTCGTATATTATCATCGTAAAAGAAGCTGATACAGTTTCCGGCGGATCCCTGTTCTCCAGACGCTTCTCTTGCCTCTCACGGCTCCCCTTAACGTGCTTTCACATTTCATTGCGATGCTTGCCAACTTTTCGAGCGGGACGGGCCAATGAAATTTTTATGCGCACGCGGCGAGTTTATCGAACAAATGGGAGAGCATCCTTTCTTAAGGGAAAAACGGTTCCCCGGTTTCCGCGGGCGAATCCTTTCGTAGTCTAGCTAATAGCATTCGAGTGGCTTCGGCTCGCGCGAGTCAAAAGAAGCTTTTCATTTTCGAAGGAGAGAATGGATGGCATTCCGCGGAACGGTCTGACGCTGATTACGAACTGAAACAATTCCGCAACAGCGCGGCATTACCGTAAGTTTTCATACGTATCGTAATGAACGTGGCAACCATTATCCGCGCAACCGGAATCAGAAGTTAGCATCGGAATATTTATACCGACGTTTCCATTTTGTTCGCCCGGTGAAAGGATCGCGTTTGCAATCGACCGCAATTTAACCGACTGCGTTTCCACCGTTGCGCCAAGCAATTACACGCCGCAATCTTCCCCTCTATTTTTGATTCCACGTGCTCGCCGATCTCGGGCCAAAGACATTTCGAAGGCCAAGTCTCGCTTCTTTCGCCACGCAATTTTCTCGCGGTCTCGTTAGTCACGGCGGTTCTAAATTCTGTTCACCGGAAATCAGAGAGATCGTTCGGATCGAATCCGCTGGAGCTTATCCGCGCTCGGTTCTCTCGATAGATTACGAGCGGTGGGAGTGGGAGATCGCGAGTACATCGCTGAACTTGCCGAGCAGACGAGACGAAAGCGGGAGAGGGCACTGGTAAGTAAGCCGTACAACGAACGAGAAGAACAGTGGAACAACGGCTGGCGAAACGTCGAATCCGAGCTAATTGCATCGGATCTAGCTCGTATCCTACGCAATCGAAGCCAGTTAGAGGCGTGCTTATCGTGCACGGCTCTCAGCTTCTGACGGGACGATGACCAATCGAACCGAAAAGTAACGCTACCGATGCGAGTACTCGACGAGGATTCGATGATCGTTCGGTTCGATTGGTATCCGCGTGATTCAGCCGTGTTTCCGCCAGCTGTTATCCAAACGCGTGTAACTCTTGTAAAAGGATCGCTCACGTTCCAGGAGGAACGACGTATAGAGCAGGAAAGCTGTCGCAGACATTTCGATACTTGGAGAAAGTTCTGGGGTCGGCCAGGTCACGGCGCTCCCATAGATCACGCCTACCGTAACAATCTCTACAACATCCTCTACCGTTCGACTATCTATTGAATTTCCACTTGCCGCGCAGGAGGCAAGAAATCTTCCAGCGTCGCATCATCCACTTTCACCGGACGCGATGGAACAACTCCAACGGAATCCCTTCCTGTCGGAAAGAATATTAAAGCAAGTCTTCGGGGATGGATAAATAAGTGAACGATTGCTATGAAATCATCGAAGTCGGAAGGTATATACAGGATGTAACTAAAACGGAATGAAACGCTGAGAGCCGTGTAATCCAGGAAGCGGCGCGTAGTGTATAATTAATTGACAGCGTAAAGCGTAGAAATAACGGTAGAGTAGATGGTGACGAAAGGTAGAGGGTAACAAGAATTTAGGAATACGTTTCCAGCAATTTTTCGTGGAACGTACTTTAATACTCTGTACGCGCGTACGTGCGTACTTACTGTAGGCAGAGGCTTTAAATTTTCCAGCGAGAACCTGGGTCGAGTCAGTTGCGCTTCGAACTTTGATATAGTCGTAGATATAAGAAACCTCTGAATGTTCAACCGATCGACTATCCTAGTTATCGTTCCTCTGTAACAAATGGAATTAATATTCTATTCGCTGGTGAGACCATCGGCCATCGGGAATCGCCAACGCGGAGAGACCTCTCCCGATCGAGAGTTAAAAGAACGATTTCGACCGTCCGTAGAAATATATGGGACAGCAATCAGTACGAATGGCTTGGGGAAAGTAACACACGAGTCGAGTAGAGGAACGTGTCGGGCGAGCTATTAAATTTCATGGACAGCCCTCCAAGAATACGGTGGAGCGTTTGATAAAGGGGTAGTGGTGGTACGATTGACCAGCCTCAAAGGAGCAATCTCGGGAGAACGTGACCGGCTCGTCGTGCCCATGGTTTTCAAATTCCACGAGCATCAAGGAACAACGCAATTTGAATATATTTGCGCGGCTGTGCGTGCGCGTGTGCGCCAGATAGAGTCTGTTCAGCTCGTCGAACTCGTCAAGAGAGATGTCCCTTGTTACGCTCGGTCCGCTGTCCTGAAAAACTTTATTGGTTACTTCGGTTCACGGGCATCAAAGAACGAAAGCCGGCAGATGGGCGAAGAACGGGAGGAGAAACAGCCGTGGCTCGTAAAACAGTTTGCAATATCGCGTGCCATGCTAAACGGGGCGAAGCGGCCGTGCGTTTGAACGCAACGTTCAAACATCTGCGCTGTTTCATAATATTTCAGGGGAAATGCTCGATGAAAGTTCAGGTTGAAGTGCCCATGGACCCGGTATCCGCGGTCCAACGAAATTGCGTTTAAAGGGATTGGAACGAATGAAATTGTTTAAAGCATCAGAGATTCCTTTATTTTCATTTACCAAAAGGTATCGCGACGCGCGCACCAGTTCCACGGTCTCGCTCTCACGTCCCGCGGCACATGATTCCTCCGGGTCCCTGTATTTCTTGGCGAAATATATTAACCCAACGAAAACAGTTTAGCAACGTGAAATTTAGTGGACGAGACGGCGCGTGAATAACAGTGGTCGTGTCTTTTTGTTAGAAATTACTGCCGTCGAAGTTATGCATAGGAACCACGAACGCGAGCTTTCCGCTAAACTATGTAATAAATAAAGGGAATATTCGATTACACGTGGTACCTTCTTTTCATCGATCGGCAACATGCTAATTAAATGTTAATTAGCAGGACGGAGCGGAGCCTAATGGCGGAGGGTAGACGCGGACACGTTCACCTCTAATGGACGTCGCCAATTTAATTCCGATGTTGTCGGCGTACGGTGCAGTTTGTATTTCAAAACGCGCACCTTTGTCCCGTCCTCGGGCACAGCGGATGCCACCTACGGTTTCATCCTTTCGCAGCCGCGCCCTCCGCCCCCCTGGAACGTTACGAAAATCCAGGGTTGTCGCGCATCTTCCTGGTTACGATCCCGCCGTCCGAGCCGCAGCCACCGCCGTCCGAAAGCTACGCTTCGCCCCATTGTCTGACTATTGTGTCCCGTTACCGCTGTGTGTCCGTTCGTTTGTATAAGAGTGATTCATTTTCCGCGAAATATCAGTTCCTGCGCCCCATGAATTGCGACTCGCGTACGGCCGCGTAAAACCGCCCGCGCGTTACACCCAGCCGCCCTATCCTCCCTTCGGCGAGCCCACCGCGTTCCGCCGGTGTTCAGCCCTTTTCCTCCCGCCCGTCCTCCTATTCCCCGTCGTTTATTCGTTTCTGGCTGCCATCGCGGAGCGCATTGTCGCGAAATTGGGTCGGTCGCCACGGTGTTGCCTGAAATGAGATACGTGGCTAGTGCCGGTGTCGGCGAAAATTGGTCATCGCTGCCTCGTTCCCTCGGACCTTCCTCCCGCCACCACCCACCACCTATTTTTTTCCCTTCCTTCTGCGTACGCTGTTTGACGCGTATTTAGAGACCGGAGTTTCTGTTTGTAGAAACAGAAAAACATCGCCGTTCCTTCCGGTTGGTTGTTTGCGGGGACTCTTTAATTTCCGGCTTTGCTTTCGGGCAGAATCGAATCGCCGCTTCGAATCGCTCGTACCCACTTTTCTTTGCCATTCCACCCTTGGACAGAGTCGGCGCGCGGCAGCCCTGAAATAAGATATTAACGAAATGAAATGTTACGGTTTTTGTTTTGATGGTGAAACGTGCGAATGTGTATGACCAATGCGTATTGTAATTTTAGGGAAAAGGGATACTACCCTCGAGTGTGCCGAATGGATGAAACAGTTCAGCAGTTCCTCCACTTGTCATCGATATGCAACCAGTTCTCCCCTATGGCTCCTTATCCATATTCCATCTGGCCCAGCACCTCACGGATGTCCGTATCACGGTATGAAAGGCTGCGCGTGTGAATTTTACTCGTTCGCGACGCTTTTCGTTTATGGAAACACGGTCGAATCAGTAGTGCGCGTTTTACGAGTGACTGTGCGCGTGTGATGAACGTGTGTGTGTGTGTGCGCATCTTTTTCCATTAAGCGGGAATTCTGGATACAAACGGATACTCCTCGAATCATCGGACCAAGATCGCGAAGCTGCAGTCTGCGAACGGTGAGTGAGAACCCTCTTGTTTCTTAATATCCGGCGGATAATTGTTCCAGCGCTTGTTAAAACGCAGATAAACATCGATAATTAATCGACGACAAATAAGTCGAGAGGTGGACAAATTTATTAGTAGCCAGCAACTAAGCCAAACTTTCGTTTGCCAACGCGGAGCCCCGCGAACGCGCTCGAATAATTTCGTCTCGCGCAAAGATACGTGACCGTGCAAGCGGCGGAAAAATTTCAGTCCCATCCGACGATGAGTCCGATGATTAACAGCCCGGCCATAACGAGCGCATCGGTCCTACTTAATTAGAGATCGGATAATTTATGCGGGCAACGTGTTCCACGCTCTTTTCTTCCTTTGTAGCTCGGTAGACTTTACGCTTTTATTTTTCATCGCTAATTGCTCCGCGCCTTTAAGAGAAGTACAATAAATTCCTGTCTCACGGTACATCCCCGTGCAGACACTGGGATTAATTGTGTTTTCGCTATCTTTTCGTTCAGGCGCTAGTCACGAGCGTTAGTAGGTTCGATTTCATGGCAGAGTCGTCGACGATAAATACAACTAAAGGATTGATCCGCTCGAATATATATATATATATATTGTTTCCCCATCGGCGCCAAGTAGACAGCTAAAAAGCTACTCCCCTCCTTCTCTGCAAATACGTGAAAACTATCTTAAAGGCGTTCCGAATTTCAAGCGTCGGATACGCGAGCTGAAAATAAGTCTATCGAATCGCGATTCCGCTCGCCCGGCACCTTTTTCACTTCCACCCTGGCACGGGATCGATCTTCGTCGCGGCGCGATCTCCTTCGAAATCGCTTTTCCCAACGGGACTACCGCCGGCGGCGATAATTGATTTTACAAGTTCCAGCCGGCGGAGCCTTTTCTGTCTGTTTGTAAATCGCCGGCACCGGGCGTGAGCGATAGTTCGCGAAATCGCAGAACTTTCGCCGGCACGCGGAGCCCATACCGACGAGGGGTGCCTCGCGCTCCGCGCGGGTAGAACCGTAATATTTGTTCGCCACAGTTCCATCGTTCGATTCCAGCTTTATGCAGACGAACACGGTACCATGATCGATCGCTATTGTTTGGTAACCTACCATTCGGATTAAATTTCATCCCATCAAATTGCAAAGAATCGCGTTCGAATAATCTCGTTCGGTAAAATAACATTGTAATTGCGGGAGAAAAATTGGAATCGGTGCCCGCGTCGCGGCCACAGTGTTTGTATATAGCGGTGTCCTCCTCTTTTCGAATTTTCCACACAGACTGAAATGGCGCGTCGCGCGAAAAGATTTGACCGAAACGAACCAGTTCGGACGCGCGCGTGCATCCTTGTCGCCGGACGGAACGAATATTATTTCGGAAAATGTAAATTCTAATTTCGCGGGTGTTCAAGCGCGGTGATAAACGCGACTGGGCGAGTGTAAATTATGGGTGGCAACGATCGTTTGGCCGACGGTACACGGTATACGCGTGCACACGTCTTTCGTGGCGGCTAGGAGCTCTGGCGCGCGTCACGGGGGCACGCCCGGTGAATTTGAATTTCGACACGGCCCTGATTCCGATTCTCATCTCCGCTCGTCGGCTTCACGTTCGCCCATTTGTCTTCGTAGCCCACGGTAACTTTGTCGGGCCGGGAACCACGTTTGCGTCACAGAGGCGGCCGCCCCGTTCGCCATTTTTATCGAGTTTGCCAGTGAAACCGTGATTCAAGTAGAATACGAGCCGTGGTCCGGGATCGCGAGGAATGCCGTTCAATTGAATTTTAGTTAGAACGCCGCGTGTTCCGCGATCGATGCCGTTCATCATCCGTGGCCAGCGCCCTTAACTCCTTGGAATTTGATTAATTCTCGAGGAAATCCGAGAGGAAGGGAAAAAGTTGGATCGATTACTCCTTCGCCTCATTGTTTCTAAATAACTCTATTATAGTTACACCTTTAGGGGGGGAGCGAATTCGCGATTTAGAGGTCCGTTAGGGAATCGAAATCTCAGCGGAGTTCCAGATCAAACTTGAGGACAAATTGGTATTAAATTCGAGGAACTTCCTGCGCCCAGAACCACGCTGTATTGATTTGAAAATTCACCGACCGTCCCCGGTTCTTGCCGCGCTCCTTGAAACGTTAAAAACGAATGCACGGTGGGTAATCCCGTTCCGATGCGGAAAGAGGTTCACCGCTCTCGCCGTTTTTGTTCCCGCATCGATGCATGAAATATCGAGGGAGCCGATGCTTTTCCGTATATCGAGGGTTATTCAATGAACTGGCGTTCAACGACGTCTCCGCGGCGGGCTACTCCTTACGGATGCGCACTCTTCCGCGTGCAACCTACCGTCGATAAAACGTCTTACTCTAAATAAAAGGAAGAATAGCGTGCGCGGCGAGAACGCTTCGACCGTAGGTTCGCTAACGTAATTTTCGAACTGTTCCGGCTGTTATTCACGCGTTGCTCGGATGATGGAAATTCGAACAGGGCTGATTAAAAGCGCGTGTGTAGGCGTGCGTACGCCGAAATGCGAGACAAAAGATCGCCGATGAACCGGGGGAAGGAACGTAGGATGGAATCGAACGGTACGCACCCGCATGGATTGCGACAATTTGCAGGCTATTAAACCGGGCAATCGATGCGATTCGATATGTCGTTGTATGACAGTTATCGTTGAGAGCGTTGATGACCAGAAACTGATGGCCGGGGGACGCTTCAGCGCAGAAAACGGTGATCAAGCACCGGGATTGTAATATCGATCGGCCGAATTTTTCGTTTCGACGTTCGTTTACCCCGAATTTGATATTTCCCAGCCGGCGAGCTGCGAACAACGGTTGTGTAAATATAAAAGGAATACGGAACGTTGAGCGCGCTTTCGCTGGTGCAGCGGGAAGAAAATTGCGCGTCGGGGGGGTGGGAGAAAAAAAAAAAGCGCAGCGACGAGGGAAAGAATCGCGTTACAGGAATTTCATCGAGCCAAACGTTCACCGCCTGTTATTTAACCACCGCCATGGAAAACACTCGCCATGGTTTTGTTCAAATTACTTTAAGCCGGGCGCACACCCGAGACACGAGTTATTCCCGGCATTCCGCGTAACGCGATGCGTTCCACGATCAATTTATCCCGACGAACAGCCGAATTTCCCCGGTACTCCGTAAGGGCAGCAATTTTCACGCTTTACGGCGGACGGCTGTTTCGGATCGTTGAAACTTATTTATTCGGGCGCAAGGAAAACTACTTGCAGCCCGAAATTTTTCTATCACGCTCTGAAATTTCTCGGAAAATCGTGTCGCCACTTCCGCGTGCACGAATGAAACATCGACGCTTTCATCGTAGCAACGCCAGGAGAATCGAACGTTCGATTGAAACGATTTCTATGTTCCAGTTGCGAGCGTAATTACCGAAAGACGAGACTACTATCGTAAATGGATTGCCACGATCGACTGAAATCGAATCGTATAATTCTGATTCGTGACATTAGCTAGAAATCGCGAATACGGTGCTCGCGCGATGCTTCTCTCACGGTTAAATTTAATGCGGTTCAATTTAAATATGACACATGGGTAGTTTTTCCATTTCGAAAGCTGGCGTTTTAAAAGGTAATTGGCGAAATGCATGCCCGGGGTGTATACGATTTATCGAACATGCAGATCAGCGCGTATATGGTGAAATGCGTTAAGCTTTATTAGAGGTAACAAAAATGGTGTACGCGTTCGAAGACACTTTCCGCGCGGCAGTAATTCGATATCTGCGAATACCAGAAACCCTTTCGTTGCGAAATGGTGAAATGTTGCAGCGAAACGTCCTCTAATGGCTCCCGAAGTGCGTTTCGTCCGTGATTTGAATTTCGCTCGAACAATGCGAATAAATTTCGCTCGGCTAAGATGGCGAGCGGAAGCCAGTATTTCGCGTTTGACCTGATTTCATCACGGTTATCATAATTCACGGGAATCGCGCATCATTTCAATTTACAGTACAGCGGAGAATCTCGCGTTTAATCTCCATCCGTAAACGCAGGATTATTGTTTGCGAAATTATCCGAACGTATGGACATACTTTATGCATGTTGCGATCGTAACGAGAAAGACAAAAAAGAAAAATGCGGCAGAGAGAAGAGAAGAGAGGGAGAGGAAAGAAAGGAGGGAGAGGGAGAGAAAGTGGAGGCAGTGGAAAAAAACAGGTCAAAGAACGGGGAAGGTTAAAAGAGAGGGAGAAACACAATTCCCCGTTTGACGATGCAAAGCCAGCGATGTTATATTAAAAACTATTCCGTTGAAACATTTCGCCCCAGGGATAATAATATTTAGTTGTCTATTACGCAGCGCACGGTCGATGTGCCGATTATGCGCCCCACCGAAGATATTGTACCCGAGAGGAAATTAAACGAAATAAAATCCACGGCTACCACTCGTCGGATCGTTCGAGTCGAGATCCAGAAAAAAAGGGAAAAATAAAGATAAAAGAAGAGAAAAAGGAAGCTTCGAAAATCGCTCGTCGATATTTGAATCGACGTAGTCGCACGATCGCTTAGAGTCGAATGCAATTAACGAGCAGCGTTATATTTTTGGCGTGCTGCATCTCGCGATTGGCCCGGTTTCGACGGAGAATTTATGGAAAATACAATCGCTCGTTATCGTTTCTCGTCAGTTTTCGAAACGCGAACTGTCGATATCGCGAGGATATCGCGGGTCATTCCATTATTTGGAAATAAAGCTCGGACGAGTTGGTCGTCGAGCAGAATCCGCTCGAGAGGGTACGTATCGACGGTTTCTAAACGGGCAATTTTCACGGCAAGGGTTGTTTGCGAATCGTCGATCGTATCGCTGGGCAGCCGGTATGCGCGCGAAACCCGGACGTTTAAATTCCTTTAGAGGCCGAACTGTTGGCCGTTTCGCGTTTCACAGGGAACCGTTCGACGCGTTCGTGAAATATTACCAACTCGGCACTCCCAGCCGCTCCCAGGTTAACGGGGGCTCGCAACAGACCCCCGAGCATAACTGAGGCGAGATCGAACCCGGTCGAAGTAGAAAAAGAACGAGTTGTTCGGGCAATGAAACGCAATTATTTGCGAACCACCGAGCCAAATCAACATCGTCAGGCTATAGATAGTAGGGCGAGTCGAATTCCCGGGATTCTGTCTATCGGCAGCTCCGAGTCCCAGTTCCCATCGACGGAACACGACGCCTGGAAACGTTGCATGTAACAACGTTTCCAACCGGGAGCCCAGCATTTCAACCAGGATCGAATCCCGTCTTACAGCGGAAGGGTAATTCCGTTCGCTGGGACTTAATCGCGGCAAAGCACGTGCTGCAACCGAAACAACATCTACCCAGCTTGAATTCGAAGGGATCGACCACTCTCCGACGACTCTCGTCCCTCCGCCGCCGCTCCCCGGCTGTCTGTCTGTCTCGTCTCCGAGGCGTCGAACGGAAGGGCGGGCCATCGATCAAATTCGAGGAATCTAACTTGTCGCTGGTGTCGGTGAAACTTCGGAAGTCGGTGCGAAATTCAAAGCTCTGAACCGAACTAATACACTTAACGGGGCAAAACTGAGGGGGTGGTTGCCGTAACGGGGGAGCGAAGATTGTCTGGTTTCTAACGGTAAACTGACAGCAGCCTCGAGACTGTAATCAGTCTTCGCTCGATGCTGATTTCGTGGTTCCAGTTTTCCGATTGCTGGGTAATCCGGTTTGCGGGGATCCAGCGGCCGCGTTAATTACCCGATTCGAGTTTGATCTCGCGGCGAGAAAGAGCGCGCGGTTGCTTCGATATTCTTGCTACGTCCGAGTTTTCCAGGCACCCAGGCAAAACTCGAATCGCACCGATCGAAATCGGGAACGCGATAAACGGTCGAAGTACGTGATTTCGAACGAGGCCGCGTAATCTCACCCGGAGGAGGCCTCTCAGTCAGCCAGCCAGCGGAAAAGTCCCGGGACGTAATCGTGATTCGAAGGGAGAAGAGTAATTCGGTATCGAAACGGCGAGCGGACGAGACATCGATCGGTTGGTCGTCGAGCAGCAGCTAACCGAGTTGGCGTCGAACACGGCCCGACGCCGAAGACAATCGCGCGTTGCATCCGTTCGTTCCCTCTGCGGTTCGAGGATTCTTTCCGAGAGAAGTTCCAACCTCTCCGGCGAAAACAAAGGACGTTTGAAAAAGTTTCCCAGAGTTTTTCACGTCCGACGGGAGAAATCCGAACGAGAGCTCGCTAATTTCATCGCACGCGCTGGCTCGTGAAAATAAGTAGCCGACTTTGCCGGCTATTTTTTACCCATCCCAGAGAAGGGGCGAATCTATGTGTATATCGTATATATCGCGACGGGACGATCGATTTCCTGAGCCGGGTAAATATTCTACGATGTCAAGGGGCGGTTCATCAAAATTTCATCGACGAGGAGGGATAATATGTGACGCTCGGAGGTATCGTTATTTTCGTCGCGCCATGTCGAGATAGTTGTAGATCTTGGTATCGGGCGATGCTTCTATCGGCTCGTTTCTATTCAGCCCGGCTGGCACGATAGACCGGCTTATTCGTGCTTCGACCAAGTTCGGATCAAGCGATTAAGGCCGACCTCAAACCGGGATCAACCCACGGTTACCGGTATAATTGGTACTCGCTTGAATTTTTATGAGATACGAGGGAACGCCTCGAGCTTAGTCGAGTCTTGTTCGCATCGTAACAAACGGAACAGAAGAAACGACACGTTCAGACGGGGAAAAACTACGACTTCTTGGAACCACGGCTGCAATTTCCCAGTGAAACGAACGCGTTATTTTCAAACGGTCTCGTTAAATCGCGTGTTATGTTGCCTCGCAAAGCAAATTCCCGGTTTTAAAAACGCGCGGAGCACGATGGCTTAAACAGTTTCAATTTGCGTTAAATGCGATGCCGCGGCTGGTTTTTCTTTGAAAGTAACTCCTCGCGCTTTTACTTGCTTTAATCTGTATAGATCTTGTTGTAACAGACGCGCTGTGTTTTAACCTGTTTCCACTCTCGACTTTCCGTGCGACGCGACGCTTCTAAAGCACAACGACTCGAGTGGGTTTCTTCCGACGCTGTTTCCCGATTCCCCCTGTCGCGCGTCCTCTCGCCGCGCAATCCAAACCTGGTTGCTTGTCCCGCGGCCTTTCACCGTAAGCGCTTCTAACAACATTGCAATTTCACCGCGAGTTTCGCGCAGCTACACGTGTCTAAATAAACCGAGAGATACCAGCGTACACGAAATCGAATCCGAGTCGAAATCGGTGGATGCTCCTCTGCGCGGTCCATCCGATTGCGGGATCACCCCTCCAGAAATCTGAAATCCGTCCTTCTGCTCGCGAGACCGTCGTGCTCGAGCAATCGAGCACAGCTCTCGACTCTCTTGACACTGTCGGTGCATTTTTCGCGCGCGGCATCCGCGCATTTGAACGTATAGCCACGATTAATGATCCCCATTTGGAACGCGGCGGCACAGAATGGTGGCCGACCGATGAAGCGCCGCGTCAAACGAGATTAAAGAGCGAAACGAGAGACGTTTGGACAGGTCTATCAGTCGAGAAAAATATGTACACTGGCCGTGATTTTCGTGCCAGTTTTTGCCCGTTTATTTCGCGCAATTTCCCTTCCTCCCGCTTCCCCTCATCCTTTCTCCCGCCATTCATTTCGATCGTACAACTTTACGATTTCCGATCGATCGAACTCGGGAACACCTTGGGATTCGGGAGGAATAAAATATAGGTTAATCAGCGAGAAATATAGCAGAGAGTACGGGGGTGAGTGAGATTTTTCGCGGAGACGTTGGAGAATTTATACGGGGCCAGGAAGAATCCGGTTCGAGTTGCAGATATTCCTACGCCCCGTTTATTTCTGGGATTCCAAAGGTCCACGATGTTTCAGGCGTCTTTCTTCACGAGTGTTCGCCGCGGACTTTTACGGAATTCTTCTCTCGTATTCTCCGTTCTGTGCTGCGTTAGAGGGATTCGCGCGAACCTGTTGAACAAATAACGTGTAAACAGAAATGACAACTTATGGGATTGAACACCGCACCCTCCTTAGCTAAATCGTTCTACGAAGCGCACGAGATATCGGCGGATAGAACGTTCTAGCTAAACGAGAGGCGACAGATAAGTAGAAGCGCGAAGAAGGTGGTTAGAAAAGAATTTGCATTTTTATTACAGTGACGTACGTACGTATATGTTACAGTAGTACACAGTGTGTGGTACATCTGAGATCCGTCGCGATGCAATTACAAACATCGACGATGCAGAAGCGCGGATCCTACTCCGTTACCTCCGTTCAGAGCAGAGGTTTACTCTTCGCCGCTTGGACTGCAATTCGCTGGATGTTACGCGTCGCGGGGATCTAATTTCCAATGTATTCCTGATAACATCCGTGTGTGGTTAGCCTATGGTACATAGCAAAGAGACGAGAACGCTCGTCTCGAGGAGTCGCGGGTACGGGTGTCCCGATGTGACGAAGGGACGCTATCGAATCGGGAATCGCCACCTCGAAGGTATCGTCGTCGACGAAAACCCGCGCACTCTCTCTCTCTCTCTCTCTCTCTCTCTCTCTCTCTCTCTCTCTCTCTCCCTCTCTCTGGGCTTGATTCGCTCCTACTAGGTCGGGCCAAGCGGAATCGATGCGCTTTCGATCCTAATTGAACTACGTATCGCTAAATGATGAACCCTTCGAAACAGTTCACATCCTATGTACAATAGAAACGCGGCACGTTGCCATTGGCGGCCCCGAGCGATCCCTGAACGACACGCGCGCCCTGTTTCATCGCTCGACCGGCGAACAGCGAGCGGGTCCGATCCAAGAATGCACTTGCGCGAAACGACGCGTCGCATTGTCCGTGTTGCAGAGGGGAAGCCCGGTTTGCCGGGCCATTTAGAAAACACAATGCACCGATGCGCCGTTCCGCGTGTCCGAACGCGCGCCGCTACCGCGACGACGCTCGCTCGTAAATCGCTCGGAGGACGTGACGGTGCCGCGTGACAAACTTCTCCGCTGATCGTCCGTGGTACCGTTTCGCGGGACAACTCGCACTGAACACGCACTCGCCGGCCGCGCTGCCTCCTCGCGGCTCGCCGGCTAAAGCTACATCGAGAGTAAAGTATTAAGATCCGTAGAAAATCACATATAAAATGCTCGGTTAACTAGATCGATCGTTCACTTGGCATTGTTCGCGCGCGCCACGGCGCGCGTCGATTGGCTGGTTTCGCGACGCTCGCGTCGCGATTCGTTGGAAATCTTCGTTCCTCGTTGATCGTCCCTCGGACGAGGGGTCGTTAGGCTGATGGATCGCGAGAGGGTGTGAAAAACTACCGCGAGTCGCGAGTGTTTCGCGTTCGACGACAGACCGCAGACGGTGAGTGGAACCGGGCCGGCTGGGTCTGCTCAAACGTTCGAAACCTCCACGAGTCGGGAGTTTTTTGGCTTGTCTCATACGTTCAGGTTCGTGTTCCCCATGTTGTTGACGAAGTTCGAGTGTTGCCCCTCCTGGCTGACCTGGCTGGCCTGTCTGGCGGCGTGCCCGGCCTCCCCGCTCTGTATGCTGAAGTGCCTGTAGGAAATGTACTCCGGTGGGATCGGTTGGTCCCGTTTCACCGTCTCCCGTTGCTTCTTCACCTTGAGATACCCGAGGACGGACACGAGTAGCAGGAAGACGACGAATCCCATGCAGCAGCCGACGATCAGGCCCAGACGCCTGGTCAGGAAGCTGCTGACGCTACCGACGTCGCCCATCGACGATCCGTCGCTGCTGATCACCGCGTCCGGTGCCTCGAGGGTCTTCACCTCGGTGCAACGGCTGGTGGACGAGTCGACCATTTGCGTGTCTGACGATGGTTCGAACGTCTCGTGGTTCGAGAAGTTGAACTGGTCCACCGTGTCCTCTTCGAGGCGTTGGTTCATCCAATTGCCCAAACCGAACACGCAGATCAGGTAGCGGGTGTTCGGAGACAGCTTCGACAGTTTCGTGGATCGTGAATTCGGCTCGAGGATCTTCGCTCGTATCTGAAACTTATTAACGATCGCGGGGAAAAACGCGTCGGTGTCGTTAAAACGGTCGAGCATCGGATAGGTGTTTAAGAACGCGGGAAGGGCGGAAAAGAGTTCGTACTACCTCCTCGACGTCCTCCACGGTGTGGTAGGCCACCTGGTAGCCGCGAATACCCGAGTGATTTCTGCTCTGCCACGATACGAGAACGGAGAACGGTTGGATGTCCTGAATGGCCAGTTTCAAGACGAGGGGGGCAGAGCAGAAAGCGTGCGGGTCCAGCTCGAGGAACACCAACCCCCTCAGTTCCGGTGGCTGTTGGCACCTGAGCAATCCGCTGTCCACGTCGTTCATTCGCAATCCGCCTCCTCGATTCCGACCCACCCCGCCGCCCACCAGCTTCTGATGATCTCGCAGCCATTCCCAGAGCTCTTGGGACTCGCAGTCGCAATGCAGCGGATTCTCTGTAGCCGAAAGAAAGTTTAACGCTCGCGACGCGCAGCGATCAGAAAAGAAAAGCGGGTAACGATATCGACGAGAGTTACCTTCGGCGCGCAGGCTTCGTATTTGCGTCTCGAGCGGTCGAAAGGCGTTCAGTGGTAAATTCGCTAAATAATTCCTACTAAGATCGAGGATTCGCAACTTCTTCAATGGCTTGAACGCGTCCGGTGAAATTGAGGATATCCAGTTCCCGTAGAGATGAAGCTCGGCCAGATTCTCCAGATGCTGGAACGTACTTTTACCGACACCGCTGATCTGATTGTACGATAGATCGAGCACCTGGAGAGCCTTCAAGTCCGGCGGGAAGTCCTCCAGTTCTTTCAGACGATTGTGCGTGAGATTCAGTAGCCTGAGATGCTCCAGGCCCTTCAGTCTCTCTTGTGGCAACAGCTCCAACTCGTTCATGCTCAGGTCCAAGGTCAGCAGCTCGAGCAGGCTTCGAAACGCGCTAGGCGACACCCTCGAGATCATGTTGTTGCCCATGAACAGATGCATCAACGCTGGGAACGCTTCGAAGTCCTGGCTGGTGACGATCGTTAGATTCGTTCCGGATATGTGTATCTCTTGCAGAGCGGGATATCTGGCCTTGGAACTGATCTCGTGTATCCTGACCAGAGGATTGGCAGTGATGTTCAGCCAGGCCAGGTTCGGAATATTCTGCGCGGACAGGGCGACCGCGGGTATCTGGTGGAATTTGTTCGCGGCGAGTTCGACCTTGCGGAGGAAGTTCGAGCGGGCGAAGAAGTTCGCCGGGAGGGCGGTTAGGTGATTGTGGCTGAGGTCCACCGATATCAGCCGTGAGAAATTGACGCCGGCGAACCCCGAAAGGGACATGACGTAGTTACCGCGCAGATCGAGTTCCTGGAGGCTGGTCAGTCCGTTCAGCCGTGAAACGTCCACGTTCAGGATCACGTTGTTCGCCAGCGAGAGGAACTCGATCGTGGTGGCGTTAGTGAACACATCGTACGGTATCTCCTGGAATCTGTTTCCGTCCAATCTGACCTCTTTCAACGAGTCCAAACCGAGGAACAGCAGCCCGGGTAGCATTCGAAGCAGATTGTTGCTCAGGAAAAGTTTGCCGAGATTCTTGTTCTTCGAGAATATCTCCGGCGGCATTCTGTAAAGCTGAGACGAGTCCATGGCCAGATGTTGGAGGGACGGCAGTCCGTCCAACGAGTTCCCGTTGATCTGGCTGAAATTGTTGTAGGATATCCTCAAGACCCTCAGTCCCGGGATGTCGAGGCGATCCAACGCGGAGGCGGTCAGGTGGTTGTGGTCCAAGTTCAATTCGTAGAGGTTGTTCAGTCCCCTGAATGCCCCGTTCTCGATCACGCTGACGGTGCAGTTCTTCAGGTTCAACGTTCTGATCGGCAGACCCTCTTGGAAGATCTTGTCGTGCAGCACGTTCAAATGATTGTTGGCCAGGTCGAGGACACGGAGCCGTTTCAGAGCGGTCAACGAGTACGGGTCCAAGCGTCGCAGGCCATTGTCCTGTAGGTAAAGCTCCTCGAGCTCGTGCAGCTCCGAGAAAGTTCTCGCTGTCACGTGGCTCAAGCGATTCATGCTCAGCTCGAGGAACTTGAGCGCCTGCATCGGCTGAAAGGCCGTGTCCTCGATTCTCGAGATGGAGTTATTCGTCAGATATAATCGCTCGACCAGCAACAGGTCCCGGAACAACGGCGCCTGGAGCCGGGTTAATCTGTTGTGGCCGAGCCACATGATTCTGACGGACGCTTGCCCTCTTAAAGAGTCATTGTGCAGGACACCGAGGCCGTTGTTGTCTAATTGAATAGAGACCAACGAGCTGCCGCTGTTCCCGTTTTGTCCCACGTCGTTCGACACTTGAAACACGTCGCCCAACACCGCCAGTAGATTACCCTGAAGGTTCACGTGCTGCAGGCTGTGCAGGGACCTCAGGGCGCCCGTTTCCATGTCGGTTATCGCGTTGTTCTGCAGATGCAGCTCCAACAGAGACGGCAGAGGCGCGAAGACGCCCCGTTTCACTTCCGTAATCTGATTGTCCTGGAGCCGCAGCTCTTTCAACGACTTCGCCTTCGCGAACGTCCCGACTTCCAGCTCGCGAATGTTGTTACCGTCCAGCGACAACGTGGATAGGTTCTCGCAGTGCTCGAGAAAGTCTCGCGGCACCTTCTCGATGTAGTTCCCGCTCAAATGTAGCTGCGCGAGTTGGCTCAACGTGGCCAGACCCCTCGCGTCGATCCTTCTGATCGCGTTCTGCTGGAGATACACCACCGACAAACTCGTGCTGCCTGCGAACGTCTCCGCCGGTATCTCGAGAATGTTGTTCTCCGCCAGGAACAGCTCCTTCAACTCGGGCAACTTGGAGAACACGCCGCGGATGTAATGGATGTGATTGTGGCTGAGATCGATCGACCGTAGCCTCTGGTTCGCTCTGAACGTCGACACGTCCAGCGACACGATCTTGTTGTGGCTCAGATCGATCGACTCGAGATCGATCAACGATATGAACGCGTCCTTGTCGACGAACTCGACCGCGTTGTAGTAGAGCGACAACGTTTTCAGGGACGGACAGCACCGGAAGCAATTCAACGGGATCTTCTTGAAATTGTTGCTGCTCAGATCGAGAAAGTTGAGGGCGTCCAGCCTCGAGTAGCCGTCTTCCGGTAGCTCGGACACCTCGTTCCAGGCGAGTCTCAGCGACGTCAGATGTTCCAACCTTCTCAGCGAAGTCATGGGGAACACTCTGATCTTGTTCTCGGCCAGATCCAGGTCCGTCAGGGTCTCCTCGAGGCCGGCGAACGCGTACTCCGATATTTTTATTATCTGATTACCCTTCAAGTTCAGCTTGATCAGGGAGAGCCCGTAAAAGCTGTAGCTGGGCAGCTCGTGCACCAGATTCGTCTCCAAGTTGAGCGCCTTCAGCGAGCTGAGGGTCGCCATCGCCTTCTGCGGCACGTGGGGCAGTCGACCGGACACCAGTGCCAACGATTCCAGACTTTTGCTCAGCCGTTTGAACGCGTCCTCGCTTATCTCGCGGATCGCCGAATGGGATATCTGCAGATGCCTGATCTGAGAGCCGGCTGGGAAAGCGGCTGCTCGCAGTTCCTCCACCTTTCTGTCTAGCTCGTAAACGCTTAGCGATTGAACTATCGCTCCTGGAACAACGACGGGAAACATGATTTTTTTCCGTAGGAAAACACGCGACTCGAGAACGACCGCTTAAATACGAGGACACAGTCCCTGAACGTACTCGGACAATTACATCAGCCGCGTTGAACGCGGTCTCCGGTCAGGAGAAAGGACAGGAAAATCCCGTCCGGCGGAAACGAAATCCCTTGTTTGTCCGAACGCGTATTCCATCCCGTCATAAAGCATGCCCGTATATATATATATGTGTATGTATATATGTACGCGAGTACATGCAGAGGTACATACCTTCCCCATCAGCGGCGTGTATTACACCGGACAAAGCGGTCCTGAGGGACTCCTCGGTGGCCCCGGTGCATTCCAGGAACAGTTCGTCCTCGAAATTGTAGCAAGGACAGCCGGGTATCGTGTCTGGCGGCGGGCACTTGGCGCTCCTTGTCTCCTGGGCCGCCATGCAGGCCGCCAACACCACCGAATAGATCAAACGAAAGTCCCACCACTTGCGTCTCGTCCGCGGCCACGTCGTCCACATATTAATATTATCGCGCCGCTCCGTTCCCGGCTCGTCCCGATCCGCTCATCGTTTCTCGCGACGACCCTCGGTGTTGTTTCCGCGCCCCTGTAAAACGAGCATCGATGACACTTTGTTCATCAGCGATCGTTAAATAACAGCTGTCGAAATATTGGACGAAGATCGTTACGAGAGGTAACGGTTAGCGTGCGCGTACGGTGGCTCGAAGCCAAACATCGTCGCGAGGCTGATTTCCGTTTTTCACGCGTCGCGTTTGCTCTCGCACGCAGACTGGGGTTGATCGCCCCGCAAATGGCGGGTTAACCGTTCCTGTCGCGTGCTACGCGACGTCGGATACATTCGCGGGACCCGTGTCTTCTTTCAACCTCGGTCTTCCATCTCGCGTTTCGCGCGCGCGCCGCGTCGACTAAGAATTCGGTACGAGTGGAGTTTGGGCTCGAGGCGGGACAATGAATTCCCCGGTAGCCTGGTTGAATCGCGAACCGCGTGTCGGTAAACGATTTTCGCACGAGCACGCGCCGTTCCCGTGGAATGGAAAGAAGCACGCGTTATCGACGAGCGAATGCAAATGCGGGGTTTCGTGACGATATTAACGGCTCGGTCGCAGCGTGCTTTCACTTTTATCCGCGTACTCGAGATCTCCGCTTTTTCTCTGGCAATCTATACGAGCGGGGGAAAGAGAGGAAGAGAAAAATAAAAAAAGAAGAAAGAACTCGCGTGGCCTAGATGGATGGCTGGTGTGCGTGAAGAAATATTCCGAGAAAATGTTAATGCGTCGATAGGGTTGATAAAAACAGTCGGCGTAATACACGCACGCGAACTCTCTCATGCGTAATTCCCCAACCCGCGGCGTATACTTTATTTTATTTCGCAGAGTCGACGATAAGTGAAACGATCAATAACGTTCGGTAATTGGAGTACAATCGGGGTAACGTCGAGGTTACGAACCCGCGTGTACTACGTTTAATAAGATACTAGCCGTGTATCGCGCATTTGCATAATGACGATGCCAATGGCTGGATAGCGAGCGTGTGCGACGCGAAAAGTAGAATAAATCCATTATTGCTCGGACGGCCCTGAAACGAAGTTAATGCCCGAAAGTAGATCGAGGTCGCAGCGCAACCGAGGTGGAAAGGTGAGAGAGCGGAGCGCGATCCGCTCGGTGGTACGAATTGAATCATACCCGGCGAGCGGGATTGGTTTCCTCGATGAGTCGAGTTACAGAGATTTCAGTAGGATCCCACCGTTCAGACAAATACCGAAACGAGAGCTGTACTTGACACGACACAGAGGTACAAACGGGACTGTACTCTTCGAACTGGTCTATCGACGCGAGCTGTGTATAACCATTCGTTGTTAGGCAAATAGACCCGGCTTACGCTTCATCCGGGGGAATAAAGCTTCGAAGCGCGCGATACGAATACAAAAGTTACTCTTACCCGGCACGAATAAATACATTCGCCGGCAATGATATTCTAGTCGGCGTCCCGGGTTTCATATATCAGACACGGGCTCGTGCGCTTTCGGTTCCTTCGGGTCGTGCGAAGAATCATGATCCCCGAAGATCAGCCGTTCGTAATTTAATGTCCGTGGTAAATCTTCGGATGCCGTCGCGAGCACGGTGACCGGCTCGAAAAAATATGGCCAGCTCGGTTGAACGTCGGACAGAGTTTTCGGGCGGACCGCTGCTCGCCAAGGGGTGGCTGGGACGGGGTGGCGTCGCGCGAAAGGTTACACGTAAGGGCGTGTTCGGGAATACGGGGACGGGCTCGTTGTAAGTTTCCTCCAGGTTATGTTCTACATCGAGTTACGGCGAGGCAAGTTTGTTAGGCGGCGTGCTTACCGCCGGGTTAGCTCCGCTAGGTCAGAGACGGCGGTGAAGTAGAAAAATCAATATATCCTCCGCCGCTTCGTTCTCCGGCTCCGCGCGTTTTAATTAATGCACACGCGTAATGCCAGTTTTTAATCATTAACGCTCGCGTGCGACTGCGACCGAGGCCTAATTACGCACTGCAACCTGCTGTTTATTTAATACGACGTTTCTTTTCCCTCCCCCCCCCCCCGCTTACCTTTCCTCTTCTCGGAGCGGCTCTCGCGTGACCGCGATGCTCGACGTTGCTCGAGACGCAAAGTGTTTCCTATAAATTTCGCATCCAAGCGGAATCCGGATGGATCTTAAGTTTCCCTCTTTTACGTCGCGCCTTCGAATTTCGCACCCCTTTCTCGCGCAGCGAGTTCGCGAAGTTTTTTACGATCACGAGCTGGTCGGAGTCGTTAGCAGGCGTTAAAAATTACGAATAGGAAGAGTCTCTATCGACGAGAGGGGAAAAAGGAAATCGTGGACGGTTAGTTCGCAGTTCGTAGACGGTCAAGTAGAAATTGGTAACCGAGAGTTTCTCGTCCAACCACGACGAAGAAACGCGCACTCTTCCTGGAGCGTTTAGAGTTGAAGCCGTAGCCAGGACTTGGTCGGGCAGTTTTGAATAAAAATTTTCCAGCCAAAGTACCTCGACGGGGAGCTGTTTAACTTCACCGTAGCAACGCGAGCTACGCTAACCGGATTTCCATAAAGTTGTACTCGTCCTCGCGGATTTCAGCGACGCGCGGCGTGGCGCGCCGCGTCTCAGTTTCTGGGGCTTGATTACAATTATTTAGGAGAGCCGAGGACCGTTCCGACTGGCACACGCACGCTGCCCGCACACGCGGCCGTCTTAATGGCCGTGTTATTACATTCCTCGTTTCGCTGGCTATTAATGCTAGCAGAAGTGTACAGGTGTCGCGGGAGCCAGGGCGATACGCAGGGGGCACCTCGTCGTAGCTTGTTTCGCGTCGAGAATGCGCATCGTATAGGGACGGACCGAAATATGGCAGGATTTAATAAAGGACACCGGGCTTCCTGCGTGCACGTGTGCGCGCGACGGTGAACCCAGGCAGAGGCTACATTGCGAGAGACACTAGTGGCGCATTTAATTAAGCGTCGCTGCGACGCTTAATCTCTAAACTGCATTCGCCAAGTCGAAACGCTCCCGGACGAAATTCTGTGTTTTCGTAGCGGTGTCTTCGGTCAGCGGTCGGCAATCCCGGTTGTTCCCGATTCGAATCTGACCCAGGACGACTTACAACCTATCCGTACAGCCGTCCAGCGACTCCCGAATGGAGAGATCGATAAATATTGACGCGATATACTGCACTTCGACGGGGGGTCCTCCGTACGAAACGTAAATTTTAATATGTGCCAGCTCGACGTTCCTGATAGACTCGCCTATCTTCGTCTCGCCGTTATGAATATTGTCCCGAAGGTAAACCTATCGATCCTCGTCGAGTAGGCGCATAAAACACAGCTGAGATTCTTATGGCAGGTACTCTGTTGCGCGAGAACGAAGTGCATCTCCGACAGCTTGCATAATTCATCGGGCGATACAGAGGAATGGTAGCAACGGTTACGAAAATCAAGGCGGGACGAATCGCGCGCGGGCGAAAACAGAAATTCCCGGCTGCAGAATAAACGGTAAGTTTTATTTAGGCGGTGATTCATCGAGGTATCGAAGTGCACTTGAGCTTCCATTACCAGAGAGTTTCGTGAACCGGGATTGACTTTGCGTCGGAGGAGCAAGTTTCAAACTGATTGGAATTAGGAAACACCGGATGAGCCTCTACATTCACGGGAGCGGAATTCATTACTGGAATTTCGATCGATCGACGCGGGGCCTCGCGCCCTTCGCGGCGTAATCGGTACTCCTGGACAAACCTACGCGACAGAAAGAACCGACGAACGTCGTGACGATCGATCAGCGTCGTCTCGTGTCCCCGTTGTCTCGATCTTCTTATCCGCCACCCGTTTCATCCCGTATCGATCTCGCGCACGGTTGAATCCGCGAGCGTTTCCCCACAATACACGCTGCTCATCTTCGCTACTCCAGCGTCCCGAGTGCGTCGAGTGCTGTGCAAACTTCTCGGTTACTTCTCAGTACCCGGTGAACTAGTTTCACCAGCGATAGATTATTAGAATCCCGGTACGGCAGCCGAGTTACAACCCCTCGCGTAATCGGGGCAACGTTAGCAGCGTCGTTGCCGCAGCCGATTGTTAATGGCCCGCGATCGTTCCAGGACGCATCGTATCGATAAAAATCGAGGGAACCAGCGGGGTGTACGTTTCGATCAATCGACGAGACGATTTCCACGTGGAACGGGGGGGTGATAGTTGAAAGGGCGAATGGAAAATCGGGAACACGAGGGCGGTATCGGATACGCGCGGGTAACTTTGCCGAAATCCTTGATCCTCTTCATCGCGGGCGAGCATTCTCGATGAAACCGGCTCGTCCATTGTATCCACTTGAACGTTCGACCGCGCCCACGTTCTCGTTCGGGCGCAAGCTTCTCAATTACTTTCCGATCAAAGCTCGCGGCGGAGGTCCATCGCCGATTCGCTCGTGTGATCAGGGGGGCATCGATTCGCGTCGCGGCGCTGGGTCCGCCTAGTCGCGGTCTCGGGACGTTTCGGTCCATTAAGGCCGCAGGAAAATTGAATTCCGGCGCGGCGACGAGCGCGCAAGCTCGGATTAAATCGTTGCGGTGCACGGTCGAAACCGCGTTCGCTAATGAAGCGCTCCGCGTTGAATATAAAAGAGGCGGTACCCGACTACCCTCCCGACCTTTCCGCGACATCTTCGAAACCCTCGACGCTGAAAGAAAGCGCAATTAACTTGCTCGCCTTTGCGCGGTCGATTCGCCGCGATAACGGGTGCCCCCGTTAATGGAACGTTTCAGAATTTGTCGTGCAATAATTGTCGGGGCAAGAGGAGCGAATGTACCGTTCGCCGCGACGACGATTCCCTTTTCTCCAGGTCCCATGCTTTAACGTCAGCTTAACCGCCGCCAGCGTTCCTCGCGCTGTCGGCCCTTTCGAGAGGGCGACGTACTCTTTTAACGTCTCGCCGACGAAACGCGTCTCGCGGACGAGCCGCCGCGCGCAGAGACGTCTGACGAGCCACCGAGTGGCTCGCAGTTGTTCACCTATTTAAATAAGGTCGACGATGGTAATGAGAATGCAAATGCGACGGCACGGTCGAGCAGGCACCCCGGCGCACGTCACGGGATAATAAAAGGGAATGTCGCGGTCCCTCTTCCGGGTTCACGGGTACCCGAAGACGCGTGTCTCTTGTCGAGGGGGGGGGGGGGGGGGGGGTGCAGGGTGGCGTAGCCCTGCGAGCTCGACCGTGGAATTTCAATGGGGAACGGCTGGAATCGAACGTTCGTAGACCTGAATCCGGGCAGCCTCCGCGTCGGTTCAGCGCGGCCATTCTCTCGTATCGAGATCACTGGGACGTCGGTCTTTGTTGCGATCGGAATTATTAGCGGAACGTATAGTCGCGGGTCAGTGGTGCGGGTCTTTTCACTGTCGTAGAAATTAGCCGGTTTTCCGAGCTCGAGGAGGGAACAATTATCGGTGGTCGCGGTTGAAATTGTTGGAGGATATCCTCGATACCGTGGAGGATGCAACGCGGAAACGGTGATCGAGTTCCGAGTTTGATTCGCGCGGATTGTTCCAACCTCTGTTCCATCGATTATTACGGGAACCAATTGGTGGGAATAAACAGTGAGGGGGGAGGGGGAGGAGTTAAGTAATAGCCTGGCGAGCAAACTCGGTACGATCAGCCGCACAGCGGTTTAGAGCGTGGCTCGCGGGCTCGCTCGAGGTACGGAATTTAAGAGATCCGTCGCGCCGGTTCCCGTAGCCAATATCACCGGCACACCCGTAAGCGATGGCGAAAAACCGGTTTTCCAGGCCACGGGACACGATTATCCTCTTAGGGGGAACGAATCCTTACGACACCGGCGAAAGCAACCTTCGCGAACGTCGACACGAAGCTCGCAGCTCGCGCCGGCTGGCCGATTATTAAAAGTTAAATGGTACTCCTCGACAGACGGTCAGAGGACGGGATGGCGAAAAAGGTGGGGCGTGGCCTGGATAGGACGGAGGTGGGCTGGCTGTAACTTCCTTAACCTCTTTGCATAAAATTAAAGCTAATCATATTCATTTCGCTAGCGCAGTTCCTCGAAATTCTTGAAACGCTGCCGGGACATTACGGGAGCCTGAATTTATAATGACGGCAATGAAAATTTGTACGGAGAGCTCCGCGGCGGGGGGTTAGTTTTCTTGCTGGAATTTCGGTCCCGCCGTTGCGACGATAATTAGGTTGGAGTCTCTAGACGCGACGGATAGCCGAGAAGCTCGCAGTGTTTGTCACGGAGATTTCTAACGAGCAAACGCGCGCGTTCCGCGCACGGTTGCGTATACCTGTTCTCCGGGTACCGTAATCCGTCGCGAAGTTCGAGCCATTCGCCGCGCTTGTCGCGCGATCAACATTTCGCGGATATATTCTTCGGAGGTTACCACGCGAGGCGTCGACACTTTGAAGGCGGCTCGAGGAGGACCGAACACTGGACGCGAGCGAGGCCTCGAAATTCGGGAAAAAGATACGAGGACGCCACACGGTCTTTGAAGTCCGTCCGTGGAAGCTCCTTTGAGGCGCGGCAGGCACGCGCGGCAGACGCGACGGAATTCCATCGGGAAGACGCGCCGCGCGGAATTATGAAAAATATTCCTTTCGTTAGCCATCCGTGTCGGTCGTGGCTTTTCACGTGAAAGCTGCTTGGGATTCTTCAAAGGGGCGTAGACAGCGCCAAGTTAATACGCGAATCTTCTTACCGTCCGTCCGTAGGAGGAATTTGTGTATTCCCGTTAATAAGAAAAAGGAAACGGGAGAGCGAGGGCTGGTCGCGCCGAAACGGTTCGCTCGCTCGAGAAAACCGGAACGGGGCGAGGATAATTGGAAAGAAAGAGGAGGGATATCGGCTGATCTCGATTTCGAGAGGCCAAGTAAAGGAAACTGCCGTTTGAATAATTTCAACGGAGGAACGGATCGACCGTGGAGGAATTCTTTATAATTTCCCTTTTGTGCGCCGTTATTTCGACGATGGAATTTACTTAGGTACGCGCGCGCAGCTATCGTGAATTAGCGGCGTTAATTGAACATTTTCTTGCGAGCCGTGGAAGCTGTCGGGCTGGGACGAAGGGGAGAAAAAAGGAGTCGAATCAATCGTTCCGAGTGCGACGCCGGGCGAGGAGAGGGGAAGGGTTTTCTGATTCCTCCCGAGTCCGTTTCGTCATGGCCGTCGTTAGCTAGCGATAAATAAAAAATCATTCTCACCGGGGACTGCCAGCCAGCGAAAGGTGAATTAAAAGCATCGCCGAGAGGAACATTTATCACCATCCGGGAAAATAATTCGCGTTCCACGACGTTGCTACCGATCGATCTCGCATTTTCCGACGGAACAAAAAGTTACAGCTTCTTCGTCGTGCTTTACCGTTCAGTTACGACTCCTTCGACACGATCCCGGCCCCTTTCCATCCGATTTAGAAGGGAGAAAACGTCGAGATACGGAAAATGTAGCGGCGCAGCCGGAGTAGTAGTAACCGTAATTGGTCAGACGAAGTAGGCTTCCTTTTGAAACGAGAGACTCCAAAATCGATCGAAAATTACACGTTTCTCTTTGTTCCCTCAACTTTTTATCATCAGACGTGGCAAAGCATGCAGCTGACGTCTTGTCCGCGCGACCTTTCAACCGTTGCGCCACCATCGAGGAACAAAGGGTACGTTTGTACTCGGGGAAAAGTAAAAACGCGAGGGACGATGTTTTAAAGAACAATTAATTCGGTTCGTTTTGCGAAAAGGCTCGAACCCGTGAAGTTAATGGAAGAGGTTTTATTACTCGATAATCGAACAACTTTAAAGGCAATTAACGTAGCAAAAGTGGGTCGCGATATTGTAACGACGTTAGCCTCGGACGATGGCCCGGTGGAGCGCGTAGAATTTTTATTCCGCGGTCGAAAGTTGTTAGCTCCGGTACAGGGAGCACGTTTGAATCGCAGAAAAACATCGTTCGACGCGTGTAATTTTTTCATTCTACCTTAATAGGTGTCCTACTTCCCGTTGCTTTTTACACCCTCTGACCACACGGCCTAGATCGGGTAGGCCGCGCCTGGCGCGAGATATTATTTCGCCGCGAGCTCGAGGTAAAAATTTACGAAACGTACGCGTGGTGGAAGTTGTACGGTTCTCGGTTTTCTTCGTTCGACACGAACGTACTACGCTGTACGAAACCAATGTTTCACGCGTTCCGCGAGAAACAATGATATTTATCGCGACCTCCGACCCGGTTATTCTATTTACTCGCTCCTTCTCTTTATTCGTTGCCTTCCGCCACGGCCCAAGTAATTATCGCATTCTTCTTTTCCTTTTACTCCTTTTTGTTTTAACTCCAGTTGAGTAATGGCGTCGCAGACCGTCGACGTTATCGTACGTAAACGCGACAGGGAGGTTCTCAACGTTGGCAGCTCGAAATCATGAACTACCCGGTGACAGGTATTAAAATTTCATTTGACAAAGGACGAGTTAGTTAGAGGGGAACCGAGACCGTTGTTATCGTGCGGAACTTTGTTGCGGGTTTGTTCAATGGGACATCCGTTTACGAATTTTCAACTAGACGGAGGAACGTTTCCTCAACTTCGGGGCAGGTGAAGGATACCCAGCTGGCTGTATCGATTTTCCATGCCGTGTCTTCGGGCGTGCATTAATAATATAACCCCGATCTCTCTCGCCCTTTTTAAACCGCGCGTAGAAGCTTTCTCGTTTATTCGTGGAACGTTGACACGACGAAACTTTCGGAACGGTTCGATGGGAACGAACGTTGTAATTGCCGGGCGAAGTGGTTAACTTTCCCTCTTTTTTTTTTTTTTTTTTTTTTTCACGGCGCAACGAAACGGGTTGCGTTGTAACGCGTCACGATGCAGCTGCACAGCTGATCCCACGATGGTGACACGTTGATACCGCGTATCCTCCATGTTACGCTGAAAACAATCGTTGCCCGTGATTCGCTTTGAATAATGGCTGTCCCCGTGAACGCTCGACACAGGTTCTACACGATCGGGCCGAGTAGAATGATATGGGATCGGGAACAGCTGTTGCGGAGGCTTCGCGTGTGCGATGAGCAGAATTCGAAAACTTGGTCGCTGCCAATTGAGGCTCGCTTGATGCACGTATTCAACGAATGAATCCCGGAGTAACGGTGAGGGTCGAGTGAAAGAAGACGTCGGGATATCAGCGCGATGGGTTAGGAGATCCTGACTTACGTTGTATCCGATTTCTCGGTCGCACAAAGCCTTTCACTCGCAACCCATCAGCCACCGGAACCAAAGCCAAATTCAACCTCTCCCCAGCTATCGCTGGGAGAGCCCCGTGTTACCATTCCAGAGAAGGTATTAACCGTACGTTCGTAATTCATACGGAGCGGTGCTCGATGAAAGGCTTAAGTAATCCCACTGAATAGCCGGCAATTTACCGGACCGACGTATCCTCCCTAAGGACGGGGCTGGAAAATAGTTTCGCGGGATTTAATAGATGCACCGGAAACCGTATAAAACAGCGGGCGTGCGACCAACGGTTGTACCCGGCTCGGCTGAATGCGTAATTTCACCGGAGATTCAACGCGCGGTTCAACTCGCAGCCGCACTCGTACGGGTAGGGGGCTAATAAAATTACGGAGCACTTTGGCGACGATTTTTACACAAGTTTAAGGAATCGCGAACGATAGATTTGTGCAGTCTTAACGCGGCCGTGCCAAGATCGATATACCAAGAGTTCGTAGACGTTTGGCGACCTTATCTCCGGTACGTGTTGAAATTTAATCATCCCGGACTACGGCTAAAGCTTACCGATCCTGGTGTTTGCGCGCGAGATTCATACAGGCAGTTCCGTCGGTTATTTGCCCCTCGATCTTTGTCATCGATATTACATTAACCCGTAGCGGAGCCGGAGGCCCGTCCAAGCCGAATCCCGTCGACGTTGTTCCACGCGTATTACAAACGGCGAGGCTCCCCGAACGCTCAGCCAACCTCCCGACGCGTCGACGCTTTTATTTCTCGATTCCTTCCACGGACGAAGCTATCGCGTCCCGACGAGACAATCGCAGATCGATGGGATCGTTCGCGTCGAACGAGAGAAACAGAAATTCGCTTCGGAAGACGGAATCCAGGGGGGAAGAAAGGTTCTCGCCAACCGTTCATTCACGAACCGCAGCCGTTCGCCGCGATCAGAGTGTATCTGCGGACTTTACGAGTGTCGGAAATTTTGTCGACTTTTCCCAGTAGATGTTCCGCGAGGTAGAGATAGAGAGAGAGAGAGAGAGAGAGAGAGAGACAGAGGGCTTAGGGAACCGAAGGGCGGCGGTGGTGGCGGCGGCGTCTCGCGATCCTGGCCAGGCGGGCGTGAAATCCTGGAAGGACCGGATCCAATCTGCTTGTAAAAGCAGAAACGCCACAGAGTGTGCAGTCAGTCTTCCTCCTCTGCGCGGTCCTCTCTCTCTCCTTTCTCTTTGGCCCTCTTCCACTCGTAAATCCGAGACGAGCCCGCAATCTCGATGGATTACGTACACTCCGGCGCGATTTTACAGTGCAACAGGGAGCCGGGAGGTCCGCAGATATCCCTCGAAACTTCCTAAGTCCGGCGACGTTGAGTCCTTGTCCAGTAAATTTCCAAGGATCCACTCGCGTTTCCGCCCCGATGCCCGCCGCACGGGGATGACCTATTCCGCAGCCGTTCCGCGTACGCGATACTTTCCGCGTGGCCGTATCGTTGCGCGATTCGAGGCCAACCCCCCCACGGGGGATACGTGTCGGGTCGGAGCGTTATTATGTAGAAAACTGGGTGGTTTAATTGCGAGGAAGAGAAACTGGGCCTCCTCGTTTCATCGACGCCGGCAGCGATCACTCGTTTCCACCGATCGAGCTTCGAGTGCGCGCCCCGTCCAATTAATCCTCGCTTCTTTCCGGCCCAGGGGATCCGATCGGCCGCCTTGCTTCGTTATCCGCCCTTTTTATGCCTGCCTTCGTTATAATTCGATAATTCCCGTGTTTGCCCTGCCACGGCTTCGAAAGCGTTCCCTCCGCCGTCTGGATAGAAAACTTTCCACGTAATCGTAGAAGGGCTTTGCTCGCGGGAAAAGAATTATCTCTGACGATCGTGCCGAGGACAGTCGTTAGATACGAGAGGGATTGTTTTGCGACCAAGATTCTCTCACCCCTCCCCGCCATCGTGTATCCCGGATTCACCGGTTAGATTGGAAGGGATTTTCGAAACAGGATGGCCCTAGTGGAATCCTTTGGTCGCTCGTGATTCGATTTTGTCCCGGCGTGTCTCTGATACGATCCCGTAGAAATTATCTCTTTCCGTACAACGGTCCGTCGCGGAGTTATTTACAGAGAGAAGAACGTCACTCGTGCCGGCGGATCGAAGTGGGATACGTAGGTATATTTGGAAGCTCGACGAGCAATCGTGTCAAGTATCTCGGAATGTTTCCCTGTTTTATGGATCCGTAAAAGGAACGAGAGAGAAAAAAAAAAGAAGGGAGAAGGAAAGAAATATCGCGGAACGATAAAGTCGAGCACGTAGAATCGCTGACGGCGACGTGAACGTGGTTATCGTAAAAATTGCGGCCAGTCGAACGCAAAGATATTGAATCCGTGGACGTGGCGCTGTTCGAGGACCGACTGATTAACGCAATTAGGTCGTAATTGTTGTGCAACCGCGAATAATTTATAATTCGAACGTAGGCAGTGCCCGGCCGAAAGCTTAAGTATTCATTCCGCGCGCGCGCGCGCGCAATTTAAGCGCGTTTTAATTAAAACTTTCAACCGGGCGACCTGTAATTTAAACTTTTATATTCAGAAGCGGTGGGCAAAAATGTGTTTCATCGTCGAAGAAAAAAACGTCGGCCGCGAACGGTTAAACGAGAGAGCCAAGGAAACTGGTCGTTTCCAACGAAATCTCTTCCTCCATCGTGCACGTTTGATTGTACGTTTCAATTCGCGCGTGTTAATTACTCGCCATGATAAACGACGAGTGTGTACGGCTCTTCGTTTCCTATGCAGGATCCATCCGAGGACAGACATTTTATTCCCGTTCGTATCGCGCTAATGACGCGCGTCATTTGGCGTTGTCGTAAAAAAAAATTCACGCTCGTTAGAGGCTCTCCTCGTTTTGCGAAACTTTCCCCAAATTCGACTCCCTCTTCGTCGAGTCCTCGCCGCTGGTTAAACTCCCCGTGTCGTTTGTCGCGAAACGCACGTGTTCCACGCGATCGCGTGATAAAGTTGGAACGATTCGTAGACAAATAGTTTTGCAAAGTAATCGAGGAACAATTGGGAGCGATATAATTTCGTTGGGAATATCGTTGAACACTCGTCGCGAGGTAGAAATAAATTCGTTAGGACGCGTTGCGTTCCGAAGGCGCAACTTTATCGTTTAGAGGGTTCTGAGCTTTGGAGCTAGCTTATTTTCCAGCCAGTGGAAGATTAAAAATTGCTTTGTGCTCGATGCGGGAACTTTTTCGTATAATGCGCGGAACGCTCGAATGCGTAACGAACATCCGCGCCCGTCCCAACTGACGGGAAGAAAGTTTAAATCCCTTTTCCTATAAAGAATCCCATTCGATGGATTAACAACGATTAATACTCGATCCGGTTCGCCTCGAGCTGCTATCCTGCAGATTTTTATCGAACGCATCCAACGAGCCACTAATGGTAATTACTGAAATCGATCACGAATGTCTGGTTAGCGAAATGCACGCGATATTATCGAAACATTATCGGGTTGATCAGATTTCCATTAGCAAGAGAGAAGTAAAAGTACCGCAGTCGGGGACACTTTCGACGGAATGGCGCGGTGAAGTCCACTTTGAACAAAAAGGCTTTCCCAACGAAGACCCATCGAACGATCCCGTAAGAGGGATCCAACGAACGCGGACGTGAAATTAAAAACACCGTCAGCAAGTGTTTGGCGTTCTTCCGGCTCCACGACCCTCGGAATCCTCCTCGAGCTGCCAAACAAAACCGAAAGAGCGTCCTTAAATGCGCAGCCTTTCAAGCGACCGTTTCAACTGTTCCTGTTTGGGTGGCTGCGGATGGTCCGTCGCACCCTGCCACGAGCAGAGGGCTCGGTTCCCTATCGTCGGACAAGATCAGCGCCGGCAGATGGCTCCCGTGTCCTTCTTCGCTGTAGTCATGTTTTCGCGGTGGCGTGCGATATTTACGGGAAGGGAGAGAAGAGAGAAAAAAAAGAGATGCGGCTCCATTTTAGATTTAGGTCGCGATAGAACGCGCGATGCTCGGACGCTTCTCTCGCCGGCCTGGTTGTTTCCTCGCGCGCTGCTTATCTTCGCGGCAAACGATCTTCCCTTCGGACGCGCGTCGGGGGGGGTGAGTTTCTTTCACGCGGAGAACGGAAGAGACAAGAAAGTGGCAAGAAAGAGGAAGCTCGTCGGAGCGGAGTCCCCGCATGGAAAACATCCGTGAAACATCCGGCCGCGAGTCTTTTATATGCGCGCGGCGTAAGCACCGGCCCGGAAACCGTCCGATTTCCGTCGCGATAACATGTTTTCATCGAGCCTCCTCGTGGACGTGGACCGGTTGAAAGGATCGGGACGAGAGATTCGGAATCCGCGCGGAATATCTAACGATTTTAGTGCTTTCGGATTTCAGCCTCGATCTCAGCCGAGAAGAGAGAGATACGCGTACGCGTAAGTACCGGTGGGTGCAATTCCTTTTTCGTGCTCGTACAGACTTGACCGGCGAGTGTAGCTTCATTTTTTTTAATCGAAAATTGGATTCTCCAGCGAAACCTGACCTCCTCGTACGATAATAATCCGAGGGTTCGTCGAGGGCTGGCTTCATCCACGGGCTGGTTCGTATTCGCCGGTGGAAATTACGAAAATCATTACGGCTCCGTATCTCTTTGATCTCGTTAACGAGACGCGACTAAAACCGCGACTGCTCGGCGCTCGCTAACAAATTAATAGGAATCCGCAACCGTGTTATCGATTTTTCGTAGCAGGCCACCCTCGCTCCTCGTCGCTCCTCGTCCTTCGTCGGTTACAAAGTAACGCGTCTCAATTTCGCCGCGCGGCTATTCTCAAAACGCCGAATCGTCCCAGCGGATCGATCAACTTCACCCGATCCCGCTCTATTCATCATCTCGAGCTTCCTGGCTATCGGACGCCGCGGGAATTCAATTTATTCTCGCAAATCGCGCGTCGCGGCGGCAACGGATTGACAAACGAATAAATGAGCATCGAGAGATGTCCTTTGATGCGAATCGATTCCCGTTTCACCGGGCCGCTGTGACGCGCGTCGAAATTTTAAATAACCACCGATGCCGTTTATCGAACTCGATACGACACGCGTTGTTCGTCAATTATCGAACGATTAATTACTCTTATTAACAGGCGGCGGTGTCCCGGCACCCGCTCGTGTCATTATCAGAATCGATCGTTCCTATCGGTCCCGGTAAAGTATGAACGAATCATCCGACAGAGCTCCACTTTCCACCTTTCGTATCGCGGGAGGCGAGTAACTTTAGAAGATTTAACGGCACCATTAGCGGAGAAGTAAATTAGCCGCTAAGAGGTCGGTTGGCTGGGAGCGTGGCCTCCCCTTTGTCACGGATCGCTTAATCCGGGATGCCTTCTCCACCGATCCAACGAAAAAAGGATATTAATTAAGCATCGTTATCGACGCGAACCTGTTATCATCCGACTGTCGACGGGGAAATTGTCGAATGATCTCGTTTCCAAGAAGGTTTAAGTCCCCCGCGGAGGACGAGACAAAGTCCCCTCTATCCCGGTATCGGTTCGCGAGCATCTTTGAGATAGTTGGCGCCTGCGACGAACCGAAAGTTTATTAGCGGTCGATGAACCCTGCGACAAGCTCATCCTCGTTAATTACCATCCGACACAGTTTAATTGTTCGAAACGTGTCGGCTACCTCGGATAGTTTGAACCGCCGGGGAGTTTTAAAAGGATTGGATAATAGTTGTAATCGGCGAGAGACGCGCGGGGTAAACAGGGGTTGGGATCTTACAATTCGAGGCAGTCGCTGTTAACGATGCTGGCGCGGCCGCGCGGGGGTCGCTTTTAATTCCCCGATAATTATCTAAAACTTTGCCCAATTAAGAACGGCGAGTTTAACTTGGGCTTAATTCTCCAAGTGAGCAATTGCAGCGGCTGAGAATCGCCAGATACGTCAACCGGAAACTAGTCCAATTTTCCGGGCAGATGTTACGAGTCGCCCGTAAACACCCTCTAACGACCAACTAACCGGAGTATCTGTCAACCGAGTTAACTATAAAGTATTAACTCCGCACCGGGCTCCAATTCCATCTCGGCTGGTTTTATTCGGCTGTTAAAACGAAACGCGAACTCGTTGCCACGCCTCTGCCCACGCCATAATTCCTCATGATCGTCCCGTTGCCCCACCGGCGCTTCGGTGTCGTCCGAAATGTAGCATTAATTGAACACAGCCGCGGCAATCGTAAACGTGTCCATTCTCCCGCGTGCTTCCGCGTACCCGGAGGATAAGCCAACGCCGCGGTGGATGGTCACCGAGAGACCATGGCGCGCGGGTTCTAGGCGGGTAAGATGGAGCAAGTGTTCTCGCTTGGATCATCCCTTATGCTCCACCCGCCCCTCTCTAAACGCCGTTGGCTCTGAATCATCGGACACGTGTGCCAACCGATAGATCCGTGCACCGTCTTCCAGCGCGGGGTTTTACGCGATAGATTCGATTTGTACCAGCGAATAAGTCAGCGGCAGTGTCGATGTAAGGCGCGCTATCGGCGCCATACGTTTCCGGGCGCGACGGCGGAATGTAAATTTCGCGCGGCGCCCCGTCGCGATACGCAACGGATGTCTTTAATTTATAACGCTGCTCGCGGTCGCGAGATTTACGGGGGGGCCGCCAGACGCTGGAAAATTCTCCCCGCGAGCCGGCAATTAATTAGTTAATTCCGTGGGAAGCTGCCGGGTCGCTCGATTGCCCATCGACGATCTCTCTTTTCGAACTGGATCCGAATCGCCGCGAATTAAGACGTCCTCGTCGGACATTGAAGAATACTCGACCGATCGGAGTGCTTGTCTTGATCTTCGCCAGGCTCGCCTGCCTCGACGTCCCGATCCATTTCGTTCGACCTCGATCCCTTTGCTCCGCGTACGATGATCGGTGCCTGGAAAAACGAGCGAGCGCTCGACGCCTCGAACCAATTCCGCCAAGCTGCAGCACGTGACGCGTCGGTTCGCCGAGTTTAATTAGTAAATTTGCATGGAACCGGCTTCCATTTTAATCATTCGAGACCGAAGTTCTCGTCCGTATCGCGGAGGAAATAATCTTCGATGCGATATACCGCTCGCTTGTATTAGTCTTTGATTACCGGATGGTCGGATCCGTGGTACCTCCGTGACGGTTTTACGGGGCCGTATAACCCGACCGGACCGTGGCGCCTCCTCTTTCGCGACAAAGTTCCCACCGAATCTAGAACGCTGTAAAATAATGGACGTCAACGGAGGAAGGTTTATCACCTGTTTTACAGCGTCGGACGTGGAACTCGCCCCCTGGCAATTGAATCTTAACTGGCGCGCCATCAACGATTCACGAGCGTGGAAAAAAGCTCGGACGAAAGTGGACGATTATTCGAATCGGCCGGTGAAAAGTGTGTGCCTGTTTCATTTGAACGTCCTTTCAAAATCGCTTCCGAGTTTCAATTTAATTGCGCCAGCTAATTCCACCCAGCTGGACGTCGAACGTTTCGCTCTGCAGACAGAAACGGGGTTACCAGAATCGAGGTGGATAATCCCGGAATGCATCTTCGCGGTTCGCTCTCGCTGGCAATCGGTGACGATAAATCAATCGATCGGCGACGTCGGTTCGATCGATTCGCGAAACGTTTGCCGCGTCGAAACGCGTCGGAGCCGGACTAGTCGGTGGATGGACAAATTACAGGGTTGGATTAATAAAGGGTGATGTAGCATCTTGGTAAACACTTGGAATTAAATTCCCCTTGTAAACTGTAGGTATAGTTTGCATAGCCATTACGGATCCTCCCGAGCCACTTTGCCGTTTCGCCTCAGCGTCGTCCCATCCCGGTTCCACTCTCCCGCGCCTGTATTAAATTAGTAGCCATTGCTTTATAGCTTCCGTAGCTGCGCGCTGCGTGCTTGCGATTGTTAACCCCCGCGATGATATTTGCCCCAGACAGACTCTCGACGACGATTCGGGGCGTCGATTTAAGAATTCGACCGCTCGTCGACTCGATCGTAATCGAATCGCGTATCGTTTAAAAGCTGCGCAGATTTTCGTTCGCAACCTGCACAGGATTAAATCCGTGCCTCGAATCTGTCAGAGACGCGACCGTATTCCGCGATGGAAACATTTGCCTAACGGTCATCGGCGCGCGAGTCCCATAAATCTCGACGGGGGGTTCCAACCCTTTCACTGGCCGCGCGCACCCGGTTCGACAAAGACGAGCGCGCCCGTGTACGCGGAGAAATACGAGGCCCGGGTTCCTGGATATATCGCGATCTCGATGATCTATCCGCCGTCCGTCGCACTGGCCGAAAACTTTTTTCGCTCCCGTCGTTCTTTCGTGAATAACGATTATTCCGCGCGGGACGAGCCGTTCTCTTTGAAACGCGTAATAAATGCCGGTTAAACAGCGCCGCGCGACGGTAATACAATTCCCCTCGAAATTGTGTTTCGTCGTGCAAATTGAACGGGCGCGATCCGCGTGTTTACGCGGGGCGTTAAAACAAATGCTCGGAATAAGTTGCTCCATCGGTGTCATAGCTCGCTATTAATTTCCAGTTATAAAGTGCGCACGGTTTTGTCCACGGGCGGCGAGTAAACAAGTCGGGTAATATCCCGAATGAAAATCCGCGGTTTTACGATCGTCGTTAAACGAAACGGAGAATAAGAGCGCCGGGCATCTATTCAGACAGCGATTGCGGGAGTACAAGGCTCGCTTTGCATTCAGATTGCGCGTCCGCGGGTGGTTCACCGAGCCGAAGACACCAGCCCCGAGTTTGTTTCCGGTTATGAGGGCCCTACCCCGCCGCGCGTCCGAATTCAAACCTCGCGGGCCATTGTTCGAATTCCACTCGAACGCGTTACTTTCCCAGCCGGTCTACTGGCTGGCTGGCTGGCTGACTTTCCATCTTCCGCTTGATCATCTCGTTTCCGCGCGTATCGCCAAACGAAATTAGAATTCTCCGGTGAAATTGGTGACCTCATCGTGGCGAAGTAAATTACGATCGACGCAAAGAGAGGTTAGACTAGATTGGCATCGATTCTCGAGGGAATCACAGTTTTATTGGGTCGACAATGAATGCCATTGTTAATGAAAATATCGCTGCTACGAGCAGTGGGTCCTGTTTGCTCGCCGTTGCAATCTCTTAGGCGAGCTTCGAGCGAGGGAATAAGAAAATACTACGCGCACAGCCGTTCAAAAGTATATCCCGTTTCGATCGATGGTTCGCGTTAAAGCGAACCTCCCGCGAATTCGAACAATCCCGCGCGTCGAAGCCGCAGGAATCCTCCAGCGGTCGTAAATTTCGCTCGCGCAATTAAAATTCCGCGGGACGCGCGGAGAGGAGTTTGCGATGAAAATTGTCCCATTACCCTCGTTGAACGAGCCGTGGCTGGTCGTCGCGGTGGTTTTTAAAAGGTACTTCTAATCGAAAAGATCCGACTTGCAGTTTTTACTCGACCGCGTAAATAACGCGCTCGAACGGTGCCGCGAGTTACGCGCACGTCCTCCGACGGAGGCCGACCGGAGGCGCGATCATTAAAAATTCCAGCGGTGTAAGCGGAGATTAGCGTCGCGGGCAAACCGCGCGGCATTTCGTATGCAAACTAGAAAAAAATGTAACTGCAAAAGTAAAAAGTTTATTGGAGCCAGCCACGAGTGGCGGCGGCTCCCCCGCGTGCGCGTCTACGTATGGCCGTGCGTGCCAGCCGACCTGTTTCCTGGGGAGATCTCCATTCCTCGAACGATCGTTCGTTAAAACCGGCGAATAATAAAACGAGCAACTTTGTTTCGCCGTGGAAAAAGGACGTGGCCCGATAAAAAACGATAGCGTTTTAACCGGCGCATCGATCACCGATCGAGTGGTAGGTTATCGAGGACCGATATCGTTTCGGAATCTCATCGAGGAGCGTAGCCGTCCCGCTAAAAAATTGCGAATAATTCATGGCCACGCGATCGACTCGACCAGCTGCAAATATCGGTGGGGGTGGCCGCGGACGAAACAAAGCATCGTTCTCCACGGCAGTCCACTATTTTCCGCCGCTAGTTTCATCGCGTGCAATCTCCGTAATTATCTTGCCGTCGGTCGGTTTCGCGCCGGTCGATCGATGCCATCGACACCGATTGTTGCCGGTTGAAACGACCGCGTGGATCCGCGCGACGAAATGAATGAACGACGATTACGAGACGAGCGACGAACAGAGCCCCTCCCCCCTCGCCGCCCCTGGTTAAATCGATCATCGACCTTTTCTTTTTCCTCTCTTCCCTTTTCCCTCGCTTTTTTTTTCGTTTTTCTTTTTTTTCTTTTTTTTTTCGTCGAGCGTTAACCAGACGATCCGACAGTGAGTTCCAACCGCCACGTGCGAGTGTCACGCACCATCGGTATCGCTAATTGCGCCAACCATTAAGGATTCTCCAATTTGCACAATAAATGGTCGTTACGAGTGCCGAGGTTACGCCGCGCGGCGGCGTTATTTAAAGCGCACTTCATCAACCGGCGAGGCTTCCTCTTTTATCGCAAATTAATTAATCCCAGCCAGTTTCCATTAAAACCGCGGGAGCCACGGGGAGCCTGCTTTGCACCGATCCGGGTTCAAAGCCTCTGGCCGCGGCGTGGCGCCCGCGCTCGCCTCCGTATGTTAATGTTTCCCGTGGGGTTCGATTAATTTCTTCGATGCCTGCGGTCGACTCGCGGAGGATCAGACACGCGCGTGTTCCGCGTCGTTTTCCCAGCGCCTTTCACCTCCTACGCTCTCCTGCGTAATACCGTGTAATCGACGCTTCATCTTTTACCGTCAGCCTACCCCGTCCCCATCCCCATCCCCTTCGACTCGTTTAAGGCGCTCCCGATTTATCTTCGATCCGTTCTACGAATCATTTCCGCGACGTTGAAAGAGCACGTTTGATATCTAGAATACGCGAGAGTGGCGATCAGTGGCGCGGAAATGAAAGCCCGATTAATTATCGGAAATAAGCACCGCTATTCGTTCGGCTGTTGAAACCTGAAACGCTAACAGAGTGGGTTACTGGGTGTATAATGTCTCTCCCACCGCGGACGCGTCGGTCGCCTTTCGTTGCGCCTCGGTCGTTGTTTCATTAATAAATTCGTTTCGTAAATTTGATTGGTCCCGAACCGATTAATCAAATATGTCACGCGATATATCCATAATGCGTCGCATATTTTATTAAGCATTAAACGCGTATTTATATTTCCTCCCCGATCGCCATATTAAGCATGCAGCATCCTATTTATCAAAATTTATCGGGCTTTAATCAATACCGTGAACGAATTTACATCGGGAGTTGTCATTAATTTAACGTGTCCATTCCACTCGACCCGAACGCGCACCCGTCGTCGTTTTATCGTACCGTTCACTTCATTATCTCTTATCGAGCTCTCTTATCTCTTTAATCCGCGTAATCGGTATCGCTCGAAAGGATATTTTTTAATCCGCCATTAAATCTCGCAACTATCGTACGGTAAATTCTCGTTAACCCCGGGCTAATTGGACGGACGAGGGTTTTCCAAACATCCGGCGTAACAGGACCTCGCGAGTTACCCCCGAGAGAGGCGCGTGCACGAGAAAACCAGCGCGTCTGTTTGTCTCGCGCGAACGTAACAGCACGCGCACAGGAATTTCATACGTAAGAGAAGAAGAATCAGCGGAACAGTCCCACTTGCTTCGCCTCGTCCGGGCTTCAAGGGTGTACCTTTTTACCCACACCCCTCTTTCATTTTTCCGCTGGCGCACTGAAAACAACCGTAGTTCCCGATTACGCAACTTCAACCCACCTCTGGCAGCCCTCTGATCTCTGTTCCCGACTCAGTGGTTCGTTGTTTGAAACCGCTGCCCAAGACGGATGAAAGGATGGTAGAGCGAAAATCTTGCGGCGAGCTTACCCCGTGGATCCGATTGCCAGGTTCAAAGTTTCGAGGGGCCGGCTGTTTTAAACGTTCGAAACGCGAAGTCGAACGGATTTCAAAAGCAAAAAGGGAACGATCGATCTCGAGTGCACCTCGAACTAGTTTCACCGTTTCACGTGGATCGGCAGTAAGTCGCGCCGCTGTTGCGTTCGACTCGCGGGTCGCGGCTTACGAGACTGCTCGATATCCGAAGGATAGCACCCTCCCCTTTATTCGCTCGGCTGATCGATAGCGATTTCCTTCCGCGCGGCAGCTTCGACCGCGACCGTTTATGCAAATTACCCGCAGCCTTTAAAAGCCCGCGAAATTGGGTTAGCCTCGCGGGGGCATCTAACGATTTCGCCGTCACGAAACCCTTGCTGCTTATTTCTCAACGTCGTAAACCCATTCGGGTTAAACGGATCTCCCTTTTGTGCTTCGCCGCGCGTTTTCTCGCTGCGCGAACAATTCTCGTCTCAGCCGCGAACACGTATATTCTTATTCGAAAACGTCGAATAACGTCGGAGACATCAAAGGCCGCGTTACGTTGTGGAGCTGTCTGCGAAACGTTCCCGCAGACGTAACTGCAATTTCGTTCGACGAAATCGATCGAGAGGTTCGCGTACGCGTACCACGGAACGCCCGGAAACGTCCAAGTTGCAGCTCGACGCGTATTCCCAGCGGCGCGAGCGGTCCCAAAATGACTACGTGCGCGATTCAGTCGCTCCTATTGCATCGGATACAGTGCCGCGTTCGCGGAAGATATTTCCGCCATAACGAAACGATTCGCGCGTTTGCAACCCTAACCAGAGGCTGGTTACGCGCGCCCACCCTCGCCCGCCTTCACCCGCCGGTTGCCAGCAGCGTTTCGGGAGCAGGGTATTGTTTAATTAGAACGCTAACTTGCAAGGACGTTTATGAGAGCCAATCTCTATCCAACAATGCGATTGTGCCTAATAATCGCCCGATCTCGTTTGCAAACGGCGAGGAGCACGCGTGGAATAGGAGAGATCGGGAGACTGCGCGTGTTCTACAACTCTCAAAGGGTGCAAGCGACGCTTAATTAAATCGTGATCAGTCTTTTTTACGCGTCGTTCGATGAGAAGAAATTATTGTCGATTACTCGCGCGCAGAGAGAAATCGATGCCGGTACTTCCCATTCGGGAACGAGAACGCGAAACGATCGAAAAGAAAAGCCGACGCCGGAGAGAGAGAGAGAGAGAGAGAGAGGGAGGAGGTGAATTAGAGGTCCGCGAGGAACAAAAAGACGAGGAAGAAGCTTTAATTTGAACTCGATATAAAAAAGAGTACAATTGCTAACGATGTACGTTTGGCTGGTTGTTAGGAAAACGCCCTGCAATCAACAGCTTCGAGCTACGCCGTGGGACCGGGGAAATCGAGCGCGATGGCTCGTCGGGCGATTTCGATTTTTGCCCACCCGGTTAAATGAGCCGCGGCGCATCGGGCGTCTTTTCGGAACGATCAGCGTCAGTGAATGGGAGGGTGGCGGCTGTTGGCCATGGCTAATTGCCTTTTCCACGGCTGCTTTCCTACCCCTAAATGGTATTAACGTTTGCCTTGATGTCCGCCGATTGACGGATGCGCAGCGAATTCCGTTTGACGTCCGGCACCTACCGTGCTGGAATGCCAGTTCGCAGCCTGGAATCCGACCATTTTACGCTGCAACAGTAATCGCGTGCTCCTCTTAACTACCAGCCACGATCGATGATTACCGTTCGATCTTCTTAGTCTCGACGGCTCCCGGTGATTTGTCCGATCACGCGAGTTACGATTGATTACGTATCGATGAAAGAATCGCGACAAGAAATTCCTGATACTCGAACGACACTCGAACGATAATCACGCGCGAAGCTTCTACCTTTAATCCGATTGTGTAGTCGACGATATCATCGAGTGTTCGTAGTTAAGCGGAACGATGATTAAGAAATTGTTTATTCGTAGATAAAACACGGATAACGGCGGAAATCAGGCACTTCCCGACAGTGTGATTTAAAAATCCTCGCTCTCGACCGGAGAAAAGCTGATAGGCGCGTTGGACGCGATTGAAAGCGAGCGCGAAGTGGAGTTGCAAGGTTTCAGTCGACGGGAAGGGAAATCTTTTCCGCGAGGACAGAACGAACCGAAGGGCGTTAAGGTATAGGGCACGGTTCGCCAAGGTGGCTCGTCGAGCAGCAAAAATGCGTGAACAGGCCTGGTAGCCGCGGGGTGGTTCAAGTGTTGCACCGGCAGTGCGTTTTAATTATGGCCAGCGTGCACTCCTCTAGCAGCACCGACTCTGCACTCCCCTGTCGCGCATACCTCGCCATTAGACCCGAGATTATTCTTACTAATTATTTTAATTACGCGTGCCTGCGAACGGCGCCGCGAAACTGAATAGGTGAATAATCCACCGAGCTTCGGTTAAATGCAGGCTTAGCGATACAGCAGGCTAAACTCGCAATTGGTCCCTTTCAAACGCGAGACGCAATCCACCTCTCACCGAAGAACGAGTACTTAACGCGTCAAAGAAATCGACCATCGCTGTACGCTTTTCGTTCGTTCGATACGATATCGGTCCCGAGTTACACGTGAAATCGACGAGGCGGAAGTTTCGATGCCGAGTACCCTCGGATCCCGTCTCGATATTACTTTTCTTGCGTTAAAGCGGTGCCTGCGATGCAAGAAGTTTCTTAATTACGCGTTTCTCGGATCCCCGCGTGATCCATTCACGGTTCGAAGATATTTTCGCCGTTGCCTCGGGGAGTTGCCTGTTAAATACGCGTAATTTTCGGTGTCTAATTAGTGGGCGAAATTTCATTCCGCGTACGCTGCGTAACATTCTTTCGTACGCTGTGTACATTTCTCAAACCTCGTTAATTCCAACGCGAAAATGTATGTATATTTTTCTCTCTCTCTCTCTCTCTCTGTCTTTCTCTCTTTACCAACACCGTACTCGAAGTTAAACTCCAATTAGATGAAAACGTAACGCGGGTATCGCTCGACACAGTCAGCCGGCAGCGAGGTGCAAAATTTTCGAGATGAAAACCTCCGCGGTCGGAACGAGGCGGGCCAACCTGGAGGAGTCTTCGCGACCGGTGTTCACGATCGAACAAATCCATACGCGGGTAGGGGGGGATCGATTCGTCTCGATCGACGCATCGCGACGCTCCAGCTTTTTGCGAACGCGACGATCGACGCCCGTGTAGTGGTTTTATCCCGCGAAATGTCTCATCCCGGCCGCGGGAAGCGATCCCGCAAACCCATTCAGACGCAATTCCGTCCCCCTCGAGTAAGCGGGAGAGCCCCCACGAGCATCGCCCAGCATTTTTCGCCGGTGGCTCATAAATATCAAGCTTCGCACTCTCCTACTCCAGCCGCGAGCAAAATTGACGGACGACGAGAGAAAATGCTCCGCTGAGCGAAGGAGCGTTTCGTTTAATCCACGTCGAACGACGCGTCGTTGAACGGTGTCGATTTTCGCGACTTCTGTTTCGTCGAATATTGAAAATCGACCGGGTGGGCCCCGAAAGTTGCTTCGTCGCGACGTCGGAGAGCGCAATGGCGAGGAACCGAGGTAACAGTGCGAAGAGGGTAAAATTGGAACCGCGACTGCGTCAAGAACCGCTGTATAAAGGACTGGCAATATTCGCGGCTCCTCGAAGAAGCCGCGTTATCGTGGAATTACGGTGGACGCCCGTTATTCGTACGGTGGCCACTTCGCCGGCACAATGTCTCGTCCCAGCCGGCGAGAGAGGTTTTGCGGCGAGGAATTCTTCGCAGGTAACGAAAGCCCCGCGAAACGGTCGGAGGAGGCATTGCGCTCGCCGCCGTCGCCGTCTCATTTCCCTCGGCTACGAAATTCTCCTGTGCCGCTACTCGCGCGCGTCGCCCGAGTCCGACCCGGGTGTAATGAGCTGCCAGACATTGCTTTAGAGTCACTTAGAACCAGTCCTGATGAAATACCGGGGAACAACGACCGCCAGCTGTCTCTGATGAGCTACGGACACAGACCCAGCCTCTTTACCCTGAATGGGGAACGTAATTCGCGTACCGAGCGCAGCCTCGCGCATCGGTACCGACGAACGCTGCCAGGCAAACGGACGGGAGAATGGTATTCCGTGCATCGTCGAAGATTCCCGGGGAACCTACCGTAGCGAGTTATTCGGTTACCGGACCCCTGACGACGTCACGTTTCCTCGCAGGTTTCGCAGTCTTTCAGCTGGCTCGCATCGTATATTCCTCTTGCTTCGCACGAGCTAGTAGCGCGGTGCTTGTTAAAATTGCCGACGGATTGGACGGCGGATTCGCTGTTTCTCGTCTAGTTTACGAAGGCGATCGGAGTTTGCCAATTGTCAGAGGATACCGGTAACAGGTTACACGGTCCCGCGTACGCCGTTGCAATCATTCGAAGAACGTGCTTTCATTTAATTTCATGGCATTCCAACTATGTTGACTCACCGGATGGACTAGCGCGTACTGAAAATTTAATTGGGATCGCATTGCCCGGCTGCGTGTTGTGCTTCCGATAATAATGCATGCACGGGTTAATTAATTTGTAGCCTGCGAATGCTGGACTGTTTAGCATTACGCGTGTAACGAGTCGACGGTTTTCCGCGTGCACAGCCACGGGGACATTCTCTTTCGTTCCTGGCAATTTGTTCGATGTCGATCGGGTCGTTAAATACGTTTCATTCGTTCTACGTACGCGCAGTCGGAACGGTTTCAATTTTTCCGAGTGGTTTCCTCCGACATCGTCCAGGTGCCCCTGAGAATCTGTCTTCGTTTCTAATACACCGACCATCGTTTCGCTTGTTACGCTCTCTTTTAATCGGCGATTATTCAATTTCACGTCGTCACGCGATAACCATGGGTTGGCGACCGCTTGGAAGTTCATCGAAAAATGCCTGGTCTGCGGTGGATGAGAGCGCCGGCGGAAAAAGGGGAGACGCAGGGCAAGCGAGAGTAGGAAAGGGAGGATTCCCCCTGGAAAGAGTCGTGAGACAGAGTCCTGTGGAGTAGCTGGCTACAACCGCGAACGAGGGCTAATAACCTAGGAAGTTAATTACGGCCGTAAACTGCGAGGGGGTTGTTTGACTACCCCTCCGTAGCGAGGGTGGCTGACATAACGTGGCCTCGTTACAACGGAGCCACGCCAATCCCTCGTCTGCGTTGCGCCCCTTTGCGAGGCGATCGGGCATCTCCAAGACCAATTTCTACGCCGCTCTGCGCGCCGTAAATCTATGAAAATCGACTCTTGCATTTTTCAATTGAACAACAACGAAAGCGTTGCGAAATGATTTTCTCTTTCCCCGCGGTATGGAACGAAATCGCGCGGATTAACGGATAATTGGAACGAGAAAGAACATACAGTGGATGGGAAACTGATAGTTACGGGGTTGAGCGCGAACGCTTACGGTATGAATGATTCATCGTTCCAGTGAAATTATCCCAAGCACCGGCGTGAACAATAAATGCACGCAGTTCGCAATAAGCCGCGAAGAAAATTACGCGCATAAATAATACCGGGGGTGGAGGCGGAAGTTTGCTACCGTACCGCAACGCCGTTTCCACGGGGGTATCGCGTTGGTCTTTACCAGCCGCAGCGTCTACGTACGCGCATCTTTCAGCGTAAATCACGCGTGTACGAGTGTCGTTCGGCGATGCGCATGCGGCCCCGTTTTATCGTTTCCGTATACCGTGCCCAAAAATTTATTAAAAGCCGTGGAAGCGTTCGCGGTCGAAAAACTAACGTCCTCTACCGTGGACGTACGATCTCAGCGAGCTAATTAACCGAGAGAGAATGAGTGAGAGAGAGAGAGAGAAAAGAAGAGGTCTAATTAAGTTAAGAAAATCTACTCGTCCGGCGAGTGTTATCCGTATCTACAGAATTCATCTTCCGTTCTTCCGGCCCGTCTAAATGAAATCCCTGCGGACGAACCTTCGCGTAACCGTAGAAAAAGATCACTTTTCCGACAAGGGAAAAAGGTTTCCCGCGCGCCGAACCGTATTTCCGGTAATCGACACGGGCCGTGTTCCTGTGGATCGAAAAAAAAAAACAACACATACAACGCGTGTCAAAGAATACTTTGCGAGCGGTTCAAAAAACCGTTTCCTTTATTCACGGCGAGCGAACCGGTTCGACGCGGGAAAAATAGGCGGCGGATCGTTTTTTTTTTTCTCCTTCCTTCCCCATCGCGACTGGACCGCGATACCGTTCAAATTTGATGAATATTGGCAGGCGTGTAGGCGCGGGACTATCTTTTTGCGTGGATTGTTTTAAACTGCTCGTACAGCATCGCGCGAAAGAAGGAAAATCGATCGAAAATTTCGGTTTTATCGGGGGGGCCGGACATTTTGATGAATCGTTTCGGGGGCGTTGCGCCGATCGAAAACCGTGCTACGCGGCTCGGCACCGCGAGCCTTTAAAATCGATCAAACCTTTTCAGTTTTTCTATCGAACAACTTTCATCGGATTCTTTGTTTCCACCGCGATAGTACCAACGATCGGTTCATTGTTTCCTTTTTCTGTTCAATTAAGGAGAATTGTTATTGATAATACCATCCGCGGTACGCCTCTGTTTGGAATGCGCATGGAAATTGGTTTCGTTTTTAATCCATCTCCCGTACGCTGCATTTCATTCAAGGTTGTTACCCTTCTCCTCGTTACCAATTTTGATCGTCCAATATCTACATGACGAAACATAAACAACAGTTATTCCGTTCGATTGAATACCTTTTTTTAAATCCATTTTTTGAAATGACGCGCGATTTCCATTATCTTTTCCGGGGGACGATCTATCCATTGAATTTATTCAGAGCGTACCTAAACACATTAAAATTAATTTCTCGCTCGGATCGCATCGATTTCGCCGAAGGTGAAGCTGTGTTCGTGATTCATAATAAAAGCTGCCGCTTCTATTATCATACGAAATCCTTCGATCTCGAGGCCACCGCCACCGCCACGTTCGATCAGAGACATCATTGTTACATCGCCGGATTCGATGTTTCGTGCTATACCGGTCGAACCGCGTGAATTTCCGGTTCACGCGCCGATAATCGATTCCCCGCGGAGCCCGAGGGGGTGGAATACGGCAAGTGACGGTGACGGATGGCGAATTTATTCGCGACAGCGGTTCCCGTGTCGTGTCTCGCGCGAGAGAGACTTAAATTGGCCCCGTCAGAACGAAAGTAAGAAACTGGCTCGCTCGGAGAACGTGCCCGCCCGTATAATTAGCCACGGGCTGCGATAACAGTTACGGGGCTGGCACGCATAAGCACCCCGTACACGGGCTAGATCGCGCTGGCTTGCCTGTTTACCGCTCCTCAAGTGGCCTCGCGCACCTTGAAAAGCCTTACCCGCTAGTCGATGTTGCACTTCGTCTACCGTTGCCACCGTCGTCGAGGAAAACCGAGACACTCTGCACGCGTTACTGCACCCTTACTCCGTGCTCTTAACGAAAGGATCAACCACGACGATGTAATGGAAACAGCCGCGAAGGCGATTGGTTTCGCAAAAAATGCCACGCGAACTCTCGATACCGTTTGAAAATAACAAGCGAGCACTCGAGCCAGTTTCGATTGCACGATTCCCTGACAATCGTCGAAAACAAAGATATCTTATCGATGACAGTGGAAGAAACCTGGCATCTCCGCGTGATTATTCCGTTTATCCTCGTTTCTCCGAGTGTTATAAAAGATCGATCGTGTCCGTGCTTCGGTCAGTCCGTCTACCATGCTTCGATTAACGATCATCGCGTGCCTGCTGATCGCCGGCAGCAACGCCAGCTACGGCTGGTGGAAGAACAGCCTGGTGTACCAAATCTATCCCCGTAGCTTCAAGGACAGCAATGGAGACGGTATCGGTGATCTGAACGGGATTACCAGCAAGCTCGAGCACATCGCCGACATCGGCGCGGACGCGATATGGCTCTCGCCGATCTACACGAGCCCGCAGGTCGATTTCGGTTACGACATAGCAAACTTCACCGACGTGGACCCGTCTTACGGCACGTTGGCGGACTTCGACAAGCTGGTGTTCAAAGCGAAGTCGCTCCGGCTGAAAGTGATGCTGGACTTTGTGCCTAATCACAGCTCTCACCAGCATCCTTGGTTCAAGAAGAGTATACAGAGGATCAAGCCGTATGACGAGTACTACGTGTGGCGCGACGCCAGGATCGTAAACGGGAGTAGGCAGCCGCCGAACAATTGGCTGAGCAACTTCCAGGGCTCTGCTTGGGAATGGAACGACGTCCGCAAACAGTACTACCTGCATCAATTCGCCGCTGGCCAGCCAGACTTGAACTACCGCAGCCCAGCGCTGAACCAGGAGATGAAGAACGTGTTGAGCTTCTGGCTTAACCGCGGTGTCGATGGTTTCCGCGTCGACGCCATCAACGTTCTGGTCGAGGATCCGAGATTCCTCGACGAGCCAAGCGCGAACAGGACCGACGTTCCCAAGGACGACTACGACAGCTTGGTTCACGTCTACACGGCAGATCAGGACGGTACCTACGACGTCGTGAGCAGTTGGAGGAAGCTACTGAACGATTTCTCGAACAGAACCCATTCCCAGTTGAAGCTGCTACTGACCGAGGCGTACACCTCGCACAATTACACGCTCAAATACTACAAAGCCGGCTCGGTTCCCTTCAATTTTATGTTCATAGCGAGTCTGAACAATCAGTCCACCGCGGCGGACTTCCAGAAACAGATCCTCGATTGGGTGAACGATCTGCCAGCGGATAACGTGGCGAACTGGGTCGTGGGCAATCACGACAACCACCGAGTATCCGCGAGATTCGGCAGCAAACGGGCCGATCAGATCTACATGCTGGCGATGATGCTGCCCGGCGTTTCTGTCGTCTACAACGGCGACGAGATCGGTATGGAGGACAGATGGTTCACGTACAACGAGACCGTCGACCCGGCTGGCCGCAACGCCGGACCCGCCAGGTACTATCTCAAGTCCAGGGATCCGGAACGAACGCCGTTCCAATGGGACAACACCACCAGCGCTGGATTCTCCAGCAATCCGCGCACCTGGCTACCCGTCAACAGTAATTACAAGGTCTTGAACTTGGCGCGTCAGAAACAGGATGTCATTTCCCATTACAAGGTGTTCAAGGCGATGTCAGCGCTGAAGGCGAGGCCTGAGATCTCCGACGGGAGCTATAAAGTGGTCGTGCTCAAGGATAAGGTTTTGGGTGTTGCGCGCAGATTGGGCAACAACTTCGCCGCCCTTTTAATCAACTTCGCCGACTATCCGATCAACGTAGATGCTAGGTACGCGTTGAATCTTCCCAATGTCGTAAAGACTTACACTGCCAGCGTTGGTTCCAATCTTCGTCCAGGTGCCTTCGAATTCTCGAATTCTATAACTCTTCCTGGATCTGCATCCGTCGTCTACGTGAACAGCCAGTAATTTTCGTCAACTATCTCACGTTCGATAAACCGTAACGTTGTTCACATTGTCTGTAATAAGTAAAATAAAAGTATTTTTTCCGTGAAATTTCTTCCCTTTAGATTTGCTTCTATTTTAGCGTCTAATTCCGAGATCGATAATATATTTGCGATCCGTTCCCTGATAAATCCACACACTGTTCGAAAGTGGCTGGGAACTTTTGACGGTGTATCGGAACTTGCACGAAAATTTAACGATCCCCCAGCACCGCAAGTAACAAACTTCCATAATTATTTGCACCACGAACGACAAAGCTCGTACAAGTTCGTAGATGCATTAGCGATGCCCATCGACCCTTAAATGAACCGCTTCGACCATCCAACGGGTCTATTATTATTTTAAAATGTTGATTAATCGGGCATTATAATTTTTATCGCCCCGCGTCGCGTGAGAGTCTAGACATCGTCGAGACACGAACTATCGAAATTATAATATAAAAAACCATACTTTACTGCGTTCTCATTCTGCGTTGATCGCTCTGGCGATAGCGGTAATGACGATGACGACGACGACGGTGGTGGTGAAAATAGAATTTTTTTTTGCCTGCTACCTTTGGGGTTCGCGGTGGCTGAAAAACCCATTTCGACGACCAATCCGCGGCCTGTTGATCGACTGTTCTCTTTCGAATTCGACGTGATCGAATTATTTATCAGGGTGCTTTTATATCGAGGCTTTCATGAATTTCCAAACATTCGTAGAATAATTATTAGGGGGATGTTAATTCCGGCGCTATCGCTCGATCGTGTCTTCGAAGATTTCTCCTGGCTCCGCGAAATCGTTATCTTCGAACGGCATTCCCCGTCAGATTTTCACGGTTGAACCCTTCGTCCGTAAAGTGCAACCCTTTCAGATAGTTAACGACGCTGGGGTGCGGAATAAACCAGTCGAATAAGTTGCCGGTGCCGCGCGAACAGCCTGAATTCCTAGGAATTTTCCATGAAGTCGGCTAGCCGTAGAGAGAGAGTGGAGAGCATTGTTTGGTCGTTCTTGGAAGATGCCACCAGCGACCGAGAGTGAGAAAGAGAGGGGGAGAGGGAGCGAGGCCGCGTACGCACACGAGTGGAAATTCTCAAGTTTTCATGCAGACAGCCTCCAGTGTGTACAGCCGTGGAGCCGCGGCGCTGCGCCAATCACGTTGAGTGCACATTCTTCAACCTATCCTCCTGTTCCTTGTTCCCGTTATTTCTCTTCCTCTTTCAGACGTCGCCGAGACACTCGGAAGAGATGCGCCCCCGTGCACACCATCGGCTTCATTTGTGTACACGCCGCGTGTACATATATTCGCATCGTGCTCTCCGCTCGCTCCTGTTCAGAATCGACGTAGACGTCTCCTTCTCTCCTCTCTTCATTTTTCTCTCCTCGTCTCTCTCTCTCTCTCTCTCTCTCTCTCCCTTTCCCTCGCGCTGCTCCTTTCCTCGTCGTCCATATTTTTCCAGCATCGCAACTTGCTTCGACGTTCCTCCTCGAGATCCATCCTGACACATGAGTGCTTTGTCTTCCATCCCCCTCGGGACATTAAGTAGCAATCGTCGCGATGATCGCATTCTCTCGATCGTCGTTAGAATCGTCAGCTCGTCTCGCCCATTTGCGAGGATAAAATCGCACGCCTAGACGACCGATATAATAACGCGAACGCTTCTACTTGCGCGTATAGCTATACATATTTAAACACGGCCCGCAAAATTTCATCCCCGCCGGACCTGGTCGGATCGCAGTCATCGCTGGCGTTCCAGCGTACGCTCGGCAATCTGTATCAAATATTTTCACGCTGAATGTCCCGGAAGTTTCGTCTTATTTGCCGCGCGGTAACTTACAGGTTCTTAATTAATTCGCGGTCTCGTCCCCGGGACTTCGCCGTATCCGGGTGACGCCGGCGGCGTCTTCCTCTCTTTGCAGTTGCTTTCGACGCCTGTTTCCTTCCACTCACCCCGCGGACCGTGAATTTTCGCCCAAGAACTCGCCCTTTCAAAGGATTACCAGTCGCTGTGCAATCTTCCACCCCTTCGTTCTTTCCCGCCTCCGCCTTCGCCTTCTTTTAATTTCATCGCTCTCGCTCAAATAAGGGGCGGGTGTCGCGCGACGGCTACGCGTAATTCAGAAAAGTGTCCACGTAGAAACGCTTGGAACCGATTTCACGGCAGATCGAGTAACCCTAAGAAGATAGCCGAACTCACCCCTGCGCGGATCCTATTCGGGGATGATCGTGCTTCGCAGGTCGAACGAGTCGTCGTGTTGCTCGACGCACGCTCCGCGACGTATCTGTAACATTGACACCGGGTGTACAGCTTCTCACGAAATCTGGAGTCACCGTTGCCTAAGCGGCGGTAAAATTTCGTCGACACATCGACGCGAACAAGGCGAGGCTCGTCGTTGGAACAACAATGGCACGGCAACGGGACAAGTTTACCTTTCAGCCGCTCTGTATAATCGCGGCCGGTTCATTCCCCCCTACTGCTTCGAACTGCAAAATCCATCAGGGTGAAATTCATCGCGACGATCGTCGACCAGAGCACGTGCCCCCACGCGTTTTCCAGGATTCAGCGACACCTTCGGCACGGTTCGACGATAAGCTATCGTCATATCGACAAATAGTAAACATCGATCCCTCGATTGTACGCCGGTGGTCCGCAAGCGTGCGAAACCGTCCCCCGCGATAGCCTCCGGCTAGGCTTGTTCGTTTCCCCGATCGCGGCTACGGCCCGGCACGGACGGTATTGGCCAAGCGGATTTTATGCCCGCCATCCGAATCCAATTACGCTGAATAATTTATCGGCGAATCACAGACGTTAATGACGTCGGCCCGAATTAAGCGAGCTTTCGAAAAGTGCGACGAGGATCCGGAGCTGTCGCCAATTAGTATTCATGTCGCGGATAAAGTTCCCATTTTTACGTCGATCCGCGGCCAGCTCGATTATCCGCGCTGCCACGCGCATTTTCGATGCCCGCTGCCCAATAACCGGCGATCCGTGCTCGCGCGTTCTTTATTGCTTTCTGATCGCCATCCCAGCCCTGCTTTTCACCAACGTTACGCTTTCCCTCATCCATTTTCTACGGCGTATTACCGCTTCGAAGTGTACACGTCGCTCCAGATGCCCTACGAGCATCCACAGTTCCGAGAGAAATAAAGTAGACCCTTAGTTTTTCGTAGTTGTTGCGAAATCACGAGTTTCTTAACGCGAAATCACCCGTCATTTTCGAAGCCCATCCGGACAGGGGTAGAAGGGGCGCAAGAAGTTTGCCAGGGCGCGGAAGCGATCGTTCAATGTCGTCGACAGGGTGCGAGGGGGCCCTGGCGCAAAAACCACGCGGCGGATGCACCGCGCCCGTTAAACCGGAAACGTTTCAGCGGAATTCGGCGAAACCTGGCCTCCTTCCCGGGCCAACCGAGCTAAGTGGCCCCGAAATTGTACCGAACACCTCCCGCTGAAGTATTGGCCGCTATTTATCAGTTAACTTCTCGGTTCCGTCCGACGCCATCCCCGAAAATATCGCTTAGTCAGGGCTATGTCGAGGGACGCGGGTTAGTCGGTAGTTCCAGGCAGATATATCTTTGCGCTTCTTTCGTTTGACGTCGCACCGGAGGATGCCTGGTTCGGAAAGTTTTAATGATTCCTGGCGAGCAATCTGCTCGGCTCTGCGACAGGACGATGCTCCAGGGAGCTGATGGACTTTCGCTGAACAAACGGTTTGATTTTCCTTCGAGCTGCCTCCGCCACTCGACCGTCCTCCGACCGATTGTCTTTGGATTTTTAATCCTACGATTGTTGAGGAAAAGGAAAAAAAAAAAAAGAAAGAGAGTTTCTCTCATCGTGGATTATATTGCGTTTCCATCGAAAAATGTTCCAATTCCGTGACAGGATTAAATCGAATTGATTAATGTCCCACCGTCCGGTTATTTCCCCGTATCTCGTCTGGTTGTAATAAATATTTTTTTTAATCTCGCTCGGGATAGAATCGAAGTCTCTGCCCGGGAAATGCAACAGCTTTTTATATGTACAGAAATGTACCCCGGGGAATTGAAACGTTCCCGCGGATACGCGGTAACTAGCGGAACGCGCTCAGTGATTTTTGCGGATCCCGGCACGCGCAAACGTTTTTCTCATTAATGAAATTCAATTTCTCCCCTGTCGCCCGGTTCATTATTTCTCCTGGCCGAGTGCCGCGCGTTCGCGCGCTTTGATTGAACCCGCGCGACCGATAAGAGCGGCCGATATTTTTAACGCGTTTAAACATCGCTCGTACGCGGGTGTTCGCGCGTAAACACGTTCGCGTCGTACGATTCCGCTCGCTCCTCTACCAGGTTTATTAGCCGATCGGGAAGGTAACGAAATATCGATACTCCGTCGTGTTTCAGCGGCGACGCGGCTCATCGGTAACGAGCAAAAGAAATTCCTGGCAACGTTCGCCGTTCCATCCGATCGTAACGCAAAGCAATATCGACGCGTACAACATGCCAATTAACCGGCTAATTGAAAGCGTCACGTGATGCATTTCGTATGGCTTATCGCGGGGAAGAAAATAGACGGACGGGTGGAAACGGTAGCCGGAAACGATCGTACGGAATATAGCTCCGCGCGGCCGTTTTTCAATTCGCTTTGTTCGCATGAGAGCACGCACGAGCGGCCCGTTAACGAACTTTCCTATCGCGTTAAAACATTATCAGTCTCGCTCTCGTAATGTCGTAAAGCAACTTCGGGGCACGGCGCGTGCATATTGTCGCTCCGACGCTTTTATGGTTAATAGCCTCTCATTTAATTATCATAAACGCTGGGAGGCCAGCGAATTGCCAGACGCGGGGAACTTTTGTTTCGAACGTCGTGTAACGAAGTTACGGCTGTTCACTGAATGGTCTTCCTTTCTCTCACCCCCCCCCCCCCCCCTCTCTCTCTCTCACGGTCTCTTTGAACATCGCCGTTTGTTTCGACGGGATACGAACGAGCAACTACCGACAATTTCATCCGACGATTCCGCTTTCCGTCATTTCGTTACTTTAATCTCGGCTTGGCGGGGGCGTTCGTTACAATTCGCGAAACGCGGTTTGTTAACGGACTCGCGAAATCATTGTTCTCCCATTTTTGGTTAGATAACGTGAAACGTTTCGCGTCGCGCTCTCTTCAGGATCAAGGGAAACACGGAAATACCACGGTACAAAATGTGCGAGTCGATCGAACGCGCGAACGAATCGGTTCTCCCGCGACCGCAGAAAAAAAAAACGCCCCCAATCAATGCCGGGGATTTCCCCAGCGCGTGGTAAAAACGGCATTGTTGCAAGGGGACGGGGGAGCGGTAGGAAATTTGCGAACGTGCCCGATCTAGACGCGGAGCGGGACGCGTGCAACTGGACGCAGACGTGGTGGCTAACTGCATTAGCTCCGTTCCCGGCGGCCAGAGGGTCCTTTGAGGGTGGCGTGACAGCCGAATACCAATCAGTTATGTCAATTGGCCCCAACAAAGTAATGAATGGTAATTGCGAGTCACCGTCCGCTCGCACGTCCGTCCGTTCCCATCTCGCGGCCACCCGTTTCGCACCCTTCCACGCGCGATTCCATCAGCCAGCCTGTTTCCACCCCTTTTCATCGGGGGCCCTCTCATCGATTTTAAATCGTCTAATCGGATTCCGCTGGGAACCAGCCGGGGCAAAGGGCACGGTAATCGTTGGCACGGGCGCGGCCGTACGATCGAGGCCACCTTCGAGCCGGCCATCGTGAAAAGTTTCTCCGCTAACTGTTCGCGCCGTTCTACCCCCTTTCTGCTCGACGCGACGCGACGTTTTATTCCGCCGGGAACTCGTTTAAATATCGGTTAAGGCAGTGACACAGCCGCCAGCCACGTTCCACTCGTTACGTCGAGGAACAGAGGGCCACGTTTGGTAACTTTATGACAACGTAGGAAATTAGGACTGGCTGCGGGAAGGGGGTGACGCGAGGCACGTCTGATCTCTTTCAAGGGTATATATCACTTGGCTGGGAAGAGCCGAGAGCTTTAGGTTGATCGATACGTTCAGCTTTCGAAGAGCGACCGCCCGTTCGAAATCGCGGAGCAACCGTATACTTCGTTCCATTTATTTCGCTACGCAACGCTGTCCCGCGTAATCCTCCACCGGATTCGTAATTGCCGACGCTTCTCTGAATTACGCGCGCAACGATAATTTACGCGGCCGGGGTAATCTCTGGCCGCGTCGAGTTAAAATCTTACCGCGGAAAAGAGTAATCGAGGACGCGCTCGTTATTCCCGCATTACACCCCGTGGTTGGTAAAAGCAACCGTACACGCGCGCCGCGCGTTGGATACAAGGGAGAGCAAGGTCGCTGCTCCTCTGCCTACCTGTTATCTGCTAATTACGCGAGGTAATTACGCGTCTTGCATGTCCAGCGGTCGCGTGGCGTGGAAGAAAAACACGATCTCGTCTGGGTGATTACGCGTGTCGCACCTGTACGCAACTACCCCGGTGTTTTACCGCTGGCAGCGAAGCGCGAGTAACGCGTGCGAGAGCATTTTTTTGATCCCCAACCTCGCACCGAACGCGCTCTCTCTATCTTCCCCCTGGCCAAGGGTGCGGCGAAGCGTTTGATACTTTGTTCGCACTTTTTTCTTACGTTCCTTTCGTTTTTCGTTGGAACTCGGCCACGTAATTACGCGGGCAGAACTTCTTAGTTTAATCGGGGTAATTAACGCCCGCGGGGTAACCGTCTAATAATTGTTTAACAGCCACTCGCGCGGCTTCTACGCACCGCCGGGCCACCCCGTTAATTGTAAACAACGGTTCCATCGCGGTTTTTCTCCCGGGAGTGTGTGTGTTTTTTTTGTTTTTTTTTCTCTCTCATCGCTCCGTACGTCCCAAGCATCGGTGATTGCTCGTGGGTATTGATTTTGTACACGCGGAAAACTGGTCAGAATTCCCGATGAATTTCCTTTTTTCCATCGGGATGATTGGATCCAATACGCGGCTTTCCTAAAAACTCGAAACGAATTCACTGCTCGCTCGCAAAAAGCTACTTACCGCGCCAGCAAAACTTCGCCAATAAAGCTTAACGTCGAATCAATCGAAGGCTCGATCGTGGTTCGGTAGAATCGATCCGGAGCCACTTAGCAGTCGACACTGTTTCAATTAATCCCCCTTTTTTTCTACTCTTCCGAGATGATCGAGACTGCGTGGAGAAAGAAACGTTCGTTTCGTCCCCATCGCCAGGAGGGGGTTGAAGATTTCGGTGGAGTTTCCGGTGTTCCTCGTAGTTTGCGCGTCTTACGGGCCATCCCCTATCCTAGAGGACGACGTCTCACCTCGTTTACCGACGTCTCGAAAGGCATCGAGACGATAACGCGGCACCTGAGCCACCGAGATTCTCGTGATTGCTTGCCAGCCACTCGATTTACCGATCAACGCTCGTCCTCCGTTTGTTTCTTACGTCCTCCCGATCGAGGCTCGTTTCTTCGTCGACCGCTCTCCTCTCGCACATCTCCCGTTTCGCGACGAATGGAAAAGAGGCGCGCGATTTACCTCTCGCTGAACGATTTAATGCAATTGTACTATTTTCATAGTCGAGCTGGATCCGTTTCAGGAATTACGTGGCGAAGTTACGTTGAGAGCCACTCGAGCATTCAGACTTTTATCTAATCAAGGGTCTTAGAATTCGCAAATCTTACCGTTCCGTTAATTAATACTCCATTCACATTGCGTAACGAGGCTCGAGTGCCGAGCGAGCAAGGAAACAATCGATTTTTACTTTCAATCGTGCTGATAATAGCACGGAGGGAATTTTCGTTCCTTTGAAGTATATTCCGGGACTCGCTGCTCGAGTGTCGGGTTGACCCAGATCAGAGGAAAAATGCAACGTTTCTCTTTTTAATGTTCTCGCGTGCCACGATTAACCCTCGTCGTACGTTTCGTGTTCGAATCTCGCCAAAGCGTTAGATCGAATCGCGCGTTTCTAGAAATAATTCAGCTTTAAATCCCGACATTCTTTTTTTTAACGCGCCGCTCTACGAGCATCCGTCTCGCGGAAAATGTCACGACGACCGGCGAGAGTACACAAATCGAAATATCGAATGGATTCGATCCCACCCTGTATACGAATTAGCGCGAGCATTGGGACGCGAAATTCCACCCGGCCGTGATTCGTTCGAACGAAACTCATGAATTTCCACGGGCTGTCGCGAGATAATTACCCGAACCGTTTCGTTTCGACACTTTCCCCTGGCGCGGGAAGGAATCGGAATCAACGAAATGCGGTCCGCAGGCTTTTTCACCGATCGGACGGTAACGCTGATAACGGCAGCGTCGATCGAGAGAGCAAAAAAAAAAAAAAAAATCGTAAAACCCGTATCGCTCGCTGGGATCGAGTCGCGTTATCGATAACACGATGCTTACGCAACGACAACGCGACGTCTATCGGCCGTGCGTTGTTTGTCGTTCGACCGAATAAACAACGCCGCGATAAGATCGCCGCGATAGCGATTCTGGCGTACTACACGCGATATCGCGCGGAAATCTTGTCAGCCCGCTCGCGATCGCGATCGGTGTCCGTTTAATTGCCAGAACACCGGAATCAATTTATCGAATCGCGAATCTGTCGACATCTAAACTCGGAGTTAGATCGATTCTCCCAGATCGAAGGAGTCGACGAAATTTTCGATGACCAAGCTTTTTTTTCCAGCGCAACGCGATTATCAACCGATTTAATCGGACCGTTTACGCGCGATTGTTTCTAACGTACAGACCGCCAGGTTGGTCGAGTCGGTGAAATTGGCCGGACGTTCAGAATTCGGGAAAAATGTAACGCTGCCAACGCGGACGGACCTGGTTTTCGGTGATATCCGTAATATTGCGGTGAATTACCGGGATGGGAAACGCGAAATTGCGGTGCGTTAATCCATTTACAATCGGAGCGAATTTCGCGGCCATTTTTGTTTGATGAAAGCAACAACGAGTAAATCAACGGCCGGGGATCGTATCAACCGGATCGATCTGCGTTTCGATCACGATTACAATAAATATCGTCCAGTTATAATTGTACATTGGAAAATTACGCAATGTTATCGCTGCGGGAGCACTTTCCACTTGCGGGAAATCCCGTCGATATCACGCCGCGGACGACAGAATTATGTTTGTGTATTATCTCCGGCCGATATTTATAAAATTACGCGCTGGTATCGATTTTCCGCCTCGCCTCGAGAAAAATACGGGATCGTATTTGTATTCGAATGCGCGGCTGAATCGCGATCGTTGATACACCGTAATAGTCGGAGCAATGTCGGCTGTCTCGTTTCCCGGGATGAAAATAGGGAATCACGGCCAGGGACGGGTCTCAGCCAGCTCCGGAGGAGGAACACATTGTCGCGATCAATTTACCGTTTTCACTTCGGTCCCTTGGAACGTCGTAGAAAAAAATTCATGGAACGGCCCCGTGGAATCCGTCGCGCGATCGTTCCGAGCCAGTCCAATCTCGTCAGTACGAATTCGAAACGTTGAAACGCGCAAAAAAAGGGGCCGTAAAGTTCGCGCGGGCTAGCCCCGGGGAAGAGTATCGTTTCTTTAAATCTTGAGCGCGCTCCAGACCCGACAGCGGTGGATTTTCGTCGACGGAGATTTCACCCGTTCGGAATCGTCGTTCCTTTTTACGCGCGCGGCTCGTACCCCGGCTTGATCCCCGTAACGGCCGACCAGGATCGCTAAACCTTATCGAGCACCGTTCGCTTTATAAACATAGACTCCGTCGAGTGTACCTTCGCGTGAAATACCGTACGACCGAGGGCAGAACGAGGAATGACGTGTAATTTGTACGGGTTCCGTGTAAGCGAGGATCGCGTTGCCGCGCCGGTTTGCTAATTTCGGTTCGAGACCGTGACGAGGAAAAGGCACGGTGGTGCTGTTGCTGCTCTCGAAGCCAATATCCAAGTTTCGTAGGCCTCGTATTTCTCGGGTCCCGGCTGTGCGCTAGGAAAAATGGGTGGTCCGTAATGAAAAAGGAACGCGAACGTACACCTATGACAGAGGGCGGTTTGTACAGTTTGGGAGACGCGTAGGCGTGTGAGAGTGGCACGCATACTTGGCACCTGGTACCCCGGGTGAAACCGTCGCGAGAGCGAGCGGGTCGACGGTAAGTGCAGCCGTTCGACGGCAATCCCCCTATCGAGTAGCTGGGTTCGTGTAAAGTGCTCGCAAATCAGACCCGATAAAATGGTAATCGCGGCCTTGGAAGGAGCGGCGCGTTAGACGGGGGCTGGCGAGAGAAAAGAAAACGGGGGTGCGAGGTCCTCGCCCGTCGACAATTCCTTCCGACACGCTGCCAATCAATGCTGCGGCGGAAAGTTCCTGCTTTTAAGAACACGCCACACTCTTGCACGAGCTGCATGGGAAACGCACGAACGCTTTCACACGGGTTCCTCTCCCCCTTACTTTTTTCCATCGCGAGGAAAAGAAAAAGAGCGGTTATGATGGCCATGATGGATGCGTGTTCGAGGATTGTTTGTACATTGGAATTACAGCGGGCATGCCACCGTGTCGGCGCTGGTGAAAACGGGAACGGTAACGGGGATGGGAAACGCTGACGTTTTTCGAGCGGAGGAAACGCGATGGAACCGAAGAAGTCGCTGGAAATATAGAGGTCCGGTTAAATAGCCCCTCGCTGCGAATCGAGCCGGTATGGAGTGGCCAACAATGGATACTCTTTCTCGTTTCGGGCGTGTTCCCTCAGCGGGCGGAGTGAAATATCGTGCGGGAGTAATGAAAAGCGACCAAGGATTGCGGGGAAATTCTCGAGGGGACGCGTACGTGCGATGAACTCGGGCTCGTGCAACGAGGGAAGCTCTCCTCGCCACTCGGACCGAGGGAAAATTTCCATTTTTTTCATCGCTTCCACGAACGCTTTCCCGTGCCTGGTTTCTAACGGTCGACGAAATCGCGACTAATTTCTCGCGTTAGCAGCAGAGTTCCAGAAATTCCAGCGTTAATCTCGCGGCGTACGGATCGAGCGGAAAGTTCGGGACGCAACTATTTCACCGAGTGCAACGTGAAACTCGAGCAGCCGGTACGTACACGTAAGGAGCGATGTACGTTGGCGGCATCGTAGCGGCAAGTTGGACAAGTTCTATCGGCGGTCGGGTTAACGCGTGCATCTATATGCGGTGTGCATGCACGACGCGTTGCATCGCGGTTACTGCCGTTGGTGGTGGTGTTGCACGCGCGTGTCGAGCGGGCATGGCAGATCGGGCCCGGGCTATGACAATCACCGTCAAATTGCGCGCGACGCGAAACAGGCGTGGCACCCCGTTCGGTTAACTATAACTAATTCCTTGATAATTGTCGGGGCTTTGATCTGCACGCCTACACTCAACTTCCGGCCTGACGAGATCGCCATTTACGTACCGCGCCATACGCCCGCCAAATTTACGACCCTTTTTCGTTCAGTTCGTTCCCTTTGCCGTGCTAATCGCTCGATTAGTTTTAAACGATGACACAAATTTATGGGGGCCAGCGGCGTATAAACGTCGCGCATAGAAAATTGCAGCTCCGACTAGTTTCACCGTCGAAATAGAAGTGTCTGCGATAAAAATACAGGCAGATTTTCGTTGCTCGTCCGTGGTATTTTAGGTATTAATCGATAGAGCGTCGCGTTGAGGAACGTTGCAATTTGCCCGGTGTGCTCGCGGATTGAAACAACAGATGGACCGTTGTGTTTAAACCGGTGCGAAAAAGATCGAATTGTTTTTATATTTGTTTCCCGCCGGCGGGTTACGAGGAAATTGAATGAAAATATCAATTCCGCCGAGAACGGCTCGCCTCGATCATTAGGTCGGCCAGCGAACTGCTCGCCGACATTCTTATCGCGCCCCTTAATTCGATGGAGTTCAATTTTTTCCCCGATGAACCTCCGACCTGAATTTTCGACGATAAATTCGTTTTCACGGCGTGACTGTAACAAGTTCGAAGGTTTCATTTGTTCGAAGGTTTCTTCGTTCTTCGAGGGTAGAAGGGGAGAGAATCAGAGAGAGAGAGAGAGAGTGAGAGAGGGAAAAGAAGTTGAGGGTTGATTTGTTAGGAGTCGCTGAAGTAACCACCGCACAGACTCATGTAGCACATTTTTCATTTCACGGAACGCTTTCTTCGATTCCCCTTGAAATTTCATCTCGATAACTCGATCAATTAATGAAGTTGAGATCGATCGAATCCCCGAGATAAGCTCGTCACGATCAATGAACCAGTCGGTGAACCGGTTGCGCAATCGTGCAGTAATCATTTAAGAAATATCGCGCTGCGTCACGTAATTGTTCGACGCGAATTAATTCGATATCGAGCATGCACGATAACAAGATGGGTTATTTATTCCGGAAGCGCGGAATTCATCGCTCGGACGGTTCGTTTCCATTCCGTCGTGGAAAATTCTCATCAACGAGGGGAGCGGTTCTTAATCGTGATCCACGGGCGACGCGACGTGGTTCTGGACCCGACGTAACCCGATCAGAGGCAATCGGAAGCGGCGTTTATCAAGGTGAATTGCTTTCGATTGGAACGGAACGAGCAGGCAGAGAAACAGGGCTCCTTCTTATCTAAGCGAGAATTTCCGAATGAGTTGAGACGAATGGCTCGGTGGCTTCTGTCAGAATTGCGCGGGGAAAGGGGCTGGGCACCGCGGGTCAGGGTGAACGAACGTACACCCACCGCGAACAGTCTCGCCGGATGAGACCCTCGTGGACCTCGACGGGAAGTGTTCATCGACGGAACGAGGCTAACGCGTTCGTCGCACGTGCGCTGGTTGTATAGTTTATGGGCTGTGCATAAGTTGCACGTACGTGCTCCTACGCAAATTTCGTGCCGAAGGTGATGACGAAGCAACCCCTCGCGGGTGCTGCCAATGAAAATTTTACAAACCGACCCCGCCTGGACCGTCTTTCATTCGTAATCGAGGCTCCCTCGCCTACGAAACTTTCCCTATAAATCAGACACAAGTGGATTCTAGCGCGGGTTTTTATTTCGTCAAATTACACTTGTTTCTATCAATTTTACAGAGACGACGCTTTTCGAAACAATACCTGCCAAGCGAAATAACGATTCCCATTATTTGAACCGCGTTCCGGTGCAACGTTTATTGGTTTTCACTTCGTCCACGGTAGAATATATATCTCTATGCTTTCTACCTTCTCCTTAGCACGTTCGTTCTCAGCGTTTTCTCCATGATTTATGCATAATTTTCTACGATTCGATATCTTTATTACGAGAGTTTCGGCAATCTGGTTGATTGATCGCGGCCGAAAGCACACACCTGCCGGCTTATACGAGTGGCCGCTTTAAATAATCGCAAAATTATTCGCGATATATATATACATGTATATACGTATAAATTATCGATCACCGGATCGCTGCCAGTTACTGGCGTCTCGCTGCGATTCGGGTCACCACTCGGATACAACGTTTCTACCCGGGGTCAGTTTGTACGGTGAGCGTCAGCGTATTCCAGCGGATACACGGTTCCAAGTCGATGAAATGTCTGTAATTTCCGGCCACTATCGATCCTTATGTTTCTGCCGAAGGTATGTTTACAAGAACGCCGGAAACCTGGATAGAGAATCTTGCCGGGTAACCGCGAAATCGAACCGTTACATTTTCTCGAATCGTTTGTCTCGAAACGGAAAATCGAACCCCGTTTCGTCGTCCACTCGCGTCGCTCTCGAGAACCAACCGCGTTCCCCGTGGATTTGTCAATATCTCTTTCGAACGTTCGAGAGCCGATCGCGAGAAATAACGGGCCTCGAGTCGGTGAAAGGCATAGAAAGTTGTCTAATCCGAACGGGGGTTTATCGAGGGACGGGAATCGAGGTCGAACGCATGAAAGTGACAGCGGATTATCGAGCGTTAAAACGTGGGAACGCGATCAACGGCGCAATACCGGTATAATCTCGATCGATACCGCGGGAACGAGCAATAATTCACGATCGGAGATCGCCCAGTCAGCCCTAACACAATAACCACGCGTCGCGACTCGCGGATCGAATAATACTCACCCCCTCGGCGTATTCCGCCCCTCGCACCCGGTCCGTCCAGCTACCTCTATTAAATTCCCGATTAAAACGCGCGAATACAGCGTTTAATATTTTCCCAGCGCGCGGAATATTCATAATTCTCGCCGGTTCGACTGGTCTAGGAATTATTTGCCGAGCAAATTCTACCGACCATCGGCGTTTCGCGATATTATCTCGCGGCCAAATTGGCCGCCACGGGAGAGTGGTGTTTAAGGGATATCGAGAGAACTGGATGGCTCTTGTTCCTCTCGCGGGAGACGCGGTTCGCCCTCGTCGAGCGAATTACGTGCCGCGTAAACAGCCCGTGGAATTGTCGGATGCAACTCGCCTACCCATCCTGGACATCAATTACGCAAACTCCACCGATCTCTGGATATTGCTCCTTGGAATTCAGCTACGCTCGTCAAACGCCCGACAGGTTAACGCGAAGGATTCAACGATCGGCTATGCTCGCAGAGGGGGAACGCGTTTTTTACAATTATCGCTATTTAATTAATCCAGCCGCCCCCCCTCGATGCTACCCTTAAACGGCGCCGTGTTCTCTCGAATTCGCCGGCGATTTCTCGAGGACGGCGGCACGTTCGTCCGGTTAAATTGAAATTTGTTTGCTACGAAACGAATGAGTCGGTTTGGCCTGAAATTAATCGGGTCGGACCCATCCCCGATGCCGGGCATTCAATTACACAAATTCAATTACGCGGCTGATATTTCAAATAATCGGTTGAACGGAAGACAATATCAATCGCGCGCCTTGCTTTAGCATTCCTGAATCGCTGTCCCATATCGAGTATAAACTCGATCGGTACGGCCGCACGTGAAACGACCCCGCGCTTTAATCGTCCTCGTAATCTATCCCTTCCCGTCGCGAGCCCTGTTTTCTCGCTTAATCGCGTTAAAAGCGCACGATGTATTGACACACCGGAAACGGTACCCACTTATTCTGTCCTTTGCACAGCGTCGAGCGCGCTGTACAGAGAAGGAGACGTAATGCTACGTAAATAGCTCGATCGCAGGAACTTTGACGAGGGCCTCGAGGGCTCTATTCGTGACCGATTCGCGCACGGAAAGGATTTCTTTATCAGCCCGGAATTACGATACTCTCGACTAAGGGGAGAACGTTCCGCGCGACGATCCGATTTTTGCATAAACGCGACACGATAGAGCGTAATTTACGCGATACGACGTCCGCGGTCAAGACAGTAGAAAAAAACCTTACCCCTCCACGGGGCACGAGGGATATGAATAATGCAACGACCGAATCGTAATTCATGAAATTCAGATGTGTTTATGTAAAGAACATATTACGTATTAAATTTCGCTTATTCGGTTATTAATATTCCAGGGCACGCGGAATTCGCCCCCTCCTTTCCTCCCTTTCTCTCGCTCTATCCAACCCCCGCCTCTAACGGATAAAATAGACCGCATGATTTGAATAATTTTAGAATACCATCGACCGGGCACGGTCGCTGTCATATTTTCCGATCGAATCGACGTTCCACGGACGTTCGTCGCGCTGGTAGTCGCGTTAATAATCGCTCTTCGCCCTATTCGTCCCTCTAATTGACATCAAGACAGTGACACGTTTCGCTCGACGAGCTTCCGATACTTATCATTCAATCACGCTCTAGATTCGATTTGTCTCCGCGCAGGTAAGGTCGTCGTGGGGGAGGGGAATTCGTGACGATAACCGCGGATTTATTACCTGGAAATAAATCGAGGAATAAACGAGGACGGTGGACGAGGAGCCCGTCCGTGGCGAGCCGGTATCGGAGGACCTCGGATGGCCATTAAATCGCCAGCAGGTGGCGGAAGGGGCGGTCGATGATCGTTAACGAGACGCAAACGTGTCGAGCAAACAGCGGGAGAACATAGCGGAGGCGGCACGACGCGAGAAACAATGACCGTCTGTCGGTTGCTGCTTACTTTTCAGCCAATTCGAGCGCGACGGTGTTCCCCTCGAGGGGCGACGGCTCGTCGCGTGAATCAAATATCCAGGGAGACAGGGCGAGCTCGCGCGAGGGGTGGCTCGGTTCGTCGAGGAGACACGCGTACAGTGGAACACACCTTGTCGAAGGTTCCGTGCGAAACGTCTACACCTCGAGCCCGGGAACGCGATAATGTCGCGTGTAATTAATTCGACGAAGGGGGTGCTGCGATACGTTGTACCGATCCGCGAGGACGCAGGCGGGGGTTGGATCGATTCCGTTGGGTCGGTCGCCGCGCGGGTTTGCGGAGTATGGATTTTGAAGTTCGCGGTGTTTGCCGCGCGAGCGTCGATGCACTAATAATGGGTGCTTATTAAGGCTGATCGAGGTGTGGCTGATCGGAAGGAGTCGGCTGCCTTCGCCCCTTTGTGTAACCCTGCATTAGTAGCACGACGCACTCCGCCCTACGTGCTCCCTCGGGCTGCCGCCTCGGTTCTCCAGCGCACTATCCATGCAAATGATTCTATTCCAGACTCGGGAGATCATTGTCCGTTTCCGTTCAATTCTATCGGCTGAGAAAAATAACGTTGCCCGTGTCCACGGGATTATCCTCTAGCGCGACGATACTGAAAATTTCACGGGGTTTCCAATTTGCGGATCGTTTCATAAATTTGCCACGGCTCGAACGGATGCGTTGGCAGACTCGACGAGAACGCGTGGAAAGTATTATTTGTCTTACGTAAGAGAGAGAGAGAGAGAGAGAGGTCCTCGAGACACATCGCCGCGTGCATTCTTGTCTGTTTGCGCAACAATTCTCTTTTCACAGGAGACGGCCGGGCTCCCAGCGAACGATGCGACCGTGATATCGCGGCTCTTTCACTCCCCCTGCTGTACACATCGTCATTTGCGATATTACAGTTCACAAACTGTCCGGTAGCGAGGTCCTTTGAGATGTCATTGTTCCAAAGCAGTTCTATGCGGAATCGTGTGAACAAAAGGGGGCCGTATTCGCTTGCGCGCTGTTTGCGATAACAGTATTTGCCTGCGGCCTTACTTCGCCGTCGTGTATTTCACCGTGGCACGGATCAGTTCGAGGGGAAGAGAAATTGAAAGAGAGAAGAAAGAAGGACGGGGGTTTGAATCGCTGGGGTATCGAGCTCGCAACCAACGCCAGAGATTAAGAGAGTTCTGATTCCTTCGACCAACGACCGTGCACCTTCCGTAGCGAGGGGTCTCTCCCTTTAGAATCCATCGACGTATTTTCCGACATGACCGGCTGAAAAGTGAAAATTAATGAACGCCGGTGCTATCCGAAGAGTAACTAAAGCTACCCAGATGTATCGCGTGACACTGGGTAGCGTTACCCGGGAAATCCGATTAAATAAAAATCACCGAGTATCCGATGCGAGATGAAAAGAAAAATGAAAAAAAGTGGGAGTCTGCAAACTGATCAAAAGCAAGATTATCGGATCGAAAAAAAAAGCAAAAATCACGACAACGCGGAAATCCGATTTCACGTTAAAGTGGGAAAAAATCGCGCTCAAATATCGTAGAATCGGGCGACGGCGTTAAATCTCGATATTTCAAGTTTTACAAACATCGCGACGGAGTCTTAACGGGAAGTAGACCACCGGCAAGCTCGCCGCTTTAAAAACGGACGAACACGACCCAGTTTCGGCTCGCAGACCCCATTTCTCGGCGTTCTCGAGGTGGACAAAACCGGTTGCACCGCGGCTCGCGTAGTTGGACCGTGGATTCGAAGCGCGTGAAATCGGAACTGGTCCGTCCCCGTCCCGCGGAAGCAATTTTCGAGGTTTTAGGAATTCTCTGCGCGCGCGCGCGCCTCCGGGCGTGCCCTTCTAAGCGCGGAAGTTATTAAAGTTTTTGCAAAAGGCAATTACTGTCCGGCTAATTTTCGTTCCTTCCACCTGTGCTCGTCGAGAGGCGCGGGTTCTTGCGCGACAAAGAATCGAGCGCGAGTCCTAGCTGCTGAAAAAGGCTAGAGATTGTTTCACCGGCAAACTTTTAATGCCGGATAATTGCGCGACGGTCACTCGACGGCCCTTTCGGCCACGTTTCTTATTTCGAAATTGCTAATCCGTTTAAAAGTTCGCTGTCCGCCGGAGATTCATCGGCGTAAAATCACAGGTGCGAGTTTTTTGCTCGGCCGACCGTTTCCTCTCGGTTTTGCGCAGCCCCGTACCGCCGTCCGATGGAAACTGTGTCGGGCAATTATTTATTTCGCCAACCGGCTGTGTCGCGTAACACAGCTACATCAGGTCGATACGGTCCCAGCGATTTGCGTGAAAGAGCGCAGATTGCGTCGCGTTCGCGTTCCAAGACGCTTAACGCTGAATGCTTTCGGTAGCCGTCGAGAAAAAATCGCGCATCGATTAATTAATTGCTCGCGGGAGTGGAGCGGAAGCGAGAAACGCGGTACGCTGCGAGAGTACTATAGAGATTCCGGGAATATCCGTGGAGTGGGCGGGGAAATTTATATTATAGATATTTAACGTCGGTAAAAGCTGCGTAGCAGATGCATTCCGGCCGGATCGGAAGATTAAAACGAAGATTAAACGCTCCGTCTACGGTGGAGTACGCCGTTACACCCGGCAGCTGGCCCTTTATTCCCTTATTATTATCCTAAGCGGGATCGCGATATTTTAGAAACGTCCGATAAGGTCGGGGTAATTCGCGTTAATGTTCGTGGGCCGTCGTTAAAACGATCCGTGCAAAGATACAACTAAATACTCGCGGTGCCTGTGCGACCTCGAGTCCCCCTAGAAGCTCCTTACACCGAGTTTTATCCAAATTAAGTTATTATCCGCAAACACCGATGGGACAGCAGCATGGCGGGTCAACTTAACGACGTTCTTAGAGCCTGGCGAGTTCGTAGCCCGCTTAATTTCTCGCGAGCATGCGGCGCGTCGCTGCAGAAATCGTCGCCAGATTGGAGGGACGCGCGACGCCGCGTCGACCCTTGGCGCGAGGACGAGTTCGTCCGGTCGCGCGAAAATAACCGCTCGACGAAAAAGGGCCGGGAGGAATAGTCGTCGGTCGACTAGGTCTGGTTAATCGAATCAGAAACTAATTTTACGGCAGGCGAGCCGGTTATTATTGGCCTTGCTGCGCTCGCCTGGGGAGCTAAACGACTGTCGTTCGCTCTCGTCTCGCGAACCTCGCCTGCGCCAGGACGGTCGACGCGCAATACCGGCTCGTAAGAGGCAGGCAAATGAGATTTGACGGATGTCCCGGACCAGGAGAGCCACTCCGTCGCATTAGTACCGGCTGTCTGACTGTCAGAGGGTGCGCGAGGGGCTTGGTAATTAGTCGACAGGAACTTTGACGTCTCTAGACGGATCGCGTCATTGCTACCGCGGCCCTCTTTGGTCGGCTTACGCGGTGGCACACGCCGTGGGAAACGGAGTGCGAGAGCCGCGGAGGTTTCCACGAGGGCTCTACGGGTCGCGTTCAACGACTCGTCGAGAACGCGGCATCACCTGACGCGGTGGTGAACGTGGAAAACGTTTTCCCGGCTGGTTTCGGGAGTCGACGTGTTCGAGGGATCGGCTCCGTTTTGTTCGCTGTCCGTTCGCAGTCGATGGAGCCCCGTCGAGCATCGAACTTAGAGGCAGGCGCCACGTAATCCCATGGGTGTTCCACTTTTCGGTGTACCTTCGCTCTAAAGTCGTAAAGCGTTCGACGATTCATTTTGTCCCTGAGCCGGAGGGAAAGTATGGTAATTGATAGCCGATGGCTCGGAAGTTTAGTGAAAATGTTCGAGTTTCAAATATATGGCCGCGTGTGTGTGTGCGACATGTGGTATAATCCGGGCCAGGGAGTGTTTCCTGAATCTTATCATATTATGGCACGATATCGGAAATTCGACGGTCTGTAATTTGTCGTGCTGAATTATGCATGTAAGCGCAGGGGAGAGCAATCTCAATATTTGCCGGAGATCGGATGTGATGCATTTCGCTGATTTTTATTACGTTTAACGGGGCCGAGCGCGAACTTCGTGGGGGTTATTTGCATAGCGTCAATACCGTGTGCCGTAGAAAAAAAAAAAAAAAAAAAAAACGAGCAGAAGAGTGAGAACAAATGTCAAGTTTGCATTATACATATTTTCGTAACGTCGATTTAGCATCGGTTAAACTGTTGGAATGGAAAGTTGGAGCGCAGCTCGTTCGAAAGTTTGCAAATCGCACGTCTACGGGGGTAGAGTGGAAAGGTAAGAAAGTTGTCGGCCCGTCCAACGGAAGGAAGGAAATTGAATCGCTGTCCATCGGGCAGGTTCGCGTTCGGCCAGCAGCTTTGTCTATTACGGAATTTCCCGCACGACCGGTGCAATTTCTACGGTCGTCCCATGAATATGCAAAATCCACGCTCAAACAGCTCGATGGCTAGACGACCGGAGGGAGGGAATCACGGTTCTCGCGGAATATTTTCGAAAATGGGCCGCGACGCGGGCAAATAAAACCTGCACCAAAAGCGCGAACTATGTTTTTATTCGTAGCAAATTCACGATTTGAGTTGGCCTCGCGCGAGCAGGCCGTTCGACGGGAGTTGATAAATGATATTTTCAGTCGCAAATTTACAGAATGTCAGTTGACGCGAGGGAAATCTAGCGCGATACGTACGCTGTACCTCGTTCCCCGTACGATGGAAGAGAAAAGGCGAAACTTTTATTCCGCTTCTCTCTTTTAATACCGTGGAACTCTAAATATAATGCCCTCCTTGGACGTGCTTCCGGGCAGGACTCTCCCCGGAATCTTAACTTCCGCCCGTGTGATCTTCCACCCTCCTCCGGCCGGCGTACAATATTCGCCGAACCCCCTGTATATTTACGGGCAGCCCCTATCGTCGCGAACTTCCCGTGGAAAATCGGGGAGAAAACTTTCTTAATTATCGACGGATGAGCTATAAAAGGAGCGGGGTGTAAGTTTCGGGGGTTGGCCGGACAATCGAGGCTCGGGCAGTGACCGTGCGGGTTTCACGGAGCGCGAATTTCACCCCCGTGCCCGGTGAGAGCCACGAAATTAAAGAGCGGCCGTGGCACCGAAAGGCGGCCGGGGGAACAGAAAAAAAGAAGAGAAAAAAGAGAGGCGAGCGGGCGAGTTCGTTGAAGCGAGAAGGGCGGGAAAAAGGGAAGGGCAAAATCTCGCGGCAGTCAGCATCCGTGAGGAATAGATCGCGCGCTTTTGGTGGGGGTACATTATAATGAAATCGGTTTTCGCTTAGCGCGCTTTCAAGCAGCCTTTATTAAATCTGTGATTCCGCCGTTTTCCTTTCTCTCCTCCGTTTTTCACCTCTCCGTCTCCGTCTCTCCTCGCAGGCCAGGCACTCTTCTTTTTTCATTATTATTCTCGACTACATTCTCGATAGACGATGAGAAAGAGCAAGAGAGAGAGAGAGAGAGAGATGGAGAGAGGTGAGCAGGTCTTTCGAACTGTCTTTCACCTCCCTCCAAAGTCGGCCCAGCTCGTCTTCTCGAGGATCTTCGTCCGGATTTACAATGGGAATTCGTATTATACCTTCCCTGCCTTTCGCCTGTTTCCCCGGCGGATTGTCGTCGGAACGACGAACAGAGCCGCGAATATACGACTCTCCGAGAGATTGTACCTGACTTGCGATTTTTATGACCTTCCGGTCCTCTCAAAAATGAAAAAAGGGCGTGGGGATGGGGGTGGAACATAAGCGCCACGGTACGAGGGTATCCTTCAACGGGGCCGGTTGTGATAACTTATTAAAAGCCAGGAGAGGAAGTCGTCGCGAACGAAGCGCGTTCCCACCCGCTTTTTCCCCTACTTCTTTTCCATCGACCAAAACGATCCTCTTTCTCAGCCGCGAAGCAACCTTTCCGCGACACGACTCGAGAATTACCAGGCTTTCGCTGGCAGACTGTTCGCGGCGTGTCGCTAAACCAACCCTTACGCATCGCCCTCGCGCTTTCGTACGCGGCAGACGCGATGCCAAGAAACTCGAGGACCGCGCGAGGAAGACGTTCCATCGCGACACGGCGTGGTGAAATTTCCCAGACAGAAAGATGGGGAAAGAGGGAGGAGGGGAGGGGCCAATGCGAGGCAGCTAAGTGTTTGGCGGAACAATGCGTTCGCTTATTGAATCCGGCCGTGATTTATGCATATCGGGGGACCGTTTGTCGCTTTCCAATTTGCGCGTTCGCGCGGACAGCCGTGCGCGAGCCGGGAACGCGCAAATCATTCCGCGTTGGCGTGGAAAAACTGCACGCGAAATCTGTAGCTTTCCGGCCTCCAGACGGTGCTTAACGTGTCGAAGGATATGAGAACGTGGCCCGATATTAAACGTCCGCTTAACGAACCTTTATTAAAATCCAATGAAACCCCGATCGTTTCGCGCCGCCGTAGCAGCGGTACGCGCGTGCGACAGCAGGGGATCAAATTGGTTTCGCTGGAGGGCGCAGTTGCTTTTTAAATTCCGCAGGAGTCTGCTCGACGACTAGTCGGACGGTTCGCGCGCGAATACATAAATAACGAAGGCGAACGTGCCGGTTGTTGGGAAGCGACACGACAATTGTCGCCGGCTTTTATTCCCTTTCTTTCCGCGTCGATCTTATTACCGTATCCCGTCGCTTTTCATTTTTAACCGATGCCGGTAATTGGCGGTCTTTTTCATTCGCCTCCGTTTCGCGCTCTAACTTTTTCCCTTTCACAGAGTTCACCCGGTTTCTGCCTTTCGATCTTATCGCGCACGCTTACAGCTGTTCGCGCTACGAACGCGCGCGTACAGCCTTCGATTTATTATTGTTGCTCGCGTTTACCGCAAATTCGGTACAGATTACTCGGGATTATCGCTAGCGAGCCGCGTGACCATTTTGTCACGCGCGTAGCCAGGTCCGCGCAGCGTGTATTTATCATTTTGCCAGGGAAACCCATAACGGGGCGTGAAACGCGCGCCATACTTAAAATTCTGCTGACGCGCGTCCCGTTCCTCCTCGGCGACAAATTCTTCCGTGGATCCTTGACGTTCGGGGTTAATCGAGCACGTCGTGTCACGGCAGTCGCGGAATACTGTTAACTGCAACAACGACGCGGCCAGCCCCGCCGCACCCTTTCTGTCCGCGCGGGGGTGTCCGCTATTATACGGGCGGTCGCGTGCGCGTCCAAGCCGGCGCGCATCTCCGTTACTCGTGATTTAATGGAAAGTGAAGCAATCTCGACGTTCACCTTTGTCGGTATCATCGCACTGTCCCCCCCCCCCCCCCCAGACTATGTCTTTCCTGCTCTCTGTGAAACGATACACAATTTTCTCCCATCGTCTATCCACGGTGCCTTTCCACGGTCCCCTCGTTTCGCTTCGTTCGTTTGCCTTACCTTTTCCAACTTTCTCTCTCTCTCTCTGCCTCCCTCTGTTTCCATCTTCCTCTAAGTACGGGCTTAACTCGATGCGAGCGTTGTTCGCCGAGAGATGCGACTTAGCCTACGAGTACGGTAGATTAGTTCTGAATATATTTGGCCAAGCTAGAGCCCGCGAGACTCTTCTGATTGCCTTGAATATTTGACAGCGTACAACCCCGAAGGAGTTGCGCCATCGTCGCGTTGTATGCACCAGTCGCGAAACCTATTGGCACGCATCCATATTTCATTTCGAGGACACAATTTGCATACGATAACTTCGTTACACGGCGGATCGTTTGGAAATGGAAAAAGGTGTCCCGACCCATCGATAAACCTGGACGATCGCGCGACGCGTTCCGTTCGCGGTTCTCCGCAGAAACGCGCGGCGTTAAAAGCTTTCCTTCGTCACGCGACATATTCGTCATTGAGAGATCGTTAATTAGGTTTAATGAACGCGTTAACGCAGGCAAATGCGCGGCCAGGCGCACCGTGCACAATGCGGGATACTATATACCATTTCCCGGGTATACGTAATCGCTTTAATCTTTCTGGCACATTAAATATTCCGAATTACCCCGTATTTCTCATCTCCCGACGATGAACCGCGAAGGGTCGCAACCGACTACATTCTTCAGTGTCTCGCACCAGGATCGTTTAAGCGTTCTAATATACACCCTGTGAACAATGCCGAAATCCTCTCCACGGCTATTCAAAGAATGCTTTAATCTCACCGTTCTGACCCGAATATCTTTTTTTCCGCCCCGTCTCTCGCCGGACCGCGGATTTCAGAACGAATTAAAGGACGCAACGTGGCAGCATTAAAAGGAATCCGCGATTCTCACCCGCGGTGTCTCCTGACCGCGGTCACAAAGTTCTCGAATATTAATAGGCGGGTGTCGGGGTTTCCGCGGAACTTTTATAATCTGCTCGCCGTATAATATTATACCAGGTTGAACCGCGGACATTTATCGAACGCGAATTTCGACCCGCCTCTCTACCCGCTCGCGTTTAAAATTTCAGCAACCAGGCTTGAACGAGTTTAAAAATGACCAGGTATTACCGGAACGCATCGGAACCAGGACAATGGTTTCCCACGGTGATTCAGCCGTTTCGGATTCTTCGCGAGAGCCACGCGCCATTATCTATCCAAACGGAAATGGATCCTACTGAATATCTCTCGGCATCGCGAAAGATTTTCCTCGCGGACACACACCGGCGGGGGGTGTCGTTGCTCCTTCGAGCGTGATGAGAGGACGCCTCCGAGTGTGACGCGAACGGAAGGAGGCCAACGCGAGAACGCTATTCACGGGTTTTTCATAAAAACGATCGATCATCCGTCCAGCAATTTGTGTTGACTGAACACTCTCGGTGTTAAGGTGCGCGCTGGCATTCGGCGCCCGGGCAGGCTTTGCCGTTCGCGTAACAAAGAAACGCGATCCGCCGCGGCGGTTCAATTTCTCGGCGTCTTAGCGATTCAGTTTTCGTGCAATTAACTCAGATTTATGCGATGGAAGCTTTTTCCTTTCCCCTTTGAATCAATTTCGCGTTCAGGGTGGGCGTCCCCGGCGCGGCAAAAAGCGGCCGCAAAATGCGAGCCTTTTAACGGGATAATGCCGACGGTTTCCCCCGATATTATCGTTAGACGTTAATGCCCGTCAACGTTTGCCCGCGCTGGGCAACGCTTAATAACACAGTCTGCTGGCTGCGCGCCGCGGCAGAAAAGAATCGTCTAATGACGTAATTAAGAAATTTCAGCCGTAAGCGAACCCACCCCGAGCGTGGCTCGAGACGGGGACCGAGGCGCGCGCACTTCGCCCTTTTCCTCGGACCCTATTTACGCGCGCGCACGACGCGCAAACTTCTCGCCGTTGTTACTTAAAGCGGAGCTTTTAAACAGCCACGAAGAGAATGGAACGGACGGTTCGACGGTATTTTCCGTGCGGACCAGTATTTCTCCGACTGGGCCGATTGTCTGTCAGTGGAACGAACACGCCGGACGCCCTTTCACCATACCGTACCCCTTTGTCCCGCCGATTCTTCTTGGGTTCCGCGCTACGCGTCGATGCTCTGAAAGGTCCTCGTACATTCCGTCAGACGGGAAACAATGCCCCCCAGCATCGACGCCGGGCTATCGTACGATAAATGAGTCTCGCCGCGGTTCTCGCTGCAATTTTTCTCGTTCACCCCTTCCGTTACGAGCACCGCGACGTTCCCTCTCGCCCCTGCCGCGCCTCTCGTCCCCACGAGAAATCAAGAAGTCAGAATTTTCACGGGGATCTAAAGTCCCCGCTGGAATCTTGACGGATGGCGACGGGTCGATGCGACTGCATATCGATCTCTTCGACGGCCGTTGCCACAGGCGTACGTGCCAGCGACGAATTTACAGCGTACAGGAGTGTACTCGTGCCCGAAAACGGCGAGTCGGGAAAAGACCGCTTCCCACCAACCGGCATTATCATCGAAATCGAGCGCAGACGGCGTTAGGAACAAGAACGCCTCCTTCCACGGGATTATCATTTAAATTGGCAATCGATACTAGTCCTGGATTATTCGTATTCGTCCTCTGTCCCCGCCCTGTTACTCACCCTCTCTCTCTCTCTCTCTCTGCCCTTCTCTCGCCTAGGTTTCGTTCAGCCTACCCGCAACCCGTTCCCTTTTTCTTTTCGCTCGTTTCCCGCGTACGTACCGGGCCAGCTGACCGTGTACTTATTCTTCATCTTGTCGGATTAGATGTTGTCGCGGCTAGAATTTATCGTCGCGACGTTTCCGAAACAGGCAAGATAAATCTTTCCACCGTGGAAACGTTAACGGGGTCCTAGTCCGTGGGATTCGATGTATCGCGCACGCTCCATTAATCGGCGAGTCGCGCAAACGATTGCTCGCGTTCCTTTCCGAGTTCTTTCGCGATTTACCCACGGATGAACGCTCGGTCGGTGTCACGATTCGGCTATTTTTCGCGTTCACGACTGCATTTGCGCCGCTCGTTGTTTCGAATTAACCGTCCAGCGACGCGATTCGCCGTCGTTCTTCACCCTCCGATTCGGAACGTTCTCCAGCGCGTCTGTCAAAGGGTCGGTTCTCCAATTAACCGTGAAAGGCGAGGTTCGCGGCCAAGGCATACGCGTGACAAAGCCGCCGTATCGCTGCTGCTATGCGCGCGATGCCAGGACAAATCTGAGCTCGAGCACTGCAATCGGTACCGGTAGCATTTGATCCGGTTACTGCCAGACCACGCTGACGAATTCCATCTTCCGTCCTGTAATTCCGCGACCGATACCAGTCGACCGTTTGGTCGCCTTTCCACGACGAACATTAATTTGGGGGATTACATTTCGTTCCGTTCCTCTTCCGCTGCATTTATCCGGTTTTGTTTCGCGCGAGACATTTATCAGTGCGGCGGCGGCGGCACACGTACGAGCTAAGCGGGCCGCGTATTGTTTAGCGGAACGAATCAGGTATTCCCGATAAAATCGGCATTAAGTTCTTATTTTTATACCGCCGTAACTTTTATAGGGTTTTTTTCCTTTTTTTTTTTAATACCGAAATAAACTCTCCTTGAATGGAGCCTGGTAAAATATGAAATTCGAACAGTTGGAGCGGTGTAAATGGGCTTTGCGGAACTTGCGGTATAAAACCGCTCGGGAGCGTTCGAAAAAATAGCGCCCCTTCTAAATACGAAGATAGAAAAACAGATAAAAAAGAGTGAACGGTTAACGATCCCACGTTCCCGGAGCTAATACGCGCTGTGTAACATTCTGTATGAATTAATGGTACTGCGGCAAAACGTTTGAATATTTATAATCGACGAATAAATTATTGTCGCTTAAATACCGGCGTTTCATACGTGTAACGAATACCGACGACTAATTTGCGATTGTAATTACCGGCGCATCGGGAGGGTTGTCCATTAAAGCCCTTAATTCGTTTCCCGTTTGTTTCGTTTCATCTTTACGATCGGTTCTATTCGCCAGCCGTGAAAGGGCAATTATTTCGATTTCGCGACCGGTGGATACCGTCTAATGGGATGATAATTTGTTAAAAAATCTCGCGTGAACGCGCTCGTTCGCTGGTGGGTGTAGGGAGAGCGTGGAACAAATGAGGCGAGATTCGCAATTTATTGATATCGTGGAAACGGTATCGTGAAAAATTCGCGTTTCACGCGCGAAGGATCTTCATCGAAAGAAAGGTGCTGCTTCGCTACGAAGTCGCGAAGAAAGGTGCGAAAAAATGATCCGTTCGCGGTTCGCCAGTTTCCACCTTGAACGAGGTGCACGTGGTCGGCAAAATATATTACAACTTTTTAAATTACAATTCTTATCGCCGCTGTGTACGCGGCAGGGTATCATTAATCCAGGCGCGAAGTAAAATTCTGTCCAATTATTTCGTCGGCGGTTCGTATTTCCCGACTTATTATTTCTTTCGCCGCGAAACTTTCAGTTCATTCTGCGTTAACGTCGTTGCGATTCTTCCTTCCTGTCCATGAATAATTCCAGCGGAAGAGGCGCGGGGCAGGAGAGAAAGAAATCTGATCTTGCGTCAACGGTCGACCCCCCTCGGTTTGCAATTATTCAAAAGATTTTATTACTTGAACGAGGCTGGGGAAAAAAAATTCGATCGAGCACGGGCGGAAGTTCCGTCGACAAGGCTTCCGCCATGCGTTTTACGAGTTCGTTGGGGAATTATTGATGGCGAGACGCTGCGAATAAATTCGTTCTGGGGATTAGTTGCTCCGAGTTTTGAACCAGGAACGTTTCTCGCCGCACTGCCGGAACTCGAATAATTAATGACATTTAGAAACATTTTTCCGTCGCAACTTTTTCGACCGACACGATTCGTAACACGCTTTCGCGAGTGAAACCGTTTCATTGTTTTAATACCAACAGACGCGACGACGAAAGTTGCTAGCATAAAGGTAGAGACGATTTCCGTTTCGATTTCTACGGGCACCGATGGTGCCTTACACCGCCAGGGTTCTCGCGAGTTCTTTTTCTCCGCAGGATTAGGTCAACATTTTTATCGGCAATGCATCACCACCGTCCGCACTGCGATCGAACGGCTCGAAGGCTGCAGTGATTTGTGTTTCTAATCTCGGGGAGGTGCCCCGAACAAAACGGGTGGATAGACGTATCGACTGTAACGTGGAGCGCCAGGCAAAAAGCACCGTCGATAGAATTGCGTTGTCAACTTTTTTCGCGATCGGACGAGAGCCCGCCGCGTTCTTCGTTCCCTTCGATCGACCTGCTTGAAAACGGTCCCGCGTCCACCCCGCGCGGACTGTCCGATGCTTCTAATTGCCCAGACTTCGTCCAGTCGATACCCGTTTGCGAACCGTTCGAACGAACGGATCAACCGAGCAGCGGAAGAAAAGCGGTGGCCGACCGCGGCTGTCACGAGAATTGCGTTCTCGCGTGCGGCTCGATAACGCGGTCCCAGGTACGCCGTGACAGATACGAATCGCTATCGGCGGAGATCGAGGAATGTCTCGCGGTGCCCAGAAACCGGCTGGTTTATTCCATTCAGATCGGTAGGGAAAAAGCGGCGGGGCTCGAGAGGAGGGTGACTTTGAAGGGAAACACGGCCAAGAAAGTGTGTCAGTGTTGAATGTGTATCGGACTGAAGGAACCGGGGCCGGTTGGATTATTTCTCCTCCCTCGGTTGCGTTTAATAAACTCTGATCACGCGACGCAATTACTTCCTTCCGAAAGTGGAGGCACGAGAAAGCAGAAGTGGAAACGGAGAAAGGAAAAAACGGGTTACCGTCGAACGAAGGAATGTTTCAACGTTCGAAATTCAATTCGTCGAGAGGCTCGCGTCGACGGTGGATCTCGCACGAGTGCGCGAGATCTAAATAGCAAGTCTAGCGGGAGTAGGTTAAAAATTGGCAAGTGGTACGAGTCAGGCACGGGAGGGTCACGGGTTTCGCTGGTTACGTAACCAGCCCACTTGAATTGATTTTTTAAACCGTGTATTTATAGCGTAATCGTCTATAAAGTCGAGCACTGGGTAAAAGTTCGAGGAAGCTCGAACGTGGAAGGGATACGCTTGCGAAGCTAGTGGTACGAGTCAACCATCTCGTAGGAAATCAGAGGCCGCTTCGCTTGCCGCGGATCGTGCCATTTTCTTCCACCGATCGACAGCTAACGGTGGAAAAGTTTCGCGACGAGCGAAACGAGGAACGCGAAACCCCGACCGTGGAACGATTCTCTTCAAAGGAAATGGAAAAACCAGTCGCGGATCGGATGGCGTCGAACGCGTCGCGTCCCGACGCGCTTCCTCGCCCTCCATCGTCACCGAATTCGAGACAGGCCTAGGCTAAAACCACGATAACTCGTTGCACAGGCTAATCAAATCCCGGAAATGGAGCAGCGAATTTCGTTAGAGCAATTTCCTAGCCAGCTGACGGGGTTTTTAATCAAAATATCACCACAAGTCACCACCACTGGCGGCGTTCGCCACCTTCCTTCGACCCTCCATCTAGAATCGAACGGGGGCGACATCGATAACCAGGTTTAACCGGTAACCGCAATTCGTCGCACAGCACGTGTTCGTTTCGCTACGCGAGACGCGTGAACGCGTTCGCGTACAGAAAATCCGTAACGGCGGAAATCGTATCGATACCTCGTCGAATAGAGCCATTACCTCCAGTGGTCGTCGATGGTAGGGAACTCGCGTACACAAGCAACCTCGATTAAGCACAACACCATCCACTCGAACGATCGAAAATCCGGCGATCGTCCGTACTATACGTCGGATGTACCGTTTAATTCGACATTTCCCGCGGTTCGACGGTAGGGGTCCGCGATCTCGAGGGGTGCACGTGGTGCCGCGTCGCGCGCCCACGCTAGACTGGCGCTCGCTCGGTCGCTCGCTCGGCCGTCTGACTCGTCGCTGACTCTCCCTACTGCGTGGTTGGCCGACCGGCTGGATGGCGGGGTGGGTGGGTGACTGCATGGCAGGAACGCTTGCCGGAGCAACCCTTTCCCTCTGTGTTCTCTCCTTTCGCGGGCCTGGATGTTGCACTCGGTCGCTCCCGTGTTTCGAGTTCACTGGAAAAACTTTTCGATTCGATCCGCCGCCGTTGTTTCGCCTACGAACCGGCGGGGTGTTCGTTCCGGATTTTTCTGCGCGCACCTCGACCGTGCTCGCCCCCGATTCTCGTCGAGCGCACGTACGCACGCACGCACGCACGCAATTTTTCTATCGACCAAAGTACATTCGAGAGAGAGAGAGAGAAAGAGAGAGGGAGATAACCACGGTAGGCGACGGAGCTACTTTTGAACCGGCAGCAGCGCGCATTACCATTCAGATCATTATCCACGAGAACGTGGCTAGGATTTGTACGGAGATCTTCGTGCGTGCCTCAGCGTCGCGATCGAATTGACTTAATGACACTTTGATCTCGCTGCTCCCCGGAATTTAGTTTCGCAGAATTTCGACGATGTTGCGGCGATGTTGAGTGCGGCTGCCGCACCCCCGCACCACTCGTGTGCACCGGTGGCTGGATTTTGGTACGCCGTCGCGATGCTCGCGCTGTTACAAGCGAACGCGTTGGGAATCGCGTTGCATTCGTCTCTTCTAAGTGGCATGCAAATTATTGACTGCAAGACGGGGATGGGGCAGGGGGATTAATTAACGCTCGTGCGAGAGTTGCGTTTTGGTAATCTATCCTAGGAGGAAAAATTTAGCGAACGGTCCGTGTTGAAATAATCGCCGGCGACGGAAGGTGGAACTTTCCTTGGGCGAACGTTCTTTCGACTACATCTCCATCGAATTAACCGCGCTCGCAAAGAGGAAACAGTGGAGCGGAACAGGAAGTCGTACAATAGAAACTAGCCCTGTCTCGTGCACCGACTCTGCTGAACTCGCAATTCCCATTACTTTGAAGTCTCTCGCGGAAGGATATTTGCCTGTCTGCCGCGCGTCACTCAGCCCCTTTACTATTCCACGGCTCCTTAACGCTTTTCGCCGAGCTGATCGTCGATCAACGTAGTAACCTTTCACCCGATCCAACCTATTCTACCTGGCGTCGATTCGCGTGGCTTCTGAGAGGCTGTTGCCCGTTCCTGATACGATTCCCAGTTCGCTGCAACAGCCGTCGAAACGATTCGCGTCTTTAATCGGAGTCATCGATGGCAATTGGACATACGATAACGTGGAATTAAAGGGAACCGTGGTTGAAACGATTACTGGCCTTTCAGGGTTTCGCGGGGACGAAAGAACATCGCCTCGTCCTTTCGCGAGGGCTTTTATTAACTGCGAGAAGACACGAACTGCAACTGTTAGAAATCTTCCTTTGGAATGCAACGTGATCGAATCAGAAATTAACGAAACTATCTCGGATGGATACTCGTCACAGGGATCGTAACGGTACGTTGCTCCTCGAGCTTGCAAAGTTCCCTTAAGTTATCGACGATCGTCAGATACCTAGTGCCTCCGTCGTCCCCGCGTTAAATTAGAATTCCACGGTGATAAAATCGTCCCGTAACAGCATTTTTACGCGTCGAATCTCGTCGCGGCGAGATCGAGATCTCGGTGGATCTCGTTCGCCAGGGGAGATCGCGACAGGGTGCTACGAGCGCTGCCAGTCAGAGTTAAGCGACCCCACAGCCGCGTTCCTCGATTATCGATGGCAACGCGATCGTGAAATATTCAACGTGCAATTACCGACCCGACGTTTTATCATGCAAAAATACTTGTTCGTCCGTCGATCGACACGAATATTGCGACGTCGTCCGTCAAGATCGGGGGATCGCATTGATGTTTCAATCGCGATCGTCCTCCCTGCCACCCCGGCAGAAACGTGTTTTTCCATCGCGCGGCATGTACCAACGACTCCCGAGACTCTTTTCCATAAATTACACCGTTCCAAGTGGCTAGGGAATTGTTGCCACGTACGGTTACGGAAAATCGATAGAATATTGACGAAATGTCAACCGGGACGGCTGAGAGACTAAGGTCTAAGGCCTGGGGTCGATCAGGGTGCAAGTCTGCGAAGTTTGATGACTTCGTCCGCGCCTATCGTCCCGCGAACGAAACCCTTCGCGTCGAAAACGGTGAAAATAATCCGGGCATCGTCGAAATCGTACGGACTTGAAATTCGTCGGTCGGTGTCATCTGGGAACGGAAACAGCAGTTTTTCAGGGGATCGGGACGGGGCGCCATAAATCGCGAGGATTTCGCGGGAGGTGGACGGCGGACGTGTTCGTTTCGGGGGACTTCCGTCGCGGTGTAGAAGAAGGACCGCGGTTTGACGCCTTGATTTCGACCGGCTCGATGATCGTCGCGTGACAAATGGCCGTGACGCGGGCCCGGTTCGCGCCTGGCCGCACGCACACGCCGGCACAATTAATGGGAATCCTTGGGGTGGTCGGGCGTGAGGCGCGCGCGTGGCCCATCGAAAATATATCGCGGACGAATACGAATCGGTGACGCGAGGCGCGACGTAGCGCGACGCGTGATTTACGGGTATTCGGGAATTCGAGGAAAGGAGGATTCCAGCAGTGTCCGCGTTGTGCACGAACCTCGATCCCCTACTGCATTCGAATCCCCTACTGGTCGTGACTTCTCGTGTAACACCATGGATTAGCGAGAATCGAATCGTTCGACTTGGAAAACTTAAATCGCGCCCGACTATGCGTCGAGTCGTACTACTTAGGAGCGTCACGCGTGTATTCCATGGGTCGCGCGCGTCGTCGCCGTGAAATCGGTGTCACTGGTACGTTACCGTTATGGCTGTCACGCGGTTGAACAACGGTGTTCCAGCTGACGAGCGGTATTAATGGCTGACAGGGGTAAATTAGCAGGCAATTCAGGAGGACTCGTACAGCGGGACGGCGATACGTTCGACACGCGAATTAATCACGAGCAAAACATTCGATGGGTCTCGGTACCGATGTCGATGCATTCAGCGCGACAAGCACAGGATGAAATGCGGAAATGGAAAGGATCGACCCCCCGTTCAGCCGCTATAGTTGCAACGGTACCGCTGCGTTCCTTTGCCGGGGAGGGTTCAAAGCGGCGAACCTCTGAAAGCAACGAGAAAAAAACAAGCTGAAAAGCGGTAAATACACTGCCGCATCGGGATCATTATCAAACAGCTGCTGCTGCTGCTGCTGCTACTGCTGTTGCTGCTCGAGTCCCGCTATTCACTAGCCCATGAATGCGCCCTCTGCAAAACCTTGCGATAATCCTATGGCTTATATCGATTACCCTCCGTGGACCCCGCGGTATATCGTTCGCGCTTGTTTCTCAGGGCGTGAAACAACCGGCCTAAGAAGGATTTGTAATCCGAGAGCACGGATTTTAAGGCAATCTCCGGACCGTCTACCCTTGATTAGCTCCACGGTCGGGGACAGGATCGTACTACCGAGATCCGTTTAAAAGTTGATTCAACCGGCTAGTTACCACCCTCTCCGATTTCGTTTCACCTCGCGCGAAACCGTAGAACCGGTTACCCGTCTCGAATTCCCATTGACCGTGGAAACGCGGCGACTTATGGGGAAAATGTGTCGCCCCGTTACCGGTTAAAGCTCCCGCGGACCGAAATTTTTCATCCCTTCGCTCGCGGTCCAGTTCTGCCATTTAAAGCTAATCAATTTGGCATTGTTACCGCGGAAAATTGACGCGCCTCGCGGTTTAATCAATATTTGAGGATTATTGGATATGAAACGGCTCTTGCTCGTATTTACTCGCGCACTGTAAACGATAAATATTTACGGTACTGTTATTTTATTGATACGCCTGTGCATGGCGCGCGGCGGACCCCTCGATTGGCCGATCGAGTTCGAACCGTGTATTCCAGAAATGCCGATTCCAATATAGGGAGAGAGGGAGGGAGCCGGCGGAAAAATTACAAAAATTCGCCGCTGGAATCTAAAATCAGGTGAACGCGGGCGCGCAATTAACGCGGGACGGGGGAGCGGAATCGCCTCGATGGAATACTGATTCGTCTAATCAACGGAGACAACGTCCGAACTCTTAGAACACGGATACAAACACGACGGGTGTTTAATCACAGGCGTGTTACACGAAACGCCCTGGGACTCGAGCGCTAATCCTTAACAAACAAGAGAATCGTTTGCGTTGCGTCTTCTCGCGCACCTAAGGCGCGGATTTAAGTTTGCACGAAGCTTGATTGTCCCCACCCCCCGGGGCAATTAAGCGACGCTAATTTTCCCAACGATACCCACTCCGTCCCCGTACCTTTTATCGTATCCATGTATTTCTTAACTTCTCCCTCTTTGAATCTCCGCCTCGCTTTTTATTTCGTTTCGCCGTTCTCTCTTCCCTTCAACAGTTTTACCGCGGTGAAACGCGATCCAAAGAGCGAAACTTTGCAAGTCTCCCCCGCTCGCACCCGCTCGAGGTGTACGTACACGTTAAACGCCGGCAGATTTCCAGTCGGGTTTCCGAGTTTAATTCTAATGCGCCGAATATCGGGAAACAGGGATACCGGCGTCGCGAAATTTCACCGGGATGGCAACGATCCGGGGAGTAACTGCATCGAAAACACTTGGGAAATTTAGCTAACGGCGGATTTCGCGACTCGATCTGGTTTAAGATTCGCGTTTAATTTAGCGCGCTTTCAACAGACACGACGGGGGAACTTAGCAGCGAGAATACCTGGGACGCGAGACACGCTCGCGGAATCGTTCCGCGTTCGATGAAATACGAGCAACGATGAATTCAATAGCGCGGCGCCGTGAATGGGTTTCATCGAAACTGGCAAATAAATAGATGTTTTTGGTCGACGTAGTTTTCCTATCCCCCGTCCACGAGGACGCGTATCGTTCGATATTTCGAGAGCACCTGGGTTCCACTTTCATTTACATAATACCCGGAATGAACGAATTTAGGAAAACATTCGGCGGATTACAATTTTTCAGCCCGATTGTCGCAAATGTTGCGCCGTTCGTTCGCGTTCTCCGATCGAGCATTTTTGCCACTGGCATTTATACTTAAAATGTCGTCTGATCCAATGGGAACGGTGAGATATGATGGGCAACGATTTCGATTTAATTCCATTCCGGCCGCGATTATTTTCGCTCTGATAAAAATAAAAATGTGTACGCTGGAAGACGGAAAGTAATTCCTGGAATAAACTCTGCAGAACTATGTCATTCGGAGCCGAAAATATCGCGGTCTAATTACGTTAGATCGCGCGAAAAAACACGTCGTTACGTTATGTATACACGGTTCGATGTAGGATTTTCTAGACGCCCGGGTAGTGGTAACTGCGACTCGGAAATAAGATAAGACAATTAACGTCAGTTCTCCTGTCCATAAGAAGGGGTTCAAGAATCCCGGAATTAATGGAAAATCACGGCGATGGTATCTCTGGGATGCGTGGAAACCATTTTGAGAAGCAGTTGGACTAATTTCCCGAGGCTGCCGGAACGGTGCTCGACTTCGGGCACGGCGAGATGCGAGGTGCTCGAAAACGGCACGTCCGTAATACGGGTAACCGCGAAATCCAGTTTCGTTAATACAAGAAACCGCAAATTTCACTCCGGCGGGCAAGAAATCGCGCGCTTTAATCCGCCGTTACCCGCGGAGCCCCGAAATTTTACGAGTCGCGCGAAATAATCCCGATCCTCCCCCGGAAACCGATGCAATTCTTCGAGGACGCGGCTCGCAGCCGAGCGGACCACGAAACCGAACCAGCGTCAAAAAGCGTTCCTACCCTGAATTTAGACTTCTCTTGGTCGTCGAGAGAGTCGTTTCATCGACGACGCTGCTCTCGCGCTTTCCACTTTAAAAACTATTCACGTCCAAGGCTGAGGTTTCCCGGCCGTGGGCGGCGATATTCTTCGCGGTCAGCCGTGGAACCGTTCGGCATCCGTGTCAAGGATGCGCGCGTCATCTCCGCGCGCACACGTCGCTGGTTGGATCCAACGGTCGTGATCGCGTATAATGCGTTCCAGGCAGCGGGTATACGACCCGAAATCTGGACGCCGATAACATACGTACACGTACATCGGGCGTACACACGGCCGACTGCACACGCATTTGCATCTGGCATCCGTGGGCGCAGCCCGCGCGCTACCCCTACCTCGTGGATATGCATGAGGGACAGAGGGTGAAATTTCGGGCAGACTCGAAGCGCTCTCGTGAGCCACGGTACAACGTCAAGGACACGTGTCCGACCACCCTCGAAATTGCATCGCCCGCGTTTGCTTCCGTCCCGATGCTCCGACGGTTCAACCCTTCGTCTGACCTTTTTTGTATTTACGGCGTAACGTCGCGTCAGTCGCCAGTCGTTCGCTCGAGAAGGGGAGGGAACCACCCCCGGCTGCTCCACTCGTTCGTGACTTTCGAACATTCCGCCGAGCCACTTCACCCGGGAACTTGTTTCGGTAATCCTGAGGCGAGCCGCTGCGTCGTTCGCGTCCTTGATTAGTTGTTTAGGGAACAGAGGCACGAATTCGGGATCGGTTCATTTTTCGATGCGGTTGGCGTACGTCCTCGGTGTCGTCGCTCGTTCCCCGGGCTTTGGGGCGGATTCGAAAACGGTCACGACACGGACGAAAGGGACGGGAGCGTTTTGCAGATGGGTTGACCAGTTTATCGTCTCGTTTTCCGTGAACGTTCATGATATTATACTAATTAAACTAAACGGGACGAGGGTAGTTTAGCAGGAGGACGCGCACGCAATCTCAGAGAACGATTTATCGTTATATCTTTCGTCCGACTAAATCGACCGACTTATAATTACGTTAGCCAGGCAATCGGTTCGTTTCGTGCCAAGGTTCATAAAAATTTATTCGAAATAACTCTTCAACCTTCCGCATCGGCATAAGCGTTCCTTCCACGAATTGAATGGACGAACCGATGAAAATTTATTTCCTCGTATTTTTCCGTAATTTTTAATACCAAGCTATCTTCTCTCTCTCTCTTTTCCTCTCTCTCTCTCTCTCTCTCTCTAGCTAGCATCGAACGCGAACGTCGACGAGGATTTTTGGATGCGTCACGTTCGTCCCGGATACCGTTCAAATTCAATTTGCAAGGTTCTCGTCCGATTCCCGGGGATAAAACTTATGCCATTACAGGACTCTTCAAGAGTACTTGCAGAATACACGGTACATTTACTCGTCCCGTCACGGTCACGGAACAGCAATACCGACGTCCATTCTTTCCCTCGAGCCTCCTACGGGGGAGTCTCGATTCGTTTCCGGCGGATTCGAAAATTGTGCATTTCGGGCAAGCGAACGCAGAATGTTCCGGTAGGGTCCGGTCGATTTTATTCCGAGTTAGCAGCCGGAGAAATATCGAAAGCTTCGAGTATCGCCTCGAGGTAATTAATTATTTTCTGATACCGGAAATTATTTAGCAAGTTTAACTTAGGTTCAGCTGATACCGGCAATTATTTACTGGCGTCAAGCGGCAAAGTCCGCGAATCCACGAGTTAGTTTCGGCTTAGGATTCCGAAGGGATCGACTAAATCAAGTGAAGCTAATTCCAAAGATGCCGAGGTAAATAATCGAGGAGTTTGCCTTGGCGATAAATATTGAAATCCGCGAGATTTCTAATTCAGACTCGCGGCTCGCGCGCTAATAGAGAAACTCGGAAGAAAATCGAACGAGCGACGTCGACGTCCCCGCAGCGTTCGCAGTCGTCCAATAAACCGTGACGATCGTAAAAGGCTGGCGTACGACGAGCGAACTTGGACGAATATTCGTACGCGATATCGTATCCTTTTTCATCGCCGCGATTCTACGGTAGCCCCTCCTTCACCCGGCTGGCTGCTAGGACAGGAAGTTTCCTTGACTCGTTTACCGACCGGCGAAAGTTTTCGCTCGCGTCTGCAAAAGTATTCGCCACGGGACCAGTGGAAAGACTCCGCCACTCTCCGCTGGGATTTGATTTTCCGGCGTGCTCGCGGTCAGGGTAAATTCGTGGCCGGCATCTTCAAGAAGTTCCGGATCTCCTCGATTTCCAGCGGCCGGTGCTTCCTCTTTACGGTCATCCCTGCCGTCCCGAACGCGCCCTCGAATGCTTTGCTCTGCCCGTTTAGAAAGGTGTTTGCACGCGACAATTCAAGTGGCACGTTCTCTGCGTCGTTTAAAAAGAGCACGCGCAGAGAGAAAGGGAGAGAGAGAGAGAGGGAGAGCGAGTGAATGCTTTGTCGTTAGCTGTTTCTGTTAGCGGTGCATCGGATCTCAGTCACTTTCATTATTGGAGCTGCGCGACGGCCGAGTGACGTTTCAGCGAGAATAAAACCAGCAAAAAGGACAACGTATCGTTTTTCAGTGATGCATTGTGAGAATCTCCGTCTCTGGTTCCTCTCTGCGCGTCATACACGCGCGTGGCCCTCATTTCCAGTGAATGTCCCAAGATCGCTAGCTCGCTGTCGGCCCTCGGGCGACACCGTTTAGGCAGATGCGCCAGATGGTCCATTGAGGATGGACGTCCATTACTTGATATCGCGAGGCGAACTGTGTCAAATAAAAATATACGAGCCTCGCTGTACGCGACACCGCGGCTCGATGAAAAGAAAGCCGAAGAAACGACTGCTCCGCGCTCAGCGGTGTGGCGCTACTTTTATAGAGCGAGCCTACCGTTTCACCCTTCGCTCGCGCGGCTTATCAACCGACCAGGTTATCGGTCGTCTCGGTTCATTCATCATCGCAATCTTGCCGCGGACGGTCGATGAAGAAACTCGATCTCCGCGATACCGAATAGAGCATCGTCTGGAACCTTTCGTAAGAGGATTGTCAGGACGCGTTCGCAACCACTGGGCCACTTGAAACGACGAAGAGCGAGAGCGTGGAGGAACAGCTTCGCCGACACGACGGGGCACGGCTATATACATGCTCCTCTTGAATTAGTCGTGCTCGAGACAAGGAAACAGTTGAATAAAATCGAGGCTATAGAGCTAACAACGCTTGTCCCCGTTCAACTTGGCTGGCGTTCGCTGTCGTCGCAGAGCCAGTCGCCAGTCGTCGAGATACGAAATTTTACGAGGGCGCGTGCGCGCGCGGACCCGTCCCGGTTACGGAAGGGGTTGCATTACCGGATGTCGTGGCACGGCCCGGCCGCGATAAGGGTAACGCGCGCTCCACCCGCACGTTCCGCGCGCGTTTGCCTTGCTACGTACGAGCTTTGATGCCAACCGGCGAACACCGCGCAGGCTACGTGCGCACTCTGAATAGGAGATGAATGCACGGGAGCCGGATACGAAATTCGGAGATGAGAATTACGTACGAGCCACCGATACCGCTCCGCTCCCGTCCTCCATTAACGCGCCTTTTTTTCCACGCTGACAAATCAACCTCGCCTCGTCGCCGTTCTCCTCCTCTCTCGCCCCGGGGAATTTAATTTGTCCGCGCGTAAAGGACGGACGGAACCGGTAGCAGTTTCCCGACGTCGATGCTTTGAAACATTCATCCCCTTACGCGAGCAGACAGCCACCCGAAATAGACTCTGATCGATTTTTACCCGGATGCGAATGAAATGATTTACCGGCCGGCGGGATTAAAACGGTCGGGGGTTCGCAAATAGAAATGCAACAGCGCGCCCTGCGATCTACAAAGGTCGCGATAACGAGTCGAGAGGCAAGCCAGGGGTAGCAGTGCCCCTTTCACGGCCTCGCGCCGTCGTTGCCCACTTAAATTAAAGACAGCTCCGCGGGAAGGACACCCGATAACAGGAGGAAACGTGCAGGTTTGCCCCTACTGATTAATTGCAATTACCGCGCTATTCGAAGAGGCGATCAGACCCGCCTAGGGTACCTTTGACAATTAAGTTAGTTAATGCGCACAGTCGTCCGTGAAATCGTCCCTTACCGATGCACGCGTAACCTCGTCGCTGCGGATGAAACGATAACAATAATTAATGTTCATGGAACGCAGCAGCTCGCTATCCATCAAGGGAGGGTCTTCTGTCGAGAGACAGTGAGAGAGAGAGAGAAATCAAATTAAATCGTGTCTACGTAATGCATCAAAGAAATCCCGAAGGCGGTGCATCCCGGGTACTTTGTTCATGTTATTGCGCGAGCCGTGTACTCGATTCGCCGCTCTACGGCGCACTTCACCGACATTCGATTTTATCGACACTTATTCTCGTTCGATCAAAATGCTTGTCTACAATCGTAAAACATAATTACCGGCGTGATTCCACGTTGTACAGCTTGCTATCTCTTCCTATAAGCGTCCCACTCTAGGCGACGTTCTGGGTTTATTTAAAAGCGCAATTATCGTGGTCGCTCGTAAACATTTGATGGAACCACTCGCATCGATCCATCCCCGCGATTTATCACCGATGAGCGAAGATAAACGAACCGGTTGCATACTTTACGCTGTTTTTTCTTTTCGTTCAGCGGACGAATCGTCGGTGGAACGATCGATCATACTCTTCGCCTTCGAGCGTTCGGAAGCCGCACCGCGAAACCGGGACGAAGAAACCCGTGGCGAACAGTGCAGCATCGGAGGACTACTCATCATGGATCCCCGTGAAGTATATCTTGACGCGTGTATATTAGGGAGTCAGCCAGCAGATCTGACTTTCAGATCTTCCCCTGGTGGAGGGAGGCAACGGACGCGAAGGGGTTAATCGCCCCGCTATAAATTACTAGGCTTGATGCATTGCTGCGTGGTTCGCCGGTCTACCGAGCACCGACGTTGGTCTTTGATATATGCATATATGCCTGTCCGTGCACACATGCACCGAAATGCACGCGCGCACCCTCGAGGGCGCATGGCCAGCGTGACGACGTAAGACGCGTAACGCGCGCCCTGCCTACGTGTCTCTATTCGAACGCGAAGCCCAGGTGCGAGGTTGGCCGACATCGGGAACGAACACGGGACGCCACTTTCTCGATCTCGATTTTCCACGCCTCGAGGCTCTCAATGGCGCCGTATCGGGGAACAAATTGATCGTTCGTCGATCGTGATAGGCGACGGTTTTTCACGGAATCGATTTTGCTAGAATCGGCCGTGATTCGTACAATTTAGTTCTCTGTTGGCTGTTCACACCTTCCCATTGCGTCTCGCGGTAAATGCCATCGATATAATATTTATTTTCCCCGTCGAAAGTTGCCTTCCGCGTTCCACCTTCTCCCCGTTGCGACGGTTCCCTCCGATATCACTTTACCCTATAGAAAACCACGACGACGTCGATTTCCCGCGTCGAGATCTCTCTTGATATCGTTCCTCCGTACAGGGAACCGTCGCTTTAATGGTGTTTCGTTCTACGAGAAGCCCGAAACTGCTCGGTAAGTTGTGGGGTGCCAGTGAAATAAATATTATCTCCTTTGCAACTAACTGCGTGTCCTTCTTCTTCTTCTCTCTCTCGTTCTCTTTATTCTAAATTCTTTTAATCTTGTTTGGAGCTCGATGGAAAAGTAGAGATTTCACGGGGCGAGCGTTAAGTGTGAAATTATTCAGAAAACTCGATACGATCTTGGCGCGCGTGTACAGCACGGTAAGATTGCGTCCCGAGCATTATGTAGCCAGGTGCGTGATGTACGAGAATGTACGATTGCTTTTGCACGGGGACCCGGGAAACTCGATGTCTCCCTCGGCGCTTTCGGTGCATTACAGGAAGCAATTATGACTGCACGTTCTTTCCGGTCGTAGATAACGACGATTCGCTCGTACGTGAAGAATGATCGCCACCTTCGACCCCGTTTAACCGCTGCGAGCGTGACACCGTGTACGGTTCCAATTTCTCAGCGAGCGAGCATTGTACGCTGCGATCTCTCGGGCATTGCGAACCTTCGAAAATCTTGGGAAACCGTTTAAGTAGCTAATAGAGGCGAGCCAATTCGTACTCGATATCAGAGTCGTGCGATCTACGCCCCCGTAACGTGACGCGAGCAGCCGTAAAAAGTTTTAGGATCGTTCGTTTCCCCGAAATGGCCCAGTCCCGCGGCCTCCGGCTGGCATGGCGTGGCGAAATGTTTAAAACGCGTGAATCACCGTATAATCAACCGTGAATCCGTTCTCCACGGATGAATTTTCCCGAGCCTACCAACGGTGTCGCGTGAGACGCGTGTCACGGAAGTGCTCGCGGTCACGTTTCGCGTGTCTCCATTTTTTCCCCTTTTTTTATCCCCCGTGCAGACGTGGCTCGCGTTTTCGAGCGCGCGGGCTCAACGTTTATCCGTCGGAAAAACGGGGTAAATTGTGTCGGTTGCCGAGTGGAATATAAAATTCACTCTCTAAGAGGAGAGGACAGAGGTGCGTTTCATGGAAACGCTGACTCGTTCGAGATGATAATTAATGGCGTTGTTGCCGTTGGTTCGTCGAGAATACGTTCGACGCGATACGACGGCGAACGAGGTCCATTCGACGCTGGAAATTCGATGCCATTTCGTTCGGATGTTCGCGAAAGTACACGTTCCGCGCGCGTCGGGAGAAAAGGCTTTCTGGGCGGGTGGAAGAACATTTTCGAGGAAGGAAAACACACGTCCCGACGCTGTACCATCCACGAAAATCGTCGCGGTTGTACCGTGCGATTTTTACGATTTATCGATGGAAACGAAAGGCTCGTAATTAGTCGCGCGGCAGCGTAGCGTCGATTCATGAGCAAGAAATGCGCGGAATGTTTAATACATTTCATAATTTGGCGATTCCCATGCGCGGTAATGGGAGGGTTGTATGAAAATTAGTGGGCTCTGGTATTCGTATTACTTTTGATCAATTACGCGGCATTAATATCACTTTTGTCGCCAACGTTGGACAGCCGGGAAGAGCCATTCGACGGTGAATATTTTTTTTTTTCTACCTTGATGAATTGCTAGTTTCGCGCGATGATACACCGGACGGTACGTTGTGAATTTTCGCGATGGTACCGAAGCGCACCGGCTACCGTGAAGATGCGCCCCATTCCAAACCCCGCCTAAACAGCTCCGAGTCCTGCACATCCTCGTTTGCACAGCTATTCACGAAATGCTCTCGCCTCTTCATTTTTTACAGTTCGCAGGTCTCTGTACACTATTTACACGTTTTTTACGCTTTGCAAACGCGCGCGATCCTGCCAGCCAGACTGTCTGGACGCCAGGTTTCATCACGCTCGACCCCTTTTCCCAGCCCAGACTTCGAGTGCATTTTCGAAAAACATTCCGCAAATTCGACGGGCAAGTGGCGCAAAAATTTCTGCGAGAATCTTCGGACTCGGTGAAGGGCGAGAAATTGGAAACGCGGCAGCAAAGACGGAGAGGCTGTCGGGAGTCGGTGAACGTCTGGGAAATAAGAGCGCGACGGCGCGCGTTGTTTCAACGGCCAAGTCAAAATTTCCCCGACCCGTCATCCCTCAAATTCCATTTTCAATGTCCAGCAGCTTTACGATCCGAATCGCGCGCGCCGGATTTCTATAACTTCCGAGGCGCTCGTGTATGGAAAACGATATATGCACGGGTACACGGCCCTCGCTGAAAGGGCCACCCACACGAACGCGGCCGTATTGACGCGAATTTCCATCTGGACGATTCAATTTCTCGACGTCGTCTACCGTCCCCTCTCCGCGCTCTCCGGTTGCAAAAAAGAGAGTAAGAAAAGAAGAAAAAAAAACGGAGAAGAGAGGAAATAAAAAAGAGCGACGCTTCGCGATACGAACGCGTGTTGGCGAACGCTTCCTCGCGATTCTTAGGGATCGAACGGGACGTCCGACGCAACGAAGAAGCTGCTTTCATGCGAAGAAATTCAAACACGGTAAAAGAATGCGACTCGATCCACCCTTTTCGCCAGTCTCTTTGCGACTCTACGAGCTCTATCTCTACTTTATTAATTTTTCATACCATACGCGGAGCGACAAAAAAAACCGGATACAATCGGATCGAACGATCCGTTATTGCAGTTTTATTTAGTCGATGCATTTTTCACGACTGGTGAATAGATCGTGGAAGTATCGAGAATTAGGCCATTTCCATGGACGCGTATCGCGTCGATATCGATCACGCGACCACGTCAAATTACCTCGTTGCGTCGATTGCCAGCCGAGACGCTATTAATTAAATCCAGCCCCCCGGTCCTCTAACCGTAACCAACGAGATTTGTGGCTCTCGCAATCCACCCGTATGCGTACGCTTCTCTTCTGCATCGATATTTTTCTTTCACTCACCGATAAATGCAGGTCGATTCGAGGCTGCTCCGCGCCAAGGAGGCTGTACACCGCCTGCGTGTATATCTATAACAGAAGATTCGATTCACGTTTAGTCGTAGCGGAAGGGGAATATTCTATTTCGAGTATTATTTCGCGAATCCCCGCGTCGATGAAACGTAGTATCGCTTTCGAGAAACGGCGGCTCGGGAATAAAGTTGTTGGTCCGCGAATCTCCACGTCGCTACGCGATACTCGAATGTCGCCAGATCGCGTCGGACTATCTCCTCTAACGAAGTTGGGGAACGAAATTAAAGAGGTGCAGCGTTTCCAGGCGAGGTATAAATTCGAGACTTCATGGGGGACGTCGATTAGCGACAGCAGACGTCGGGGCGAATTTCTGAAAATTTAAACTAGCTGTCGCCGCGCGACTTAATGCCAGCGAAACACGCCAGGAGCGGATAGAACGCGACGTGGACGTAAAAAGAGATCCTCTTCAGGCGGACGTTTGCCGAGGGACTCGATAAAGCGTTTTCTTGCCGTCGTTCAGGAAACTTACCAAACGCTTGTGCTTCGACTCCTTATTTCACGGTTTCGGAACAGTTCCAGTCATGCGCAATACGTTTCAAGGATTTCCGTTTTCCGTTTCCTCCTTTTTTCTTCGTTTCTTTTTACAACTACTTTCCCGAGCTTTGCTTTCCTTCGGAAATATTTCATCCCGGCGTCCCGGGACGGTGCAACGAGTAATCGAACGTCCGCGATTGATCCTGCGCAGTCCTAGGCGAGCGACGCGGATCCAAGAATATCAAACGAATTCTCCTGCTCGAACCTCTTGGCTCGTTAATTTTTGCCGTGCATTCCGTCGCGGAAAGGGCGTCCGAAGTATCCAACGGCGAAATTCGATCGAGGAGGACGCAGCCGGCCGTGCACCGTGAGTCGCGCAAAGACGTACACGGTGCACAATTTTCTAAAAGTGGAATGCTCCGACGTCGTCTCTCTTTTGTGCCAGCGATCGACCGTGAATGACATTAACACGGAATTTCGCTAGGACGGTGAAACCCGCTCTTATTTCCTCATCCTCTACCCACTTATCATCCCCGTCTCCAACCCCATGGCTCGTCGCCACTTCACGCTGCCTCCAACAACCCATCCCCCACCGAGCCACGCTCGGTCCTTGTCCGTTTCCTTGGCTTTGTTTCTCCCTTTATCAAGTCGCTTCCTTCCCCTCGCATCGCAGCCGGCAATTTCGCTGGCCGGGACTCGGGTCGACCAAAGGAATTCCGTGAGTCGGTCTTTTATATCCCTTAAAAAGATTTTCTGTACTTTAATGAAAAAAGCTTTTCCATAGGACCGCCGCTACTTGAGACACCATCTTCTTCCTCCAGCCTCGCCTCCTTCTCCGTTACCACGGCCAAAGATCTCTCTTTCCCCCCGCTACCTCTTCAATTTCTCTTATTTTCTCTCTCCCCGGTGTCCACCCTCGACGTCCCTATCGCCGATCTCCACCCTCCGCACCCTAACTGTTTCTCTCTGTAAATTTCAACCCGGCTTTGTTTCCCGGTATCTACCGTATCATCTACCTATGTTCGTTTGTCCGTTTTCACCGCGGTACTTCCTGCTCGCGTACCCTACCTCGCCGTCTCTGTTTACGTTTGCCCTTTTCCCGCGCCCTGTTTTTACAGGTAGAAATTAGAGAGGAGGATCTTCCTCGGCGTCACGCTCCTCTGTGTCTTCATTCCTTCGACGTGTATTCTTTTCTCCACCGGCGTCCCTCGTTTCTTTATTCGCGTACCTCCCTCGGGGCTTCCACCCCTCTTCGCGTCCCTTTGCTCTCTCGCGGCTTTCGTCGAACCTCTTCATTTATATATTCCGGTTCTCCTCTGTGGTCGTCTCGCCTTTTCACGCTCTCGTAGTAGTAACATCCTGTATTTATATTCAGATTTTTCTTACGTATTCCTAATATTCGCGCGACGCTCTCGACGACTTAACCACGCTCCAGCTGATTTCTGCCGCGAGAGATTCGTCTAGAATCTCGCTGTCCCGACTCGCCCTCCTTTATTCCCGTCTCTCCTCGTTCGTCTCGCGTTCAGTAATTGCGAGCAACGACGCTTTCCTCAGCCCCGGATACCAACTTTTTCCCCGTCACCGTTGCATACTTATCGCTGAAAAAAGTGGCTCGCTGATAGCGTCCAGCTGGGGACAACGGGACGGTTGTTTCGTCGACAATGAACGCGATACCGTGAAACTTTTTGATAACAAATTTTCACTCCGTTAAAGGAGATACCTTTCGAGCAAAAATAGTTCCACGCGAAAACTTTCGCATCTCGGACCACGGTACCGTGGGCGTCGAGATGTCGAAAGGTGCCAGGGTCCTTTCGAGGCGGTCGCTCGATCGGTTGCGCGGGGCCGCACAGCCAGCAATTTCGACGATAACTCGCCGACCCGACTCGGAAAACGGGAATTCACGGGTATTGGCCTCGGTCAGACTGGTGATTCATGAATAGGAAAATCTGTAGGAGCGTCCACCTTGATACGGATAACTGTTGCCGATACCCGGTAGTTCCCGGGGCTAGTAATTCGTGAGAGGGATCCGTTTTGGTTGAAGGAAGACATACGGTATCGCGCTTCCAGGGGCCATCCGGTCGGTGTATTACGTTGAATGGCGGCGCGCTAATGACGAATGTGCTTTAACAACCGTTTACCGTGGGGCCGTTGCAGGAATTGCCCCAAGCGGCGGCCGTGATCGCTGGCAATTTTTACCGCCGCTAGCGCAAAGGAAGATTTGTGGCGCGAAGTAACGGAACGAAGGGGATACTTTAAGTTCCCTCTCGTGCGATCTCTTCCTGTTGACGATTCGCAGGGAGAACCGTGGCAGGCTGCGAGCGTCTAGTTGATACGCGGAGCGGCCAGTTATTGCTGATCCGTGCCAGCTAATTCAAGATCCGTTTCAGACGATACCGCGGACAGGTTGTGCAATCCTGCTGGATAGATACGTTATCGGCGGACCCGGTCGCAGCGGCGTGAACGGTCGAGATACCGGTTGCATAAGCAGCGTCAGGGTAAAGACGAGCCAGGTAGCCTGGCTGGCGCGAGAGGGGTTCGAGGATCTAGCCGGTTGTCACAAACCATGCCGAGTGATCTATGGCTCTAATTAATGGCAATCTCCGGAGTGGGCTGGCTTTACGCGTGGATTTCAATTATCTCCCATCGGTTCGCTCGAGCGGTTCGGCTGAGCCGATTAAACTTTTTTTGCGATTCGTGTACCCTCGTCCGATAAGGCGCGGGTCTGGTGGTTCACGGTGGCGTGTCGTCGAACGAAGGACCTCGAATTTGCGCAAGGTTGGATGATCGATCTTCCGACGTGCCTGCGCGGCCGATAGCCCTTTAAGGAACGATGCGTGCGATTGAAATTCGGTTGAGCTCGATGGGATGACAGATGTTGCAGACAGTTGGCCAACTTTTGATGATGTATCGCTTTCCGTCGTCGCTGGAGCGTTGGCCTCTCTCGATCTCGCGCACCCGGCTCGCTCGTTGCCGAAAGCGGCGGCAAATGATGTTTGCGCGCGGTAACTTTAATGATTAGAATGGTACCAAGATGGCTGCTGGGAGCGAACGGACGCGAATCGAGCGGCGGATGAAATATTCATGAGCGCTCCCTATGACGCGTTATCAGCTAGGCGTAACGGGGGAACGACGACAAGTTTCACGTAATTAACGCGTATCAGATTCCCTCGCTCTCTTCCTCGCGCGTGTACCGCGTACACCGTTTAACTCCTGTAAAACCGGTGAAGAAGCAGCGGCGCTCGCTGCGCGCGTCGAGGCATAATGCGTTTACGAAGGCGGAGAGAGGGGGTGGGATCGCTCTGTGCACCGGCACTCTGCTGTTTTCAAAATTACTTAGCCGCGGATAGGGGGGAAATGCCCGGGGCAGAGATGAAAAATAGCCATAGCGCGTGGAACGCGAGGCGAAACTACCGCCGGGTCAGCGCGTAATCCTCTTCACGAGACACGCCGCGCGAACGCCATTACACGGGGCGCTGGCCAACTTTTCCGAAAGGAAACCACGCTGCGGCCATAATACACGCCATAAGAATAATTCAGTTTTCCGTCTGCGTTCGAGCTGTTTCCCTTTCCTGCCGCCACCCCTCGCGCCGTTTCCGCGTTCGAGCTCTATGGGGCGTGCGAATCCGGCTGTTTCGCGGAAAAAAAACCTCTTCGTGCGGAACCTTGCGCTCTCCCTTCGATACCACGGTTGGCCACAACAGCCAGACCCGTTTTCACCGCCACACGGACCATTCGGTGGGTTTTGTCTCTCAGAGCTCTCGAGACTCGCGTAAAGATCCTCTTTGCCCGGAACGTGACGTTTCAATTTCCCTCGAACCATCCACGTCCCGAGGTTTTCGTCCTAAAATCTTGAGAGTGCTTGGACGTAGCGGCTGATTAATCTGAGAATTACCTGAGTTCCCGCCACGTTAAGGCAGAGTCCGACCGAGAAGCTGGAACGCCAAACTGTGACTGCCGTCGTCGGGGACAGTCGATCCGAATGCAAGAATAATCCAGGCTCGAGCGCGGACGATTAGACTGGAATTATTCGGGAACCCGGGACACGGTTGGCCGTGTACCCGCGGTACGGCGGAGCGGTTCTTCGCCGATGCGATTGCAATTGCCAGACGCGACGCAACGGGGTGCAACCACGGAACGGGCGGATAAACCGGGCTAGACCGGCGGATCCTTGCCACGGAAAGATTCTCGGCGGTGGCGAGGCTTTGGCAAGTTGCCCGGTCGCTCCGAGCCCTGGCCTCGGTTCTATTTACCGGAGGAATTCCAGTGATTATCGGCAAAGGATTTACGTTTCCCTCTCTCGTCCGCCGTCTCTGTGTCGTTGCTGATTAGAAGTTTACATTCGACGGAGCGACCTCGCGCACGAAGAAATCGTGCTATCCTTTGGATTAATGTCGTGGGCTCCGACGTCATCCAATATCTCTGCTCGAAGCCCCTTGGACGTTTTCAAAATTTTACGTTGGACGAATGAAACGACGCGGGGTGAGCTTCCTGGGTTGCGAAGTTTTCCTCGTCGCGATCCATCTTGTCCCTCGTATCCGTGCTCGCTTCAATCATTCACGCGTTGCGTTTCTTCGTGGTTTCACGCGTGAACCATCCCCTGGTTTGCCTCGCTGCATCGGATGCTGGTTATTTGCCGGTGAATTTAAAACGCATTGCGACAACGCTCGCCTCGTTTGGAATGTAGGTGCGTATTATAAATTGTTGGCGCAAGTGGACGGTGAACAAGCAAGGGAAAAAATTCAGCTAACCTGCGCGAGAAGATATACGGTATGCTTTATTGCTCCGCGTAAGCGAAACGGAGAATGAAGAAAATTTATTGCTGAAAATGTGTATATCTTTCGTTCGTGAAAAGATCGAACGGATATGCGGGACTGAATTAAATCGCATCCGGAGTGTAAACGTAACCTAACCGGTGAGCTAAATCGGATGGACGATTAATCTCCCTTAAATCTTGCTCGTCTGCCGCGAGGCTCGATCGCTCTCCAAACAAAGCGCTCCATCAGCAACGAATCCGCGTCTGTTCCCCTATGTGGGTCAACCATCATCGAGCCTAAAGACGAACGCGCGTTCGAAGGACTCGCTCGCACGTCCAGACGACAAAACGCGAACGGTTCAAGCGGTTCGACACCACTTCCAAACCAATCGACATTCGGCAACCGATCCAATTACTCGGGTCAAACTGTAATTAGCTAGTTGAAAAGCGGTCGAAACATAGTTCTCGATCATTAATTATTGAACCGGGGCGCGGGCCGCGTGGTCCTTCGAAGTGGCTGGCATAAATTTGTCGAGAGTTTCGTTTAGCACCCAGCACGTCAATGTATCCGGTAACTTTCTAATCTGATAAAAATTTATTAACGATTCGCGTAAGCGAAATAGGTTCGCACGGTCGTTACGCGAAACTTTGCCTGCCCCCTTCAACTTTTGCGATAGTTTCTTGGCTAACAGTTTAGTTGCGGTCGCGGGGCGCATTTAACAAGTTCGTTAACGAATTAATTAACCGCGATATAATACAGTTAGTCGAACGTTACCGGGCGGGAATGAAAATTGAACGAAACGGTCGTCGTTTCCGTCCTCGCAGAAGCCAATCTCCCGCAGCTGAGAGCAGCTACCCCCACGAATCGATGGTCAGTCGAAATTTGCAGATCGCGCAGTCGATGCGCGAGCGACGCTCGAGTATAAGGGCACACTTATCGGGTGAAGACGAAAACCACTGTACGAGTAATTCACCGCTACCGGATAGCTCGGTTCGTTCATTACCAGTCGTATGAATGGCGTTCTCGTGTAACCGTGTTCTCCCCGTTTTCGATGAACTGCGAGCATCATCAAAGGATACGAGAATCAATTTTATTTTTTTCGCTGTCGACGATGAACGAGAAAAAAAATTTGTTCGATTTGCGTATACGGAAAAACATTTGAAAAATGCTCACTAACTTCACTTATCTCTGCAACACCGCTTTGTCACGCAATTTCGATCTTTTTTTTTTCTCTAGCGGACAAAGGGAGGTGCAACCGTTATGTTTTCGACGGTATCGCGATTTTTGGCGCATCGAACATGTGCGATACGTAGCAGCGAAAAATCGATGGAAACTAATTGGGAACGTTATCGTCGCGAAACGATTTTTGATTTTATTACAGCGCGCGACCCTCGATAGAGGCTGGAATTACAGCGCGCGTTAAAAAACTGCGCGCGTACGAATTTTCAATTAATATCGGCATTGAAATTAAGTTAATTAATATTCGTCGAAATGGACGGTGGAAGTGACGAGGCGGCGTCGAAGGGTGGCTGAAACGTAATACCCACTCGTGTTCGAACTATACCGTACGTTCTGTCAATATTGAGTTAATTGATAATTCAAGATGAGAATTTCAATTTCCGCGACGACGGGAGGAGAGGACGCGAGGAGAACGGGCATTAAAGAACTGTTTCGAACGGAGACGGGTGTAAGACGGTGTCCATTTCCGTGCAAAATCCTCGCGAGCTCGCGCCGCTGGAGGGTTAATTGAAAGAGGGATTCCTTGTCAGTTCAAGTTCTGTCAACTCTAATATCCACCGCGGCGGAACAAACTCGTCAACGTGAAACGAAGTAATTCTCGTGCAATCTCCGCGAGGGATTCTCCCGCGAACTTGCCAATTTTTCATTCGACAGGAAATGTGAACCTTGTCTCCTCTGCTCCGCATCGACACTTTCGCCAGCCACCCCCTGGCTGCCCTACCTGTTTGCGAATGCTCGAAATTACTCCGAGTTCCCTCGTTCCAAGCTGGTATCATCGTAACCGTCCTCTCTAACGACGCTACGGGCGTTCGTCTCTGTTACTTTGGCCGCTTGACAATACTCCTCGACGGAGTATTTACGAGAATTCCGAGGCGACTTCGGGGGTGTCGGCGCGAGTGAAATTGCGTTGCGACGGGCTAACGGAATACGAAATTACAGCCGAGTCTGACCGCTGATAAGCTCGAACGGATTCTAACGTGGTGCGTGACTCGACGAGGTTAATGCCGATAGCTCGCAGAGACCCTTCGCGATCCAGGGACAACGGTGCGATCATGAATATTCCTCGATCACGTGGGCCCCGCGAAACCGGTAGCTGCATCCGAATAGAATCGTCAATCTAGCCAATGGGTAGACGGTTCTATAGGGTCGTTTATTAGTTTCGAACCGAGCTTCGTCGATGAATACCCCCTCGTGTACAACGCTACGCTCGCAAAGCTTGTTACGCGATCTTTAGAAATCGCAGCGATTTAATCGCGAGAAGATAACATAATTTCGCGAGAAACTGGCGTCGTTAAAATTCTGTTCGAGCCACGGGGATCGGGTTCGAGGCAGGGAATCGGATACGAATACGAGGAAACGTTCGACGCGGAACAGCGCCGTTTGAAATTAACGCGTCCCGTGATATTTGCAAGTTTACTGGCCACTTTAAGGCGCGCGACGGAAACCGTTCGAATAACGAAGAAGGGATATTTAACGGGATTCCGCTATAAAAAGTACGCCCGTTTGATGTATCGAATCATTCCGTTATCGAGCAACCCATAAAAGTTACGGTGAACAACCGTTATCACCGACCGGGGCATTTGCGGGACAAGAAACGCACGCGACCATTCCCCGGTTAATTAATCAATTTGCATGATCGATGCAGTCAACCCGAACTGGCTATGATTTTTCTGCGTCAAATAGAAACGAGCTCGTTTCTTCCTCGTACGTCGTCAACGAGGAGAACTTTGAATTCTGATCGAGCTAACCCCCTTTTCTCTGTCTCAATCTGCAGCGTTAATTTGAGAAGAGAGAGGGTGGAAATGGAGAGGAGATTCGACGTTCGCGTTGCGTTTACTTTAGTTTACGAACAGAGAGAGAGAGAGAGGGTAAAAAGTGCCTCAGGAGGGAAAGGAGCTGGAGGGAGCGGGTGTTAGACGCGGAAGTTAATCCGTGCGAATCTAAATTAAGGGTCGCGGGCCACGTTGGACGGATAGAGCACCGTAGCGGAGTCTAGTTCCGGTGGTGCAGTTAGCCGGGGTGTAAATCTGCCGTTCTAACCTCCGCGGGGAAACATTCGTAGACTCGGGCCAATTTCAAATTATCCCGCCAGCTACACCTGATTACCTGACACCGTCCCGGAAAAGAACACCGCCGTTTCCGCCGGCTATCAACGCGCGTCTTCCTGTTCCTTCCACTTTTCCACGGTTCCGGCGTGCCGCGAGCATCCACGTTCGTCCGAAGGATCGCGAGAAATTCAATAGACGGCGCTGTGTTTTCAGAAATATTTGTATACGGGGGCGTCGAGGAGAAAAATTGCGCGGATAAACCGTAGGAAATGCTTACAATTTTTTCACCGACCGAGTGATCCGGAGGTAAGTATTTTTACAGTTTGAAACGCTGAAAACGCTGAATGGGCAGCTTTTCGATGGTTTGATTAATGGTCGCCGGCGATAGTTCAGAGCTGACGTTCTGATTGAAATAAACGACGGAAGGATGACCAGGAATTTTTTCAATTTCCCAGGAACGGTCGACCATCTGTTGTGTGCGTCTAGTATTATCGGCAATCCCTATCGAATACCACTGTAAAATCTTCCCGTCGGAATATCGTACACGCAGTTGGAACACGATTAATTACCAGGCACGAAAATGAATGGCGGAATTATGGTTCAGGTGTACCACTACCTATTAAAGGTGCGCTATTATAGTTTCATTCTAATACTCGTGATACTAGTATCAGTCGAGCTCGATACGTTTAATCGTGCGCGCCTGATTCTATCCCAGGCTGAAGGCATTACGTCCACCCGTGAGTCCTCTGGTTTTTATCATAATAGAACGCGTAACGCCATTACGCGTATCGCGCTGTTAGTACTCTTAAGAATTTCTTAAACGCTCGCCAGATGAGTATCGCTGTTGAAGAGGGTGCGGCGGGTTCGCGAGAACGCCAGCCACGCTGGGGCCGTTCAGCACGGACCCAATTTCCCTGGGCGACGGTAGTCGTCTGCGATGGTCCCAGAGCGACGCGCAATAATAATGCGGAGTGCATGCTGCCGCGTCGTCGATACGGCGCCGAGGGATGCGTCATCAATCATGCGGGGGCCGATGTTCGTATAAGTATACACGCGTCGTACGTTGCGCGGTGCGTTGCACTCGACAAGATGAGCGGCGTGTTGCCCTTCCCTTGGTGGAGGCGTTCATCGACAGAGACCGGGAACGCTGCTAATTGCTATCGATCACTATTACCATTATCGCGGAGCCATCTGTAACGCATTATGCCCGGTGCTTGTGGCCCGAATCCAGCGAAACCACGATTCACTCGGCCATGGTCGCCGCGAGTCGTCCACGCTGACGTCCCAAAGAGAAGACCCGCCGCTGGCGAAAGGATTAATAAGTTTCCGCGTCTAATTGAAAGCGATATTCAATTAGGACGGTCTGAATGCAGTTCGCATGATACGCCGGAATCGTACACGTCGGTAGGTAGTTCATTATCGTTTCTATTTCCTGGCAGGCCGTTTCAACTCCGAGCAATATCGCGGCGTTAACGTGTAATACTCGTCCGACAACGTATAATCGAAACTGGGCTATTCAATCTGCCCCACGAGCACGATCCGAGGCCCTGTCAATGGGACGCGAACAGCGAAATTAATTAATTATCGACCCGCATTAAGATAGCCACGGTCCGGTCAGAAGCGACAACTAGACGCGACGAATTAATCCGCCACGCGTTCAGAAATCGGTAAAACGTCTCGTCGAAGCGAAGAGTGCTCGACGTATCGGCTCGTGATTAATTATTCTTCGACCTATCCCCGTGCATCCATCTTCCGAACCGTAACCGCCGCGCGAAACTTTCTTGATCCCGTATGGAACGCACGGGTGAAAAGTTTCCGATCCAGCTAATTATAGCCTACCTACAACCAACTGCCGTAACAGTACGCGACTAATGATCCGAAATTATACCCGGCCTGATTAAGTAACGGGATACCGATACCCTCGATACTGGAATCGCCCCTGTCGACGTATTTCCTCATTTCGCCGAAACAAGCCCCCGGAAACTCGTCCATATATCGTAACCCCCATAATCGTTCGAATGTACAAACTTATCCCCCGGTGGTCTCAAGATACCGCGCGATACACCAGTCCGCTGTAATTGTAAAGGGTTTCACCCCAGCCGGAGGATAAGGATAAGAGAGAGCCGCGTGCAAGTAACAAGGGACACCCAGGAACGCGATTATCCGACCGCGAAATTGTCCCGAATACCGCTTCCTAACGTTTCATTTCGCCCGGCCTTTCCGCCCTCCGCTGGCCACTGATCCCACCCGCGCCCGCTTTTTACCACCCCGCGTTCTCCAACTCTGGCTGCCCCCCTCGGCTGCATCGTGTTCGACCGCGTCGCGAAACGATGGCACGTCGGCCGAAAGGAAGATAGCGGGGACGAGCGAGGGGCGAAACGAAGGGCGCGAACTGGAACAAGGGAGGAACGGTAGGCGGACAGCGCGAGCTTTCGCGGAACGGTACAAAGCTGCGCAAACAATGCCCGCGGATTTAGACAATTGGCGCGATCGAAATGGCCGCGCAACCCCCGCGTGTTACGAGGGTTGAAAAAAACCGGCGCGCAACACGCTTTCGGTTTTATGGCCGCGAGTGGCCGGAAAAGCGATTTTCCGCGTAGGGGAGGGCGGTGAATAAAAAAAAAAAGGGACGGGGGAGTAAAATAAAACGCATGGAAACACGAAGAAAGAGAAATTGTTCGCGTTGCGAGTCAGAGGCGAGACTCGTGATCGCGGCTGCGCCACATCGAAGCGTACTGCTCGCTACTTTCATCCTCCTGACTTTCATCCCTTTTGACGACGAAAATCTCGGTCGCCCGCTTTTTCCACGCTCGCGGATACGTAGATCGGGCTGCGCGCCACTCTGCCTATCGAAAATTGTCTTTGTCGCTGCTAAAAGTTAATATTAGCATTCGTCCAGGTTCCGTTGTAATCTCTTTATTGTATTCGATCATTTGATCGATTAACCTCTTATTTTTACGCGTACCTTTCGTCTGAGACACGACGGAACATAGTCGTCGTTTCTGGAAGAGGACCGTTCAAGGGAAATGGCGTCGTTCCGCTCTCCTTCTCGCGACGAAGTAAAAACTGCTTAAGTTTCGTTTACTTCGCAACGCGAGTAACGAGAATTCCGGCCGACGTCGTTCAAGCGACTTTAATTTCGTCATTAGCAGGCTCCAGCCAACGTGGGCTTCGATCGTAACGGACCCAAACGTAACGAGTTCCGTAGAACCCTTTGGAATCAAGTCGAAGTTGGTAATAAGTGGTACGCGAGGCTGCTTGGTTCATTTCGTTGCTGGTAGTTGAGAAATATCGGGATTCGGTGTTCCTCGCGATGATCTCGCGAGCTCGTAATTGAACGTTTCATGAAAATCAAGCGTCAAGAGAGAGGGAAAGCTTTCATCATCCGTGGTAGTTATTCAGTTTCAATTCGCACAATTGACAAAAGACGAATCACAGCCGAGTCGACTGGCGCACAGAAAGCGTACGAGGTATAAATACTGCGGGAGTTGAAATATATATTTCTTCAATTTTTTTCGCCCATTGTGCGGTCCCCCTTTTGTGGCGTGGAAGCAAAGAGGAGATTGGGGTGCGTTTGTGGCTGAAGAAAATTCAGTTCCTCCCATTAATTTTCCCTGGCTGGCTTCTTAAAAGACGCGTTGCTTCCTCGCCTCCATTCAACACCAATCCCCTTTACGGATAACGAGTCACGTTCAGAGTTGCCGCAGCCTCGGTTCACACACGACGCTCTCTCCTCCTGGAAGCGGTCGGGATCGGCTTACGTGTCGCAACTTAGAAGCAGTTTACCATCGGAAACTGCCGGGCTGGCTTGAGATCGCCTGTACACCGAAAAGATGTCGCGGCGCGGAGACGCGATCAGTTTCGCCGGGGAAACTTCCCGTGTCGCGGGTGCCATTACCGTCTGAATACAAAGTGTACCAGGGGAGTCTTAAAACGCGCGAATGACGGCCAAGCGTCGTCCCAGCGCTCTATCCGCGAATTGAAATTCGAGTCTTGGCCACTGGTAAGTTTAGAGAAAGAGTACTCGACCTAATTACCCGTCCCGGAATCTTTGAAAGCAACACCAGAGATATAGTAACGATGGAAAATGAATTGTCTGATAAATTTTGCAATCTTCTCGGTCGCGGACTGAAAAGATCCGGGTACTTCATCTAAATTGCATGATTCGCGAGTGTGACATTTCAAATCTCTATTCTATCTCAAGCTGGACACATGTCGCTGTGCGATCGCTACCAGAAAACTAATTTCAGCGGAACTCGTCGAAAATAGTACCCGCTGTTCTTCCTCCTTTTTTCCTTATTTCAAGTATTAATTCGCGAAACGAATTATTTATTCGCGTCGCATGCACGTCGCGAGCGAGACGGGAAGACGGTTCGATATCGGTGGAAGACGAGCAGATCAGCTAGCAAGGTGTTTTATCGGGAAAGGAGCAGAGGTGTCTGATCGCGATCTAGGCTAAGTTGTTTTCGGTGTTTCGAAGCGGCGAGCGAAATTGTACGTGGTATTAAAGCGTAACGAGGGTAAAGTAGGCGAGTGCTCGAGGGCTCTCTTTCGGAAGAGGGTGGAGCGAACCGGAACTTTTCAAGTGCGCGAGCTTGAATTTGTCGAGACGGTAGAATAATTATTCGTTAACCGCTCGGGATGATTGGATGGTTATTTGGGTCAAATCGTCTGTGGTAGATAACCTCGCCTAACAATTCGCCAGAGCCGTGCCCGTGAAGTAAGCATCGATTTGCAATAATTAACGAACCTACAAAGGCGTCCGCACTCAAGTCTGTCCAAGTAACCGAAACGTGGGTGGTGGTCGGCGAGGGGGAGTCGTTCGCATTACTAGGAAGTACGATTACGGCCGCGCAACGAACCCTCGAATTTTCCAGATGGTAACTGGCGCCCAGCTGCACCATCCAAATTGAGTTCATCCTTTCGGAGCGTACACCGCAAATTGAACGACGCTCTAATGATTTCGCGTTCTCCCCTGGCGGTGTTTACGCCGTATTTATGGCGGCTACGTGCCTTCCGCTGACCCACGAACCCGCGTCCCCCTACTCATAAACTATCGTCGTTTCGATTATTTTCCAATCTATATCGGCCTTCTTCTTCCGCGTAACAGAAACGCCAAGACGGAAACGAGATCCAACCGCGAGAACGAGAGGGAACGACTCGTTCCACGGCTACGATCGCGGTTAATCGTAACGGTGAATCGTGCTATTCAAATTAGCTATGTCGCTTAACAATTTATCATGGGCATATATATTGGATGGGCATTTAATGGACACTGCATTTCGAACGATTTAGTATCGGGTCAACGATCGCAGGTAATACAATACGGACGAAAAAGTCTATCGGATTGTTCATGAATATTATATCCGATGGTTAATCGTCGAACCGAACTGTCAGGAACTATCAGCCATTCAATCAACTTCAACGGTTTCAACGAGGTAATTCCAACAAATTAATGAATTATTCCATAAACGAAGCTACAGTTACAGAAAATAAATTGACCAGATCGACGTCAGCGAGTAACTAAACGATATCGCACTCTTCCACGAAGGCGAGCCATGCTCTCTATATCGCATGGAATATTTTTATATACCGGTTATCGACCGCTTTTAATTATAGCACACCCTCTGCCATGCAACGCGTTAAAAAAAAAGACCCGTCGAACTATGCCCTGCAACGTAACCTGAGGTTCCCGACGAGGCAGCTGTACTATGCACCACCCTAACTTCGAACCCCTGTTTTCCAGCTTTTCACCCTCGACGCGTTAACGCGCCGCACGTGTGATTCATCTTTTAATCTTACTGCCTGGTAATTGCTCGAGCGCTCGACGAAGCGACACGGACCGGTCGTTCGCGTAAAAAAGCGAGCGATCCAAAAGCCATATTCACGTAAACTGAGAGACGATCGCGACAAGGGTGGTGCTCTGTTCCCTGCGACGCTGTTGTTCCATCGTTAATCGACGATCGACCGGTGACGAGGGCGACCGATTCGACGTATCCGCGCTGACAAAAAGACCGCGCCCCGAGGGAGAACAGGCCGTGGTGTTCAGTAGTTACGTTATTTCGCGACGCGGCAACCTTCGTAGCCCCGACAATCGATCGTCGAACGACAACGGGTCAGGCGGCGCACGAAATTTCCGCGGCCCAGGCGAAACAAAAGCGCGCACAGACGGCTGCGCTCTTTGAACGAACGAGCGAGGCGCTTTTGCACGATCGAGAATCCACGCGCGGCATTGTAGCCGCGAGGTCCTGTCGATCGAGGGGTAGGAACGACCACGATCGACGTCTACCGTCCTTCCGATCGCGACTCGCAACGATACTAATGAAATACATCGCGCGTCATTTACCTGTGTTTCCTTCTATCTCTCCTGGTTACTTTTCCATCCACCGTCGACGAACAGATGCGAATCGAAGTTTCCGTTCGAACGCGTGAAAAATAAGGGACGAGAGTCACGTCAGGTGTCGAGCAAGGGGTGGAACGCGAAAGGGTTATCGCGTTGAGAACGATGCAAAGTGTACGATGGACGTGTTTCCACCGCGACTTGGTTCGCGGGTGACGTTCCACGCGGACGTTTGGCCCAGACCTAGGGAAAGTGGAACGAGTGAAACGATACGTACGAACACAAGAAGTTAGTTGTAACGAGCGACACGACCTCGACATGTAGGCCGAGCTCTGACGCATACCTGCGCTTCCTACGGGCGATCGCCAGGCTCGTTAAAGTGCGAACGATCAGGAAGGGACGGGGTTCGCGAAAGGGCGACGCTTTACGCTTCGTCGAGGGCGAGCCATTATCCATGCGCTGCAGCCTTCGACCCGCTCGTTTCGGCCATTCGACGGGTTTTCGCTTTTATACGGTTCTGGGAAACGGTTAATGCCAATCTCAGTTATTAATAGGAGCAGCGGTTGGAATGGTAGTTTGTTGAACCTTGTCTATTTCAAGAATCGCTGTGTAGACGCTCGTAAAAAACCGGCAAGTTAATTAACCCGCGTTTCATAATTGAATAGCAGCGCCGCGGTTGTTCCAGCGGCGTTATTAAATTAAAAAATGGCCCGAGAGCAACGAGTTAAACGGAACGGCGGGCCAAAGTGCTCGAGTGTCAGTTCGGAAGTTAGGTTGTTAAATATCCAGCGTTACATTAACGCGCGGATTCAGCGGAACCTTTCGAAAAATATGGACCGATTAAATCCGGTGTAATTTCCGGGACAATTAATCGCGATCCAGGACAAACACGGAGCCCGCGTTCGGTGCGTCGGTTTGTATTATGTGTTTGTACAATGGCCGGCGCAGTTCGCGTACGAGTGGTTGATTGAAACGTTAAATACCGCGGATATTAAATGTAATCCGATGGCGTTTAACTTTTTAAACGCGTGCACGCGAATTATGAACGGGGTGTCGCGTGGCTGTAAACTGGTGGCCGTTTTAATGGAATCGATGAAATCGGGGGACGAGGATGTTTGTAACAGGGCTACGAATTATTCAGGTCGCGGGACCAGTCGAACGACAACTCTTCCTCGTTCTTCCCGCTCTTCCCGTTCAACAGCTGTGCATAATTTAATAATTGCCAAGCGGAAAATGTTCGTCTTCATCTCTACGGCTCCTTTGTCCCGGTAGCGAAACGATTTCGAGCGTGGAAAGAGCGAGGGGGACGTCGTTAATTAAACATTCAGACGATGTACAGCGCGCGATTCCATCCGGAAAGGTTAATATTTCGTTTCATTGTGCCATTAATTTACGTAATGGTTCCCGCCCGTTACTTTTCACGTCGCTGGGACGTCGCTTGTTAATACGAGCGAAATTTAATTGCGTCTAAACGTCGAGGCGAGGGACGATGCTTGTCAATAAATGTTTTCGCATTGTTTCGAACGTAATAAGCCTGTTTACGCGCCAATCAGTCGATCCGCGAGCGGAACGAGTGAAAAGGGATTACCCAATCCGCGGGAATTTGTTGCCCGTTTGATAACAACGATAAATTATCCTTTCCAAGGAATTGACGATCATCCAACGAATATCGGTAATTACCGTGGTGACGCGTGTGCACGCAGATTGAACGTGCCTGGCGCATCGAGCGACATATTCGAATCGACGCGAAACGTAGCTCGACGACGGAAAAATCAACCCGTCGCCGTGACGCGTTCAAACTTTGACTCGTTAAAGTACCGGGTTATCAAGAGGCGGAGGAGAAACTGGAGCGATGGAAGCGATACGTTTTCTTCGTTTGAAACTGGAAGAAAGTCCCGGGGCGAGGGGAACCGTCGACTTATAACCGTCGTCTGAGGCATCGAGCAATTAAACGGAGTTGTAACTTAGGATCGGTCCCGATGACGAGGCTCTCCTCGTAGCGAACTTCTCAAAGTCGTAGCAGCGGCAAGATTACGGGGAACGAACGATGCATATCGACCGGATTTTCAACGAGGGACGAAGATTCGCGTTCGTCGCTAGGGCGCATCAAAGACTCCTTTAAAGAGGATCCCTTCGAGGGAAACTCGGTGGCGCAATGGTATTCGATTTCAAGTCGCACCGTTGTTTAACTTGTTCGCAACTCGGTTGATCCGATGACGCACGGATTCGCCGTTCGACGTATTCATGCGTCGATACGGTCTACGGGAAGATTCGAACGAATTTGCATTAGTTTTCTAGCAGCCGCTCCAAGTTTCCCATCTGGTCAGGTATTATCGGTTTCGCGAAGATGTCATCTCGTCTGGCATAATGCCCTCTTTGAACGCTGCTCGACGAAAACTTGTCGTAAGCAGCGATAATACTTTGCGAACTTCAATCCTGTCGCGATTAAATCGAGTAAATGTTATGACACTCGTCGAGGAATTAGATATTAATTGATACTCGTGACTGCGCGAGCGATCGCAAGAACTCGGGGACGCGTCGCGCCGTCCAAGAAGTTATTTTCAATTACAGTCGAAATATCCGGTAAACTCGCTGGAAAATATTTCGTTCGCGCGGAGTTAAATATTCCCCGGTATATTTGTTGGCGGAAATTTTTTGTCCGCCAGGAATTATATACACGCCGGATATTTTTTTAAGTTCGAATTTCGATGCAACGCGGCGGTAGCGTATATCAATCATTCGTCTGTCCTGTTACCGAATTCGAATCGTACATCAGTTCGCCGAGTGGTGCAAAATCTCTATTGCATAACACACGCGCGGAAGGATCGTGCAATTACGGCTGTAATTGCATCGATAGGTTGCATTGTAAACGAGCAACGATAGAGCAAGTAGTACAAGTCAACGGTTTAGTTTGCCCGACTCGAGCGTTGCGCGACCTGTATGTATCCAAGGATCCTACGGAAAGTTGCACGCTAGCGCTCCATCAATATTTACCGAACTCTATAAACAGTGATAGCCGGCTGGAAGAACATTGTATAAATACGTTAAAGCTGGCGATACTTTTTTATTCATGCCGGCCGGCTGCGCTGGAACGCCGATCGATGTCCGATCGATAATACGAAATAATTTGGCGAATATCGCCGGGACGTATGGAATGGCAGAAGCTGCGCGTTCCGTCGGACGATGCGCTTTGTTAATTTACACGCGTCGCGTCCGGAACGTTTCTTGCTTCGATAAATATTTCGCGCGATAGATTTTAAACGCGCCACGTCGATACCGTCCGTTCCGATTAATTGATTCTGTCGCGTAGGTAGTAATAAACGTTCAGCGCCGAAAAACTCCGTTAACCATCGAATCGAGGTTCGCGTTTAAAGCGAGAAAAACGACACGATCGATGAACCGCGCGGTTTCGAGCGAGGAGTTCGCAAAGAACGTTTCACTTCTCGCATTCTCTTTCTCCATTTGCATCACGGCTCCCCGCGCTCTCTTATTTGTCCGCTTTTCTTCTGGATTTTTCCGCAGATCTCCGCGACGTTCTTGTCACACCTGTCACTGGTTCCAGTCATCTGGTAAACACTCCATATTTCAGCCAGTGCGGCTCGACGCCTCCGCGCGCACCCTCGACGATCCTCCGGGGTTCGCGCGGATTTTCTCGTCCTTTCGTTCGCCACGAATTTCGTCGCTACAAAATTCACCCGCGCCAACTCCTGTCGGCGGTGTTTTAAACTCGTTCTACTCGACGCCCCCTGATCGGATGCAAATTGAGCTTGTCGCATAACAGGAATGCCGGCCGGCCAATTGATAGTTCAAACAGGCCCGTGTGTCGGCTGCCACGCAACTCGTACAACTCGTTCAATTACCGGCGATTCGCGAAGCAGTTTTATCGGACGGTGGGCGGAGGCGACGGTGGGGCTGGTGAAAACGGGAAAGTTGCACGCACAGAACCTCCGTCCGGTCCGCAATTATTCCGCTATCACCGTGTAAACCGTACGTCGCGACGTCGAGTTTCGTTCGTACGAAACCCGTTCGCGGGGCCACCCACCACCGACTGTCACATATGCCTGCGAGCGGGTTATTATTCTGGTCATTTGCTTAACAGAGTTATGCAAAATCGCGCGAAACTTTGGGCAACCCCCGTCGTCGAAGCGTGGGTAGGGGTAGAACGGGACCCCAGCGATCTCGTGTTCCGTTATAAGTATTTGTACGCGTTAAAAATCGTCGAATAAGCCCCTCTTCGATAACTTTGTTTGCCAGAGGGTACCCTGACAGGCTGGCTGTCTCGTCTGCGAAGCAGCTGAACGAGTGGATGCGCTTCGATGGCGACGCGTGGAACTTGAGTTTTAAAGATACGAACAGAGACGCGCGAGCAATTAGCGTGTCCGGTTTTAAGACGCGGGCGCGATTGAAAGCAGTCCCGCGGGAATGAAATATTCAGCAGTTTAGACGGCAACAAATTCTTTTCTGGCACTGTCCCGTTCCTGGCGCCAGGCCAGTGGTTGGTTAACCGAGACCGTCGCTCCGGAGATCGTTGTTATCTCTCGGATAGACATCGCATCGCGGGGGGTTTACAACCAGTTAAACCTCGCAGCGTTTCGTTCGAGCAACCGATGCGAATTCAGCCCGCTTCGTCCACCGACGAGGCGAAGCCGACTTCTTCGTTCGAGTTAAAATTTGCTTTCCCGATAATTGCGTTGAAAAACAAGCAGATCTTCCGAGGGATCCCTCGTCCTTCCTCTCCACCCGATCTCATGAATATTCCATGACGCGTTCGCGTATTTTAAGGATCGTACTTCAGCGATATTTACCTAATCTCGAAGTCGTCGAGAGGTTCCTTCGAAAAAGTTGCAGCAAGTGGAAATTCGTTTTTCGCGTTCGGGACGAGGGCGCACGCTGCCCCTCTGGTACCAACCCCAACGGCGACCCAGAATTCCCGTGGAATTCTTAATGTCCGCGCCGTGAATCTACCCGCTCCTCGAACCAGGCCAGGTATTCATCTCGAAGATTATCGGTGGCCCAAGTCAGCAGGTCAGGGAATCAACGCTTGCCGAACGATCGCTACTTCTGCGAATCGCGCGATTAATCATCATATTCGGCGACTCTATAATTCGATTACCAGGGAGTCTGATTAAGCTGTCGGATTATCGTCTTATCGAGCGCAGAGTGTGGATTTCGCTCGAGACAGTACAGCAAAACGTTTCAGCGAGAGTCTGGAGGAACGAGAAACAAAATTGGATGGACGGAAAAGTCGGTCGAGCGATAACGCCGCGATTTTATCTAGCCAGTGGACGGTGGAGCGGTGTGAACGCAACGAAAAACTTGTTAGACTCTCGTACCTGCAGGAGAATTAATGGCTGTTCCGATCAGTTCGACGACAGTTCTTTGTTTTCCACCGTGGCGTCTGTTCCGTGACTCTCTCTCTCTCTCGATATTATCCGGGGGCATTCTCTGGCAACTCTCGATCGCGACAGTATCGTTAATTGCCAACGCTTCGCGATATCGTGGATCCGCTATCCGATTCGTTCACTCGCGTTTCGAGCGCGCGATTTAATCCCCGCGTGTTTGCGGCTCGAATCGTAGACGGATCGGGAGGAGGCGTAAATCACTCGTCGGAACGTCGATTCCAAGGGTGTTACCGCCTAGATAAATAACGGCGATATTCAACTCACAGTAAAATTGGATGGTAACTCGAGCGTAGACAGCCGTTCGATGGTAGGCGGTGCGGCACAGCCGCGGCATCGACGTTCTGTTGCGCGCGGTATGGAATCCGGCAAATGATGCGGAACAGACCATTTGTACAAGCCAGACTCCATCCTCTCTCCAACCACTGCGCCCCGTTGCTAACTTTTGCTCGGCTACCGTATCGCGTTGACGGGCGAACCAGCGACTTCGTTCTCGCGAAACGACACAAAATGATCGGCTGTTTCGAGGATATCGTTGTTTCGCGTTTAAAAAAAAAAATTGGTCGACCGAAGGCGGCTGGTACGGATCGTAAAATTCGCAGCCACCCTTCGAGATGGCTGGTTCGAGCGGAGGAGGATTCCATTTTCTCGAGAGGAAGGGAAACGGCGGGTGAAAAACAAGAATCGTCCGGCCGGTGCTCGCGTAATTGGCCGCGTTTAATATCTGCAATTCTCCCCCGGAGTGGATAGGCGGTCGGCGGCCGCGGCCGGAAGTTCGTTATTGTACCCGTGGCAAAGGGAACCGCAATGGAACGACGCCCGCGGTCACCTATAGAGAGAGAAACACACCTTTTGACCGGGGACTTTCGGTAATTGGCGCGAGTTTGCAGCCGAGTTTCGTGTTCCTTCGGTACGGCTTTCGAAGTTGAGCGGCGAGTTCCGGCCAGACGGACGACAATTAACACGCATCCGTAACCCCGAAAACTTTGAACGTGTCCCCGGGTCGCGGGCGCTCGGAAACTTTTAAGAAGGATTGTTATTGGCCCCTTTGTTTCGTCCGGCGTCTCCACGAGCCGGACCAGAGAAACCAAGCCTTTGGACGGCTGGCTAAAGTACCCGCTTCCATCGGTGTTTCCACGCGACAAACGAGGTCTCTCCTTTGCCAAGTTCCCGCTCGGATACCGCAGCTCTACGTGCCCGGCGTTCGCGCGTACTTTTCGATCTCGCGGCCACATCCTTCGCCTCCTCCGTTCTTTCGACGTTTCGCGTTTTCGTACACGAGCAGGATAATCATTCCCGCGGCGACGTGACGTTCGCGTTGTCAGCGGTCCCCGTTTCACCGTCCTGTCTAGGATTACCGATGTTTGCGAACGTGAAAATCGCGCCGGCATAAATTTCCGGCAAACTTTTAATTGAAAACGTCTACGTCGGAATATCCGGCCGCGGCGGTAACGAACAACCGGGCCGGCCGTTAAACACGTTCCACGGGACCGGGTCGGTTTGTACGTCGCGCCAGCGGTGGGGTTGAAAAATATATTTACCGTTACAAACGAACCACCGCTAATCCATTTATGGCGGCAGATTAAAATCGAACTCCATTAATTATCGTCCGCTGGATACGAGTTCGGTGCCGATAATGCGCTCGGAACGAAGACAACTCTCGTGGAATCGGTTTAACGAGCAAACGAATTATATCGACCATTGGGGGGGGGGGGGGGAGAGGAGCTGAGGGAACGAATTCATCGGATCCCCGTCGCCTCGGTTCTGTAAAATACTCTCCCCTGATTGCTTCGGAAATTATTCAAAAGCCTCCCCAAATTGCCAATGAATATTCTATTCACCGTCATCTGGTTCTATCTGAATTTATTCCAGGCTACTTCCGCTAGGAAACATTCGAGTCTCGAGTCGAAAATCTTCCAGACTCGATCAACGATCGATAAATATTCCACGCGGGTCTCATCGAACGAATGCCAGAGGACAATCGCGGCCACGATCTCTGTTCACGGTGCACCCGGCAATTAATTAATAAAGTCGTCGACGATGATGGAAATAGAGAGAGAGAGAGAGAGAAAGAGAGAGAGAGAGAGAAAGAGAGAGAGAGAGAGAAAGAGAGCTTTCGTTCACACGTCGAGACTTCCCCATGGTTTTGATCGTAGACGGCTTTAATATCGACGGCGGAGCGTGATTCGGGTGGTGATCGCGAATTAACGGGGTCCTCGATTGAAACGAAGGCAGCTCGTGCTCATCTGGAAGAGCGCTTTGTGCTGCGACGCGGATGTCCAAATAAATGGAGAACGGACGAGCGATGCAGCGGACAATTACGCACGCTTTGTCGTCTCGCGAATAAGAGCGCCGCTTGGGGAGAGTCTGCTTTCTTTCGCGAACGCCTCGATTCAGACGCGATCGTTCCGTTACACGCGAGTCGAACGAGAGTCGCGATTATTCCTGCTGAAAGGATGAGAATTTATAATAACCGCTAATAGCTCCGTGCTCGTCTCCCGCTGCCTCCCCGTCATCCTCGTTACGGTCAAAGAGTATTTTCTCGTTTTCAATGTGTTGCTACGGTGGAAGAGACAGAGGCGAGGCAAACGATTCGAGTAACGATAAATTTATCGAATGGGTGGTACGTACACCAAGGAAATGGTCTGTGAATACGCGGGAATTGGAACGTTCCAGTTATTCGAGCCGGAGAATGAATAGCCGTAAAGTCGAGGCACCCTCGGATGGTGCTTCTCGAAAATATGGCACGCCTGTGACACTGAATATTGATTAGGGAACAAGCGGGAGAATCGTAATCGATCACCGAATAATGCGCGTCCGAACGTAATAATTCGCGCAGCTGCGACCGGGAAATAAAGGCTGGTCACGCGATACAGAAATTTCCACCTGACAATGGGACGATTCTCTGGTAAAGAAACCGCCGCGAGAGCTAGGGACTCTTTTTACCATCGTTCGTACGATGTATCGTCGACGCGTGCTACTAAAGTTCGATCGGCAAGTTTTGTCTTCATCGCCTTCGAGCCGTTTTTCCGCGCCGCACGTCGTCGAGCGATCGTTCCGGTGAAATTGGAGAGCCGAGCGTGTCCGCTAATGAAATCTATGTGGGACACTCGAATGGGGCGGAAAAACCGTGGGAGAGAGGATTGAAATTCGAAAAGAAACGGCGCCAGCGACCAGCCACGTGTCTAACGAATCGTCTAACGCCGGGAAACTACCCTCCGCCATGGGGTTGCGGAGGGATCGAGCTGGGTTGAAGTGGAAGAAAGCATATTCCGTTCTCGGGACGGAGAAAAGGCGACGTGGATAATGATACTCTTCGAGTCGCGGCCGAAGACAATGGCGGTGGAAAAAATTAATTGCTCCTAGCATTATTCGAACAGCCGTGCGCGATAGCCGAGTGGATGGTATCTCGTGACGTAATTGTTTTCCCGGACCATTACGCGTGAAGAATCGGTCGATTCAAGATCTCGCGGCCGGTAATCTTGCGGCCCTCCTATTTGTTGCGCGTTACCTATGAATATTAATTAACGCGACCGCCAATTTATTCCTTATTCCGTTTACCGCGACGTCCGAATTCCATTTCTCGTGGAAATTATCTTTGAAGATTTGAATCTGACCGTGTTCTCACGAGGAAGTTCAAGTCGAAAAGCGTGATAAGGAACAGCTAAAATTCATTTATAGCCTGGTCTCTGAAAAAAACTTTTTAACACGGTACAGCTATTCCACGTTACTGCGCGATACTTTTACGGCGTCCTCGTAGAAAGCAATGCCTTTCCATAGAATGTTCGACTCATCAAGATCGTAGGATTATCGATTTTTTATAGCACGAATTCCAAAGTACCCGAGGTTATTACCGCGGGGAGCGTTCGGGAGCAGCTAACGGCACTGATAAAAATTCTGGCTGCCATCTAATGGCACGTCGAATTTCAATGAAGTTCTCGAGCGGGATTTCGCGATGCTCTGTCACGGTCTTGTTCGAAAGTCGCCTCGAAACGAAAGGGACACTCGCGACCCTTTACAGACGACACGTTTTGTAACGGATAATATCGCGACGCGCCCGCTCGAGTGGAGTTTGGTTATTTCATTAACTCGAGTGGGGATTTGCGAACGAAGTTACTTCCGACGGGACTTCGCATTACTGTAAATTGACTGGAAGTTGCGTTCGAGAAATAAGAAATCCTGCAAATACGAAAATTTTACCCTCGGAAATCCTCTTACCCGAGGAGTTGCATCCCGCTGAGGACTCGCCCGGAGTTTGTAGATTTCTCGACTCCATTCGAGCAGTTTTCGTAAAAGTTTCGTGTTCCTCCGAGTAAAAGCTCCCCAAGTTTTTAGCAACCGGCGTACACTTCGGAAAATTGCTGGTTTTATAATTTCCAAAATATAACCGGAAACGGTGGGTTTCGTTCATCACATTCGTACACGGATTACGTTGTAAATCGGATCGCAGCGCGAACCTTGGTTTAATAGATATCCGAGGAATTCCGTATCTCCGTTTACCCCGCCGTAACACATCAATATCGTAATTATTATCGAATTACAAACCACGCGCGCGAGCTTTCGCCTGAGCGGGTGGGGAAAAAAAAGCGCAGCAACCCGGAAGGAGAACGATCGGCATTGTTTCGACCGCGCGCGCCGATCCATCACCATCCCGAAATTTGGTTACGCGCACAATATGGGGCATCGTTATTGAAATGGCAGAGAGCTTAGTTAGGTTAATAATTTGTTTGCTAAGCCAATTATTATTATCAACCGAGTGCGGATGCGGTAACGTTCGACGAATTAATATTAATCACTTTCCGCGCGTAATTGCGTTCACCGCGAAATGGATATTCTCAATCCGTCATGTTAATTGAAATTACAACGTATTAGTTCACGCGAAACGTTCCCGTTCTCGACGATAAACGGAATCGACGAAATGGGACAATCGTAAGAACGTAATCATTCCAGACTTCGGTAATCGAAAACGTGACGACGGTGGTCGTTCGCCGAGGAGCGAAATGGCCCCTGCCGACCTAAACTCCGTAACAATCTGTTAGTCGACGAACGTTGCTCGAGCTTTTTTTTTCACAAAGCTTGATCTCTCGACAAGTTTGACGGACTCGTTATAATGTTTATTGTGCCAGCGTGTAATACCAGCGGAACAGCGAAAGAACGCTCGGGTTGCGCCTGAAAGTTCTGATGGGAAACGGCGCACTCGAACCGTCATCGACAAATATTGGCCTCGAGGAAAAGAAACTTGATTCATCGCGGCAACTTCCCGCTGCTCCGGGCAAGTTTTTAGTGGCTTTCGACTAGCAGCTACTTAAACGTCAGGCGGCTATCCGAAAGAGATCCGAGTGCGATCGCGATTTTGACCGATTAGGCAGAAACCGCTCGGGCTCTTAAATACGCGTCGAAAGACACGAACGCCAGAAGCTGTTTCGGCGACGAAACCAGTTTGATTTTACGCTCGAAATACGATAAATTATGGGGACGTTGCCTCGCAGCGGCGAGCCCGTTGCGTCTAGCGGTCGTGTCGTTTCTGGCTGCATACAAGTTCCAATTTTAGGGATGAGAGCACTGCAATGCGACACTCGCGTACCACCTTTAACCATTGAAACACACGCACCCCGGTAGAAAGGAGCCGATCGAACGCGATCCTGGCTCTATCGGGACGCTTTTCCGCCTCGAAATTCGTTCCGTCCTCTTACGCGTGGGTAGTTTATACGTAGATTCGTTCGGAGGGTTAACCAAAATTGCGCATCCGAACGCACGCGGAAGTTTCGTTTCACACGTCCCAGCTCGGATGGGACGTAAAGCAAAGTTGGCTCCGCGACGAGCAAAAATCGGGATTTGCCGTCGCGTAGTTGGACCGATCGTAAATCGCAATCTCTCGGTAATCACGCGGACGCGGTCTCCTTTGGCGGAGGCAGCGTCGAGCCAAGTGGATCCCGTAGAATACCCCGAGACGTCTCCGGAGACCTCTAAACGCGCGACAGATATTAACTCCCGTGGAAAACCGACCTCTGTTTTCCTACAATTTCAGCTCAACGACCGGCAAAGTGAATCCCAGATAAGTTTGTCCCACGATTCACAGCCGCGCTCTCTATCCGACAATGAGATCCTCGCGCGAGACGTTTACGAGCTGATCCCAGACCGAGACGCGTCCAACAGTCTCCACGTACCGATTCGACGGCCACTGGGGTCTCGACACCCTCCAAGATTCCTCGATTCACACGTGTCGCGCCCCTATCCGTACCAGCGTTATTTCCACGCGGCAACCCTCCTAATAGATTTTTAAAGACTGTTCATCGCCGGTACACGGCGTAATATATTTTTACCGGTATCGTATTAAACGTCACCTGCGCCTGGGCTAGCAGGAAGGCGAGGCGTCCGCGGGGAGGGCCGCGCGAAAGGGGAACAACGATCGCTAAGGCGAAAACGGGACGATAAGAAATAGGGGGTTGGGTGGGCATTGTTGGTGGTCGGGTATCTCGTGGCAGGCGACGTTCGAAAAATATCTCGACAATGCCGATGACAAGCGGCTTCTGAGCGGCGTTATCTGGCTGCTGTAAGGGTGGTGCCGAAGTAAAGCGAGGAAACGAACGGCACCTGACACCCTCGCGGCCGTGGTCGGCCGTGCGCCCTGCCCGGGACTAAAAGGGGGGGGGGGGGAGGGTCCTTCGAGTTTACGACCTGTTCCCGGTGTTTAACGGACCCTGGATACGCGTACGTCCGCGTGTCTTCGCCCCGGCCCGCAGCTGGCGCACGCGCTCGTAAATGTTCCAGGGGTTGTTCTCCGCGTCCCACCGGTGCCGAGCTCCCCCGGATGTTTCGAATTAATTGGCGGGGATTTCGAGCGGCTGCGAACTGCGCTCGCGGCCCTCTGCGCGCTTGTACGCGAGAGATTAAACGGGGACGTTTCAGACGGCGGCTGTTCTCGGCCACCCTCCTGGGAAATTTCAAGGGGGTGATTATTCGAAGGAAAATAAGATGGATATATCGGGAAACGCGATCCAGCGATTTTCGTCTCCTCTCGTCCTTCCCCGTGACCCTCTCGAGGTCCCCTGCAGGGTGGCTAGCCGAACGGTCCACGTGGGCGTGTCGGAAGAGGCACGTAAGCTGCTTATCGAATCGGGACTAACCGCTACAATCAGATATGAACACGTGTCGCGACGATTACCCAGGCTGGGCTGTGCAACTAAGATTACCCTGGAAATTGGATACCGGAGCCAGATATAGATGCATTATAATAATTACACACCGAGTCTGACGTATACTTTAACCTTGACGTCACGCAATGTTTGCACAAAGGTAGCTTTTCTGCGCGCGTGGCAGGCGGTGCTTTCTATCGCCACGATTATCGTCTGTCCCGTTAAAAAAGGGTAACCCTGAACGCCAAAATGTACATCCCCCTCCCCCCGAACGGTGCATACTTCGCGAGTACTTTTCTTCAGCTGCTCGAGTGTCTATCCTCGTTCGTGTATCGCGATGCAGACAGTACGTGGCAGAGGGAGAGGAAAAAGGGAGGCTTTTCGGCCGACTCAAGGTTTCCATCAGCTTTCAAATCGGTCGACATCGCTGTAAAGAGCGTCGAGCGACGTGTAGCTCGAGGCGAACGCGAAACGATCCTTGGTTCGCGCTGCACGGCAAGTGTCACGGCCTCCGTATCGATCAGGCCTGGGTGAATGCCGCGAAAGTAGCACGCTCCGCATCGCAGTTGGTGGCTCTGGTTTCTTTTTTCGTGTCCGCGGATACGAACGGGGCAGCCAGGCAGGCACAGTATCGGCCCGAGGAGAACTCGGCTACGAACGCTTGGTAAACACGATTTCGCGGCGGCCTAGGCCCCCGGCTAACTCGTTAAATAGTGCACGCGTCATGGAACGACGACCCATTGTGTGTCTGTACATCGCCCAAGCGATTCGCGATTCTTTTTCCTTTTTTGCGAGGGGTGAGGTCAGTTCGCTTCGTTACAAACCGAGGCCTGTGTTATTCGTGCGGCTCGCCCGTGAGAAAAGTCACGATTGTGCGGCTGAAACGCGGCTGGAATCGAACGAGCGGTCTTTCCGCGGAGTGCTCTTATTCGCTTTAAAAGGTTAAAGAAAAAAAAAATAAAAGAAACAAGAAAACACGGAAGGAAAAGGAGAAATGGTAGAGAAAGAGGGAGGGAGAAAGAGAGGAAAATGACGACGAGTAGACTGGACAAGGATTTAAAAGTTGAACGTTTCCATCGCGTGTTTTAAAAGAGACAGGTAAGAGTATCTCGAAGGAGATAAACGGGAAGAAGAATCGGTGGCTGCCAGCTCGGGCTACGTTGACGAGTAATTTATGATCTCCCGCGGTTCTAATTTCGCGGATAAGAAAAGTCTCTGGTATAAGGCGAGCTATTGTATTTGTAAGTGATTGATACTGGGCTGCAAGACGGGAAGCAGCGAAATAACGAGACCCCGCGCCATTTTTCCAGTAAAAATTAATTTATAGAGTATCTCCGATGCAGGACCGTTCCTTGACCCGATTCCGTGCTCGTTTAAAAAAAGGAGACCCTCCACTGTTCCGCATAAATATTGCATCGAACCCTAGGTCCCCGGTAGATTTCGTGGAAGCACGAGTAACAAAAAAACGGACCTGCAATAAATCCTCCGAGCGAAGCTTTCATCCGGATCAGAAGTCCGGCGAGCAAAAACCGAGCGGGGAAGAAGCGACAGATCGGATCGCGGGATCTCTCGATGACGCGATGGATAGCGTCGTTCTCCGTGACGAAGCGATCTCCATAGATCGGTGACCCCATTGGCTTTCCCTCGTCCCAACGTCGCGGAATGCACAGCTCGTTTGTGTCGAGAAACCAGCGATGCGCACGAAAACTCAATGCTCGCGATCGAGATCGGCAAACGTATCGCACCCGCCCTCTCGCTTCTTCCACTTTAAACTTTCCATCAGTCATTTTCGAGGAGCGTACAGGGTAGACGCGCGTCGAGAAACCTTTTTCCCTCGGTTCTGTGCTCCTCGCTGGTGGTATCCGAGACGCCTCTATTTACTGGAACGCTTGCTTATCTCGTAGCCGGTCTGCGATTCCGACGAGAACGTGGGCCACGCTCGCGCGCGCGCGCGCACCGGATCCGCCTGGACCCAGGCAAGATGCGCCGTCTGCGACGTGGATGCAAGAATGCTTGGTAATAAGCGTGATGAAATATACGGGTACGCGACTCCGCTCGCGGGACAATGGGTACGCGGGTCCTCTGTTGGTTTTAGCCACGTCTCCAGAGGTAAATGTAACAACGTGGACGGTAAGCAGAGTAGCTTCCCTTTGACGTAGCGCCAAGATGATATATCAGTCGGCGCTGCTGGCCTATCCCCGGGTTAGGTTGCGTTGTATTCGCCAGGAACGCTGCCCCGTTCCGATTGCGAGCATCGCGCAACGAAACGGCTGGAACGGGTTCAACGTTTCGAACGCCGTTTTAAAATATTGAAACGACTGGCCCGGTTGGCAATTAAACGGACGCCGGGCATCGTTAAAGCATTAGCGAATATGGAGCAGCGGCGCCAAGTGATAAGCTGCGCGAGGCGAAACCGCGCCGCGTTAATACGAGCAATTAACGGTCGAATTAAAATTAATACCCCGATACCGACCTGCTAACTAGTCGGGGAGTTCGTCGGACGGGGTTGGTACGAATTCCATTCGTTCGTCGCGGTGAAACGCCAAGGTTCCTCCGCGAACGTTCCGCGAGACGCGGTTGATAGACGCCGCTAATTAGACGCCGTATTAATTAATTAATGCTCGGGGCGGGGACGATAAACGATGATAACGAATTTGTTCGGACAACAAGCCCTGGTGGCTCGAGTAGCAATGGTTGCTGGCAATAGACATTTGAAACGGACAAATAGCTGAAGCTTCGGTATTGTCGATGTCTCGCGCAAACAAGAGAGACTACCCGAAGCAACGAGGCGGGCTGCTGGTTTATCCGACAATAATGGAGCCGGAGCTTTCAACCTCTTAAGCCACTTGTTTCATTGTTAGGGAACACGTGGCTCGGGGAAGTTGCTCTAGACGCTGGTCTCTCGATACGCGTTCACGTTCAGACAGCTCCGTTTATACTCGTCTTGGAAACGCGTTTCCATTCGCTCGATCGGGAACAGAGAGATTCTTTCGCTTAACGGATGTTGTCCATCGACGTTAAACGCGACTGTTCGCGAGTTTTTCGTTTCTAACGAACGTTAGATTTTGTCGCCTGTTGTTAGATACTTCTGATACCGCGACGAGGAGTTTCACGCTCTGTATCACGATCGACGATCTGCATTTAACGCGTTCCCATCGGGAATTCAACTCTGGAGAGGTTTCACGGTAACATTGGTATCCAGCGTGAAGCATCTTCCGGAAATATAATCGGCGAACGGATCCGTTCCAGGGCCGCTAGCGATGATCAGCTTGGCAAGAAAAATATTTAGCGAAATGCAGCCACGGTTCTGTATCGGTCGAGGCTCGATGCGGCGCGTTCTGCGACCGAAACGTTGGAGAACCCAATGTTCAACGAGCATTAATTTCCATTCCACCCGAGTTAAACTTCGCTCCGAAGTTGGCGGTGGGAATTGGCTTGCGTCGCGGCGTTGTAAATCGTGTTAAAAATCGCGCGGCTCTGCACTAGCGACAGTCGCGTTACTTGCTTTGGTTTCGCGTTCGTCGCGCGTGATTTTCAGTCGAGATTTTAATTTTCGGTAAATTTCTTTTTCGCGAGATCGCATGGACACGCGGACGGTGGAAACGGCGACGTGGAAATTCAAGAGTTCGCCGCAGCGAATACACGGAATTACATCGAAGTGGAATAAAGGGCAACGTTTGGCGGAACAATTTAATCTTGCCTCGAAGTTTGATCACGAGGCTCGCTTTGTTACCGTTCTGTAACCGATAAACGATCGTCATGATCAATAGCAGACCGGCCCGCCTGACGTTTCGATTAATTCCGGTTTTAATTACGCGCAACCGTTGCTCTACTTTCGCCCTGTAACAAGTAAATGCAATTATTGGCACTTTTACGGTATCCTCGGGGGCTGGCAAAAAATTGAACGTTACTTTATCCCGGTTTTCCTTCGGTTCCGCGTTCCCCACGCGTATTTACCGATTTACGAACGAAAACTGCGGCTGAATTTCGGGAAACTTTCATCGTAACTAGGTCACTTTTCCAGTGCCATTCTTTTTCGGACTTTCCAAGCGAAAAATCGAATCAGAAGTCACTTCTCTCCGCGATGTAAATTCATATTTTCGACGAACAAATAAACGTCTCGCGAACAAATCTCGTCGTACACGACGAAACGTACGTTCGACTGCTACGATCGGCGTTGCCACACCCTGCAGGAAGGTCATGGATCACTCGTAACGGGGTGAACTGAAAATAAGAGGTGTCCTACCCCGTCGTGTGCTTGGGACGCATCCAACTTTCTCTAAGCACAATTTAAGCGAAGAATTACAACAAATAACGAACCTTTGAAAGAATCAGCATTTAGATAGCGTATTAGCGGCGGAACTGCGGCCGAGTTGGCTTAATACTTTCGTGATACGATTTCGCCAGTCACCTGGCGAAGGTGGTTCCTTCGGGGACTTCTTTCCACGATAAGACGTTCGCGGGATTTGCAAGAGTCCGCGCGGGGCTGTTCGTCGTAGTCGAAACGCGCGTTTAATAGTGCCACTCGAACAACCCGCTTCCGGGTAGCAGGGTGGGAAGAACGTATTAAACTTGTATTTCACCACCAGGAACCGGTAGTTCCGCCAAACTTAAACAGGCGGACTTTTTCCGCTCGTCTAACTCATTTCGCAATAAAAGGAGAAGAAGGGTGGTTAAGGGTTTCGAAATGGGGTGCTGGAAGACAAGCCCTTAAAATAAGCCGTTAAACGAACTAGTGGAAAAAACTTTCCCTCGCAGTGTCTAACGCGGGATTTACTTAGTTTATTAAATAGCAGAGGAGGAAGAATCCTCGTTCCGTTATGGAAGTTCCCTCGCTCGGTTTCGAACCGGGCCCCCTCGTATCAACCATCAACAGCCCCGCCAGGAGGAGGTGTAGCCTCGTGTAACCGCGGGGCGGTAAATTTCCGAAATAAACGAAAAATCCGAAGCTGTCGGGCGCACACGGTGGTCTGGTACGAGCTGGTGGAAATCAATTGTAGTCTCGTGTCCGGCGGGTCGCCAGAATCGAAACACTGGCCGCGTTGCTCTCGAACGAGAAGCTCACGAACCAGATGTTCGAGCGTACCGAACAATGCCCGGGGTCCATTGTAGCGGAACCTGTTTCACTGATTGTTCAAAGTCCCACGATTTTCAACGCCTTTCGAATCGATGCTCTTCTGAGGTTTTCTCGTTTCGTTTCCTGCCGCTTCTTCGGCGTGTACCTATCTGTCTCTCTCTCTCTCGCTCTCACTCTCTCTTCCTTTCAACGATCCAAGTTTTAAGCATGCGAGATAGTAATTAGAACGTCTCGCAGACTCTCTGTTCGATCGTAGATTCCTAGACAATGGTGGAATGGTCCGTGATAGTTCTGGGTAAGGGTGCTCTCTCGCTGCATCGCTTAGCCGTACAACTCTGCGACGTCTTCCGTTCTCGACGTTGTACATCGACGAAAAGCGATTCGAAGACGGTGACGCGACCGGCATTATTTCGCCACTGCTATATCAGCGCTCGATACAATTCACGAGCCATGGTTCCCGTTTCGAGCGGTGAACAAGTCAGGCCAATCTCGTCCGGGGAAAGTTCGGCGAGCGCGAGAAGTCGAACGATCTGGCCGTTCGCTGCTCGATCCCGTGTAACTCGTTCAATCCGATACTGCGAAATCGTAGGATCTCGCAAACGTGCATTACGCACCGCGATTTTTCGAAAAAAAGGCTGTCGTGTCGCGCAACGATTCGATCGGGGGCTAATTAGTCCGAGAGGGGTTTCGATTCAGGGATTAACGCGGACACACGTGTCCGCGTGCTCGTCCAATTTTCTTTTCGCCTCGCGACAGATGGAATGACGCGAACGACGTGGATTCGTTGGCCGCGCTCGGAAATGAGATTTGTCCTTTCAATCAAACGCACGCTCTCTGACGCTGGGACGAAGAAATTTTCCGATTGCGGTTCAGGGGGGGGGGGGGGCGCAAATATTTCCTCGCGCAGAATTCGAGGTTAACGCAAACGTGACCGATTCCGAGGGCGAAAGAATTTATTGGCAGCGGGAGTACACGAACCGTGAAACAGTTAATTATCAGTTAATGTATTAGGGGGATACAAAGCGAGCTAATTACTGCGCAAACTAGTTAATTTTAGTAAACTAGTTACACGGACGCTCACCCTTCCGCCGCACCGTGACAGTCGTACGTTGTCGTTGCGTTTCGAGTTCTGTTTGACTCGATTGCCGACGACTAACTGATCGAAAAACAGAGCTGATTTTGTAGCTCGCGCGAGGGATACGCTGGTGAAAAATGCGGGTCAAGCTTTTCGAAACTCCCCTGGCGATCGCAACCCGAGAGGGAACCCCTCGCGCATTTTTATTACCCCGAAAATTACGGACACAGATCCCTCGCAGTTAAGAATAATTGTAATTCCATACATGTAACACGAAATGGCAATTTCTGGTGTACGATAATCCGAGCACGCGCACGCAACACGAGAGGGCGGTAATTTCGAATGAAAGGGTTCCACCCTCCACGGGAGGTAACGGCGTGCGCGGCCGTCCAAGGATATTTTTCCGTTCCCGTTAAGCGCGCGGCGTTTCACCGCGAATGCACGTCGTTCGCCCCGCTCGCTGCGTTCCTCTTTATTGCGATACAATTTCGCCTTATCTTGATCGATCGCTTCCCTCCATTATGCATGTGCGCACGTGAGCTATGAAATACGTTTTCCTGAGAAACGCGGTTAGCCGAGCGAGTTATAGGCGCATTCCGCCACGATCCGTCTCGGGGGTTCGCTGGAATCGGCCGCTCGCGGCGTCGAGCTCCGAATTCTCTGGGAGGCGCGCTGGGGATCAACGCGCCCGGTAGCGCGCCGAACAAATTACGAGTGCCGCGAACCGATTCGTACCCGTGGGTAGGGGTTGAATCGAGCCGAAGGCTCGAGTGCATCGCATGCAACGACGCGCAATAAAACGTCGACGGGTGGTACACCTTCGATTCCGCCGCACTTCCCGTTCGCGTCTCGAGCGACCCTCGTCTTATTCGGTTCCCTCGGCTATCAACCCCTCCCTTCCTCTCACTCTCTCTCTCTGTGCCGTTCTTTTTATTTTATTTTCACCGCGGGTCGAACGATCGTTCGCAATTTTTCCTGGCCGGCTCGGTCCCGATAAAATCTTTAATTGCGGAACGTGCGTTTTTAACCTCCCCAGCGTTGAAAAGAAATTTCTCGCTCGGTGCACGCTCGGTTTCCATGCGACGCGGGATAATTTAGGTCTCGCGTGAAATATCGCGGATGGCGCGGGACGCGACCAGAGACCGAGATCGGCCAGTTACGACACGAACCAGACCGCCGTTTAAAGAACGTCAAAGGATTCCCCTCCGCTGTACTTCCTTTTCTACTTTCTAACGAAGGATAATTTAATATCGCGCCGAGACGAGGGTAAATAAATCAACCTGGAAGAGCGAGTTCCCGGGGCAACGTTCAGAACCGACCAGACATCCGCGGCTGAACAGAAACCGGTCTAATAGTCTGAGTGGAGCATGGTCACGTAGGTAAACCGTCCTGCCTTATCTCTCTGACCATGACTCGCGCCTCCCATCGTGCTTCATTTAAAAGGGTTGGCGGAAATTTTTTGGCGGATAAAAATTTCGCGTCGCTCTTCTTTCTCCGTCCGTGCGGAGAGGAAGATCGCGGGGACAGTTGATCGATAATTTATCAGCCACGGAGGCGCAATCGCGAGCCACGATTAAACGTTTTGCATTTGACAACTGCGCCGCTTCGATACACCGTTCCGGTCAAATTGCAACGCGGTGAGTTTTGCGGGTTATCGATGTATTTATGCGTCAATGCCGCCTACCGTTTCGAGCCAGCCAATAACCCCTCCGCCTCTGCTCGCCTGCTACCGATCAGGGTACGACATGTTTGCTCAGCGTTGCTTGTTATTGGTATAATACTCTGTCGATGGCTGGTAGATATATTCCGTTGCGCGATTGTATTTCCCACGACTTTGAGCCTCGATCGCGGTGCGGCTGATTATACAGACTCGCTGCAAACACGATCCCGCGGTTACCGCGGACGAAAAATTCGATTAGAATCGCTACGTAACGCTCCCCCTGATTTATGCGACTCGTTGGAACGCGAGAAGAAACTGGCGGAACTTCGTTAGCGTTCGTGGCCGTCGCGACGCGTTGAAACGTATCTGCCTCAACATCTCCGCGACCGAACCGCGTTTACTACACTCTGGAACATTACGTAAACTCGTTAGCCCTGCCGCGGTGCTGATTATCTTTGTGGGACAATCTGACACACCTTTCGTTATGAGTAATCAAATTTTACGTCCGTCGTTGGAGCACGCCAATGCGTTTACGATGTTTAATTCGATTGCCAGCTGGGGGAAGGGGTCGCGCGCGTGGTGTCTCGTTAAACACACGGTATGCTCGATTTACAAAGCTTTGCGATACCCGACGCCCACGGTAATTTGTACCTTTTTTTTTTGCCTCTCCCCTTTCGCTTCTGCCAGTGACAATTTTAATTAGCGTGGGAGTGAAAAATTGAAGTAACGCATCGCGAGCACGCGCTCCCGTAGAACGGCGATACGCGTCGCGTGACGTTTCCAGCCGTTTAATTATCCGGGATCATTCTAATTCGCGAAAAACGCCCGCTGCCCGATAAAATCGCGCGGCGCGCGACCAATTCCCACTCGATGGCCAGGTGTCGGGTGTACTCATTAACCAGAGAGCCACGACGGACGCGACGTTGCGCACGACGTTTCGTGACGAATGATTATAATATTTGCCCGTAACCCGTGTCCCTTTTACCACGTTTGCTTTTGATCCCCTTTGTCAGCGATCGGGGACAACGAGAACGGGACAATGTGTGTGAGAGAGAGAGAGAGAGAGAGAGAGAGAGATATTTATCCAACGTTCACCATGAAATCGTTGAACCGGAAGTCAGTCATTGAGTTTCATTAAAACTGTCATTTCGTCCGGTGGCATCCACGCTCACGAGTACAGAGCAATCCAGCACGGAAAATATTTGTCGGCCATCCCTTTGACTCTTTTGTCACCCCGCCGTTTTATGCTCATAATTTCCCCTTTACGCGATAATGTGTCACACTGCATTACGCGATAATTAATGTCACGCGGGCCCATCGGACGGAAAACGGCTGTTACGATTACTGGCCTGATTCAAACCCCCATCCCGTACCAACGACGGGGGGATTAATTTTCTACGTTCGTATCGATTCGCGGCATTTTATTTAGTCGCCGTCGCTCGTTTCCGTTTCCTGTTCATTCGTCGGGAGTACAACAGACGTCGAACTCGATCGAGTCCTCTATTTTCGTTTTCGGTTTTACTTTTTCCCTCCGCGCCCCTCTTTTCTCTCTCTTTTTTTTCCGAACTCGCGCGTCGGGTTTTAGTGGCACTTCGCGAGGGTTTACGTGCCCGATCGGGCATATAAATTTCGCGTTTTGGCGCAAAACCCCGCATCGGACCGACGCGGCAGCCGGAGTTAAACTTGTAATCTTCTAATCTGGTTTATTAATGGAGTTATATCGGGGAGGTCCAAGTTATTGGCCGGGCTCGAACTAGGACGATTTGTCACATCCTCGGATGCGCCCGTAATTGCCCCAAAGTCACGGTAATTTCGTCCGCGAGATTAAAATCCACTGTCGCCACGGCCGCGGTTGAACTTTCCCCTCGGATTCAATCGACGCAGGCTGGGAAGCGGAGGCTGGCGGGACGTACGGCTCGCTTGTATCTTATACAGGTCCCAGCGAGCACCGACTCTCGCCTGTCACGGCTGATTTATAACGACCACGACTACTGCGAGTCTATCGTAGGCTAACCCAGGCTAAGCTAGCCTATTCGGAGGCTACTAGTAATAGCACGGGTGGATTACACGGATCAACCGCTGGGCTTGTCGTCCATTTTTCTTTCCGCTTCCCTTTTCTCTCTTTCCCTCGGACGGCAGTTATACAGATATATCTCATTCGTAAATTGTACACTTTGCCGCCGCTGTTTTGTATCGATTGCGCAGATTACAGACGGCGCAGTCTCGTTCCCTCCATCATCGCGCGAGAGAGAAACGAACTTAATCCAGCGAGGAATTATCCGTTCTCCGGCCGTTGCCGAGAAAATGGCCTGCCAGAATCGGCGGGCGGGTTCTTCCAAAACAAACTTCGCCGCTCCGACGTTTCCTTTACGGTTCTCTCGGTTGTCAAAACGGAGGCGGGCGTTAAATCACGCCGGGCAGAAATGATACGGCGAGGGCGCGCGGGAAACATGCGATTCCGAGGACGGTACGTGTCTCACTCTCGTCCCGGCCGTTTCAGAGTTATAATTGAGGGGCGTCGACCAAAAGTGGAATCCACTTTTACAAGTTCCCGCGGAGAAGTAGCGTTCGCAGACAAACTGCTGACGTTTATTCTTGCCGGGAGAGTGGTAACTGCAAATTACACCTTTCGCCGTCTACGAGGCGTTCGCTCGAACACGTGAACGACCCTGGGACGGTCCTGTATACTTTTCACCGTGTAAACGGCCCGTCCGAAGTCCCGCGGACGGGTGTCGCGAGTCTGGCTCGCGGCGATCGTGTCACGCGTTCCAGACGAAACGCGTGATTACGGTCACGAATGAGCTTCCTTCGAGGAACGATTCAATTTCTCGCTTCCGGTGCAACCGACGACCCTTCATTCGCCCACCGTCGGAGGCTGCTTAACGACTCACGTAAATAATAGCCGGCGTGGTTATTTTATCGCGGTCGACCAGCCACGCGTGCTCGATGGGCTCGAACGGTGCAAGGGAAAGTGGTCTGGTTTTGCTCGGCTAATGCTAACTTTAAACGATGACCACTTAGCGTACACGGACGCGTCTATTTCAATGTTCGACGTTCTTAAACGTTCGTTATCGCGTCGAACAAAAATGTTCAGCTCACGGCATACGCTGTGGTATATTTTACACTTCCACACGGACGTATGAGTTGCGAGAGGAGACGCGAAAATTGGAAATCGAATAGCAATCGAACCGTTTCCGTACCGCCGCGGGGATCGCGTCGGTTTCCTTACCGCGAGAATCCTGGGAAAATCTGTCTGGTTGGGTAAAGATCGAGACCAGGGATGGTTTACGAGGCGAAGGGTGGTGCTCTCATCGGTCGCAGTGTATTTACGCGAGCTGGTAAATCCTGGTATTGTTTTAGCGAGGACGATGACGACTCGTATTATTTTTTTGTTTGTTTGTTTTCCACGTGTTCCGCGGTGAAACATCCAGGGAGAACTCGCGGACGGAAGCGAACGCGAGGGCAGCGCGTCGACTGCTCGCGAAACTTCCGCCTTCCGTCGAGAGGCCCTCGCAGCAACGCCGGCTTTCAGACCGATGGAGTACGCACTCCACCGGCTCGGTGATGCATATCCTCCGCTGCGAGCATTTTCACTTGGCTCGTACGCAGTATCCTCGAGCATTCTAATCGCGCCGCTAACTCGCCGACTTCCGTCCGCGGTGCTCGCGAAGAACACGCGCGATGCGAGCTTTTTGTTTTCCTTGCGCGAAGGGTTTTCCCCCGGCAATTGGACGCGAACGCTCGAAATCGCTACGAGCCATCTACGCTAACGGCGTGACCCGAATGTGCCACGAAAAGAGAAAAATCTGAAGCTCGCGCGAAAAAAAAATGTTATTCATAGCGGCGGAGTATATCGCGGGAGATTCGAGGCGGAGATCGAGAGGGCCGCCGTACCAGCGAAATTGCTGGGATTCGTTTTTCACGACGGCGAGCGGAACACGTTCCGCGCAGGTGCTCTTTTTTCTTCGTCTCTCCAGTGTTCCTTTTTTTTTTTGGAGAAAAGTGAATTCGAAAGTAAGAAATGTGGGGAGGGTAGGGCAATGTTTCAGATATCGAAGGGAAATCTGTTTCGCGAAGGAAAGTTGCAGCGTACCCGATGGAACATGAAATTTGATCATCCCTCGCAAGAATTCTCGGTGAAATTTGCTGGAAGGTATACAAAATGAGAGGGAGTGTCTTGAATTTTGTATGAGGGCACGTTTCAAAGAACTTGAAAGTGAATCCTTTAGTTTTAACAACCGCGAGCCCCGAGGGCACCGCGTGAATTTTGCAAAAGTTCGCCTGATTTCGCCTGGCTGGCGAAATATAGAAAAGAATTATTCACCATCCGCTGAAGGTACGACAATCTCTGATAAACCGTGCGAAACGTACGTAGAACGGGGTGTAGGGATCGAGGGTCGCGCGCGAAATCTCGAGACCGCTGTGTACGTGAGTGGTGGTAACCTTGTTCGACAAAGACAGTTTCCACTTGGCCAAACCTGTCGTCACCCTCGACGAAGTTAATTGGAATTCTTGCAGTACGAGACAGCGGCAGTGTCTTAGCAGTGTTCAAGAAAACCGAGACGTCGCCGCTGAACACCTCATTCCGCTTGAATCCACCGGCAATCCGACGGGTCCGCCTCTTTAAGTGGTCGCCAAGCTGTTCGAGGAGCCTGCCAACTTCCGCCTCCGCGTTACACGCTGCTGGGAGAATCTCGGAATTATCGCGTAGACGAAACAGAGAGCTAGAGAGCGAATTAAAGACAGCGTTCAACTAACACCAATCTATGCCGAGTGTCCACTAACTTTCGCTTAATTTCGCATTCCACGATCGTTTCTACGATTTCCTGCTGACAGTTGCCAACGATCGCGGGCGTTGAAAGCCCTTGATAATTCGTCGAACGCCACGCGAGAGTTTCGCGACAGTGGGGCACAGTTTAACCCCGCGCTCGGGAAACGACGAGCGCCCCGAAACTCTCTAACGCCTTTAATTTTTCCACCGTTCACCGTGGAAGCTTTTCACGGCGCAGGGAGTGGGGAGTGACGGAGGGACAGGAAAAAAGAGCCGTCGCGGCGGCTGGTTTCCCGACGAGTAGAAAAAAAAAGAGAAGAAAAAAAAGCAGCCACCGGTCGAAAAAAGAAAGGAGAAAAAAACCGGCGACGATCTCGATAACTCCATCGGTAGTCGCGGAAAACAATGACGCAATCAGCGTGTGTGGCGTGTTCGTCCCTCTGACAAAGAACCGTATCTCGGGGAGCATCGGGTTAGCAGCCCAGATTGGGAAAGGGCGGGGGTGGAGTCGCTCAAACAGACCCTTTCGAAGCATTGTTCCCGTGTCGACAAACTTGATCGAACATTCGTCACCGGTGTTCGACGTACCGAGACAGACATTATTCGTGCGAAAAGAGTGATACGCGGAATCCCAGTACCGTTTAAGACGAGGATCCGTCATCGAGACACAGGATTTCGGTCCCGTTTCTCCGCACGATCCGTTTCCACGATGGACTGAACGCCGTCCTCCTCTCTCTCTCTCTCTCTCTCTCTTCTCTCTCTCTCTCTCTCTTCTCTCTCTCTCTCTCTCTCTCTCTCTCTCTCTCTCTCTCTCTCTCTCTCTGTCTGTCTCCTCGCGTATTATACATCACCGAAAGTTCCGCGTAGAATATCGTGGGACGTCCGACTGCTCGTCGATCATCCCCTCGGGTCGCGGCGTTCGATCTATCTTTGTAAAGCGAGCCGCCCTCGATGATGGTCCTGTCACTAGGTCCGCTTTAAACCGGCTTCCGTGGGTTGACAAACGCCCGACGACACGCGCGATCGGGTTCCTGATCGAGCGTCCCGACGCCACGCTTTCCGGCTCGAGGGTGGGAAAGGCGACGCGGTCGCGACGCGATCTCTCGTCTCACCGTTACGCGCAACTGGAAGCGATTTGTCCGGGATTTTCAAAAGGAATCGAAAGGTTTAGGTAGCGCTGTACGCGACGATCGTATCGTTCGAAGAGAACCGGTTCCACGGAGAGCTTCCTCTTCGATCGAGAATATAGTAACCGTGGAGCCTGTTAATTCGTTAATCCGTCGCGAGACACTCGAAATCGAGCAGCCACTTCTGCGTCTCGACGGGGCAATTCCGTCGTAAGAAACATCTCCGTTTAAGACGCAATCTGGATCGCGGCCAACGACTGGGCCGGTCCGCAATGGTCTTTAAACGATGAAAAGTTTTCCACCGCGGAACACCAACCCGGTTCTTTACATAATGCTGATATACGGTGGGCAATTTTTCGCGAAATATTCGCGTCGAACGGTAAATCGCCGCCGCGTTCCTGTCTCCGCGTAGATAGGACAATCGCGGAAATTACGCCCTACCACCGTCGCAGCCAAGTGTACAAGCCAATTACTCGAGGAATAAATCTCGTTGCGTAAACGGCCGACAAACCCGTCTCTCCCTTGGGAATGAAAACGCGTAAGGGGGGACACAAATGAACTGTTCACCGGCGGAATTCCGGCAAAATGCGGCTCCGTTTCGAGCAAACGCCTCCGCCGGTTAATGAAAATGGGACTCGAAATTCAATTCCGCCCGTTGTATATTCAGTCCAGGTAAATAAAACTTTCTCAAGTTTTCAACCGCCCGCTATGCATATTCATTAAACAAAAGCGGCATTTCTTTGCGCTGTACCTCCCGACGCGAGAACTTCGAGCGTCTCAAGATTGCACCCGATCTAATGATCATCTCTGCAGACGGTTCGTCCACGTTGAATCGACGAGTTGAACGCGGAACCAACGCTTCGCCTCGAAAGATTGCGCTCTCGTTTCTACCTGGATACAAAACACCGCGCACTTGTTTCGCGTATACAACGCGTTTACGCGAAACCACAAGAACAAAGAGAATCCTAACGGTGGTCGCGTTGTAAACGACGCGATCCTCGCAGACGATTTTCCGTCGCGTGCAGTCGATCCTCGTGAAAGCGCCGGTGGATCTCGCCCGGTTTTGTCTGCGCGTCAGTGGACGTACATAATTCACGGTGGAAAAAGTGTGTCGTTCAAACGGGCGCGAGACCGTGGCGGCGTTTTAGTTCAAGTATAAACCATTTTTCTCCGACTGAAAAACAACGCGGCCCCGGTTCGCCCAGAGATGAAACGCGACTCACGCACAGACCGCTATTTACGCGTCTGAAAAAAGTTCGCGCAACGCGTTTCGTCCTACCGCACGGACACCTTTTACCTACCAGTCAGGGTTTAATTCACGTCAGCCACGCAGACGCTTATTTTGAATTCGCTCTGATGTAAACTCCAATCGCGTGGTTCCAGGCTTGGGTCTTTTTTCACCTGGCCGCTCGTTGAGTTTATCTCCTCCAGCACCCCTACATACGGGGCAATTAAAATTATTTACGAACCGCACTCTCTATCCGTTTGAACACTTGCGCCAGATTAATTAAGTGCGAGTACATTAAATTTCCCACTGTTGTGAAACTGACGCGTTTCATCGAGACAAGAATCGCCTCAGCGAGCAGGAAGACGTAGACGCCTTCGTCGACTGTTTCGAAACGGCACGTCGGGAGGCTGCCAGGGTAATTAATACCCGCGTTATCGAGCACGCGACGAATAGTCGTACCTGTTCCTCCGTAGGTATAGAAAATTCTTGAAACGCGAACAGATCCGTACTTCGTTCCCGTTCGACTCGATGTTCCTGGAGCCGCGTAAGTGCTCTCGACGGGGAAACGCGCGTGGCAATAGAAACACACAACGCTTGCCAGGAGTCGTCGAGGTCGATGCCAAGAGTGGACGCGGACGAGGGTGAAATTGAATTGACGACACAAACGGGGGGAAAATTGTTCGACGGCTCTCTCCCCCTTTCTCTATGTTCGCGGGGAGGGCGGAGGACGGAGAAGAGCTGGAGGAGCAGAGCAAGGTCTCCATCGCGGAAGAACGAAATCGATCCACCGATACGACGCGACCCGTGGCTCGAAAAAACACGCACTGTATTATTCACGAACGTATTTTCATCCCCCGGTCCCGTGTAACGCGTCTTTTTCGCGGAGTAAATATTTACTCGGGCCAGGGGATGAAATGCCTGGCCGGGTCTCGCGGACCCTTTTACCTCCGCGCAATCGTTTCCCTTTTACCTCTCTGCCAAGTCGATATCGATGCGCTTATTCCGTGTCCCGACTTCTTTAATGTTACATCGCGTGCCTTGGAGCTCGCGGCGCCGGTATTAGATATTCCCGCCAGACACACGGGCCACCCTGCGCACGTACGTACCGATCCACCCGCCGGGTGTTTTCTACATTTCCGGGGGCATTAAAAACACTCGTCGGAGCCTCGACTGCGATCCCACGTAGCCGCGTACGATCGAGAATACAAAGGCACGGGAGCGTAGCCGTTTTTGATTGGCCGCGCGTGGGGTCGACCCTCCTGGACGATGAGAGCGGAAAGGATCGAAAGTAGGTTTTCCAAAATATCGTTCCCGCGGAATCGCTGCGAATCGAGTTCTCCGAAAAAGCTCCACGGGCCGCGAGATTGCCCGTGACGTTCGATTCGAGTTTAACCGGCTGCCCGGCGTATCTATTAACAATTTCGTTCGTACTGTTCGAGTGAGGTGAGGCTGAAAAATAAAAAAAAAAAAAAGGAAAATAGGGCGAACAAAAAAAGGGGAGAGAGAGAAAAAAGAAGAGGAGAGGCAAGGGAGGAGGGGGTCGAAATTTGTTGGAAACGGTAGAAAGCTAGTGGACGAAACCGCGTGACTCGAATAAAACGGCCACGAAATTCCATCTGTCCACCGTTTCAAGCGCACGGTCGAATGGAACTTTTCATTTCCATATTATCTCTTTCTATTTCCTTTGATGTCGAGATTCGCGCCTGCATCATATTCGTAGAGGTTGGGAATCGATGAACGAGACACCGTGGGGAATCGTGACCGTGCGGTAATGGCGACACGCGTCCATCCGGAGGCGTACCGCACCAGGAACGGGGGTGAGGGCAGCGAGTCACGCGTTACAGGCTTCGTCGAGCTGGCGAGGATCACTTGGCGAAGTAACAAACGGAATAGGCAAGGGGCGCAAGGGTGGCCCGGCGAAGAGGCGAAATAAGGGAACAGGGTGAGACGAGAGAAGCTCCAAGTGGAGGCCTTTGATTCTCTCTCGCGGGCTAAATTCAAGGCGCGCCCCGACGTTTCAAGCGTTTACGGTGGTCGCGCAGAAACCGACCGCCCCGATGCCGTAGCCGCGCTCCTCTCTACGCCGCGCTACACAAAATACGCGCGTAATAATGTCTTCGTGCTCGTGCCTCGGTGAAAAGTAATGAAACGGCCCGCTCGTGAAAACTTTTCCGCCGTGGCTAGCGAGTGTGTCCTATCTCTCTCTCTCTCCCTCTCTGTTTCTGTCCGTCTATCCTCTCTTCGCCGCCCAGTCGGCCCGCGAATCGATATTTTTAGAGAGAAGCCTTTCATCCTATCGCCAACAGCTCGTCGTTGGCTTTCACCGACTTTCGATTTGTCGCGCCGCGTTTGCACACTCGGAGATGCGCTCGTCGCCTCTATCCGTTCGATCTCGTGATTAAACGTGCTCGCTGCGCGATCGCTCGACGTTTCGTCGAGACGAAAATTTCAAAAGTCATTAGGCAACTCGACGCGTGACGAGTGCGAACGCGATCGCAGCGCGTGGAGTTACGCGAGTCTCGTCCGCGCGGCAAGAGACACGGGGAAGAGACTTACGGGGGACAATTAAACGTTGAGTGCGCCCAAGACGAATCTGGCGCGTAGCTACGGGCCGGAAGTTATCGAGCGAGTTGACGCGAGTCACGAGGAGCACTCGAGGGTCCGTGGCGCGGATCGCGAGCGCTAATTGTAAGTGCTCGATAAGGGCGGCCGTTAATTAGCGGTCCGCGTTTTCACCTCGAGAATGTACAGCCCTTCTCCTTAGTTTACCGCTCGTTACTCCAACTTCTCGCCCGGGCCCACGGCGGGGCTGAATTTTTAATCGAGTTACATTCTTCTCCATTATTCATGCGGCTCAATATGGATCGAGCTGTTTCCATTATTCATACATCGGTACTTACGCGCGCGATCCGACGTCGATAAATATGTCGCGGAAATGTCTACTAATACATTTGCTTTGCAAAAATGCGCCAGGGCGGCGTGTTTCGGCGAGCCAACACGGCGACCGGAGCCAACGGTTTGTTCGTCGATAACCGCCCAGCATCGACGCGACGCACCCCGTGTGCACCAGTGAGATCGAAATACATTAATGAGCTACGCGTCGGTTACGCAAATTATGGGGGAATTTGTTTTATGAACGTTATCGATGGCTCGTCGTGGTAGCTCGCGCAACTTTCCTAAATTTCAACGGGGAACGTGGAATGACCCTGGAGGGAAAAGCTTAAACAATTTAAGCGAGGAAGTTTCCGCGAGTAGCAGCACCACCGTTGTACAGGCTTCCTACGATGAGAGACGACGCTGGAGGAAAACGCGGAGTCGACGCGCGAATAGAGGGGACGATCCAGAAGAACCGGGGTTTAAACATTAAAACCCACTGACGAGCGTGTTAGAAAAAGTGCAAAGGGGTGGAGCGTGTCCGTCCGCGAAAGGAACCGGCGCGAGCGTTTCGATGAACCACCTGACAGACGATCCCTTCAGCGAGCCATCCCATTCAAGTTCCGTGTAGTTCAATCCAGGGATTATCAATCGGAATGGCGGCTCGAAAGAGCGTGTTCACCTGCTGCGTAAGCCGCCGCTAGCTCCAGGTAGCGCTTTGTGTTTCGTAGGAGCGGGGGGCGAGCCGCCTTAAAAGTTTTCCCATTTCCGTGGTACACTATCGCGCGGCAGCCGACAGTCAAACCGGAAATCCAGCCGGTATTCCATTGCTGGGTACTACTGGAGGGTTACGGGACTACCTGTGCTCGAGTACGTTAAGCTCTCGCCCCGAATTGCCTCGCGGTTTTTTCCGCAGACGATTCATGTGCCGTGAATCGAATTGCGCGTCTGAACCGAGGGAAAGAAAGGAAGAGAGTGGGAGAGAGAGAGAGAGAGAGGGAGAAACGGTGCCACGCACGTATTTCCGGGAATTCAGCGAGATTTCCCAGACGCCTCATCGAAGGCGCAACCCGGGGTTGATCTCATCGTTCCGCCTTTTCCTTTATTTTCACAGACACGCGAGAATGGTTCTGGGTCTATTATTCATGGCGCTGCAAAGTGGCGTCGCGTCGACGTCGATAGCTCCGATGGAAATCAGAACAGAAGCATCGGAAGGGAAATCTTCTCGGCGGCTCTGTTCGGTTGGCGAACCGCGGGGGACTCGCGCCAAGAGACGATTCCGAGAAAAATCGGTAGGCATGAATTAAAGAATACGCGGAGAAGAGTGTCGTTTGGAGCAGTGAAAGCGACGAGGAGCCGATTAAAAGCGTTGCGTCGTATTTTTTCGTCGTTACACACTCGAGGGACCAAGCATCGCAGAATTCGCGCGATATTTCTATCGCAAGAGTCTAGAGAAACAGAAGTGGGGTTGATCCAAGGTACAGCGAAATCACTGCTGGCATTGTCAAAAAGTGAACTTTCCCTGCTTTCAAGGGGGACCGACCGTCTCTCCGCTTATACACGAGCAGCTGAATAAATTCATGAGACGAGCGGGGTCGCGAGTGTGTACGGTTCATCGATTTGAAATTCGTATTCTATGTAACTTGGCCGAATGACCCGGGAATAAGAGGGTATCTGGAAAATTCTCTTACGGTGTTACAACCGCATCGTATCAGTCGTTGTCGTCTGTACGGGTCGTTGGAAGTTTGTCCGAGCGTGCTCGGCATTCGCGCGACGCCGTCAAACGCGATCCTCGCATAATTTTCGCACCGCGATTCATCGTATGGGTTGGCGAACCGTAATTCGTACCGTGACGAGTCTACTAAAAAAAAAAAAAAAGAAAAAAAGAAAACGCAAACAAAAGTCACCTGCGCGACCGTAAATACTCACGTGCGATTCTTTCGCACGCGCTCGCGCCCATCTCGCACCCCTGATAATTGTCGCGTCGAACCGGATTTCATTTCCGCGTCGCGCTTCCAATTATCAAAATGCGCACCTCAGCACGTACAACATATCCGGCCGCGAATATTTCCTACCGTCTGGACCGATGCACAGCGGTGGGTATACGCGTATCGGATTTGTTGCGATTTTCGCTTGTTAACGCCCTTAAATAACGAGGAATCGGTCTACGGTTTTTAATGACGCCTCTCTCCGCGAGCGTGCTCCGCAGCCGGCGTTCTGCTCAAGGAATAGCTCCGGGATCGTGTAATTACATCGTTAGAACGCACGGCGACTTAACGAGTGTCAAGTTAACGAACTGTGTCAAGAATGGATCGCACCTAATTAGAAATTCGGCGGGCATCGTTCAGACATGGATATACCTCGCCCGCGATACCGACTTTCATCCTATAAATAATATCGCTTTTTACCCCCGCTGGGCGAGATACAATGGTACACGCTCGTGAAATGTTCGTCGTACAAAAAACTGTTGGCATTAATTAGTTGGTTATAGCGCGAGCTGATATAAATTTCCCTCTTTTACGCCGCGATGCCATTATTCGCCCGATGGCGGACGTTTCGTTCCGCTTTCTTTCCAACGGCTCTTTAAATAACTAACAAGACATGATGGCTCGTCATTACGCGTGAATATTTGAGGAGAAAGGTGTGCTCTCGCGATTCTCATCCGAGCAATTCAAACAGCGGGCGCCGCGTTCTTGCTCCTTCAATCACCCGGTTACAATCCCGCTGGCCAAATAGTTCGGATTGCGAGTTAATATTTCATCCCGCCGGCTCTTTAAACAGGGAAATCGATTTCTCGGACACCTGGTTTTCCGCGACCGTGTCACACCGCGCTGCTTCGGGTATATTAAGACATCGGGCGCGACCGTTCCATAAACGTTAGTCGATTAATCGATCATCGAAAGAAAGTCGTTAACTGCCAGCAGGGAAATTGCTTCGATTAACCAGCCTTTTCCTCTCTCGCAAATTGAAATATTATATAATAACGAGGGGAACGTCAGCAGTCGAAAGATTTCGAATTACTCTCTCTCTCTCTCTCTTGGATAAGGGAACTGCGTTGAGGGTGGAGAGAACGTCGAGGAACAACCGCTGCTCGAGTGCGTCGAGGGGGAAAAGAATTTCGAGGAACAATGTTAACTTCGTCGACTGTTTTCGAAATGGCGCGCCACCTCGTATGTACCTCAATCTCGAGGTACTGATTAAAGGCAAAGCGGGACGAACGAGCGGAGCCGGGACAGAGACGGAAAGCTGTTCAAAGTTTCGTAATTTGAAAGCGGAGAACGGAATATCCCTGTTAACTGGTATTGTCGATATTGAAATGAGACTTCTGTATTCAGTCATCTCTCTGTCTCCCGTTCATTTGCTCGGCAAAGTCATTCGCTCGCAGGCCTCGTTCGCGTACCGGCTATCGATCCTCCCCCTCCCCGTAGAGCCGCCCGATAAATCCTGTATTTTTCTCGATACGTGCTTCAGACGAGCTTTCATTATTCGCCACCCCATTTTTGTCCTATTATTATCCATTATCTACGTTTCATTTATTAATTCCCCCCGTTCAGATCGGCGCGTTCATTCATTCGCCTCGTCAACTCATCGGAGATTTCGTTCGCCCATTTATTCACGCGGCTGCTCGCTCGTTCGTTAATTCGTTAACTTATTCAACTCCTTTCTCTCTCTCCCTCTCTCGTCCACTATTCGCCACCCCCCCCCCCCTCATTTATTTTCCGTCAAACGACTCGCCTTCCTTCCTATCCCCGCCGATCCATCAAATCCGTCGCTCTCCCTCCTCGTCCCTCGCCTATGTACGCGTCAGCCTTTCTCACCCACCCTGCTTGGTGGTCCTCGCGTTGTGTTCTTCCCCTCGCACGGTTCTATTACACATCTCGGTACATATCATCGAATCGCCAGGGACAGCTCGGCGACGTTACACGAAATGTTCTCGGAGGGTTAACGCGAGCTGACATTATGGTACCGGTTATGGAGCACGGCGCGCAACCGTGTCAAATGCACGCGGAGGAACACTGGCTCGCGAATTGGCCGAATTTCGGAATCCTCCTGCTTCGTTCGCCGCCCGTTCTCATCTCCGCGCTACACGTCTCTCGCTTTCGGCGAAATTAAACCTCGGCTCCTGGAATTTCGTGGAAAATATTCGGCTCCGTCCGCGAGGGAACGACGCAATGGCTGTCTAACATATAGTAAACGCGGCACGCATTATCTTCGGAATTTAGTTTACAAGTTTCTTCTAAACGTGTCAATCGAGGCGAACTCGATTCATTGCTCGTAAAATACGCGTGAACGCGACAGTCGATGCGAGGATCGGCGCGAGGATCGCGAGGGAAAGGGGTGCGAGCGGCCTCCCGTGGAAAGTCGTTCGAGAAACCCCGTAACGTGGCTCCTTTGTTATGTAAATTGAATCGTACGACTCCGTTCCTCCCTGCCGATTCGAATTTTCCACGAACACACTTCGTCGAGGAACTTACCCGGAGGTCTCGCTAAATATTGTCTCAACGAGGGAGTTGAATCGATACGAATTATTCAATTTCAAACGTTCACCCCGCCATGTGGCGCGTCCTTTTATTTCTGCTCCCCCTTCGGAGAACTTCCGTTTCCTACTCTACTACAATGTATCGTCACTGTTCACCATTCACTCACCGTTACTGAAGCTCGGTTCGTTGGATCCGCACACTCGAACGACTCGTTCCCTCGAAGACGTGGTCCGTCTTACATCCTGTCCAGTCCAGCGCGTCGATCATCGTCCGCGCGAACGGCGAAGGGGATGAAACTCGTCGGAAGATCCCAGCACATGGTCACAACAATAAAATAGAACACACTTGTCTGGAAACGCGTGGAACAATCGACTCGTTGGCAGCGCGATCGGTGGCTTGACAATAAGAGTATCTCGCGATACCTGGCCGTGGCGGCGACTAACTCTCAAGTTCGACCACGCGACTCGTGCTTACAACGCGCAATTGCATTGCGCAGTCGAACAGGGACGAGGACGGTCAGGCAGCGACGACGCGACAGCTCGAGGCACGCAGTTCTTCGAAATCTATGGAAACGGAAACGAACGATAACAGGACGAGGAGGATTCGCTGGGATTCACGACGGATCTTCGCCGCGTCACGCAATGACCGCGAGTTTGTACCCGATATAAGATGGCTGCGCCCGCGGGAGTGGTTCTCGCGTTGATACGCGGTCGACGTGTTACCCTACATCGCGGAAACCGGTCACGTGTGAAACGCGAGCGAGCAATTTTGTTTTGTTTTGTTTCTGTTCACCGCTCGGTAGCGCGACGAAGACTGATGAGAGCGTGCGTTCGTCGGTCGATGATATAGCTCCACTCGGAGAGGGGAGGATTAAAGTTTCTCGTTACTTCGTACAGTCGATGTTTCTGGTGTTCTCGTTGTACACGTAATAATCTGATCATTTTACTCCCATCTATCATACTCTTAAATTAATTTCTTATTCCTTCCTCGATATATCATTGTACGTTGTGGGGGTACGCGTATACCCTTTGCGAATTAATAAAGTACAATTAGAACACTGAAGTTCGCCGCACGTTCGTATCAAAGGGGTTCCAAAGAAATTAATATACTCCCGGTTACGAAACAACCCCGTGGAAATGGCGAACGAGTCGTAACACGAGGTATCACCCACAGCGTTAGTCGATCAAGGGTTGATCGCGATTAATCATCAAGGATTCGCGCATGGCGGTGGTATCGCATGATTGGCGACATCCTGGAGCGGGTAATCCGATTTGAAGCCAGCCGAGGGGTTCATTATGGTACACAGACAGTTTAGCAGTTCACCGTCTTTCGGGTGTTAGAGTTCTTCAGCGGGAGGCAGTCGGTAGGGTTTACACAGGATTTTCTGGGATTCAAACGTCGCGGCTGTCGGTGTGGTGGAAAACTTAGCCGACGTGCCCCGCCGTTTGGCTTCCGTTTCGCGCGGCAGAGATTTCTCGAAATGTAAATTTAGAGCCGGGTCTTCCGTCCGGCGCAAATTTCACCACCCGGAGCCTCGATCCGCCGGATCCACCTTAACAACCCACTCGCACACCCTTCCGCCCCTTGTTGAGTCGAATCGCTGGATTCACGCGTTGTCGCTTACTCCATTCGCAGACGTAAACCAAGGTTTCCCGACAACGATCGAGAAACGGGCGCTCTTTCACTGCTACGTCGCAAACCCCGAATCAAAGTATTTCCCAAGACGTAACAACGTTTATCCGGGAATCACAGGGAAGAGAATAGTCTCGAGCACGCTTTACAAGTCGAAACTTTGTTCGAATACTTTCGCCAGCGGTTGCAACGAATTTCGTAGCCGCTTGTCCGCATTCTCGGTGTGGCCACCGGAAGACCGGCTTAACGAACCGGAATTTGTTTACGAGACAACGGTTGCGTTAGACAAACCGGTTAAAATGAATTCCTCATTGAGAACACAGACCGTTGAAACGTATATCGAGTTTCATATTTACGGACGATTAGCATTCCACGATCGTGGTGTTCGTCGCGTCAATAGAGACAGGGATCGATTCGCCGGATGTCCGTTATAAGACGAAACGTTAAGAACGGCTGGACGTAGCCGGGGCGGACGAATAATTTGCCTGGTAACGCGATTTATCAAGTGGCCCGTTCGAGGACCTTTTGTATTTCCTCTCGTTCTTTTCCCGTGTTACGTTTCCTTGCCTCGAACGCTCGTTCGGCGTGGCCGCGCACAGGGGATATACCTGCACGTCTGTGCGCAACGTTCCGGAACACGAGCGGTCATGAGAAGTTTCCTTCTTTCTCGACTTCCATTCCGAGACTATGATAAATTGTTTTCCCGGTAGTTAACTCGTGGTCCCGGGGCTGCGAGCGGCTACAGCGGAAATCTTTTCGACGGTAAGAATGCGCGCGTCTGTCTTACGAAGGGATTTGGACCTACAGATCGTTCGAGTTCACGAATTTTCGACGGATTTCGATCGTTCTCGATTCGCGGATTGCTCCCCATCGCGTAGAGAATTTTTGCGACGCTCGAAGGTAAGATAACAATTGCTAAGTGGTGTGCCATCTCGTTACGGAATGATTAAATTTTCGTTGTTGGTTTAGAGCGTGTATAAATAACGTTCGTCTCGAGTCTCGAATTCCGCTCGCTTTGCGGAAGCGTTCCTAGGTGTTCTTCGAGGAGAAATAGGAAAAATCGGACAGCTTTTAAACGTTCCCAAGAATCTCCCGTAATTTACCAGCGCTGGCTTAGAGAGGAACGAAGAAACACTCTGCACCGTAAAATCGAGATAAAATGTAACGCATTAATCACCCCTCCCTGGACCAGTGTACACATCTATCAACCGCGCTCTTGGCTGCCCACCTTCGGCTAAAAATGTCTCATCCGTCAATTTTTCTTCTCGAGAAAGATATTCCGGAACACGCGACGGTTCACGCGCGACGTCGATCTTCGATTTTAAACTACAATTACGTGAAGCTTCGCGTGACATCCGGTAGGATGAATCGTCCGTCGCAAACCGGGCGCAATTCATCGTTCCCTTAATCACCGTAAGAATGAGCATCGTGGTACCACGCGATCGTTATAATATTAAACGGCCGCGTTCTAGCAATTAGCGTAATTAATCGACTGCTCGAAAAACCGGCGCGAAGCGGGGGCGGTCGAGTCGCGTCGCCGGGGTGGACGGTGCGTTAAAGCCCGCCTCGCGTTTCTCCTCGCAATTTTCAGCCTGCCTCTGGCAATTTGCGACAACCCGTACGCGTCATTTCACCGCGAACGAAATTACCAAGGCGGGACGCCCCCTCCCTGCACCCGCCGTCTGCGGCAGAAGGAAAAACATCGTTGCCGCACGCGAGCACACGAACGCGGTTACGAGCGGTGCTCGCTGTTAATTAAACCGAAAGAGAGGCCAGCGTCGAAAGGTTACGAGGGTGGATGGTTGAAGGAGAGCGAGATAGAGGGGGGGTGAGAGGGAGGCAGGAAAGGGGATGAAGATAATTTTTAAGGGAACGGAAACGAAGGAAGCGAGAAACGGAAGACGAACCGCGCCGGGGGTTCGAGAAACCGGATGAGGGAGGGGTTGTCCCGCGTAACTGCGAGATGTCTTCGTCTGCTCGTTCGCTCTTCTGGCACGAACTGTTGCTCTCGAGCGGAGGATCTCGTGAAAGAAAGGGAAATCACGCGTTTCTGGTGATTTTCGGCATTGTAAGAACCGGATCGGACGTTTGAATAGCGTTCTCCCTTTTACCGTCTGCCTCTCCTCGAAGAATTCTCCCGCGAGAACCGCGTCAACGTTGGTCCCGTCCGAGTTTGTCGGACCGATTTTAGTATAAAATTATTCCACGTTCCTTGGCGTTGAAACGTGGCGCCATTAACGTCGCGACGATGACCCGCTGTGAGAGTGGAGCGGTACGAATTCGTAGGAAAAAAAGATTTTACGTTTGAGGCGGGTAAAAAACGGTGGCGGCACGGGAATAAGGGCTGCGCGAAGGAAATTGTGTCCGGAATAACAGCGTATAGCGGCGGTATGAATGAGTCGTGCAAATAAAGGAAAAAAAGAGGTGTGTATCTCTCGCGGTGTCTGAGAGACCTCTCTCTCTCTCTCCCTCGTCGGTGCTTTTTTCACCGGGTTTCATTCGCATAATATACGCGGGGCTCTCGCATTACCCCGGCAACGTGGTAACGTTGGAGTGCGCTCTGGGTCACCGGGATACGTCCACTTTGCAGGAACATCGGCCCGGCTCTTTCAGCGGTTTTCGTCCAAATTGGTGGTTTTTGTTCCCACCAGGCCACGACCGCGCTTCGGATTAGATTTCCGCCGGTGAAAGTTTCCCAGCCAGCTAATTATACCGGCGCCGCGGCCCGGTCTACCGCGCGCACAGTTTTCAGCTGGTATTTTCGCGCGAGCCTCGACCCGATATTTCATTGGGAGCCGTTTTCTGTCGCCGGACGGGTTCGTTGACGACGACGAAAATTACTTTCCCGATCGACGCACCCTGGCCCTCGAGAAGAACCCTCCGGTTCTCGATTTCGAATCGAATCCAACGTCGACGCTCGATGCCCGCCGTGTATATTTCCGGATCCGATCGAGCGATCTACGAACGAGGCAAACGCGAGGAACAAATTACCGGGTCCGGTATAAAATTAGCGGATAAAAGAGTCACGAGATCCGATCGCGAGGAAATTCATAGCGAGAGCGTGGAACGGAAGTGGGAGCGTCGCGAGAGCAGAGCGCATCGAAGTCATCGGGGGGGGATCTTAGAGATCCGGGGGTTACCTTTGATCTGATAATCCGGCCGGAAATTTAAGCAGATTTAAGCAGATAGAGAGACGCTCGGTGAATTTCGTATTGAAACTGAGCGCGAGGAGCGCCGTTTGCCGAGATGTGATTATACATCCGATTCAATGCGAGATACGTACAAACCGACGAGGATGGAGATTACGCTTGCACATTTTCATCCCGCCTCTGCGGCACGATTCCGCTCGTAACCGGGTATATATCCGTGGGACGATATTCTTCGCGTGTTAGCTACCTTATTCACGGGGTCCATCGTTGATACTCGGGCTAATGAACGAATCAATGCCCACGTCTAAACTCCATGATCCCAAACATGACGTTTGATAATGCTGTCAATTAGGAGCCGGTTATACTATTACCATCGATCAGCGATAGTCTTGCCTGAAGCGGGTTGATGTTTCCATGCCTCGTACGGCCGCGTAATAATTTCATCATTGTAATTATCGGGCGCATCGGTAATGACGGTTGGATTATGCTACTCGTAGCCGCGTGGCTGATTATGATATAATCGGAACGATATGGTCGCGTCTGTCGCGTATATTAATAATCCCATTATGATTCGTCACGTTTGTAGCGGTGTTTGCCCGACGAGTAGAACGCGCGAGTACTCGCATGAAGTTCGTAAGAAGCTGATTTCTGAAACTCGAGCCAGCTTAATCGAACGGAAGCAACGAAACGGAGACGAACCTCGCGACGATTCGATCTTTCCCTCCGCTCGATTGCACGCGCATAACATTATCCTCGGGGTAAAAGTCCCTGGGCTGATTACATGAAACAAACATTTATCCGGATGCGTCGCGTGATCCACGATCCGTGCGAAACGACAGGGCGCTCTCTCGAAAGGAACGGGTTCGTCGTTCCCGACGTGGCGTGTCAAGAATGAAGAAGAGGCGAAACCGGCGGTCCTTTCATCCGAGCGACTGTTGCCTGGCCCGCTCACGGAATTACCCTTCAAATTGAATTGCAAAGGGTAACCTCATTCGCATCCATCCTCGGCCATTGACACGTATGACCGTTCCCCGGGTAGCCGCGCGCGATTGGTATCGAAAAATTACACGGTCTCGCGCCGCCCTTCGCCCACAGGGCGTAAAACGCAATCCGTGATCCTTTATTTTCACACGATCTCCTCGAGTCTCTCTAACCAGCCCCTCCTCCGCCTCCTTTTCTATTTCCTTCGCCGAGTCCATTACCGAGAATGGTGTCCTGGATTTGATCAGACGGTATGCCTTTCTTCGCCCCGGCCCAGAGCTCGCAGAGAGAGAGAGAAAGAGAGAGAGAGAGAGAGAGAGAGAGAGAGAGCCACTTCTATCCCCGTGACACGTCAGAATTCTTTCCGACGGTTTCACCCGACACGGAACCTAACGAATTTCAACAGCTCGCCCAGCTTTCTTACCCTCCGGGTTTTTCCTACCAATTTTTTCCAGCTGCGAGCGGGAAAACGCTGCGACGAACGGTTCCTACGATTCCCTGCGAGATATTCGGGACGACGGGAGAGAGAGAGAGAGCACCGCGAGGCGGTCGGTCGATTTGGTCGGACGATGAAACGGGACGCTCGTGTAATTTTGTAGCGTACGAGACGCTCGTATTGTCGTCGAGGCGGGGGGAAGAGCAAAGGGTAACGCGAGTCGACCGTAAAAGCAGTCCGATCGATCCCAGTTCGCCGCGCTCCATTGAATTAGGTAAGCCAATTTCGTTGTAATACGGAAATCATCGGAATTTATAGGACTTTAATCCGGGCGGAGATCAGATTCGTCTCACCTCGTTTCTCAAACATCGAGGGCCCGCCGATGACGGGCATTAATCAGCGCCGACAGAAGGTCAATTACCAGCGGAGGGTCGTTAATAACGACCTTAATCCGGGGGTGGTCTTACAGGGTTGGTAACAGTGAAGTTTGATGGGGAAAAAAGATTAAATTAAATGTACCACGGCCGTTTCGACTGGCCTACGGCGCTATTATACGCTCGTAGAAACTTTTCATTGCCGCTATAAATCGAGCGGCTTACCATCGCCCTCGGGGCTTAATTAAGGATACTGTAAACATGCTCGGATTCGTACATAAAATTCCCATTAAAGTTGTCGTTCCATCCAGCCGGGCCGGCACTGGCCTCGATTCTTCGACTCGCTCCTGATAAATCCCCCCCGCTGATTTACGGCCACGGCCTATCGGCCTCGAGTTCGATTTAATTTGTTGCTCGTTCAGCTTTGATAACCCGCGAGTCGTTTAACGGCACGCTTGCGGCGCAAAAAGCATACGCCGCGCATCCTCTACGTTTCGCCAGCAGCTCGATGAATACTCGATCGCGCGAGCGAGGAGGCCAGGTACGTCTGACCATACGCTCGCATCTTCCCCTTAATCCGGTCGAGTTTTCGCAGCATTCGAAACTCGCGCGTCCCGTCAGCTATATCCGAGACTTATCAAGTTACTTGTACACACGTACCCGTATACGTACACGCTTAACACGGTATCTCTAATCCCGTCCCGTGTCCCTAATCCTCGAGGAAGGAGGAAGTTCCCTTGTGCTAGCGAGAGGAGAATCGAGATACTGATTATGGCCGGGTTCAACGAACGGTTCGGCGATACTCGGCACGCGTTGAAAACAGTGGTCTTATCCGTCCTGGCGGGACTTAGCTGCGAGTGGGAACAGTGTCCCTTGTGCAGTCACTCGAGCGGACACCGGGAGGAGTAGCCCGGATTCTGACGCGATCGCGATATCCAGCAGCCGGTGCACATACGCAGCCACGCGCGACAATTACGCGAGATTAATGGACCCAGGTATTTCCCTCTCTTGTAACCGGTCCCTCCTTCCAGGAACGGTGCCAGCGACGTTCACGATCTCCTGCCAGCGCTGGTGAACCTTTGTTTCGTGCCACGGGACGATCGGTTTTAGGCGGCTGCCGATCGATTTTGGCACACCGTGTAGATCCGCCGGGTATGCCAGCCGCGATAGCGGAACAGAGAATGCCGCAGCGCGTTCGGTTTCAACTAATGTCGCCAGAGTATTATTCGAGCGCGTTCTTGTCGGAGGACGATCGAAACACGACGAGCCGTGGGGGGCCGTGCGGTTGTCTTGATTAATTCACCGGTTTCCCGTTCGGTTTGGATTAAGTAGCGCGAGTCGGGGAATGGTCAGACAAGAACGGGGGCTTCCGTGATTTCAGCGGTATCGACTGTTTATAGCCCCGATCCCACCGCGTTAAAATGATTGTTCCAAACAATGGCCGACCTTCTATGCCGGATTTGTGTTCCGAGAGCGAACTGAAACCGTCATGGCCGGGCACGGCCGGGTTTTGCGGCGCCGCCGTTTCAAACGGACCGTGCGACAAATGGCGAGATATCGACGATGAACTAACGATCGTCGCCTAACAAATATGATTTGTGTAATTAGCGCGGCAATAATGACGATATCGTACGACACATTAATCGCATTATGCTCTCGAACGGCGTCATTTAAATGCGGTCCGACGGCCGATAGTTCGACCGCGTGTAAATTTCAATCCCGTTCCTCTCGCCTGTCCGCTGTTTTATTGTCGCCTCGCGTAAATCAACCGCCGACGCGGTTCCCCGGCGCAGGCGGAGGGCGAGCCGATTCCGAGCCACGACGGTTACGAGGCTTTTTACGAGACGTTAATTCCGTGTATCGTCGAGCGACCCATTTGCCACGAGGGCGTCGCGTAAAAAGGGGACGATAAGTAACCGGGACTCGGACCAGCGGTGTCGCTGGCCTGCAGTCTGTTTAAACTCGCTCGAGCCACCCGCGTCGTCCGTCTATAATGCAACCAATTTAAAATGTATACAGAACCGTGCCAATATTTGATCGTACGTCGATCGTTATCGTAGAACTGCGACACTGGCTGGCTCTCGATTCTATCGTCCGTTGATCGCGTCGATTCGTTCCCAGCTAGACCCACCCGCAATGAATCCCGTTGCCTCGACGCACCTCTAAATGCATCCTGGTGCAACACCGGCGCGACCAGCTACAAATGGATCGCAGAATTGAATTTCTCGAACTTATACACTGACTCGCGACGACTCGGTTCTTTATTATACCTCGCGCGCGCTGTTTAAGAATCGATTTTCAACTGACGCCCTCGGCAACCTGTTGTAACGTATTCTCCAGTCGAGAATGAACGTTTCACGGGTGAAATCAGCCGATGATCCACAGGTGAGCGATCAAAGGACGGGTCAGGCGGACAGGATATCGCCGCGGCTTGGGAGAAGAACGGTTCTAGCCACGGGAGGACTTGCGAACCGAGGGAATTCCTCGTTTCGTTGCCAACCGACTATTGCCCCGGCTCTCTACGTGTCCCGAATGCCTGTTCAACGTTTCGTCCGCGTCTTCGAGACCTATGTTCCGGCTCCTCGCTGCTTTGCACATTGGTATTCCCACTATTTCCACCCGGCTGGCACACAGACACACAAACGACGCTCTCTCTCCTCCGGCGGATCGCAATTTCCTCGCGTTCCCCGGATCCTCTCCGCTCCTGTCCGATCCGCGCTTTTCGGTTCTTCCGCGTCGATTCTGACCGGCTTCTTCCTCGGGAACCGCCGTACGTGGGCTCACGAGGGCTCTCCACGCCCCGTGGAACAACAATCGGGATACCGTCCGTGCCGCGAACACCGCTCCTCCTCTTTCACGACCGTTTCATTATGTGCCGCGCCACGCACCCTGCTACAGCAATTAGGGAAAGAAATAAAGCTTCCGGAGCGAACGACTTCTCGTAGAAGGTAATTGAATTCCGCCAAGCTGACGACTTGAACGGCGTTGAAATTTTTTCCCCCCTTTACTTACCACAGATGGCGAAAGGTGGTGGATGGTCCGATCGTGTATTTACGTGGCTATGAAAATTAGATGTTTTTCGAGAAGCTGGTCAAAGAGTGTCGGATTGGAAAATATGATTATACGCGAATGATTCTCGCAGTCGCTGCACGTTACGATTTATACGGGGTTTCGCTATGTGTTATAGATACGTTTATACATATTATATGGTGTCTCTACGTCGGTGTTGCAATATTCGTAGCCTTCGCCGGTATGAATATCGGAATTATCGTTCGGCGAGGGGAAAGCAGATTACACCGTCCGGTAAACAGAGAAATTATTGGCGCGACTGGTTTTTATTCATAAAGATTATTAATTCATCGTTCCGCGCGTGTCGCGCTGGAAAACGCGAAAGAGACTCGCGTGTCCGTCGTATGAATTTCAATAAAATTTATACAACCTTATTAACGGCGCGGCTATCGATATCTCTGATGAATATCGCGCAACCGATAACTCATCGAAATCAAATCGAAAGCGTAAACATTTGCATTCGCCGATCGCACGAAACGAATTACGCCCGGCTGTATTTCTCGCGAGCTTTCAATTTGTTAAATAGAATTCTCACCGGCTAGAACAGAATTCCTGTTCACCGTGCGCATTAACGTTGTTTCGCGAGTGTTCGAAGAGATCGAGCTAGGCTATCCGAAACGAAGCGAATCGTTGGTTCCAAGGAAAATCTTAAATGCGAGAGAAGGGATCGTCATGGTGGTGGTGATACGAAATGGAGCAGGACGAAAGGGGAACGAAAATGCATCGAAATGGTAAACTTTCCCTCTCGCAACTTTTCGAGACATCGATGCAATAACCCGGAATAAGACGTCGATCGCAATCTGGTCGCTCGAAAACTTGCCCCGACTCATTCGACGACGATACTTCCCCAATAACTCCGATAATCGAGGGACGAGTCGCGCCTTAATCGAGGTTTAGTGGATCTAATCGAAATTATAGCCGTGGAGTGGTTAAAACAATCGGGAAACGATCGCCGTTGTTGTTCGTGGGTGACACGAATAAACCGTTATCGAACCCAGTTGGAAATTACCAGGAGGAGTGCAACTTCGCACCAGATGTTTGATCTTTACGAGACCAGGGGACTAAGTTTCCCGAGCGGAGGAGACTCGTCGTGGTTCCCACGAATCCGGTGTTCGAGGATTTCACGAGAAATTTCGTAGATTCGATTCGAATAAAGGTAACAATTTCCTGCGATATAAAGGCACCGATATTTCCTCGACGACCGAAACTTTGTTCCCATCAACCGAGACGACCGCGAAACTGCACCCGGAGGCAGCAGCCTGGCTTTCGACGATCCCTCGAGCGCGCCTGGTCCCACCGCCGCCCACGGTTCACGATGGCTTCCTCCATCCATCCGCTCTAACCGCGTATCGCTTCCTCATTAACTGCGCCCTCGATTAAACGCGACGCTTTCGCTCGATAACCTCGATTCACCGATCGATCTTCTCATCGAACTCGAGACAGAATCGTCTCGACGGTGCACGGGCATCGTCTTTCTATATATAAATTAGTCGAACGAGAAAAACAGAGAGGAGAAAAACGGAAGGATACACTCGTGCTCGGAATGGAGGCGACGGTTTCGAGTCGGATCCCTCGATGGCGAACGTAGACGAAAGATCTCGGAGGTATCCGCGCGACGCGATCGCCTAGCGACAAAGCCCAAGTTCGGGCGTGTAAGCCCGCGGAGATATTTGGTCGTTACAGCGGCGGAGCCGCCTCATGAATTTTACATGACCGCGACGAGCCATTATCAAATTCCGATAGACAATTGGGGCTCTCTCCTCGGTACGGAGCGAAGGCTGGAAAACGAGAGGGGTGCCGGTGAACGTTCGGGAACGTGCCGCGTGCAGGGATGCCTCCGTGTGGAACCAGGCCACCTCCAGGCTTCCCAAGTTTAAGACTAGACCAGGCGCATCCTAGCCCATCCCGTCGAGGGAGCTTTCGAGGAATCGAACCGCGCCTCGCCGCGCCTCGCCGCGCCGCGCACCGTCCGAGACGTGTACCGGCCTATAATAGATGCAGCCTGCATTCCGGTTGCCTCCGCAAACCAATCGACTCTCTCACGTGAAATTTCTGCCTCCGCGAGCCGCATTCGAACGCGTACACACACACACGCGCGCACACACGCGCGCGACGACTACGTACACGTGCGAGAGCGTACAAGGGATGGGTGTGTCGCTTCGTCGATCAGAATTTAAATAATGCAAGCCATAATTATCGCGTTGGAATCGACTTTACGAACCGTCGACTCGTCATCGATCGTTCAGGGACTCGGTTCGACGATGAATTTATATAGCCAATAATAGGCTGTCATCGTTCGCGGACTTGATTATTCGAGTTGCATGCACGCTTTGAGAGGAGTCGATAAACGCGCCCTCACTGGAGGTTACGTCATCTTCCTCCCTTCCGAGCTTTTTATGTTTGCCAGAGTACTTTTTCGCGGAGTTTGCCAATCAAACAAAGTTGCCACGGTATCAAAGTGTCTCCAAACCCTCCCCGGTTCCCGCTCGTATAATCGAAGAAACCGGATTTAGCCAGCGCTGTTTCAAAGGAATGTTTACTACTAATTGCATCTTTGAACGACGTTCCTCCGCGAAAGATAGATCCTACGTCAAAATTAATTTCCCTCCAGCGGAAGCGCATCGATATTTGCGAAAGAATACGTTCCCAAACAGCTGACGTTTGATCGCATCGAAATACGCGAGCGTCGTTCGATAGCTGGTAGGATCGCCGATCAGACCGACGAGGAACGAGATAGGACGAAAGGAACGAGGATCTGACGAACCCTTTTGTCGTCGATGGCGCAACAACTCGGAGGGGGCGAACAGCCGGGAACAGTTCGTCCCCGCAATGCGTCTCAATAAATTGCTGGAAGAGTTATCGGAGGTACGGGGTGGGCAGTAGGAGCGTTGTTCGAGGATCGTGACGTCGGATCCGTGACACGGTCCTTCTCATCGTGGATGCACGCTCGTGACAAGGGCGAGCGCACGACGCCTCGATCGATGGCCGTGGCTCGAGAAAAACGAGCCCTGCGGCACGATTACCACCGGGACCATTGCCTGTTGCGGAAGCCGGCCACCGCTAACTGCCACCAGGCACGAGAAGATCGAACGGGCCCAGCTCGCCACCGTGTCACGTGTTACACGACGAGAGAGAGAGAGAGAGAGAGAGAGAGGATAGAGAGCCGATGATAATGGGCCGGCCGTTATTAGCTGGTGATAAGCCCGCGACGACCCGGGAAACATACGCAAGACGTGCCTTTGATGCCTTAACGCGATATGCAGATCGACGATGTAAATGCGAGGCGACACCATGGACGTCTTGTTGCTTAATTTATTACCCCGGTCACGTTGCTTGAACGGCTCCTCGAGAGATTGAACGGTATCTCCTTCGAGTAAATTGAAATTATTCGAGTTTTCCGTCTTCTTCGATACATCGAAGCTTGCACACGCGCGCGAGCTTCCATTTTCTACGCGGCGTCCTCTGAATATGCATAACCTACACGCGCGCACGTGCGCGGCTGCGAGTCGCGTTTCAATTGCACCGATGCACAATGGCCCCTACATCGGTGCATCCACGAGGATCGTATCCCGACTAATCTCTTCGACCTCTCCGTCTCACGGTCGCTATCCCGTTATCCTTGTTGAGAAACAAAAAAAGACAAAAAAACTACAAAAAACGTCTAACGCCTCAGGGGTAAATCCTACCCTGGCTAAACGTGATCGGAAAAAAAGGAGGCGCTCGAGCGTGAGCAGTTGGTAGGATCCGTGAAACGGTCTCTCGCGAGAAGTCCAAGTGGCCAAGGGACAGAGAGAGGAGAAAAAAAGGAAGAGGGAGGCGAGAAACAAATTTCGGAAACATTAAGAAAGTTGCTCGACTCTGGCCGGGTCCTCGAACGAACTTATCCACCCCTATTGGAGTGGAAGTCGAGGAAGCGCCACGGGGAAAAGTGTTTAGCAAGGTAGCCAGGCTGGCGTCGTGAATGGGACGGGGTGGAAACAAGTTTTTGGTACGGTCTTAGTGTCACGTACCCTCGGCACCGGGTCACTCTGCGCGGAGGACTACGTGCGGACACGCGCGCGCGTTCGCGCAATCTCGTGATCGCGATCACGGTGTGCACAGGTGCTGGGCAGGTTGTACAGGTGTGGCTGTGTGCGGAACGGCCTCGACTAGGCACGTACCAACGTACAGACCGGCCGTACGTTTTCACACATATTGAACGAGAGTATATTTTAACGGCGGGAGTGTTCTCTCGCCGCGTCTGGCTACTGGAAGCCTTCCAACCGGCACGAAAAACTAAAACGGTTCGCAAAGTCGGCAGAAATATGGCAACCGTACAGCCACCGTCCCGTATATCAAATATTACCGGGAGCCTGCTGGCCGTCTCGTACAACCCGTGGTAACCTGACCGTGGTAGACCGGGGTTGCAGCTTCTCGCTTTGGACCGCGCGAATCTCGATGTTAATCCGGCGGAAGTTCGCGTAAATACCGGATTAGAGAACGAATACGTTCCCTTTGATTCTGTTTACGTCGATGTCGTAACAATTTCTCGACTCGTTCCAAACTGTTCGCCCGCGCAAGCGAACGGAAGCGTCGATCGTGCGAGATTTCGATAGCGTTGGATGCGATCGAGCGATAATGTTTCACTTAAGGTGGGTGTCGAGAACGAAAGGACGACGGAACGAACGTTTCCCCCTGACGTTTCATTCTCTCGGAAGCTTATACCGTGAAGTGTCTGGCGTTGCGCAACGCTACGAGGGTACGTGCGATAGGGTGCACGCGTGTGAGCAAGTTTGACGAATGCAATCAACGTTCCACGTTCTCAAAGCTTTCACCGTTCGAAGTCTTCGCGCCGCAGGGATTAAAGGTCTGCTATTTCCTGCGGGGCTAAAGAGCTCGATAAAGCGGCTGGAAATTAGTTACAAGATGGAACTCGATAAATCTCTTTACTCCGTCGCGATGGTTACACATACCAGTTACCGCCGTCAATCCGCGTGGTTTGAAAATATTTTTGACGTATATTCAATATCCGCGGCCAGTACCAGAAACGTCTCGGCTGACAACAACCGAGGCAGGAACTGCCATTCGATGTTTTATCTCGAGCCAGCCGTCACCGATCGTTCGATTTATCCGTTAACCATAGTCGTTCGTATCTGGTTGAAAGGGCCGAAAATTTCGATCGATCCGCGAGACACGAAGGAATCACGGATGGCGACTCGCGCGACGGCCGCTCGCGAGGAGGGACGTTAGCCGCCGGGGGCGTCGTTCGCCGGCAGAAATTCGATTCGGTGTTCCGCAATCGAAGCTGGATGGAGTGGACGTGAAAGGAAGTGGCGGGCAAACAGGAAGAGGGGCGATCGCGCACGAAATAAAAAAGAAGAAGGAAGGAAAAAACGAGGAAAAAGAGGGGCAAAAGAGTAATTAACGGTGGAGAATTAGCCGGCGGTTTATTGGTTTCACGGCGTGATGGATCGCGTGCGCGAAATTGCATTATTTACAGAGGGCGCGCGGGCGGACTGAATATTTTCCGCGCCCACGTCTGTAATCGGATTAAGGCCACGCCGGTGAAAACCGTTCAGAGAACGGTGGAGTCGAACGATCGGGGCCGAATTTGTCGGGTTTCGATCCGGATCTCTGCCGTCGAGCCGCGAAATCCTCGGCCCCGCGCTCTTTGCCTAAGCGGCCAAGACTTATGCCGCGGTGTCCAACTTTTCGGGAAGCTTATCAAGCTCACCCCGGGGAAATCTAGCCGGTGCCGTGGAGTTTTCGCGGGCCACTACCTCCTGGACGATATTTTCTCCTGCTTAATTCTCGCTACGGTGTAACTGGTATCAAGCGAGAACAACTGGCTTCCGCGTGCAATCTCTTCGCGAACGCCCTGCGAATGTCATCCCCTTTCGAGGTTATCTGTTTCTCGTAGAAGGATGGATTAATTGGCCATTCGAACTTCTGGACCGCTTCGAGTAATCACGATGACTCGTGGCATGTGAGTTATCTAAATGAATCGCAAGCTCGAGCTTGAAAGACAGAACGATTTGTTTAGGATCCGATGGCGGGAATAAAAACGATGAAAAGAGACACTTGACGATGCGTCGTTGCGAATGACAGATGACTTTCGCCACCGTCGACGTGTCCTTCCGATGGCTCGCTCGGGGATTTTTACGACAACGGCCTCCTGCAATCTCCGCGACCGGAAATAATGAAATTTATGGCAGCCTTCAGCGAAAGGGATAATAAAATCATGGGGACACGCCCCTGGGGGCGCGTAAGGATCGTATCGATGGTAAGATCCCTGGTAAAAAGAAAAAAAAAGAAAGAAGAGAAGAAAGAAATTCGTTCCCTCGGCTGTTCCTCCGCGAGAATTATTTACAGCCCGCTGAAAGGCGCTGAAACGACGACGAGCGTTCGAAGGAATTGTTTCACGGATTAGTGGTATAGATCGATGGAATCACCGGCGATGTCTGCGGCAGTAAATTCGCTTGATATCCCAGCCCGTTCTGAAAGATACGTGTCCCGAGTTATCCCCCTGATCCCTGAAAGACTTCTGAGGCGAGACGTCCTGTTTCCGTGAAACCTCGGATAAGGATTGCCTTTCGCATCGAGTTACCGTCTTTGCCAGCCTTTTCCTTTCATCAACCGGCTCATCGATCGAATTTGTTCCGCCTGTGTCCGTTCGTGCGCGACGGGGCTTCTCCTCTCGGTGTATTCATACGCAACCGTTCGGATCGAGAAACATTCGCAGTCGCGTACGATATCGTTCCAATCAAAAATTAAACCTCCAACGAACGGGAGGTATCCTCTGTTGTTCGTCGACGATCTCATCGGCGAAATCGCGTTCCTGTTACGCGAGCGGATGCCACGACGGACCATTTCCGAGGCGACGCGTGATCGATAATCATTTAACAATCGCCGCGCGGGCTGGCTCTTCTTACCCACGGGAGTCGGCAGACGTTGTAACTGGAACGGAAGCAAATTCCGCGAAATAACGATTTCCACGTCGCCCGGAGAAATATCATCTCCAATTCGTTCGTACTGTTTTATTGCTTGATTGAAAAAGGTCCGTGTGTATTCAGGGGCCGTGTCGCGCATACAAGGGACCGACTTGGAGAGACACAGAAGCCAGCCGATATACATGTCGGGAGCATTAATTCTGCCCGTTGGTCCTTTTTCCCGTTTTGCTCGGCGCTAGACGGCCGGGGGCCATCGTGCAAGTTTATTGTCGTGCATCGACTGTTCTTTTCTCCCTCTCTTTCCTTCCTTTTCTCGCTCGCCCTCTACGTGTGCCTGTTCGTGCGCATACCCGGTGGCACCGGGATCGCGTTCCACCGATTATTTATGTATCGTCCCTGAGCACGGAGTATCGATTCGACCGGCTAGGAATGCGAAACGAAAATTAAGGAACGTCACGAAGATCCTCGACGCAACGTCCGTCCCCCCAACGCGAGGAATTCGACAAGAAATTCGCGGAACTGGGCCGAGTCTTATCGTTAGCACGAGTACTCGTGTCCAAGAGTCTGGTTTCTTTCTGCTTAGATTATCGCGATAATCGCGTTAGATCGTCATCTCGCGATGCGTTTTCAATTTCATTTTTTTCACTGCTGTTTATCAGAACCGGTTGCAGTTATCGCAACGAGGATAACTGCATCGGTATTCCCGGGGGAAATAGCGGTACGGCGTTAATTCTAACGTGTTCGTAGATAATTGAATTTTTCGCCATTCGTCGGCAGTGGGTTAGCCCCGCGGGACTAATTTCGCCGACTATCCCCTGCCTCGGTTCGGCTGCTATTTATTTCTCCAGTCAGCAAATTTTCAATGCGATTTGCGGCATAAACCGGCCCTCTAACCGTTCCGTGCCGCCCCCGCGAAGAAAGAAAGGAAATCACGGATAGAATCGAACACGATTGGAAAGGAATCCAGCTGTCTGTAATAACCGAGCATCACGTGTTTCCCAGGCGCTCGGTACGACTCTTTCATCCGGTTCCTCGGCGCGCTTTAATACCGCGTTGGGAACCCGACGATATCTGTCGGTAAAAATATATATTTTCCCTCGAACGAACGACGGTGAGAAATAATTCTCGCGAGTCAGACAGAGGCAAGGTGTCCACTATCCGAGAGGAGATAACACTTTCGTTCGTTCGCCGGCATTTATCAACCCTTCGCGTCGCCCGCGAACGAAGGACAGAGAATTTATTGCGTTTCGGTTGTCGCTCGAGCGGTTAATAGCCGCGAACAATGTCCCGAAAGGACAGAGACGCGAGGGTAAAGAGGGGAGCGGGTGTCGGTTTGGAAAAAGTCCCGTCAAACTTTCCAGTTCCGTCGGATATCTGTAGGTACGCGTTTTTTTTCGCGCCATCTAACCCCGCGCGGCGGTCGTGGGCGCCAGAGGGGGAAGAAATAAATCCCGGGAATCCTTCATCTGGAAAGCCAGCGGCAAAGACAGGAAAGGAAGTGGCATTGTTCCGCGGGGCGACTGACGGCCGCGGAAATAAAAATCCGCGACCAACGGCCTCGGTCAACCGATCGATTCGTCGTGTTTTTCAACGTTTGAAAAAGCTTTCGGCGAGCTCGAGTCTGGTCGAGGCGGACGAGTGGGTCTTCAGGTTGTGGAGAGGGTTCGAGGTCGTCGTTCATTCGATTGCGAGGCACGCGAACGCCGTCGAGATCAGTGCCTCGATAAATTCGCGTCATTGTACGAATTGTTCGAATCATCCTCCTAAGAAAAATCGGTTTAAATCGTTAAGTTACAGCCGCGACCGAATGGCGCATCGATCGTTTCGGGTAGGAGGGATTTGAGGGGCTGTTGAATTTTGCATGGAAATAACTCGAGATGCCCTTTTGTTTCTTTTAATCCCTCTTGCCTGCGCGAACTTGAAAGATCCACCTCGACGACTTGGTTGTGAAAAATTGCACCTTCAACGAACTACAGTTTCGAATCAGAACCGTAAACATCGCGTGCATCGACGGGCTATGTATGCGCAGTCGAACGTAGAGAAGAAACGGGAGTAAAAAGGAGCAGGTTTGCTTACGACGGTATTGCAATATCGCTTGTTCGACGCGTTTCTCTAGGGGACGACAACCCGGATTTTTATGTAAATATTACACGTCTCCGTGCGATGGAGCGAGCATTCCTTTTTCGAATCTTGGAACGGCGTTCTCAATAACTAACTATTGTTAAATAAATCCCTTTGTACGGTGAATCTCGTTCGTGCCAATTACCGGAGAGAACTCGCGTGTCGTGTACAACATAGAGAGCACACTTGAGGGAAAGTCGCCGCAAAGGGGTTGCATACTATTCTGTCCCTCTCTCTCTCTCTCTCCTTCGCTTTCTTTCTCGTCGTACTCGCGTGCGTCATAAATCCTAAATCAGCCGTGAATGCGGGAAATAGTTTGAGACATTGCGGGGCGCATGCTCGTATAGCAGCGCGGTGTTCCACTTTTGTGGAAACTCACGATATGAATTTCGTAACCAGGTTGCACAATGCATCTCCCTTATCGAGGCGTTGTTAAGTTTCCACCGCTGCTGTTTCCTTCCGCTTTAGCGTTCATCTCGTACCGAATAAAAGTAGATCTACGGACAACGAAACGCTGTCTTCGAGGATCGAGAAAGAACCGAGCGGAGGAAGGTACGTAAGTAGAAGATCGATATAGACGCGATAGCGTATTCCCAGGAGTGCTGGCGACGATCCGATAAAATTTACATACAGAAATATTTATCGCGTTCCGTTTCCATCCAATTGTCGACCGAATTATTTTGAGGCTCGTTGGAATCCTCGGGTGGTAAACACCGCGCCAATCGATCCGATCCCGAAATCCCAGGCCATTACGAACGGATATGGACGTATACAATCGGTATTGCGGGGGTTGAAATTTTCATTAACTCCAGATGTGCGAATTCCCTGCTCCAATTAAATCGATCGGCTCTTGGCGGGAACTTAACGCGGTCGTTGTTTAGTTCACATCGAACGACGAAACTTCTATTCGGTGGATATAATCTGCCACGTGTGATTGTCGCATTACGCCTGGACGGTGGATCGATGAACCTCTTCGACTGTTATCAACGAGCGGAGTTCCCTCGTTAAAGAGAAATGTCTATCGTCGAATAACTCGTTATCCAGTTCGCGCCCTCCTTCGACGATTGTAGAATTTTAATATCGTTCGAAATAAAATCCTTCGTACTCTGGGAGTCATGGACACCGTATCAAGCGGACCGAAAGCGAGCATAGCGTTTCGCGCGACGCTTCCTGTCCCGAGATACCCTTCCCACGACTAGAGAAAGCTGGTACCCGGCAAACAAGATATTCGGTTTCAAAGAACGTCTTGTGTAATCCGGTGACGCGAAATTAGCAAGTGGATGAAAGGGTCCGGCGAGAATTGAATCAATATCACGGCGGATTGCGCCGACTAGACGCTAAACGGCTGTCAAAGGCTGCGTTTGGGAGATTGCACGTTACGTGTTTCATCAAACGAGTTTGCTAAGCCTTTTCCCACCATTTACCCCGACGTCGCCCGAAAATATTCAACCACTTTGCATTCAATATCGCCGCTGATAATGCCGAACGTGTGCGCCCATCGACATTAATCAATATTCACCGATTTTCTTCCCTTCTCCCTTCGCCATTCCTTTTTCCCCCGTTTAACGAGCCGTCAGCCCGATAAATTATTCACGCAGCTTTTAAAACGTTGCTCCTTTTTCCGCGAACGTTATTAAGTCCCCCCGTGTGTACCCACGATTCTTAACGGCCGCCCCAAGATTCCGTCCGACGGTGAACTTTGTATTCGAAATTCAAATTGGCTAATACGTCACACCTCTCATCCGCGAGGAAATTACACCCCGCGTCAGACACCGGCGAAACGTCTTCCCTATTTTCACCGAGGAATTAATCGAGCATCCCTCGCGTCCGCCAGTTATCACCCTCGCGCACGGGTAACGCGTGCAAACTTTTTATACCAAGAGGATCTTGCATTTTCTCGCGGTGCAAAAAATGTGTTGCGCGAAAAGTATCCGCATTTTCCTGAGAAGCGTATAAAAAGAAAAAAGAAAAATTCGTTAACGACGACGAACAAGAGTACCCGTGGTCTTCCAGGCGAAGCCAACGCGTTCCGTCAACGAAAATATCCATCGTTCGGCCACCACGGAAACGCGTCGCCTCCTAGCTCGAAAACTTCTTGGACACTCGCGTTACACACCGTATCCTCCTAGTAATCCAGGGGCTCCAGCCACCGGATCGACCAAACTTTCTCAATTAAATCGCGTGCCCGTCGATGTCAATTTCCCTTTCCCGGCTAATTAAAAGGGACACAACAATCTTTTCCAGGGCCGCTCGATGGGCTCGTATTGTCGACGTCACACGAGAACCTGAACCGATCGCTCGCGACGATCCTACAGGCTGTGGGGTCAATTTTTTCTTCTCGTTCGATATCGGATGGTGGGCTCGCTCGAAGATGGGTCGAACGTCGCGCGGCATCCGCAGGATTCGGGTCGTGGAACGAGGGCTGACGGATGGAAGCGACGACAGGCACGGCCAACTTCCATGCTCGTCACGTAGAGAGCCGGTGACAAGCTACAACTATTGGGATACTTCTGGGAGGGAAAAGAATCGTTGACGAACGAAGATGTTGCAGCGTCGAGAACGTACGTGTTCGAGGAAAGAGGCGCGGGACAAGGGGATGGTCGATTGAACGAACAGTGGAACGAGAGGGGGGCGTTGTAAATAGGAGATCGGTTTATGAACTACGACTTCTTCAGCGACGATCTATTCTGTCGGCGACTTTTTTACGTCGCCTTCTCATCGAGACAGATCGATGAAACGGGACGCTGAATCCGCGATTTTTCGACGATGCATAGCTATCGCGACGAAAGTTACTGCTGCCGGTTTTTGGGGCTGTCCGTAACGATGTTCGGTCTTTAACGCTTTGTAAATCGTTGGAACGTATTCTCGAGTGTTTACTCGAAATATTCCAAGAGTGTACGTAAAAATATCAGACCGGTCTTGCATAAATATCTTTGTTTTTCTGGGTGCACGCAATTCAACTCCGTACTTCTCTTTTCGTTCCTCGCGGACTAGTTCATTTATTTTCCATCGGTTATTCAAGCGTACGCTTCCTTCGTATCGCGAGAGCCCTCGCGAGTTCTCGTTTTATTTTCAAATATTGTTTTTGAGAGACACGACGCTGCGCAGCCTCCAGCGAGGAGTTAAGATACATTCGCGGACGAGCAGGGGATAAAAATTCGCCGTATTAATGGGAAATTTGTTTGTCTAGCGACGCCCGGGCAGGATGTCGGACGAGATTGCACGGCAAATTAAAGGGGCACAAATATTGACGCTTACGTTATCCCCCATTATATTTGCGCGACGCGCGTTCCGCGTTCCTCGAACAATCGTGCGAATCTAACTGGGAACGCGAAAAAGGGAGGCAAGCCCCGCTGCGCTCACGGTATCGATGATCGAAACCACTTCTGCCTCGGAATCGGTTCAATTTTAGCCCGCGAACGGGTGCGCCGCCCTCGTATAAGACCCATCGAAACAGGCTGGGAAAAAGCTACAAATTAAGGGGAACAGCTCGGCACAGTGGAGTGCGCCACTGTCAACGCGACCAACTGAATCAGTTTGTCCAATCGAATCCCGTGACCTCGTACAACCGTGCGCAAACTTTCTATTGACAGGCCGCGTATACGAGCGTACGAGAGGAGACGCCTCGTGGACAGCCGCGCGGGTATACCCGTTCCTATCGATTCCAATCGCGTCGACGATTTAGGAATGTCGTCCTGGTTATGTCAGTCTGAAATACTGCCAGTTTCAACGTTAAATGTCACTTGTCACGTCCTCCTCCATTTACTGGGGTTATCATATTTAGGCTACCGTTCACGATTCTGGCTCGCGACGTGCCGATTCCTCGCCAGCTGAAAACCTATCGAAAGAACAACACATCGAACGGTAACGCTGAAGCGATCACGGTGTCGAAGACGTTTATCGTCGGACAGAGTGCCTCTGTCACCGGATAGGAATTCGAAGAGTCAAAAGATATCGGTCCGATCGTCGAGAGGGTAGCTCTATGCAAACTTTGCTCGCGCCCCCGCTCGAATTCAATGACGCAATAACGCCGGCAAAGGGATCGCCGGCTTCCTCCGTTTGACTGGTCCACTTAGCAAGTTATTAAAGGCAGAAAAGCCCGTCAGGGTTCCGGTCCGTTCGAACGGATCGAAATTCGTATCCCGGTGATTTATATTCGCCGAACGGGGCGAGCGCGATGGAGCATCCCCGTCGCCCTGTCTCGTTCCCGTTACCGTCCGAGAGGCGAGAGAACCGGCGGACGCTGGTTAAGTGCTTCTGGGAAACTTTCCTTGAGATGCAAATCGCAATGCGCGCCGCCACTCAAGAAGACACGGGACGGCGAAGTTAAATTGCGAGGCGAGGAGACGAGGCGAGGGGGCAGGCGAAGAGAGAAAGAGAGAGAGAGACAGAGGACAAGAACAACTGGCCCCTAGCTCCGATTGAAACCGTCGTCTAATGAACTGTAATTGTCACGGGACAGAAATCGATGGCCAGCCTGGCGATCGCTTGACCTAGCCGGCTCGGCTGCATCGACTTTTCGTAGCCCCGTCCCGTCCTGTCCCGTCCGACGATACACCTGTTATCTGTTTAATTCCTCTTATCTGCCAGCTCGCAAGCGACCCTGCAAACGTTCACGGTCGGCTCAAGACGCGTATGGCGGGCGTTTCGGAGGGTAGTTCCCGCTAACAGGGGATCGTTTGGCCGAAAGTAAGCCGTGGAATCGTCGACCGCGCTGCCGGATTTTCCACGGGAACGCGCGGGGTTGTCGCGATGCTATCTGCCCGCCGCTCTGGGTCCGACATTTTGGTATACTAAACGGAAGGGTTGCGAAATGCGGCGTTAATCCGCGATGCGGAGTTAGCGCGCGTCCACTCGAGCGGAAAGGCACCCCCCGCTTCGATGTGCGAGTAGAATGGCGCACAGTTTCGACGAACGCGTCGGACTTCGCTTTCCGTTACGCGTTGCGTCTGCGACGATTCGCTGGGAACGCGACTGCACCATCGTTCCCTGAACACGTTCGAACGACGTTTTCAATACGCTGGCGCGATGCGTCCACCGGAAAACCGGCATCTCCAACAGTATTGGATGGAGAACAATCGAGCGTGGTTTGGTGCGCCGCAAGACGTTGCCCGGGATGCATTTGTCCAGATACGTTCGGAATCCTCCGAATATCATGTGCGGGGCGTTCAACTTTTACGGCCCTCCCGAAAGTGCTTTCCATAAAGAAACGTAGGAAATAGATTCAGCTCGCGGGATACGCTCGCTGCCCGGGAAGAAGGGAGCTCACGGTCGAATCCCGGCCGTTATCCTTTAACCACGTCCCCGGTGTTTGCCCTTCGCGGTTGAATCGATGGTAGAGCGGCGTGTCGACGCGATCCACCGTCGTGTACACGGATAGCGGGTAAACGTATCGAATGGGAAACAAAACCGGAAACGATGGAGACCGGATAGTGAAAAGAGGATGGTGGAACGCGTGTCGAGGATGTAGCCCACCGTCTTCTTAACCCAATCTTCGGTGATCTTGGCCTCTGCCATCGTTTCCACTGATCGTCTGCGGCAACGAGATGCAACCGCGAGAAGTGCAGGTGCGAGTCTGGGTCGCTAAATCGTGGACTGAGCGGTGGTATTCCTTGGTCGTAGCGATATCAAACGATAATGGCGGTGGCAGCTGCTACGGGGATGGCCGTCGTAGTCGAGACGAAGGGGTGTCGGTAGCTTAATTAACATCGCCGGAACGACTCGAAAACTCGAGTGGGAATGGGGCGCGCCCGTCTGAGTTCACGGCTTCTTCTTTAGTGCGTCGTAAACCGTTAAAACGCCGTGAGAAATTCCCGTTTCTGATCCGTATTTTTCACGGCGCGAGCCCCATGTGCGGCTGACGTTAATGACGCTCTAGTTTCAATCTATTTATCTTCGTCGTTCGCGAGAACTTGAAATCCTATTCATAGAGCTAACGGATAAAGTTACCGTGCCGTGAAAACTACTCCCATTCAGCTGACCGTATCTCTTTTTCCGCGCGATCTGTCGTCCTACGAAAAATCTAATCCGATTCCAGTTGGAGTTCAAGCGTTTTATACACGATTCCTGTAACTGACTGTTCACGCTCAGCGGGGGCTACGCGAGGGAACTGTTCGTAAAATTGTAAAACTAGTGATTAATTAGTTCGAAAAAGTTCCCTGATACGCGATAGGGAAGATAATTGAATCTGATCCGGAAATCACTGGCTGCTTCCTGAATTTCCGGCTGTTCCTTGACGCAGGCATCGCGAACGCGTGCACGCAGCAGGGCTTCATCGCGCCGAGAGGATTCGCTTAAGGCGCGGTGGATATCCGATCTTGAGATATGATCCCAACGCGAAGCAACGAGAAACCGTGTTATCGTCACGGGGGAGACTCGTTTCAGCGGAACCATTAGCGCATCCGCGAACGTCAAAACTTTGCGTATCCGGCACACGCTCCACTTCCCGGCAAGTAGTTGCGTAGATAACCACTTAGCGAGGCTTCGCCGGAACGCCACAAGATCCGTCATCCCCTTGATGAACGTTCGAGGACCGATCGTGCCCGATAAATCGCCCAGAGCAGAAGACCGCACGGTTCAACGAAACGCGTTGCCTCGAGGAGAGGCCATTGTCGATCGGTTAACGCGATCGCTTCGATAATGCTCCTGCGCGTCCCTCGATCGAGGCTGTCTCTTCAAATTTTCTAGAGTCTTACCGATGAGACGAGAGCGACGAGAATGGAAAACTACCGCGCAAGATTACGGGAGCAGACGTATATTCAAAGGCTATGGAAATCTCGCGAATGGAACATTCGCTCCACCCTTCTCCTTCTGTTCGAGATCGACGCGACACGGATGGAGAGGCACGAGCCGAGTTTCCCTCGAAACTTCCACCAGATCCATAAACTGGCGATTTTCCATGACACGTGTACAGGGGATGCTCGACGTCTCTTTATCATCGAAGCAAAGAAGAAGAAAGGAAGCCGCTGAGATGTTTGTCTCTGTGTTTCGTCGTTGGCGAAGAAGCGGCGCTGCTCCCTTAAGGTTCGTTGGACAAAAGAAACGGTCCTGGCGGAACTAATGTAATGGAAAGATCTCTCCTCGTAATTATTTCGAGAGATGTTTCGGTTGTCGTGGAACGCGGATAAAGATGAGTGTCGTTTCGGTAATTCCGTTGCGGATGCGTTATCGTTGGAGTATTCGCGGCCATTGCGTCCAGTGATCGAGGCGCGTGTATGGTCAGACAGAGCGACAGATTCTAATTAAAGTCACACGCAATAGAATCGAACGTAATAACGAATACGGATCGAACCTTGTTCGCGAATCAGTAAACGTGCGTATCGAAAATTTGCGTCGACACTTTTTACATACCGCGCGTTAACGAGTAACAATAATTGCACTTTGAGGAAAGCTCTCGAAAGGTGCGAAGGCAAATAGACCATCGGCACTGTCGGTTCTACTTGGCACGTGGAACGAAATCAAAACTTTTGACCTAATTAAAGCGATTTTGATGAGCCGGACGAGTCTGCAGAGCGAATGAAGAGGCCGTAAATCCACGGTTAATTACCATTCTTTCTGAAAGCAACCGAGAGGAAGGATTTCTGACCCTAGAAGAGTCGCTTACCCGATGACTCCTTTCAACTTTCCTCTTCAATCCCTCGTTCCAGCCATCTTCCCATTTACGAACACTCCCCAGTCGTGCCATCTCGTTCCATAATCATATTTTTATGAGCGTCTTTGAAGATGAACAGCAGTCGGATCGGCTGTCGACAAACATTTCTCTATGGCGAGCTACCGCGGCACTTTTCCGTCCTCGAAGGATCGAGAACACCGTGCTCGTCCATTTCGCTGATTGACTGGCCCGTTAATCCGCGCGCCTTTAACGGGGCATCGAAAAACTGGCGAACATTCTCCGTAATTGAAGTCCCGCCTTGTCTTCCCTGCGCGTGGCTAAATCTTGAAAAGCTGCGGTTTCCGGTCAAACGAGGGACAGACGAAACGAAACCAGCAGAGAAGCTCCGGGGGGTGAAAGAAGCTTTTCACTCGACAGGAGGGTCGGCTCCCGCGATCCGTGCGATTCAACATTTTCGAAAGACAGACCACTTCCGGCCGCGAGCCTTACGCGCGTGTACGACGGCAAGCGCGAGGAATTGTCGCTGCGAAATTCTCGTTCGCCGAGCCGTCTCAAAGCACCCTCTGAACTCTCTACTTTCACCGGCGGTCTTCTTTGCACGCGTATACGTATGGGATAAGCACTCGTTATTGCACCGAGTACTCGCCGTCTAAGAGTAATTGCGGAATCCTCTGCGGTGTCGCCCTGGTGCCGACTAGGGGCGGCGGACGGTTTTCATTGCTAATGAAAGGCGAGAGACGCAGAGATACGCGAACGAACCGTCCATGAAAACAACCCTGGAAGGTGTTTCGAGAGACTGTATTACGAGAACAATCGATACGTCGACCTTTTCGTTACGCCACGATTCATAGTACGATGATATCGCATCGTATCAAGAGGGCGGCGATCGGATAACCGAACAGGTTAACCTGCAGAGACGTCCAGGCGTGGAAAAACGGAGGGACAAACGAGAGTTCGCCAGGCTGTATTCGAAACAGAGAGACGCGGAGTATCGAGCAGCGTCTCGATTACGTGCTCGTCGGGAGCGATCTTTTCCGGAACTGCGTCGGCTCGGAAAGTGGGGACAATACTGGAAAAAGTTCAACAATACTGGACGCTAGTTAATCGGTTTAATTGCGAGAAAGTTCGCCGTCGCTCTCCTCTCTCTTCCTGAGGCAATTCCAGCTGGCTACTTTGCAACGGGATCCGGATGTGTATCATCGTCCGCTTGGAGGAAGAAAAGGACCGATGCTTGCTGAAAACGTTTACGACTCGTATACATTAGCACTCCGGATATTTCCGGATTCTAGAAGGGAAACGAGGAGAATCGTGTCGTCTTCGTGAAAAATGAAATGCACACAGGTGTTCGAAAAGAATGCTAGAGGCAGTTGGTACTCGATCGCGGAAGTCGTAGCCACGCGTGCACAAAACTTCGACTCGAGGGAGCTGAGAAACGAAGCGACAAAGGGAGATCATTTTTGTCCTGCCTCGGTTAGATTTTCGCTTACGAATCATTCTCATTAATCAGCCCATTGGAAGTAGCTATCAGTAACAACTTTGGTGAAGCAGTGTTTCTTAATCTGCTGCGCAAAGGGTACAAGGGTTACATCTTTCCTTTCCACAAATTCCTGGCAACTTCCAACGCTGAAGATTTCCACCCAGCGCCGACAAGTTTGTTTCCTCTGCTTAGCCGCGGCGCATTAAACGTTTTAAAGCGAAAATTTGGCTGCGAGTTCGCAGAGGGGGGGGAAGACGAAAAGTTCACCGAGCAATTACTCAAATTTTTCCGGCAGGATAAACTCGCCGTCGCGGAAGAAGCATCCGCGGTGGTCCGCAACGCGGCGACATATTTCAATGGGGGAACGTAATCCCTGTTCAGCGTGAAATCGAGCCGTAACGCACGCGTAACCGGCTACGGCCAATTGATAACTGCGCACGGACAAATCCCGTGGTCACTGAAAAACGAACACGGTGGATCGCTCTAAACCGGCCTCCGCCTCGAACCCTCCAACCCCCTCCCGCCCGCTATTTACCAACACGTGAACTGAATAATTAAATACTCGGAAGTGATTCACGCGATTCATTGTGCGCGCTCGTTCAGCAGGGGCGATCTCCTCTCGCGCGCTGAACACGCCGGAAGCGCAAATACCAGATACCACGACGGGTCGGCCATCGAAATGTCAATAGCTCTTGCGCGAGATTAAATGTCATGCTGACGCACCGAGTAATCGAGAGAATGGCGTCTTTCCCGTGCATGCACTGTCTCTCTCTCTCTCTCTCTCTTCCTCTGCATCCCTCTGCCTCTGTCTTACGTACCCTCGCCAAGTGTACGTGTTCCTAAGAAGCATCCTTCGCTGTGGTATGTCGCGGAACGACTTATGGCTTCTTACGCGACTTATTGTTGGCTGATAAGAGGCTGTCGACGGAATCCAAGATTTCTTTCGACCGATACGCCGCTCCACGTACGGTGTACAAACGTTTCTGTTCGCGTATCCGGCACGAGAGGTTGCGATCGCGGTTACGGAGTGTCTCGTCGATGTATTTCGCGTCAGCCGGTGAGGATCGAACGGGCGGATAGTTGGATAGGACTCGAGGTCGCAGGCAGCCTTTCCACCCACGCTCTGGATCTCGGCATGAACTTAATTTGAAAGATGTCTGCGAGGGCTAAAAGTTCCGCGACACTAAGATAGTCGGGTATCAGAGAGTTGGGGCAAGTCTCGGTTAGTAAGAAAATTTCAAGCTTGACGTCAGACCGCCGCCGCATCACGGTAAGCTACTTATGAAATAAGTAATGGACATATCACGGTGACCCAGTTTTAAGCCCGTGGTACGGGAATAACGTGAATCCCGCGATGGAGATAGAATGCCCGCCAGGATGTATCAGTCGAGTGGTGCTCTCGCGAGCTTCTTTCTTCCTTATTATGGGGGGGGGGGGGGGGGGGGGAGGGCGGGTTTCTGCCAAAACTGCGGCGAAACGTCTAAATATCCGACCAACGAATCCTAGGATGGAAAGCCGGCTAGCAAAAGTTCATATATAAGAAAGCCCTGAGAGGCGCGTTAATACACAATTAGAATGCAAGAGTTTGGAACGCCTTGGTTGCATCCGCGCGGTACCGTCCCTGTGAACTCGTTTTCATTAATAACATTCATTCGTTTAGCAAGGGTCGTCCGCGTAATTGCGCCGCCTCACAAAGCAGAAACACCACCCGCTCCCCTTCCCCGCGTTCTCCTTGGTCTTGATGAATATCGCTTCGTTTAGCCGCGTTGCATCGCGCTTTATATCGTCAGGCGAAATTGCCATAACGATTGATATTAATTTCGTTTCCCTCTCGCGGCGAACCATCGCCCGTTACGGCGTTCCCCGTAATGGCGAAGGATTCGTGCCGGCTGGCTGTGACTCAGCCACCTTCGTGTCCGGCAATTTGATACTGGTCACGTCCCGAATACATTTCGAAAGAATGTAAGGCGCCACGGGGTAGCAGCACAGCAGACTGTCCATGTGCGCGCACGCCTGCCCCTTCCTCTCGGTCTAATGGCGCTTTAATTTCGCCGAGTGACCGTCCCACCAGTTAATGGAAGAAGTTTGGCCAGGCAGTAATAACGCCGCGAAAAATTTCTAGTTCCACGACTGGTCCTACATTTTGAGAAGCACCGTTACCCCGGTTGACTGCGAATCGAGTTCAACCCCCTTGCGAACATTTTCGCGCGCCACCTTTGTTTCGTTGCTCGAAGGCAAACATTTTTTTTTTATGGGAACCCCTTCTCATTAAAAAAGAGAGATTTAAGTAGTGTAATTCGTGTACGAGCCGACCCAGAGTTTATAAGGGTACGCGTGTAATAATGTTGTAAACAGTAGGATAATGGTAGTAGGACCACCTTAAAATCCGTAATGGTTTGCGTGGACAAGGGGCTGTACCGCCACTTGAAGGTCGTTGGTGCATTCGTTCCAACAAGTTGATCACGCTAATTGCGTCAGTCGAGAGAGTTGCCCTCGGAAATCGAATTATTCGGTTCACAAATTCCCGGAGTCAAAACAGGATCCATAATGGAGGATGCTGAAAGCTTTCGACTGTTGTTTCTGACGTTTTCTGTTTTTGGCGCACCCACGGCACACCTATATCTTGTTCACCGGTGCATTAGTGACTTTCAAACCAGTTATGCCAGAGCAGTAAAGCTTTGTTCACCGTAGTTAGATGTTCCGCCCTCGCATTTCCCTTTTTCATCTTTTCATCGTTACCCCTCTGTCCCTTACGCTTTTTGGGATTACGCTATTTTTGTGTCGACGTTACTATTACCTCTCCTCTGTTCATTCACGCCCTGGCTTCTTTATGCCCATGTTGACTCACATTGTTGCGCAAGCATTCCTTTTTGGATCTCTTGTCGGTATTCACAACACAATTGCAATCGTTCCGTGGAAATTGTTCCGCGCGAACGTTTCCGTTCGTTCCAAATTTTCTGTCCTTTGAAGGATCGTAATATTTTCGACTTGTTCAGCCTTTCTAGTACTCGTTTTTGTTCCTCTCGTGCGAAGCTCTTCTGCTTCCGACTAATGAACCGCTTGTTCAATACACGGATTTAATTAATCGGAAAATTCCCGGATATTAATGCCCCTCATTTTTATCGTTGCAATAATTTCACCAACTTCCTACACCCGTCTCATCTCGAGCGCAGACGGACGTCGTTCGTCGCGACGGCTTCACGAGTGTAATTTCGAGGCTGAGGCGGAGCAATCTGTCAAGAATCGAGATAGTTACGCGGATAGTGGCGATCTTATACACGTGGCAGTTAGTCTGGCCGAGGGCGACCGACAGGGGATCGATTCGCTGACGCCAGTTATCGAATGTTCCGGCCGATGTCTGTTAAAAAAGGTCGTCGTCGCGGTCGTCTCGAAGGCTGTTGAGAGGGTTGGTTCTTTTTTCAGGGTGGACGACATCTCGTTAGCTGGTAGACTCGCGAGCAGTTTTTAAGTCCCTCCGCCGCCTACGATGGTAATAACGCTCCAGTTTTTTTACCGTGATGTAAGTAATTGGACGACGCCCGGGGCTTCATAAAACAGCGGCAACAGACGAGGCATTGGCTGCAGGTGCAGCTCAGTGTCTGTGGGATCCCGTGTTCGTGTGTCGCGCTGAAGAACGCTTAATTGACTTTCATCGAATAATTAAATAATACCGTGATATTATTCAACAGAGATTGAAGCGAGCCCACCTTTCAGGAACAATGGTTCTTCATTGAATACGCTTTGCCGTTTGATTTCAGTGTGACTACGCAGATATCTCGGGGTATTCAGATTTTATGGCATTCAACTTTCCACCCTTGCATAACTATTACCTCTGACATCTTACATTCTTAACTGCAAGGTATCGCGCACGGCGGAGAGCTTACATCTGTTCTCTTTTACAACGCAGAGGCGGCTGTTTCCTTTCAAAGAAATTCGCGTGAACATTTCCGTGCGACTCTTTCCGCTAAATCTACTGCTCCAGCCTGCATCGTGAACGATCTCAAAGAGAATTCGGCTAGCGTTGGCGTTTAACGAGTTTAAAAATTGAACGTGCCGTATTTCAAAAGCTTGGGGAACCACTCCATCGAAAGGGAGCCAAAATAATTCCCGCGATATGAAACATCAGGCCCTTTCCTCTACCCCGGTGTAGGTCTTAGAAAAAAAGAAATCGAGTTACCCTCTGGATTTTATGGGGCGCCACGGGGTGACGCGATCGTATTACATAATACACCAGGTGGAACGTAATTATCGAGGAGCGGCGAGGGATAGATGGTTATTTTAATGCTGTTCGGCTCGTCGTTTTTCATCTGGACCACTCTCGCAATTGAATTAAGAACCGAGTCGATGAGGGAGCCCAGGAGCGGAGAGTGATTGTAATTTAATTCATTTGTAAGGTCTAGGCCCCGCGATCATAAAATTCTGGTACAGTTCATTAATCCCTCTTCCGGCGGCTTCATTGAATTAACTTCCCTCCTTTTTTTTTCTTCTCTTCCCGTGGACCGCCGTTCCAGATGTGGGCTTCCATAACGAAACTTATTGCCTCGATTGTTAATAGTTACTCTTTCAGCCAGCTTAGCTCGCGATCGGATCAGCTATATTAAAAGCACCGTTCTCGTAAAATCGATAGTCATCTCTCCTCGCGAGTTACCATCAATTTCAAATACGAGCGCACGATGATACGGATTTAATTTATTATTTAAATTTAAAAGCACGATGGAGAACTTCGAATGGAACGCGAAAATAATCTATAGCGTATTTCCCGCGAAATTCAGAAGCGCGTTCTATCGATCCCGGTGAAACCACCCCCGTCGTAACAGGGATACTTTCATCGCCCTCTGTGAGGGTAACGCAGCAAACTCGTCCTGAAATCTACGTTATCTCTGCTACCAGAAATACCTGCCACCCGGTAGCGTTCGTAAGTTCGGCTCGACTCGCGTCTTCCAGCTTGTTACGGGCAGTTGGGACGAAAGGGCGTTGCGATCTGCTTCCCAGTCGCACGGGGCGCGACGTTCAATTTTCCGATTAGCCCTCTGTTATTCGCTTAGTCGAGTAGACACATTGAAAAATAGCGCAAGGTAATGAAATACGAAAACAACGTTTCGTTTAAATGCTAATTCACCGCGAAATCCAACATCCTCGCGTCCAATTATCCTCTGTTCAATGGCGCGATATCGAGGATTTAATTTCTATGAACTTCCGCCTGAGAAAATCCATGCTCGCGATATAAACGGTCAATTTCGAAACAATTGGATCATTTTTTCGGCTGGCGAAATGGAGGTCGGCTGTTCCGCGCAGGCTGACGGGAGAGGGGCAGATCATAGCCGGCGGCGGTTGTGTATCCGAGTGCCATAGCTGGGGAAATTAAATTTCCCATGGCGCGGGCACGCGGCTACCAGGACCGATGGACGGCTGCATTGCAGTCGGCGGTTTGGCAATCCAACTGCGGTCGGATCGATGTGTGTGTTTCGCCGTGAAACTCGCGCTCTCGCCCTACGCTTCCGGCGCTGCGCTTCTTCCGCAGAGCACAAATAATGCAGTGCCGCCTGGGCACTGTAAGCGCGACGTTAATTGCGCGTGCTCTGCTCTCCCACATTCGCATCGTTCGGGACTCGTCCAGGATTATTCATTTCGTTTCTACGATCTGATAATTCGATCTCTCGAATTTTGAGGACGCCAATGGAAGCGAGCATTAATTCAATGAAAGGAGGAATGGTGGTTTAAAGCGAGTTGCGGGTATTCCACGAGCTGAGAAGATCAGAGACGAGCGATCAAAACGCTGGCGAAATCGAACTTTTGGCGATCGACGAGCGAAAGCTGAGCGAAGAGTGTCTGCAGGATTGGCAGGTGCGATTCGAAAGGAATCGTTGATGAATTTTCATTGGTTCGTTTGAACGAAAAAGAAAGGACGCGGAAGTCAACCGTGGTCTGTTCATAAACGTTTCGAATTTTTCTCGGGCAAAAAATGGAATTTCGATTACGACGGGGAGTCGAATTCGTTTCGTTGATCGAATCGAATTCGTTGAAACGTAGCCGGGACAGCCGGCGGTGCACTGTGCACGCGAATTGAGAAATGACGCTGGAAACGAGCTTTCGGCTGTTGATCGAAAGGAGCGTCCGTGAGAATAAGCGAACCCATCGGTACCGTATAATTTTCCGACGTCTCGTGGAAACTGTATCTCACGCTCGTGCGACGTGGATACTTTGGAAAAAGCAGAAAAAGAAAGAAAAAAAAAAATAGGAAAAGAATTATTCACCTCGCGATGTATAAATAAAGATAGCATATTTTCCATGATACATAAACCCGATTCTGCTTATGGAAATTCACGTGTGTAACGTGTTGCACGCCCAAGAACACGTCCACCACCCTTACTCCCCGAAATTGATTCTGCTTCGATGGATTCAGCAGCGATGAAAATAAAAACTGAACGACGCACTCGAGACTTAAGGGGGAGAAACAGCCCAGGAACCCTTTCGATCGTTGCGGAGGCGGAGAACGTTTTAACATCGATGACACTAGAGAGATGATCGTTTCAACGACCACGCGTGCCACTCAATCGCCATCGAGCGCGGGATATCCCGGGGAGAGGGTGAAAAAAAAAAAAGATCACATGTTTCACGTTCCCATCGGGCGCGTTCGGTCAGAAATCAGCAGATTTTCGTTCGGGACCCGCGGTTTTCCCGGCCGCTTTCCACCTCGTAAAATCCCGGTCCCGTTGGCCCGGCGGATTATTCTGGTTGATCAGCGGGAATCCGGGATGATCGAATCGGTCGTTCGCGTGAAAACGAAAATTCCCATTAAATTTGATACGCGATCCGAGCCATCTTGTCGCGGTAGAGTATCTTGGCGGTGGGTAATACATTTTTTTTTACCACCACTGAGAGGGTGGATGAAGGGAACAGGGGATGGAGGGACACAGGGGGCAAGAGACACACAGTTGGGATATTCTGGCGTTGGCGGAGGCTCGCGCTATTTTCTGGCATTGTTCTTGATTTACGAGCCCCCCGGCGATTCTTCTTTCGGTCGCTAATTAACGAGGGGCCCGACTGAATTCGCGACTGTAACTCAGGAAAATTTAGCGGCCGCGAGATAACGCCACTCTCTCTCTGCCAGGCATGTGCGGGAACAAAGAGAGCTCGCGGCCCAGGGAATTCTTGCATTCAAATGCGATGATAAAGAAATCTTAATTACGCAGCGGTGCGACGCGTGACCGGGCCCGAGGTCCCTCTGCGTGCCTGCTATTCGTGTCGTTGCGAGGAAACGCGCACGTGCGAGCAGCACCGTCACGGTTCATGGACTACTGAACGATAGAAAACACCGGAGCAGCTGTGCAGAAGCGATTTGAGATATCGTATCGTCGTATCGACGAGGTATTTATGTCCGGGCCGATCCACCCGCGATCGTTTCGAAGACGCGATTGTAAGACAGGGATGAGTTACGTGAGAAAAATTCAAGCCGAAACGAAAAGAGCGAGCTTATAGTATCGGCAGAAAGTTGGAGAAAATACTTCCACTTGTTTGACGTTCCTCTTTGTGTCGTCTCCTGCGACATACATCGCGAGAGATCCGTAGACCAAACAAAAAGCTTCCGCTCGTGCCTCCATTCGATCGATAAGGAGATCGCAACTGTGTATCGAGAGATTGCCAGAAAGCTTCTTATCGCGAGACAAATTATATCGTCCCGTGCGTGCGAGGGAACTTCGTTCTTTATTTTTATTTTTTATTTTCTGCTGAATATACAGTTTCGACAGGGACGCAAAGAGCTTCTCACGCAATTACCGTCGACGCGGTTTATAGTTTTCAACGCGCGGCGTCGCTTTTAAAGCGGGACCAGCTGGTGTTACTCGTCTACGGTAACAGGCAGCGGTTTCTCATCAAACACCTATTTGTTTCTCATTTTTTTTTCACCCCCTGGAGAAGTACACGGAAAATTCCGCGGCAACGGCGGTGGTAGTTTGCACGATGGTGGTTCGTAGTGTCCAGTTTCAAGCAGCCGGCGGAAAAGCCGACGAAAACGCGCTCGTCGCGTGCTCTCTGATTACTCCCCGCTAAGCGCATTACCGAAAGCTGCGGGCTTCGATGAAAAGTGCGCCGCTGTTCCGTGTTTCCTCGTCGCTGATTAAACATTCCGCCGCGAAATACAATACAATTAAAAGTTCGTCGCTTAATCCCGAGTAATCCAGCGGAATTCGCGTGCGTCCCCGCGCGTACGTACGCGTCCGTCGTCGACGGAAGGTAAATTCCCGCTCGTCGATGCTCGCCGCCTGAATTTTTCCAGAGGCTCGACTCGACGCCTCGCGACGCATCGCGACACGGCGCGGCGTCGAGCTCGTTCGACGAAGATCCATCGACTCGAAACAGGTCGAACATTTACCTTACGTTAATGCAACGTCGCTTAAGCCTATGCAGCGTTAATTACTCGCGCAAGTTCGTTGTCGGGCCGCGTCGTAGGCGGCGTTAATTACGTAGGCGCTAAATTAGATCCACGCGCGATGCCGGAAAAGAGCAGCCTTAATTCTCGCGAAAGCCGATTGGATTAGCGGTCAGAGCCATTTTCCGCGCGTAGTACGCTCTTTCCTGTTCCGCTCCCACCCTCTCGCGGTCTGAACCCATGTCGAATCGAATGGCGGGAGGCAGGAAAGAGTCGCCGTCTGCATAAAATTAACGGGCTAAAAGTCCCTGCTCTTTCGTCCGAGAAATGGCCGACCTATACCATTCCCGCCAGCCCTCCCTTTTCTTCCCTCTGTTTCCCTCTTATTCCAACTGACGCTCTGTCAGTTTCGTGCCCTTCCACCTCCGGCTCCTTTCATTTTGACCCTTTTCCATCCCTTCTGACGGTCACCCGCACCCCTTCTGCCACCTTTTCGTCCCTGCTTCCACCGTCCATAGCTTCTCCTGTCTTCCTTTCACCGATCTCGCTTCTCTCCGCTCTCCCGTCCCTCTCTGCTCTCTTCACCTCGCAGCTATCTGCCTCTTTCTACCATCGCGTCACGCTTGAACCCCTTCTGTCACCTCTTTATCCGGCTTCTTATTCCTCTAAGCTCCCCACTCCCTTCAATCTTTTTGCTCGCCCTTCCTACTTATTCTGATTTTCCGTTAGTTTTCCTTCTTTTCGTTCTTGATTCGCGTCTCTTAGCCTTTCGAGGGTGACCCCGTGTCTCTCCGCCTGTCATTTCCTCCTTCCTTTTTCCACCACCCCAGGTGTACCCTCCCTTCCCACGGCATTTGTAACTTCAGCTTTTTCCAACTCCGCGTCACTGTCTCGTTTTACGCCCTCCCAGCACGCATCCCTCTCCCCAAGCATTTCCGTATCCTGCTCCAACCAATTCCGTCATCCTTTCAACCCTTTTCTCCCCCACGCGCCACTACCCTTGCGCCCCTTAACGCGTCTGACGCGTAATCCACTTTCTCTACTTATTCTAATTTCCCGCCGCTTTCTTTCCCATCCCCCCTAGCCGATCCCATTTCCATCGTCGTTTTTCACTCACCCCCTGATCCCTCCTTTTACCCTTCCAATTGTCGACCATTTCCGCGAACCCGGCCGCGCAATCTCTCACCCTTAATTTCCGGCCGCCTGAATATTCCGATCGCGTAATGATTTTTCTGTGTACATTTAACAAGCCGCGAAACGTTCCGGGCCAGTGTCAATATTGTCGCAGAAAAAAAGCACCGCTGGTCATTTCACACGCTTCGACTGGCGGCTCGCACGACGCGCGTATCGGGCAACGAAACAGGTTGGCGAGGCTAACCAGGATCAAACACCGGGACAATCGTTGTCGAAATGACCAATACGAGCTCCCCTTCTCACGCTGTTACGCACTGTACGTGCGCTGGCAGCCGTGGCAAAAAATCTCGTCCGTCCGCCCCTCGCAACAATGCTTGAATCAGGAGTTTTCGAGATCGCTCGCTCGCGAACTCACGCTGCGAGAAGCTATCGCAACGTTTCCGTTCCGAATAGCATCCGAGCGGAACGATCCGATCGAACGTCTGGCGAGAAGCTCGCGCTTTATCCGTACCTACTGGGGAGCAGAGCGGTTCGAAATAATTTTCTGGATAACGGTTGTTCCTCTTTCGCGCGGGACGTAATCCAAGCGGCGAGATAACGGGAAACGTTCGTACATTACGCCGGGGCTGCCTCGTAAATTGTATTTGCGAATCGCGCAAGGATTTCGGCTCTTTTCGCCCACCCCCCAGCTTGCTTTCGAAGAAATTCGCGCGGACGTTAAGCGTTGTCGCTTTAAACGGGAATAAGATCTAATTCGAGATCCATTGCGAAGTGGAAATCTGGCGAAGCGTTCGACTATAAAAGAGAATCGCTCGACGCTGGCGATGTTTAATGGGAGGACAGCGGTCCTTGCAATTTACCAGCCTGCAATCTTTGGATTTAGTTCGACTGCCTCGTCGAACGATGACGCGCGTTACTATTTCCAACTACTACTAGAGAGATTCACCTGTAACTAATTGGCAGAGAGAAATTAAGCGCGGTAAAATGAACAGTTTCATCAATTTGTATGGTATCTCGATGTCTCTAGGTTGTCCATGACGCGCGACGGACATGCGGGGTTGCTTTGACGCCAGTGAAGGGGAACTCCGCAAACAGTGTACACGGGACCTTCGCGGCGGTGCACTTAGGGGTTTCACAGAGTTACACGACGCGGGTTTAGGCGGTCGCTGAGACGAGGGTCTCGGCCAGCAGCGGGTACGAGTATCGTCGTTGGAGTTGAACAAGGTAATGGATGGCTCATAACCGAGTTACTTACGTACCGCAACTCTTGCGTCTCGCGCCATCGCCGAGACACTCGCGCCATTTCCCGTCTAGCCACGGCTGGGCTTGCAAAAATTCGTGTCAATGTTTGCGCTCGTGTCGCGAGATAATGCGCCCGCGCCGTCTCGTAGAACGCCACGTTTCGCGATGCACTTTTCAAAACGCGAAGGCGAGATGCAACGAATTCTCGAGGAATAATCGAAGGTTATCGATATTTCAAGGGATCAGGGTCTTCGAAGAGGGCGGATTGTTCGGCAAGTAGTACAAGTCGGAATTAAGCGGACAAACTAAGAACTTTTCCATTATTTAGCATAATTCCTGTATAATTCTTGTTCGGAAGTCTCACATCGAGAAAAGTTGATCCTCTTAATTTCTCGAAGCGGTGCAGCAGTCCACGGTATCGCTTGATTAATTTCCAGCACTCGCTACGTAAACCATTTCGAAGCGAATAATTTTTCGTATTCCTCTCTGGCAGGGAGACGTTGATTAACGCGGCTATGAGCGATTGTCGTGGGCGTAACTATTTTCTGATTCAACGCCGCGAAATGACCACCGAGTAAGGACCCTCGTGAAACATTCGCGTACGCCCGCGTAGTATCGAGTCAAGCGTAATTAAATATATTTAATTACGTCCGCATCGAGCGAATTTTTTTGTCCTAACGTGATACATTCCCACGGCTTTGGTACATGGGTCACGTATGCCCGGCAGCATAAGTAGACAAGAAAAGTTGGCGAGCGGCGTTACGCGGTAACGCCCTTCGTATAATGCGACCGCTAACTGGTGGCGGAATTAATTACGTATGTTTAATTATTCAAGTGACATTTGCAACGCCGCGGCGCGTTGTTACGACGGACGCAAATGAATCTCGATTACAGAGAGCCGTTCTCGTCGCGGGCGTTGATATTTCAATGGCCGTCCAACCTTCTCTCTTTTTTCCCCCGCGGCAAAAAAGAATTATCCTCTGTCCCGCGATCCGATAAATCAAAAGGAGAACTATGTCCTTCGCGATACCTGCAACGCGACCAAAATAACACGCCACTCGAGCGGCCAGGTCAGCAATAAATCCCGTACCGAGGAACAGCGGTGCGCGAAACGAATCCGTGTCGAGTGCCAGGGCGCTCTGATTGTTTATGAAATTCTTCAGCGAGTGTCCGCTGGAGGTGCGTTGGTCGTGATCGTGCAACGAAGAAGCGCGAAAGAGGTGACAAAGTGGAGGAGAAAAGTTGGCTGGCGACAGGAACGGAAGCTACTTACGAATCTAATTCGTCAGATAGCCAATCCAGGGGGAAGGTAACAGCAATCTCGAAGTGGAGGCCCCTTCAGCCACGGTAAACGCGTTCTCTGACCAAAGCGATCGGAATGAAGTCTACGGGAGTCGTGAGCGGAAAGCTATCTCCGTCCTCGCCGTCGTCTCGGTCGAACCCCTTCTCCACCGGAATATGTTTCGCCTCCTTCGATCTCGTCCCCTTTCGCTCTCTCTCCGCGGCATTCCCAGGCAATCTTTCGAAGTCGATTCGTCTTGGAGCAGATCGGGGCGGCGAGCAAAGAGAACCTAGTCAAAGGTAGGGAACATCAAAAGCCCGTGGCGTCTCTGAAGGCGCGACACGCGACGTTTTCTCGCGCTATGTAATTTCACATGATGCGTACGGCCGTGCGCTAACACAAAGCTGACACGGTGCCTTCCGCTGGGACTGGTTTCGACAACACGCTAAAATCGCTGAATCTGGAGCAGCACACCGCGCGGTCCTGTTCGCGATCAAACAAGAACAGTTCCTTTTGTTCGCGATCCCTTTCTGGCAGTCTTTTGCCTTCGACTGCGTCCAGAGAAATTGCTCGATTATTTTTAACTTCAACCGGTGCTCCCGCATAAATGAAGATAAATTCCCGCGATCTTCGCCTACGGATCTTCCATGGTATTCGGTGTCGTTTAACAGCTGCTTATTGCAGTAATCCTTCTCGAGAGCTCCAAGAATTCACCACTTTTCTCTCCTGTTTGTCTTTGAAATTGTAGCGGAAAGGAGACGCGCAATTGGACCGAGTTATCCGGCTCGGTATGCGCCGATGGAATTGCCTCATTTGTTTCCGCGAGGACGTCCAGGATCTAAACAAATTGTATTATATTCACACTGCGGAGCAAGCTCGTTCCCCGGGAAAAGTCTTCGAGGATCGGACGATCTTTCACTGGAATTCCTCGAGGGTACTTTTACGATCCTGTACGCGCGTTGATCCATCCATTTCCATCCACGGATTCACGCGCGACGGTATAAGATCGTTGTCGCGGGCAGCTGGTCCTCGTCCTCGATATAAATCACGTCCACGATTATCAAACCGCGATATCCTTTGTAGCTGAATTCCGTCGCTGAAGTGGCACGTCCGGTCCTTTCTGACACGCGTCTCTGTTACGCAAATGCGATCCCATTCTAGCGGTAATCCGTGGCTAACGGGACACGAGCGGTATTATATACTGCAGGCCAGGGATCGGGACTGGCCCAGTCTTCGTGACACACATTCATATGATAACCACGCTATTAGCGCGACTGTGTTAACATTAATTCCGTTGGGTGGCGGTCCACCGAGTACCGCGTCCGTTGAATACCCATTAACGTACATTGTGAAAAGTGTTCACGCGTCGATATCGTCGAGATATCGTCGTTTCGCGTATCGCAACCGCTTCTAACGAGAAGCTTCTCGATCGTTCCTTCTATCGACGCACGTTTCTCGGTTGCACGCGCGTAAGTAACCCCGTAAAAGGCGTGTCAAACGTTCAAGACGCCGTGCAACGTAGTAGCCCGGGTACGAATTTAAATGGGGCACGAATGGTCTACATTCGGTTATCGAAACTTTCGCGATAAATTCGACGGTTAGAAAGGATCAGTCTATTTCTGCCCGTCGTGCTGCTTAATAATCCTCGATACTCCTGATCGGGTGCCAACAAACTTGCAGAAACTGATCCCGTTCGCCGAGCTTTCGTGAACTCGCAGAAATTGATCGAACAACGTCGCCATCGAAATTGCAACGGAGTCCCGTATACTTTTTATCTACCGCGTGCTTCCTCCCTCGTTCAATTTTAATCAATGGACACGAGCGTATCCCGATATTCGTGTCGATCGTTGGATCAATTTTCAATCGGTCGCTGGCTCGACGCGACAGACAACTTCCGGCTACGCGGAGATCACCCCATAAAGGTTCGAACGGTGGCTTAACAGCTATAGACACCGTGAAAGGTGTGGACGCGTCGTAGCAAGAGCTAGCTGGCAAGGTTAGCACGGCTTATACTAAACGCTAATTTGCATCGCATCTGTATGCGCCATCGTGCATATCCCCGGCTTACGCAGAGTACTCTGCTCTTAATACTTCGTTAATCTGCGCCTATATCTCGGCATACATAACGCCCTCGGTGACTCCTTCCGTCGCTTTCCGTGTCCGTCCACGTGGAAAACTCATAAGTCCCGTCCTCGATTGATCCGCGATCGGCACTCTTGCTCCTGTTGCGTTTCCATGGAACCGTCTTAAAAATTAGATTCGCTACTAATAAGCATCGACTTGCCTCGAGAACTCCTCTCAGCATGCTAATTCCGAGCTCCTCAACTCGAGCCAAACTTTCTCAGCGTTTGATACGCCGAACGAAAGAATTTAAGAGATACAGATAGGATCAGTGTTTACCCGATGCGGACGGTTCGCGCGGAAGGCTGGAAGTTTGTAATTGACTCGCGGCTAAATGCGCTCGCTTTGAGTCGAACGCTCCAGGAAGAGCGCAAGGACCTCATTAAAAACTGTAGCTTCGAAAAGAAATATGGAAATCGCGGCTCCGCGTTAAGGAATTTTAAAGTTCCGGCAAGAATCCGCCGTGATTTCCCGCGGATTCGTCTCGCTTCCTAGTCCAACCAGATGTTCTCGTTCCTCTTCATCCCCCTTTTTTTCTGTTCTCTCGATTCTCCCATTCTCCCCCTCATCTCCTCTTTTTTGGCGGAACAAATTTTCTAACAGGACGCTCGAATCTCGTCAGGCGTACGGTGATTTTCGGTGGAGACTCGAAACTTCGCGGCGTATCATTCCTCGTCGCGTCTCGCGTTTCCGGAAGAGAAGTTTTCGCGAGTAGTCGTCGAACGTTCTTTCGACACTTATGGGGAACTTTAAACGAGCCGTTTATTTCGTGGACTCTGCTGCACCCCTGCAAAGGGGGTGCAAAGAAATGTAGGTACCGCACTTTATCCGCGCGACAAGTAGTACTGGTCAATATTTCACTCGACGTACGTCTTCTAACGTCCTTAAGGAACAGCTGTTGAACGCTTGAATCGAACTGCGGTTAAATCCGCTAAATTAAATCCTAATTAACCTCTGAATCGTGTCGCGTCAGGCGACTCGGGTCGACAGTCAAAGTTGCAATTTGCGGGGCGTCTGGAGCGCTTTAAGACGATTTTCCGGCGCGCTTCAAACAGCAAACGGTCGTCGGCGAACCGACGACTTTGTTGCGCTCTGAGACGCGCGCAATTCAGAACGCCCCGTTCTGCGGCTGTCGCCGATCGTTTATTCCCTGTTTCCATCGCGTCCGTCCGAAAAGTGCACTCAGACGGAAGCGGACGGCGCGTGATATCGATGCCGGTAGATCAAAGCCCGCATCCTACCGCGAAACTCTCTCGCGGTAGGAGGAAGAGCAAGCGTACGGGCGACCGGTTTCCTACGTTAGAACCTATCGAACCGCTATCCTGTCCATCCCCTCGGGAGGATCGCGGCGGCGCGACGTGCCGCTCGAACAAACGACCTGGAGCTGCTGCTGCTGCTATCCGCTCAGCACTCTCTCTCTGCTCGTCGCGTCCTCGAAATTACCCAACGCGCGTCCGAATCTGTCATTTATCTTCTCCAAAATTTTTCTCGCCCACCTCCAAAAGGTACCATTTCCGCGCGCGCGATATTCTCTACGTCCATCTGCTGGCTTTACGAATGGCCACGGGAACATCTGACAGAATACACGCGGGGCCATTCTCCCCTTGAACGGCACCGTACGACTGACGTGTACGCGGTTGAAGCTGGATTTTCCGCGCGGGTCAGACCGGTGATGCGCCAAGATTGATAGAATAGATGCAGCCCCGGCGATCAATATCGCATGACCGTATCAGCATTATAATCGAGCGGGGATAATGGATCGGTAGCCTTGTCGTTAATTAATCGTGTCCACGGAAGTCGCTCCCTGACGTTGGGGGAAGCGGATCGTGCACCGTTCGAGGCTAATAATTGGCGAATTACCCGCTGGCGGATGGCGCGGCCGGTTTCAGCGAATGCGATTAAACGGGAGGGACACCTCGCTGCGTCTGACGGAAGCGTCGCGCGGCTGTCACGTTCGTTTCGTAAAGACGGACACGTTCCGTTTTGCAAATGTCGAACGGATCCATTCTCAACGATCAGCGAGCGAAACGCCTTCGAAATAAGCGAAACAGGAGCGAGAAAGGACCGAATTGTCGAAGTTAAAGTTTGCAGGAGGAGGGTTGCAGCGAAGCAATTAGGGTAGTTATGAAATTGGCTAGGCCGTCTCGGTTTATGCACCGCTTTGGTTTTTCGATTGAACGCGCGTTGCCTTGGTGCACCTTAACTTGGTGAGCTCATAAAAAATTCATGGTTGACTTTTCCAGCGAGTTACCAGGGCCGTGGAGAGGGTAGAATTGATTATCCTCCTTAAAGTTGCGCCAGTTTCGCAAGAACAGCAACGCAAGAACGCTCTAATGAGCCTGCACGACCGAAGATAAGCTATTAATATGAAATCACCGCGTTCGCGGTGGGTAAATCTGAAAGTTCGCGGCTCGCCGGAGTTACTCGTGAATGGTAATCGGAATTACGACTGGCGGGGGTTCCAGTGTAGAAGCCGTTAATTTCCCGTTCGACACTGAACATTTCTCGAATCCTCGAGGAAGCCTGACGGTTTGATAACACGTCCGCTTGGCGAAGCTACGTCGACGCGATTAATTCCGTTAGACGAAATTTCTACCCTGCCTCACCCTGCCCCACCCCCCCAATTTGATTGGCGGTAATTTCGCGGGGTCCATAATGTTGTCCAAGCATCGATGGTGTCCAGGACCGCCACCATGATTCCGATCGATTCGACAGGATGCAAATCAACGACGGCGACGAGCGTCACGCCGCCGCTAAATTCTATCTAGATAAATCCGTGAATACGTCGCACCGGCCGCTGTTACCTCGAATACAGCTAGCAATTAACTGAAATTAGTCGAAATGTTTTATGGATGCGCCTGCTGGACAGAAACGACCGACTATTTATGCTTTATAACGAACGTTTATCAACTGTATCGCGTAAACGTGACTAATGGGACGACGCTGCGAAACCGGGGGATTTAAAATGATTCGACGCGTCGACATGAAATTGATTTCGAGTGACGTCTTGTTCGATGAATAAAATTAACTCGCGTTCACGCGTGACTCTCTCGCGTATTCCAAGACGTTTCGAAAGAAATCGATAGAGTTTCGATTCAATGGCGGACATTATTACCAAGCCATTCACAGTATCTTTCTCCGCGAGCGTTTAACAACGCCTGAAACGGTTCCTTTGACTGACCGATCCGCGTTGACAGAAGCTTTTACCACGTCTTAAATGGCCGGACCGTCAACGCCGCTTCGACGGATCAACCGGCGGAATATTTATGGCGGCTCCCGTGGCAGGGCAGCCGAAAGAAAAATGGAGAAAGATGCGGGAACGTGCTCGCATGTACACGCGCGTCATTATTTGGCCGGCATGAATATTCATATCGACGGCTTTGACACGTTTAACTCGCAAAAAGTCGCGAGCTTTTTTAACCGACGTTCCGACCGATGCACGATGTCACGCGTTGCTTACGCGTCTTTATTAAACCCGTTTCGCGACCTGATTCCATGCCAAGCGCTGTTCGTCACCACGTTCCAGTTATCGTTTCCTCCCTCGCCCTTCGATAAAATCGATACGCAGAACTGCGCGCGTAGTGCCGACGAGCTTAGAACGGCGTAAAGAAACATCGATCGATCGTCGAGGGCCCACGGAGATCTCGAACGAAGAGACGATTTAATTTCGGAAAATTCGCTGAAAGCAACATCATTAAACACACTCGGATGGTATCGCAGAGGTGTTCTGCGCGGTCATTAAAAAGGTTGCTGGCAGGTCCCCGCGGCAATATCGGATAAACGCGTTCCTCGTCCTTCAGACAGGAGTTTCAGTTAACCGACTCTATCTACTCGCAGCCATTGTTCTTCGCCAATAATTTGCACATGACGGACAATCGTGTCGCGATGAAGCGTAATGGTTGAGAAGACCCTAAGTGCAACCACCCCGGAAATGCATCTGGTAGTAAGGACCGTCGTAAAAGGTCGGAACGAAAGGAGGACGTAAAGACGATGAACGCCTTCCGCGCTGCTCTCCGCTCTTGAAAATCTCGTAATATAACCACGACTGGATATTTTTAGGAAATCTTCTCGATATATTCAGATACGTGTATCTTTAATTTCGTCGAGAAAATTTCGCATTCCGCGAGTCACACATGGGACAATTCTAAAGAAAGAATCGCTACCATAGCCAAGTAACACCGTGACGATTTCAATGAACGAGCATCGCCGCGAAAACTTCGCCGCAGCGACCCCCAGCGCGTTATACAGCGGCGAAGTTCGTTTAAATGTGCTTTGAGAAAAGTCGCGGGGCCATTATCGTACCAGAGGAGAGGAGATCTGTTCAGTTGTATCCGACTTGGAGAACTCGGCTCGTGCCTCGGGGTTACATAAGGGGGAAGTTAAAAACCTGAAGAGAAACGCGCGTAGCGTCGTGTCGCGCTCGAAGGGAACGTCGAGGAGCAACATTTTCGGCGGTCGTAAAGGGAGGCTGAATAAAACATCAGCCAGCGCGCGATTCGAGGCGACAGGTTGAATCTTTCATTCGAGCCGAAGCGTCGCGGGTTCGGAAGGGTGGAGGGTAGGTTCGATACGCGAAAACCGAGCGCGATACTCGATGACAACCGGGGCTCGTTATTGGCACGAGTAGAAAGGGGGTGGCGGTTCACGCCCTCTCGACTGGTATAAGCTGGCGCGAGAGGCAAAGGGTTTCGAGAGAACGGGTGATGGGACCCTCTAGACCGGACCATGCTAATGAACTTGGCCTGCCATTATCTAAACTGCAGTCAGCACGCCACTTCGACCGACCCTCCATCGAACTAGGAATAACTACCACTCGCCTCTCTGTCCGAGCATCGGTTCGTCTGAACTGGGGAATCCATTGTCTCCTCGATATAATGCTGATTGCGCGAACAGTACGAAATTTTGAGCAATCACCAAACTTCTGCCCTCTTAACGAGTGGCCACTTTCGTTTGACCATCGCCAGGCGTACGCGGAGTTTTGAATGTATAATTATTTGATCGTTTCAAAGTCTCGCGGCCCGGTGAAGTTAGTTTGATTTAATTGCTCGCGTTACCGTCGGCTTTGCCTGAAACTGTCGGCCCATTGGATCACGAAAGGAATATCCAATTAGACAAATTTCTCGGCGATTCGCGCGCGGATTGCCGTACCCACGCGAAGACGGGGACAGACACAAGAGGGAACACCCGTTGTACGCGCTATTGACAGTCCAATAAATTCATCGCATTGACTTTCATAGTCTGGCGCCATTTTTCATTCGTATCTCGTGAAAAGTGTTGCTCTCGTAGGTAGAATGGCGCTGGGGCTGCCACGAAAATGGCAGGACGTGCGTTGTTATTCATTCACTGTCGTCTGAATAAACACTATACGTCATTTCACCTGAAAGCTGCTAATAGAACAAAACCCCGTGTAGTGCGCGTTTACGATGAAAGGAGATATTCACCTGGTAAAAAAAATCCCAGCAACGATCGACGAGGGATCGATCGACGGCGGCGAAAAATTCGTGGGACAATTTTTCGAACGAGATTCGAGGAAGAGGGGTGCGAAATCGGCTCGTCGACGGACCGCGATAATTGTCGGGAAATCGTCGAACCGTAATGGACCGTACGAATGGACCGGATGGGATCGAAGCTCGTTTCTTTCCTCGAGCGTTTCGTAGTTAGCGGCGCGCTCGAGAGTCAGACGTATCGCCGCGTTACGCGCCGTTTCGCTATGCGAAATTTCCGGTAGGCACGGCGTGGCGGTCTAATTGAAGCTAATCGAAAATCGATCGATCCGCCCTGCGGTCTGCGAGGCAGTGGCCACCGCCGCCACGCCGCTGCTGCTCTATAACTCTGCACTTCGGTGACTAACGGATTATCGAAGTATGCAAATGCGGAGTGTACAATACTTCACGGTCCGACGGTCGGAAATTAATAAACGCATTGTACTCCGTTCGGACGTCCAGTTTTATTCGCCGTGGAAATACCAGCGCCGTGAAAAGGACCCGCGTTTCGATCGTCCATTCGTCGGTGGAAAAAGGACCACGGTGGGGTAAAAGCCGTGACTGTGCGTCCGTGAACGTGTACTTCCTAGGGATAAAAGAGGTGAACATTTTCACGGACGAAGTAGCAGTCATAAGTGAAAGTCCGTGAAACGCTGTCGTCCATGATTTTCACTTTACCGCGCTCAGATGCGCGATCCTGCTGTCCGAGCAACGCTGCTGTTACATCACTGACGCTTGCTCGCGGTCGATTTTACGTTCCGCGGAATTTTGCGAACCTACGTTACTCGATGATGAACGACAGTGGGCGCGCGCAGGAATTATTTCAAAACGAAATGTCCATTATGAAAATGGAATCTGATATTGTAAACGTGTAGCTGTCGTTGCGCCGCTGTCGCGCCGAGATGTTTATTGTTTTTCAATGGAACGTAATACATTGAATTGCATTAATAATGCGTTTAATCTTAAATACGGAAATCATAAACCGTCCTCGCGCCCTATAAAATAGTCCGGGTGTGTCGGTGCGTTCATACATTATTACTGAGTTGATTTCCCCGATTTACCGTACGCGTAATTACAAACGACTCGAGCAATTTATTGTTCTTACTAAATGCAACGCCATTAAAATGTACAGTTGACACGGCCCGGTTCCATTAAGTACGATACAAGCGAATAAAGCGGGCATTCGAAATTTTACGCGAGGGCCGTGTCTGGTTCGAAACTTCGCGTCTGACCATAACCGTTTATTCTACTTACCGCGACATCAACCGCGCTGGAACGACCGAATAAATCACGGCTAATTTAATGACATCTGCGTTTCTTGTATTATTGATGGCCGTGCGCCCTTTTTTCCTTCGATTTCATAGAATTCATGGATGCACCTAGCGGCCCGCGTTCCTAAGAGATCCACTAAATCAGCGTCAACGAAATAACGCATTCCCGGATAAAGTTGGTACGTGACGGGCAATATTCAAGTCGCGGAAGTTTAAAGATGAAAAAAAGGGGAACGGGGGACGCGTGTCTATTAGCATCGAGTAATGAGTCCCTAGAAAGTAATTAAAGTTTTCGCAGAGAAAATTTCCCGTCCAGAACTCAAGGCGAATCTGGGATGCTGCGCATTTTTCACCGTCCTCGCGCGACTTACGCCCCCCCTTCGCGGCGGTCCTTCTAAATTCCACGTATCCCGAGTCTCTTTTACATCCCTCCAGCGTTCGCCCCTCCTCGCTTCTTCGCGGGGAACCCGCGTACGTGCAGCTGAGGTGTACAATATTAATTAGACACGCGGAAGAAAAAATCCCTCTCGAAGGCGCATCTGCGGCTACATCCTTAGAGAAGAATAACCGCTGGCTTTAGAAGGAATTCTCGTAAACAGATCTCCCTCGAGGATATTATAAAACTGTCCTCTTCTGATATTTCAGAATCTACTCGTTCGGTTGTTCGTTCGCGTTACTTTCGCGCCTCCGTAGTTCTTCGTACGGAAAAGTTTTCGCTCGCTGGCAACCGCGAGCTAATCTCGCGCGTATCCCTTGCCTCGGTTAATTGCAATCAAAGCATTTCCCTGGGGAACGCGTTGATAATTCATAACCACGGTCTACGTTGTTGCTCTTGCTCCTGCTTAGGGGGGGATTAAAGCGAACTGGTTACACAGGGGTGAATTAAAACGCGCGTCACGATTCTACCGTGGAAGTTTCTTAAAGTGGCTTCCAAGCTTAATTTTGTTCACGGTTGCGCTAAAACGCGCCCCAGAAGAAGCGCTAGCCGAGGACGCTTCAATTTTGGTAGCTCTGTACAACGTGACGCGTATTGAACCGTATCGCGCGTGAAAGTTAATCGACGACCTCTCTCGTTCGTCTCCCCAGCGTGCGTTTCGTATAGGCAAGATTCTCCAGCAATGGAAAAGTGCAAAGAATCTCGTCGACGACCCTCGCGTCAGAAGGACTAACTCGCGCACCCCTACAATCAACCGCGTGGTAAGTCTTGATTTCTGCTAGGACGCATGTCGCATCCCGTCGGTTCGTGGAAGGGGAGCAGGCTCGTCTCAAGAGCGTCATGGGAAAAGGGTATAACATTTTTCTCTGCGACGCACGTCGACGACGGTCGGACGAGAACGCCGTCGAGAGAGGAATCCACGGATAATTGAACCCTTAAAAAGCTGGTTCCACGGCGTCAAAGACGCGTCTCGGGCGGCGGAGTGGGCGAACAGGGCGAAGACGAAGGAGAATACGACAGGCCGTAAAGTCCACGGTACGCGGAGTAGATAACAGCGTCAAGGGTGGCAAGTAGGATCCTGTAGGGTGGCAGGGGCGTGGGAGTGGTCGAGGAGTCGACGTTTAATCTAGGAGAGAGCCTCGAAGATCGAGGTGTACGTTTTGCTTTTATATTCTATCGCTTTTGTCTCGAGTCCTGCTGGCCGTGAGTTCGCAGCGCGCGCGCGTTTTCGGCTACCTGATCGTTCGACGACTGGAAATAGGGGTTGACGAGGAGAGCGACGTGCCCCGGTGTAGCGAGAACAAAAAACCGTGTATGGAACGAACGAAGCCCGCGCGGTCCACGCCCTGACTGGTATTTATGGGCTCGCTGGGAAGGAAGAGAACGAGGTGAAATTCTTTCGGTGTTGCTCGGTAGTACGAGTCGACGATAAAGGAGCAGAGCACTCGGAGGACCGTATTACGTTACGAGAACGGGAAAGAAATAGATGTTGAGGAACTATGGTCGTAGGTTGTAAGTCTCCGAGCGAATTCCGACGAGATGAAATGGGATTAGAGAGAAAGTCGGCTAGAATAAGATGATTGGATGCTCGTGATACGTAGCGTGAGGCATTCGAAACATACGATCCGATCGATCAACCGCGGTGACGAACTTCGACGTAGTTGCTCGACGAGGAACAGTTGCCTCTGCTTGTTCCTCGCGCGACGATCGTGGCGTTAACTTAAATACTGATTTATGGCTAAGGATTAACCGGTCGACGGGAGAAGGAGGAAATAAGATTATAGAAGTTCGAGGTGGGGAGATTCCGCGGTATTCAGACCGACGAGATCGCTATAATTAATGCTCGAGTGACGAGGACCCTGCAAACAATCGCGGGGGATCCTTTCAACGTGAAACCCCGGCGACAGTATCAGGGCCGTCACGTGAAACGGAAGCGGCAGGCGGATCTTAATAAAAGCACGTCAGGGTTATCTCTCGAGCGCTATTCTTTTTCTCAATAGTCGAACACTTAAGGGTCCATTATTCCGATGATACTCCACCAGCACGAAGGTTCTTGCCTCGTCCTGGGGCCGCGGCCTCCTTTGAGAGTTTGATGAAGATTAAAGAACTTCCTTCGTAGGATCGGTCGCGACACTGTGTAGACGGTTCTCGGACCCGTGGAAGTGCCTTCCCGACGTTCTCAACCTCGCCAGACCGAGCAACCATTCCTCGATGCAAATTCTGCGCAAACTGTGCGATTTAAAAATTTGACGCGACACTAAAAGGCGATCGATCGATCGGAAACTCGGCGGAACGGTGATTGCGGCTTCAGCAGAATCGCAAAGGTAAACCGGGACCTAAATTGGGAGCAGCTTTGAAAGCAACTGGTGAAACGAGCCACAACGGAGCCTGAAAGCTTTGTCTAATAACAACACGCGAGGAACGGATTGGCGTGGAATAAAATTACGCGATAAACAATCACGCGACCCTCTCTGATCGGTGCGGCCGATTCGCTGGCGCGGAGGCGGTCGAGCCGGTTTGGGATTTCACCGAAACCGGTTTTCGGATTGTTATTCACCTGAGGGAGCGAAGTTCTGGGTCAGCGGATGTAGAGATTTGCCAGGCGAAATGTTAACCGGAACTTTCCCGTAGTTACGATGAATTTGCCCCGTGAAAGCTCGTGTTCGGACTTATGGTGTCTTGGCTGGCTCGCCGTCCTCGCGAAATCTGTAATATGTATCTATTTAATACTGGCAAGCGTACGCGCGGCGTAAGGCGAATGTAATAAGTTCGGGGTTCGGAACTTTGAGTTGAACTCGGATCCAACGGTTACAGGGCTAATATCCTCCTCGTCTAAGGATGTTGCGGGCACGAAGCAAGCCTGTTATCTCTGTCTATCGTTTTACCGAGTTTGCAACCCCCGTTTGAGCCGGCTACGAATAGCTGTTCAACTATAACTTTCGCCCCTTATTGTTCCAAGATTCGTCGAGCAAGAAGATTACAGAAACGATCGTCCGACGAACGAGTGGCATTTTTTTTTATGGATAGGCGGAGCAGTAGATTTTCGAGTTCACTCGATTTCCCGTTAATAAATCGCGTACTCTACTTGGGAGAATTCACGCAAACCGAGTTAAAGCGGCGAACTTTCGAGACAGGTGGAGGCTCTTTCGCGTGAGTTTCGAGCAAAGGAAGAGATTTCAAGTGAAATTTACGGGTTCGTGCGTCCCAAAGTGTGGAGTTAAGAACGAGAATTCCAGACGGAAGCTCAACGACCTTTCAGGACACCTGAATACGTCAGAAACCCGACGCGACGAACCTGGTTTCCCTTCGCGAATCCCAAAAAGTGTCTAAGAGTGTTAAAGAAATTTTCAAAACAATTTTTATCAATAGGGCGCGCAAGCACCCCTTACTGTTGCGAATCGTGCTTATCGTTTGCGCCGTGAATGCGAACGTTTAAATTCCCGGGTGGTTTTCATAGTCAACGTAACGCTTCGATTCAGCGATTCTGCACCCCCTTTGCGTTGTACCTTGAAGGGTCTCGTGTGGACATTTTTGTTTCGCTTTCCGTATAATGGCGCGCGCGCTCGAAATTTTTCGAACCCTTTCACACACGAATCACCCCCCGCCGCGAACGCTTTTTCTCCTTTGATGGCCGGGACAAAAGTGTTTTAATTGAAACGCGGTGTAACGTGGATATCATTATGAGAAACCGCCCGCGTTCATAATGTTGTTGTGTCTGAAGCGCGTTTCTCATTGCGTCCCGCCGCGGAGTACACCGCGAGGCAGTCTTTACAATTTGGAGAACCTTTCTGACAATTCACGGTGAACAATAACTGTTGTAGAATCCAGTCCGAGCGCGCGGACCAACGTCCCCGTGTCGGCAGGATGAAAAAAGCTCGCAAACACTTTTGGTTCACCTTCCATTCGCGCGAGGGAACGTAATCTAATGAAAACCACCGCTCGAGGAGCGATCGTCAGACACTCGTGGGCAAAGCGTCGAGTTCTTCCGAACGCGAAACGCTCTCTCGATGGATTTGTAAAGGGCGAGCGAGCGTCGAGAGCGGGCAGGGGGTGGCGGCGAGAGAAAGGGTGGAGGAACGAGCCACTTTAACGGGGCTGGCCGGGTCGAGGCTTCGCTCGAAAAATACACGAGGCGTCCCGGTGAAAAACTCGGGTGGACCGATTCGATGCATTTCGATGATAAACCGTTGCAACAGAATTCGCGCGGCGAATATATTGCATTTGTCGAGCGTGCCGGCCGATGTCCAAACGGATTAAGGTATTTTTCAGCCGGATCCAATAAATTCGATCGTCGAACACTGGACGAGAGAAGGGGCGCGCGAACACGAGTAACCGCGCTGGTCCTCTCTCGCCCTTTGAAATTATTCCCGTAACCCCCCCTGCCGCTGCGAGGCGAGGCTGATCAGACACCCAAGATTGATTGATCGCGTTGCGTCGTCGGGCGAGCATCACCGAGGAATCAGAACGTGGATACACAAAGGTGCACCTCTCTATCGGGTGTGAGCGTAGTTTACACTGCAACGAAAATTGAATAACCTCTCCCCGTAGCGAGGAGCAAGTTTTAACAGCTGCTACACACCGATCGCGTTTAACCACTCGATCAATTAGGGGGACTGATAACGGTTCGCAGTATCACCCGCAAGATGATAGATACTTCTCGAAAGTAATACCTGATAATAGCGTTCGAGGCTCGCGCTCGCCATAGCTAGGGAATATCGAGCCTGTCCACCCCGTGGAGTAGCGTGTCGAAGCAAATTAAGGTATTTGCTATCGAGCTGCCATAAATTTGATCCATACGAGGGTTGAGAGGCGGGTGAAGGGAACGCGATATCGGCACCCTTCGCGAGGCTGCAGAAATTATCTGGAACTCGACAGCCCCCTGGCCGTGCGAGGGGAAAAATCCAGTGTAATCCTTCGAACAATCGGCAAGCAAATTACCGTAATATTTTCGCGCGAGTTAATCCGAGGCTGGTCCCTTTCACGCGGTACCCGCCTGCACCACCTGGCGTCCCCTTTCCGGTCCTCGTTCAATGGCTCCATTGCCTTCTCGTACGAGCCTGTGCAAGCAGACGACCGGGCCGAGTTCCTGTATTTAATTTGGCGCGAGGCTTTTAATCAGACGACGCTTCAGACGGCCACTCGGCCCCTGGAAACCGGCCGGGGTCGACTTAAAGCGAGCTTTTTGAAGATTCGTCGTCCCCCGGCTCGAGCCGGCGGTCGTAGCCGCGTTTCAAGTGGCAGACAGGAATTTCGCCGGGCGTTACACGACGGCGGGACGCCCGCGTCGGTAATTTCAGTCGGATTAGAACACGCGCGACGGTTGATGAACGAGTTTAATTGAATAAATTATATGTATATAATGGATGAGCGGGACGAGAGTGTGCGCGCGGCTCTGCGAGTTAAGAGAAGCGAAACGTTTGTCTGGCGCGCTCGAGAGCCCCAAAGAGAGTGCGAAGGTGGCAAGTAGGTTTATTCAATGGGACTTCACCGCGGAAAATGGAATGCGGGATGTACGAGGGATCTCAGTTTTCAGTTCGAGACCCGAAAGCGACCGTGCTAATAATCAAGAAAGTAGGGAAAGCGTGTGCGTGTGTGTGTGTGTGTCACGTTGCATGGAACTTTTAAGCACCGGTGGAGAAATTTTCAGAAGAACGGTTCGCAAGTAGCGAACGTGCAGGTCGTAAGTAATCCAGCGAGCTAACGAGTTAAAAGATTAGGTTAAGATTGTGCGCGCAATAAAACTGCGAGCTAACGACTCCAGCATGGGGGATGAAATAAAAATGTTATAAGGGGGCGACAAAGAGGAGATGCCGATAAAACTTTATTGGCTCGTTAAATAGCGAAATTATTAAACGCACGCCTGGATGGAGTTCCTGTGGTAAAATATTCTTAGCTGCTCAATAATTAAACGTAGTTCCCGCACGGCGCAACCAGTTCTCAACCCCCCCTTCAAATAGTGGACCAGAGTGCGTCCAAGTGAAAGTCTATGTTGTAACGAGCATAATCTGATCGCGTTCGTGGTCGATGACGCTACGGACAGCTTCTACGAAAACGATGATTAAATTGAGAATGGAAAAAGCGAAGCGAAACAAGAGCATACTTCCTCTTCTGGCTGCGCTACAGTAGTTCATTCGAATTAGCGTCTCTTTAACCGGTCGTAATTCCGCAATGTTTTCCGCGCGGAGGGGAAAAGTTCGCGCGGGATATTACGCGGCGCATAGATCACGCTTAGCATTAATTAGCACGGTTCCCGTTCGTAAATGGTCGAGGCGAAGGGGCAAAGTTGCGAGACGTCTCGCGTGAAAATTCGCGCGCCTCAGGTTCGCGTCGAACGATCGAAACGATGGACGCGCGACGTATAAGGACGAGGGGGGGTGAAATTCAACAATTGATCGCGTGGAGACGGTGTCGCATTTTACTCTTTGTCGAGCTAGATTAACGAAGCAGGTTTCGGTTTTCCTTTTGGGAAATTCATTTTCACCCGGGGCGCAGCACGGCGGCGCGCACTTTAAATCAACCGGCGGTAGACAGGATCGGCGCGTAACGCGGCACATGCGGCAGATGTTTCAGTTAAATCAACTGCCTTCGAATAGCAAGCCGCAGAAACTATCTGTTCCGGTGTCAAAACAGCTGTGCTTAATTAAACGCACACAATAAGCGTGTTGTTGCGGCGCGCTACGGACTCCCGTCTCGAACAATCGGCTCAATTGCGAGTGATTAGCGCCTTCTGCTTACCGACGGCGTCCTTATTAACGAAATTCAGGCGTATCGTTATCGTTCAACGACTTTCAAATTACATAGAGACCGCGATATCCCTTCGACGATATAAAGCACGAAGATACGATGGTACTGGGGACTTGCAAGCTTGCGACGTCGACGATTTCTATCCAGCTTCCCATTTTCCTCCATCGTTCAGCCAGCAATTCGTGAAGACTGAAAACGTTCGAGGAGACGAGAGAACCGTTCGGTTTGTTCGCAGCGTGAAGCACCACGAGGATGCGACGACGAAATCCCGCGGGTACTGTAAATCACACCGGCGGCTACTCGATCTACCGGCAGAACGGCAATTATCGTCATGGGATCGGAAAAACCGGGCCACATACGTACAACTTTAAATCACCGTCAACCGGATCCGCTGATCGTTCCTGTTGCTCGAGGAATCAGCAGAGTAGAAAGAAAGGGGATCCACTTTTTTCCACTTGTCGTTACGTCTCCGACACGTACGACACGACGTACGTCCGTTTGGGACCTCGTCAGTCGTTGCCCTCGGATCGAACTTCCTGCTGGATCGTACGACGCGAACTTCGTTCCGGTTGCTCGCCCAGTATATACTAATTATCGATCGAACGTTCGATTTAATCGTTGCACAAAACGTGGACGATTTATTGCTCAGAGAAGCTCGAATTCTGAAGCGTTTCGCGCAGTGAGTAAACAGATTTCAAATCGTCCGACCGTACGTATGGTTGCGCTACTGAAAACGGTGCCGTTCCAGCAAGAGCTGTAAAACCAATCGCGCACGGACAATTCAACGAACGGAATGAGCCGGCGGTCAACTACTTAAATCAGCCCGCTAATGGATCCCTATTTATCGGGGCATTTATAATCGGGATTAATTAAATCGCGGCCGGTTTGATCGGGCATAATTGGCGCGGCGATCCGATAAATTCGATACGCCTAAATTCGTTTCGCCTGTAACTTGCGGGCCACGCGACGACGACGCCGCGGATCGCGAACAATTACGCTAATTAGCGTGGGATCGATACCCGTAACCCCCGCAGCGCGCCCCTCCGTCAGCCGTGCTGGCCACGGATTTGTCATCTAGCACCCCGTGCCCGTGTCTCTCTGTCCCGTGGCCCGCGGGCCGCGTCCCAGGACTTTTAATGAATTACAAAACAAAGCACCGCCCCGGGGATCGAGAAAGTTTCGCGTCGCCCTCGTCCGTAACACAGGCCGCAGCCGTCTGGATTTTCCCTTTCGAGCACAGACGTGGAAAGTGGCGAGTAATTCTTGCCGTTTCCGAAACTTTCCAGCCAAAACTGAGCTGTTCCGAACGCGGAGAAGCATCGCGCTACCGAAGCCCATTTTCTCGAGATATTCACCGCGGACAGACCAAAGGAAACGAGTCGTTGGCTTCTGATTTGATTCGCGGTTAAATAACGAGACGTCAGGGCGGCTATCGAAGGCGACGGCTCCTTAGAATTTTGGTATTCATCGAACGTTGTTGCGAGGGCGGTGAAAGAAGAAAAAAGTGGACGGACGTTGATCGTGACGAGGGAGGAAGAGGAGAGGTAGGAAAACGAGGCTGGTAATCACGATGGGTATTAGGTGGAATAATATTACTCCGCGAGCGAACGGCAGATCGTCGTGAAAATGGGGTGTTGACCGTCAGTGGCCTAGGTAATCGGTGGGTAATTAATTAATGCGCCGAGCCGTCAGACCCTCTTCCAATATCCAGCAGGCTAGCGTGCGCATCGCTGCAAACCACTGATAACTAAAGCAACCCGCCAGACGGCCTTGTATTCCACGGACACGCCGATGGTTGACGTATTCCCGTTAATAATAATAACAATAAATCTTTCTCTGATAAAACCATATTCCCCAGCGTTGGCAAGCGACCGCCGTGTTACAAAACATACGCGCGAGAGACGGAACGCAGCGAAATACAAGAAAACGCGGCGAGTACAAAAGAGTAGGCAACGGGGGCGGAAAATCTATCCGTGCCTCGCGTCTAGCCGGTTAGTACGCTTGAAAGGAGGGTGTTATACGAGCAAACTCGCGAATATTATAACAAAAGAGAGGACAAGAATTAACTTCGTTCTTTTGCGACGCTCTCTGGCCTATAAAATGAAATTCAAATCTCTCTGTTGGCACATTAAAATAGGGCCGTATCTGAAGCCAGTTATAGTAATAAAAAAGAAAGTCAGTTGCCAGGTGAAACGTAACCGTTTCAATGCCAGCCTCAGAGCCAGGGCGGATCTCGCGCTCATTCAACGATAGAATCCATTTACGTTTCCCTTCCAACGGCTCATGGCCTCTGGCTGGAAAAAGAGTCCGCTACATTGTGGCGGCTTTAATAATTTCCCGAACTAGATAGCGCGGCGCAAGTTCGCCTGAGAGCCGCTTAATCCCTCGTCACTTCGAGGGCGGCTGTGTCTTAGCAGGATGCTCGAGGGTCCTGGAAAGTTGTAGACGGTGGAGCGCGCCGAGTTCGAGGTACATCGTGTAATTCGCGTTCGTATTTTGTCCTCGCGCAAGTTTCGGCTGAGCGGTGGCTCGCGAGTCAGGGATAACACGCTCAGAGTGGTTATTATTCGGTACACGCGAGCCAACTGCGGAGCACTCGAACGCTATCGTCCGTGACGAAAAATAGAAACGAGGACGAAGGCGAACCAGGGACGAGGGACACTGAATCGCGAGTGAAATAATCGCGAGCCTTGGGTCCCGCGCTACGATTCACTCTCCGTGGAACGAACGACGGAATTTGTCGGCCATTAGCGAGCAATTTATCGCGAGGCAGCGCGCCCCTTTTTTTTTTTCACCAGAGTGGTGGAATATTCGCAGCACCCCGTCTGGAGACTATCTTAGATTACGGACTACTTTAGTTTCCATTCTTAAAGAGAGGCTGAAAGCGAGCATTTCTCCGCGAGCAATCTTCCGGTGAGAATTTTGAGAAGCACTCGGCGTCGATCGAATGCCGGGAGTTCGTTGATAAAAAGCAGAGCGGCTTCTGATCGGGGACGGTCGCAAATTAAGTTCCGATCTTGTTTCTACCGGAAGCGATAGCATCGCTAACGAGGCGACGCCGAGGCTAACTCATCCGAGTCGCCGCGTAAATTTCCGGCGCGTATCCAACTGGGTCTTTTCTAAACCGGGAACATCCGATCCCGGATTTATGTCCCGCGGAAGAGGGACTTTTAACGAAGGCGAGGGCGAGATCGATTGATGGCCGCCACGGATTCGCCCGCCCGCTCAGGAGAGCCGGTCGCGTCTACAACGGGATCCTCGCGGAAACATCCTGTTTCGTCCGAATGTAATCTGCTGATAGCGAAGCGATTTCTGCCGGCGACAGCTTATAAATTACGTTTGCGCTCGAAGAGTGCAGAGGGATGCGCGCGGGCGAGTTTCGCGAATGAGAATCAACCCCGCGTGTATATCGCTCTTTTCCCTGCGACGACAGCTTATGAATTACCGTTCCCGTTTCGTTACGATCGGTAACGCTATTTCGTTAAGTCCCACGTTTTACCGCCCGATAACATCGCGCGCCAGCTTCTGAATCGGTCGTTCTTCGAGCCATTCCCATGTCTGATCCTCCTGAATCGTGCGTTTCGATCGTTCGAGAAGATATGGCCAGCAGACGCGTAGCTGCATAGTTTCGCGTATTCGAGAAGGTAATTGGCACGGAACGCGCGACTTTCGCGGGTCCACTATAGCGTCATTCAGGCGAAAAGTATGTTCGAGTTGACTACGCGGACGCGTCAGTCTCTCTGGTACCGTCCTGGCAGGAAGGAGACACTTGGTCGTCGGAAGGTGTAGCAGCACCTCGCAATTTCCTACACAACTTCCACGGTTCGTTCCAACTTCCGGGACACTTATAATTGGTTTCCTGCCGTGGCTTTGGAAGTCCTCAGCGGGGGGGGGGGGGGGGGGGGGGTGGAATATCCGGATGCAAAATCGGGAAATTACAGACGAAAAGGAGGAGGATGAACGCGTCCACGCGGCTTGGACCTTAGGTCCTGGATCTTCATTACGCGCGAGGGAAGCTGTCAAAGTGGCCGAGTTCGAAATTAATTAATTTCCTGCACCGACGAATGCGCTCCTCGAAACGTAGCTGAATCTACCGCGCGGTTTGCGCTTCGACCCGTCGAACGCGTCAAAGTAAAAGAAGCCAAACGTGTAAACGACAAATTAAACATTGTAAACTTCTGGAATTATTCTCGCTACAATATCGTAGTGAAAAAGACGAGAAGTGAATGTCCCCGCTGGATTACTCGAGGGTATCGCTAAACGCGGATAATGAAGATTCTGGTTTATAAATTACTTGTTTGCTCGTTACCGGAGCAATTCCTCGGCAGCGAGAAACTTTTTAATTATTTAAACTCGTTCGACCCGTCGTTTTATCATCCACGCTGGAAACTTTAACCAAGACACGGTACATTTCTTGCGGGATAAGGGCTCTCTTCGAACGGCACCGCCGACGGCACGGTCGATCTATTTAAAACTACATCGATCGACTCGTACACTTTACGATATCAGCCTATATTACGAAGGAAGCTGTTCGAATTCTACCGATCCGCATTACTTATCCAGCGTTTTAACGTTTCACCGCGCTCAAGCTACGCGCAACGATTCAAAATATCTCGTTACCATTTTCGTTCGTCGAGCAACCGATGCGAGACATTACTTCGCGCGGGAAATTCAATTCAGAACATTTATTAATCAGACACGCCTCATTTTCCTGTCTGTCATAAACGGTCTCGATTTTACGGTATCCGCCACCGGTTCAGTCGTCGACGGTTTCAATAATTTATCGAGCACTGGCACGTTTCACGGCTGACAACCGAGCAACACATCAGAGACAATTAAAAATAATCTCTCTGTTAATCGAGACGCGGCACACCTGTCGCGAGAATTTCCCATACCAAATGGATTTTCGTCGGTGATATTTAAAAAAAAAAAAATATCAATTCCCCGTGGAAAAGGTCGAGCGTCATCTTTTATTCATCGACGAGGGGCGAGTTCTTCGCAATCAGAGTTCAACACGGCCTATCGGCGATCGCAGAGCCCGATCGAGCGTTAAGCCACGTCCACGCGTGACGACGCCTGTCCCTCGACTCTCTCCTCTGATGAGTCGAGAACGAGAGTCGCGGGCGTCCATCGATCGGCATCATAATGCCGTCGAATCAGCAGGTAACGAGCTCCGTCGCAAAGCGACCCGGTCGAGCCCAGCCATCGGGCGAGCGTGCGCTCGTTTTCAATACGCGCTCGTCACGCGACGAAAGGCATCTCCGGCTGCATCCACGCCCAGCCTGTGTAAAGCCGACTTAACGATGCCCCTAAATCGAACGCGACGCGTATCTATGCGAAACGATTCGAGCGGAGCGTGTCGCCCCTTGCTCTCTGAACTGCGCCAACTATCGATTATGAATCACTCGACGAATGTATAACAGAAGCGACTGGGTCTTCGATTACAGCGTCGAGCAGAGCTCTGAGCGCCCTGATTCGAACGTGTCGCGAGTACTTTAATCCCATTTAACTTAGCATGTAACAGTGACATTTGACCAGTCCACGTTTCTTCCATCGATTATAAAATCCAGGCGACGAAGTCGAGGAGGGACGTGGCTCGCGAAATTCACCGCCGCTGGGCGGGGCAGATTAATCGGTTCGGAAATTCCTCAATGTAATCGAATTAAAGGGAGCCGACCGCTCGGGGAGCAAGAAATAGATTGGAGTTCAGCTGGACGTAACCTCCGCACCGGTTCAGGCTCCAACCTGGAGCGACTCTGGATTTTCTTCGTTAAATACGTCTCGTGGAATTAATCGCGACGCTTTGTCGCCGCCAGGTTCATTCACGGCTGCGTTTACGCTTGCTGATGAGGTCCGATCGGACGACACACCTTTCTGGTGGGACGAGGAATTCGCAAAACCGAACGATAACCGTTCGAGTCGCAACTGTCGCGACTTCTCTACCTCCGCGCGCGATAAGATCGTTCATTTTACGAAGAATTAAACGATACTAGCGACTTAAGATGCAATTCAACCGTCGCGAAGGAAGGTATAGGTCTACTGGGTAGTAAAGTTAATTTTTTGGCACGGCTGTGCTTTACAGCTTCCTTCGGATTCGCGACAGCGCGCCAGCGTCACGGTTTATCTTTCTATTATGCCTAACTTACGGCCTCGACGGTAGTTTAGGAGGGCATAACGCGTGCCTAGCAACGAAAGCCGCCGACACCCTCGCGAGAGCACCGGGTGAATAAAAGAATTTCCTTCGAACGCGTCCTACGTGCCGTCGACTCGCTCGCACCCCTTGTGTTTCCTTTAAGCGGTCGAGCGAACTTCGCGGCGAGTTCCACGAGGCCGTATATCCTCCCTCGCGCAGCTTCGCGCTGCACGTTTTCAGCTGGCAAGAAACTGAACAGCGAAGAAGGCATCGCTCGTTAATTGTTTAAAAATCTATACGTGCTTCGCCGCGAGGGGGTGGGCGCAGCGGCTTTCAACGCCCTCGCAACTTTACTGCCGCGGCTCCTACGCTACTTTCCGTATAAAACGTGGCTTTATACCGTGGCAGGCGAAAGTAACTTTACACTTCGCTTTTACGGGGCCAACCGGAATAACAGGACAGGCTCACGTGCCGGCCGGCTTTAAATACCAATGAAATTTACGAGCGCGAAAGCAGGCGTCCCGCGAATTTACGAAACATTAATCCCCGGGTCCCAGTTCTCTTCTCGAGACCCACCGTCCGCCGATTTAACGCGTCCGCGTCTTCCTTTCTCGATCGTCCTGTTCTTTCGTCCGTCGACCAGGTGGTAGTCGCGACAACGTTCACGATACACGCGTTAAACTACGGTTAATCGAGCGTGTCTCGCTGCCACGATTTCTACTCGGCTCTTCTTCCCACCGGAAACTGGGTGTCGCATCGACTGGGGCCGCTACGGAACTACCCTGCGCTTCTGGCGCAGTTCAGAATCATTTAGTGCTGTTGGGAATGACTTTGGAACAGTGGTAACTACCTCGTACCAGGTAACACGCTGGCGACAGATGGCGAGAGACGAAGTTTACATCGTCCAAGTTGAAGGAGGGAGGAAAAAGGGGTATAAAGTCGCCAAGTGGCAGACACTTGTCGTCATCCTACTTCGGTACGACGTGTCCTTCTTGGTATTTCGAACGTTTTCGAGAGCTCCGCTGTCCACGTCGATCTCGTCGATCTTCGACAGATTTTTCCAAGACATCGAACCACCCCGTTTTCCTATCTCTCGTCCGAGCTCGACGAACAGAGAACCAGGTAATCGCATCGTGATTCGTTGCTCCGGTAAGATCCTCAGGGTTAATCGCGCGAGGGCAAAGTGCCAAGTAATTATCCGGCTTCTAAGGGCAGGAGAGCATCTTGTATCGCACGGGGGTAACGGTAAACAGATCCGTCTAAAGCGCGTGCCGATGGACTTTGCTGACGCGCTTAATTAGGCGCTGATTAACGGATGTCCGCGGTGGTTCCACGTAACTCCCATCCTTCCTCCCTCTCTCTCTCTATGTATGTGTGGATGCAATTGCATAGCAGGCTGATGGGAGGGAGATCTCAGAGATTGCTCGATCGGATTAGTATGTTCGCTAAACCGACTGGCCCTATACCTGCGTTATCGATCCCGCAGCGATTAATTTCCGTTTAGTTGCCAGTCTCAGGTGCATCAGGATCTGTCTGTGTATGCGCGCGCAAACATGCAAGATAAACGATCGGTGACTACCGATAGACGTCGCATCGAGTTACTGATCGTCGAATGTACGCCTTCTGATTCGTAGCCAGAACGGAGAAATTGACAATTTTTTTATTTTTTACAATATATTTTTTTGCTAACATTAAATCGAACTCCACGATCGACGAAGATGCCTTTTCGTACCTGAGGAAAAGCGGCGGGAAACGCGTAGGAACGCGTTTACCTATACTGGAATAACTTGCGAACTGTCCGAGACAGAGAATCGTTCGCCGTGCAGCTGCTGGGAAATAGGGGTGGGAACACTATCGAAACACCGTGGCGGTAATCGACGGATTGGCCAAGTTGGCTCGGGTCGAGTTTGTTTATCGCCGTTAGAACCGCTCGAGCAGTTACCAACATTACGGTAAATTACCAAGCAATTGGGTTGCATCTGCGGTATATTTGCATTCGAGAGGGGCGGCTCCTCCCGTTCGGTGGAACCAATTTCTCTGGTCCGCGGCCTGCACTTGACCCGAATCAACCGCGAATTAATACGTTCGGTCCTGTAGGAATATTCCATTTTCTTGGCCGATAAACAGAGGTCCGTGGAATGGCCATTGTCTCGCTCTAATTGCTGATCTTCGCCGGCGAACTTCGATCGTTTCCTGCCTTGATTGCGGCCATCTAGTGTGCTCCAGCGGATTTCGAATTCAGATCCGAAATAACCAACAACCGTCGTCGGGAATTAACTCTTTCAGTGAGCGAGAGCTAGCTCGCTGGTCTCGGGGTAATCCATCGCTTTCGATGCAAAGTAGATCGATCGCACTTGAAATTATTTAACCGGGATATTTGTCCGCGTCTATGGATTCATGGCGCGAACGACGTTTCGAAATTCATAAATCATTCGCGCTTAATCGCTGTCTACAGATATTTTTCTAAATTCTATCGTCACTGTCGATTCTACGTGGTTGGCTAAGAGTATAACTTGCTATTCTCACGACAAACGAGAATATCGATACCTATTGTCCAGTTCGCTGTTAAATTCGATGAACAGACCCTCTCGAGCATCGCGAAATTGACCGTAAAAGCTAGCCAACCTCCCTCGTCTTACTTTCCAGCGGAATGCGAGGAGAATTCGAGCGTCTCGTTCTGAAATCAGCTGCAACCTCGCCGTTACCGTTCCGCGTGAATAAGCCGTTCACATCGCGCGGTAATCGCCGCTGCTGGCAGTCGAGAATTACCTCAGGTGAACACCCGAACCGCTGTGTCGCGCGGCTACCGCAGGGGCGAGCCATCGCTTCTCATTATCGGTAGATCGATTCCGAGTGAAGAGCGGAGATTGGCAGCTGCAGTATGGCTGATTCGTTCGTTTGAACTCTGGTCACCGTTCGAGCAGTCTATTTGCGAAAGTGGCCACTAATAGCGGCCTTGTAAGACGGCCGTGATTGCTGCAAATTACACGTCGGATGCGTCCAGAAAGATTCGAACTGTACCCCAACCGACGGCAGAATTTATCGAGTGTTCTGATTCACGTTGCCTCTGTTAATTGCAAATTCCTCGAAATCACTTGGGAACGGAATATGAAATCAATCGAATATCCTCCTCCCGATGAAATACAAGCGTTTATCCGGATTTGCCGATCTAGCATGCACGAGGCGACGAAGAAAAATAAATGGCTGGTCTCCGTCACCGAAGTGGTTGAAGCCCTGTCGATCTGCGGTGACCGAACTGCCGGATCGAGTCACGTCCACCGACACCAGCCTTCGGTTCTACGGTTTTCCTGTCCCCGCTTGTTGTTACACGAACCGATGGCGAACGATTATCGAAGTCGCCGCAGGCTGGTCGGCGTAATTAGTTTCGTAACGCGATAGATTATTTCCCGTTGCTATCGTTCGGTATCCATCGATACGCCAGCGAACGATAGTCGTCAAGTGCAATAAAGTTCGCGCATGCAAATCGATCTATCGACGGGGTAGGGTGGACTCCCACGGGGATGAAAAAAAATTCATCCCTCTCTCATCGAAGTTTAGAATAACGCGGCGTTATTATGAAACAGCGTGAAAGCTTTATGAGCCTCCGGGTTCCTATAAACGCTACCCTATTAGTTTAGAGCTATTCTGTTTCCCGTCGCCACCCCTTCTCAGCCTGTTCCTTTGTGTCTCCGTTGGAAAAAACAGAGGAGCGACGAAGTCCGCGCCGCTTTTATTAAATTTCCACGGCGAAGATCAACTCGCAAAGCTGATCGTGCGATAAAAAAATAACACTCCCCCGTTTCGTGTTGATATCGTGGCGGATAGAAAAACAAAAATGATTGAAATTCAACGCGTGCTCTAAAGTAAAAAAAAAAAATAAAAAAATAAAAAAAGTGTGTCCCTTAAAAAAAAGCGAGGGAATTGAAAGGCATTCGAGGTAATTAACGCGACAATAATGAAATCCCGGCACCCAATAACGCCGAATTATTATTCGATCAACGTTACAGCGCAATTACCCTTGCCAATATCCAATTAACTCGGAACAATAAGGGGTTGAACGCGACTCGCGTTTGACTCCGCGGCGGGTTCGGCCATGGAAGAGCTATCGCTGCGTGAAATAAGCGAATTCACGAATGAAAAGGACGAAGAAAAGCCTCGTCAGTAGCAAGTCCAAGCGGTTCCCTTCCGGGATTTATGATTGCCCTACCCCGGCTGTATGATGCTCTACGTGACCAGGATTTCCGATGGCCCTGTGTGTAATAGCAAAAACCACCCCCTGCGTCCACTAGCTGCCCTTTCTCTCCTTCTCTCCTCCTGCCTTTCCATCCCGCGTGAGAAACCGACAGAAGAGCCATTTCGTGTCGTCGCTGGTCCGTATACCAGTCGCGAGAGGCATCGTGGTTTATTCTCGATGCCAGGTATCATGGTAAATACCTTGTGAGTAATAAACCGCTGGAAACATCAGGAGTTTCGAAGAACACGATAGATCAAAGAGGCGAATGTATGCCACGTACGATTCGAGATTATAGAATTTGAGGGATGGAGAGGGCTGCGTTGAATAATGCACTCACAATTGTCACCTGGAAAGAAGGCGTCGCGAAGTTCAAGGGTTCGCGAGAGAGGTGACTGGAAACGAAATTCGAGTTCCCGTACTTTCCCAAGGCGACGAGGAACAGAGGTGAACTGCCAACAGCTCTAACCCGCTTTCGAAGACTTATAACTGCACCCTCGTACCAATTTCGTGCTACAATCGCGACTATTGACTAGCTCCATCAGCTCGTGGTGTTCGCCAGGCGAGCGTAAAAATGTGAGCCGATTACTACACCTGACTGTGAACGTTCTTGCTGTAATTTCGGATATTCGTCCATCGATTTCGATTCGAACGAAGGCAAGTGAGGCGCTAGAGTCGCGAGATCGCGTAGGACGGAGCAACATCCAGACGATGTGTCCGTGATAATACAGGGCCGGCTAATAATTCGAGTAATGCCGGGTCCGATAAGTGAACCGGACGGAAATACGAGAGGTGCGCGCGCCCTGGTTGGGCCGCATCCGTTTGGACCACGTTGCGCATGGTGCGGACCAGATAGCCGGAAACTATTTCATGGCTAATGGCAGAGTTATGCACTTACGAATCATAAATTCCGCAATGGAGCGCATCTGCGCAGCTCCTGGCTGCCTAACTATCCGCCTGCCCTGCGATCTGATCAATTTCCCGCCGTTTCCACAACCTTCCGGCTGATTGGCCACCCCCCAGAACTCGTCATCGATCCCGCGCTGCCTTTATTAAGATTCCTGGTTGTTTTCTGGAAATTCGTACGAGTTTCAATGACGAAATAATTTTCTCCACGATTTTGAAGAACACATGCATATAGCCCAACTAATGCTACTCGTATTTTGTGATTTAGATGGTGAATCGAATTGGAAGCACGAGGTGCAAAGATCCGTTTGTAATTCCGCACGAGCTCGTGATGGTAAGTCGAGAAAGTTTTTTAACAATCGCGCGGTACGTTACCACCCCCGTCTGTTTAAATATTCCGCGGGGAAGTTGCACTGTCCGGCCGGGACATAAAAATCTGCTCGAACGACGTGTACCAGATACAGGGGTTCCTTTCTACATTAATCTCCGCGGTGTCATCTCCCTTTAGAATTACGGCGTACGGGCCGACTTCGTTTCCATATTTTTATTTTCTTAATTTAAGCGGACTGGCGGCCACGGAGCTTTCTTATTAGATATATGGTAATTCCGTAGCCCCGTAGCGACAAGATTTATTCAACGTGGCCCACGTTGCTGTCTAAACGGGAATTAGGAGATGTCGCGAAGGAGCGTCACCAGAAACCGTACGAAACCTCCCAGGCTAGGTACGATCGTAATTGCGAGAGCAACTTCGACGCGCGTTCATATTTCCCGTTCGCTTCGTAAATTACGTTACGGCAACGGGAATTACGTACGATGCTCGACGGGATGGTACAAAAGCCAAAGTGGCTTCGTTGCTTGTTCGATGCTGGCTCGATAATGGAGGCAGAGTCGCGGAAAAAGGGAACCTGAGGCTGGCACGGGGCTAAATCACACGGGGACGCGCCGTTCGACTAATCGTCGGGATAAACAGAACAAATTGCAGCAACCACCGTGTCGCGAACCGCCTAATTGTACTCGCACACTGCGACTGCGGTTCGTCGCACGCTTCAGTGAAAACGATCGCTTATAAAACACCACTAACGAGTGAATTTAAAGATAAAAGATCAAGAAAACGCGTCGGGAAACGTACCTTGCGTAGTCTCGAATTCACGAACCAAGGAGAACGAGAAGGAAAGAACGTTTCGAGGAATACCCTCGACGTTGAATCGCGTCGAGTCCGCGATGAAAAGTGAGAAAACGTATCCCAAGCTGGACGGCAGCGAGGTCCACGAGATGAAAATTGAAATTCCTCCGAAACGATGGCCCCTCGCGCGCGTCTGACCAGCGAACTTCCTCTACCGCTCGCTTACGAAAGATCGCTCTAACGAGCTCTCACCGGCTACAGTATCTGGCTCCTATTCTTGCGAGAAGTTTCCGCGTTCAAGGAACGAGCAAACGTAAAAGAGCTAACGCGTTCGTTTTTATTGGCAACGAGTCGAGTTTCAGTGCGGAGCAACGCGAGACTGCCGCAAAAGTTTCACTCTTCGGCCGCTGCCTTGGAATTATCGGGGTTGCGGAGGAGAGGGTGGGCATTCTGACCGAGAGATTTATGATATCCGATGTCCGCGAGGGGACGAAACGGGGGCTGGGACAGAGCGCGCGAATAATACTGGAGAGATTGGAAACAATTTCTGAATTACTTGTACGAGGAGATTAGAAAGTTTTATATTTACAAGGGGGATGAAAACGATCGCCTCACCGCGTGACCCGTGATAATTTACCGGCGTGCCGCGGTTATAATATATCACGTGGCACTGATATACGGGGAAACGAGGAGCGGGGAAGGGCTATTCATCGCGGAAAGGGTGAAAATTGGAACGCACAGCTCGATGGCTCGCCGGTGGTTCGCGGTGGCTCTAATTCCTTTTCAAAAAGAGCCGGCCCGTCGGAAAGGAAAACAGCGAACGGAAAAAGGAGGAAGAATAAACAAAAATGTTGGAATGAAACTTCAGTTGTAATTCATTCCCGGCCGCGATGCGATTTAATTAAAATTGCGGCCCGGCCGGAATAAAGGGGAACGAAAGGGTAGGGGGGAAAAAAATGCGGCGGCCGCGAGCATGAAGCGCGCTCGCCTCCTCAATGAACTCGGCTCGCCCCGTTTCGTTCCTACCCCCGCGCTACCCCAGCCTCCTATTCTCCGTTCTCCGTGAAATTTTGTAAAAACACACGGCCCGCTTGTAATCGTGTTTTCTAACCTAATTCGAATTTAATTCAAAGCCAACCTAAACCCACTACGCGGGAGAAATCCACGCGTTGATTCTAATTTAGACGACGGGCTCTCCAACGTGCTGGAGTCTAGGCACCCTCAATTTTATCCGGGTTAAATCTAACTCCGGTCTAGCCCCGGTTCTCTCTGTGGAGAAAGAAAAACGAAGAACCTGGAGTTAGAGGGGCTCGAAGATGCAAACGGGGGACCCCGGCGTCAGGTGCGCGAAACTCGAAACGGTGGATTAAAGCGACAGGGATGAGGGGCGGATAGGGGCGGGCGTCGAGGGGGAAATGTCTGGCGCGGAGGATGCAACAACGATTGGCCGTGGCTGTCTTTGCGACGGGACAATCATTTCCACGGGGTCTGTTTCTTTTGATTGAACCAGCTCGAGCGTGTTAATTGCTTTCGTGCCATCCTCTCGCTTTATTCCGATCCCCAGCTTTGAACAGTATCCAGCGCAGGCCGCTTTGTTCATATCCCTTTTATTTTATTCCCGTCGCAGCCAAATCGGACGCATGTAAAATCGATCAAAGGAGCCTCGAGCCCGGCGTTGTACTTCCCTCGTCGCGTTCTTGTTTACCAAAAAAATTCAGCATAATATTTGAGAGGCATTTACGGATTAAATGGGAATTGATTAAATTGTAGACGAGAGACCCGGGGCGTTCTCGATGGAATTTGCATGATTCCCAACGGCGGGTTGCGCATTCTGGACTCGCAAGAAGGTCCTCCGGTTCGCGCAATTTGCCGCAGATAAAAGCTGAAGTCGGGACGGAACACCTCACGTACGTTCCGACCGCATGATTTATCGTGCAGCAGGTATTCGTGGAATCGCGGTAACGCGCTATGTTGGTTCGCTCCTCCAATGGACAGAATTGCAGTGTTTGCGGCACCTGCACTTTAAGGGCTTCCAAATGCACCGCTGGACACTTCCTGTCTCATTTCGAACCGCGAAATAACTTCAACGCGATACTCCATCGAATTCATTCCGGGCGAGGGAACGAACGAGAGAGCGTAACGGTGGAATTTTAACCGAATCGTGACGGACCCGGCGATTTTTTGATTCCCAAGCGAGATTCGAGCGAACGTAAGACAAAAATAATGGATGGCAGGCAGACAATCCAACAGTGGCGTGGTCGAGCGCGTCGCGTCAGAACGTCCGTGTCAAAATATGGGTCGCAGCAGTGCAATCAGCAACGAACGAGCCTTTTCGTTTTGGCGGATGGACCGGCTGGCTTGGCCAAGGGGGTGTGTTCGCAGCAGAAAGGTCAGGGATGGGATGGGGGCGGGTTCGCGCGATGGGAACACCGACATCGGTGGACAAGTTCTCGTTTTTCCATCGACTGCGAAGCGAAACGTCGCCGTTCGATGGGAAAACAGCGACGCACGCTACGAGATTTTTCATTTTTCCTGCCCGATTGTTCGTGCTTCATCTTTTCTTTCGCAGTCTTGTTCGGCTAGAGACAGAACAGTTCCATTGTTGTTTCAACAAATTATGCCATCCTGTATCGTTGATTGCGCCACTTGAGTTTTCAGAAATTTCGAAAAAAATAAAAATCAAGCGCGCACGAAACGGAATGGCAAGGGTCAAAAGCGAAGAGTTCGAAACAAGCGGAACCGGAAAGGTAAGAAACAATAGCGCGCATTCTCGCCTTGCGAGTTGGGAAATGGAATTCGTATCGAAGCGGACAAACCGGTCAAAACGCGATTTCATAGTCCATCAAAACTCGATCTGGCCCGTGGCGGCGGCTAGTACCGTAAATTTTGAAATCCCGGACCGAAACCCGCTGGCACCGTGTTTTCCATGCACGCACGCACACGCGCAAAGTCAGTCGATACGTTTCACCCGCTTTCCTCCGCCTTTGCCCTCGCTCCTTGCCCCCGCGTCACCGCTGGGTTGCCTTCGGCTACCTGATTCCATTTTTCGCCGCTCCAAGTGCCATCGATTCTTTCTTCGCTCAAATTTTTATCGTCGTATCCGCGGCCAGTTTCCGGGGTGTTTCGCAAAAATATACGTTTCCACGGTTGGATTAATTTTCCACGATTCCTCAGAGAATTATAAACCTGCAGCGGCTGAAATAAGTGCTCGAACGTTGCCAACTGTTGACTTTTACTGAAAATATCATCTCCAGAACGCGGGAGAAGATATTAGCAATAAAAATCTGAAATTCGCGTCGGACGAAGTAATTTTATCAGCCGGTTTATCATCTCATGAATTAATTCCTTCTATTTCATTTTACCTCCTAGGAGGGCGATTTTATCCGATGGGAAACCCGATAGAAATATAATAACGGAAGGTTGGGAGGGGCAGATCTACGAACGATTGGCAAGAATAAAAAATTAATTTAAAAAATGTTCAATCTCTAACAGAGAAAGGGTGGGTGTTCTAATTTCGTGTTCCCATTTATCGAACACTCCCGCATAATGACCCTCCTCGTTCCCCGGGAATTTAGTTTACGACGGTAGGCGACTCTTTTCATTCCCCTATCCACCGTCTGGCTGAGCGTTATGCCTTTATATTTAGAAGGGCGCATAATAAATTCCGGTGGTTGCTGCTGGAAAAACGGATCGAGTTTGTCGCCGTTTCTAGACGAACTCGCGTCGCGATTCTGCGAGATATAAAAGCCGGAGGGAGGCCTGTAAAATTTCCATCTCGAAGGCGATTCAGAAACGCGGACGTTAAATGTCTCTAGGCGTGACTCGGTTGTCTTCAAAGTGTCGAGACTTCAATCGTCGCTTGCATTCACACGGAAATTAAATAAGAGCCCTCGGAAAGTATCAGAGGCCCTTTAAAGATCGAGAATGAAATCGCGCGGCGCGTTGCGCGCTGTCGTGCGAAATTAATGTCCACCTTCTCGTTGTCTAATAGCGGAGAAGCCTCGAAAAATGCGTGGACGCTGTAACAGGGCGGGGACGATACGTCGACGCGGAATGCCGACGTTTTGCTCGAGCGCCCCCGTCGGGAATTCTGAAATTCTGCATTACCATGTATATTGAGTTTCTCGATACGCGACGATTTCAACAATATTTCATCGAACATCCACTGATTCGACGATTCTACGCGCGTGCGAGCGTACGCGACGTATTCGAGCCATGGAAAATTAGACGAGAGTTTCCAATTTTTTACCTCGTTCCCGCCTAATTGCTCGATTTTACCGCGACGCGTTGCCCTGCTCGATCCCGCCGCTTTTCAAATCCTCGTATTCCCCGTGATGACGCGTATCGACGTAGAATTGCGCTTGGTGGCTCTGAAATAAAAAAAGGACAAACTTCTCTCGTCGTCGACGACGATTCGAATAAAAGAATAAAAGAATAAAAGGGAGAAAGATACATCGCCGCCATTAAACATTAAAAGCAACAGGGACGCGAAGGCTGCGGTCTCGTCGGCTGGAGAACGCGGGGGGAGGGTACAAAAGCACTCTCGAACGCGATCGAACGGAAAGTTTGTTCGTCGATGCCCAGGCTGGGGATCCTCGAAATCAAGGAACCAAGACACGCGACCAATACGCGCGTTCGTGATTTAATGCCCGGGAACTAATCCCGAATCAGTGAGATTCCAGCGACGCGGCGAGATCTCACGCCGGACGGCGATAAAGCAGAGGCTACTTAATCCGGCGAGGTACACGAGATTTATGGGTCAAGGATCGGTGGAATCGCCAGGGGCTGCGTTTCGAACAGTATCCTTGAGCTTAATCGGACGCGTTACGACGCCCACGTAAGGACAGAAGCGTAACTGTTACCGTGTCCACTGTCATCGAGACCTTTAATATTATGCTGATTTACGAATGTGTAACTTCGCGTGTCCATCCACAGTAATACCAGTTCGCCTTTCGAACAGAACAGAATCGTTGGCATGGGAAAGCCCTTTACTAGCGAAGATGAAAGGAACTGTACGATTTTAAAAAATATTAGATCATTTTTGTGGCCTCAGACGCGAAGCTCCACCGTCGAACGATTGATCTTCGAACATAACTTCGCGAGCGGGACGGGGGAGGACAAGGAATTTGCAAGAATTTTCATTTAGATCGAGTGCTAACTCTTTCCGCGCGGCGGATCAAACGAGAGAGGCAATTCCTTTGGGGTGAGAAAATCCCAGGCAGGGCGGCACACTTTCATCCCGCGGAAGACGTATTACTTAAAATCTTGGTGGTCGAACGGTCCCCGGGATCGATAAGGTCGAAAGCTGCGCCGGGTGGAGAAATCCTCGAGGCTGCACACGTCTGACCGGGGACGTGGCGAAGGCCGCTGCCCGCGAAGGGGACGCTCCCTCCTCGCTCCGCAACGCCCCTGCATTTTCGCCAGCTGACAACCGTTTCCGTTCCCGCGGTACCTCGCGGACCATCGAGCCCTCCGTTAAAACGTGTAACCCATCGGTGTATTCGCTGGTACGGCCGTGGCGTCGACCGGTGATGGATGAACGGCGAACCGCCAAAAGCACCGCGCAGCCACGCGAAAACTTCGAGGACCGTTCAGATAAGGGGCCGAGAAAAAGGAGCACGGCACTTCCGCAGGAACGTGAGCGACTTCTTCCATCGGCGCCGACCACTTCTTGCGAACGACACTTTGTTCAGGGGATCGATCTTCCATTAACTTCGTCTCCGCGGATTCTAATTAATTACGGCTCTACGAACGAGAATTTCGAGCATCCGCGATGCTCGTGACGCGTGTACGGTACACGGTACATCGAGTCTAGCAGGATCCTCTGAAGATAGGTGAACATCGAGCAAGATGAAGAACGCGAGCGTCGAGGGAAGTTGTTCCATCTCGATCATGCTCAGGCTGTTCGATCTCAGCTACAGAGGGGTGCGAAATGGCTAGGACGTGGGGACGGGTTGGGCGGTGCCCGTGGAGCATCGGGAAAGGAAAAAAACGGGAGCGTCGAGGTGGCGTTCGAACGGGCGCACACGCGTTGTCTGCGCGGCCTGTCCATTATTTACGTGGGTCGCAGCCGGCTGGAATTGTCATTGTCTGAAAATGTGTTTACGCGCCCGTGAAATACAGCCGAGATTCGGTCCAGCGATGCTCGCCTTCATTTTTCCAGCGCGCGTCAGTGTTTCACGCTTAGTCTGAACCGTGGACGGGTAAGGGAGGACGGAGGATTCCTTCCCTCCCGTCTCTTCCACGGTAAGACGGCTGGATCTCGAGGACCGTTTTTCATCGCGTGTCTTTCCGCTTTAACGTGGATTACCCTTGCACTCGTTTTCGCTCGAACGAACGGCCGTGAATCGTCGACACGGGCAATTTACCGCGTAAACAGTTCCATTCCCTCTCTGTCGGGGCTGCAGTCGAGCTCTTTGAACGACTGTCAACGATGGACTAATCGCGTAGCACCGCGAAAGAGTTCGAGTTCTTGCGATCACTAGGAAATTTCGCAGGCGAATTTTCGCGACGCTTCTCGACCAAGCTGTTTCTGGCGAACGTGGCGTAGCGTTGCGAGGACACACGGGTGTCGTTGGAGGGCTGAGAGAATTATGGCGAGCAATCCGCGGCGTGAAAATAAGTAATATATTTGGTCGGTTCCTGCGGTGGGAATAATCGGCTGTCGGCTGTCTCCACGCAGAAAGGAGAACCGCGGGATACGCGGCGAGCGCGGCCCTCGTCACCGTGGATACCGGAGATTAATGAATCGAAAAAACGGTTTTAGCATCGCCTCCGACTAAGGAACGTCTATACGAGCGCGCTAAAAAATGCCCAGACGTTACTTTCAACGGGTGGTACCTACGCCGGGTACCCGCGAGGCTTTTCGAAATTTATTGGCCGTGCTAAACGCGGCGATAAATCACGTTACGCGACGCATTCCTACGTAGACGATTGTTGCGGTTCATACAGCGGGAACGAGATCCCAGCACCCTTTCCCCGTCCCTACAGCTTTATCGACAAAGAAATCAATCGCGTGATTCTTGAATTTTCCGCCACGAGGACCGTCGCGCTGTTGCTCCGGCTAATTTAGAGCGCAGCCAATTAATTTGCGTTATTAATGGAAGCTCGGTTGGGCACCAGCCTGCAGTTATTCCGCGTATCGATGCTGATAAATTTACAATTATTCCGCTCTATTGCACGATATGCTCGCTAAATTGAATCGGTACCAAAAACATTGTAAGAACGCGTCTCTAGCGATTAATCCATCGGTGCTCCGCGTCCGTTGCCCGACAAAGGTTCCAAGGATTTCCCCGGGGATATTTCGTTACGTTGGACGTCTGAAATGGTACATAATACTCGTTGAAGCATCTCCTCGAGGATGAGGCGTCGTTCTGAGCACTCTCCCGTCTGCGAGAGCATCGACGAAGGGAGAAAGAACGTGGCTGGGGGACGAACCGCTGAAGGGAACAGGAATTCCCGCGTGACTCGTTGCTGGTCACGACTCGGGCTCGTGATGGAGCTACAAGGCTGAGGAGTTAGCCACCCACCTTCCATTGGGTCTTGTTCCGCTCTCTTCGCTTCTGCGACTCCATTTTTGGAAACATTCGAGGACGAGCCTTTTTATCGTAATGTCTTGGGGGCTGAAACCGAAGAGAGATTTGAAGAGCGCAGACAAGATCTTTGAGACGGACCATCGAGACTCCTCTTCGCGTCTGTTTTCTTCTCGCGTTTGCTTGCACACTCCCTGGTTCTTCAAACGTGATATTTCCTGGTCTTGTTGATCCTAAGAATGCACGGTCATGGAGTATATAAGGCTCGCGAGCAATTTACATATACAGGAGGCGCCCCGAACGAGGGAGGACTTGGCCGACTCTGGACCTGTCGCGTCCCGTTCAATTAAGGGAAAAAGTTTGCTCGCGTGTGACGAAGTCCAAAGCGGAGGGGGGGTGTACCTGCAGCAGCGAGTCGTTTCAGCATTCTTCTTTCTGCATATTGCACGCCGTGAATCACAAAAGACCGGGAAACGCAATAAACCTCCCTTGCCCGGACGGGATATCTCGCAGATGGGAAACGAGATACAACTGAACGAGGTTACACGTCAAAGCGGGCAAAGTTGTACAAAGTTTCATATATCCCAAAGCCCTGTCTGCGCGTCGTTTCTCCTCGCCAATTACTCGCAGGCGGTTCGCTCCCCCCTCCGCGAAATCTGCTAATTTACGAAGAAAGCGTCCGGGGTGACAAAATGGCGATCGAGTTCTTCGCGGCTGTCCTCGTAATCGGGCTCGCGAACGATCCTCGAGAATTACTGTCACGCTTATCGAACAAAAACTCGACGCTCGCTGGAATCGCCAGGTGAGGGCTGCGCACAGAGTCCAAAACTCTTGGAGAACCGAAAGGAATTGTCTGAGCGACGCGATCGTTTCGTCCGCGCGGCAGAAAGAAGGAGCAACGCGTTCTGGAAGGGAAGCAATTATGTCAGCGGAAGGTCCTGCGTTGGCAACTTTCGTCAATCGTGCAATTATCGGGCTGTCCGTTCGAATTGGAGTTTCTTTCATTGTCAGTGGCAATTCGATGCGACGTCTGTGCGATAAGACGAGAGCCTCCACTGACGGGGAACTAAACGACCCGGATAAAGCCTCCCTTTTTCTCCTCGCGCTGGGTCCTCGCGTCAAGAACGACGGAGGACTATCGCAGAATCAACTTGATCTTGGCGAACGTTCGCGTCTATAGTCTTCGCAATATGAAAACACGATCGTCGATTACATTCGAGCCGCTGTCGAGGATCCAATTGTCGATTAGAGAAAGGCTTTCCCGTTCCCCTCAAGGACTATGGAAACGAAACTCCGCGAACGGTTTTTAATCGCAATTTTTTCCGCGGCACGTCGAAATCGATATTGTTCTGAACGAAAGCTCTCTCTCTCAGGAAGGTTCCCGGCGTTTATTTTCAATTTATAGTTATTCTCCATTGAAACACGACCCATCTCCCGTTCCGCTGTCTTTGTTTCATCGAACGGCTCGGAATTCCGTGCTCGGGAACGTCCGAAAAGTTCTCTCGCTCGTTCAATTTTCATTATCGAAGGAAAATATTCGCTCGTTTCGGAACGACCGCACCCGCGTACCGCGTGCCCGTGTCCATTAACTTCAGGCGGAAATAATCTACGCGAGGCGAGCGAATCGCTGGAAACGGTGGGGACGATAACATTCGAAGGACCCGGGGTTCCCTGGGAGAACGAAACTTCTCAGATTTCGCGATCGTGTAATGGGAAGCTATTCCGTTGCTCGTGGCCGAGGCAAAAGTGTGGCCTGTTAAATAATGCCGCGGTGGCGGGAAAGTTACGCCCCCTCTTTTCCCACCCCGCGAACTTTCCTAACGAATAGAAATTCCGGTCACAATTTCGATAGCGGCGCTCTTTTAATTATTACGTCAGAATTTGTTGGTACCCGAGGGCGAGACGGTGGCCGGTGGTTTGATAGTCGAACTCTGTCGACTTGGCCCCGCGCTGATCTGCCGGCTAATCTCGTTTAGAAACTCGCCTCGACATTTTATACGAACCTTCTACCCGACAAGGTATAACGAGATTACGATATCCAATTACTTCACCAGCGACGACGACGACGACGACGGGTGGTGGCGGCTACAAAATTTCACGTCCTCCGTCCGGTTGGACCAGGCACGGAGAGGGGCTCGATAAGTACCCAGCGGCTGGTGGAATTGAAAAATTACGCGATCAGGTTGAGCGATCCGAACGCGACGAGGTGAAACGTCAAGTCGAAAAAGTATAAATCGTTCGCGAAAAAACTGAGGCTCGTCCTCCGTGACCCGATTACTTGGGAAAGTAAAACCAACCCCCTCGATCCGTGCGCCGCACCGACTACCGTTCGCGGAGATATTTAAAAATACCACGAGCAGCGGGAAAAAGTCGACGGACCGAGGAAGGCAAAGAAATAGGTCGGACAAGACCAGTGGTCGGTTCATTCGGAACCGGCGAGACAAATTGCACAACTGGCGTCACTTCAAAGCAATCCGTCAAGCTGGTGCCCATAAAAGTCAGCGTGTAATTTCCAACGATTTCCACCGGTCGGTTTCGCAACGAAGTTCGCGAGAATCGTAGCCGGCGAGATACGATCGTCCATCGTCTGGAAAAGAAACGGGGCAGCAGCTCCTCGACGCTATCAAGAGGCTGTGCTCGCGCGATAAGAATGCGAGTAGAAACGCAGGGGGCCCGTGGATCGTCGCTGAAACGTTTCTTCTATAAGGAAGCGGCTGGATATATACCGCTACGGGGTTTTTGCACGATTTCACCGTAATATGCGCGGCGGCAACAGTCGCCGATTAATCACCGGATGACACTGGTTGTCGTCGAGCGCCGTGTCTTCGCCCGTTATGGAAGGCTGAATTTACGGGTCGGGGGTTTTTCGCCGACAGAGGGAACGAGTCCGCGAGGAATCCCGTTGGAACGGCGCGCCAAAGAAGGCGAGGTGAAAGTGAAGGGAGATATGGAGGAAGGAAGAAAAAAATGCGGGGGGAAAAAAGAGGCAACCGGACGGCACGGTGCGCCGCTATTGGTCAGTCTTGGTTATTTGTGCCAGCGGGTCGCGTAGCTTGTGAAACAATGCGATGAATCACCGGGACCCGCCGCGCTATCGATTCTCCGTGCACGGTCGCTTTCGCGACTTCTTCGCCGCGTGTTCCTCTCGAACGGACCCCCTCGGTCCGTTGGATCGGTAGAGGGATCGAAAAGGAATCTCACCGCGGTGGAATTCCATCGCTAAACGCACCAGCGAGACACCTCATCGATACCTAATCGAGGGTACTCGCAGACCGTCTACGGACCCGTTCGACGACAAAGGGACGAGCGCGAAGAATGGCCCCGGCCATACGGGGGTGGAAGCGTGAAGCGAAATGAACGGAGCGACAAAAGAACTTCGAACCGAGGCGGGAGAGGAGTCAACGAGGTGTACACAGGTCGTTCTCCAAGTAAATTCAAGTTTAAAGTTGGCCGGGTACGCGTGGTAAAAGAAAAGGGTCTCGAGTTGAGGGGACGACTCGAGTTTCATGCGAGTTCGAGCATGGTGGACCACATTTTTCTAACTTAATTATCGGGAACGAGCGCGGGAGAAGAGTCGCCGTAGGAAGTTTGCCCTATCAAGAGGGCGTCGAAAAGTTTTGCGGTCCGGTCCGCGCCTCTCGTGTCCCCCTACGCTTCTCTCTCCGCCTCTCTGTTTGCCCATCTCGGTCACTTTCCCGTCGCTTCTCTTCTCCATTAGCCGCGACCCGCCTTGAATCGCGAGCACATCGAGTTACAACGCGATATCCCGAGGTCGCGACGGAACCTCGATAACATGGCCGCCGCGAAGACCATGTCGTTTCGTTGCGCGAGCAACCCCTCGTCCCGCGGTTACCTTGTTGTTCATTCTAGACGGGAACGATCGACTCCAACGTTCCGGACCAACGTACCGGCGGGCTCGTTCGTTAGCCCGGCGAATTACGAGCGCTCGTATGGACGGTGTCCCGCTTCGACCAAGTTTCGCAGGCCTTTTATTTTCCAGCCGGGACCGTAATTGTCCCGTGTGTGATTGCAGTTTCGAAAGTTGCCAACTCGAAAGCGCTGTCGCGTATGTCTTGGACGCGAAACTACCGCTGTCGCGGTAAAAGGTACCATCGATGGGGCCCCCGTTGCTTTCAGAACTCGGTGTAGACAGAAAACATTGCAGCCGTGTCACTTTGATTGCCTCTAGCTGCTGGTGCATCGATTCTTTCGTTCTATCGTTTCTTTCTCTTTTCTCTCGATCGCAAAATAGGCTCCCTCCGAGCCCCGCGTGAACGAGAAACCGGTCGATCATTTATAAACGCCAGGATCCGGCCCCGATCCCCTCGATTACTCTCTCAACGGCTCCAGACGTGTCTGACGCTCGTAAATTGCGAACGGCTCCCCTTGTAAACCCCGCGTTCGAGCTAATATACGCGGCTCTCGTCGCGATTCCTTTCACGCGAGCGCCGCCCGTCAGCTCGTGTTTGCCCACAGGTAGAAAGCGTCAGGTCCCCGCGACAACCGTTTCAAGGAACTTTCAGCCCCGTCCGCGGCTCGTCTGACAAGGGTTCGTCCTGCGGGGAATTCGCTCGCGGGAAGACGCGCGTTCGAAACGGGGACATAAATCCGTGGAAACGGTCGCGGCCAGCCGGGCCCCGCTGACGTATTGTATAATCGAGATCGAGATTTTATACACGACTCGAGTGCACCCCAAGACGAGAGGATCCCTCGTCACGGGGGATGGCGAACAGTTTCCGCCCGTGGACCGGTGTTCCCGGGGTGTCTGATGTTTGATAAATTTATTTCAACTCCTCGCGGAAGAGGCTCCGAATGGTTCTTGCGATTTCAAAATGGGCAAAGTGTTTGGACCTTGGGGTAACGCTGCTCAGGAATGGTTGCGATTTATGATCTCCATCGAGGGTGATATTTTTAGTTCCCTTCGCGGTTGTTGCCCGTGCGAGTTTTATTCGACGACTGCGTGCCTTGAAAATTATACACGTAGGCTACGCGTCAATCGATCTAGGAATGTTTTTCATTGGACAAGTTACTCTTTCTGTTGCACGTTGGGGATAACATACAGGCTTAGAGCTCGTCCCGTAAGGGTAGACGAGGGACTGGGTGTCGGATTAGCTGTCCGATTCCGTGAAGAGATTGCTCTTTCCAGTCAGGTGGCGAGGAGAAGCTCGAGATCGATCAGCTTCTCCGTTCGAATACGTATAAATCATTAAGCGTCCTAACAGCGAGGCACGTGAATGATCAAAACGAGAAAATTTGAAACAAACGCGATAGCATAGCCTTTCTCGACGTATTCCTAGACCGTAAAGCGGTTCAATCGGCCTGGCATATTTTCGATTCGACGCGAAACTGGCTGTCGATCGTCGTTTCCGCTTGGCCACGGTCGTATCGCAACCGAGGACAATAAGAAGGGACCCGTCGGGAATTTATTCCCGACGAATTCTGGTGTCGTAAAGTCGGGCATAAATAAAAACATGAATAAATGCATCAAACTCCCCCGTTCACCTCGATCGGTACCCGTGCTCGGCCAACCGGAGGGTCCAAGGCGGGGATCGCATTAAAATTCAAATATAATCCTGCTGAAAGCGAAACTCGCATGACTGCGATCCGACGACCGCGCAACAGCTACGGTTGTTATTGAAAATAAGACCGTCTCGAAGGTTCGTTGCGAAGGGTCCCGGAGTAAAGGGTGGAGAATCGCCGAGTACCCAATTTAAGTAACAATTCGACTTCGCGATCGAAGTTCCTTTTAGAGTGTAAAGAACTAGCTGACATTCTCGTGTATAAAAGTATTTCTAAGAACATTTTTCGCAGCCACTGTACAATTGCGTTCTATGTTCGGTAATTCAATAAGACGATTACGATACTCGTTTGAGGTAAGATTCTAGTGTCGGGAACAGTATTGGGACCCGTATTAGCGACTCAATTTGCGACGTTCTCCAATTTCCATTTCTGTCGCGGTAAATCTTCCGCCACCCCTTTTCGGGGTGGTCGGTTCAACGATTCCGACGGTACAAATGTGAAATTTATGGCGTCCAGCATCGTCGAATGGGCGATCTTTAAGAGGATCGTGCGCGAAAAGTAAATCACTGAGAGAGAAAGAGAAAGAGAGAGAGACAGTTCCTCCGAATGTTTCACCCCCTCGCCCTGTATCGGTGCGATAAGAAGTTTCATAGCGACTCCTCCCTTTGTTCACCGGAATCGATGAACTTGTCTGGCCCGTGTGTATAACTCATTCACTTTTCCATCTTTGGAAAGCCAATTTCGTTCGATCGTCCCGCGGGAGGAGCCGCTGTCCCGAGATATCTGGCTCGCTGGAAGGCTCGTGGTGAATCCAGCCGGGTAAAAAACGTCTGAAAACTTGAGGGACGATTTTCGATAATTTTCCATGAACCGTTATCGATGTATAAACTCACGACGCGATGATAACCGAGCAAAACGTGGCTCTCTGTTTCTTAAATCACGGAAGCAGAGCTCATACGGCTGACGCGAGGCTCGCACATGATCGAAGCCCGCGGTAGCAACGATCCGAAAGCAGGCTATCGATTATTGGTTCAAAAGTACCGCAAGCCGGCCATTAATCTCCCTGATCCGGGCGATTCTCTTTCCGGAACTACCGCGTTACTTCGCCGGAGGATCACCGATAGCTTTGTACGAGCTTCACTCTCGCCGTATCCTATCCGCTCGCTGTACGACCGCCTCTATAGAATTCCGCAATTATCTTAATCCGAAAACTTGCGAAGAAACCGCGAATCCGCTCGCGTTGGTTCAGCGTCGCGCGTGTTCCCGTCGTCGTGTTATCTTCGATGGGAAGACGCGTCTACCCAGAGCTGCACGGATTTCTCTCCAGAAATCCGAGCAACCTGTCAGGAACGTCGGGCATAACGCGGGGCGTGTTTCCGCCAGGTATAACGTGTATTTGTTCGGGGCGCAGGTAAATGAACCGACGTGGAACCGACGTGACTGGGAGATCCGATCGATCCCGTCGCTACGCGCCTCGCGGGCATGTTCGCTCGTAATGAACCGCGCATATACTTGAAAAATATGAACGCACGCGGATCGCGATGATCCCGGACGAGCCGCGGAAAAGTTGCCAACATCGGTCATCGTTTCGCTGTTCGATGTTGGGCGTGAACGAGGAGGAGCATCGACGTGTTCGATCGGGGTTGGAAAAAAATTGCGCAGAAAATTCGACGACAGACAGCAGCTCGCCAATCGAATCTAGGTTAATCTGCATATAATTTAAACTGTCAGACGAAGAGAGAGGCAGGGGGAACGAAACGTGACGAGACGATCGATGGCGGCCGGATCCATTCATCATCTCGAGTGAAACAGACTTCCTTCAATTAGTCCATCGATCGTCCGACATTGTTGCCCGTTCGAATCGCGTGGTACCCGGCTCGATTAGGAAACAATGAGAGGGGGACGAGAAGCGAAAAAACGGAAGACGTCGGAGAAGAAGCGTTGGGGATCATCGAGGCAACGTAGGAGAGTCAAATAGGGGGCGCTGATCCAGGGAGCCGGCCGACGGACTATCAGATATTGGAAAGTCTTTAGGATTAGAGGCGATCACGGAGGCTGTTACCAAGTTGTCGGAGCGACTTAACTTCCGGACAAGGAGAAGTCTCTTGATGCGTTTTCGATCGTCCATCGGCGGCCACGTGACGGCAATTCCATAATAATACGTCAGCCCGGGGGCTAATACCGGCGATGAAACGACTTTTCGATTTTACGGCCCGGACCCTACCTCCGGGACGATTAATTTTCCACTGCGGATGGCCGTGTCCGTCCGTGTCGCGACCAGCGAGGGTAGGAACGGTGGGTGGAGAGGGGTAGTTTCCTCGAGGCGTGAGAGAGATTTCAACGCGTCGATGGCTGACGTACTGCCCGTACGGACGTTACTCCCGTGAATTCGGTATATCAGGATTTCGGGAATAGTAAAATGGAGGCACGTCTGGGAATCGAATTCGCGCGGATATCGTCACGTACCCGTTGCTGGAATGCACCGCTGCAGATAAGACGGGGAATCGAGTTTTTCGTTTGATTGTACTCGAAAATTGGCGGTGAAAAAATATCCGCTAACCCCTCCGGGGCCGTTCTCAGGCGTACGAAAGGTTGGAAGCCGTCGAGGCTCGTTCGAGAAATTCTTGACTGTATAGAACGCAGCGACACGATCTAAACGACGTGCCCGGTGTCGCGGGAAAAAGGTAGAAAAATTCAGGCCTCGGAGAAATTCCCGACAACGCGAAAGGACCGGCGGGCGTGTAACGCCGGTTGACAGCGGCTTGATTCATGGCGACGAACTTTTTTAACAAGCGGCGCGCACACGGAATGCGGTAAACAATGAGAACGCACGAGCCGATGCCACCGCGGGGAGAATTTTAGCGCGACTTGCAGCCGCGCACGCCGCTCGTAACTTTGTCTTTCGTGCCGCGCGACCAATGGTGTGCACCGTACGGAAGCCTCCTATGTCACCCTCTCTCACCCCTTCGCGCGTACAGCTACGCGGGAATTCTGAAGACATAAAAACCCACTGGGCTGTGGAAAAAAATTATGCACTCTTATTCTCTTCATCATGGATCTTAATTTTCCTTCGCGAACTTCATTTTTGTGCTACTGAAAATCGACATGAGATCGCAGTGCGACATCGTCGAGGGGGTCGAGCAATTGCGATATTTTATTACGTTCTCGTGGCGAACGGTTGAGCGTTTCGAGGGAGCGTCGCGAGGCGCGAAGGAAATGGGTTCCTATATTTATCGCGGTGCAATGGAAATACGAGGCGATGGTTTCTCCGGCACCCTTCGTTTCGAACGGCTGAGCCGCGCGGAGGAAATCGCGCTGGGCCGCCGTGACGCAACGTGACCGATCCTCGTAGAATTTTTCGCATTCCGGCCCCTCCGCGGGCCATTACAAAATGGCTCGCGGAGAACGTGCCGAACATAATACGCCTCCGTTGGCGTCGCGGAGGCACGTTCGCCGGAACGAAATTTCTCGCTCCGGCAGGAATCAGTGTTGGTGCGGGCCAGGAAAATAGAGGAAGTCGGGCCGGGAGTATTGTGGCGTCCAAACTTGGCAAACGATGCGAGACCGGGTGGCTGCCAAAACACGATTAGGGGGAGTCGTTACTTTTGCCGTGGCTCTAATGCGACGATGTAACCATCGCGACGTGTCGATGGTGATAATCGACGCAATCGATGGGAAAGTAATCGTGTCGAGTGATTCTTCCGTGAAGGAGTGGCTGGACTTTGAGAAATCCTCTTACGATGGTATAGAAATTCGAATATCGATCTCTACGGATACGCTAAAATCGTAGAGAAGTGGCCGTAACGTACACTACAAAGCGTTCCAGCAACACAGATATTTCTCCTATGAAAAGGGACCCTTTTTTGCTTGCCCTTTCAGCGGGTGAAATCGCGTTCTCGATTTTCAATGGACTACTCTTCGCAGTCCGCTTGAATCGCGGGGCTTCCGGTGGAAACACCGACCCACTTTTCGCGATGACTTCGCGGAACGATAACACGATCGCGGCAGCCGAGGTATTAGCAACTGGCACCGCGGAGCGTGCACTTGAGAGCGTGATGCGAGCACGGATGCGAGCTAACGACGACCGTTTCAATAAGGGAATAATGGAAAATCCAACGGGTCTAATAACAGCGTTCAAAAAACGGCGCGCGTGGACGATACTATAAATAACAAAAATTACTGACACCGGTGGAAACGGAATTTATACTCGCCCTGATTGAAATTTATCTAACGCGGGATCGAAACAGGCGCAACAAATTTCTGCGGAATCATGGTCCGTGTCACTGGCGGTAAAACAAACCAGATCGCGGTGTTCGATAAAGTTAGCGTCCAACAAAAGCGTGGACGAGTGGAGACGAGTTTTCTGTCGCGGTAATAACGAGCGTTACGCGGACAGATGATGCGATTGCCTCCTAGCGTTTGATAATTCAACGAAATCGCACCCCAAATCCTCCGCACGCGAGGCTGCGCGTCCTCTTCGGCAAGAGTCACTGGTGAAAAATGCAGCCAGCTTTCCATCGTTCGGTACACCAACAAGCGTGGCAGGAAACAGAGGACTCGATTGCCTCCTAGCACCCGGTAATTCAAAGGAAAGAGGCCGCAATCTGATTCCGTGGTGGCAGCGCCGTCGAAATTAGTCGGCGGAGGATCGCCGGAGGTGCGGGGCGGGTAAAGAGAAATATTAAAAGGGCGTCGCAGGAGGCATTGTTCCGGTTGTGACTCGCGATGGAAGAAGAGAAAAAAAAGGACGCGAATGTAGAACGGGAACGGGAGCCAATAGATTTTTATCCGGCGTATGTAGGCCGCGTCTCGCGTCGCTCTTCGCCGATAGAATTGTTTCTAGCAGAAGAAAGGGTCGCGGGATCTCCCGGAGGGGGTTGCTCGAGCGCGTTTCTCTGGATACCACCGAGGCAGTGTCGCGAGACGCTCGCCGCCAGTAATTAGGTTGTTGAAAATTTTGTCGAACGGACCCGTGAAACTTTATCAGGTAAAACAGACGCGGTATTATTACAAAGGCTGACGACACAGAGAGGAAGGGAAGGAAGAAAAGGGGTGGAGTGTTTAACCTGCGAGATAGAAATCTTCTTATTCAAAGCGAGTAATTAGTTCGTTGATAACGCGGCTCTCCGATAAGTTGCTAAAGTATTTACCCGGAGTGCTCGTATAAAGTATCGAGGCTTGACCGAGTTTCAGCGAAGGAGCCGGGATGAAATGACTCCGCCACGACGGTCCTCGACGCCGTTAGAGACGTAATGGCGCATTCATAAGACCGTGATAAAAATGGAAGACGACGGCGTGAAACGATCGACCGTTCGGATCGCTTAATTTTATATGCACGCGCGTTAGAACGCCGCGTATAGAATAAATCGCCTCTGGCGGTTATCGAAATTATTGCTCGAGCGTACAATTAGGTTGCTGCGATTGGACAGGCGCATAATAGGAATTGCGACGGGGAATTTCTGCGAAGTGAGCGACAACGAGCTCGCTCGAACGTCGAGTCGAAAGTATCAGCGAAGAAAGAAGTCGTCGGACGGGTCTCGAAGAACCGTTCGGTATCTTTTCCGATAAGCTCGAGAACTTGGCTGCGCGAAAGGTTCCATTAGAAATTATCGAAGCCCGTAAGGCTCGCGCGGCCCAAGTATTAATCCCGAATTAACGGGGTGTGCCTACGGCGGTTGCATTAAGAGACGCGGTCGCCTTCAACGGCGGCGTAGTCGCGAAAACTTACGCACCCGTGGTTCCCGTATATCGGGGAAGTTTCTGCGAAGTGTCTGGGCGACGGTGCCGCGCAGCCAGACCCCGGAAGTTCAAGCAGCCAGAACCCGCGACTAGCGATAATTGGATATTAACGCGGAGAGAAGAACCCGCCAACCGCTCTCTCCGTGTAACAGTTAACTTTCTAATTTAGGGGCTGACCGAGGAGCGTTAAGCGACGTTAACTCTTCCACTCTCTGAATTGCTGCGCCCTGCATGAAAATGCATTTTTATCCTCTTCTCTTAAAAAAAAAAATAAAGGGGGGGAAACTCCAATCCCCAAGGGAGCGTCTTTACGTCTAATTTTTAGTTGGAAACGAGTCGAGCGCGTTGAAAACGGGCAGCTGACAAAAGAGATGTAAATTCTCGCGTTTCTGGACGATGAATCGAACGCATAATTTTTAATCTCATCGACTCGCGCGTACGAGTTATGTTAAACTCGTAAAGGATTTACGATGATAGCAGCCGGACGTGCAACAATTTGGTAACGTCGCGCACGCACTCCCCGCAACGCGGCAATAATTTACAGAACCTACCGCCGTCCCGGTTCCGGGCCGTTGAATTACGGGGAAAACAGGAAGAACGCGTAATCGCTTTCGCGATCCCGCGAAATCTTGGATTCCATATGATAAAACCGTGCCGCTAGCCGTGGAGTGCGTCACGTATAGTTTTGTTCGAAATGTACGCCCCGGACGGAACCAGGCCACCGTAGGTTTAACTCCGCCGCCCGTAAGAATCACGTACGGAAAATACGTGCGGTGAAATTATACACTGTAGAACCGTGGTCGAACGTAGCCCCCGTCACGATAATAAAATATCGAATTTAACAGCGATCCCTGGGAAATCCTTTTGCTCGATTCGATATCGCAACAAAGTGCTACCATCGGATGCCTTTCACGGTGCCGACGATATTTGTCGAAACTTTTTAATAAAAGGATTCGAACGTTATCCCCCGTCGTTCCATCTCTTCCCTCTCGCGTGGCTCGCGTAGCGAACGAGAAGGAGAAACACGGGGCAGGGAAAAGAGAAAGGAAAGGAGGCACGGGGAACGGGTCGAAAATGGACAACAACGGTCCTCTGTTCGGGGCGCAGTTCCCGCTAACACATCGAAACCGGAATAAGTAAATTGCACGCGCTTCAATTTACATAATTGCTGCCGTTTGATTATCACACGTGGTCGCACGTTAAACCGTGCTCCCTGCGCGTGTAGATCGCTATCTGACTTGTGTGCATTCGATTTAAACCGGAAACGGTAGGTCGCAATCATTTCAGCCGGCCATTTGCTCGATTTAAAATCCCGTCCCGCGAGTTATTGCCTTTTGTGGGACACCGGCCGAAATCGTTTCGCGTTATGGAAATTGCCTCTTTAACGATTTTCGACCCGGCACGAAACGCACTCGCGCACGCTTCGTTACGATTAATATTCACCGGTGGATCTCATTTTTTTTTTTTTTCCACCGCCACCCTCCTCCCTCCGAGCGACAGCGCAGACCATCGGATCGCAATTTCCGTTTACGAGATGAGATGATTTACGGGGGATAAACTAAACACCAAACCGACGCTCACTTTTGATCCTTTTACGCGCTGCTGCTCGCGAGACCGATACGCTTGTCCGCTTGGACATTCGACCCCGGGTCACGCGTTCGTCAAATGCGTCTCGAACACTGTTAATTGCCACGACTCGTATCGAATTCCATTGGCGCACTTAAAACAACATCGTAGCTACCAAAACACTGGAAATATTCGAGCATAACTTGACGGAAATTGTTCGCATTTTTCAATTCGATCCTACCAAAATTCTTCCGAAATTTGCTTCTAGTATCGCGCGAAGAATTCGCTGGAATTCGTCCCTTGGGTGTAATGGATTATTAAAACATCCCCCTTCGACACGAGACCCGCATACTTCCTGGAAATTAGAATCCTTTTTTACAGTTTCGCAAACTGGAAAGCTTGTCGCGATAGTGGAATAAGAAAGGGGGATGGAATTGGTGGTTCTGATATCGTACAAGTATCAGTAGGTTATCGAGTTTTCGATAGTCGAGGGCTCGCATTGGCCGCCTTCGAAACCAGAGGTCCCGAGTTCGAACTCTGGTCTCTCTGTCTATCCCCGACATTTTTCGTTATTTCGAAATTTATTTCGCAAATTCCTCCACTTCCCACGTATCATTACAATCCATTGCGCCCGCGAAAGCGGTCGCTCGCAGCGGTACAAAAATACCGGACAATGTTTTACACGCGTCCCTCTAAATCTTTCCCTCCTATTGTCCGAAAAATGTACCTTCGTTATTTTCCAATCGACCCATCGCGTGCACGGTTTCAAAAATTCGAAAGGAAACAAAGCGAAAAAAAAATGGAAAGAAAAAAACAGAGAGACAATATTTAACGGAATAATTGGACGATAAACTTTCGAAATTGTGTGTCGAGCCGTAGCAGGAATTGCGCTCGTGTACGGAGTAAAGGGAGATGTTGTCTCGGAATTGGGAAAAAAACCGAACGTGTAACAGGGTACGCGAATTCCCGGTGGACTTCTAGTAACAGCAAACGACGCGCGATCGAAGTCAATAAAACGTGAGGTGATGTCCTCGCTGAGCGCGCACGCGTTCTCTTCGAAATGCAACGGCGAAAAACAGAAAAAAAGGGGGGGGGGGGGGGGCACAGTCTCCCTTGCAAGAAAAACGAACCGTTAATTGTTGCGTACAGCCGTCGAATGTTTAGGGCGCGTCGGACACGGCCGCGTAACAAACGTTGATTCGATAAACTCTCAAAGGCAGGTATCCCTCGTGGGCGTTGGTACGGGTTTTATACCGTCGAATCGAATATCACGTCGGAAAAACGTGGCCCCCGGGCAATTTTCCCTGGCGCGCGTCGCCCCGTGCGCCAAACACGACAAATTGTTGATGAATTCAGAAACGAGAGGGGAAACAGATGCGTAGCCGGCCTGTTGAACCGGGGCTTGCTTGTTGTTTGCGAAACGATGACGGTGTCCGTGTTTCGCCGATCGCGTTACGCTTTGTAATTTCTCCGTTCACTTTCCAATACCAGCTTTAAACACACCGTGGCCGCGTGGACCGCGAGAATAATTGCGGCGTCGAACGTGGATACGAGTTTCAACAGCCTCGCGTCTCATCTTCGTACGTTCCCCTTTTACCAACGTTCGGGATTTAGAAGCTTAGAGACAGCTAGGTAGCTGATTAAAAATATAATATTGATACGAAAAATATTGACCGAACCGGAGACTAGCTTTGGGAGCGATGCAGCGATTTAATGTCAACGCGACGCGTGCATACTGCAAACTGGTCTGTTTGTGAAGGCAAGTATTTACCAGCCGCGACTACTGGCCGAGGATCAATGTTTAACGTGCGAAATTAGACTGTAAACACGATCGGAAGAGGCGTTAATATTTCGATGGGAATATTCGGAGAGGTCGAAGGAAAACGCGAGCTGAAAACACCACCGAATGATTACTTTCTTAATCGTGTTTAGAATTACGAGAATTAGAAACGGTGTCTTCCATGAAGGAGATACAGTTCTCTGCTTGAACCTTACACTGAGGTCGTCGAGTTGCTCGTTCCTTCCTTTCTCGTCTCCAGGCGTTCCTCGCAGACAGCCACTGTAGCTTCTGAATTTATTATTCGCCGCGTCGAATTATTTTTCCGTCGTGTAATCTCCTAAGCTGACTCGTTGTCCGGGGCGCGTCCTCCCCGGCGGATTGGATAGACTTTTCGCGTTTAACTCGCCTACGTAGGTGTGCACGCGCCGCGACGTGCAATTTATGCCCCTGCGAGCCGCCCTCCCGTAGCTAGGGCGAAGAAACGAGAGAGGGAAACGCATTCAGCCCTGCACTCGTTCTCTTCAATTTCATCAGAAATACACCTGGCGCCACGTGCCGCCGCTGCTGTTCGAGCCATGCAAATTGGATGAAACGATCTGGCCTCTTTCGTTGACTTTAATGCGCACACGTGTGCAATTACCTTGGGGAGCGAAGAGAGGAAATGTTGCGCTTGATAAGCGACCGATCCTCGCCCTCGTGGTGGTCGCGAGTGGTGTATTCGAAGGCTGTTTAAAGCTGCGTCCGACTCGGCTGAAGATTTCGCGGAAAAAGTCGTGGAAAGTCGTATAGGAATAGTTGGAGAGAAACCTGTCGAGGACGATCCTCTGGAAAATTCATAATTCCACGGGAAAATTGATGGGTATGGTAGGTCGAATAGAGACTCCCCGCGAAGTGCTCGTTAAAGTCGTTAATTCGAAGCAAAAAGTGGCGAAAGGAATTTTTGCATTTAACAAGAAAACGGGACGAGGGATGAAATGAAATCTGTCGAGCTCTCGTCGGTGAACAGCGAGCTAAAACCTTTCGTATAACATTGAAATATTTTTCGAGAACGGGGCCAGATGAGAACTGCTTGGTTACGGGTTCATATTCTGCGAGATTGAAGACCGAAATCGCCCTCTCTGAGTCTCGTATTGTTCTCCGATGGCGAATGAAGGTTTACGTCGGAATAACAATCATTACGGGGCTATTCGATTCTCTGACGGACCACAGGATGCAACCAGATATGATTAATTGTACATTGAAATTAGATTGCAGCTACCTTTACGTTTTCAATGAAACGAAATCGAACGACGAGGGAACTGCGGTTCTCGTCAGAGCTGCGGAATCCATCCGCAGACTTATCAGGATGCGCTGGTATAATCCTCGAGGTCGAATAAAATATTCCAGCTCGGGTCGACCATAGGGATCACGGGGAACGTGGACCCTTTTCAAACTTTACGACAATTCCATACGAAAATCCGTGCGATTTGCGCGTTGACGTTGAAAGTTGCAAGCCGCTCGAAAAGTTGACGAGAATCGCCCGCTTAATTTCCAAACAGTCAGCTGTTACTTGAGTATACGCCAAGCGATTTTCTTCAGCGGGTTCTTCAGGATTTGATAAACACCAGGAGCGTGGAATGTTTCACGGCCAGGCAGATTGATGCAGGTAGCGGTGGTTTATATCGCGGGTCCGTCAGTGAACCACCGTTTCCGCGAGTACCCCCGCGGAATGACCGAGCGGGAGGCGGCGATGATATTACTTTTCATGGCGTCCCATTAATCACTCGGCTATCTAGCCAGAGTTACGTGATGCAATTCGACGTCAGAAGCGTATACAGAGGAAAAAGGAAGAAGGCGCAAATGTACAGGCAAATACAGAGGGAGCTTCCGGGGATGTTGCTCGAAATTATACGAAACCACACACGCGCATACACACGCTGTACCCACGATGAAAAAACGAGAGGTCGCTTTGGCATCGCGCGTTGCACTAACCAAATTTTTTTTCGATTCCGCCACCGGCTTATCAACGCTGAGTAATTCCGTCTCTTTCACTCGGAGTCGTGCATAATGTGTTTTATATCTGAAATATATCCGAATCGAAAGCAGACGGGCATTACGGAGACACTTTAGAAGCGGCAGAGAGTTCCCGTATCGCTTCGTGTTCATACGTGAATCCGTCGACTGTAAAGCTCGACGATCGTTTGCACCCATTAGACTTAAAACTCCGGTACCATCGCGAGACATTAGGGGAACTCGAAACTCGTTAGACTTTGTCGAACGTTGGTATTTCTCGCGAGCATTCAGGAACCCGTCGAGAATTAGAAGTTTATCGAAGCGTGTGACGAGCCCTGAACACACACACACGTGTACACACAAAGCTTGAGAGACAACGAGCGAGACAGTGAGAGAGAAGAGAAGAGAGATCAACTGCGCTTGCATCCAGCCAAAACCAAAACGAGAAACTTCCCGCGAGAACTATCAGCTACACCGCCACCTCGATCCCCAATCCGAATCCGGAACTTTGCCTGGCCGTTAAACGCTTTTCGAATATACCTGTCTCCCGCTTCCACCCTGTTCTTCGTGCTCCCGCAAAATATCCAGAAAGAGCCAGCCGACGTCATCCATCACGCGACACCGCGCGTAAGAACATCCCGCACGATTTCTCCGACGATTGTTTCTCGCGACTCTGGGTCAGGCGCGTAGGATTTACTCTCCTTTTGTCGTGCGGCGGTCTTCTTTTATTATGCAAATCCCCGAGCCGTCGCCGGTCCCCAGTGCTCGCACGAACGACGCATAAGGGGTTTTAATATTAACGGAGAGCGCTGAGAGGGGGAAACAGGGACGAGTAACATACGCCTTCCTCTTCTGCTGCACGAAACACAGGGGGTGGTTGGTCCATGGGACGAGTCACTGCGGGAACTCGTTGGTATGCCACCCTATCCCTTCCCATCGGCTTCTTTGCTTCGTGTTGAACATGACGAGACTTCGCAGCTGCTGCTTCCGAAGATACACCCGTTCGAAACTAATCGCCCTTGCCTCTGTATCCCATAACTGGACGACTCTCCCTTCGCGAGAGGAGGATCGCGTGTCTCGTTCGCGAGGGATGGTCAGAGTGTTCGTCGCGTTTAATTCATAGTTCGCGCGGGGTAAGTCTACGCGTTTATATCGGGAAAGCCAGGGCTATCCATCAATGTCCTGTCAGTGGCTGAGCGCTCGCATCGATTTTGCACTTAGGTTATCGCCGGTTCGCTGTTTAGCGAGTTTCACAAAGGCGATACAGCTTTATTCTCCCGTAGGCTGAACGGCTCGCGCATCAGCGAGTGTTTTCGCGGGAGATTATCGTCGGCCCGGCTGTACACTCTCGTGGACGGTGTTCGAGTAAAAATGGCAAGTTTGCTAGACACGTCTCACGTTCGGCTGTTGCCGAAGTTGCCGCGCGGAAGAAAAATAAGAGACTCTTGGCACGAGTTGCCCCCGCCGGAAGTTTGAAGAGCTCCCGGCGAGCGTGAGCAGAAGAAATCAATCCTCGGAAGTAAAGTTCCCGATATTGTGGACCGGCTGAGCGGAAAACCGACGACGCGCTGCCGGCAACAATTTCTTTAACCGCGTATTCTAATCTTCGAGCGCGTTGAGAAATACTCAACGCCTGTGGAGTGGCTGCGCGTGTCAAGGACGTGAAAAAAAGGGGTGACCAAGGGATGGTTCGGTTAGTCCACGCGCTATCGAGTCGATACACGATCCACGTAAACGAACGGGGCCGTAAATTTCCCACTCAATCTCGAGGGTATACACCGTCGATGTGTTTGTCGAGTCGGCATCATCGTCATCCCTCTCCCCTGGCGACGTTGCGACTCTGTCAATCGGCACGGCTTGGACGATGGTCGAAACGAGACGGACGAACGAACGAAGCGCCGCATTTTTGCTACATGTGCACACGCTAGAATACGCATCCACGGCAGAGCTAGCTAGCCCACAAATCACGCTCCATTCCCATGCTAATATCTGATGGAATTGGCATCTAGCCATTTCCACGCGCGTCCCGATTTTTCTGCTTTTTCCCCTTATCTCCCGTATCGGACTCGTTCCTTACGAATCCGTGGAAGTTTCTGTATCGAAAACTGAGAGCACGATTCGTCGATAACTGGAAAGAGTTACCGGATGAAAATCGTCGCACGCGATTCGATCGAGCTTGTTGCGCGCCGTGTCAATACGGTTTCTTCTTCCGTGGACGGAATTAACAGCCGGATAGGTCCCGTGGCGCCGTCGCGATCTCGAAACTTGCCAGCTGTCTACGACGAGAGACTTCACCAGTCAATCCGTTCCACCCTCGGGCGAAGTTAAACGCGTTTACTCACCGTCTGTCTCGCCCGCGGACTCATTTGCTACGTCCGGGACGTTCGCGTAAAAAGAACGCGGACACGCTGTATCCGGGGAAAATAGTTGAAACGTCGACCGTCGGGGTATAAAAACGAACGGCGATTCGTACGATACCCGTGGCGAGTAGTTAAAGGGCCATTTGTAACGGCGGATAAGTCGACGTGTCTGCGGAGCGACGCGGGCGAAACGAGGTATCGGAAATCAGGAGGTCGCGGGAAATTTATCAGGCTGTGCGTCGCGTGCTCGACAACGGGAAAAACAAAAGATGCTGACTCGATAAGCAATTTACCGAGAACAGAGGAGAAATAACCGGGTCCAGCCGGGTGGAAAACGGACGAGCAGAGGGGGCGGATGGGCGAGGAGGGATAGCTCTCTCGCCCCTGCCCCGGCCAAATTGATTAGAAGCCTCGTACACGGACCGGTCGTCCGGTCGCGACCGGTACACGAACAGAAGGAAGAAGTTTGAACGACTCGATTTTCGATCTGGCCCACGGTGGACGGCGAGTGGGACGGAACGGGGGAACCGGAACGACCGGCCCTATTTCGTTTTAGCATCTCTCGATCAGTATTTCCCGGGGATAAGCATATTTCCCTGGAGTTTCGAGATATCGTGGAAGTTCTTACCCCACGGATCCCAGGGGATTCGGCCGTAATGCAAACGACCCACCCTCGGAATTGTTTGCCCGCAATGCACGCGTTTCCATGTTTGTTTCAGACACTGAAAACTTTTTCACTACCGGCCGTGTTCGCCCGTTGGACAAGCACTGGATAAACCTACCTATCGAGGTATCGGCGTCCTAATCGCTGCGTTTAACGCTCGCCTCGGCGTTGTTTGCGCTCGATAACGACGTTGCTGAACGGCAGTGCAACCAGTTCCCTCTTACTCTTTCGCCGTCGAGCTAGTCGGTACCAGCGCCTGTTCGATGGATACAGACAGGCGCGCGCGGTAAAGCAATTTAAATATCTTAAAAGACAAGCGCACTCGGAAATCTGCCGACTCTGGAGATTCTTCAATTCGCTCGTCGTTATAAAATTCCTTCTATCCCGCGGTTTAATCTCAAACCTTCCTGCTAGCGCGACATTTAAAATTCATCGCCGTTCGTTCGGCTAAACACACGTTCATCCCTGGTCGGTTTATTCAGCGCCAAGAAAGCATTGGACCTGGTGTCTTTCAATTTTCAGCACTCGGCTGCGGAGAAATCCGGATTACGCGTTTCGCGCGGCTGAATTTTATGACGGTGGCGGTGATGTTTTAATTTCATTCATCCCGGCGGCCGGTCGATCCCAACGGGCGGCATAAGGCGCGTAAGATCCATTGTGCGTCCAGGTTATGGCGTGTCCCATCCAACGGCGGGACAATAGGTTGCTCCGTTGCGGACGGGACGCAAACTTTTATTTATTGTTACCAGTCGCGAGCGCGCGCCGCCACCGCCGTTCGCTTTTTACCTCCACCCTCGCGACCACACGCGGCACGCTCTCTTGCAACGAAGGAACAATATTTACATGCGTGAATAATGGCCGCGGTTTCAGCGCCTCTTATTTTCCCGGCGAATTTATGTCGCGAAACAGCCCCGGTTTTGAGAGTGGAACAGGAAAAAAGCTGCTTAAACACGGATTGCCGATTCCGGGTGTGCGCGGTTCTGATAGTTCACCTGCCGTTCCACGGATCCACGCGGTACACGTCCTGAACTGCGAAATTCGGACGTGAAATGACTTTCGGAAGATTTGCTTCAATTTGTAACGCTTGCCTCTGACAACCGTTCTTTATGGAAAGCGTTCCAAACGAATTGTTCGTTTCAAAAAGTTCCGAGCGGCTGGTATAAACGACATCACTCGCTCGAGAAAGCCTCTGCTCGCCCTTTACCTGGCTCACTCTCTCTCTCTCTCTCACTTATCGAAAGAAGTTTAAGCTTTCGCGCGAAGCATTTAACACCGTACTTCAAAGGTATCCACTTCCAAAAAAAAGTTTCCCCGCTCGCTGCTCTCAATTAACAGGATGGAATATTAAACAACCCCTTGTCGTTTACAAACTATTATCAATCCAATGTCGTATACGCATCTGCACTCGTAATCCCACGATTGTCTTCGAGAGTGTATTTCACTTCGATGCAAGACGCTCACGAGATGAAAACACTCTCATCAGCGTTTTATCAGCGAGATCGATAAACGTTTATAGAAACCATCGAAAAATCTCGGTTCTTGCCGATGTACTCTAATTCTCCCCCTAATCCTTGGTTATAGGGGAAGGCAGTCGCGCGGAACGGCGCAAGTAAATCCAAGCAAGCGATCTGGCCCAGCCTAGGCTGGCTGGTTGTCAGCAGTTTTGAAAACGAAACAGGCGAAACGGACGCGAGTCCGCCGTTAGGTATTACGGGTCGGTTCGCGCCGGATCCCGTTTATGGCGCTAGGCGACGACCCTGTATGGCGATGAACCACCATTCGAAGGGAACGTAACGACTGGGCCAGGATTAATTTATGGCCGCGTTACGGCGCTGCCGGTGGCGGGCCATTAGCGCCCGCCCCGGCGGAATGACTCCTACCGGGATTAATTTAACACCGCGGCGACGCGGTGACTTTTGACACCGCCACGCGAGCTAATGAGCTATGTTAGGGCGTCTACGGCAAAAAGAGGAAAAGCTGGGAAAAGCGAAACGGAGAAAGCTTTCACGGCCGCCGTTGCTACTCGAGACCGTGTCTGTACGTATCCCACTGGCCGTTTCCACGCTTTGAGAAGCCTTCCTCGAGGGTCAACGGACCCTAATCTCGCGATTCGAACGCGCGGCGAGACAATATTCTTAGACGCGATGAAGGGAGAGCCGAATAAGGGGCGTGATTGAAATCGATCGCGACTTCGAAAGGCAGTTTAATTAGTCCGCCTCGGTTTCGCCGTGCCTCTTCCCGCGCACGGAAACCGCAGCTACCACCCCCGCAAAGGAAATCAATCGAGACGCGGCGTAAACCGCGGCGTATCGGTCGACGACTCGTTTGTGATATATTTCCGGGGGATTCCAGGGGATTATCGGACCCTGAGGCCAATTCGGTAGACCAAATTCTCGGTTTGTCGAACCGTTTGTCTCTCGTCCGCGTCCGCTTGCCGTTTGCTAGCCGTGAAACAATCGGGACGGCCAGGCGTTACTCGCGACCGATTGAAAAGCGAGGTGAACGCGTGCTGAACGGTTAGAATGCAATGAGACGCGGGATTTCTGCGTAAGAGGGAATCACAAGGAAGGCGCGACTGTTTAATTCCCTTTGGTGTTATTAGAGAGTTGAGCAGGTAACGCTGTTACGCCGCCAGTGTCGCCTGACGCCAACGGCAGATACTTTTAATTAAGCGCGCGCCGAGTTTGTTCCGAAGAAAGAGAAACTGTAGCCGGTAAATTGAACCAGCCGTGCGAGGGTTCCCGCTTTGAAAGACAGATTTTCGTTTCGAGGTAAATGGTAAATCTTTCGAACAATTCGACGAACGGGCTGCTCGGGGAATTAAACACCCGGCGGTTGAACCGAGCTCGGGAAATTTCGTACAGCGCGTCGAGCCGGCGAGTTCGCGACGAAATATTACTCGCGATTAATAAAAGAGAAGAACGCGGGATTGAAACAAATACGAACCGGAAGGCGGCGCGACCGAAGTTTATCTAGGGACATTTCGCGCTCGTTCTTTCTTTTTTTTTTTCTCCCGGTGTCACGGCACGCAAGCGTGAAACAATATCCAGACCATTTTCCTGCAAATAATTCGCGGCTACAATTTCCCCCCATTTTCACACGGCGTCCGTGCAATTCATCTAATTTATCTGTGGCGGTAAAAAAGAAAAAAAAAGAAATGGAAACGAGAAAAAATACAGCATCGAGCCGTCTATAGAGCAACGCTCGAAAAGTGGTCCGCGTGAACACTCTTGGCCGCTCACTTTATTTAGGCTGGCCAATATATTTCCACGGGTACTTTCTCACTAATGGCGGACAATTCATCATGGAATAGCGCATACGTGCCCCGCAAACCCTCTTTATTGTGCCTTCGCCCGGCTGGCTGCTCGTAAACCCTCGAACGTTGTCCGCTCGCTACGCGGCAGCGTATAGTTTCAACGTATGACAGGTTCCAATTAAAACTTTCGAGTTCCCTGCCCGGCGTCCCGGCGAAATTATTGCTACGATTACAGTTGCTATTGCTGCGTCAAACTGCACCTGGCCGAGGTTATGGATATTCAATTGTACGAGCAGGTCGCGCGGCACTGAGCGCGTTCCGTCCCATCTCTGATTGTTATTTCGACGTCAGGACCTCCGATCCGAGTACTTCGAGCACGGAAAAGTGTACATTTTGGGTTACGCCGGTTGTAATTCCGGTTACAGCCTCGTTCCAAACCGAATTACTCGTCCAGTTTTAGTTTACGACGTTACAACTTCCACGATGACGAGATGCCGGTTGTTGCGACAACCGGTCGTAACTTTAACTGAAACTCGCCGTCTTTGCATCTTTCCTACTACTCTCCAACCGTGTATGCACTTCGTAAGGTGATCTCGTTGGCCATTTTTCTCGAGAACCCAATATATGAATCGAACGAAAACTAACGAGAGAGAGAAGCAGCGTTAAGCTTTGCTCGAGGATCGAAATAATTTAGTAGCTTAGTCCAAGTAGCCGAAGGGAGCGGTTGCAATTCAGCGGGCGAAATTGCGAGAGCACAGATTTCGCAGACGTTATCTGATAACGGTAGAGACGATTGCTCTGGCGCGGAATCGGGTGAACAGCGACGTATTGAACAGGATTCACGAGGCGTGGGATCAGATAAGCCGTTCGTTGGTAAGCTCGCAACTTCATAGATCAAACCCACGGAAATACGATGCCGAATACGCGGCATTTAAATTTTCGAGAACCACAGTGGTCTGGTTTGGGGCGCAGCGTTGGGGTGCAGCGTTGGGGTGCGAGAAACGGCCGCGCTTGCAACGCCTCGCCTCGGCTGTCCCTCGATCGCATCAATAACACCCCCCGTAAACTGGAATTATAGCGATATTAACTTGTCATCACGAATCGCGTCTTTGTGTCGCCGTGGAAACTCTGCTGTTTATTCCCGCTGGCGCGTATTGCTGAGAATGTACAGAAGTGTTCGCCGTCCGTGGATAGAAAATGTCACGTTCGATTCTCGAACCGGGAATAAAGCGAGAATTGTGTCCCAGGCTTACTACGAGAGAAACGTAATTTTGTTATTCTCGGTTTTCGTCTTGTTTCCTCTCCCTTCTACTGGTTTCTTAAATTTTCTATCGATGGTTATCGACGTACACATCGTCGTACACGGTCGAGCGGAGGAACCCGGTAAAATCATCCTGAATTCCGTTATCCTCGCGCTCGCGTAGAGAATATTTCTCATGAATACCTTAGCAGGTTATTCTTTCGTGAACTGCAGGCGGCAGGTTGCGACTCTCGATCCCGTTACTTTTCGGTTAGGCGACTGCCAAAGTTTCGATCGAAACGAATTACGCGGAGCAAAGTGCGAGAAAGTTGGTTCCACCGTTGAGACCGCGTTCGAGACCAGCACTCATTGGAAGGAGACGCGTGTTTCCGGTGAACACCGTGGAGCGAGGGAGAGATCGATGCGCCTGGCGAACCTCGCGGCCGCGTTCTCGCCGTGCTTTTTTAATTAATCGCGCGGAAGGATTACTTAATCGCGCGTCGATTGTTTCGTAATTGACGGGCTCGATGAATTGGCCGAACGGGATGAACGGCGGGTGATAAATTAGCAGGCAGGAACTTCGAGGCGGAGCACGCGGGGCCTCGAGCGTTCAGACTGGCCTTGTTTAAGCCGTATTCATAGCTCGTTCCGCTGGCTGACACGCGCTACACTTTCACGCGAGAAATGAACGGCTGTTTTTCCGACTTGTTTGTCTGTTTTTTCTTTCTTCTTTTCTTTTTTTTTTTTATTTTCTACACGATCGCACAGTCTCACTTGAAAAATTACCGCGCACTCTTTACCACCGCAGCGAATAATTGCAAGGGCGTCGCTCGAACGTTTCATTGCGAGAATTTTAATAAATTTCATCCCGCAATTACGAATTAAGTTTCCGATTTATCGAACGTATTTCCATTTATTTGACTTCGCGTGATATTTTGGAGATCAGCTCAAAGGGGACGCGATAAAAATGAAATTCCCAGCGATACGCAATTTCGAAATTATTCGAATCGTTTATTAATGACCGAGTCAGTGCAAAATATCTACGCGTGGCACAAGCATCGATGAAATATAAAAATATCCAAACTAGCTCTTGAAAAAGTAAATGAAATTTCGAACATTGAAATTTCTTTTTACTATTAAACCATTAAGAAGACGTAAAAGAAGTCGTTGAATTTACTCCCGCCCATGTTTGGAGGAGAAAAAGTAATTCGAGTTTGTGGAACCGGATATCTAACGTCGATCTCGCCCTCTCCGCTTTAACCAGGAAAAGAATATAGCTCGAGGAGAAAAAAAAAAACAGGAACCCGACGGAATTCAGACGCGTCTGAAGACTTTTGACCAGCGCCGTGCTAAAAATCCATTAATTATGAGCGTGGGGCTTCGTTTCGTTCGGGTTTAATTATCTCCTCCCTACGGTGTTCGTCTCGCGTCACTATTTAACTAGCCGCTGGCAATTATCGACGCCCGAAAAATCGCATCGCGAAAGAACGAGCCGAGCCTGACGACCGTCCAGCCGCCCATCGACATCGGATTCCACGAATTAAAGCGCGAGAAACGGGAAATTATCCAAATGCCACGTCGGCGCGCGACGTGAACAAATGAGTCGGTCGAAGGAGAAGGGATATCCGCGGCGGGAGTTCGGGTCTGCTGGAAAAACTGGGGCGTCGAGGAGGAAAAACGCGCGAACAAAGACCCTTCCGCGAAGACGAATGGAAGAAGGGTCGGAAGAAATCGGTGAAAAGAATCGCGCTTGCTTCTGAAATAAATTCCCCTCTCTGTTCGATGCTTAACTAGCCTAAAATATGCTCGAAACATAAATCTCCTCTCGCGCAAATATATTCCCTCCGACAGAGTCGATCTTCCTTTACGACTGTTACTATTAACCGTATCTGATTTTCTTCAGAACTAGTTGAACGCGCGGAACGCTTTCCAAACTTAGTTTTATCGCGAGAAGAGAGATTCGATCGCGGTGGAAAACACGGAGACATATCCTTTACTGCGAGGCGTCAACCTTCCTTTTACAACCGTCGCTACTTATTATAATTTATATAAAAGAAGAGATCGTAAAACCAGGCCATCCGGTCCATTAGCAGTGTTTCTGCGATACAAACGAGCCGTTCTAAACAACTCGACCGACGGGACTTCCCTTTACCGGCTTTTATCAGCGCCATAACCGCGCCAGATAAGAACATTATCTCCGCGACGAGCGTAAAGACCGTCGTCGAACGTCCCGCGGGCTTTCCTTTCGAGGCGACTCGAAATAAGAACGGGCGAGGACCGGTTCGTTCCGATCGTCCCGTGGGAACGTCTCGAGTTTCCGGGTTTCCTCGATCGAATCCAACACCCTGGCGAGCAACGCCGCTTTCGCGTCGTCCCGCTATCTGGAAGCAAAGGGCTCTCAGGGTGAAACTGTGCGCGAGCCCTCGAGTGTTCCGCCGTAGTTACGTCGAGGCTGCCTCGCCCCTTCGAGATCCGGCTATTATCTGCCTCGCGATTATTAATTTTCACCTACAATGCCGTCAGGACCCGTCGTGTGTGTCGGTGGTCCTGGTTTCCCGCGTGGATCCCCTCGCGAACGCAACCTCGAGACCTCTTAATTATTGTCGTATTCAACCCCTCGCCGCTCGTACGCTCCGCCATCTTTGGTTCACGGTTAGCTTCTCCTCGCGTATTATTGGAGTGCGGCTCTGTGCCTTCCCGTGTAATCGACGATTGCGCAGCCTGACGATTCTGCCCTTCCAGAGGCCAACCACTGATGATTTCTGATCGTTCATACGCGATTTCCGTATGTCCTGTACTTTATCAGGTTCATTTTTCAGCAGGTTTAAGCTTTGACGCGTTTTTCAGCTCGCGGATGAATAACGATTATGATCCCCGAGTGTGGCGCGCTGAATGGGATATGCATCGATTTTAACTTTCGTGGTTTCGTTGACTTTCCCAGCTGTAATTCGATATTCGAATGGTTAATCTCGTTCCATCGATGTAATCGTTGAATAGAAATGCGCACGATTTATCAATGCCTTTTTATGGTTTCGGAAATGTGTCTCGAAATTTTCAGTTCTCGATGATGAATCATTTCGAGGGATAACGCGATACGCTAATACACTTCTTAATCTATCTCTCTCTTTCTCTCTCCATTTCTTTGTTCTTCATATATCGTTTCAGATACTAATAAATAATACGCGTACTGTAATTACACTAATTGGGAATGACTCTTCGTTCGTTTGACGTTCGAGGCATTTTCCGTATCGTACGAATTCCACGTAAAATGAGATCGGGCATGACGAGATGAAATTGAATCGTTCAAAACGCATCCCGTAATTGAAACGTCATGCTACCACTAATAATATAAATTCCACTTTATGATTTTCTGTTATCGAGAATGCATTTTTTAACCCGGTGGTGTCACCCCGTTATGCAACCGGCTGTTCGTTCGAAAGCGCCATCGTCGTCGTAAATTTATAGGCAAACGAAACCTCTCGAATGAAACACAATCGCGCAAATTTCACTCTCATCGTTCAGCCCCTTCAACTTTTTACAGCAAAGCATACCATGGAAGTATATGCTCGCGAAATAATTATCATTTCCTCCCGTCTATCCACGACATTCGCCCCGGAAATTTTCCTACACTTGAAAATTCTTTACGCCCCGTTGAAATCCTTCGTTCTTCTGCTGCATGTTAATTCTGAGAACCACGCAGCTGGCTTAAACACTGGCTCGATATTAAATTCAATTTAGAAATTTCTTAGCCAACGTTGCCGCGTGCTTGCAGAGTGAAGTGTAGCTGTTGCGTAAATAAAACAGTAGCCGTTCCGCGGAACGAAGAAAAATCACTATCAAACTCGTTTCTCGCCTGGCTGATTAAATCGGCAGGATTCCCTCGGCTATGTTTGCACGATCAGCCGAATCGAACATACGCTAACCTCGCGCATCCAGGCTGCAAACGATAATTCAATTCGAGTACCATCGAATCCGGCCAGAACGCAATCATCGACTCGAATAGAATCAGCTTGCATTCCTAATTTCGACTTAGTTTCAGCTCGATTTGCTATCATTCGTGTTTTATCGGGAGAATAAGATCGATAGTACCACTGGAAAATTACCCAAGCGACGAATTAAGCTGAAAATATTCACGTGCGCCGTATCATCAGCTCTGAAAAGAACGCACTTCGCGTTCGTTATTGATAGGGTACATAAAATTTCTCTGTAGATTATTATCTCACGAGGCATCTATTATACCATCGTAGATTATAGATTCCTGGGTTCGTGTTCAATTTTCTCCGACTGGGTCATAAATTTCACCGCGAAAATTGAAGGCACTATTCTGGTTAGTTCGATCGGTCCGCGGAGAGTGGCTACGGCGAACCACACCGCGGCGTATCTTGAAAAAGTCTTGGAGAATTTCAACTAAATTGCAAATGACTTAAATCTACGTGCGTAGTCCTTTGCATGATACCGTTTTCGAGAGACCAGACTCTCGAAAACGATACCAAGTGCCCAGGTCCACCAACGAGGAGGTGACTACGCAGGGACCCATCCCTATTTCCCTAGTCCCATCCACCCTCCATTACATCTGTGTGTTCTCGGTACAGAAGGTACCGAGGACTGACTCTACTTCTCAATTTCAAACAACCGGAATCCATAATACATTCTCCTTACATAGATTTTAGAGATTGCAGTATGGACTTTACGATAGGGATATAAGGAAGGGAATATTAGGGAATTACATACATATACATATAATATACATATAATATACATATAATATACAAAAATATACATATAATATACAAAAATATACAAAAATATACAAAAGTATACAAGAATATACAAAAATGTACAAAAATATATAAAAATATATAAAAATATCTAATTAATATCCCTCGGCGATCCATCGGCGCTCCATCGGCGCTCCATCGGCGATCCAACGGCGATCCAACGGCGAGAACCTAAGCTTAACTTAACTTAAACTATAAAAGAATTAATTATACAATTACAAACAATCAGAACTTAAATCTAAGTACGTAGTCCTTAGCATGATACTGTTTTCGAAAGACCGGTCTTTCGAAAACGGTACCAAGTGTCCAGGCCCACCCCGTGGAGGTGACTACGCAGGGACCCATCCCTATTTCCCTAGTCCCATCCACCCTCCATTACATCCAGGTGTTCTCGGTACAGAAGGTACCGAGGACTGACTCTACTTCTGAATTTAAAACCGAAATCCATACTACATTTTCCAAAATCTAATATAAATCTTAGAAATTGCAGTATGGATTCTTACGACAGGGATGATGAGAAATACCATTCTCTTACCCAAAGTGAAATTTCTAAAATGACTCTACAAACACCTTAGAAAAATCAAAGTGTTTCTCAAAAGGGAATACGATGCGATATACTAAACTGTACTGAACTATTTAAGACTCGAAACTTGATGAAAATTGAGAAAAGTTACGATTGAAAGTTAAACTAATGAAAATGAAAGAAAATTAAAATTCGCGACGCGACCGGAACGAACAAGTACCAATGAACCTGCATTACAATCTCGCGAGAGTATTCTACCCCGATGGTTCAGCACTAGTCACTAGGCGAACCATACCCGACGCGAATCGCGAACAAGTTATGCCACGTCTTACGATGAAACAATCGAAACCACGCTCTCCCCAATGGTGAATGCGGCTACCATCAAAATCTCAGCGAGACTTAGCATTAGGACGCATTGCTCAACGAAAGAACGAACTTCGTAGACCGCCCCAAGTCGTCTTACAGCAGGTCTAGGACCCCAGCGACACGGGGTAGGAGCTACTCGGAACGAACTCGCGAAGAGCGCGTCCAATGTACTAAGCCTATACCCAAGTCGAGTACCCAACGGGCGTACCAATCGACAAGGGCTGCGAGATCTCAATGGGCTCCGAAAACCACATCAGTTTGATTGAGTCTCGTCTGTTTCACTGCGTGGCGATGGAAGACGGAATTTCGAACGACTAAAGAAAAACTACGTGAAGCGATTTCACGTAGGAGAAATGTAGAAAGCTCAAGAGAGTTTGTAATGCATTTCCATCAGTAATGACTAAACGCGAACCGGCAGAACAATTTGTTCTGTTTGTATAAACGGGCGGTAACGGGTTATGCAGATGCCTCTCACTTCGGGTAAGAAAATGTATTCCTTTACAATTTTATTATAAGGAGGATGAAGAAAGGAATAGGGGAATTACATACATATAAAACAAATAAAACGAATAAAACAAATAAAAAGATCAATAATTAAAATCCCTCGGCGTTCCATCGGCGATCCAACGGCGTTCCAGCGGCGATCCAACGGCGATCCATCGGCGAAAACCTAAGCTTAACTTAACTTATACTATAATTTAATTAATAATACAATTTGCAATGCAATTGAAAGTTTCAAAGTCCTGAAAAGGACTTGGAAAATCTCAAATGTATTGCGAATGACTCAACGCTAGAACCACCCGCGATAAAAGTATCAATTGGAGAAAGTATTTAATAATGAATGTACAAAATGATGATCGAAGCTACAGAATAAAAATTATTTTGATCGATTTGGTGGTTCTAGCGTTGAATCTACAATTATACTTATATCTACGTGCGTAGTCCTTAGCTTGATACCGTTTTCGAGAGACCGGTCTCTGGAAAATGGTATCAAGGGCCCAGGCCCACCCCGTGGAGGTGACTACGCAGGGACCCATCCCTATTTCCCTAGTCCCATCCACCCTCCATTACATCTGTGTGTTCTCGGTACAGAAGGTACCGAGGACTGACTCTACTTTGATAATATAAACGCGGAATCCATATTACATTCTCTGAAATCTAACATAGATTTTAGAAATTGTAGTATGGACTTTACGAAAGGGATGAAGAGGAATGCCATTGTCTTATCAAAAGTGAAATACTTAAAGTGACACTCTAGAAAAATTCAAGTGTCTCAAATAAGATTATACGATACGATAATCTATTATTTTACTGTCAAACAAAATGGATACTACTACTAAATGGAAAGTTAAACTAAAGTTAGGAAAAGGAACTAAGTTGAAGTAAAAATTGAATAAAATTCGCGACGCGACCGAAACGAACAAGTACCGATAAACCTGCGTTAATTCTCGCGAGAGCATTCTATCCCGATGGTTCAGCACTAGTCACTAAGCGAACCATACCCGACGCGAATCGCGAACAAGTTATGCCACGTCTTACATCGAAACAATTGATACCACGCTCTCCCCAATGGTGAATGCGGCTACCATCAAGAATTCAGCAAGGCTTAGCAGTAGGACGCATTGCCCACCGACGAGAACGAACTTCGCAGACCGCCCCAAGTCGTCTTACAGCAGGTCTAGGACCCCAGCGACACGGGGTAGGAGCTACTCGGAACGAACCGCGATGAGCGCGTCCAATGTGCTAAGCCTATACCCAAGTCGAGTACCCAACGGGCGTACCAATCGACAAGGGCTGCGAGATCTCAATGGGCTCCGAAAACCACATCAGTTTGATTGAGTATCGACTATTTCGCTGCGTGACCATGGAAGACGAAATCTCGAACAAATAAGGAAAAGAGAAACTACGTGAAGCGATTCCACGTAGCAGAAAATAAGAATGCTCAAGGGAGTATGTAACGCATTTTTATCAGTACAGACTAAACGCGAACCGATTTATGCGAGAACAATATGTTCTCCTTTGATAAACGGGCAGTAACGGATTATAGAAATGGCTCTCTCACTTTGGATAAGAAAATGTATTCCTTTACAATTTTATTAGAAGGATGAAGAAAGGAGTAGGGGAATTACATACATATAAAACAAATAAAACAAATAAAACAAATAAAACGAATAAAACAAATAAAACAAGTAAAAAAATCAATAATTAAAATCCCTCGGCGCTCCATCGGCGATCCAACGGCGTTCCAGCGGCGATCCAACGGCGATCCATCGGCGAAAACCTAAGCTTAACTTAACTTATACTATAATTTAATTAATAATACAATTTGCAATGCAATTGAAAGTTTCAAAGTCCTGAAAAGGACTTGGAAAATGTCAAATGTATTGCGAATGACTCAACGCTAGGATCACCCGCGATAAAAGTATGAATTGAAGAAAATTTTTAATAATGAATGCACAAAATAATGATCGAATCTACAGAATAAAAGTGAATTTGTGTCGATTGAATAGTACTAGCGTTAAATCTACAATTATGCTTATGTCTACGTGCGTAGTCCTTAGCATGATATCGTTTGCGAGAGACCGGTCTCTCGCAAACGATACCAAGTGGCCAGGCCCACCCCGTGGAGGTGACTACGCAGGGACCCATTCTTTGTTCACTTACCAATCAGCAGGCAAAAGTAGTTGTCGTCACTGTCCACTGCCGTCCACAGTCGTCCATCAGTGTCCACAACTATCCATCAGTGTCCACAAGTATTCACCAGTATCCACAAGTATCCACCAGTATCCACAAGTATCCACCAGTGTCCACAGGTATGCACCAGTATCCACAAGTATTCACCAGTGTCCACAGGTATGCACCAGTGTCCACAGATATGCACCAGTGTCTACAAGTATCCACCACTGGCCACAAGTATCCATCAGTGTCCACAAGTATCCACCACTGGCCACAAGTATCCATCAGTGTCCACAAGTATCCACCACTGGCCACAAGTATCCATCAGTGTCCACAAGTATCCCCACTGGCCACAAGTATCCATCAGTGTCCACAAGTATCCACCATTGGCCACAAGTATCCACCAGTGCCCACAAGTATCCACCAGTGTCCACAAGTATCCACCAGTGTCCACAAGTATCCATTAGTGTCCACAAGTATCCACCAGTATCCGCTAGCCTTGGCTCCTCCACCGTCGTCCACTACTGTCCACCACCGTCCACAAGCGTCCATCAGTGTCCACTACCCTTGGCTCGTCCACAACTAGCCATCAACAGCGACCACACTTATCCCGACTCAGACCTTCTTGCCACGGCGTCCAAACGGCCAAAGGGTCTTAATGAGGCTCACACTGTTTATATATACCCGCCCCCACTATCGTCAACCCCCCTTCTCCTCAAGCTTACGAGCTGATAAAAACAATTTTCATACTATACCAACCCGTAATTTATTAATTTTCATATTTTTATTATAAATTTATGCTCTTTGCAGCTTATTGCAGTTGTATATATAATTTTTTTATCAATTTTTTACCAATTGAACCTACATTCATACTGTTATAAGAGGTAATTTTCTATCAATCATCAAATATTTTGGCGCGCCATGGAGAGTCAGTTTAACAACTTTGAAATGCAACATTTCTACACTTTCCGATGTTTTCGCTTGTTTGCGGCTGTCCAAGCTGCACGCTGGAAAATGTAAATTAACCAAGATCTCGTTTCTCCGTATTCTTAATCCCCTGCCGTGCTTCTTCACGGCAATTTGTCTTCTGCGACTGTTCTCCAGATGTCTGACCGCGAATTCCAAACGCGGTTGCATCGCAACGGGATACTCTTGAAATAGCCATTTCGCACCAAATCGATCACTCGCATTGCTTGACTTTTCGTTCGATCCTATCGCTCCGAGGAAAAAAGAGAAAGGCTTTGTCATCGAGGAAGCTTAGTCCCTCTTTTCTTCTGTCATTGCTTCGGAAGAAATCGGTGTAACTCGAATAATTCTGACATTGTCGACCCAGACAGGTTTGTTAAGACAATTAAACTACTTCGACGCGAGTCTAACAACGTTTCTGGCAACTCGCGAATCGCGTTTCCTAGAGCTTCCTTACCTCGTGCATTCAATTGGATTGATGGCTGGGTTAATAGCGGACCTGTTCGACAGTCAACAGCAACCGATTCGATCGCGCTCGATCGAACGGTGGAATTAATCGTGAACCGATAGACCGACGTGGACGGTGAATTAATTATGAGAGCCGCTCGCAACGCGAATTTCGACGGGATAGAAAATTCGGGCTGAACACTCGTTTTCGTTCTCCTCTTCTACCCTCGAAATTTCGTTGCGTGAATTTCCACGGTAATAATAGCAACGTCGAAAACGCGCGACAAGCTTTTGGCGGCAGCAGGAACGAGCATCAATTTCGCGCGAAATTTTTCAGCCGTTTCCTGAAGCGCAGAAATCTGGAAATTTTCACGAGCGCACCGTTTCGCTTCTGAGATCAAAGTTTCGAGGGGATGTGAAAAAATATCCAGGGGGCTCCGTATCGAGCATTTTTGGGGTTACCGGTCGAGCGAATTTTTATCCGCCGCTCCCGCAGGCGACGGAAAGGAAAATAAAGGAAGGGGCGAGCGGGAAACAAGTTTGCGTGGTACTGACGGGTCACGTCGCGACGCGCGTAGCTTTCGAAAATGGAATAGTCGAGCCGCGATTTTCCAAGGTCGCAACGAAACGAAACGAAACATCGCGTCTCTCATGGTCCGGGTTAAAAATATATTTCAGCCTCCTTCTGGAACACGGACGAAACGTGTGCACCTTTTCAGGCTGCTCGCAACAGAAGCCGCATCGGAGGAGGTCCGTGGCGGGACACACGGTATCCAGTGGCGCATGATAAACGTGTCCGCGATGTTTATTGTTTCCTCTCGCCGGGTCTCTTCTTCGGGGCTCGTTCCATTGGTACAAAACGGGACGAACGCCGGGTCATCGTACGAGAGGAAGAAAAAGAGATCGACCGTCGGAGACGGCGGAATGGAAGAATGGCTGGGAGCGGTGGGTGGCGGTGGTGGAGAGGCGGAAGGTGCCTCTGGCGTAGCTGCGGGTGTACGAATCGCATATTCAATCGTGGACGAAAAGAATGTCTTTTGTCGGGTGGGTCGGCGCGCACCACTCCAACAGCGTGGATTCCCGTGCCGTTTGAATAACAGCAGCGCCTTCCATGCCGCGATTCAACCCCTTGCTCCGTCGCTCTTTCTACCTTTGCTCTTCCTCTCCCCTTATTGTTAGTCCGTTTCATCCTCCGTCGGATGGCTGTTCTCCTCTGCCTCCGAGTCGACCCGTTTGAACGTCTATCGAGGATCTAGTTGAAAGATCCGTCACGACCGCTGCGTTGCTCCTCTCCTCGCGACCACTCGCGACTACCAGATTGACGCTGAGTTTCGTTCGTGATCGAGCGTTGCATCCTGCGCTTGTCTCGTTACACGCGTGACACGCGTGGGACGCTAAAGCTTTGTTTGCAATTTAACAGCACGCAACGTCTTTCATAAACATTTCTGAATAAATTGTCAACGAAGAGCAGAGCATATTTTCCTCTATATTTTCAGCGCGAGGAGGGCAGGAGAAATTTTGTTTTATTCTCTTTTTCTCGTTTTTTTTTTTATTTTTCGCGACAAGCGCGGTTTCTGACGCGCGCGAGCGCAATTAGAGGCGGGCCACGAGGTATAAACGACGCGGACGAAATTGAATTTGGCCCGGGGCGGACACAAAGGCGTGACAGAACGCGGTAGAATTTATTACCGCGGGTATATAACCCCGTGGTCCCCTTGCTCTCGCCGCGGACCTCGCGCGAATTAACATTATAATAAGCTAACGTAAATTCGTTTCGCAAATGCCCGGGAATAATCGCGAGCACGTTTAATTGGCGTTTCGCATTGATTATTGTAGGTCACCGAGCTGACCAGCTTATATGTATTTACTCGGCAAACACGCGGATCGACGCTTTGCGCGGATGACACTGCCACCCCCTTCGCCGTATCACAAACACTCGCCTACGCGTAGTAAATTACGCGCGTAACATATCGAACGAGCGCTAGCCAGACGATAACGTTTACCAATTTCAAATTATGCCCTCGTCCAAATCTTCGCGTTGCCTTGCGAATGATTCTCGCCACCAAACGATCGGATCGAATCGCTAGTTCCTCGATAAACGAATCCAGCGAGAGATCTTCAGGTTACTCGACACTTTGCGCTCGACGACATTTTCGATATGGTGGCAATGCAACTCGAGAGTCGCCGTTCGAAGAAAAGGTTAATTATTCGAGTCCCAGCGAAAATAAAGAATACGAACGCTCGCTAACCCCGTTACCGCCCCAAAAATGACTTAATGCCCCGAGTAATGCTCGGTTAATAGAACAGTTCATCGCGTTCCTGCGAGCACCGCCGACAAATAAGCCTGGGGGCGTCAAATTTCGTCCAATTTAAGCGGTTCACGCGAGAGCCAGCCAGCGTAAAATGAGTCTGTACGAAGGAAGAAGGTACCGGGTCGCTCCTCTGCCCGCCTTATTTTCACCGAGGGTATTACAGCGCCTCACGTCCCGTTGAATCACTAAAGAGCCCCCCGTTTACCTGGCCCGCGAAATCGAGGCGCGTTCGAGCGTGGTCCCTTTATCGCCCGTAGGAAAGACGATCCCCGTCGTCTTTCTCCTCCCACGGTCCTTTATTCTCCGATGCAACCACCGTTTAGAGCGCGGAATTCGTTTGCGGACGTTAATTCGCCCGCTAATGTCCGGGTTCCCTCTTGATCGCGATCTTCGCCAGCGAGCGAGACTAGCGAACTAACCGAGAACGAGAGCGAGCAGACGACGAGAATCGCCACGCCAGGGGGTGAGACGAGTCTCTTCCGGACGTCTGGCGGAAACGCGACCACTTTCTTGCTCGAAACTTCCCGGGGAATGGGCTCGCGGTGTCGCTTGACGAGCCACCACCCCTTCGACCGTCGAGATTCCCTATTTTTCGCTCTCTATTTCGGTCCTACCGTGCGTCACCGAGACTGATAGCGGCCGACGAACTTGCGACCGCAAGGGGAAGAAGTTCGTCGTCTCTGGAAAACTAAGATCCAGAGGATGGAAGTAACGACGGCAGCTCCGACGGTCTCGTTTACCCTTTATGGGGCTGACTTATACCACCTTTCTCTCTCTCTCTCTCTCTCTCTCTCTCTCTCTCTCTCTACCCCTAAATTTCGTTCCGTGGCCAAGGCAATCTTTATCCCCTCGTCGGTCCACGGACTCGCGTCCATTCTTTTCCCCGGTGTCTACGTCTCGCGTAACCCAACTCGGACGACCGTCTTAATTGCGTAATCACGGTGTTTGCGACCGAACGAGGCACCGAGATTTCGGGGATTTGCATATAGATTGCGACTTAACCGGCCCTCCAGGCGCGGCGGAAAATTTCTTAGCCGCCGGGAGCCAGGTCTGACCCAGGTCCCCGATATCTGCGCGGCTGGCCAACTTTTACGGGACGCCTCCTCCGGCTACGGACGCGGGCGAGCTTTTTAGAAGCGACGTTCATAGAGAAAGAAAGAGAGAGAGAGAGAGAGAGGCGGTGCGCGTTCGTGCGTCCCGCGCAAATATCACTGTAATTTCCGAGCTTCTGTTTCCGGTGTTTCCGTTTAAACGTACAATTTGCGTTACCCGATACGACTACCGTTGACTTGCTAACTTCCGCCCGTTTCCGTGCACACGAACGCTCGCCGGCGTTTCGATTAACTTATCATAGACCGCTGGCCTCGATAACGTTTCAGATATCGCGCGGCCAAATAAAAATAATTATCCGCGGCCCGTTCTCTCGTCCCGCTTCCATTTACCTGTGTCATCGGCTCGATTGGATCGGAGCCTCGGCAACGAGCGACAGACTCCTCTCGCTTTGTCGGCGATGATAAAAACGCGGAGATTGAAATTGTCCGCGTGATTGGGGGCAGGTACGAACTTTTTTATTGGACGAGACCACGGTGAAACGCGTGGGCTCTAAAATAAAATCAATTTCTGTTGTTAAACAATTGATATAGATTCTCCAGGCGGGAAACAGTGATTGAAAGGACGATGAGTTAGCTTGATTGATACCAGCAAAGTATATAGAGAAACGATTCAGCTTGTTTGTCGTATAAACATGGCTCCGTTTTAATACGTTCCTTCAGCCCTTTACTATTTTTTTTAAGAAAGATTGCGCTTCGCGTCTCGCGTGGACAGAAAGACAGAGAAGCAGGAAAATAGCGAAGTCCTTTCAAATCGAGCGGAAAGACCAGCGTGGAAACTAATTGCGCGCGGAACAATCTTCCGCGGATTCGATTTGCGTTCAATACTGGGCGAAATCGTTGCGCAGAAACGTTTCAATTTGCACGCGGATCCCGGATTGAAATATTTTCAGCGCGAGCACGGAAAATACGCGGGCGAAACAACGCTGGCCAGGAACGGAAAGATGGCGGAGGTAAAACATTCGCGAGCCGTTTGGAATCGAATGGTTGAAACGACTGCTTTAACGCACTTTCGAATCACGGGCAACGGTTCGTTCCAACGGTACGCGACGCAAGGTGTTTATTTAATTTCACCGTTCCACAGAGACGGAAGAAACGTAAATTACTATCATCGTGCCAGCCAGCTGAAAGGAGAATTACATTAGTCTTGGAAGTGAAAGCTGTCTGCAGTATTAAGTAACAAGAAATCGCTCGGCGAGATTCAGAAACGAGCAATTCGAGCGATCTTTGGAACGCAATCGCGGAAGAATCGCTAGAATGAAACGTCGATCCCAGGAAGGGGGATGAGGCGAATTGAAAGAAACGAAGGAATTACAAAGTTTTTTTAAACGCATCGTTTAAGAAACGTTTTCATAGGGGATCGGCGAGGACGGGGAGCGTGAAAGGGCGGAAAGAATCCCGGCGTGCTTTCCGCTGATCGAGTCGCGAATCGAATCCGGGAGATAACCATCGTCGAAATGATCGCATGCAGATTTTTATAGCGGATCGTTTACGCGAAAGTGGAGAAGTTTCATCGGGGTGAGAAATAGATTTTTCGAGTCGGCGGGAGGAAAAAATGGCCCGGTAAAGAGGAGAAGTCGCTTCTGATATCTTCTCGGCGTCGAACTAAGCCTTCTCGACGGAGCGTCCGACCGCGCTCCAACTTTCCTCGTTCCGTGCCTTCCCTCTTTCGTTATGAGAGCCATAAAAGCTACGATCGCGCGCCGGCGAGCGTAGAAAAACGGAAACGCGCGTGAATTTTAACGACGGATAATCGAATAAATTACCATCTAACGCTAGAAACGGTACATATGTAATGAGAGTGAAACGCTCTCGAGCTATCGCTACTCTCTAGAGACGGGAAGAGTTAACGCGAGTGTAACTGACAGGAAGTGCAGCGGAGAGTAGAGAAGAGGCTGGCTGTAATACGAGCGCTGCGTTGAATATTTTTATTGTACACTTTGAGCCGCGAAAAACAAACCTCGTGCAGGTAAGAGGTGATTAAAAATAATGGCGAGCAGCCCGTACGTACAGCGCGCGTGGAGGAACATTTTACGCCTCCTTAGAGCTCTGAAAAAGTGCACGGATAGGCGGGAAGAGCAGGCGAGCAAAAAGAGTCCCACGGTCCAGCTGGCAGCGCGAACTCATCCGTCATGCGAGAAAGGAACGGAGCGGAGGCTCGAGAGTCGTGACAAACGTATGGTTAAACTCGCCGCGTGCCAGTTCGAGTAACGGGTAGGGAAACAAGGGAAAGAGGGTGAGAGAGAGAGAGAGACAGAGAGAGAGAGCGTCGGTGGCGGTGACCCAACGGAAGCGAAAGCCATGAATCCTGGCCGCAATGTCAACGTCGCCGCGAAGGGTTCCTCGCGTTGGGGCGGGCTGCGCGCGTTCACCGATGAAGATCCAAGCCGCGTGATAAAGTTCATTTCGCCAGGCCGCCCGGCTGGCAACGACGGTGTCTGTTCTTCTTTCTCAAGAAGGGAGAGATAGAGCAGGCGTCGCTGAGCGAGAAGGGCGATTATCGCGTCGACGACCTGGTGAAAATTGAAATTTGCTCTCGTGGTAGTCCGATCAGGCTGCCGCTCTCTCTCTCTCTTCCTCGCTTTTGATCTGAAAAAGGAAGTAACGGGATTGGAAACAGCGAAGCCAGCATCCATTGGCTCGAAATAAGTTTCGTTTTCGATAACGAGAAAATGAGGGTGGCGCGCGCGTTGGAGGAGGAGGCTCGGGCAGAATGGGCGAAATAATGAGTTCTGAAATCAATCGTCGCGAGTGTGCATCCGACGCTCGCGGCTCGGTTATTGAAAGTGGCGGCTGGAAAGACGTCTGCCGGATGAAAATCTGTATTCTTGCGCGGCGTATAGGGACGAACGGTGGACGAGAGGGGGTGCACGTTTGATTCCAGGAAATGAGGAGCACGCCAGAGATAACAGAAACAGAGAATTGTCGCGAAATAACCAGCGGTCGAGGAGCCTCGATGCTCCCGTATAATGGGAATCCGGCTGTTCGATTCCTGCAAATTACGATTCGACCGGATCGATCGATCGATCGTTCATTTCAGACGATTTATCAGCATCGATATGATTCGCGTGTGCACTCGAGGGGTTGAATAAACAAATATCTCGTCGCGTTCCGTTAATTCGGTTCCAGAGGACGGTTTATATCGCGTCCGCTTTTCCCTGGCGTTGCGCAAATTGCAGACTCGCAGCCACTCTGAAATTGTTGCTTATCCGCGGTGCAGGGGCGCGGAGGGTGATCGAGGTGTCTCCGTTCTCCCTTGGCAGGCGTTCGTTAAGCGGCAACGGGGACACCAAAGTTCCCGTGGCTTCATATGTCACGTAACGGGGTCGTAAAAATGCGCACTTTCCCTGAAAGTTAGGTGCTCTCGGCTCGAACCTGACGCGTGCATGTTTACGGTGGTAGCCCGCTAGAAAAGCGAGCCGTGCGGTTTGTCAGCCGACGAGGTATCGCGAAAAAGCCCGCGCGCCAACCGACATCGCTCATAAAAATCAGCCTCGTTCCGCGTCAGGTACGACATCCGAATTTACGCTTACCTCGAAACGGTTCTCTCGTTGATCTCGCCAGGGATCCGATTCTCATTAGTGGAGTTACGATCGCGATTCCATTGCGATTACGTTTCCACCAAGTCGCTTCGTTGATGAATCAATATCTTGAATCGACGCGACAAGCAAAAAGCTCGGTCCTCACTGGAAGATTGTTCCACTGAGAAACATCCACACTGAGAGTACGCGAGGTTAAAACCTCGATTACCCGGCACTGGTTTATCTTCGACGGAAGTTTACCAAACGATGAAATTTCGAATAGTCTGGGAAACAAGTAGTCGGAAAGTCCAGAGTTGCTTGTTCCGGGTAACGTTCCGCCGCTTCCTGGAGGAGCATCGCATTATTCCGTTCTTTCTTGACTCAGAAGCAGCTCGAGTTAATCTTAAAATCATAAGCCAAGCTGTTTCCCTTTACTCGGGGCTCGTGGACTCTCGAAAAATCGACGACACCGCGACGGCGGTTGTCACTTTCGGTTTGACTTGAGCCCCGGATGGAACTCTGATAAACTTGGGCCGTAACGAGCCAGAGTAGATCAAGACGAACAAAGTTAGCTACTTTCAGCGGTCATCCCCTTTCATTTATGGAAGGAGATCAAAGACAGCGCAAAGTTTGACCGCTAGCTTAACAGATCGATCCTCTGTAACGATAATAGCGTCGACGCGAACAGCCTCTTCGACGCGGTCATTTTAGTAATTAAGCCCCATCGCCGGGTCGGTAAATCGACCACGCTCGTTTACGAAATTACGGTTTATTTTATCACGATTAGTCTTAAGTAATGGCCAATTAAACAGGCGATTCTGTACGACTTTCCGAGTAAATTAATCGAGCTCGTTTCATTACAGAGGGCAATTTTTATCGAGATATTCCTTCCATCGAATAAAGTGGCCGTTCGATTTTGAAAGTCTCTCATGCTCGCCTGAAAATTTGAATAAATTCGACTCGACCCACGTTTGGAGTAAACAGAAAACTCGATCAAATCTCAGTCGAAATCTCTCGAAACAATGGAACCAATACTTACATCGTCCATCGAAGGAGGCATTATATTTTAAGCTGATGTACCCCGAGGCTTCGGCTTACGAGCCACAATAGAGCCCTCCTCCGCAGGTATTACGCTAGAGGGGCCCTCTCGTGGAACGCGGTTCCTCCTCCAATAGTTGTAGAATGGCATCGCTTGTCCTACCAGCCATCCAACAACCCCCGCGTAGTCCCCGCGAGGATCCTCCAGACGATACTTACCATAACGTTACTATTTCCGCATGGGCGGACAGGAAATACCGGGAATACCCGTTCCTCGATACCTCTGACCGTTCGCGAACGAGTTTCCGCATGGTCCCGCGCGCGGCACGGAAAAATGGCGCCATCTTCTACCGTCTCTGGCATGAAAGGGCGGCCGGGGGCCAATATCTTTTGCCGCGGCCGCCACGAATTCCCGCTTTGCCGATCCTCCTCCCCTCTGGCCAGATATAAGAAGGGTGGCCAACCAGCCGTGAAAATACCGCGGGGGTACGGGCGTAAATCCGTGGGGATATTCCGCCGCGAACCGCGCCGCACCTGTTTCGACACCTTCCGCGCGGATGACTCCGCGACGGGCTCCCATCGCTCGTAAACCAGCCGTGCAAAACTTTGGAAATTCCCAGCGCGAGGGTGTCGCCGCGCAGGCAAATCGACGCTCGTAAATAGGGGTGCGAATGGGAGGCTCGATAATACTTGTCGGCGATTTTTCTCTTGACGAGGGTCCGACGAAATTTCGAGCGGGGACGTTTCGTTTGAATATTGACCAACCGAGTGTCCGTTACGACGTCGCCTTTCGATATTGAAAGGCATCGTTCAGAGGTTAGGCACCTAAGTTTTAACCCCTTCTCTTCATCCTGAATCACGTCTCCTGCGCGTCACCTGTTCCTCGTGCCGCAGGATCGCGCAGAAAGAAAGATTAATTCGATTTAATCTTCGCTTTACATCCGCGCACGATTTCTTCAAGCCCCGTACAGAAGTGTGGAAGTTGAAGGAAGTTGCGATATTTGTGTTCGAGGTAAACTGGATAAGAGAATTCAGTGAACGAGGATATTATCGCGAGCGACTCGGTGCAAGTAGAATTGACACAATCTAGTCAGACACAGTGTCCCTGAAGTAGGTCGAGCAGAAGAAGAACGAACCGCGCCGCGGAACCCAAGGTAGACGAGTAAACACGGATAAAGCGATCGTGGCGTAAATCAAAGACAAAATAACGCGATAGCTGGAAACGATCGGTGGAAGCGGTGCAATTCAAGCGCTTTAGAGAATCCCGCGCGAGTCATTGTAATTACCGCGGAGGTAGAGGCAGAGACGCGTGTAACAATAAGTCGCAGACGACTGTTCTTGACTCGGAGACGCCAGGAATAGTCGTTGCGAAAAGAACCATTTAAACGCGTGGCGACAGGCTAATTAGACAAGTTGAAATAAACTTGCCAGATAATCGTAAGCGAAAGTAACTTAATAGTTTAAGCAGTTTGCTCGAAAGAAACGCGGCTGCTAAGCGAATAGCGACGGAAACCGAATGAGAGTCCGTGAAGAAACGCGATATTTTCGCGGTAAACAGATGTGAAAGTAATCCAAAGGAAATGTGGCTGAGGGCGCGAGAGCAACCCTGGGGTCGCCATTAGCGGAACAAGAATCGAAACACAGACTCCTCCAGGAGGGGAGGATTAATGCTCGATCCGCGGGAACGGTTCCCTCGCAGGACTCACCCTTTCAGAGCGAAGGATAGGGAGCAGGATTTCCGAAGAAGGTGCGGCGAGACGGACCTCTTTCCTCTCCGTCGGACCCGCAGACTCATTATTTTTCCCTCGGTTCATGAACCACGCGGGCTAAATCCGGCCAGGAAACGCAAGGGTCCCGGACAAAGAAAATAGGGTCGAGCGTGTCGCGTAATCACGGACGCGATAAATTCGCGGCGGCTATCACGAGGCTCGATACGCCTATAAATCGCGGCCAGACAATCCCCTCGGTCACTCGACTACGGGTTCAGACCGGCGAGGCTCGATAACTCTTGTGTACGAATTTTTAATAACTGTCATAAAGCCAGGCTTCCACGTGGACGAATTATTGCCGGCAATTTCGTTCCGCGTGGAGACGCGTCGCGTCAATTCACCAGGTACCATTAATCCGTCCGCCAGACCGGTGCAAGTAAACTTGCCGATGTTCTCAAATGGACACGATCTTCGTGACAGTGATCTGTCCACGTGCAAATCAAACTCGAGCCTCGCTGCCACTGTACATCCGAGAGATGCAGAGAAGGGTGGAAAGAACGACGAGAAGATGTCGCGAGAACCTAGGAAGAGGGTGGAGAAACGAAACCCTCGTACGAATTTATTTCCTCATCGAGGCGGCGGGGTGCAGTGAATCTGTACGAAACAAGTACATCCCGAGTCGGGACTAATTGAAACGGCGTATTCAACGAGGGATCGAGGGGACTCGAGCGAAAGGTGAGCCCAAATGATGGCCATTGAGTGTCGTTGATTCGATCTTCGTTCTCATTGTCGAGTTCCCGCGTTGAATTTGCGCGCTATAAAACACGCTTTCCACGGTGTATCCAAGGTGCTGTAACACGCTTCTCTTCCGAAGGAGTGTCTATTGAATTCGCGTACAGCTGAGGCGATAAAGTTCACCCTCGGACGTGTACGTGTTTCGAATTCCCGTTTTTTCTTCCCTTCTCGCGAGGCAACACGGTGAGAACGCGCGGTTCACAAAACTGGATGTTTAGCATTCTCTAATTTGTTACCGTGCCACTAGCGATTTCCCCGAGGAAATAAGGGAATCGTGGTTAGAAGCGAAGGCGAAACCCAGCTAGCCTCTGGTCTTTTGGTGAGCACCGTGAAGAGCGAACGAGCCGTTTCTTTACCGTCGCAACGCCCTTTAACTTGGCAATAATTTATTCATCTCTAAATGGACAACGTCGGACTCTGGCCGCTTTAATGATCCCACGAATCGAAGAACGTCTTATTACCATGACGGCGAACCGTATCTTTGAAAGCTTTTCACTTATGAATTATTCATTTATCGATAACATTCTTAATCTCGTCCTTCTGCTTCCGCTACCTCTCCCCTTCGATCGGACGGATAGGTGGGACGCGAGGGGTGCGCAGCTGGTTTCGTTGTTTCCTCCTCCGCGAGATGAAATTCTCTCGCATCCTCTTTAATCGAAAACAGTTCTCCGTTCCGCGTTCCCATTATGCGGCATCATTATGCGGCAATTTGCATTTTAATCAATAAATATCGATACCCCGTAGTAGTTTAGTTTACTTCGAATGAAAAAAGTTACTTAAGGATAATAAGATTGCATCGAGATCGCGGAGATATCGGATACCGTGGCAGGGTTAATTAGTGGTACTAATTACAGGAGTAGCTGGAAAGGCCCGCGGGAAACCGGGTTACGCGAGAAGGATATCGTGCGGTAGCGGGTGGCGCGCGCGCGCGCGCTCTCCTACTAAATCACAATTAAAACGTAGAAAAGGGAAGATTAGCGGCGGAGAAGGAGAGAACGCGGTAGCCACTGTTTTCGCGAGCGCGAGCTGAAAAAGGTAGCCACGAAAGAGAGAGAGACAATGGTCGGCGAAGAAAGCGGGAAAGTGGTATAAAAATGGCCCACGGGTCTCTACCCTCTTATTTACGGCGCTGAAGCTCGGCTTGTCGTAATTCCCGTGGTAATTGTTATTAAGTGCCGGTCCAAGCCACTCTCTCTCTCCCCGTTTGCCGATGCGATTGTAATTCACGCGGACTAACGGCGTTTAGCGAGGTATACAACAGCGAATTAATGTAAAATGCGAACTACGCGGCACGCGTGGAACGCCACGGTCGAGCTTCCTGGCTGCGCTGCTGAAAAATGCCCGAAATTACGAGCCGGAAGTTTCCTCGAGCACCGAGCTACTTCTCTAAGCCTGGCCTCCACGAGTTTCCTTCAGCCCCTCGAGTACTTTTCTCACCGATTCCTGCCAGTCTGCGAGATTAATAACAAACTGCACGATACTTTGGTGTTCCACGCTTTGATAAACCGGCGCGGTGTGATTTCTATCTTCGCCGTGTCTACGGGGGTCGATTAAGAGTTGAAATTTACATAGCCACCTGGAGACTGGATTAACTAGAAGCCAGAGGAGGCAGGAAGCGGAGGAGACCGGGGAAAAAAGGTTGTTGCCACTGTCGCGCTCGATACCTTTAAATCGTAGCACCAACTTTCTTAATTATTTCTCCGCCATCGTGTTGTTCTTCCTCCGTCTCAATGTTTAAAACTCTGGCTTGGTGCTATCCTCGCTAATTGCTTCAATCTTATTCCAACGAGGACTCTTTTTAGTAGTCGTTAAAAGAGACCTTAAGTCTCGAGAAGAAGTCTCACTTTCGTTTCTCAATCAGCAGATTCCAAGTGTGTCAACGAAAACTCTTCAGTATCCACGTTTCTGGGACTGCTGACCAACCTTCTGGCACCAGACTACGCGCGACGCTCTCCAGGCGATTGTCGACCCCTTCGTTTTCTACGTCAGACGTCGCGGCGCGAAAGGGAGAACGTTCACCGCGATGGGGTGAGTAAATAAATAGCTGATTGCCGGGAGAAAACCGGGAAGGGGGAAAGGAGGCGTGCATGTACCATCGATCAAAAGTTTGGATACACACCAGGAACACGTTTCGCGGAGTAATGTACCGTGAAATGTGCGGTTATTTCTCTTTTCGCTTATTTTTTTTCCCCCCTATTTTTTTGTCTTTTTTTGCGCGCTCCGGCTACACGCGAGTCGACTCGCAACGGGATACACGGTGCTCGCTGGCGATCGATTTTATTCAGAGCGCACACGGCCACGGAATACTTTTCTAAGAATGATTGTGGGGATCACTCGATACCTATTACCGTCGCCGGGAAGAAAACTGAAAGGGAAGAAGCCCTGGAAAACATCGCTCCACCTGCTGATCCCGATCCTATTGAGTTACGCCCGGACAAATTGGATGAAGGTATCAGAAAACGTGCCTCAAAATCGGAACGACGTTTCCTAGAATTACTGCGGAATCTCTCGGTGAACTAATAACACCAGCTAACAACCAGGGGCCGTCGAAAAAGTTCGAAAGCGAAATGATTCCTTCCTTACAACAAAACGAATAAATTCTACAAACCTAACCACCGTTCCGCGCGGACCTGTTGTGTAGTCGGCAAATTATTCCATGAATACCATAAATCTCGACTCTCGATCTGAGTCTCGACTCTCGTTCTCATCGGTGGCGCCCATCGAAAGTTCCAGGAGCCACCAAACGTCCGAGTGGATGAGCACGCGAACTCAAAACGGGTGGAACGCGCAAAGAGAGGAAGAGACGGGGAGCAATGCTTCGTGAAACATTCGCGAACGTGGCCAGCGTGCGAGACGAGCCAAGTTAACCAGCAATTGTACCCAGGGAAAGAGTTATTACTAGAGGGACAGGGGACAGTCAACTCTTCCGGTTTCGCCTCGCTCGGTTCGCCGCCGGAACTTGTCTTACGATCGATCGCGGATTGTTCGCGCGCGATCGAGTCGCGTCTTTTTAATTAGGGGTTAGCGCGAGGTGGAGGCTGAGAGTCGTGGCCTGTTTGTCGAGCGCTCGATCGGAATCCGACTCTTGCCTCGGAGTCGAGCACGTGTCCGATTGTCCGAGTCACGTTACGCGTCCCGTGGACGGTCACCAACAGTAACACGTTCCACTGCCGAGTGGTTTCTACCATCGAGGACAAATTGGAACGAGATTCTTCGAGAGACGCTACTTGTATCGAATTCATTGTCCCGTATAATTGATAGACGACGATCCTCAGAGCTGATGGCCTCGAGGGCGAACCAGAGACGGTGGTTTAATTACTTAACATAATTTCCTTTCAAGGAGCTCGCTCTTGCGAGAAAGGGTCGAAACTTTGAAGGGTTCGAGCCCCTGAATTCAAAAGTCGCAGGAACCTTGAAACACCGAGTGCTATTTAATCTGAAGACACGAGGGGTCGAAAAAAGCAGCAACCTTGAAATTCATGAAGGTCTTCAAAATCTTGACGTTCTCCGCGAGAACTCTCGAGGGACGTCTCGTGTGTTTCGCGGAACGCATCGTCCCGAGACGGATGAAACGGGGAAATTAAAAGCAGCCGCGACTCAAACGGATTACCCGGGTGTACGAAGTGGCAGGCTAGCGTGCGTGCAAGCAATTACGCGAGGAGTCGAGGGGGAAGGCGCTAGCTCGCCCGCTCCTACGAAATAAAAATGGTTCCGACCGAGGACCAGGCGAACCCTATCGATTCTCGGATAGCCCCTCTTTCGTTCGTTACGTCGTTAGCGTAGCAGCGGCGTGTCCGAGTGGGTTCGATATCGAACCACGGAATTCCGATTTACTTTCAATTCTGTGTCTGCTCCGCGACATTCCTCCGATAATTGTCCGCGCGATCGATACTCATTGCGTTTCTTCTTTCCTCGAAGATCTAAAAAAAAAATGACGAATACATAGCTGATTCCATCGACGACGATGAAGATGTAGGTGGCACACGATGGGACGCGATGATTCAAGCCGCGGTGTGATCGCGTCGCCACATTGAAATCCTCGAAAAGGGTCGATTTCTATGCGCCCGCAGCCGGCTGAGTGGCTCCTCGAAGAACTCGAGTTGATGGCCATCAGGGCACGCTGTGCATGCGAAATCTTGAGAAGAAGAGGGTCGTACGATTGGGAACAGTCGGCTGTTAACAGAGAGCGTAATACCTGTTCGTAGTAAAGTGATCGTGCGCAGACGTTACGCGTATGCACGTATGCACGCGCATTACAGGGGCTATTGACATTTTATTTACACCCGTATCCTCTGATCCTGCACCGGTGCCAGGAGGAAGCAAACGTTTCACACGAAACGCCGTTAAAACGAACGACACAAAGGGACGCGTTCAGCGGTGGAACGATTGTACCTCGTTGGACGTGTAATTTCGATTGCATTATGCGCACAATGGATAGACGCGGGAATGTGTTTAGTGTCTAACGAAGAAATGATTTGATCGGATAGCCGCGGTTGATGAGCCCGTTCGAATGCCGCGCCTCTGATTACGTATCAGCTGCGAATTGCAAACACGTACCGCTTAGTAATTTTATTTACATCCTGAGAGAGACAGAGAGGGTTGTGACAAATCGAACAGATTGCGTGACGCATCGTACGGCAGTTCGTAAATGTTTCGTGGAAATATTATTGATAAAAATTGGAGATTGGTGGATTAACGAACTCTGGAGAGTTCGCGTGTTGAAAGTTTGAACAGGCATCCATGCGAACGAAAGTGAACGAGAAGAAAGAGGAAAAGAGTAAACGGATGGTAGGTACGTTTGTCCACGTAGCCGTTCGCGGGCGACGCCAATAAACTTTCATTATAAATCTCCGTAGCCGGCGGAGAGAATCAACGAATTAACGTGAAAATATTGCGCCTGCTGGAAGCCGAGCAGCTTTCGCCTGCCACCCAGCTGGCCAAAATCAACGCTGTAATATATCACTCGGATCTGATCGGATCTGGTTACTAAAAAGAGTTACCTACATATTTCCTGCCCAGCGAGCGTATATATTATTCTCGGGTTATCTTGAATCTCCGCTGGTTCTCCACCAAATTTCATACCTTAATTATTCCCAAAGCGGAACAAAAGAACCTCCGCAACGCGTCTTGTATTTTACATCGCGCTTTCCAAGCGCGAGCGCTCCTCCTATCTTCAAATAATCTCGGATCTACGCCATTTCCTCGCCAACTTTCGTGCCTTAATTATCCTCGAAAGAAACGTTCGAGTCAAGATTCGATCTTTCCCGTTCTCCGCGACGCGTTTCCACCCAGGATTATCGCGTCTTCGCATCGTCGATCGCGTTACCCCGAGCTCCCCGTGGACAAGTCGAGAGAGCGGATCGCGTCGATTCTGGGCTGCAACGCGGAACGGAAACGCGTAACCACGGCAGAGGCCACCGGAACCGTGTCAACCGATGGTCGTACAGAGGGAAATACAGGTTTACAAAGCGTCCGTTTGACCGAGGTCCACACACGGCCACGCATGAGCGAGCGAAAAGCGGATGGGGTGGTAGTCGAGGGCTATGATTCTGCAACCTCCAGGCGGCGGCGTTTCCCCGTCGAAATTCACCCCTTGCGAGCGGTACAGGCTCGCGAGGAAACAGGCTCGACCGATGTCCGTTTGATTTCGAAACGCTCCCATTGTTTTAAGAGAAAATTACGCGACAACGAGAACCACTCGCGCAGTTGACCGCCATTAAACCGACGTTCCACCTCGCACAACTGACCGTGGCCACGCGTAACGAGACTTGGAAAAATCGTCAAGTTTTAACGAATTCTCTCTAGCAGCGGTCAAAGGAAGTTTCCTGCGCTGATTCGATTCAGAGGCGACCCGCGCGTTTGTATTTCTCGAGCGAAACAGGCTGTGCTTTGTGTCGATTCGGGGAGGAGGGACGGTGATCTTTTCTGACGCAGCAACGCTCTTGGTCGCGGTTCGACTATCAATCGGGGTAAAACGGGGCTTAGCCAAAGCTCGAGATACCCGGATTCGCGAGATTCGATAACGTTTCATTGAATCGTTTAAGAATACATCGTCGAGTCGCGAGCGTAGCTTGACAAGATTATACAGCTTGTTTCCTATTCCCGTGCACGGGGGTCTCCGTGCTCCGCGGGACCACGAAATCGATAATCGAAGTCCATTAACGATCATACGCCGTTATCCTCGGCAATGGTCGGGGATAGAACGCAGCTTAGGAGCACGGCGAGCGCTCGTCCGCGATCCTTAATTGGTCTTATTGCTTGGGCATCTTTCGCGTGAGCGTAATTGCGCCCCGATTCCCGTGGAACGAAACAACCACGCTCTGTTAAAACCGGTGATCTCCATTTCGAGTTAAACGCCGCTCGAAAAATTCCCTCGGATCTGGTTATTAAATATCGCTTATTCTTACGAGCAGTGAAGACAGCGCCGCTGCTCGCCATTCGATTTAATTTGTGGCTCCATTTCGCTGATTCTGGATGCAAGGGTTGGCCAAGGTATAGTCGAGGTGTGGCGATTAATAATTGTACGGACGAACGCCAGGCCGTTAGATTCACAAATGGGCCTGCGAGGGTGGAACACTCCTACCGCGTACGATCCAGGCGGGACGTCTTTGGGAGACTCGAATTAATGAAAAGAGCCGCGAGTCAAAGAACAAAGAAGCGTTGTCCGAAACGTAGATGGCAAGCGACAACGGTTCGGCATAAATTAACTGATTCTCACAATGGGCCATTATACAGGGCCGCTTAACCTCGCGTGTGTAGCACCCATCGAGTTCATTGTTTGCGGTCGCAACAGTGCCGCTGCCACGTTCGAAACGAACCGAAAGGGAGAGCACTGGTGCTCGAGGATTGAAAAGGGAGAGCGTCGTATTATGCGTCATTGTCTAGCGGTATTGTACCTGATCGGTAGCAGGTAATAACGTGGGCCTGTCTCTTCTGTGTGGGTTGATGAATGTGGGTTCGATGATGCGCTAGATACAACTGGTATCTACACGGAAGCTTACGGCGAATTTATTTCCTAACATCGTGGAAGAGAATATTCGATCGCGTACTCGGAGGGAAGAGGACTGCCATTGCTCTCGCGTATTATATGATTTTCGCGTGAAGCGGACTATGCAATGTTTTAATTCGTTGGAACGCATCGAATTGCCCGGAAGCAGAGTTCAGAGGTCGTACCTTACTTCTGCGTTTTTGCACGATACTTACTGGTGGCTGATAATTTAATGCCTGTACCGGGACCACCGTGAAGCGTCGCGCAATTCGGTCCGACGAGTGTTTACAGAGCTGGTCTCTAACTTTATAACACATTATGAGCTTCTGAGATTGCCATGTGAGCGGGAGCCAACCTGTTAGTCCGAAGCGTATTAATATCCTGCTGCAGCCTCGTATAAATATTAATAAACCGTTAGCGCGAGGGACTGGCGGCCAGCTAAGGGGTGCGTCACGTAATTTCGATATTATAATATCGAGCACCGTGACGGTTTCCACGTGGAAAGCGTCGCTTCGCCGAGAGAGATATTAAGAGTACGCTCCGCGCAGACCGGCAGTGTGTAATTTGCGTCCTCATTTTCGTTCGGCTACTCGCGGAAGAACCGCGAGAAAAGAACAAATAATGGACGGTTTATTCGCGGTGCACGAAGGGACGTAAAATTCCTTAAACGTCACATAAATTGATAATGCACCGCGCTAGTTCGGTATCGCTCAGCATCCAGGCACAATTCATCTATTAATTCCACGACGAGCGCACTTTTTTACCCTGGCAACGTGAACTATGTTGTGTTTGACAAAGTTGCCGACTTAATCTATGATAATCTCGAAGATCCCACTTGAATTGCATCACGCGAGGTTAAGCACCGCTCGTTATCGGTTTTATTCATGCACCGAATAACAAACTACCGGTTATAAGTTGAACAGATCGTTTCCACGGGAAATTAATGCGAGTTCTTAGTTATTCAATTACGCATAGCAAATTGCCCGGCTCGTAATCTCTGATAGGAAACCGTTAAGCGCTATCATTAATTTGCAACGAATGCCTCGTACATCACCGCCGCCGAACTTATCCTTCTTAGAAACGTCATCCGTAACAACGAGATCCCTCCCCAGTGTTCCGCCGCAAGCGCAACCACCAGAAGAACAGGTATCATCCCCCGCGAAGCCCTTCAATTCCCTAACAAATCCATCAACAGCATCCGCGCGAGCCACCCTCTTCTCAGCCATTCAACGCGCGCATCCCCCGCGTTTTGGCGGTCGTCGAACATCGAAGAAAACGACAGCTACTACGGTGGAGAGGTTGAAGTGGTGCTCGCGCGAGCTCGGAACCGGAATTAAACCCGGAGCCTGTATCGTCGCGGCGTGTTTGCGTGGGCGCGAGCGGGTACGTTCAATCGCAATTCGCCAGAGACCAGGCTTTGTGCCTGCCACGTTTCCGGGAAACTTCTCCCTCTCCACGGTAGCGAACGCTCAACTCTTGCTAGCTCGCGCAGAGTCGTAGGCGTTCCAGGATATTTCGAACAGCGGTCGTAGTCGGCCACGATAAGCCGTCCTCCAGGCGGGACGACCCTCCGCGGTGCCTCTCCAGGCTAAGGGACTTGCCAAGCTAGGGAGCCAATGCGCTATCTGCCAGCCTCGATCCGACGTAATATTACCGGCGCTTTCCCTGTTCCGTTCCTTATTATTCGGCTCTCAGACGCGCACACGGGGTTCAGAAACAGCATGAAAATCGTCAGGTTAAAGCGGGGGTTGCGGTTTCTTCTTAGGAAAACGAACGCGTGGATCGACCGCGCGCGATGGAAAAAGCGAACGTTCACGGTGAGAGAAAATAATGGGTGAAACGTAGAGTTGAAATATTTTCACCGGAACTCGATCCGTCTCTTTAGCGTTACAAATGAGATAAAAACAGAAGCCGAATGCTGCGGAGAAACGGTAGCGCACAATGCGTTAACAATTCCACACTCTTTCAGAGAGAGCGTTAATGTATTCATTCAATTATTCGTGACAAGCTGCAGGCTGGAATCGGTACGTTCATTTCGTAATGGTCCCCGGTGAACCGGCTGGGGGTTGTTTTTCCGCGGAGCAGCCGCGCCCAAGGTATCCCGTTGTCCCGGAGTAAAATTTCAATGGTTAGTCGATCGCGTGCGCGCGCGCGCGCGCGTTGTGCCAAGCGTGTCTCCCTACGTGCATGAATTGGAAAACATTGTCACGCGACGCGGCGGTGACTGGCTCCCGCGGGCTTTCCAGCCACGGTGTGAAACAATGTTACGCTGATATCCGATCGACTGGTTTGTTTGCTCTCGCGGCCACGCCAGACTACGTCCAACCCCCTACCGAATATCCTCGTTGAAATTTATCCGCCAAGTGGCCGACGAATGTACACATCCGCGCGATCGAAGACGCGCGATCCTCCCGTCCCCTATTATCGTTCAGATATCAAACGGTGCGTTCGCTCGATGCTCTCTTTGCGTTCGATTTTCTCGCGCCAACCGAAATGCACCGCGGAGTTTACCCTCGAGCTGTTGGCGCGAGGTTCGCCGATTCCTCCGCCGCGAGGAGGGTAGTTAAATTTCAGCGCGCAGCGTCGCGAATTTGTCCACCAGGCGATGCTCGAGCGGACGATCTCGTCGTCGTCCTCCCCTCGATTCTGTTTCGACGTCGACCGCGCACATTCGACGCCGCGCAATTGTATTTCAACCCAATGTCCGACACTTCCGGCCCAGCGGAGCTCGCAGAGCAGCGAACGGCCGGAGTTTTTGTCCGAGCGTCACGTACGCGGGCTGACTCAGACGGCGACGACGACGGGGCGTAAAAGCGGCCGCGATTTCATATCGACGGATCCCGGTGGACGACGACGTCTGCATAATCGTCGCCTGTCCGGTGTCTCGACGCTCCGTTCGACGCGTCATAAACACGTCCTGGCTGGAGTCGGGTGGACGGTTTTCTACGGAATTTCAGGACCGTGCTGGAGATATTGTTGTTCCAGTGACAGCCACGGTTTTGAGAAATTGCCACACCTGCACGGGTCCGCGCTCGAATTTCGATTCGTATCGCGGAGTTAGAATAATCTTCGTCCTGCGCTTTGATACTCTCGGTAAATTCGCTAAATATATCGTTCGTACAAGTTCTCATGATCCATGCACGACTCTGAGTGTATTAAATTCCTAGAGCAACCAGACGGACGTAAAATTCGTGCATAATTTCGATATTGTTTCGAACTTTCCATCGTGATAATAGTAATACCATTCCAGCCACCCAATTAGTATTCAAGTTCGACGAATTTTCGCGAGAAGTATGCGCTCGTTCGTACCAATTATATTTTCGTTAGCATCATTGAATCAGATCGGAGGCTCATCGACGCAGGAAGTTCTTGCAAAAATCAGAACATGGCATACGAAGGTATCTTCTTCTACACGAGTCTATTTTGCAGCTTCTATCGTAAGAGAATCACGAATAGAATGATTCTGTCTACTTCGGAAAGAATCGTTTCATTAATTCCACGTGTCTGCTCGCAACGAATTTCGGTCTCCGTTTCTACCATTGAGAAAACTCTGGCCAGAGACGCTCCATTCTGGCTGGAATAGAGCGCGCATATAATCTCATCTGGCTGCATTTGAATTCGTTCTGCGAGAGTTTCGAGAAGAACGCGCACTCCTTGTTTTAACCATCGTGTTATCCCACTGATTACCATTCGCGCGACTGACAAGTAGTAGCGCAGTAATATACGCCAGACGCGTCACGCGAGGTTCCTCGCGAGAACCTATTCTTTCCTGAAATCCTCCAACGCGAAGCCAGAAAATCGTGTAACTCGATTATTTCTCGTCGATTTACCTGCTTTAAAATATAATCCGACTAATATCCGACGGTTCCCAATGAGAATGATAGATCGGTAGACGCGGTTGAATCAAACACCCGAAACGACTTGGTCCGTCGGATACCCTGAATCCCTTTAAGCGCGTTTCCAAAGCGATGGAGCCGCGAATCGCCGGATATTCACGGTCGAATTAACACGATAAGTTCGGCTGCAGGCTGTAACGGCCAGCCCTAACGCGTTCATCAGGGTGATTGCGCGAGTTTTCGCGCACCCGCTCCGCGGCGTAGAAACGAAAGGCGGGTATAATCGACTCTTTCGTCAATTAGCGAGAAGTTAGGCGGAAAGGGGGGGAAGGCTAGAACGGTGGGCTGCGAAGTGAAATACTTCGGAGACAGACAATTTGCAGCGGGCTGAACGTTCCGGAGCACGGCAAGCCGGAGATTACACGGCGTCTCCGGGAAGTTTTCACTGAATATCGGGTGTATCGACGATCGGCGTAAATGTCTGCGCTTGTGCAGCGCCGTGTCTCCGCCAACTTGCCCGTCTTTAAGACACGTTTAGTCGCGATCGTAAAATTCAGTACCCCGACTACTGTCACGTTTTCGAAACACGATAACGCGCCAGACTATCGAGAGCCTCGGTTACGCGATCCCTATTAAATCATGGGAGTTTACGAAGTCTCGCTTCGCAGGGTTATCTCGTGGACGTGTTACCCCTTTCGTCGTTAGAGCGCCACGTGTTTTATAATACAAGCAACTCGCCAGACTCGATCGTGGGATCCTACGTGCTCTGTCTAATCGTTCAGGCACGCCTCTTAGCGCTGTAAAATAGCCTGCTACCACTTTGTAACCTTTCGTACCGTTGCTTACCGTCGAACGAGTTACGAACAGAATTTTTCCACGGTTCAGTAAGAGAATAAGCTCGAGTCAGCCGCGCGAAACACAGTTCGAGAGATCCTGCGAGTTCCTCTGGTAGCGCGTGGGTTTCCTTCGAGGAACTAAACGCACCAATCCAGAGCTTCTTGAAATCCAGATTATCCCTGAGCGAACAGGATGCACCGTCTCTGGTACGCCCACTTCGTTTTCCTTCGATAATCAAAGTAACTCCGGCAGCCGTGTCGACGGAACCGCAGATCCGTTACGGTTTTCCTGCACCCTATGAAACTGTACCGATGAATCGTCGTTGGTGGTCGGAGAAACGGGATCGGGAAGGATGATGGTCAAGACGGGAAACGCGTTGAGAAGCGAGGAGGCGTGCGCGCGTACCAGAGGTGCAGTGGAACGAGGTACGAAACTGAGGGGAAAGCGAAGAAGGACTGCGAGAGGAAAAGCAAGGAAAGACCCATGGCGAGTCGCTTTCTCCGACTTCGATTATTATTTGTATCCACCCTCGTCCGGCTAACGTTCCTCTACCTTCCCTTCGTGCTTGCTCGGCTAGCTTGGTCGGTAGCGATGGACCAAAGATACTTCCAGTTACTCGATAGTTGAAGTAGCTATGGATAATGGAAGTCTCCTGCGATTTATTTGAAGTAACAAACGATTTGCAGGAGTAACGAGATTTATCGATGTATTCGAGTGACCGATAAAACGAGAAAACTCGTCTTACGATCGGTCAAGTCACATGTCCGTACACCAGCGAGTTACGTCAGCCGGTGGACGGTTGCGAGTTGCTGGAAACGTGCGCGCGTACCGCCGTTAATATCGAGGGGGAGCTAAGTTAGACGTAGCCGAGTAATTTTCGCGATCGTTCAGTCAAGATCGAAGGCCTTTAATTCCATCCTCCTATTTCAACATTTGCCAGAACACCCCGTTATCAGCTGCTCTCCGGAACTGAAGCGTGGAGAGGCTTCACGGGTCCTCGGCGCTCGACACCCTTAAATTCGAGGCGACTGTGTAACCTCTGTACGACTAAATCGCTCGAAAACTCGCGACATAGAGGAGAGATAGAATGCCCATCGTTGCTCGCGCTCTCCTCGTTCCTCTTCGTTCAACCACCGTCCGTCTCTACCCGGTTCGGACCCATCGTCGCGACGCTGTGTTCATCCAACGCCACCCACGCCTCCCCGCGGCTCACCCTCGTTCACCGTTCGATCTCTCTCTCTCTCTCTCCCTTCGTGTTCCTCTCTCACCCTCGCCGCCCTCTCGCCCACCAGACCGCCCCGCGCTTCTCGCGCCGGCTCCACCGCTCCCATCGCGTCGGAGGCTCGCAGTCCGCCGGCGACTCTTCAATGAGAACGACGGCTGCGTGGCTGGCGAACGTTCTCACCGGGTGTCACGTTTCCGTCGACGGAAATAAGTGTCCGTGTCCGCGCGGTCCCCGCGCTACTCCCATGGACCGTTCGTGAGCAAGAATTTACACTTTCCCGCGTGGCGTCGCCGCGAGTACATCTCCCAGTAGCCGCGCCTCGACGCTGCGCTTCGTTCGTCGCCGCGATCGTCTCCTCGAGCACGGACCGCAACAATCGGCCACCGTATCGGTGGTTCCTCGACGCTGCTGAAGACGCGGAGGAAACGAACGGACGGAGAACGCTGTGCGCGTTCAGCTGATCACCGGATCTCGCTGCCGGTACCTGCGATTCTTCTGTGCTTGTGAATGGGCCTCGTTCGATCGGTTGCTCGGTGATTTCGATGATGCGAACGGAGTACTCGTAGCGATAGATGGTGAAGGGAGAGCGTGTCTCGCGATGGTAGCTTCTTCGAATCTCTCGTATTGAAGCATTCTCTCTGGTACCAATACTTGTCTTCTTTCCATTTCCTGCGTCTCGTCGAGTGTACAGTGTACGCGCGACGTTCGAAAACAGCGCATCACCGATAAAAAATCTATCCGTACGTTTTCGACAGCTTCGAGCGGCAGCTGCAACGATGAGAGCTAAACAATATTTAATTCGCGAACGATGGAAGCCCGCCGTCAAACGTTTCCCCATCGTCATTAACAAGGCGCTAATTAAAGAGCCGACGGGGGAGAACGTTTGAAACGCGGCTGGGGTGAAAGAAGTCCGGTGAACCCGTGTGAAATATTCTCGGCGGTGCGCGCGGGCAACACCGTGGAAACGGTAGTTCAATCTAAATTTAAAGCACGCGGAGACGCGTTTCAAAAACGTTTGAGCCTCGTTTACCTCCGGCGGGAACAGCCGCGAGTAAGTTTAATAAACGGAGGGCGGTGGTAGTTTCTCGCAGCGAGTACAACTTTCTTGCCGGGGACTTTTAATCTCGTGATCCGTCGGCCTGTATCAATCTCGAGTGCCGTGGGTGCGCGGGTTGAAGGGGAGGACAGAGAAGGGGAGGGTAGAAGGGGACGCGTCGCGTCGCCCAGCGTCGCCTCGTTGTCCGTGTTACGTGAAAACGCGTAACCCCTCGCGGACACGGGGGTGAGTTTCGTGCGTTAACCCTTCGCGAGCTGGCGAGGGTGCCGTGCACGCGGCCTAATTAAATCGTGTCTGCCGCGCGGAAATATCCCCGTGCACTCTCCAGACTGCACGATTATGGAAAAATTGCCGGAGGGGCTTTGACTTTTTCATCTCCTCCCCTCGACTCTGATGCGGGCGCAAAGCTCCGGCTGGCTCTCTACGATTTCTGAAAAACGGGCTGGTCGATCGAGGAAATTCCGGAAACGCGAATTCTGTTCGTCGTTTTAAATATTACACACAGGCGACACGCACACGCGTGCAGAAGTGATTCGTGCAATTTCCCTCCCAACTGTCGGATAGAATATGGTGCGTAATGTGAAGTGTCTGGAGGGTGAGAAATTGATGAAGACCCGTCCTCTCGGAGTAAGTGATTCATGATGACTCGTGTTTTCGTCAAGGAAACGAACGTAAGTGTCAGAAAGATTATCGAGTAGCGGATGCTCCAATTGGAGCAATTCTTCACCTATTATCATCCATTCAAAGCCTTCGCATCTGGAAGAACTCTCGGTTTCAATTTATAAAGTGCGACCGATAAAGAGTTAGCAACGCGATACAGCCGAACTCTATATTAAATCAGTATCCATCAAAGTATACTCGAACTTCTGACCATCCGCAACACCGGTGCCGTGCTTCTCGTATCAAAATTTCGAGAATCGAGTGGATATCGATGATCGAGGTCAGACGAAGTACAAGTTCGAGGAAAGAGCACGGGTGCGCGCTCCTCGACCCGTTTCACCCCTTCGCGCGAACTTGCACCGCCGAAAATGATCATCCGCGAGAGCCTCGGACATTGTTCGACATCGATCGCACGCGGAGTATCGATCCCCGTCGCTTGGACGCGCACAGTCCCGGCGATAACCTCAACGCGATGGCACGCGATTTTTCGCAGCCAGTCAGTGAGTGGCGCGATTCAAGATCGCGAGATAGGCAACCGGATCGATCGCCGGGCGTACTCGTATCCGGATAGAAAGGTGGAGCTCGCCCGTGGAAGTCGTTACGCGGGTTTCCTCGCGCGGAAATGACGCGGATGACAAATGAAGCGTCGCGATATCGAGCCGGCCGGTTTCGTTTCTAGAAACAGCCGCGTTGCCGTTCCGCCGTTAAAAATAGTCGAAAGCCGGGGCCCCACGAAAATAACGAGAGAGTCTTTATTTAGAAAAAAGATCTCCCGCGGACGAGGGAACGGTGGATCTTGATCGTCGTAGTCAAAAGAATATTAACTTGGCGATGCAACGCGGATCCCGTTAAACCGTACATATTCATGCACGCGTTATTTGCATCGCAAATGCAACGACGATCGTTTGTTCTTGATATCGCGGCGATCATCGAGAGATTCCTGATGTCACGAACCAAAATTCGCCGGACGGAAGAACAGTATCGGATCGTCGGTATTCCTTTGCGATCTGAATTTCCACCGCGTCTCCCCCGCCTACGTTTTTAATAACGTATGCAAGACCATGCACCGTCGGGCATCGACCGGCCGGCTGCACGGCTGTCGTTGCATTCCTACGAGAGGACACCTCCTAGCCCTCCGTTCTTCCCTCCCCGAGCGACCCTTGGGAATCGCCAATTTCCACCTTTAAGTCCCGGAAGATGGATGGCGTCGATTTCGTCTCGTCCCCCTGTCTGATCCAACCGCGTCCGGATCTACTCGAGACGGAATCGAGCGCGAAACGGAGAGTCTGGCGGCGCGCGAGGTCGCCTGCGAATCGAACGACAGGCCAGATTAGCCGTTGATACGGATAAATCAGGGGTCCGTCGAGTTAAGGACCATGAAAATTTCGAGACGATCGTTTCCACGCGATACCGTTCGATCGCCGCACCTCGAACGATCAACGGACCGGTATACCGTAAAGTAGAGCCAACCCAGCCAGGGGGATCGCGTGCTTCACTTCACGTTTTACGGCTTCATCAAGGCGCCGTTACACACCGTGTTGGTTAGACGGCGAGGCTGTGCAAAGTGAGCCGAACGGCGCAGCGCGATAAACCGCGCCGATTTATGAATGCCGTGAGAGCCTTAACGACCGTTGCTAATCATTTCGAGAACGCCGGTAGCCGGACCCTCGTATCTGCCAAGATTACCGCGTGAATTCAAAGGGCCGGGATAATGACGGGACCGATGAAATTCCCGGGGTGGGATCGTTTGCTCGGTTCATCGATGCTCGCGAAGAGGGAAAGGGGTGAATAAAATAGACCGCACCTCTGGTTTCGCGAGTGCATTAGCTCTGTTCAGCTGGAGAGTGCATTTGAGAATGTTTGATGAAGGGCTTCGAAGGGTAAAAGATACTCGGATGCCATTGGACTCTTTGGTTTCGATAAAAGAATATCTTTCACGAGCCATGGAGGGTTGCTTCTCTGTCGAGGAAATATTTCGCTCCTCGTTTTCATAGGTGAAACTGGTGTCGATGAAAATCAGAAATCCCCAGAGGTAGGAATTCCGTTGAAAAAATAAAGGTTCTCCTCGTAACACTCGAAATTCGATGCGGAAAGTCCCACGGCGTGCGGTGGCGCGCGTGCGCGGCAACTTCAATTAGCGGTCGCTGGCAATTAACAATGTACACGGTGCCCGTTCGCCGTGGCCGAAAATTCGGAGGAACAGCGGATACGCCGCGAATTAACGATTAAACCGATCGAACCACCCTCGCCGCCTCTATTTTTTCCTACCTTCCGCTACCCGTGTACGTGTCACCGATTTATCTTTCCGCATTTTTCCAGCCCCGCGCGGATTTTGTCAATCCCGCCGTGGGAATCACCGAATTTCATCCTATGTTTTCCCATTTAGCGAATCTGCCACCCCGTTCTACGCGCCATTACCGTGTCGTTCGTCGAATAAATCCGGGAACCCCATGTCCTGCTCTCAAAACTTTACATTCTTGCTGCCCTCCTTAATTAAAACACCCTGTGCGAGGCATTTAAATTAATCGCCAACTTCGTCCAACGAGTACGACTCGTGGAACTGTTTAAAAAATGCTAACGATCCAAAATTTAATGGAGAAGATTCGGTAATTAAGCTAAAGAGGCGTTCTACGTCGTCGGAGCACGTCGTGGAACGACTCACCAGCCAGCCAAACAATTTCCCTGCTACCCCTCCTCGAATTAATTCCCACGATCGTCGATACCACGGCGAATACCGGAATCATCGAATTCTTTATCTCGCGCAGGAGCTGGGAAGCAGCAGCCGCGAGATCCCCGGCGGCAATCATCTCAGGAATTCGACGAATCTTCCGACTGGAAAGAGCAAGGGTGTCGGGGGGATAGCTGGCTTGGCAGGCAGCGTTCAGCTTTTGTGGGAACGGCGAACAATTGATGCGTCGGAAGTCCTCGGTGGCCTCCGCGTGGTTCGACCGCGCGTAGAACCGGAAGGAAGGCGGAGCGGGGCATCCAGCGGGTGGCGAACTGCGGCGAACACCTAGGCGGCGGGCAGAGAGGATCGACGCGGACCGCGTGTGCGATGAAAATACGCGCGCGGAGGCGCGCGCGAACGTTTGGCCTCCGGCGAGAGTAGACGATGCTTGACGCTCTGGCGTCGAGTGTTCCTGCACGGCACGGCGCCGTGGTTAACGTACGACTGGCTCGTTAAATCGATCCGAATCCGGCCGTACACCAACGGGCGGGTTACCGCGCTGCGACTCTAACCGTGTGCCCAATCATGCCGATCGAACTGATCGATCGTTATTAGAACGGAGACAGCGATATGGCTGGTCGCGCTATCCGGGGGACGATTGATCTTGGTGTTCGCGCGTGCTAGTGACTCGTCCAGTGTCAAAGTGGAATTATGCTGGTGTGCGTCGCCGTTCCGTTCCAGCGGTCTTCGCTGTCTACGTCTATCGGTAAGTGGCCTTTTTCGAACGGAACGTTCGATATATTCGGTTAGTCGCTCTGGTTTCGATCTTTCGAACAGTTTTATCGGTGTACAAGTGGACTGTATCAAGGGTTACTGGGACAGCTTATCTCCGTTAAATGAGTCAGAACTCGTAAGGGGAAAAAATTGGAGTTACAAGTGGAGCCACGTCGCGTTTCGACCAGGCTACGTACGATTCGGAGTCGATCCGAAAGAACGTCGAGTATCGAGAGATCAGAAGGCCGCGACTATGGTCGAACGATTCCTCCTCCGCTCCCTCGTCGCATTTTGCTTTGACGCAGCTGAATTCGCTTAATACGGTACAAGGTCTGGCTGCGAAACGGTAGTCGGCTAAAAATTTTCAATCAACGGATCGCTATGAATCGCCTATCCATTTGTCGGATAAGTTATTTTTTCCCGGTTTGCGAATCTCCGCGCTACTGACAGACGAAGCCAGGCCTGAAACCACGCTGAGCTAGCGCGCGCTTTTTCGCCAGCCGTGTTTTTTCGGAAGCAATCAACCCTCGATTCGATGGAAATCGGTGAATTTTTCGCGAAACGATGGAAAATCGGTTTCGGACGCGAGAGGCGGATGCGCGCGTGAACGAAAACGTAGCCACGTTAAGTGTTAAATGCTCGTAGCAGCGGACAAAGGAGCGGGCACAATCGGGAGGATCTCAAAGGAGAGTTCCGTGCCAGCGTCCCTCGATATTCAGTCGAGGGTGCAACGCGAGGATGCGTCAAAGTGTCGGAGCTTGTTTTACATTTTACTGGTTCGTGGATCGCGCGAACAGTTAAATCGTTCGATGCAACACGTAATCACACTTCGCACTGGCGGCGAACGCTATTTGTCTCCAAACTTTTTCGCCCCCTGTTTCGCGACAGGCGTTAAGAAACAGCGCCAACTTCTTTCCACTCGTCGAACAAGTACGAGCGTACCATCCACTTAGAGAGGATAGAAGAGAAATGAAAATGTGACGCGTTAAAAAATACGCCAAGCGCACTGTGCGACGCAACATCGATAACGCGTAAGAAGGATTATAAATTTGCAAAACGGATGAACCGATCGTTGAGAATCCTGTAGGCAATTAATCGTCACGGATTACATCGTTAAATGATACCGTTCGGGGGCGAACGATCGTCAGCGCGAAAATTGGCCAGCTCGAACTCCGCGGACGGGGCGCGCAAAAAGCGGCGCACCGTTTATTTTCCCCTCAGCCTGGCCGCGTTGATCGCGGCGACGCGATAAAGCACGTTCTAGTTCACCGCTAGAGATTTCGCGGTGGAAACGAAATACATAATTAAATTTTTTTCCCTTTACGACGTCGAAATTTTACGAGGACCGCGCGGAACGACTCGTAAATAGGGGAAGTTTCGCCGTTGAGCCGAGCCACGGTTCAAGTCCGTCGGCGCTAATATACTTAGCGAAAACAATTAGGAAATTACTGTGTCGTTGAGCGTTTCGAGCCGCCTGCGAATATCGCGCGCCTCGTCGAATGCCCCTTTCTCTTAATTGGACAAATAGACGCCGGGTGCGAACAAGTTATGGAGAGCCGCCCCCGTGCTTGAATAAACAATTGGCTTCTGCCAATATTTGGACCCGCCTCCGGCATTTATTTCGTCCCGGTCCGTTGGGACAACTTTCACGCCGAAACGACTCGTAGATCCACGAAAACGTGAGGGGGGGAGAGGAGTAATGAGGGATGAAAAACGACAGGGGGTGAAAAAGGTGTTCCGCGGCTAACCACGGTTCTTGACTCACCGTAATGCCTGGATTAATTACTCCGATTGCCGGTGTAATTTGAATAGTTGCTCGCGGACGTATGAATTGCGGCTCGCGACACGATATTTGCCGGGCACTCGAAAATGCAGCGCACTTTTGGTACGCGGCCAAAGGTACGTCGCTGGTACGCAAGACGTCCGCCTTCCTCGATGCGCCCCGGCATAATTTATCTACGGACGTCGAAGATTTATGTACGCCGCTCCATGCATTACGAAATTTCAGTTTACATTCTGCACTTCCGTGTTATTTTATCCGAGTGCAGCGCGAACCACCCGCCCGCCGTGTATTAATATTGACACAACGGGACTGGACATCCATCTTTCATTCAGAACGAAGATAGAAGAGAGCAAAAGTTGCGCGCGTCCATTGCGTCTGTATTGTTTTACATTTTTCAAAAATATGCATCGATTTTAGCTGGCATACTTTACAGTGCTCGCCAGGAGCTCGAAGGGAATGCCCTCGACTGAGGGGGTCCGGTTTTTTTTTTTTTTTTCTGAACGCCAGCAAAGGATATTTTAATTTTTTCTCGATTCCCACGAAATGCCTTTACAGTCAGGGGAGGAATTGATCAAGGAGATTCCTAAGATATTCCCGATGGCTGGCGCTTGGGCAGCCGCCTTTAATGACATTCTTCGGCATACGAAACGGTTCGAGGGAATTACCGAAGCGAAACGCGTGTCAGCCGACTGATCTACCCGAGGGAACAACGGCCAACGCGATGGTAATTGCGAGAGATCGTTGTAAACGGTGCTCCAAGGGTTTCTCCGTGCATTCCTCCGCGACCGCAAGCATTACGGGTCCCGCCGGAATCTGAGCTTGCCAGGGCGCCGGTGAAATTTACGCGCGTATTGCCCTTTCACCGAGCGTTTCCGCCAGCGCTGACAATTTACCGCGCGTACGCAAGTCGTTGCTCCGTTTTTCCCTCGGAAACGATGGACGTTGCCTCTTGATTTCGATATCTCAGAATCGCGGATCGTGCCGCGTTTAAAGAAGACGAGCGCGTCCGTAGAAGGTGTCCGTCGAACGGGGGAAATTAATCGCGAGGGCAATTATTCGTCGCGCGCGTGCAAGGAAAAGGAGAACGCGGCACGCGGCAAATAACGTTGGCACAGTTTCGCGCGACGGTAAACAATATCGGAGCGACAGGAATTCCGAACGCTCGACGAGCCATTGTTCGTCGCACTGTATGAAATTAATTACTCAACTCCTAACGAATATAAGTTACGTTTTAACAAAGCGATCTTGACGAGCTCGTTAGAGTGTCGCGCGCAGTTTGAAATTAACGACCGTCCCCTGATTGCCTATAGCGCGACCGTTCATTGTTCAATTATTAACAATCCGCGTATTGTTCGCGGAGCGTTTAGCCCCGGTGTGCGAGCATCAACGGGCACTCGAGAGAGCGCCGGTGAGATTCTCTTTTCTTGCCGTATCCGACCCACTCCAGCCGGATCCTCGCGCCCTCCTTCAAACGGAAACCCTCCGCTCTCCAGCTCCCTCGAAACAGAGTCGAATTTTCGAGTGGACCGCGAATCGCGGAACCTGAATCACTCTCGAGCCGTGGAAACGATCAATCGACTCCCAACGGTGTTCCTCTACGGGCACGAACGTTAAAGCTGATCGATCTCTCTGTGAATCCACCAGACACTAAATCACCCCCTAAAGTTTACCATTATTATACACACAATTGCGAACGCGATGCAACAGAGAGGCATTCATCGTAGCCATTCATCCTTACGGTAGATTAGAGAAAATATTCTGAAACGGGGGTCGAACGATTACCCTATCGCGCGTGAAAGACGTACGCGCGATCCGTCCCAGGAGACACCCATCCGTCCGTATTGACACGGGAACACGAGGGGTGGTGGCTGCGCTTGACACCTGCGGGGCAAATTAATTCGCGACAGCTGTCTCGGTCGTCGGAGACCGATTAAGTGGTGGGCGGAGTTGAGCGGTCCTGTAACAAATTAGCTCCGCTCTGACCGCTGTTCGTGTAAATCCCGATCGCTGCTTATCGAAGCCGAGCTTCAACAGCGGCCAGATAACCTGACCGCTCTCCCGTCGATAAGCGCGCGGCACTCGTCGCGGCTTCATTATCACGCGACAATGGGGTCAGATCGCCGCGATTCCTACCCCGGAACAACTCTACGATTCATCCACGCGCACTCGATAAACCGGCTACCGATTTTTATAATCGCTCTCGTCCGTATCGCGCACCGCATTATCCGCCCGATAATACCGCCGATGGGATGCTGGCGACCGATCTGGTTATCGAGACGTAATTCTTTTCCTGCGTTTCGAACGACTCTAATAGAAATGATTTAATAACGCGCGCCGATAACCCATAAGCGTTGCTGCTTATCGTGGCCTGTGCTCGATTCGTAACGATCGACGTAGTTCGGGACTTGAAACGTTCGATTCGATATTGAAAAGGGACGAGTAACGACTGGGATCGATTGGAAATCATCAACGTTGCTTGAATTAACGTGAAATATGTTGATAGCGGATCGCCGACGAAACGACTTGTCGCACGTTTGTCAAGCTCGCATTCAGTGTTTGATCCATGCTTCGCGTGGTGATCGCGCAAACATTGACGTATCACGAGTACTGGCCAAACGAGTCGTTCCTGCGTGAGCGAGGCAATTTCTAACGCGGCTGTGTACATTTTACGCGAGCACATAAAATTCGGTGCCGATTTCAGGTTTGCGAAATCGCGGAAATCGAGTAGCGATGCGGGAGGTTCTATTAGCAGAAAGATTATCGGGCAAAAAGAAAATAATAACAGCCAGAACGATGGGAACGCGTTCGCTGGACACGTTGTCGGATTATTTCTGGCAAACCCGCGCCGATGCACCGGCCCGTTGGGATTGAAAACCAATACACGTGAAACAATAATCAGGTCATTACGACGAGCCGCAACGATCGAGAGTGTTTCGCGTGTCACTGGTTTTCATTCCGCTGGTTTTTCCTTCTGCATATCTCGCGAACTGATTCAAGGTGGACGAAATTTGATCGTGAAAATCGGGAGAAATCGGAAAAATCGACGCGATAGTCCGACAGACTGCAGGCGAACAGGATGAAACGATGACTCTTCGTGCAGCAGGTTCTTGTGCTAGGCGTATTTCGAGGCAAGCACTGTGTCATATTTTCAAATTTCCCTTAATGAATCCGGGTATAAGTTCGCTCATACATCTCGAGTTCCTTTTCGTTGTTCTAACCGGTTTAATGTTACTTTACAAGTAGTTCCCGTATTTCGAAGCAGCGATGGGAATAACCCTGCCACGGGCACGAACAAAACGTGCCAGGATAGACCAGGTTCGCGTTGGCTGGAATATATCGAAGCAAGTAGACCGTTCCCAACGTTATATATTCGCGCTCGTCTTCGCTAGTACATTTCCCTAGAAATTCGCTGACCCAGCGAACGAAATAATCTCCGGAACACGGTCATACATTCGTCCTCGCGAGAACGCCGTGCCGGCTAATTAATTAGAAGCGTAAAACACGGGGTTACTTCGAGGCAATTGGCTACCCTGCCGGCGCAGCGATACGCGAGTTACGCTCGACGCAACATCGGGCATTAATTTTGCGGAAAACGCGCGGAACACGGGAGCGTGGAAAGGGAAACAAGTTCTTTCTCCGGGCTATCCACGGTTGAAGATGCATAAAATGATATTTCGAAATTAGAGTCACGATGGAACGGCTTTCTTTTACTTTTTACGGTACCTAAGTAATTGTATCCTCCGCTTTATCTCGACCCTCGCTGGCTCGTCTAGCGCGCGAGAGCCCGCCACCCCCTTCATCCCCCGTTCACGTTTCTTCTCCGTGCCCTGGGCGGAGAGCTGCAAAACATCCTGATAAAACGCCACTCGTGAAGTTAACCGTGGAACCGGTGTCGCGGAAATTTTCTGGAACGCCGCGTCCCGACGCTCGCGTTTCATCGTCTATTGGTCTCTCATCAACAACGCCGACGCGCTCGTCAAACGGCTTCGAGCCTCGCAGTCCTTTCATTCACTGTTCCTCATGTTTTTATTCGATACGTTCCTCCTCCCCGTTCGCTAGCTTTTTTTTTCGTCGACGGAACAAAGAACGACGCTGTGCACCCTCCGGTTACATCGGTCCGGCTGGAAGGAGATTTTCGAACGAGGTCAGGTTGTTGTCACGCGTCAGAACAGGCTGCGCGTTTATTTTGCTCGCCTGGAAAACTTCGAATGGGATGCATCGAGGAGCCTGCGGATGAGAAAAGTAATTAATCGTATCGACATTGTAATAACCTGCGATCTCCGTTCCTCCAACCACCCAGACGGGGCGCGAGCCAATAAAGGACGATTTTCACCGTATCCACGAGGACGTTACGATAGGTGACGATCGTGATCGAATCGATAATCGCGTTCCATCGGGGGATCTTTTAACCGCGTGCCATACTGCGCGATAGAGGAACAGAGACGAGAGATCGGTCTAGCAACGAGAACTCCATCAATCCGTTTCGCGGTTTGATGGAGTACCGACGGAGACCTGTCAGCGAGGACTAGCATAATATCTCGCGTGTGATAATCGAGTCTCGAATTCGGGAGAACGGTGATCGAGGATTACAGATGATCGGGTCTCCGAATTAGAGGGCCTGGGGGCTCGCAGGGTTCAGCCAGTAAACAGTTCTCTATCCCTCCGTCTCATATATATCCGCAGGGAACGATCCCCGTCGTGTCCCAGCGCGTATGCTGTCTCTTAACGCGTTGATGGACGGCCTGTTGAAGGAGATACAGTGTACCACGCGTACAGAACCGCCTGTCGAGCCGGGAGCGTCTTTTAGAATCGGACCATCACGGATCCGGGACGTGATTTCAGCGCGAGTCGTCTGAAACCGGGGTTGATGCATGGATTCGTTGAAATATATCGATCAAGCATCGCGGAGACGTGTATCGCGAGATCGTTTCCAGTTGGATGTACGCAGTAACGATGAACGTGCCAGCGAGAAAGGGGGACAGAGGCGTGGCTGGTCTCGAATGGCGCTCTCTACCCAAGCCCTCGTCCCGTATCCCTCTGTCCCGTATTGTATCGAAACGTTTCGCGTCGCACTTCGAATTCAGGGATTCGAATGAAAATAGGCACGATCGGTCCTCGAAGCATCTGGCCTCGTTTAATCTCGTGTTAGCAACCAAGCTCGCGTCACAGGATGAAACAAGGCGCGGACGGGCAAAATAGTCCGAGCAAGTTAAGCAAAGTGCCGTCTATATGCACGCGTCCCTTTGCGAGCGACGAGCTTTTCAGAGAGTCAGCTTCCACCAACCGTCCTGCCCTTCCACCGGGTTACCTCATACGCCGTTTGATTAACACCATGGCGAGTGTGTGGACGTCGCGGTTTCGGCATGCTGCTCGTGACACTACGGGCCTATCATCCATTATTCTGTCCTCTCTTCGCGCCGCCACGAGCCTCGCATTCTCCTCGCCGGCTTAAACTGATTTTCACCCGGCGCGGCTCAACCCTCCATTCCTCTTTCTTCCTTTCAACCCGTGCCGGGGCGTCCCGTTCATAATGGCCGGCACTAATCGAGACAGCGAACTCGTCGTCGCATTAACCGTCAGTTTTCTCCTGCCTCCCCCGCGAATCTCTTCCGTCCCCCTTACCGCCCCGTCCACCGCCGATCTCATTTGCTAAAACGTCGCTACGATTACAAATGCTCGGCCTTTGTTGTCGATTTCACTATGACGACGAAAAATTAATATTTGAACACGCCTCTGTTACACAAACGTAAGAGTAATTTCATAAGTGACGCTCGGTCGTTGTCCAACGCGATGTCGAGCGATTCTACGTTTCATAACGAAACTCGCGGTCTCCCAAAATTCTCTCTAACGACATAGGCATACACTCGTTTCGCAAAGTAGGCTCTCTCGCGATTATTACTGTTCGAGATACTTGGCGGAATTTCGACGTTCCAGCGCCGGTGCGCGGTGCGTGAGGCGAATATTTCTCATTCTCGCACGCGCCACCGCGGATTTTGATGTACGGGTTTTTGTGAAAGGAGCTAGTACGAGAAAATAATTAATTTAGCCGGGCTTCGTCCCGCGGGCGCGAGCCAGGGACAATGCTACCGAATAGCTCTTTCGGATGACTTTACAAGAGGCTCCACTGTGAAATAACGAGCCCGTATCTTTGAATTCTTTCCGTCCTTTGACGGATGGCTCATTTATCCGCGGCGAAAGAACTTAACCGAGCCCAACGATGTTATCATAAATCCGCTCATTCACCGTTTCCCGGGAAGCCCATCGCGCGGAAACTGAAAGCCTGCGCGGTACGTGCACGCGTGAAACTTTAATTAAGACCGAAAGAAAAACGAGATTCTAATAATCTTCCCGGAAGTTATTATAACCAGCCGCTACAAATGACGAAGCTGCTCGCACTCAGCGTTCGCCATCGCCTCCGCGTTTCCTCTTTAACGGCCGTTCGAATAATAGCAGCATCGCACCGTCTGACTGGAGCGGTCTAAATCTCCTTACGCGTCGAATACGTGCTCTGCCGCTTAACTTTGCCGCATCTTCGCGTTTAACCCTTTGCGCTCGAATGGCGACTCTTACTCGCCGCGATGTTTCGCGTGGCAAACTCGAGCGGCTGTATTTACGCTGAATTTCGTTATCTCCAGTTGATAGACGCGAAGTATTGGTTCGTGAATAAGCCCCTTGGGCTGTTTATGTCTTCGGTTGGAAAGTGACATTGTGACGTAAAATTCCCCTACGACTGTAGTCCTGAATACGATGTGTCTATCGTTAGTACAATTTCGACGGTCGTAGCGAGCACACGTATCGCGAAATTTTCCACCACTCGTTTTTCATTTCGAGCAAGTTTAAACAGTAATGACGTATCGGGTGTGAGAAATAGAAAAATTAGTGTAATAGACAGTGAATCCGGAAGTAGCAGCGATGACCCACAAGATCCTGGCAACTCGGAATGTTCTGGTAAGTGTTTTATATAAATATGAAGCGGCGTTGCTTTGGTTGCTGTAAAGATGGAGGAAGAAAGGAGGAAGGAAAAGAGAGGGGAAGAACGATTCGTCCTGGGCCTGCTAGTGCCTTAGACGCTGGGATATTAGGACAGGTCAGAACATCTATATATTGGAAAGGGTGGGTCATCGAGTACTTTCAAGAAAGTGTATGTTATATAAAAATTAACATACGAAAGTGTTACAAAATTTTGCAATACACTTAATTCCAAATTGCCAGGATCTTGTGGGTCATCGCTGCTACTTGCAGATTCACTGTCTGTTACTTCAATTTTTCTATTTCTCACACCTGATACTACGTCACTATCATTATCACTGTTTACACTGATGCACTACCACCAATTTCATCGTGGATAGATAAGTTTCTGATCAATTCAAACTCAAACTCGCGTTAAAACTTTAAAATTTGGCTATACGTGTGTTCACAACGATCGTCGAAACTGTACTAACGCTGGACACGTCGTATTCAGGACTACAGTCGTCGAAAAAATGACGTCAGAATGTCACTTTTCGATCAAAGACACAAACAGCGTAAGGGACCTATTCTCGAACCAATACTTCGCATCTACCAACTTGGAGATAACGAAAATCGGTATAAACAGAGTCTGTCGCCTCTCGTGTTGCCATCACATGAAACATCGTGACGTGCGAGAGTCGTCGTTCGAGCGCAAGAGGTTAATTCGTTCGAGGTGAGGTCCTCGGATACATTTTTCACTGCCACATCCCTGCGGACGTTTTACTCGGCGAAAGTTGTGGGGCGTGGCCGCGAAAACAGAATGCGTTTAGACGTTTCCACCGATCGTACAGTTCCAGACACCGTGAAATCCGTCTTTTGTGCCAGTCCCCGTTTTTCATTATCCTTAACCCCTCGTCAGTTTCTTCGTCTTCCGACCTTTGCTCTTCCCCTCCGTCGCCCTCCAACCCTCGTTTCTCTTTCATCGTCTTCCGCTGGGATTTATATGTACGAAGCTAATGAAGCAAACTCATCGCCAGACGCGAACGAAGAAAAAAGAAACCGACCGGGTGATCTCTCGAAAAATAACGAAGTACCTGCACGGTGCCACGAGAGTGTAAACGCGCGTCTTGGCTGTGGCGGTGGTTTTTTCTGATTTTGATGAATCGCACTTTTACTCGCGACGCTTTTTCAACCTTCCTACCCCTCGTTTTTTCCTACCATCCGGCGGTAAACGTTTCTCCTCGCTTGTTTCACAATATTTACCCGTCTGCAGTTATAGCAAATGTCTATGATGACAATGGCGGATATTCAGACTTTTTATGCAAACTCATACGCGCATCCGTGCGCGTAGAAGGGAGTGATTTAGCATTTCGTCGGACTGATTCTTCTCTGAGAGCGGGAATCGAAATCGAACCCATATTGCAACGGTAGGAAAATTGTCGCTTTAATTACTGTCAAACAACAGACCTGCATGGAACAGATTTCAAACAATTTCCAACGTGACACGATGCTGATCTCGCTTTAACTAATTGTCTCGAATAACGTGTGTTATTTACGAAACCATTGAATCGGCGGTTGTATCGCGCGCAAAAAAAAGAAACGTCCGCTGCGCAAAATAAAGGCAGGAATTACCTTATAATACGCGTTACAATTTAACATCTGTCATTCGTTACATCAGCCCGAACCAAATAATTTCACGATAGCCAAAAACCATGACCCACGTCTCGTCGATATTAAATTCGATACACACGAAACGTCGTGACTCGCGTTAGCCCACGATACCCGGTCCCGTCGTTTGCAATGGCGCATCGCGGGCCACGCAACCATGCGACCTGGCCACCATCGGCCACCTTTGATCCAGCTGGAACGTGCTAACGGATCCACCAACGGCCAGAGCGAGCCGGGTAGCTCGCGCGCGCTGGAAAAGAGAAGGAAAGGACTCGCACGTACGTGCATGCATACCTGTGTAGTTCGCGAGGGAACAGCTGTTCCCGTGCGATACGTTTGCACGCGTCACGTCGCCTCCCCGCCCGCTATCTATCGGATATTCTTTCGTTGTCACGAATTTTCACCTGCCGTTATCGGTCCTCCGTGTCAACCCCTTTCAGCCGCGACGCGTGGCCCTCCATCGATGCGAGCACGGGCACGAAATATCGGATCCGGGACACGATGGAAATTTCTCATTCGATTGGACGGTGGTCGAGTTTGGACTTCGAAAAAAAAAAAAAAAAAATTAAAAAAACCGGTGATGATGAGGGTCGAAAAGAGAGAGAGAGAGAGAGAGACGAGAAAGATAGCGAGGAAGAGTTGTGGAGTAGGTTTGTGTTTTCGCTGATACGACGGTATCGCGCAAATTACCTCCCGAATCGTAAATAGAGGAACGCGAACAATGAAAAAGGGGCCATCACGAGGCAGAGAGGCAGGGGGAGAGTGGAATATCAATAACGGGTGAAAAATAGACACGCTGGTTTCGACCCTTGGTCCGGATAGGTATAAAAAGCAAACGGGACACGTCGCTGGCACGGTTACACCGCGGCGAACTTACACAAACCGCTGTTCAGAATCGAATGTACACGCGCGCGTTCCCACATTACCCGCGGAAGACCGCCAAGCGGTAATGACCAACGCATTACAAAGGCTAATATTATAACGAAGGTTATATCCTGCGGGAATCCGCTTTTACGGATAACTTTGCTCGCAGCACGGCTGTGTAACAGTTCAGTCTTCAAAGAACGCCGATGGACGACCGCGCAAATTGCTGCAAGACAAATCGATAGTGCGTAGCATCGCTACCCTCCTCCTCTTCCGATCGCGACACAACGGAGGGGAAAACTCGGTTGTTGCGAAACTCCGGGACTTCGAACCGGAGAGCATTTTGCCTGCGAGCGTTGACAAGTTTAATTCGAACTATCTCCGATCGCAGTCGTCTGCATACAGCTCGAATCGCTGCTGCGCGTTATCTTCGTCGACTTTTCCACTTTCCACCCCCTCTCGCAAAGGGGACCTGATCGACGGGGGCTCGAATGGGGGCAGGGTGCGGGCGAAAAACTCGAACCACCGCGGATTAAGATCCCTTCTCGAGCAGCGACAGTCTTCTTGCCGCGTGGCCCTCCTCGAAACGAGGAAAAATGCTAGGAACTTTATCAGCCGCGCACCTCCCTCGTCTTAACACCGGTTTTTCACGGTTCGGCGACGGTGCCGCGTGCATTTCTCACCCGGACGTACGTTCATGCATTTAAATTGGCCGGCGGTGCTTTAATAAATCCACGGAACACGGTGAAACCGGATCCGTATCGGGCGACGTGGAACAAATAGACGCGCAGCCTCCAACGCCGCGCGAAGCGTCGGACGTTCCGCCTGGTGGACGCGATTAAATCGTCCGAGGGGTGAAATTTTTACGAGCCGCGCGCGCGTCCGTCTCGCGGGTGGATGTCGCGCGCGTTTTCGTGTTTCGCAGACTATCGGCCGGCTCGATTAGCCGAAGAAGAAACCCTGGAACGGGGCCAACCGCTGTTCCAGAGGCCGCCAGTTTTGGCTGACCTCGGCTCTGTCCGTCTAGCAAAGATGGATCTCCGTACTCTCGAGACCTTTGCCCGGAGCGAAGTGGCTGTAGCGTCGCGGGCTGCTGCATTTTTCCTCCAACCGAATTCGTTTCTGGACCCACTCGAGCGTAGGGAGGACGATGATGGGAGAGTGCAGCTGAAAACCTTCTTCGACTATACGGAAACCTCTGGACCTCTGGCTGCCACCGTGGAAATACTGTTCTTGGATCTGCTGGAAACGGGTGGATTCAGGTGACGAGTGTTTGACGAGTCTTCCTGGCGGATTTCATCCGTTCAACGCGGGTACAGAGGTTTCGGTTGGTTAACAGCCGGAGATCGGGTGTCTCTGTTAAATTAGTTGACAAGTGGCCGATGTCAGTCGCAGTGGGTGCCTTTTAAATCGGATTAAAATGAAATTCAGCGCGCGCCCGCCCAATCTGGCTGGCTGCAATCGAGGTGCACTCGAGTAATTTATCGCGGAACTGTCCCACCGGTGTTTGTCACCGTTTCACGGGGGATCTTGTCCATCGATGAAATAATGCCGTAAGAAGATCAATTTACGCGCGCGTGTATTCGACGATACGATATCGAATACGGACAAATGATTCCGTTCCGATGAATCGATCTCGTCGCGTGGCAAGTAACCAAACCATTGGAAAGTCGCCCGCGAATTAAGTTCGATTCGAGTGTGTCTTCTTATCGAACCCTCTTCGAATCTCTCGCGCGCGTCCCTTTAATTCTGGCGCCAGCGACAAGCGACGGAGCCAGGGAATCACGCGCGCGGACCCGCGAGCAATTTGGCACGTGGCACCGTACGCGGGCACCGCAACGACGAAATTTTGGTTAACTGCGGCTGCTCGTCGAAAGTAGCGCCGGCGGACAAAACGGCGTAATTAGAGTAGTAATTGGCCCGGTGAAAGGACAGAGAAAGAGAGCAGGGGCGAAGGGCGACGGGGGTGTGCGCGACGCGAGGCTGGGCCGAAACGAAATCAGCCGCGGTACCGGGACAATCATGGTAATTACTCGTGAGCATGTTCATTACAACGTCGCTCTCTGCACCTGGAGAGAAGGAGCGGCTAGATTTCGTGCCGCCTCATTGCGCCTCGCGTCCTATTCGGCCTCGTCCTCGTCCGGCAAAACGAAGATCGTGAATCCACGACGCCATCGTGCCGGACGAGAATACCGCACCTACACTACCGTTCGTGATTATCCGAGCGGATTGAACGATCGATGCATGCGTGTGGGGTGAATCATCGAAGATCGAAATGTCTCCGTTGCTCTCAGCCGTCGGAAAATCTGGAAAAAAAAAACGAAATCGTCCGGATACCACGTCGAGGGGATTTCTCTCGAACAATGCTTTAATAAATCGTCGCGATAAAGAGGAAGAAGGTTCGATGAAGTCTAGGCCGATCGGAGGTATCGATCGTCGATGGTCTATTCGGATGGATTGTTGGTTATAAATAGACCGGCTGCTTTTAGTCCTTTTCTGGTCACCGAATAAATTGACCACAAGGCTGTCCCTGTATTGTACAGGGCCGCGGCACGCTCGTTATCGAACGAACGCCTTTCAAGGGAGGAACTGGGTAATCCCAGATTTTCCATCAATAATGCGTGCGACGGCAGCCGTCGGCACTAAAAAATTGATCCTGAAATCACGTATCGAGGCAGATTGCATGAAAGATTCAGGGATACACGGGGGCTCGCTCCACTTGGAACGATCACAATGCCTCTCGATTTCTTTGGCCGCGCACGCGAGAGGTTGGTAGTGGTGTACGCGAGCTGAAAGAAAGATTTCTGGGGAAGAGGGAGGGTGGACGGAGGGGGGTTGGAACGAAAAGGCGGGCACAAAAGAACGCCTCGATACGCCGTTTCATATCGTTCCATTGATTCGATGTTTCGCGCCTGGCAAGAGGGTCTCGGGACCGACTCGAACCGGTTATCTCCCGGTGAAAAGCCAGTCAACCCTCTCCACTCCCGATCTCCCGCCGCGAAGAAACACACAAAAGGTAATTTTCCGTTAATAATCCAGAAACATTGGCGGCCGTGCCCCTCGGGCGTTCGAACGCTCCGAGTTCCACGGCTATACAAACTTGTCCCGGTGGTAGTAATTTCTCGAGTCAAAATAGAGGTTCGTTCCTGCTCTCTCTCTCTCTCTCTCTCTCTCTCTCATCCCTTTCCACCTTTCGTAGCCAGTTCTCGCTCGCTCCTGCCACGTCCCGCTGTGGAGGTAGCAGGGTTATTAGCTCGCTCCCGCGTTGTAATGTCAGGCCGCTCGACGGGAACAAGGAGATACGTCATAATAGACGATGTTAGTTTTTAATTACACATTAAACATTTGCACAGCCGTGGGGATTCGTGTAGCTCCCACGGACGCTTTCAGCGTTACGATACGCGCCCCCCTGCCCAAACCCCTTTTCCGCCGTGCCGCGCCTTCCGATTCCTCGCAATTTTCTCCCATGTTTACACCCCTTCCGCCCTCGCACGGTTATCGCGTTCCTCGTATTTTTTCCAACTGTCCCGAATTCTCCGCAGGGAAAACCCATCTACCCACCCACCACTGCGCTGCGCGCGGAACGCGACTGCGCCGTCGAAAGCTCGGCTTCGCGTTCAGTGGATTGGGACCTGTGTTTCACAGCGGGAATGCTCTTGGCGGGGTTCCTTCGATTCGGTCGAAAATCGGTCGTTAACGCGTTCCCCTGTCATCGATCTCTCCGCTAGAACGCGCTACCGATAACGTAACAACGGCTGAGAGGAAACGGAGGTGGAAACGCGACGAAGAAACGGCTGAGGTGCGAACCCGTCGACGAAGAAACTTTTATTAGAAAAGTTGGGGACGTTGGCTTGGAATTATACGGGTTATGATTCAACAGCGGCCTCTTAGAAGACACGTCTCCGCCAAGGGGTTAACTACCGACGTTCCCGTTGTCTTATCGCGGTAACTAACGTTGAATTAATCGTCGAGGGAATCTATTAGCATCCATCAGTCTAACCCGAGGAGATATCTCCGTCCAGCCAGCCGCGTTATCGAAACCGCGGATCTAAACGTACGTCGGGTACGAGCGACGGAAGCGGAGGATCATCTCGATTGCTCTGGTGCTCGCGCGCAAGGTCGCGAGCGAGTCGTTCTCATCGGCACCGCGCGGCTAACGAGCAATTGCAGAGAGTCCGTGGCACGGTTCGAGGGCGATTCAATTTTGCGTTACGCGGATCGAGCGGTCCGCGCAACAAGTATTCAACGAGGCGAAATCGATCGAGGCGGACACCCTCTGGTTCCTCCGCGCTCGCGACCGCGTATCGACGTGAAAGCCTCGGATTTGCGGCGCGGTGAGCGAACGGAGAGAGACGAGGGGCATAAATCCGAGCTTAAACGACGCTCGCCGCCATTTATAAAGCGGGTAGCACTGTCGCCTCGAAGTGGCTGCGCGTCGATTAATGGAATTTCTCGGCGACGAGGCTGGCCGTTCGTGCGAATAAATTCACGAAGGGTCGCCGGAGACCTCTCAGAGAAAAGTGGAAGTAACCCCTTTCCCCTGTGTCGCCGTTTCCACCCCTGGCTGATCGTTAATGGGGCCTTGGCGGAAATTGATTCGCCTGGTAACGGTGGGATCCGACGTTTAGATACATACGCGCATCATCCCTCGATCCCTGGACCAGGGCATCCTTGATACAACACGAGCGGAGGCTCGTGCGGCGAATTTACGCCGGACGAAAGTAACCAAATAATTCTGCCCGCGAACCGGCTCGAGTTCCAATGCTTATGAACTCGACGGGGATTCCTTGAGATAGTGGCAACGAACGCGCAGCGATTTCCTGGGTAAACACCCAGTGGATCAAGGAAACTTCTGCTCCGGGATTTGCGGTATAGATGGTAGGCTTAGGGGGAGGCTATTTGTTGGCGGTCTGGATAGGCTCAATTGATTGGGGCAGTTGTCCGCGCGGGAGGCAAATCCCTATCCAATCCACTTTCTACCCCTTATTTGCTCCTGGAAATTTCGAACGCCGCTTGCAGAGATTTAACAGGAGTCCCTGCCGCGTAACCGCCCCTTGAAGAAAAATTTGCGAGATCGCTATTTCATTTGAGATTGCAAATGGGCAATTTCGTCGAGGAGTCTGGCGAAGATTTTATAAAGTTCATCGTCGCACCCTTCTTATTAGAGAAATTTCGGCTGTATCTCGAAGCCTAAATAGATTTCTTAGAACCACCCGGCAGTGATTCGGTTGTCGGAATCTTCCGACATTGATTCGGTGCCGGATCTGTTGAGCCGCGAGGAAGCAACCCCTGCGCGAAGGGGTTCTAAGTGGGAAAGCAATTTTGCATTCCTGGGGTGTACATGCCGAGCGAGGCCGGGAAATCGGCTGATTTGCATCGTTAATTAGAACGAGGTTTACACTTTCCAACGTGATTGCGAAACTTTGATAATCCCGCGTTATCGTTAACTCCGTTCTCGCCTATGTATAAATCTGGCAAAGTCTTATATCGCGGTTTGCGCAGAGGAGAATGCTTTTTCCCCCGGAGCAACCGTGACGTTAGAGCCACTCCGCGTTTAACTCGATTTAAACAACTCCTTGATCCGCGGTTTCGTTAAAGCTACCAAACCAAGACGCGTTCCGCGAATGCAACAATATCAGCCGCGTTTCGAGCAAAGAAAGGGAGAGGTCTGTGAAAGAGTAAGTGGCCGCAAACGATGCCGAGGCGTATATACGCCGGGCAAGTGGATAAGAGGAGGCCGTGGAAAAGGAGTTAAGAGAGCTCCAGCCGGCAAAAAGGTTGAAAGCTGGCGAACCCGAATTTCTTGCGCGACTGCGGCAAAGTCAGCCGCGTCGCTCAGAGGCGGAAGGGAGCGGAATTCCTCCCGCAATTAGCGACGCCCGGCGTACACCGATAAAGTCAATTAACCAATCGAGTTAATGAAATACCCGCTGATGATTAGTCCTCGTTCCGTTGCGCGACGAGCCACCACCACGCTCGGTGATAAAGTGTTATACGTGACTCAAATCCCGCGTATTCCCGTACCCGACGTTACTTCTTCGTTACCACGGAATTAAAATATCCACGTCCGACACGGTTCGCTTATCTTCCGTTTTAGCGGTCGATTTGTTCGAGGTACGTAAACGCAATTCAAACGAGCTTCAACGTGTCGCGATACGCGGGAAGCGATAGCGGGAATGGATTTTTATTATTTTTCGTCCATCCGCAATTTTGTTTGCTTACACTTTGGCCAGTTTGCGTTTAATCGAGTTTCCTCGTTTATATTCGGGGTTTGCCGGTATCGCTATACCATCGACGCACGCAGCACGGAACGTGCTAATGATCCCACGACCGAGAGATTTAATCTATCCAGCCCGAAATTTCCCAGGCGGCGTTTCCACGAGCCGGCGGAGTTCCGCCAGTGTTCACCGATGAAACGATTAAAAGTTAAGAAAGTATTCAAGTAATTACCAAGCGAAATCGGTATCGAGCCGTGCGCTACCGCGGGAAAGTTAATTACTTTCGGTGTTTTGCGTCCGTCAATCCTCGCGGACGGACAAGATGCTCGCCCTCTCGCTTGGCGCGCCCCTCCAGACGTCGAAACTTCCGTCGGAAACTTTCTCAAAAGAGTATCGAGACGCGTTTCTCCGCTTGCGTTCCAACCAATTAGCCGATAATTAATCCGTCATTCATCGAACTTCCCTCTGCGCGTCGTTGGTTTACTCGTTGGAAATCTGTCGAGACGCGATCAAGGGGTGGGATCGTCCGACGAGCACTGTCATCTCGGTGTCTGGCAAATCCAGCTAATTCAATTTACATTTTATAGCGCGAATAATCTTCTAGAACAAGTGGACCAGCGTCCCGTCGCGAAACGGAGCTATAAAACGGACCGAGAGTCCACAGAATTAGGTTTTGCTTCGTAAAGCAGTGTCGTTAATCGCGTATCGTTGATCGACGCCGATCCATCCCGTTCCTTTACGATCTCTTCTGTCAACGGGACATAAAATTCCAGGGGTGGAAGTACGGCGGATTAACTTTTTACGTGACCAGCACGCTTCCCTTCTATTTTATAGACGGACTCCGGTAGATTGATCCCCCGTATGATCAACCCCTGATCTTCGAGAGCTGGCTCGTTTATACCAAATTCACGTACGCGCATGCGATGTTGCATTCTTTCCCTTGCATTTGCATTTATATATCAGCAGAACGAGCATATTCCCCTCCGCGCGGCTTTGAGGAGGGAAGCAAGAGAATTGTAAAACGAAAAGTCAAACCGGCGGGACGGAAACCAACCCGTGGCCATAGGAAGAAGAACTCCCAGAGACACACACGAGACATTCTTTTATTACGGTTGGATCGCGTGCTCTTTCCTTTAGAATATGTTCCGCAGAATTTTTGAAAATATCGCCAAGTACAATAATATACCGGGTCCGAGACAGTTTTGCCAGTTCTTGGCCGGCACCTGAAATTTTCCTGGCTACGCGGAGGGTTAAACGAAGCGGGTCGGTCCCATCAACGGGGCTGTACGGTTTCGCGCGTCGAAAATAAAGCGTCGCTTCCTCCATCAGCGGCCTCGCTCCCTTCCGTCGCCTGTCGTCCTTTATGGGAAACCACGAATAGCTCGTAAGTTCGCTGAAGCCCTCTCTTCTATGAATATCTCTACGGGCGAGACAGCGAGACACGCGTGTGCGTGTGTCGAAGGGGGAGAGGGAGGAAGATTGCAACAGCCCTGGCGCAGACTTGGTGACGAGCCTGAGGGCACTGTACTCCGTCGTCTTTCGACCAATATTGTGACACACTCCGGCTTCCACGTGGTCTACACCGTCTCTCGAAGGCGCTTCCTCCTGAAAATCGTTCCGAGATCGTTCTTGTCAGCGACGCATCTCGGAACAATCGATTTCCACGACGATTCGATCGAGTCGACCGAGTTTGGCTGCCAGTCTGCTCGAAGAGACACCCCAGAGGCTGGTCTACGGATCTTTCCTTCATTTTATATAGTAAACTAGAGGAAAGTTCGTGGGATCTAAGGGTAGGTTCGAAGGGACGAACAGGGGAGCTTATGAAAGTATTAAAATTTGAAAATTAAGCTCGAAACCAACGACGACGAAGAAAGTTCGGATAAGAGACTTTCTGCAATTTTATCATTCCGACTTTCACTTTTTTTGAACCCTAGATTTGATAGTTTTGATAAATTTTGTTAATTATTACCAAGAAAAAATGATACGGTGTAACGAGGATGCAATAATTGTTCCATTATCGTGATGAGGTTTTTAATTCGGTTCGACTAGCTGCGAAACAATCGCGAGTAAAATTAATCCACTCGCAAACGAGCGGAACCCGGCTCTGTTTTTCCGGTAACAACAATCGGATCGAATAATTCACGCAACAAATCGTAACGCTTTTTAATTAATTACACGACCCGTTTCTTTCGTCGCTCGCGCGCGAATTAATATGTCACTTTGAAGTCCTACATATTTCATCCGTTCGCGCGAACCCTGGTCCCCTCCGATACGTAACGCGTTGGGCATCCATCAGGACACGCGGGCAGCGCCGTTTCGCGCGCGTATAATTCGATTCGCGAGCGTAACGCGAGGAGCGGGCAAAAATCGAGCAGAAAATTAGAGGGCGCTCGAATGGTCGGTGTATCAAAGGGCCTCGTGAATTCCAGTGAAACTCGATGCTATAAAGGATTTCCAGTGTAACAAAATAATAATGGAAGTAAAACAGCGCGCGGGGTTCGCGTGATCAGCTCTGTTAATTCAGGAATTAAACGAACATCTCTCTCTCTGTCTCTCTCTCCTCAGGCATTATAAAATCTGCTAGGATACTGAAAATTCGCGCGATCCCCGAAATTTTCATAATGGTAACACGAGAAATATTCTTACGAGCCATTATGGGCCCCAAGCTCTCGAGCATGAAACCCGTCGCGTCTGCTTGGCCACAAATTCGACCTGCTCGCCGAGAACAGTCGGAATACAGCGCGTAGATATACAAGTCCGGTGTCTACGCTGGTCTGGTTGCGTCAGACGGCTGAAAAGCCGACATTTATATAACGAGGTAACTTTTTCTGAAAAGCTAACTGCAGCTCCGTCGCGGGTCTCGTCGCCAGCCTACTTCAGCTCTGTTCACAGGACCGGCTGAAAGTGCCGTGACTTCTTCCAGCCTCCTTACTAATCAACTCCCTCGACTAAATTCTCCGTCCACGTCTCGCTGGCTGTCTCCGTATTCGCCATCCTCGCTGGCCCTGTCATTCAGAGGGAGCGAACTCGTTCATTGTTCTCGCAGCCAATTAAGATTTCAGCTACAAACGTGCTCGCGTTCTCGCTCGTGATAATTATTGAACACTTTAGGGACGCGAGGCGCGGCCGCCGTTTCTTCGAACGTGTTTAAACAGCGGTCAGAACGTGAGAAAAGTGACGAGCGTCTGTCCGAGCGAATTAACGATGACGCCCCGGGAATTTACGAGGCCATTTTAAATTGCAAGAGTGCTGGTAACGATGTCGAAGTATTCAGACGGTACGCAGAGTATCCGCAGCTCGTGTACAAACGTGAGAACTCGCGTTAATATTATAAATACAGGATGTTCGCGATATCTGGGCGTGATTTTTGTTATTTTAATGATTATCGAATCGTGTACTAATTACCGCGCAAATATCCAAATGATGATCGTGTTTGGTTTATCAGTCGGCTAGGGGAATTATTACTCCTCAATTCGGAACAATACGATCCGCGTTTGTAATTATCGTACTATCGATCTTACCGCACCTCGCCCATCTCCCGCGGTATATATTTTCGCTAACCAATTGCTATGAATTTGATTCGTTTTCAATCTGTTACGCCATCGAGCGAACGGTTCGCGCGAATTTTCATTAATAGTTAACCCCGCGTTCTATTTCGCGCCGTCCGTGGTTCATCATCGAGGGGCGCGCGCGCGCGCGCTTTAATAATCGGCCACAATATCCGTTCGTTTATTTCTATCCGGCATTTCGGAATTCTAGCCGCGAGTCGGCTCGACCAGCGTTCGCTATCCGTCAAACGCGAAATCCGTAAATTTCACCTATCGCCAGGCCAGATTTGTAAACTGGACCCTCTCGAATGGCGTGACACTGTCGCGACACATCGACACCACTGGAACATCCTCTCGCGAACAGGTGACTCGTAGCTCACCACGAAGGGTGCGTACAATCGTTTATTGTTTCGATTACCATCCAGCGAGAGACGATCGTCTACGAATGTAGTAGCTCGCGACGCGCGAATTACGTGTTCTGGTTAACAGTTTCGCGAATGTTTGCTCGCAATCTCGAATCGTTTACGCGTGGCGGCGAGCAGAGCGACATTTTTGCGCGAACGGAAGAGAAAGGAGGCGGCGTGCACCGGCGGAAGGGGTTGATGGAGGCGCAATCTCTGCATCCCCGTGCCTTGGACCGCGCCCGAAATTCCTTGGCAACGGGGAAATATCACCAGGGTCAGGGAATTATTCTGATGCGGTATTCAACGTGGAATCCTAAGATCACGGAATTAAGCCTGGCAAAATTCGGATGTTGAAATAATGCTGCCCCCTGACATATCATCTTAAGAGCCTCCTCTCTGCCCAGAATTACGAAACTCGAAGCGTTACCCGTGTCTCTCGTCTGGCTTCTGCTCGCAGGCGACGTGAAATACGTCGGTACGATTACACGAAACACCGTTTTTCCTCCGTATTATCACGGTTCCGTGCTTTGGATGAAGATACATCGAGCTAAATAACCGGTGGACACGTGAGTTCGGTGGTAAAGTCAGAACGATTAGGTGACACGCGCCTGCGACCCCTCGAACCGACGTGAAACGAATTCGTCTGACATTCCAATCGGAAGGATGTATCGCAGACCCATCCACAGTCTGATCTGACACGAATAAGCGTGTCACGCGAGAGCAATATCCCTCGTCAGGAAGTCAGCGAGCGATGACAGGTAGCCGAGTGTCGTGACACTCCCCTTGGAAGAGGGACGATGACAATAAACTCGGGTGAATGGGAGCAGACCGGTTCCAAGTTCGGATCCAGCCTGGAAAAGAAGCGTCGCGTCATCGTGAAAGGGCCGGAAGCGTGCTCGTATCCGACTTTTTTGCGTCGCGCGGCTAGAGGACCCGTTAATACCTTGGTCCCGGTGTTTCAAGTAGGTGTATCAAGCGCGCGCGCGATCCGTACCACGCGATGGAGGTCGCTTTTGATGTCCCAGCCGTCTAATGATAAGCAGAAAGGGCGAAAGGGAGTAAGCGGGGTGCATGCACGCTCGTCGCGTCGCGGCGTCTCGCATTTGGGTCGAAGCAACGCCCCAGGGTGACAGCCCAGCGAGAAAAGACATTCACTCGTTCCTTGCCCTGCTCGTTAGCGGCGGTGCGTTATTTAAATGATTCATTATTCGTACGCCAGCATTGACCGTTTGAATCCCCTGAAATAAGCTTCGTTACTTATCAGCCAGACTTCGATCCACGGTGAAACCGAACGAAACTTTGAGCACGGGTTGTCAAGTGTGTTCTGAGCTTGTCTTTCGATCGCCATTCACGTTTTCGCCCGCTGCATCGCGTGCTGGGATGGATCAGGAGAATCGATTCGAGGGGAAGGTAGGAAAATTTTCTCGAGGGAAGGTGTACGCAACGAAAGCCTCTCGATGCTTGCCAGTGTCCTCTTGACAGCTTATCGCGCGCATACGTACACAGAACGATCTCCGTGAGAGGCATTCCCCCGCAAGATAATGCGGGAGTGGTCGATGAACAGATGAAAGGGAATGGGAGGGTTTCGCCCGGACAAAGCGAGACGCTCGCACGGAGGGGACTTAATGCGATGTTACTTTGCTTCATAAGTGTCGATCCTCCCCTCCCGCGCCGTATCTCCCCGGTTCCCGTTTCGAGTTAGGTAACTGTTGGCCGTATTTACCCGACGTGATTGCACGAGACCCTTTCCCTTGTATCTCGGTTATGCTTCGACGTACGTACGTACGATCGTCGATGGTGCCGTTCGTGGCCACAGGCCATTGTGAAACCGGCGCCCTCGCGCGTCACTTCTCTAACCCCTTTGTTCAGGGGGACTGACTTTGCGTCCCGCTCGCTCGCGCGACGCAGTGCCTCGTTTCGACTGCGCTTGACACGGGTTGCTTCTGCCTGGGATGCACGAGTGGACGTGCGAAACGAAATTAACAGGTAATATTCGACGATCATAGCTCGTGGCTATAGCCAGACACGATGGACTAATTATTAGCTTCGTGGGGTTCGCCGCTGGATCGTTTCCTCTTCGTCGTAGAAATTTATAGGGGCGGTTATAGTTGCCGGAGCTTTTTCCACGCGCGCGGACTTTCAGTTAAGCTCATTCGGAATGTAGAATAATTCTTTTCACGGTGGTCTGTCGGCGGGACGTTAAAGTATCGGCGAATTATGTACAGTTTATACGGCGCGCCTCGGTTTACGCGGGCTTTGAAATCCAAATAGCGTTTCACGTCGTGAATATTGCGAATTATCTTCGTTTAATGTTAAACGACGCGCAGTCGCGCGACGTGGAGCGTTTCGTCGAAGGAGCACGGTAGAATTTTTACCGTGAGAAATCATGCTAATTGCAGCAGCGAGAGAAATTAGCGTAGCTAAGGGAGAAATTTCATTTCAGCGCCGGGAAATCGTATCGCCTTTCCGCTCTCGTCCGTCTTACTTCGACGAGGCAGTTAAGGAAAAAATCTCGGCCATCCACTCGTGAAACGAGCCACTTCTCGAAACTGAAGCGACCGGAAAAAATTTGTTTCAACGTCTACGACGCAGGAAATTCTCGAATCTCAAGTTCATAGAAATATGCTTCGATAATGTTTTCGCGATTTTTCCACGTCGAGAGAACGCAGCCGTGCTATCGGGGTGCAGCCAAACACGAATATCGACGAGCGCTGGCGAAACGAAGAGAGACACTGGAATTGCCCGGGCAGCATCGTTAGCTCGAGAACCGGAAACTCGAAAAGTCTGCATGGAATCGCAGACAGTAGGCTCCTCCAGCCGGTATTTGCCGATTCACCGATACGTTGCTTTGCATGATCAAATATCGTAATGAAGTGGCGAAAGCAGCCGCTGCGCGTGGCCGATTCGAAAACGTGAATCAAAAGCTGACGGTCCTTTGCACGGTGTGCTGGTTGGAACAGCATCGCGCGCATCGAGATCATCGGCATTTCGTTGCACGAAGCAGACGTCGAGTTACGTTCTCGTGCGTTCAATCGCGCGAAACGGAATCGGTCCTCCACGTCTTCCGTTTGCGTGCGACCACGTAACCGTGTCGAAAATATAATTGCCAAGTATCCAGACATAATCTACCTGCGAAACGTCGATCGACAGCAGCGGAACGTTTAATCAGAATTTAACAATTAACAGAGTGTCTTCGTTTCGCGGGAATTTCGATTCGAGCAATTAGAAATATACGAATTTCTGTTTCGAGTGAATTACTGTATAATTTGTAACGCGCGGAGAATATCCCAGTATATACTCGAGCAATCGCAGTTTCAGTAATTCGTGGAAATTGTCTGCTTTCGGATAACAACAATAAGCTACGATTTATTGCCGTGCTCAGTTGAAAATTTGCAAAACACCGTCATCCCTTGACCCTTGCGTAACTCCGTTTCGCGCGGGCTGCGAGCCTTCGGATATAAAAGGCACATTAGCTATCCGTGGCTGTTCACGAGCCGGTCGCCTCGAAGAGTTAATTATTCTCGATCTGGCCGCAGCCGTGATTTCCGTGGCAGCCGTCTGCCAGGGGGTAGTTAACGAGCCGCGCTCTCATCAGATACCGCGAGGCGTTCTATTAATGACGTATGCCTGGCGAGGCGAGATCACAGTCCGCCCATTCACCGGACTGTACGCGAATCCAGGATGGATAGAGGAAGAACGAGGGGGGGGGGGGGGCAAGCTTTGTACTTCGCAGTTAGGTCCGTGCCGCCGCCAATCTTCAGCGATACAAAAACTTAATGCTCCCCCGAGCTTCCTGTTCGATCGTCGCCGTTTTTCTAACAGGCCAGACTCGATCATCCCAGTCCCCCTCTCGCCCCCCTCCCCCTCCATCACGAGCGCTCTTCACGAGAGGAGGGCAAAGTGATCTCGAATTGATGGGACACCCTTTGTGCCGGGCCGCGTCGCGCTGAAACAAAAACAGGTAGTATTTAATTGAAAAATACGCGATTATTCCGAGAGGGCGGCAAACGGTGAGAAAGGGAGAGGATGGCCATTGTCATTTGCATTTTCATCGTTTCGAGGCTTTTTCCTCGGTTTTTGTCGACGCGGCGAACGCGTGGCTGCGACGTTTTCAACGATAGTCACGCGTCCCTCCGATACTCGGCTACCTCGCTCGCGGATTTTTCACCAGCCCCCCGCGCATCTCCGCAATTTATCCGAAACTCACTTTATCCCGGCTAATCGTTTAAGTATCGACTGCGTTTTATACAACGGACCCGTTCGTCTCTGAAACGGATGACCATTTATCTCGAACGGTTAATAAAGCGAAGAAGGAGCGCCCCGGACTTTGTACTTCTCGTATCTGACGCGGCGCATTCCGTAACGATTTATAAATATTATCCGATCCGAGCGAGCTATCTGGCTTTAATCAAGTTATTACATAGGGGATCGCCAGTAACTTACGGGAGAGAAGGAGAGAAGCGAAAAACGGGAAACGCCGGGGCAACGCGCCGAGGAATAATATCTCGGAAGACATTAATCACGGTGAAAATATTGGTCAAGGAGCCGTTAAGATGCGGCATTGTCTTATTGCAAAAAAAGTTTGATAAACGAGCCGGCTTGAAATATCATCCCTGCGAACACGTCACTCGCTGAAGATATTCCGTGATGCATTACGTTATTACGCGGTGATTAAATACGATTGTCCATGCGGAGTGCTCGTCCGCGATTTTATTCCATTACCGTTTTTCAATCGCGAGACCGACGGAAATCTTTTTATCGCTACCGCGCGTTCTACGTTCAATAAGTTCCTAGAAATGTTGCGTCCTGTCGAATCTCGACGAGCGTGACTAAAGTTCGGTGATCGCAACCCGGCGGGGACCGGTTTTTTAAATAAAATAATGGAGACGAATGACCCTCCGCGAGGCTGAAATCAGATCGCGCAGATTCTCAAACGCCGACAGAGCTGAGATCGACTGAGGCTGCCGTATAAACGCGTCCCTTTCACCGACGCGTCCGTTTCTCTCTCTTTCAATTCTCGCCGTGCCTTCATTCCCGGATATAAATTATCGTCTACCATCGGACGGGATACTGTTTTATAGGCCGGGACCCTAACACTCTGGCACCGTCGCATATTACGGAATCGTTTTAATAGAACAGCCTCCGGAATGAGTTTGAGCGTAACCTCGCGAAAAGTCGAAACATCGGGACACGGACAGCTGCTGGAGGAAATTCGACGACGGATGTCACGCGGTAGACTGTATATCCTTTCCTTGGATTTCGCGAGGAGACGAGATCGAGGCGAGAGGAACGAGGTATCAAGAAAAGTCGACGGCCACCTCGGAGGAAAAATAAACGGGAAGGAACTCTTCTCGTCCTGTCGTTCGATTTTTAGTGGCACCAGTCAAAAAGCACCTCAGGAGGAACTTTATTCGCTTGACCTGATTTGATTCCTTTTTTTTTTCTCTCTCTCAGTCTGCGTCACAGGCAATAGCCTCGAAATTTGTTTCTTGATCTCGCGCGACTTTTCTTTACTGCCACGCCTGAAGGATAAGTCGGGAAATATTCCTGCGTCGATCCTTGTTGGAATGTGTTTCCCTTTGTTTCAACGCGAACCGAGATATAAGAGCAGGTAGACGAGAGAGGGTGCAAGGAACGATGGGATTGCGGTATAATTACTTTATCCACTACCCTGGGAACAAGCTTGCGGCACTTGTTACAAACGAATAAACGACGAAAGTAAACGCAAATATTTCCCCTTTCATTCGCGCGCAAAGAAAGTCCGTCGTGGATATGTTCCTTTCGTTTCACCGTAAACGCGGCAGTTTTTAAGAAGACAACCTTACTCCACTGTAAAATCTATCTCTACGGGCCCGGTGGAGATGCAGACGGAAATTTCTCTAGAGAGGATGTTCCTCGGCTCATAAATTCTGTGCAAAATTGGTTTGCTTGTTCTATATCTGGGAGACAAAACGTCAACGAAATAAAACTTGCTCGTATCAGGATACCCGTTCATAACCACGCGACAGTTTTATCATCGAGCAAAAGGAACCATCGAAACTTTTCGATGGTATTTAAAATATGCATCTGCATATATTATATCGAACCCCAAAACCTATCTCCGTCGCAACGAAAACTCGTTCCACGAATATCAGTGAAAATTGACTTTTTCAAATTAATACGGTTCGATGAATTTTCCTTGGCAGCTTCGCTGGATCGACGTGTTCTCAAATCGAGCGGAAGAATAAACGTTCAAATGCCAATTAATCGCTTAATTAGTCCGTTACGTTTACGGTAAAAACGTTAATTGATGAACGCCCTTCGCGTCGCGGGGAACGCTCGTTCGGGTTAAATCGAATGAGAAAAAATGAGATGTACGCGGCGCGCGCTAGATGTAATATTAAACGAACGTGAAATTATACGAAAGTTGTTTTAATGCGGGCGGAACGGGACGTGGTAGGAGGCGGAAAGAGTTCGCGGCGGAACTCTCAGCGGCGAGCCGCGACGAAATAAACGGAACAAGCGCTGGCATTATTCTCGCCGCGGCGGTAACGTTTCAATTAGTCTGGATCGGGGAATTTTCTCGTTATAAATTTGCGAATTAATCGATGGCGCAGACTATTGCCCTCTCTCTAGTCGCGGCAATTTCAAATCGCGTTCAAATTACGTTAACACCGCGAGTCACGACCGGACTACGTCCGTCTAAAGCTATCATCTTTGATATCGTTCCTTTCCTTCGAACGCTGAACGAAAGGAAATCCCATTCGTCGCGTTCGACGTCGACCGTTTCTGTTCGAAGACAAAGGCAATTTTTATTACTCCTCGATCGTTATTGAAATGATTTCTGCCTCCGCCTCTCGCGAGAGGCACCCGGGAACAATGCGGGTGCCCTTTCAATGAAGACGGGGGAGCCCTTTCTTATTTACTCGGCGAAGGAAATCTGGAATTTCTTTTTAATGCTTTTTATCTAGAAATTTTCCAAAGAGAAACCAGACGCTTTGCGAGCGCTCGTTTCCTCTCATTAGTTTTCTATTTAGACTTCGTTTCACTCCACCATGGTTCAAGTTTCCTATCCGGTCTAGTTTATAATATTTTCTACCCCCTCCTTTCCACAGAACAAATTATTCAGTCGCCGTTGAATTTAATCTGATCGTTTCATACAGGAATCGAATGGCCACCGAAAAACGGCGATGGACACGATCGTCGTTATTTTTACCGCGGCGATAACAACGGAATGAAAACGCAAGCACAGCCCCTCCGAAAGTATTACACAAATCTGCCCTCGTACGTTTGAACTGTTACACTCGCGATAAGGGGTTCGAGTTCCCTGAATGGGCCTCGATACGTCGAACGACCGCAATCATCCGGTATTATGTGTTATTTTATAGGAACACGTACGCGTTACGTGTTCCCGGTACTCCGAGGTTGATCAGCTTTTTCGCGAAACCCGTCCAACGATCCGATCGGAGCGCGATCGGTCCGTAGCTAACGCGGGCCGATCTTTTTATTCCGGTTGCGATACCAGTTTGCCCGCCTCATTTACCGGACCCGACGGCCAGACACAATAAAATGAAAGTATAATGAAGAAAACTCTACGTTACTGCCGTGAATATAAATCGACGGGCAAAGGGGAGTCGTATAAGCTCCCGCGGAAGAAAGGAAACCGGGAATGGACTCGAGAGAGAATGAAGTCAGCCCCCCCAACCACTGAATGATCGAAAGAAGACGCCCAGTTTTCATAGATCCCGCGTACACGTACAATACGTCGAAGCGTACAATTGTGATCGAATGTTCGTTGCAGCGACGGAACAGTGCCCGTTCGCTCGCGAGCTCGATTGCCAGGCGAACGAGGGTCCTTTTCTTCGACACCGGAATTGTTTCGCGCGGGACACACGCGGGCTCGAAACGGCGCTCGACGGGTGCGCGGCGAACAAAGGAAGCGTAAATTCTGCCGGCGCTTATTAATTATGAAATATCGCGCACAATGTGAGAAACTCCGTGCGGAAGTTCTCTCCTAACAATTTTAACGGCGGAAAAAAAAACCAGTGGCGCCACTTTCCGCGCTAATTAATCCCGTGCAACTGCACCCTCCCCAACGTCCGACTTTCTCCCGTCGTTATTCCCACCGGAGGAACCGGGGAGCGTCGATTTTCACGGGGATTCGTGGATCCATCGTGAAACAATTCGACGTTTCTTCGTCACGTTCGAGAATAATCTGTGAAGAGCGTCTGGCGGAGGCCGTGTCGCTGATCAACCGACAAGAACGATGGCATTAACGACAGCCTGCAGGCGTTGACTTCTTCGCGCGGCCCCCGGCGAAAGGCGAGAGGAAAGTATTGAATCGTCTGTCATAACCATTCGCGAATTCAATACGTGAATAGATTTGCGGGCGCGACGAAAGGGAGCCTCGAGGGTGGGCCACGGCTAACTTATCGCTCCGCGAAGGAAACGTCGAAGGGCGAGGGGTGAGGGTGAACGCTTGAAAATCCACTGTAAATATGGGCGATAAACGTTTCTCTTATGGGAAAGGGAGGACCTTTGACGCTTGCGCCCCGAGCGTGCGGGACGGAAATTTCTCCGAGGGAAAAGTTCGACGGTGTATGATTGCGCGCTGGAAGGCTCCTGGCTGCGACAGTTTTCCATTGGTATTTCCAAAATAAATAAGCTTCGTGTACGGTGCGATTCGGAAATTGTAGTTCGCAACTAAAGCTATAGGTATGGCAGTCCGCGAACTAAGCGCTCCCACCAAATTTCGAATTAATTTAATAGGAATTGATGCACACGCGTAGTTTGATTCTCGTTCGAAAGTTTCGAAGTTGCTTCGCGGTGCCCGATACAGTTTTCATTTCACCGTCTGCGCCTCGTAAAATTCGATGGAAGGAATGATTACAGACATTTTATGCTCCGCCGGAACGATTGCTTCGAATCAGTTTCTGGTCTAATTGTTCTATCGCCTGTCGTTCCCTTCCTCGAGCGTAAAATGGCGGCTGCTTCGCGGTCCGTATGGGGTGGGACGATGAAATAAAACGCAACGAGTCGAAACGCGAAAGCGTGGCCGGGCGATGAGGATCGCGATCAAGCGAGATATCCCCCCGTAACACGCGGAAGGGAGCTGTCCGCGCTATTTATCCAATTTCGGTCGGCGCAGGTGGCGGCGCGGCTTAGCAGACGGCACACGCAAATGTGACGAACGCGTCATACGGTTAGGGCGCTTGAATTAATCCTCTTCCGGCACCGTTCCAACGGTATCAGCTCGGATATCTCAAAAAATGCTGTGTCCGCCGCGGTAATCTGGGATAATACGCGGGGAATTGGAAATTCGGCCCGTTGTCCACCCCACACCCCCAGCGCCATCCCCCGTTTCTCGCCCGTTTGTTCGCTAACTTTCGCCAGCGTGCGAGCGTTGAAAAAAAAAAAAAAAAACGGGGAGCGAGGAGGGGTGGGACAGATAGAAAAAACGAGAAATAAAACTAGAGCCCGATGGAACTCGAAAAAATTGTTCCGTAGAATGGAGTAGTTCCGAGGGCTGACAGAGCCGATGATGATTTGTGATGCTTTTTCGTTCGTTCAGCTGGGTTCGGGCGACGCAAAAGACCTCCTGGCGTCGGGCTAGCAATCACGCCGCTCTTGAGTAATGACCGGTTCAATTTCGGGGCTTTTGGAGAAAAAAAAAAGAAAAAAAGAAAAAAGTGGCAGTCGGTATCGATCACGCCGTGTCGAAAAGTAACGGATCGAACTCGGAGGTTCGCACGTAAGGACAGATTTTCGCGTATCCGACAGGCGAATCGGGAGATACCCGTTTTATCGCCGGCCATTTACTTTTCGGCTCTGCGCCTTTCCATAAACAACAATCCCGGGGCCGCGTCGCGCCTTTAAAGGAGCTTTGCCGCGAACGCGGCGATAAAAAAGCGGCTCGCGATATTTCGGCGGTGAATAACGCGGTGGATCTCGAAAACACGATTTTACGAGTGCGTCGCTCTTCTTTTGCAACTTTCCTCCGTCGGAAAACAACGGGGGCCAGGGAAAACAAGTGGAGCGGAGAGAGGAATGGAAAGAAAGAGGGATTCCGCGCGGAATTGTTCTGACCGCGGGGAAACACAGGCAGGAGGCTGGTCCCCAGGGCGCGATAATTTATTTCCTTTACAATTCAGTCAGTACAATGCGCTTGTTAAAATATTACCCGACCGTTATAACCAACGCGCGTACCTCCTCCCGATTCTTTCGTTCTATCTTGGACGAAATAGGGCCACGCGCGTCTCCACATATTTCATCCGAGCTTGCGTCATCGAACCGTGCGTTACTCGAACATTTCCTCCTCGTAATAACCACGACTCGTGTGCATTCAGAGAATTAATTACAAAAACTCCGTAAAAATCAATCGCTGCGCGTGCTGCGTCCCGCTCGTCCGACGCACCGAGCGAAACTCGCGAGGGTGGTCGGATTAGGCTTTTTATAGCCCGCAGCGGTAATTTATGCGGCTATAATTCATCGTAAACGCAACATTAATTAGGAACATTTCAGGGTGGCCATAGTTCACGGCTACAGCCACTGGATGGCTCAAGAGCAGGAACGTGTACACCTCCGCGGTACCGTTGGAAGACTTATTATAGTTGCAGCGTTACTTCGAGCCGCGCAAAAAACCGCCCTCCATTCGAGACAGCGTAGGATGCACTCGTCCAAGATATACAACGCGCCCCGTCGCCGTGCGATCGTAATTCTTCCGCGAGTGCCCGCGAAAAAGTGAGACAGATAACGTGTAATCAGAGAAACGACAACGGCCACGGGACGCAAAACACAACCGCGGCGATTCCGCGTAATAATGCAGCGACGGGAGGAAGTTTCGCGGAGATTCCCGTGCGACGGTAGACGGGCGGCAAAAGGATGCCCTTGGGTGCCGTTCCGCGCAACTTCCGGCCGTCTTTCAGGTGAAAGTAAAGAGCTGAATGGACGAGCGCAGGATAAAAGGGCATATTGCGACGCGAAAGTTGGCCAAAGTTGCCACGGGTCACCCCTGCGTCTGGTCGTAATAACGCGAAAGAAGGAGCACCAGCCGGTGCAACGGGCATTGTTTCGATCCCCTCGCTTCCTTGACATCGGCGAACGCCACCCCGCGCCGTAACTCAGATCCCCCTCGCCGATACGCGGCCGAGAAACAAACGAGCGGAAGAATGAAGCGTCCTCGATCAACATGACCGAGATTCCGCCCCCGTTTATCTCTGGAACCTGCCACGAGGAGCAGCAGCGCACCGATCATTTCTTCGTGCTGTATCTTTGCTCGCGTGGCAACCACCCTCCCCGTTGATGAATCGGCAAAATTCGCGGCCACGAGAAACGAGTAACAACGTTCGAGCTTACGAGACGCATTTGACACTCCCCTGTTGCGCGGAGACGGAATCGCGTTCGAAAGAGATCGAAGCGTCGCAGGTGTCGCGCCAACCCTGTAACCTCGATCTCAGAGGACAGCGCGTGCGCGCGGTAAAGAGATACAAGGGTAACGAGGCGAACTTTCGAAAGGATGAAACGTCTTCGATCAACGTGACTGTGATTCTTGCCGCCACCGTGGGAGCCTCCCTTTATAATACAAGGTGGGGAACGAAAGGAGATGATCTCCTAGTTCCCTCATCCTCCGGGGTGATGAATACCGGTTTCAGGCTGGCGGAAGGCGGCGGAGGAAGGAACGATCCTCTATCCGGCCGTGACGCGAACACCGGAATACTAATCACCGACTCGGGTAAAATTCCTTCCTTCTTCGCGAAATAATCGATCCTCCGGCTGCGAAGTGGTCGCAGAAAAGTGATCTAGGTGCGCGATTAGTCAGGCAAACGAATGGCAGCTACGTTCCTACGAACTCTAATTTCTTTGATTACCTAACCTCTTGTCTCTTTAATTGTCAGCGTACCAGCCGGGTAGCATTGTTTGCCCAGCGACGTGGTTGGTGGAAATTCTTCGCTAACCAGGCCATTCTTGCGAACAACAGCCAGGACGGAGTGGTGCTTTCTAATTACCATGCTCGTGCGTCGCGATCCATTTTTCAGCGCCTCGCGAATCCTTTCAATTCCCGTCTTCTGATGCCGGGACGTAGTATCTCCGATTGAACGTCGTTCGCCACAGTTTACGGAGAAAACAGCGAGGACGGTCTCGAATAAACGCGGTGACCGCAATCTCCGCGTAGAGAGACGAGATAAACGTAGAATAATAGCGGAGGGGTTGCTCAACGATATAACGAAGCCTGCGGGGAGCGGAACAAGGGGTGGCTGCCAGTTTCGTTGCCTCTAAATGCAAACGCGCACAACGCGGGTCAAACGTGACGGGTAATCCGGATGCGCCCGTGGAGGAGCATAGTCTCGCGCATTATTTTTCTCTGCCCGCGAGAAATTTCGCGGCGGTTGCGCGCCTTGAGGAAAAATCTCACCAGCTCTCGGCGGTATCAACCGGCTGACGGCGAACGCGATCCGTTCGCGTTGGATTAGCCGCGCTATCAATCTCCGGTGGAACGCCATTGTTATTTCATAGGTGTTACATGGGAAAATTGGAACGAACCCCCTTCTCAGTTTGTCTCGCGCGGATTATTATTATCGTTGGCATGCGCGGGTATCGAGAGCGAGATTCAGTTACAGCGAGCGTGGCGTGTTCTTCGTATCGAGATAAACGTAGTTATTTGAAAGAGCGTCGAAAGGACGACGAATAACGACGATGGTCGTTATCGTTACTTTCACCGTTGTACACTCGAGGCAACGCGGGGAAATTTATAGTTTCCCGTCCCTGAAAGCAGTTTCGCGAATTTTGAACGGCGCGTACCTGCCAGCCTGGTAACAATGCGCTCGATAATGATAACGCGAAGTTATCGCGCCCGGCAAGGGTGGCGGAGAGGAGATGAGAACGGAGATGGAAGTCCTGGAGCGGAGATTGTTTCACCGCCAGGCAAAGTATCGCGCGTACAGATCCCGCGGAAAGTTTCGCTGACTTCTGCGACGAGAGCGACGGGGAGCACCACCCTGGGCGGCGCCGTTTCATTTTCGAAAGATCTCCTCCGGCTGCCGTGGCCGTAGCCACCCGAATCGTCTGTTCGCCGCGTTTCGACGCCTTCCTGAAATTATCCCCGTACCGCGAATGAAAATTGTTTCACCGTGAAGCCGGCGAAACAGCCGGAATTTATCCGAACGCGAGCAGAGAAAGAGTATTGTTCGAGAAATACAGACTTTTCACATTCAAATTCGCAGACAGACGTAACCCGTGTGTCCGCTTTTCCCCGGTGACGAAACTGTGCTTGGATTATTGAAACGAAAACAGAAAATCAAACAGACCGTATATTTTTTCTGGCAAATCAAAACTATTTCGGACGGAACAGCTGTCGGCTGGTATTGTTTGAATAACAGAGACTGTTCGGATCTAGGCGCTTCGATAGCAATATAATGCTCGGTTTGAAAAATGATACCAGACGCATGGAAAATAGCTGGTCCACGGTTATCGGTAGCGATCCGCTCGAGCCGAACCCCGTGGACGCTTTATCTCGTCCAACATTCTTCATCGCCAATTACATCCAGGAATTCCGGGTGCGCGGATTAATTTCTCTCGCGGTGGCATTAATCCTCGGGACAGTACGGAAACGGGCAAAACCCCGGCAGCTTAATATTCACGGGACATCGAGCCGAGTAATTATTTTTCTAATTCGCTGCCCGCGACGGCGGCAGCGGCGATCATTAGCGTCGTTAATTTCACGCGAGAAGGAGGACCTGTTCCCAGCGTCAGGGCAGCGCGCGCCCGTTTTAAGCCGGCTACGCCTGCTTACGAAAATAGGATGACTCGACGCAGCCACTTCGGCAACCTAGCTATTTCGGGGGATGGTTTCCGCGTGGTTGTTTTGGGACACGCCGCCACCAGCCCGTCGTTGCCCCGGATAACTCCGGTCTCGCGAAACCACGGGAAGGTGGGGTCGACAGTTTCTTGCAAAAACGACCGTCTACCCTCCTGGGATTAGAGGAAAAACGCGCGATAATAGAAGTTACCCCGTCTACCTTTTTCTTTTCTTCTTTTTTTTTCTCTCTCCCTTTTTTTCGAGATATCGAGTGAACGTTTCGGTTTTTTAATTTGGGAAATACGAACGTAGAGAACAAGTGGGCGTGTCTTTTTTCATACACAATACGTATAGAATTTATACAGCGACGAGTGTGGGTATCGCTTTGATACTCGGCAAAATCGGGCAAAGTGCGCTCGTATAACTGTGCTGTTCGCTCCAATTAGGCAAAAATCCGAAACTCGTGAAAATGCAGAGGAATGATCAACTACACGCGCGAATACAGCCGGAGTTTTTTAATCGTCCAGCCGGTACTTTACAATGGGATTGTAATCGGAATCAAAAATTCGTGATTAATCACGGGGAGATCGTTTATAGGGGATTGTAAAATATTTCTCTCGCAGCCAATCTCGTTCTCGATCCACTTTTCCATAGAGAAACACGCCGTGCCTTGAAAGGAGCCCCGTGAAAGCCGCCGCGGGCGCGCAGTTTCGTTTCTAAAATTCAATTTTCCAATCGGTGTCGCGGCCAAACTGAAAACAATTTCGCCGTGTCGCGTGAGTTCCAGTCGTGTTGCATGAAAAATATAAAATTTTGATCGTTTGACGAGAGCTTTTCGAACGCGGTCCGGGTTTAATTTTCCATTCGCAATTCCTTTTCACGCTGCGAGGCTGTGTTTGCACATCGCTCAAACAGAGCGAAAAATTCTTTAATATTTATCTGCAAATGCCAGAATTAAAAGGCTGAAGACACTCGATCTGCTCGTCCACGGAATTTTAAACAGAATCGCTGGCCGTAAGCAGAGAAGAAGATGCTGCTTCGAGAAAAAAAAAGGGAGAACCTTCGGATGTGCACTCAGCGGGCCAAATCGAAACGCGAATTTGATACAGCGCCTTGGTCGAAAAAGAACGCTGGCCCACTCTCGGTTGCTTTTCTTTTCCCGCGTAAATTCGATTTCTCCGCCGGCGATATTAACTTACCACTCCCCAGGGAAACGAGGGGAAGCGTAACGGCCGCGGTCGTCCGCGCGGAAATCTATGTAGTGCACTTTAACATCCGGCGAGCGGCAGAGAATAAACCAATTCCGGGTGTTTCTGGCCCGTTGTTGCCAGCATTATTAGCCCGCCACGGCTCGTTATTGTTCCGAGTGTCATTAATCCGACTGATATCGCTTGCGCACCGCCGTTTCTATTTATCCGTTCGAAGTTCCTCCTTTTCTTTTCGTTACGAGGTAATACCTGCTTGTCCGCCTTTCACGAGTTTCGAATTGTCTCGTTTGAATAAAATAGCCAAACAGCAGGGAGGGGTGGTTTGCAAAAAATTGATATTGCTATTAAATTGCAAAGGTTGGCCGTCAACTGGGTCACGCGTGATTATTTAAAAAACGATCTCATCGGGTGCCTCCGTAACGAGCAACGCTTCGTAAAGTTCTGAAAGCTTCGATGACCCTTTCAAGGCAGAAACACGGACGACAAAGCGCGTACAGTTTGCTCCTACTCGAAAGTTACGCCTGCGGTTCCCGTGAATTATAAATTGGAACGTTTCCTGATGGAGCATAAGCCGTCGCCGGTGAAGTTTTACAGGCGACCCCGGCAGGGTTGCAGGCTGCTGGAAGCGGAACCGAGGGTACCATGAAAATAACGCTGCGCGCGTACGTTCTTACGTATCCGCGTGGATCGAAAGTTTTCGGCTCGCGGGAAGTTTTCACGCGTGTAACAACCGCAGTGCGAGCCGAGTCGCGTCGATTCGCGAAAGTAACACGCGTTACGCGCGACTCTCGATAGAATGAAACTTCTCGGGAACACTTTCGCGCCCACTTGATCTTCTCTGCCAGGCGTGCATTCGTGGCAAGCACACGAGTTTTCCTGCGGATCCGTGCAAGCTGTCGCCGCCTGTCGATCCTCTCGAACGCGGTTCGATGGCGTCAATTAAAATTTGAAAAAGCTCCGAGGATTTTTAGGTGCACGAGGTGGCTCTCGACAGACAGTAGAGACAGGAGGTTTGGATTTAATTAAGGGCACGAATTCGTTCGATGATCGTAGCTCATCGCGTTCGAGGATCAAACGACAGAGAGCAGAAGTCAGCTGCGGCGCACGTTTCGCGGCGGTTCGACGATTATTAGGGCACGTAGAGCGTTAAATTTTCAGGCGATAACCTTTTACGGGTTCAAGACGTATCCAGCAGGATCCCTCCGTCAGACGGTGAATGTGGTCCCCTGTGCAACGGTGCTCCCTCGTAAGAGATACCTGCCGGCTGTAATGAATTGTATGGATCAGCCATAAAAGTCCCTGCCACCCGGATGTCCTTATTATCCTACGCGGGATCGTGATGGTGAATTCCGCCTTACTGCGAGCCGTACCCGACAGAAGCCGCCACGCGACCAGCTTAATATCTCCCAGCGAAGATAAATTAATATTCCAGCGAGGCATGGGAAATCCGATGCCGCGCTCGGAACAGTGTGGAAGTCTACCGGGCGTCGTACGCCTCGAAATTCTACTGGTTCAACCCGAACAGACGGTTACGCGCGATTAATCCCGACAAAGGGGCTCCGACTTCGGTGAAACGTCGCGAAACGTGTGCAACGAAAATATTCGCGACCGTGCACGGTTGCTGGAACGCGCAACAAAAATGTCTGTTGCCCAGCGAGAGAGGGAGGGGTTCGCGTTTTACGGAGCATAAATGCAACGCGAGTTCACCAATTACCCAGCCAACCAGAGAATCCACTCGTCCCGGCTTTATTACACCGCAGTAATCTGCTTCCGCTAGGAATGCCAGGCTCCTCCGCCGATTCCCACCGGCGAGACTTTCGTCCTGCGGAGACGAGCGACATACCGCCGCGATAGGAAAAAGCTACTTTTCCCGAGGAGTTTGTCAGCCGTTGCCCACCCCATTCGCCCCGTCCATTTCCACGTGCGCTCCCGTATGTATAATACACGGCTGGGAGCGGTGCACGTCGCCGCAGATTGCGGGGTCATTCCATTCTTAGCTCCTTTTGCCCGTTTCTCTCCGCGTCCCACACCCGCGAGCGTGGAACGCGGTGAACGCCACTCTTTTCATGGCATTATCAAGAGTTTCCCCATAAAGCGGTCGTGGCCGCGTGCCTTTTACCAGCCGGAGGTGCTCCGCTTCCACCCGCGGGAAACATCGGAATTCTGGGTCGACGGTCGCGGACCACGGCGTAAACGAGTCCTCGAAACCACCCCGGACAACTTCCACGGCCGGCAGGGGAACTGCTTTCGAGGATTACGAGGCGATTCTCGCGACGCGATCGAAACTTTCGCGTACCCTGCTGTGATATGGATTTCACGAGGTTTGACACCGTTCGCTAATTTTTACTCCTCCGCGCTTTGGCAAATTCCACGGCAGTCTCGCGGAGAACAACGATTTTCTGGATTTTAACGAGAGATTTAATGCCCCTCGCTTTTATTTACAGGACAATAAAAAAAGTGGAGCACGATGTAATGGCTCTGTGCATATTTCATCGCGAGTACCAACGTCTTTCCTGTTTCAGCCATTGTCGAGCGCCGTTTCCACTTATACCGTGGTTTCCGTGGATTCCTTGCGAAGGCCACGGAGTGTGTGTGTTCCAACTCTACTGGGTTGCATCTCCGAGTTAGAAGGGGATTGTAGGGGGGGGAACGAAGATGAAGATGTAGCGAAAAGGTAACCAGCGAAACAAACAAGACCGGTTCACAAAATTCTCGCGGATCGATACAGATCGCTGGCGCTGCTCTGAAGAGACGTAACGCGGAACTGCATCTGCATAACGGGCGGAATACAATGTGCAGCAGCAGGCTGCGGAGCGCAAGGGCGGGCGTCGGTAATGAAATCGCGCAACGCGCGCCCCGTAATGACGGCCTCGGGGCATCGCGACGCTTACCGTTTTCACGGTAACGATGTAGGGAAGCGAACCGTGCCGCGGTCCGTTTAAAATACGCGAAAATCGTGGCGCAATTCAATTCTCACCGTTTCCAGGTTGAATCGCGATCGAGACTGACTTTGACGTCTCGCGACGCGCAAGCGATTATTTAATACGAATTACGGATAATCCAGGCAGAGAGGGTGAATCGTGACGACGAGCAACGTCGAGCTGGTTGAACATCGCGGTGGATAAGTCGACTGGTTCTCGAGCGAGTCGGCCACGACCACACTGCAGGCGATCGTTGCCACGCAAGTCACGCCGATCGGCGACCATTCTCATTACGATTCCTCCCGCATCGGCAATTGCAGTAAGTCGCGTCGGTTGTACATCGCGATAGTTTATCGGCCGTTTCGCCGAGGCCACGGTGAAATTTTTACAACGCTCGCAGCAGATCGCGCCGCTAACGTAACCGGAAATTCGAGCGACCCTCGAGCTCCTGATAGAGAAACGTTACAGAGCACTTTGTCGGCGAACTTTGAAAATCGATCGATAAGTTTCACCGTGTCGGCTGCGTCAACGTCGCGGTGTACATTTTCCCGCGAACTTTCTCGTGTTCACCGGTTAAGGTACCTCCGTTTTATGATATTTTGTTTTCAAATAAGTTGATTGCTTTCATTAATCAATGAAGCAAATTTGCACGAGCGAGTACGTCCTTTTCAATTAACGCGGGTAGCTTAAGAATTCTCTCGGATCTCTCCTGCGCCACGATAAGTACCTTTGAATCGAGTTCTGCTTACTTAAAACTCTTTTGATTCCCCTTAAATAATGGACGGCTGCTGGTAAGACGGCAGTGCTTTTTAATCCAATTTCATTCACGATGTTTCCCTCTCAGCCAAGGGAAACGAAGTTAAAGAATACAAGGAGCAGGGTGGTTATCCTTTCCGTTAATATTTGCTCGCATAGCCGGGGGGCGAGCAGCGAAAAGAATGACACGAAGCGGAAGTAAAACGAAAATCTGGCGCGCGTCGTTAACGCGAGGAAACGCAAATTCCCCCGAAAAATTCCAGGGAAACAAAGCGACCGATGGACCAGCGATTACATAGGACGGAGGTATTCCAGGCGCTCGATATCGCTCTTTTAATAACAGCAACCTGTCGGAAACGCTGTTTTACGGTCTAGCGTATACGCGGCATTCTCGAAAATCTTAAGTGTCCTCGTTGCTCCGCTGGTAGTTCCGTCCACAGCTCGTCCGCAGTTTTCGACCCCCGTTAGCAGACGGTGGATACGGGCATTGTTGGCTACAAAACGTCGAGGCACAATGGAATACCCGCGATAGCAGCTCCCTGTTGCTACACGGTGCATCAGTTTGTCCGCGGGACGGTGAAAATGGCGAGCATTCGCGCCTAGCGTTTATCTATGGCTTCGCGGAGCATCCTGCGACTCTGAAAGCTGACTGCTGGATAAAAAGGAGCTCGCGGAAGATCGAATGGGTGGAAAGCACTTTGAATATGCGGGGGCCACCCTCTTGCATTGCCGTCAGAGCAATCGGAGCCTTAGACTTTCCGCGGAAGAATTCTCTGACCCGACTCTTGGTGCCACTGCGAAAGATGACGGATCGTTGCGAGTTAAAAGGGTAGTGGCTGAAAGATTTAGGCGCTCGTGGCTGGCCTTGACATCAATTTCACGAACGTGACGTCGGGATTGCTGCGGAAGAGATCGATTCGGCCGGTCGAAACAATTTGTCGCCGGGTCGAATAGGCTTCCTGATCAGTCGGGTGTCTGGCAGACAGGCGTGGCAGCGATTCGTCAAACGGCGACGAGCGCGCGCTGCGAATCGGTGGGCGTAATGGTGTTTGTTCCTTGACTAACTGCTCGAGAGAGCCGGCTGGAGTGGGCGGAATTACGGAGCCAAGTTCTATATACCAGCTGGCGTCATCAAACATAATCGCTCACATTGTTTTCTACCGTTCAAGGGTGACAAACCGTCTGTAGAACAATCTACTTGGAATTTATGCGCTTCCTGCGCTTCTTTTCTTCTCGCTACGTTCGTGTCAGTCAACCGACACAGTCTTCGACGCCAGCAGTCGTCTTCACTCCTCCATCGTCGCTTTATACATATATATATAACATCAATTTGATATGATATTTCGACGCAGAAAGTTATACAAATATAAGCTGCGATCCAATCTTAAGAATTGTGCCGGTTCGAGGTAAAATCGTGGGACACAATCGGGAAGCTGGAAAGGCGCTTACGGGGTTCCCCGTCGGGTAGGCCAGGATTATTCAGATATCGGGAGGCCTGTCTTGGAGAGATGGGCGACAGTGGCGGCGAGGAACGGACGGTGGAAGGGGTTCGTGGGTCAGGTCCAATAAATTTTCAATGCTCCGGCTGGGTTCTTTGGCTGGCGAATGGAGCTGGTAAACCGAAGAATCGGCGGAGTCTCGGCCCTGATTACCATCGTATTAGGTTTTCCATGAGAGGGGGACCCTCTTCTATTCCTTGAAAAATTCCCCGCGTAATGAAACTTCCCCTCCGACGGCTGGGAACTCCCTCCCGGACATATTTCGTTCAGCAACAAGCTGCTGCATCTTTCATTCCGCTACTTTGCTCGGGATAAATTTCTCTGGGACAGGGAGACTCGAACGACTGCGTCGTAACAATTGCTGCCGGAGACCTAGATCGAGCGTTCTTCCGCGTTGTTCCGCGGGAAGCAAAATCAATGGCCTCGCGGTAGTTTTCAAGGCACGCGAAATGTAGTTCGTCGGGTGCAGAGTGCCGCAAAGCTTTCGTTGAATGCGCGTGATTAATGAAATTATCGTTGATTGGCTTCGCGCGCAGACACTTTCGACAAGTTATCGGTCCTCGTTATTCGCGCGCCGCGCTTGTATTCGCGTGACTAATAAAAACGTTTATCACGTTTTGTCTGGCGTACCGCGGGCTTACACGTAGGACGATCCGCGAATGGCCGACGCGAGTGCAAATATCCGTTTATTCGATCCCTATCGCTTAAATTTTTCACAAATAACGCGGAAAATTCGTGTTCCACGGGAAAACAACACGCACCAGCTGCACCGCGGCAAACATATCTCTGTTTCGTAATAGGATAGGTTTCCACGATTTTTTACAGTTGCTTTTTTTCCTCCAAACCGTTACGAGAACGACGGTTTCACGCTTGCGCGTGCACGAGAGCAGGTCTTAATGCTCGAAAAGTGGCGAACGAATTTCGAAACGCCAGCATCGTATCGAGCCGAATTCCCTCGATTTCGACAACGCGCTCTGTCCACTTTTACGCGCGGAGGATCAACGCCAGCGAGAAAGCAAATACGCATCGCGCATTACAACTGGGTCCCCATCGAGTTCCACCGATTTCGGGTGTGACAAAGGCGCGCGAAATTTACGAACACCTCCGCTGTCGAATAAATTCCCGGTAACTTCGATCGCGCGTAGACGTGCATGGCTGCGATAAGCTTATCTGAAATGAAGATTTCCAGTCTCGAGCCTCGCTTAAATTCTCCAAGCTATAAAATAAGTCTCTGCGAAACCAGTTGCAGCGATTGCGAAACTGATACAATACCCTGACAGCGTATAGCTACGTGGAGCTATTGAATTGAACCATTAAGCGAGAACCAGTGATTCGTTGTCAATCAGTGCTTGAAAATTTTCAGTAGCGATCTCTTAACGTCGAGGAGAGCAGACAAAGCAGAGTGTCTCGCGTCTGACCACGTGTCGCCGCTACCGGGTACTCAATTTAATTGCGCCGCGAAACGAAAACACTCGTTCCCACTTGGAAATTCCGTTTCAATCGAAGGCTCGACGAAACGCGAGGCGAGCGCACGGTCCCCGCGGATTAGACGTTTCCTGGCGACGCGATCCACTTCCGGCCGGATCTCAGGTGGCAATAACGCTGCGAACGGAAACACGGCTGCACTCTGCGACGAGACACCGTGCATTTGCCTGCGCGTGAAAGATCCGATTGAAAGCGTCGCGTCGCATCGACGGGCGAACAAACACCCGGCAGAAAGAAACGTACGACCCCTCCGTCTATTCGCCGACGGTGAGTGCCGCTGAGACGGATGAACAGAATGCCGGGTCACGTATCTCGTTGTTGAACATCGAACGCGAGAGACGCGTGTCCTCGTCTCCGCGCGCAGACTTCGATCGAGGGATGTACGAGGTTAATCGTATTAAGATACCTCGAAATTTGTTTCGATCGCGTGGAAACGCTGGTGTGGCGTCGAATTTCGAGTCTGTACAATGTTCTTGACGAGTGGATCAATTTCTCGCGATCGTCCGCGATGTATCGCTGAAGGAAGAGGGTGGAGAAGGGTGGCGATTTCGCGTATTCGCCTACGTCTCGAATCGCGGTTCCGCGATAGACGCGAATCGAAAGCGCCTCGATGTTCGCAGAGGCGTGCGAAGAAGGCGTCGCGTTCCCGTATCGCTCGAGCAAACGATATCAGATATATGGATGGCGGCGCTTTCTGGAAGATATCGAATGATGGAAGTTATGGAAAACACCAAAGGAGGCGTACGCCTCGCGGTGCACATTCCGCAGAGGTACACGTTTCGATTGCTCAGAGACGCAGAAGGCTTTTGTGCCCCGATGATTGTTACAGCGCGGTTCGCCCCCCAGGGGGGTGGTAGAATGTTTCGCGAAGAACACGGATGAAAGAAGAATCTCACGATACGCATGACCTGCTGCGTTCATCGCTGTTAATAATTTCCTACGTTCCTGCAGAAACGAATCGTTACACAAGTTCCGACCGTTCCGTGGCGCAATTCCTCCCCGTCGTTTTCGTTATTCGTTATCATTACCGGGGAGAACTTATTCCCGCGGAACTTGCCCCGCCTGTTATTCCAACAATTCAGTTTGGAATTACGAAGCGAAATTAATAAACGCGATGCGGCATCGATAATTGCGCCCGCCAGTCCCTCAGGGGGCTATACTAATGAATACTGATAATGGACGTCCGTATCGTTGTTTAACTAATAGAGGAATAATAATAACGCGAATTAAAAATTCCACGAGTATAAATATTCGAGCGCCTCGGTCGTCTCTGGGGCCACGGTGCTCGCAAAACATCTCGACGACCTCGACAACGTTTCATCGCCGTTTCCAAGGGTCGTTCCGCGAAGCCTCGACCCTAAACCCCGACGAGATCGCGAGCGACAACAGAAGAAAGCAATTATCCAGAACAATTCACCATTCGCGCGCTCCGTTCCACCTGCTCCGCGTAACGCGTTCCCCGCCCTCCCCCCCCCCAACCCTGAAAAAGAGCCAAGCGTCGCCCCCGTTCGCGTAACATCCGGCGAACAACCCCCCGATAACGGCAAACGAGACAGCGGAAATTACCAAGCTGTTCGCGCCGCCAGCGAAACCGTGAACGGCGTCGCGACGCATCATTTACGGGATTCCTTCTAATTTCAGATTGTACTTCAGCCAGGTTAATTGCCCGCGCGGTGTCTGCTCTGGTAACCGCTACGGAATCCAACGCGCGCGCGCGCGCGCGTTACGTCTACGCGCGTTGGATCCGCTCCTGTGATGTTTGACGTCGTTAACGCGAAGAAACTTGCGGATGTAATTTATACCAGCGGCGCGTTACGCCATCGGATTAACTCCGCCGTTTATCGACGCGCGTTATACCCGGGAGACGCTAGTAATCGCGTATACGCGTCGAACAGACGCGGCGCTGCTTCCCTTTGACGTACGGATTCGGTTCAGAGACGAGCCTCGATTATCTTTCGCGCGAATCGTCCAAAGTATCCGCTCGGGAGCTACGATCGAGGCCTTTTGCGCTTAGAGCGCCAGCAGGCATTTAACCGGGGTTCGTGTGCACGTAGTAAACTCGCCGCGTATGGAGGGAGGATCGAAGGATCACGCAAATAATTGCTACGTATCTGGTAACCTACTTGTCGCCCGAGGTTCCACGTCAATTGAGCCTGACTGCGCATTAATTGATCGCTGGGAGGCTGATCGCTCCTAGAGATCCACGGTGTACATCGTCTGACTGTTTCCAGCCGGTGACTACGAGCTGACTGTTCGCGCGTTAACCGATAAACCGATCGGTTGTTTTAAGCGCGACGCGTGGGCGGTCTGATGTTGTTACCAGGAATTAGCTCGCTCGTGTCATTTAGACTGCGCGGTTCTGGGAAAGGTAATTAATTCCGCGTGACAAAAGATCGAGACGAAACTGAGCGAGATGGCATTCGCGATGTAGCATGTTGGGTAGAGCCAGGGTACGTCTGCGGCTGACCGTTTCGTGTTTTTATCGCTGTAAGGAAGTTTTACAGTGTAAGCAATTAAAGCAAGCTAGTTCGAGTGTAGACGCTTGAAATTTCCCGACGAAGGATAAAACGTTTTCGAGGGGGGCAGCGTAATTTCATTATTATCCGGCGCTTCAATCTTAATTTGGACGTTATAAGTTGCGGGGAAGTTACCGATATCAAAACCACGCGCAAGTTATAGTTGCCGAACTGGTCTACCCAGTTCCGAAGTTCCGCTGTGTAGCAGTAACCGCAACCCGTGGCTCCGGAAGCTGGATATAATTAATGGAAAAATTACCTGAGATGATTTGTAGGTCAAAGTTGCGTATCATGGTATTACGCTTTCCTGGGCGGAGTGCCGGCAACTTTGCTCCGATAACAGCGCGTCTCTGCTTGTCGGGAGCTGCCCTAAAATAAATCGTTTTAACATTCCTTGTTCGTTATTGGAAAACGATACCCCTTCAATTTGTCACGAGCGAAATTGCTAACAAATCGGAGTCTAATGCACGCCAAGTACCTCTACGAACATTACGAGAGTGTTGGTGTGTCAGAGAATTACCTGTCAACCGAACGAAGCTCGATTTCGGTGTACGTGGTCGACGATACTCGATCCTCTGGAAGTAAAGTATCCGTGGACAAATGTAGAGTGTTTCGTTTAAAAAAATTTGAGTTAGTCTAGGATTGGCTATGGTAAAAGGTGTATTTCGAAGGCAGATTCGAGCTTTTGTCATCTTCACACGGCGATCCAAACCGCGCGTATCTTTCGATAGTCTAGCTGTAGTGGTACGAGCTTCGAGAAAGACCGCGGCGGATGTTAAATATTCAGGGCTCATATGCAGTATCTCTTCGCAGTTACATATTTCGCGAATCCGTGTAGAGGGAATCGGTGAATCGATGTCGCGTGGTTGTTTACGAGCCGGCGGTGTTGCTCGGCTCCCGCGCACCGGGTCCTTTTAAACAAAATTGCTTCCGATAAAATGGTTTCCCCGTTTAAAATTCGTGCGTCGAGCGCGGAACCCTCGAGTCAGCGTTCGTGCCCGGCGGCTGCTCGCGGGACCGTTTGCAAAATTGTCAACTTTGATCTACCGAATGGAATTCGGAAATACCTTTGAATCCGTCAGCTACTTCTATGAATTACATATTTTTTTACGGTCCCGCCAGGGGCTGAAATCCGCCGATTAAATTTCCACATGCTCGGCTCGACAGTCGATTCGATTAAATTTTCCAAAGCAGATAACGTTCTTAATATTTAGTGAAACTCATTGGACACTGTCGATCGAACGAATTAAAAGTTCAATGGGAGTCCCCGCCGGTCGGATCGATCCAACGCTTTTATTTCGGAAAATTTACGGACTTTGACGATTGGACGGTGGTAATGGGCCGACCGAACCCAGCCTGAGGCGGCGTAATCGATAGAGTGCCGCTGCCCATTCTTTCCATTCCTTCATTACCGAGGATCCACAAAGGACCCGACGCGTCATTAACATCGAAACAAGACAAGTCTCATGAATAAATTCCGCGGGAACGAGACCCCGTCCCTATCCCGCGAGCACGTCTCGCTTGTTAAACGCCTTTGTTAAGAGACTGCCATTTTCAACGGGTCACTTTTCGCGTCTCTGAATACCCTGCCGCCTAGGTAGGTAAAAACCATTATCCTTGCGAGATATATAAATATCAATCCTCGCCATCGTTTCCTACCCTCGAATACACGCGTTCGTGTTATTTGTTTATTAAAATTTCGCGTGTTACCAAACGAAGTCCCGACAAAAAGATCCGCGCCGCTTCGCGAAAGCAGAACCCGTGAATCTCGAAATGGATAGCGTTTGGCAAAACTCCCGGCGGCGTCTAAACACCGATTTCTCGCGGACAATGCGAACCATCGCGAACAGCGTTTGTGGTAATTGCATCTGTTATTCAGAGACGTCGTGGCGCCGCGCTCGAGCGAAAACAAGGGGGGGAAGACTTAACGAGAAGCGAAAGGGTGGGGTTTGGAAAATTTTAGGGGACGCTTTCCTCGTAATGCGTCCTCTAAACAGGGTGAAAACCCCGCTCCAAGGCTTCCTGATGTGCTTATGAATCCCTGAGCCGAGACCCCTCAGTTTTTCCGCCACTCCGCCATTTTCCACGCGATCCAGCTCCGCTCGTATGTTCGTAGGAATTGGATTCGTCTCGGTTAGTTTTCCGTCGCGATCGTTTTGTTAATGAGACGCGAGCGTGCGAAACGTCTGCTAAGAATTTAATCGATTCGCCGATTTCCAGGGGATAGGTTCAGCCGATCGATTCGTCTTGGTGAATTGCTTGAGAACCGTTTAAGTGGAAGATTGAGCTGTGCGAACCGCACGGAAGTGGAGGGCGCGGCCGTGTGAACCGTGAAGGTAAGGTTCACCAGATTAGATCGGGCACAAGTGCATCGAGTTCGTTAAGTAACTCGAGTGCTCTGATCGCGTCGGGGGAGCCCGAGTACGCTTCTTTCTGCGCTTCTTTACACAGGGTATTCGCGGAATACCGTGGATAAGGATACCTTCTTAATAACTTCGGATAATTCGTCCGTTTGTATTCCCACGTTCTGCTCGACATTTTCCTTGGTAAATAATACGGAGGGAATCCTGGTGGACCCACTACAGAAATTGAGCTTGGCCAGTCACAATTTTCAGAGTGTATTACATTACGAGTGGAACTCTGGCCTTTTTCAGCAATCTTCCACGGCTCCTCCAAGACTTCTCGTGACCCAGGGATTCGCGTAAAAAACGAGGGGATTCCGTGAGATCCGCTAGGGGGGATCGAACATAGGTAGGTTGTTTCCACGAATCCGCAGAAGTTGCTCGTATTTTTTATGAACCCACATCCTGGAGGCATTTCCATAAGCGTCGGAACAGGAAGATCGTTCCACGAATAACGAATCCGGGCGTGCCGGGTGACATTTTCGGAAATCGAGCCGGAACGTACCCTCGTGGGACGAGCGCGTTACAGAGCGCCACGACCCGTCGTCATTTTATCATCTTTTTATGACAGCATCCACCCTCTGGAATCCACGATTCCGCGGCAATGACTCGTGCAAAGTGCCAGCGGGTGGTATTGAGAGCTTTTTACCGACGAATCTACCGAGTGTCCGACGATAAGCGAGAGATTTATTCGATTGCGCCCGCGAATGAATCGAAAAGGTGATAAATCAGCGAACGGCAAAAAGAACCTCTTGATTATATGCAAATGCGCGGACGTGGGAACGAGGGAATTTAACGTCGAATCCAACAGGCGACACGTTCCGCCGAATTTCATAAGAATATTCGCCCCGACGAACCGCGCTTCGCCGTTGAAACCAGCCACCAGCATTTCCCCCCCCCCCCCCCCCCCCCCGCGTTCTTTCAATTTATCAGATCGGCCGCGAATGCGTTCAATTCATTTACTAAATCCTCCGTGAGTGGCATTCGACGTGTTAACATGCATCGTTCCCGTTATTTCGTCGAGCATTGAAAAATTCCCGCTCGCCCGCCCGCCACTTTCATCGCGAGATTCGATAACGCGATATTCTTTTTGCTTCGGCTGAAACCCGACGCAAATTCTAGGCTCGAATTTCCTTCGCTTTTAGCGTGTCTCGCGTATTCCAGACATGCACGACGTCCCGCGATTTCCACGAATTTCAGTCATTCCCCCAAGACAATCGAAAGCATCTGGAAATCGTTTCTATTCACGCGGCCCTCTGCTTTTGTTTAGTATTCTCGTCCCTGGCAGGGACTGGCGCAGAGGCAGCCCGATCCAGAGTTTCCACTCTGGGGAAAAAATATTAAGCACCCCGCGCGAAAAAAAAAAAAACTGAAATTTCTCTTCACCAAACTTCCCGTATGAATTCTAAACTTTCGCGTGGCGTCACTTTCGAATTGCCACGAATTTTCACAGAACACATTCCGCCCCCCCAAACCCCTCCCATAGTCTCTCTCTAAAGCGGTTGCGCATTTTAGCACATTTTTATTTCCCCCACAAAGTGGCAGCGACGGACGGAGGAAAAAGGAACGAGAGCGAAGCCGAATGCGAACGGAATTAAAGGGTGCGCCCCGTGGAAACCATGGGAAGAAATGGCGGTGAAACGTCGCCGGGGTTGGAACTGCGAAACGAGGGGCCTGAATTCTAATTATAAAGGCGTCGATAATAACATTATACCGGGCGGATTTCCGATAGCGTCGCACGGCGCGGATTAACGACGACGTGGAAACGGTGTGGCGGGCCAGGGAGACGGTTAATTAAAAATAATATTCCCCGTCTGCTGCGTGCGCGCGGTCATTGGCCGCCGCCTAATTGTGCCAGCTACCACCAGTGTCGTGTCGCGAATCTATTCAAAACCGACGAAAACGAGAGAGCATCGCGTGAAAAGGTGCCATTTTTCAAAGTCCTCGAAAAACGAGAAAGAAGAGAAAATAATCGCGGTAAAAGCGACTGGCTGTAAAAAACTTTTGCACTACCCGGATAGACCCGGATGCCTCGGGACGTTAAACAAAATTAACTACAAAGGCATCTTTCCTATCCGGAGCTTGTTAAACGCATCTCGTGATTAACGAGATTGCCTCCGATTTCGAGCAACTTTCAAAATCTTCCGGCAACGGTCTAATAAAACTCAATAACGCAAGTTGCGCGCGACGAACAGCGGAAGTTTCAGGGGAGAGTCGCTCGAAGGAATTCCGCGGGGGGTGGGTTCCCTGCAATTAGAAGACGCAAGAACAGCGAGGCGGCGGATAAATTTGCAAACACTTCGCCGGTGTTTCGCGTATCGTCCGCATTCCCGTTCGGTAACCCGTTGCGCCCCTCGACGCGGTCGAAATGGCTCGTTAATTCGTCCGAGCCGTGCGCGACCGCGTTCTTCCGTTATCGAGCGTTTTTTTCCGTTCGCAAATTGAAACGGCCACAGTCGCGGATCGGGAACAGAAATTAGCTTGCAGGTGCGCGGGACATCGTGCCGCGGATGGAACGTTAAGCTACGATCGGAAAATCGTCGTCCGCCGCCCCCTCTGCGCTCCTACGTTGTTCGAAATTTTTCGCCCGCGGCCCGTTCCTCGTTCTCGTTCGTTCATCGACGTGCCCGCGTTTTGTTTGTACCGTCGTGTACCGTCGTTGTAGCCAAGAGCCCGGGATTAATGAGCGACGCGAAATTAACGACGCGGTCCTCGAACCACGATCCCACGCTGATCCAACTCCGTCTGAGTCGTTCTGAATACCTGGATCCGGCGAATAATTAATTTCCTCGCGCTGTGAATGAAATTCATTCCGCGGAGCGTAACCCGGATAACGATTTTAGATCTTAATCGAGTTTTAATACGATCGCGACTACTCCTATCGCGGAATATCGCTCGCGTAACCAGTTCTCTCGTTAGCCGGGTTAGCCGACGCGCAAGAATAGACAGCGAGGGGATTTGATGACTCGTCGGATACAATTATCTCGAAGCAGAACGAATCTTACTTTAAATTCACGACTCGTCTTTATACAGGAGGTAACTTCTCGCTGGTCGCGTGGCAATCTGCTAAGACGTAAACGCTCGGGAGGAGAATTTCGTCGAGAAATCAGACGATCGTACGAAGGGAAATGGATCGGAATAAGGGTCGCCAGGGAGACAAAGTATACGACTGTTTGATCAGCAATACGTAAGAGTTCCAGGCTAAGAGGTATCGTACGTTTCGCCGGAGGGGGTTCGAGCAACAAAAATGTCGTAAAACTCGGCCGGATCGCCACTATTTGGCGTGGACTCGCGACGATAAATATCGCTCGATTGTTCTAGCCGAGCGTGGAAAAGGCCGTTGCATCTTGTTTACGGGGAACTTGGGCTAATTTATACGGGAACTTCGCCGCAGCACTTTTAAACCGCCGTCCATTATGATCGCCTCCCCTCAGCAACTTTAGCCGAAGCGGCCACTAATTTATACGGGAACAGTTATACGCCAGCGATGCTTCCAGCCTCGCGTTCCACGCGGGTATCACTCTCGATCCTTATCGCGTACGCGCTCATCCCCGTCGCGGAAGTTCAATCGCGTGCCCTCTTCCCGTTAGCCAAGAGGGTAAAGTAAAGAGAGCCAGAAATAACGGAACATCGAATTACGATGCTCGAAAAGTGATATACGTCCCCTTGTCGAATCTCCGCTGTGAAATAAAATTCACAGCCCCTGCTCGATCTTATTCTCGGCGGTCTCGGCGAATATACGTATGTAGATGAGGATCATGCCATCGCATTGCGATTCAACAATCGCCGCATCGAATTTTAATAAAACCCACCGGTTCGAAGTTAACCAACCTGTTCCCGGTTCCCACGCTCCTCTGATTTAATAAAACTTTCCGATTCTTCCATCACCTTCCGACCCGATCGGATTTTGAACCCCACCCCCCCATCCGTCGGAGACCCAGCCGGGTATCTCATCGCAAACCGTATTATCATTCGCAAGCACGACTCGTTGTCTTAATGAGAGCAGGGGCTGCCGGCTGTGCACACAGAGGCGGTGGCATGTACAGAAACCAAAATTGAGGATTAAACTGCGAGCACTCGACTGTACACACAAATCAGCCTTCGACTCGAGGATCCATCAGGGCTACCACCCCCGTAACCCCGTAGAAGGGGCGGCTGCCTCTCGTGTTTTCGAGCGTTCCCAGAGTGGTTAGGCAGGTTCTCCGGGATAAACAGCGGGACGGGGATACCGATTAAAACTATGGGGAATCGATTAAACTGTCCACGGGAGGATAAACGAGCATCGAAATTGCCTTGGCGCGGGTGATCACGCGCGGGGCTGGCGAACGCCGCGCAACTCTCCCAAGTCCTGGCCGGACTTAAAACGGGTTTAGGCGCGGATGCGCGCACCCGAATCGATATTCGCTCATTCTTTTATTCGTATCCGGCTACACGCGTACCCTCTCCGTCTCCTTTTATCGATGTTTCCCCTTCGACTGGCCGCCTCGCCCCGACGGTTCTTCAGAAGGAAGCGGCCCATCCTATCTCCCGGACGATATTTCTTTGAAAGTGCTGAGCTGCCCCGACTCTTTGTACTACGCCATACTTTAACCCGTCCACGGGGATTCTTTATCCCTCCAACGACGCCCCCCGCGTCTCGTCCCGCTCCCGCGAGGAGCCGTTACTCTCCTTTCCCGCTCTCTCTCAGGCTCGACCTTTCCATCACCATTGCGTCACGACGGCGGAACGAAAGCGGAAGACGATGAAAAAGCGAACTCTGAAACGAACTCGCTGCCCCGCGTCGAACAACGGGGAACGTCCCGGACGAAGTTGAATTCCGTTTCTAATAAACGAGACCGAGTCCACCGCCGCGCGACACGCTCGTTACACCTGGCTAATCGTCTGTCGGCTCTTTCTATTTGCCACTCGGCGCGATCGATCACACGACGAACGATAGAACGAGAGTAAAGGGAACTGGGAACGATTCCGTTTGATACGTACGAACGGCTCGCTCGTTCCTTCCTTTCTTTCTTTCTTCCTTTCTTTACGTTTAAACTACCACGGAAGGGGCCCGCGAACGACTTGCAAATGAAACGGATGGTACGGATTAATTAGCGGAGCTACTTAGAGAAACCGGCGCGAGAGTAGACTGCGTGCGATTCTCGTTCGAAGTTACATCTGGAAATTAATCATTCCCCGCCGGTTCGCGTAATTTCAGAGCTACACGATGGCTGGGAATGTAGTTCGATTATATGAATTAACAAAGCTGCCTTCGGAGGTAAAGTATTCGCGGCCGATTTCCGCTCCATTCAGATCAGTTTCATTATAGGGAGATGCATTAAAAGATCGAACCGTCGGTTAGTCGCGAACCTTCCTCTCGGTCGGCTCGCCGTTGTTCAGAATTGCACGGGAATACAATATGTATCGGTAAAAAGGTATTCATAGACACACTGTAAATATTCATAAACACGGTGCAATGATATATTCATCGTAATCTGTATTCGCTGGCAATCCATTTTCACGGTGACGTACATAAAAAATTATTTATTCAACCGATTTAATGCGACGCATAACAAATTGTGTACTGGTTTAGCAATTAATAATAACCCGATATTTGTACGGCTCTGTATTTGCCGACCATACATGCGCATTACTCGAAATGAAATGCCTCTGCAAATAGTGCCAGTTTGAACCATTAAATATCGTCTGCGAAAACAACTGGTCCACCGTTGCTTTTCCCGTTGCGAGTCGTAAAAGCGATAAATATAGGTACCGAAAAAAAAAGGGCCGCTGTCAGGCGTCCGCGTGTATCCTCCATCAGCCATTCGGGCTTTACGACACGTTGTTACGTCCTCGTTACAGCGTTCCGTTTTATGCACGCCGGCAGGACAATTTCCATCAGATTTGCTCGCGGAAGAAAACGTCCCAGCGTCGATCGTAAAGTTCGAAGAACCGCCGGAGATAATCGGTGGATCTTCCGTGCGATCCTTTCCCCAGTCGATCGCAAAAATTTTCTTTCCCTCGGTATGTACGAAGGAAAAAAATCGACCATCCAGCACGAGAGGATCTACGGGGTGTTCGCTTTAATCTGTTCCATGATTTTCAGCCGTTTGCCCGGAATGGATCGCATGCAATGAAAGTATAGAATACGAAATACACCCGGTATATTTGTATACGAATTAAAAGTGCATTCAAAACCAGGTAAATAAGTATGAAAACGCAGCGCGCTTAAAGTTAATATTTATTGAGATATTTTTAATGGAAGATTCGTTTCAAAGGTATGAATTATTGACTCGCACTACTGACGCAAACATCAAATCGCTGCAAAAGCGTCAGCTGCATCACGTATACGCGTCTAAATATTTTCTAGCGTCGCAATTTCCTTCCAGAATTTTTGGGAATGCATCAAAACATGTGTGGCCATGGTTTATTACGGTATTACACTCCTGTATCAGTAGTAAAGGTCAATAATTCGAGACGCTCAAGCAAAACTTTAATTCCAAATATCTCGATACCTATTGATCGTAGCGAAATTGTACCTGAACACTTATTTATTCAGTTTCTAATTCTCTTTCGATTTCCACAAAAATATATACATACATATGGTGTTCGATTAATCGAACCGCCAACGCGACAATCGTCGAATATTCAGTGCCAAGGTAGAGGAACCTGCTAATCGGTTGGAATTCCGATTTTTTTAGCCGAACACCCTTCACGTGGATGCAGCTGCGTGCAGCGTGCATCGCCGTTTGATCGATTGCGGTTGTCGACTCTGTTGGCCGCGAATCAATCAGGGTTTCTCTCGCGGTTGGAGTCCTCTAGCTGCGGTAAGCGTAGGATTCCGATGACGATGGAGGGAATTACGTAAGAATCTCTGGTTCGAGCGTGCGCTCGTACGCCGCGCGATAAGTCTTTATTAACGACAAAAGAGGGACCGCGTGGAGCAGATAACTTTCGTTACATTCCACCCTGTGCATCGGGGTCTTCTTCGTTGTTTCGTCGAACAATTGCGCCGCTATCTCGGTTCACGTCCCCGTCGTAGGAAGAAGCGAGCGGTCGTCAAAGAGCGGGGAACGTAACCGGGCGGATCGTCGAGAGAGGGTCCACGGTAACTCTTGAATCAGGCGAACTTTAAATCGCCCGAGCGAGGAGTATGTTTCCTGCCCCTCGCGTACCGCGCGCTATCCTACGGCACCCTTAAGTTACTGCACGTACGACGAGGGCAGTAAATTCTCGAGAGCTATCGCCGGGCGAAACTATTCCACGTAAGTAGGAAGCGAGCGGCTTCAGGTTTAGTCGAGGGACGTTCGATGGAGCGCCGACTCGTTCGAAGATCAGCGATTTCCGGGAACCGAGACCGAAAGAGAAAGAGGGGAGGGTTACGTATGTGCGGCAATACCCGCGGAACCGGCTAGAGAGGACCCCTCGTTTCCACCCTCGGCTCGACCGTGTCCGAAAGACTTCCGTCGATCGACCTCTCCCGCTTCCCGTTAGAACACCCCGCGTTTGTTCCCGTCCCGCGTTTCTGGGCCACGTTTCGCGCAACTGTGTCCGACTCTGACGAACGTATTCAATATCCAGCCCTGAGAGATCATCGCGAGGCCTGGTTGTTTCCATTCCGTGACGTACAACGGCCAGGGAGTTGTTTGTCGGAGGAAATTGCCGACGAACTCCTGAGTCATCCGATGGCAGTATTGCTCGAGCTACGAGCGCGTAAACATCTTCGAGGAAATGAAAATAGTTCATCGTAGCGGCGTTAATGAGCGCACTGTTCTTCGTCTATCTCTCTTCCACGATCGAATATTTTTCCGTGCGTGGAGGGAAACGAGAAACGTCGTGCGCGCGGCTCCACCCTTGCGTGCCATCGACGCGAAGAGTATTCGAATCACGTTCGTATTCGTCCTGACTGTGCTGATTCGACGTATTCCGCGGCGGTGTTGCGTGGCTCGACGGAAGAAGCACAGGCGAGACGCGTTCTCGGCTAATTCGAGATGCGGAATTCCCCGCGGCCGACTCATCTCGTTCGACAGCTGCCTGTCGGAATCGGAAAGACGCTTTAATCCGAGCCTCGATGCAGCCGGAGTCGGTGGCATTAATAGAAACTCCGAAACCGTGAATGCGAGCGATTCTTGGTCGCGGGAAATCGGTTTGGTCGAATGGACGAGATTAAAATGGACAGAAACGGATCGTTTCCGATGCTATGCACGATGAAAAGAGGCCAGCTGGTTATAAACGACGTCACTGGTTTAGATCGGGATATTTAATATACATTTATTGCATCCCAGTGGAATATTAAAGTGAGAATAATAATGACGTACGACAGACACGACATTTCAGAAATAGAATTTCCATTGATTCTCATCTTCAAGTAGCGATACACTTTATTAATTGTCCCCTTTAGATGAATTTATCGTATATTAGAAGTCGAAGAACTATTTGAGTTTGAGCGCGCTTCCGGATAAGCCTCGAGGAATCCTGAAACATCCCCTCGGCTCCTAAGACGCCTACTCAACCCTTCCCAGGTGCAGTTTTGACGCACATTTCCGATCGCGCGCAGCGTCACTCACTTTGTTCACCCTTTGTAACCGAAACATGATCAACTCTGATCTTCGCGAGCATTATTCATCGAAAACTTCGCATCGAATTTCAAAACTTACCCCGCACGTCGATTAATCGTAAACGTGCGAGTGTGCGAAGCAAGAGAGACCGATGTTCGCCTGTTCGCGCCGACTTCAAAGTAGGAATCCCTCTCTCTGCGCAATTAGGATCCACGAACTCTGCCCCGTCTCGACTTGCTCTCGAAATTCGCGGACAAATGGCACAGGCTGGCACCCCCATCCGAATGACCCAGTCTGGAAGTTCGTCCGAAAATAACCGCGAGGCTGTTGATCTTGCGACTACAAGCGAAACCGAGCCACGGAATCAAAGGAGGATATATCGCCGGATCGAAACTAGTACAGCGACGTCGTTAATCTACGTTTGCTCGAGGATCGTCTTACAGTTGATCTACGTGTCTCGCGAAGCGATTGCCAAGCGGTCGCTTGATGAAAGCAATTTGGCTCGAACAGGGGGACCACCGGCTGATCCTGGATCCGATCGAGCCTACTATTCCGCGGATGCGGTACGAAAGCTCGTCCTCGAGGACCGTTCCAGGCAGTCATCGAGTTCGATAGATGGACCACGCAGATACGAGAAGCTTCACTGGCGGAAGTGGCCCCTCGCGATCGAACCGGGCGAAAAACCAGGATGCCGTGGCGCGTTCGAATCCAAAGCGAATTCTTGTCCCCGTTAGCGAACGATCGCGCGAGGTTTTGGGGTGGGACGGGGGGGTGAAATTGGGAAGTGGTAATCTTAGCCCCCGGGGGTGGCAGCGGCTCGAATTCACTTAAACCAGCAGTTCCCGAGATTCTTCCACAGTCACTGCGCCGAGGAAGATCTCTCTGGTGAAGTGAAAACGTTTGAAAGAGGATAGGCGGACGCGAGAACGCGGAAATTGGAAGCTTCTTCCCGGGCCAACTGAACTTATCCTTTGCCATCCCCTGAACACCACCCGCCTCTCGCCCAGCCATCGATGGAACAAGGTAAACCGGTTAAAAGCCGATGCACCGGCATGCAATATCCGCGGCGGTAGTCGATCCCCCTCTGATCGTGAGTGGCCTGCCCGTAGGATCGAGCGATCTTCCAGGGAGTTTCGATTTGGTCAGGGAACCGTGGCAGAAGGAAAAGAGCGAGGACGGGCTGAGTAAATGAAATGGCGCCTGGGCAAACTCGCCGGATACTACTCGAAACTAGGTTGATTCGTGGGTCTCCGTTAAATAGCAATTGCCTGTCCGTGCTATTCAATCGGTTCTATTCTTATCGCGCGACCCTCGATTTTAACTGAAAAATTGTTTCCCCTTTTTTATCGCCAAGGAAATTAGTCGAAATTACCCGCCGGCTGATTGATACTTTTGTTAGCCTGCGTCGCGCGACACGTCAGCGCGAGTTCACCGCGGTAGATTAATTGGACAGATGATCTCGCTGGGGATCGCGACCCGGTATTCCATATCGCCGGACACGTAATCGCGGATCGTTGTTTGCACGGTTTTACGCGCCGAATTTGTTTTCTAAGGAATGCCAATTGTAATTTAATTCCGCGCCGCGTCGGACAGGCGCACCGGCGGCGGCCGGTTATTATTATTCGAATTAAATTACACGGCCGTCATTGTTCGATCCACTCGACGGGGATTTAATTGCCGTCCCCGAGTATTTGACGAATAAGCCGTTATTTAATTATTAATCGCCGAATTTTAATCGAACGCCCTGCATTACATTTAAACACTGTCCGCGCGTAAACGCGGCACGCGTTGCAGCGCGTGTCACCAAACGAATAATTGAACGTCACCAAATAGTAATATAATGACCGGAAACTGGCGGACGCGTTTTAAGTGAAAAAGATCAGCGGCCGATCGCTCGCGACGGGGCTTCGCAAATTCCGTTTCCCCGCCCCTTTATCGTCGAATTTCATATTGAAACACGTCTCGATTGACTCGCCACGCGAGATCTCGCGTGATCCACCCTTAAACGCCCTTCAGCGGCACGGATCCCATAGAAAATCTGGACCGAGGGTAGTCAACAAACGTCCGTTACCGAATGCATGGGCTGTCACGCGTCGAATCGAACGCACGAACGTGAGCGATCCGGCACCGAGTAAACCCTGGTCGGATGATTTTCTGTTTACCATCGGACCCATCGTCCCAGCGCGTAACTCCCGGCTATTTCGATGGCGGCCCGATTAAAGCCGGATCCCACTTGGGGATTCGTCGAACGTTTTCAATTTAAACATTAATCTCCGTACGATTGGCTAGGCGAGGGCGGTTCCGTTCGAATCCCCCGGAGCAAACCTTTCTTAAGCGTCTCCTGGAACGACTTCGAATGCCGTCCGCTCAGCGTCAACAAGCTCAGCCGTCGATCATTCTGTGGATTTTCGCGATCGTCTTTCACGAGTACAATGTCCGCGCTCTCTGATAACTAATCAAAACGACGAAAAGAACATTCTCGACGAAGAAGAGCTTCCTTCCGCAATCTGTCGTAGGATGGGAAAATCTCGAAGAACAATTTTTAACGAGGAGGTAATTGTGATACATATCGAAACCAGAACTCCTTTGGTAGATTCGATGAACTGCGATTAAAAAAGCGGCGGAAGCGGAAGAATGAGAAACTATTGATAAATCGAAACGCTTCTCGCGCGGCGGCGCGACGTTTCACGGATGAATATAGAACGACGAAAGACCCGTAGCTGGCAAATATTTAAACAGCTGAAAGCGTTTCCGAAGTTATCACGTCGCGACGCATCAATACCAGCCTGAGGGTTTTTCGTTTGAAGTCCCCCAACAATTCAGGCTCGTCCCGGTTTTACCATCGCGCGGTTCAAACCGACCGAACAATGCCCCGTCATAAAACAATACTTTTATCTCATATTTGTTCTCCGCAATCAACGTCGCGCGAATAAGGCTGTCCGAGCGACGACAGCAACAGAGGAGGAGGATGAAAGAAAAAAAAGAGTAGGAGAACTCGAGGCGTCGTGGAAGCGGAGGAAAGAAAAAAAAGTAGAGGAAAGAGGAGCAAACGTGGACCAACGGGAGTTGAATCGAACGGCGACGAAGACGACGAAGCAGCGAGGAACGAGCGGTTTTTAGTGGGAAAAGGTCGCGGCGGAGGCCCGAACTTGGCTGTTCGCGCGTGAGCTGCTCGACCGAACGCGATTCAACTTCCGCGTTTTTACGGATTCATAGCCCGGCCGCAGGTCCCTGCCGTTTTATCGCGGCCGCCGCGCAAAAACGCCGAGGCGGAATCTGAATTCCAGAGAGGACCGCGGAAGTATCGTGTCACTTTTTTTCCGTTCCCTTTTTCTTCACAGCTGGTGAACGCGATCGATCCACTGTCGCTTTAGCGGTTGCCCGGACGCTCGTCGCACTTTAACGCGGCTTCGTTTCGTCGCCGACTAACCGCACTCGAGATCGAATAGATTCCTCGATAAAATAGAAAAAACCGCGTGCAGCATCTTGCGCGTGCATAAATTAACAACTCTGGAAGTTTGAACGGTCTGAAACGGAGCGCGAGAAGACCGGAGAGCCCAAGGAAAGAAGTTGCGCTAGTTACATCCCCAGTCAGCCATTCCACCGGAGAACTGCGATCTCGAAAGAAGTAACAAACACCTGGCCAGGCTCTCCGAAGCGTGCTCGCAAGTTGCTCGTAAAAAAAAAAAAAGCTACAGCGCACGTCGCGTGCGCGTGTGTGTGTGTGTGTATTCTTTGTACCGAGTTGCACGCGAGAGGTTGCAGAGGTGATCGCGAAACCGGGTCGTCGGTGGAACGTCGTTGTGGTGGCTTGCTGTAAGGGGAGTTGGATCACGCGGGGGTGGCCACGCAAAAACAGCGGCCTTTGCGCGAGGCTGTGCGCCGTTGCGTCGCTTTTATGGGATTACAAACGCGAACTTCTACGTTTCCAGGCGGCGGAACAACCGCGCTAGGACGTAGTAATGTCTACGGACATCCGAGGGATTCGCGATGTTATTACCAGCACCGGAAATGGAGGTAACGTGTCCGCGCTAATAGGTGTCCGCTGACATGAACGATCACCAGGCTCGGCTGTCTTCCATCGGAGCGGCCAAGTACCGAGCGAGTTTTGATCCGTCTCGTTCCGCTGCATCGATCATCGTCTCACCAGCCGCCTCTGGCTCTTCGTTCGCGAAAAACGGAAACTCGTTTCGCTGCTTGACCAGGAAGGATTGAAAAGTCCGTGGAAGCGAATGAAAATTTGTCCAACTCTCTCGTTAGAGGTTTTCCTTCCCTCCTTGGTCCCGCAAAAGTCAAATGCGCCATGCGTATTCAGTGCTCGCCGTTTATTTTCAATTAATACGACGCTTAGAGAAGTTATCGTAGCTACATTCTGGTCGCAGCGTTGAATCGTAACGAAGGGTTCAGACGGGGACCACTTTGGAAACCGCGAAATAAGCGGTTCCCGGTTTTTCTGGTTTCGACCGCACACGAACCTCCGCGGAACACGGGTAGGCCATTTAATCCGTCGAGTGGGCCGGGGGTTAGCGGCGTGTCGAAAACGGGGCATGCAGATCGCGGCGGATGAGGTCCCTGCGCCCGACTGCCTCTCTTTCGCCCGCAAATTATGCTTCTCGCGTTCTAACTCGCGCGACGTCTAACTCGCTGACTCTACAGATCGAATAGAAATTGTGTTTTATAAATTTCCCCTCCGGGGAAGCTCGATACCGTGCGGGGAGATCGGTGGGTGGGCGCGGATCGAGGAGGCAGACGCTCGTTCGGTACCTGAAAGCACTCTAATAGTTTAAACGCTGTTTAAAGCTGCTATTGCACAGCTGATGGCAGCTAAACTCGGTGGCCATCGCTTTAAGATGCAAGCTCGCGGGATGCTGGGCGAGCGTCTAACTCGCTGTCACCTTAAACTCCAACTTCACTAACGCGAAACTTACCAATTAGAAAGTTTGTACACGCCGAGACTCACATTTTGCGTCGTTCCGCTAGCAATGCGGCGGGTTAACCTCGCGGAAGCTTCGCTCGTTACACGATTCGAGGGAACGTACGATTTTTCCGCGAGCACTCCGCTCCGTTCTCGTGTCGCGCGCTCGGATGTGGATCGTAGACACGATCCGTGGCACGGCAGATGCGACGGAACGAGGCTAGAGTTGGCTGTCCTACGCGACCGGCATGCATAATCCCGCGATTGTTATTACAGGAAATCGTTGTATTCGGAATGTGTCTCGCGCGAGAACTCGCGCAACCGATCCACGTTATTCGTGCGACGCGTTACCAACGAACCGTCCGGAAAAAGGCGACGAAACAGAAATTAGAAGGGAATAGGAAACGGTGGAAGCTTGGAATACGTTCACGAAATACCCCGACGAACTCTCGCAACGTTCCAGAGGATCGATAAAGATATTTCGATCGCGTGCGAGCAGAGTGGCAGCAGAAAGAAAGGAAGAGGAGCGTGGAACGCGGCGAGTGAATCGTGCGTTTCCGGTATATGAAAGCCGGACGCCACACAGACGGGAACTCATTAGGAATCATCGGCAACATCGCCGCGGGTGACTATTTAACTGATCCTCTTGATAGGATGTTTCCTTGCAAAATTATTAACAACGGATCGAGCCGTGCGCCTGCAAAGCGGAAACTCGTGTTAAGACACCGCGGCGGCGGCCTCTCGCTCCCTATACCCTTCCCCTCCGCCGACCATCCGGCACCGTCTGCTCGAGCCACCCCGCATTAGCTAATTAGCGTTTAATTAGCAGTGGCTGGGGACGCGACGCGACAACTGAAAAGCGCGTCACCCTGTTTCGCTGTAATTATCCGCTTTTTTGATCCGCGCCTTCTTACACGTCGCCCCGTTTCCCACCGCCGACTGGATACCACGAAACACCTCGTCGCGCGTATCGCGCAGCTCCATTCGTAACGCCGCGACACAATGATTTCTACTGATACACTTTCGCGAGACATTGAACATTACCGGATGAAAACCGTCGAGGGACGCGAGGTCGCCATTGTTCTCGTAATTTTGACACGGGGTAAATAAGAGGCGAGACGGCCGGGAGGCGTGCAATTTCTGAAAATGTCAACGAGCAGATAAGGAGTGACGTTATCATTAAGCTAACAAGATTATTAAATCGCAGCCGCGTTGCGCAGGCACATTCGTGCTCGTTCTAATTAAAAGAGGGAACGCGAAGACATCGTAATGGCAGTTCCTCTCCCGGCTCTTCTTAATATTTTCCAGCCTGATGACGATGCCGAAGACAGATAAGAGAGGTAGCAGGAGGGTGAGGGGTAAAAATATCGTGAAAGAGGTAGACAGTGATCTTATTATCGGGCTGGTTCATTATCGTCCGGGGCGCTCGGTTCGATCGCGATAATTGACGAAATATAGGTTGCTCCGAAGGTTCTACCTTCTCTAAAGAGATTCCATCTACGTTCCTCGTCGTTTCAGCTACCACCCCCGCGCGCATTCCCTCCGATCGTTGTCCAACGATATTCACTTCGATCCCTCCCGCCTCCGCTGCGCGAAGAGAAACCAGGAGCTCGCTAAAAACATGTTTCATTCGCGGGGCAATTTCAGGAGGTCGCGGTGGCGAGTTCAGCGGCGCGATGAGGCGATGGAGGCTGCTCACCAATCACGCGATGCGGCACGCATTGAAATTGCTCGTGCAGCTGCTGCTGATCCAAAATTTCGCCTGGTCGGTGGTCGTAGGCCAGATGGCCGAGTGTCCGCCACCGGAGAACATCCCTGGCTGTCCCTGTTACAATTTCGAGGACGGTCTTTTCCTGGAATGCGCTGGCGCCACGGAGGACACCCTGAGGAGCACTCTGCAAGGCGTCCTGAGCGCGTCCGGTGAGTACACGGAGCTGAAACCAAATGCAAACACTCTCTCCGCGCTGTCGTCGTAGCGAGGGGGCGAGATGGGCTGGGCGTCGATGGAAGGGTAGGGTAATGCGAGTCCTGTCGTAAAAACTTTTTCGATACGCCTGGCTCGTGCTCCAATTTTCATTCGTTAAGGAAACGACCGACGGAGGCACGAGCGAGCAACACGCTCCGTGAGATTGTTATTATAATCGGGGTAACGGTGTCGCGTTTGTTCGAGGCGGGCTGTATAGGGGGAGAGGATCAATTAGCGTTTAATGGACCGCTCCGTCGTGGCGAGGGATAAACGTTTCGAGTTCTTAGAACGGGGTCACGTGTCGCGCGATTCGGTAACGGTAAGATTTGCAACAAGTGTTTCCGTACGGAGCCTAACGCTTTTAATTGAGTCGCGATCGATCGATCGTGGCGGCTCGTAAATTTAAATGGACCGGGCGCGGTGCGGTTTTATCTTACAGCTGGCGAAGGGGTCGTAGGATCGTTATCCTTTAACTGTGCCTATAAAGCGGCCGGTCAACGCTGCCAAATCTAAACTCAGCGTTATCGCGAGTTAATTAAATTAATGACCGCGCCCTTTACGATCGTTTCCAGGGGCGAGCACGATGGTGCAGTCGTTGAGCGTTTACGAGTTGGACAAGACCGTGGAGGAGCTGAAGGACGGCTGCTTCCCGCCTGGCTGTCAGATCAGGCACCTGCAGATATCTCACTCGTCCCTGCGCGAGATCAGCGAGGGGGCGTTCGCGAATCTAAGGGAGAGTCTGGAATCGTTGGCGTTGGTGTCCAGTCGTTTGCCCCACGTGCCGCAAAAATCGTTGGCGAAGCTGCAGAAGCTCGCCGCCCTCGATCTCGAGGCGAACTTGATACAGGACCTGTCGTCCTACTGTTTCTACGGGGTGCACCTGATTAAGCTGACGCTGAAGGGCAATCAGATATCGAAGATCTCGGAGTACGCGTTCGCGGGGCTGGAGGACAGCCTGAGCGACTTGGATCTGACGGAGAACAAACTGAAGCTGTTCCCCATGGCACCGCTGAGACGGTTGGAGAGCCTCGCCTCGTTGAGGCTCGCCTGGAACGAGATATCCGAGCTACCGAACGACGGCTACAGCCAGTTGAGCTCGTTGCTGATCCTCGATCTGAGCAGCAACAATTTCGAGAAGCTCGCAGAGGACTGTTTCCGCTCGTGCTCGATACTCCACACGTTGTCCCTGTATTATAACTCCATCGAGACGATCCACAAGGACGCGTTCGTCTCTCTGAAGGAGCTCGAGTCGATCGATCTGAGCCACAACAAGATCGTCTTCCTCGACGTGGCCACGTTCAAAGGGAACGAAAGGCTGCGAAACATCGAGCTGAGCCATAATCACATTCATTACATAGGCGGGGTGTTCGCGCGGCTACCCGAACTGCGGGAGCTCTATCTGGCGGAGAACAATATACTCGAGATCCCCGGGGACGCGTTCATAGGCAGCGTCAGCCTCGCCGTCGTCTACCTGCAGCAGAACGCCATCAGAAGAATCGATGCCAGGGGTCTCACCAGCCTCACGCAATTGGCCCAATTACATCTGAGCAACAACTACATCGAGAAGGTGCCGCGGGAGTTCCTCGAGCACTGCGGGAACCTCTCGTCCCTGTCCCTCGACGGGAACAAGATCCACGAGCTCCAACCGGGCACTTTCTTCAAATTGCATCAACTGAGGGAGCTACGGCTGCAGGACAACAACATCACCGAGGTGAAACGGGGCGTTTTCTCGCCGCTACCGTCCCTCCTCGAGCTCCATCTGCAGAACAACGCGATCACGGACATGGAGACGGGCGCGTTGAGCACCCTGAACAGCCTCCAACACGTCAATCTGCAGGGCAATCAGCTATCCGTGCTCGGAGACGTGTTCCAGCTGTCCACTTCCGAGTCCTCCTCTTCCGGCGGTAGCTCGTTGGTGTCCATTCAATTGGACAGCAACGGGCTGGCCGTGTTGCACAACGACTCTCTGCGCGGCCAGGCGTCCGTCCGCATCATGTGGCTCGGTCACAACAAACTGACCCACCTGCAAGCCCCGCTCTTCAGGGATTTGCTGCTCGTCGAGAGACTCTACCTGACCAACAACACGATATCCAGGATAGAGGACGGCGCCTTTCAGCCCATGCAGGCCCTCAAGTTCTTGGAGCTGAGCATGAACAAGCTCAGCCACGTAACCGCGAGGACCTTCTCAGAACTGCACGAGTTGGAGGAGCTTTATCTTCAGGACAACGGTCTAAGACGATTGGACCCTTACGCCTTGGCTGCGCTCAAGAAACTGAAGGTCTTGGATCTGGCGAACAATCATCTCTCCAGTCTTCACGACGCGATCTTCCAAGGGAATTTGCCGATCAAAACGTTGAACTTGAAGAACTGTTCGATCGTGACCGTGGAAAGCGAAGCTTTCAGAGGACTGAATAACCTGTCCGACTTGAATCTAGACGACAACCTTCTGACGGTTCCCGCGTTGCTGAATTTTTATATACCGGGACTGAGGACTCTAGCCGCGTCTGGGAATAATTTCAGTCAAATATCGGAGCGCAGCTTGAACGGTTTGCCGTCGTTACAGGAATTGTACTTGGACAGATCGCAGATCGGTCAGTTGCCCGAGATTATCTTCCTATTGAACAGGAACTTGGCGCGCCTGCATTTGAACAAGAACCGGTTGCGTAATCTACCATCTGGTATCTTCGACGGGCTGACGTCCCTCAGAGAGATTCGACTGGACCACAATCGGTTCCAGGACATCCCCTATTCGGCGTTGGCGAACGCTCTGAACTTGGAGATACTGACACTGGCGAATAACGAGATACTGAACGTGGACGTGGCCAGTTTCGTCAGTCTGAAGTACCTGAGGGAGCTGGATCTGAGTCGCAATCGAATCGAGACGATGTCCGGCTTCGCCACGGCCAATCTGTCGCGTCTGATCTCCGTGGACCTTAGCCACAATCATCTGAACGCTCTGCCAGCCAATTTCTTCGCGCACTCCTCGATGCTTCGCAGAGTGGATCTCTCTGAGAACAAGTTCAGACAGATACCAGCCGTGGCGTTGTCCGGTCAAAATCTGCCTGGTCTGACTTGGCTGAACTTGACCAGGAACCCTCTGAACAGGATCCACGTGCTTCCATCGGAATCCAAGTACCCTGTTCTGCAGGAGGTCCACATATCAGGCACGAACCTCAGTATAGTCACGTCCCAGGACTTCGAGGCGTTCCCCGCCCTGTTGCACTTGTATCTCAGCCAGAATCGTATCTCGAGGGTGTCACCCGGTGCTTTTAGAAGCTTGCCCAACCTCTTGACGCTGCATCTGGGAACGAACAGCCTGGACATTCTGCCGAAGGAGAGGCTACAGGGGATGGAACACCTGCGGATCTTGAATCTGACCCATAATCTACTCAAGGAGCTGGACGAGTTCCCGGAGGACCTCAAGTCGCTGCAGATATTGGACCTTTCGTACAATCAGATCGGGATTGTGGGCAAGGTGACGTTCAAGAACCTGGTGAGCCTGGTGGAGCTGCATCTTTATGGTAATTGGATCAACGCCATATCCAGCGAGGCGTTCAGACCGTTGAAGAAGCTGCGATTGTTGGACCTGAGCAGAAATTACTTGGAGAATCTACCGTTGAACGCTTTCAGGCCTCTCGAGACTCAAATACGCAGCCTGCGCGCCGAAGGTAACGTAACTGGTGTCAATTTTCTATTCAACTACGCTCTAATTTCGCCGCGAGTAACGGGACACGGAAATTTGTGGCTCGTAAAATTGCTCGATAATGTCGAAAAAAAAAGAAAGAGAGGAAAGAACGCGCGCGTTCGTCGAACAAAAATGGGAAAAAACGAGTTAACGCAGTTTCGACGTTTCATTTGTTCGCATAACTTTTATCCAACGAATGGCCAATCGGACACGGCGAGAGGGGGGGGGGGGGCAGCGAGGAAATAATTCTACACGTATCGAAGCTATCGATTCAAATAGAGTTAGCAGCGCGCTGGGAAATCCAATCATATCGCTGGTCACGTACAATCGTCTCAAATCGATACTCGACATCGGGACAATCAAACACGCTCTGCCATTCCCTCTCATCCTCTCTTCTCAAGTCGGCAAACTAGTCCTTTACGGAAGTATAATACGCGACGTCTGCCGTCCGCAATCCCGGCCCCTCGGCTGGTACCGCGAAAGATTTACAAATTTAATGGGCACACTGTGGATGGGCGCCGTTCTGTCCACGTGCTGCCCGTACGGATCGATGCTTCGATGGTTTCTCGGTAATTCGGTTCCCTTGGACACGTTCGTGTTTGTATCGGCCAGTCCCCCTGCTATAAATTCTCCTCTGTGGCGTTCACTCGTTTGCGTGCCCGACAGTCGAAGAATTAGAGCCATATTTCACGTCCAGATTATACTGATTAGCATTTTGATGGCGCGTCGAACGGTATTTCGCTTGTAAATATCGACGGGCCAACACTTGGCGCGCCCCTAAACCGAGATTTCGAATCAACTTCCTCATTTCTCTCTTCCATTCGTCTTCGCAGAGAATCCGTTGATTTGCGGTTGCGAGTCGCAAGAGCTCTGGGAGTGGTTGAGGGACCACCAGAAGCTGGTCGGCGGCGTGGGCGGTGGCCGCGGTCGTGGAAGAAACGGCGTCGGAGTTGGCGACGTGGAGGACGGTCTGCTCAAGTGCCAGCAGCCGCCAGAGCTGCAGGGCCTGGTTTTCCTCGATCTCGATCCCCACGAGTTCTGCTCCGCTCCATTGATCCTGAAACTCGCCATTCAGGACATCCAGCCGTTCTCCGTTCTGGTGTCCTGGCAGAGCAGGAACCATTCCGGTCTCCACGGCTACCAGGTTGCCTATCACGCGCTGGACAACGTCGACGAGGTACGTCTCACTCGCGAGGACGTTTAAACGAATGTCTCCGTGAATCACTCGTCAGCTGGAACCACTTTCGAAAAGCCTCGCAGGAGCAAAAGATCGAGTCGTCCATCTCGAACGTCGCTCGATCCACGTCAGTTCGATTCCACTTGGATGTTGCAGGTGCGAGGGAAGCTGCTCGACCCGAAGGCACGTTCCGTTCGACTGACGAAGTTAGCCTCGGACACCCGCTACCTGATCTGCGTACTGGGCCTGGGCAGTTGGGGCACGTCGATCCCGGAGGACATCGGCTCTTGGCAATGGAACGCCTCCCACGACGACGTGATCGAGGGTTCAGCTCGTCCCGCGATGGTCAACTCGCTGACCAGCCAGTGCACCGAGGTGCGAACCCTGGACGCGCCCGATTCGATCGTCGGCGACGGGACGATGAGCGACAGAGGGAGCCTGGCCAGCATCCTGACCAGACGTCTGGGGTTGATCGTGGGCAGTTGCATGGGATTCGTCGTGTTCGTCGTGCTGATCTCCGTGCTGGGCTACATGAAGATGAAGAAACAGAGGTCCACGGAGAAGAGAGACCAGCCGTTGTCGTCGAATCCGCAGACGTACATGTCCTACAGGCATTTCTCGCTGCAGAGCGGGGACAGGGCGGACAACGCGTGCCCCAGTTTCATCAGCAACATCGGCACCACCCCGTTGAACTCGTAGCACAAGCCGAAGGAGTCTCGAAAAGAGGCTGAGCATCGCGGACTCGAGATGAAGACCTCGCCCAGCTGCGCCGGCATCTTCGGCTAACCACGATCCCGCGACGCTGTTCGCTGGTGCGAGGGATTGTTTTTAAAGTGTTTTCGTTCTATCGTCTCGTCTGTGGGTAACGATCGCAGGAGTTAGGTCGATCCGTTTCAGACGGGATTCGTTGAAGTTCGGCGACTGATGCGGACGGGAGTTAGGAATTTAATTAAAGGAAGTGCCAAAACTGATGCGTGTAGGTTTTTAATAAAGACTCTGCTAGTCGTTGGTCCCCAGCGAGTTTTCGCGCGGCGCGTCCGTTAACGGACGCGACAGTGAGGAGAACGAGGCCGTTATCACGTGTGCCAAATGTTCGAAGCGGATCGAATGGGAGGCGCAGTTCGAATTCTTCCGAACAGAGACTCTGCGAAGGTGCATTGCTCAGTAACGCGAACCGAGAACGACAGTCGATCGTTGTTCTATTTCTTCTCTTTTCTTTTTTTTTTTTTTTTTTTTTCTTCCTGCGAAGCGAACGAAAATGAGAACGAACGAAACTGGAACGAAACGAGAAAAAGGGAAATAACGCCGATTTCTCTCGACCATTCTGACGCGAACCGAACAACGATATAAACGACCCCTTTTTGGAACATTCGAATCTCTCCTACGAAGACTGATTTTTTAAACGCCGTCTCTCCCGCAAAACCATTCCCACCACCCCTCAGAACTAACCCCGTCATATCGATGCTCGTATTATATAATTGTATGTACGATACGTAAGGAATTTTTTGTAAATAATAGCATACGAAGTGTCGCGATTTAAAGGAACGATGTTCGTTCAGACACGACGACGCTCATGTAATTCTGAGGCGACGGAAACTCTCGTCCCTCTAGTGCTGCGCAAGCAATATTACACTTACTCTAATCGATAGTCCCGACGATCAGCACTAAAGCTAATTAAGGAGCCTTTTAGAAGGCTCGAGTTCGTTCGACGTTTCTTTTCTCCATAAGCGACCACACCGCCAGGCCACCGGAGGATCCTTGCCGCGCGGTTCCATCCCACCTTTCTCACCCTCCTCTCTCTCTCTCTCTCTCTCTTTCTCTCTCTCTCACTCTCTATCTCTGTCTCTTTCCATTTCCCTCTGTACTCTCGTGCATCAATCGCGTGTCGTCGATCGTCCGGCATACGGAATTTTCTCGAAATAAACGCGGCCGTGCGGCGCGTAACTCCTGCCAAGAAGCGAGAGGACGGAGGAATCGGTTTCGAGTTGCCAAAATCTGTTATACCGTGACGTTGTGGAAGATGGATTTATTGTATATAGATAGAGGATATATATACACATAGCATTCTTTATTATAGCATAGGCTTTCGGTTAATAAAAATACACCAAAGCTACACGGACCCTCGTTCACCCTTCATTTCAACCCTTACGCAGCTCGCTTGTTTCGATCGTTGATCTCAGCCTGACAAGCTCGAAGACGTACGACGGTTCGAGCCAGATTTCCGCTAACCGATTGGAATCGTCTTGCAGACATGACCCAATCAGGATTCAATCGGATGATAATCTAACATTTGTAAGATAAATTCCATTACTCGCTAATGGATTTATGGGGCAGCACGTTTGGACGGACAATCGTCCCAATGATCGGATATTCTAATGGGGTAAGTACAACGATTTCTAAATTCGATTTCTGGCCTGCTATCTCCCGTAATTTTCAAATTTACCGGTTCAAACGTTCTACTCGGATTCACAGTCACGCGTAATGGTCGCGGCGGCGGTCTGATCGAAATTCGAGCCGAACGGTATTTCGGAAGCGTATCTTCGGCAATGCATCAAGTCACATATCATACGACTAATTAATTAATTGTAATTGGGAGCGGGCCGCGGAGAAGCTTAGAGCGAGCTTGCGGCTCGCTTAGGATCCGTAATTAACTCCGGGTCAGCCCGAGTATATCCCAGAGCGTCAATCAGTTCCAATCTGGCACGTCGAAACCAAAACAACCCGCTCCAGGGATATATCGAATTGTTCGCTCCAATAATGCCCGGTTAAATGCGGACACGATCGCGCGATGGGATCCCAGCGCCTGAACGGCCGCCATTGATTGAAACCGTGAAGAAACAAGGAATCGAATGCGCGTCCCGTCGATTCTGCTCCAGTCGACGAGTAACGCTCGGTAGAGTACAATTTTAAGCAAGAAAAAAGGAAACGCGAGCCAAATCGAATCCTGTGAAACGGTACATTACGCGATTATTAATTACGAGAGAGCGGTTGCCTTTTAAAGAACAGCCTGGAATAAAGCAGATAATGCTCGTCTCGTTAAAACGGGTAATAATATTCCGCGTCCCACGTCTCCCTTGATTTCCGTTTTTAATTAACAACGATTAAATCAGCCACGACCGCGAGCAACGATTCGACAAGTCGGAATTTCCTGATTGGATTTTCCAGCAGAGCTCAGACACATTCGACTTGTATTACATTCGCCTCGGGGCTAACAGAAAGAGACGCTGGAAAAGTCTACACAGAGTTTCGATTTATAAATCGCAAGAGCAATTATCCCCGCAAATATACTTAAAGCAACCCTAAATTGACAAAAAAAAACTGTACGAAACTATCACCACTACGTCCCACACCCAATAAAATGGGACTTCAACTTTGACTGCAAGATACATCCGAAAGAACAGCGAAATTTTGAACGTAACGCAGCTCAGGGGATAGCGGGAAGCCTGCCCTTTAAAACGCCGTTCGAATCATATCGATATCTCGAACCGTTTCCGAGATACGGGGCTTCGAAGATGCGCGTCCAAAAGCGCGCGAAACGCGCCGGGCATGAATGACCCCCCCGGAAGCTGACCTACATTTTTTCCTGGAAATGCGTACGCACATAGTAGTAGTACTATAAAAACCGTTAGTCACGTGTCTGGCTGACTAGGTCACTGTGCCGTCGATTGAAGTAGGTCAGGGAAGGCGGGAGCGAGCGAGAGGTCCGAGTAAAGTAGCCGAAATTTACGACTGTTTTCACACGAGGATATCTCGGGAACGGAACGTCGTATCGACGTGAAACAAAAACCGTTTTAAAGAGGAAACCCTGAACTTTTCGACGAGCTCGGTCGAATTTGTTAGAACCTGCCAGAAACAAGGTGAGCGAGGTTTCAATCTTGGATAGAAAACGATGGCTTTCGCGTGTGGAAAGAAAATTCTTTTCGAATGGATCATTGAAGCAGGTAATGGAAGAGTGTAATGCGTTGGATTGCAAGAGGTATGGAGGATTACGAGTGGCAGGATAATCGAGTTAAGGCCTTCTTTTTTATGTTACCGTCGAATGTGACCTTTCGGGTGGAATTCGTTTGGAAGATTGGCTCGCAAATCGGTCTCTGCGTTACGTAAGTCCTCTATAACACTGGCACCGGTCCCAGTACTCTCTTATTATACCATTCCATCCGCTATCTATTGTTAACCCATGCGAAATACAAGGTGCTACAAGGGACCATCGGATTCTAGGCACGACTATTAATAAGAAACTACCCCGCTGCGAGAGCCGGGTTCTGGACAGTAAGTACGGCCACCAGCGGTTTGTACGTCTGTTGAAATAAATTGGACCACTGCCGGGTTAAACCGTATTACGGGACCCCGGCGAAAGAGATTGCTCGGCGAAAAGGATTAATGAATATCTGAAGGCAATATCCCTCGGGCTCGTTTCACCCTGATCCCTCGTGCATGCCTTGAAGATCAAGTAGCGCGAGTTTCTATTAGCGCGCCATGCAAACACTCCCAATTACGTCGATGCCCGAATTAAACAAAAAAAAAGAAGAAAAGAGAAATTCGAACGATCGATCAAACGTTTCAATCTCTCCATCCAAATGTATCATCCAACAGAATCGAAGGATCGTTGCGCCTCGTCTGCGCTCTCATAAATACATTGCATCGTCCGCGGGGAATAAAAATTGTCTCATATTTTTTACAGCAGTATAAAAACACCACTTAAAATTTTGATAAAAACGGGACCGTTCGACAAGTTATAGTTTCGTATCGTAAATAAAATCAGCGAGCGCGCAAATCGACAAATCCAAAATGACGTGGTCGTATTTTCACGCGAACAATTGGCAACTGGACTATAGGCGACGATAAAACCCAACGGACTTGAATCGCTCGTTGACGATTAAAGTCATTTCCATCGCTCCCTTCGCTGTGAATTGTACGTTCAAAGTATGTCTAAATAAACGGAGCAAAAAAAAAAAGAAAAAAATCAGGAAGGAAGAAATCCCAAAACGAGTCGAGCGAGAGGCATGATTGGGCAAGAGGGTTGCGGTGTGACGTGCGTTCCCAGCGAATTCATCAAACTCCGGGGCGCCATGAATTCACCGGGCAGCGTTAATAAACGATAGAACGATTTACTTGCCAGCTCCGGCCATTCCTCGGTTCGAACGACGCGTTATAAATAATGGTCAGAGCCATTGAAGCCCTCCGCCGTTCCAGCCAGCTCGTAGAGGCCCATTGTTAACCTTTCGCGCGTTAGCCGAGCCGAGGCCAAGCCAAACCGAGCCAGGCTACGGTGGTGTGCAGTGTGTGTTCTCCAAGTGCACCTATTAATAAGGAGAGCAGCACGCCGTTAGACCGTGCAGTGTAACTGCACTCGAAGCAAGATACCTCGAGGCATCAGCAACGGAGGAACGAGCACCGCCCGTGGAGAAAAGGACAGCTACCTGCGCAGAGCTAACGCCACGGCACTCCATAGCGAAGGGACTTGCTACGGAAGCAATTGTATTAGAGAGAAAACCGTAGTCCCCGGCGCCTCCATCGCGCCACCCTCTGACCGGCAATATCATTTCGCCCCCTTTCTCGCTCGCATCCACCGCCGCCGCTGTTCCGCGTTTTTTGCCCCCAGCTTTTTGTTCCACCCATTGTTTTCTCGGTATGCCTTGTTTTTTTTCTCTCTCTCTCGCTCTCCTCTCTCCTCGTATTCTTCCTTTCCCATCGCGCTTGTTAAGAAGCACCGGCGTACGCGCGTAGGGCGAGCGGAATATTTCGAGCTCTCCGCCCCCCTCGGATTCGACGGAATTATCCTCTGCGAACGCTGGTGTTAACGGCGTTCCGGAAATTTTTAACATCGCGAAGGAACGTCGAGTGGATTGTCCGTAGAGAAGCTTCCGGGGAGATTATAGAGTCTCCAGAATGAACAGAGGGACGCGTTAATTGAGAATATTTCAACGGGGAGGGGAGAAAAATGATACTCGAGCGGAGAAGTTGGTTCCTTTCGTAAATATCGTGGAGGATGGTGGCGGCGGAAGTGCGGGCACGGTCGTAAAATCCACGACGCGCCGCTAAGGACCCGGCTGGATGATGGAAACCAATTTAAATGCCCGACGTATGCCCGTAATCTGATTTGGAATGATTCCATTTTCTTGACCCGGTACCCGGGAGGGAAGACGCCGGAAATGGCCCGGGACCAGGGGGAATATACCGGAACGGAGACGGAGACGGTCGTTCCGCGGCGCGAGGCAACAATCCATTCGGAATACGTCTCAATTTCGTTCGTTATAGCCTGGTACGGCAACGGCCTCCGGGGGCCGTGTTCGTCACGCGAACCGTCGGCCGTTTACTAAATTACATCCTATTGTCTCGTCCCTGGGAGCATTCATTACGGCGGCGGGAAACGCGCGAACGGTAAAATAGCAGCGACAATAGATCTTCTGGATTTAACGTTAATGGAACTTCAGAATTACTTATACGTCCGTTCCGCATTAAGCGACGATCCATTTCCAGGCTCTTGAAATTATCGAGGAGTCGACTCGCCTCCTGAGCGTTCCTCAGTTCCATAAATGATACCGCGACTGCCGCATCTCCACCTGCCGCGTATTAAGCTCCATGTGTGGCAACGCGTTATCATCGCTAAGGAATTCCATCCGCCCGCCGTGCATACCGCGTCTTATATTATTACAGCCATCGCAATCGTCAAGATTTCCTCTTCGCGTACGCGTTCTTCGCGCGAGTCGACCGCTAAGCTGTACGAATGTCTAACGATATTTTCAAATTTTCACCGGCCAGAGCGCGGAGGAGCGAGAGTAATTAGGGGAACGTATTTACGGGCAATCGCATAGAAATTGAACGCGCGTAATCCAATATGGCGGGCGCGTACGCGAGGCCCGGCGAAAATTAATGAGCCGAGCACTATTTTCATAAAAGCTGGCGAGCAAGCTGGTTATACTTTGCTCGGGCAATAGCGGGTAATTAATATTTATTCACTCTCTACTGGGAGATGAGCCCAACGTTTGCACGTGCAAAATCAAACGCGCCATTCAGCCCTCGATTTACGTTTCGTTAGACTCTACTTACAGCCCTGTTTCGCGCGACGAAACGTTCTCTAACCGTCGATGATAAAACGTACAGCCCCGCGATCGAGTTCCATTTATCTATCCCCCTCTGTTTCACAGAGTCCATTGAATTTTTCCGATGCGTCGAAAATGAGGGGTACAGCGGATACCTCGATAGAAAAGATACGCGGTTGGTACCGCGGTTCGACCGCGATTGAACGGCGATCCGCGATCGCGAGTCGAGCAGACACACCGCCTAGTGGGAAAGAGAGAAAGGGCCGTGTAAATGTCCGCTGACTGCTGGTAATTCCCTTCCCTACAATACGTCAAACATCGATAATGTTAATCGCGCTCTTCGAAACGTAATCGCGCGGCGCCGATAACTGCCGGGCGGGCGTTTCGATACAGTCTAATTGCACGAGAGCCGCGGCCCGATCTCGCTTGAAATAATGGCCGCCGGCAACGCGATAAATCCACCTGCGCGTATTATAATGGATTAATATAATTCAATAAAATGGAGCTGGCGCGGCTCGTCCGGCCGCGATTAATGCGGCCCGTTGACATTCCCGTGCGTTACGATCCGCGCCTCGGACACGGCCACCTCGAATAACGACGAATAACGCCGTAGCCCGCCGCGACCACTCGTTACAATAACTCCATTATGCGCGGCCGATATACACGCCATCGTTGTTCCAGCTCATTTCCAGAACGGCCAGAAGGGCTTGTTTCAGGGACAACCGGCAACGAGGGCGCACGTACGCGCGACCAGACTGATTATCCTCGCGTCACACCTCTCGCGCGTTAAATGTCCTCGATCGCGTTCGTTCGATCGTTCCTATCCATCGAATGTATCGGTGCAATGTTACAGTGAATCCTCGCTGATCCTCTCGATACATTTACCAGCTATCTTTCACTTTTTTTTTTCTCTCACGATCTGCGCGATTCGCGTGGCGAATACGAAATGTAACTCGTACCGCGAAGATTGTTCGGGGAGCTGCAACGAGTCGCGGCGAAAATTTATTAACATTCCACGAGGCATGCGCCGAGGGCATAGTTCGTGCGTAGTCGGTTTGTCGCGTTTAATCCATTTTCACGAGCAGGAACGCGAAAACACGTCGGCCGTTGCGCAATAACAATATCGATGATTTTCATTGAAATGGAAATACCGGGCAACAGTAGCCGTGATTGGGAAAATACGCGGGCGTCCGGGGTTCTAGCGCATAATCGCGCGTAATCGGCCAGAAAATTTGCGACCCGCCCCTCGTTACCGGGAGAACAATAATTGCGGCCTGCTAAAAACCGGACGAGCGGCATGGCCGACGCGGGAATTACGCGAGCGCCAGTTTCTCTCCTCCCTGCGAGCGAAGTCAACTGGAAATTACCTGTCGCCTTTTGTCCCGTCCTGGCAAGAAAATTGCGATCCTATTTCCCCGCGAGAAACGTACACCGCCTCGTACTCTCGCTGCCTCCAACGTCACACGTTTCCATTGCGATAACAACCGTTCAATTATCAATTCGCTGCACTCTCTCGCTCGTCGCGAGCCACTCGCACGATGATCCGTGTATTTTTTCATCGAGCGAACGTGTATCGATGTTTCTCTGTACGACCCGTCGCTCTTTAAACCCATTAAATCGCTAATTTAATTCCATAAGTAACAAGGACACGGTTGCGTCAACAAAGAAGGGTCGGAGGGGAGGATAGAAAATTGAGCACGCCGCGGCACGAATTGCATTTACATACGCGGCGGAGGGAAAGAGAGGAAGAGAGCAGCGACGATGATGGGGCGCCAGGAAAAATACACGCGTCCCATTTTCATCTCTTTTAACAAGGCCAGCGTGTCATGAAAAAGCAACGCAACAAACCGTGCGCGTACCGCGCCACGGAATTCTCCGCGCTCCTGTACAGATGCACGTCGTAACAATTTTTATCCAATCAACGAACCAAGCTCGAGCTAAGACGGAGCGAAACCAGCGCGAAGATAACGACTGAAAAATAAAAATAATAATTACAAAATTAACAATCCCTCCTTCTTGGAAACGAAATCAGCGAACCGGAACAATCTCTCTAGGACGGTGATTATTTTGAACGCAACGGTGCGCGAGGCAACGAAACGACGACAGTAATCGTAATAATTCTAATAATAATAATAATAATAAGGATCGAAAAGAAGCCTCGAAAATTCCGGGAAAGAGAGCACGCGATTCTCGAGGGTTGCTCATCACAGTGACTATTCTTAATGCATGCACGGCCAATATCTCGAACAACAGACTTTAACGAGACCAGCCGGGCTTTTATGCGCGAGGACTCTCAGACAACGTTCCCGTGGCCCTGGCATTGTTGTGCTTTCCAAGGGGTTGCCGTGTTTCTTCCCCTTTCTGGCGCGCAGACACGTAGAGGGCCGCGACAAAACCCCGAGGAAGTATTCGGGATTTGGGTCACGTGTCTCCATCGGCACGAAAGAGAGAGTACGCCACGTACAATGCTCCCGTGATCCATTGACGAATCTTTTCTTCTCTGGGACGCTGTTTAAAGATGGTCGAGGTACGCGACTCACCTCCGCAGAAAAGACCGTACAGGATGGATCGCTTGGTACGCTTGCCTCTTTTTTTCCATTTTTATACCGCACGGATAATTAGAGAAACGATAATCGCGCGTACATTTTCGATTGTTTCCGGTAGAGCAGATTATAGCGAATTCTCGTTTGAATGGAAATATCGGGATTTATTCGATTATCGACATATCTTCAATTATAGCGCGCGGTGACGTGCGGTGCGTGGCGGATTTTCGATATCCTGCGAGACTGCCGATGATACTATACCCCACCGATAGCACTTTTCATCAATTACTGCCGGTAGCGAAAGGGTTAATAGTCACTCACGTGCTAACGGGATTAACGTCGCATTCGAATCCCGCTATTACACGGTATCACTGCTGTAATTTGATTAACCTGCGGTTAATGGCGTCCGTTTCAATTGCAAAGCAATTCCGTCAAATAAATTACATATTAGAACAGTCTGCATATTAAGGACGCATTATGCGTTATCGTTAGTATCCACGGAGTTTACGGCGTCGTTATCTTTTTTCGCAGAAATTAATGTTAAATTAATGTCGTAAAAGAGTTATCGCGTGCTTTAAGACTTTTATCGCGGTCGGTGAAAATTTTGCCGACGAATCTTCCCGAAATATGATTATAACGCTCGCGAAATCTCGGGCCGACTAAACTATTCCGTGGGAAATGGGAATCGATTCGCATAAAAAGGAAATTGGACAACTCCTTGGTCCGCGTGATAAACCCATGATAGTTCTATCCCAATTCCCTGAAATTTCACGGGGAAATATCGCGAGTCGAGCGCCAGAAAATCTCTCTCTTCTCTCGCAGGATATGATACCACGATAATTACTGGAACGGAAATATAAATACGAAGAGTACGCGTTATAGTATCCGCGCTTATAAAAGTGTGAACGGTACAAAGAGAGACGCGAATATGGAAATTTTTATAGCTGCGAATATTATTAACATAATATGCACGAGCGACATCAGCCGTTTCAGCATCGAAAAGTAATTGCACGCAATAATTAGATCACGCGATAGCAACGATAGGAATTCCTTCACTCTCCTCTCTGTTTTCATTTTTCACGCTTTAAATGCGCTTTTACTCGGCCATGTAAAACGTCGGCCGCCGCTCGCGTTCATTTCATCTCTCACCGGCTCTCCAACTTTACAATTGAATAAAGAATTCCCTGGTACGCGGCGTTTACGTTATTGGACGTAAACACATGGAATAACAAGGGCTCGCGTAGCATCCACGGGGCAACGTTACGATCTTCCTTCGCGAGTTTCTGATATTACAAATTTCGTCAGGACATTGTCGGACGTGCCGCGTTCCGGTTATCGAATTCTTCGCTACCCGATGTTGTTTCACGAAACAACGCCATAGGGGTGGCTGCGTGTCACGAGGAATTTGCGGCTGACCGATGATCGTTTCGTAGCTCGCGAGACGTTCGCGTCGGTTGAAACGGTTCAGTCCCCCGACGTTAGAGCAAAATTTAGAGGAAGCATAGAACGGGCGGCGGATAAATTCAGAATTCGTCGTGGAAATAAACGGCAAATAAGAGGCGCACGGCAAACAGCCTGCCTTTTGAGGCCCCCACGGCAAAGACAATTTAAGCCACTTCTGCTCTGCGTCAAAGACGGTCTTACTGCGCTTTTCATCGCGTTCCCCCCAGGTAAATTAAAAAATATATACACTCGTGCCGCCCGCGGTACGGTAAAGAGCGGTGAACCGTCGAGAAACATTTGGAAATTCAGCAGCGAATGTACAATTCAGAAATAGAAGGAAAATTATTTCTAACGAAAAAGAGAGCAAATTATCCGCGACAAAAGAAATATGTAATTAATCTCTGCCTAGATATTATCGAGTAGATTGGACGATTCATAAGCAGACGCGGAAAGGAGTATGCAAAGTATCCTCGATCGAGGCACCGTTCTGCGACTCCGCCACGGAAAATGCTCTTCCGCCGCGGCTCTTGTTTACCCAGCTAATATACCTAATATCCAGCTAGACCAAACGCGAGAGAAAAATAGCTGGCCGTTCTTCTGTATCGCGCGATATTATCTCAGCGGGAAGTCAGGCATCTCGTATGCATCGATTTGGCAAAACAGATGCCGTTCGAGGCGAAACCGGAACGGAAAGTATACCCGAACGGGATCGGCGAACCCTTTGCCAGGCGCAGGGGACTCAATGAGCCCCAAACAAACATTTCCGTTTCCATAACGACGCATTGGTGAGAGCAGACGGCGCGTGCAAGAGTCGAGCATTCCGTGTAACGGAGGCGGTTCGCTTTTGTACCCGGGGACAAAGGGAATCTGGGCGGGCTGGGAGATTACGTGAAACGACACGTGTCTGTCGCGGTTCCCCGATCGCTACTGCCTCCCGTCTCCCGACTCTTTCTCGCGAAATATTCGCTGGCACTTTTCCTTTCCCATTTCTCGCCACGCCAACGAACGGATGAGTGCGCGACGAACATTTTTCCACGTCGCGCGGCGGTTCGCGGAGCCCCGCCGTTCTTAGTGGAACCGAGCCGTCTCCTCTCGTCGAGCGGAAATACGCCGCTGAATATTGTTTTCGCTGAAACCAGCCCCGAGTTCGTGGAGCGTCGCTGAGAGGTCGAAATAAAACCCATCATTTTTATACGCGATTAATTCGGATGGCCGAATCCCCTGGCGCGGCGTTGAAATATTCGCGAGCTAGGAACGACGATCGTGCGGGAAAGAGGTAGAATTGAAAAACTATTGATGACGAGCGACCGTCCGAGTGATCAGCGTTAATACGCGAGATTTTTCCCGATAAACCGTCGCGTATTTTACGAGGGACGAGCGCCCGCTGCCCGACCGATTTTCCACGGACGCGAGACGAGCATTTCGCGTCCATAAATTGCGCGACGACGCTTGTTGCGATTTACATACGCGTTGATCAAAATTACGAGATTGCGACACACTTGGCAGCCGAAGTGCGAAGATGGCGTGTCAGGAATTTATGCGCACCCCGTTCGCGGGCCAGACACAAGACCCCTCTCCTCCTCCATCTTTCACCGACGGTGATCAAATGAACCACGCCTACTTGTGATTCGCCCCGTTTACCCTTATTTCACCGCGTAGCGTGAGAATTGATCGCGTTAATTCCTCCCGTTCCCGATTCTTACCCCATTCGCGCCGTCTTAACGGTCGTAACTCGTTATTTATGGACTGCTACCTGCCCTCGGGAGGAAAAACGGCCAATTTGGGATAAGAAGTTAATTGATGCAAATTGTTTCTTAATCCTGAATCGTTATTCCCTTCGTTGGAGCATAATTTAGTGGCAATACCAGGGAGAATTTACACAGCGCATACCCGACACTCTCCTACGATGACTGACCGAGTCCTTCGAGCAAAGAAACTTAGAATTTCGTTACTTCTTCTCGCTCTATGGTAGTTTGGACAATTCTAAAGCGCGAGAAGTTACGCAGAGATACTTTGCTCGAGTCACAACGAGAGAGAATCGTATTTAAAAAGGAAGAAATACGCATCGCAGGCGCGGAACTGTTAATTCAACCCTTTCGAGGAGGCTCGCGGCGCTGGCGCACCGAGCCGGGGAACAACTTCCGGCTGAAGGAAGTAGCTCATAAACCCCTTGATCAAATAGGGCAACTTTCAATCAGGAGTGCTCTCGAGTCCGCTAGGGCGGCGGCCTTCCGTTAAGAGCGAAACACAATCCGCGTTACCAAGAAGTCGTCGAAAGTTCGACTTTTTTATCGTTCCGTGGCAAGTTCCGGCGTAGCATCGCGCGGAGATTAAACCCCGGACGGATGGAATTGAAACAGTGGAGCCGTGGCGCGGAAACTTTCTAATTGATATTCACCTGGCGCCGTAAAAAGAACGAAACGAAAAATAGGGTGGCCAGAGGGGGAGGGGAGGAAGGTAAAAGAGGGAGAGACGAAGAAGGGAGGAGGGGAAGAACACGAGAATGTAGAGGGAAGAAAGGCACGGGGCTCGGTGGATTTTCAACCGGCCAATTCCGCGGGCTCTAATCATTGGCCCGCGATGGAAAATTACAGTTTAATTCGCGGCCGCCCCTATCGAGAGCGCGAGCGGCTACGAGAAACTCTCATTACCTTAATACCGCCACGAATCCGGGGGATACGCTCGACGAAATTACTGCGAGGCTTAACGATAACACCGCGCTGAAAGTGCTCGCCCGGCTAAGAAGAGAGGAGAACGCGAGAGTCTCCTACGGGTGTCGGGCCTCAGATTTAGTTAGACTACTGAACGACTCCGCGCGCCGCGTGTCTCGTCCTCCAGACCGCCTCGAGCTTATCCTGATGGGATGTTTCTTCGAGTTTCGAACAATACACCGCGCCGTTCCCCCCTGAGGTTTTTATTTCCCTCGGGTTAACTCCGCGGGGATCGTGAATCCTTTCGTTGGGAAGCCATCGAAACCTGTGGATCCTCGAGACTCCCGCAGGGTAAATTAGCCATAAGATTAGCAGAAGATTGCTCGAGGGTGGACATTCTCACGGTACCAACGCTATTATCGTAGTATTACTGGTCCTTCGATCGAACGAAAACCTTCGGAATCTCGCTCGAGTATTGTAGGTGGGTTTTTCATCAGACTGTCGAGATCGCGGAGGCAAGAACAATCGGACAGGATGAAGTAGAGCGTTATTTCGAGGAAAATTCGTCGAATAAATAGTTTGGTGCCTTGGCAAGCAATTTCCTCGGGGGGTGCAGCGCGTTCGACAGCGTCCCGTTTCCGGTGTCCGGCTGCTGGAGGTGGCGTGTGAACACGGTCGCGGGTGGGCCGGGAAGTGGCCGTAGGAATTCGAAGGGTATCTAGGTCGGGCTGGGCATTGTGTGTTGGTCACTGGCCGATGATAACCGACTTTTCTCCCTCGATTCTGCAAATCGAATCGTGGATCGGGCGGTGTGCGGCCGACCGACTGGAAATGTGACAGGCTCGCGGGGGAGCCGGAGAACGAAGAATTCGGGACGACGAGTGCCCTCTAACGCTGCTCGAAACGTTCCCGTTTCTTAGCCGCCCTTTTGCCTCCTGCTTCTCGCCCGTTCACCCGTAATGGATACGGAGATAGATGGCCGCGTACACCGGGGTTCGTCGACCGTGGAACTTCTAAACGTCCGTACACTGGCTGGACGATGCGCCAGTTTCTTCCAGTAGCTTTCTCTGCCCTATCGATACGCGAGATCTGTCTCGTGGACCTCTGTCTGTTCAGTGCGGAGGCAGGATCGAGAGAAATCTGACTGGGTCGACTATGTATCGTTAATAGGGTAGAAACGATCGGTAGCCCGCGTTCCCTTTGGTATCGCGAGACCCAATAAATTTCGGACAATTCGCAACAGTGAAACCGATCGAACCGCGAGAATAACTCGAGTTTCGCGATCTCCACCGGGTTTATGGTGGCACGGCTAACTGAGTTATCAACGGGCGTTAATTGGTTAAACTTTATCAGCCGGAAGAAGCGGTCGATCGGTCCTTGCAGCGGTTATCGCCCACATCCGTACCGGCTGATTCCTCGTCCCTCCCTCTCTCTCTCTCTCTCTCTCTCTCTTTTTCCCTTATCTTTCCTTTTCGATTCCTTTTATTTGTCTCTCTGCGCTTTCCACCTTTTTTTATCCTCTTTCTTTCCTTTTTCCATCGGTTTCCCTCTTGGCAGAAGCGTTGGAAAACGGCAATTTCGTTGCAGCGGACTCTCCTTTCTGGCCAATACCGCTTCCCTGTCGGACGTCAGGCTGTTTATTTTATTTTTACGCCGGTTGGCGTGGACACACCTCGGAGTAAGGGAAAAACGAGGAAACGAAGCGTCGAGTAAATAGCGGCTGCTTTTCGTTACGGAATTCACCGGGCACGAGGTTCCCGGCTGATCGAACGGTCTGAATACAAAACAGCCACCGTGCGGCTAAGTATTTCCAGACGGCCAATACCGGGCAGACAACGTGCACAGCACGCGGTTACTCGCAAAATAATTCGAAATCCACAGTGATCAGGAACAGGGAAAAGATTCGAAGTTAAACACTTTATAGGTTTCGCCGCTCTCAGAACAGCGCTGATACCTTTTCAATATTCAATTTCCCAGCAATTTACCAACACCGTCTTATCTGGATTACTTTGGGTAATCGCGGGAGAGGAAGGGGAACGGGCAATAGGGAGCTGTTTAAAGAGGCAGCATCCACTGAGAGTATCGACAGTGGTATCGCATCGCGCGACCGTCCCCCTCGGCCACGAAACCGGGCGAATGGCGCGAGGCGAGCCAGTTCTCATCAGCTGCGGCTGATAGGGTTTGCCGACGATAAAAGGAGGGAAGTTACCGCGGGATAAAACGAGGCGAAACAGCGAGACCAAACGACGAACGAGAAAATCAATTTCAGAAACGGATCAGGTATGTATGAGACTCCTTCCACAGCTTTTTTCTGCGGCGGCCCAGCTAATAGTTACTCTTTTGTAACCGACCACCGAGGAATATGGATCGATGCCCCCGAATCGATCAGTCTGACGCGTATAGTCTATTTGCAATGCAAGTCGGAAATTGCGACGCGAGCAGCCTTCGCTGGCGCGGTTTCGATGCACCGCGGGATTAACCGCGTCATTATTTCGTAACTTTTAGGGGAGGATTCTTCCTCGACCCGCGAATGGCTCCGTGGATAGGATAGATAAGCAACGTTCTTTACTCCTTCGCTTCTTCCGCGCGTTTCTCCTCGCGAGAACCCAACACCCCGCAACAGTTCTCCCTCTCGCAAAGAAATCTTGATTCCGCCACGTACGTACGTACACATCGACGCGTGGCGAAAGAGCTCCCCTTTCGACGAGACTGTTCGCACATCGCGAAAAGTCCCGTGCGCCCAAGCCACAAAATTCTCACCAAAAGCTCGCTTTGCCTTCGACCGCGCACGTACACAGCCTCGGTAACAATGCCAGTGAACGATAAGGGCAGCTGCAGCCCATTCTTGCCAAGCACCATCGCTAGAATTCCAGTTGCTTCGGCGTGTATAGAAGTCTTACATTTACCGCTGATTGCACAAGCTGTTCTCCAAGAAAATACCAAAGAACCGCCTTCCACGGGTTACGGTCTGACTCTATATTTTTGCAGAATTTATTTAAGAAGCCATCGACCCGTTAAATGCCATTTACCACGGCTCTGGCGTGCTTCATACGTCGAGGAATTACGCGCACCTATTTTATCATTTCTTGTAGTCAGCCGAGAAGCTTCTTACGAGCGAAGCTGGCTGTTCGTCTTAATTACAGTCCGCTACCGTACGTGCTACGACAAATCGTAATTTGTTTGGACATTTCCGGTGTTGAACAACGTTAATCTTAAATAAACTCGGTAAAAATCGGATGCCAATTCGTTTGACAAAAATTGTACTACTAAATCGCGTTAATCGCAGCTGGCTCCAAGTTCTGCTGTAATCTCAATTTACCTGGAGACAGCAGCGCTCTCGAACAACAAGCATCCGGAAGTTCGAACGTTCGACCAGCCCGCGCACAGATTTTCCTGATTAATTAATCGCAGTTCTAATCGATTCAACTTCCGACGATCGACGTCGCTCCCCGCGAACTTCCCCGCGGAGATATGAAGTGTTCCTTAATGATTGTTCGCGAATGAAAATTACCCCCCAGCCTCGAAGGCGGGAGAAAACGGTAGATAAGGAGAAAACGATGGAAGTTGGCCGAACGATTGAACGGAGGCCGTCTCCGAGTCGAAGAAAAAGGGGCCAAGCTCGAGCGTAATCAGACGCTGCTCGTCAAACGACGAATTTATAATTGAACGAACGTAACGAGACACCGCGAGCTAGCGTTTCTTCCGATTGTTGTTTCAACTCAGTTATGAATTCTGATTTATATTAATGTTCCCGCGGAAATTAAACCGTTCGATGTAATACGATTCGAGCGACTCGCTCGCCGGCACTGAATTCACCGGAATTGATAACTCGGTTAGAGTCCATCTTCGCCCGGGCGCTACGCTGCGTCCGACCTAGTTCAAAGTTCATATTATTGACTTTCCAAATTAGCGTGGAACTACGCGTTACGAGTGCGCTTCATTATACCGGACCACTTACGTTTGTCAAAATCGACGGGGGTTATCTTGCGCCTCGCGAGTAAAAGCCACGGCGAAACTTGCGCCCTTTCCACCCGCCTGAAAACAATTACGCGTGACTGCAAGCGTAAAAGTTCACCGAAGTGATGCAACGCATTGTGTCTCGACTCGCGATTCCATTGTTCTGTTTATGCTTTTAAACCTACCAGCGAATTCTGTACGCGGAAACAGCCTCGAGGAGTTCTCGGTTCAAATAAGACGGAATAATGGCAGCAATTTGTAGGCATGCGAGGAGACTATCAGCCAGATCAGATAGTAGAGTCGTTAACGAGGACGACGCACAGTCGGCGGTGTTCGCCGCGACGTCGCGTTGCGTGGGAACGGAGCCGCTAAGCTCTAATTAAACTGACGGCGACACGACGCCACGGAAAACTTCACGGCACCATCGGAGGAAAACAAGCGTACCGGTGATAATCTTGACGCGAAAGCGCTCGCCTGGGCGAGCAACCTGGTCGATCCTGGCCAACCGTGGAACGGGCGCCCGTGAATTAAGCCGGGAATTAACGACGGCGAATTAAACGAGTCAACTTAACGAACGTGCTGCCGTGAATAGTCTTCTTCGCTTTCCCCTGTCCGCCTGTGAGAGATCGCTCGTTTTCGACCGGTCGTCTTCCCTCCGTTCAAGTACCGCCACTCGAAATACCTGTGATTTCGCCCCGCTACGGCTAACATGAATTTAATTAACGTCAGAATCTTCCGCGCTAATTTAACCATTTTAATCCCGCGAGCTGATTTCACCTGATTCGATTCGCCGGGAATCCTCTCTCAATTTCTCTGTAATCCGGCTATGATCGTGCCGGCAAAATTGGCCTGTTAATATATGTACACCTCGCGCTAAGCTTCCTTATCCGGCTTTCATTCTTTCCCTGGTCCCACGGAGCTTTTAGTCGAGCAGTTTCGTGGATTCGACCCGCTAGAATGTCCCAAAAAGGATCGTCAGTTACGGTGGAGGGAGATGGTCGCGGGGAGAAAAGCTCGCTGCGAGGAATTCCGGGTTCAATCGTCGATTAATTGCGTCAGGACGAGTGTGCCTCGCGCGTTGGTCGAGCCTCGGGACGGCGTTAACACATGTAAATCGCGGCCAGTGTCGATACATCGATAATGAGCACAATAGCGGCGGCGGTGGCGTTGGAAGCGCGTTCCAACGGACAGGAGGGACGCGAGCGAAAAACATTTCCACCCTTTCGAACACGCGGCTACCTTTGATCCCTGATTGACGCTGCCCCGTCGCACGCCTGCATTTGTTTATTCTGTACTTTCGACGCGCAACAGTCAGCGGAAAGGGGCAGCCCGTTGCCCGGAAATCCCTGGCGCATCCACGCTCCACCAATGACTCGCGAACCTTTTGTCGAAACTTCGACTGTGCTCGTGTTTCGACCGTACGATTTCTATTATTTAGGCAATGAGCAATGAAAAATAGAAAACGTGGCACTATATTCTTGTGCGTTGGTATCTAATTTTTAGCAGAAAAGAACGTCTGAATAATGAGACTATGTATCCGTCGATGTATTACATCCGATTTTGAGGTATTAACGGAGCGTAATATTTATTCCTTGGTTGATTGACGACAGACACCTGGTCATTACCGATGCAACGGCGTGTTTACGCGCAATTATTCCGCTGTAGCGTTCGATTAATTTTTATAAAATCAATAAAGCAACCGATACTCTCTGAATCGTTAAGCAGTGCCCGGGGAACGATACGTTAATCAAACTCCACGCATGGATACCGCTCCGCGGTGCTACCTTCCGCGATATTCATGCATTAATCAATACCACACGCGACTGAATCCCTGGATACCGTATGGAGGGAAGCCCTTCGTTAACTGCTTTTATTTGCGCTTTACTGTATATCGTTTCCACGATTCGATGAAATTTTTAATCGAATCGGCGAATCATGCAAATTGCTCGTGCGTTGCTTCAAGACACCAGCGCGGCGGTGTTCGAACGTAAAACTCCATTCTCACCACGGCGAGGAACGATCGTTTCGTAATCTCCATTTTCGTCGCCGTCCGATCGAATAACGCTCGAGAAATTAGCCGCTCTCCATCGTTTCGCGTCGTCGACTTGAAAGGCGCACGAATTCCGTCAGTCTCCTCCGCTCGGTTCACTCGATGCCGCGGAACGCATCCGTCGGAGGCTGCCGTATCCTCTCGCGCGATCGTTCCATCCGCCTCTGCTCTCCATCGCGTCGAGGTAATACAAATTTCACCGATGTTGGTTGCGTATCGAAGGGAAATCTAGTTGCGAGATATCGCATCAGGATGGATATAGGTAAGCAGCCCAGACAGGGCGCGCCTCTACCCCTAGCAGGGCTCCGCTGTTTCTCCCATGATCCACGCTGCGTCCACCGACGCGATTCGCTGTCGCGGCTGATCTGGGATTTCCCTCCAAGGAAAACCAAGCAGAATTCGACAGACGCTGGACGGAAATCAACCGCTGCGTCGTTTCTGCGTTTCGTTTCGCCATCGTCGGCGTACACGATGATAACTTCCCTTATTCCACGGCGAGCTTAAGCAGCAGGGACGCGGAACAGCCATGACGAGTGGGCTGGTCGATGCCCGTGAATATTTATGAGCCACTTTATAGAACGTTTCGACGTTTGTTACGCGACGCGGCGCCGTTCCCCGGTCAAATAATAATGTTGGAGTGCGGCCATATTACGCCCGTCCGAGGTACGCGCCGAGGTTATTTTATGGTTCCGGCCAGCGAACGCGTATTTTTCTAATATTGTCCCGGGCTCACGCGCTGTTTACGCGAAACCTGTAATCCGCATTATGTTATTTAAATTGCATTAAACGCGATGCGAATGGCGGCCCGAGCATGATGCGATACACGATACGCGAAATGTTATTATATACTGATTATACGTGCACCAGCGTTTCCTTCTCCGCTTTAATACCTCCGCTGTATGACGTAATCAGAGATAACGGGATGTTTAAAAAATTGTTCTCGACATATGTTTCGTTCGAAGCGGTGACCGCGAGGGAAAGTGTTTATCAGAGAGCGGCGAGAGTATATACTCGCTTTTAAAGCGAACAAAAACTTCAGCGGCAGGCTTACAAACGGTCGAAAACAGTAAATATGAGCTTTTAACTGGGCTTGCAAAACGATTTAAAAGGGCGCAAAGCCCTTTCATCCCCGTGGCGCTCGCAGTACCTTTTAATTCGACCAAATATCAGTCTATTAAAGCCCAGAAATATTACGAACATTTCCATAGGACGCTCTTTATTCGTACATACGAAGCGTCTACGAGTATTAATCGAAGTAAACACGTATAATCGTTTCAATTCTACGATCTCTGTCGCGTTCCATCGTCTAAAAATGTCTCGTTCGCCCGATATTCTTGGAATTCCGCGCAGAAAGATTATACCGGCATGAAAAATCGGACGATTTTTCCTCTCTGAACCGCGGCTAGCCGAGCCACCGCGTCAGCCACGTTGAAGCGTACCTCTCCCGCGTCGGATCAGGTTGAGCTAGGTCGCTCGTGTATTAGGCATTTATCCACAATTCGCGGAAACGTCAAGAAGAAGCCGTGTGCACCGGCTGAGAGGGAAGAGAAGAATGGGGTGGCCGCCGGTTTCTACGTGGGCGGGATTTCAACAAGCAAAGCTCCGAAGAATCGAATTTTTGACGAGTCGCCAGGTCAAGCCTCCTTTTCATCAATTTCTTCACGGCGGAAGGGTCGTGAACTTCACAGCGGTCGAACTCGAGGGGAACGACGATGGGAAAATGGCCGTTGCGCCCGGTGAAATAGCGGCGAGCCACGAAAGAGCGCGCACCGGTTCGTGCTTAGGGGCGGCGGATTCTTCGACCGATGGACAACGCTGGCCCCGTGGAAGCTCAACGACTTCCGTTGTTGTCCGGACGACGAAACGATTTCTACGGCCATCAGCGATATTGGGATTCGATTGCTGGCCCCGAAATTGAAAAACGACTGCGCGAAATTCACTTCGTCACGCTGGCACGCGGAATCCGATGGAACGGCCGGAACAGTTCGGGTTTTGCAATCCGAGGCTTGCGTTTCGACGAGTCTCCACACGCGATGTCACCAACGCCGGAATACTTTGTGCGCTTCGTGGAAAAAAAAAGAAAAATATATAATCACTTTTTGAATCCAATCTTTCGAATTGTCAAACCCGCTGTTAATTCCTGATCGCTGGAAATTCCCGGTTTCGGGCTTTCCGCGTTGAAACGGTTAAACGTATTTTTTTCCTTTTATATTTAAATAACTCGCGTATATTCGAGGCGCTTTGTAGCGACGTATCGCGCGAAAAATTGGATCGGAATCTGCGAGTCCTGTCGTAAAATGTCAGCCCTTCGGAAAATTGTGGTCCAAAGGAGGGAGAGATACTTGGAGGCCTGGGCGCGGAAACTCCCCTAGTTTTTACGACGCCTTAAAACGTACAAGGTGAGGCGCGACTGCGGTAAAGCATAACCGGAAGGTATTTCGAAAGGGTCAGGTTGTAAGTTACGCCGGCTGCGCGACTACACTCGCAGCGCGACTGAACGTATCCTAACACCTGGAACTTTATCGTCCTCGCGTCACATAGCTGGCACGTTCAAGCTCCTCGAAGTTTCGATCGAACGCGTAGAGCCAATCAAGCAAAAAATCGCGAGGACCTCGTTGCGATCGTTCGACGGAAATTTCCTCGAACTTCGAATTATTTTCGATATTCCAATTTTTCCCGATTTTTACGCGCGGTTTTCTCTCCTTCCATCTTTAAACGCTCTACCGTTCCCGCGGCTGAAGCGTACAATCGAATGAAAATGATAATTTCGTGGAAATCCAGCAACGGATAATACGTAGGAACACCGATCCGAGCGCGATAAATCCTCTTTCCCGTGTTACAAGCACGATATCCAGAGCTTCCGCCATTATACCATTATTTCCGCGCGTTAAACGCGCAATGAAACTGTTTCAACACGCGCTGCGGCGCTGGCCGAGCTTAAAAACTTTACCGCCCCATCGGGGGCCGCATTCGAGACGCGGATTGGCGGATCAGATTAACAAGGGAATTACACGGAGCAGAACCCGGGCGAGTGCTTCCGCACCTATCCAGAGGGGATCCCAGAGGAAGACGGAGCCGCGTGATCCGCGCCTCGAAAATCCATCCTGGTCGCGGTACCGCTAAATCATATCCGAGAGCGGCGAAACGGTCGCCATGGTCCCGTTTGTGGCCGCCAGCCATTACTTCGAATTGATATCGCGCGCACCTAAACGCGATTACGCAGATTGCGCTTGGTGCACTTGGTGCTAAACGTAAATCGTGCCGAGCGGACACCTTCGACCTCGTAACTATCCCTCTTTTTTCCTCTCGTTTCTCGCCATACATCTCGGATGTTTCCCATCGGACCTGTCGAACGTTTGAAGCACGGGAGAGCAAGTTTGAGACGGGGCGACGTTTTCAATGGAAAAATTGCCCGTTCCGTTTCCACGAATCAATCCGCGCGCGGCGAAAGGGATGAAAATTGAATCCGAAAACGAATAGCCACTTCTCGTCCTCGTTGGGAAATGAAAAAAGGGCTCCGTTTTTTAAACAGAACCGATACTTTCCCTCGTCCAGCGGTGGGACAAGTTTGCTTGATCCTTGAGTCCTGCAGAAAAATAGTCCACTCTTTGTTCCCTCGCGGAGCACCAAGATAAGTTCCCTTTGTTCCGGAGTAGGAGTAGTAAATGGTCTTTCTTGCCTTCTTCATACCGGTAGCGGCTACTCGGCTTGCCTCTGCCAAAGACGCGGGCAAGAGTTTCTACTTTCACCCTCTCGACGATAGAGGGATGAGGTAGGAGAGAAAGCGCGGCCAACTCTGTTCCTTGACACAGGCAAGAGAGAGAGAGAGAGAGAGTGAGTTGTTCCGTTTTTCCGAGGGATAGAGAAAATGGGTTATTTTGTTCTCTATAGGGGCGAACGGGTTTACTCTGACATTTCGTAACGGAGCGCAAGGCTGTTACTTCATACTTTGCGCGGCTCGAGAGGGTTACCTTGTTCGTCGGGAAATTCAGGGGGATTATATTGTTCCTAAAGTGAGCTGGCGCGAGGGGAGCCAGGTGAGACTGGTCCGCCTGTTTCTCCTTTTTGCGGAACAAAAACAGTTTCTTTGAACACGAATCGGATTACGGCTTCCCTGGGTCATTTTTCGAAATTAAAACCACTGTGTAACCTCTCATACGGAGAAAAAAATTGCTTCTTTGCGGTCGAGACGTAACTGCTACACGATGGTAGGTTTCAAAGTGTTCATTTTCTTCCACTTCAAAGGCATGCTGTGTGAAACATCGTGAAAAAATTGTTCAGAAATATTCGCCTAGACTATCCAAGGATCGTTCGACCAAAGACGCGTCTAAAATATCGCTGGAAATCTGGTGTACGAGGAATCGAACGAATCGCGACTCGCTACAGTGAATTCGAGCTGGATGCCCGGCAGAGTCGGGATCTGAAATTCGATTAAAACCAGCGACGCGCAATAGCGGGCGTGGAAAAAGTCGGGCACGTTGCATGACGAAGTAAAAAGAGCTTTTAATTGAACGAAACGGACCACTGTTACGTTGCTTCATTAAATTTTCGCGTTGGCCACTCACTGCTTAGCCGGGATATTTGTAGAACAGCGGAAACGTATCCGGTGGATCGCTGGTAACGTATCCAAGGATTATTAGGAGGGCTCGCCCGCATCGATATCAGAGGGTGGTCCTAGTTCGAAGAGGAACGACGCAAAGTACACTTGGCCGGCGAAAGTAAAGATTTACCCGTTCGCCATTTCGGTTTGTTATCACTGCTAATACGCTCTGCTTGTTCCTTGACCGGCCAATTAATATCTGTAAAACCTGATTCGATGGACGGACACGCGAGAATTAAGTGTGAAAACGAGACGTTATTGGTAACAAGGCGCACTTTTATCGAGTCCACGTTAATCAAGGTCAGCCCCGATGGAACACGAGGGAAAACTCTCAACGCCAAAAACGAAACCCATTATTAACGCACGATGGAAGTTACTTTGAAAAGCGACCGGGTTATGTTTTTCTTTTTTTTTTTTTTTCGAAACGAATTTCCGTTCCTCCAATTAGCCACACGCGAAAGGTTGCATGGAATAACAGAAATACACGGGAACGGCTACAATTTCGAATGGACATTGTTAAATGAACCTCGATATTTTAATTGCAAGATAAAAATTTCGAAACCCGGATCGATTTCGTCGATGCAATTAACCAAGCCAATAATTGTCGGCGATCGAACGTTCGAAAGGAATAACGCAAGTTCGTTACTAGAACGAACTACAGATTTTAATGAAACGGAGGATCAACGGGAATTCTATGCGAGAAACCGCGGTAACGTTATATTCGCGTTCGCAATTCACCGGCTCTTACCATTGTTTGACTCGAAACCCCATCTTCGCCCCTCCTTTGTTACGACCAAAGTATTTCCATCGAATGTTCATTATAATTCTCATCGCTAACAAGATTACTTTGTTGCTTCCGCTCGCAACGTCCAGCCAAGGATCGAAGGTTAGAAAACAAATCAACTCGACGATTCAGAGCGAGCACGGAAGAAAAGGGGGGCAGAGAGGAAATCTGAAAAAAAATCAGGAGTACCGCGAGTTCGAATCCGATTGCGGCGAGCCAGTAAATCTCTGGCCAGGCCGCGGGGGCGAAAAGAGTTCCGGTTTAGCCGGGCAAATTTATCACCCGGCCTTGGAATATTCGTTGAAAGTAACGGCGATTCGATGCTGGCCGCTGTACGGGCCGGAAATGGATGCCCACCGCGTAAACAAGAAACACCATTATCCGCTGGCCAAGAAAAGGCGCCGCGTGCGAGGAGGCATTAAACGCGAGGCACGGCCGCGTTTTTCGCCAGCGTTCGCGGGGGTCTTCAATTTCGCCCGACCTGGCAGCCAAGTAGGAAAACACCTTAACGACGCCGGAAATGTTTCTTTCGCGGGGGGTGCCGTCGTTAGTTAGGCGATCGTTGTTGCCAATTCTGGTCTTGGAGCCGTGTTCGAGAACTACCGGCGTCGCGGAGTCACGTATCGACGACAGGTCGTCCGCGTGGTCGCTTTCGCGCGCGATGAAGAGGGAGAAATGGGATTAAAAAGGAGAGATCGAGTCAGTTCAGCGAAGGTTCAGCTGTGCACGAATCGGCATGTCCCCTGGGGGAAATGTATTTCCGCTGTAATTTGTTGTTTGACCAGCGCGGATATATTGCGCCTGACAACGGGATGCAGGATTACAGCGTACGATTTGGAATTGCGAAATTTCCGGTCCCGCGTTATGATCCAGCCGGCTGCAATTGAAAGGCGTTCCCTGTGAAGCTACGATAAATTGCGTGTAATTAGTTACATAATTACTCTTAAGTGTGATATTCAAATGTACGCGGTGACTGGAATTTACAACGGATACGCGAATTAAACGCGATGGGACGCGCGCGTATACATTGTATTTAGGAAGAACGCGAGGAAACGCGTATCAGGTAATCAGTCCTTCATGGCGAGAGCCTCGAAAATTGCGTCGAATAATTTACTGGTCGGTTTTGCATATTTCATGAACTCCTCCATCATCCGAGGACGCGTGGCGAGCCAGTAAATACAGTCGTCCGCGGGCAAATGCGATCTATACCTACTTTGATGTTTAATCGGGCGGCCGTTATATCCGTCCGATAATACACTGCTTGAAATTAGATTTTCATTTAAATCCATCTACCAGCACGGCTTAATACCGCCGTATCGATTGCTCGCCGGTCACGTAACGCTCGCATACTTCTCCAAATTGGAAAATAAATCCGCGAATCAAGTGATAGCCGAGGACACCGATCGATGGATCCATGGGATGCGCGGATGGAATGCACGACATAACGAAACGATTCGTTTCAATTGCCGCGCGTCGTTCGCTACGAAAAAAAAAAAGAGGGGAAAAAAGCAAATTCAGAATTTCGAGAATGAATGGTCATTAAATATATTGAACGATATTTGTATTGCTGGAAAATCACTTTCGAAATGCTTTTACCATCGCGTTCGATCGGTGACGTGAATATGAAATACGTAGAATGAAATTCGAACATGCCTGCTTCTACCCCGCAATTGCAATTGTACACGGGAAGTTAGAAACTGAAATGCGAAAAATTGAATGCCCGTCTAATTCCGTTCCGCCGACGAGTTTCACGGCAATAACCAGCAGCGAATGTTGAACCGGTCCAAAGTAAATCTCGCGGCGAACCGTTACCCAAATCCGCAGAAGGGTTAACCGAGAGCAGCTACGTTTATTAATCTTAAAATACAGCCGAGATTCGAGTAACCTTCCGCAGCTAGTCCGATCGACATCCCTGCTCAATCCACCCCGATAAAAATCCGTACACTCGCTCCTAAATCGAGGTTAACATCCCTTGTTATTCGAGCATCGCTATATAACTCTGACGACTACAAGTTTTCAGAAATTCAACAAAAATATTCGTAACATTAAAATTCCATTCGACTCTGTTCCTACGTCGAATAAATCGGTTCCTGTTTAATCAACCCTTCTGTCGGTTTTTCCGTAACCAAACGTCCGTAGCCAAACATCCAGCTTGTTCTTGGTTCATACCTAGAGGCATCTCCGCTGGAGCAGGGAATTTCTCACGGAAGGGAGTGTTCGCGAGAGGAACGCCGTTTACACGCGGGAGCATCGACCCGTCCTCTCGCATCAAGTTCAAATAGATCCTCTTCTCTTAGGAGAACTACGCCTGGGTAAGGTGATACCCTCTACGTTTCCAGCCAGACGTTATCGAGACTGCAGGACGCTTGGAATTAAATTCATAGATCGAAGTGCACGCAACGTTTCGATTCGCAAGGAAGAAAAACGAGCTTGTTAAAAAGTTTGCAAATTCTTGGACTACATCGTCGCGATAAGTGTCCGAGTTTTCTTTTTTTACAACGAAACACTAGAGCGTCGAATCGTCGGTAACAGCTGTTGTACAAGAGCCGTGGCAACATATTTCTTCGAGGTCCCACATGACCACCACGTTCCACCCCCTCGCACCACGATCCCGGACAACTTTTGTCTACGAATTCTTTTCGATGCCGTTCAAACGCTCGTCGATATGCGAGGGAATCCTCGGTACAGTGATTTATGCGACACGCGTCGAAATACGATGTCCCCTCCGCGTGATACGCTTTTATTATTTCGCGATTTAAAAAGCGTAAGAATCGAATTTGCTGTCAAGCTTTTCGGTCGGTTGGCGAGAGGTATAAAATTCGCGAAAATTTCTATTCGGGCAATAACTCGAGGCCTGTGCTCAGGAGAGCTTAAAAGGGTAACGCTGAAAACCCAGATAAATATTTAACGAACAGCTTGGACCGCGTCCAAGTGCGAGGAGGAAAACAAACTGCCTCTTTTCAGATCCCATTGATCATCCCCGGAGTGTATATATCGAGTAGCAACAGAAATTCGAGGACAGACTGGACAGTCGAGGAAAAAGGAAGCTGGTCTCAAGGGGAATCCAGTGTTTTTTCGATCCCTGTCGTGTCAAAGCTTTACGTATCCCCCGTTCAAGTGGAAGAACACTCTCTCCTGACGCCACTTCATCTCTCAGTGGCAATACGCTCGAAAAGTTCGACGTGATCGACGAAGCAGTCGGCCTCGTCACAATCGATCCCATTTACTTAACTGCCACTCGAGGCGGCGTTCCTCGAGGAAACCGTTCGCCATCCTCGCGAGCTCGAACCAAGGAAGACAGGGAAATAGCGTCGTCACTCGAAGACACTCGATCTAAGGAGTTTCGGCTCGCGCTTAGCGTGGAGCAGCGGCGAGGCTTTGAGGCATCGCGATGTTCGTGGGTAAGAGCGTTCAGCCGGGGAAATCGTGAGAGTGCCCTTTTAATTGAGCCACCCTGCTATTAATACGCGATACGTTTTTGATCAGAAATAAAGAGCAGCCGATTGAATTTCGAACGGAATGCTTTTCAGCGACGCGCAGCTGGTACGTACCAGTCATCCATAATGTTTCGCCAGCAATCAATTGTCGATAACACTTCAATTTTCGGCCGTGACTCGACAAAAACCTGCTGGAATATTTCGGAATGCCTGAATTCCTCTATTGTAATTCGTAGCAGGATATTGAGCCTGCATCAATTTCTTTGATTGTATTTTCGAGAATTTATGGTATTCGTACTCCGCAAAATTGATAGAAACGTTAAAAATATGTACTCGACAGATTTCTAAAAGGACAGACGATCGTTCGCTAAGAAGATTAACAAGTAACGTGTGTCCGACCAAGCATTGATCCGTTCTACTTAGCGACAGCGACCCCTGCGCTTTTCACAACGATTTTCAGTCGCTCCAATCTACCTTCCCCAATCGAAGTAACTTCTAAAAGACCTCGCAACATACCAAGTTCTTCGACACCAAGAAAAATCGTGTAAGAACGTCGATCAACCGGTCACGCGGATTTCGAGAGTTAACGGCAACTCAAGGGGGAGATTGAATTGTCGTTCAATATGCGGTGTAATCGTTCTTCCTGCGAGCGGAACTGCAAGACCAAAACGCTTCGCGCTATACTAACGAAGGCGGCGTTGGATTATGAAGACGACATCGTGTTTCCGGGCCACCCGTCATGTAACCTGTCTCTGAGCACGAGTCCCGGTTACGCCGGTGGCTGCAATTAACCCCGCCGCATCCTCGCAACCATTTCACCGGGGACAGAGTGGAAGGGTAGGTAGGGACGTGGCTTAATGTACGATGTTTGATCCAGAATGCGCCTTTAATATGTGACGCAACGGGGTAATACGGGGTTTGCGTTGTTCTGCCATTCTGTTTGACTGTCTCTCGCCAGAGTAAGGGAAAACTGAGCTACTTTCGCGCGTGCACCAAGTACAATTTCCACGATCCACACGTATGTACACGGGGTCATTAAAGTCCTGCTTTGAGGGGGGTGAAATTTTCGAATCGTTTGCACATACAAAGGGCGTACAGTTTCCGGGCTCCCACGGCGACGGACGTGAATTCATCATAGTCAAATGCGCGATAAGGAAATTACGCATTAGTCCCAGAAGGGACGTGAAGTATTTCGAGTCGGTCGTAACCGGTGTTTTAATAATTGGGCTTGTTTTAGAGATTACGGACGCCCAGCCACGGGGGAGCTGTTCGTCTTTCGTAATTCGAGTACGGGCGACAGCGTCGAGGAAAGGGTGGAACGACTGCTAAAACGAATCTCCGCGTCCAAGTAGCAGGTAAAGTAATTTTCAACTTGGTACGCAGCACCATGTGCGCCGGCAGCCGCCATTAATCCACGGGTGGCTCGAATCTCTATTTGAAATCTCGCGTTTCACTCGATGGTCGAGCGGAATCGCCCTCTCTTTCTCCACGGAGCTCCTTCGATTTCCAAAAGTATCGCGTGTACCTGCCGCGCGACGCTATCACAATCGAGAGCCGTTTAACGGAAATTCGCGGAATTGCCCAGAAATAGAATGCGATAAGGCGTTACTGGCGTTACTACGATTTTTCCCGAGGTCCCGCGCGGAAAAACGTTCCACATGGCAACGGGAAGCGAAAAACCCCATTATCCTTTAAAACATCAGCGAACTCAGTGACAAACTATCTGTCGAATAGCCGTGGCTGCGATAAGGAGTTTTCCACTACCCCTCCCCCAGCCTCGTTTCGCTAATCCGAGTTTCGCGCGAATTTTCCGGCGTTAAACTTCCCCAGCAGCCAAAGTCAATGGCGATTGAAACTCCCGGTTAGGATGAAAGCTTCTTATCGGGGATTTGTCTGATTTTAATGCCCGCTAAAGGCAGCCCTCGTAATATTTCAGCTTCTCCGCGGCGCGACGGGGTAGATCGGGTGAAACTTTCCCGCTACGCCATTTCCATTCCTCTCCTTCTTTTTTCGCAGCTTCGAAATTTAATCTCGGAGGATCGTGAAAAATATAGACGACGAGATGTCGCCAGGATTTTCTAACATCGCCGTGTGCCTTAATCCTGCATTCCGCTTTTATTTAAGAAGTTTCAAACGTACCTCAACAGCCTCGAGAGACGAATTTAGCAAAGTGGGAGACGTCGTCGCTGAGAGTAACTTGTCAGCTGGATTTTCGAATGTTCGAAGCTCCCTAAACCGTGGCCGAATGTTCTCCGTTCGCGCTCGCGACACCTTCAAAGAGTAGGGTGAGGTTGTATGCAAAATTCGTTCCACGGTGTGCTCTTTCATGCTTCCGCACGTTCCGTCCGCCGTGTTATAACTGATTACGAACAGAGGAGGAATTTTTCGCGGTCGTTCGGGCGGAAAACTAACCGCTCCGTGCGCCGCGACGTGTGTCAACTTTATCGTATTTCTGGAAATTCTAGGTCACACACCAGCGACGAAGAACCGAGCCGAAGTGTGTTGATTGTCGAGTTCACACGTGGTGTAACCGTGCCCTTTTCCCCGCCTTCCCCTCGGGCGAAGTTAGACGGTGCGCACATACGCCGGCACCCGATCGAAATCACCGCGCTTCGAACGAACGAAATGCAAATACGGGAGAGGAGAGCTCGAGTGTGCTGCATTTGAAAATGCTACGCGTTTGAAAATCAGCCGCACCGTCGACTCCTGCCTCTGTATCTATCTCGCTCCGTGTACACGTGTTTGTACGTGTCGCAACGGGGACACGTTCTCCAGCGATCCGCCATTGAATATTAACGCCGACTATCAACCGGTCGGATACACCTTTTCACTGTTTCGTGATAAATATGTGACAAACTTTTCCCTATTGATTTTTAAATCCATCGGGAGGATGGAAACATGCGACGGAAAAAAGAAATAAATTACTGGCGGATTTCTTCGAGGGTAAACGTCCAGCTTTTTTTTCCAGGCAGCGAAACTTTTTATCCGTTCGTTCGTCGTTATGACACGACATCCTTGAATATCCACGATCGAATGCAAGACAATAAGGAGAAAAGGTGGCACATGTTCGCAGGACACTTTTACTTGATAGGAGTTTATTGTCGTAAAATCGACGGGTTTGTGTCGTGGCAGTCTGTTTTACCACTTCATCCAAGCGATCGTAAAAGTCACGCCACGACGCTCACGTATTCCCGTCCTTATTCTCGTAACAGTAAAGCCTATCAGCTGGTATTTCAGACGAACATCTTCTACCTAGAACGTATAACCATAGAGCTTCGAGACGTTGACGATAAAACTCGATACCGTAATGGCGGAGAAGAGGGCATTAAGGCATAAGCGCGAGCTTTGTTACGTCCCTCTATATTCCAGCGAGTTCTTCTGTTCTTCCATCTGATTGGTTCCGTTTCTTTCCCCATTTTATCCATTATTGAAACACGGGATGGTCGATTCAGTTATCTGTTGAGTGCTTCGATCGTTACCATAAGTCACGCTGGATGTATTTTAGGGGTGGATTTAATGCCATTTCCTCTCGGCCACTGAACTCTGTTTCTTGCACACATCGTAACACGCGTACATCGTAAATAATCGTGGTACACTAAACACAAATAACCGTACGTTACGTGTAATTTATTTAACTGACGCTGTCCAATCAATTTTTCAGCAATCTCGAACGAAATGAAACGAGACACATCCGTCCTTTGGATAATGCAAAATCTCGTCCAGAAAATTAGCAATTGTTGCTAGAACGACGGCGTCGTGAATGGTCAATGAGGTTTCAATCGAAACAATCAGAGGGATCGTAAAGTGGGTCGACTCGGAAACGTCGCTCGTAACTCGAACGAATCGATACCACCCCCATAACGTATTCGACCGCATTATTGCGAGCGGCAGCGCCGCGTAAACAGCGTGTCAATAACCGCGCCGCCGCCGTATCGTTTTTCCTCCCACGATCGTATCACGAGTTATCACGCCGTTCGAAAGAACCAACGCTAATGGTCGGCGGCCCGCGCAAAGCTTGCCCCTCGGTTCGTTAGCCGTGGACGGTCGTTCTGCTGAAAATCTGCTCGTTTATTGCACCCTCTTAGACGCAACGAGCCCGAACGGGCAGCAACGCCCCGGCTAAACTTCTTTCCTTTTTTTATTCACCCGTCGAAACTTCTGCGTTCTCGACCCCCCTTTTGCCACCGCTCCCGATCGTTTTTCGTCGCGTTTACACCCGCTCGTGCTCTGTACGATATTTAATGCTGCAATTGTCATTGTCGCTGGTCCATTTAGCGGAACGTTTCGCTGCAGTTCCTTCGTGCAATCCCCGTAGTTTCATAATAAGATTGACGATACAATTGGATGCTGTTAGCAATGACGTATTAATGGATCCACGGTACGTTTCGAAAGGCGGAATACTGGTCTAATTAGTTTAGCATTTAAAGAAGTTAGTCAACAGACGAAACGGGGAAATTATTGAATCAAGGATATAAATTAATCGAAAGGGTCCCGCGTGAAGTTACTTGACAACTGGCCCGGTTAGTTTGTATTCAATTAACGGTGCAGAAAGTTTGCCGTTGATTAAAGGAACGCCTCGATCCCGCGGTCCGGGAGAAGCTTGTCTTCGAATTTTAAATATCGTTACAACTGCGCACCGGCGAGGAGGAGCTTGATCAGATCCCGAGATTTCACGGTCCGGGATTCTCCAAGGCCCGCTCGTCCGAATTAAAAATTTTTCGTTCCGTTTTCAACGCTCGAGCCCTATATGTCTTTCTATTTAATTTAAAAACTCCGGTTCAAAGCCATGCTGGATACATTAACTGCGAAATATAATATTCTAAATCCAATACGAAACTTCTGGCTGCCGCAAACTTCAGACTAATCCAGGAACACGGCGGTTAGGTAATTCGAAAGAGCAGTAATTAAAATCCTTTCAGGTTCCTTTACCTTTCTCCACGGTTGTCGCTCGTATTCTCGATTTGGATACGAAGTGAAGCGCTCAAATCACCCATTCACGCGTTTAAACATCGCATGTATTCCATCTCCACCATCTCTCTCTCCCTCTCGCTCTCTCTCTCTCTCTACACTCTCGATTCATTTCGCGCAACGCCACAGCCGTTTAATCGATTATAATCCAACCCGGTTCCACACATTCGTAGATACAGTTCACGAACAGATCCAGTGGAAATGAATTTATGCAAACTCTTTCAGCCGTCGTTCCTTTCTTCCTCTGTGTCCATCGTTCGAGATATTCTTCCAGGCACCTTGCAAATGACAGGCCGCGATCGAGCGCGGAAATGGGCAACGTCGTCGACAATTAATTCAAACCGCGCAGTCACGGGCGAAAATTTCATTTCCTCGTTCGGTATGTGTTTCAGCCGCGTTGAGATTAATCGTCTGATGATCTATTATAAGTGTTCCATCCCGTATGATGCAAGTATAACCCCTTTAAAGGTTCGTCCGCTCAGACAATTCCTTGTTGCGAGTCCGGCTACCGAGTTGCCGAGTGATAATTGAGGATCTCGTAGCCTGGACTGCATAAAGACCTTGCGTTCTCAAAGAGCTCGTTAGCTTTTTGAGGAACGACAGCTGAACTGCTTTCTAAACGGGCATCCCACGTTTCACTTGCGAAAATTCTTTTGTACATTCAGGACGAGCTTCTTCAAACGTTTCCCCGTCGAAAAGTTATTCATAGATGACGATTATAGATCCTAAATCAGTTGTCAGATCGTAAAACAGCGTTGGCACGGTATAAGACGACGAGAAACCTAAATCGCACGGTACGCTTCCACCTCCTGATATATCCTCTCACTCGCCATCTTCCAGACTCTCGACTAGACTCGACGAGTTCATTAATGAGTCGTTGAAAATCTCAGTTATTAAAATTAGCGAGAGCTCGTTCGGTCTCTCCGACCCCTTGGCCTCTTTTTTCTTATCGAATCTCTTCTGCTGTGCAACTTCGTTTGAATTACTTCTTTTCAAAGGCTCTTTACCCACGGAGCGAACATTTCCCAGCGCACGAGTGAAAAGGAACTTAAACCAATTTATTTGCGTATAATTGTAACAATAGAGATCAACGAGTGCCAAAGTTTCCACGCGTCGTGCAACATTTATCGTTTTAACGCGGTACAAGTAGCACAGCCAATAATTAGTCAGACCGTGTAAAGGAAAAATAGGTGGATAGGTGTCGCGTGGCGGCAGACCGCGTTATAGTGGCGTCGAATCCGATATCGTTGCGCACCGCAATTAGGTGATACAGCCCATTGAACCCCGATACTGACAAACTTCCAAAACTCCTGCCGCCGTAACAACAGTACGTTCACCAAAGTTGCGCTCGCAGTTACCATTCGGCTGTTCGCGATACCGCCATTAAGCGGCGTATCGAAAGCTTCTTGTCAGCGGCCAAGTTTCAGACGATCAAACGCGACTTCCCCCGTATCCTCTCTATAGATGTTTCCGCGCGTACAGTTCATCGATTCGCGAATAACCTCGCCTCTTTCCTATTACACGCCCACCATCGCGACGTATCGCTTGATACGAAAATTCACGATGACCCGGTTTCGACGGGAAATTCGAACGTCGAACACCGGTCTCGTTCGATCATTGGCCACAGTTTGTTTGCCGGCTCGCACCCCTGCTCCCTTTTCTCTATCCAGAGAGCACGAACGCGGACAGGTTTGAAAAATGTTTATTATTTCACGGCACTGCTGCTGAAATATGGGATCCTGACGGTTCGCGTCCGACATTTTTTATTGCCTCCACAGATTCGGGTATTAAAGCCGTGCCGTGTGTGCACACACGCACCTCAAATGTACATTTCCGTAGGTGTGCGCGTGTCTGATACACGAACCGAGCCAAGTTTCGAGTATAGATATATACGTATCGGTAATTCCGCACGGAATCGTACAGTAGATCGTGACGGTTACAAATCTGGCCGAAAACAGTGGACGCGTCGAAGCGTCGAAATTCTTGCATTAATAATTACTGCTTTGTATCAAATCCTGGTTGAACTCTCGAAAACTATCCGCGAAACTTCCGAGTGCCTTCGAGTCTCGAGGCCCTTATCCCGGAATCTCTCGCGAGCGTAACAACTTTCTTCAAGTAAGTACTCCGGAATGAATGATTTCAGAACCAATTCACTTCGAAGATGTTCAACCCTTTAACTTGCCCGTTGTAGCGCAAAGATCTCGGAGACTCGCATTTCTTGTATCGATACCTCGCGGACTCGAAGAGTCAACCATAGAAATAATTCGAGACAGCCACCATGTATCATCACGTCCGCATCTCGTGCATCGATCATTCCCGATATTCATTGACCACGTTGGTCATCGAGGCACGCGTTTTCTATCACCGGGGATGCATCACGCAGGCGGGAAAGTGTCGTTTGTTCGCGCATCGCGTTGGTCGACGCAGTATCGCCGGAAACGAAGGCCAACAACATTTTATTCCGCCGACGAGTTTTCCGTACGGAACAGCCTCGTTGCGCGCTTTCTCCGCGTCAATAATTCATCGACCACTTTATCAAAACCACTCTCACTCTCCCTCTTCGCTCTTCCTCGCTGGCTCGCGTTCCCTTCCTCTCTGGACCGAAATCGGCCGCGATAACCACCGTTACGCGGCGAACGATCGCTCCTCGGCGCAAGAGCTCGACGATCACCGTGGCGATTGATGAACTTTCAATCGTTACCAGCCATTCCACGAGTATCGATTTAATTCAGTAACCGCCTAGTGGGTAGCGCAAGCCGCTCGAAAACACGCGTGGCCCTCGTCGACCTGCAGATGCACAGGAAAAATACAAACCATTTGCCAAGCCGTTAGCCACGGCTCGAAATCTTCTGGCAACGATTAACGAATCGTGGCTGTCAACGATCGATAAATCTGCTGCGATTTCGATTCCCAACGAGATCACTGCGAGTTATAGGCACAAACTAGCGTTCTCGATTGCTTCTCTACAAATCTGAAATAAAATCATTTCCACGTACATCATAAACATCCCTATTGCTCTTGATTTGATATAGAGGAAATTTGTCACGCACAAGAACAGGAGAATTTATCGTTTCAAATGAACGAGGACGGATTACAAACGGCAACGCGCGACACAAAGCAAACGGACGATCGGAAACGCACCCTCGACGATGGTCGCGGCCGGGTAGAATAGTCGAGCCTTCAGACACACCCCCGGCTTGATCGTGACCCCATAGAGCAGGGGTGAGAACATACCCTCGGCTGATCTGTGCCCGAGTAAATCGCAGATGACGCGTCTGTGTATGAAATGTGCATACACACGGTGGACCGAGCCGACGATCGAGCTCTGTGTAGGCCAGGGAGGTACGAGGCGGGGTACAGCAATAACGGACGGGGCGAATGTCCGCACAATGGACTGCTGGGTGGACGGTTGGGTCTCCTCCGCTATATCTGGCCGGGCAATGGCGCTTCGCGAGGATATATTTCGAATATATATTTGACCCAGTGCTATCGACGCGCGGGTAACTGATAGCCTGGCCCGATTTCGACACCGAGCTTTGTCCCGTGGCCTGAATTAAGCCGACATTAAAATAATAACCGCGACCAAACGGCCGCGTTTCCACGTTGTCACGATTTCTACGACGTGTCCGCTCTCTTTCTCTATCTATATATCTATATATCTATATATATTTCTCTCTCCCTCTCTCTGTCTCTGCACGCCCATCGATAGGAAACTGGTCCGTACGAAGAGATTTATCGGGAGACCACGGCGCAGAGGGCTCCCCGGCCATTATAGACGCCCCCTCGGCACGTGGAAAGGGACCAAGAGGGAAACGGAGAACGGCAACGGGGCGACGCAAACGTTACGGCTCGACGAGCCGACTGGCCAAGTCGTCCGGGACTGGACCGACGTGTATTTATGGTAAAGGTTTCCGACCGGTCCCGTGTTTAGAACGACGTTGCGTTTGATGGTCGTTCGCGTGGCCTCGTTCCATGAAAACCGAGCTTTGTCGAAAACCTTTAACCGATGCTGTTGAACGGTCCAATTCGGTTTAATCTGACGGTGGTTTCTTTCTTTTCTGTAAACCTTAAAGAAGAGGCTAGAACATTGGTTGTACGATGATAGAAACATTGCATGCGCTGTTCTGCTCGAGATTTCGCTTCCTTAGTGAACTAATGGGCGGTTGGGCTATACGTAAAGATCGCAACGATTTGGTGGGGACCGTCGCGAATGAAGCGCGACTGGAATAGCGAATTCGGGTGTCGACGTAAATCTGTACGTCGAATGGCGCGGAGAAATTTTCCTGCCTCGCGACACGGCCCGAAATTGAACCGGCAAACGACCTCTTAGGCTTGGTTTACGTTGCCGGCCCAGTTACCACGACCGTGTACGTTCGAATGTTATTCAAAGCCGGGGAGCGTGACTGGGGCGCAAACGTTACGGTATGTGACTGGGCGCAGTGACTAAATCGTTACAGTGACTCGAGCTTAAATCAAGTCTCAGCCACGGCCCGTGGACCGTGGCTGAATTAAATATTGTTTAATGCGCCGCGAATAAATATCGTCGCGTCCACGTTTCTTCTTTTCCCACCGGAACGAGTGAATTAGTAGTCGAATGTAAATACATCCAATATTCGCTGCTGTTTGTTGGACTACGTTTAATTCAGTGTACAACGAATACAGCTTACAGTAGGATTTACTCCTGATGCGATTAAGCGGCGTCTAATCTAAACAGTCTACGTGTAAACTCGCGTTAACGAGACTGGTATTAATTTCATAACGCCCTGGAATTTTGCCGCTTCAAGTAGAATTAAAGAGATTTTAATGCGTAATTGCAGTGCAAATGAGATACGCGAGATGAATTGCCGGATAACGATAGCGAATAGAAATGATCGCGCCGCTGCCAGTAGTACAAATCAAGGATTACGCGGACACTTGTCATTTCGTAGAATTCTGTTACTCGTATTGGAATTTCAGATAGTCTCTAACGTGCAATCGTATCGTTAATGAGTACGTCAGTTAGCTTATCATATAACAATAGAGCTAAGCTTATTGGAGCCAGTAGTACGAGTCAAGCATTGCGCGAACGCAGGTCCGATTCGTCCCGCTTAATACTTTGCCCTGTTGCTAAATAATGAAACGAGTGCTCGAATAAAAAGCAGCCTCAAAGCGTTCGTTTACGTCTTGGAACCGGGGGTGGAACAGCATGCCGAGTCATCTGAGTGCTAAACCACGAACGCAGCCGAGCACGTAACCCGGTCCCGCCTCTAAATGCTAATCCCGGCCCTCTGACAAAGATTTCCCCCAAAACGGTACGTTTGGCAACCTTACACCGTTCAGCAAGCTACCACGAGCAGCGGGAACAACACTAGAACACTGAAAAGAGCCCCGAAAAATAGAAAACCGGGAAACGGACAGGTAAAAAGTTTAACGTCGACGAAAGCGTCCTGTGAATTTTTCACGCTAGAAGTTACCTTAACGGGAGAGAAACGTTCTAGGAATCGGAGGTATTTTAACAGAAAACGGATAGTCGAGTAAACGTAGAGCGGTGAAAATTTCACCCCTTCAATTAAACAATTTCACCCTCCAAGAATTCTACTACGTCACGCGGGTCTACTTCCGCTCGTATACTTTACGCATATTTCCATGTGCGTACCTTGAGCATTTGCGCGAACCCTTTCCTTCGATCCACGGGAATCCTTGAAACTTACAATATTCATGCGTCAGAGAAACAACGCAACGGAGCTCTATTCATCCCCCTATTGATCTTTCGAGTTCGTATTTTTCTTGCTCCCTCGTGCACGCTGGCACATAGCGTACATATGTAGGTGTACGTGCACCGGGAAAAAGTTGCGTCGCGTCGCACGTACGAACAAACTGCGCGACTGTAACGCGCTTGCTTAATTAAAGTTGAATTTACAAGAAAGTTATTGCCCTTCCCACCCACCCGCTGGCTCCTCTCGCGAACACGGGCACGTGTGCTCTTACGCTCCTATTGTTCACCCTTGGACAATTTATCCTCGTTGCTTTTCACCTACAGCCGTGTTCTTAAGTGTCAGGCGAAAGTTCTAGAGCAATAAGTGTCCCGCATAATCCCAGCTTAACATTTTTAACGGGCATTTTCTGCTACTAACTTGACCGCCACGTAGTTGGCTGCGAACCGTCGAGTTGTTTCATGAAAACCCAACATTCATTATCCCCGAGAAAGGATTACACGCGATCGTTGTATTTGCAAAAGGAAGCTTCGCCAATTAAAAGGAAGAGCTATAATAATTGTATGTAACAACGATTCCACACTTTGGTCCAACCTCTCCCGCCTCCTCTCCCTCTCTCTATCCTTTTCTCTACCTGAACACCACCTTTCCAATAGAGTTGAACTTAAATTCGAGGGGCAGCGTATTTCAATGACTCGACGAATCGCGTCGCGATGACTTTCGGATAATCTCGAGTATCCGGAAACACTCGAGTTCGAACAAGGGTAAGGGAGAGAAGAAGCAGTGCTTTTCTAAAGAGGGAAGAGAGCACTCGTCGCGATATAACGGCCGCTTAAAAATCGATACTTTTGATTCCCACGGAACCACCACCCCGGTACACCGCCTCGCCTCTCATTTACGGCCAGTAATTAATGTCTGCATATTTATGAATGGCCGCGGTTAATGTTTCTGTTCCCGGCTGTTCACCCATGCCACCCCTCGGTCTCCCTGCTGGCCGTCGTTTGTGTCGCGAGCAAATTTGCATATTGTTTACAAGCAAATATGATTTTGATTGTTAGAATCATTAGCGTGATTGGCATTCGATACTGGTTAAAACCCGCGTGACTGACCGATTAGCAACCAAGGTCCGGTTTCGAATTCTACGCGCTCAAGATTTGAAAAGCACTTCGTCTACGTTCAACGAAACACTCTAGGAAATGGAACGAAGAATCAATCAAAGATCCCTTGATTCAATTTCCTCGACCACGCGATATCGTGACCGCGGTTGATGTTCGCGCGTTCCTCGATCGTTGCTTAGATCGCGATCCGTAACGGCGGATCATCTCGAAATTCGTAACGCGAATTAAAAGCAGGAGAAAAAAGAGGGAGAAACGGAAGGAAACGAGAGAAGTGATCGGGCGAGCGGAACGGGTGACGAGAGGGTAGGGAATCGGAGGGCTAATTGCAGCTCCGGCCACCTGGCAGGAAAAAGGATATCCCCTCTCGATCCGTTCCACTCGGCGTCAGCACGAGAACTGCACATTTGTCGGGAAAGGATTTTCCCTTCCCTCCTAACGATCAGAAAGGGAGAAAGGAGGCGGGAGGGGAGAAGTACGCTCATGAATCGTGCTCACTGAAAACTCTCGTCCCTTCTGGATAGCCCAGAGATGGTCGAAGAATTACGGGATTCGCGCGAGCCAGGTCTGTAAGTAGTCGCGAATGATATATTCGAAGTTGAGCACGTGGCCCTACGGCGATATTTCACCGGTGAGTTTTGCGCCAGCCACCCAGAGCCAACGGCCTTTGACGTTATCGAGATTCCGAAAGCACCCGCAGCGTTGTAATTTCGTTCTTCTCCGCGCTGCTCCGGATCTCGAGACAACACTACAACCCTTTAGCGTGACTCTGCTCAGAAAGGTTCTGTGTAGCTTCCTATACGTGCATGGAAATACATCCATGGAGATAAATGTTTTCACAGCTGTTCTGCAAGAAGCTACTTTCGATGATTCGAAAACGATTGGACAGATAAAGAATGCACAATACGATGCATTGGTGAACGTTCGAAGTGTCCCAGTTTCATTAAGTAGTATAGATAGACCATAGGCGCGACTAGTTAGTCTTGTGGCGGCAGTAGTATAGCTCGACTGGCGCCAGACAACTTTCAAGGCACTCTATGGAAAACTATCGCTATACGAAGTACCATCGATCGAACCGTTATGCTTCAACTTTGATTCTATCCCGATTTCTTTCTTTTCAATCTCTAACAACAGTCGTGATGAAAGACATGAAGCAGCGCCAACAAGGCAAGCATCGAGTTTCTTGCTCTGCTCTTCTCTTAAACGCGCCATTTCATTCGCGTCGTAACACGTTGATTACCCAAAGTGACTATATCGATAGAGCAACACCTGAGAGAACAATTTCCATGCACACGGAGGCGCAACAGTATCCAGTGCCGTCGAACTCTCTTAGCACTCGCGGGAGTATCTCCGCGGTAATTCTCCGAACAGCCGACCGTCCTTGTCTTTATCCGACTGCGTAACTACCTCTGCCCTTTGATCCGTTATCCCGTGTTTCGCGAAAGTTCGAAACGCCCCGACGAGGGAGCAGGGACTCGCTCTGGATAATTTAACGGCGGCCAGATGAGATAAGGTATCCTGGCGGTTTTGCGGTGCGCCTTACAACCCGCCCGTGACGCCGGTCGTTCCGATTTCCTCGTGTAAACACGCCCCCTGCCTCCTCCAAGAAAATCCCGCTGTATGGAATATCCGAAACGCATAACGATAACCTCGCGAAATTATCTAATGGACCCTTGCTAATCTTCCAAATCTGCTAATAAGCAGTAAAATAGAAGCTTTCGTCGCTAGACGATTATCCGATCGACAATCCTGATTCGAGGGTACTTGCTGCGCTCGAAAGAGTATCGCAAAGAAAATGATGTAACCGAGGCGGCTTCGCGTTCGAAGGGAACAGCGTTGCTCCAAATAGGGGCGGGAGCAAACTGTGGAACTTGGGACTCTGACAAGCAGGAATTTCCACGGCCACGAGTGCTAAGTTAAGGGTCGCTTGCTCAGACCACGAATTACACTAATTCTACATGCTCCAGTTACGCTGTTTCCTTCACCCAGACCTTCCTTTCCAACGTGTCCTGCGCTTCGTCCTTCGATTCAACCGTACGGTGGTTCCCTTCGTTGGCGTACAGAGTCGGAAAGAAATAAGGGGTGGAAAGGGAAACATAAGCAACGGGCGGATAATAAATGTTTCGCACCGGCAGGGAATACGGAATTAGCGCTCATACATTTTCAAGCTTGGTTGGTAACTTTGTTGGGAGACCTGGGAGCGTCTTATCAAAGTTGATTTGGAAGTCTCCCAACAAACAGAGACCGTTCGCATCTTAACGAGTGCCTCGTAGACCGTGCATCACCGTTGCTGAATGGAAGTGACCGGTTCAAGCGTGACCGGGTGCTGCGCGAAAGAAATACGAATTAAGAATCTTCGTTTTTGCTCTCCAAATGATTCACGTTCAACTCTTTACTGTTGGTGACATCTTTCATAAGGCACCTTTTGCATTATCTTACTAATGATACAATTAATTTCTCGAACTGTTGCTAAAAGTCAGGTATGGACTGGATGTATATAGATCGTCGAGGGTTGAAAGAAAGTGTACGGTAGAAAGGGTGTCAGCGTCTCGAATTATGGGAGCTTTTTGGGATTTCGCGAGACGCAAATGGGTGCTCGCGGAAGAGAAATGAAATCCGAGACACGCCGTTCCCTTAATATAACTGAATAAACAATTGTCGAGAGGTGGTAGAGGTGGCGCGTTCCGTTCCAGAATGCATGGATTCACGAAGCGAAAGCGACGCGTGGAATTTTACATGACGTCCCCGTTCCAGCCAGACTTCTTTCACGCGGGCGACAAAGCAGCGAGACAGTGACAAATCGAAACGAAATTTAACATCGAGGGAAGATACTCGTTCGCCCTTCGATTCAGAGATTCCACCTTGCTACGTCGTCAGCATTGTTATGTAGATCGCAACTTCCGTTCCCCCGGCTTTCCACTTCCCAAAAATGGAAGCGTGGAAGAGGAGGAAAAGGGAAAAGAAAGAATCTTGATTATCGTCCGCGCGGTGATTAATCGTACGATTGGCAGAACGGTTATGCAGCGCGTATAATGGAGGGAAATTCGTTTACGGCTTATGAAAATCGTGTTATCAGATGAAAGGCCTGCGGGACCGAATTAAAAAACGGCGCGAAAGGGCTTTTGTTCGCTGCCGAGTTTATTTCGAGAGCTAACCATAGGCTGGCGTGAATAAAGTTGCGTGTAACCACTCAAATCAACAGCGTGCCCGTACTTGCACGCGTGCATGGCTAGTCGGAACGGCGCCCTGGCAAAATTGCGAATTTACAGTCATCGACCGGACGAAAAGTTTACAAGTTTCGATTGCACTGTCCACTCCGGTCGTGTAATTGCTGTCGACACGAAATGGACAGCTGACGCGATACGTTGAATTAAAGTAGCGCGTATTGCCGATTACGCGTTAAAACGGCGAAAAAAATCGAAATTGCAAACTTTGCGATATGGTAATAGCCTATTATTGAATTGTAAAACATTGCCACCATTTAGGAGTAAATTTTCAACAGATTTTGGACGCAAAAAATACTGAAAATAGGAAGAGGCTACACATTGACATAAAATAAGAAGATCGAAAGAAAAGAAAAAAAAAACTTCGACACCAGAACGCTGAAAGCAGAATCAGAGTAGCAAGAAGGAAACAGCGTAAAAACGATCAAGAAAGGACTTCAGCAATTAGTAGAAAGTTGCAAAAGCAGCAAAAACTACAATTCCAATTAAAAGCAATTAAAAGTACATTTAATATAAGGACACCAAAAACGATAAGTTGGACATTAGAAAAAATGTCCAACTTTACAGAAGATACTCGTTTTATTCTAGGTACACTTGGAAGCTCAATAAACCCGAATTATATTTCCTCTGGTTTCCATAGTTTCGCGAACTGAATGCAAACAGTGGCCTAACAAACTGTGCACTAAGAATTGTCATTCAATGCTCGATCGTTAGCCGCATCCGCAAAGGGACAGAAACTAACGCATACAATTAAGCGTCCAGGTCCAGGTAAGTGAATTACGCCAGTGGTCAGGTAACGAAACGTGTTTCCAGCGGCACGGGCTCGCCTGGATGGCAAACAATCAAACGAAAAGTTATATACTCGTAACGAACTTGTAATAATGTAGCACCCACTGGAATTTCAGAAAGCTTTCACGTGATCAAACAAAATATTTTCCATGATAAAAAAAAGTTCAATTACCGTCCGGCAGTTTGAGACAGACGTGGCACTTTTTAGGAACAATTGGTTCAACTTGTATCAGTTTTCCGTGAAACGTCACATCTGTGAATAAATTTAAACATTGAAAGTGACATCCGCTTATCCTTGGAAAAGAAAGATAAATTTTTTAAAGTACAAAATGGTTTAACAAGTTTATAAAAAGTATTTTTAGACAAAAATAAAACCGTGACAATAGAAATTGATCGCCTATTTTTCAAAGCTCTCGCGTGGAGACGGTTTTCATAACCGGCGTGGTGTTGGAATCGCCAGTTTTATAACAAAAAAGCACAGTGGAAAAGAGCGTGTATCGTAGTACAAGAGGAAAGTGGAACGGAAGAACTAAATGGTGAAAAGGAACGCAAACGAGGAATCTACGAACGGCCCCTCCTTTCCCTAGACTTAAATAAAACTATAGACTTAACACTAGAATTACCAAGCTGGTCGAAATGAATTATATCTATAAAAATGACAAAAAACATATTGTAATGTAACATTTTTATTTTAACTAGATTAATATATTCGCCACCTACATAATTTTTACGGGACCTGAGTCAAACGATACAATTTTCAGTAAAATATTCAATGATTGATAGAAAATTATCTTATAACAGTATAAATGTAGGCTCAATGTGTAAAAAATTTATAAAAAATGATGCATACTACTGCAGTAACTTGCAAAGAGCATAAATTTGCAATAAAAATATGAAAATTAATAAACTACGGATTGCTATATTCTAAAAATTGATTTTATCAATTCACAACCTTCAAGAGAGTAGGGAGGTGACGATAGTGGGGGTGGGTATATATAAGCAGTGCGAGCCTAATTGAGACCTTTTGGCTATTCGGACGCCGTGATAAGCAGATCAGGATGAGGACAAGTGTGGTCGCTGGTGATGGCTAGATGTGGATGAGCCAAGGGTAGTGGACACTGATGGACACTAGTGGCCACTGATGGACACTGCTGAACACTGGTGGACACTGATGGACACTAGTGACCACTGATGGACACTGCTGAACACTGGTGGACACTGATGGACACTGATGCATATTGGTGGACAATGTGTGGCGACTGATGGACACTGATGGACACTGATGCATACTGGTGGACAATGTGTGGCCACTGATGGACACTGGTGGATACTGATGGACACTGATGCGTACTGATGGTTAATGTGTACACACTGATGGGCACTGATGGACACTGATGAACACTGGTTGACACTGGTAGACACTGGTAGACACTGGTAGACACTGGTAGACACTGGTGGATACTGATGGACACTGATGCGTACTGATGGTCAATGTGTGGACACTGATGGGCACTGATGGACACTGATGAACACTGGTAGACACTGGTAGACACTGGTAGACACTGGTGGACACTGGTGGACACTGGTGGATACTGGTGGACACTGATGGACACTGATGGACATTCATGGACACTGGTGAACACTAATGGATACTGGTGGACACTGGTGGATGCTTATGGACAATGGTGTACGACGGTGGAGGAGCCAAGGGTAGCAGATACTGGTGCATAATTATGGACACTGGTGGATGATTGTGAACGATGACGACAACCACTTCTGCCTGCCGATTGGTAAGTGAACAAATTAAACATTTAACTATTCGGTGGTAGGGATAGCGATAGTTTCGAGATGTACATGACGTGGGGGGCTATACTCTGGTACTGTCCGTTTATGCTAACCCATGTATCCTCTAGTTATGTCATATGGATAAAATTTAAGCACAGTTTTATAATTTAAATCAATTTTCCATTATTGGGTCCCTGCGTAGTTACCTCCACGGGGTGGGCCTGGGCACTTGGTATCGTTTGCGAGAGACCGGTCTCTCGCAAACGATATCATGCTAAGGACTACGCACGTAGATATAAGTATAATTGTAGATTTAACGCTAGAACCACTAAATCGAACAAATTCACTTTTATTCTGTAGATTTGACCATTATTATGTGTATTCATTATTAAGAATTTTCTCCAATTCATACTTCTTTTGCGGGTGGTTCTAGCCTTGAGTCATTCGCAATACATTTGAGATTTTCCAAGTCCTTTTCAGGACTTTGAAACTTTCAATTGCATTGCAAATTGTATTACTAATTAAATTATAGAATAAGATAAGTTAAGTTTAGGTTTTCGCCGATGGATCGCCGTTGGATCGCCGCTGGAACGCCGTTGGATCGCCGATGGAACGCCGAGGGATTTTAATTATTGATTTTTTTACTTGTTTTATTTGTTTTACATGTATGTAATTCCCCGAATCCTTTCTTCTCCCTTCTAATACAATTGTAAAGGAATACATTTTCTTATCCGAAGTGAGAGAGCCATTTCTATAATCCGTTACCGCCCGTTTATCAAAGGAGAACATATTGTTCTCTCATAAATCGGTTCGCGTTTAGTCTGTACCGATGAAAATGCGTTATATACTCCCTTGAGCATTCTTATTTTCTGCTACGTAAAATCGCTTCACTTAGTTTTCTTTTTTCTTTTTTCTTTATTCGTTCGAGATTTCGTCTTCCATGGCCACGCAGCGAAACAGTCGTTACTCAATCAAACTGATGTGGTTTTCGGTGCCCATTGAGATTTCGCAGCCCTTGTCGATTGGTACGCCCGTTGGGTACTCGACTTGGGTATAGGCTTAGCACATTGGACGCGCTCATCGCGGTTCGTTCCGAGTAGCTCCTACCCCGTGTCGCTGGGGTCCTAGACCTGCTGTAAGACGACTTGGGGCGGTCTGCGAAGTTCGTTCTCGTCGGTGGGCAATGCGTCCTACTGCTAAGCCTCGCTGAATTCTTGATGGTACCCGCATTCACCATTGGGGAGAGCGTGGTATCAACAGTTTCGATGTAAGACGTGGCATGATACTTGCTCGCGATTCGCGTCGGGTATGGTTCATCTGTGACTAATGAACCATCGCGTTAGAATGCTCTCGCGAGAATTAACGCAGGTTTATTTGGTACTTGTTCGTTTCGGTCGCGTCGCGAATTTTATTGAAATTTTTACTTCAACTTAGCTTCTTTTTTCTAACTTTAGTTTAGCTTTCCATTTAGTAGTTGTGTCTATTTTATTTGACAGTAAAATAATAGAATATCGTACAGTACTATCTTCTTGGAGACACTTGAATTTTTCTAGAGTGTCGCTTTAAATAGTTCACTTTTGATAAGATAATGGCATTCCTGTTCATCCCTTTCGTAATAGTCCATAATGCAATTTCTAGAATTTATGTTTGATTTTAGAGAATGTATTATGGATTTCGGTTTTAAAGTTACAAGTAGAGTCAGTCCTTGGTACCTTCTGTACCAAGAACACCTGAATGTAATGGAGGGTGGATGGGACTAGGGAAATAGGGATGGGTCCCTGCGTAGTCACCTCCAAGTGGTGGACCTGGGTACTTGGTAACGTTTTCGAGAGATTGCGCTCTCGAAAACGATATCATGCTAAGGACTACGCAAGTAGACTTAAGTACAGATGTAAATTCGATACTAGAACTACCAAAGAGTTTAAACTGATTGTCTTATACATTAATTTTTAGAATTTTCTATAATATTGCATTAACTTCAATTTATTGCTCACTTTTTATTCTCTATCTCTTGCTTTTCCTTTCGAGTATTTTTACTTTTTCGAACAACTATCGTTCTATTTTGTTCGCATAGAATCAAAATAGTTTTATTGCGGGTAGTTCTAATGTCGAGTTAATTTTAAACTTTGTATTGAATTGTAAATTGTATAACTAATTAAATTAGAGTTTAAGTTAAGTTAAATTTAGGTTTTCGCCGTTGGATCGCCGTTGGAGCGCCGATGGACCGCCGTTGGATCGCCGCTGGAGCGCCGAGGGATGTTAATTATTAATATTTTTCTATATTTTTCTATATTTTTATGTATAATATTGTATATGTTTGTAATTTCCTAATATCCTTTCCTTAATATCCCTATCGTAAAGTCCATACTGCAATCTCTAAAATCTATGTAAAGAGAATGTATTATGGAATCCGGTTCATTGAGATTTACAAGTAGAGTCAGTCCTTGGTACCTTCTGTACCAAGAACACACAGATGTAATGGAGGGTGGATGGGACTAGGGATTATTCTAGGGATGGGTCCCTGCGTAGTCACCTCCACGGGGTGGACCTGGGCCCTTGGTAACGTTTTCGAGAGATTGCGCTCTCGAAAACGGTATCAAGCTAAGGACTACGCAAGTAGACTTAAGTACAGATGTAAATTCAATACTAGAACTACCAAAGCATTTAAACTGATTCTCATTTCCAATTTATAAATTCTTACTAACTTCTTCTAAAGATCTCGTACATTCATATTTAGAATTTTCTATAGTTCTGCATCAATTAAAATTTTCCTTTAACTTTTTATTTTCTATTCCTTGCTTTCTCTTTCGTATAACTATCATTCCATTTCGTTTGCACGAAATTAAAATATTTTACTGCGGGCAGTTCTAATGTTGAGTTAATCGCGATTTTTGTACTGGATTGTAAATTGTATAGTTAGTTAAGTTAGAGTTTAAGTTAAGTTAAGTTAAGTTAAGTTTGTAATCTCCTTTGTAATATAATTGTAAAGGAATACATTGCCTTATCCGAAGTGAGAAAATAGCCACCTCTCCCATCCGTTACCGCTCGTCTATCAAAGTAGAACGAAATGTTCTCGCTTAAGTCGGTTCGCGATTAGTCATTACTGATGGAAATGCATTACAAACTCTCTTGAGCTTTCTACATTTCTCCTACGTGAAATCGCTTCACGTAGTTTTTCTTTATTCGTTCGAAATTCCGTCTTCCATCGCCACGCAGTGAAACAGACGAGACTCAATCAAACTGATGTGGTTTTCGGAGCCCATTGAGATCTCGCAGCCCGATCTCGCAGCGCATCTCGACGCGCTCTTCGCGAGTTCGTTCCGAGTAGCTCCTACCCCGTGTCGCTGGGGTCCTAGACCTGCTGTAAGACGACTTGGGGCGGTCTACGAAGTTCGTTCTTTCGTTGAGCAATGCGTCCTAATGCTAAGCCTCGCTGAATTCTTGATGGTACCCGCATTCACCATTGGGGAGAGCGTGGTTTCGATTGTTTCATCGTAAGACGTGGCATAACTTGCTCGCGATTCGCGTCGGGTATGGTTCGCCTAGTGACTAGTGCTGAACCATCGGGGTAGAATACTCTAGCGAGATTGTAATGCAGGTTCATTGGTACTTGTTCGTTTCGGTCGCGTCGCGAATTTTATATATATTTGCTTCAACTTAGTTTCTTTTCTTAATCTTAGCTTAACTTAACTTTGTTTTCATTCTCATCAGGATTCTTATAGTAGAATATAGAATATCGTATCGTATTCCCTTTTGCAAAACACTTGAATTTTTCTAAAGTGTTAATAGAATCACTTCAAAAATTTCACTTCTGGTAAGATGATGGCATTTCTAGTTATCACGCTCCCAAAGTCCATACTGCAATTTCTGAAAATCATTTTTAGATTTTAGAAAATGTATTATGGATTCCGCGTTTATATTATTAAAGTAGAGTCAGTCCTCGGTACCTTCTGTACCGAGAACACCTAGATGTAATGGAGGGTGGATGGGATTAGGGTTCTAGGGATGGGTCCCTGCGTAGTCACCTCCACGTGGTGGACCTGGGCCCTTGGTACCGTTTTCGAAAAACCGGTCTCTCGAAAACGGTATCAAGCTAAGGACTACGCACGTAGACTTAAGTTATTTAGAATTCAGTTGAAGTTTTCCAAGTCCTTTTCAGGACTTTGAAACCTCTAACTGAATTATGAATTGTACAATTAGTTAAGTTATAGTATAAGTTAAGTTAAACTAAAGTTCTCGCTGCTGGATCGCCGCTGAATCGTGTTCTTTTTAGTTACAAATACTTTTATGTATTGTACAGCTATGTAATTCACCTATTCTATATATCTATTTGCGGTGTCACGCAGCGCAAAAATGACCGGCTACGAACGGAATTTGGCATTAATTCGCAATGGGACGTGTATTCGATGGCGGGATTGCTATCGCCGGCTGGCGTGAATCCCGCATATAATTTCCGCGCGGTGAATCAGGGGGGAAAGGGAAGAACGATGGTACGCGGACCGCGGAATAAGTAGTATGGGTGAAATATGGTCCCGACGGAAGCGTTTTTACTGGGGGTCCGCGCTTTATGCGCACCGGAGACTGCCAAAATTCCCCCGTTTCTCCGCATGACTGCGCATCGGTCCAAGAAGCGGGCTTCGAGCTCGTATGGGTGTCGAACGAATGCTTTCGACCGATAACACGCAGAGAAAAAGGGTTGCTTTGGATGTTTGGCGAACAGCGCAGGGCCATGAAGACGTCTGTTTGATGGATTCTATTACTTTACGACAGGGTGGGTTTGCGATCAGCTACATTGCAAACCTTCCAACGAAGACCCTGTGGCAGGAAGTTAACTTTAATTTCGAGGAAGTTTCGTACATGGAACTTTCGAAGCTTTCTGTGGAATCCTGCATTGCCAGATTCTGATTTATCTAGAATCGATGGCTATGGTATAACCCAGAGTCCATGAACATTTATAACATCGTTTTCAGTTCAAAGTAAAATCCATACCGATCGACGTGTTTCCTACTCGTACACTTCGCAACGGCGACTTAATCATTATCAAAGCTCACTCAACGCTCGACCGGGAAACTTCTAATCTGAATGTAACGAGACTTGAAACTGGCTCCAACGTGGCTACAATCTGCCGCCACGTACGTGTTCCAAGAACACAGGCGATCCGTTTAATCGATGTTTAACGATTTCGGACGCGAGCGAACTCTTGGTGTAGTTTGATGCGGGTTCTGAACTTCCGTACGAGGCATTTTTGCGGCTAGTTAAGATTTCGTATGCGCGCGGACGATCCGTTTCCGGAAATGCTCGAGAATATTGAGAATTCAGCGTGGGTGCACAGGCCACGCGATTGAATACGATTTCGGCGTCGCGAGGGATGATTTATGACACCCCCTGAAAACGTTCTTTCTGTCTGTGTGTCCACTCTATATACGAACATAGGTATATCAGATCTAGAGCGACTGTGGTACAACGTAGCCGATTTATTTTCTGCGGTGGAATATCCGGATAAACGGTCGAGAAAATTAGGTTCGGATCGCAAAGGGGTGGCGAAGATAAGAAACCGCGATTTTCGTCCGAACGAATAGCACCGTCCACGCAAACAATCGATAAGTAATCAATGTCCATCGCTACCTAGGCTCTTGTTACTCTTTCCTTCCGGCTCCGTAGTCTGCGATTTGAAGACCGGAAATAGCCCTGGCGTCGATAACTGTGCCTGGTTTTGCGCGAAGGTAACAGCAAATGCATTTAACATACTCGCAAGAAACTTTATTTTACCAATGGTCGTTAATCAAGCACCTACACGTTTCATCACTCCCGAGAATGAAAGAAGTTTCTTTTTCTTGAATAAAACCGAGGTTGCCAACGTTTACGTGTTTCCTCGCTTTTAGATTCGTTACCCGAACAGTGTGCAACACCTCCACCAGCTTCAACGGTGAACCGGAAAAAGGACGGCGCTTGAGATTTGCAATTGAAATGTGCTAATCGAGTTACGAGACGGAGGTCATTCGTTCGAAAGGTTTCTTGCTTAATTAAGTCGTAATTTCGCATCTTTGGAATCGAAGCGCGAAACGACAGCAAAAAAGAGAGTAGAAGGACCGAAGCTGTCGACTCTCGTGAAACTTCTTCCGTCTCGTTTGCCTCTCTCCGTGCTTAACATTGGCGACGCTCGAAAGATGAGAGAAGAAAACGAGGAAAAAGTCGAATCTGCTTCTACTGAAAAGGGTAGTTAAATATAGTCTAGAGAGAGAAAAACAGATTATAGAAAATTCCTCTAGCCAGGCCGAAGGAATAATTTTCAGAATCCTTTAAAAGTGTCGACGGATGTTAACAAAGTGTGCAACGCCAGCAAACGGATTGCGGTGGACCCGGGCACGGACGACTGAAGCTTTTCGCGGGCTCCTACGCTTTTAGTGGAGTTCTCATACGCGGTGTAGATAGGAACAGTTGAATTTGCACTTTACCCTAGCAGACACGAGGCATTTACTGTTTTAACAGCGAGAGAAGTGGCGCCAGTACGGAAGCCAGAATTCGAATTAAGGACCACCGCGATGAGTCCATTCCGCGATAGATTACGACTACCCGCGAAAAAGGTGTTGTTGAAATTATTAACAGCGGAAATGCAAGAGCGCGCTGAAACAATGTTCCCGGAAGAAATTTCGTGAAATTTGAAACGAAATTCCGGAAGAAGCGAGAGAAATCGTGAACATGTATCGAGCTTCGCGAGTAGCCGCGCCGGAAGTTCGCGAGACGCTCAGGTTTCCGGGGGGTATCGTAAGTTACATGGAAAATCGAATACGCGCCCTGTATCGCGTCATCGTGCGCCGAGCGTTTCCCTGCCGTTTGGAAAAACAGACGGCGAGGGACTTTGTCAAGCGAATTGGAACGCCTCGACTTCTGCCGAAGGAACTTCCGGTAAATCGAACATTCCGCGAAACTACGACGACGCTCGCGACTTCCTGGGGAATTTAAAAGTTTACTAGAACTCCGAAGACCTTAACAACCCCGTCAGAACCGATTACCTAACATACACACCGATGAAAGCGCGTTTCCATCGCGTTAAATCAATTCTGAAGAACCGACATCTTGTTCTTAATCATATTACTAATCAAACTAGAAACACTAAGAGCGGAGGAACGGAAACGGTTTTCGAGCAAGCAAACCGAGGAAAAACTAACAGAACGGAATAAATATCGGCATCGATCCGATCCTAACGAGGTCACGAACGGGGCGTATCTCTTATCCAGATCAAGACGTCGCTAGAAATCCTGAACCGTTCAGGATTCCAATAGCTCCTTAACAGGCGAAGTGTACCGTGGGTAAAAGCGGACAGAGAAGTCGAAAGGGGACGGTGAACATTTTAATTTCGCGGGAATCATATTCACGAGTTGGATCGGAACGAGTTCTGGCAAAGGTAGTTGGTCGTTCGGTCGAAGGGGGTGGCGAACGGACGCCAGACCACTGTTAGACGGCCACGGCAATTCCATTTGTCCCATTTCGAAACGAAATAGCTTATAATGTCGAAATAAAACGTCCCTGGGACCACCCGAATCACAAGTGCTTCATGGGCGACGAAAGTCACGGTGGTAGGAAATTATGGGATATGGAAATCCCCTGGCACGGTGATTCGATTCAGGATCGCGTACTCTTCGCCACTGGTACTTAACGACACGACTGTTTCCTCTTCTCGACGGGTGTAGCGATGCTTGAAAACATTATCGACTGCAAAATCTCGATGTTTTATTTATGGAATTATTCGCATACTAGCTCTGTCGGTGGCACGTTAACTGATCTCCCTTTTAACCAGATATCAAATGAAAAAGTTATCCTTTGTAGCATCGATAAAAAGGTATTTCATTCCACGAGAACAAGTTGAATTCCTTCGATGCCTTTACCTGGTTTCCCGCGAGCCAAGTTTCCGCCTAGTTTCCGCGCAATCCGTGAATCAATGGACAATCTTGCCAGCGCGGATCCACCGTCTGCGAGACAATCGAGAAAGGGGGATCGATGCATAGGTAGACTCGGGGACAGGCCAGACGTCACGTTCCACGAGAAAAGAACCCTGTTCTCCGCGACTTTCTCGCAGGCCTCTCTGTTCCGTCTGTCGTCAACCCCTCTGCTCCCTGGGGACAATACGATGTACTCGATTGTTTCACGGAAGACTGTGAAACATGAGACACTGGCTCCTCTAGAGAGGGAACCCCGAGGAAGAGGCATCCCGTGGACGAATCGCTACTAGGGGATGAAAGAATTCTCGCCCTTCATTTCTGTTTCGGCTTCCTGTTCCTGCTCTCAGCGGAACAATCCGACTGGGCGACGACGATTGAGCTTGTTGTAGTTTTTGCGTATTCTAAACGCGATTGCCTCGTTTCCAGTGAGTTGTGACACGCGTTGTTGAACGTAGTCAATGTACGTCGAGATTTTGAAAGGCTGGAAGCTAAAGTTCGGAGCGTGCTTGGATTTCATTTATCCAGCGTAATATTTCAAGGTTTATGTGGCTAGTAAATCGCTTGGACGTTATTAGCCAATAGCTTGTCTTTAGAAGTTGTTAATAGATCGATTTCTGAGTAAAAATGGAACCATCGAATCGCTTAAGATTGGAGTTCGACGCTTTAAAAATTGTTACAGAGCTTAACTAGTTTCAATTGAAGTTGTAAATTGCATTTTTGCCAAGAGAGATTTTTATTTTACTTGACAGATTTAATGAAAAGTCTGCTGTTGATGATCGACATGTTACTAAAAGTACTTTTAAAAGTTCACTTTTTCGCTGAAAATTTCACAGTGTATCTACGAAATTCCCCTACAGTTTTTTAACCTTTGAAAGGCGCAAGCCTTAATTGATTGATCAACGATTAGTGATTAATAGGTGAGTGGTCAATTCTACACTTGAAAAATCTCTGTAATATCCTCCGATACAATTTTTTCGGCCCCGTTGAACCAGTTTCTGCCGGTTTCCGGTTTGTTTTCCTTTCCCGTCACAGTGGAAAAAATATGTTTTCCCATCGATGCTAAACGATTTCCTATCGATGGCGATATGCAAATAGCGGAATTTTTATACGTGTACGCTGGTCATTTTTCATTCGCACAGACAAAAGCTCTCTGTCTGTCTGTCTCTCTTTATATCCTCTCTCTCTCTCTCTCTCTCTCTCTCTCACTCTCACTCCGTTTTTCACTCTGGATGTTCCCTCGTACTTTTCCGTCGACTAAAACGACGAAACTTCCGGTACCTGTCCAGCGCGGAGATTTAAATATCGCCAGGACGATCGAATTGTTTCTCGATCGAGGAATTTCGAGAGTGCGTAGTCGAGCCTGGGGCGCATTGTTCGCTAATGCAAATTCAATCTAAACGGCCGTGGGAATTATTATTTCAGCCGTGCCGCACCGGCACAGCTTTATTCCCGTGAAAAAGAATCACCTACGAGTTCTCACAAAATCGAGTTCAAATTCTATACTTTCACAAATCCATCTTCTACGCTAATTTACCACACTCGAAATCATGGGATCATTGTCACTCGCTGACACTCAGTTCTTCGAAATTTTCTTAGCAAACTCCAAGATTTCTTTCGTCAAGCTCTACCTACAGTCCAAGTCCTGGACGATGGTAATCACTTTTAATCCTTCCGTCCAGGCGAAACAACCTCGTAACGAGAAGAACCACCCTCACAGTGGAGGGAAAGGGAATTATTCTCGCTCCGTAGAAAAACAATTAAAGATTCGCCGTTTCGAGGGAGGCCCAGCTCGTTGGTCGCTGGACCAGACTCGAGAAAAACGAGAGGATTGCTGGCAATGGCGCGGCGAGGTGGCAAAGGCTGGTCGGAGCCTCTTCCAATTAACGTCACGTTTCCGCTGGGATCGTTATCCTTATCGGCTGGCTCTCTTCCGTGGCCGCGGGAACGATCTAGAAAAAGTCTCACGATCCTGCGCTCCAGCGGCGAGAAACTTGGACCGCGGGCCTGGCTACTTCTTATTCCACTTCCGCTTTGTTTTTAAGGCAGCCCGGGGAATCGTAAACGGCGCTGCCGCCCGGCTGCTTCCGGATGCGGCTGGCCGCCTCTTTCTTCCGGACAAATCCGAGCCGCGCGATCCCGGAGACAATGGGGGATAGGAAAGTTGCACTGGATGATACCAGCCATCGTCGATCGCGTGAGTGGGCGATAAAAAGTGCAATAAAAGCCAGGCGGCAAGTTGCTTCCTGGTGTGCGTGTAGTTTGCATCCGGTGGGAGCTAGAATTACCACGGTGCGTAGATGGGTTTGCTTTAAAACGAGCCGGTTGATACATTTTTTATACGATGATAAAAAATCTGAATTTTAGAGCCAGACTGATTCGATGTCCTCCATTGTCGTTTTATGACAGACCGGATTCGTATTTTTATTAACTCAATTGATGAAATAACTCGTACGTATACTTTCATTTCGAAATTTTTACCGTACCCTTTTACCCGGGAAAGGAAGATAAATTTGAGAGTTAGAGAGAGTTATTTCTGGAAATTAGAAATGTTGTTTTCTAGCATCTTAAACCAGCTTCATTTGTCAACATTACTTCGCTGGATTCGGCTGAGGTGAGCCGAAATCGACGGGCGTAAGTAGCAGCGATTGCCTGTCGAGCAGCTACTTCCGGCGGGCAATGTCTAATTTTTCAAGCTTCCCGTGCACGCAGCAATTTCCGGGCCAGCTCAATACGAGCAATTTGTCAACGGTTTATCTGCTCGACTTCGAACGTGGAATTTAGTTTTTCCGCGAGAACTAAAAAAGAAGATTTACCCTCGGTTGATTGCGTCGTTCATGTCATTTGAAAATTGAACGATGTTTTTACTTCGCAGGATATAAAAATATGTGTACATGATTCGTCGATCTGATGATGGTTGACATATCCTGATAATCCAAAACGATTGTTTTTCCATATCAAATAAATGTTCGATCGATTTATAATAACATATGAAAAAAATTGACAAATGTTTGTTCTCGCTTACCGAAATAGAAATGAAATCAATTGTTCAATTAAAAATTCAATCCACCATTTTTATTGAACATTCGTTACTACTTGTTTAAAACTCTTTTTTCAATTAGCGACGTCACGTTCCTGCTTGAGCCAGAGATATGATTCTTTATAACAGGAACATAGAGCGTTGATAAGGGAAGTAGAAGAGAATTGATATAGGGAGACGGAAGTTCCTGCTACCAACTTCGGTTATACACTTCCGTTACTTTTATCTCTTCGTTAGTAGCGTATTATATATTCAAAAGGCAGAGAGCGGAAATGACGTCACTAATTTGAATCATCACATCCCAATACTCTGTTCCAGTATTGATAGGAACATAGAATAATGTTAGAAATATTATAAAAAAAAAACAATAAAATCAGGAAATATATTACTAACTTCAGAGTTCTAAGATCCTGATACCTTCGCTTTAGCCTTATTAAAATTCTACAAGGGCAGTAAAAGCTTTTCTAAGCTACAGCAGCTGAATAGAAGGCAACCAGAGCAGGATGGAAGCAAAAGCACTGATTCATTTCCCTGTGCTCTTTCACCAGCGAAGCTTTCACAGATCAGGAGAGTAGAATCCAACGAAAGCTCTTGAACGAGTTCTACATCCTGCCTTTCTGTATCTGCATCTTATCATGATAATTCAATTAATTCTTGACCATTCCAAAAATTTCGGAGAAATAAAAAGCTTGTTAACTTTTTAAGATCTAAGATCTTTTCTGGCCAGCAGAGAGCCAACGTCCATTCGTTCATCCCTCCATTTCTGTCCTCCTTGCGCGTCTCATTTTTTTTTTTCAGAGCGAAGTACTAGCCGGAAGTTATAAATCAGCCGGCGGCAGCGCTGACCCAGAAAACGGGACGATTCCAAGCGATGCTCGAGGTCGCCGGGTAATTTCGTTTTATCTGCCTGGCCAATATCTGGGTGAAATTGTTCCTCTTTCCTCGGAGCCCTCTGACAAGTCGAGCGAGGACACGAGGTTCCGTGTAGCTCCGTCCAGATCTGCCGCGTGAGCAGGATCTCGCCTCCGGGCCACGTAACCGGAAGACGAATTCTGTTTCGTCGTTGGAAGACGAAGTACACGTGCGCTGGCTGCAGCTTACGCCAGGCTTCGATCGTTAATTCATCGTGATATATCACGTTGCCCGCGTGATCGGTGGTTCCGTAGTCGTTAACCGAAACTTCCGCCAGTTCCCGGTTGATCCGATTTTCGGACACTTCCGTGATTGAAAACCCAGCGTCGAATCTTTTCGCGTGACGTATTTGCTGGACGGATTTGTTCGACTTGTCGGATGCTTGTAACTTCGTCCAATGTATAACGTTCGTACGGGGGAGCTGTAACTCCGACCGAAAGTTCTGGCTCCTTGGCTTGAGACTTGGTTTTGATGGCACCCATCGGTTCCCGGGTTTATTTGCAACTGACATAGCTCGGGGAGGAACTTTGTTCCACTTGTGGAGCAGTGATGCTGAAACTGGAATACTGATATTATCTACCGTGGATTCGGTAAACGAAGTCGAACGATTTTACAAAAGGCAACGGACCCCGTAAAATAGGTACAAAGCGATCGCGAATAATCCTATCCATGTATGACCGATTCCGCTTGAATCTTCGATTCTTCCTCTTTAAAAGATGCGAAGCTAACCCGACAAGACAAGGCCATTTCCATTGCGATGTCTCCGTGGAACTTCCGGTCAGAAGTTTGTGACACCGCGTGACTCCGTGTTGCGGAAACTTGGCCTCACCTTGGGCAAAATTTCGAACGCGTCAGAGTACCGTGAACTGTGGGTACAGAGGGACAGAAGCAAGGGTCGCGCGTAAACGGGGTTGTCGGAAAGGGACAACTATGTCTGGCCGTCGAGGCAATCACGGTCCGATAAATAGCATCCTTTTGATAGCCCTGCACCCTTTGAGCTTGCTTCCATCGCTTTGTCAAGCCGTTATCAAATGAACTTGAGGATCCGCGTAACAATTAGGCAGCACAGAGGGACAGGGGTCCTAACTGGTAGTCTCAAAGTGGTCGTTATCTATATTAACAGCATGTTGTCGACAGAAGCAAAGCTACGAAGGCCTAATCGCTCGATTGACAGTCGAGCTTTTAACGGAATTGGTAAAACGTAAATTCGGGGCTAATAATTCCGTTATACAAATGCCCCTGGAACCGTGAAATCGAGTGGGACGCTTCGGAGAACTCGTGTGTGATGCTAATTGAAATAATTAAGTGTCTTAAATCCATGAAATAGAGCCTGGACGGAGATCCAAGGCTCTAGCACTTTGCAGGATTTATGGATGCAGCGGTTTGTATATACGGAATGTTTGACCCACCTAACCGGTTAATTGGGATTCCAATTACCCAAAACTGTGTATACGATCGAAAATACCGTCCGTAGAGCGAGAAAATGGATTCTAAATAAAGATCAGTTATACTACGCGTATCGTTCTGCAAATTTATCGCACTTTTTGCGCCGACTCGATGGCCAGTTATTGAAACACTGCCTAAAATACGAGTAAATTGAACGGACACGCATATGTACACACATAAAGGCTCTGAAATAAAATGAAACAATCGTGAAACTGCCGTTTCTATCAGACGGACTGCATTTTTCATAACTTTTTTTATCCTTTATTGGTATGATATTTCTATAAGTTAGCCTCGAAATAAGTGCATAGAAACGTTCAACGTACAGGCTGCACCATACTGAAAAGCTCCTTTCGATGACGGGTCGAAAGATCGTTCGAAATGATCGCGATGATCGTCGTAAATGCGCATAGACTCTCGTCGCGGGTGCGTATCGCCAAACTTCCGCTCGTAAAAATGAATCTCGCCGGTTCAACGAGGTCAAAGAGCAGGCGTACCCGAAAAAAGAATAAAACAATAACTCGCGTTACGTATAAATAAAGCCTGGCTGATAACGTCCGGCCAGATCGGCTGGAAACTTCGATCGAACTTGCATAAAGGAAGTTCTCGCGCGAAAGTTTCCGGCCGGCTCTCCCTTGACGTACGCCCGCGCGCGCGTGGTTTCTCCCTATTATTGATGAAACCAAGTTTCAGAGGCTGATGCTCGAGATATTTTCCAGCTGGTCTCGTGCCATGCCGCTCGATCGGTTCGCATTTGACTTTCAAGCCTCCACGGAGTTAAGGAGAAACTACGCGAGAGAACATCTGCCGGTGGTGATCCCTCCAAGGGGCTGAAATTGTTATATTTCACCTTTTCGAACGAACGGAGGGAAAGTCGGTCGATTCCTCGGCCCTCGACTGGTAGGACGAAATTGGAATGACCTACATTGCGCTCTCGAAACGTCGCGTTTGATTGATTGCATCGGAAATCTGCTTGGAACTATTGCGTACAGCTTCGTACTGTTGTCCCGTTTTTGGTGACGATGTTGGTCGTGGTTCCGACTCAGAAAAAGCATGTACGCTCTCCATGGTAATTTGCAGTCGTGCCAGTTGGGGATCCGCGGATGAAAGTTCGTTTAAGCTAATTATTTTAATCAAATGTGTTTCACAATCGAGCAACATGATTTACAGCGAAAAGTCTCCAAAACCCATTCACACACACGGAATTGAACACGTTGAGATTTATACCAGTCGAATAAATTTGAAAAGTGACTGATACGCTTGAAAATCTGTTCGTCAAAATGACAATCAAATTTCGAGATTTCCTTTCGCATGTGAGCAAAGAAAATTAAGTGAAAGGATCCAGTAGAACGCAATCTACCATCGCACATTTTCACTTTACGTCGCAAGATCGTAGCAAACTGACAATGAGCAGAAGAATACCGTCGGAGCAGATAGGACTCGTGCAATCTTCTTTTATTATGGCGACGTATGACACAGCACGCAGGATGGGGTAATAACTTGGAATATCTCTATCATTTCAAACAGCTTGGCAAAATTCTTACGCTGAGAGAAACATTACGAGAATGCCTTTCCGTGAGGACGCGGAAAGTTTCGAGATTCATTTTCTTAGAACGTTATAACATTGCTCTCTTTCTTTCAGCTAAGATATTAAAATTTCACATTTTACAACGATCAATTTAATATCGAGAAATTGGAAAACGTTACCAACCCACCCTCTACGTATTCAACAGATATAATATATATATCTTTATATATTCAAACAACCATCGATCGATCGTAACACATTCATAAGTGTAAAAACTGGAATGAACAATATACATATATTCAATATCATGTCAATATTCCTTCGCAATAACTGATAGAATTAATGTTTAACCTTCGCTAGATACAATTGTAACATTTTGCTCGGAAGTTGACAAGGACAGGGAAGATTATCTGCATTCGATTAATCAGACGACACTTTGATTGTATTCTCAGCACGATACTTAGCGACTAGATGTATGAACTTTGGTTTGGACACAATAACAGCATCAAAAATACATGTATGTATATATCTATAGTCGAAAATCGTTTCACCCTAAGAAATCGCAGCGCTATCGTATCACAATTTTTGGCGAGTGAACGAGAGACCAGACACGACGATTATTGAACACGTTGTGCGTACAATAGTAACAGGTAGATCACGTTAGCCGCATAGAAAAGACGACACGTCGAAGGTACACGTTCACAGCGGCGTATATGTAAGTTTTGTACCAAGGGAAGCGATTGATGGAAGACGACAGTGTGCGCGTGAATACGTAAAACAACGCGAATACTTTTTTCAGATTATACCAACGCATAGATGTACATAGTTCACAAGACTAGTCTCTTGCTGTGGGCGTACGGTAAAATATCGGTCAGAAATTCTTATACTGAATGCATACAGCCTCCGATTATCGAGTGACTGATTGAAAGAATCGTATACTAACGTAAACTTGCAACAATCGGGCAACTCGACTACATCTAGATCAACTTTGCTCTGGAAGAGATATTTTGAGAGCAGTAATGCTCCGAAATTGCCGATATTCTACCGTACAGACGCGTAAATAGCACATCTTGGAACGAATTTAAACGAGAGAGGAGATTCAAGTGTAAGTCAGTCGTGCCATGTTGTTAGCTGAATAAAGTACACGATCGAAGAGGCAAGTTATTCAGCTACGTGTAAGGGCAGTGTCAGCAATAGCAGGAAGTATTTGGCGGTGGTGTGTCACGCTCGTGGCAACGTAACACTTTTTGGTGAGGTAGCAACGATTTGTCCACGGTTGTTTCCATTCTGCTCATCACCCGGTCCAGAAGTATCTCCACGGCACGTGCCACGTTTTGGCCTGTAGCTGCGCTCGTTTCCAGATAGACCAAGCTGAGAAGCACAGTTCATTGAGATCCACGATCTTTTCTGCAGCTTAAATTCTTGCAATTTACACTGTTTGAGCCTCTCTGGAAGACTTGAATAGTATAAACCGCAATTCTACTTGATAATCTTCCAATTATGTCGATGAAATGTGAGATGTAGTAGTAGAATAAGACGATTAGAGAGGTAATACATTATAGATGACTAATTGGATTGGGTTCTGAAGTTATTATGAAAGGTAACGCACAAGATTTATATCTTATTTGATTTCACCGAGAGCAAAAGGAAAAGATGATTAAGACGAAGTTGAATTAATCGAATGATTGATAAGGAGCGTGATGAGTGACGTGTACTATATTATTTACCCATGCTTCTCCGCTAATTCCCGTGCCTTATGTTCACTAATAACTCGTCTGTCTTCGAGATCGGATTTGTTTCCACAGAGAATTATGTCTGGATCTTCGCAATATGCGTGGGTCTACACGTATACAAACATGAGTCAACGATCAAACAAAAGGAATCGAGGTTCAACGAAGAAACAAAAACGTGCCGTGATACAAAGTACACAAAGGCTTGCAACAAGAATCGAAACAACTCTAATTGATCCTCTCTTATACGATAAACTATTATAGACAATACTCTATAAATAAATATCATCAACATTTGTAATATTATTACAAATTTTCGATCGAACGATAGTTTGAGTTCTTACATGTAAATAATAAACAAATAATTACACATTAAGAGAATAGAATAATTATTTCTTGTGAATCATGCAAAGTAAAATATATTTCAGATTTCCATGCTTGAATGTTTAATACCCAAAACCAAGATTTCTACACTATGATTTAATTCATACCATGCAACACAGGAAGCTTTAGCTTCCATGAGTGGATTAACTCAAATTATCATTCATTCTCACAATCTTGTACTTCACTTGCACAATCTTTATATTAGTAATGTTAATAAATGATGAGTACCCTAAGCTGTTCCAGCCAATTTCTTACTTCAAGAAAGGACAGCTCATTGGTCAGATCAAAAATTAGAAGGAAACCCATCGAATCCCGGTAAAAGGCTGTAGTTAGACTTCTGAACCTGAATATTAATGGCATGTAAGCGTTTGCATAAAACCTAACATGCTCTGTCACAAAATATTGCTTGCTAAAATTTCCAATTAAATCCATTCTTTATACTACAAAAGTTAATAAACACAACCCTTCAATTATATAGATTAATTCTAAAAAATTTGCAAGTAAAATTAAGAGGCTTGTCTCGTATGCACCATTAATATGAAACATAAGCTCCTAAATATAATGTTATAACAAATGTTACCGCTCTTGGCCAGCTGTGTCCCACAGCTGTAAATGCACACGTTGAGTTCTACCATTCGCCATCTGGTATATCTGCAATAGTTAATGACTTTGCCTTGTAAGTAATAACATATGTATCTCAAGGTCACTTATACATAGATATGCATATTCTAATCGTATAATTACAATGTATTTTAAACAAATGAAACTCTGCCATACAAAACAAAAAACAACTCTTATCATGGAATGAAGCCGATAATGTAACTAATTAAATACATAATAATAAAAATAGTTTCTCACCACGCGTTTCTCCTTAAAATCAATGCCAACGGTAGATATAAAACGCGACTCAAACGTGCCATCCGTATATTGATACAAGAAACTGGTCTTGCCGACTCCAGAATTTCCAAGGGCCAAGAACTTAATAAGATAATCGTACTCCATTTTCTGCGAATCGGTGACTGATAGTTCACAACTGTTACACTTTTATCGAAAAACTTTGTCAAAATGTACAGTAAAGTAGAAAATATTATCGACTGTTTTTAGCATGACTTGGAACCCGGCAGACAGAGAAATTCTTGCGCGAATGCGTTTAATTGTTCAGTTAATCGGAGAAGTGAAACGACCGCTGCTGTCAAACCGAGACATGTGCGACATTAGACACCTGTTGCCTACGTATACAATTTTCAAAACGTTCCCGCGTTTCAACTTGATACACGCAATATATTACCCCTCTCGTTATCGGTATCGTCAATCTTCTGCAATCAAAGGTAAACAGTAAAAACAAGTAAAAACGAACACCTTACTGGAAATTGGCACACTATACTGAACCCCGTTCACAGTGACGTATGACAGGTGTGCGCATCACTATGATAACGCCACGGAACACTGCTGATAATTACAGTGCTACCAAAGCTAACAAGAAAAAAAATTAATTGTAAATAATATTTAAGTCTATTATAAGAAAACATTATCGTATTTATTATTTAGTGATTGATTCTCATTCATTGCCTACAGTTTATTGTACAATAAATGTATTGAAAAAAATAATTCAATTTTTATGTTTTACATTTAAGTGCATTATATATAAATTCGTTATACTAATGTACACACTCACTACATAATACGTGCATCTAATGATGTAAAAAGTATCATTTTTTTTAAATAAAAAATATATAAATCAATGAATTACATGTGATGTTACATAGAAATGTTGGTAACCATGGTATACCATTTCTAGATTGGTGAAGATATGAATAAATAAGTATTATTTTATATACAAATCTAAAAACAAAGCATAAAGCAGATAATACTTTGCACACCGTAAATGCATTATAATTTATAAAATATTGTGTGATTTCCTAACTATATAAAATTAAGTAATATTTCTACCTAACCTTATTCAATTATAAAGTATGAACAGTATCTCCAACAGTAATAGTTCCATTTTCTTTGGTTTCTTTGGTTAAATAAATACCAAACCTTATTTTCCCATGAAACTGTTCTGCAAGTGTACGTAACGGTTCTACTGTCTTTAGACCAGTGGTTTGATCGATACAAATCATTTGACACCTAGTACATGGTCCAGTTACCTAAACATGAAAATTCTCAATCCAAGAATTGACACAACTTTCATATTGATTTTGCTCTCAAATATACCTCAAAGATATGTTTTCCAATGTAAATTCGTTTCCATTCTATTTCCTCAAAAGCTTCACAGCCACTCAATATCATGTTCCCCCTGAATCTTTGTATAATTGTATCCTTTCGAACATCTGTATCAGATATTTTATCACTGAGCCATAATACGCTTGTTTTATTTATAACTAAGTATTGTGCTTGACTAGAGAATGATAATTCAGGTTGCGTGCAATCTGCATAAGTAAAATGCACTGAGATTATTTGCTGTTATTTTAAAATGATAAGCTGTAATGTGAAGCATACCATTTTGTTTACTATCACAATTGTTTTGTCTTATGAGCCTTAAATTCGGTAAACCTATTGCTAAACTTAACCACTCTGAGACATCTGAACCACAATCAGTACCTTCTACTTTATGTCCACAAACCCTACTTCGACATATTGTTCCATCCATAATAGTTACAGAATTATCATCTAAAGGAACATCTATGGTGGGCATTCCTGAAATATTTTTTAACTTAGATTCATCTTTATATATACATAGAATGAACCAATTTGTTACCTGGATAATATAATTGCATGATTCCTTTGTCTTTGAATATAGTTGGCTTTAGTAAGCAAAGATTAATATATTGTTTTTGTGTTAGGCAAGTACCAGATGATGTAATAATCATCCATTGCCTATCGTATTGTAATCCCTTTGAATTTAGATTCCAAGAACCTGTTATCTTATAAGCAGCACATGATTTTATTGGATATATGTATAATTCTTCTAAAATATATTTCTTCTTTATTAGATCAGTGTCTGATAATTTAAAAAATTTATTATCATTAACAAATTGGGTTACCAATTCCTTCACACTTTGTAATTTATTTGTAATTCCACTTTCATTGTTATTAGTCATATTACTTGTTACTCTTTTCATATTCGTATCAAGTGGATAATATTTTCCATATAATGCTCTTTTATGATCTGGCCACCAATCTGGAATTTTGTTTAGTGGTATACCATCCACAAAAGATTCTTTGATCATAAGTAACAAAATCTCAACATCTTTAATTGTAGACATGTATCCAAATGAAACTCTAACAGCTCCTGTTGGTTTGCCATTTATTAAATCTGCAGCACCACCACAAACATAACCGGCTTCATAGTTCAGAAGAACTTCTTTATTTGACAGTGCTAAGTGTCTTTGACATGCACCAGGATTACAGAAACAACCGGTTCTGAGGTGAATCTTGAATAATGCTGCCATGTTTAGGACTTCCATATATCCTATATATTCTCCATTAGAACGTATAAGATTAAAAGCAACAATACCCCCTTGCATATCGTGATTACTATAGTCTGTATCAGAATACAGTTTTGCAACTGGTTTTCCATTGCTGTGATGAAGCATTAATAAGGATTTATGCAAAAATTTTGCAAGTGAAAACACATGCTTTGAAATCCTTTCCATCGTGATAGATGATAACATATCAAAACCATGTTTTAAAGATATTATAGAAAGAAATGGAACAGTACCATCTTCAAACCTGTAATATAATACAGGTCAATGGGTTGTTTAATTTTGAGAAGCAATCATTATACCTTTGATGGAGATTCTGTCGTTTTATATGAAAGAGTTCAGAACTTAACGAAACATCTATGGTACCACCACCATAGTATACTTTCTGAAGCACATCTGCACTAGAATTTTTTACTAGCAGTGCCCCAATGCCAGTAGGGTATCCAAACATTTTATAGAAAGACAAGCAGACAAAATCTGGTTTGAAAGTGGATAGATCCAATCTATTTGTTGCTGCAAAGGCAGCAGCATCAAGCAGTACATACCACTTTGTAAATGCACTTGAAATCACATTAGAAAGAACACCATCATGTACATTTTTAATCCATGATAATGGGTATTTCATTCCAGAAAAGTTACATTGGGCAGGATATACAAAGAGTGAATTACTCTTTTTCAAATGGATATTTACAGTTTTTAAAGGGGAATTAAAAATTTTGAAGATATCATTATGACTTAAACAAGTTATCTTTGCTCCCCTTTTATGAACTACTTCCCTCATACCAAGAATTGAAGTATGATTGTCTTGTGTATATGCAAAATACCCTGGCTGAGACTTATTCTCTTCATCATTGTTAAAAAGAAATGTATCTGCTATTATTTTTATGGATGCAGTTGCACCTGACGTGAAAATAACACTATATTCATCAGAAGATGTGTGGAAGTGGTCTAAAATCCTATAAGAGTAAAAAGTTGTTATCATACTTGATTAATTAAAAGTGATATTTATTTTCTGAACGACTTACAGATATCTCATATGTTCAATGATATCTTGAGTCACATTACTTGCATTTCCAATTGAGTGTGGATTAGCGTAAAGTGAATTATGCAAATCAGATACAACATTATGAATTTGCGTATCAGAGTATAATGTTGCTCCAGCATGATCCAGATAACATTCTTCTAGAAAACAAGTTTTTAGCGTCTTAAATCATTGCTGACAACTTAATTGCTTAAATTTACATATATATGTCGTACAAATATTTATCTACTCGACTACATCAAACGTAGTGCGATTATACATTCCGCTCGAAGCTTACCTTTAATTCTTGAGAAATCGTTTTTCAAACGTTCCGTAGTCTTCTCATTGTATACTGGGATATATACCGACGAGTTTATTGTATCTTCCATATCGATCATTCTAAGACGTACGAATTAAATAATGTAACCGATGAGAGACCCACATCGTGCTTGCTAATGCATCAGAGTAACAGCGAGTACTGACAAAGCAGTAAGAAAATGATTATCTAATAAGTCACAAATACTACAAAAATACATGTCTCTACGTATCTCTCCGTAATTTTAAAGACAACGAAGGACTTTTAATCACGCAATTATATTACGTTGTTTGTTATTTGCAAATATTTTGGTTACATTAAATTTATAGCAAAACAAAATAGCTTGCGACACTTTCTATGAAGTCATCGTTTACGAAATGTAAAGAAAGAAGTATAATATGCGATAAGATTTACTAGAGCTAAAAATGGACGTATAATTTGTTTCATCCAGTGTATGAAAATATAATGTCCCTAATTCATTGAATCATGATCTAAATCACGTATCGAGGAGTATAGAAAGTAACTAAGTTATGGAAATTGAGGACAAAACTCATTTGCACCCAAAAGTATGCACGTGTGTGTCATTCCAATTACATAACATGTTTACTTCTGAAGTATGTTAAGATGCATGTGGTACACATAACAGATGCAGTAATACTCTCTGGGCTACACTTAAATATGTAATGGAGAGTAGTAGTGTTCCCAATAAGTTCGAAAGTGAAAGGAATTTTTATGCTAAATTAAACGATTGGACAATATTACGCACATTTAAAGCATCGTTCTTCAGGTGACGAGGTGGCCGAGTGGTTAAGGCGTTGGACTGCTAATCCAATGTGCTCTGCACGCGTGGGTTCGAATCCCATCCTCGTCGACTATCTGTTTTTTAACTTTTTTTCTTTAATGTAAAGAAAAATTATTTTTACCAATTCCTCTTATAATGCATTCATATATTTCTGTGAAAAGAATAAGAAAGTTTGTACAAAAAAGCATATTTTCTACGTGCAAACAAATATATGTATGAAACAAATGTCAGTATAACAAAAGCAACAAATAAATATTGTATAACCTAACATTGAAATGTTGTTAACACAACTATTAAAAATGTATCTAACGTATTAAAATGATGAAAGATAATTCTGAAGTAGAAAGACCTCCCGAGCCAAATTGGGGAGAGGAAATTACAGTACTCACAGAGTCCTCTGAATTAATGAGGAGTAATGCCTACGACTTCTCCATTGACAATTCTGAAAATCATCTTGTATCCAGCACTCTATCAGGTGAAATAAATCCCAAGGAATCAAGCATGACCCATTTTCCATGACAATATGAATCGTATTTAATGTTTCGCGTCAGGTTCTTCCAGAAATTTATCTCCGACAGAGGAATATCTTCAACTGCACATACGTCTCATTGAAAGTAATTCATTACCACCTCACATTACTATGAAACTGAAAGAGCTTTACATTAAATATAAATCCATCAAGGGCTACGGCCCAGCAACTTTTGATGAGAAAACTTCAGCTACTGACAGAGATGATATTCGAAATGGTTTGACGGAAATCTTTAAACATCACGGACCCAGCAAAGAAATAGGTGAATCGCAAATGTCTATGTATCTGAAAAAAATGTAATTTCTAAAATTGGAACATTTGGTAATGAATAAATGGAAAAACCTTCAACCTTATCAGTAGAATCAACAGAATATGAGAAAGTAGACCGAGAAAAGAAGAGCAGAAGCAGGATAATGTCTACAGACGATCCTGTCTCATCTCGGTTTTCGCAGACGGAGGAGTCTGTGTTCGGTCAACCTTGCGATCCGGAGGCAATCAAGATTGACAATATATTTTCTGACTTTTCTTTGAGCGGTGTAGGCCACGATAAAATGTTTAAAAAACGCATCAGTCAGTGGGTGACGAAGGAAAGCAGGTCTTCGAATACTAGTCGAAATGGAAGTGTTGAAGGAGGGAGGCGTAAGAGTCTCTGGAAAAAAGTAAGGCAACATTTCGATGATTGACACTTACAAGCAGAGAAAGCTACTTTGACAATTCTTGTTCTCGCCCCTCTATTTTAGATATTAAAATTGTGAGAGTAGCGAAACAAGTTGCAAGGAAATATCACTAGAAAGTCTCTTTCCCTACGGCGTTTTCGTTAAGATATGGTTGTACGTGCGATTTAGATCAGAACTTGAAATTACGTCATGACGAGCCGGTTCAGGGTTGTGACAGTGCCATGCCTATTAATTTTCCTGCGCGCAACCTATCCGCCTTCCGGCCAACATCGCGATAGTTGACGTTGTCTAATATTGTAACGAGATCAGATCGGCACACGTGCAAAAGTTACGTAGAACTGATGTATAAACGTGTATGGCTTTATATGTCAGTGCCACAATTTGGAGAAAGTGCGTCCTTGACGAGTTTTTACAATATCACGACCCGGCATTGGTATATGTATCGCGTTACATAAAAGAAGGGAAGGCCAGGATACAGGAAAAAAAAGGAAGGCTGCTGAACGACTTATTTGACATTATTTTATGCAACACAAGATAAACTGAGTAACCCGAAAAAAGGCCATTCACGTACGATCCGACAAGTGCCTTCACCAAAATTATTACGTACATATTGGCTTACATGATTGGATTTACAATCCCATTCCTCTGGGTAATTAAGATTAAAGAAAAGAAAATATGATCAATTATGTTCTGCCTTTCATACAGCGTTCCTTGGCAATAAAATATATATATATGACTTTGAAAACACCGTGGATATAGAAATCAAATGTACAACAGCTCCTTACCATATTAATTTTCAAATACGAACTAATCCTTGATTAATAGCATCTTCTATAGAAGAGATGAAGCTTCTTCGTTACGCTATTATTCTACAGCACATATTAGATTGATTATTTGCTCTCCGTATGCTTACCAAATTGGCGATCTTAATTACTTTTGAACCACGCCTGGCAGCCATTCGTGCCCTCCTTAATCCAGCTATTCTCCACCACTTTCTATGCTTCTTTTTGACTGATTCCTCACGAAAAAGGTACCTGTGGTACAGTTTCCCTCTCCCTTGATCAGCCGTGTCCACTCCCATTCGACGATGCCGGAGCACCCAAAATTCGATCGATCCCCCTGCAATCCTGACTGCATATAAATACCGGGCCAGGTTTCAGATTTAGTCAGAGAGCACAGCAACTCGTTCACTCCAAAAATCAAAATGGCATTCAAGGTAAGCACCTCCGTGAACGCGTACACCCTTTAGACTTTGGTACTAAGTGTAACGAAGCAGAAAATGTCTCTGGAGCAAAGTCTTTGTACTAATTTTGAAGCATTTTAATTGATCCCCTCATTTATTGTAACCTGATAATTGGTTTTTTGAACATAGTCTTCCATTCTCTGGTCTCTTCTATAAACCTAGACATCAATCATTCCTTATTAAACTCTTCTAAAGTAAAATACGACTGTTCTTGATTAACGTTCTTCCATATCAAGGGAAACCTCGCATAAAATAACGAGTCCATCTCTTCTTTTTCAGTTTGTAGTACTCGCAGCCTTTGTGGCAGTAGCCAGCGCCGGTGGTCCAGCCGCCTACGACATTGCGGCTTCCTCTGGTGATCACAGCAGCATCGGTTTCAGCCAAGAGTCTACGCAGAAGGGGTACGGCGGGCAGAACGTGGTCTCTTCGTACAGCAAGTCTGACGACTCCGCGCACTCGTATGTCCGTGTGAGCAGCCAGAGTATCAGCAACGATGCCCTCTTGAACTACGACGTGAACCATGCTCCCCTCGTGAAGGCCGCCTACTCTGCCCCAGCCTACCTTGCCCCGTCCGCTACTCCGCTCATCGCCAAGAACTACGCCGCTCCGTACAGTTATGGATCTCCTTTGTTGGCCAGTAGCTACAGCACCCCTCTCTTGACTAAGACCTATGCTGCCGCGGCTCCACTGATCCAGAAGGCTGCCATTGCTGCACCAGCTCCTCTCCTGGCCAAGACATACGCCGCTCCAGTTGCTGCTGCTCCTTTCTACGCCAAGAGTTACTCCGCTCCTCTCTTGCACGCTGCACCAGCTGCATCCTACTTGCACGCTGCACCAGCTGCCTCCTACCTGTCCGCCGCCCCTGCTGCCTCCTACCTGTCCGCTGCCCCAGCTGCATCCTACCTGTCCGCCGCCCCAGCTGCATCCTACCTGTCCGCCGCCCCAGCTGCCTCCCTTCTGACTAAATCCTACGAATACGCCGCCCATGCTCCAGTCATCACCAAGAGCGCTCTGCTTGCTCCAGCTCAAGGTTACACCGCCTCCATCGCCTCAGCTCCTCTTCTGACCAAGACCTACGCAGCACCCCAGGCTCAACTGATCTCCAAAGAGTACGGCTACGAAGCAGCCGCCCCAGTTGTCCACACCGTCTTCAACGGTCTTGGTACCAGCTACTCTTGGTAAATCTGTGATCCCTCATGGTTTAACCCTTTTCGTTCTAGTTACAAAAGTTTCGTAGATTATGGATTTTCTGGGCCTTTGCTTGTCTTGGGACTTACGATGGAGGTCCCGGAGGTCTTCCGGAAATTCCGAAAAGCACACCCTGCCTCTTCGGTGAAGTTCCATTCGGTTGAAACGTTGAGATATCCGGTGCGAATTTTACCGAAGCGGTTGCTGGCTGTTGCGAGTATTAATGAACGAAAGGGTTAACAAGACGAACCGGATTGGAACTTGTAGATACTTGAACGTTTCCGCCCTATCAGGACAATAAAATTGTATTACGTATGTCTGAACGATTTGCACAAGTAAATGTAGATGTATGTACATGTATAAATGTTCCGATTAAGTAGATGTAGATGATATTGATTTTATTCGCATTGTACAAACTGTACATCTTTACGGTTGGTAATTGATGAACCACTTTTTCGATTCTAAAATATTTATCGGTTGTGCATCTGAATGGTTAATAAATAAATTAAAGACTTTTTAAACTAACGATCCTGTTGTTTTACCCTTTTATCCGTAAAACGCGTTCGCGAAACGATACATTGGTTTAATATCGCCGCGATGTACAAAGTTTATTTGTAAAGGATAATGAACGATTATTCGTTTCGGTTTAATTTTTATCATTCCAATTTAAATAACAAATCCACCGTATTAATATCAATTATTTACCTTTACGTTATAAACGTGATGAAATATTTTTAATTAAAAACAGAAAAAACGAACCGGTTCTAGTTCGTTGCATTCGATTTAATAATGGAATCATACGACAAATGTTTTTAACAAGTATTCTTTATATCCACCACGTGTGGAACAGTTAAACCAAAAGTTCGATAAAAATTTATGACATCGATCTTGTTTCATGTCCATTGTGAGTGAAATGGTATTCCAGTGGAAAATTGTAACAAAAGACTGCGGTACTTAACAATGAGAACGGAACGTGCTTAAACTTAATTGTGCTTTATGAAAAGCCTTTCCATCGTGTACTAATTGTAAGGTTTCGTCATTTTGAGGCCAGTGAAATGATTAACATACAATGGATGATCAATGCTGAGAATCGAATCGATTCAAACCAGGAAGGAATTTTAAGAGACATCGCTTGTTATTCGATTTCGGATAACAGATACTTGAATCTATTTTGGAGACACGTTTACCTTACTTCCGGCTATCCTGACGTAACCGCTCGTGATGAATCACGAATAGAATAAATGAAATCTATGTAGATCCAAAATGTATTCACTAAGTTTCAGATAGATTTGTACTTTGCAAATTCATCCTATAATAATGATTTTCATATTAATATGTATCAATGAAAACAATTGCACTTGAGAATAATTGCACCAGAGATGCCTCTTTAGAAACAAAATTTAATAAGTTCCAACTCATACCTTAAACATCACGATACGACGTATATCTCCACTTTACTTCTACGATTAATATTCCTTCATTAGACGTGAAAAATATCTAACTTTTAATACATTTTATACACTGAAACAATTAAGATTCTTCTTTGATATAAATTTAAAATAACTCAACGTTGCGGTTGCAACATCAGTCAGGCCATCTTCCAACGTTGTTCGACCCTATAACTAAACTAGGGAAAATTATTACATATTGTACAGCCTGTGTGTTGTAGATTCACGTGAAATTGTACGCATGCCAATTTCAGTAAATAAGTTTATCAATCGTTTAGCAAAAGCACGTGGTAATTTGTGGTTGTGAAAATGACAAAAATTAGAAAGGTGAAACGCAGGAAGAAATATCGTATGAACGTAAATCGCAAGCGATTGCGGAATAAGTTACGTAAATTACCGACTATAACATGGTAAATATAACCCCAAAAAATCATTCTGTTAATTTTGATTAATGATATATACATTTGTTGATTGTCTACATAAAAATGAAATCTTATCGTATACACAGTCCTCAAGTGAAAGATTCATGGGAAGTAACAAAATCTACGCAAACCAACCTGAAACAAATGGGTTTAACGTATGATCCAAATGAAACTTTGAATATACCTAGTACGAAAGAGATCATTAAAAATGTTACGAAATGGAAGATCGACGACGCTGAGAGTAAATCACAGACCGAGGAAGAGGATGTTGAAATGGAACCTGTAAAGAATTATGTGGCACAGGAACTTGAAGCAGAGGCAAAGGCACCGAGGAGAAGAATGTTCAAGCTACCAAAAAATCAAGTGTATTTCCTCACCTATTTGATGGATAAATATGGAGAAGATTATAAGGTAATGTTTCGCTTTATAGTAATTTATTTCACACTGATAAAAATGTTTCTTATTATTAAATTATGTAGGCTATGGCACTAGACAGGAAGAATTACAATCAATTAACGTGGAAACAAATACGAGCTAAAATTAAAGTTTTCAAAGGCATTCCGGAGCAATATAACGAATATCTTCAGAATAAAACAGTACAGTAGTAATTAGTTCTTTGCTGTATTTAATACACATATATATATATTATATATGCGCGAGTATATTTTAATGATAATACAAATTTATATATAAAGTATTGAGATATAAAATAAATTAATTAATTAATGCTGTTATTTGGGTAAGTACAAAAACAATGAAATAGAAAAAACGATGCATTTTGTATGAAACAAAAAAGTTTTTTGTAATACTATACATTACGGATCATTAAAATAGATTTATGAGTTTTTAAATATCTCTAAATCCTTATTTTGTATACCAATTACAAAACTTTCTATAGCCGTGCACTGTGCATAAAATAAATGAAACTAGAAGAGAAATGTTTACTGTGATCCGACGAGGTAAATAAATAATTTATTAAATAAATATATATCTATATATCTCGAAAAAAGAAGCAGTACAAAAAGTATAATAAAGTTAAATGATTGCGAACATATTACACTGTGAGATCTTTAAAAAATTGTACACTTTTATTTGTGTTATTTTTCTTTAAAGCTTGAATTATTTTTCTTAAAAGGGTTCATTTTCGTACAAACTGCAATCACTTCAATTCATTGAAAAAATTGTGCACAGTATGCCGAGAGCCAGACATACTGTCCCTTTTCTTCGTTCTTTTCCTTATCTTCCTATTTTTCTTATAGAGAGTATCGTTCAACAAAACAAAGGAGCAGATAAGCTATCTTTCGCCATATAGAACATTTTTTTCCTAACTGAGTCCATGGATGCGTGATACCAAGTGCACTCGGTCGTTTCCGCTGGCATATCAGGGATAGGTCTTGTTTGGCATCCGATTATTTCTACCTTGTGCTTATGAGGGGAGATACTTAACAAATCTAAAGTTTTCTTAACTTCCTCTGGTTTCATAGCGTTAGGGTTGTCCTGATTTTTATAGACAAAAATGTTAGAGACCCTACCGAAGACCATTAAAGACGTGTGATCGAGAGAAACATTTACCTGTTTGTTAGCAACTACTAAAATTGGTACGTCGTCCATTCTTGCGTCGCTTAATAACTGTTTCAGAATAGAAGCAGCCGACGATAACTTGTTCACGTCGGACGCGTCTACTACGAACAACAACAGATCTGTATCTTGCAAGAAAGCACCCCAATATTTTCTAGTGGCATCAGAACCTCCGACTAACGATAAAATTATGTTTTAATTACTCTATCAGCCTGGCGGACAAACTCTTTAGCTTAAGAAATTTACATACTGTCCCAAACATTGTACGTGACAACCCCGTTCTTTATTCTATATACAGACGAACCCTCTGTCGGCTTCGGAGGTACTGTGTACGAGGTCTCGTCGCCGTTCGCAACACATATTTGGTTTATAATCGACGTTTTCCCAGCTCCGTCCAAACCCAACAGGAGCACTCGTTTCTCGTGACTGTCATCGAGCTATAAAAGCAAAGAAACGATCGGTGTTTAAACGAGTCTACATTCCGGTGGCAAACGAAACCTTCGAGTCGGCGTTTCGAGACGAATCTCGATATCGTCCACGAGCAGAATCGGCATCTCTAACCTTGGACACCTCCTCGAAACCTTCGTCTATCGTTAGGAGTTCTCGTTTTTTCCAGTATCGGTACGCGATATACGTGCCGATGCACGTGCAGCCGATCCAAAAGATTTTCTGGCCGTTTCGAAACAAATTACGTATCATTCTTTCCCTCGTATTATTGTTTTCCTCGCACCAGAGACCGATAAGTGGGGCTCGCCGACTTTCTCGGCTTCGGATCCGCGTGTTTATCACGTCGCCTCGTGCGGAAATCAGTTCTCACCGCATGACACCCTACCTCACATCGTTCAAATTTTACCGCACGTAATTACAAGGCTCACGAAACACATTTACGAGCTCGTTTGCATTCGATTCGGCTTCTAACGGTGTATACAATAAAATCCTTCGCCCTTTGAAAAACACCAACACTTTCTCCGTTCGTTAACTTGGTACTACTGGCTCAATTAAACTCGGACTGATTCTCCCCCGTCTGAATCGCACGATTTTAATACAGAACAGAAGATACTTTCGAGGGCGATACGGTTTAACCTTCTCAATTCTTCCTCGTTCGCTTGCGTTTCAATTTGTATAGCGTTGAAATAAATTTTATAATTTCTTTCGATGAAATTTTATTTTTTCCCCGTGGCGCCATCTCTGTGAAAAGTGCTCAAACTGGTCGCACATCGTTATCGACAGCAAAGTGAACCTCTGAAAGACTCGTGGCGCCATCTCGGTGAAAAGTGCTCAAACTACTCGCCCACGATTATCGACACAGAAGTGAACTACCGACCGACTGGTGGCGCCACCTGTGCGGAGAGCGCTGAAACTAATCGTCGATAAGCTTCAGCGTTTTCTACATAGATGGCGCCACCAGTCGATCGGTAGTTCACTTCTGTGTCGATAATCGTGAGCGACCAGTTTGAGCACTTTTCACAGAGATGGCGCCACGGATAATCTCGACCATATGGAGAGATGACGTCACGTGCAGTGGAATAAAATTCGACGTCAAGAGAGGTACGAGCGAGTTAATGCGCGTACATAAAGGTATATATTGTAAAGTATGCATTTTATAAAATGTTAATACCGATTATGTTAATCGCGAGTGAAGTAAACAACCGTATGCGAATCGTACGAAACCTTATTACACTTGGTTACGATCGACCGGATCGATATAACCTCACTATTTTGACAGATTTGACAGCGAGTGGTTTTAACCTTAAAAGTATCGAATAGCGTAAAGAATTTATTTGATATTCGATACGATAGGATCGAAACTCATGTTTAAACGAGTTCGCAGATTTGTATCTGCTCGATGAATGTCTAAAAGAAATGATGAGAAATGAGAATTGAACGAATCAATGATGCGTAGGTTAACATAGAATATTTCTGTGGGATCATATTTGCTTGAAATAACAAGAAATGGATAACGTTTCGACTGCAGAATGTTTAACGCTTGATTTCGGTCCATTCGAAACTGTTCACCGGTGGCAGCGTATGCCCGAATGTGACGAATTCGTTGGCGCCAGGTAATTTTAATCGATACAGTTTCTCACTGAGTAAATGTTATTTTTTACTTACTTTAGATTCACCCTGATTCTTTACGATGCCCAACCGATAATTTTGTTACAGCATTTCAATTCCAATAATTATGCACCAATATTTAACTTATATTTGTCATTTACGAGTCTCTTTATTTGATATTGAATTTCGTTGTTTCATAGATAGTTGATCTATAACTGTTCGTTATAGATTGTAAATAAATGATATCGAGTAAGCTTTAAAGATTGTTCTTATTAATTCAATTTGTATTCTTGTTGCTCTCTATTATCGTTCTTTAAATGTTACATTAGAGAGTGCTTTGCAAATGCATTATTCCAAAAGTTCACCTAATTGTATTATACACAGGCGTAGCAAACACACTGTTGTAGCGTACAAAGATGCGATCTATGTATTCGGTGGTGATAATGGTAAAAGAATGTTGAATGATTTGTTGAGATTCGATGTGAAAGAAAAGTCGTGGGGACGTGCGTTTGCGACGGGAGCACCTCCCGCTCCACGTTATCATCATTCCGCAGTTGTGCATGATTCTTCTATGTTTGTATTCGGTGGTTACACTGGTGACATACATTCCAATTCAAACCTGACCAATAAAAATGACCTATTCGAGTACCGGTTTCAAACTGGCCAGTGGACAGAGTGGAAGTTTATTGGGAAGTATGTTTCGCTCATTAACTTATTTATTTAATCTCTATCTGTAATTGTTTCTGAATACATCTGTTGTATAATGATGTACGATATAAACATTATATTTCTTTGCAGAACACCTGTAGCTCGATCAGCTCACGGAGCTGCTGTCTACGATAACAAGCTATGGATATTTGCTGGTTACGATGGCAATGCAAGATTAAACGATATGTGGACAATATCGTTATTAGTAAGTATATATATTTGGAATACCTGAAAGATACATGATAATCTCGGATTAATTTCAGGCTGGAGAGCCAAGAGTATGGGAAGAAGTTGTTCAGTCCGGTGACTGTCCACCAACTTGTTGTAATTTCCCAGTAGCGGTAGCGCGCGAATCCATGTTTGTATTCAGCGGTCAAAGTGGAGCTAAGATCACGAATAGTCTCTTCCAGTTTCACTTTCGAGAAAAGCGGTAAATTCATAGCGTAGCTTGGTCCTTTAAAACGACATCGTATCTCGTGAAATTCAAATCGTCAGGTGGATGCGAATTTCAACGGAGCACATACTTCGCGGCGCGCCTCCACCGCCAGCGCGACGATACGGTCACACCATGGTGAGCTTCGACAGACATCTGTACGTGTTTGGCGGCGCGGCTGACTCTACGTTGCCCAACGATCTCCATTGCTACGATCTCGATACGCAGACGTGGAACATTATTTTGCCTTCCGCCGATAGCCAGGTCCCGTCTGGTCGTCTGTTTCACGCGGCAGCAGTGATCGGAGAGGCGATGTTCATTTTCGGCGGGACGGTCGACAATAATATTCGATCCGGGGAAACGTATCGATTCCAATTTTCGTCCTATCCGAAGTGCACCTTGCACGACGATCTTGGAAGGTTGCTGAGCGGGCGTCTTTTCTGTGATGTAGAATTTGTAGTAGGGGACACAGAGACAAAGATACCTGCTCACATAGCTATGGTTGCGGCTCGGTCGCAGTTCCTTAGAACTCGCATTAGACAAGCTCGAGAGAAGCGCGATAAACATTTAGAAGAAGTGTTCGGTACTGTGGATGTACCCGTTAAAGATATGCCATTGTTAGAGGTAAATTTACTACAGTGGTCACCCTGACGTTTTATGATTCTGTATGTATGGTTTCTGGAAGGGATTAAAAAGATTGCAGTCGTTTTATGTTACAGGTAAGACTGAAAGACGCTGTACCAGAGGCATTTGAAATGGTCCTAAACTATATTTATACCGATCGAATCGATCCAACGAAGAGGAACGAGGATGGCTCGAGCAGTCGTGTTGAAGACCCACTGAGCAATCGGATAGTGCTTCTCATGATGGATGTCTATCGTTTAGCTTTGCAGTTCAACATGAAACGGTTGGAACAACTATGCGTGCAATACCTTAAGGCAACCATCAGTCATGCGAACGTTTTGGAAGCGTTACACAACGCCGCCCACTTAAAACTATACTTCATAAAAGAGTTTTGCCTGAGTTTCATAGTGAAGGAAATAAATTACAATCAGATCGTAATGAGCAAAGAATTCGAAACCTTAGATCAACCTTTAATGGTGGAAATTATTAGGAAAAGACAGATGCCTCAAAGAGGTGCCTTTCCTAGACAATGTGACCTCAGTACAGGTGCAACTTTCTACAATTCTTTGTAAGCAAATAATTTTTTTTTATATGAATTTATTTTTCACCTTAGGAACAACATTGGAACAGGATATGGAAGCATTTCTGAAAAGTGTGGGCAAAGAATTTTGTGATATAACGCTGATGTTAGACGGCGTACCGATTCCAGCTCATAAAGCCATTCTCGCAGCTCGATGTAGCTACTTTGAGGGAATGTTCCGTTCGTTCATGCCAGAAAATAATATAGTGAATGTAAGTTTATTGCACGCCTGTTCTATTTCTTTTGTGGCTTTCGGTTTGTCGTAACAACACGCGTATCTTTATCGTAGATACAAATCGGTGAAATGATACCGTCTTCCGAATCGTTCGATTCCTTGTTGAGGTACATTTATTACGCGGACGTTTCGATGCCGCCAGAAGATTCTTTGTACTTGTTCACTGCGCCAGTTTTCTATGGGTTCACGAATAATCGATTGCAAGCGTTTTGCAAACAAAATCTCGAGATGAACGTTACCTTTGAGAATGTCATACAGATCTTGGAAGCTGCCGACAGAATGCAAGCTGTCGACATGAAGAAGTATGCGCTGAATCTCATCGTGCATCACTTTACGGAGGTGCGTACATTACATGTTGCAATGTGATTGCTGTAAATCTGGTTCTATTATAAACGTCGCTTTACGTTGTTACAGGTTGCAAGGCTTCCACGGTTGAAGCAACTAAGTCGGGAGCTTTTGTTAGACATTTTAGAGGCATTAGCTGACGATCGTAGCGAAGCACGAACATGTCAGGACATGGCGAATGATTGCTGACGTAAGTGTGCTTTACTGTATTCTAAAAACCCTCAGTACAGCGCGCGTATGTAAATAAGTAAAGGAGGTGAGAAATCTATATCGAGCTGTTGAGGTATCATAAAAGATGTACAGTACTTTATGGTATTTAATTTGTTTGTACATAAAATATAATTTACAGCGAAGTTCTTGTAAAAGTAAATAAAATAATGTAGGCTAAATCGCATAGAATTAAAACCTGTACACTGTATATCTCGTTTGATGAACATAGGCTAGAGGAAATTAAAAATAAATTGTCTATATCATCGTCTGTGAAAAAGACGATGCGGAGGTTCAGGAAGCCGGAATTTAATTGGGTATTAAGTAATTAACATTGTTAATAAATTATGTACTATATTTTGACCTTGACCGCGAACGATCGTACATACACGCACAATCGATATTTTTTTCTTTAAATGGTAATTTAACATTTTAAGCTTAATGCAAGCTGCGCGAATTTTCTGGGTATGGGAAGGGGGGTTCGAAAGAAACCTTACGTAAAGGAGCTCGTATAAAATCATTGCTCTTGTTTTCTTTCTACGTATTGTTGTCTCTAGTTAGGTTACGTTTATCAGACAGCCCAACTATTCACACACGAGTTCAGTCTCTTGAACAAAATATTGCGAAATTGAATTTGTACTTAAAGTAAATGTTTCTCTCTCTCTCTCTCTCTCTCTCTCTCTCTCTTTCTCTCTCTCTTTCTTGCTTCATACATTTCGTAATTTTTCGCATTCGTAAATCGTGTATTCATCGAAGCTTGTACGAGGGATTAGCGTAACTGTTCACATCGTCTTGTTTTCTCTACATAAAAGTGTGATTTCTTTCTCTACGTGTGTATGCGCGTGTCGCTCTCCTCTAAATGTTCGTACTTGCTCTTTGTTTCTTTATATCGTCAAATCACGAAACTTGTTTAAAATTGTTTCTCTAAAGGCGTCTTACTTCAACTATCATGGTCATCTAAACTTAAATCACGTTAAATAGTCGTAATATTAAATTACACTAAGTAGGCCTCTTTTTTTTTGTTCTGTTCGTCGCTTAGAATTCTAAATGAACTAGGGTAATATCGAATACGTGGCCGTGTCAGCCCGCCACGGGCCGTATTGATTACAAAACGAGATCTAGAAATTACACGGCTAGAATCAAATTAGTTACAATGATACGATCGTGGTACAAACTTCACGTTGATTTCGAATGGCCCCAATCTGCAACAGATTCTTATGTAGTCTTAGAAGTGGAACAGATTTCTCTTACGTTCGCCATAGTAAGATAGAATTTATTCCGAGGCAGTTGAGCTATTCACTCACCGATTGTAAAATTGCTCGGTTCATATTGTAGGCACAGGGAGTACAAGACGTTCATCAAACTCAAGCTGTATTCATTCTCGATTATTCGAACCCCTTCCTGGTCCTGCATGAAAGTGTGTGCAGCACTTGCATACAGACAACAGGAAGCAACATCTTGTTTCTAGACACGACGTATCACGTACACCCTCATATCAAATGCAGATGGTCCGTAGCAATTTATCTTTTCGGCAGGTTACTCTTGTATCCCAGCTCTTGTCATTTCTAAAACGAAGACGTGCTTTCAAACTGCACTTTGCAAGGTCCTTCGAATAATTTCGTTTAACATTTAGCATTTAAAAATTTCACCGACGATACCATCCACCGGATCAAGATTTTTAGATCAAATAATCAACCTTTTCCTCCGCGATGCTGCTGGTCGATGGCATCCTGTGCGAAGGTTCCAGCCTTCTTCGTCTCTCCTCGATGGCTTCCGCGTCAAAATTCATCGCCGGCTGAACCGTCTGCGTCACAGACGTGCTTATGTGTCTCGTTTTAACGAGAGGCGGGTTTCGTGACTGAGGTATCGCGAATGCTCTTCTGAGTGCCCCTCTCGGGGGCGACGGTGGTGGATACGATATACCTAATAGTATTTTCTTAATTAACATCCCTAACGTTAACGATTTCTTATACTTTCCTCTCATGCTAACATTAAACAGTAAATACTCCGTTATTCGTGATTATTTTACAGTGACAGGATTGGAAGAAGCATCCGATAGGTGTAGGATTTCAGCCATTCTTTAAAAGTAGGATAAGTGCAATGGAAAGAAATAAATTAGGCCAGACATGGCTAACTGCAGCCCGTACGGTAGCAGTTCTCAACGAGTGACGCAAATCTTTTTTTGTTTAAAACAGTCACTGCGGTTAAGCGAAGCATGGTGGCTTCTGTACGCGGGCTCCAGTTGGTCATGTCTGTATTAAGCTTTCGTTGTTTGATTCTTCAATTTGAAATATTCTGTATTCTCCTCCTATTCTAATGCAAGATTCTGCCAAGCATGCACAATGCTACGTTTCGCCTAGTTGCAACATGCTTCTAAGGGGTGAGAGAGATGGTAAAAGATATAGTTTCGTGTGGGTAATTGCTACCTCGGTGCCCTGGTGAAAGCAAAGTGTCCTTGCTTTTTGTTATTTGGGGTACTATGAGAAGCGAGTTCGGTGGTGTCGGAGACACGGTCGAAGTTTGTGGCGAGGTGGCTAGGGTCAAGTTTGGCAGCGATTGGCCCAAGCTAGAGTACGCCGGCACTTGGACACTCAGCGTGTTAGGCGTTGGTGACTTACTCAGCAGATATCGTCTATTATCAAATTTGTTAGGACTAAAATAATGGTTAAACGTTGGTCAGATTGCGATTGAACTGTTGCGTTACTCCATTGCACTCACTGTGCATTTACCTTATTTGCATGGGCCTGTGGTTGTGCCCGGAACTCTCGCCCCCTTCTTCCGACGACACGCTCGAGGCACGCGGTGGTTCGCTCGTTTCGACGCTGACGTTTCTACTCGCATTGTAACTAGGCAGGAAGCTACTACTTCCCGGCGAAACGCCTTCCATCTCTATACTTCCACTAGAAAACAATTTCCGTACTCTAATTCTGCAACTTTAATTTTCAACTCGTTCGCCTAGAAACTCTGAATTAGATTAGAAGTCGTACCTGTGACTGTGAGCAAGACTGCTCACCCTAGATGCTCTGCTGCTACCTCGAGGTGTTTTCGGGATACCCTCGCATTCCTCTGATTCAAATTCAACGTCGCCAAGGAACGTACTAGGTTGTCTACTAACCGTGCCTAGATTCATGGTGCTGCCAAGCGGTGGCACTTTCATTAATGCGAATTGTTGCTGAGCTTTCCTTATCGATTCCATCCAAGACTAGAGAGGAACAGAGTAACGTATAAACCCTCAGATAAATGATGAACGTGGACGAGAAGTTTCGGGGTACTTCAGGATGAAATATACCTTGGCTAATTTCGATTCTCCGGTACTTAGAACCAGAGCACCTGACGCCGCTCCGTATTCGTTGAGATAAATCAAACCTAAGCTGCTTGGCTCCTTCAGCTCGTGTATTCGGATGCGATCGATCACGTACGGTTGTCTTATAATCTTCAAACCGCCTCCAACGGTGCCAGCCAGTCCGCTGGACGAGGTCTTCTTGGTCGACGGTTTGCAGATCAATAGCATGTCTGTCAGTAACAGCACGTGCACCTCCATCTGCGAGATACAAAAAAGTCTCGATTACTTCTCAAATGTTCGAGTGTCATTACGGAGATCTCAGTATTCAATCTTTTGCAACAAGTATACATTTCGAGATTATTAAGAGTTCCCACTCACTTTGCTACTGGCGGCGTCCCTCAGCTTCAAATCTCCTTCGCGTAGGAGTACTCTGAGCGTATCTTTAGGGCAACCAGGCATCGGAGCCGTGGTGATATCAAATGAGCTGTGATTTCTAATAAGTTTCTCTAGTTCTTCGTCCTTGGAATCGACCACGTCGTAACTCTCTATTCGAGACGCAGCGCTGGCCAACCGCGCTGTCTCCTCGCTCCTCCTGAGAGCTGCGTTCACAGACGCCACGAAGTCATCCACAGATTTGATCTACAACGTTCGAAATGATTTATAGAAACAGTAGAAGAGTATTAATTGAATAACACGACGATGTATGTTACCATATGCGTCAACTCTGCGCGTTGCTCCTCGTTCTCCGTGTTCTTGTGAACAGCCTTCAAGAGGAGAGAGTATTTCGTCAGCCTCTGCATAGGTTTCACCAGTATATCGAGTAATTTTAGACGATTGCAGTCCTTTTGAGTCTCGCACCACTAACAAACGGAAAAAGTTCGTTAGAATATATTCCAATTTGAATTTTCTCTTTAATTACTGATCTTTTGAGATTCTTACCACCAGATAGACCGTGAACAGTTGATTATCATTCAGACGGTCTCTGCAGTATTGCTGACATCTGCTCTGCTCTGCGCAGTACCTGGTGTAGGGCGCGAACGTTTGCTCGAAAGTCTCGAAACCCTGCAGAAGGTAACCAGGATCGAGCGGCTGTCCAGTGGTCCTCGAGTGATTGATCATAAATAGAACGTACTCGGTCCAGAAGTAGCGATTCGCGGTGTAAATCTCGGGGATGTTGCTGAAGAGCTTCGTCCTGTCGACCTCGGTCAGGATACTCGAGGCCTGCAGGCTGCAGAGGCACGCCATGAACAGCTGAAGCGTTTAAACAAATCGTGAAATGATAAGGGAAAATAGGCAGAGTCTGTAAAAAATATTTATTTACAAACACTCACATCCGCCACGACCTTCAGGGTCTTGATGTAAGCTACTTCTGTCTGAGCTAATTCCCACAAAGCAGTTTGCTGTTGTTGCTGCTTCTCTGACAGTTGGTCCGAGTTCTTTACAATTTCGCGCCAGTCATCTTCTAGGTTGTACAAGGCTGTGATAAAGTTCATAGATTTTAGGATTGCGAACGGTTAGTTAGGCCTGATTGTGATTCTCTCTGTTTGTTTTACAGCCTGGAACGCTTTGAAACAAGCGACAGAGGACGAAGAAGTTGGCCCGGAATTTTATGCTCGAAAACGGCAAACGGATTCGACAGACGAGACTGTAAAATAGCTTTTACCTAAACGCGGATACCATTAACGGTGTATAAAAGAACAATCATTGACCAGTGTTATATAGATATGTATATTAACTGTTTTTGCCAGTGTAAGATAATTTATTGTATACGAATATAAGTCTGTTATATAAAAAAAAATCCATCGCGACCACTGATCATCTAAAGAAAAGACAACTGTTGTTAATTGAACTAACCATCTTCGTTAAAGGTCAGTTCACAGGGCAGTTGGACGTCCGAGAGCTTTGGGACGCCGTGTTTATTGTATTCGTCCAGCTGTGCGGTGAGCAAGTCGATTTTGGTACCCTTCGTGTTCATGAAGAACCCACTCCAACGCTGTTTGCTGGTCTTGAACCCCGCAGCCCCAGCGGAACTCCGACCAGACGTGAGCGTGGTGGTGCTACCGACCTCGGAGTCGACGCTCGAGTCTTCTGTCGAGACGCTGAAGAAACGACCGCTGCGACACCGATAGCTCTGCCAATTGGACACAATGAAGATAACTTTCCATGGAAGATAATCAAAATTTCATTGAAATCTACGCGGCACATTGCCAATCGCGTACTAATTCACGCATCGATTTACGTTGCCTAGTTCACCTTCTATCGAAAACACAAATTGTGAAATACTAAAGGATCCCCCTCCCCGTTGATCGAAGTTATCTGTATCACAGGTCTAGCAGTTTATCCAAGTAGTTATCGTCCGTAACAGTCAGACAGCTCGCTAACGTTTTGGGGCTTCCACGGTTTCCCTCGTAAGTCCTCGATAGCGGGATGCAAGGATGTCCATTTTATCGGAAGCCACAAGCGGCCTCTGTCTAACGGTAAGCGGAGAACTTAGAACAATTGTGGAGGCAAAGCTCCTTTCTGAGGAGAACAAACGTACAATACAAGAACGGATAAAATATCCCAAGTACGTCATTATGTGTTTGCAGTTGCAGTACAACGAAGAGGACCATTATCCAAGTTTAGTACCAACGTTTTACTTTTATTTTAAGATCTATAATAGTAATATTGAGAATATTGCATAAGTCACGATATCACTAGAGCGAAATTGACGATAGAATCGCGATTATTGTTCTTGCAAGTCATTAAAATCTGCATACGGACCTAATAGGGGGATTAGTATCGATCGTCGCGCTGTAGTAGCATTGTCTGCGACTCGCTGAGATCATTTCATTTGTCTTCGATTTGCTCGTGAGACGTGTTAAGTCTCAAGGAACCATCTTGATATCGTCATATTAAGTTCGAATACGAAAATCCAAAATTTCGTTCAAGTCGCTTTTTGGAACGTCTACGTGATAGCATCCGCTAATTAAAAAATCTACGTCAATCGAAACGGAACGGGCAGCGATGAGAAAGGGTGGAAAAGGGGTGGCTACGGAAGAGTTCGACTCTGGGGATGAGAACGCGAAGGTTGTTACAACGATCGACTCTCGACTCTTTTCAGCGGCTTTTGAGACGCGGAAGGTGTTCAAGGTTCCATTAGAGGAATTAAAAAGGCACCCTTTTCTTTTTTTTTCATGCACTACGATGGATATCTTACCCCGCTTGTTTTTCTCAGGGAGACACTTTGGTTGCCCCTCTGGCTAGACGATCTTGAGTTCGATTTATCGTTGTCCTTAACTGGAACAGAAAATTAAACTCATTCTTTTTTTCTTATCGCGATCGTAAAATAGATAATACGCAAAATCTACACGTTTCCGTAGCTGTAAAGTGTCTAAAAAGATTTATCGATCAGATAAGTGGTGGCAGAAATATACCGAGCGGTAAACGTTGCGATGGATATTCGTGATTGATAAACAAGACAGGAATTCCAGGAATTACATTTTGTAGCTACGGGAATGTTTACTTGAGTCGAAACAGTAGCACGTTATCGACGTTCGTGACACTTTCGCGTGGCAGTCTGAACAGGGTTGGACATTTTCTACTTTACGCTTAAGCTTCACTCTATCTGATCGGACCCGATTCTCCTTAGTTAACGCGTGTGTCTGTGTGTACGTGGGACAAGGGTGTTGTTTGGTGTAACGAGCAAAAAAGTAACTATTAAGGTTGATATTCATCTAAAGCTGGTAAATAATTGCGTGTGCTTTCCATTCACGCGTTAAACGCTGTTTGCGTCACTGACTCGATATTTCTTTCTGGATCCTTAAAGCTCAAGGTTAGTCAGAGGAACCTCAAGTTTTTCACATACTTGGAAGCGACGGGAGAATTACAATTGCACGGTTTTCGCGCTTCAAGCATCCTCTAGCATTAAATTCCTTCGACTATATTTCCTTCAACTTTTCACGTAAATTACGGGCTTATTCCTGTTTCGCCTCTTTTTAATTCCACACCATCTTTCCGTCTTTTCCAGCATCCAATTTTTTCTTCTATTTACGTAAAAAATACTTCTCGTCTCTTTCGCAATAAGATGAAACGGGAACTTTGTTCATTCCGAGCGATAAATCACGTCAGAAATTTCCATTGAATTAGCCTCGGTAATTATATTGTTATAATGACGGGCCGTGTTATGTACGCTTCCTTTATGACGGTGAGTTACAATTAATTGAATTAAATTCGCCTTATTGCACCGTGACGAGATATCTGTACGCCTTTCAGGTATTTAATAACGTCACTCGATACGTAAGCAAGTTCGTGTTTGCTGGAGTTTTAAAGAAAAATGTACAAGAAAGCGTAATCAATAGACCAGCTCTCCGCCTTCGTCAATAGTGCTCTTAGTTTGCTCGCTTTTCCGTAATTAACGAACGTCAATTAGTTGCAGCCTTATATGCTCCTTGGTAATGCACGCTACAGAGTCCACTGGAGTCCACTGTCCATACGCGTTCGTGCAACTTTCTTTTTATTTAGCCTTGATCTTTCGTATCGTGGGTGGAATGTCATGTTTTACGCGTAATAGTGATAAAAATCGGGGACATTTTCGAAGTCGATTTCACGCGTCAGAACGGCGGAGAAAGTAGACATAGATTATTCCTGTTGTCTAAAATCCTCCGTTCTAATATCTTTTTTTTCAATTGTACGACCGGGACCAGCAATGTCGATTAAAACAGACGAGTTATACTCGCGAATTGGAGGTTTATATACGCTGGCCATTAGTAAATCGAACGAAATATATTGCCTTTTTTAATGCACCGCAGTTAAACGACGCAAAAAAAAAGAAACGTGTGGCTTTAATAAATATATGGATTACGGAGGACACAATTTTTTATCGGCTGGATTATACAAAATTTACTACCGAGGATTACGTTAACAAATAACTTTCGACTTGGAACAATTCCACCGCGAATTCCAAGTATTATATAGTGGAATGTATCAGTAACAGTCGGCCAGGGAGTCAGTCTCGAGCTTGAAGTAATTCAACCTGATTATGTTCAGCCGCGACTCAGAGCGACTGGATCAAAGCTTCGCCCACGAGCGATCCGTTTACCGCTGTCTGTGTGCACCCGCGACAATATAAGAAAGAAAAGTAACTATAATAAATTCTTGAAGAGGGACATCTTCTTTTGAAGTTTAAAGGTGGTTGAAAATGACAAAGGAGGGAAGAACTGTGCAACCCGCAGGTGCGCATCGACAGCCAGTGGACAGGTCCACCGATTGATCAATCCCACGGCGATGATTCGCTGCAGGCACGATCGAACGTCAATTACAGCGGTTTCGCCTCGAGCCACCGTCACGATCCTATCTGTTATCAGTATCGCATGAATTATTCGCGGGCCGTTCGTGCGCCACGCCGCTGAACGTTAGCCTTTAACTTCCGAAGGCTGCGAGCGTGCCGTAGATTATACCGGAGAATGCAAATGTTTCTCTGGCTAACGAGCGAACTTTCCAGCGATAACGAGCAACTTTCGCGCTTCCCGTTCGACGTTTCTTTTAATTGTTAACGCTGTATCCCCGTTGCTACCGTGCTCTATCCGACACTCAATAATTCAGGGCACAGTGCACGAGACGTGGGTTACCTGTTATCCGCAAGTGTTTCCCGCCAAGACTCGAAGTGTCTACCGTCAGTATCGGCAGCGGCGTCGAGAAGCCATCGAATACCTCGATCCGCGACATGTCGATCCCGCGTCTCTCGCAGGCGGCGTTAAGCGCGTCCCTGGAACAGAAGAAGAGAAAGTTCACGCGGTGCGATCGAGAGGCTTACGGAATTTCATTTTAGCGAAGAACTCGACGATAGAACGTTGGACTTGGAAGCAATAACGACGACCCCATAATGGCACCTCCTTGGCAACCCCAGAAAGTATGGAAGTACCGTCTGAATCCAGCGCGATACATCAGGCGTTATCGTGCCAGTAAAGAAGGGGCCAACTTTGATAAGATTACACTGGAAACTTTATTAGGTACCATTCGCGGATATTTATTTAACGGTGATTGTTAAATAACATCGTGGCCCGACGATTGGTTTTGGAAGGGCTCGTCGTAGTGTGGAGTTTCGTTCCATCTTCCGTCTTCTGGTGGAATTCTACGACATTACCATCGCTAGCTGGTATTTATGAGCGCATAAATCGTACGAAATTTCATTTGCTCCTAACACGTTCTTAGCTCCTCCGAAACCTCTTGAAATTTCTCTCTCGAACGCGACAATTACACGACGATCAGTGGGTTAATAGCGCAAGAGTCGAACGGAACGATTTATGACAATTGCGCACAGAGGTAGAAGAAGTTTGGCAGGAAATTGGAAGACTTACGCCAAGGAAGCGCCCTTCGTCGCTGGCAGAAACTCGTCTCGATCCAGGCCGCTGGAGTCGTCGGACAGGTCGAAGCTGACACTGAAGTACTCGCTGCTGGACACCTGAAAAATTGATCATGAAGTTCTGGCGGGTTCCGTAATTATTTGGAAAGCTCTGGGACTACAATCAGAGTTGTGTACAACATGGATTGTTGCCCAAGAATTCGAGAATAGGTGTCCGACTTTGGTAGCGAAACTTGAGAATGCCTCGGCAGAATCCGGTGCCAAATTTGGCGCTACTGCTTCGATGATATCTCGAGGAACTGCCTGGCTTGCGTAACGATTGTAATAGTCTCCCGGAACGTGCTCCTCGAAGGAACAGAAAAGTTTTTCTCGCAGAAGGATAACAATTTTCAACGCGAGGAATGTAAAATGAAAATACTCTTCAATTTTCTTCGCTTCTCTAAGTTTTCGAACGGAACGTTTCGCATACATTAGTATATTATGTTAGGCATGGTGCGTCACGAGCTTGATTAAAGCAGCGAACCTTTGGGCGGCTGAGCAGAATTTTGTATTTTCTGGTACGCGGCGCAGTCGTGTGTCTGCACGACGGAAACGCTAAGTATCCATCTGAACGAAGGCTGACGGTGACAGGTAATAAAGTCAGAAATGGTTTTTATTTACGAACACCGTCGTATCGCATGGAAAATGGCCCGCTGCTCACTCGCGGCGATCTTTTCACGGTCGCTTAATTTTACAATCGTCCTCTTTATTGGATCCAATATTCTTCTTATTGCCCTTTAAACTCCGGAGGATACTCCATGACCCGCTTTTCTGTTTCATCGACGAGCTTCCAATGGTGTCGCGGGATTTCAACGTTTCATCCGTGTCGTTGACAATTTTCCAGCGAGTTTCAAAGGGACGGGCGTAGAGACTCTTTGTGAAACGTTTAAAGAGCGTAACAGTCCTTTGGGTGATACTTCCTTACATATCCCGCGCCTCGTAGATTTGATATTCTCTTCGGAATTGGCGCTAGATGCAAGGGTAAATATTTGACGCAACAATTGCAGGGAATGTCCTTGAATTTCGGCTAAGGTCCCTCCCACGCGTTGTACGTGAAACGACCTTGGTGGATCTGGCTGTTTAATTAATCCACCCGTGGGAACAATGCTTCGAAACTATCCTCATTTTCCGGAGGAATCTAATATGTACGATGGGGCAAGTAGAATGGGGCCACGAATGGCCGGTCAAGTAGAATAACGCGAGCAAGTGGCCAAACGGAATGGAACGAGCCCGTGCAAAGTCAATTGGCAAATTATGCCACTTTTATCTGTATGCCACGTGCTGGGAAACGACGAAAAACCACTCGAACTGTTGAAAAATATTCGTTTCGCTATGGGCTCGTTTCAATTTCTAATTACACCAATTTTCTAAAGCTGCGCGACTATTTTTTAATAGACGCATTCGTATGTGATAATTAAGTGGAGGAACTCGACGCGTCGTCGATGAATCCAGGCAGCACGGTCTCGTACGCGTCTGAAACTTAAATCCGGCGAATCGATAATAGCTGGCAGGGAGACTCCGCGGGTCCGTTTGCATATTATCGATTCGAGCAGAGCCGAAGAACGTTCCGCCGATCCCACGGGGCAGACCCGTGTCCCGTGCCTCCGCCATCCGCCGTAAAAATAAATACACGTGCGTGATAAAGGTACAAACGCGCTCGTTATATCCAATCAAAGTTTCTTTCAAAAATTCCGCCGTCCTACAGAGGGGCGACGCTCCGGACGATACAATCGCGTTCCCGGAACGATAATGGGGTTGATCGTAGGAAATTGTCCAACGTCGGAATTGGAATAGTTTGTTTCTTTGCCTGGTATCGATCATCCCGTTTTTGCCACTCCTTTCTTGCGCCACTTCGGACAGCCGTGTTTCTTTCGCCTCGATTACCTTTCACGTTCAAGCCGTATCTGGTTTGCCATTTTTTCGTCGTCATAAAAGCTGATGCGCGACAGTTTGGACGGCGCAATCAATTTCGATGGAAACGCGAATAAATACCTCTTTGTAGCGCTCGTTTATTTTGTTTCCGAGGATTTATTATTACTTCAACAATTTCATACGCGGATAATTGTACTTTCAAAGGGACGGTGGAGATAGAAGTGCTCCCCGTTCAATTTTCAATCGTTACACGAAGCGACGCGCAATTTCTCTCTCCCTGCGCGATTATTCAGGCTCTTTTACATAATTGGAAACAGGAATGGTGTTGTTTAACATGCAACGTTTTTAATATCGATTCTTTTCGTGAAAAACGCCGAAACGTGGTGCAACGGTAGCGCGTGCATACTTAAGCGTTTCAATTCCCTGCGAGCAATAACCGAGTTTCCCTGATACATATTTCTTTCGGACCGGGTTATCTTAAACGGGCAGCGCAGAGGCGTCTGGTATTCGCGTAATATCACGTTGCTACCCTTTGTTCACCCCGTTGACGATTCCGCCACTTTCTTTGATGGGATCTCGCGATACTCGATAATGAAGCAACGGGAACCCCATCGTTGCTTGCCGTGAACGTAATCTCCGCACGAAATACCGTGTAATCTAGTTTCCAATCCCCTCGCGAAAAGCTTCTCGCGCAATCGTGATTCCACTTTCCTTGCAAAAGTAAAAGGTCGCGGGTAAAACTCGAAACATTTACTTTCCCTGTTCGTAGGTTTTGTTCAAGACTACATTGTTCCAACATGCTCACCACGTAAATTTTCTCTCTCTCTCTCTTTCTATCTGTCTTAATATTCGTAGCCTCCGGATAACAGGTTTTTAATCAAGGTACCATTATTTTTCTACAAAAGGTTCACTCACGTCAGATGACTCAGTACTTCAGTAAAGCTCGGCGAATTCGCGAGATTGTACGTTCCTCTAACAAGTGCCAGTTTCGTTCAACTTCGAAACCCGACGACAACGTCCGAGCCGAATTTCCCGGTCGAGGGGTCCAGTTTGTCGGTCACTATACCTTCATCGAGGCAAATCCTCTCTGTCCAGGGGGGATTACAGGATGGACACGCTCGCTAGCAGGCTAGCAGCGGGCGGCAGGTGTTTGACCGCGATCGATCGTTTAGCAATTCAAATGGCAGCGTCTAGCGACGCGGTTCCGTCGCACTCGTTATCCACGATGGAAATAAGAGGACGACGGAGCATCTGACAGAACGTTCCGTGCGTCGGGTAATGCTGACGATTACAAGCCATTTACCGGGTATCCTGACGAGTCCCGTTTCAGTCGGCTACAATTAATTGCTTCTCCGGCTGCTCCCTCGTCGCTCTGATCCCTTAATTTTTTTTTCTCCCCCATTCGCATTGCTCGAAGGACATCTAGGGTCTGATTTCATTTATCGTCGCAGAAACTGCGTCAAGAACCCCCTTTGTTTCGTCTGCCCTCCGGTTTTTAGGTATCGTTCGTTCTCGATTCAATTTGTTGGCAATTTTAGGCACATTACTCGCGGGGAAAGGGTTCGAGTGAAATTAACGTTTTACTGCTTCCTTTTTTTTTACAGTTGGGGCCATTCATTTCGTAGGAAACTCGCGAATTCATTTATTTGTTCATTTGGAGTGGATGGAATCCCATTAGTGCGCTGAGCGGGCGCAATTTATGTACAAACGCGAACAATGTTTCTGGCTCTCTCGAGTTCAGTAACGCAAACGTGTGGCACGGTCGTCCAATGAGAAATGATGGCGGTAGATTCAGCAGTTTCCATTCAGACGACCGTGTTACGCATCTACGTTAACGAGACGACTAAGGACGAACAGTATCATCGTTTACGTAGATAGAAGAGAAAGAAAAAAAAATAGCAACGCGATTGGGTAGATAACAGTCGTGCCTCTTGATATATTCAAATCAATTTGTCGATAAAGATCTATCATCGTCCCCTTCTTACGGTTCAATCAAGATTTTATTATCCGCTCACTGCAGCACGTGTATACGACGGCGCGTTTCGATTTAAGTAGAACGAATCAGGTCGTTTGAATTGGGAGCGATTTTCCTGTCACCGGACGCGTTACCTAGGATAACAAGATCTTTCGTTATTCCGTCCCCGTTTCCACGTCTGGCTATAGACTCGGTGGAAATGTTGCCGTGCGCTAAAACCTTTAAAGGATCGAACGTAAGTCCTTTCGGCTTCTCGCGAGGCCGCCAGCTTTCTCACGTTTTTCATTCTCTTTTCCGCGTCGTTTCGAAACCGAGAGATCCCGATCCGTTTCTGTCTTGTCTCCGAACAAATCTCCCGGACCGTTTAAGCCAGTTATTTCCAGTTTATTCTGCGTTTCCACCTTCGGAGATTACCCGAAGCAAACATCCGTTACGTATTTCTTGTTCTCGCCAAGTAAATTTAATCGTGGCGATGTTTTACGCCGTTGATGTATTCGGGGTGGAACGTTTGGCACGTCTTAGCTTTAGAAACATTAATTAGTTTCGTTTAGCACCGGCTGACCTTGGCTGAAGTTCCATTTAGACGGACTACTTCGCGCGGCAGTAGTACAGGTACTCTTATAGTCGGACGCCAAGATTAATTTCTTGTCTGGCGTGTACGGGATTGTTTGCTGTTATTGATCGGTCGTGAAAGCAACACCGACGATACGTAAGGGTTACGTAAGCCCACGGTACCCCTAAAATTAGGACACCTTTTAATTGTCAGCCCCCAGCCACGAGTTTCACACTCGAGCGCTAATGTCGCGTTCGTATTAATAAAAATACGAATCGTTTCGAGAATAGAGTTCGCACGAACCTCGCGTTTACGATGGTTGTAGCTGCGTATCTTTTGTTTCCTTTGTAGCTTTGTAAAAATTGTTCGGAGTGGCTAATTTAATTTACACGAGATACGAATTAATTTGCAGGTTCCACTTACCTGCGATCGAGACAGCTTGTGCCTGGTGCGGTTCTGGTGCGCGGCCTCGACCGACGGCGCCGTCGGCACAAGGAAACGTGGATTACTTTCGACATTTTGGGGGTGGTGCTGCAATTGCTGAGGTTGATAATGATGGTGGAGATGATGGGGTTGCTGCTGCGAGGGACCACCCCCCAGATGGTGCTCCCCCGTGTCCAGCATTCTGCTGCCCAGAGCGTCCAGCTGGGTCAACGACCTCGAACGCACCTGGAATCGTTACGCACGTGTTAGAAACATTCCGCGCGTCGTCCACGGGACCGTAAATATTTGTCGCAATCAACCGAGTAAGATACAGTTTCTGTTTGCTCAAGGTGGCAAGGTGAAAATATAGAGCGGCAGGCAAGTGCAAGTAGAATGGAAGCGTGTATGGTCGGACGGTCGCGAACGGGAAGAACAATATTTGTATTAAGAGGATGGGAATTGGGTCGCGTGTGCGTCGTTAGACGTCGTCTGAAATACCGTAACGACGCTGTCCGGGATACAAGCTGAGATTGCATAGAGATTGTTCGGTAATTAGTGGGTCCGCGGGATCTCCGACAATCTGGCCGCGGTACGTGGCGAAAAATAAATTCGACGGTTAGAAATTTCGTGTCGCGCAACTGGGTCACTGCCGATCGACCGGTATCGATCATCGCCTCTCCCAGACCCTTCGTTATCTCGATCCAGCCGGGGCATTCTTCCGTGTTCCTATCTAAACCGTTTTTGTTCGTTTATCCACTCTTTCGTTCGAACGGCAGTCTCGAGGCTGGCCTTTCTTTTTTGATCGACCTGTCCCTGCGCAATTGCTGTTGATACCAGGGTGGAAAGTGACCTCGCGGCACCCAGGGCCCCCGCACCTACTTCCCGCGGGGAACCGCGAGCAAACCGTTAATGGTATTGTGGCGTATAACGATCCGATATTGATTTCATCGAGACGGAAACGCGGGCGTTAAGTGCCGTACGTATCGTTTCGAACTTCGGAATGGCTATTGAAATCATGTCGGTGTTCCCTGGCGATCGAGTACTATCGTTACTCGCCGGGGAATCGAATCGCTGGGGATCGCTTTAAGCAATATCGGGACTCGAATGATTCTTCGAGCAAGGGGATCGCTGCTACTCCCACGTTCGAAAGTTATTCAAGGAATATTGCATTTTTGGATTATTCAATTTTGCGCGAAACATTGTAGGGCACGTTATACCGATCGTTCACGCGATAACGCGCTTTACGTGTGCCAATAAAACGTGGAACGCTGATGGAGATCGGTAGGGATATTTATAACAGACGTTTCGCAATTAAAGTTTCGCGTAAATGGAGATCAGCGAATTTACGATATCGCGTAAAGTACGCGCGCGATTTCAACTTTTAATTATTCATCATCGAGATTGAATGCAACGCGCGATAATAATAAATTGAATCGTACCGAGCTCGTCGTGATTTACATGCAACGTTATGACTATGAATTGACAGTGGTATATGGTAGGGAAGTAGAACGGGACGATGCGTAGCCAGACAGGGCGGACGGGAAAGAATAATGAATATTTCCATCTATCAAAGGGGGAAGGTATCGGCGATAAAATATTAAAAAGGCGGCGCTGAAGAAAGTGAAAAATGAACTGTGCACCGTAGGAAAAGATTGTGGTGGGCGGAAAATACCTAAAGAATAATGGGCTACCCTTTTTTTTGTTATTAAAAATCGAGGAAGAGTAAAGATGGCAGCTATTCATACGAACCAAAGATGGTTGTTAAGGTTTGTAACGATTTTTCACAAGCGAGAGTAATGATTCGGGGTGGCACGTTAGATTTGCAATAAATTAATCCGAGATCACGATGACGGCGCCGTGTTAGTTACTGTCCGCGGTAGTGCGGTTCCTGATAAATCAAGTCGTCGAACCAGTGCACGTTTTCATCGGAGAAAAATGCTCGGTCAGCTGTGTTCATATTTTACTATCTTCCGTTCGTGGTGGATTCGAAAAGTGTACGTCTTGAAATGTAAATCGCGACGTAGGAAATATCGCAGCGTCGGGAACCAAAAGGAGCACCAGGACGGCTGTTACATATTTCTTGAACGTCTCGCGCGCTACATTTCACTTTTGATCTTTGTAATCGGATAGCAAACAGCAACTTCTTCTTGATCAAGGAACGAGGGCGTGCCTTACTAATTAACGGAGGACACTTTTGCACTTCTGCACTTGGCGAATGATATCGAAGTAGGTCAAGTATCTTCAAAGGGCAGGGAGTAATCAGGCCTTCCATCAAAACATCCTTCTTCGACATTTTCCTGCTTGGTTTGCTTCGCATCGGTATACTCGACTTCGAATTATGCTTCTGATACGTTCCTTGCTCGTTCCATATATGCAAATTAATATAAACCGCGAGGCAATTCTGGGGCACTGCATTAATCAACTTGTCGGTTGATTCGAGGACTTTGCGTACTATCATCAGCGAGAGACAGAAGAGAATGCGTTCAAAAGTATATTCGACATAGTAGGCAGGAATATTTTCATTTGCATGCTTCTACGTATTGTCTTTAAAATCCACGTATTCATCGGGTGTTTGTTTCTCGTATCGTTGTACACGTGTTTTGTAAACTGTGCGCATTTCGTGGGTTCTTGAATTTTTCATACGGCACGAAAAAAAAGATATTTCGGTAGTAATAACCTGCGGGCTTTCTGGCAGGGAAATTTTTCAAAATAACGAACGGAACAAAAGTTGCCGCAAGATACAGCGAAAGTTACGATGGTTCCATATTACGAAAACGCAAAGTGTAGGGGACGCTAACGCGAGGGGAGATGGACACTCTATTGTCAGACATATATCAGAATGAACAAGAACGGGCGTTACATCTGCCCGTAACTTCTGGCGAACGTGTTGGTTTGGAACTTGTTTCCAAGTCAGAAATTCTGCCGCTTGAAGATAAGTTGAACCGCCTAGATACGCGCAGTACAAATTTTAATAAAGCGGTTACGGTTTTTAGACTATAGACATAATGGAGGATCCTCCGTTGCTATGATATTCGAAGGAAGATTAAGGCGCGCTCGTAATGGATTCAGTGATATAGCTCGGTGCATGGTCAGGCGCGCACATATTCTCTAAGCTTTCTATAAGTGAGTACTGAGAGAAAATATGTAGGTTTTTATGCGCAGTGAAGTGAGTTGATGAGAAAATACTCGCTCGTATAGTAAATATTCTGGTAAATTTTAGCACACTTTCTATAGTCCAATTTATCATTTGATTATTCTACGAATCTCCCCTACGCTTCGAAACGTGTATCTGCACTGTTTGGTTCATTTATTTATATTCTCCGCGTCTATTTATATTTGCCGGTTTTTAATAATCCGATATTTTCGTTGGCTTATCAAATGTTTTTGCACGCTTTCTATGTACAGGTCACCCTTCTCGCCGCTGAAATTCGTCGGTCACGTTGCGTGTCAATGAATACCGCCCTAGTTCCAACATATTGAGCACCTGGTGAAAAAATATGCGGGCTCGTTTTTCAAAAGGATCGTTAAGCGTTATTTTAACGAGCCCCTTCTGGCGTTGTTGTTTCCTGTTGTTTACTAACTTAGCTTTTATTCGTCCCGCGACGCGTTTAATTTCCGGAATCTATTACGGTCGCAAGTATACGTCCCGTGAAGGCTTGTTAGACCCAGGCGTGTAATTTATTAATACCGCGGGCACATGTTGTGGGATCCGGTAAATCTGGTGGTTTTAATAAAAATGCAAAAACGCTTGGCCCGCTTCTGGGTAGGTACAAATCGAATAAAAAGATCGCTGGTAGCCGGTGGCCTTACGGGACATTAGTTGAAATACAGCCCCTGCTAAGTGAGCTGGAAAATACGAATAGCGCTTAACTTGCTCGGCGGACTCAAGTAATGCGATTGTATTCATGTTGCGCCATCGGGTCGTCGTCTTTGCTCTCGAAGAGAAATGGCTCGTAAAGGGTTACCCTGGCCTCCGGTTAACCCCATAAAAGTCCCTCTACGCTGCGCGATTGTACTCCTGTGCACTGCTTGCCGGGAATGGAGGAAGATCAACAGACATCCCGTAGTAGCTGCGTCAATTTAACTTAATTCGCGTTAGAAACAACATAGACCACAGCCTAAACACTGCAAACGGCTAGAACCATTATTCAAAGCAGCATGGCACGGTAACGGAATCCCATAGCCGCGACAGCGGCATTCCGTCGCTTTCATTGGTTCACAGTGAACCGTGTCACACGTCGCGCGTGCCATTTTCCACCTGCACGAATCGTTTCGCGTTGTACAATTACCACGGCTCCCTATCGGCGCAGACAAATGAAACGGCCAGTCATTAGCGAGTAATGAATGACAGAGACCGACCTGGCGTGGGGAATTTCATTACACGGCTCCTTGCCCCGACTGTTTCCATTTAGCCTGTCGCGGCGAACTGTCGTAGGGGGCTGCGAAATATGGAAAGCCAACGAATAAACGCGCGCGTCGTCGCGTCGCGATGGCGAGGGGAATAAAGAGGACGAACTTTGGGGCCAGCGACACGACGGTACGATTGTCAGCGATACGATCTTGAAAACAGGTCTGGGCTCCATTTTCACTCGACAAGTGTCACGCGATCGAAGATAAAAAAAGATTTGAAACATGTATCGTAGTTCTTCATAATTAATTCAGTCGGAAAAACAAAAGTTCACGGAACAAGAGGTTAGATAAATTTGAATAGAAATTAAATAGTACACGAGATGTCCTTCTATGTGTTCAGTACATGAGTGTCTGGAATTTTCCGCAAGATTGTAGTGGAGAATGATAGTGTTGGTCTTGGTTAATGGGAAACTTGCTCAGGAGAAGCAACAGGGGATGAGATTTAACCAGGAAAGTCAATCCTCCCTGGCTACCCATCGTTATCGCTGACAGTTCTTTTTTCTACTTTTTCCTACTTTTTATTTATTTATTTTTTCCACGTCGCACTGGGGGATACGTTCATCATTTATCATGTAAACACGAACACGAATCTCATGGCGATTCAGTGGGGTAGAGGAGGCTGCTTGGAATATACGCCCCGGGTGGAACATGATGTATTAGGGTTTGTGCCCCTTTTTTCCGCATCGCTGCTCGCTTTTCACGTCGCACCTATACGATTTCGGGCGCAATTCGTTCGACACTCGTTCGACAGCGTGTTTTCCCTTTTTTGCTGTGCAAATTTTTTTCCACCCTCTCGCTGTGCCAGGATACGTACGGTCGGAACGAACGAGGAAGAGCCAGAGCCTAAAACGCTCGAAACGTGGGCATTAGTCTAATGAAATTTGTCTTCTTTCACGCGAAAATTGAAACTGACCACTCGAGTACTGATCCAATAATGGCTTCTATCCGATTAATATTTAGCAGAGCCCAGCCGGGGCTATCGAAAATGTCGCGGCTTAATTCGAAAATCTATTTCCCATTTCCTCGACAATTTGATTGCGGCACGGTCCCCTTAATCTCGCTTTAATTGTAATCCTTAATGCTGTCCGCAGCTACAGCCAATCTAATTGAATGATAACTAGCAACGAGTGTCAGGAATCCTTGCTCGCCTCGGTTATTTTTTCTCGCTATGTCGCTTCCTCGAGAAGAGATCGCGGCAGGGATTCGACTGGCTACTCGATCGCAGAATTTGCAAATTTCCACGAGTAGAAAAGTCATCGCGGAGGACCAGCAACGGCGAGGAGGGCTGCAAAGGTAGAAAGCTTCGACAAATCTGCAAATTTGGCCGCGATATCAACCGGTTCACCGGAAGCGGGGAACCTTGTTACGGTGTCGAATGAACGCCCGGACAAACGGTCGTGGATCGAGATATTACGGTCCGCACGGCTTTTCGAAAAGTTTCCGCAGATGTGTGCTCGCATGAATCGCTTTTGTGAGCTCGACTGGAACGAGGTTTTCCCTCGATGGTTGCGAAAAAATAGGGGCGGGAAATCCGCATCGAGAGAATGCGCGATTTTTGCACGCATGGACCATGGCCGTTTTGTGTTTTACAGAAAAATGTAACTGGAGATGTTCGCGTAGAATGATAGCCGGTTATATTTCATTCGCGATGGACCTGTAAAGGTATGAATTCGATGCTTTTCAGTCCAAGTAGTCAAGTCCAATTTCGAAGAATAATTTAGGATGAAGTTAGTCTTTTTACGCTGATGCTGTTTCAACGAAATGATTCCCAGATGACAGTGAGAGCAGTAGGTGCTTAATTGGTGATTGCAGGATAAACGGTTGGGCCGTGATGAATCATATTTCTATGCTTTTGGTCAGTGAAAACTATTGTTTGGGGCCATTGAATTGTTTTCTAACAACACCTGGCTTGTTTCGACTTTGATCGGGGTCATCAACGCTAATTAAATTACGGAAACTAAGTGAAACTCTCACGTTCTAGTTCTTCCTCTATCCGTCCTCTCTCCCTTTCTCTTTCTCTTGTAATCATGAAATTTATATACGGCCGATTCAACGTCGCCTCTAATTTGAGAAAGAAAACAAATGCGCGGAGAGGAATTTCGTATCTGCGACGGCATTTCACGATTAAATTAATTTCGACAACCGATATGTCAATGTTTAGCGAGCGGGATATATTTCATTTTCTTGCGAGCATAACAAATTACGAACAGAACATTTCATTCGCGCCGCACGATACGTTCACGGCTAGTCGGGATTCCACTAATACTTTTAAACGGGTTTATACACAGTCTGGCGAGTAAATTTACAATTGTATTAAGCTGACACCTTTTTTTTTCCAACGACACCTCTCCGCGAGCGCACAAAAGCCAGATTAAGATCTGATGAATTATGCAGCACGGCATAGCATGCGACACGCTGGATAATTTATTGCACGCGCATCCAGCATTAATTACGTACGATTACGGAAACAGAGGCTCGTTCAACGCGGAAGCTATCCTTAGCCGCATAGCAGCGGTAACCTCATTTACCAGTCCTCGAAGACGCTCCTTCCGCCATGATAATACCTGTCGTTTAACAATCGAACGATCCGCGGCTTTAGTAACCCCCGTTAACGATCTCCGCATTCAGAGCGTGAACACAAAAGAAGAGGCACTTGATCGATAGCGTGGAACGATATGCTAGAAGTAATAGAAGAGCGCATAGGCGGCTAGTCTTGTCTAGCGTGAGTTGCGATACTAACGCTGTCGTAGGTCAGCGTGAATCACCGTACTGAGTCATCGCGGATCACTGTAGATTACTAAGCTATTACACGGCAACACGGAAACGAAACGGAGAAATCATCGTGAAACGACATAGGTCACGTTATGTAGAATCGATGTAGAATGTGTTGGCAATTCGAAATCAAGATGCTCGTTTCTTTACGACTCTCGAGGAACTGGTGTAGAACTTATCAAGAGACAGACTGGCGACCAGCAGCCATGCACGCTCAAGCTAAGTAAAGGCAAAAAGAAAATAGCCTAGAGACCTACTAAATGGCTCTACGACAACTAGACGTTTACACGTAAATTCGCAACGAAACTGACACGGGGCACTTTATCGAATTGTCACAGTCTAATATGGGTCGCGATGGTGTGTCGTCACGTGGACCATCCGAGCTGTCAGTGGCTAATATGGATTAGAGAACTAAACCCCAGCGAAGGGACACGGGATTGGACACGTGCGCGTCAGGCAAGTAGAATAAGCACGTGCGTTGTCAGACCGTCGCGATAAGTGAACTCTTAATCCCGAGCGTGGAACGTGGATATTAAAAGGATCGGAGGCGCAACGTGCGATAACATTAGCACAATATCGCAGGGTAGTTTAGCAGAGGCGTCGCTCAGCGGAAATGGAATCGATAAACAGGCGATCGTGGAAAGTTTACCGCGATAAGAATTTGGCGAACCAACGACCAGTGAAACCGGTCTCCAGTTAATGGCCAGCAATGAAATAAATTCCCTCCTGCACGTCCGGGGACCATTAACGCTTCTGTCGTTTCGCTCGCGAAAAGTTTGCTCTACGATTCGCCCTATTCGCTCGGCTAACGACCGAGAGAACGGTAACGAAGCGTGTGTCTCTCCTCGAAACGTCTCTTTTCGTTACTCGTGAAACAATCGTGAGACTTTTCCTCTTTTCTCTTTTTAATTGCCTCGTTAATTCGAGCGTTTTCACCGTTTCCAGTCGATATTGCGTGGTAGCTAGCCACGCGATGCAAAATTATTCGCGGAGAACGTGTAAGACAGTGGATAACCGGTTGCGGTGTATCCATAGCTGAACCGCATCGTTTAATTACGGTTAAGTCTGCGGGAGCGTCGAATACCCCGTAGCTTAAAGCCTTCCGCGTGTGAGAGTTCGCCTCCTTTGCCCCGTTTCGCGATGGTTGAATGCTTGACAGTCTCTCCTTACTACGTGGCCAAGCGTTGATTTATACTACTGGCGGAGCGACGTGGTAACTAGCCAACCTCTGTGACTAACGGTAGAACGAGTTCATAAATTCGCGATAATCGCTTCTGTCGTAGTTGTCCAACGATCGTGGCGAGAACAAATCATTAGTTTTTTAAATATTCATTGGGTGGCCAGGTAAACTCTTGAGTCCACTTCTAACGCGATCGAGCAATAATTTCGAGACAGTCAAACTTTATTCCCCTACTTTCGCCAAATCGTTTTTCGTTCTTACCGCTTTCTTCGAAGCCTCGAGTCGTTAAAACGCTCGTCTAAAGCGTTCTCCTGTTTTTGTCTCTACATTACTTATCCTTATCGGTAGAGCAGAAATGTAAAGAAAAGAGAGGAAAAGAACTGAGCAAAATTGTCCAGAGACCGGGTGTGGTCTTGGGCCATTAACGTCCTGCTGTTTTAATGGCTACGGCTGACACTAACAACGTGGTATTTCACTTAGCATTTTCTTCTTCGTGACTTGTATCACTCGTTCGCTCGCAAAAAAAGAAGACCACCCTGTACGCACAGACAAAGGCAGGGGAGGGCACAATGCTGGTGGCTTTTGGTGTCGCGCGGGTCGACGGGAAGTAACGGAGACGAGTCAGAGTTTCGGTGTTTCCACTAGTTACCGAACTCGCGCGAGGTGTGGTCAGAATTTTAATTAACTTCCGCGGAAAATGCAACGGTTTCGCAACTTTCTTCGTCTATTTCTGGAATTCGTTCCATCTCGGCAGCTGTCCCGGGAGATTCCGGTTACGCCTTATCAGCCCTACGAATGAAAACGTTGCCGGCAACTCCCAGTCTCACTGTCATGCCTCGCGGAGACGTGGCCACGTCCCCGATTGGGGTATGAAAAAATAATCTTGTTGCCCTGAATGACGCAGGGGATATTGCACACCCGGTGTGGGCACGTCGAGCCGAGAATTCGATTACTCTGCAATCTCCTGGCATTTGCTACTGGCATCCGGCTGTTTTAAGTCACACGCAACGGTGACCTCAGCATTTTGGTAATTAAAGCGGGACGATCTGCCAGTCTCAGCGGAATCTGGCTTCTATTCACACTATCGAGCAATATAGTCCGTTACAATGGGTATTGCCGACCACGCAAGACGCTGAGCACTCCTTTTTCATTCAACATACCAGACGCAATAGAGAAAGATACATGGACTACCCAAAGCTCGTCAACATCATTCTGTAATTCCATTAGCCAAGAAAATGGAAAAACGGGGACGTTGTACTCGGTCCAAGTTACAGCTCGATAATTACGAGCGATATGCGGGGGGATTATTAATACAGGGCTGAGGCCGCTTTATTGACCGTAGAAACCGCGGGGGTGGAAGAAAATATTTTTCATCGTTTCCCTTCGTTCCATAAACGGTCCCTCGTTTATCTTCCGCGCGTTCGAACCGGCTAAGATTGGTGCCGAAGGATACGTCAATATACCGTAATCTGGTTAAACATCCTAAGCTTGAAAAAAAGAGGACGACGACGCGGACGAAACCACGCCCCCATCCTCCTTGGCTTTTCCCGTCGACGTCGTTTGGTAGTCGAAGCCACGAAGATTGGAACGGCTTGGAAAGCATCTCGGATGACGAATCAATCTTGACTGCGTCTACGCAAATAGTGGCTCGGTTGGGCAGCCGCGCGCTCTTGATGGGATGTTCCGAGAAAATCGAAATTTCACCCTCGTTTGTTTCTGGGACAACGAATCGCCGCCATTGAAGGAATCGGGGACAGCCAAAGATATTACCTCTTGCGGTTCGCCTCCCTGCACGCTGTTTGTTCTTGAGCTGTTCTAGCGGCACGAGGGGACATTCTTCACGAATTTCCTCGATCTTACGCGCGACAAACGTGTTCCACTTTTTCTGAGATAGGGAAGACAATAATTATTCTTCTTCTTTATTTAATTATCGACTTGAAAGTTGCGAAGAGTCGACTAACTTGAAAGCTGTTGACAATGTTATTAAATTTATCCCATAAAACAGGATCAGTCGTGATGGTTTACAAAAGTTAACCCTTCCCCATCGAACCCGCATTAAAGATTCAATAATTGAGTTGCTTGTAAAAAAAAAAAAGAAACAAGGAGGCAAAGGGGAAAAGTATCGAACCGCGAAGGGACTGCCTGCTGAGAAAGTTTCGAAATTTACGACTCCCTCGTCCCATCGAAAGCGTCTCAAGTTTCCCGGCCTGATAACTTCCCGTTAAGGTAACCGGCTGTTCAGAGAGATGGAAGAGTTCGGCTCTGAATATCGTTTAATTATTTGCCCAAAGGTCCTCCATTATACATGGCATCCTCTCACAACGGATCGACGTGGACGATAACGAACATCGTTGCATAACTCGGACGTTTCGAGCCTTTCGCGGAGCACCTCGTTTGCGATGGAATCTCAGTCGAAGAGTGTCGACAAATTCCTCTTCAGCTATGGCTGTTTTTATGACGATACTTGAAATGAAGATTCACTGGAGACCTCTTTGATAAACGATACCCTGAGATTATGTAAACCGAGTGTTCTGCATTTCAAACGTTTCGGACCACATTAACGTAAGGATTTAAAATTCTGATTCACCGTGGCAATTTTTCAGCTCGCACGAACTCTAAGTGTGCGGGAATTTGAATATCGCCTCGACAGCTGGAACTGACAAATGCTCCGTCGGTTGACACGGAAATAACAAGATTAGATTAACTTCAATCGATCCAATCGAACAATTCGTCGATAATACAATTAAACGGCAAATAGGAGTACCATTCGCTTTGTTATCAGTTCTGCTGAATCAAGCGCGCGGTTCAAATAAAGGGAACCGCATAATTCTGTCCTAAGCGATTTCGCGATCGAGCACTCCTGACTGTTCCCGTCGTCGAAACTCGCGGAACTTCCGGAAATGAGTGGCATCGTCGAACGTTCGAGGTTTTTCCAGATACCTGCTCAGTTCCTCGAGAAAGACTTACTCGAGATCTCCCCTCGAACGGCTCGGTTGTTTCGCAAAAGCGACTCATATCGATGTTTTCCTTCACAGAGGCCTCTCCCTCCGACCTGTGCTCGTCCTCTCCTACGGTATGGGCAATAAGGCCACCCTTGACCGAGTTTATTCTCGCCGCCCTACCCCTTTCTGCCATCGGTACGTCCTAATAAATCGAACAGAGTGTTGCACGAAGCAGAACGCAAACTTTATCCGGCCGATGATTAATTATATGTGACTGGGCGATATTTTTCCACGGTTGCACACGTGACGCGATCGATGGTCGGGTTCGTAAGCATTCATCGACACCTTTTGGGCTCGCGTTCCGGCGAATAACGAAGTAGCTGACGCTTTTGATTAACGACACTTGGCCACGATCCGGGAACACCTTGTAACAGCTTGTAAGCGGCGAGCCCTACGCGTCGTACGAGAATTATTGACTTTGCAGGAGGATGCGAAACTTTCGTCGCTAAATGTTTCCCTGGAGAGCGATGGATCGCTGGCTGGAGAGGGTAGACGGGTCAGATTTTCCTCGTATCGGAAGAACTTCGACGAGTGGAATTACCTATGATTAAATACTGTTGCAACAACCGTTGGAAGACATTTTTTTTAAGTCGAAGTTCCCAGTCGCGAGAGAATAGAAATGCGAGGGAAAGTTGCGAGGGAGAATCATCGAAAATATAGGAAACTCGTAATTTAAAATTCTGATTAAAGTTTCCGCTAAGAAGAACGTTGGTGGTAACTTTTCTACTTTGACTATGAAAGTTCTCTTTGTTCTTAAATACCTTGGGGGACAGTTTAAACATTCAAAAGCGTTCAACTGCTAATACCGCGTGGAGAAGAACAAAGTTGCCCTCGATGGGATATTCGAAATTATTGGATCTCGATCGCTGACGATTTCTCGCATTGAAATGGCTCATTGGGAAAATTTCAAAGTGAAACCCCGCTGTGCACTTCGAATACTACAATGGCATTAAAACGAACATTAACAGAAGTGCCAATCGGCATCGAGGGTAGTGCAAACTTTCGTCGAACAGCCTGCGAAAAAGGCTGAAACAGAGGACACGGCGCGTCGAAAGTTATGCCAACTTTGGTGCTCGAACTTTGTTTAAATTGCAAGGATAGGCTGCTCGCCTGCGCTGATTGCTTTTTCCGTGCCGCGAGTCCGGGCTGGAAACGATTGTTCCACAGAATTATCGATGGTCACGAGATTGAGGCGGGTCTTTACTCAAGGGTAAATCAAAGGCGATCAGTTTAAGCAGCCGTAGAATTGCTGGCTTTCCTGTATGCGATATTGCAATCTTTCGACGTTCGAGGAATTCACTCATAAGCCGAAATGAGAAACTGAATTATTAACTCGAGAAGATTGAAGAACAACTTAAATTATTACGACGCGTTAACGTCTCGTTTACCCGCGACAAGAACTTCACGAAGAACGTTAATTAACGCGTCATTTCCGAGAGTGCTTATCGTTTAATTAACATCTGTAATTCCAGCCAATTATCGCAAGTGAATCTAGTTAATTAATTGCGCTTTACCGCTATCTCTATCGCGCAGATCTTTATAAAATGTAATAACCGAAACGCAACCAAAAGCAAAAGAGAAAAAGTTGAACGAAGTCGCGAATTCCATTAAGATAGATTGCAAAGATTTCAACGTAATTAATCGATGGAATAATCTGGCAAACGGGAGCAGAAATAAATTCGAAAAAGTCGTAAATCTCGTTAAGATCGATCGGAAAGATTACAGTCTAATTAATCGACGAAACGCAGAGGGGTTTCCGCCACTGCCTTCCGGAGAACAGTCGGTCCACGAGGCTGCGGGGCAATTACACCTGCCATGGCGGAGGTGAATCGCTTTCTCGGAACCGAAACAGGCCGCGCCGTTTCGATTTGATAGCGGTAGACAATAGCAAATTATTTCACGGCGAGTTAATTAATGCCGACCGCCACGATTCGAATTCATTCGCGAAGGGAGAAGAGAGGAAGCAATGGAGTATCGCGCAGCCGGCGTGAAATCGCATTAAAGCACTGTACGCGATGATAGCGGCCGTCCTAAATCACACGATATGCCATCGCAAACGTAGCGCAATATGCATGATCATTGGAAATTGGATCGTCGATGCGTCTTGTTTCTCACGCTGAACGCGAAGCTCTTCAGCTCTATTGCTTTGACGCGTTCCTGGAAACGACGTATCGCTAACATTTTAGGAAATTTCAACAAAGATAGAAATGGAATGCCACTTTAAACTTTCCGGAGTTCGAAGAAGAAGATATACTTGACAGCATCAGAGTCACATTTTCAAGGCGATACATTCGTTCTCAACCCCGGCTGCATCGCTACTCTGTACAGATATATCTGACAGCTTGGATGAAATGTATTCGAAGCTCCCTAGATCCGAGCGGAGGCACAAAATTAAATTAAGAATAATCGGAGCTTTATTTGAATAACATTGGACTTTTCTACTTGGGGACATAAAAAGTGCCGTGGAGGAGTGTACCTCTTGGCAGAGCTTTCTTTGCTACTCAAGACGGTTGGAGTCGAGCCAAAGATTATCCACGGCATCGTTCCTCCAGGGACTTCATAACTGAAATGAGCGAACCTCGTTTCCCTTGAGGTCGCCATTGAAACCCTTTCGATCCTTTCCAGTGGGTCCACAGCCCACGTCATCCACCCCCTCGGATCGATTTCGTGGATAAATACCGACGCCTATTCCGCGCTGCGCGATCGCAAACCGGAATGAATGATGCATAAGGGCGACCCTGTCGGAATTTCAATCTGTTCTCTGCGGTCACCGTTCATCTAGCCGACTATCCACAGCTTTGTGCACTTCTCCGCGCGGCGAGTAGCGAGTAGTAGATGTCAAGCCGCTGCTAAGCTAAACTAAATCATTTTTGTGTTTGTCACGGCGTTCGATGATTCACGAAAATGTACACGATAAACGTAGCTTAACGGACAATAACGGGAGAAAAGTTTCTTAACGCTGCATTAGAGTGTTAAGTGAGTTTCATCTGGCTAAAGTTGTTCACAATGCCGCTGAACGCTTTCAAACTCTCTTGTAACATGTACAACCGATCCCAAGCTTGTAAGCGTACTCCAACACAGAGCTTACGTGCTCCCGGCTACTCTTAAAGCGATAAATGATTGATGGGAATTGTCAAACAAATGGAAGTTCATAATCACTGCAATAATTAGTAAACGTAACAATATTGATACTATAAAAAAACGTATATTATCCATAAAATAAATCTTGGAAGACGTCCATTCCAGACGCCATTGAAAGGGTTGGTATGATTGATGGGTCCGATAGGGTCGAAATGTGTTTGCTCTTCGGGCGCAGATAATTTCGCGAGGGTTCAGGAAGTGGTCGATGTCAATGGATTCCGGTTGACAAAATTCACCGCATTAATCGTCGAGAGAAAATGCTCTTGGGCGGAATGAATTTTGTTTAAGATGAAATTAGTTCAGTTTGATATCTGCGCCACAGACCAGTTCCCCGTTAATATAGATATACGCTCAGCCTACCCAGCTATAGCTCGCTACGTGGTATCGTGTTTCCCAGATGCATCCAACCGAAAATTACTCACCTCAACGGTGTCACGACATCACCCACGCTTCCTGCCCCGCATTGTATAGGCGTCCTCGCGCGAATTTTCAGAAGTCCTATCGTAGGGCTACCGTAGGGAACGTGTTTCCGCTCGATAAACCGGAGCGTTTCATTGTTTAAAAATGTACGAGCAAGTACGCGATGGGAACAAGGCAAACCTCATTAATCAATCCGGCAATACCGCTGCGGCAAATTTAACTTGGTAAACGCCATTTGTCGACTTCTATAAATAAAAGCCATTTGGGTTGGAAAGCGTTTCCTCGAAGATAGCTGCTCTTAATCTTTATGAACGATGATAGCCGTCCGCAGATAGGCCAATGCAAAGGTTATAAATTGGAACGAAATGCGGCACATTGATAAGATTCGATATGGAAGGCGTAGCGATCCTGAGTGCAACGAGAGTGCACTCGTGATCGATTCTAGGTACTCACGGAAACCTGAGGAGTCAATGATAATGGGAATTAGCCAAGTTCAGCGTGAATCCGCCACAGTTGGCTATAAGCTACGCTATAAAGCGCCGGGAGGGTTGAACGTTCTTCCGCGACGCATAAAACGGCTGCTATGATCGCTGGGAGGGCCTCATAAATTCTCTAACTGTCACAAAGACAGGCTCCACTGGTTATGTAATTTAGAGCTTCATTCGCGTATTAACGGCGTTGAGCGCGCGAGTTGACCGTAATAATTCTTTCAACCGTGCGCCGGAGGGGGTTGCTTTATCGAGGACAGCACGATACGCAGATATTCGTCGGAGAATTTTACGGCTGACGCAACGTTTCAGCGTTTCAGAAGGTTTCCATCATTGGCAGTGAAACGTCAATGCCAGCCGATAGTAATTTCGAGGCGCGACATAGCCCTCGAAGATGACTCCAAGTGGAACGGGTCGACGTTACGTCGGACGATCTACTGCCGCGATAAAGGAGGATAATTTGTGTTAAACGGGACTCGCATTCTTTCCCAGTGGGACTTCGTTCATCGTTACGTTTGATAGGTTATTTAAAAGAGATAGAAGAATTGAATAGAGACCGAGCATTTCAGCAATTGCCCATAAAAAATGCACCGGTGTATGCTAAGAACTCGATAACGGTTGACAGTGATTTATAGATCGGCGTGTCTCTAATGCACTCGAAGAAACCATCCGCTTCTGCCTGCATGAAACGCGATAAATCTTAGTTAAAAATTTTATTTACACCCCGAACTTCCGTTACTTGCAGGGAATCGGTAGATAAACGATTATCGATACATCTATCTCGGCGGATCATGGGGCACGTCACCTGGTTAATGTATTTTTCACGAGGAATCGATAACACGTGGATACAAAGATGAATCATGGGAATTGAGTCACGCCGCGGCACCGCCATTGTATCGGCTAATTAAATATATACGAGGTGGCCTGTTTAAATATTTGTCCGTACGGCAGCGTCGTAAATTTCCGCGCAACCCCCGAAACCGGGTGACCCGCTGCTAATGGCAGCTGAAAAATCAATTTGCAACGCCACCCTGCTCTGACACTCGTAGCGCCGCTTCGATGGAAATTGAATTGAAAAAAAAAAAAAAAAAAGAACGGAAGAAGGGAATATAAAATCCCAGAGGGAGGATGGCGCAATGGAGACGTGTAATTTTCCGTAACATTCGTATGATCATTTTTGCGCATGAATTATAGAGTCGAGACGATTAGCGATCATTAATTATATCCTTGGAATGATGGATAGGCGATGTTTTCAGAGATGACAAATATAACTCGCGAAACTTCTGTTCGTTCTCACGAATTCCCTCGACGAAAGCTGATCGTTCAAAGGGGTGAAAATAATATAAGCACGGATAACGACGATGTTCTTTGTCGGAGACGATGTTCTGCCGCTAGTGTCCTGGCTGACAGCTCGATCGATTCGACTAATGGATAATCGGTTTTCAGGTCGTCCGTCGTCAACTATTCATCCGCGTCGCCTTGAATACAAACCGCGTTTACTTAGCTCGCGCGCGCACCTTTGAACGAAACACCTCGGTAACGTTTTAATTGCCCACGGAGGATAATCACTATCCTGAACTGGAACCTCGTAAATCGTTTAGATAACGATCGAAGGACTTCGCGGCTCGGGCTCTCTGAAATTGTTTTGTGGGACCGTGATTGCGATGAGGAACAGCAGATAGCTCGCGGTGGAAATAGGCTTTTTAAACGACGAATAAGTTTACCTTGCATGAAGTCCGGCTAATATGAAAACCGCTTTGGGACATCGTATAACGATGCCGCAGTTCTCATAATTGCCGCGAAAGGCGTATAATTGTCGCAAGGGCCTTGAGGAATTGTTGCAAAGTTCAGAATTGGCCCCGAACGTTTTCTAACTTTGCGTAACCCAATTGCAGGCGTGTAAAATTAATTCGCAGCGCTGTCGTGATGCATGAAATTGTGCGCTGCCAACTCGGAACAACAAGGAAACTTCTTACAAAGAAACGAGAACTTGTCCTTTTTTATTATTCCTAACGCGGAGCTTGAATTGTGAATTTCCTGGTCCTAAGGGACGGCTTATCGTTGCGACAGGTTAATGCCGTAAGCAACCGTGTTGTTGGCCTTATGGCGCCAACTTTCCAGACGGATTTATACGAGAGGCAATTCCAGCCAGCGACAACCAAACGATTATTCTTCCACCTCGGCTAACCAGCTGTCCACGTTTTTACGGCCAACCCTTTTTCAACCTCCTCGGTGCTAATGGGACACATTCTACTACTTACACCCACGCCACTCGATCTCTGTACTCGTGGCCAGTACAAGGCTGTGGGTGGAACTTAATTATGGTTCTGATAATGGATTTCAGCTAGCAGCAAGATTGGCGGCGAGTTTACAGCTGTTCGAATCGCGGCTTCGATCGAAAAACAGTCCCATTTCGATCACGATTTCCCGGGGCAATTATCTCGCCCTCTGATCAGATGGAAGTGGCAGATTTCCGTGCGGCTCGCGCGGAACTAGGTCGTCGTTGGTAGACTACAGGCAAAGTTTCGAGAATCCTTAGACCACTTTCACCACCCCTCACGCCTTGCACCAAGCGGGAACGCGTGTGCCAGCTGGTAACACTTGATCTACTAATAGCCACCAGCGCGTCGAATTAATACATCCATCGGAATTATAACATTCGATTTTATCTCGCGTGCCGTGAACAACCAACTCCACGATGTGCCAAAAATATGCCAAAATATCCTCTGATAGCCTGTCCAAGTATACAGCCTTCGAGCCATGTTCTTTTGGAAGAACTGTCTTCGAACCAATTCTTCCAAAAGTTCAGGGCTCGAACGCGAGTATCTCGTGAAAGCGCAGTGCAGTATCATCTCTGCCAAGACGAAGGCAAGGTACGATACCTGAACGCGACCCATCGGTGGCGATACCACCAGGAAGATTCTCATGGTGGCTTTGAGAAAGTCATCTTGATTGCGGTTGGTCTCGTGCAACGCTGCCTCGGAGACGCTGGCACTGCCCTGGCCGGTCTTCCGGCGCACCTTACGCCTGATGCTGCCCACTAGCCTTCGCCAATCCTGTCCTGGACCGGTTGCGCCAGCACCGGATGCGCACCCGGCACCGCCACCACCCCCGCCCCCGTAGGTGGGCGCATCCTGGCCCTCCGACGACCTCAAAGGGCTTAGCTCGCGACTCGACCGCCGGCTGAGGGCACCACGACCGACAGTGGCGGCCGATGCGGACACCGTGCCGCTACCTGTCCCGTTCACGGTCTCCGTGCCCTCAGCACCGGTGAACCGGTCCACCGGCCCGCCACCGCTGGGCCTGGTTGCCCCACCCTGACCGAACGAACCAATCGCGTAGCGTCCGATTCCGCTGCTGGTGCTCAACCTACGCACCAGGCCACGCAGACCACTTTTCTGCTTGCTCTCCCTCTTGGCCTCTTCCGGGTTACTTTCCTTCGATGTTTCCGCGCTGTGGCCTAGCTGGCCGATGTAATCGAGGGCGTCCTTTATCCTCCAGTTTATGTTGATGATTGACGAGTGACAGGGTACGCGAGGAAGAAGTTGGGTGGTAGTAGAGTCTCGCTGGAGCGGGCTGGAGTGCCTCGACTTCTTCAACGAGGTACGACACGGGGTTACGTAAGTTCGGAAGCTCGTTTCTCTCGATGCCGCTGCACGCCTGGGAGATCATTAACGTCAGTTGTTGCGAGAGCCGTCTGACTGATGGCGTCTCGGAAGTCTCTTATGGTGTTCGTTGTTCCGGTTCACCGTATAGATGGTGGTTCCGTTAAGTTATTGCCATGTAATTGGATCGGTTGGTACGATAGCCGAAATGATCCACGGTCGGGATTCAATTGAACCTTCTCAGGATTGCTAGCCGTGTCTCCGAGATCCGATTTCTTATTGTCTTCGGGAACTTTGATTCGTGCTACGTGGGCAACCTGTTCTACTCGTAAAACTTTCCCCAATCTCCGTTAATAGGCCCCGGGAAAATTTCAGAGGGGACGTCGTTTCACCGTGGACCGTGGTTTCACTACCTTCGAGCGGAATTTTCGTCGCGAGGAAAGGTCATGCTCTAAGCTCGTACGAGCCACTTTTCCGCGGTAGTTACGGTCAGCTCTGTTGATACTCCCACCACGTAGACCGGATTGCAAGTTGATTTCAGTAGGAGTCACGTTCCGGGGGGACGTTGCACTGAGTGCCGCACACCGGACGCTAGAGTCGATTTTTCCACTCGAGGACGCACGAAATACGTCTCACGGATGATGATACCATTTGCCTAATGGCGGTCCCGTGTACTCTGCCTCGAAATGCTCGTGGAGACGTTGGTAGAGCCGTCCCCCGTCATCGAAAAACAGTTCGCAGAGAGGCGTCGAGACCGCTGAATGCAGCTGATATTGCGGGCACAATGGATTCTAGAAGCAGCCGGTTCGACGCGACGATTGCATCGGGACGCCGTAGTCCAGGTGGTTGATTTCCTCGTGACGGCAGTTCAAATCGTCTTCCGTCGTTCGCGTCGACCTCTCCTTCTCCCCCTCGGTCCGATGAAAGCTCGTTGACACCGCCGGTATCATTCGACGGTTCGATTCTTCCACTGTTGCCTCGGTTCTCGATGAAACAGGTCTTTCCAACTTTCCACGCGAGCACCCAGCGAAACTTTAGATAGTCTTGATCTTTCGTAACGGTATCGTAAATGAGGCAAACGGGAGCAGACTTCTTTTCTTCGGGACAACTCAGAAACTTCTCTACCTTTCTTAATTCTTGATAAATTAAAGGACGATTGCTTTCATCGAACAGTTACGACTCGAAGGATCGTTCGTTTGTTAATTATCTTTTAATGGAACGCTGAAGAATTCTATCGATCTCCTTTACTACTGTAGCAAGAATATCGTATTTAACTTTTAACGAACGATTGAAATCTCCTTCTACTGTTTTAAGAAATATTGCTTGTTTAAAGTCGATGTTGACGAACAGTATACCGATGTTATCTTCCGTTGCGATTTATTCACGTTTTGTTAACTACAACGTTGATCCGTTGACTCAACATCGTGGTCACGTTCGCTGATCTTCGTGGACGAGCCGGCGTATACTTTGACAAGCGACGCGTGACGGTTTGCGTTGTCTGGCATCTGTGTAATCAACGAATCGGATGAGTGAAGGCAACCCCGTTTTTGGGGCCACTCGGCGAACTCACGACCTAGGAACATGCTTGGAAAATCGAGTCTCAGAGAAGCTGCTCGCGGACAGAAATTGTTAATACATCCGCGCGTATCTGGCGAACCAAGACGCCTGGCGCAACGAGTTGTTGACCTGAACATAAAACTACCTTGAAGCGCGACCGCTTCCAAGAAAAGCTCCTCGTGCTTTTAATTATTCAGAAAGCCGCGATCTGGTTGCATTTTAAGTCGAGAATTTACGATACTCCACCCTTTTGCAGATCCACCCCCCAGTGAGAAGACCTGAACACTCATACGTTGGACTGAAAGTTTGTTTTCTATCCTTGAAAGAGGAAACTAGTTCCGTGAATTTCAAACGTTCCTTTTAACCTATTTTCTGCGTACGGTTGCATAGAAATTTCATTTCAGTTCGTAAATCCGACGGAGACATCCTGGATTCGTTGCCCTCCGGCAAACCGCGGACTTTCCATCCACTGTTATCGCGGCTGATCTCTATGCAAAATTGCACATATCGCCGGATAGGAACGAGAAATAAGATCGAACTTAAATCGGCGCGAGAGGAGAATAAATTCCGTTGGATGAGATGGTTCGATCGTCGCGTAACTCTAGTAAGCCGACGCGTGTGATTGAAGTGAAGCTGCGCGGAAGAATAAATCGACCAAGTAATTTTATCCTACATTTCAAGCCGCGCGTACACACCCCTAAAAATATGCGATAACACTCCTTCGTTCTGTTGAAATTCCCACCCAGATACCTGAACACGTATTTTTAGAACGGAGCGAAAACAAGAAAATGAAAAGAGGGAACGTAAATTTTATCGCCATTGCGGAAGACGAAAATACATCGGTTATTGCTTAAAATAACTCTGTCCTTATTCAGTTTAGGGAATTATTTACGAGCACGCTATTTTTGTGTTAGTTAACTAATCTTTTACACTTTTTTCTAAACTAGATGTAAAGTATGGATAGGTTTTCGTATCGTTCCACGGCTCGAAATCCACCCCTTTCGGTCGTAATTTAGGCGGGCACTAAAAATTTTCCGAATTCCACCGGCTCATTCATCTACATTTTATCAGGCCAAACTCTACACTATGCATACTAGGATTCCTACGATCTAAATTGTTGCTAACGCTACGTAGACGAGTCCCCGCTATTGAGAATCGTATTATTCAAACGTGTTTCCAGCCACGGTTATCTCACGTTCCTGGGAAATCTACTCTACGCATCTAAAACCACCCACTACGATCTATAGACTACCATGAAGTAGACGGGCTAGGTTATATGTTACGAATTGATCACCTGCCAGTGTCGATTTGTATTCATCGGACCGTTACTACTTGGAATCGTGTACCAGTTCGCAAATTCGATGGAAACCTTCCGTGGAATTTTTCCTTCCCGCGATGGCTCCTTGGAAGACGACCAACGTCCCGTCGAACTTCCGTCGAGCGCGAAAAAATCGATCTGTTGACGGAAACGAACGTGATGCAACCTGACGCAACCCCGGGATAACTCGCGAAAGTTCTTTCCAAAACGAGAACCGCTAAAGAGTTTTAACGAGCATTTCGAACCCTTCGAACGAGCCACTTTCCTTCCACGTTTCCTTTTTTCTCTTTTCTTCGACACAATTACTGCGCACATCTGGGTCTCGAAGGCAAACACCGCGACCGGAAATGGTCACGTCGCCAACTGAAGATTCCTCGAGTTTCAACTTATCGCGGTCTTTGTGGAAGAAAGCTCTCCGTCGAGACGAGAAGACTAATTAATCGAGCGCGTGATTCAATTGGGCTTCGATTTCGAGCTGCGAACCATTCATAGTTACCCCTTGACGGCTTTTCTAATTGGAATTTCACTTGGGGACAAAAAACGGAGATGATATTACGATCTGGAGGACCGCTCATCGCGAGAGTTCTTTTAGACGAACGACGGAGAAAAAGTTCTGTCAGGATGGCGAACAATTCAATCATTATCCGGCAATTAGCAATCCGGAAAAATTAAATTTAATGATAATTTATTTAATGATTTATTTGATAACTTTAACTACTTGTTCTGAGTTTTCTTCTTTGAGTTGTAGATGGGAAAGATCGCGGTAATCTTAGTTAAAAAGTTAAGGCGATGAAAAGTTCATTAAAATTCTGCGTAGCAGTCGGCAATAAAACTAGCTCACTTGTTAAGGTCGCTTATTCCCTGGAAACACATGTTACCGAATTACGACTGTCTGCTTCTCAGTCTACGCATACCGCGGCTGGGTTCGCAGTGGAATAAGATGAAATGTGCGCGGCATTCATGACTAATTTCCGCTACGACACGCGCTACACTTTGTCACGGAATTGTAATTAGCGTGGCTTTACTTCCTTGATATTTCAAACATTTTCCTCTCCGACAGAAATTAACTAAAAACGACGTCGAATAACCCGAGGAGCACGTAATGTCACTGCGTATAAATTTATATTCTTTTTACATTCACCGGCTTTCATAAAAGCCCGGTTCTCCAGAAAAAAAAAACTCAGCAAGTAGTTTCGTAGAATTGACGATAAAAACAGCCCTCATAATTTGTATCCCTCTCAGCAGACGTAAGGTGGATCGTTTCAAAGTAGAATGAGTCTGTACACTCTCAGACGTGATGTTCCGCTGGCAAATAATTCAGACTGTTTTTTTTTTGTGAAGTTAATAACTCAAAGAATTTTTTGCCCGGATTCCATGACTCGATGTTTTTATCTCGTTGTCACAAAGGCGGGATAGCTCGTAAAATATTTGCAAAATAGCGATTCCTTTGACGCGGAAATTGACATGGCTGTTGGAATCCTGTCGATCGAGATTCTATCCCGCCTGACGAAATTGATAAACGAACCATGGTGGCTGGTACCAGTTCGGGACACGAGCTACATGGATCGTTGAGCGTGGATAGTTCGAGCACCAGTCGATTTCCTACTCGCCTCTTCCAAATATTGAAATATCTCTGATACTCCCGCGCGGAGCTTCACCCGTGATTATACGTATCGCTTTAAATCCCTCGAGATCAACAAGTAACATCGATTATTACGCTCGGAAATGTTCGCAAAATATATTCGCCCGGCTTCAGAGGATCTCTAGAACTATAGATCCACGATATTCAATATCCTTCGTACACAAGGCGTTAACTAGTTCGATTCAGCGATAGCGCATGGAGTTTGGTGCAGGTCACGTTTAAAGGGCTAAGAAATGCCGTCTAATTCGGAGCACGAACCGAACGCGTTCGCCAGTGTACGTAGCCGGTGAATTCGATCGATCTAATTTCGCGAATTCATACCGGGGGGACGATCAAATTTCGCGGGAGGGTGACTTTAAACCGATTTCAGCTGATCCCCCGAAGCATCCCTCGAAACGACACCATAATCCGCTTATGAGCTGTATCCAGTCAGCTTAATAAGAGAACGGAGAAGAAATTTTCAAGTCGATTTTGTTCGAGGCAGACCAGCCGGCGGGGAATACTGGTATCCAGCTATTAAAACGAATATCGGATAGATGGCCACCAGGTGGATTGGATCTTTGTCCTCCTAGGCACTTTTAGTTAGAGCATAGTCTATTTCCGTGAACAGGGTGAACGTAGCATCCCCTTTTCTCTCGTTCGCGCCATTAGTCGGTCATGTGGCCGATCGATCGCGGAGGAATCGTTTTTCGAGAATAGCTCGTGAATCGTAATCGCTCCCTTACTTTTTACTACCTAGAAGAATGGTTTATTCCGATCTGATTGAAAATATTCTTTTTCTTTCACCGCTGTTCATTGAAAGCCTTTCCGTTAATCTCTGAGAGAATCACAGTTACTTTTAGAAAGCGTCCGTGAAAGCTCGAACGGGAGCGAGATCGATCGATCGATCAATCATCGAGGAATCATCCTTCATTGTCCGATTCATCGCGAGAAATCCTGATTCAGTCACGGCACTACAAATTCCAGGATCATCAATTATTCTTTCGGAAAAGCATAGCCTGGCACGTCAGAGCAACAAGAAATAGCGGTCAAAATAATTAATCGTGATCGAACTCGTCTTCCGACCCTTCCGAGCAAAACTTTCCGAAGGATGTTAGCAAGAGAACAAGCAGTGGAACTCAATGAATATTTACAGGAACGCGAAGCGCAGATGGACTCTCGATCCGCGCAAAAACTAAAACAGGAATCGTTGTATCGTGTACGTTTCCACAAACAGTCTCAAGAACCATTAAGGTATAATCCTGTGACGTTGATCGATTAGGAATCCGAACGGTTGGCTGGCCAAAAACCAATCCCAATGTACTCCGTGTTCCTCCATCTGGCTTTGTTCCCTACCCTCGGCCATGCTGAACAGTTTATCCGGAAACTTCGGGGCGTACTATTTTCATTAGGCGGCGTTGCTTTTCGCGGGCAAATAAGTCGAGAACTGTTTGAACTGCGGACGTGTCGATTGCGTTAGGCAGACCCCGTTGAAAAGGGTTCGTAGCGTTTTATTCGCCGTTTAAATTTACGCTCCCACCGACCTCGTGGAACTAATTTCCGGGGAGTTACAGCTGATCTATTTCAACAGTGAAAACGTGGGAACGCAACGAATAATTAAAAGTTAAAAGTCCCGTAATCCGCGTTAACAAATCGTTACGTCTGTACCAACCGTAACTCGTAACGTTTCGAGGCAGTGGGCGTTCGTATTTCACGGGTGAAATCAGAAAAAATATTCGTGGTGTTCAGAGGGATGATCCTTGGTTGGTTTTCAGTCGCTACCTTTCGGTGAAACGAACGTTCTGTTTGACGACCTACTACGAGGAGATACAAAAATAAACGCTTCCATGAAACCATTTCTAGTTTCCATAACGTCGATGTGGTTTCCATAAAACCTGTTGGAAACTTATGTAGATTGAAATCGGTGCCGGTTTATCGATTAACGAGCAAAAAATGTTGGGACGCTATACACACAATGACGTGTTGATTTCTGTTGCAGAACAGGGTTTACAGGTACGTGAAACTGGACGTGTTGCCTCTCATAAAGGAGCATCCATGAATTTCTCTCGCCAACCCTCAAACGCGCTTCTGAAACCTTTCATATCCGACATAATGCTGCGTTATGCGCCACTCTAACAATAACTCATCTGCCCACGATTCATCCCTAACAATTCCCCGTTTCAGACCGACGTTACACTTGCACGCTGAGAATTCAGTTTGCGAAGCCCCTTGGACCGCCTTTTATCGCGGGTCGCCACTTTCATTACGCTCTTATTCCTCTTCTCGCTTGATACTTTTCGAATGCAAAGCAGCTGGCTGGCTCAGAGAAAATTTTTAACCTCGTGACCCGTCGACGAGTCATCTTCTGACGAAAAAACTAATTCGTTCAGACTAAAGTACTCACCGAGATAAAGATTATTCACGTCATTATTTAATCTGAGAATTTACGGAATAACTGGTTAAATAATCTGCTTTCAATCTCTCGTATCAATTGAATGATCTAACGTCAGAAGAATTTTCGTAGCTTTTCTTTGAGCACAAGTGCAGACTCTTATTAGATGCTTCAAAGTGAACGCTTTGTGCAACCAGTCTGTCTTTACCTTGCACAGAGGAATTTGCTGAATTTCACATAGTAGCGAGTAAAGGGGACTGTTTTGCTTTCGTCTATTTTTCCGTACTTTCCCAAGTAACTTAATTAATAGCAGTTTAAACACTGTATCGATGATTGCTCAATATTCTGTACAACTAATGTTACCAAATAGTTGAGCATCGAGTTGCACAATTCACGCAAGTAATTCGTCGCCCACGTGTACCAGGATATCGATTATAGGCAGAGTGCGTTTCGTCTGCGTCCCCCAGGATGAGTCATCCCCATCGATCATCGCCGACCGAATCTAATTCCGCCCCGGATCGACGGAAGTTCGTTTCGGGGCAGGGTGCAGGAGATTTCTCAATTAACTTCTTCTGGCCAAGCAAATTCCTCTGCCACTTCACAGAGCGTTCCTCGTTCCTCGCGGTATAATCGCGCGCGCCCAAGAGTAGAACCGAGAATATTGACTTTAATTAACGAATCGGTTTCACACCAAGGAACACCTCCTGCTTCGAACCCTTGATAATCCAAATTGCACGGCTTCGAATCGCCCCGGGGTGGTTTCGTTACATTTTAATAATCAAATCGCGGTAATCACTTGGGGAGAATGGGCGCACCTTTTTTTCCTGGAACTCGTGCAACAGTAACGATTTTAATAGCGGGGTGAGATTGCAAAATTTTCCGTCGAATATGAAAAAGGGTTGCGTTGGTAGGAGAAAAGAAATCAAGTATTCCGAACGCAGGAATACGCGATTTGTATGTGCCGCGGTGCGTGCGACGTGAAACATTAATTCCCAGCACTCGACCGGTCGTATTTTACCCGGTGTTATTTAAATATTAATCGCGCAATAAAACGTAACACCCGGCGCGCTTCGTAAATACACAAACGGAACAGTTGGAGCAGAAATTCCGGAATCCGCGCGGGAGGCGGGCGAAATTAAGAAAAATTAGACCAGTGGAAAAGCCTCGCGATCATTTACGAAACACGGCGCCCGTGATTTTCGCAACCTTCATTAAAATAAAAGCTCCGGGAACGCGAAGTTATTCACTTTCAAACGCGAGGCGTGGCTTGTTTTCCCTTTTCACCCTCGCTCATTATCGGTATTATTCACATTCGAACCGTTCGTTATCAAACTTTTTTCAACTTTCACACGACAATTAACTCGCGTTTCCTCGTCGCTCGTCAAAATGAAATCCTCGCTGCGTCCCACGCGGTAGCTCACCCCCACAAATTCATTAGTAATCCGGGCACGCGATATTAATTATAAACAGGATTAAAATTTCGACCGGAAGATGCGAAACGAGCGGTTTCAGCTTCATTACAGACTTGTGCATTACGATCTCTTCGTCGACGTAGAGGAGGAGAGCACAACTCGTGTCGTCGGATTGGTCGTGCTGGTTCACGTGCTTTCATTCGCAAAACAAACTCCGCGATTTATCCAGAGAAAACCTAAAGCGTCGCTGGTGAGGCGTATCGTGCTTTTCCATAAAGTTGCGTGTCATGTACATCCCCTTTCCGGTCGTATACTGCCGGTTGCCAGCAGCGAAACCGGAGAAAGGAGAGCGTCGTGTTACGCGTCGTGGATATTTTTTACAACGAAGGAAAGTCGCCTCTGCTACTGCTCTCAATTTCACCCCACGACTAACGTATTTCGAAGGAACGTTTAATTTAGGAAGAACATTCCGTGAAATCGATAGGAACATATACGTACGCCTTTAGAATCCTCTGTAACTGTGTTACATAAGATAGAGCGACGGAACGTGAGGAACACGTTAGAGGACGAGAATTTACGGATCGAAACGTGGTGGCATTTCAGGTCACTAGTAGTATAAGTCAATGATTACGGTCCATAGAAGTATCTGGCGGTTTAGAGAAAGTGTGGTGAAAATTTTAAGCAGTGAATTACAGTCATGATCTTTTTTGCTCTTTACTGCTATCTCGATGGAAATTGTGCCATGAAAATTGGCGGACAATAATTTTTTAATCAGTGTAGAACAACGTTCCCTGGGATTACGTTCGAATTCATTTCCAACTGTCCGAGCTAAAAATAAGTCTATTAAGGGAAAGCATTCGAGTTCAATTTTCCATGGCAGACGGAATAATTCTCTGGTGACCGGAAAAAAAGCAGACAGGACAACTTTTTATTGGGAACTATATTCTTGCTTGACAAGATTCATACAATACATCTCTTTCGTTTCAGCTGAATCATACGGGTATATTATACATAGAAAACCGCTGATGTTGCTTTTTGTTATTTCAGAGATAAACAGAGGCATAGGAAAAGGTTTAATAATGATTTTTAAAATATTCTTTTTCACGAAAAATAATGTATACCAGACCTGTCACATAAATCTAGTATTTCATTTTGAAATGCCAATTAAAAAAGTAATTAGAGGCCACGTTTCTATAGGAATGAATGTATCCCGTGTCACCTATTAAAGTTTTCACTAGTCTATTTTTCCCACTGACAGAAAATTAAATTATCTGCTTCGTTACGAGAGTCACAGAGAGAGAGACGTATCCAATATTTATTTTTCGTCACGTTTTTCGAAGCGTTTCGGGCAGTTTACCTCCGCTGTGCACGCAAAAACCGCTAATTTACCAGGAACTGGCGGTCCCCGTGGCCGACAAACCGGGTCTCCATCGCGATCAGAAATATCGCAAAAAGTAGCGACACGGGGCGAGCCATTACGTGGAAATTATTTCCCTATTAAGATTGCTCTTCCTGGGAATTAATTCAATTCCAATTAAACCGTGATTCTCCGTATTACGAAAAACGACAATCGGATTCCATTCAATCTCTTCTTTTAATATTCCTTTTAAAAAATTACGAAGGCTGCCCAGGGGTAATCGAACTGTGCGGGTCTGGAACGAGCCAAGAGGGGCGCGCGACGATCCCTAAACGCGACACCACCGGCGCGATCCCAATAAAATATTAAAGGCTCCCGTGGGAGAGGCGAGCTGGTCGGAAGTTCACCGTAACCAAGAACGGAACTCGGCTGTCACGGCGAATTTTTAGACAGATCGTAACTGCCATTAGCGTCTGCGAGTGGCAACAGCCTGCCAGGAGGAAGGAAATGTTATTAGACCTCTCGGCGGCCGGATCCCCTGGATTTTCATAATTTCATAATGCGATAAAATTGCGATAACTTGTTCCTGGAGGGTACGCCGTCTGGATAAACATGAAAGATACGATATCCCGTGGCTCTTGCCACTTTTCTATCTCGCGGGTTGCGAAAAACGGGGTAGCTGAAAGCGTTGCGCGCACAAAGAGGAGATTCCTTCCTCGGCCTCTTTCCGCGATCCTCTAACTTTTTTCTATTAATCAAAGGTTACTCGCCAGCACGAGTTATTATTCTTGTTAAGTCCGCTTATTGTAGTGGATACCGCCGCTACTATAATTCATCTCTGTTGCTTATTATTTCCGTGGAGTATCTTTTCAAGTTGTATAAATATTCTTTCATTAAGGGAAGATTTCTTTTCAGCTTTCCATTTGAATGGTACTTAGTCGGGTATAATTTATTTGTTCCTCCCGACCTGTTTAAACGAAACGTATCGGTACATACGCGGATGATGCTCGTTAGTGTGCCTCGCTGGAAAATTTATTGGGAACTGTTTTTCGATGAGGTTTCTTCGATTTCGACTGGCTGCGATAATTAGCCGGCCGCGACGATTGCCAAAGTTGTCGCCATTAAAAGTTCGCGCGTTGCATCAACGCGCAATCGAGGTTACGCGTCAATAATTAATTATTCCCGCAACAGGACGTGGGCCGCGATTCACGCATCCCACGAAACTTGCTGTTGTTCAGTCAGTTAATTTTGAGTATGTTCAAAGAGTTCCGGAAATGTCGAATTTGCACGAGAAACTGAGAGCTATTATATCCCGATGGTTCCGTATCGAGCATACGAAAGAATTTCAATTTCTCCAGCCATTGAGCAAAATTCCCTCGCTACTGTATCCGCAAAAATGTTATGCCAATATCCCTCTGTCCTAGTCATAGCATTTGTTTCATTTTCCATTCTCTTTTGTCCGACAATCTCGTTACTATTGCATTATCTTATTATTACTTGTACGTCGTGTCCTCAAAAAACTATTTTCCATTGGTACAACCACCCGCGATCCAATTGCACGGAAGATCGCGATCCTATTGATTCCGATAGCGGTCCGTTCGATCGAATATATTTCAGCTAGGATTACATTTCGAGCTTTTTCGTAACAGGAAGCAAAATACCTCGAATTCCACGCCTCTCTGTACACGAGCACACTTCCCGTACAACATGTGGCGACACTTTTCTCCGTGGGAAACGGTGCTCGGATTACGGGAAACGAGAAAACGAGGGTATCACCGGGTGTTATCGATCAGCCAGAAAAAGTAGCCAGCCACCAAACGAAAAGTTAACCATCCCCAATAGAATTTCGGTAAATACTATTTTTGTTCGACGATCGAACAATTGTGACTGTGAGAAGGGGTGACTTTTATTCAATCGAAAAAAATCGGATATTTCCTTCTAAATTCTGCTTCGTTCACCAAGAGTACTTATTCGTTTCGACTGAATAGCGTTTCGCTCGACAGATAGTTAAAACGCCCCTTGAACTTCGTATTATACAGAGTCGAAAGGAACGCGGCAATGGAGAATCGTCACACGATATCGACAGGGAAGAACAGGTGCGCTTGCCAAGTCCGTGCATTCTAGAGATCGAACTGCACGCCTACTGGATAGGCAGTGGCGTTCCAAACGGGCAAATAAAGTCCGCGGTCAATAGCGCGATTCGATCGAAGCGTTGTTCCGCCACAGAGGCTGCTAATTTATGTACGAGCTTGCTTCTCTAGCGCTTTAGCGAGCATCGTTGTACGCGCTACGCGAATCAGACGATACACGTGGGGCGTTTCCGTTTATTTTTCACGACGTGGACTTAATCGACCAAACGAGACTAGCCGTGCGTGATTTTCGCCTATCGTTCTTTCGTCCTGCGGTTTCTTTCGGCCATCGTGTGAATTCGTGAAACAGATAGGACATTTTCCAGTTACGATCCCCGTTTATTCGAGTTCGGAAGAGTTTCGCCAAGTTCGCAATAAATTCCCAACAAAATTCCACGTGCCCGTTCACTCTGGCGATATTACAAAAATTTCTTCTCAACTGTTAAACAGAGGAGACGGAAGTTATCCTATCGGACAAACATTTCTCACGAACTTTTCCCTGGAACTTCGATTTCTCGTCATGACCACCCTTACAGAGGGTGGATCAATAAAATATTAGAATTCGCCTCGAAATTTATGGACTGATTCTAGAAGTCCACATGATTCGAATGTAAGAAGGCAACAAAATTGTAGAAATAACTTTCCAATGATGCAATACTCTAACTCTATATATAATAACCCTGTGTTTCCCTATAACAACGATCTAATTTTTATAGAAAGCAATTTTCGTTTCCCTCTATGTTTTCTAAGATATCTAGTATGGTTGTACCTATTGGTTCACCCCGTATGCAGCAAGTTTCCATAGCCTGTCCTATAAGATAAAATTTCCGGCTGTCTGCTGGCTGACTCATAGAGGCTGGGGTTTTATTTCCGAACGGACAGTGGATATTTACCGCGTAAAGGAGCGGTCGACGTTCGGTGCTTTAGAAATCGCGGCCTGGCGATCGCGATAAGAAAAGATGAATCCCAGCTAAGAGAACTGGGAGCGTCTGATTCCTATACGTGGTATCGCGATAAGGGGTAGATTCGATTCTTCCTGGGAAATAAAATGTTCCACGAGAAAGCGTGAGACGGAAGTCGTGTAGTCGATACAATTGTTATAGATACCCTTTCTCGCGTTCAGCTCGCCTATCTTCTTTAAGAATAATTAAATGTTCGTAGAAGCAGTGGTTACTTGTTCTTGCTTTCCTGTTCGCCTACTCAAGCTCCCTAAATATCGCTTAAAAATCGCTTCAAACTCGTTGGACGCGTGTACTCCGTGTTTCCGTACGTTCTAGTGCGACTCTAGAAGAGACTCGATTTTCGTTGGCAGGTTCCTACGAATCGTTTCAGGCAAAATCAAACAACATTACCTTCGACTCTCATCGACGATGCCGCCACGGACCGTAGCTGGATCTCCTACATAAAACTGATACGACGCAAGGTGCGTCCGTCTTTATTTCGATCGAGATTTCCGCCCACAGCACAGCGAGCACAGTGGTCCTCCTCTCTCGAGACTCTCCGCCACACTTCCGGTCCCACGTTCTCTATCCCTCTGTCTCTACGCGTCCTGCAGGCGCGTTACTTCGATCTTTTTCATGCGTTTCCTTCTCATCTCGGGCTACGAACCCTTCCCCCCTCTGTTTCCTCGTCGAAGTTCGCCGCTCGATTGCGAATCAACTCCCGTCGATAGTCGCGCACGAGGAGATTCTATTCATTTCCCGGCTCGTTCCTGACGAAAAGAGAACGTGCGACTCGTTGTCCTCGCGAGGCGAATTCTAATCAGCCTCCTCGATCAAATTTCCTCCTTTCCTCTGCTTAAAAGATTTTCCGTGAACCTGGTCGTAGGACTTCGACCTCTGTCCTTTCCTTTTTTTTTTCGATACGAGGTGGAGGGGTTGATTGTACTTGTCCAGATCGGATAACAGAGGCAATATCACCGACACCCTCGATATATTTTGGATTAGAGCGAGGAGGATCGAGGGAACGGTGCCAGCAGCGTTAAAACCCTAAGCGGAATCGTGGTCGCGCTCGTTCGTCGGTTTCTTGCACCGCGTCTCGTGTATAATCGGGGGCGAGGGCGGCGTCGATCTTACCGGGCTGAGGTCGCGCGTCCTACTAGAGGGAAAATCCGTTCTCCGTCACATCGCGGTCTCGACCCACCCCCCCCCCATGCCGATTCTCCCTCTCTAACCTTCTGAACGGGGGTGGCTCGAAACTGCGCGGACACCGTACGCCACCCCTATCTCGAGAGTCCTCGCTCCCACCCCCAAGCCATTCTCTCTGGCTCTTCGCCCCTCGCACATGAGCGTCAAGACGTATGAGAATTGCGGTTCTACTCACCGATTCTCTTATTTAAAAACTCATCAGAAGGATCAATTATGAAAAGGGTGATCGAAAGAAATAACGACGAGACGTAACGTACAATGGTCCTTCTTTTTCTACCACTTCTTCACCCTTTCTCCGGTTCGGCTAGGGTAAACGAGAAGCGTAGAAATTGTTTGCGTAAGGGGAGAAGGTCGCGGAGGGCGACGCTCACGTGGAACGATCGCTTTTTAAGGGGCGAGGGAATGCCAGCTAGGGAGAATATTTCGAGCTACGACGGAATGAGGCCCCCTCAACCCCTTCGGCGCCTACGGCATTCGGAAGAGCTACTTTCTTAATGTTTCGGGTAAGAGGTTCGTAGCTCCCTTCTCGGAAAATACGAGCACTGGCGGAAAGAAATTATGTGAATCACTGGAACGATGTTTACCCATGGTTCTGGATCCTTTTAAGTGAGTTTGCATTAACTCTTTACAACCCCAGTGTACACTAGAACACCTCCCACAAGAAACGAGACTATCTTCACATTTGCTAAATCCCTCGACGTACTCGAGGGAATGAAAGGGCGAATTAAAGAGGAAAAGTGGTGAGGTCGGCGAGGAGAAAGTCCGGCGGGGGGTTCGTAAGTGCGTACCACTGTTCGACAGCTCGTTTCCACGTGGGCGAACCTCGGGAAATCAAGCGGGAAATAAAAGCAAGGTGTCTGGCAAGGGATAAACAACGTATTTTGCCCGGTGCCCGCGTGACACCTCATTCCAGTACAGCCTCTCTATAACCGTTCGTGGTTACCTCGCGCTATAGATCCTGCTTTTCTTCACAGCTGCCGTCCTCATCTTTCTTACTTAACCGCCTCGCTCGCCCCGTGAAACCTGGCCGCTTCCGAAAATACAGAGAAATGGAAGAAGGTGTCGCGATACCGGGTCCGTTTAAACACCGTTCACGGGGCGATACGCAGCGGGGTACGTCGGGGGACATTTAATTACACGGAATGTCAGGATGCCCGTTTCCTCTTCGGAGATCGTTGACGCGACCGCTGAGTGTTCGCCGGTGTTCACGCTGGGTGTTATTTGCAATTTTACGGGTGGTCGACAATGTGGCGCACGCGAGAACCACGCGAAAATATTTAAAGAGACTTTTATCGTCGATACACCGCTATTGTGCGGGAGTCTATTCGGTTGCGTTCATGAAATTTGATGGAAATTTATGCGCGCGAAGCACGTGCAAGTTGATGCGAAAGTATTTGGATTTTAATATCCTTTTTCATTGTGGCGGTTCCCAGGAAATGCAGTGGACGTGGCTATTTCCTTTGGACGAAAAAAATTTGGCATACGCCGGTCGGAGGAGGTCAGAGGAAATTCGCGGGAAACAGATCGATACCCTGAATGTCGGCGAAGGCAACGGAAGGTTAGCGAAAAAATGGCCACTTGAAAGTTTCCTCGCCGTGTCGAAAGTTGGAAATGCGAATATTTAAATATGACGTGCTACACAATGAAACTTGGTCTTTTTCGTATTAATGACGTGCCTCAGCATAGATTAAAATAGGCCATCCTGTGCATAGGATTAATTTCGAACGTTATACTTTACATCCATGTCCTATATGGTATCGTACCACACGATGGAGAATATTACGCGAAATGTATTGTTATTCCACATAATTAGGTCGGAACTGGGGCCACGATTAGTTTGCATAGCAATTAAAATCGTTCTAAATTTCAGGATTATTAGACTCGCGTAAACCGTTTCCAAATATTGAGACCACCGAAAGTAATTTAGCTGAAAATTGATAAATAAACGCGCGCGTAAAATGAAACGAGTATTTTTAAATAAATTAATGCACACGCGATATCCATTTTTACTTAGTATTTGCAATGATGCTCGATTAAATGGCCGATCGGCCATTCCGCGTTTTATTATTTGCAATGTTTAACCGAGCAGCGTGGATCGTTACGCGGCACGTACCGGGCGTAAGCTTAATGAAATATCGGGGAAAAGAGTTACACAACGAGTATCGATTGCAAGTTAGGAATGCTGCGGGCCAATCGAACTTTCCGCTGGATTACTCGGGAAAATCATAACCGTGCATCGCGGAGTGAATATCGATTGATCTCGATCTCGGCCGCACGTTTCAGTTGAAACATTGCGACTTCTTTCGTGATATTGTGCACCAGCCGAGAGAAAGAGGAAGAGTATTCGTTCGTTAAAACTTCTGCGAACACCTTCTGCGCTTTTTTTTCGTGCCCCCTTTTTATTTGTACGCGTCGCACGTAGACATGCATCCGTCTCGCATTGAAAACTTATTTCATCGTGAATACACGGACACAACTGTGTGTAACTTTGAATAGTCATCGGCTGACGTTTGAAAGGCACGAAAATCTTTTAATTAAAAACTTGAACAGAGTAAAAAAAAAAAGGAGCAGGGAGCTATGAAAGTAAACTACTCCAAATTCGTCGCTCGTTAAGCAACCTGTACCCGAACCGTGCTAACCGGTCGTAATTTACACCCCTCGTTGCGATCCTCGAGCAACAAATTCACCGGGTACGTCGCATTTAACGGTAATTCGCAGCTGCAAATTCGCTGCCGAACAGCTGTCCTCTCGTTTTATTTTTCCACTCGGCAACCGGATCGATCCGTATATCCGTGCGCTGAAAATTTACGTGCTGGCGTCGTGTGGGCGATTAAAAATTTCTCGGCGAATCGACGACGCGACAACGCGAAACACCGGCCGGAAACAAGCGGAGGGATGAATTTTCCCGATTACGCGGCCAGCCGAAACGTTACATCGTCCGTTGGTCGAGTTTGTTTCACTGGTTCCAGGGAAATCCTTTCGACTCCGGCCGCGGTGAAAGACGCGATAAGTAACGCAGAACGGTGAACAGATTGAATCGTCGTGTCGGTGAAATGAAATCGATGGGACGAGCGTGCGAAGCAGAAAGCGAATAGAATGAAAAAAAGAGGGTGACGAGGAGGGAAAATGGACGACGGGAACGTCGAAAAGATAGAATGAACGAATCGCTATGTGACAATGTGACCAGAGCTGGCCGTTATCCGAGTAACCTTTAAACAAAAACCGCGAACCTCGAATGAAACTGACCAGGAACGAGCCTGCATCCGAATAAAAGTTTGATTCAGCTTCGTAAGTCTGACGAGGGAATAGTTTTTCATCGAGAATAAGATCGTTGCTCGAACGAAATCTATTCAATTCTAGACGTAGCCACTCTATGCCACGCACCGATCGTGGGAAGCTGTCAGGAATTCGCGAGCAAGGAGCGTCAGATGAAATGGAAGCGAGAGTATTAAAGGAGAACGCCCATTAATTTCTTCATTGATTCGTCTTTCCTATTGTACGGCTCTCGTCCGCCATTCGTTCGCTTCGAACAGAAAAAAAGGAGGGAAAACGCAGAAAAAAAATGGTAGGAAGAAAAAGCATTCAAGGAGGGTTGAAGTCGACGCTCGAACGCCTTTGTAGAAGGCGTGCTTCTCGCACAACCGTATTTCTCTGTTCGACAATTTAATGATCCGCCATACGATCGTGTTTAACGTGATGAAGTGTCACCCGGGGACGCGGAAAAATCGACACGATTACCACGGATTTGCTAAGTGGAGTGTGCATGAGAATCAACACGATCGAAACAATAAACCTGCGCTCCACAATGGGCTCTTCAACCCTGTCCTAGAGCCCGGAGGAGTCGCCTGCGAGGAACGTATCAGATTCTACGCTGGAAAAATTAAATCTTCACATGTCGTGGTGTTCTTGCCGCATTTTTACGACGCTTTTTACGGCCCCGTTTTCTTTTCCAGAGTCGTAAACAAAACGGAGTGAGTGTTATTGCTTCCGACCTTAATAGTTTTACAGATATTACGTCCTTTTCTTCTAATGAAGGGTGTGATTAATTTTCCTCTACTACGGGGGAGGCTAACGAGAATTCGTAATGAGAAACGCGCGCGCTTTAAGGGCGTCAATTTCATCGAGTTATCGCGTGGGTATTCCCACGTTTTCCATGGTAACTAACTTTTTACGTCGAGGAAGATGATGAATATTAAAGGAACCTCAATTCCCAAAAGATAATCCTTCGCAGCGAGGAACAAAAAATTCGTCAGCTCGTAGCTACGACGTCAGGGTTATTTGTCCTCCGTATTTAGCCCGGAATAAATCCGCGAAATGAAGGTAGAAAAGCCGACGTTAACACCTACGAATCCTCGTAGCTCTGCGATTCGTCGCGTGGCGATCTCAAAGGGGATTCAACGCGACACCAACGGGAATGCTTAACTTCTTTTGCGAAGTTTCACTTTTACAGCCGTGAAAAGGCACGACCCAGGCGAAATGCAATTATCGCAGATAATAAGCAGCCTGGCGAACGATTCAGGGGACCGCTTAATAAAGGGACAAACGTGCACTAAGAGAGACGTGTCTTTGGCTTGCTCACAAAGCCGGAAAAGAGCACAGAGACTCGGTGCCTCTGGCTTCGGAGTCTTTTTGCCGTTCTTTCCGGACGAGAACGAGGATTGTTCGCCAAGCAGAGGACGTTCGTCTAGTTGGGAGCTAGCTGGATTTTTTTCTCCAGCTCAAAGCCGATCTACTTCTGCATATCGCGCGGGAGAACTCCTTTCATCGGATCTCTCCATCGTTAATTATGGAACGAATTCCCTTGCCAGAGTCTTCTCTGATAAGCAGATTACTTGGAGAAATGCTATCTGTCAACGTCGTTCATCTGGACGATAGTCTGCGCGATTACTTTGTTGTTAATTAACCGGGACATCGGAACGCTGTCGTCAGGTAGGCGCTGTTTAACGAAGACGCGAATTTAATTCTCTCGTCCGTATCATTATTAAACTTCGCTGATTATATCGGCTTCCCGCGTGGCCTTAATTGATCATTCCCAACTGAATGACTCGGTTTAACGTCGCTTTGTGCGACCCGCGATTCATTGGACTAGTTCACTATATTTTATATCGTCCCGCGGTTTTTCTATAATTGCACGTACGGACGCAAGTGGGTCAGGACGCGTATTGTCAAGGGCCATTATTTTCTATACATGCCCGGGCAAATTTCGTCGTGGTGATATTTGAAATCGACAAAGCTGTGGCACCAGCGAGAGTGGAATTTTAGAGAAAAGAAACATTCGTACACAAAACTCCAAAATAAATCTGATGAAACGAAGACAGTTAATTGCGATTGGACACTCACCGATTGATGCCTCCGAGGGGATTGACCGATATGCAAAAAAGACAAATTTCGCACAACTCCCTTCAGTGCTGGTAAGGTCCGCCATTCGTTCCTGACCTGTTGCTCTCTTTTTCGTCTGAAACAGAAACAATGATCGATTAAACGTAAGATAAATGCCGCGTGCATCGGTTGCTGGGAATAAATCATATCGTGGGACAAATCGGAATACGATAGGAGGAACAACTTTTGCTCCTTCGGAATCGTGACGTTGGGAGTTTTTCCCCCTCCAAGGTTCATTTAAGCATCGAGAACAGTTTTATTCGATTTTTTTCTTGTTTCCTCATTAAGAATTTTCCTGGCAATTTATCACGGGCGGGGATCGGCGCAATTTATCATTCCAATTGAAAGGCCTTTTTCGTTTTAAGAATCATCTACGCTCTGTATAATGGATGACGGTGGATAAATTGAAAATGAAATGGTTTTCGATATTGTCACGCGCGCGCTGATGAACTTCGCGAATGATTAATGGCCGGCTGGGCTTGTATTAATACCACTCGCGCGCGATTCCAGGGAAATTCAGCAAATTGCAGCGTAAGATTTTCCATCGACCGTTCCGTGTTTTGTAACCGGTGCCATAAGCCTCCGCAGAGATTGATTCCACACCAATCGATAAAAGGGAAGCAACCAAACAAAAAAGAGGCGAACATGAAATTGCATTCGCACTTTTCCATTACTTTCGAGCCTCACCTATCTTGTTCCATAAAAGCACGAAGAAAGAATACTTTCATTCCAGTACTCGGTAATTAATCTTAATCCCGTTATGTTTGAAAAATGCGAGAGAAAAGAATGTAAATGAAGAGGCGCGGTGCTGGTCGGATACGTGCAGCTTCAAGGAAGTCATCTCTCAGGGTATTTCGAATTTAACCTCCCGCGAGTGTTTCGAGAGATAAACGCCGCCAGCTCGAGCTAATGGAAGCGGAACTTGACGAGATGCTGTCCTTTTCATCCCGCGAGATCTTTCTGCTCGCTCGTCGATGCGTTCTTCACGAATTGAAGGAACACGCGTTAAGAATCTCGTCTTACTCCTCAACTCCCCTTCCACGTTCGAAACAGAGTCCACCACTGATTAAAACTTCTTTTCCTTGTTTTACTCTGTACATGCAACTCGAACTTTTGGTAACCATTTATACAGCCCAACTCTTATCAATGGCGCTTCCGTTGAAATTCACTGTTTTTAAAGTACAGCCGAAATAGAAGGAAAAAAGTGAAGGGATAAATGAAAGGGAAAAGGAAGGAATTTCGCCGTGTAACGGCGTTCCTTTCGTTTCCATCCACGAGAAAGAATAACCGGAATTGCTCAGGGCTAGCGCGGCCCGGGTACTTCTCGGGATTGTTAGCAACTGGGTCGAACCAATTACGTACGTGGCACGTAAACTTATGCTTTTGTAGTACAAGGTGATTCGAAGTGGTAACGAATGACTTCTTCGTTTCGTAGGCGAGAAAAACGGGGAAAGAGAAATAGACGGAGGGAGCTGGAAGAACTATGCGTCTTGGAACAAACACTTGGGGTAAAGAAGTAACGATTGCTCGAGCTGGCCAGAAAATACTTTAGAGTCGGTATGGGCAAACTTTGTCTCCACGGGTTTCTAATATATAGCGAGATGGAATCCCAGGGCAATTAACTTATGCCAGCTACTTTCAAGACCGCGGCGTGCCATCTTTTTTTTCTGGGTTGATTAAAATATCAATTGGAACAATTAAAAGTAAAAAGAGAGGACAAAGTTCGGCCATGCGTGCGTCATAGTTTTGTCAGGTTTCTTCCCTGTGAGTTCTTTCAATTTCGAAACAGTTCTTGGACGTTACATCGTGGTGACTTCAAGGCAAGGATCAGGTCGATACTTTCTTTGTGTTGCGCGTTCGGATAGATTTAAGGTTTCTTCCTCATCGCGATATCGATCACCCGGAAGCGGCTTCAAAGCTGTCCCCGTTTTTCGTCCGTAAAAGTCGTTTTCTCCAAAATTAATGGTGCAAAGGCAAAGCTACGTCCTTTCCTGCCTCACCGCTGGGACGCGTGTAAGAGGTACTCCGCGTGTGTGAACAGCTAATGTCGAAACACGAGTTACGAGATTCGTGGCTGCAGCTACGTAAATCAAGCCACGGTACCGAGGCGCAATTTGCTCAGTTTCCTTTAAACACAAGGAACGCCGACGATCCTTGCCACGTTGCGAAGCAGACTTTAATTAACTGGAAGTTGTTGATAACAAAAGGCTATCTTATCTGAGTGGGCGGGGGTTAGCATGGTCGTAGACATTTTTTAATTAAGAGAAGAATAGGGGTTCGCAGTTCAACAACTTCACTCGACAAAGTTTCCTTTAAAACGTGTATTTTCTTTCAGAAAACAGGGTGAAAGCAATTTCCTATTGTCAGGAATTTTAGTAAAATTTCAATAAATCGTCTGCTACTCACGGGAATGTAAGTTCGTTGTAGTCCTCATCCGTGGCAGTGTGGGTGAGAACGGGAAGGCTACTCGCCGCGGAGGGCAGATTACTTAAATCTGGAAATAAGAACGTAAAGGAAGCTTTCAGTACTAATTATCCTTTGCGAAAGCTGGTTCAAAGAGGAGGGTAACGAAACAATTGGGTAATATTAAAAATTCATCGCAACCTCAGGGTCTCCAGTTAAATGATCGTTTAAATACGTAAAAGCAAAAATTTACAAATTACCTAAAGTTGAGGCATAGTGATCGTCGTATCGTCCGTAAGGAACTGCTCGATTTAGAGCCTCGTTCACCCGTCTCCTTGGACTCCTAGTCTGCTGAAACATGTAATTTCTTACACGTCGAATAGTGACGCCCGAACGCACATGGAAATGAGAGAAAGCAGGGTTAGAGGAAGGTGGTTTCACGAAAGTTCATCTTGGTCTCGATAAAAAGTGTATACACCGGGGCAAGACAAAGGACCCTTGTTTCGTGCAAGAATGGAGTCGAGCGGGATTTACAGGAGGCTTGGAAACCCCTTCTATTTACATCGACGTAACGATCTTTTTCTAGCGTGGTCGAAGAGGATATCTCTTCCCCTCTATTGTACCGAGGAGGATACTTTCATCCCCTTAATGCACCTCCTACGTTCTCGAACGCGATTACACGCGCTGGATCAAAGCTGCAACCCTCACGATTCGATTGAATTCGTTTCTTTTTTAATAGGTGAATATATTTAGAGGCAACGAAATAAAGAAAAAAGGAAGAAAAAACGAAAAAGGAAGGGTTATACGGGTAAAGAAGCTTGGATTAATCTACGATCCGAATGTTTACGGTCCCGGGCTAGGCTGTGAAGCGAGGGCAAAATTATTGATCATGCTGCCACGGGGAACACCGGAGCGGATTTGAGGTTGATTCGCATTCGACCTTTATTTGGACTATCCGGCCTACGAATGCACGTCCGACGGCGATGGCGTTGTTGAAGATTCAGGTCTCGACCCTTTCGTTGTTTGAGCTGGGTTTAGATAAACTAGGGTCGTACTGGTGAGCAACAAAATTGCGAAACTTTGTTGGAAATTTTGTAAGGAAAAATAAATCGTTCTTTTAAAATAGATACTTGACGCACGCTATGCGATCGCAATTAAAAATAATCGTACAAAATTATTGCTATATCGTTAGAGAAGGGAATGAGTCATCGTTTTAACAGGAAGTAATTTTTGCCATGGCCGCGACGAACAGCCTTATATTCCATTAGTCGTTAATTTATCTCTGTCCAACGGTAAGTCAAGTCTTATCGATACGACTTGAGCACGAGCTATCGAAGTGATGGGAAAATATTATTATTGTCCTACTGAACAGAGTTGTTTGTGTCGGAACTGATAGAATTTCGATACGACGCTAAGTGGAGACGTTTCGAAGTGTTCGAACAATCGGAAACGTGTCCGAAGGATTTCGCCACTTGAATGTTAAACATTTTCTATCGGAAATGAGATTCTACGAACGACGTTAATTACCGAAAGGCTAATTAATCTGTAGCTTCAGATATCCAGACGCGTGTTAATTGAATCTAACGCATAGAGAAGAAGTGTTCACGCTTGAGTGGCTCCGTCGAATTTCCATCGTGTTGAACACTTTAACTCGCGGATAACGATCGAACGAGTTTTCATTCGAGACGAAATAAAATAAGCACCAATCAGTCAACCCCGTGGGACTCTCCCTAACACGTGCAACGAACCGCGGCTAATTTCACTGTCCGTCCTTGTTTCTTTTAGCGAACTCGATTTCATCGAATGAAATTATTAAAAATTCGGAACACGGCTAACATACAACCCTCCGTCACGATTCATCAGCGTTCGCTCCATCGGGTTTCGCGTCTAATACAAATGCAAATCCACCTTCCTCGACTAGGTACCTCCATCTGCTCGATTTCCATTTTAAATTCATTTAAAAACCCATTCAAATTCGATGGGGATTCTTATTAGGATCTAATTGAACGTTACGTAACAAGCACGACGTTGGTCGGATCAAAGAATTCCATGGATCGATAATCTAAAATGAATCCTTATCGAGAAACATATTATCCACACAAAAATCCAACCCTTAGACCACTTGGACCAATTGATCCTTCGTCCCCCACGATGGGGAAATTAATTCAGCTACAAACTTCGTAAATGTACCGTGCTATCGGCACAGTAAGCGTTAAGGATAGCTACCCTCTTGGATAAGTTTCAGTACATCTAAAAGTCGACCCTTACGAAAGTGGTGTCGATGAGACTTTGCGTCCTGGTGACTTGGACCTTCGGGGAAAGTAGCTTCTCGAAAGTGTTGTTCCTTGGCAACGTGCTGCTGGCATTAAGCTCGTCCAGACATTCATCTTCGGCCAAAGACACCAGACTGTTGTACCATTGCGCGCTGGTCGTTCTGTAAGGCTTCAAGGGCTCGTGCACCCGGTTCAAGTCCTTGCTGAAGCTCAGGCTTCGTCTGATCGGCTGCAGGCCACGATTTATCGCGGCCGGTAACTCCGTGGTGCTGCCTCTTATCAGTAACCCGATTTTCCGACGGAACGACTTCCGCTCCGACTTCTCGCTGCCCTTCGCCGCCTTCTGCGAAGTCACATCCTTAGGCAGATGGTCGTTGATGGGTCTCACGAGATCCTCTTTCCGCTCCTCTGAGGGGAAAATTTTTTTTTCAATATTTCAACCTGTTAAACGGGTAACAATTTATATTCCCTGAGGATTTGTTCGCTTCTAACCGACTCATTGCGTTTCTTTTTTTTATTAGAAACACGATACACCGGAGAATTGACCTAATTAATACCATTTCTTCTTCATTCTCCATTCAACCGGTTAACAGGTTAAGAAAAGCGTTAAACGAGAAGACAGTGGGGGAATTTAGAATCTTTCTGAAGGGATTTTGTATAATAGAAAGTTCGCAGAGAAAATTCAACGAGTACGCGGTACCTTCTTCCACTCTGGATACACAGTTCGTCACAGGCACCTGCTTCGCTAACTTCGCGTTCCGACTGGTGGCCTTCTGACTGGTCTTCTTCGACGTCCTCGAAGCCTTCTTCTCGTCCTTCTTCAACGTTGTCATCGTGCCAGTTTTTGATGCTCTCACGGTGCGCATAGACGCGTGCAGTCGCGCAAGTTAGGTTTTTTCCACCGAGGCCCTCTCGAAAAATTCCTGCTCGCCGCTCAACTGGACGAATTGGCCGCGTTTCGCTGTCGAAAAAGGATTCATCCGGCCAGACGAAATTGGCCGCGCTTCATCGACGTCGGGGAGATAAACGAGCGTTCCACGCGCAACTCCAATCACTGGGACGACTCCAAGCACCGCGGACGAACCGTCAATAAAACGAGGGGACAGTTAAGCGGCTTTTCGTCGATCCTCGATTACAGCAAAATTTCTCGACCGCGTCAGCCGGTGAATCGAATCGATAGAATCGCATTATGGCCGCTCGTGGATCGTGTAATTGTTACATAGACAGGCGTGAGAGATCGCCCCATTACAAGCGGCGTTTATTGTTCCTGGTGCCTGGCGTCGATCGAGCAAATCGTGGCCAAACAATGCGCGAACTTCCGCGGCAAGTGCTGGTCTGAATCGGCTCGTCCCTTTCCACTGATTCGTCCGCCTCTTTCACGGTCTTGTTTCACTTCTGATTCACAAGCGAACGGTTTACCACGCGCCGGGCACTATCCGCGATTAAAAGCTGCTGGAGAACATGGGATTGAAATGCATGGGGAACAAAGTTTTAGGCCATTGGCCGTCCTAGCGTCGAGGAAAAAACTATCGCGAGCCACTTTGAACGTTTCAAGTTTCAAGCAAGTGGCGAGGGGCTGAATTTCTTAATAATAGATTCTGCACTAGTTTCACCCGTTGAATATTCCACGAGAAATTTCTGAGAGGCGGCGATTAATTAAATTCATACTGATGTGGACGATAACCCATTGGAGATGTTGATAACGAGTTAGCGTGCTTTGCGATCCCATTACGCATTATTTGCTTTGAAGTAGTTCCATTAAAGGCTGTAATTAATTAAGCGTCCCTGTCAACGGAGAATCATTACCAATCGTAGCCCATAGTTCAATTATTAATCTCTCGGCTGCCTATTGATTTTGCAATCGGTTTCAACACGTCTTTTATAGGGATTAACAAATTCCATTTGCACGCAAATCGTGTCACGTTAACTACTACCGCCCTATTATTGCTGCTCCTCTCTAACAAGCGGTAATTTAATTACCGATCAACGATTTATACATTTCCGTCCAATACAGATATTGCGTCCAACTTTCGTACCTCATTCCTCGAACGTTGTTCAAAATAGCTTCCTCAGTTACGAGGCCACGATCGTTGCAGCCGGTATCGGTGTATTTTTTTTCCTTATCGTGTTTTCGTTCTTATCGCTGCGACGTTAATTAACTACACGGAGAGCTTGTCGCGTTGGATCCTCTTCGTTATTCAAGAAACGGAGCAAAAATTTGCAACTTCCCTTCGGCCACAGAAAGCTCTTCCACCGGATCGATCGAGAATTAATTCGAGCGTTGAATTAACGAATCGAACGCGCGAATCCGTCGAATTACCACGGGGAGTCGGGCCAGTCGGAGCGAATGTAGAATTTTACGGACGAATACTTGCTTCGAGACAGAACGTTTCACCGGTTTTCAGCGATAAACACCGTTCATGCGGAACTCGGGCTGCATTTACGACCGCGTTTCGTCATCGACAATTAACGCTATCGTACAGGTAACGGCGTATCACGATATTATCGTCGACGACTTATGAATAGCGTCACGAGCAATAATGTGTTTGCACCGCGATAGCGGCGCAAAAATGCGCGGTTAACAATGATTAAGACAATATATATTCGAACGCGGATACAAACGGCTACAGGCCTCGGTTCTACTGGCACTTCATTTTGACCACTTACAATAATTTACAACAACATATCGCAAATGAGAGCAAATTGTGATATAACTACCTTTATCTGAATGATATTGGTATTCTTTTTTTTTTTTAATAATTGACAGGAATCGATAGATATCAAAATGATAGCGGTGACTTGGTTAAAAATAGATAGAGAAAGCTGACTCAGTGGAAAATATACGAAACTTGCTGGTATCAGCGCGAAGCGTTCCCGATTCTGGCCTCGAAATTTACAATAGTTAAATCGATGCACCGCGAACCACGTAACGCGTTGCCACGTTCGTGAATGCACCGATAAGGTTGCTCAAGGTAGCGCGAAGTTCGTTCGATTAGAACCAATAAAACTGAATCTTAGAAACTATCGCTGATAAACACGTGGAATTTCGCGCGCCACTCTCACGGGACCAGATTTTACGATCTCCTTATCCCCAGTCGGCTCGACACGTGACAAAATTATGCACACCTGTTAATTCCCAGCAGAACAAACCGTTTTAACATTTTCGATAATCCCCCTCGTTAAACGTTTTCACCGTGTTATGGAAATGTTAGATTTCGGTTACATACGTACGATACCGTTTGGTAACTGGAAAAAAGTTAGCACAATAGTCAGCGTACGTGGTGTTCCGTCTTACAATAGAATAATGGAGATCAATTAGCTCCAATATGGCACGGTGAATCGTGGCGTCTCGAGACCAAACGAAACAGTATGCAGAGCGGTAAATCGTGTACGTTCGCGAATAACAAACGAAATTGCGAGCAAACCGAAGGAACAGGTTTCCACAGATTTCGTGGCACGATAATCGCGCGAGTTACGACCGGGATCGCGACCGGTGATTGTAAATCACCCGGAATTCGAGGTTTCACCGCGCATTCTCTGTTATTCTCACCGATTACCATTTACCTGGCCGCGAGAAACGGTTCGAATCAGAAAAACAAATCGCACGTACACACCGCGTGGAAGTTCATCGACTTTCCCACTGAATCACACCAGTCGGTCCCGATCTAATAATCTAACGATCCGCTGGTTTAGCAAGTTTCCACTAAACGATACGCGTGTACAAAATGTTGGAGGGTCTGTCACTTCGCAAGCTGTCCCACAGTTTTGAAAGTTCATCGATCGGGACGGTGGAGGCGGCCGAACTAAACAGATTAATCCAATTCGTTTCGATGATCTCGTGATCGGGCTATAGTAAACAAAGGAATTAAAAAACACATGCTCCGATCCAGTAGTCGTTGGAATCCACTCGCTTATCGAGCACGGCACATTTTCACCAAGCCTTATCGCCCTGATAAGGCAATTGGGTGCACGAATTCATTCCCGAAATCCACGATAAAAAAAAATGTGAAAAAAAAAAAACTGTTGGGACGTGAACTCGTTTCGCGACGATTCTCTCGAATTAGATTACGACCAGCAGCAGTCGATGGACGATCTTCGCGGCACCTGGGACCGGGATAGCACAGTTTATCGGCCGCGTATTTGGCCGCGGACCGATGCGACTTTCATCGATCTCGCGCGGTCGCGATGTGTAACGCGAGCGAGCGCGAAAATCGCAGACGCGCGTAGCCAAGAAATTAAGAAGACAGGTGAGACGGAGGTAAGCGTTTTGCCAGCGACTCCATATGGTGGGGAGACTCGACTGGCGGCGGGAAAAGGAGCGACGATCGCTCGATGGAACGGCGAAGCCGATCGAGAAAGAAGCCGCCGATCGGCGAAGGAAAAATATGCCGTATCAGTGGCTCTCAGTTGTTCTACCACTTTCGTCTTCGGCTTCAACTGATTTTCCGCTGTGGATCAAGCGGAATCGTTTAAGGTTAATCTTGATTTCTACCGAGTGTCGGAAAAGTAACGGAATCGGGACTACAATTGCGGCGCACGATGCATTATATCACCAGTTACGTATTATTGAGTTTCTACTATTACCACATCATTGATTTACTTTTGCATTTATCAATTATATAATATATAGTAGCTGATCGCAAGACGCCGCATTAAAAACGCTTTTCCTAACTGTTCTAGATTGCTGCTATCTCTGTATACTGTAAAATTCTTCTATCTCGATAGTTTCTGTTCAAGTGTTAAAATTTAATCCACTCTACCCTGTACACGTACATCGTAGACCTCTACGATGTTTCAAATAGCTCGTCAACTCGGATTTTTCTAAAACAACGAATCGATAGTAGGGATGGACAAATCTCCTTTTAGTTCCGTTACTTTTGCTACACTCTGTAGGCGAAGCGTCTCCAAGAGATGGAACACCCCTACGAAAGAATAAATTAACAGAAGTGGAATGACGTTTTTTGTAGGTGGCTTCGTTCTTGAGGAAATCGATCCGGAAAGTTTGCTGGCTATACCCGATGCATCGCAATACGGAGCGTAGAACGCGTTAATGTCTGCGGATATCTAAAATGCGTTGTAAAAAGTTCTAGAACTAGTGTGCAAGGCTATAAAACGAGCGTAAACCACATGTTGTCGTTTTATTGACGGTGGAAGAGAAAACTGTTGGCGTGTTCGATATTGGGAAACTGTGAAATAACTCCCATCGAATGTAAACCGAGGCAGCTTATTGCCAGCGATGTTTTACGATCACGAAATGTAGAAATTGATATTTCATCGATGCAACATGTTGCATAAAGGGACGCTAATTGACATCCTGGTATCAGTTGAAAACCCTGCGAGACAATTTATTCGATCGTCCCGTTTAAGCGATCGTAAAGTCTCTCTGCTTCTCGAAATTACGTTTTCTTCCCAAGAAGAGACAGTCAATATCAGATATCTACTCGACGACTGAACTTCTATCAAACACGTGTTGGCGGATTCTTATCGTCACGATCAATTCCAGGCATTAACCAGTATCGAACCCATATCTCGTCCTCGTATAGTATATATGGGCGTGCAGACATTATTGTGAAACGCAATAAAATTCACGACAAGACTAGCGTCATTCGAGCATCGAGCTAGTTCAGCTGAACACGAACTTCAGAACGCATCCCTTGGCACACGTGCGAAAATGTCGATACGAATTGGCTATTTCTAGGTCGTGAAAGTAAGCAGATCGATGCAATGTTCTCTAAAGGAGACTGTGAACTCTCCTACGTCCTTCGCCACGGTTTCGTGAATGCGAAATTCGCCAGCCTGTGTGCCCCGGTCCCGCAATTTCCGGCTCGCACCAAGCCAACAGGGGGAACTCATTATTTGCAGCATTTTATTGGCTGGCCAAATCGAGTGAGCGAATTATACTGCCTACTAGGCAAGTTCCATCGCTTCCTTGACATCCTTAGCCTGTTAAGGACTCGTTCAGGTGTCCATCGGGCAGCCCAAACGTATGAATCCGCGCCGTTTCCACGGAACGTTCGCGGGAATCGATAAAACGTTTAACCTAAATTTATTCCGTTTGCTATCCAAGCTGATTTCGCAACACCGATTTCGCCGTGCTCTATCTTTCTCCTAAACGAATTCCTTTGCGATAGTCGAAGTGTTCCATTCGGATTGGATGCAAAAAGTTTACACGCTGAGATAAATTTTCTACGCGTCTTTTAAACGACGCGCTAGTCTGATCGAGGGTGTGTTTTAAAAAATAATAATGACTAGGGGGAGGCGGGTGAGGGGGTGCACAAATTGGCGGCATTGTGGACGGTTGCCTGAACGCCGGCGCACGAAACCGGAGAACTCGATGCGATTCAAGCTGCTCGTCTTTATTAAGTCAACAACCCGCTTTAGAAATCCGTTGCGTTTCACAGAGACAGAATTAAATCCCGCTAGCGTGCGATATTCAGCGCAGCCGACAATGCGTGGGGACAACATTAATTGGTACACCGTTGCCATTGTTTGGAAGGCATTCGGTAATTAAAGACGTAATTGGGTAAACTCTACATATAGGATAAGCACTTACCACCGGCTGGGAACAATGGTCAGTTTGAGTCTAGTTCCCTTGAAACTTTGGTCCTCCGGATATGGACCAACGGGCAAAGTGTACCATACTTGGTTTCTTCGTGTAAACGATCCCAGGAATCTGATCAACAGAACATTCAGTTTAATATTCTGTACTGAAAATTTAACGCGAAAATGAAGCACAGCGAATTTAATAATTGAAAATCAGACAACATTTAAGATAAAGAACACATATTAGAGATCGAGGTACAATTACTTTTTGATGATCTTCGCTTGAATAATGGATTGTTCACTAAAGTTTGAAGGTAGAAGAAAGATTCAGGGTTCTAGTGCTGAATTATAATCGATGCGTGGGCCAAAATTGCTCGGAAGCCCGTGAACCTACGATGTTTTTGAGAAGACTAGCCGGCCGCGTGGCGCAACACCTGACACAGGGTGGTACATTCATCCCCACCAGTAGGACACATTAATTCACCCCCTCCTCTATCCTCGATAACGCGATTCACCCCCCAATTAGACTTTCGCCATTTTAATTCGTTAAGTTCGCCTCGATTACAGTCTCTCGATATGTACAGGAAATTTGAGCGAACAAGTTGTTACGAAATTTACAGCGAGACTTCAAGGAATCTTAACGAATATTTTTCTTTTTGTTACAAAGCTAGTCTCCTCTAAATAGCAAGCTGCTTAAATATTAAATTGATACATTTACCATTATTTTATATTATAAATCTCTGCAATGACGTGGTGACTACTTCTGACTTCCTCCAACACTTAGAATTAACCATATCGTTGATAGTATCGTTGATAGTATTAGTATATAGTTGATAATATTCAAGATGATAATAATCGTCGCATCTGGAAATATTATTCAAATTTATAAAGTTATACAAAATTACGTTCGAATACACGATTATACAATGGCGACTGGTTTTGAATGAAAAGTGCGAAGAGCGTATACTTTATTTTGTTCGATCGTGATTGTTCACAGATTATATTCTATAAACCGTATTTCTAGCAGTTTGTAGGCATTAATGTTGGTTATACGTTCGAGTTAAACTATAAAAATCGTGGAGAATTATGATTACCTTGCTGTAGAAGATTGTAGAATACAGCGGCGATCGTTTTTCCCTCCGACTGCTATGTTGACTATGTTTACATGTAACGACAAGCCGACAGGTGGCGCTGCGTCCTTTTCCGTACATGGAAGCGTTGTATTTTCTGCCGTTCATGGAAACTCCGTTCTATGTAAGTTGTGACACCTCGCGGCCAACATTAACGGAGATGTAATATTTTCCGGTAAAGTAATCTGGCAGTTACTTAAAATATTAAATGAGCGAAAAGTACCTAGGAAAATGTAAAAGATTGCATTAGGTTAATGTGAATCGTTCACGCTAATCTACAGCTTGGATCGCTGCTTCGAGCGCGATAAACTTTCGCGAGTCGTGTTAGTAATCGTCGTATACATTAGATATAGTAATATATATTGCAATAGGGCGCCCCGACGTGTATTAAAACATTGATCGGTGTGCAGTGAAAGTGCATAAAAAGTAATGAGATCTAAGCGTTTTTCCATCATGTAGTCGATACACTTTACTGGGTAGTCTTTTAAGTTCGCATTGCTAACCAATGCTTTTATTATACATTGACAAGGTTAAAGTGCGTTGATTCGTGGTTATTGTTTTTCCTCTGGGGCAATAGTAGGTAGAGAGAAAGAAAGAAAAAGAAAACAATGAGTGGAGATATGTTTGAAGGAAAAGATTACCCAACCCAGTGGGCTCTCAATCCTTCTGCTTATCAAAATATGAGTAACGATCAAGGTAAATGGCGTAAGAAGTATATCAGTATCCGGTATATATACGATTCATTTCTTCCGACTTTTGTAAAACGTTTAATTGTCATGCAAAACTCTTGATCGCTGCTCAGTCGACTGGGCAGCATTAGCTCAACAATGGATCAAAATGAAAGAGACTGTAGTGCCACCGGCACCACCTCCACCTACTATTAATCCTATATGCCCCGGGACTGATGGTAGCGGAGAAGCTCCAATGGACATGGACACGAAAGAAGACGATGTACCACCAGCACCACCCGCGCCAACAATCAGTGGATCAGGTAGTCAAACCGATTGTTCGGAGAGAATTTCTTATGCATTCATAAATCTATCCATTTGTACATATACGTTAATGTAGTAAAAATGATTAAGATTGAAGAAAATATTGTTCGCTTCTTTACTTATGTTTGGCTTCATATTTTGTTTGACAATTTAGCAAGTAAAAAATTTTTGTAATATAATATTACTATACGATATATCTTGCTTAATATCAGCCGAAGCGTGGAGTCAGTGGAACCAGTGGGGATATTGGAACACCACGTCAGGTTCTGGTTCAGGTACTTGGGAATGGACTGGTGTACCTCCTCCTGGTGTTTCTATAGGTTCCGATGGGAAACCCATGGGGATTCCTACAGTACCTGTTATTCCACCCGCTCCAACAATATCTACAACAACAGAATTTAGCGTGCCACCACCAGCAGCACCATCATTGTATTCTTATAATTCAGTACCTCCAACACAACCTTATAGTCAGGTTAAAATTGTATTTCTAATAATAACATAGAATTCCAGAAGTGCCTACAATTCCTGCTGTACTTAGGCTTAGCGAATCAGAACCGTGTGTTATTATCTTGTGTTATTATCTTTTCTTCTTAAACACGTATTGTAAAGTTAAAAAGAGAAAATGCTGTTTGATATATTGTAGTTTCAATCACATTCTCAATTTATTTTTCTATGTATTTTTCCTAACGAGTACGATTCAGAACACTATACATTAAAACAGTTTATTTAACTCGAAATGAAAGATATACGTGTCGGATTTAGACTCGTCGCTAATGTAAGTGTTTCATATTTAGGTAACTAGTTATTGGTCTGGAGAACCACCGGCTTCAATACCACCTCAGCCACCCCCTTTTATGAAGGGAGTCAGGCATGCGAACAGAACACCACACTTGAGGCCCATGGATACGGTAAGGTGTCGAGAAGATAGAGAGAAAACACCTGAAGAAGACACAACGACGACTATAGGTGAGTTTATAAAACTTACATGGTTATTATTAGAACTTTTGTATCTAACACGAGTAACGAAATGTCATTAACCATGTAATTGTCACACAAGCTCCAATCATTGATAAAGCTAATCGTAGCAATCAATATTTTCACGTGTTCGTTGAATAACATTCGCGACCACGATACGATGATGATATCTCTCTCTTAGACGCGGCAAAACGTAGACAATTGCCCGCTTGGATTAGGGAAGGTTTAGAGAAAATGGAAAAAGAGAAACAGAAAGCCGTTGAGAGGGAAAGGCAAGAGATATTGAGGAAACAAGAGTTAGAAGCCCGGAAGCAAGCCGAGGACGAGGCTAGGGCTGTATTGAATCCTGCTAAAAGCAAATTTGTAGGTGTTCGAATTACTGAACGTGTTCCGTAAATCAAAAGTGAGAATATTTCTACGAGATATTGTTGTGTAACGCAGGACTCTGATTCCGACAAAGAAACGGAACAGGAACCCGAAGAAGGTGTACGTGGTCAACAAGTGATCGAGAAAAATTTCGAACGTACCCCAGACATTCTTCTTCGTCCGCGAAAATCGCGATTTCGAGATGCAGATTCGCCGGATGCACACACGCATACGGACAGAAGTCCGACGACGTCTAACGCGACTATAACCGCTCCGAAGCGAACGAGAGAAGAAGTACTACAGGACGTGGTGAATATATTATTTCGATCGAAAGCCAGTGATAATCTCACTTTTGTCTTTTGCGCATGACAAATTTGTTTCGATGTAGATGTTGAAGGTACGGAGGTCGCTAACGGAAATTCTTCTGGAGGTAACGAACGAAGAAATCGGTTCTATATGCAGAGAGGTTTGGAGCCGCGCACGTGCCAAAGGTACCCCAGATACACACGATACAACTAACAAATTGACATATTTCATACTTTCGCTCACCAGTGCACAGAATCTGATTCACATGAGTCTTGTGCAGTGTTGCGGTGAACTTTTATTTGCCCATTTGTGTAATATATAAGCTTTTAAACATTAAACAAAGATTATTCAATTCATAGAGTTAATTATTCGATGATTTCAGGATATCCTACTTTATTTTTCCAGGACTTTGTATACACGTATACCATAAGTGATACTTCTCTCTATCATTTTCTTTTTGCTTTAAATAGAATTATAAACACTATGTCACCTGAATTTTTATCGAACGAACTCTTTTAGTTCCGTTTCGATTAGTTCGAATACCGTTTTTTGATATTTTCCGAGAAACTCGAAATCTGTATTAATTGAAAGAATAAATCTTTCGAAGAAAAAAAGAAGGAAGCGACAGTGATATAAAATTATGTAATAAGATTCGATGCAATTTCGATACGGCGAAAGTGAAACGTGGAAACATTATTTTTTCATTTTAATTTTGGCATCCACCTCTCGTTCGTTTTGGTTATTCATCGTTTGTCAATTGGATCACGCGGTTCGGAGACGCGGTATCGTATAGTCGTATGATTAATTTTTATTTCCCGTTTTCAGACTCGATTGCTTTCTTATCTTAATCATATGTTCTTTATCTACGGTTGCCATTAGTTTAGTGTAACATTTTTATATGTTTTCTATTCGTATTTGTTTTCACTGATATCTCGCTCCACCTTACGGCTCTGTACGTAAAACTGATCGTTGATTCATATGTAATGTACCTTCTACTAACGTCACGTCTAAAGCAGTTTCAGTTTCGTATATCTAAAGGGATTACATAATAAATATTCCTTAAGGTATATGAGAGGATTGAAGGGGCAGGATCAGCTCTTCTAGTGATATCGGTGATCAGTACCATTTAATTTGTGGGGGGTATCCTGATGATAGGACTTAGCCACTTGGTACTAAATGCGTGTGTATTGTAAGTCCCTGCAGGAGAGACCCCCGTCGCATCCCTCAACAACATGGCCCCTCTTGCTCAGATCACTCGTAAGCTTGGTAAGTATCTACACCTTTACAATCTTCAACGCACGGTCATCCTAGGAACCGCTCGTGTGTACACGCAGTTTCGTTCATAGAAAAAGAGAAAAAAAAAGAAATGAAAAATGCGTCCGTGCATTGTACCGTATTCTCTGTCTCTCACATATTCTTCGTAGCCATGCTCGTAGCCATTTTTCAATCGATAGTGCCAGCGTGTTTAATGGTCGAGCGTATGTCTTTATTTTGACGAAGACCCACTGTGGACTGGGTAGTGCATCAGGATAATAAACTAGTTATTTTCGTGTAGGTCTGGGCATCTATGGTGACAGCAACAGCGAGTCGGAGGAGGAGCAGAACGAACACGTCCAGGCTCAGAACAATGATAGCGACGAGGAGCTCGTAGTATGTATTCCTTTTCTGTCTTTGTCTTGAGTTGCAGGCAGCAAGTTGTAGCTCAAAATTATAGCAGCATTTACTCTCTCTCTCTCTCTCCCTCTTATATATCTAATATGGTGAATATGGCTGAATAAATTCAGAGATAGAAAGGAGAGAAGAAACGGTGGTATGTTTTAGGAAACGGTGAAACGGCGGCAGCAAGCGTTCAAAAAGACGGAGGAGGAAATCGAGGCGCGGCTGGCGGAGGAGGATGAGAGGGAAGAGCAACGTTACGAGGAGCAGTATAATAAGCAACAGGAAAATCATACTGGTAATACAAGCTGCAAAGACTCAGGTATGTTTCGAAATATAATAAAACCTAAGTGGCAACTAAATCAATTAAGCGTAACTCCGTAACATCACTACCTTTAGTTGATGAAAAAGAAACGGTAAATAATCAAAGAGAAGCGTCTGAAACTTTATCGAGCGGCGGGCAAAGTCCACAGCAACAAATACCGCCGCCTGATACGGCAAAGACCAATACGCCGTCGGGGTCAGGCGATTCCGAGTCTAGCAGTTCCGAGACGACGAGCTCTGACTCGAGTCGTCGTAGTGACTCGTTGAAGAAGAAACGATCGAGCAAAGTTCGTGAGCGTGATTATCGAAAGAGGAAGTCAAAGAGTAGAAGTAAATCGAGAGGGAGAAAATCGAGGTCACGTTCTTCCGAGCGTGGCCGGAAACGGAAATCAAGGTCTAGATCGATAAAGTCACGTAAAGAATATCGTTCAAGGTCTTCGAGCAATTATAGGTCCGGTAAGAAGCACAGATCGAGATCGAGAAACCGTAAACGGCGTAGATCCCGTTCGAGGAGCTGTCGTAGATCTAGATCCAGCACGGCCACCAGGAAATGGTCGCGATCGCATTCCAGGGGAAAGAGGAAGTCTCGTTCCCATTCGAGAGGGAGGAGAAGAAGTCGGTCCTATTCAACCAGACGGAGTAAATCCCGCGGCAGGGACAAACGCGGAAGGACTAGATCCCGATCCAGGGATCGTAGAGACAGATCGCGCACGCGTTCCAAGGAACGTAAACGTTCGCGGTCTTACGTTTCCAGGAGCAAGAGGAGGACGCGATCTAGATCTAGGGATCATAGAAAATCACGATCGAGATCAAGGCAGTCGAACCACCGGGACGGTAAGAAATCGTCGTCGCATCGGTACAGGAATTGAACCTGACCAAACTTCTAGCCAAGGTTGTATATATATATATGCATAATTCATAATTAAATAACTTTTTCCGGGTAATTCATACGGAATTAAAAAAAAAAAAAAAAAAATCAGACGAGGAAGAGAGCAAGCTAAGTCGAAAGATGATACCTTTCATTGTCCAATAAATAATGCAAATATTATCGGAAGCGAAAGTTTTCACGAGTGATTGTCCATTCGAAAGTTTTACACGTGCGCGCGCGCGATTAGCGATATCGCGGGAATATCGATTAAGTCACTACTTTACCATTTCATTAGGCTCGTTCTAGAGATATATTATTATCATTAACTGTACAGTGTCTTGGAAAGTTTGTATTAGTTCGATCCTTTGCCAATCAGGTGTTTTTATCGCGAGCGTTGTTTCTGCGTAAAAAAAAAAGGGGAAAGGTTAACACTATTTTCTTCTATTCGACCTGCTTCTAAATGATTAATTTTTTCTGGAGAATAATCGTATAAAATAAAAGGAATAAAACATGTGTGTATACGTCTGCGGACTCTATTCGTTCACAATTCCAATATATCCATTATTTTATAACGATGTATCCATTTTATACGAGTAATTAGTAGCCTGCATTTTGAACGATCGCGTAGAATAACCCTGCGTCTGAACTGTGTCAGACGTCGATTATTTCCCACTGAACAAATACCGTGCCGCCATTAATTTTCTTCTAGAAGCTTGATTGCGTCGTAATGAAACTACTAATACCAATAAAATGATACTAACCACGTCAGATGAGTTCTCGCGACTAATTGGTTTTCATCGATTCCTTGGAATCGCGAGTCTGTGTTTTATGTATCGAGTGATATTCGTCAGGTTGAATCAATAATATAAAGGAACTGTTAAATCTCTAACATCGCGACGCATCATTAACATGTACAGAGAAACATACATATACACACATACATACACACACACACACCCATGAATGCACACACAGATAGCACACAGATTAATCTGTTGGTTCAGTTATTTGTATTAAAATACGTTCGACGTACGTTAACCGATGATTTCAATGTATTGTAAGTACGGGCCTTACATACATATTGCTATGACAAGTGTAACGAGTCATTTTTAATTAAAATAAATAAGAAAAAAAAGAAGAAGAAACATACCCACACGTGGTCTTCACTTGCATAGGACTCTGTACATAGTTGTTCGTTCTATTGCATTATTATAATTTATTTCATATAAACATTTGATACAGTTTTAAAATTTTATTTCTGTAGAGCTTAGCGTTTAGTATAGTTTAGTGTTAATAAGTAATTAGATCCTACGGAATATATCGGAGATAAGTGGATGGTGTGATCGAGGAGAGTCAAAGTTTGGTTTGGCATGATTATCGTGTTCTCACTTTGATACATTCGGATATATAAAAGAACGTCTGCGGAACAGTACGCGAAACACAGTTTCTTAGCCAGGGGACGAGGTATTGAGAAATGCGTTTCGAAAGGAAAACGGGCTTTACGATATTTTTTTGTCTCTTTTTTTTTCTTTTTCATTCACTGAAGCCCAAGGATAGTCGAGTTAAATTTACAAAGTAGTGAGACACAGGTATCTGCAAGGCGATAATTTTGTCTCTCTCGTTGAGCAGTGTTGCTGTATCGTAGCAAATGATTTTAGAATAACAGATATATTTCAGAATTGATATGTAACGGTATATATCACTGATCATCTTGCAGACATCCCTTCTACGTCTTACGCTTTTAGCGGACGCGGTAATGCGGACGTCTGGAAGGTGCCAGAGACATATATTCTTCCTTTTTATTAGATATTTTATAAACACTTTTATAAGGAAAAGAGACCGAGTTCATAGTTACCTTAAATTTATTCAATCCATCATAGAGATATGTGTAATAATGTCGTCTTAATTACTTTTACATGGTAATTAATCAACAAAGATTGGTCTCAGTGGTCAGATAATCCTCTCGATCGAAACAGGCACTAGGTGATATTCCTTGATCGCGATCGAACACACTTAGCGTTCGATAAAAAATAGGAAACACGCGATTAGAGAGTTTCCACTCGATAGGGCCATGATATAAATCACACGTTGTCTGCAGATACCGGTCACTATAAAATAAGGTACGTATTTTGATCTATGTGGAATAGCTATGGGGAGAATTTGTCTATATCGACTAAATCTTAATCTATAGCTCGTTAGAAGATATCTTACTTTAAATATACAGTAAATATACATGTACGCTTAAATTGTCCAAATATTCTCACCGTTATGATCAAATAAGAAGGGTCGGCAGGCGTCAACCCTCAATTCGTATAAATTTCGTTTAATAGGAACGAGAAGGAATTTCCGAAAATGAACAGCCAGTTTTCGCTCGTGTTTGTAAGAAAAATATCGTTATCATTGGGAGAAGCGAATTTTAGATGTTGGTTTAATTCGATTTGAGGGTTGACGAATGATTATACGGGATTGTTAACGCGGCTTATGTATAGATACATGTGTACAGTGGAGAGGTAATTCGTTTACCAAGCAAGATTGTCGGCAAGGGTTGGGACGTCAGTGAGAACATCGTTACAATTTAAGCATAGTGGATATATCATTAATTCGTTTTATGTATGGACTAGACTCAATTACTTATAATAATAAACCTTCATACGATATTGCAAAGAAACGTAGTTTCAAGCTGTTACGGTCGAAGTTGTGAATTTACAGTGTGGGTTCCCGAGACTTGTTACTGATGCCCTCGCTTTCCCTCCGATGAACTTTACAATTTTATATCCTAATCTCGTTTATTTTATTTTATTTGAAACGCTAGAAAAAAGACAAAAAAAAAATGATGAAAATCGATATGTCTAGTATTTGTTTATTGTCGACGCCTTGTTTTATCGATCTTCTGAGAAATTTATATCCTTTTCTTCTCTTCCAGTAAAATACCGAAATGTTAAGTTACCCCGTCGTCGAAGAACTCCACCAGTAACAAGTCTTCGAGCGTGACGAAGTTCGTCCTACGCCGCGAAAGCCGATCAGCGGACTGGATGTTTACAAAGGATCAATAGCAAAATAGTTTCGTATATTGTATAACACTACAACGACATGAAGTAGGTAAAGTTACAGAATAAATTGTAGTTTGAAAGTTTGAAAAAGGACGCGTGTGGATCCGAAGGGAATAAAGGGAGGATTTTCATCTCGGTAGCCATAGAAATCTATCCGAAAAATTGAAACGTCCCTACCAGCAAATAATACAATATATATCTCTTTATGTATACATATATATCTCTTTGTAATTAGATTGCAAGAGGAGGAGGAGGGTGCCGCGCATCCTGCTCCCTCTCTTCCGTTCTGATATGTAGGTATACGGAAAATAAAATCACGTTTCTCTCATCTTCACCGGAAGATTCGAAGCTGCGAGAAATCATTCTGGCCTCGACTATTGAAACACGGACAGTTCGATGTCGAATCATTGGGAAATCGATCGAGACTTCCGGTCCTTCAACCCTTCCCCAACCCCCAAGGTTCGTCCTCCTCTACGCGCAGTCTTCACGTTTCCCGAGCACGGACGTGTGTTACGTTCGCTAAATGAGAGTGGGTACCGTCTAAAATTATGGAAGGCTCGCCCAGCGTCGCTGGACGTCGTCGATTTACGCGCGTGTACATAAATAGCCGTATAAATTAATTAAGTACAAAAATTACAAACTTATTAACAAAAAAGGAAAGGAAAAAAAGAAAAAGGAGAAACGTTGGCAAGACAGAGGTTCAGCCGAAAATCGATAGTTTTCGCCTACTTTTCCTGTTCTCGTCTTGGCCCGTTCAACGGAACACGCAACTGTATCTTGGGGTTCTTCGATAGAAAAACGCAAAACCGTGTGTGATCCAGGAATCGAATTATTTTTTAGATGATGATGCATAGAAGTGCGCGAAGAATGTTTATAATTAATGTATTGCCATGGATAGTACGTACACTTTGGTCCATCTAGTCAGGGTTACGGAACGTGGAATGGAATGTTTCTCGAGCGCGTACATAATTCGATTCCTCGTTAAGAAGTGCGGCAAACGTGGACGCCTATCTACTTAGTTTCCTTCGATTTTTGTAAAGAAATGAAACTTCACATGCGCGAATCTTAAATACCTTTTAGAAGAATACCGCACTTTAAATTACCTAACACATATCACAGAATCATGTGTACTCCATTTAAAAAAATGATTACACGCACGAACGCAATGACACGATTAACCCCTTGCGAGCCGAGCCAGCACCCTGCACCCTCTGCGTCTTGAGAATATTCCGCAATCTCATATCGATTATACCGGACCGCAAGGGGTTAAAAAAGAAAGAAAGAAAGCAACGATAGTACGTACAGCACGATCACACAATATACGCAGGCCTAATTAAAAAACTAAATTCCGTGTGTGTTGCGTTTCTCGTATCACGATCGAGGCGATTCGTGTTTTGTGCTCCTCGATTGATTACTCTTCTCTTCGTACGAATGATGGAGGACGCGAATCTGGCTGGCGTATCTCTTTGACATCGGAACGATTCAAATGTTTGTCTGAGGAAAATTTCATGGAAGGCAGAGATCTGTGTGTTTCTAATAATTATAGGAAATCGAAGAAATTTGTTACGGTTGATCGTAGGTACGATCAGAGCCAAAGAGACACGCGTAGCCACACTGCAAATGATATGTTAATTACAAAACGTACCTTTACTTAATTACAATCTTTCGGCTCGCAGAAATTTCCTATCGTTTCCCATCGCTTTCCAAGCGAATGATAAACGTTCATCTTTACTCGAGATCCTCGCCCGCTTGGCTTTATCTCGACAATATAGTACGTACTTAGACAAGTATAAGGACCTCCGTAGTCGTTAGCTTTCACGATCGACGAACGGGAGACTTGGTGAACTCTCGTGCTAACTTAACAATACGGACGAATGAACGTAATCAGGCGTACATACACATAATAATGTAATGAGTATGTTATGTTACAGCGCTATACGAGAGCACTCTTAACAGCTTTAACCGGTATTATCTGTATGGTACAGTCACGCGTTTTGTGATCTGCCTCGGTGGAACAGTCTCCTCCGAGATATCTGGAACAGTAAACGAGAAGATCGCGTTACGAGAGAATAAAAGTTTAGTATACGCAATTGTAATGAAATAATCGTACGATTAAGGATACCTTGATCGGCAAAACGAAGCGACGCTGAGGCCACCAAGAGATTATTGGTTGAGCAGGGTGTTAGTCACCTCAGAGATGGACAGCAAAGGACTCCCGGCGTCCGGTTTGGAATCTGAGGGACAGTTGGGCCCATTCCCGCTGCTGATGATCCCACCGCGTGCTGGTGCTGAGGATGATGGTGCGGAGGGTGGTACAAGACGTTGCTGTTGCTGGTGTTGCTGTCCGGCCCTATGCCCATGCCGACTCCCGTCCCCGTTCCCACAGCTAACGGGGGCGTGCTGCAACCGAAAGTGTGTTTCACCGTTATTCGCAACCCCTTTCACGCTTTCGACCATCTCATCTCTGTCCTTCCTACATTTCATTCAATCGACTAATCCCATCATTCTGCCATCTCCATCGTTTCTAATGGTACTTTCTATTCCTAAGTGCAGTGAGACAAATAAAATCATACGGACAAAAGAACGCTGCTTCGAGCTCGCAAAAAAATAACGCTTCGAAAAGAAAAAAGAACGAAGAAACGTGGGCATGCAGAGTATGATCGAATCGACGACGGTACGCTGGAGAGAAGTTCGTGCATTACTTGTAACGTGCACGCCCAGCAGTAAATAATCAAAGGTATCGTATCATTTTAATCCTCGCGCGATTCTTTCGTTTCTTCATCAGAATCCGATAATACACGTAACGATACTGCCAATCGGTAAATTTACGTTCTTATTTAACCCCTCGAGGATTATCTAGAGCGAAAGTAGTAACCAAACGAGGACCCTCCTCTAATCCTAAGAACTCTATCCAACCCCTGGTCTATCCACATCCTGGAGGGGTTAACCACGAGCTGAGATAAAAATCTGTGAGGCAGCAGTGACACTCACTGGGGCGCGTGCCTTGGTGGTGCGGGGTGGTGATGGTGGTAGGGATAGTACTGGTAGTGGTGGTGGTGTTGCACTCCTTGCCATACCTCGGAGCCCGCTTCCCCGTGGCCATGGCCTGGATGCGAGTGCGCGTATCCGATAGTGCTTGCCGCTGCAGCCGCGGCCGCAGCCGCAGCCGCCGCCGCTGCCTGATACTGTGACGTGGTCACCGGGTACTGCTGGTGTTGTTGCTGTTGCGGTTGTTGCTGTTGCTGGTGGTGCTGGTGCTGTTGTTGCTGCTGCGACGCCTTGGTCCTCGGCGAGCTGGGCGCCGCGGGTTGCTGATCGTTGGGCGACGTCTGTCTCCATTTGCACTCGCCGTTCATGGAGTTCATCTCGGCTAGGGATTTTAGGGGGTCGCCAGCGGTGGCGTTGGTGGAATGAGTGGACGAGTGAGTGGAATGCGGTGTGGGTGGGCTGTAGCTGCCGTTGTTCCTCGGTGGAGTACGGGCGGGAGGTGCACCCCACATCAGGACGGTCTGTCGTGGGGCCTCGTTGCTGTACACTTCCGGTTTCACGTCTTCTATCTTGGGGGTGAGCACGCCGTTCGTTGGTCCTGTCACGGGCGAACTTCCAGCGGAATTGCTGGAGGATGCCCCGCCTTCCAGGGAGTGTCGACTGCCTGCGCGGACGATGTTGATATCGGTAGTCGCTGTGTGCATCGTCGAGGCGCTCGCGACGGGGCTGGCGGCGTAGGGTGAACCGCTGACGCTGCTCGGGTGTCTGGTCTCCACGTATCCGTACTTGGGTGACTCGCCCAGCTGTTGGCAGTATAGCTTCTCCTCGGTTTTGCTCGTCAGCTGGTGCGTCTCGTAGGTAGGCAACGAGACATCGATGAAACCGTTGTACGCGGTGCTCGTGTGGTACTCCGTGTGGTAATAGGAACCGAGCGGCCTGTATTGGAAAAGGTTTTCCGTGGCTGTGGTAAGATACCTGGAGATTTGAGAAGTTTAGACGATTAATAATCGCGACAGGCTAATCGATGTAACTCGTCGAGGAAGCGTAGCTACGTATGCGTGTCTTATTGTTAGAAAGGTTTAAGGTTCACCTATTGTCCAGCGCAGTCGCTGGATACAGAGTCTGATGGTAGTTGCCCGTATGACCAATGTACGTGGTCAACGAAGGGTCCGTGCTCGCTGCAACTGCCGTGGGTGCGTAAGCGGTCGGGTATATCGTGTTCAGGTTGCTGTAGGCCGCTGCGACTGCAGCTGCGGCACTGGTATCAGCGGCGAGGTAGTCCACGGACGCGACCGTGGGTGTAACAGGCGGGGAAACAGACGATTGCGCGGCCAGTTTGGTACGTTTATTCCGACAAGTCGACAGGAAGTCTCTTAGTTGAGTCTTGTACCGCCTGTTCACTCTCTGGGACGTCTGTTGGCTAGGGAGCGTCGGCGTCATCACGGAACTCGTGAGGCTGTCGCTGTCTGAGAAGTAGCTGTTGGTCAGCCCGGCGTCCAGGTAGCTCACCTTGAAGTCCATCGTCCGTTTACCCAAAAGGTCCCTGCCTTCCTCCTCCCTGGAATGTTTCACGATCGGAAATGTTCACGGAATCGCGAAGAAAGCGTTTCTTCATCTAGAAGACTACCTACATAAGAGGTCGATGCGTGCTGATGACGAAATCAGGCTTCGAGTTCTTGTAGACCAATCTGGAGCTAGTCTGCAACCACTGCCAGCCACCATCTTTCTTTTGAAATCTGTATGCTATCATTCCCGAGGCACCAGTTTTCAGGACTAAAAAATAATTCGATTAATTCCTCGTCTCGAATCTGAATTCCGAAGGATCTTGAACTGAACACTTACGTTCTTGGTGAGCGCTCGCGACGTAAGCCAAATCATCGTAATGGACTAGATCGTAGCCGCCAAGGTTCGCCAGCTCCGCGTCTGAATATCCTAGCAACATCTTTCCCCGTTGGTCCATGGACACGAGCGCTAGGTCCAATTTGTGTTTGCTCTTGAACATTACGTCCTTTTGCGGAACCTCCAGCAAGGACGGCGGTCCGAATGGTGTGCACAGAGCGAACAGAGCCAACGGTGGCTCTTCCGTCTTCCTGTTTTGACCGTGGAGTATCTTCACTCGTCCCCTGATGTCCAAACGCTGGAAAGTAAAGTAGATTTGACTAATTAGAGAAACGACACGGTCCACGAAAACGGGCATAAATCAAAGCCAGCCTTTGGTCCGACCGCAGCAGGGCAAAACGTTAATTATCTTACGGCAAATATCCAGCAAATACGAGCATACACTCGGAACAAACGGTGTCCAAGAGTTGTAGACGGTAAGAACAAGGAGAAAAACGCGGCGGTATAGCTATACTGCTACCAGACTGTCGCGCAAAAAGGTCACCGTTCTGACGTTTATGAAAATGAAACTGTAATCGTTAAAGCTTTACGACGAAAAGGACACCGACCCAGAAGAAAGGAGCTCCCCGTTTTTACCGAAATTCACGTCGAAATTATTCCTCTCCGAACTCTCCGCTTCTCTTCCTGTTTCTCATCACGAGCGAAAGGTATATAAAAGGAACATTCGGCTGGAAAAAGTGCAACGAAAGAGGCACGTCGAAAATAACAGCGATGATATGAAACCGTAGAGTCTAAAGCAACACGTCGGGGAAAAAGTCGCCGCAATTCCAACCACCAGATGCCAGAGAAAAACAGGCTGTAATTATGGGTGGACGGGGCGAGACTGGCTCCCTCCTCCACAATTAAGTCCATTATCGTCGGCTGCAGGGTTAAACGCGGTTCTCGCAGGCAATTATGAAAATTTGATGCCGTAAAAATCGGATCGATAACTCGCGTGGTCTTATCGTGTGTGACGCTCGATCGAGCGTCTTTCGCGGCTACCATTACTACGTTAAAGGGTGAAAACGGGGCCGGCGGTAAGATACCACAGCATGGGAACTGTTCTTCCGCATAGGTCAACGGATTATCCTTGTTCGCGTGACCGTGTGCGGAGGTTTCGATGAATGAACCAGAATTACATTGTGCGCCGCTGAAACGATCGTGAAACTGTGACCAGGCATGCGAGATACGCACGCCTCGAGAGTCGATATCGATTGAATAATTTTTGCTGGTGAGGAAGGCCGCTACTGTGCAAAATATGTGGCTAATATTTGGTTGACCTTGCATGATCTTTAGATGAACTCGTGTGCCAACGTGGAGGAAACGTATTGTAAAATGTGCTGCCTGAATTTACGAAGAGACAAGCTCACCAAGAAGCCGGATGTGTTATCCAGAAGACACCGGAAGCGGACGGTAAAGCTGCGCTCCAGGAGATGACTGTGCTGAGGCGAAAGAGCGTCATGCAGAGGGAGACTCGCACTTTCAGCGGGCAGAAAAGAGTTCCACATCAACTGCCTTTGGAGTTCCTCTCTGTCCTCGCTGTGGACCAGCTCGTAGACGCTTTGGTGAACGATGTCGGACTGAAATGAATAGGAAACTAATTAATAAGGAAAGAATATGTAAAAATAAGGTATTCGCCACACGCTTCAATTTTTTTCAAGGTCTGTCACCGAAGCAGAGTGGCGCAGTGGAAGCGTGCTGGGCCCATAACCCAGAGGTCCGTGGATCGAAACCACGCTCTGCTAAAGAGGGTTGATAAATTAACTTTTTGAATTTCTTTTTGCTATGGATTAGTTGTGTAATCAATTTAGGGAAGTTCTTCTGTCATTTTTTACTCATTTCATGCGTAAGAAACAAATTTTTTATGGTAAAAAGAAGCTGCAGAGGGTTGTGATCTGCTGAATCGACAAAATTTTGTCAAAAATGAACAACCCTTAGCAGAGCGTGGTTTCGATCCACGGACCTCTGGGTTATGGGCCCAGCACGCTTCCACTGCGCCACTCTGCTTCGTTGGAGAACATTTTTTAATCATTTTCCACCAGATTTGATAATAAATAATTTATTTCCATATATAATTTAATAGATTCATAACTATATATTTGAGAAATTGTAAGCTTCACTATGTGCCATTTTATTTCATCATGATTTAATGAAATTTTTTTAAAACCGCAGACCTCTAAAAGAATAATATTTCATAGTTCATTATTTATTATATAATAAACATTGCAGCATTATATTATGATATACTTGGTTACAAAACAGCATCCGTAACAAGTGTTTACGTAATACATAATTACGTGCAAGCATTTCATTTCATTTGCATATGACTGTATTATTAATAATTTTGTATTGCTATCATTTCTAGGACTCAAGACTATCGATTACTTTGGACTTGCCTCTGATAAGTCCGATAAAAACTACCTTAATCAAGAGGGAAACAACAGCAGAGTGGCGCAGTGGAAGCGTGCTGGGCCCATAACCCAGAGGTCCGTGGATCGAAACCACGCTCTGCTAAGTGAGATAAGTGAATCATATTTTTATTTTACAATAATCTTTTTGCGATATAATACACAGCTTTACTATACAATTTCTTCGTTCAACAATGTTTTACAACATGGTTATGATTAAAAATCCGTACGATGCGTCGTACCTGCTGACAATGAATCTAATATAATTTCACTTATACGTTTGAGGTAATTGAGGTATTAACAATTCTGACTTGAATAATTGTTGTACTTTCCAGGATTGGCGTCGAGTGAACCCTACAATACAGCAGTCTTCGAGCAACCCCTAAATGCGACGCGGCAGACAGTTCGAACTGCCCCGAACGAGTAGGCAGTCGGCGCGGCACGGTGGAGAAAGGGACGGCCAGGAGGCAGCGGCATTATTTCAGGAAATATCTGATCGGTCGTGACGTCGCGACGGCGACATAGGCGCACATACGGCACATGTAGCTACACGTGTCCGACGCACTTTATCGCGCATAATTAATCCGGCCTAGCCAGCGACGGACGATGAGCCCGTGGTGCACGAGAAACCCATAGTTTCCTCGTTCCTTCAGCGAAGAAAAACGAGCAGAACGAGAATAACTTCTCTCTTTGGTTTCAAGTCTCTCTCTGCTCTCTCTCTCTCTCTATCTCTCTCTCCCTTTCTCTCTGTCTCGCGCGCGTATGAACGTTGATCGGATAATCGGGTCCACCACGCACCCTAAGCCCCGGAGAGCCAGCCTAGAAAATAGATCGAATTAACAGGCCCGGCTTGGTGCACCGTGGCCACGGTTGTCCGGCCTTCGACGCCTGGAATAATGCAATAAATCAGCCGGTGGAAATGATACGGATGCGGGCTCGCCTTGCTACGAACTCAACGACCGTGTAAGCTCCTCGTAGAAATAGGAAGACGCCGGGGCGCTACGCGATGTTTCCAGCCGGGAGAAGCCGTGGTTTGCCTCGCTAGACAACTGTTATCTGAGGTACAAGAAGCCACGACGTCGAGGGTACAAGTTTTTATCGATAGACGAGCTATAGTTTCAGACACTTAGGGGTTGAGTTATTGTACTATTCGGTTAAGCGTAACAGAGATGTTTTATGCCTCTTCTTTTTCCCTTCAACCCCTTCAGAAAAAATGGGAAAATGTGAGATATCGGGGAATCGAAGCTTTCAGTTTCATAGAGCTTTCCTCGCTGACGCATATGTAATCTCAGATTCTTGATACGGTGGACCGAATGAAAAGGCTGAAGGAGACCCCGGAAAGTCATCCACCTGTGAAAGTCACACGATTTCCACGGTGTCCAGCGTCAGAGTCGAGGGAAGCGGCGCTGGTCGAATTGTCGCGATAGCCCATTAGCTGGTCATAGCTGTCCGGGGGCTCGGTTAACCGAGGAATAATATAATAAATCACGCGATAGAAGGGAACGAGAGCTTTCGAGGTACGTTGCATTTCCGATAGGCGGAACAGCGTAGCTGCACGTAGCTGCGCCTTCTCGTAACGTTCGTGTCGCCGGTGCACGGATCTCACGACTTCCATGTTACTCACACCATCCCTGTGTGTACGATATTACTCGTGGACGATAATGGGATACCCGTCCGAGCAACCGAAACCTGCGTTTTTCGAGAGTTAACGGAGCTGCGAGAAGCTGCTGGCCCGTAGAAGTTTGAAGAAAATCGAAGACCCTCGGGTGGAGGAACTTTTTACTTTTCCAAGGTGCTACTAGTTAATGGACGCGAGGTGAGTAAGGAGTACGCGAGGCAACTCGAGTGCAATTTTAGTTGGTGGAATTTCTACTGTTTGCCGCAGGAAAGCATTGAGTGGTTCAGGGGAATCGATATACGACTGCGAGGCTGGGGATTCACATCGAGCTCCATCGGACGTCCGTACGGGCGGCCATAAAACTCGATCTCTCAATAAATATAGGAGAGAGCGCAGCGCGAACTCTCAGGGCGTCTACGTTCCGTGGAAAGGAGCGGGTGTCCCGTCGAAGGGGTCCGGTCGGTTCACCACGGGGTCCAGGATGAATTCAGGGATCGTCGGGACCGGCTTGGCGTGGCTTTCCCTAGCCCGCAACCCCGCTGCGCGTTCCGTTTGCTCTAATTTTAATTAAACCCTTCCTACACAGGATTTCCGTGGTAATCGAGCAGGCCAGGCCACGGCCATACTTCATTGGGACACGCTCGACGTGTAATTGCTCCGCGTTGCCCTTTATTCCGCCCCGCCAACATGGCTCGGCCAATTTTATTCCCGTCCACGCGCTCGCGCGGTCTCTCTCCCGCGTATATCAAGCCCCGGCCACGGGCGTACGTGTAATTTTCATTAATACGTGATTTATTCCGGCGACCCGTGATTTATGGAATCATATCGACGCCCAAGAGTCGCGTCGCGCCGCACGACCGCCTTCGAGAGACTGGCTGTTACGCTGTACCCTGGCCACCTCTCGATTACCTACACGACCGCCGCAGACTTTTCGGATACGGTGAAACGAAGCAGGGATACACGTCGAGAGAGCACGTGAAACGAAACTTATTCAGGTACGTAGAGAAATGATCGGTACTTTTGACTCGCGTTATCGATCGATATCTTGGTGCTCAAATGGTACCCTCGCGAGGCATTCTCGCGGCGAGGAAAGGTCATTAGTCAGCCATTCGAAAACCGTCTAATCTTGGTAACCAGGAACGAGAGTCCGGGAGGTGTTCGAGGAACGAGCCTCCCGCAAAATTCGTTGACCCCGCCCTCTTTTATTTTCCGCGCCGGGGCCCAGGTTCGCTCACATTTATTTTTCCCCACGGAACTCTCCTTTTCTCTCTCCCCGCGTCTCTCCGTCGCTCCCTGGCGCAGCCAGTTAGCAGCGACGGGCGGTTTGCCGGTAAGGTCCGGTAACGTTTGTTACCATTGCTCGTTTAAATAATCTCGAAACATGCATCCGCGGGACGGAGCGGCCCGACTCGTGGATGGCTTTACGATCGGCCCTCGTCGTTAATTAAGAGCTTGTAATTATTTAGTGGAGACGCTAGCGCACCCCCGCCGGCATCGAAGCGGTCCCGCTCCCTTGCCACGGCTTGATTTACATTCCTGCGAAGAATGCGAAAGGCCTCGCCTTCCTTTGCTCTATTTTCTTTTTTTCTTTTTTTCCTTCCACCACCGTCAACCTCTCTGCCTCTCCCCTCGTCTCTATCCTGTCTGCTCGTCCTGTTCCACAGCCTCCGCGTAGCCCCGTCTCCACCACCTCTCCTCTCCTCTCGTACTCCTGTCGGTCGAACGATGACGACGAGACCGATGGCATCTCGTATGCCAGATTCGATTTCATCGAATTTTTCACGAATCGACGACGAATTTCGAGCGACTCTGTCGCCCGTTCGTGAGAGACTCTGCTCGTTGTCGTCGTGCGACTCGCAGAGAAACGAGCGACGGTAAAAAGGCTGGATGGACGTCATACAGGACTCACGGAGGACGAGAACGGCACCGAACGGGTCGCGTTCGCGTAAATCCCCGGGGACGGCGCGCCGCGGAGATAAATCAGCCGGGACGCCGGGTGAAATCGACGGAAACACGATTCGGCGCGATCAAAGGACCCTCTACAAATTGAAACAAATCAGCCGGCTAATAATAATTAATCCGCGGGCCGCATTAATTATCGAATGCCGGCCGACGTCCGCCTTCCCCTTTTTTCCCCCCGCCCGTGTCTCTCGGTTGGGTCGCGCGCGCGCGCGCGCATTAAGCCCCTCGTTGCCGGGGCCCCGCGTTCGGGCCCCGGCACGAGAACACGCGCTGGTTCTTGCGCGAGCGATGGCCGGGTAAACGCGATAATGCGAGCCAGAACGCGGCGATACCGAATGTTGAGCTCTCAATTACACCCGCAGAGTTATGGACGCGCCCACCCCTTCCGCCCCTCCCGCGATCCCTCTTTGTATCCGGCTAACAAAACGGGCCAGGGACGAGACGGAGAGGTGGATCAGCCTCGGGCCAGACCGATCTCGCGTCTTCATTAGCGGCTATTAATTGTCAAAATGTGCCACATAATTCAGCGCGTGCGAACCGACCGGAGTCGCTGCCCACGGACCTTGTGTTTAAACCTTAACGCGGTCAATTGATTTCTAATGAGAACGGGCCCGAGGCCAGGCCCTTTGAGAGGTCGGCCTTTAAGAGGGCTCGCGTTGCGGCTGAGGTGGACGGAGATCGTTCCCAGATAGGGAGGATTAATTTTGTTTTCGGTCGAGGGTGGTTGCGAGGGTATTCCGTGGCAGAACGATAGCAACGCTCGATATAGAAATTCGAACAGGACTCGAGACACTTCGTTTCTATTTCACGCATACAAACGTGAAGATCATTTTCGATACAAGTCGCATTCCGAAAATCGAGCCATCACAAAAGAGCAACCCACTCTTCCCTCATCTTCCGCTGGAACGCATCCATTGAAACGCGACAGGGCACGCAAATCGTGTAACACAGCTAGGGTATACTGTAACCAAGTGAGAGAGAGAGACCAGACTCGATGATTTCCCGATTCGACGACCGTGTATCCGACGCGAGGTAATCGCGGGGCGTTTCGGATGACGCGATTACACGGGCCTGTAACTCCACGAAGACCATACCAACCCTCTTCTTCGAGTCCAGTGGAAAAACCGTGCAACGTCCACGTCGGCTCGCTACAACGTTACTCGTGAACCCGCGGTTACGTTTCAGTTCCGTATCTCACGCGAGGAACGAGCGGAAAAAGAAGGGGCTCGCGAGGCAACCGCGGGGGTGGTCAGAGTTGTTCGCAGAGTTGGCACGCGGCTTAATTGGCCCGATAGAGTCGATTCGATGCTCGACGAGACTGTGACCGGCGTCGGATAAAAGTAATAACTTAAACGAAAGGTCAGGGGGCGAACTTATCGCAGCAGAGAACAGACGGGGGGGAAATCTGGGGGTTGGACGGTCTTGAAGAAACCTTTGTGGCGACGAATTGGGGTGGGTAGAACGGATTACAGTTTTCTGAACGGTAGTTTCGCGATTTGACAAATGTCGGGCGATTTCTCTAGTTAAGGGGTTGGCGTAATTGGTAAATAGATATATAAGTATAGCGTTTGTGTTGGTTGTTTATCGGCTAAACGCACGAGGTGAGGAACACCGGCGAGGAAATCGCAGCGTCGCTGCTACACGCTTCGTTCCTCTTAAATAAACCGTATATCGGGAGGAAAAATCATCGTTCTCCACGTATCGTGACGTGTGTGGGAACCGTTTGCGTGCACGGTTACGTCTCAATGAATGCCGCCGCGAAGTCGAGCGCCGAAGAATTATTCTCCTCGGCCCGCCCGTGTTTGCTTCTCCTTTATAAACAAATTGTCCATTAAATTTGATTAGCTCGCTTAGCATGCGTTTAAAGCGTGTTCTCGATATCGAAGCTCCGGATAAAAATCGTGAACTCTTCGCGAGGCGAGGAATCGCGAGTTCGTGGTAGCTCGGGGGTTATTCACCGCCATCTTGGTTCTCGTGAGATCGAGAAATCGTAGGAGTGTTCCATTTCCTCAGAGGGGACGACGATTCGCAGCCGTGACACGCGTGGCCGTGCGAAGGGAACGAGGAAAAGCGCCATCGGTTCCGAGCGATCGCCCCGCGAAATTTGTTTACAAGAAACGCGAGATTGTAACGCGTTTCCCCCCTTTGTGAGCTGGGAGACGCGGGATCATCGGATCGGAAAATCATCATCCGTCGTTTCCTGCAATTACAATCTTCTGCACAAAAGCGTTCGCGTGCGTTTCTACGGCACAGTCATCGTGCGTCGGGAAATCATCATCCGTCATTTTTTCTTTTTTTTTTTTTTTTCTCTTCGCCCTCCCCCTCCGTACCTTCACCCTTTCCGTGGTTCTTTCTCTCGCTCCTACCGATCGCCTAGCTATTCCGCTGTTCGCCTCGCACTCGCGTGCGTGCCGTGCACACCTGCGTGCAGATCGCATTTCGGCGTGCGTTCACCGGGGGTTGAACGATACCGCTCTGTTCCGGATAGAAAGGCAAATGGCTTTTTCTTCGTTCAATCCGCTCCTTTTCCTGATTTCGCCGCGCTTATTTACCCTCCTCGTGCTCGTTACTCTGCCTTCTGTACACTGTCACGCGTCGTCTTATCGTGACTAGCCGGAAGATCCATCGAATTAGGTGTAATTCGAAAGTAAAGGTACTCGCGATCCTTCGAGGGTAGCCGTAAAGTGTGTACAGAGCCAGGAATAATGGATGAGGATGAGAAGCCTGGATGACGCGATGAACGATAATTTCACGTTCGATCCGGTGAAATGATATTAATTTCGAGGAGCCGTTTTTACTTTCGTACCTATCGAAGCAGTCAAGGAGGCACGATAATCGTCCGGCTCTATCGAGAGCTGTACGTCTACCTTGGAACAAGGGGAAAAGGGCGACGCTGGCTAGACCAAAGGGGATAATGCTTGCGTAAACGTGACACGTAGAACAAGACTGACAGGTCTGGCGTGACCAGCCAAGTGTTGGGTGTGGACAAGGCTCGATTGAAGACAAACCAACGCCAAGGATACGGATAATGTGCATAAAATTACACTCGAACCGGGGCATCGATGGTAAACTAAAACCTCTTCTACGAGGAGAACACACGTGCACGGTATCCTGGGGAATTTTAAATGGAATATTTAATTTTCGACGGTTAAATTCAAAGATGGACGTGATAGCTACCTGATGGAAGCCGAGATAACTTTCTATGCTGTGAGTGGCGAAGAACACTTCCCCGTCGCATGTCAGTATGAGCAGGAACCCGTTCAGCGCCTGTAACAGACGAATTAATTTAAATAACAATCATTATACGTTGAACAAGAAACATTTGTAGTTACGCTTAGTAAAAAAGCTCGGTTGAATTTCCAGTCCGTCGAGTTTCTACGCGAGAAGTTCGACGGGGTGAGGGCGAGGGGAGAGTTTAGAAAAATTCCGCAGCGGCTGTAATTTACTGGCCTCGTCCACTTGAAAAGGGAATTGTAACGAGCGCTCGTTTCCTTTCCGAAAACGAGGGATCGCCGGCCGGGCGAAAACGTTCCGGAAAGTTTTCCCATTTATCGACGTGCCGATGGCGGGCGGCTTTCAAATACCAAAACGAGCTTGAAACTCGAACGGCTCGTATCGAGGCCCGAAATACCCGTCCTAGTTTAAACGGTCGTGGGCTAGAAAGGCTGCCGGCTGGTAGTCGTCGTTTAAAGCGCTTGTCTGCGCCCGCCTCTTTCCGAGCTAAATGTGTATTGTTTTGTTTTATTTCGACCCGTTGCCGTAGGTGCCGGTGCCAGGCACGTTCGAACGGACTTTATTGGCTGGTAATACGAAGACAGCAGGCCCGCGTTTCTCCTGCGTCGCGTCGACCTTTCGATGGATCTCCCTTCGCTCGCGAGGTAATCGTCGGAGGATTGATAGCCCGTCGGTTGACAGCTTCGAGGATCGAGGGCTCGCAGGAATCGTGAAAAGTTCTCGAAAATCCATTGGTCGTCGGGTCAGAGGCACCATAACCGATGGTGCCGGGGGAATGGGTATCGAGGGCGATCGCATGCGCGACGGATGCTGCGATTTGATTGGTTAATCCGAAGGGTGGGTTTCTCTCTCGGAGGTCGCGTCAATACGGATCCGGGGCGGAGGGTGAGCCACCCCGTGCTTCAATCGAACCCCTGTACCATGAATATAACCTGTAATAGGATTTTCTCCTCTGGCTGTCTACGTTCCTTTCCTTCGAAATGGCCGATGGTGGCCATTTCTGCCGAGCCCCGTCGTACCCCCGTGGGATTCCATTTAATCGCCGCGATTCTATTTCATCTACGATTGTCCTCCGACTATGTCCTCCGTAAACGTCGAACGGTACGAAGTTGGAGGAAAAGAGAACGCATTTTCAGAGAATTACTTTTCTTGTCGCTCGAGGGGGTGGGCGAGGAAGGAAATGAAGAGTGGATTACGGTGGACGAGTTACGGGTACGCTTCCGAGATTGAATTCACGGTTGACACGATCCAGGAAGAGCAGCGAAGGGTGAAAATGGGAAAGGACGCGGGTAGCATGAAGAAAATCGATGGATTTTTATTTCTCGCGTGCGCTGACCGGCAGCGAATCAGTCGCGTGCCAAGTGTGCGAGTACTCGCGTGTTCCGTCCAAGCGTGAACTTCTAATACCCCTTCATCCTCACCTTGACTCTCGTGTATTAGCGGGTCGCCAATAATACTTCACGCACGAAATCTTTCCATTTTCTTCGCTCATGCAACCAGAAGTCATGGGCACGGACACGGGCCGGCCGGTATGCAGATCCTAGGAACGACCACGCTCGGAATTACACCCCTCTCGATGCTCTCCGGTTTCCCTATTCGACTTTCCTCCGTCTCTGGGTCTCCCTTGTAATTTTCCGTCTAGCTTGTTTCTTACTCGTGCGCATTGTTAACACTTTGGACCCCCTGGCTTCTGTTTATCGCGCGGTTATCTAGATTGTACTCTTACTTTAGGTCGCTGAGTGTAGGTTGCGTGCTTGATTCGAAGTTTGATCATTCAGAGACGGAAAGTTGAATGTTCAGAATTGTAAATTTTCCGATTCTCAAGATTGAAAGTTCAGAATTTGAGAAATGGAAGATCGATAATTGAATGTTTGAAAATATGGGAGCTTCCAAGGTGGACGCGTGGTTTATCGGGATACTGATAGTGTAAAGTTTCCAAAATTGAACGGCTTGTAACGAAACGTGGAGGAAACAGCGGCGTGTCGAGCGAAGCACGCGGCTAAAGCGAACGTAAATCGTATGCGAGAGGAAGGAATTGCGCTAAGAAGCTGATTTACTGACCGATTAGATTGTGGCTCGAAAAATTGGAAGCGAGTTACGTGTGCGGAAACTTAAGAGCAGCTTAGCTGAAATAATAAAGGAACTATAAATTCTGACTGTGAAGTGGCACGCGAGTTGCGCGCTATCAATCCGCGAAAGCTTTGCAAAGCGGCGATCATAAGAAATGTGATATCCTAGCTGCGTAAAACTTTTTACCAGTATTTTCTACTTCGTTCAATTTTCTTCCCTTAGGAATATGCTCCTCGTTAACTAATTGTTAACGGCCCTGCGAACTAAATCGTAACGCAAACATTTGTAAATTACGCATCCGCGAACCGCGCGTTGATAATTAGAGATCTCGAATGAGATTTTTGCGTCTCCAAATCGAAGGAACCTAACGTTCGTGAATCGCCGAGCGTCTGTTTAATATTAAACGGCAATTTGTATTTCATTCCACTCGCTGTACTTTGAAAGTGTTACAGATACCTATCGAAAGACAACGTCTACCGTAATAAATTAGATAATGAGATACCGCTTACTATTAATTGCTGTATTATTCTCGTTAATTCGCGGGCAGCTTAATAAATTTACGGGGCGATGCAGAAGGATCGTGGGCAGGTACATAAATCAGATAATCGACACACGTTTCTCTGCATTCCGCGTGGAATTTCATTAATACAAATAGAACAAGACTTTTATTCCGTCGAGGCTGCGTTTAGAGCTGCTAACTACAATTACAGCGCGATTTAATTAACACATAATTCATTACCCGCCATCAATTAAGCCATTATTATACGGCAGAGTATATAAATCAAGGGGGCTAACATACAGAAAGCCTCTCTTCTCGCCTTTGTATATTTTCTATAATATTTAATTACACCGTATTTACCAGCGAAATTATTGCTGCCGCAAAAGATTGACCATCGCCTCTCCTTGAGTTGGATCTTTCTAGCCAACGACTCGAACCGCTTGCGAAAGAAAATGGTGGAAGCGTTCGAGGCGCAAAGGAATCGAACGGCAGACGCGAGGGACGCCGTGAAATTCAAAGCAGCGCACGACGAGCGACGATGTTCGCCAGGGCGGAAGAATCTGTCTGGTCTCGTTTCGCGTGCGGTAAAGAGGGGTGCGTGGCCCATCGGCTACGACAGCTTCACCAGCTGCAGTGCAACTTTGTCGTTCGTGCGTATTCCGCCGATAACGGCCCTCACCGTCGTCACGGCGCACGAACGCGACGGAGCAATAATTTTATGAATTTATCGCTTTCCACGTTGTTCCGCCGTCGGCTCGCTCGTGATTGCTTTCCGGATTTCGTTAATTAAGCCGTACACCCAACCCTCGAACACAGCACGACAAACGTCGCCGTTCAATACGCCGTTTAATTACCAGCGCGTTAATGAGCTACGTCTTAACTGACCCGCGTCGTAAAACCAACTTGCGTCACTGGAGAGTAACCTCGCTTCGCCCTTAGGCCCCAGGGCTGACGCGATGGATATTTTCAGCGCGAATGTGAGAAACCTCGTTTCATACGAGAAGGTACCAAATTTTAAGAGTGCAAAGTTCTGTGAAAATCATCCACCGACGCGATCAATCATCGCGTCGAAAATCAGCGACAGCGGAGAGAAACGTCTGGCGCAAATATCCGAATGATAAGACGCATGAAATAATAATAAGTACGATAATGGGCGGGCTGATGGGTTTCATGCTCGGGCGTAATTAATTATGGACGCGGGTGGGGCGACACGGGGTGGCTCGTTCGCGAAAGCAACGCTCGCGAGGGCTGGCGCGGGTCCCTGCGGTTCCCTGCGGAGGGGGTGCTTGAAAAAAGTATTCGTCGCGATTTTTTTCGCGTCTGTGCCAGGAGCGAGATGGCCAGACGGGCCGCTGCTTCCGGGAAACGTCCGCCGGGCGAAAGTCGCTCGGTGGCGTTTTATGTTCGCCAATGATTAATTGCATCTGCATCAATCCGCAGCAAGGACGCTTTCGCTCTCTCGTCCTGCGGTGGGCGTGGAATTTTCATTTATCGTTATGATTGCGCGTGAATAATGCCCAGCGCAAGGGGGATGAAAATGTTTTTCAGCGATTACTCGAAGCGATTAATTGTTCCGTAACAGGAGTGGAAATATTCTTACGCCACTCGCGGACTGACTCGTGCCTGAGCTTTCAATGATTAACAAATTCGATGATTTCAGGAATAAATCGAGGGACAGGGTTATGCGAGGAGGAATATTTAAAAACGCAAGAGGGAAGCGTGCTGGCGTAAACGATTCGATGCAGGGATCCACTGGCAGTGTCTCGTCGATGTCGACGCCAAGGTAAGAGCAAATGCTGTACGATACGTAAGGCGCAAAAGGGGGTGGTATCTAAGGGAGGAAAGGAGCACGCGATCAATACGGGAAGGACTAGCGGTGCCAGACCAAGGCGAGCCCCGTCGACCACCGACCTAACCTCATATCATCCCATCCCATGCGCCCGCCTAGCCTACACTTACCTTTGACTCGCTACACTTTGCCGATCGCCTCGTTTTCCCTCGCGCCCGGCTTCCGGTTATCAGTCTTAACCGCCGTTACGGTATGAAGGAACGTAATCACGGGGTAGAAATTGCTGTTTCGATGCAACCACCCCTGACAGGGCTCGACGTTGCTTTAAAACAATCCGTTTGTCATTTCTGATAATGACTCGCAATGAGAAACTGCTCGGTCGATTATGCGCCCGTGGGACGGAGGGGGTTGCTCGGCGGTTCGTTTCGTTTCGAAGGGAGATCGAGCCAGGTGAACAGGGTGGCTCCACTGTTATGTCAATCGTTTTGACGTCGAGTTATCGTGCGGAATTCGAGTTTGAACGCGGCGGTGGTTTGCGAGGGGGTTGTTTTTTGTTGCCGCATTCTTTATTGGCCGATTAACTTCCCGTTAACGTGTTTAATTAAATCGTTCGACTGTACGTTATGATTCTCGTCGTACCGTCGAGGATGACCACGCTGAAGAATTGGCCGTATACGCGAGGCCATTAACCAGGTAGCATCCGCTTCCACGAGAGCGTAGAACGCGGTCGATACAAAATAAAAGTTCGTTTAATCGACGACAGGCTGCCACTTGCTCGTCCGCGGACGGCTCGCGCTCGCTTTTTTCTCCGAGCCCGAGCTTCGACACCTGCCCCTGTCGAATCACTCGTCTACTCTTCGCGCGACGGTTTCCGATCGCAACTGCAGATTGCTCGCCTATCTTGTTTGATTAATCTCAATACAGCTGTTTCGATTCAGGAAGGACAAAACGATTTTTAGCCATTTCGAATGACTCGCATCTCTCGTTCGAATTCGCAATCAGAGCATCCAATTTCCAATCTCTCGATCTGAGATTTTCATTCTTCTCCCTTCAACCCATCCCCTCGATGACTCACTTCTTGCCAGTTCTTTCAATTATTGTTAGAAATACAGAGTCTGCGCGTATTTTAATAAGAACTCCAGGGTCTCAGAAATATTCGGAAGAGGAGAATCATGCGAGAAGCGATAAATAATTAAAGAGGGTACCAGTTCGATAGGCGAGTCATGATCGAAAGAGCGTTTGCTCCACGCGAGCGGTTCACCGTCGACCTGAGCAGCAGATCCAAGTGCTCTTACTTGTTGCTGATGCTTGCATGTCTGCCCCGTCTGCCTCTTCGCTGATTGCCCAACTTCGTCCTGGCGGCGTTCTCCTGTCGCTCGACTCGCTTCCGATCGCGCGGTGTGGATTCTTTCAAGGAAACGGCCACCCTTCGACAACTGTTGATCCCAGCTACCGGCGATCCAGATACGCGATCGACCAAGCAGTAACCTCCCCTTTCGTGTAATAAACGCAATCAAATCTGGCATCGGACGAATTCGCGGCGCCGCCGCCGCCGGCACGCGGAGACACGTGTTTCATTTATTTAAGTTAGAACAGCTGGTCGAGAAATCTATGCGACCGTTATATAAAGCGTTTATGTAACGGATCGAAGACGGAACCGGGTCGTTGCTGCGCTCGTCGAGCAAAGCTGCGATATCCAGCTCGGATCGATCGAGATCGAAGGAAACGCTTCTCACCGCGACTTTCGCGAGAAGATCGAAGTACGGATCGAGGATATACACGGTGATTTCATTGATACGCGGATCGAGGAAGGAAATGTCGAGCGACAAAGATGAGATATGGGAGGCAACGATCGGAAGGATCGAGGAGAAGAGACGTAGGCGGCAATTGGAGGTTGGCTCGGAACCAAGTGGCGTCTACGCCGTATAGGAAACGGCGTAGAGAGCGGCAGAGAGAGGCCAGCAGGAAGAAAAATAGCTCGGTTATGATTACGGGTTACCGGTGGCGGGGGTTGTTCCTGACCACGACCCTCTTTTACCGCTACTGCGGTGTGGCTGGCGTATTAATGCGATACACGATAGCCTGCTGGCTATTAAATAAAAAATATGAGAGCAAAATGGCTGCTTTCGCGGCGATACGTCACCGAGAGGCGTGATTTGTACCGAACCGTCGGGGCTGAAACTCGCCTCGGACCGATTCAGCCGCAACGCGCCGCGGTAAAATCGTTCCCGGATCGCTTCGATGGATGTCGACTTTGCGCACGGGTACTTCCAATCCGTCACGATTCTTTGTAGGAACTTTTTTAACGAGGATACGACCGTGCGAACCTTAAAATGGTGGCGCTGGAACGATCGATCGATCGGTTTTCGAGACTTACGAGACACCTGTTCTCGCTGCGAACTGGAACGACAGACGCGGACGCTTGTTATTAAAGTGACGCGAAGAAAAATCGCTGCGCGTGTGTATAGCTGGCAAATGGTGTTACGTTAACAAATTGGGGTGTGTATCGTAACTCCGATTGGTGAGCACCGATCGAACTCGTAAATCGCGACGAGGCAGAGGGCAGTGACTCGCAAGGACTATCCCTGATTTAGCAAGGGGTAGACCCTCCGTGTTGTCGCTACGAGGTACCTTGAACAATGTTGCAACGGGAACCAGTTATGCGAACTCTACCGAACGTAGACTCATCGACGACATTAATCAGCCAGGTAGATACAACGGTCTAACGACGGAAAGAAAAAGAAGGAACGAATAAAGGGGAAGGGTGGACGATATTCCTTTTTCCCAGGGTGCATCATTCACCGTACTCGCGATGTCGAGGAAAGTATGTTCGAGTTCTGCTAAAGGAAAGCCGTGAGTGGCGCGTACTCTCGACGGGGGGGCGGCGTATCGTGCGCTCTCCTCGGGGTGATAATTTGCAAGAGATGGCAGAAATGGATTGGCAAAGTATGTTCTTCTCGCCGATTGAAAAATCCCCTACGCCGGGGCAACCGTGCGCGCGCGCGGCTGTTTTATTAGTTTACCCCGGCGATTTCAACCTGTTCCAGGACAGGGGCCGGCTGATTAATGCTGATACGATGCCCGTGTTTGCCGCCAGAAAAGTATGCGAAACCGGAGAAACCCGGCTGACCGAAAGTTATTGTTAACGAGCGTTGATTAATGGCGGAACAGCCGATGAAATCATCGACGGTCGTCCGAAGCTCTCGAAAAGGATTCAGGGGACTATCGAACGCGTAAAGGAATGCAACGAGAGAGCGTTGGAACGATTAAATTCTTCGCGTGGTCTATAAAGCGTAACTATTAATAAGTAATTGTTCGACGAGATCGCTCGTAAAGATACACGCGCGGGTCTCGTTATGTATTTAAGTGGTACGATTCGCGGAAAAGTCGTACAAGCGTGGCGGAAATTAACGCGTTCGACGGATTTACGGTACCTCCGACGCGGCGGGATTCCCGTAGTCGGTAAAACGGTTCGAAAGTGTTGGAAAACGCGCGCTAACTGTCCCGCGCTAGGAAACCTTCGCACGAGTAATGCATCCGCGTGCCGTTGAGAAAATCGTAAGTATCCAGCGGGAAAAGTATCCGCTTGCACGCTATCTCTGCGAGCTTCTGCGATTCCTATCTACGAGATTGCCTTAAATATTCCGTGGGACTCGGTTCCGTGCTGCAAACGGCGACGCTTCCTCTCTCTCTCTCTCTCTCTCTCTGTTCACCCTCTGGATGAACTTTTTTCTATTAAAACAATAACATAGTCGTTGTTCGAAAGGCGGCGGTGGCTGAAAAAGGTGGCACACGCACGCCTTAAAACGCCATAATTGGCGGGGCGTGGAGGGTGAGGGAGTTATAAAAATTCGATCGGTCAGCCGTAATTTCGAGAGTGTCCGGTGGTGGCGGTCGGCTTGTCATAAACCGGATTTACTGTCGGGCTTCGTGAACTTTATGAGGATCGGCAAAACGGCGTATAAACACAGAGGGGGATAGCAGCGGGCAGGGTGAAAGGGGAGGACGAGGAAAGGCGTAGGAGGACGAGGGAGGTCCTCGGTAGGACAGGTTCAAGGAACTCCACGAATTGTAGAAAATACGAGTCCCGGCTGAACGGTTAATTTCTGCTACCCCTGCCGCTGGTGGCCCCCGGTAGAATTATTGAAACAGCCCGCGGATGAAACTTTTATCCGATTCTCGTTCGCGCGGGAGGCCCGGAAAGGTCCCCTCCTGCCAAGCTATTTTGCCAAATTGATCGTTGTTATTATACCAGTTCCTGGTCCTCTTCTTTCTGTTTTAGGGGCGGCACGTCTGGAAGCTGCATTCCTACTTGATCACAGGGCGCAACCAATGCGAGATACCACTCGGACTACCCGAATTATCATATCGAAGGAGGTGAACGGAGACGCGCGGAGGATCCATCGAACACCCCTCGACGGATCACGGGAACGACTGGAGGCTCGAGCTGTCAGACTGTCCCGTCCGGGGATCAGCTCGTGGCAGGAGCTGCGTAACGCAATTAACGACGGGGGCAATTAATAACCGGCCATTATAGATACTGGCAGGAATCGTTCGATCGCGTGGAATCGCGGGCACCGGTTCGTACGTGCGAGCGTATCGCTCTTCCAACCCCCCCGCCGGCCTGTTTCGTCTTTCATTCTTCCCCACCAGGTACTGTATGCCTGGTATCGGTATCCCCCCACTACGTACGCCTCACCTTCGCCTCTGTTTCTCCCGTATCTGTGTCTGTCCGTGTGTGCATATGTGTGCAGCTAAAACGCAGGAAAGGGAACGTAATAGCCTCGCATGATACACCGCCATTAATCCGTGTATATACCCTTCCATACTTTGGAGGAATAGACACCTCGTACGCCTCGGTTTCATAGCCGGTTCATCAGCCGGATATCTCCTCCTACCCTCCACCGGCTCTCCCCCCATTTACCCTCGCCATTGCTCGCTCCTCTCGAGCCTCTTCCTGTCTTTTCCTCTCACTCGCGATGATTTAATTTCGCCCTGGCTCCCTTCCTCCGAACGATCCTCCCGCCTCCTCTTTTGCAGCATCGCGCTGCATCGGGAATCGCGAGGAGATCGCCGACATTTCGGTGGATCCCTCGCAAGCGTTCCTCTCGGAGGTGTATCCGTTCGCGGGTCTCACCTGAAGGAACATTTCGCCGTCGAGATGATGATGGTCGTACGCAGCGAACGCGGCCAGCTCCCTCGCCCGATAGTGCGAGTCGTGGTGCGAGTTCTCCTCCTTGTCTTTGTGCATCACCACTGGAACAGAAACGAGTACGATTAATTTGGATCTGATTCCCAGTTCGAGGGGACGGCGAAAATTTGACAAACGATTCGACAGCGGTTTATTTGACTAATGGGCCGATCTCTGGCTCTCGTATGTTTTGTAATTACAACACGCACACTCGGCGGAGAGGCGCGGCAGGTGTAGCGCGGAGAACAGATCGACGGTTTATTATAGGGCTTAAGAGGAAGTGTCGCTCACATCCTGTCACGTATTGCCGGATCTGCTTCGCGACCGTTCTCCATTAATCTCCTTCCGCCGTTCGATACTTTCTCTCTCCTCTTCTATCCGCCTCTTTCCCTCGCGGAAGAATTCGATGTTGGGATTACATCGAGGCTCCAACATCGGCGACACGTCGACGAGAAAAAAAAAGGGGGCCAGAGGAGACGATCGCTTGTATCTCTCAAGCGGAATGATTCGATTTGAAAAGATAAGAAGGGGCGCGATGTTACTTGCCCCCATATGTCCTGCGTTTCTTTTCCTGAATTCTCTCGAGGAGATAAGAATGCGAAACAGCGAGGAATGAAAAAGAAGACGAATGATTCGCTACGTAAATACCAAAGCGCTACACGAGCCGCAGCGAAGTAACGATTATACTGATTGTACGGTTGGTATAGTCCAAGATGAGTCAGACCGCGATTAAAACTAGGATGACAACTGAATCACTGCCGTGACATAGATGAAATTTCAATTGCGCGTGAATCAGAGGCCTAGTCGAACCTCGATCGAAAGCCACGTTCTCCAGTGGGATACGTTGATTAAAGGTGAATCGGAAAGAATCGACTTGGGACACCAGTGGAAGTGAAACCCATCGAAGCGCGCGCAGCGAAGGCATCCGTTGGGCCGAGACACACGATTTTCGTATCATTTACACGAAGAAACCGATCGCGGCCGGGTAAAATACGATATTTCAGGAGTTCCAGGCCGAGGTAAAGTGAAAGCACCACGGTATCACCGCGCCTCGCAGCCCGTGTACGAATAAGAACAAGACCACCTGCGAGCACCGTCCGCTGGCGAGCCGGATCATCCGCAGATGCGTATCCGAAGTGAACAACCTCCGCGTAGAGTATTTAGCGTCGAAGAGCATCGATGCGTGCATGAAAGATGTGCGACTTCGCCGACGGGCCGTTCGTAAAAAGCTGCACGCAATACTCCTCGGTGAAGCACGCGTGTGCCACGCGACCCTTCGGGGCCCGAGATCGTAACTAGGCGTAGCGCTCGAATGTTATCGAGAAAGCAGGACTCGATATCGACTCGGTACGCGACTCTTCCACGCAAATGTTTCGTCTGAAAAGCGAGGAACATCCCAAGTCAGAAGTCTGAAATTCTCCATCGGAATTGTTCATCCGCGGCTCGTCAGGATCGATCGTGGACAGCGGAAGAAACGAAACGAAGGGGGCGCTGGGCAGTAACAGGTTGCCCCGGTCAGTAACAGGAAGGAAGATCGCCGTGCGATTCAGCGAGAGGATCGTTCGAGAGAAGGATACGACGCGTGCAGGAAGGATGCGCGCGGAGGTTGTTCACTCGTAAATACTGGCACGCAATGTCGTGAAGCGGCCGCGTTCTGCCACGCGACCCTCTGGGACAGGACCCCATTAGGATGCCCGTCGGGATAACGGCGTACCGCAGGATACGCGGCCGAGCACGCGCTTTATTTACCCTGACGACAATTCGATTTTCAATGCCCTGTCTCCGCGCGACGACGCGGCCATCAACGGGGACCGAGAGAGGCCGCGGCTAATGACCGTGGCTAATGCTTCCCCGATCGACGACTCTCCGCGCTTCCGCTAAGGGTCCCCGTGCGTCAAACGACCGTGCATCGTAACCGTTTACGGACGATCCAACGATTTGCTCGGGAACGAATCGATGTGAATGGCCAACCAATACTTCATTCCCTGGTACGGATAACCGCACAGGAAGAAACTCTTATGGGAAGAACGAAGAGGACCTACGTGAATTCCATTATTCTCGATCCATCGAAAGGTAAAAGGTTCATATACGTACGATCTATCGCGATTCGATTCTACTGGCAGTAGATCAAACTCCGCAAGTCGGACAGTAGTCACCAATGAATATCGTCCCACCGTGTATACTGTCCCGAGCAACGGAATAGAAGCCGCGTACCATCGAGGAACGCCTTGTTGCAGCGGCTCCGCGCGAACGTTCGCATCTAGATGCACGTGGTACCGGAAGAAAGGTGTTACGAACGTCACGGAAGCAACGCGGTGCAAGAAAAGGAACGTCGAGCAGAGAGCACTGTCAGCAGATACGGATCGATCCGTGCATACGCGATGCACCCGTGAGATCGTTGTTAATAATTGCGCTTCCATGGTCGAGGTCGACGAGGCCCACGGGGCGGCCGTCGAGCGGACCGGAAGCGACGGGACGAAAAACCGCGCGGAGGCCAATCGGAATTCGCGGTACCGGAGCGATGGCGCACGGAGCCGTCAATGGACGCGTGAATCCTCCGCGTCGTGCACGCTTCGAAACGCGTGAAACACGATCCTCGCACGGGGGAGCGAAACTTTCGCCCGTCATGGTTGTTTGTCGAACGATTTAGGCTACACTTGGGCCTCGACACGCGTCCACCGGGTAAACGCGACGGGGAATCGAATTAGTTAAGCCGTTGACTATTGGGTGTGGACGCGTCCGTCACCCCGTGACGGTCTAATCCTCCCTGTAACAGGAATTGTCCGCGGTGTGTACAAAACGAAGGGCGCATCGCGGGGCTCTCCACGTGGACGCGCGCGTATTTCGACTTTTTGCGGCCTCCTTTGCGGCTATACGTTTAGGGCGATGATTATTATCGATGATACAGTGACAAAGGTAGTCGAGTTTGGCGAAGGTGACGGGCGAAATTAAAAATTGTTCGCGCCACGCCTACCGTACGAGCCCTGTGGACCGAAACAATCAACGGGCAGGCACGCGTATCGGTCCGTATGATCGCCTGGAACGCTTCCTAATTGGAACCGCATCAGACAACGCCGATCCCATTAATCATCGATCGATTATACGCTCAAGGAGATAATCACTTACTTAACCATTCACTTAGCCCCGGACGAGCCGCTCTGCGCGAAACGCAACGTCATCCCGATGGGGAGAACCGGCTGGAATGGGTTTGTTTGATCGGAATTGTTGTTTGGACTTGGGGAACGTCTAAATAAGGCCCTGAAACCGGCTAATTAGGCGGCTACGTCCACCGATAACACTTAGTTAATAAGATTCTGCGACTCCGAGCATCCTGTTTCCAGTACCCTCGTGAATCGATACCCAATTGGCGGCTACGATTAGAATTCTAGTTATTTACGGTGGAACCGTAATCATCCCTCGTATTGCTTACTTTGGGTAAAAGTTTGCCGGTTTGAACGAGGAACTCATCAACGAGGCAACGTCGCGAGGCAGGAGAGCACCCGCGAGCAAAACGGATCGCGGGCTCTCCAACGAGCAATTAAAACGTTCGAGGAGGCCATAGATCCGCGGCTGAGATAAATAATGGCCGAAGAGTATGGCGGAGGAACGGCGGCAGCGAAAGGTCACGACACGACGGTACGCTCGCCGCGAAGGTAATTGGTTCGCGTGGGGAGGAAGAATACGCGATAATTGGCCGGGATAAGGGGATTACGAAGTTCCCTTTTCGGGCAAAAACGCGACGGATCGGTCGGACTTCTTTCCTCTCTCCTCTTTTTTTCTCTTTTCTCCGGTGTTTTTTTCGGGAACCGCACGTCGAAAAAAGATTTCGCGGGTTCGACCCGACGAAAAGCACTCCGTCTCGCGCTTATCGCGCGCCGGCCATTCGTTTCCGCGACACAATCGCGGGCGAGTGCCGCTCGCGACGACTGTATTAGCGGGCCTGCCAGAAGCCTAATCTTTCATATTCGTCTGCCCCGCCAGGAATCTCGGATGGCGAATTCTCGGCCTCGTTGGCGTGCTATTCGCTTCCGTTCGTGTGTCGAAGCCGGGCTTCGGGGTGAGTGGTTCCGTGATTGATCGTGGCATTTTCGGATGGATTATTATTATTATTCTCGTTATTATCAATTACAGCAATATAAAAAGTGCCACGAGCGAGAGCGGAAAGCGAATTTACATTTTTCTGGCCAGAAATAGCTTGGAACTATTTCGTTGAAAATTGAACGCGAAGTAACTTTACGTCGAATCTATACTTAACAGTCCATAAAACTACCTCCCTTCAAGCTCGATCGAAAAGAACACCAACGAAAGAGCGTTTCAACGGAGATCGAGCAATATTTTTTAATACGCAAGGAGATCAAGCAACAACAATCCGTATAATTAATAAGACGACGGTAATTGATTCCCGAGAAGGCTGTTTAGATTTCTGGTAGCCGATTACGCGCCAACGCATCGTGGTGGTCTCTGACGGTTCACGCGAACCACTGGCTCCGGTTCGAGGAAACAATTAGGCCGCGATTCCGATTCTTCGGCGTCCGGAGCACGTTACCAGAGCGGAAATCGCGTCGCGGTCGGACAGGGGGGATGATTTGACAGCAGGAGAAAGAAATTACCAGTCCGCTTCGTCGAACGATAAACACCGCGAACTGATATCACGCTCGTTGTAACGAGTCGTTGCGATTTTATACCCGACGCAGGACACTTCCTCCACTCTCTGCGCCACCCACCATTCAATTTACCGATTCCTCCTTCGATAAAGTAACTATACTGCAATATAAAAAGCGCGGAGATCGTTCGATCTTAGATTCGAGAGTTTGAAAGTCGAAAATTTGTCACACCATAAACGCAATTTCTCTATTCACCCTCGGGGTGGATCGCAAGAGGGTGCGAAGCTAGGAAACGCGGCGAAGGGAGTATCGCCGACGCGGGGTACCATTCGGCCGGTATACACGATCTGATATAGCGCAGAGCCAGACGCCGACAATTTTTATCGAGGCTACGAGCGGCAACAGCAGCAGCGAGGAAGAGAGTAGTTTCGCAAGCGCTCTTTAGTGCTCGACGCCACGATACACGGCCGCCTCGCGACCGGCCCCTGCTGCCTCTCCTCTATATACAGTGACCGTATAAAGTAATCCGTCAGACAGAAGTGGGGTGATAATGCATGAGTGCGGTTGCCCCGCCCTATCCCTGTAACCGCGATAAAATCTCTCATTACGCAACGAAACGGACCCTCTGCCCGGCTAGACTGTTATCCTTAGACAGGAACTCCTAATAAAGCATACGTATGTGGAAATTTATATTTTCGTTTCGGGACGCCGCGGCTTGTCGCGGCCACGCCACCCCATTCGTAAACCGCTCACACCTTCCTACAGTTTTTTTTTTCACGACATTGCCGTTAAATTGCCCTCGAATTAGCTACTCTTCGATGACTGACAAATTGAAACGAGAGGGGGATCGCTTTGGTGCGCGGTGGATGGTTTCACGCGTTATCGAGGAAGACGGTCGATCTCTGACCTTTCGCAGAGGGTTGACAGAGGCGTATCGATAGTCGGAATATTTCGCGTTTTCGCGTGCTCCGTTGGTCGAAAGTCACGAATCTAATCCGATGACACATCGGATTGGCATTCGACGTGGCAACGGCGCGGACAGTCGGGAACAGGACCACGTACCCGCGCGCAATTACGAATGATTACACGTCGCGGGAGGAAACGTGCGCGCCGCACGGCATACTCCGTGTGTCATAAACGCGACTAACGTGCCAATTTGTATCTATTGTTAATTAGCCTGCTAACAGTGAATTATCCGCGGACCGTGAATCGCGTTGCCTCCCAACAACCATCCCGCCTCGATGGGAGTACTCTCTGTTTTATCGTGCGTCACGTCCCGACCCATCCTGCGGACGTCTCGTTTCGTTAATTAATCTCATCCTGCGCACCGGATGCGGCTAACCTGGATACGTTGCACAACAGATACGCGAAAATTCGACGAGCCTTCGAGGCGTCTGCAAAACTTGGAGCGCCCTTAACGCGACGCACGCGTGCTCGAGGTGGTGTGTCTCAGCCGCAATCGCGTACCGGAAACGGGGCGCACACGAACGCACCCCGGTCTATCATCACCGCGTAACGCGGACGCGGTCGTCATCGGTTATCGCTTCGAGCCGGCAACCCATATTTCTTTCGTCCCGCTCGTCGCGCTATCGCGTCCCGGCGTTTCAAGAATTTCACCCTTAAAACAACGGGGACGTTCTTGCGGGCCAGGTTTTTCCAGCGAGCTTCAGACGGTAGCCGTAATAATAAATGCGGCGGTCGAACTAGGCCAGCTAGTTAAAGTTACGTGTGGTACCCACTGGGCGATAGAGAGCGACGATAAATAACGCGGTGTCTGGATGTTTTAAAAATATTTCTCAGCCCAGCTAGACCTCACCGTCGCTGGACTTTTTATGGTAATCGCGCGACGCGAATTACATTGTAAAAACCTGATTATGCACGGTGGAACCCGATGGATCTATCGAGATACCCTCTTCCCTGGCTTCCATAGCTCGTTAAAGCGTGGAATATTTAACCGCCCACGAGTCGGCTAAAAATCAAGGTACTCTCGAATCGTACAATCGGCCTCCAGTCAGGCCGAAACGATAGTCATCTCGTTGCACAGAAAGAGAACTACCCCTGAAATCGTTATCGTCGACTCTAAAATACAGATCTCGATCGAAAGATGATCGGATCGCAGGGCTGAGACGCGATACGCGAGGGTGGCGGACGCTGGATAGGAGGCTCGCCTCGAAAGGCAAATCACATTATAATTAGCGCGTACAGCTGTAGATACGAGGGCAAATTGTATTAATGCATTCCGTCGTCTCTATCTAAGCGGCTATAGCCACGGTGTCCACTGGCGGAGGGCAGCTGTCGGTGGCGAGGCATATACTGCCTCGCGACACGACATCGTCATTTATCACCGTGCTCCGGGGCAAGCCTCGTGTGTGCGCCTTTTCTACATTACCTAATGAGTTTCATAACCGAATTAAATTTTTCGGCCCGTCCGGGTAAACGGGGCTGGGCGTCGTTAAGCCCGGCCGCGGCATTAAAAACCTCGCGGCCAAGATTGATCTGTGCCGCCATTAGAGAGCCACGGTGTTGTCGCTTCTCCACCGCGCCCTTTTTCTCCTTTCTTTTATTATCAATCAATTTTTCGACGAAAGTATTAGCAGTTCCTGTTCCGCGGGTTCCACTCTTGCTGGTCTTGCTCGAGGAGCGGGAGACGCGAGCATTTTTGTAAGCGAGAAGTACGATCGGTGGTAAGTTTCAGCGAGCTGGTTCATTCGTAAGCAATGCGCCAACACTCGAAAAATCTGTGCAAACACTCGTTTGTTCGCCGCCCAATTGAGTCCAAGGATAATGTATTTTGCTTGTTCGCTTCGCTTGCGATCCACTCTCGGCTGTCGAACTCCTCTTCCGTCGGTTCTCTCTCAGAAAAAAAAAAAAAAAAACAATCGAGACTAAACTACAATCGTCTCGTTCTTCGATCGAGCCGTAATCAGAGTCGAATTTCTCAAGCGGGTCACGATAGAAGAATGCCGGTTGAATTTTCCATCGGAGACACGAGGCAGCTGGGTAACGAAGCGATAAGCCGTGGGTGCACGCGTAAAATCATTTAGAGTGTCCGGTCGAGGGGAGTCACGTATCATTGATGGTCCGCGAGCCTGCGGGAATCCGAGGAAACAGCGTCCCCCAGGCCGCGGTTCTAACTAGAATGGATCGGCGTAATTTTTCAGCGAACCGAAACGTCCCGGCGCGCAAACGAGCCTGACAAAATACGGAAGGTGGGAATACATTATCCCGGTCATTTGTACCGGTCTTCGTGTTTCCATGTTCCGTGCTCGGTTGCTTCATGATCGCCCCCGATGATTTGTGCTCGCCGTTCCGCCGACAGACCAGCGAGCTCCTCCCCTATGAAACAGTCCGCGCCGAAAATTACGTGCACACTGCACGTGGAAACGTTCGAGCATTCTCCAACGATCGCAAGCTCCACGGTTTTCGATATATACCCTCGAGCTTTACACGGGTAGAAAGCGAGGTGGTCGGACCGCGATGCGTTCTCGCAGATTAAATTCAGGGGTGCCGGATTCGTCCGTTTCCGAAACGAGCGCGCCGGCTGGAAAGGGCGAAACGAACAAATCCCCCCCTGAAACGAAGAGTCACGCCTCAAGAGAGACATTTCCCCGTCCGAGTGGCGGCCGCTAACTGGCCGTATTATAATAATTACAGGACGAGCGCAAGCTGTTCGGCGTCGCGGGGCTGGGCCGCTGCGTTTCAACCCTCTTCCCAGGGCCGTCTGTCCTCGATCATCCCGGACCGTTTCGCGATCGAGCCGGTAACCTACGTCATCCGCCTGATTTTATCGAATTTAATTAGCAAACGAACCGGCCAAGGCAATGACCGTGACTGGGCTCTTACTGCTCGACGTGGCCATCGAGCTGGGACCATTATATTTCGATTAATCCGTCTTGCGCGCCCTTCCCTACCGTGCAATTATTTCGTCCCGTTTCAGAACGTCCGCTGATGAATTTCGTGCTTTCACGGTTCCCTCGGTTCCCTCGACGCTCCCGCCGAAATTCTCCCCCTCTCCTCCCCCCCCCCCCCCTGACAAGGCCCCGCGCCTTGAATCCGTAATTTTTTAATTACGACGGCAAAGGTTTTTTTCACCTCAAATCAGAGAAAAGGTTTACCTCGGAGAGAGGATACGCTCGTTATTGATCGGCAAATTATGCAAAACTCTCGGCAATCCGGGAGCAATAATCGATCGCAATTAATGGGTGGCAATTAATTAAGGAGGCGAAACGGGCGTGTTGATTACGCGAAACTCGATTACCTAATGATAGAGAGCGCGTAATGTCGCGTTGTCGATCGCACGCGTACAGCCCGATCCCGATGCAAAAAGCCAGCGCTTATAATGCGAGAGAGAATCGAGCGAGCGAGCGAGCGAGCGAGCGAGCTAGCCCCGTGCATCGGCTAATAGCCTGCTCGCAATTACAGATTTTATCGCCGGCGCGCATCTTCCTTTGCTTACCGCGCGCTTTCTCGCTCGCAAATAATAGACCGCGGGCAGCTTGCGAATAATAAACGGAAGTGTCGTTATTTGAACTGAGAAATTAAACCGATCGGGCACCGTTCGTTTATTAACATCCGTCACGTGTACGTCGCGACGCTCTCTCTCGAAACGACGCGACCGGATTGCATCGGATGCGTATCCGCGCGTCGAGTTCCACGCTCTCTTGAACATTCGACGCGCTCGTTGCGCGTCCTCTTCAATTCGCGCGGTGTCTCGCTCGCGGGATTTGACTCTGTATCGAGCGTCTGACAAGCGAGAGAGTTGAAGAGAAAAAGAGACGGCTGGGTGAGAAAGAGAGAGAGAGAGAGAAACGAAGAAACAGAGCTCGAAGTACGGAGCAGTCCGCGTGCAAGTTGATTCGATTACACACAGTTCGAATGAAATTTGTAATTTAATTAGTTTCGTAGTACCACACGCCGGGACTTTTTGCCTTCTTTGAGAGTTCGCGTGCTCGGTTCATACACGTGAGCCTGGGCGGCTGGCTGCCCAATTCAAATTAACCCCCGGCCCGGCTCGGTAGCGGCAATTTTCTTCTCCCACTCTGTCATTCCTGATAAACCGTGCATTATGTCCGAAGTTTCCAGCCTTGGCTGGACGGATAACGGAATTAGCCTCGTATTAATCGAGAAGCGATAGCCGCCGTTCTTAATGAAACCGATCGACAGACCGAGAAATGTCTTCTTTCGCGCGAGAAACTTGCGCAGAGCGCGTTGAATTTCGCGTGGAAAGAAGAATTCTGTCGTTAAGGGACGAGAAAGTAATTTCGGACTCGAAACGTTAACCCAGGTCTTTCGCAGGCACCGTGGTTTCGTGATGTAAATTAATTTCTAAATATCGTGGCGACTGAACGTGTTTCTAAGCAGATGTTTCGCTCCTTAGCGCGCATAAGTGCCGCTCTATTGAGCAGCTGGCTGGTTCACGCGAGCAGCGATTTCTAACGAACATCTAAATTACCGTTTTTGCGTCTGATTACGATAATATCAGCGGCGTTCGTTAGCGGGCTCGCGAAAGAAATAAAGAGGAAAGGGGGAGAAAAAAGGAAAAGCAGTCTGGACGTTGGCTAATGCATCAAAAATGGAATAGAGACACTGTTCTAAACGAATCAATCATAGAAGGGATACGAGCGCTATAAATCACGCGCGGTTCACACCCTTTGGCTATGAAACTCGTAAGTAGTTATTCATTACACCGTTAATGAGTTCTTCATCCCGTGGTACGAGGAAAAAGACCGGTTAATTTATTAATAGAAATTTACGACGACAAAAACGTTGCTCGCGGTACACCTCGCATGCGGGCATTCAAATCGCTCGTTCCAGAATCATTTCTGGCGTTTCTTTTACCTCGAATTCTGGTTCCGTTCGAGAGCATCGGATACGCGAGATCGAATCGAAGGAATCGTATCGAGCACTCGAGATATCGTTATTCCATCGCGGTGGCTGTTGGAGGGGTGAGTTTGGCTCGCAGGGTTGCGAGTTATCGCGGAATTAAATCAGGCTGCAATTAGCGGGCAGAACCGGAAGCAGGCGAAACCATGATACCACTAAAATTCGAAATTTCATTAATTAATGTGCCGCGAACGGATAATATATTATCCGCGCTCTTTTTATTCGAATACGCGCGTGCATTCATCCAGGACACGTTCGTGTTCCGCCGTCACGGAACACGCCTGGCTCGTAATACGTTTACGACGTATTCATTACGCTGTTCGTTAATACTCGAAGTGACAACGTTTAATAACCATCCACGATGAAATTACTAATCCGCCGTGCATACGCAAAGGAAATGGCGCATTTTTTTTTTTTTTTTTTATCAGCGTCTTATACTTTCATCCTCGTACTTTCTCTGTCCGTGACCATTGATTAGCGGTAAAGGACAGGGCGGGGGAGGAGGTTGGGCGATCGTTTTGAAGAATCGAAAGGGCGATCGAGCAGGCGAGAAACACGTTTCAGGGCTCTAAGACACTGGAAACCTTTCGCGGTGGATCGCGGAGCGTGGACGTGCGGATCTACAGCTAATCCACTTATGGTATCCGGTGTCGAATACACTGTCCGGTGTTCGGTTTCACCGTAAATAACGAGGCGAGCCGGCTAATTCGCAAATCTTCTGAAAACCCCGCGATCCGATGCGAAAGCCGTGATCCACGCTCCAAGGTCCGCGTTCTGAGGGGCTCGTTCGCGAATTACCCCCTCGACGATCTTGCAACTATGCTGCGGGGTTTTGTTTAAGAGAAAAAGAAAAAAGTTGGGCACAGCGGAAGCGACCAGGTCGTGGAACCGATACGGGGGTCCGAAAGAATTCACGGGGCGCGTTATCGCGTCGCGTCACCTGGACGCTCGTGAATCTCGTCTCGAGGTGTTTCCAGGCGGATTCCAACGGGCGGGCCGCTCATTAGCATCATAATAACGAGCCCCTATGTCTTTGGGCCCGTATTTACGATCCCGTGTCGCGCAGTTGATGCGTATTGGTGCCGCGTATATCCCAACGCGGCGCGCCGCGAACAAGGTGTAAGGTAACATCGCGTTCCTCTGTTTCGGACCACCCTGCCGTCTCGATCTGTTAACCGTTTCACCGTACGAACGAGCTCGGACGGTTCGAACGATTCCCGATGAATCGCCGGGAAAAATACGCGGACGAACGAGCGAGCCGGCCGGGACAGACGTACGACGCGAGTTCCGTTTCCGCGCGAGACACCGTCCACCGCATCATTCGTAGAGAACGAGAGATCGCGCTCGAGAGGTATAACGTATCAACGCGTCCCATTGCGGACCACCCTGAAGTGGTTTCAGCCGCGCGCATTTCGCCATCACCTGCCTCACGTGCTACGAACGGCTAACTGAAACACGATTACATACTTCGGGACCAATTTCGCGCAACATTTGTTACTGCTACTTTCTGCCCACCGGGTATCTTAACCGCATCGCTCGCCAAGATTCTCCCGCGCAAGCCTAAATCCGCTAATTCACTTTTGCTTTCACCCTTTCGTGACTTCAGATGCGTACACGCGTCCGTGCGTGTCGTTTGGGGTTCGCGTCAGTCCAATAGTCTAACGATTACGATAGTGGAAGATCGAACAGTTGCAACGATTCGTGTCTCTTCGACAAAATTAACACTTCGATTTAATCGCGCAATTGAAATAGTCGACGCATCGACGAATTCACCCCTGAAGATTGTCAACGTTTCTCTCTACAACCCTGAGCACCGTTCTAGCCTCTGTACCGTGGAATTTCGAGCAACGCCCAGTATAATCGTCAGGGATATTAGAAAATGAATGGAGGAGGCGGGTGCACGGGACAGCTCGAGACAAAGAGGGATTATCCGCATAATGACGAGCTCCGAAAGCAAGCCCTCCATTTGCTTCGAGCGATTGTTATGCATCTCGATAGGAATCCAGGAAGAGCGCTTGACTAGTCGACTGATTGATCCCTTCTCGGCCATGTATGGATCGCTATCGATCCCGTCGTGCACCGTGGCCAATGATGTTTCTTTAATTACGCGCCAATCTCACGGACTTCCCTTCTGAGAACCGATGCATCGGAAAATCGATCCTGTTTCGACGAGGTTGGTGAAATAACCCTCGAATAATACTTGCAAGGGTGCGAAAAAATGCGCGAAGGGGTTGTTCGAGTAGCAATTGAGATTTTCGTGAACTGTTTAGAATGGAAACGAACGGGATAAGAAAGACACGACGCCGTACGTCGACATCGACATCGGACTCGATCTCCGCGTGTAGAGAGCAGCCTCGATAATTCCAGCCAGGACAGGCTGGCGCACGCGCCTCCGGCCGGAAGTACTTAAATCCATCATGGCGTCCACCGGAAACCGCCTGAGTCACTCGCGTAATCGTACCTCCTCCCGATGTATCGATTTTCCTGGACGCTTCTGCGAGGCCTGCTTCGGCTGACTTCTCCTTTATCTCGACTCTTTCTGTCGCGTTTATTTCCCGACATGAAAACTCGCCTCTCTCGAGCCAGCTTCGATCAATCCTGCCGCGCGACGCGTTCGTTTTCACGCGCCAAAAGATAGTATTTATATTCGAGCACACCAAGTCGATGGTGGTTACTGGATTCTTAACACCCTGTCATCGCGTCAAACGCGAGTTTTTTGCAAGCACTGGTCGGAATTAAAGGTACCGCGAACCCTGGGGAGACTGACAGGTCTGCAACGCAGACAGTTCCGCGGAACCAGGACGGTTCGAGCGAAGCGGTCCGATTTAATTGCTCAGTTCGAGCCGCTTATCAGAATTTTCGTGGAATCTCGGTCGTCCCACTTATTCAGGGACCGATGGTATCGTGTAATTTCGTAGCGGTGTAATTGCACACGGGACGCGTGTGCGCCGACTGTTGATTTATCGCGAGTGCTTACCTACGTCTAGTTTCTGTTGAATCCCCAACTATTCCTCTGTGCTCGACCCGAACGTTGCTGAACATTCCGCGGAACGTTTCGAAAGAACTTTCGCTGCTGCTGATCGCGCCGGAGATTTACCCTCGAGAGGCTTAAAGCAAGCGGCGTACACACAAGAAAGCATCGATTCCGCGAAGCAAATTACCGAACGCTATACGCCACCGCGTCCATTTATATCCGACGTTTAAAAACCTAAAATTCCATGCATCATACGGACCGCGGAGCGCCGGCGCGCAAGTTCGAAACTCGTTTGCATTCGGCCGTGAACTTTGCTCGAGGTGGATTCCGCGAATTCGCGGCGCGCTAATTCACCGGTTTTCGCCTAGCCGTTTCGCCGTCGATCGTTGGCGTATGATTTTCCGATCGAGCGGCGACGATTAATCATTAAGAACGACCGGCTGGCAGGGTTGCTCGCGCAGCGGAAGATGAGAGGGGTGGACGGGCCGGTACACGGTGGATTCGGAGAGGCATCGATGGTAACAATAGGGAGAAGGATAGGACGAACACGCCCCGAGTCGCTTTATCGTCAGAACGGTAGAAGGAAGAAGAAGGTACCAGGGTGGTCGTTTCAGGCCAGGGAGATCGATAAAGTCTGCCACCGAGAAGGTTCACCGCAACCCTCCTCGCAGGTTAACTCTGCCAGTCAATTGTTCTCTAATCGTAAACTTCTGAAATGGCTCTCGTCCCTGAAAATCGATTTCGTCTACTGGTTGCCGAAGTGTGCGAGGCGCGCGGCTCGATTATCATTTCCTTCTTCCGAAATCGTTCCTCTCGCAGTTTCCTGCGCGCTGATAATCCGCCTTTGCCAGTCCGTTCGAAGGATATCGGATGCGCGTATGTTTAATATCGCGTAGGCGATCGAACGCGGATTCGTTTAATTGTTTCGAGGAGTGTCTAATTAAACACGGTCACGAAGAAACCGCTTTTATTTGCGGAACACGGGGTGAGCCCCCGGGGGCTGGTCCTCTACCCGCAGCCATTTCGTTTCTGGGTCAAAGGACTTGGCTGCATTTATGGAGCTTCGTTCGCGCTTTATCGCCGGCCATTAAATCGCAAATGGACCATGAAATCGCGGTGAATGAAATCAGGTAGCGCGTCCAGCGCTGAGCGGTTACCAAAAATAAAATCCATCGCGTCGATCCTCGTATTAATAAACAAACCGTCACGAATAATCTTCGCGCGAGGTAATAACTTCTCCAAGGAACGAGTCAGCCCTACGCGCACGGGAAAGCGGCACGATGAAATCAGCTGAGCATGCACAGCGGCCACGTGGCTCGCATCCATAGAAAGGGGAATTCCCAAGAAATATATAGACCCAACGACAGGGGTCAGCGGCGTTTTTAACCACCGGTTCCCGTCTACGCCCTAGCCGACGATGAGATCTATAAATCCTTCGCGGCGGGATCAAGCCAGCCAGCGCACGCCTTGCCCCACGGATCAATCGTGGCCCTCGATTGATATTAATGACACCCTTTTAACCCCTTGCCCGGCTACCGAGCCACCGGACGAATATCAGAAATCGTTCAAGGGTCCGCAGTGAGTAACCGCAACCGGTCGACATAAATCTTCGTATTCGATTTCGAACGTTTCACAGACAGCCTTGGACGGAGGCCTGTTCCGAGGCAGTTTCTGGACGCCTAGATGATCGAACGCCTGTAAACTCTTCCATCGGTTCTCGTTCGAACGTTGGACCAACGCAGGACCAGTCAAACGGTATTAGCGAATGCGTATTCGCGTCAGGGATCATTTAATGACTCTAATGAAACGCACTGGTAATTACAGAGTGTGCCAGGAGTCATTCGTATCGCATGAAAGGTTGCGCGCTGGATGATGCATGCCTGCATCGAAACACATGTTGCGAATTTCTAATGGCACCGTAGCTGATGTCACCTCTCGTTCCTCCTCAGTTTTCTCTTACGCGGCCCACCAACCGGATATTCTTCGCCCGTTTCTTGTCCACGCTCCTCCGCGTTGCAGTAACGCGTTACTTTCTTTACGCGCGGTGATCTTCAATCCTCGACGATCCTCGAATCATGGTAGATTATTTCCTACGTGGAAGAGCGATGGGAGAGTTTCGCACAGTTGGGATCACGGGTAGAAAGTGACAAGAACCAATCGGTCTGTCATCTCGACGGAGTCATTAGCCAGAAGTCAGCCGGCCTGATTAATTCCCAATGCTTTTATTCCAGCCACTTTGTCCTTGTCCGTGGCCGCGTACCTGGCACGTGTGCCTTTCTGGAATCGTAACAACGTCCCCCACGACCGTCGTACCTACGGGATACCGCCCTTTTCGTATAATTGCTTTGTTTATCGTCCCCAATCAGGGCGCCGCTATTAGCATATAGGCGAGCCCCGTGTTCCCCACTTTTTTCCCGCTTTTTTTTTCTTCCTCTCCTCCTTCTACGCGTTCCACGTTTCGATTGCGTCCAGCTAGCTGTCTACGCACCCTTTCACAAACTTTTCGAACCTCCTTCCAGAAGGAACACCGCGAGGGTGGTTTACAGTTCGCGGAGGGGATGACTTTCCAGTTGAAATTGCGGATCTTGGCCTCGCTTTTAGGATTAGTCACGATACGCTCCTTCTGCAATGGTGTTGTCAGAGGGCAGAGAAAAAAGAACACCCCCTCCGGTGGAACAATTAACATTTTCCTAGCGTGACGCATTTCGTCGCCTCCGGTTGTTCCTCGTTTTTCAGCGCTTCTCCGCTGATTCTCGGGATTTCATGGCGTCGTCGAGCGAATCAATTCCACGCGCCGATGCATATTTATGAGTCCAGTTCCATCCGTACGCGGTCGATACTCGCGATCCATTCGGCCGGCTAGCTGAATAATTGATTCGTCTGGAAATCTGCCCTCTTTCGCTGCTTTTCGTCCGTTGGAACTCGCATCGAACCAGTGTTACAATTTCAGCAAGATATATTTTTCCATTTTTTTTTGTGTGGAAATACCGCTTTATTCGTAGAGAGAAAGAGGGAGAGAGAGTTTAAGAAAACGCAAACGACGAACGATTTGTTTTCGTGATTACAAAACGATTTCATCAGCGACCCCTTTGATCACGAATTCAAAGATCGAGCGGCAGATGCGAGGAGTAAGACGTTCCGCAATGTAGGCGGCAGAAATCAAAACACTTCGATGTGATTCAGCAAGAAAGCCGAACACAAGGTGTGACGAACGAAAATGACACGGTGAGCTGGTTATCGCGACAGGGCGAGGCGCGAGTAGCCGCTTTTAGTCCCGCAGCTGCGTTCCCCACCCTGTGCATCCCCAATCGAACTGGTATCGACCAGGTGATTTCGATAACTGTCATTAAAAACCAGTTAAAGAAACTCTAGAAACAAAAACGATAAGTTATCCGTTTCAGTCTGTACCTGTCTCGACTGCGATTCGTTCAGATCCCTTCGATAGGTTTCGCAGGAGTCGCTCGAATTCGCGCAACGATGGACGGTCAAAATGGGAGGAGGGATTTTTCGCGATCGAGACCAGATGGCACGGTGGACAACGCGGACGAGAACGAACCAGAGAGAAGAACTAGTATCGTTCCTGGTCTCCCGCAAGAACCCTTTCATTAAAGGCTGCGGCTGAAGAGAAACGACCCCGTCGTGAAATCACGACGCTGAAGTGAAACGGCCGCGAACGGTGTGCGATCCTCTCTCGATCTGCCAAATGGAAGAAAGGGCACCACTTCTCCTCGGGATTACGTGATTCGTGGCGGCGATTCGCCATCAGTGTCAGTCTAATGAAGGCCTCTAGGTAACACGAGGCCCTGGCCACGGCGGGACGCCGACGCGACCGTGATCGTCTTTCAGACTACGCACCCCTCGGCTCTGGAATCACCGTGAAACGACCTGTACACTCGGTGCCCTCTCGCAGCGAGCAGAATGGACGAACGCTGTCAAAGGGCGCCGCGATTAGGGACACGACGAAACGCGCCAGTTCGAGAGGATCTACCGTGGACGGGATTCGACAGTCTCGTAATGTTTACGAAGGGGTGAGACAGTGGATTCTTCACGCGTCAGTGGAGTTTCACGGGTGTCAATATTAAAAATTGCAATCGACACGATCGAGCGATCGATGCTCGCACAACAAGAGCCATTACAGTTGTGGAATCCTCTCGATCATTCGATCATTGCTAATCAACGAATGGGCGGGATCCATTGACAGCCACGTGGAAGCTCGTACGCAGCTGTGCTCCTTCGACCATCGAGGAAAGAGCACATAATTCCGTTCTCCCCATCCCGTAGACACACCGTGAGATACGCCAGGTGCTTCTTATGGAGGTGGCGCTGCCCAGGTAGATGATAGATTTACAGCGAATCATTTTACACGCCTATTGGCCGAGTGCTGCGCGCGAAGAAATATTATCGACGTTAACTCTCGAAAAGCGACGGCTACGGTGCACAAAGAGAAGGCTGAAACGCGATATCGCGTCGCCTTAACCCGTTTTTCAAGCTTTCCTCTCGCCGTGCCCAGCCGTTTCGTCGTAGCGATCCGTTTCGCCGCTCACGAAATCTTTAAAATCGCCCGCGTTACGACGAGTCACCTACGATCGAGCCCAAGTTTACGCCCAACGCTACCGACCAGAAAAATTGCCGAACTCTCTCCAGACGAGATAATACCTCGAATCGAACGTCGAATCCATCGTCGAGCCCATCCGTTGCCCCGAATCATCGGATTAATCGCCGTGGGGAACACGAGATCGTAAAGATCGGTCCGCGGTGAAGCGTCCAGCTGACCGGGTGGAAGTCGCAGAGAGCACTCTCAGGCGGAAAAAAAGGGTAGAGGGAATTACAGAAGCGTAGGCGACGTTCCAGAGAGCCGACAAGCGGATCTTCCGGGCGAGCGAGCGTGATCGCGAGCCCGCGAGCAGGCCCCTGGCGATCGATCCGCGGCGGGGTCGAGGCCGATCAACGGGGGCCCGCTTTCCCACGAACTCACCGAAACCCATCGAAGAAGAAGCACCACTACACAGACACACACACACACACACGTAACGACGTTGGCACCGGTGCACCAAAGCACGGAAAAGAGCAGAGCGGACACCGCTCAGAACAGAGAAAGGATATCGAGTGGACGAGTGGGGTAGGGGGAACCGAACGAATTCCAGAAAATCTGGCTGTTCCTCTTTCTCCCTCTCGCGTTCCAGGTTGTAACGTGGAGAAAGAACGAGCTACGTAGAAGCGAGAGGAAGAGAGCGAGCGAGCGAGAGAGAGAGAGAGAGAGAACGCCGGTTAGCAGGGGTTGAGGTATGGAAAATAAAAGAAGAAGGTCGCGTATGTCTCGAGTGTCGGCTCGAGATGCGAGAGGCAGAACCTCGCCGGCGAAAAGTGACGTGCCCACGGTGGCCGCGACGCGACGTGTGCATACATACACGCGGAGCGTTTTTCGCTTTTGGTATCCGCTGTTCGGGCCCGCTGAAAGTTGGCAGATCGGCCGGAGGGATTTTTAGCGTAACCCGGCAGCCGCGTTCGGCGGCTCAGCTTTCATGGGTCGACCACGAGCCTCGAAAAACGAGCGAGACTTTTCGACGGGGACCAGCGCCACCGGCGCGGCCGCACCGGCCCGCTTTCCCCAACTGGTCTTTTTGCTCCGCCGGCCGACGGGGCCGACGGGCCCCCGGTAAGTGAATAAGGAACCGATGTTTGCACCTTCCGTGCGGTCTCCCATCGAAACGGCGCGCAGACGCGTTTAAAAATACCGTACGGCTTTAAAATAAACGAAACCGCAGGGATATCGGTGCAGTTTCGATAGCATCGTGCGCAGACCGTCCGCGCGATCGAATTCCACCGATTGCTTGGTAGGCTATCGTTCGTTTGTATCGTCGTCGTTCACTGCGACAAATCGGTAGCCGGGTGCGAAGAACCAGCGCGAGATGATCGAAGCGTTTAGTCGAGGCGGTGGTACCTCCTGGGCAAGGGATAGTATCGTCTCGTTCGTTTCTGATCCGATCCGAGCGAGGCGCGGTCCGCTGTAATATTTGAACATCGGTATGAATATCGATTGGCACGGCTCAAAGGGACCTGTTTCGCGACAGCTGCTCTCAAAAAACACGGCCAACACTCGCGGCCGAGAGGGGCCGCGTCGTTCTTGGTACTTATTAATAATTGCGTACACGTGTTTGAAGCGAAGAAGTAAGTACAGCTGACGACAGCGCGCCGTAGCCCGGGCGCAGTGCTCGCGTGCTGGGACGTTTATCCCTCATTAAGGAAATTAAAGGGGCCTGGAAATTAACATATGTCATTCGCTTAAAGACCGTGCAAATGGCTTCCCGATTAATTATACACGCGGTGCAATTCAGAGCGATCGAACCGTCTTCGTAGCCCGTTCAGCTGGTTTTCGCTGATCCATCTGTTCGCGATAATGGCTTCCTCGTATCGGCCCTCGTAGCTACGACGCGATTCACCACCGCGAATCCTAATCCCATTATCCGTGTAATTCCAATCGGTACAACCGGGAGGCCGGCTCACCTCGTCGATCAAGGTAGCCCCGTAAACCAGGGATTCCTCTCCGATAAAATACACGAGACGTCCTCGTAAATCAGTTCCTCTCCCGGCTGCAACCTCGAGAGAGGAGCCCGGCGAGCGAGCGATCGAGCGCTCGCGGTCGCGGCTGATTTGTCTCCCGATTCGTTTCGCCGTTTTTTGCCCCGCTTCGCTCTAGCCTGGACGATCTACCCGCGGACCATATCCGCGGCCTCCGTCGTCCTTGCCTCCCTTCTATTCCCGTTTCGAGGAAGAAACCCGCACGTCCGGGTCCCACGACGCTGATGGAATATCAGCGAGCTCGTTACCGTTCGCGCGGCGATCATCAGCAACGATCATCATATTTTAGCTTGATATCCGGCGATTTAACTCGACGCCATGCAGCGAGATGGTAATCGATACGACGCGTTTTCTCGACGACCACGATTCCACGAGCCAGCGGGAAAGGAGTCCGCTAAAAACGAGACGGCGCTACCGAATGGACGTTCGTCCTGGGAATCGCCACTGGGAACTCTTCGACGTGGGAGAGACGATACCCTACGATGGAAACTTTGATCCTCGGAAATGGCCGCGTTACCTGTACCGTTTTATTCTTTGCGTTATTCGGTGCGCGTCTCTCCCTGCTTTTTTTCCGCGCTTCCCAAGTCCTATGACACAATGGTCATGGCGGTATAGACGAGAACCACGTCAGCTAATATAATTGCGTCTCCAGAGGCAGCATTAATTTCTATTTCTGGTTGACAGCGCGCAGAGCGGGACAAGTCGCTCAAGAAGCCGCGCCCATCGGTCTCGTTGAACTAGACCCACATTCCCGCCCTTTTCCTCAAACAGCCGCTCAATCGTAAACTCTAAATAGAAACACGGTGTTCCATTAATTCTTCGCTCGAAACCAGGCGTCGTCGCGGAGCTCGTTTAATTTGAAAAGCGCTGGAAAGTCGAATTTATTTGTTCTCCGGTTCACGGGTCATGAACATCGCCGCGGAGGCAGTCGACGAGGAAGGGGGCCCTGCGGCTAGCAACCCCTGTCGATTCGCCGCTAGTCTTTTTGTCTGACCGTTGGTTTGTCCATCTAGCCAACAACATTTCGGCCCCCTTCGAACAGTGGCCACGCGAAAGAGACGGAACGAGCGCCGAGGAAGAGGCGAAAAGGGAGGGCCAGGTGGTGATGCGATGATGCGATCGCGCCATATGCTGCGCCCTCTAGGGGACTCGCCGTATACGCGCCTACTAATTAATTCCCAGGCCTTTGTTCTAGCGAAACAGCACCGGCGAAATTACTCTCGGAACCTTAGCTTTTAGGTGACGCCAGTTATTACCGGACACGTCGCTCGTACCGCGTCGATACGAGCCCCCGTTTCTGATCATCCGAGTTAACGCTCCATCGAGATAAGCGTCTCTCCTACGCTCGTGCGTACTCTAATTACCAATTTATTACCGTCGATGTACTTCCACCCATCGAATTCCCAATATTTCACGCAACAATCCATCGTCTGTGTCGCAGGGGACGCATTTCCATTCGACAGTGGACAGTTTGTGGTCCTCTGAAGAAAACAATCGAGGACGCACCACAGAGGAAGAAGATCGAGTCTCTCGTGAAACGGAGGATTAGCCAGCCGACTCGGGCCATTGACTGCCACGCGAGCCAATTAAATATCCATCGACGGTCGAAAGAGGAAAGGCGAGCGTAGTATCGTTTTCAGTGGTGGCCGCGGAACGGTGCCGGGTGGATAGGGGCCTCGAACCCAAAGGGAGCGGGCGAACCGAGAGAAATACGGACAGGGGTTGTGTCTGGGGACCAAGCGGCGGGTGGGGGGCACAAGTGGCACAACATGGTGGTGAAATAGGGGAGGCGAATGACTGGTGTCGGTTACACGGGCTGGCACTGCAGCCCGTGTTTCGTTCAGCTACCCCTGCGGTTACCTGCCAACCCCTCGTGCTTCTCTACCTCTACCACCCTCTCTCTCTCTCTCTCTCTCTCCTTCTTTATTTCGCTCCATTCCTTACGATGTATTTATATTTCTATACGTTCATCGTTTGACCCACCGCGTGTATACGCGCACCCTCCACCCGACAGCCGTCATTAAGGACGCTAATCACTTCCACGGAACAAGGTTTACGCGTTTCCTTCGACGACGGTGGCTGGTTCTCGGGGTGGTTTCGGTTTTTATCGCTGGTCCTCCATCGACGAATTAAATAGCGAGTCGTGGTTGTTCCTCGAAGCTTGGATCTCGCCCCGCGTTGCTCACTTTTGAGTCGTCCTGTACGTCGTTCCACGTTTAAAAGTTGATTGATTTAGAAGCCAGAGGATTTTCAAGATCCCCGGTAATACCAGAAACCACGGTTGGTGCCTTGAAAGGCAATCGTCTGATGGTGCCGACCGCGCGTCCGAATGGGACCGAGCACGGCCGTGACCTTTGATCGTGGAACTAATCCAAAGTACGCGTATCATGACGGCATCACGGCGCATTAAATGCGCCGTGTGAAGTCACCGGTTGATCGATGACGATTATTAGTCAGTGGACCGGCCGGGCGTCACAAAGGGGTCCAGCCTTTAAATAATCGGACGACTCTTGACGAGCGATTAAAGGTTCTGTCTCATCGCCGTTCCCTCCAACCGGAGATTGATGCCCGGCCGTCTGCGCGCTGCGCGAAGAATCAGAAATATTGCATCCTGTTGGAACGCGTCCTTCCCAGAGGTACGCTCGCCTTAAACGTCCTGCCGTTTCTCTCGTTATTAGAGCACTATTTTTTTCAGAACGGAATCGTTTCCTGGAACGGATTTCTTTCGTTCTTTCGCGGTCAGAGTTTGTCCGCCCCGCGGATTCAGACTTGTTCCACTCGGTTTTGAGTCGCTCGGTTATGCACCCCTCCGGAACATTCTCTCGCTTATGCACCCTTTTGACACCGTTACAACCGATGAATAAAATATTACCGTTCGATGGCGAATTCTTCGAGTCTTCGACCAATGAGTGGCGTGAAATGACGCTCGTGTCGAATTGCCTCGTGCGAGTTGCGAAACTTTCTCCCGTGTCCCCTACGATTCGAGGGGGTATCGGTGGGGGTGGGAAAAGGAATGGCTACCAGGCCTCGGTGGTTTTCCCTGGAAGGTGTTATTTTTGTTCTAATGAATTTCTTTGTGCCTTCGAAGGTAGCGGAGATGTATGAGTGACCCCATTTAAATGCCCCACCCTTCGCGCGCGGCGTCGCTCATAAATATCAGCTCTCGCCCCTTCCATTCGCCGTTCCGGCGTAATAAATATTTCTTGTAACGATTTTTGTACAGCTTATCTGACCGGACGGTCTACGGGCGTCGCGAGTAATCGAATTGAAACCACCGTCCGCGTGATATCAACCCTCGAGCGATAATCTTGAGAATTGAATTCTCTCGAACGTGGAGGAACAGCCGCGAGGTGATCGCGGAGGGGTGGTGAACTTCGACTCGTCGCGAGATATCAATGGTCGAAAATCACGATCGCTGCGCGCACCCACGCGATAATAATGTCGAAACCCATGGACATCTCGGAAGTTGCGCATACATACGAGACGGGGGCGCGCTTTCACCGGTCGTTATTATCATTATGAAACCGCGATGGCGGGCTGGCGCGGCCCGTGCCGATTAAAAACATTAATTGCGCAAACCGGTAATTAACTGAATCATCGTGGCCGGTCCGTGGCGCAATTTCAGCCGATCTAGATATCCGGATGTGTAAGCAAAACGTCTTTTGACTCATCAACGGCCCTCGTTACGCCGTCGAACAGGACACCGATACGTCGGTTGCTTATCAGAGGAAGCGATTAACCCCGTTTTTCCATCCGCGAGCTAGTTGAAAATTATTATAATCATTGAAATCGAATTATCATAATTCGGTCGTACGCTGAAAACGGGCAAGTTTTTCCAGAGTCATTCGCCTGCGGAATGATAACGCGGAGTGATTAACTGTGCCGGGACGAGCGCAGATCTCCGCTACGATCTCAGATATAATTAACACCTCGGTATTTGCAATGGAAATCGCCGATGAAAATTGTATACCGAACAGCCAAATGACTTTTTAATGAGAAAATTAATGCTCTTAATGGTTAACCGGGTAAATCTGCCAGCGAAACGCGTCAGATCATCGACGAGTCTCTCATTTCTTAAAACCAACGCACGCTTTTACGTCCATTACCAGGTTGTAAGAGCTAATGAAAACAGATGGAAAGAGGAGATAGCCCGGTATGTTGCGCGGAATTTCCCTAATAAAAGAAGATACTTTGTTGCGTCTAGTCGAGCCGCGGAACACGTTCGAGCGGACGAAAGAACCGACGCGAGTTACCGCGTTCTCGCTCCGTGGCAGAGAGCCGCACAGTTGGAAACGCTTTTTCTGCTCGTCGCTGGGTTTCCGCGACGGGGAACAATAACACAGAGAGGCGTGTAAAAACAGTTGCGTTACGCACCGTAATTGATCGCTATCGGACGAGCACGCGTGCAAACAGCCGCTTTGCAGCTCCTAACCATCTCACCCGGACGAGATACACCTATGCCTCCGACACACATCGCGAGATAGCCCGACCCGCTTCGAAGAAGAACGCTTCCACCGTGATCTATGTAATTCCAATGAGGCTCGCTAATTGTCCAAGTCCACCTCTCGCGCGTTCTTCGTCCGTTTACAATCGGGCCGGCGATTTTCTCTTTTTACACCGATGGAAACCGCGAGTTCCACGCCTCGTTGATTCTCCTCGTTAATGGCCTGCTATTGCTTACGAGCTGGTTCCTTCGGATAAGTCGTTTAAGATACGCGAACTTCGAAACGTCGTTGCGTATGGGGTTCTTCTTCGGGGTTCTTCCACCTTTTCGACCACCGCCATCGTCGACGAGGAATCGAGACGCGCGGATGATCGACGCGTCCAGCGAGAAAGTCGAAACTGCCCCCGTGGAACGCGTGTCGGTGGCGCTCGAGCGTGGGGGGTTGAAGTTAAACGAGCGAGCTCATGCAAAGGTGTCTCGTTCAGTGGGTCAGCAGTGGCAAGAAGCCTTCCGGGCATCCAGCTGATCGCGGCATGGCGTGTTGGCGTGATGCGTGCTGTAGCCGCACGGAACGCGGAGCTTCTGGAAGGCCGTGGCCCCCGCTATCGTGGATCCCGATGGATCCAAAGCGGGCGTTGAATCGTATCCCCGGTGCCATGCCGTGCCGTGCCGCGTTCCGTGCATGCGTGCGTTCGATCCGCTTCTCGCCCTCCGCTTCTCGCGTGAGAAGTTCGCGTATGGAGCGCGAACGAGATCGTGAAAATATCGGACAGTCCGCGCGAATTGCCCGCCCGACGCCTCGTGGGTCCTCCTTCTCGGCTAGCAGTGGACGTCGACCCGCGACGAGCGAGTGTGCGGCCTTTTTCGTTCGTCACTCGCGATTAATCGTTGTCGTTAGCGTTGGATAGCGTACGAGCGTAGGGTTGAACGATCGGGGACCGATGCATCGTGGAAGAGAAATGCGACGTGTCATTGTGGAGCAGAGAGGCGGAGGAGAGAGAAAGAGAGACGGGTCCACGAGCGTTTTTCCAAGGGTAATCGACTCGAACAGCTGGAAACGGGGATCCGGACGATCCATCGCGGCGCGGAGCGAGGAGGTAACGTAAATCCAGGGTGGTCGACGTGGAAGTGTTAATAACCTTGGCCGTGTAACGCGGCGAACGCTATGAGGCGAGTGCTGATTACCGCGGTCGTTAATTCTCGGCTAATATACCACCGTTACACTCGATATCTGTGCCCGGCTAGGCTGCGTGTGCACGTGCACGCGCGCATACCTCGCGGAGGAATTAGAAGGTCGTCGCGTACACTACGTTATACGGCGATACCATCTACGGCCATATTTATATCGCGATGATACTGTCTCGGGTTACTCCTCGGCCTGGAGTTACGGCAGATGCGCCGCCATCGCCCAAAAACTACTCCTCTCCCTCGACCGTTCCTCCTGCGAGAGCGGAGGTTGACGAGCCACGGGGTTGGAGAACGCGAGGAAGGTGACTCGAGGCGGGCAGGAAACGGCGACAATGCGCACCTCGACACGCTTGCCTTTTTCATTCATTCCCTTGCGATCCTTTTCTCCATTCAACAGCGGAACCAGTCCTCTCGTCCGTCAGAACCACGCACGATTCACTCGCACCCCTCGATTCTTCCATCGCATTTCGCATTACAGGGTGGCACGATGCGATCGAGCCCACCTTCTCCAGCTGTAACATTGTATGTCCTAGTCGTACCTTCAACCGGTACGCTCAATTACTTCAGCGGCCTTTTCACGACATTAATAACAATTCTCGCGGAGGAAAACTCGTGCGCCCGGCAAATAGCTTTTCACCGCGTAATCTGATGCCGCGCGAAAGATTGCATTCTAAATGTGCATTTATTAAAAAATTACGGAACCAATTGGTGAAGGTTGAGCCTCGTAGCGGCAGGAGGGGTGAACTGCGGCGTTATTTTTCGCGTAATAAAGTCGTGGATAGCGGTAATAATAGCTTCCCCTAGCTGGACAAACCCGAACGCGCCGGATGGGAACGTGTAAAGCGTCGAGACCGTAGTAGGTAAAGAACAAAGTAAAACTGTTGTACGTCGGTTCGTTTAACGATGGGTCCGCCATTGGGGGAAGCGGTGGCCGCGCAGAAACCACCGCCCCGCGTCTTGCCTCGCGCTGCGCTCGTAACCGCGCGAAATCCTCCGGATTGATACAACCGAATTAGCATCGACGGGAAGTCCGCGGCAACTAATAAACTAAGATAGCCGCCTATAAAGCAACGCGGGACTCCGCGCATAAAGTTTCACCGGGCGCTCCGTATGAATATGAATCAGCCACGGCACGGCCACAGCCTGGTAATTAGAATGTACGCGGATCCGTAACCCACCAGCGAATTGGACTGTAATAACAACTAGTAATTATTATCAGCCGGGCGCGTCCCATCAGACTCTCGCCGCGATCATCGTTTCACGGCGAAGATTTTCGACCGGATAAATAGAGCTCGATGAAAGTTCGAACCGCTGTTATTACGGGCTGTTCCCGCCGCCATGTTTCTGTATAATCTGAATATTAGCGGCGTAACGCGATCGCGCTTTTCTGGGCGTTTGGCTAATGGAAACGTCGCACGAGAGAACGCTAGCTTCTCAGAGGAGCGTCGTTCGTTTGGGCGATATCGTCGAGGGAAGGAGCGACGAGATTTCGAAAGCTCGGTCGCTCTTTTGACACTGGACAGACGCTGGAATGAGTATGCAAGGAAGCACAAGGCTCGCGCCACTGGTTCTCCGCTTTTCCTCGCTTTCCAACTTACTCACCGCTCGTTCGTATTAAATAGGCGCACGGCTGTATTGGTGTTTTTAATTGAAACGACAGAGTGCGTCAAAAGATCGACCGCGCGGATTAGGGAAATTTTTTGTTGTTCCTTTTTTTTAATTGAGATATGCGAGCTGTTAAGTACCGTTCATAAAAAATTCAGCGATCCTCCGGCCGGAAAGGAGAGCGAGTAAGACCGTGATTAATTTGCAGCCGGGCCATTTTTCTTCCGCGTGTAGTAGCGGCGCTTTCCATCGGAGCCACGAAAGCAACACCAGTTCGATTTCGAGCGACCGGTTTTATTGAGCGCACCCTGGAAACGGATAACAAGCGTTTAGCTCTCGACGTGAGCGCGATTGTTGCACCGCGTGCTGCGAGAAACGAACGACCGTGTGTACACACGCGGTTACCGACGATCTCGACCGTGAACGAAACTTTTCCGGAGTAAAAGAGTTGTCGAATCGGAGAAAAGGGAAAACCGCGGAGCGTGGCGCAACAAGCGCGGGTTTCATTAGAATTGAACAGACAGATCCGAAGTGATACCAGGTTAGGCAAGTTAATTAAATCCGATGCTAATTTTTTGGGCCGTGGGATATCGTACAGTCCTTATCTCGCGAACGTTTTTTTTTTTTTATTCCACCTGACGTGGCAATCTTCGTACAGAAGAGTTACACTTTATGCGAGCGAGATTACCTTAAGAAGAAGAAGAGAACACAAGGGTAACGAACAGGGTCTGCGGAATGTTGCTACGTCCGCAGGAAACTCGATACGTAGGTGATAATATGGAGAGTGTCGAAAATCTAAATTAGAATAGTAATTTGAAATTTTCATTTCCGCTCGCTGTCTCGTTCTCTGCGATCTCTAATCATAGCTCGAGGGGCGGCGTCGAGTAAAAAGGGCACGCGAGGGTCGTAATCGATCCAGCGGGGCGATTTTTTCCGAACCGCCATTCCCGCCGGCCAATCGCCGTCTGGAAAATAAACGAAACTCGTTAGCCGGCGTGGCGCATAAAACGGTCGTCGCGGTCGAATTTCTTTGCGCCGCGGCGTCGCTTATAGCCAGGCTCGCGCTGGGACTTACGCCGCGAACGCGTCTCTCGCAATACGTATTAATTACGAGGTAATTACCCGGGGGCTGGTAATTACGACTGGTGTGCTCAGTGATAAACACCGGGGCAACTTTTATGGGGTTGCTCGCAGAGGGTCGCGTTTCGCGTGTCGCGCGGAAACGACGGAAGAGGATTTTCTGCATCGCCTGATCGGTCATTCGCGTAAGCTCGATGAACGATGACGCGAGCCGCACTGCCGAGGGTCTTCTCTCTTCGCTGTCGGAGGTGTGAAAATTAACGAATGTCGATTCCTTCGAGCGATTACGGCTGGGCGAGTCGAGGTATTCGCAGTCTCGAAAATTGTTCAACTACCGCGGAACGCCTAGGAAATTAAGATCAGAACCCTCTTCTTGTTACGGCTCTTCGACCCACTTGCGTTAATTATTCCTCTATATTCCTTGTTCCGTGAAAACTATAAAGAAATTCTTATTAATATGTATAACCTCTAATTTGAATTAATTCTCTATTAAAAGTTCGTTTTTCTAAAAGTTATAGAACTTTCTTGGGGGAACGAGAGCGCGATCGTGTTAACGCGCAACCGTGTGCAACTTCTGCGGCACGCTTCTCGTAAAACTCGAAAATTGTCACTGCGATGTATCCGTAGATATCCTTCCACGACCATCCATAGTATCTCAATTAACGATTATGGCAGAATATCCGCGCATACCTGAAGTCCACCGAAACGTAACGAAAATGCAAGAATGCAGGAACGAGCAGTGCGTTGAACACGACAATCGTAGGAGAAGCGATGGCGCGAGAACGCCATATTGGTCCCCGTTTGGACCACTCGTTCCGTTCGTCATTAAGGACGCTCTCTCTCTCTTCCTCCTCGCTGCTCGTCACCGTTGGTATTATTCAACAGGATTTCCATGGGCAGGTAAGCGGCGGATAGCGAAGGAGGCTCGCTCGAGACGGCACGGATGGCAGGTTCCTCTTGTTAAAGGGATACTCCCGGGCAAACCTGCTCGTTTTTCTTCCATTGCTCTCTGTAATTACGCGCAGCTAGCCTCTTTTTCCTGAATACGTTAATGAAAATGTGTTCCGCGCATGCTACGCGGCCGGTCGTGAATCGGGGCTCAGCATCGCGGAAAGATCCGCGCGCTCGCGACCGCGCGATCCTTCGACGTCTGATTGTTTAATTAACGCAGCCTTAGACGGCCGTGCGATGATTAGCGGAAGGTGGGATAATCGACACATGGTTTTCCATCGCGATGCATGGAAATTAATTGAACCCGGGACTCGTTGATCGAGGCGTTCGATACCGCCGTTCGATCGTTCAATTAACAATGATACAGGCGGCGCGGTGTAATAATCGGCACCTTGAGAAACGGTGGTTAGACGTTTAATTGTTCAATTACGGCTGGTAGATCGTTATCGGTCGGCGATCGTAAAGTAACAATTAGGCGTTTGGAAGTTTAATAATCGGTAATTATTTAGGTAACTCTGTTTCAGCCTGTGTGAAAGAAATTTAAGCGAGCCTCGCACGAGATTGAATATTAAAATATTCTCTTCCGTCAGGACGATTCGACAGACGCGCGCCGCTCGCGCGCTGCTAATCCAAGCGAGACCCAGGAAAGCGGCTCGCGAGTCGAGTCGAAACGCGGCGCCGATGTGCAATGCGATCGCTCTCCGCTTCGCAGCCCTCGACATCGTCGGCTGCTTGTCGTACACAGCCGCAGAAGTCGAAAAGGCGGCCTTTTTCCATCGGCGATCGCGATCATAACGCATGGCGGACAACGCGGATCGGCACGGATCCGTGTCACGTGAGCGATTCTGAAACGCGCGCGCTGAAAAAATTGTGCCTCTAACTAGGCTGGATATTCATATAAAAATATTCAGAACTCTCATGGTCGGTGAACGCGTGCTCGCGAAGATCGCTATCCGGGCGCTGGTTCTTGGTGCATGCTAACGACTAACGGGCAACGGGTTCGTTAAAAAAAATAGGAAAAACGTGGCGAGAGGAAGGAAAAGAAAAAGAGAAGAAATAGGAACGGATAACCGATTTCTCTCGTTCGCCGGTTCCGGGCTGCGTTCAATTCGGTTGTACGAACGGAGTAGTCGCCCAGAAGACCGTCCTCGAGGCAACCAGGGACGCTTCACGCTCCGCGGACCCGCGATTTCCTGCTTCGTCGTCTCCTGCTTGCTGCACTTCCGCCACAGCTCGTTACTGCGCCCTGGATTTCAGGGGACCTCTGCGACTCGCAGTTTTTAGCAACGGCTACTAACTCGTTCGTTCCTATAACCTTTGTGTGATAAATACGTAAAAACCTGAGGCGGTGGTCATTAATAATCTTCTTCGTTTCCTGGCGAACGGCGCAGCCTGTTGGTCGGTGGGCAGTCTGGAGCGAGGAATTTTAGGTGTCAGGGTCTTTGAAATGAAGTTATTAGACAGCAACGAACGCTCTCTCTCTCTCTCTCTCTCTCTCTCTCCGCTTTCAGGCAGCTCCTCGGGAGCCCGTGGCCGCCGCGAAAGAAGTCGAGATCGCGATAGTAATCGCGAGGTTGACGGGCGCGGGCCAGCCGACGTGGAACGAGAAAAATCGCCCGGTACCGGGGCGAGATACTTAAAAATCCACGGGGGTAAAAGTGCGATTACGAGCCGGGGCGAGAGGTGCGCGCGAGTTCTTCGTTTTTACCGCACGCGAGCCCAACTTTTTGTCGATACGCTCAGATCCTGTAGGGATAACTCGGACGTGGCGTAATTTACTTGGCCTATCGAGACCGAACGTCACTTCGATCGCTCTTCCGAGTTACGACGTTATTACGCGTCATTCCTGGCTGACGTAAACGATAACGTTATCGATACACACGTATGATCGACTAGCCTTCCATCCTGAAGTATCGTACCAGGAATAGCAGTCGTGGTGAATCGAATTGGTTCCGTGCTCGCTGTTAAGCCAGACCAGAAACGTGAAAACACGGAAGACGAGGGGCTTCGTCGTGTCTGCGATCCTTCGAACAGAGGGGCAAGAAAGGAATCCGAGATCGTCTTCGAAGAAAGATCCTTCGCTCGAAGGAGCTGATCGCGGAGGCGACAGGGCAATTGCATAAGACGCCGCAGTAAAATACGAAATGCGCCAATTAGGCTCGAGTTAGACCTGGAAACGCGGGCAGGGTTGGGGGAGTTATTCTTAATTAAAATGATTGCCGGCATTACGGCTAAACTCTCGCAATTATGATTCCCCCTCTCCCATAAAAGCGGTGCCCGATGCCCGCCGGTGTTCCCCGTATTTTCAGCTAATAACACCCTTACGCCGGCTCTTATCGGGGTTCATCATCGTGCAACGCTCGGGACCGGAGCAGAGCCGCGTCCAACTAGAACTCGTTCGCTAATTTCCATGGATCCATTCTGTTTCGACATCATCGCGATGTCGCGTCGACGATGGTTCCACGGGTTCTCGCGATGCAGCTTCGTTCTCAGAGTGGCCTGCAGGATGTTCGCGTCGATAGGGGATGATAATCGGGGCTGCTGTGTTTTAAGTGGTTTCCAAAGGACGTCGCGCGCGGTGGGCCGTGTTCATGGAAGCGAAAATTCGAAGATATCGTGTCAAGATTCGAACTGCGTGATAGGAAGCGTTAACTTGACGAACCTGCCATTGCGGGGTGCGCGTGGTCATCGAAGAGCACCGATAAAAGTATGCAAATGTATAGACAGCTTCCCGCTTGCGTCTTTTCAGGTCGTTACTCGAACCGTTCCGGTTACTCTCGATGATTACGAGCCATTAGAACCACGATTCCAATGAAATTTCAGCTAATAAGAACGGACAATGATATTTGGCGGCAATTAAGAGCGTCAGCTGGCACGGTCCACGTCGCGGCCGGTTTCTGGCGAACCGGAATAATCAGGAAAGCGATCGAAGCACCGTTAACGCGATCGATCGATCGATCGAAACGTGATTGTAGCCCTGTCGGACAGGTGTTGGCCGGTGCGTGAAAAGTGGCCGCGCTGGCAATCGATTTTCCTACCGCCTCCGATGATCCAGTCCGATTACAGGTGACGTTCAGCCGCCCGCGATGATGTACGCGGTCTTTAATCTCCCCGCTGTCCACGGATCGTTTCGCCTTTCTACGAGCATCTGCGCTCCCGTAAATCCACCGGGGCACCGTCGCGAAATTTCACGTGCGGAGGCTCCTCGAACAGCTGAACGCTGCTCGCAATCCTCTCTCAGAGGCTCGCGTCGAATCCTTTCCCGGAGCAGTCGATCCTCTCCACGGCTCGAATCGAATTAACGAGCCGAGAAATCGTTTGGCAGTCCTCTCGGGCTGTGGAAAATCCATTTCTCCGGCCAATCGTCCTCGATCATCGCCTCGCGCGGCCTCAAGATGGATCCGGGTTTAATCTCCGCTAATGGCCCGTTCAGTTTTCCATTAATTACGCCTTAATATCGGATAGACAAGCCGCGGAACGATATTTATTCATAGCCAGCAGTGGGCAATCGTTCGTCCGCGGGTTTGCATCGTATTTCATTACTGCAAACACGTCGAAACACATTGTGTCGAAGATACGGATCACCACGGACGGTAACGGGGATCGACGACGCTAGTTTACGTTCGATTATTCGAACGATTAATCGTTGCGTACTCTCTCTATCTCTCTCTCTCTTTCTCACTCTCGTTGCGTGAATTATCACGGGCTGCAGAACACGGACACGTTACACCGTGTCCGTTTCCTTTCGCGTGACCACCCGTTGACGATTACCGTTGTTACGGACACTGGGTGGTAGAAAAAAAAAAGAGAAAAAAATGGAAGATGATTGAAACGATATACGTATACAGTCCAGACTCCATTACGAGCCGATCGATCGCGATCGTTACGTTTTCTAATGGAAACGTTTCAACGGAGATTATTGCGGTTGGCGTACACGCGTAACAGCCGCGCGGCTGGGAATGTTTAAAACGATAGACCAACCTGAGAGAACATTCCCCAGCTGAGCTCTGTCGTAATTAATATTTTTACCAGGGGCAATTATTTCGAACGGATGATCGCGGTAAGCTGCGCGAGCAGCGTTGTCAGGCATGCTCGCATTATCGTCCCCGATGGAGGCACGCGCGCGATTCGTGAAAGGCCTCGAAAAATGTTAACGACTTCATTCCCTTAAATCGTCCGCGCGCCGACCGAGGTGAAACCTGTCGCGTAGCGGGTCGCAGTAACCGGTAGCGGGCTTTCTCTGTCGTAGTCAGATGACGAAGAAAGGTGTTCGCCGGTCTAGAAAACGGTCCCCGTCCATATAAGTCGATATTCGCCGCGGTCTAATTGCCGCATTTTTAATAATGACGTTAATGAGCGATAGTTATCGCGTGTCCGGTGCGGCGAGCGGCTCCGGCCCGCACGGTGTCGAACCGATTAAAGGCAAATCGGATGTTGCCCGTCCGAAAAGGAGGATCGACTGTCCGTTACCGATACCGATCGCGGCGCGTGCCATTCCTTCCGTGAACCGACGGACTCCGCTGCTGGTCCCCCTATCAGAAAAATGCACGCGGCCTCTCCGCGTCAAGTTGATCGGTCGAGGGCTTGGATGGCTCGCGGCAGATGTCCCAACGAACTTTTTCTACCCCGTATCTCGATCGACGTTCCAGCCGCCGATCGCGACAGATCGAGAACGATCTCTTACGTCTCGATGACGCTGAACCCAAAGATACACACGGTCGATCGTCGATCGCGCGGTTAATGAGAGCTAACGACTGCTTACGGGGCTCTCTCGTTTAATTTACGATCGCGAATTTGGTAGTGGAATTTCAAAAATTCTCGCACTGCCTGCGGAGCTCGAGACGAGGCTACAGTTCCGCTCTGCGCGCGACCCACGAGAACGAGTATAATCTGAGAGATCAGCTGTTAATTACCCTCGAAGAATATCGTTTGGACGAGGACAAAAGAAGAATCAATTCTGCACGGCCGCGTGGCCAAGGAGCAAGAAGGAAAGGGGTAGCCCGCGGCGACAGGCGTAAAGAAAATCACTTTTCAAAGCGCGCGCGCGCGCGCGCACGCCCTAGCCCCAGGCTGATGACTTCATAGCAACGAGGCGAGGTGCGCACCGATGGGAAATCATAAAGGGCCGCGGTGCCGCATCGCGATAATGACATGAAAAATGAACTCGAGCGGAGATAATCGGCGAAATTAAATAATTGCAGTCGGTAGCGCGGTTGCGCCGACGAATTTAATCGATTTACGATCTTTCATAATCGGACCGTCGCTTCCGGTTCTCGGCTGGCAGCCCGAGAGATCCTTCTCGTTGATTTCTTGTCCCTCTCACTCGCTCTCTGTCCCACCCCGATACCACGCTGTCAATCTTCCTCCGCTCGCCTTTCGGCCGCCTTTGTTGCCTCTCCCGCCATTTTCGTTCCATCGGTTAGAGACTTCCTCCGGTTTTTATTCGCCGCGTCTCTGTTCCTCGTTTTGCCTTCGTTGTTCTCCGGCTTTTTCCCATCCCTCGTTTCCTGTTTTCTTCTTATTCCGTCACCCCTTCCTCCTTCGTAACCACCGCTCTCTCTTTCCTTATCTACCCCCGTTTCGTTTTTAATTCCTCATCTCCGCGCTTCTTAATTGCTTCGAACTTCTTTTCCACACCAGTCGACCAGTTTTCCAGTCCCGCTTCTCACACGCTTCCGTCCCGTTCTTCTCTGATTTGTTCTCGACTCTCTCTCTCTCTCTCTTTCTCTCTCTTTTTGCTCGTCCTGTCCCTACGTACTTCCCTCCTCGTTTTCTCGCTTCGTTCTTTTTCCGTTCCTCCTTCGACCCAGCGTCCTCCGGTTCCCCAAATCGCACCCCTTTCTCCCCCCTCCTACCGTCACGCAGTGGTTCTCCCGCTGTTCCTCCCCGCCAGGTGTCAGGTCGAAATGAAAAATGTAAATGAGTCGTAATAATGAGAAGGTAACTGTATCGATGTGTATCTCTTCATCAACGTTCGTGTTACGCGTTTTGCAAGCCGCGTTGACGGGGGTAACGCTCGCGTAGGTCGCTCGCTGCGAGCCGCCTCGCGAGAAGCGTCGCTGCTCGAGCGGATTTTTCAGCTCGCGTTTTCCGCGCAAATCACCGGAACAGGTTCGCTCGTTCGTTGTACCGGAAAAAGGGGCCGGCTCCGCTGAAAATCCCTCTGATCGATGCCCTTAAGCAGCATGGCAAAGCGTCGCGTTCAACAGTGCAAAGAATTCATTACTTTCCCGCTAATGTCGCGTCGTTACTCCGCGTGCGCCAGCGCGGTTTTGATTAAGGTGTCGGAGGGTGACGAATTGTGTAATGGGGATTTGATGCCCTCGCGCGGTAAGTAATTAGTCCGCGGGGATTATTAATGTCTTGAACTAACAATTTCATCAGGGCCCTTATTCCGCTCGGACGCAATCTCGTCTCTCTCTCTCTCTCTCTCTCCCATCTTTGTCTATCTGTCGCACGGAAGATCAAACACCAATTGTTTCGCTGGCGAGCCTCTGTCCATTAAACTGCGCGTTTCCACCCCCCTGTTTTCCAACGAACGCGTCGTTGCTCCGCGACTCTGAACCCTCGAGACCTCGACGCCGTGGATCTTTCCAGGAAAGTGTGCGCGAAAATTCTGGATCTAGAGATTAGTTCGTCAAAAAGGTTGCCAGTGAAAAATCGAGCAAACACAGCACGGGGTTGCCGGCAATAAGATCGACCGCGGTGGAGGTTAATTACCGAGAGTCGTCGCTTTGGACCTTTTATGGGATCTACGGGGAATGGCGAAACGCGGAGAGAAGGTAAGCGTCAGTAAAAAAGCGAAAGAGGCGCAACCCCCACGATCCGCTATCTGAATCTCCTGCAACGTCCGCCACCTCCTCCTTTTCTTCTTCTTCTTCTTCTTCTTCTTCTTCTTCTGCTTCTCCTCCGCTTCGTATTCTTCTTCTTGTTTCGTCCTGGTCTTGTTTCTTCCGCTAGCTAACCGGAGGCGAGGACGCACCACGTGCCCGTTTGAAAAATCAGCGCGTTTAACCGAGAGAGGCTAATTAATTTACATAGAGGGAAACGGGGTTCTCCTTTTTCCTTTCGTACACACCGCGGAATCGAACTGTGGGAAATAGACGGCGCAACTATTTTCGACGGGGCTCTGGCTCTTGAGAACGGACGGCCTCTGCCTCGCGGCTCTATGCAAATACGTCGAGCACTCCCATTGACAGAATATAGGTGGTGAATTTGAAAATAGATCGAGCAATAAGTATCCGCGGCTATCATCAAGATGCCCGCGTGTATTTCGCGGAACGCGAGTTGCGTGTTCCCCCCGGCGAGACCACAAAGAAGATTGTACCCGCGGATCGGTCGTTTCCCTTCCTTTTTTCGAACTTGTTCCGGCGTACCACTTCCTCCTTCCCACACGATAACCACTTCCGCCAAACTGTTTCCTCAAAAGAACAAACCTAACCCGTTTATCCCTTAACCCTTTCGCTGCCCAACGCTCGCCGTGTGCTATTAGTTCCTGTACCCGACTTGACGATAATCGCCTTCCGAATACCTGCTATCGTTTCCACCCTTAAACGCACCCTTTCCCTTTTTCCTACATATCCAGCTGCAAAAAACCATCCAATCTACAGTAGAATTCCATATAACTTACAAAATTATAAATCGTATGCTCGACGGACGACAGTCGACGAGTGGTTGAACTTTTTCCCTCGAGAACGTCGCACGCTTCGTCGATCGTACAAGAATCGTCCGGGCAAAAGTGCAAAGTCGCATCAAAAACCATCCCAAGTTCCCTTTCAGCCAGGAGCGGGCATTTTTCGCAATTAGCGAGCCGCTGCTGGCGAACCGTGGAGAGAAGGACTGCACCCCAATAGGGTGCGGTGGGGAGGTAGAGAGGTAGGGGGGCCAGGTGAGCTGGTAATGCACAAGAACTCCCAGGTATCGGGGCATCGGACGACACTCTCCCGGGAGTCTTCGGAAAAGATCTGAGGTCCGACAATGAATACCTATTAAAACGGTGTGAACAATGCCCGGCAGGGCTGGGCCCTGGGCTCGCTCTCAGGATCGTTCTGCCGGTAGCAACAAGAGCGCTAAGTAGAGGCCGGCCAACCTCTTGTGGCCCGCAGGTGATATACTGCGAGATCCGCGATATCGGGACGTGGGCCCTCTCTCTCTCTCTCACTCTCTCTCACCCTCTGTCTCGAGCGCGCGCGCGCGTGCACTCTCTCGCCTCACCTCGAAGGGCCCCCAACGCCAGAACGCGAGTGCCTACTCACCTCTACGGGACCCGCGTGTCCTCTCGCGTTCGCATTCCTGTCCTACCCGACCTCTCTCGCCGTTCGCATTCCCGTTCGCGCGCCCCGCGATCCGGATTCGTGTCCATTACCTTGCATACGCCGCGCGACCCACGCGTCGTCGTTCGTCCTCTTCGTACTGTGACGATCTATCGAGCGCGAACACTGGAGTCGGGGGTTCCGCGAGAGGCTGATCGTTTTTGGTATTTTTGGATTCGAATTTCGGTAGATTCTCGTCGAGAATCGCGAGTTCTTTTGAGAGAAACGTTCGATCGCGGACGAGCTCTTGGTGCGATGTATCGTGAGGGGGGAGTTGTAGGTGACCAGCATCGGGTAGCGAAATCGATCGGTACCAGCGGGATGCTTCGCGTGGAACTGGCGAAGAAAAAGCATTCAGGACACCGGTATCCGTCGGACTTTCCTCGCGGAGGGTCTAAAGGGGGTGTGCGAGGGGCGCGATCGTCCGTGGCCAGGTTCGCAGTACTTAGCGGCGTTAAATCGATAAAAGTGTAGAAGCCGCATTACGAGGGTTTCGTGTGGGCACACTTAGAGGCCGCGCACGTTCGTCGTGAGAGATTGGAGTTGCCTTCTCGCGCGACTCCGAGACCGGGGTAGGAAGATAATGGACGGGAAGAAAGAGGAACGTCTACCCATTATTCCGCGGCGATTCTTCGATTGGCCCCCACCTGATTGCGATTGCAGATGAGATTGCACACCCGCGGCGCAGGAAGCCGCGCTCTCCTGCCGCCGTCGCCTTCGACGCGGTTGCATAATTCCGGCCGGTTTCTTTCCTCCATCCTCCTGGCCGTTCCAGCGGGTTTTCCACCGCGATTCGACTCGTCGGGCCCGGTGATTATCAATAAGGATATAAACTACCGGCCGCTGTGCTGCACACACTCCCGCGATCTTTCCATTTTATAATATTATTCCCCTTGGAAATGACGCGCCCGATAAAGCGGTAGCGCCCTTGTTCGCTCGAGGGCTTGAATTTTTCAGCTGAATGCCGATAAGTAAACTAACCTTGAATATTATAATCTTAAACAGTCACGCCATTTGCGAAGCGACGACGGTGGTACCAGAAAATTGGGTCACGTTGATGCGAGTCGATTTATCTTTCGAAGTCCAATTAAAGGAATCGAAAGGAAGGGTGGCCCGCGAGGCATGGAGACTAGACTAGTATCGATCCGGGGGCGGGCGGGGAGGGGTGGCCGCCCGGGCGGTTGTTAAATTGAATTCCAGCGAAAATTATCCGCCAGTTCGATCTCGAAAACAGTATCGTTATACAACGCGGGACGATATCTTGGCTGACCTAAAATTTAAAAATGTCATAGCCACGAGGATATCTTGACTAATTATGAATAAGCAATGCAAATGGGTTAAGCAATGTTACGATTCCGCGTCACGAACGGATTATAAACTCTTCTTTGTAGAGAAATTACAACCTTCGGGCAAATGAGCGCCACGAGTTTCTCGTAATAACCGGGCTTATCTTTTTATGGCGGATTTTCAAGCTATTGATTGGCGAACCTTGCCGTACGCTATAATACCTACAACCCCCGCTGGTTCCCAACTCTACCCGGTTTTCCACCATCCCAGAACCATTCGAGATCGATATAAGAATCTGGATCGAACGGAACTGAAACTTCTTATCGATTACGAGCCCAGAGCCACCCCCTGAGAGGAGCATCCCCTCAAGATTCCACCCTTGACTCAGACGCAAGAACAATTTCGAACGACCACGATGGCCCCTTCCGAGGTTACAAAAGGGTACAATGAAAAAGTGCATCTGCATAGCCGACCACTTTCTCCGTAACAGGTTGCACAATGCAACAATCCAACAATAGCGGTGATCACAATGGTTGCCGGGGAAACCGAGAAGTTTGACGTCGAACAGACGAATTGCAGGATCGCGGAAGAACGCCGGCCATTGTTTTTGAATCTTATTGTTCCCCCTCAGAGACAGAGTAACGACAGCATCGCGTGCTCGCGGGGAGGTATTCGTGGATGCTAATGCTTTTGGATGCGCAACGATGTTTAACCGGGTAGCACGCGGCGCAAGAAATCTCTGTTATCCGCCCGGCCATCTTGACGACGGACGCTTTTCTCGTAATTAATAACGCGCGTATCAACGCGATCGTCTAAATTCGTCGTTGCATTATATCCGTGAGTAGAATCCCGAGTTTATCGCCGGCTATTGTTGGATCGAGCCGGTTCGTACCTTGAAAGTAGCTCTTCGTTCGTAGGTAGCTGACGCTGAGCCGCAGGATGCTGAGTCGGTCCAGCTTGCTGAGAATGTTCTGCTCGAACGGAAGTAACGACGCCAGGGTGTCCAATTCTGCGTTCAATCGCTCGCGATGCCGCTTACTGGGATTCGACTTTGTCACCCCATCCTTTTGCGGTGGTTTTAAGCTGCAACAGAGAAGACGAAGCAACGTGTATCACGTGAGAAACCATATTAGACGCGTACTGACCGATTAGAAATCGAATCATCGAAACGTGTTCAGATTCTGTTGTGGTAGATTCGCGCAGAATTTTTGATCCTGTAAAGTTAACAGGGGAGAGAGAATCGGTACGTCGCATCTGCTTAATTAGCCAAAGTGATGGGGATAATCGTTTAGCCTGCGGTGGACGCGTTCGACTGGTTACAGGAATTCCTCGGCCACCTTCGAGGCTCGAACAACAGGCGGCCTACGAGCGAAGGATCTCGATAATTAAAGGCGACCACTGTCCGAGGGTTGATTGACACGCGGAGGAACCCTGCGGACCGATATGCCCACTCAACAGCCGGGATTCCACGGGATAAGTATAGTTATTACAAAGTACTTCTCTCCCATCTGCACTCTCTTCGATTCGTTTCTCATTTTTTATTCGCCTCCGCGTCGTCTCCACCCCCCTCTCCCCACGAGCCTCTTCCCGCCGCGCTGTGTCCCCGGTTTATTCGTAGGACGAGCCGTAAAATGCACAAATTGTTCGATAATTGAAACAAGTAGTGGTTCGTTCGAGCTGCCAGTGGCGTAGACGCCAAACGGTACTCCCGCGGAAATTTCTATCGATCGAGAATTCGTTCGACTGAACATTCCGCGATGGAAACGGGACCTCTCGCATTCAGCGCTGATTATTATTCGTGCCTGTGCGCGTAAATATTACAATTACCGCTGAAACGCCACGGAACCAGTTCTCGACAAAAAACCGACGTTACAGCGGGGACCTAAATACCCCGGTTCTTTGTTAAAAAAAAAACGCAGCACTCGAGTCTGGATTTTTGTCCTCTGCTCGCGTTTTCGAACGATTCGACTTTCGCGGTAAAAGCGCGCGAAACGCGGCCGCCATGGGGGAAAGGGACGGGAAGGTGGGCAAGCACGGGAAGGAGGAGACAAAAACGTAGGAGAGGGAAAAACGGCGATGGCCTTAATTAAAATGCTTAGGGGTTAGAAAGCGTGATGAATGAGATCGCCGTCCATATACAGCGGTGCGAGGCGCGAGCGAGCGGCAGCACCGAGAAGAACTCTATTAATTATTAGATGACACCGAATCCATTATCCGGGACGAGGAACGGACCGGAGGTCCTCGAGGAATAGTCTCATTCAGATACCATTAGGATCCTGGGCCCGGCCTTTTGTTCTTTGGCGCGCGAGCGGGCGCGTTCCCCGGCGTGCAAAACACGGTTAATTATCGGGACGAGAGAGGACGAGAGGGGAAAGGAGTGCCACGTGGGCCCAGCGCTATTCCGTTTCTTCTGCCGGCGGGAGAAGTTCTTTTTCCTCGTCCATTCGTATTTCTTTTCGAAATCGTCGCCTGTCAAGCTGCTCCTTTTTTTTTTTTTTGCTCGATCCGTACGAACGAGCTGTCGCGCGAACGGACAATTTGATTCGCTCGCGAGGAAGGAAACGCAAAGTCCTCTGGACGAGCCGAGATTACCGCCGCGATGTGTGTTCAAGGAACTCGTCAAGGATGCCCGCGGACGACTCCGTGCAATTTGATGACACTAATTGCAATCGTTAAGACTAACGACTGAACGGGGATAATCCGGTGAAATCTAGCTAGGGGGGAGGCTCGGATGCCCGGGATGATAAAATGTATGCTCGATTACGGATGCACGTCGATCGCGTTCGATTCGCGAAAGATCGACAGGAATTTGTTCTACACTCAGAAATATGTAGATCGCGATTACACTCTTCTTGGAATCAGAGATCGAAACACTCTACACGGTCGGATGAAAATATTTTATTGGACATTTTCCATACGTTCTGACACGCAACACGTACTCGTGCATTTCTGTTCACGGGAGCGTAAAGCGTCCTCCGTTTGATATGAATCACGTATGAAACTGGGTGATCGTGCTGTCGTTAACGATCGGATCGATCTACGGCGAGGATCGTGTCACGATGACGGACGAATAAAAAAAAAGAGAGAGAGAGAGAAATAGGAGAAGAAGAAAATGGGGAAAAAATTATAGATTTGGCGGAACAATGTCCCGGAGGGAACCGATGAATGAGACACGCGTTTACGTAACCGACTTTTGTTCTACCGTAGCGTGGGAAGAAAGCGACGCGAACCGTGCACTTTGCACGCCGGAGAACTGCACTTCAATGCATGTCCTGAAACTGCAAGTTCGCCAGCCGGGGAATGAAACCGATGTGACAATGCAGCAATTAGAACGTAATTGTCTGTCATTGCAATCGCGTTTCGAGCGTTCTCCCGGGGCTGAACACGACGCTCTGCCCTCGGAATCGTGCGTTCGCCAGAAATAATGGCGGCCCTCTTAGGCGAGGCGGACGTACGAATAAAAAATTTGAGAAATCGCCGGACAAAGTGACCGCGTCGAATGCGCTCCGACCCTTTCGAGGAGCCTATTAATATGGATCTGCTAATCTAGACTCGTTGCGTAGATGTGTGTCGATTATATGGACCGTAACGCGGTTACGCGCTCGGAATACGCGAGCATACTTCAGCCCCTGTTTAACGGTCGGGCACGTTATCGCGATCGTTACCCTAAGGCACCGCGGCAATTTTCCAACCCCACCTCGTTCGCAATCTCGCTTTCGATCGTGTTTTCCAGGAGAGGGACCTTCGAGCGGCTCGCGGAGGCCTTGAAGAGGCGTCGAGGTTTCCCCAGCGTCGTGAATCCTGGGCTCGGAACACGTGCACCGTTACCAGGAAACGGCCTTCCGAGGAAATGATATCACTCGCCCTCCACGACAAATACGAGTCCAGAGTTTGATTAGAATTAAATAATACGAATCAAACGTGGCGCGATCGCGCGGACACGCTATCCTCGAATCCATCAGCCGTACGTATCCCATTCTAGATTGCCTTGCCTTCGACCGTACCCGGTTTTCGGCAAACACTCGCCGTGTCCCCCCCCACTGGGATCGATGCAAACCGACCGGAAGCACGGGGAAACAAACATCGAAACAGCATTTCGATTAAACGCGCCATCAATCGCGCGATCTTGTGGACAGCGATTCTTCGGATATCAATCTTGAAACGATATTTTCTTTTCGAGACCATATATTTATTCATCGTTCTCAATCGCTTTAGTAATGAAAACGTTTTATCTACAGACGAGGAGTTAAAAGGAGTTCGTCTTGAACGAGCCAGGAAAGTTTAGAGTCTTCGAAAGCCGAAATCCAGCCGGAAGGAACCATTTCCCCGAACAGTTCGCCATTTTGCTCCTGACGTCTCTGAAACACGTCCACCCCCTTATCCAGGACAGAAGCGTCTGCGTATCCGTTTCGACCCTTCCCAGTGGCCCTTTAATGGCTCGCCGCATCAAGCTCGGTCGCTTCGTTGACGTCCTTCCGCGGGAGAGCAGAGGCCAGCCCAAGGGGAAGGGGGTTGATCGTTGGAACGGAACGGGGTGACGCGCAGGCGCCACGAAGGGTGGGTCCACTATGGATTTTCGAGGGTAGAGACGAGCTCTATCGGCGGAGTTCCGGGGTGGTAGACAGCATGGGGCTGGAATGGAAGCTCCCATCGCGCGAGGGATGCTTCCTGGGATGGTGATATACATGGCTGGCCGCCGACGGGGGTGGGAGGCGGTGTCTAGGAATGCCTGGCATCGACCTTGAACCGAGGCATAAACCTCTCATGGCTCGATTTACTTTAGGCTCGTTGAATGTTGCTCGTGGCTCAAAGTCGAAGCTACGATTTTTAACACGCTTTCTGGGATAAATCAATCTTTACAGTTGAGTAATTTGTCATAAATTTGACTAAATGTATCGGGTTCATGCAGAAGAGACGAAGTTCTAATGTCAGATCGAAAGATATGGAAATTAAAGGAGGGAATTGAGAGATAAAACACGCGTGTCATCGTTGCATTTTTTTTTCTGGAGTAGCACAATGTAAAAAGTTAATGGCACGAGTGTCTAATAAGTCATGAGAAATTATCGAATAGCATTCGAGCGTAGTTTATTAATTAAGGTTCCGCGTATACGGTCTCCCGTTCCCGGGCATCCAGTTAAGGGCAGAGACGCCTAAGGCCGATTTTATCGAATCAGATCCCACCTAACGATAAGTGGATATCGGTCACGTGGCCAAGAAATTACGACTCGCCACATCGCAGATAACGATTCAGCCGGCTGCCAGCGGTTCGCGATAATTGCGTTTTAATGGAAAAGTGAAAATTTCGTTCCACGTCTGCCGGAAACAACCCCGGCACCACGCTTATTTTCGAATGATTACGGGGGTGGAACCTAGATTTCCATTAAATGATCGTTCTTTTCGTCATTCTTTTCGAATACGACCCTGTGCTTATAAAAATTTCATGATTTTCGCACGAAGACTTCGAAGACCATTTTTAATCTCTGAATGAAGGGTTGTCAGTTCTATCGATCGAATCGAAGTCTCTTGGAGGTCGAACGTCGAACGTTCGAAGCTTCTGTATTTTTTTTATTTTACGTTTGCTTTCCTGAAGAAGATTCTTTTTGAACGGCACACGGAAATTTCCAGGCAGGTCGCGACCACGCAACTCGCCGGGAACTCGAAACGAGCGGAAGTGCATTCGCCTGTCAACGTGGTATTTCGTAAGCGGCGACCAGAAAGAGCGCGCCGCTGATGCCGGCCGGAGCGGCTTTCGACATCCTGTGGCGAATAATCGGCCATATGTTAGCTGGACGCCAGAATTAGTGGTCTCCGTCAAAGAGAGTTTCTCGGCAACGAAAATGCAAATGCAGCTGTTAAGCTACTTTCGCGACCGCCACCCTGCGCCACGTTCGATCATTCTCGCTGGGCGTCGTACGTGTCCGCAAGCTCGACTCGCCTTCTCCTCTGAAACTTTCTCTGTGAACCATGCGCAAAAATCTCTGTTTCTCGAATCGTACCGCTGCGCGTGCAGTCGTTCATCCGTCGTCCTCGATTCGATTGCCAGCTCGACGAATCGAGTTGCAGCGAACGCGCGAGTACACGACGCGAACCAGAGCCTCATTAAAATCGACGCTGACCACTTTGCGCAATCGCGTAATGCATCAAACCGCGAATGACACGCCTCTGGCTCGCGAAATATTTCCAGATCATTTAATTGCAAATCGCGATCGGCGGTTTCCACCGCGGCGATCGGCTTCGTTAACGGGCGGGCAGGGTATGGCCGGTGTCGAATGCTAACGGGAGCAGAAAGGATAGTTCTGCCGCGTGAGTCCAGCGCGTTAACAAACGACCCAGTCACCGTCGGTTAGCATTACGCGGACGCGAGCCGGCGTTCAACCAGAGCGTCGCGAACGCCGTTTCCTTCATCGCGCCGGTCGCGAATTAATTACCACGATCGTTCGTGGATTAATTACAGGCTGCCCGCTATCGGCTCGCCGCGCGGGAACGATCCCGCCGCTTTTTCTCGCGCGCACGCGATTCACGCGGACTTAAACGTGGCGCCGCCGCCGCGGGCTGATCAGCCTCGCGAGACCAACGACTGACTGACTATCCGCTGCTTTTTTGCGCGAGCCCAAACCGCTCTTGTGACAGCGTTTCGTGTCCGTCCAGAAGGATCGACGACGATGTCGAGAAATCAAATTTATCGATCAGAAACGGCGAAAGAAGACGAAAGGAAGCGTGGAGAGAATAATCGAAAGGGTTAACCGTTGGAAAACTGGAAGCGTTGTTCGGAACAATCGACTGTTCCGAAGCAGTCATTAATCTTCGTACGCTTTGTATCCAGGCCTGCTGTATATCTTCGCGCGGATCGCCTCGAACAGTCTAATCGCGGAAGATTACTTACCGATCCGCCAGATAAGAATTACACACTGTTGTACCTCGCAATTTAAGACGCATCAGGGAATCCCACTAAATAGACGGGTGTTCCGCCGCGTTTCTAAGCGTAAGATTTATCCAATCGTTCTTGCACGCGGGACGGTTACCCGGCTCGTGAAAGTATGAGAAAAATCCGCCTAGGCGTTTCACCGTTCCCGGGCTGACCATTCGCAGCCGCGATCCCCCGCGCGGCTATCTAGAGCGCGTAACTGGCGTGACAAACGGAATTATTATGCGAGGACGAACGCCTCGCCGCGATCCATCGCGACTACCGGAACTAATTGAACGTACCGACTTGAGACAGTTTTACGAATACCCTGTTTCGTGCCGTTTCTAAGCCACCACCTTATTCGCCTGTGTCGCGAGGGACTCGCGATATTTTCAAAGTCTCGATGTCAAACGCTCGCTCGTCAAACAGAGAAATTCCTGAACGACGCGAATCTCAGAGGAAAGTACGAAACTTCTCGATTCGTACGACGAATCCTGCGAAGCATGCGAGTCGCAGAAGCACTCGAGTCCAGCGGTTGAGTCCGCGATTTCGCTTAGAAATCTCGACGCATCGAAATCTCCGGGCGTCCCACGCGGCCGCGAGATCGCCAAGGGATCAGTCGGACATCGACATTACCTCCAGTGTTCGCGTGATCGTGCACTGGGCCCAGCGAGGCGGCGAATTTCGAATTCAACGGAGAATTTATGGCGGCGGCTGCCCGGGCGGAGCTGGCTCCGAGGGCCCCGTTCCTCGACGCGGTTGTTACGCCAGCCGAACGGGAAGAGAGCCACAGCCAGCCAGGACGTTTGCACCCGTTGCGTTTTCGGCAGCCGGGAGATTTGTGGTCCCCGGTATTCGACGATTTAGATGTTCATTTAATTTAGTCGTCGTGCGTCGTGCTACGCGCCGGACGGACCCGTGCTTCATTAATAGTCGTGCCCTGGCAAATAAAGAAGCTTTGATTTATGCACTGCCCGCCGCGCGTACGCGCCACCCCTGCCTACCCACTGCCGCCACGTATCCCGCGTGTTTAATTAAATTGTTTATAGTCCCCGTGCGTGTGCGTCCGTGTGCGTTCGATCGTCTGGTTCTGTGCTTTTCTGGAATTAAGGCTACATGACCGGGCCTAGGGTTCGACGGGACAAGCGCCTGGGCCTGTCTCCAATTATATCGTCGGCTCGTCGACTGGAAGTGGAGGAATCAGAGAGAGAGAGAGAAAAGGGACGAGGCTGGTTCTCTGTCTATGGTCGCGGCTTCCAGGGATGAATCGAAATTTAGAAAAATAGAGAGCGCTTGGCGGAAGTCGAGTGCTCGTTTATTAGCAACTCGCGTTCGCATATCGCGACCAGAAGGGTGAAGGGTTGTGGCGCGGTCCGTGTCGGTCTGCGTGGCAGGCCGCTGCGAGAGATGCTCGATAGGGATCGGAAGAGGGAATAACGTAGCCGGTAGAACCGTAAACAAAGCCTAAAGGCGTGGGACGTCGAATCGAAAAGCGTTGGAGATCTTCGTTAATTGCGCGGATTGAGCGGCGATCTCCTCGCCGTGATACCTTCGATTTTCTCCAATAACCGATCGTTTGCCCGTGGTCAGAGCCACATAAATTCGCGCTGGACGGTTCGCGGAATTCCACCCCTCGATCATCGAGAGGATCAGCCGAGAAGTAACGCTTCGACGCCGCGTCCAAGCCGCTAATCTCATCGTTTAACTACGCTGCGAATTGAAATGAGTTTTCCGCGCGATTGTCGAGGTACAGTGTCGAGAAATGGAAATTAAAAACGAAGAATTTGCCTGGTGAATTTCCATTCGCGCAATTTGTTCGTAGGAAGTCGGTCGAGTACGCGCGTACGAACGCGCCACTTCGTTCCACGTAATTGGCCTGAGAGCGAAGACGAAAGTTCGTGGCGCGATCTCTTCGCCGGCTAACTTCCGGCGCCCTTAATTGCGCCCAAAGGCTTATTAGACGCGGCGTCGACTTGCGTATGCACGCATGCAAATTGCGGCCGCTCGCGCGTTTTAATATGTATATTTTCTGTATACTTAGCATGCATATTGACGTGCATACAATGGGGCGTACGGTCTAATGAGATACGAGGGGGCTCCACCGGCGGCTAAAACGAAATACGTGTTTGATTGCCCGCCAGATGCCAATTATCGTGCATTATCTAACGTCCAGTGAACTCGAGAACATCGAAATCGAACAAGCCTGTACCTCTGCCAGGTGATTCCTACTTCCTTCGACTCCGATCGACGTTCTATCCAATAATTGGCTAGTTATTAAAAATTCATGAATCATTCGAGACGCAACGCGACTAGTCGCGCTCGATCATCGATCAATTTAAGGGATGAAAGTCGACGAGTGACGCGACGCGGTTAATACCGCGTCGATGTCGCGTTCAATGATGCGCGAATATCGATTAATCGCTACGCGCGGGTCATTAATATATCAGAGTGTATCATTTTCCGACATTCGAACGAATTGTAAATGTCGAAACAGGTCGATTCGAAAAGTCATTCGAGCGTCGGATCGAATTCGTTTAAGGGTTCGCTGCACGATATTCGATCGCACGTGTGGTCACACGCTCAGAGGACACATTGCCAATGGTAAGCTGGCGGTAATTAACTCATCAGCTATTGCACATGCTCAGGTGCATCTATCCGTTTAACCGGTAGCGCGTTCGAATGACTTAACTGGCTGAGCGTCTCATCAGAGCGCAGTCATTACCACGAGGATCGTCTGTTTCAGACGCGGTTGTCTATTAATCATACCCCTCGTCCACGTTGGCTTCTATCGCCCTAATAACGCGTGATAATTGTCAAATATACCTCGCAAGGAGATTGAATCGCAACGAGTTCGACGATGATCTCCGTTGAGCCACGATTCCTTCGAGCAATTCGTCGTTTGCTCTTAATTTAGAGACGACACGTCAGGATCGCTTGTGTTCCAGCGAGAACACCTCGCCCTCCTCGCAGAGCCCAATGATCGTCAGGAGCCGTGTAGAGAGACGCCGAAGCGAAAAAGCGTGTCGTGGCTTGGCGGTGTCGGTGCTCACGTGACGGAGTAAGAAATCGCGAGGCCGCGTGATTTAGGAAGGAGAGTCGTTAATCAACCGGCCGAGTTAGAAGTCAACAGGTGCGAGAACGAAGCGGCCGGCTGGCTCTCTCGCATGGGACACGCATGCCGCGCGTGTGTCACGGACCTCTGTCTCCGTGTGCACACCACTTCCCCCTCGGATTAGGCCTCTAGAAACTGGGACGAGTCGTGTCCTATCGATGGAAGCTCGGAGAATTGGTCGATCGTTCGAACCAGTCGCTCGCGAAACGATTCGACTCCCGAATCGGCAATATTTTCAGTCCAACGATATCATCAGCGATTCCAATTAGTCCTGAAAATGATTCAGGACTCTCGCTTTTGCTCTCTCTCTCTCTCTCTTTCTTGCTCGAGTTGACCAAACAGAAACGAAGAGATTCGTCTATATTTTCAGTCTGCTTAATAAAGCAACGGACAAGTTGAACGATGTTTTAAAAGCTGCTCTCTAATGACACTTAATACGAGCATTAGCCGCATTTAGCAACAAGGGGTTCAGCTAATCGATAAGCATCGACAGGTGAAATAAATTCCCTCGACGGTGGATTAAGTTGCACGCATTTAAGAGTCCTTAGGGTGACGCGTAAATTGCGGCCGATGTAATCGATAATAAAATTTATTGTCTCGTCGATGCTCGGCCGATTAGCCGATTCCCCGCGTGGAAACCGGTCCGATTCGAGCGCGCCGTGGCAATCTTCGGCTTTCCGTCTTCTTTCGTACAGATAGCAATTTTCTCCCGTTAATTATCACTTTAGAGCTAGATACCAGCCGCATTAATAATCCGCGGGGAATGCGTGGCTCGCTTAGAACGCGCGAGGGGTACGGATCGATCGCTCTATCCCGCGGATTCCTCTTCGCGAGATCGCCTCGTCGCGGATCCCTGCCAGTTGTCGATTAAACAAGCCAGACTCGGATGATAAACCGCGCCAGAACTGGACACCGTATCCAGACGTATTTCGAATACCCGAACGATGTTACCGGAATGCCCGACAGCGAACGACACGGGACACCGGGTCCAGATCTCGGGGCTGGATAGATCGAGGATGTAGGACGGTCTGACAAACGAGCGAACCATCGACTCCTCTTCTAAACGGTTTCTAACGGCGTCTTTAATCACTCTATCCGAGGCTCGGTGTCGGGCAGAAGCGAAAAAGGGCCGCGAACAGAGTCGACGGGCCGTGCTACCGAATTCCCGTGACAAGGTACAAGGAACTCGAGCGCGAGACGAGCAAAAGGACCATCGGTGGCGGCGGCGGCGGCGGGGCCAGCGCGGGAGGAAGAAGGAAGGTGGAAACTGGCTGGCAAACGCATTTGTCGGCTGTTGGCCCGGTTCTCGTCGCTCTCAGCTCTCTCTCTCTCTCTCTGGCCAGGCCAGGAAAGATTAGTGGTCCTAATTCCCGTGCTCGTTCGTTGCTCAGGAAATCCCTACGTCGCCGGGACGCGTCTCTCTGTCCCTCTGACCTCCGTTCGCCAGGAGTCGGCCGAGGAGAGGCACGAACGGCGGAGGAGAGACGCATGGACGAGTTATCTGTTCCGTTTCTCGTGTAGGTAGGAGTGTAGGTTACGAGTGTCCGAAAGCGGAGGCCACGCTCGTGCTGGCTACCGTAAATGTAAATATCCTACGCTCTCCGCATTAACATACGTCCCCGCAGGCTCATTAAGGATGAAATTAATTATCCGAGGGAATCGTTTCTCGTGTTCCATCGGGAGACAGGGAAAAACTGTGCCCGAGGGGAGCCTGGGAGAATTATTTCGCCGCGTCACTTTTCGGCTTTCTCAGTAGGAATCGAGTGGCAAGTAGGAACGTTCGCGTTGACGTCTTCTGTTAACTTTCGAACCAGGACAGACGCGATAGTCGAAGGTTTTAGTCGAGAAATTTTGCTTGGACAAGCGAGACGAGATTCTCCGCAAACCAGAATTCCCGGGTTCTGTCCAAGGACCATTCGTCCTCGCGAACGATAAGCGTTTTACTCCCGTGTTCGCGCTCAAAGGTGGCGCCAATCGATGAATAATCGTGCGTGGAACGCGCGCGTAAAGCAATCAGGGGCCGCGAAGAAGTCACCGGGAGACTTAGAGCAGCAATTATCCTAATGGATGCAAAGTCACACCCCTGCTGTCTGCACCGGGCATGGTAATGAGTTGATATCACCGCATACCAGGACCTTGTATCCTTCCAGGTCCTGTTCGTACCAGCACCGCGCCACCGTCGATCCCCTTCGCCACCCTTTCGTCCCTTTTTCTCCCACCTATCGCCAGCCGCATCTTCCCTTCGCCCTTACACTCAGCCTCGAAAATCACGTTCACGCTCGAGCCCCGCGGCCATGTTCACCAGATATCCTCGCGCACACCACCGAACACCGAAGATAACGCCTCCAGAGGGAACCAGACCGATCGTCGATCGAGATTCCACCTTTTCAATGGGACCCCGTTCCCTTCAGCCTTTCCGAACTCCGAAAATGTAGAATCGCAGGATTTCGTTAAGCGACACGATCTCACATGCAACTGAGCAGCAGTATCTTGCGATTTTCGCGGCTGCTTCGTTACGAGAATCGAGCGTAAACGGGTTAAGACTTTGCTCCGGGAAGCGTTTGAAATGGCTTCGCACTTGTCACTGACCAACGGTTATCTGCTCTCTTCTTAGAAGGTGCTCGCAGGGTGACGGAGATACCAAGTGGCATGACCTCGCTACCTGCTGCACCATCGCGGTTACCCACGCGATCGCTAGTTCACGATTCGTTGGAATCTCGAGCGAGCCGCTGTATTTATTCGACCCTCCCCCTCGTATCCTCGATTCGAAGTTTTACCAGAAGCTGAGCGTCCAGAACGTCGAAGGAGATAGAAGAGGTACGAACCTGTACTTCGAGGAAGAATTCGACGCGCACTGGTTCACTGGCAGCCACCCGCATTTCGAGGGTGGCGAGGAATCGAGGAACTCGAGAAACTGTGCAAACTGCGGCGATGACAGGACTGAACTGCGGTCGGACAGCCGCGGCATAGAGCTTTTGTGTCCCGGCAGGTTCATTGATTGAAATGCAAACCAGTTAAGGGTGCAACCCAATCTCTGGCCACGAGGAAACTGCTACACCGGCGGAACTTTCTAACTCCTCGATAATCCCTCGCAAAGGATTCGGTGTCGTTTTCCGTCAACTAGAGAGGACAAATCCTCGCTCTAACTGGGTTCTCAGTTGACACTGCCTGGACTGTTTTAAAGAGAAACTGCGTTGCCAAGTATATGCGATTAAAGATCGACTGCAAACCTTTGTAACAAGGATATTAAGCTAATAGAAAATCAACGTAACTAGAATTCACGTCGATCTCCAGGAAATGATACTTTCAATAAGCTTGCAATAACAGTAGAGAAACCTACCTTAAGAAGCATCTCCAATTTTGAATGAAAAGTAGAGACACCAATGATCCTTCCATCGCTGTTCTCACAGAGACTACGCAAGACTACCATAAGAGTACGTAAAACCATTTAAAGAAAGAATCTGAGCGAGCTTGGCCCTGTACGAAGCCAGAGGATCAAGTCTCGGTACAGTTGGACGATTTCGAAGCCGGATCGACATTAGCTTGGATAAAACGCGGAATCGGGCCAAAGTCGACGGTAGCTGGTTAGGCCTTCTTAAAATCCGCCGACGGAATGATCGAGTATCGTGGCCGCGTGGGAAGATCGCGGGGGGTGGCACGGGAATCCGACATTTCTCGGTCTTCCGTGGTTGGCGGCGCGCATTAAACGGGTGCAGGCACCGGTTGTCCCACGGAATCCGCGTGATCCGCGCGATGAGAATTCAGGATGCATCGACGCGAGCCAACGCAGTCCGACCGCGAGACCGTGCGCGCGGGGCATGGGTAAAACTATTGGATTATTCGACGCGTACGAGTGGAAGAGCTGCGGTTAGCAGGCATCAGACTGAGTTTGTTGGATTCGGGATCAAAGTAATCTCGTTTGCCACCCCCCGATCAGCCTATCCCCGGTGACCAGGGCTGGGCAAACCACGCCCAATGATCGCTTGGTACCGTTGTCCTTCGGGCCCTTTTCGAAAACACCGTAGAATTCGTTTAAACTCGGTCTGTCTCGTCCGCGAACCTGTCTGGCGTTCAAAGGGATAACGTAGGAAATGGACAGGGTTGAAACGACGCGTCAGAGGCGATTTTACTGGCGTCGAAATGACGATTTCGATGGTTTTCTGGGCCCTGCTCGAGGCGAAAAATTTGTCGTTGCAATAGGAAGAACGGAAACGATGATTTTAGCGGAGAAACAACCGGTTCGGCTGGCTCGAATCTGCGCTTCCCTTTAAGCGAATATTTAGGCGAATGTTCGTTGAATGTTGGACACCCCTGATGTCAGTTGAGACGTGTGATCTGGTTAGTTGGCTCTAGGGTGGGTTTTGCCCTCGGCAGCCCGCAATCCGCTCGTTTTTCGAGGCAGGATTAGCCTCATAAGACGACAGATTAGATACGAGATTACCGGTTTAAACAGCATTGGATGACGGATTGAAACGGATCACCAAGTTGATACTGATCATACTTGACGAAGAAGACCGATGGAGATCAGTCGGATCGGGTGGCTCGCGATGATCGAACCGACGACAGGACCGACACGAAGCCTCGCTTTCCTCGATCGTATCGCGAAAATTTTGTCGAACAAATCTGTCCAGAGGACGTCACGATCCGAGATACAACAGATCGGACATCGATACCGTAGATCAGCATCGTTGGAAGGGGTTTGAACTCTCCCTTATCGAGGAGGAGTCGTAGCTCTCCTTCGACGAGCCATCGCGGTGACCAGAAACTGATTAGCCGACGTCTTTTAACTTTTTTCAGTAGACGCAACGTACAAACTAGGTATACCATGAAAGACCTATAGATCGATGGTAAATTTACGATGTGAAACAGCAAACAATCGTGAGGATCCAGAGAGCCCTGCCACAGGTGTCTATTTACCTTCGCTGTTGACACGAACGCCATACCCGTCCAGTCTATCCATCGTATCTCAAACTTCCTACACTTCCTCGACTAGAATCCAGCAAATTTTCGAAAAAAAAGGCAGAAGCACATCTACAGACGACAAAGTGATCGGTATCGATGATAAAAATTACGAAGAAAAAAAAGAGAACGGTTCTTTCGACACGTTCTCCCTGTTAGAGGGCGAGCGTCCACCACGATTGAGCCGTTCAGACCGTCAACAGACTTCCATTGTCGAACCGGGACAAGATTACGCGAGTTTTTCGCTCGTTAATTCGACCTGGTCACCGTTAAGCGTTCTGGCCGGTCTCGGGGCGGTAATAAAAACCGGGCGACGATGATCATCTCCTCCGCGGGACTCGGTTCGTGACGTTCCAGGGCGGTGGCTTCGCGTGGTCCATTCTGTCCGAACGGAGCACGCACGATGACGTGATCACGTGACCGTTAAAAACCTGACCTAACCGACATCCCTGCCGGCACGCCATTATCCGTACGTCCATCGCTACTGAATGAGCTCCGATGTCCGGGGCATAAGCTTGCTATATCGTCGACCCTCGTAAATCCATCCGCCGAAAGGACATGCGATCCAGAGGCACGCTGTCCTTCCTATCAGCGGGTACGCGCGACTTTCTTTCCGTGGATCGGATCAAGGTCCACCCCGATGCACGCGTCACTTCGCGTGCTGTACTCGATCCTGGATCTCTACTTTGACCCGTGGCTGTTCGAGCGAGTCGAACGTGTATCCTACTCCTGCCTGAGATTCCGTTTTCGACGCCAACCGCTGGCTTCGAGGGCCTCGAAGCCGCGTACCTCGAGTTCGAGGAAGTGGATCAACGAGATCGAAGCATCGTCCCGATTCTCGTCGATGCTGCCAGGGGCGGAATGACAGCGATCCAACGATTGCTGGTGGCACGCAACTACCGAATGAACTAATATCCAAGCGTCGACCTAATATCGAAGCGCGGCGCAAAGGCGTCGGGAAGACACGCAACGTCTCTCCCGTCACGAGGCCCTCGTTCGTATCCCTTTTTCACGGCTACGCCGGGTTGCATGCGCGCGTACCTCGCAGGACGTGCCGTGGATATCCGGTGGTTGATCGATACGTCAGGAACGCAACGATTACTCCTCCACGGGATTACTTTACCCGTATCGTGTTGCCGATCTGTGTACAGAGAGAACCAGTGGGAGGGGGTAAGGAGACAGGTCAGGTGAAATTGCGCGAAACTTGCCGAGTTGGAGGAACTTTGGCCAACTTCCTGGCATCGACCATCGTCTGGGAGAAATATAATCGTGTCCCGACTTCGACGTCGGTTCTGACTGGCAGTAGGCCACGCGAGTACTCGACCGTGCCTCGACTGGCGAATCGAGTTATCAAAGTTTATCGACGAACGCATAAAAAGAGTCCCCCCCCTTCAGCGAGATTCCACGGGGGAAGCGGATCGGTCCCAAGGAGACAGATCAACGGGCAGATGGTGCTACCCAGTGCGCGGGGCCACGAATCGATTTCGATCTTTCGCTCTCGATCCCATAAATATCTGGCGGAGCCGTTCAGCCGGATAATTACGTATCGAGGCGTACAAGGGGCGGAGAAACCTGGTGTTCTCTATAAGCTCCGATATTATGCTTATACGTAGTCGCGGCACGCTTGACCCTCTTGACACCTCGGATGATATAATAATAATTGTTGCGCGTCCGTGGTCACTACGGAGATGAACAAAGTCCATGAGGCCCGGCACCATTGGTCGGAGAGGCCCTCCGCAACGTCCGCTCGCAGGGATACCGACCCCATGGTCGTGGTGTGTTGCCGAGACGGCGGGCCCGGTGCGCAGAACGGGGCCCCGTTTAATTTCCTCGCTTCGTTTCATGCTTCTTCCGAACGAGCGTTTTCGTTTGACCGCCGTTTAATTAATATTGGAACGCTCTCGCGGCCCTCACCGCACCAAGCACGACTGATCCTCCCGCTCGATATCGCGACTCTTCTTTCAATGGACGCGTGCGTCTTTGATCTCTTCTTTCGAATACGATTCTTCTCTGTTTTTTCTGTTTTTCTTTTTCTTTTTTTTTTTTTTTTGAATCTGTACGTCGAGAGAGGATCGAGAGAGCCAATGGGGGGTGAGAGGGCTCGCGAACCCCCTACCGTTTGGAAATGCGATTTCGGCGGAGGGCAGATAACAGACGAAACTGCATACGGAATTAGTAGGATGGAATATCTACCGAGAAGGCATTACCTATCGTGGATTGAGTACAAACAAAGAAGAGAGCCGAGCGATGTATAGTAAAACGATCGTCGCTCGACTTGAAATACGTAGCCATTAACGGCCATAACCATTACCGATTCGACTGAATTGTGAGGTTAGTATGGGGCTAATCTGCTACGTGCTTTACTTACCTGTCAAGAAATTAGCATATTATCTGAATACCGGCTACCTTGCCTCCGATTCCTTGGGAGCTCGAAACGGTTCCTCCTTCTTTCGCTTTCCTTCGCCACCGCCCGGGCTCCCTTCCCACTTCTTTCAGCCCCCACGAATTCGGAACGGAATTACTTAACGCTCCAATCATAACGAAGGGAAGCTCCCGTATACTTTACGTTTTCAAAAAATGCGCGAGTCCACGGAATTCGCGTCAGATCCGTATCGACGAGGAACGACGAAGCGTGTTTCGCGGTGGCGGCGCAGAAAAGAAGTTTCGCGTTAAGTAATCGCGTTCTGGACGAATTGATAGATCCGAACGCGGGCCTTGCGGCCCTCAAACGTCCGCCCGGATCAATAATCCTGATTCGTCTCGGATCATTTTCTGTTTTTAATTATACGTGGGTTAGCCGGGGTTAACCCCATTAAGCTCGCGACGCCCCGAGAAGCTACCGTGATTTTTATTTCGTTCTCTTCCACCAAAGATCCCATTATGCTCGTTTGCGTTCAACATTTTCGTGCGTGCCGACGCACCGACACAGGAAGCTGCACCCTACCACCGCTACCCTCGCCCTCCACGCTTGTTTTTCGATCGTAGACCCACGCACGATTAATTAGCCGCGTGAAAATAGAACCTTCTCGTGAATCGAATAAACAATTTACGCGAGAACCGAGCATTTAAATTGTTTCGAGAATTCTTTCGTCTAAAACATATATTTTTCTCGATTCGTACTTGAAGGGAAGTGAAATTGACTTGATATGCGACTTTGACTGCTCGAAGATTGCCATAATCGGCGAGGGGACGGCGCCAACCGAACGGTCTAGTTTACACCAGCAACTCGCTCGTTTGCAACCAGTTAACAGCTTCATAGAAGGCTCGCCACCCGGCCAGGTCAGGCAGAAGAAGTTGCACGAAACCGAAAAAGTGAGAGATAATCGGTAAACACACCGGCGATTCGTTTTACGAGACGCCACGGTTGCTCCAGAGCAGAAGAAAGTCTCGCTTCTTGCGAGCCGTTTTGCCGTGTTTACCTTTCCGCTGTCGACGACCAGATTCCAGATCGGATTCGATGGCTACGTGCCCATTTCGACCGATCTCGTGGCGTTCGAGGAAACTACGAATCGTTCGTAATTACTATTCTTCCGTTAGACCCGTTCGAGTGGCGGTTTCTTGTTTCGCAACGCGAACCTTTCTTCGCCACAATTGATTTCTGCACTGAAGAGGAATTCATTGTACGTTTTTGCGCAGATAGACCCGCCACAGAGTGCCCTAACTTCGAATCTTCGCACGCTTTGCTTATCTTCTTAATTCCAATTCGATTCCAAGACCAAGTACCATCGATCTAAACTCTTTTTCTGGCCACGGTCGCGCAGGTGAGAGGATCGAAGGAGAAGGTGAAGGGTTAAGGGAAGCTGTAACCGGGCTGAGCAATCAGCGCCACGCGTAATGCGTATCATTGGCCGGTCCTCGTAAACACGAGAGCAAAAAACAATTATTAAGGGAAGATTGAAGAGAACGGCAGTCAGGAGGGTACCGAGGGCAGGTCCTCCGAACGGACCAGCATCCTTAGCGCGAATCCCACGGTTGTGCCAGCCGCTCGCCTCCCGACTGCTCGCTGCCATCGCGCGATTTACCGATCTCGCTCGGAGATTCTGATCGAGCGGTAACTGTAAATTGCGTGGAGCTTCGATAAACGACGTGCTAATGACGTTACTCGACGCTTGGCCTTTTCTGTTCTTTGTCCTGTCGTGCCTTGGACATTGCTGGCTGAGTGACGGAGAATTATAGCGGATGGAGATCGTCCCTGCGTTTAGTTTAGACGAGCGTTTAAAGGGAATGGCTGTTAGGGTAGCATTTCGGAGAATAATAATTGAAGCGATCGACGAAGAGCACGGTCTTCGATACGTCGATCGTGGCTATTTTTCTTCCATTCGATAAGAATCGCTGAGCGAGCGAAGGAAATATGGGTTTAAAAATTTAAGATACGCTCCTGAAGGAAATCAACCCTCTCCATTTATCATCGTCACGTTTTTCTATTTGCGCGGGTCCCCGTTCTCCCTCTGCCAACGATCTAGGGAACTTTTAAGTGTAGACGTATTAGAGCTCGTTAGAGGCTAACAGGACGAAATGCGTACGGTTTCCACGAGTAATCGACGGGGCGGAGGGGAGGGAAAAAAGCTTGGCGTCAATTGGAATAGGATAGAGGTGGGCGCTCGTAAACATGGAAAAAGACGCGGAGCCGGGTTGCATATTTATAAAATGCAAATTCTAATTGCGGTAACAGCGACGCGAAATTAATGATTGCATTTAAAACGCTTTATCAGCGGCTGGCACATTTTAACTCACGTAATAAGCAGCCCGCGCTCCATCGCGTGTGTGCCGTTCGGTCGAACGAAAAGTGCGATCGCATAAATTTTTATTTAAATAAAAAAAAAAAAAAAAGAAGAAGGAAAATAGAACCCTCTCCGCTGTTACTATCGAACTCGTAGACCGTTCGACCGTGTCAATATCAAATCGCTACTGTTCTCATCGCTGTTTCCTTTCCATTCTCGCAAAGCTTCTCATTTTTCGCTGTAATTTCACAACGCCGACACGATTGTTCGCAAAATTATTTCACGTCGACCACGTTGGACATTTCGCGGGTCCCTAGGACAGATGACGCGGAGCTTAGGCACCGTTAAAAGCAAAGCTAACAGCCGAGCGAACATATGGCGTGGCTAGCGTGATCTTTCGGAAAAAAATGAACGAGTTTTCGTGCCGTCGACCCAACGGAACACCGCTGTTTCTCCGCCTATTGGGGCGGTACTTTGCGTTTTCGCAAACGCATTTGCACAGGTCTGCAAACAATCGGTCGCGTTCACCGTTGCACGTTAACCACCTATATCCTAGCCAGAGCCCCGTGAAACTTCTGTCCACTATAGTTCCCGGACACGAAGATTATCAAACCCCGGAGAATTTTACGAGCCGCATAAAACTTCCATAAGATTGCCCTCCTAAGCTTAATTGTCGTAACCAGCGTGTTTGAACACCCCGGAAAACTATTTAAACCGACGCCAATAAGATTGTCTCGAAATTTCTAGAAACGCGTACAACAGACGTGGAGTACATAGGAAGTAATCGAATCGACGAATAGCATTGGCAACACGTCGCAACAGTTTGCAACGTGTCGCAGTAAGAGTCGAGTTCACCCGTTTCTCGGAAATCTTTATGCCGAACCTGGTTGAATGTCGACGTGGAAGAAGCTCGACGAGGGTGCCAAGGAGGAGAGGAGCGAAATATCGTTTACTATTAATCTGCCAATTTATTTCGTCGGGACGTTTTAACGCGAAACTGGAAACACGCAGGTGCCTTGTTACTTCCCGTGGAACGGGGCAGCCTAATTACTCCGGGGACCCCTTCGTTAAACAGCGATAAACATCTAGACGATTAATAAGGAATACTGTTTTCTTGCTGCCCGGGTGCCGATCCCCGGTGCATCCACGATTCTCTCCGAAAACGACAAAAATGTGGTAAAAGGTGCGACATAAAACGGAAAAGAGAAAGAGCCGGCCGCGGTCGGTAGCCGGACGTTAATTGCCACCCTTGCCCCTCGTAAATTAATTTTCCGTCCGTTACCTGTCAGTACAGATGACCACAGAAACGCGTTCGTTAAGAAATGTAAAAATAGAGGAGAAAGGTACCTAATTCCTGGGCACAATCGATCGAACATCTGGGGACAATAACGGCGACTATGGTTGCCTCTTCGAGAACGCGTTGCCTGTGCAGGCTTGCTTTAAAGGTTTATATTAGGGCGTATCTCGAGGTAGCGTTCGTGGTACTTGAACGTCTGTGTGTCTTAAAGAAGTGTATACGCTCTGGACTTGAGGAGGATCTCTAACACTCGACGGAAGTCTATAGACCCTGTCAACGAAACCTGCACTGTCCACATGCGTGCGAACCGTTTAAAAAAATTTTGTAAACGTGCAATTACTATTTTGACTATTCAAAAATTGCGAGGAGTTAATTTTAGAGTTAGATTCTGACAATTTTGAACAACCTTCGCATAGAGATAGAACGTTGTAAACATAGCGAACAGAGTGGGATGGGCCTTGTCCTTTTTCTTGCGGAAGGAAAGTCAGTCTGCGTCCAGAGCTGGACACGTGTGGTGTACCGTGTTCCTCGGGCCACGAGACGAGTACTTAATTTACGACGTGACCCTTGCCAAGCGATTTGCAGACGTCTCGTAACGAGATCCATGAATGACTCTACCGTAATCGCATTCTGCCGTTTACCTGCCTCGGGGCACGTATTATTTTCGTGCGATCCCTCGTGAGAAAAACTTGCGCGTTTCTGTTTACACTCGCAGTGCTTCGACTAGCGTCGTCCTCTCCGCATCGTGCTTGGACGCCAGAGGGAAAAATCAGCCATTCTGGCACCGAGAAAATGCAGTTTCGAGGTAATTCATTCATTGTTAAGCAATATTACTATTAATAGTATTCATTTTATGAGCGTAGTTTTCGTTAGAACGAAAGTAGACGATTTTATACGGAATACAAGAGAGAATGGACGACGAACTAGTGCGTATTGAAAACGACAAGTGGACGAGGTAAACGATGCGGTGTTTCGAGATCGTATGTTGTCAAATTTGGAATTATATTTCATAACTTATAAATATATAATAAGAATTAAATGAATTAGATATAAGATTATAATAGTGCATGTATTGGATATTGAATTTCAAAGATTTTATTCGTTTCAGGTTAGCAAAGGATAGAACAGTGAATTGCAAGTGAAAATAATTTAGTTAAGGTATGAATATTCGTATATTTTTAATTGAGTACCCTTTACGAAAATGTAATTTTAAGGGAATTTAGGGTTCCACCGCGTTCTAAAGTTGTAGCATTCAAGAAATCCTCGGTAGTATAGTGGTTAGTATCCCCGCCTGTCACGCGGGAGACCGGGGTTCGATTCCCCGCCGGGGAGGATTTCTTTTTCTCTCAAATTTCATTATTTTTACACTGCTACACTAATAAATCGTCACTATACTATCGATCAAAGAGTACAGAATTTAAATGTGCAGTATAGGGATAAGCTACGATAGCAAAATAATGGTTACAGTTTAATTAACAGCAGCTTATGAATGAAACGATAGTACTACGAGAGTCCAATTAAGTACAACGGAATGACTTCTTAATCTTGAGGATCTCAGCCGCTGTAACAGCTCGATAATCGAATGGGATTTCCATTCAGTTCCACTGTTGCTTTCACGCGAGCCGAAGAAAAATCCAATTAGCCACCGCAATTAATCCCTGACGCAGCTAATTTCACGCCTAAAACCGTACTCGAAAAACAGTTAGGCGGGGAACAAAAACGATGGGGCCGAATCACGTCCACTTCATCGAGTCCTCGTGATACCGTACCATCGTTCTCGTGACCGGCGTGTCTCGCTAATTACCCAAACAATCAGCGAAATTCCAATGCGGCGCTAATAGTCGCCAGACAAATCGGCAACCGTCACGAAACGATTCCTCACGATTGTCCCGCGGCGCGGGGAAAAACGCCGCGGCCTCGTTCAGAGGGGAACCGTTTTGCCCCGAAACGGCCAAAAAATCCTATCACGTGTCGCTAATGGCGGACGCCGGGAGAAAAACGAGCGGCGAATTTTCCATGGAAGCGAGGGCGAAATTTCGATGGCAAAAAGGGGACGGCGCGTGTCGACACGGCCGGAAATAAATTCGCTGGCGCCTATTTCCATATCTCCCTGGGGAATATTTCTGTTTCTGCGAGAGAATGGCTGGCTCTCCGTACAGAAAAACCGGACTGGCGCGCGGTCGTCGACGAGTTATGAACATTTTTGCTGGTTGATATACACCGGCTGAAGGAGCAACGAATTATTTGTAATTACCCGGCGGATTGGTGCCGATGGAGGGGGCGTTTCGCGTGCCGCTGCGAACGAATAATATACATTGATAATTAGGAGTTTGCGACTAGACGAAACTACCAGTGTGTTGATATCGCGAGTTATTTTAATACGCGCGTACTTTTCCCGATTCCCTGCACAACGTCGTCGTACACCGTGATACGGTATTCGCTTAAAAGGACATTCGTATTCGAGAAACTCGAAGTACGCGGCGCCGTAGTATATTAATTTTACGCAGTGTTGAGAAAAAAGCCGCGCCTAATAGTGGCGCGGCAATGGCGTAACTCGTTCACCCTGTCGGACAGGTTTACGTATACTCAACGATTATCTCTGTCTTAATTTGATATTTCAATTCCGCTCGGATTTATCTCGATTCAGTGAAATATAACGGCCTTATCTTTCAGCGTGAATATACTCGTAGAGCCGAGTCTGGATGCATAAATCATCGAACGTGGATGGAAATTGAAACTCCTCGAAAGGGAAGCTCGATCGATCGTAAATCAATCATCGACGTCGCGTATGGTAAGGACGTGGACACTCAGTGGACACGGTGGGACAAGAAACTCCTGATGGAACAAAAGATATCGGATTAACGTAATAAAAATCGTAGCAACGATTCCACGAATTGAATTCTCGATACTGGACTGGCCGGGAGCAATAAGTTTCGGTTAACCAGGAGGAAGAACAGCCAAATTGCAGGAGCCGAGAGTTCCCCTGATTCAGAATCGGTCGTATCTCGCTGGACGTAATGCCGATTCCGTGGAAATTCGACGTCTATCTGTGTGTGCACGCGCATGTCCCACCTTAGCGGCTTCTAAGGAAAGGCATGTGGCAGGTGGCCGCGCGATACTTTGCATATTCATCGGTTTCTCGCTTATCGGGCCCATATTATCACGGCGTGCTTAATTGACTTCAGATTCCCTCATTAGCGCTAATGGGTTAATTCCAAAACTGTTGGGCCGTAAGGCGCCAGGCGAAACCGCGGGCAAGTGCGCGCCTCGAACCGAACTGCAACGCGAGAGGATCGTTTTCGCTCTGGCTCGGCTCGCGACACGTTGCCTGATAACTTGAAGGGAATTAAGTCCGATTATTAAGAGGTGCGTTGCAAACGATAAGGAAGGAGGATCGGATGGCTCGATCTTGATCGAATTCGGGACATTTTTCGCCCGCTCTCGCGTCTCTCTCATTTTACACTCGACTTCCTTATCGGAGGAATTACGCAATCGACGTTACTGTAAATTTTACTCGTCGAGTTTTGCCCGTTTTACCTGCGCGCGCGTGCAGTCGTGCCCTTCCGCGAAGAAATATACGGCGGAGCGGATTCGACAAGAAAGCGAGACGAAGAAATATGCGGCACGGTGGGCATAATAAGGATCTGAGACAAAGAAATCGTGCGAGGGTGGACATAAGTAATCTTAACGCAATTTTTCAAACCCGAACCAGCCACGAGGAAGACGACTAAAAAGTACGAAACGACAAACAATGGAACGAGTTCGCATGTTTCGTGACAATGTGTCATAAGAGAGGACTGCGAACATACGTAACCACGTATAGAGCTCTCAGTGATACAACGACGTGTAATAATTATGTATAATATAAAGAGCACAGAATCGTGTAACAACGTGCGCAATGCAGCATATCGATTTAATGAAAAGCAGCGTCGTATCGAACGCATAAAGCATAAGTGTCGTTGCACCGAACGCCGTTTCGCTGAAATTTATCGCGACCATGGAACAATGGACAATCTCGAATATCTACAATTTGATCAATTAAATCGTCGTCTTTTCGAAAATTTGCTCTCTTTACGCGAATTCGATCGAACGCAAGAACACGCAGCGTTTGCCGCGATCGAAGGAAAGTTTCCACGGAAATAATTCAACGATGAAAGATTTTCCACCTTCGACGAAAAGGTAAAGATCCTCTGCGACAAAAAGGAAGGGAAAGCAGATTGAAAAAGAAAAGTTAGCCATCAATTCTTTACACGTTCCCGACTATAGACATCCCGGGGGTGCGTGTCGTGTCTGTTTTCCAGCGACAAACTGCTGCAGCAACGATAATCGATAGCGAGTTGACGCTGAACAATCACGTCGCGATACAACTGCAATTCCCTCCCCCTTCTGTCCCCTCCCCGCCCATCGAATCCGAAAGGCTGGAAAGTTCGCGACTATAGCACGATTAGAGCACGCCGCCGGTGACAGACTTTCGCCGTCCCACGCGTCTCTGGACTTCGTAATCGAGGATGTAATTTAAACTACTTACGTCCAGACTGAACAATTTGCCGGTAAGTCGGACGTTCTGACCGCTCGTTGGAGAACCATCGGCCGTTTAATGGAATCACTGCCTCTCCCTACATTCCGCGCGACTCATCTTCAATTTTTACCTCGCCAGAAGAGAAACCAAAATGGACGAAACGACAACAGTCTCGATCGAACGCATCGAGGGTCTGAGAGAGTGCGCAAGTAAACTGGAAACGCGATGGAAAAGGAAGTCTCACCAGACTGAAGAACGAATGGTACGCGAGGAAATATGATAGTTTCCCGTGGAAATTCCTGGGTGCAGTAATCTTCGAGAGCAACAAGAATGGAGGCGCGTAACAGATTTTGAAACGCCACTGGTACGAGCCGTCGAGCAAATTGCCGTTAATTGCCGTGGAATGGTGGCGAATAAAATGTCGGAAAAAAGGGTGTAGGGAGGAAGGGGGGTGGGAGATAGTGAAGGGAGGACGGATTTAGAGGAGAGAGGGTACGATAGAAAGGAGAGAAAAGGCCGACGGTAACTTAACTCGACGCCCCGACATCCGATCCTCCCTATAAAAATGCACACGCCACTCACGTCTATGTAAACAAACGGACATCGAATGGTCGAGTGGCTCTCTTTTTCCGGTTAGCTACACCTATTAGCTGGTATGTAGATCGTATAGCAGTCATTGCAGTTCCTGAAACAGGCCTGGCCAGGTAAAGGTAAAGGTAAACTCCTCCGATTCGCGAAACGCGACTCTTTCCCTCGCGCTGGAACACGAGTCGTTCGGTGAACCTAAACTGCTCACGCGTTCTCTTCTACCAAAGCCCGTTGCACTTTATGTTACACCTGCTACGCGTTTCACTTGACCACCTCACCGCTTGTTTTTTAACAGCTATCCGTTTGCCTCAATATGCTATCCAACGTGGAAATACGACTTGTACCGAGGCGTCATTAACCACGTCACGAAGTTTGATGGAAATAACGGGGTCCAACGTGGGGCTGGGCATGAATTATAATTGAAAAGCTGCTATCGTCAAAATCAGCCGTAACGTTAAATTAAATTCCGTGGAAGTCGAGTGCGCGATTAACTCGCTGAATAAGAGCAGAGGATACGGCTACCGGCCGTATCGGTGTCGTTCGAGCGCGATCAACGGACGAAGGGAAAAAATCGATGATCGACGCGTCTTCTGGGCAGGCACACGCATTGAAATCACTGGCGGGAAGTGGTATAGTCGGCACATAGCGCGCGACGGTGTACAGACCCGCGATCGTTACGACAGGGACGATGATCTCTCGGGTGTCGTTCGTAGATGGACGACGGCACGTCGCAGGGAAGCGGATGGAAAGTGTGCAGTTTCGACGAAAAAGACGAAAGGCTGGCGGAAAAATCTCTAAAATGGCGACACCGGATCGGTCGCGTAACTGGCGCGTACACCGCCGCGCGACTATCATGTTGCAACCGCGTCTACCGATTATTCTTAAAAGCGCCGGATTTTTCAAGCGGTCGACGACTACCAGATGGCAAAAAGGATTGGATTAAACGCGAGCCGAAGGAAACACGTTTAGATTTTCCTTGTTCGTTCACGCCTCTCATTTTTATCCACTATTTTCTCCTACCGTCTGTCTTTTTCCTCATTGGCGAGTTCCAACGTCTATTGCACTTGCCGATATCGGTTAAACGGTATCGTTGATAAATTTAACGGTGTTCCCTGGCAATTGTTTTATCGACCGAATCGAAATAGAGGCCCGATATACCCGGAATAAATCGATTTGTTAATCGGTCGCGAGGCGTGCGTATGTGTGCGCGATGCCGGTGAATTAATTACGCTGACAACATTGATCGCACGGCCGGTCCGCGCGTGGGTGTTGCCTCGTTCAGAAACGCATTCATCAGCCACGTTGATAAATTGATTTCGCTCTCCCCGCGGATCGATGTCGATCTCGATACCTTCCCCTTCGTTCCGGACGAAACTCCATCAAACTGACAAAGTGACCTGTTCTTAGTCAGCCATTTAAACTAACACATAGTTTCCATTTTCTTTTTGCTCTTTCCATTTATCTCGACCAATTACCGCGGTGATAATGAATGCACCAGTCAACGGATCGCTGAAAGAAAATATCCGCCTTATCCGATACGGAAAAAAAAAACGTATCAAAATCGATCTAGTAGCCAGCACGCGTGCATATCATTATCGCGTTACCCCGGTCCGCTTCGATCAATTATCACGTCGCGTTGCATAATTACGCCGCGGCCCACGGGCAATTATATCGGCAATAGCACGGGTCACATAATCAATTATTGCTCTCGTATCGCTTCCGCCGCCTTAATTTACTCCCATTACCAGGGCTTATTTACCCAAGGCTATTCAATTTATTTTCATTACCGTTATTTGCTTAAGTATCGATCGACGATCCACTGGGGCCCAGAGAGAGAGAGGGCGCGCGCGTATCGCGTCGCGATCGCGCGTGTACCAACGGACCGCGCGTTTTTTCATCCGTCTGTAATTTTATTAAATAAATCAAGCCGACGGTGACGGCGGCGGCGGCGGCGGCGGCTGCCGGAAACGGGCTCGCTCTTGCGTCCCCACCTGCCGTCGCTGGGACAGCGCGCCTGAAATTATGCTAATTAATACGGATCGAGCGGCAAAAACGCGGCACCTCGCCTTGTCGAAAATTTATACGAACGTTATACACGGCCACATAATATTGTCCCCGGCGCTCTTTACGATTACACGATATCGGGGAACATCAAGTGGGCGTTTACACTGTTAGAAGAATTCCGAAATTATGGTATCGTCGGCGGCGGCGCGTTTTCACGACGCGAGCCGTGTTTACAGGGCACGCGAAGAAAAATGATCACCTAGCGGAGCGGGAAAAGTGTCCTCTTGTAAAATTCATCGGCGATCGTGTCGCTTAATGATCGTACGCTCGATTATAGCCTGCTTCGAATCAATTGGCCGCCGAAGGCCACCTCTTTCAGTACCCGTCATTACTCGCGTCCTTTTCTCTGTACTCTCTGTCAAGCTGATGCTCGCAGGATTCATGTTCCGGTTACGGAAATCCGGGCAAATATTTTCAGCCAAACTCGATTCCCCCTAACTCCGTTATAAACAATTAAATCATCTATTCTACCACGCATACTCTCTGCTATTCTTCCATTTCTACTTCCCATGTTCTTCTCCGTCAGGAAGCCAAAATGGCAAATGCCGATCCGTTCCCAGAATCTCTCTACGTTTAGAGGAATCGTATTATAATTCGCAGGTTACCCAAGTCAGTCTTTCTCCCACGAAACGGTTGCTTCGCGATCGACCGACATTCAATTCCTCATACTCGCGACACACCTACGGTAATGTCGTAATAATCGGTATCGCGGCTCGAAGCGGTTCAAATAAACGCCGCTAACACGCCGCGATCGCAGGCCCCGTTTCGCGCGCAACCCACGAGGGGAGAGGATCATCGTCGGAGGATCTTCACCTGTTAAGGTACTTGCTACCGATTTCGCGCTACGTGCACGGCCAGCACCGGCGGGTTTAGCATCTTGATACCCCTGCGCCGTCGATCGCGAGCGTGTTATTACCCCGCCTAGTGGCTAGCTCCGAAGATTACACGTCTACACGAGTCGGCCGATCTCTGCTGGCCGCCCCGCCGCCCTCTCGGTCCGCCACGAATTTGTAACAACGATACGCGGCCGCGGGAATTTGCATATCACCAGGAGACAAGTCTGCGCGGGAGAGAAGACTTCATTTTTGCGCCGTGATCACCGGCTTCTGCTCCACCGGGATCGACCGTTCCTGCAGGAGGTGGATCGCGTACACGCGGATACGAAACGGGGACCTGCGGGGCCCGAGCGCAACCGGGACCGGCGTACAAATTGGCGTATCGGGTAAAAACGGCCGATCCAACTACTGGCTGCCGGCTACGAGCAATGTTGCTCGCCGTGTTTTTAACTTCCACCCTGCCGGCCAAAGTGGCGGCTGATTCTTTTTTACGACGGTCACACTCATTTTTTCCGCCGACCTCGGTGTACAATTAGGGAATATTAACGCGGGAACCGGCCAATCCATAATTCTGGCCACAAAATACAAAATACCTGTTTGATATCGCGGACGCGAGTTTATTAAATCTCCTCGTGATATTCAGCGAGAACAAGAGCACCGACATTTTTAACCCTTCGTTTCGTTGGATATGTCTGTCAAGCGTGGACGCTGTTAAGGGTTTCGCAATCAAATGCATGCTAGCCTCAACGCTACTTCCTTCGAACTTATAAAAAGAATGAAACGATAACATTTTTCTCTTAATTCTTGAAATTAGATACCCGTTCTAGCGCGCCTCATCTGATAATAGAACAACAGCGCTGGAATCGTCAAATAAATTTTCATGTCGCGCGTATCGTGCAACAATTTTCTTTAAGAAAAAAGAGCGCCGGCTGCTATTACTCACCGCGGCAACGTTTCCGCAATTACGTCCACCGCAAGGTGGGTTACCTGAAGAGAGTTATATTTTGCAACGAGCGAGAAATAATGGAAGGAAAGCGGTTCGATTGTTATTCGGTGTTTATTACGCTACCGTAATTACAAAATCGCACCGCGGTAGACGTCCAAGTACGTGCAAATCGGCCTTTAAGCAGGCAATACCAAAGTGGCCGCCGCCGTATCGGCGGTCATTAGCATAGAAATGATACGTTGATCGGCGCGTCCATATTTATTCGAAATTCCGGACGCGACAGGATATTGGTACCTATTTACCGCGAATTCGGCCCCGGCGAACCGGCAATTTCACGCCAATCTGTACCGCGTCGCTTTTCATTAATTAATTCCTGCCGTGCATGGGACTGGGTCTTCCCTACGGCGTCCGAATGTTTATCGTAAAACGGTTTAATACACTGTCATTTCGATCTTAACATTTAATTCCTCCGCGATCGGGCCCATCACGCGATCGCTTCACGTTCTTACCGAACGATCGCGCTCCTTCGATCGGCTGGACAACTTGTTGCCTCCTTAAAAACTTACATTCCAGCCTAATTGATAATTTCAATATATCATTTAGTGGTCAGGGGTGCGGAGTTTTTCAACTTGTAACCACACGCCCCTTAACCCTAGCCCACTGCACATCTCTCATCATTATTATTATGCATAAATGCACGGAGACCTTCAATTATGGACGTTGAGGTAGATCAACAAAATGTAGCACAAATATTTCTCGCGACACGCACGAGAAAAAGGATTTCGAGGATGAAAACCGCATCCTCTGTTAAGAGCGATGGATCGCTATGGCGGCGATCAACCGGGGGGACGCTTAGGAACCAGTCGTTCCTCGTCAGAAAGCTCGAAACGTCCCAGCACGATGATTCCAATTTCGCAAGCTCGCGATCCAGCAATTCCCGCGGTCGTAGCCAGAGTCGAGTGAAAAGTTCGAACACAGCGGCGTACACGGGGCGAAGATTATGAACCCAGAAAGGCATCGACTACCCTGTGTTTACACGGCGCTGTGGTCCGCCCCGCGAGCATTAGCTCTATCTTTGCACCGCCCAATTTCGCGTTCCTTGGATGCAAATTCTACCGAAACGAGCGGATAGCGAAATGAGGGGGGTATGAAGCGACTAACCGATTTGTCCTGGGCCTGGGCTCGCTCCTTCGTTCCGATCAAGGACTGATAGATCACAGGAACTAGCTGCAGGTAACCAGGTACCATGGAACGCGAGGGTGCGTTGGCAATTTAACTTCCACCCGAAGAGTTGAAAAAATTATACCAGCGTTTCCCTTTCATTCGAGAGGATCGAATTGAAACTCGACGCGGCGGCACCTGTGGTAAAAAAAAAAAAAAAAAAAGCGGAGCCACACCTTGGGCATCAGGAGAGAGGTCAGGATATACCGACCAGCGAACACGAGGGACAATGCGCGAATCGAATGGAGGTCCACGAAGGAAGAACAGCAGCGATACTCGAACTAATGATACCGTCGACAAACTAATTGCACGAAATAGCGGAACACCGGCTCTCGTATCGCGCTGTTTCGATAATTATTTCGCGTACTCCACGGAATTACATCCTCCCGCTTCCTCGAAATGGTACACGCGCCCCTCCTTCTTTTTCAATAACATCCCTAATAATGTTAAATATCCGTGAGCTATACAGAATAGCCGGCGCTACACCGTCGAACATCTAAAGCCTAAGTTTCAATGCGCCACGTGTCTCTAAACTCTCCACAGCCGCCTCTATTCCCTCTCGACGTGTTTCCTCCTGTCAGCTCGGGGGAAATCGTCCGACGTTCCATCTCGAAAGCCAGTAATCATGTTAGTCGAACTTCCAAAATTCGCTGGACGCGTACGGGAACCGAGAAACGCGTCCTTTTTTCTCTTTCGTCTTTCAGTCGAGGCTCGATAATTAGCCCCGTTCCTCGGCAATTTAGTTATTTATTCGTTACACACTTTAAAAGGGATGGGGAGAGACGAAGAAGAGGACGATGGCGCATGACACCGACCGGTGGTGCTCGGTCCTCGCGTAGCAGGTACTTCCGGTGCCAGGCGGCGGCCACCTCATTGTCATTACGTCACCAGAGGCTGTCATTTGGTTTTTTAAGCATCCGTTTTTCTCACCGCGAGGATAGAGGGCTTGATGATCGTAATTACACACGGGGCCGCTTCGAAGAAGGACGTTTTTCAAACAGAGACGCGCGTGTGTGCGCGAGAACATGTTCGATTGATCGAACGTGAATTGGTGCGTGGACCAAAATGGAGGGGCACGCACACGTAGCTTGATAACTGCTATCGTAAAGTGAATCCGTGTTCTAAATTTCCTGAGAACCGACCGATTCGCGAATGACCCATTCCCAATGAAACAGGAACAAGCTAATAATGTTTTCTTTTTTAATTATCCGTGTAGTGGTTGATTTTAACTCCCGATCTAATTAATGATACACCGAGATGTTTATCGAGGTCAGTTTGGTGGATCGTAACGCATGGAAAGTGAGATCGCGCGCAGTGACCACGATGCATTGTACGCTGGCTTGATTTCTTAACATAAATCCTTTAAATTCCCTTGCACACGTTGCTCAGACAGCGTTATATATCAGTCGCTAAAGTAGGAACGCCAAACGAGAAACAATTAATAGCTCTTGCTGAAGGGGCGTCCATTCGTTTAAAAAATGTTCTCCTTCCACGGTTTCGTTGGCAAGATTTAATGTTTCAACGAGAAGATGGTCATTTGGAAAACATAAACCAACTTTAATATCTCTATCACTCTCTCTCTCTCTCTCTCTCTCTTTTTCGAAGACTTAAAAAATAAGGATAATACCGATGTGCTATTCGAAATAGTTGAAGGACCCAAATAGAACGATCGTGAACCAGTATCGAACATGTCTCGAGGATGATCAACGTACGGTTAACAATGTCCAGGAATTCGAATCGATTCTCGATGATCGATCAGACGGTTTAACGGCTGGGATTGCCATCGTTATTACCAGACACGGACCAAAATCGGTAAGTGGGTAGGAGGAAGGGGGGAGAGGGACGGGATGCCGCGCGCGCCAAACAAATCGTGGCTAATAAGAAGTTGATACATGGTGGCGAGCTGGAGGGGGCCAATACATAAAAATAAGATAAATTTTACACTTGGCTGGTGATGAATGGCGGGATGAATTATTGAATAGTTAAACACACAGCGCCGTACCGGGTCCGAGACCAGGCCCAAAGCCGGATCAGTGCATCGTTCGAGGTCCAGGGCCGCTTGTTCCGCCACGAAATCTCCGTTACCATCTCGCTTGTCACCGACATCCCCGCCGCGTTATTTCACCGATCCCTTACGATACAATCCCTTCGTCTACTATCGTAATTGATATCTAATTTAATGGCAAGAATCCCGAGAAACTGAAATTAATTCCCTCGTGAAAACGCCTTTTTTGCTCCTCGAAACCACGGGACTGTGGAATAAGAGTAGGTAATTAGGGGACGACAGTAAAAACGTAGGAAGTCAAAGAATAGTGATAAAATTCTCCATAAAATAATTAAACTCATCAAGGGGCCCTCCACGTGTGTGCCACTGGTCGAGTTAATAATTTTCCGCGAACTACTCGCACGATCCTCCTCGATCCAGTCCGTTTAACGACGCTTAATGAGCAACTCTGACCGCTCGTTCGGGGTTCAATTAATTCCGCGTGCTTTTTTCCGCGCGGTCAGCCCGGCTTTTCGAAGCCAGGGGAACAAACGAACCGGGCCGAGCGCAGCCAGCCGTTCCTCCGTTCCTGCGGCATAAATTCACCTGCACGTTTCACTTCGTTATGGCTCTATTCACGGTGCCGTAACCGCGAGGACGGATATTCCTTGCTGTGCGGCCCATTCACCGCTGGCGGGGTCCCCTTTGGACCCCAGCAGCCCCGATCGCGGGTGGAAAATGCACTGCGCGTCCTGCCGATTGTTTAATCGCCTCGTTCCCTTCTCCACCACGGGCTCGGATGTTCTTCGTGGAAACTTTGTTTCTAAGTGGCCGGACATTATTTACAATAGACAATCGGGGGCCTCGAGAAGAGATGCATTCACTCGGCTGGGAGCGAGATACACAAGGAGAGAGAGAGAGAGAGAGACGTAGCAGAAAATGATGTCTCGATCGAGGGAAGGATTTTCAAAGAACGAAGTTGCTTGGCTCGCTGGATGAAAAGGGTGCTTTATATCTATCGTTGAAACCGAGCTAATTAACAACTATCTTGATTCCCCGCCACGTAGTAACGAATGCAACTTTCATAAAACCTAATCTACCACTTAAATCACTGCAACACTCTCCCGAGGGAACTCTGAGGAAGACATCGAGTCGGGAGCGACAGTGTTGCATTCGAGGCCTTCATTTTTCGCAAGGAGCCTTCAAACGTCCTACGCAGAAAGATCGAAGAGGGTTCTGCCAGTTCGTGAATTCGATGCGGGACAGATCGTCCCCAAGAACGGTCGATCCGATCGACCGCGAAAGGGGATCTCGGACGGAGGCGTCCGAAAACGGCGCGGACTATGGCAGCCAGGGTCAGAAGCGACAGAGCAATATGTAATGGGGCACCAATTATACGCGTGACACGGGGCATCGTTATAATTGGATACGAGGTGTTAAATCTGCTTGGGTGTGGCTGGTTATGGGAGTTATGAGTGTTCCAGCAATAATGGTCTTGTCGCGGCTCTCGGGCTATACATATCTCTCGCACGAGCGAAACGCATCACGGCGCCGGCTAACGCGAGGGGAGTCTATTAAATTACAGCGTGTGCTCGCTGCGACGTAGAAAGTAGGTAAACGATATCCTCCTTTGGCCACGGAATTCAATTTTCCCTCGATCGTGCGATATCCAAATCGTTCGCTGACTGTCGGTTCCTTCCTTTCGTTCTAATCCAAGGAAGCTACATCGAGAAAACCGCGAACGCGCTGTACGACGGATTTGCAGGAACAGATCGAGAATGGTCGACGGAAAAATGTTGATTCCTTTCATAACTCGGGTGATTGTTACATTATTTTTTCACAATGCGAAGATGGAGCCCGTAAATCTTGCGGCTGCAGGCAGAGCGAGCCTCGGCCAGGGACGTTCGGCCGGCTGAATGGTGGAAAGGCCTCAGAAGCAGGTTCATTACAAGGCTATAAACGCGCGTTAGAAGACCATAAGGATGCGCGGCAATTACTTAAGAACAAATCAGCCGAAACCCGGCACGACGGCTGCTGTCCATCAAGAAATCATCGACCTCTCGGTGAATGGTTCTTTAGTTGGCTCTCGTGGCAATTTCCGAACGCGCCGCCTGTTAGTGGACCTTTCGGTTTGGCCCGGTGTAATTAAATAAAAGATCGCATGCTACGAGCATCCGAACGGATATAACCCGCCGAATTAAAGTTACGCGATATCCTTTCTAATAGTTTTGCCATACCTGCCGCGTTGCACACCGCGCAACCTTAAACCTTTCGTGCACGGTATTCGTTCGCTTCGTTCTGAAGCGATAGTTTCGTTACAAGCTCGAACAGACGTACACTTCCTGAAACTAGTTGGAACTCCTTCGCAAATTGTAAGAGATTAAGAAGATGCCAAGAGTCACGGGCAGAAAATGGCGATCCAAGGACCCGAAGAGACGCGAGCGAGATCGCGTAACGAAGAGGAACGCGAGAGCCCATGGATTTCGGTGGTGTGCGTAGCGCTGAGGGGATCGTTTGGAGAGAGATCGTGGCTTCTCTCAAGCTCGGAACTCGAGAGCGAAGCTGACAGTCGAACCGAGTGAAGACCGGAGAGAGACTGACTGACTAAAGTATAATCAGGTTTCGACTGACTCCGCGGCCGCGTGTAATAACAGTAATCCCTTCGTTCGCCGGTAATTTGGCCGTTCGCTCAAAAACTCCAAATTATAGAAGCTGCTGTCATTAGGCCACGGCGAACACCGTGCATCGCGGGCCACCTTCTTCCCCGAACCCTCGGGAATTTTGGGGAAACTCCTCTCGGCGCCCGCCTCCCCCCGTTGGCGGATCGTTAGCGACCGAGCGTTTAACCAAAGACACGCTTTTCCGCGATTTTCGTCACGATACCGCCCCGACAACCGTTCCCTTCGCTTTGACGAGCGTTTCCACAAATGACACACGTACCAGCACTGCGATCACAAGGTGTGAAACCATGGGGAGCCTCGATGCATCTACGATCTACAAGCCGCGCAGACGCGGGACACGATTTTCTGAGGAAATTACCCGCTCTCGAAACGCGGAGTTGATGTTTTCCCTTTAAAAAATACGTATCAACGTCGGGGTGATGAATAATACAGAGCAGGTAAATTATTTATCGCTTTAAAACACTGGCTGTGGTGTATCGTGATTATCAGCCGCTGGTTCTCATAAATATTTTCGCATTTCCCTTTCGCGATCCCCCGCGATACGTGATCATTTTCCGTTGATCAGAAAGCTATCGCCTCTAGATACGGCGATAGAAAAAATGCGAATGAATAAAAATACTTTTATCATGTGGAACATCTAGGAAGACACGAAGGCCAATAATACACAATCTGCTTGATTTCTCGAGTCTCGATTTCTCAAATAGAGTTCAGGCATGACAGAGTAACTGTCGTCTCGATTAAACAAGAATATCCACATTTCTTTAGGGCAAAACGAACTCGCAGAAGAGTCACGGCCCTAAAACCTACGCTCCTCTAGGTCCCAGCGGAGCCTGAGGGTAGAAGTCTTTGGATTAGGAGCTGGTGGAGTCGTGGAAGAAGCGGAGAATGAACCAGACAGAACGCCCCGGGGCCACTCTCCGGCGGATAGTCGGTCTCATTCTTTCCCTTCGTTCTTTATCGTATTAAAGGGAAGTTGGCGAGCGGGGACGAGAAGAGGGTCGTCGGTTGTACGCCTCGAAACACCGTTTAAAACTCCATTACGCTGTTCGTCCGTGATCCCCTTGATCGCACGCCGTTCCCCTGATTCGAAGCCGAGGGAACTTCGAGTTCGAATCGAGAACGATCGTCGATCGTCGGGCCTGACACGTTCGCTTCACTCCTTCGACGATCGAGATGAACTCTAACCCGTGCCTCGAGAATGTCGGACCTCTTACGATTTTTTTCCCTCGTTCACTTTAATCTTTGGCGATTTTGTAACGAAGATTTTTTCTGACCGACGTTCCTCTTCAACCCCTTCGTTCGTCCTCGCAAAGTCGTTGCCTTTGGCACACGGTGGAGTTAACGAAGCCAGCTTTTACCGTACGGAATAAAATGGTACAACTTGATTACGTGAAAGCATCGACTTCTGAGTAGCATGTCGAATGTTTTTATCCGGCCGATAATCTAACTTTTATTCAAATGAGCAGTCCAGGAAATAATGTCATTCCATGAGTTTCTTTCCGCGGAAGAGGTTATATTTCTCCACGGCGGTCGACATATCTTGCCAAGGGGGGATAAAAATGTACATAATACGGTGAAATACAAATATCGACAAATGTAAAATACATTCGGGGGAACACGTGAGTCATTACAATAAAGCGGCGCTGTTGGTTTAAATTACCCTATCGGTCGATTATGTCACGCGTCTTTTTTATATACGTTGCACCGCCACGCGCGCACCCATGAATATGCATGTTACCGAGTTTATCGATAAACAATCGTAATTATAATTGTAAAACTCGGCCCGATAACTTTCTTTTCTCGCGCGACTTCATCTCCTCGAACCTGGAAAATTCATCCAGCAAAACCGCTCCAACCACAGGGGCCAATTAACACGCGCGACAAATTCACCCCTATCGACTTGATTTTTCATATTTCCCTACCCTTAATCACGGTTGAACGTCTCAATAACCTGGCAATACGGAACGTCACTCCGTGAATTCACCGCAAAATCAACCGCTCGTCCAAGGAAAGAGGTTCAAGCGAACCTGCTATCAAAAATTTCTATTCGACGATCCAACGGAGCCGGCCGGCACGCGATGAAAAAGGGTTGGGAGAAGGAAGGCAAAGAAGTTAGTCCGATTCGGCTATATCTCAGCTAATTACGAGCAACGTATGCAAACGATTCGAGTAAAGTTCAGGCGGATATTCCACGGCCAGAGGTTCTGCCCTCCCCTTATTCGCAATCAGTGCCGCACTCCGTCTCTGTCAGCTTAGCACCGGTTATCCCCGGTCTATCTTTCTCTTGATGTATCGAACATTACACACGTATATGTATCGTGTGTCGCACGCGCGTACCCGCGACCATATTTATGCGTGTCTGATAGCCGTGCCCGCGCGCGAGTGTCGCGTTCAAGCGCGTGCATTCGCCTGCGTTTCCGTGTACCAGCGCGAATTAAAAGTACGCGGGGGTTGCGCGCGCGGACTTAGCCACGAGTATCGTTTTCGCGGGTGTCCTATCTCCACCTGGGAGAAACTTTCTTCTTTGCTCTGTTGGACAAAGAATGGAGCGTGACAAATTTTTATCTTCCAAGTACAGTCACGGAAAATTGTAAGATCAGAAAAACACGGAACCGTGTTTGGACGTCGTTGAAGAGTCGAGCGACGCAGATCACCTTAATGTCTTCAAGGTATGCCACGCACCAGAACATGCCCAACAGCAGAACATCTGACACTGAAAGTCGGAGTTTTAATTGCCACGATTCAACAGCTTTCCGAGGTTGCTCGAAACTTAAGCAGCGCTGAAACTGCGTTATCACTACAGGCTGGAAAAATTGCATCCAACCTCGGAATACGGTGCGTAAGCATTCCAGGAACAAACTCGGGGAGGAAACAATTATACCGCAGCGATTACAAAGTGGACAGACATCCAACATGAAAGATTCTCTTATTAGCGTTCCGCTATGGTGCAATAATGACGAATCTCGGCCGTGCACTGTAATTTACGATCTATGCAACACGCCTAAACGCCCGGTTAGCGCATAATCGATCGTGTTCACGTGAAAAACATCGCCTATAGACTAGCCAAGGCTCGGATGAAATGTATGTCTTTGAAACTGCTGGGCGAACGTTGAGTCCACCGGTGGACGCGCTTCACGTGCGAACACCCTCCTTCGATCCCATTAGCACCGGCTTTAGACACATGAATTGTATATGCGCCGCGTCACGATACTTCGTGGGCTATCGTTCTCCTGAATGGCCAACAAATTAGCGCCCCTTACACACCCCGTTTTCCATCGTCGATTTCCCGAGCCAAGTTACGTACGGTAAAAGGAAAATCACCCTGGTGCCTGTCCACGCCATTTTCCAGATTTCACTCGATTATATGCCCCAGTCACGCTAAACGCGGAGGAACGATCATTTAAATAATCCAGGAAATATGAAGAGAAATAAAACAGGGGATAGAGGCGAGCTCGAGATATACTCTCTGCGTCCCCCTTTTCGTCGGTACAAATGATTAATTAAGACGGTGATTTTTTTTAATTGATACGTTGCACAAGTGTCGAGTAATGGATGTCGGTTTACAGAAGAGATCCTCTACGGTCGCCGACGGTAAAATTTGTCAAAATCGCGTGACTTCTTTCTGTACGCTCCGTTCTGTTCGTACTTAGTGAGTCATCTGGACGATGTCATTTCCATAATGCACAGAACACAATGTATGTCCCGTGCGGGTGTTCGCCATCGACACTGTGGAACGTCGATTACCCTCTAATCTGCTGATACACGGTACACGCGTTCGATAATCCGCGTGAAGCCTAACGTATCCGCAATTTTCCCTAGAACATCGTCCATCAACAAAACACACGATAAAGCAGCCTGATTGAAAGCTCGCCGCTTCGAATCGCAAAGCACGCACCGCTCGATCTTCAACCCCCTCTCGCTCAAGCCAAGAACAACCACGCCGTACCCCGTCGAGGAATTGTTCAATGGTAATAACGTTAACGATGGAAACGATGGTACACATCCGAGATTCCAGAGAGCCGTCGGTCGTCAAAGGGTTAACCAGACCCAGTCAGGAAACCGACATCCGCGTGTACAACCGGCGTTCTACCCACACTATCCATTTCCCATTTATTCGCCACAATGAGACGAACAATGCTACCAACCTCTTTCCGTTCCGGCGTCGGCGTTTCGTGGCGTAGACGGTTCCCAGTTGGCTCATGGCGACCGGGTTGTTGGGTCCCGACGCCGTTGTCGGAGTCGGCACCGGCGCCGAGGTGGGCGTCATCGCTGTATCAACGACGTGGGGCTGGGGGTGAGAGGCAGTCAGGGTGAGTTGAGGCCCCGGGGGATAGCATGCCGCCGTCACGTAATCCGTCGCCGCGAGGGACGCGCTCGCTGGTCCACAAATCCCGGCGACCACCCCCTGCACGCCACCCCCGACGCTTGTCCCGCTACCACCGCCACTTCCTCCTCCACCTCCCCCTCCTCCACCACCTCCTCCTCCTCCTCCTCCTCCTCCTCCTCCTCCTCCGCCTCCTCCTCCTCCTCCTCCTGCTGCTCCACCGCCGCCACCGCCAGCAGCGACACCCACGACACCCCCAACCACCCCTAGCCCCGCCGAGGCGGTCCTGTCCAGCGCGTACACCGTGCAGACCGTGACGCCCTTTTCCACTGCTGACGCTACGTCATCGTCGTCTGTCACTGGCAGGTCGGCCAGCTGCCGGCGCCGTCGAGCTTTCGACTCCCGTTCCCGGTGCTGGGCGTCGGGACGTTGCAGCTGCGACAGCTGTTCACGTTGCGGCAACGTATCACTGATAACGGACACTTCTCTACCTGTTTTCGCGCCCGTTCACTAGCCTGAATAGTATAGCACACTGGGTGGACCGAGTTTGGTCCTTTGGTTCTCAGGTGGAAGCTTCGAATCTCGATAGAATGCCGGTGTTAGAGTCAGGATGCTCGATATTGGTAACGCGCGCGCGAAATTGTCAGCTGGTCGCCTGGCACAGTTCCTAGCGTCGACAACTGACAAGAGAGACCAACTACCGGCTACCGTACCACCGCTTTCGACGGGACACTATAGGATCGCGTTGGATCAGGAACAAATGGATCGATGTAACGAGAGATCATCTTTCAGCGTTGCGAGCCGTTCACCAGTTCACTGCCGCCGATTCGCGAAGGGGGGTAGAAGAACGATGAGACGCGGAACAGTCGATCACCTGCGTTTGGCGCGCGCATCACGCGGAAACGGTCGAACACCGACGAGTGTCACTGCACCGGGTGACTGTCGTCACGAATCACGATCCCGCCTCGATCACTTCCCAGAACCGAAGATCGTGCAGCCTCGAGTCCCCTATAGTAAAGCGTCGTTGCGACGCGCTCATTGTCACCCCCTTTAACCCACTCGACGTGTCCACCAGAAGGATCTCCGCTCGATCACTGTAAACATTCCCACTATCCTCTCACTGGTACGTATCCTGGTTTCACGGTGCGCACAGTACCCCAACCCAGCCGTGTCACATCTACGATCACGTGACAGGTGTGGTGTAGTTCCTGAAAACTGTACCGTGAACCGTACACCACCGTCGTCGTCGTCGTCGTCTCGCCCCAAAGCAGGCCACTCGAAACACGTTTCTCGATCAGATCGTGTCACGTGCACGAGGAAACTGAACCGCGCATCCCTCTCTCACCCACGGGCACTCCACTCCCCCCCTTCGTCCGCACAACATGACCCCCCACCCTCTCCTCCAAGGAACTCGCTTCCCACCCCCTTGTCGGACACTTTTTCCTCGCGACAGCGGGTTGCACGCGTGAAAGTCCGCGGGTGACGGCAGACGGTCCCGCTGACAATTCGCCCGGGCGAACCCCGCGGTGGTGAAAACCGCGAGAGGCAGAGGAACCAGTGAGAAGGCAGAGGCAGAACGGGCACGGAGAAACCCGGTGTTCGCCTGGTAGAAGCGTATCGTGTACTGGCGGCCCTGCCGGGCGTAGCATAAGTCAGGAGACCGTGGCATAGATCGGAACGGGGACCGGGTGGTGGAGGCGGCTGGTGGTGGTAAGAGCTCACCTCCTCGGCCAGAGGAGTAACCTCGACGCGATCCTCGGACCCAACGCCACCTTTTTACCCCTTTGAAATTGCCCCGTCACTTTTACGATCCCCTACCGCTGGCATGGCCGCGCCCACGAGGAGACCCTTTCGACCAATCGCGCCGCCAGCATGGCGCTAACCGACCCAACCCGAGCCGCTTTCACAGATACCATCGTGCGCGTTAAACGATTACACCTATTCCACCAGCCGAGCAGCCGTCCTTGTCCCGTCCGTGGGCCACTCCTACGCACCGCCGGCCGCTCTTCGTCCCGCTCAGGGTCGCGAGGCTGAGAATTTCGTTGGATCTATCCGATGTCGTTTGTAACGTTCCGACGAGGACTGCTTGTTAAGTTCGACTCTTGTCACGTTTTATCCGCGCATCTCCGCCGCCGGTCGCGATCGCTCGTGGGCAGTGGTAGTTCGTTGGTGGATTCTTTTTTATTTTTTCTACTTTCATTTTTGATGATCGTAGATCGAAGATGATGGAGGAATTCGGAGGATACGAAGAGTTAGTGTAGAATTTTTTTTTTAGCCGTAGGTTTTCGAGTTGGTGATCTCTAGGGACGTACAAGTAGTTGGATTCTCTTGGCACCAAAATGGAGAACAGGAAGCTCCGTTGTACGCTCGCTCCGTTACCAACAACTTGTTAATAATTATTATTCCGTTGGTGTGCTACACGCGTTGCAATTTTTCCTTGGAACTACATTTTTATGTAGGTAGTGTGGTATTAATGGTATTAACTCAATGTTTTTGTGTTTGGTGGCATCGTCATGCATGGTAATTGAAATCATCCGACGGATTGCAAAGTGCAGTTGCATTTACGATACAAACAATAATTCTGCTGGAAGATCGGCTATGTAAATCATTCGACATTTTGTATGAGTTGGTCTCCAACCAAACAACAATTTTATTTATTGGTTACCTAAATGGTACCATTAACTCTTAGCTGCATCGATTTTACATGTTTCATTCTAGTCGGAAATCTTATGAAAATTCATATTTCAGTCATTTTCCGAGGTCCACCAGTTACCAACGAGCATTCTCAGAGTTCGTGCGATCGTGACCAGCGCACTGTCCCTATCAAAACAGGATTCTCTTCGTGAGCGCAATCAGATTGCGAGACACGACCGATATCCGGCCGGTGTCCTTTGACACGCCACGCGATATCGAGGTGACATTACGCCCGAACCGATCGAGCCACGATCGCCAGGCACACGTTGCGGACATTTTTCAGCAATCGTAACCGATACCACGGCGGGCATCGAAAACGGAAACAGATTGCGAACAGATCGAAATGCCTCCGTGACATGCGATTCGACGGTCTGTTTTATCTTCGTCGTTTTAGATCGCTCGATACCAGGTCACAGGATGGTTCCTCTGTGTATCGTTCGTCGAAAGAAAAAGCTCGATGAGCGATACGGGGTAAAAACGCTTCTGAAACGCGTTTCGCGCGATTCCATCACGTGCAACGCCGACGTTGCATGCGCGGAGCGTATATAGGGATGTCTCGATCGCTGATCGTCGGGGGGTGAATACTATTTCGGCATGGTTGACGCCACTCGCACGCTAAACAGACTCGAAATCAGAAGGAGTCCATGGAAACGCGAAATAATTGCGGGACTTGGAAGTTTCTTTTCGAAATTCGGGTCAGTAATGCGTGCAGCGTATGATTTTCTTCGATTCTGGACAAGTTTCGACGCCGGTATTATCGTGGAACAGGACCAAAGTTTTTACTCGCGAACGAAGGGGAAGCAAGAAAAATAAAGCAGGATTATTACCTATGTTATTCGCGATAAGTAATCAACATTGTCGTCAGCGTCATTACGTAAAACACGTCCAGCGGCGGTTCGAACTTTTCAGTGTTTACGACGAATGGCCTTTTCCAGCGCTGCACATTCTGTGACGCAGTGGTACAATTATCTGAAAAACGTGTAGAACTAATTATAAGTTCCCAAGGTTTTTCCATAATTATTTTTGCCAGTAATTGCCTCCTGTTTCTTTATTTTCCATCGCATTTTTGCGAATTATTCCCTGGCAATTGTGCTGGTGCTTTCCGTTCGTGTATTTAATCAGCAAACGACGTGAACATTTGGCCAATAACCAAGAAAAGGGTACTCGTTGAATGCGGCAAATATCGTTCCGCAAAAAATTCGTTCGGAACAAAATGGATTCTTCCTCTTTTCCTTCAGAACGGAAGACTTCAGGCAGTGGTAAACGACGACCCTTTTTTAGCTGTTTACTGCCAAACGCTGGTGGTATTGTTTCAATAAGACGTTACACATCTTACGAAAAATCCCATTCGCGTTAAAAACTCATTTCACGCGTGCATTTCAGATATGGACGCCACCGTTGAAGGTGTTCCTTTACACGCAAGAAAAGCGTCGGCTACCTCAGCTGACTGTGTCTTTCGTTCTCGTCAAACCAACAACGACCCATTCTACTTTCCACCTTTCTTACGTTTTTAGATAAATTCGATCGTAGCTGCGCTTCTACTTATTTTATTTTTCACTCTTCAGGCTCTGGATGCTTTAATTTTCTACTTACTGAACCAATATCGCTACTTCCGCTTATCCCACACCCCATTTGTTTCGTTTCATCGACGTGGATCACGCGAATTTGGCCATGGATTTTCTTTACTTCCCCATTGAAATCGAATTCTGATATCTTACCTTGTCTTACGATTGCAATTAATATTATATTATGTCGATCCTGCATTATGGAAGAGGGCATCGAATCGTGTAGAATAGAAATGATTATGAGTTACTCTCCTGTCCGATGAATAATGGAAATTCAATTGTAATTGCGTTGAAAATCGAGGTATTACACGGACTCATTTACCGGAATATGTTAGAACTCGCCAGGCGTTACGTTTAGGCTTAACACGAGTCTAAATGAGTCAGTACATTATAAGTGCTCATCGGTGGAGATAATTAGAGCCAAATAAATTGTAGCGCTATCTTAATGGCTCAATTCACAATTTAGCACATGGTAACTACTTATCTATGGCATAACGAACGCAATACGCAAGTTGAAGGAATGCATAAAACATCCTCCACATTACCATACCCAAAAAACTTTGTACAAGTTAAACATTTGCAATATTACAACGTGAAATTAGAATTTTTATGGCATAAAACGTTGCACATCTTGTTTAATTCTTCCCAGCTAATCTCAACTGCAATCAGTATGACCCTCCCTAAAAAAAAACTTCAATACTTCATATTATCAACAAAAAAAATTCAAAAAAGCTAAATAAGAACCATCCACTTGCAAGAACGTGTCATCTCGAACAGAATTCTCGCGCCATCTGTCGTCGCTACAAGTCACCAATCTCCCTCCTGGTAATTGCAGAATTACCAACCGATAGAACGTGAACCGGAAGTCCGCTGTCCGCTGCCGGATATCAGTGGGAACCAACAGCCTCAGCTGAAGAAGAACCACCAAAAATACTCGAACAACTCGAGTTCCCGCGAAATTGCCATCGAATTCCTCGAGTTCCTTCGATTTGAGCCAGTCTCGCGTCTACCCGTGGTGGTTCCACACGGGTTGTTTCCGCGTGAAACGTGGCCGTGGCACGAAACCAGCCGATCTGTCGCTATTCCGTGCCACGGGAATAATGGACGGTGCTGTGCGCTTGGTTATAATGGGCCTGGGCGTGTGTGCAACAAAAGCCCCGGCTAACAATGCAAAACCGAGGCTTAATTAGATAAATCATTGTTTTGAGACGTAAACCCGCAATCAGGGCCTCCGCGTGGCAACGGGCGCAATTGATGCCGGCGATACCAGGGGGGGCCGCGACACGCCGCGCGCACCGTTCTCTCTCTCTCGCGTAATTGCGTGCTATGAATAATTACTCGAGGAACGGACGGGCAGGGGTAGTCAACCACCCGTAATGCTGTAAAACCGGGCTCGATACCGGCGAGAAACGGCGGGGCTTATCACCCGTGGGGCCGCGCCCGATATGCGATTACCATCGTCCTCTCGACTCGCGCATGTGCTAATCAAGTGCAACAAGCAACGCGGGCTCGTACGCGTTCTCCCCTCGGCTCGCTTAGGCTACCAGCCGTGGTTTTTCAGCCTCTTCTTCTGGTCAGTTCGTGCGTAATACGCGATGGACTATGGTGGTTGTTGTCTCGAGGGGGAAATCGGGGGTTGGACGAGGAATGGGTAAATCTGGGTGCTTCTGGTTGAAACTTGGGTTGAAATAAAAACGAGGGGGTTGGAGGATGAAAGCGAACGCTCTTGGTGCTTTGCGGATATGTTGTATTTCTCTTGTCGATTGGCAATGAGAAGTCGTACTTCTCAGAAGTTGCGTGTAGAAATGATAATCCTCTCACCGCGGAAATGTATCTCTAGGCACCGAGTTCCGCGAAAATCGAGCGATTCCCTATATGAATTTCCATCGTTACCCCGGGATGGTACTTCGTAATTCCTCGTTTCACTTCCGTGGAAACACCTGACCGAAGTTTCGCGTGTGGAATTGCACACCAAGCTTCTCCCTGACCAGTCTTAAACTCGACCTTACACAAAGCGAACGAAGGGCCACGGGTGCTAAGTATGCAAATGACAAACACCAGAGCGTGGCCTGGTTTTTTTTTCAGTGAATCAGCATCGCCATCGAAATTGCTCTCGCAGCGTACTCTCGTTTCTTGGAACCAAGAAACGTGAACCGCGGTGAGACCGTCGAATCGAGAGAACAGTGTCGTCCAATGGGGAACGGAGTAGACGTCATTAAAGCCTCCCCTGGCCTTGTAATTGCCGTCATTCTTCAAATTCAACAATCGCGCACTTTTCCATTTTAATTAAAATAATTAGCACGATAGGATCGGTTATTAGCGGGGACGTGGTTATTTTTATCAAACGGAGGAAAGGAACGAGGGCGGAAGGGAAGGCAGGAGGAGAGGAAGGGTGGGCGAGCGCGGAGGAGGAGATATTGTTTTGATGTCGGTCGCTAGAGCCGCTTGTCGTAAGTCAAAGGCAAGAGCGGCATGTCAAACGAAACATTGAACCGTGCCACCAACCGGACCCCCCTCAAATTAGCGGCAATGCTCGCTAGCGGCAGGTCTCGTTGCGGACATGCGATCATTGGGACAAGTAATACGCGGTTGGGGTACGTTGAACCTCGAAACGGCTCGCGAGGAATAATTTTAGATTCAGGGAATCACGGTGCTGCGACAATTCGAGGCGACGAGTGTTCGACCAATTTCGAATCGACACTGATTCGCCTGGCAGTGGATTAAGCGACACTGATGTCAGATAATCAAAGCATTCAGTCCAATATCGTTTCAATATTCTATCTTAGTCTTCTTCTTTCATACTTTTTGTGGACGTTGAAAATGTTGGACCAATTATTCCGAGAAGGGTGGTGGATAATTCCGTGGTATCGAAATCGCTGGAAGCCTTCATTCCTTGAAAATTCCGCGCTCGACCGTTTCACGGAATATCCCGAAGAACTCCCCGTAAGATCAAAGAACCGATCACCCAGAAAAGAGGAAGATCCGCGTCCCGTGGATACCACGTGGGCCAGAGTGTACACGCGTTAGAGAACGCCATCGAAGGCAGTATTACGTTTATCTAATTGCTCCGGGAGCAACTACCCGGCCAGGAGAAATATCATCGAAGCCCCGGGATACCGAACCGATGATTATCCTTCGAGAGGGCCGCGGAGAGCGCGCGTTACATTGTTATTATAATGAAACAAGGATAAATACAAGCCGCTGGTACACGTGATCGGTGCAATTACCTTCTTATGATGATTTTCGTGGCGGCGGAGCCCCAGCAGCCAGCCAGCAGCCGCCACAGTTCGCTCGGCCCTCGGAGAAATTATCAGAAATTATGAGCGAAGAAATTGGTAGCCTAGCCCGCGGTTGATTGACAGCCGGTCTGCCTGCCAGCTCACCCTGCCGTCTCCCCATTTAAACCTCCCCTCGTCGCCCCCCCCGTCTCCCTCGAGCTACCAACCTCTCCCGATTGTCCTTAAGGACCGACGGACCGACCATACTCTATGATCGCGAACCTCCACTCTTTCACTCCTTGCCTTCTTTACGAATGTTCGATTTGGTTCTTGACGTTCTTTTTTATGCTTTCACGGGTGTACGGGTCGTTTTCAGAGGCGGTGCTTTCGTTTTCGCGTCTGTGTCTTTGGTGCTCCAAGCGTGCTTGGATTTTCTGTGGACATCCAAGGATTGGGTTTCTTCGAGGAGTGGAACAGTTGGAATTTTGTTTTTAGATCGAATTTGAGATCGAACTGCACTGTGCTTTGTATAACATCTGTCGATGCGTCAGTTGAACAAAGTTCTATTAGCAAATTACCTAGGGGAAGTAGTTTGTTGGTGAAAAACCAGTAGAACGTTAGGTTCGATAATTTCGCAGTCAATCGGAGCAGACATCTGCGACGAGCAGACGTGGGTATTAAGCGCGAAAAAAATTTTAATGTAGCTAATCGATTCGCTGAAAACGAGTCGCCGACGCTCTGTCTCTCTTTTTTTCGCTTTGCTCATTTTGCATTCCCTTCCCCGCTCTCTCTCTCTTTCTCTCTGTTTTTTTATTCCTTTTTGTTAGTCCGTTTCATAGCGTTCGCCGCCGTGTTACACGAGCGCGGAAGAAACCGAGGAACCAAGAAGGAACATCGCTCGGTGTGCACGCGATGCGCATAATTCCGATAATCGACTCTATTTCGTACGCGTAGCGTTTCTTAATTGTTGTTTATTATCCCACCATAGAGATCCAGCCGCGATACAGGGATTTCAATGCTTCTCGAGCCGCTTCGCGTCGCGATTCCTCGCGAAATGGAAGTCTACGCAATCCCATCAACGCGGTTCGCTGAATTTCGAGATCTGATCCTCCGGTTCCGGATTTTCCGTGTATGAAATTCAAACTCTTTCGGGACTCGTAATTTTGCGTAACCTAGTGGGACGCGTACACGTTCGATCAACCCTGTTCCCGCTTTCCCTAACAACTCTCTGCGTACAGCAAAATAAAACATAAAAAATTACATATTTTCAATAAGAAATCTTTGCGTAATCGCAGGGTTTCCTTGTAATTGGATAAAATACGAGTGGTTCAAAGGGGATTAAGAAATATCTGGTGTAAAAAATCGGCAGAGCTCGCCATGGCGTCGAACCAAGAACAAGATGGCCGCGTCTGCATCGCGCTCCACTGCTTGCAATAATTAAAGCATTCATTCCTGACGCAAACAGTTCTCGCGAGGCTGGTTTCCTTTTCTCCTTATTCTTGGCACACCACGTTCCCGTTCAACATTCCTTTTTCCACCTGCTGACTCAACTGACTCCAAGTTCCATTTCCTTAATTTCAGAACCTTTGAAAAGATGGCAGGAACACGAACGAAATTACCTTTTCACCCATCAGCATGTACGCAAGAACCTCCTGATTACTCTTCGATTCCTTTGCGCAACTTCCGTGTTGTACAACTCCTAAAATTTCAATCTTGAACATTTACAATCTTTCTCACTAATGTACTTCATATATATAAAAAAAAATCCAATTTTTCGAAACGAAATCCAAACAAGAACCACGCGTAGACTCCGCAGTAGATTCAGCGCACCGCTGCGACACTGGTCAGACGTCAGCGGGGTTAAGTGGAGTAGTCCGATCGATGTCCGGGTTCAATTAGATTTCGGGCAGGGCCCAGGCGAAAGGGAACCGTCTGACCTGGACCATTAACGATGACTCGAGCTTCCACGGAATTGTACGCAGCCCCACGGATTCGTAGTAACCCTTTAACAGGCCAATTTCGCATTATAAAAGCGGCCAGGCGACGGTGCGCTTGGCAATGCCGCCGGTTTCTCCTCCTTTCAGGGAACCAACAGGCCGATCTTCTGTGCGAGAGCTCGATAAAGACCAACGACCATCGTTCAGTTTTCTGTGTACCGCGTGGCCCGGGGCGTTTATTAGGGGCCCCGGATTTTCGTCTGACCCGTCGTTTCAACCCTGACAAGGAAATCACTTTCAACGTCCAGGCTAATTTGGCCCCGATCGGGCCCCGATACAAATTTCTTCCCCCCCTCCTCGTCGTAAACGGGACGCTATAATTGCGCCAACGCTGCCCTCGTGGACCGTGAGACTCCCTCGGCCATCCTCCATCGAACTTTCGCTTGCGTTCATCAATTCTTCAACGCGTTTCATTCTGTTTTCACTTGCGAACCGTTTCAATCATCGATGCTCCCACTGTCCATCCTCGAAGTTAACTTATCGTCTTTATTCCTCTCTAAATACCTGCTGTATAATTTTGTCCTTTACCTCTACAGAATTCAGTGCGCAACAATCGTTCTCGCAGAAGAGACTCGACCGTCGCCCAATAGACACCGACTCCATCGATGTCAGAAGCTTCCGTTTCGTTCTTATATTGATTCCAACGAGAAACAGGAGAAGCACGAGCTTAATAACCGATCCGCGATGGATATTAGCAACGGGCCCGAAGGGTGGGGCTCGTAATTGCAACCTGGGCCAGGACACGGAGAGGAGATGATCGCTCCCATGCATCCCCCGAGTCGAACCGCGTTCCGACTGGTAGATCACGCCAAGCGAGAGCCTCCATGCACAGATACGCGCTGCGTCCCGCGGAGGAAACAGTGATGGCCGCCGCGAGCCAACGATTGCCCACGGACCGGATGCCCGCGAGAGGAATTCCCGAGCGGAGGTGCGATAATTAGTAAATTGAGCCCGTGTACGCCGTGTTACCGTCGGGATGAAAGGACCCGCGAGCTAAGCGGTCTCAAGGCCACCGCGCCGCGACGATTCCACGCCGATTCTTGGTACCATTGCGAATGGCGGCGAGCTCTCGCGATTATCGCGGCTTCCTGCCGCGGTTCGTCCGCTTCTGGGCTCGCAGGTAGAACATTCATCGCGATGGCCGTCGTTCGAGGTGTTTTTAAGACTGTTTCTTCTTGATCTTCAATCAGAATGTAAAGAAAATTAGTTAGACGCGAACGAAAGAGGATTTACGATAACTTGGTTACAAAACTACCGTCTCGTTGAAGCATCGTAGACGCAGATCGTGGATGCGAGGATTGGAAAGGACTCCGAGCGCACCTTCAACTATCGATCAAAAGCGAATCACGCCACCGTGGAAAAATATGGAAAATTACAGGCCTCCAATGTTAACCCTTTTGCCAGGCTTGCACATGATTCCGACTAATAAACGGTTTGCAGCTTGTTATTACGCGCTATCGCGGTTCGATACTGACAAACTAAAATTCCAGCTCGACGAAGGCATTCTCTGCTTCGCGACACCATCGCGGATTGAAATAGCGTGGAATTCTATGCGTATTTTAACGTTGTCAAGGTGCAAACTTATCGCGACGATACTTCCGTGTTGACGTAACGAGAAAGTTCCCGTTTCATTGTCTACCAACAAGATAAACGTACGAAAAAGAGATGGAGCAACGAAAAGGTTGCACAAGATTCCAAAGCGTCGCGAACCTACGTACATGCACGCGTTAATAATCATGATTAATCCACTAATTATCAACGAGTTCTTTTAATAGCCCGGTGAACGTTGCAACGTTTAATGACTAGTGTCACGGATGTCACGCTGCCCTAGTTCTCAAACAATTCAGTAACTAGCGATTGTTATACATAGTCTCTGGCCAGTCGAGGCTGTGCGCGAGTCTAAATTATCCTCGTGCAACAGATCAGAGAGATATTCCTCGTACCACACGGACCAACCCTTTTCCTCGCTCTACGACCAAGAAAAAGACCCTAACTCGAACCATTCCAAGCTTCTCGAACGTTGTAACAGTTTCAGAGTTTCGTATCGACACCTAAAATTGTATATTCCACAGCGTCCACGAAGAAACACGCGATTTCTCGCGGAACGTTAGCCACAGTTCGCGTTAAGTTTCAAGCAATCGTATTCAGAAACTCCAGCCTCCGTTCAGCTCTCTTTTCTCGAGGGTGCTCCTCCGTTTCGTGCGCGAGAACGCGACGGTGCGGATTCGCTTCCGAATATTTCCGTACGCGGCACTCCTAATGAATAAAAGATCCTTTGTGGATCACCCGTGGAAGAGTTCGAAATCGTTGGGTCGCTATCGAGAATGATTGCTCCTCGGGGATGCCGGTAGCCGCGGAGGCTATCACGCTAGCCAGGAGGGGTACGCGTATCCATCGAGCAGGGATCGGCCCATCCTAGACATGGACAGGCCAATTATTTGAAAATTACTCGAACCTATCCGCTTTCTTGGCCTCTCTTTCGAAACGGACGTTATTCCACACGCGAGCCCCATCATCGCCCACCATCCAGCAACCCTTTTGGCGAACCGAGCTCGATGTGGTCCCGCTTTTGTCATGTTTACTCGCTCGTTAAACTGGAAGCGGCTGGCAAAGAAGAATACTCGAAAGATTTCTCAAAGGAAATAGATTTCTTGTATTTTGAGATGGTTCAAGTGTCTTCTGAAGTTTTACACTGTGGCAACTGGTTCAGAAATTAGTCGAATGTACTTGTTTCAACAGTTGTAGCTGCAGGATACTAATCATTCTCGAGGCGGTCGTGCAACCATTGAGTAATTGCAAGCCGGAAACAAGGAGTCCCGTAAATGGCGGAAACGTGGAAGCTTCATTCCTGCTACTGTCTTATCTCGTCTTATTCCTCGATTAGGAAACGAAAAATAGTTGCGCTGTTACTCTCGTTTATATTCGTACACTCTGGAGGTGACTCAGTGCGTTCCTCGCGACGAACAGCCATTTCCTTTCTTCCTCTGTCGTCTCATTATCTAGCAGGACTATCTCCAGTCAGTGGAAAAGGTTAGACAACGACGACTTCCAAACGGAAGGTGAGCTTGAAACGCACGAAAAGTATAAAACCAGCGGTGGAAACGATGGATACGTTTTCAGAGGATCAAGATTAGCCCCTCCCGTTGTCTAAACCGCGGCTTTTCAGCGAAACGATTTCACCTGTCGGCGTTGTTCCGACGTGAATGCGACGCGATAACGAACGTGCTTAAATCGTGATTATCGCCCGCGCGCGTATGTCACAAGTGTATAAAAGTTAACAACGTTTAATAATGCACGCCGCCAGCCACGGTGATCCCTCGCCATCGATAAACGTCAGCCCGGTTAATTCTGCTTTCGAGACAGACGCAAAGAGGGACGGGGGTGTGTATCGATAACGTAACAACTGCGTATTCCCACGAATGCATACGGTTTGTTGCAACCAAAGAGAGAGAGAGAGAGAGAAAGAAAAAGAGGTGGAAAAATAAAGAAATTTTATCACACTCGAGCGTCGCGTCCTCTCGCCACGGTTTCGTCCGTTGCACGGAAATTGCTGGCACGGAATCCGCGGCTATAACGAGACACCGTTCGCTACTTGCTACCATTGCCGTTTATTACCCGTCATCCTGCTGAAATACGGCCTCCTAACGGGAGAGCTGGTTTAATGATCGAGCCATCTGATGGCAGTGGTTTCCGCTATGTACGATAACAGATTTCGTTGCTTTCGAGGTGCCTTGTAGTTGTATTAAATATTGCTCGAGGTTCGTCAACCCCTTCGCGAAACAATAAAACGTCGAAGAGCGCAGAACGAAGGTGACAAAGTCTCCTCGTTATTACTCCGCGTGAGAGAGTCGAAGGAGAAGCATTGAACGACGAGGAAAGGATGTCACCAAGGTACGACATCGTCTCGATTCTCATCGTCCAGCAAGTGGTTGCGTAAAACGTTTAATTCGTTCGTTAACTCGGCGAGAACTAGCCCGTGGAAAACGAATTTAGTCACGATACATCGTTTACGGTAAAAGCCTAATCGTAGCTACGAAATGCTACGTGTCCCCACTGCGATTCTGAGCCATGGTACCGCGTCCAGGAGGACGTGAAATCGCGATGGTACCACCGTCCACCATTGCGAGCCCAACTGCTTCGAGTCGAAGACTCGCGAATCGAGAAATCGTGTTCTTATTCGTGCGAACGAAAAACGAAGCGAGCTTGAGAGAAGAAGACGAGCAGTAGCGGGGAATGGAACACCTTGGACGACCTCCGTGGACCATGGAGATGCACGAAGAAGCGGGTGCAGTTTGCTGATGGGTCGCAACCGACGAATGGTGGAGTTTCCGTCGGGCCGTGACTCGCCTGCGAAACAGAGAGAGAGAGAGAGAGAGAGAGAGAGAGAGAGAGAGAGAGAAAGAGAGTGCGATGGATAGAAAAAAAGGCGGCCAGAAACGGAGGGAAAAAAATCGAGAAAACGGAGGAATGCACGCGACCAAGATGGCGGCGCATTGTGTACAATCGGTGGACAGGGACGGGAGAGGCACGAAACTGGAATGGAAGCCGGTGGAGAATGGGGATAATTGCGTTTGAAATGCAGCAAGGCTCCTCCCCTTATTCAAACCTAAAGGCTGCAACTGCAAGTGCCAAGCTGCTCGCTTTACGGCGCGCACACATGACACGTTCGACCACTGCCGGACCGCTCCGCCTTGAAACGGCACGCGTGTCGCGTACGCGTGAGCTTGCGATCGAGAGGGACGCGGCGGAGAAATCTGGCCAGCCCTTCGGTACTTCGATCGATCACCGTTCGCACCAGCTAATTTAAATGTTAATGTCTTCTCACGGGTACAACAAAAGTTACAACTCTGGAACATGCTCGAAGAAGAAAACTTTGTAAAGCTGATGCGAAGGTAGAGAAAGCGTGTAGTTGTGGTATTAAGGTGGCGATATAATGCAATTCGAATACAGTTCCACATGAAAGAGTTTCTAGCGTATTGGAAGAGGTAGTTTAGTATTTTACTTAAGCGATGTGTTAACATATTCGATCGTTCTCCTTTGCTCGATCGATTAACATTGGAAATTGCTAAAGAACCATTTATTTTAGCAATTATTCTCCTGATTATTCATTTACACGTTGTATAAGCGTCGAACTACGCTTGTGTATAATTAAATGGACATTTCACAAGTCGTAATACATGTTAATCAGCTTCCAACGATAGAAATATGAACGAAAAGAATATAAATTATAATTGACAACTTACAACGCGTAAAATAAATTATCTAGGGATCGCTTTATAAATTATTACTCGATTCGTAGTATTCTTTTTGGCGGATAAATTTAAAATATATCTTCGTTACCCATGGCGCCATCTCTGTAGAAAGTGCTGAAACTGATCGCACATCGTTATCGACAGCGAAGCAAACTAGTGAACAACTAGTGGCTCATCTCTTCAACATGTGCTTAAACTTAAAGTACTCTTCAAAACGATGCTGCCACAAGTAGTTTGCTAGTTTACTTTGCTGTCGATAACGATGCGCGACTAGTTTGAGCACTGACCAAAGAGATGGCACAGCGAGTATACTTCACTATCGATATTCAGGGAAATTTGAACAGTAATTACATATTATAATTAACTAATCGTTTCTTCTTTCTGTCACAGATGCCAGGGAAAGAAGGAAGGACCCAAGGAATCTCACCAAACAATCAATATTCATTAAAATGCAAAGTATTCTTACATTATTATAATCTTTATAATTGCAAAATGCAGTACATTGTAATTTATTGTATATTCTACGTTTATTAGTTTAAATAAATTGATTTAAACGAAATGCAAAGCTTTATCATTCTCCTTTCAGTCAGAATCCGTTACCAATTCCTTTTCCTGGTCATTTTCATCAATTAGAATAAGGTAGTTAGATGACAGAACAAGAAAATGAGTAGAATAGGCTTTAATTCCAGGAATATGACGTCACTTCCGGGAATCGTCGAAATTCTCGGAATTCCCGGTGACGTCATTTCCAAGAAGTGGCACTTTCGGATACCTCCTCACATGTTATGTTCCCCTGATACATTGCCAATTTTTCGATCGAAAATCTTAAAATCCGACTTTGTATCAGGAGAACATAAGTGGTGAGGAGGTATGCCTGCCACTTCCAGGAAAATGACGTCACTTCCAGGAATCGCCGAAATTCCTGGAATTCTCGATGACGTCATTTTCCTAGAAGTGGCACGGATACCTCCTCACTACTTATGTTCTCCTGTTACAAAGTCGAATTTTCAGGTTTTCGATCGAGAAATCGGCAATGTATCAGGGGAACATAACATGTGAGGAGGTATCCGAATAGTGCCAGTTCTTGGAAATGACGTCATCGAGAATTCCAGGAATTTTGGCGATTCCTGGAAGTGACGTCATTTTCCTGGAAGGGGCAGGCATACCTCCTCACTACTTATATTCTCCTGTTACAAAGTCGAAAATTTAGGTTTGAGATCGAAAAATTGGAAATGTAACAGGAGAACATAAGCAGTGAGGAGGTATGCGTGCCACTTCCAGGAAAATGACGTCACTTCCAAGAATCGCCGAAATTCCTGGAATTCTCGCTGACGTCATTTCCAAGAAATGGCACTATTCGGATACCTCCTGACATGTTATGTTCTCCTGATACAAAGTCGGATTTTCAAGATTTTGTTCGAAAAATCGGCAATGTATCAGGAGAACATGACGTCTTAGGAGGTATCCGAATAGTGCCACTTCCAGGAAATGACGTCATCGAAAATTCCAGGAATTTCGGCGATTCCTGGAAGTGACGTCATTTTCCTGGAAGTGGCAGGCATACCTCCTCACCACTTATGTTCTCCTGTTACAAAGTCGGATTTTCAGATTTTTGTCGAAAAATCGGCAATGTATCAGGAGAACATGACGTCATAGGAGGTATCCGAATAGTGCCACTTCCAGGAAATGACGTCATCGAGAATTCCAGGAATTTCGGCGATTCTTGGAAGTGACGTCATTTTCCTGGAAGTGGCACGCATACCTCCTCACTGCTTATGTTCTCCTGATACAAAGTCGGATTTTCAGATTTTTGGTCGAAAAATCGGCAATGTATCAGGAGAACATGACGTCATAGGAGGTATCCGTAATGTGCCATTTCTTGGAAAATGACGTCATTTCCGGGAATTTGCAAGATTTAAAGTGTCTAGGACTATTTTTTACGAGATTTCTTCCGTTTTAAGGATTGGAAATGGTTTCTCTAGGTGTGCTGGGCAGGTTCTTAAGTAATTAAACAATTAATTATTATTCAGGAAGCATTTATTTGAATTTTTAAAGGTTTACAGACTGTACAATCATTCTTACAAGCTAATTATTACAAACTACAGCCTACAACTATATCTTATGTTAATTTATAATATAAGTATATAAAAATATATATTATACATCAGGTTTGAACCATTTCTTGAAGTTCCTCTTTAATGCTGCTGTACGGGGCCACAAACCATTGAAGTTGCCGATTAATCTTGCAAAAGCACAATCTCCAATAATTTGGAAGTAGAAATTACTGATTATCAATTCCATATTGCAACACCTAACTGAATTACAAATTGTATAAAATAATCATTTCAAATTGTAGCCAAAAAGTTAACTTCTCACTCACCGAAGTTGCATTTCTCTCCAAGAGAATACAATCGCTCTGCAATGCCTCTGCGTGTCCGCGAAAGATGCGGGAAACCTGTACACACAATTACATACTTTTAATTAGATTTCTTTCCTGCAATTATAAGCTAACACTATACGAGAAGAATATTTTACTGTAAAGTGACAAGTTTTAATTACATTGTCGAGTATTCCAAGTTTATCGCGTGTTTATAAATGTTTTAAACAATATATTACTGAAATGTACATAAACTTACAATTTTTCAATTTAAAAAGTTCTCTTTTTTCTCTGTGGCGCCATCTCTCAGAAATGTGCTCAAACTGTTCGCGCAGCGTTATCGACAGCGAAGTGAACTACTGAAATACTGGTGACGCCATCTCTCAGAGGAACTCTCAACTTTAGTTCACTCATTTTTCGTATAGATAGTGCCAGCAGTCTTTTAAGTAGTTCACTTCGCTGTCGATAACGGTGCGCGAACAGTTTGAGCACCTTTCGAGAAGATGGTACCACAGTATATAAAAAAAAACTTTTTCAAAATGATATTTATTCCGCTATAGTGCAACTTGAAATAAAAGAGAAAACAGTAAAGGAATCTAGAAATTATTAAAGACGACCTACGGTAAATCACTTGCCATTTGCTGTCTTTCAATATCGAGGAGAGACATTCGTGCAGAAATATGTTCGAAGTAACTCGATTTTCCTTATCAATCGATCGACGACTGGCAGTGTCATTCCACTATTATTGTTGAATATTCTCGTTTTATTCGTCTATTGGAATAAAACAGTGGAACGATTCAGCAGAGATAACGAGTTATCATACGTATAGATAATATATAGGTAAGAGGCGACTATAGAACGCGCTAGTCTACCGGAACGTTGCCCAGTGTGCGATGCTCGTTGATACTTAATGCAGTTTGTAACAGGCTGCATTTCAGCTCGAAGTGTTCCATCGTTTTAGTATCAGATCAAAGAGAAACAGACGTACGTTCGCTACGACCGATTCCTCATTCACCGTCTCCTCTCTCGGTTTCCGCGAATCGATAATTTACACTTTCCGATATGACATTCAAACGTGACAAGTTCTTCGAGTCACTGACATGCTTAGCCGCGAATTAAACATCTCTTATCAAACGATAATCTGAATTGTCACCGCTCGAAACCGATCCTCGCGGGTATCTCACGCTTGAACGTGGTCCAGAAACGTTTAATCACACGTTTCCTTCGATTTCAGTGTTGCACAGAGTTTGCAGCGATGTTCGAATGGGCATACGATGGCGTAAACGCTTCGATACCGCGTAACGTGGGCCCTGAGTGCGCAAACTACATCAGCCTGAAGCAGAGGATAATCGAGACAGTATTCGCCTCAGTAGTTATAATATGCCTTCTGATATGGGGCTACAGACGGATGAAATTGCCAGCCAAAGTGTCGTACGAGAACCATGATCGTCTTGGCAAAAGGATCTTATTAATTGTCATGACGTTGGTATTAGGAATAGAGATAGGTTTCAAATTTACCAGCAGGACAGTAGTGTACATATTAAATCCTTGCCATATAACCACAGTGACGCAGGTAAGACGATCCAGTATCATTGGAATCTTAACAAGAATCTTCTAACGTATAGCTTCCTTTATAATTCAGCTGTATTTGCTGGCGGCGGATCCTAGCCCCACGGTCACAGCTATCTTTAGGATACACTTGAACTTCCTGAATGGTCCACTGTTGGCGTATTTATTTCCAGAAACAGAATCTCGCAGAGTGAGTTGTTATTCCTTATCAGCAAACGTGTTTGATTTCATAATAGTTCACACTGATACCTGTGTGATTTGTTTCAGATATTTGCGGACAAAGCAATGTATTATATTCAACACGGTTTAATGGTAGTAATACCGTATTACTTGCTAAGGATTGGAGGTAGCTGGAAACCTTTTCCCTTTAACTTTGTTACGTAAACTACCTGTAAAGGTATAGAACAAAGCTCCTTATATAATTGCAATTCAATTTCAATGTTCAGGTGTTTATAATGTTGAGCCTCTATCGGATATGAGCTGGTGTGTTTTCAGCTATGGGTTGAATTTAATTTATCATTTCTGGATCCTCCAGATTCTCGCCTTGGTGCGTGTTCTCTCACGTTTCTATTTATGTCCGTCCGTGTTTATTTAACGTACTAATTTGTTTCATTTTTTTAGCCCATACAAGTGAATCTGAGCCACATACTGTGCGCAGCTATGCTAGACCCGTTCGGTGGTCCGTATTATCGGCTGTGGACGATTGTTCATCAAGGTTTACTATGCCCGTTACTATGCAAACTGTTTTGCTTCGCATCTGATTTCTTCTTGACGAAATGTCCACTTACTAAAGTAAAACCGACACTCGAGTGCGTGCTTCCTAAGAGAAATAAGTTGAACGAGAACGCGAAACCTTGCGAGGATTCGAACACCTCGGGGAATGGACACACGCATGTGAATTAGATCAATATTTTCTAAATCAACTCAAGTAAGTACTTGGCGGATCAAAGATAAATAGACAAATTTATATAATATGTCAATAATCAAATGAGAGAGTGAGTGAGAGCGAGAGAGAAAGAGAGAGAGAGCGAGAGAGCCAACTGTTTTGCATTTGTACGCGTACATTTGTAATTGTACAGTCGTTGCCTGTAAAAGTTACAGGTACTTTTTCAAGTAAAAATACGTTTGTAGCTATTCTTTCGCACTGTACATCTTGTATACGGTGAAAATAGAAACAATACAAGGTAAACTATATAATGATAACAATTATAGGCATTTATAAATTCAAACGGAATTCTAAACAGTTGCTACTATCACTGTGTAGCGCGTTTCTTTGTCTTTAGAGCTCGCTGATCATTTAGAAGATCCGAATGTTTCGCATTCGAGAGAAAGGGTAAAACTGTTAAATTAATCGCACGTACAGATTTCCAATTATTTCCTTTCCGCGATAGTTAGATTATTTAATCGCATTGCGGTCCTAATGCTTGTCCTATCCATGCAGTACCTGTTTATAGTTAAAAGAGAAAGTCGAACTATGAACTTTGCCCTTTATTTTACGCTTGTTACTATATTCCGGCAAATAGTATATTTATTACTATATTTTTAAGTACCTAATTACATTTTATCACGCTAGCGGACAGTAACAATTTCAATGAGCTGCAAAAATAGGCAGCTAACCATTACTTTAAAATGCATAGTAATGAAAACGATTAACGTTGTATAAAATTAAGCGAGTACGAATTGGCTTTAAATTTTCAATACTATAGCATCCACGTCTGCAAACGTGTTAAGGTATAATCTTTATTCCAAAAGTACCTTGGTCGTAAAGGTACTTTATTGTGATACACGTTTATATAGGATGATCAATTGCATTATGTGATACAGAACACAATATGAATATGTTAACAAATAATGAAGTCACTAGCTTACTCTGTTAAACAGTATGTACATAAGATACATCTAATTATTATTAATTATGCAACGTATACAAAAATTATATCATATAATTTCACACCAGCTGCCAAGAATTTTACTTCTCGCAATACAGTTTCTTACACGATAATTTGTTCAACAACATATGGATATACCAGAATGTTGCTTTACTTACAATTTTATTTTACTTATGTTCAAAGTAAACTAAAATTGTCTTTATGTTATAAAACGAATATTTGCTCATATAAATTGAATTAATAGATTTAAACCACAACAAACTATTTTTAATGATTATGCTGGTATGGCCTAACAGCAAAGACATTTATTACATAAAATTATCTTTTACCTTCTATTAAAAATAGTGAAAATTTTATTGTAAAAACAACATTGTACTTGTAAATTAATGCAGTCCATGATTAGGTCTAGATAATAAATGATTTCCATGTTTTAGCATCACTAATTAACACCTATGATCTATGGATTTTACAATTAGCTGACCTTTATACAAATAACTCTGCAACAATAGTCAAACTTTATTTGCATTTTATTTGCATTCACAAAGGCCTTGCAAAAGTTTTACTTCAATTCTGAATATAGTACGGTAAATTGTATGGAAAACAATTGATAATATTTATCAAGAATAATAATCATTAAAATAATGCCACGCAACAAGAAACATTTCACTTGCAGTTAATGCAAGTTGAAGAGAAACGCAAAGAGCTGTATCACAAATGTGCTATCAATTACCGTAAGTTCCCTAGCAAAGTTAATAGAAGAACAGGAAATAGAATTAAGGTACACTACGCGTTACGTACAGAAGGGATCACGCGTGTTACATCTACGTCTCTCCAAAATCGTAGCTCTGTCATCTCACGAAGTACAATTTGGATAATTATAAATAACAAGTATCGTGCATGTGTAAGATTCATTGTCTTAATGGATCGTTTAAAGTTGAGTCCGGCATCTAGTCAATAATTAAGGCTTGAACCATTGCGACATTGAATCCTTATTAAATGTCTGAACAAATTGTCGTTATATTTTTGTAAGCTACGGAGAGCGAAGTCCTAAACGTGAGGATTCTAACAAAATAAAAGAAACAGTTAAATTGGAAGTTGCACGGCGGTGACGGAGAAGTGGTTAAACAGTTTGTACGAAATGTTCGTGTGTAAATGTTTCAAATAAAAGAGATGTCTGGAAGCGAACTTTCTTCTTTCTATCCTCGTTCTACCACAATGCGAATGTTAAAGTATCAAGTCAATTTAATTATGGACTGTTTACATTCTGGCACAAAAAGGTCGATAACGATGTTGCGACCAGTTTCAGCGATTCGTCGAGAGATGGCGCCACAAGTATCACGAAGTTTACTTCGCTGTCGATAACGATGTGCGAACAGTTTGAGCACTTTGTGAAGAGATGGCGCTAGTAGTCTTTCAGTAGTTCACTTCGCTGTCGATAACGATGTGCGAACAGTTTGAGCACTTTTCACAGAGATGGCGCCAGGGTCGAAAATTCAAATTTTTAAAAGTACTCCAATACAGCATATAATTTAAACTTGAATTAATTCACCGCACAGTAAAGTATCTCTACGTATCGTTCTCTTAATATTAAGAAAGTAATTTCTGTAAAAGCATCGAACATTATTCGTCTGATCTTGAAACGAGCTCGTTGGTACGCAACACAGTACAAACATTAAAGCATTAAAATAAAATAATTTATTTACAGAGCGATGTACATTTCTCTCGTTTAAAACTCTTGTACGCCTGATATACGTTCGAGTATACCGGGGTTCCAAGCTTAATCGTATCGCGACTAATTCACACATCATCTCTAAACATTTATACAGAATAGTTCCGCGGATGGGTTGCATGATGCGCGTGTAACACGTGTATTTACAAAACGTTGCGTATTTCATTAGTTATTCTCCTCTTTTATTTTAAATTATTCGAATCGCGTGTATTAGCGGGTTGACGTCGATTAAAATTGTAATACTTAATGCTATCGCGTATCCACCGTAGCCACATCGAGATTATATCGAAAGAATTGTAATAAGGCACCACTATACTCCACGTGTAATATTGGGTAAGTTCGTATTCAAAGTAACTTGCATCACGTTTCGTATCCAAAACGAGAATATGTTTCCCTTCCATGGAGACCCGACTGGACCGACTCTCACGACGATCCAGAAGGGTATTAATTACTAAATCAGTCCGTGACCCGTAATATTTGCTATTTATGCGAATGAAACCATTGGGCGCATACGAAACAAGGTTTATTTTCACCTCGTACATCGATGATCGCTTTATGTGGTATATGTATATATGTATATATGTATATATATATATGTACACGATTCTGTACAAAAGTTTAGAAAAAAGAAAGACTAACATCACCAAATAACTACATGTAACAAACACAACGACGGCAATAAATATGTACATTAAAAATCACTCTTACACGCGATCGTACTTATGAGATATCTTTGAAGTGTCAGCGTCGATCGCTGGCGATTAATTGCTATCCTATTACAAGTACGTTTCACAGAGCACGATGTACAATTTTCCACGCGCAATCGATACAAGACTTTCTTACGCTAAATGCACAAGCAAATCGAAGAGGCTGATTATGATTAAATAGAACGTGTTGTGCATCGACCACAATAGTGGTCATCAGACTTCACGCGACTATGAATACATGATCTCCTCTGGACAAAATTCAATTTTATACACAAAGCCACGTTACACGTAATACTACTACAGAATAAACAAATTCTGACGTAAAGAAACAATTCTCTCGACCATGGAATCGTGTAGTTAAGTTCGACAGGTACCTGTTTTATTCCTAGCGTGTTGAACTACTTAAAAAAAAAGAAAAAAAAAAAAAACAGAAGTATGATACTAAATATCGTAAAAATCGATCGGATTTCTATCCATGTGATACTTTACAATTTGCTAGTTCGTTTTGTACACTCGAAAATAAAGCAACTATGAACACTTTAAGTGGAACACCCTGTATACTGTAATTACGAAGTAATCTCCGAATTGTTCGACGATTTTGTTCGAGTTTTATTGGTATAAAAAAAGAATCGTAATCGTTCCCAACATTATAGAAAATAGAGAGAGATATATATATTAATTACATATATTAACTTTAAAGACGTACAAATATCTATAATAAATAAAAAAAAAAAAATGAAGCGTAATTGGTTTCTTGTGAGTAAGTTCTCTTGCGATTCAGCGTTAAACGGCTAAATGCGAAATGCTTTGCGAACCGTACGCGATTACGCTTTAACAATCATAATCTGATATAAAAATAAGTAAAACATCTACATAAACATATCGTTGAAAACAAATGAGCACGCTAACGAAATAAATCACAGTTGTTCCTTTCACAGTTCTCGTAAAATTATGCGAGCCGTATAAATACAGTTAAATTAATGGATACTTTAAATATCGAATGGTAGACTCCCTTAATGGTGATCTCAAAATAAACTATATATAATTATGTATGACTACTTCATAAACAAGTTAGAATTCGCCATTTCTTTGGCATGTGTATAGATTTATACATACATGTAAAGCCATGTATTTATACAAGGACTGGAATATCAATACTGCATGGAAGAGTAAAGAATAATACTTATCTCTCTGTACATAAACATCAAATAAAAAGTTGTAATCTACAGAGATCGAAAAGGCTTTGCGAAATGATAAAATAATTCAGTTCGTGTCCGTTTCAATAACGTACACAATTACTTCGCGGAGGAACTTCATTTACAAAAAAACGTCTACGAACATTTTTTTTTACATGATTATCTTGAAATCAGTAATACGTCACTCAACCATTTTCGTACAAGTGTACTTTCAATCGTGAAATTTATAACCCTCTCCGAGTTACGGGCTATTCGTAAACTTTAAAAATGATTGAATCATTCGTCGCTAGATCTTCTCAAGTTAAATACTAAATAACTCAGGCTTCTTGATTAATATATTCGTTAATAACTCGGAAAGGGTTGAACGAGGAAATTTCCTTGTTATAATATACAGATAATTTTTACATTGACTATTAGCAAATGTACGAATTCAAATGAAACTTACCCATTGTGGATCGTTGAGTAACTTACGACTGGTAGCGCTGTATAAAGCCCTATTATACGGATTTGTCGATTTAAATGGAATGCTAATACTATTTACAATGTTATTGACTGAATGAACAGGCACACATCCGTTTTAAGGAGTATCGTACAGTTCATCTGTGTGCTTGTTCTACTTCCTAGTAGACCTTTTGGTATCGATGCAATGAACTTTGTATCCAAATTTCACCATACACCATTAGCCAAGCTTCTGGAGATATGTTTCCGCTAGAAGTAAAGTGTTAGCCATCTAGAGGTGGTCCTAAGTACACCATAGATACCTCTGTATTTCCATATACAGCAGACACAGATGGGTACAATCTTTTGTCTGGCAATCCTACGTATTTAATCCAACGTTAGCACAAAAGAAATTCTATATGCTAAAAACATTACAGATACGATACCTCTAAATGCCACTCCCAAAAATTCATAATTTCTCTCGAAGGATAACGTGTTGTCATCACAGTCCAATATCACTCTGATTCTCTCTCCAACCTGCAATTACAAGATCGTTACTATCTGTCCTAAGTACCGGTCCCATCTTAAAAGAATACAACGTACCTGATACTTTGGGGCATTGTTCAGCAAAGGATAGTTCCCTTGCACGTTTCCGTTGTGTAACAAATGATTATCGACTAGATTCCATCCCCAGGAATGCTCGTCCGAGCCCACTAACGCTACGTACCCGTGGCACAACAAGGGTGTTTCCCTGGTAGCTATACCTATCACCGCTACCGTGCCCAACGGTCCTTCCCAAATGACTTCCCAGGCATGGCGTCCGTGCCGAAAACCAATTTTACCTCTACAAGCGTCTGTGCTCTGGGCAATCGGATTCCTATAACTCAAGTAGTAAAGATTCAAGGCACTCGCTTAACATTTATTATACATGAAAACACTCGCGCTCCAATCGTCCGGTATCGAGCGATTGAAGTTCGTATCGCGGAACCGGTGGACTTCAGAGCGTGTTTGGTCCGTCGACGAGGAAACGGCGACGAGAAAACAAGCTGCGAGCTCGCGTGAGACGCGATCGTCGATGCGCGTAGCGGAAAGCAAACGATTATGACAGAATCCAAGGTTCTACCTGTGCATGGTGAATCCATTTGGCCTAATGTAAATGTTGCGGGAGCAGTCGTTCGGGTTCCACGCGTGATAGAACGCACGCAGCTTCGATTTGTACGTGGGCACCGATGACAATAAATCGGAACTGAGCGCTTCCTGGGCGAGCTTCCTGATGCAGTGCATCCTCCACGCCTCGTTGTTCTCATCGTTCAGGAAACGGTTCCATCGCTTGCACACCAGCGAGCAGTTTCTCAGCGTGTGCAGATCTAGATAGGAGAAAATCACTTCTAAAACACGATCAGATACGCGGAGCGCTATATCGTCCATTTTGCCGGCTCTGATCGGGTAAACGAGGGAAACATACACGCGCAGGAACGCCGCGCGGCGTGCACCTATATCGAACGCTAAGGCTGGTTTCTAAGTCGTACATAACCTCACACAGCCGTCACGCGTCTGATTACATACTCCTCGCAGAAGTTTGTTTTTGTTTTCCTCCAATCGCGCGTGCGTAACGATCTGTGTTCGTCGTCGCGTTTGTCTCCTGTTGAGGTTAACTGTTCGCTCGATTAAATTTCGAATGGAGCAGAAATACAGCACCATATCTTTTATAAGCACTCCTGGATTTTGCTCCGATTGTGGATCAATTTTGCCATTGTTGGGCGACAGAGGAGACGTAGAATGTTACGCTTGTAAACGATCCTGGGGTCCTGAAGGTATTTATTCATTTTTGCTTCCACCAATCTTGTCTTATTTCTCGATATAATAAACTGGATATGACACTGTGTATTCTAACCTTAGCTTTTGGGGATATGGCAATGTCTTACACCATCCAGTTCAATAAGAGGAACGTTTACGCCTCATCGAAGCAGCAGGACGATGAGGAGGATGATGCGGACGGTCCAATCGTTGAGAGGAAATGCCCTCAGTGTCAAAACGACAAAATGTCGTATGCTACCCTACAATTGAGATCAGCGGATGAAGGACAAACAGTATTCTACACGTGCACCAAGTGCAAGTATGTTCTTTTAATCTCGTTAAATTGTAGGTGAAATTGATTGACAGGAAGGATAATGTTCCGATGTTTTTGTTACAGATTTAAAGAGACGGAGAATTCATAAAATTATATTGTAAATATAAAATTATATTAAATTGCGAGATAATGTACTATAGTGTTCTATTTTATACCATTTATACAATCGACGATGTTTCGTTAATTGTTGAAAATAATCCCTGACACGTGAACACTCTGCCTTAATAAAACATAGAGCTTTATTCATAATACACTCAACAAATATCAGTGACGAGATAATAATAATAATAATAATAATAATCGTAATGGTAATAAAATTTCATAATATCGCTGAATTATCGTTATACCTCCTTCCCTAATTACGCGTGGTTGGATATTTTTTGAAATAATGTATTTTAAATTGCGTATATTCGATTAAATATTTTTGTACAGTATGTTAGAATAAAAGTTAACAATTAGTTTAAGAAGTTCCTATTGATCCATCCTTGAAACCGTTACAGTGGTCCTTTCATTATAAAATCGTCGTATTTAAAGAGTCTGTTAGTACGTCTCGCTTACACTACGCGATAGACTTAAGTGTTAACTATAAATTGTGATAATGTTTTATGTATATACTTCTTGGTAATAGTAAAGAGAAATAGATGTGCTATAATATATCGAGGAATTTTTTCAACAACCAGTCCAGCAACTTAATTATATACACGATGAAAAATCTTAAACTACGATAGTGTTACAAAGGCTTCTTTATCCTAACATTGATAAAATCAACGGAGAGGGGAATTTATTTTTACGTTTAAATAATGTTATCCGATGATTACATTCATATACGGAATCTATAGTTATGCAGTTACAGTATTAACACAAAACACGAGAAGTGTTTAACATAAGTACACAGCAATTACGCTCCTGAACACGGTAACGTGGAAAGCGAAGTAACGAAAGCTTTGTTAACAATAAATCATTATATGCCAGCTATGTACCGTCACCGAAATTTTCTAAATTTCAAAGTAATAAAATAAACTGTTCTTCCCTCTAAATATATTTTTTTTTCCTCAAAGAGGTAACGAAAGAATCGTATCCGAGTCGGATACTCTCTCTCCCTTCTCCAAAACTCTCTTCAAAGAGTTTAATATAATTTCGTTTCTCATTCACCGCTCGCTTATCTCCTTGAAATGCTTGAAACGAAAGAGGAACGTGTTTTACAAATTCGTACTCGATCGTACGAATTCTCGTCGCTACGATATTTAATAACATCTGCCCGTTAACAATATAATATATTTCACAAGAAAAAAAAAAAAAAAAAAAGAAAACGCTTCGTCCTATCTATCAAAGTTTTCAAATAGTCGGCGATTACGTAACGTCCTTGCATCCCTCAACTTGCAAGATGCAATCCTGTTACTCGGTTATCCTTTAATCTATTTATAAAGGGCTAGAAATTTCTTGCCTCGAGTTCCATTATTAGGCCATCGATGAACGATCGAACTGGTCTCGTCGAAGAGACAGATTAAAAAAAAAAAACTCTTCGGACCAATTCAGGATTTCTTAACAATCGAAAGTCACATTCGATTCGAACGCATTGGCGAGGCAACCTTTCTCTTTTTAATAACGTACGAAGGTATCGCTCGTCGACCATTATTAATTCCCGTACTCGATCATCAGTTTCGAACGTGCACGGCTGAATTTCACCTGGCCATCGATCGTGAACCGGAAGTGGCGGCGGTGTACTCTCTCGCTCGGGTTGCAACCGCGTTTGAATCGAACGCGTTTGATCACTAAATTTTAGTGGTGTCTCTTTCAATTATATACACTAACGGTTCATATTACATATTGTACATCGAGTATGTACAGGTTGGCGAAGGTATTTACAATTGGATCGTGAGGCAGATGATCTAGATTGTCGTTCTTCCTCAACGCAGCGATCATGAGGTCTCGTAGCACTCGTCCAAGAAGTTCTCCAGCGAGTGGTAAAGATGGGCGCGCGATTGAGCGATCCCGTGGTCCTCGTCGGTGTAAGTCTGCGAAAATTCAATGAAAGTGTGACTCGTTGAACGTGGCTAGCCGCGATCGATTTATTCGTTTAGACGGATAAACGAGCGGCGGTCTGTAATTGTCGTTTAAACGCGAACGTGCCACGACGAACTTAAATGGAACGCGCTGGAATTTATTCACGCGTAGTAAACTGTTTTCCGCGCGCACATTCGTAGATTTTAATCGCGAACGTTAAAAAACGCCGCGGAACGACCAGGTGGCACGTAGACGAGCACCGAGTATAATAATTTCGCGAGCCGCACGGAGTAATGCGAGTCGTGCAGCGAACCTTAGTATCGCGTTTCCTTTTTCTTCTCCTTTTTTTCATTCCTCTGCTGAACTCTTATCGCGAATGAACGAACGAAGTCTTACTTTTTAAAACAGAAAGTGAAATACCCTGCGCGGTAAATCAATTTCTGGAGCCTCGAAGGGGGGCAACCTTTCTCTTTTTAATAACGTACCTGTTGCCGGAACAGGATATCCTTCTGCTCGAGAACCTTGGCGAGCAACAAAGATTGCTGATAGTGCACGTTGTCGTCCAAAGTACCGTGGATCAGATAGTACATCTTCGTTTTGATATTATCCACTTTGTTCAGCAGTTGGCCTTGCTCGTAGCCGTGCAGGTTGTCCTCCGTCGTGGGAAGGCCCATGAATCGTTCCGTGTAGATCGAGTCTGCGAGCAGCGTATATCCTGACTATCAAACTGTTTCTTTCTTAATTGTGTTTTTTAATTATAAAAATGTATTTACAATTTCTCGCGGAATATCGAGTCGAATAATTCCACGGTTCGAATCAAACTTTTGCGTAATACACGCAAGCGCGGCAACGCGTAGCGGGTTGGCCATTAACTTAATTGAAAATATCCAGCAGCTAGACGAAGATCTCGAACGATCTCCCGCGGAGAACCGATCCTTCACGCAGCGGAGGGCGCAACAAATGAAATGGCACGCTTCGCGCGTAATCGCGCCGGTGAATTACGCTTGGTACACCGCTTAATTAATTCGCGAGGCTGTCTGGAAATTGCCTCGCGCTTATAACGGCCCCCTATGCACAAGCTGCGGATATTGAGCTTACGAAAAGCGAATCAGGGAGGAGCGTTTAACGCGAAAGAACGAAAGGAAGGCGGAAAATAAAATCGGAGAAAACAATGGGAGGAGCAAAAGAGGCGGTGAAGAATGACGGAATCATTCTACGTAGCCTCTGCGAATTGGCCTGTTTATTAAAACGTTTGCGTTCGATGATTTACGACGACGATGGAAGCTGGCGCCATTTTCTTTCGTCCAGCATCGCGATGGAATCATTCGTTCCCGGCTTAACGACTGTACCAGGAATGTTCTCAACTTGATCTCGCATGGGATTGAATCGCGATGGTTTATTTCGCCCTCGCGGCTGTGCTTTTGACTTTTATTTCGATCGATGAAATGACTCGAGCGAAACGGAAGGGGATTGAAATTCTTTACACGAGCTACTTACTGACCGTGAGAGGGATCGTTGCCCTCGAATCGATTAAATTCCTGCTTGGATAAAACTGCACGGCGATTTTTCCGGCTAGGCGTTTGCTCTGGATTAAATTGAAAATCAAGATTACCAAGCTAATATCCTCTAATTACTGGGAGCGCGTTAATTAGCGCGTTCCGCCGATCGATGTTATTATTATCCCCTCAATGTTCAACGTGTCGATACCAGTAATAACTTCGGTTCGAGCAATTCGTTCGATGCATTCATAAACATTGTTGCGTTCGCGCTGCTCCCTTATTAAATACAATATTATCATTATAAACAACGGTGGACAGGGCCGAAATAGCAAAGGGAGGCGTGCAAAGTAGGCAAGTAGCCCGTGATCGATATTTCCAGAGGTTTGACGTCCTCGAAGGAGGAGAAAGAGGTAAATCGCCGCGTTAAAAATGTGCATCGGCGAGGAAGATCGAGCATCTCGGATGCTCGACTGCGAGCGATGACTTCTCGTCAGGGAAATAAATCTGATATCGCGAAACGACGAGCGTAGTCGGCTGCGACAAGACTCCGACAATAATTGAATCGATCCAGGCTGAAACGAACCGTCGACAAGTCGAGGCTCTCGTCTTTCCCTTCTGCTCGGTTGCCTCGTCGCAGTACTTACACTTCCAGCGCGCAGATCGTCGCCATCGGCTGGAATTTCGTTCGATTCGCCTTCGCCGCCCCGTGAGAGAGAACGTTCCGGTAATTCTCCACCCCCCCAACCCTTTCCTTGGACGTTGATTAATTCTGATTGTTTTTAATTATCCTGGCAATCGCGGTGATTTCGAATGGTTTTCATTTGGAACGTCGGGTTCTAGTTGTTTGGACGTGATCGTCGGGATTAAACACACTCGAAGGGGGGATTACATTTGCCAAGGTTTAAGGACTCTTCGTGCCACTTCGGGTATGGACACTTTGGTTGACAGAGCAAATTTCACATAGTCGTATGGGAGGTTTAACGAGATCACCGTTTAAATAGGAGCAGATTCAAGGCTTGATACGATACGGTTCGTGTAACGACCAAGCATCGTTAACCGAAAGCTGTGTTCGAAAGACGTGTTCAACGACGTTGGCAAACTGGGGCTCATATCGAACGTAAAAAAGTATCGGAATCACCATTTTATTGAACGCTTGCTCTTCCGGACGGGCAGGATGGAAAAACGCTCGAGGTGGTGTGAAAAATTGAATTATTTAGATGGGCAAAACTGATAAGGAGGAGAGTACCGGTACGGCGGAGCGAATATGCAATATTTAATGAACAGAAGGACTATAAAATAAGGGTAAAGTATGCGGCGTTCAAGGGATGAATATATTATCTCTCGGATACGTACCGTAAAGAGCCCAATCCGTTACTGGTGCCACAGACATGCCGCACTTGAAGACACCGTGATAATCCATGGCCAGCGTCATGCCCGTCGCGTATCCACCATAACTCCAGCCCCATATAGCCGTGCGGCTACGGTCGATGAACGGAAGTGTGTCTTGTAAGTACCTGCAATCGACAGGAAAATCGTCCACGGGTTAAATCGCTCGTTAACGAAACTGGAGCCGCGAGACGTGACGATTGTTCCATTATCAGATCGATTATCTCTCAGACAGTCCCTGATGGAACTTATACACACTTTATACCGATGAAACGATTATGCAGTTCAATTTAAAACTAATTCCATATTAATTCGCAGTGGAATTAAAATTTTGTACAGCCAATCAGAACGTTATGCATAAAGGAAAAGTTAATACAGATTTGATTGAATTGGACGGACGGGTCCCTTAGGTGACCCAGGTTAGCGTCAGACAGTATTACAGTCGCGATAGTATAGGGATGACAGCGGCAGTAGTATAACCAACGCGGCGCCCGACTTCCGCTCGCATATCTCGTACCTATGGGAGGCCATCATGCGTAACATCGCCGGTCGAGCCACTATATTTCGACTTTTGGTACAACTCGAAACATTCTCCCCCTACTATATTCCCACAGATCTACCCAGAACCCATTTCCCCCGTTCCGCGTCGAATTTTTCCAAATTCCGCTTGACAGAAGCGAGCGCGGATGTCTGCACGGTTTCACCCGAGATTCAACTACCCGGAAGGGTGTTCGCGGAATTCTTCCAAACGCAAAATTCCCCTCGAAAATAGAAATGACGCGGAAGTTGATCGCTTGTTTTACAAGTTCCTCGCTGATCCTCCTCGCCGCCGCGAGATCCGTCTTCCTCGACGAGCAACGGTGAAGAACTCGGACACGGATGCATAATGCATTCAACGTACGAGCACTTAGGACAGCGAGCCACATTTATTCCGGCGGTCGTGCCTCTAAGAACGATTTTTATAAGCCAGCCGAATGACCGTAGGGTCGCGGCGCTCACGAATTTAACGTCGTTCTCGTTTCCCTCTTTTCGCTACGGTTTAGCCGGCAGGGAGAGCTGATCCCCGCGTTTACGGCCGCGTAGCTTAACGGCCAGTTAGACGTTTTTCCAGCTCTCGATGCTTTGGATCCCCTTTGCGAACGCTGGGAACATACAAACAAGATTGCTCGCGGAAAACAAGTTTATAGAGACAGGGGGGAAGAGAGAGAGAGAGAGAGAGAGAGAGAGACAGAGGGAGGTGGACGGCTGGTGATTCTTTGCAAGCCTTTCAGAGGCTTTAACGTTGTTCCAGGAAGAATAACGCCGGAGATATATCATCTCTGAGGATCTTTGCTACAGGGATGAGTTACGGGAATTAGTCGCGAGTACGTTGGAATACTTTCCGCGGTTCTGGACCGAAGTTAGCTCCTGGCTCGAATTAACTTTGCCCTAAGACGAGCCACACGGCACGAGATAAGTTAGATAATACAGATTTCCGGTGAATGAAAACTTTCACGGACCCTCGACTAGCTGGAGAGAACTCAAAACTCCAAACCTGTTAGTTACCAAGTACGATGTTTCGTCCTTAGACGTCGCGAGGTTTCCCCTCGGCTGAAGTAGGCCCAACTGTGTTTCGCTCAGTTCCAGGAGGGAGCGCCGGATGATAATCAACGGAGACGAACACGCCTCGAGACAGGACCGTCTCGGTCTGGTCCTCGAAGGACTACAATACGGGCGCGTGGCAGGACTCTAAGGTCCTGGCCGCACCCTGGACCCCCTCTCCCACCGCACTGCGTCACTCCGGCTAGGACTGGATCTGGGTTAGCCGGGGGAATCAAAGTTCCCGGATCACTTGCGACCGCCCCAGCCATTCTTTGCGCTCCCACAACCATCGAAATCGAAGTTTCCGAAGACGGATCTGCGTATTTAGATCTTCCGTCTCTGGAAACACTCCAAACGTCCCGAGGGTTACACAGAACGGCGCACTTTCGATATCCGCGGAGCCGAGGAACTGTGCAAACAGTTCCCCCATTAACCAGAAACTACCGCACAGCCTGGAGATGGTACATTATTTTCGTTTACGAGTAAAACTGATGTAAAAAGAAGCATTGTTGCGAATACGAGGGTATACGGCTTCGAACGGAGAGGAAGAATGGCCCAGGCTCTCGTTCGGGCGTCTGGAAGACGCGTTCAGCATTCCTCGTTCGAAGGGAACGCGCGATTTCCGAACGCTGCCGAGGGTAAAACGGAGCCGGTTTTCTTCCAATCTCTGCCACGGCCATTGTCTCGCGTGCTCAATAATAATGGTTCCACGGGGAGCCGCGGTACCGTACGGTTGCCCGTTGAACCACCAGCGTGGCTTCGCCGTGGACGGATTTGTTTTTCCAGAAATTTATTTACCTCGTAAATCGGCCAGCCAACCGCCCGTTGAAATTCTATTCCTTGGCCAGCCAACGGCCGTCCCAGCTTTTTCGCCGTTTCCACGCGGTCCTCGTATCGATTTTTGCCCACCGTGGAATTTCATTTTTCGTACGACACCGCTGCCGCATTGTCTTCGATCGAGACCTCTAACGGGCCACTCGTAAATAGGGACACGTTCTACTTTGCGATGCGACTCTCGATCGATCTCGCGCGTTTCTGTACCGAGATTCTTAGAAAATGGACCACAGCGGTAGACTTCGGTTATTTAAAAGAGAAAAAATGAGAAGGTAGAACGAGGACGTACGAATGCTTCGTGGTCGTAATTAATCGAATACGACTGCGCTCGGTTTTGTATAATTATTTATCCGGAGGTAGCGCGTGCGAAAATAATAATCGCGAATCGCTATTTTTCGCTGCGTCCAGCTCGCATGATTGAAGAGAATCGTTAGTTTACGGCGCCGGCGAGGTCTGAAGTTTAATCAAACTTTCGAGGGCTCGATTGCTCTTGTTCCTCGTGTCGATTGACGTATCGGGACCTCCGCGAGAACACTGACAAATGAATAGAGACGATCCAGGTTCCATCGATCCACGGAATGGGGTTTCCCTTAATTAGGATCTACGAGATCTTACTTTGAATACTTGACTCGCCTCGCGCGGAAGATAGATTCGCCTTAAATTCGAAAGCGATGACCCTTAATCGAAACGTAACACAGTTTTTCTCGAACGTAATGTCAGAATCATTTCCGGTATTTCATTGTTATCGAATTTTTGTTCGATGAAAATCTGGCTGCAATCGAGACGGTTTCCATTGTAACGTTCATTTCGTCGACGGTATCTCCCAAAAGGGTCAAATATCAAGGGGTGAGAAACGCAATCGCAGTGAGTGCCAACGTCGAACGCAAACACCGGGCGACAAGGGTTAAGTTTGCTCTAGTCCCTCCTCTTTTTTTCGGTTTCCTCCACTCTTCCGATAGCTTGTTTTTCGCCTGCGCACGCTTCTGTCTTTTCTTTTTTAATTAAGGGTCGCTGTTACGCGAGCCGACGCACAGGCCGCGCGATGGGGGTGAGGAGCGAGCGAACACGATAAATTGAAATCCGAGGCTCTCGAAAATAATCGAGCCGTCGTTTTTTCCGACGAACGCGTCCTCTCCATCTCCTCGAGCATCGCGCTGAAAATTTTTCACCCCTATCCGCCGCCGGCATTGTGATCCCGCGTTTTAACGGAACAACCAATCGAGGAAGGGTGCCTCCGCTGAATTGATCCGCCGCAAAAAAATATTCTCTCTTTCAATCGCCCGATACTTTCCCTCTACCCTCTTTCCGCTTCTTCTTTTTTTTTTCAATCACCTAATACCTATTTCGTTTTTATTTTTTTTGGAGAGCCGCAAATATAAATTTCCTACACGGAAGGGACGAACATCGACAGTTCGTTGCATTTGTTTCATTCGTACCCGAAACAAAAAAATTGATCAAAAGAGAAGGAGAGAGTGAGAGTTTCTTTAATCAAAAGAGACAATCGTGTTCGATGAGGCTTGTTTGCCCGGCTGTTTTCGACAGGGATCCGAATCACTTTGTGTTTCTGTGTTTAATTAACTTGAGCGCCACCCTGCTAGGTGTTGAAGATGACCCCGGATCAAAGGGAGAGAAGGCAGGCGAGAGATAACGCGTCCGCAGCAGGAAATCCCTGTACCGGATAATACATTTAAACGCAACAATAATGAATTTAGTTCTGCCTCCACAATTAACACGATATTTCTTCCTTTCTATTCTTTCGCAATTTATATTATCTTCATGTATCATCAACTCTTTTTCCTCCTTCTATTTACTTCCCTTTCACGCTTTGCCACGCTGGCCTTTACATCAGCGCTTTGTACCCCTTTTCACCGGGGTGCGTTTTAATTCCCACCTTTTTTCTCGCCCCCTCCCTTTTCTCGTCCTTTATTCCGTTTCGCCCCCCCCCTCCCCCTCGTCCTTCAATCTCTCGCTTCTTTTTATTCCTCGCCTACCCTTTTAATCCTCGTTAAACGCCGCGGCGCCGCGAGATTTGTACACGCGCAACGTTCACTTTTATTTCCGGCTCAACTGTTTCGAGCGCGCGAACAATCCTGAAACCTCGCCTCTTTCGCTTCCGCTCGAAGCGTTTAGAGCCAGTGGCCAAAGTGTGCGGGAACGAGCCTCGTTTTTGAAACGAACAGCAAGGCCGGTATTCGAGGGTAGACACGCGTGTCGAATTCATCGTTCCTCGATGACGACGTAATATTCATCCCCCTTGGCGCGGCCCGCTTCTGAATGGATCACGCCGGAGAAAGGAATTTATCTCCTGGTCACGGGGTCGGTTATTCACCGATCGAGCGGACGTCGAACAGCAACATCGCTGGCTCGATGGCGGAACAAAGGTACGAGGAAAAACCGCCGTGGAAAACGAGTCCATGAATAGTGACGAGGCGGGATAGGGTCGAGGTAAAGCGACGGGTGAAACCACGAGAAGGGCGAGATACTGATGGGACTAATTCGGTGGTTCTTTTTGAATTCCAAATGGAGCGGCGTTGCGGAGATAAATGGTGGATATTTAAGGGTTATTTAGCGGTTCCTTTAAACCCGTCCCTGTGCGTGCATTCTGTTGAAAATTCCCGTAATTACACGGGGGCGCCGGTGCTCGTGGAATTCAACAAATAACGAGAGCATAAATATCGGAAATTCTAAAGTAGATGTACGAATACAAGAACTGGTGTCTACTCGGGTCGCTACTTATCTTGGGCTTTGCGGTGATAAATGGAAGACGTTCAGGGATTATTTAACAATTCCTTTTTAAAACCCCGCGTCCATTCGGCGCTGAAATTTTTGTAGCTGCAAAGTACGAGCGTAAAAATACAAATGTAAATGCTGGGAACGAGATATGATCTATTCGGGTCCCATTAGGAACTTTTATGTACCGACCGCATCAACCGCTTCCTTCACGATCCATCACCGGGTCATCATTCCTATCTCTGCAACGCTGAAGAGAGAGAGAAAGAGAGAGATTGATAGCGATCGCGGTCACAAGAGTAAAAAAGTGGAGAAATCGGAGGAAGAGCGATGCTATGGGGTAGGAAACGACGGAGCCCCGATAAAAAGTGAACGATGTGGAAATAGAGGGAGGAGTAAAGAAAAAAGAAAAAAAAAAAGGTTGGAGAGAGGGAAAGAAACATCCAGCCGGGAGGAACAGCCGGGGAAAGATGAAAGAGAAAAGGGGAGCAACAAGAAGGAGCAATAAAAAAAACGAGGAGGTGGAGAGAAGGAAAGGAGTAGAGAACCGAGAAACAGGGGGGTTGGAGAGGGTGGCGGTGAGACAAAGGGGATGAGGAACGATAGTAGGGGGCGCAGGGCCGACAACACCCCGCGCAATAGGGCAAAGGTTAAAGAGAGCTGGCCGATTCCGCAATCGCTTGGCTGGCTTCCAATTTCACGACTCGCTTTTTACTGGCCGGACGCGCTGCTGCGACGCGCCAGCAAAACATTGCAACGTGGATACCCGGCTGGCCAACGGGGCCGTTCCTCCGCCCGTGGATATCGCCACGAAATACAACGCTACCCTCTCGTTTCGATGGCGATCCTGCGTGAAGATAGCCAGAAGGGAATCAATAACTCGTGGAAGATAAACCCTGGTCGGTGCAAGTGACCGATGATGCCTCTGAAACAATTTCTATCGAGTCTGGATACAACCTTTTAAAAAATTGCCGACTTCAGGCAACAGTAGAGTCTACTCTCTTTTCTGAATCAAACGATCGCACAGAAATATTATGGATTTATTCGAAAAATTCGAGACGTTTCGATTAAGAGTGATTGGATCAATCGATGAATTCGAGCAGAGCTGATCACCCGACAAAGAAGTCTCCAGGACCGTGAACGCGTCCTCGCTGGGACAAGGCACGAACGTGGCGCGAGTTTGTTAGGTGGATTAACGGATTACCGCGTTGGCTACCGATAAGTCAGCGTCTGGCATCGGTGCCACAAGGACGGCAAGGCTTTTCCTATAATTAGATTCGCCAAGTCGCCAGGGGAATTTCAAGAAACTCACACCCCTCGTATCTCGCGCTACCCTCTGGCTCTTCGAGAAATCGCCTCTCCCCTGCGCGTCCTCTCGGCTCTTTTGTTCTCGGTTGTCGCGTTGGTCACCCGTTGTGCGGGCGCGGAGAAAAATGGGTACATTTAAATTTCGAGGCTCGGAAATGTGGGGAACGGGGACGGGGCGAAAAACGGGGCTGTCGTTTCCGCGTCGTTAATTTTGCACGCGTCGCGGTCTCGGTTCCGCGCCGCGGCGAACTTGACGACTATTTCCTCCCCTGCGACCCTTTCTCTCTTCCTGCTCCTCTTGCGTGCCGATCGTTGACCGTCGAAATTTCGCGCGACTCGCTTTTAACCAAAAATTTCAACTGACAGCTGTCGCTACAGGCACTGACCGAGCATTGATAAAACTCGGAAAATATGAAATTGTTTGTCGAAAGTTATACGCGCGCTCGGAGTTAAGTAATGACGATAACTTTTTAACAGAGTTCGTCGGAATAATTCATGGTTTGTCAGTGACGATACTCCGGAGGACCCCGATTTACCGGACCCGGGCGGAGTTTAACGATGCCGCATAACGTTTGGCTGGTTTGATAAAGCGGCGTTAAATTTGTACAGCACCTGTTAAATTCACGTAACGCGTTCTATCAAGCGGATAAATCAACCCCGTCCAGAGAGAGAGAGAGAGAGGTCGGGGGTGAGTGGGACACGTCATAAATTGACTTATCTTGACACGGGCCGCAACATCGGCCCGGAGGGTCGTTTCGAATCGCAAAAACGCCAGTGCCTCTCGGCATAAATATAAATCGGCCCCGTGGCTCTTTTGTTGACGGCGCGGGCATTAAAAATGCATAGAGTAACAAGGGCAATGCGTCTTTTTGCATTTAAAAACCGACCGGTAGCGTCACTCGATAAATTGCACTCGGGGACATTTTACATATAAATGGGGAAACGCGAAGAGGGGTCCGCGCGCCGCAACGAAATTAGGGCCAGCGCCGCGATCAAAGCCCACTCGAACAACAACGCACGACGTAACTGTAACATTAAAATTCATTTGCATTTCCCGCCCGACGCCGGCGATATTTCACCAGCGGGAAAAACCGAATTGCGTCCCGGTAAATTTAAAATATGTAAAACACCGTACGCCCGTTTAAGATGCAAACACGCTTTACCGGAACAACGGAATTCGGCTAATTCGAACGCGTCTCGCGACCCCCGCGATCGTGCCACCGAAACCATAGTCCGAATCGCGTTAGACTTCGTTTGCTCGCACCCATTTAAATAGAACGACGGAATTGCAATCGCGTTTCGCGATCGAAATACTTGAACGGCGAGGCTTCCGTCTCTGCGAGGCGAGTGGATCGAATTAGAGCCCGTCCACGGCGAAATTAGAATTCTATCTGCGCTTAAGTCGGCCGCCGGCGAACGAAATTGGAACGAACGGCTCGATCCGGTATCGGAGAGGGCGTATGCAAAACTGTCGGTGCTCCTCGAGCGGCTGGGAACGGATGCTCACCTGGTTACGTTGATCTGGTCTGCGATCTCGACCGTTCCCAAGTTTCGATATCCGGCGAATAGCATGGCGTTGTCCATTAAACCGGATCCACGGCCGTCGATGGTCGCGTAGATGATGCTCTTGTTCGTTACGAGGTACGTGCCCCAGTCTACGTTGAACTTCTCCGTTACTTGATACGAATCTGGACCACCGTATCTGTGGAGGGGGATTGACGATGATTTAGAACCACTTGCGACAATGCGCATATATTTTTCAGACATAAACACCACGAGTTACGCGAGACGAATCGTGTGTTTATCGATAATTGTATTAACGGATAATTTAATGGAGGCCAGGTCGAGACGTTTGTAAAAAGTACACAAATTATCGCGGCCATACAACGCCGTTATAATCCATTTCTATACCAATGAATTAATGTAATGAAATTCAATATTCGTTTTGATGAGATTCATTAAACCCCTCGATTGGGCACTTTCGCGCGTATAATTTGATCGAGATATCAAATTGTGTCTTTACCGACACAAGCGATCGAACGTATAATTTCTATGCATTTTTACCCGTTCTGTTTCAAGTTGAATTTTCACGATGGAATACATTTAGCGCGACTGCAAACCGGAAGGGTGGAACGGGAAATTTTGGAATATTTTTTTCGATCGCAAGCGAGCACGAACACAACCCGACAATTATCGAACAATTCCACTGGAACAGATCAAGAAAGCCTAACCGGATCCCGTGCCTTGATTCAATTATTCGATCCAGTCGCGCGAGTATTTCTATTTGTACACAGTCTAATTCGTTTGGAACGAGTTCCGTCGTATAATCCAATTTTCGGGCCTGGTATTAACGTCGGCCGTCGTCGAAATTAATCGAATTCAGCTCGATCAAATTTATCAATTAACCGTCTAACAATTCACGGCAATCTCGTTCATTTTATTCGATCCAGCGATCGATTTTCAATCCTCCGCGGATGTTTGTAACGCGGGAAAATTTGATTCTCTAGGCGTTCTTTTTTTTGTTTGTGAATTTCGAAGAATCCACCGCGTCGAATCGTGCTCGAAGGAATCGCGACAATTTAACGCGATCAAATCATACGTAAGTCACGACGCGTGCATACACGTACACGGAAGAAAGCTATTAATTTCCATTCTAGCCAATTAATCCCGTACGGATCCATAAAAATTTACAGGGCACGTTTACACGGCGACGAATGAATTTCACGACGATATTCCCGGACGTTTTACGACACCTTTTGATAGGACAGATGGTGGCAAAAAAGTTCTTGATAAATGATACGCGCTGCGGCTGACGCGGCTGGCGATGTCGCCGGCACCGCGTATTCTCTCCCCGCCCCTTTCTTTTTCTCCATTCGCCGCGAATAATTCCGATCCGCTTCGAAGACATTAAAGCGTATTCATGGCGGCGACATTTGCATGCGAAAAAACAACGAGGCGAACGGAACATCCAGGGAAATCAACTTCGATTTTATAACCGTTCCCCGTTTCATTTATTTATTTTTCATCCCCCTTCAGTCTCGTTCCTCTTTGACGCGTTTTATCTTTTACCCAGACTTGGAAGGGAGGGGAGAAAGAGGGGGTGGACCGGATTTATCTGTCCGGGGTTTAATCGCGAATTCATTTAGGCGAGACGACTCGATGGTGCCAGGAGGATACTCACACGAAGATCAGCATGGGGTACTTTGTGGCGCCAGACAAATCAGCGTTCGGTGGGATCAGTAGTCTAACACGGGCCTCGAATCCTCCGGGGACGGGTACCTTGTAACGGCGCACCACCGGTTGCGATTTCTCCGCGATGATCTCCGAGACCGCCTCGTTCTCCTCCCACACCATCAGCCTGGTGGAATCCTAGAAACGGAAACAGCACGGCGATATGACAAACATTGTTCGCGTCAAACGGGGTACACCAGCGATATATCACTTTTATCGCGTCGCGGGGATTCCATTTTAATTGGACGGCTTTCATACGAACGAATCCGACCGCTAGTTTCATTAAAATATACAGTACCATTTGTAGCGTGAAAAGGTTCAAGTGATAGGAATAATTTTTCCAATTTTCCAACGGGAATAATTGTTAATTGCATCGAGTTAGCCCGGCGCTCGATTTTTAATTGGCAGTAACAAGATTTGTACGGCACGAAATACGTATGAAACAGACTTTGAATTCACGGTTGTACAATTTACCGAAACGAGGGTCGGGGAGGTGTTCAGCGGAGAAGCGACGGTGTTCAACATTCAATCGATACCAGAACGCGTCTAGTCTTCGTCTCGGAGGACCTCTCCAAACTTGGAGCCTTAATTTACCCTTATTTTACTACAAGGCGACGCTCCCAGTGCTCGCCGCCGGAGGATTTTCCACGACGCCTCCCATCCTAGGAACTTCCTGCTTAACCATCGATTCCTATACCCACACACAGTGGCTCCGTCACTTACTATCTTGGACAGAGTCTAGCAGGTAGTTAGTCCACTAAAAGTTCCTCGAATTCCTTCTTTTTCCATTCTCTTGGCGAATCCCTGGAGAATTATACCAGCGGGGAAAAAAAAGGACACACCTTCCGAGGTGGAAAACAGCGAAAATAGGAGGAAGTAAGGTTACGCGGTAGCGCTGGCGCCAGCATAAATCTTTCGTTGGTCCATGGAAATGTTTTACGCGAACGATACGAGTTATCCGGGCCCTCGAATTTGTCGTCATCGCGTGAGGAACGACGTCGCTCACTTTCACCCCCTTTTTCGTCACGATTCGTCGTCGAGGAGTACCGCGTCGTGATCTTACCAGCAGATAGTCGTCGAAACTTTCAAGCCGCCCATGCGTCAATGTCGAACACGCGGCGGTACTTTTAGTTCCGGTGGGAAACAGCGCGAAGTTCAATGTATCGTTCCGCTCGTTTGATCTTCCTTCCCATCCGACTGCTTGTTCTACGGCTTCAGCGGGACTAATAAAGAAGTTATAAATCGTGGCTGGACCGTTTTGTTTGATAGAGTGGTTAATAAAATCGTTCAGGTTTTCTCGCATTTGTTTGAAAACCTTTTCTCCTGGTTCAAGGGTGTCCAATTTAAGACACGAACTACAAATAAAATATATAATAAAACCGCACAACGATAGAACGGCTCTCTAAAATCCCTGTCGGATCAACCATTTATCTGTCCTCTAGCAAAGCGTCTCTCGATCGAAAGTCACCGCCGATAGGCAGCGAGAGAACGGAACACCTTCCATTCCCTTTGAGAGATAGGAAATTAGTCCCTTCGAACGTCTCTGGCGTTTGTTCGCGAGCAAAGCCGATTATCGATTGTAATCGCGCCCCTCGGACAAGTCGAACAGACGAGCTCTCCTCTTCTTCTTCTTTTTTCACGCTCGTTTCCGGCCGCCGTGACGGTCTCCTCTGCCGATCCCGCGTCGGGCGACAATCTAATTACGAGCCGGAATAATCGAGCCGCCGCTCGCAAAGCTGGCCTCGTGTCTGTCGCCGCTCGAACTGGTTTTATCGCCCGTGGCACCTGCGACGAATTCGAATCGAACTTTAAAGGAGGGTCCGCTGTTTATTGAAATAGCGAGACACCTGCCCGGAACGAGAAGTTTCCCGTTCGTTTGACCCATTAGAAGCGCGCGCGAGTATCGAATGCTGACGCGCGAGCGTTCTCCAGAGCCGTGCGAGGCGACGCAAGTGGAATGGAGTCGCGTAGGAGCGTCTCGAGTTCTTTCATTGGAACTTTCATCTTTGGATAGCGAGCGATCGCGAGTGAAACTGGAAGTGGGAATTCGAGACACGACTCTCGCGAGATTCCGTTCATTTAATACCCGAGGGAAACAATGGAAAAGCAGGAGGCCACTTGCGCTGAAATTTAAAAACGAAGGACTGCCACACTTGCTTTTTCAAATCTCGTAATCGAAAAGCCAGTTCTTGTTACGGACTTGTCACTGTTTTCGTATGAATAAATTCGATGTAAAAAAGGATTTGAATCTCGTTGGAAAAGCTGGTATCGATTTCGAATTCGTGACGCTGTTACACGCGCGTGCATATACGTCGAGGATCGGGTGTCTGCGATCGCGGAGGCGGAACAAAATGCCATTTGGTTCAATTTGTTAAATAGCGGAAAAATTTATTTAATTCGACTGGCTGATAGCGTATCGCGTTACACGCGATTCAGACCGTGGCGCCAACGTAAATTGTTGCGAACGTTGTAAACGTAATACGTTTCGCTAACGCGTGCAATCAGATTGTTCAACGTTCTCTCGTTTTATTGTTACGAATTTCTCGCGCGGTAAGAGAGGTGTAAAATAAAACGTTAATGCTTCCGTGGAAATGTTCAGTAGCCACCAGACGGCGGTGGCAAAAAGAGTGAAAAGAAGCAGAGCGGGGAAAATAAAGTGTTCCGCGGTGAGGCGGAAGGACGGTCTGCAGAGCGGCGAGAGAATTAAGAAATGAAATTAAAATTCGATCGGAAAGTTAACCGAGCGGCAGGCGAAGGACGAAACAAAACAGGCCGCCGCGGTAACTTCAATTTTCGTTTGAATATTTCCAAATAAACTTTCCACCCTTTTAAATACGGCCGGAGAAAATGAAACTCGCCGGCGGACGGAGCCCCGAGGGACTAAGATAAGGGTCGCTCTGCTCTGGGTTATGGAAATTAAGAAATTAAATTAAAATTAGATCAGCGGCGAGTTTCATTTCGAAACAAACTTCCTATCCGCGCGGAATACCGGGAAACAGACTGTCTAGAGACGAAATTCTATCAAGCGAGAAAAGCTACTCTAAAAAAAAAAGAAAAAAAAAGAAGAAAAGCCGTACCATAGTACGAGGCGATAAAAATTCCAGATAAACGAATCGTGTCAAAATAAATTGAAAGAGAAGACGAACGTTCGAAAGGAAATATTTTCACGGGAACGTTTTACGGGATTACCCGAGAAAAGGAAATCGGTTGTTCGAGGACAGACTAAAAGGGATGGAACACGCGGAGGAAGTTAAGAAATCAGGTCGAAAGGGAACTTACAACCAATCCCCGGTCCCTAACTTTCGATATTCCCAAATAAAGTTCGCAACGATAGCGCCACCGCTGTCGGAGGGCTGGCTGGATCGTCCAAATAAACCTGGCCGGCCGAAAGCTCTCGAACGGATAAGAAAAGGGATAGTAGAAGGGGTTTTCGTCGCACGGTGGGAAAGTTTCGGTTATCGACGATCACTGATAGCCGAGTCGTTGAATTTTCCTTGCGCGTCTAAATCTGTCGCGTCGATTCGTTCAATTCTAACCCAGCCGACAATAAGCGCCGATATAAAACATGGATCACGGGACGCGGAGGGTTGTTTGGACGCCGCCGTTACCGCGGTACCGGCAAATCGCGAGATTCACACGAAATGGACGGTTTATACAGCAAATAACCCTTTGGATCGTAATCGATGCGGGCCTATTTACATTTATTTATTCCCGATGCGCCTCTTGAAATTTAAAACGATCCTTCATTTTTCGATGTACAGAATAATGTCCAAATTAGTGTAGGAATTGAATTTCACGCGACATTTGCATCGAACATCCAATTCCGGCTTGTTGTTTCCCGGCGTTGATATTTGTTAATTTCTTCCGTGAATAATTCGAAAATGAATAAACGGCGGTGATGATTAATGAATGTTGCTGAAAGGAATGAAAGGGTGACACGTTCGGCGCGCAATAACTGATTAACTTGGAGGGAAATTTATAACGGAAGTCGTGGGCAGTGGCCGTTCTGTACTTCGCCGGGATTAACGGTAAATGCGTTAGCGATATCGTTTGTTCAGTCGATCCAAGAGCTTCGGCGGTAGCGACGAAATATATTTGCGAGAATAATACGGGGAATCTGGTTGGGTAAATTATGTCGGATATCCGGGATTAAAATTCACGCGAGACCGTAACGAACAGATCCTCGTGGCAGTCGAAGTGTATTCGAGACGTATATACAGAATATCTAGTTTCTTCGAGGTCTGAATTAGGAGCGAAATGGTCGACCGAATTCGAGGGAACGAGAAATTACTCTTCCACTTCATTAACGAGAAATTTCTAGCTACCTTCACTTGTTATGAATATTTTACGCGGCTACTTTGAAAAAGTAGGTTTAAAATTATTCTCTGACAGTGAAAATAAAAGCGGGACGAGCAGAGCGAAGAAACTTCTCTCCGCCCTTTTCCTTTTTTCAACGTAAATTAATTATTACTGGTGAGCAAGACCAACATCCTGTTTAAACAGTAATTCTTCCTTTAGAGGGAACAGCTTTTTTCTCGCCGGACGAACCTTTTTCCCCTCTTAAAAGCGCAACCCTACCGCCAAGAAAATTAATTCTCCTCCTAAGAAAAACGTGGAGGTAATACCTGCTGTGGTAACAATTAACTATGCCCTGCAAACAAAATCGACCACTTTGTACCAACAACACTATTTCCCGTGTAAACCGGGATATTGCAACAGCGGCGTGTTTCACGGCGCATTAATAATTTTCGCGATTGCGAGAGAAAATTCTCCGGATGCAACGGGGTACGTCGGGGACGTAACGACACGATCGCTCACCTGGTTGTAAATGGCGATGTCAGGTACCCCGGGCCCTGCGCAGGTGAGTACATAATGGGAGTGATCGGTGGAGAACTTGGCGGTGTTGTAGAGGCACCGGTTCCTGTCCGTGTCCCGCACGATGCTGCAGCTTAAACACTTGGGCTTCCTGTCCGCGGTGGCTCTCGTGGATATCCTGTACAAATGCTGCACCGCGGACTCCTCTTCAGTGGTGGCCAAGTAGTATCTGCGGTGAAAGCGACCGGATCAGAAAAGGAACGAGAGGGCGTAGAAACAACTGGAGGACGGAGAAAGAAAAATAAGGGCGAGGGATACATCCGCCCCGGTGATTTGCATAGGCTGCTCTTTAATGGCTTTGTAATCGCGAGAACCGGCTGTGAATTTGCATTGCGACGAGCGCGGTTTGTTTACTATGCCAGCACGTGCCCACGGGAAAGGGCTGGACGAGGGAAAGAAAGATACTTCTCGGTTTACCTCCTGGCTTTCGCGGTTTCCGCGGTATGCTTCGAATTTTTATTGTTTTTTTTTCTTTTTTATTTGGTTAGCAATATAAATATCGCGGAACATTTCGCGTTTGTTGCTAGTTGGGGCGGAAAAGGTTCGAGAGGATTTTTCAGACGGTTATTCGAGGATGCACACGCGGTTTCGAGATCGATTTTGTACACGACGTAAACGGTTAGTCGTAGACACTAACGAACAGGTGTGGATTCTCTTCACTCATCGGTAGGAGTGTGCAGAAGTTTCGATGGATATTTTATTCACCGTCCACGCGGACGGAGACTGTAGAACTTTGTTATTGAACACGCGAATCTATGAAAGATTACCGAGATGAGCGATCGCGGTGATCAATTACGATTAGACGTTAAATCCTACCGGACGCTAATGTTATTCCGGCGTGCGAGATTTCCGGTGGGTCGAATCTCCGTTGGCGGAAGTAAATGTTTTCAAGGTAAGGGTCAACTTTGACAGGCCTTACGTCAGAGCTTGCGATTTCGAGACTGTTAAGACTGATTTATACGTTCCGCACGAAGCTGCAAGTACTGGAGAGACTGTAACGAGACCAGACCGCCGGCTCCATTTGCATTAATGTGGATCGATTGCTGGCAGTTAATCAATCCGTGATTAACCTGAATTACACCGTTCTTTCCGGGGTAAATTCATGCCGGACACCGTCGACACGTTTCAATTGATAAAACAGATTACCCGTTAACAGGATCGAAAACATTTCCAGCAGAAATAACACCGCGCGACGAAGGAAAGCTTCCTTGGGCTGAATTCGTTTCGAGTCACCGCCGGCTAACATTGTTTAATCCACGGAAATATTTAATCCGCGGGGAAACTTCCGCTTAGCGGTGGAAAAAAACCGTCCATTTAGGGAAAAAATTCCATCTAGGAACAAATTTCGCGCCGACAAATCCCAGTTAGGCGGAAATCTCATCTAAAATTAAAATTCCATCTGGCGAAGGATTTCGTCCGGGGGAGGAAAAAAGAGAACGCGCCATTCGTTTACTTAATTCCCGATCCGCGGCCTGAAATAAACTAACTTTCGCGCCGTCCGGTGACCAATTTCACGACGTCGCTCAATTTTTTCGCAGAACGACGGGAACCTGTTCCGCACACGCACGCGGTTGCGACCGCGCGATTTAATTTCACCAATTCCCATGGCGAGCGCGTTCGATACACCTTGATACCGAACGGTCGAACGGGGCAAACGATGGGTTTCCTACGCTGCAGTTTTGCCCCCCTGCTAATCCGTGTCTAATCTAAATCTGCGTCTGTCGACTTGCTGCGCGTTGGGGGATGCGAGCTTGCCTTGCAATTTCTACGCGCATAGATCAGATGTACCGGCACGGTTGGACAAACACGGGTCCTCTGCAATATGGGCTAGACAGTTCACCTGTCCGCACGTACAGTTAAAGTTACTTCGTAACGCCATTCTGCTTTTAATTCGAGCACGGAAAGTACGACGAAAGGGACGAGAGACAATATCGCGAGAGTATGCCGAAAGTTAACTCAAGATGAAAAGATAAAGGGCGCCTTTGTTTGGTCGGATGTTAGTTTCGGGCTCTGGCTAAACATTGTTAACCGACTGCTCTGCGTTTCGTTGGTTTACTCAGTTACGTGACTTTCTGGACACTCGATAGATAGACGACGTCACTGTCTAATATGTATGCGTGGTGGCAGCGTGCGACGAAACTGCTCGCGGCACGATAAGCCGAATATCCTTAGCTTTATGCATGCGTATCAAATATTGATAAGTGCCGGAAAAACGGTGGCGTCGCGCTCGAATATCGAAAATCGATTACCCTCGCTCAGCGGTTTGTACCATCGAGCTCGATCCGCGTCGGAATTGATTCAATCTGTATTTGTACTTTCCAACAAACTTCGCGCCGATAGCTACAGCTCTCACGAACTTTCTTCGACACTATCCACCGGTTACGCTCGCTATACAACCGACGTATCTTGCCATTCCAATGATATTTTACCCGCGAAATTAATTAGAACGGTACACCGTTCACCAGCAACGGTTCCTGAGAGCATCATCGGCCAGTTTACCTTTGCGAGGCATTCCATTACCCTTTAACGGTTATAATACAACGTCCCAGGAACTAATTTGCTCGCCATGGAAGAAACGCGTGCCCGATAACGATTTCGTAGCGTCGTAATTTTTCCGTCGCAACGCGAAAACGCACGGTCCCGCGATAACCGTAAAAACGGATCAGGTCTCTCTGGAAAAATGCATAAACTATCACGACGCGGCTCGTGGTACGTTTTCCCGTTGTTCCGTCCCCTTATTCCAATAAATTATCTGTCGCGAAACGAGTGCGTTTCTCCCGATTCAGGGAGATGAAGAAAAAGAGAAGGAAGAGCAAACAGTATCAGGTGATCAGGATCTTGCGACACGCCTAGGACGTCGACAATTAAGTGACCTCGCGTCAGACGCTGAGATCCGTTGCGGTTGCGTCTGATTTATAACGTTCCGCTACCACTGCGCGCGGTCTGTCGTATTACACGATCGAGCTACCGCCTCTATTTGCATTAATTTGGATCGATTGTCCGTTGCTAACGAACGACGGCTAATCGATTGCAATTATACAATTCTTTTCCGAGAGATTCCACGGGAAGATCTGTTGGTGCTTCAAATGAGGGCAATCGTCCAATCATTGCCGCGTTAAGCGTTCAGTTACGCGTCGAGTTCGCCGACGGTGCTCGAGGCGGGAATCTTTTTACACCTCCTCTCCCCTTTCTCTCGTTACGAGATCTTAAGTGTCCCGTAAACTTTTCTAATTCTCGATCGAGCGTCCAGGTAATTTCATTTCGCGAAATACACAGGAATTACGAGCAGCTTTTAATCGTTCAAGTTCGACAGGGTGCTTGCACGCGCGAAGTTGGATCGTTCCGTCGGGGCAGTTGCCCGTGTTTTACGCCACGCGGTTTTATAACCGTGTCCAGAGCTCGTTCCTTCGGTTTCCGAAGGAGTTCGAACGCCGACGTAATTACGACTGCACGCTCGACAGCGCCGCGACGCTGCGGATTATATTGCCCGCGGGGCCGAATTGTCGAGCGGCGTGCGTCAAATTAGAGCGAGCCAAGCTGACGAATCGACAACGCGATAAATACCGCGCCTCCCCCTGAACTCCTCGCGCGAGACGGCAAATATTAAAGAGAAAATGATGGATGGATAGACGACTGTCGCGTTTCCACGTTCTCGTAATACGTTCTACGACAGATTCCCGTTACCTATGTAAATTATGGCGTCAAGCGTATCATCGTGAAACATTACTGGCCGTTTGTCAATTTATAAACGCGCGCCAAGTACGAGAAACATCGTACGCTCGCCCTGTTCCAAAGGAAGTACTCGTCGCATAATTCTTTCCACCCGTTGCTCGCGTCCCATTTTCCAATCTGCGTAACGATCATTCAGAGACACTGGCTAAGCAACGATCAATCGAACAAACCGAAATTAACAAACCGCAGACAATATTGAACGTTAATAACGAACAAAGTCGAGGGGTTGGGGGTGAGTATCGAGTTCGACGGTGTTTGCTTCGTTATCCATAAGTCACGGCTTCGTTCGTGAACTCTAACAGGTGAGGGGGGAGGTAATTCAATATCGCACGAGGTGTAATAGCTTTAGAGTTTGACAACCGTGGCCCCCAAGATGAGCGTAAACTCTCCACCATCGGGGAAAATCAACGGTAGCAGTGAACTGACGAGGGTCCTTGGGCAGCCAGGGGATGAGGGTGGGAAAGTGGGACGGAGGCAGGGCGTGCAGTTTCGTAGGCAAGATGGATGAGCCCCGGGTCATTCAGAACGGATTAATTTCAATATCCTGTTAATTTGACCTCTCGCGCCGACCTTAAACGGGCACGGCCCTTCGGTACGCTTCACCCCCGGCGCGGTGAATTCGCCGGAGGGTGTGGCGATGGTGTTCATCTTCCATTCCGTGGTATCTGAAACGATCGAGCTTTAATCGGCGGAAAATAAACGGTGTGGATGGTAATTGCTTCCCGCAAATGATCGGTTCTCACTTTGCGCTTCGCTTTGAACGACTCACTTCGCTTTAAATTCGTCGGATTTCTACATTTTTCACCACTCGTGGAATAATGATAAGCTTTCGAACTCTCTTCTTAAATTATCCTTTGCCGTTCAGTGGACGCGTTCTCGTTGGTAAAAATAATCTGGACAAACGACCGTTTTTCAGACCCAGGCGACGAATAGAAGCAATCGACGCCGTTCGATCGTCAAGTCGCGAAAGGTTTTCAATGTATTCACCGCACCTGCGAAATCTCGACGCGGTTGACTAGGCGATGAATTATTCGCCCGCTCATTACTCACCCCTGTTGCCACTGGGTCCCGCTATCGAATCATTTCTGATACATTTAACTTTTTAAGCGTTCCGCCCCGCACGGAGTTCACGCAATTTCAAATGAGTTATTCTTGGTCGCGGGAAATTATTTATATTTTCAGGAGAACTCCACCGTGGGGGCCATTAAATATCCGCAACATTTGCAATTAATGTCATCGGTAGTCGAAAGTCTCGTCCGAAAATGTCCCGTCTAGGAAATTTGCAGACCGGACGCAACTTCTTACGATGAAACTTTCGACTTTAAAAATTCCTCGCTTTATGTACCAAACTGTTCACTTTCAGACCTTTTTTCCACTCGTTAAAACTTTCCCTTCTGTGACTCGACAATTTACCCATTAATAACTTGGCTCGTTCGGGTTATCTATCAACAGCCATTACCCACGACGCGTTTTCACTCGCGCGTTCCGACGCCTTATTTCGCTTCACCTTCCGTCAATCGCAGCTCGTAGAGCGTCCAATCCGGCAAAGCTCCGAGCTATTAAAAACTTCCAGCTGTCAAAGTTCATCCCTTTCGTGCGAGAGGCCCCGCTGGCTCTGTTCCCTTGTAACCTATCTACCTTCGACGTTCGTTCCTCTGTTAAACAAACGGAAAGCTGCAAAATGGTGCATTAAGCAGAGGTGCAGGAGTTAGAGGGTAATTTCCAGGCTAGATCATCGTCAGCCGAGCCGGAGCACATAAACCCCGGGGTAAAGAGTGCCTCCTAAGTTATGTATCTTCTGAAAGCCGATGAAAGTTCGAGGGGTGGCGCAATTTAAAGTTAGCCCCGGCATGTGAGGCTCTAAGCCAGCGAGTTGGCGAACGTGCTCGCGCTCTGGAAATCTGAGCGGCTCCCGCCACGCCTGGTCGAGCTGGTAACTTTTGTTCTGTTCCCTGAATGCCTATTGTAAAACGATCCATTCTTGAGGAACGTGTCGGTACAAAGGACGGGGCGACGCGTCCCGTCCACGCGGCGTGACTTATCGATCGACCCGGCCAATTATTTCGCACCGTTTAATTGATCGCCAACCGCAATATTGACACTTTCTTTTTCGAGCGACGGGGGCGGACTGCGAGGCGGTTGAAAAATTCAGCTGACCCCGGAGGCAACCAGTTCGAGGCTTGAATTCCATTAAATTCAATTATACACTTCTACGATCGCCGATTAATTGCGCTCAAACAATTTTCTTCGTTACCTTAGGGTGCGTGCTGTTAACTTTTCCATTAAATCGAGTATGGTATAACAGGATTGGAAAGTTTTTCGCCACGACGCGAAATTACCGTGCGCCAGCACTTTTGCGTTCGTCGCCAGAGGGATCTCCCAAAAAACAGATTTCCCACAAGTCCTCGGTTAACCATCCACTTTCCATAAAAAACAACTTCCCACCCAACCGTATTGTCCCCTGCAACCCTCCATTCTCCCTCCATCCACGTTCGCCCCTTTCACGGAGGCGGAACAATTTATTTAAAACCTCTCCGTGAATCCGCTAAGCAAACACCAAGGCCGAAAGAAACATCGCGGAACAATCGCGCTAAACGGAACCGCACCTTTTCACCCCCTCGGTCCTTTCATTCAGCCCCGCTGTCAAAGCGCGCGCGTTTGTTTGACCAACACTTTCCACGCTGAAAAGAACAGGCTGAACCGAGTTTTAGTCGAGCCGCGTGAGAAAGGCGGCCGAGTTTCCCCCCCATTTTCCGGCGGCGTCAGCGAAACCTCTCGCAGCCGGATCGCACGTGCGGGTCGCCCCGTTATCAGCCGCGATCCGTGGAAACGATGCCAGGATCCTCGAGCCGGTCGCGCGGCTGGGCGCGAACAAACCCAGCCGGCTCTCAGAGGAATTACGAGCACTACCTCCGCGACGATTCCCAGCGTCGACGCCGGCGCGGCCGTTTAACAGGCTGAAACGCGGCGAAGGCGGTTTTAAAGCGGCCGCCGTCATTGTTCCGTTGAAGTAGACGCCCGGAATGGATCCTCTCGCGGCCGCTTTCAGGATAATAGCGTCGAACGTCTCGTCCCGCGAGTAAAAAGTCCCGTTTGAGGTGAGTGCAGCAGGGACGGGTGCGGCCTCGAGTCGAAGGGTGCGCTCGTTCTCCGTCGAGGATCCGTACGTCTTCCGCGAGACGGAGAGCACTATTGGTGATGAGGCTTCGATCGGAGGTGCGAGGGACGCGGACGGATGGGAAGTGGGAATGACAGACATTGTGAAATATCGTCGAGCCGCGAGGAGGGTAAAGAAAACGTGGAAGAGCCGAGGAGTGGAAAAAGGGAAGAGCGGGGATGTTTAGTTTTCACGCGCCTGACGGTAGACTCGCCAGTGAAGTTATCCACCGGAGCAAATGGGGTCAGGTCGGAAAACTAAATCGCTAGGAATCGCTAGTTCGAGAGCCAACAGTTTAATTTGAGAAACACGAATTTTGCTATCAATTGCGAAGCGTCTACGTACGTGAAGCTTCCACGGTCCCAGGAAGCTCGTAACGGGTCAAAAACCGGCGGAACCGTGGCGTTAACGCAACCGGATGCCGTTCTGAAACACCGTACACCAGCCGTACCGACCCCTTTCGGCGCAGTTAGCGGATGCAACGATCGCTAGATTAGTTCGTGGGTTAGTGGGTGGCAGGTTAGAAGGCGAATTCGTGGGCTGTTTGCGCCGGCTTCCAATTCCGCCGCTCGTCGTTCTCGTTACGCACAAACGACCGAGCGTAGCGAAAACGAAAGACGGAAATTCGCTGATTGCACGCGTTCATTGCGCCGGATTACGGTTTAGAGCATTGTGCGATAGCGCGGCCGGGAGATATACGAATGTATACACGCGGCCCGCAGAGGAACAGAGAGACGGTGAGAATAATCCCGTGGATCCGAGGGGACAGGATTTACGCGAGGTGCTGGGGACCCCGAGGGGGCCTCGTAGCTGATGTCGAATTCCCGCGAAACTTGCAACGCTATTGAAACAGTCAAACTTCGGTTGCTTCAGCCCCGTTTAATTAGACTTTCGTGGCCACGCGACACACTGGGAACGCTGAAATATACCTAAAACCACTTGGCGGTGAGAACAGGCATTCTTCGCGTCGACTCTCCTCCATCCCCTGCAGCGGTACGCTTTGTCGCTCGTTCATAAATTAACGTTTGCGCGATGCCTTTGATTCGGGAACGGCGTACAGAAATTCTTTTTCTTCGCTGTTCCCTAGATTTCCTTCGTTGTTCTGCGTTTCTACCCCTCTGCTTCTTAGAGACTTTTAATTGTCCACGATTAAATAGCACGAAGCAACGCAATTAAAATTGACTAATTAACACCTGCACGCGTCGATAAATTCTCTTTGTTCCATCGTTAATTGTTATCGTTCATCTATGATTGCTACTAATTAATTCCAAAATTGTCGCATGGAGGACGTAGAAACACTTTTTTGGCGAGTTTACGTAGCCACCGATGTGCTCGATAATTGCACCATGTCGTGTCATTATTTTCAAGCGGAACCCTCGTTGAAAAAGAAAAAAAGGAAATTCATTGGATGCATTGTTTCGTATTCTGATCACAGCATTATATCAAACAGAGGAAAACGCATTTTTCAAGTTAAAAATTGTCGCCAGCTGATTACTTTTTTTCGCCAAACGCGGTCCAATTAATTATGCCGTTCTTTTTTTCCCAGCCTGAAATATCCCCAAGCTGGCGTAACCGTTCGACGTACGCAGGGGGAGAGTTTATTAAGACCATAATACCGCTGAGTTAGTAGACCAGAGGATCATTAAATTTGATTTACGGTATTCGAGTTTGTAGTTCAAAACAGATTGTTCGATGCAAATATATAGTAAAGCGATACTACGAAGAATCAATAGCACCGGGAACCGGCAGATATTGCACATACTGGGTGTTTTTCAAAAACACCCCGGCTATAAAGTCCCGTAACGCCGATATTGCTCTACGCCTGCACGAACTTTTACGTTATTTCGAATTGATTTTGCAACAGGATTCGAGCAAGATCAAAGAAACTTTTTTCTTGCTTTTTTGCCCCACGCTCGGTTAGAGGTTATTGTCGGTACACTCTTTCCGACGAATATACAGTGGATTTCTTTTTTCAGAAAATTCCAGAGTTTCGAAAGATTCAGCGAACTTGGGGAATCGATTTGGCCCCTCACTGAGAGGAAGATTGTTTACCCCTAGATCCTTATTTCGATCACGGAACCGTATTATGGGAGGGGAAATATTGATACATCACGACTACATACGCTCTTCGAAAGATAAATTCCATGCATGAAATACTTGTCTCCAAGAGTCGAGATTGAACAGCCTTCGAATCGATCGGAATCAACATTTTTATTCCACGTGTAAGTACGAAGCTGCTTCGACTGAATTCGAAACAAAAGCAACCGCAATCGTTTCTGCGATCGTTCTACGTATTCGATTAAGCCTGAAACGTGTTTACTGGTACGAATAATAATCCTATTTGCGATGAAAAAGAAAAAAGAACTTCCACTGATCATCGAGTGGAAGTTCGGTCGATTATCTGAAATATAAAACGCGGAGGGAAAAGCATATTCGCGAGGCAAATTGAAATAATTTAAATCTATTACAGTGACTTCCTCATTCGCCTCTCCCAGTGCACCAATGGTATTCGTATCGATTCGAATTCAATGTCTCGAGCAGCTAGCTGCACGTATTCGATGAAAATCTCCAAACCGTTTCCATGAATTTTCTGTCCGTACAATTTTCTGAAATCGACTTGGAAATATTTCCTTTAAACCCGTTGCGGCTAATTCGCGATCACCAATAATGGAGTCGGTTAATGGGACGCGGAGGGACGAGAGGAATTCTTGGGGAATACCGTATTTCAAATAAACTCCTTCCTGGATTGAATATTTCTTCGTTGGTCAGGACGCAGCTGGATTACCTAATGAAGAAATGCCACGGAGGCGGCCCTGGTCGAGAAGCATTATCGATGCGTGGGAGCTGTTCGCTTTTTGAGGGTATCCAGTGTTTTATGCCGTGGCTACGTGACCGGTGTACGGAGATTTGCGATGAAACGCGGACTCCCGGTGTAACTTCCTTCCAGGAGCGTCACAGAACCGGACAACCAAGGACGGGAGACTGGCTGGAGAATTGGCAAGTTTTAAACAGTCACGATGGGACACGACGAGGAGACGAGATGGCAGCCGGAATTCCGGCGTCGAAATAAAACGATGCTCCAGATATGCCACTTAAACGAAATTGTCAGGTTTACGTGGCCCAAAGAGAGAGAGAGAGAGAGAGAGAGAGAGAGAGAGAGAGAGAGCCTGGAACTTTTCTGTAAATGTCGAGACGCTTGGAGAACGAGCTGCGAGGATGCGGAGCCGCGCGGAACGAGGGTGGCTGGTGGCGTTGGAAAAATCGATGATCGAGTTTCATTCGGTTTGAAAAGGGGTAAAAAGCGTCGCCGGGAACGTCTGTGTCGCGCGAAAAGCACGGTCCGGTTTTTGCGTGCAAGTGGAGGAAATAAAGCGACGGGGAAATGTAGGAACGTCCCTGAAATCGGGGGCGTACGTGTCTGACTAGCCAGTCCGATACTACTTGCTACGCTGTGGTTCCCGGTTCTTCCATTCGAGGCGAATGATTTACAGTTGTTGGTATATCGCGGACCTCCCTCTAAACGGCATAAAAATAGCAGGGATTCTTTCGCTGTTTAAACGTACGACGAGTAATCGAAGTTTCACAGGCGTGTCTGACGTGTCGTACGTTTGTACTACTCGCGCTGCTTTATTTCTACTTAATCTCCGTCTCTGACGATGCTGTGTAACAGTCTACAGTTTCCATAATGGAATCTGCTTTCTACTACGTATGTAAATCGAATAACAATTGCCTGTCTGACTATGTATCGATGTAACTACTCGTGGCAATAAAACTACCCTTACACGATTCCTCAGCTTACTGTACCGACAATTCTCGATGCAATTCCAAGTAGTAATCATTTCCGTTGTCTTCTCGCTTAATAATCCCAGCTAGCAACCCCTATCGCTTCGCGTCCAGCGACTAATACCTGACCCACATCCCCGAAAACACGTCGAGCAACCCGAAATTGACGCACACGCGCGTCCAACTATTCCTGCCAAGCCGCATCCTCGAGATTCCCCTCGTCCGCGGGCATTTCTCTGTGGTCGTCGCGACGTTATCCCGGTTATTCGTCGAAGAATCCAATTGTCGCGCGAGGCCACTGCGAGGGCTCGGCCAGGGTCCCGCGGAAACGACGCGTTCGTGAATGTGTCAGGATCGTCGGCGGATATCCGCGTCACGCGCCACCAACGTCTCCGGCCGCGTGTATCCGCCAAGATCGTTCCACATTCGCGTCACGAAGCCCCTACACGATCTTTGAATATACGTACACGATCGTCACGGGCGCGGGGATTTCCGCGACGCACGCTGGGATTATCGCGCCAGGAGGGTGGCCGAGGTGCGCCTCGAGGCGCTCGGCAATTCGATCACGCGCGACTTTTCCAATTAAATCACGTTTCCTCGTCTCCTACTTGAACGATCAATGGTACCTGCGACGCTCTGGACTATGCTTTTAATCAGTTCTACGATCTTCTGCATTTTTAACCACACTAGAGCGTATAATTAATCTGACATCGTATCGGTGAGCTCAGGTTTTAAGATTTGCGAACTAAAGGGGATGTTTCACAAATCCCGTTGAATTCCTATTATTTAAAAATACTCTGTCAGAACCGCGGAGCTAACAAACGGTACCTTAATCCCTCTTTCACCGCGACGTACTAATTATATTTCCTGGCCCTCACGACGTAATGCGAAGTAAGCTCGCTAAGATTAACGTTGAGTTTCGAAAAGCAAAAAACCTCGGTGACCAACGTCACAAAGAAGAACTGTACTCCTGTCGCAGCTAGGATTAGTTCGCGAACCACTTCTTAACGAGCAGTCTGCAGCGCGTTTCCAAAGTCACCCTTTTGCGGGGGATGGAATTTCGAGACCTCGCGCTTCCTTCCTCTTATAAGGAGGACGAATAAAAAAAAGAGTAAGAAAGCAGGGGGAATGAAAAATTTCTAGCCATGTTATAGCACGGAACGAACGAGAAGTGGAGGGAAAAAAAATACGGGGGTGGAAAATGAACTGGCAAGTTCTTAAAGCAGCGAGAGATTGCGCAAATAAACAATCCTTGAAGGGTCGCGATAAAATGACGTTGATTAAGGACGCGGAAGGAGAAGAACGTCCGGACGGCAGAGAGCTTTTTCACAGGGTTTGCTCTTTTAGAAAAAAAGAGCCATCCTCGAATGTTTCTCCTCGCGACATAGTTCTTTCTCTCATTAGCTTAACGAAGTTCCTTTGCGCAATTAGAACCTTAATTATTATTATCGCTGCGACGAGCGCACCGACGTTTTCACGTCGTGGTCGCTCGTAACCAATTCGTATCGCGTAAGTGCAATTGAATAAAAAAAAAAAAAAAAAAAGAAACGAGAAGTACCTTGAACATTTCTAATTTCGAAACGCAATTCTGTAGGCGAAACGCGTTCGTCGATCTTTTCAGATGGAGATATCGAATCGATAGAAATAAGGGATAGGAAATTTGTCGGTCCATTAGCGCGGCAGTTAACGAAGTTTCGAGTTCCACGGGATAAGCTGAATGGAACAGTTTAGGTTAATGGAAAAGTCGAATACAGGAATGCACGGTAAATAAAACTTTCCTTACGTTCCAGCCGCGGAGGCTGGAATAATACAGATTATTCGTAAAATAGAATACCTGTCCGCTCGTTAAACCGGCGTGAATTAACGAAGCCGGAAAAAGCGAGGCGGATTCGAAATTGTGTGAACGGCCAAAAATTCAGTACGGAATATATCGAGTTTCGGAAAAGTAATAAAGAAAACAGAGATTCATTTGCGCGAAACTTGTTCGAACGTGAAAGTTTCGCGGCTGTATCGGGGCTGAAAATTTTTCGAAAGATACGGAATTGCCGCGGGAGCGGAAAATGTTGAAAATTTAACGGACGCGTGCCGCGAATAAGCCGGTAGAAAAAATCTGTCACGCATCGAACCTCGGGGTAGCAGGATTCCGTTAAAAAATGAAGAACGAACGAAAAACTAGCTGGCACCAAAGAGAGGGATGGCCCGTGAGCTGTGAAACTGAAAATTCACGTTCGTATAGATCACGAATCTGTCGTTTGTGACAAACGCTATTACCCAGCCCGGATAACCGCGGCGTCGATCGATTGAAATACCGATTAATCGGGATCGGAAAAGCTCGCGGTCGGATCATAATTGAAATTCCAATTTAATAAATTTCCCGCTCGATATTGGCTACCGGGACGGTCGCTACATTACCAAACCCGTATAAACACTGATAATTGCGATCGAAAAAGGTGCGTGCATAATAAAAGGGACGATAAAACACAGCATTAACCCTTTACTGCCGCAACCAGTTATAAACACCTATCAACCAGCCAACAAACTAGAGAAGTATCAATGCACGATGCGCGAACGTATCGATCGAACGATACAATTTCAACGGAGCAATTCGGGGTTGATCCAATTCCCCTTTAATTCAACGGTAAGCTTGCGTTTGTCGCAATAAATGGCTACCAAATTGCTGTACGTGAATTCGAGATCGCGAGTCGCGTTCTATCTCTCGCGAGGCGTCATTGAATATTGTTAAACGTTAGGAGACGCGATCTGTTAGGCGGTGCCAGCGTAAGATGGTTCCCAAGGCGTCGTATCGAGGAACTCTCGTTCGTCGAGGAAAATGTTACTGCCGTTGGAAAGCTATATCCCCGGTAGCAGGAACCGCGGTTCTTTCGGTCCCGTTCAGTTTTTGGTCCGCGCGTTTCCGCTTCATAGAAGCGGGATTATCTTCCAGGGGATGGTATAGCAGTGATGAAAGTTCCGCGGGCCACTTTCCACGCCATTACGGCGCGCCCGGTGCGGTGCAAGAAACACGCCGACGCTCGCGAAATTGCATCACAGGGCAATCGTTTGCGGTACGCCGGAACGAATGGTAACCGGGTCCCCGTGTACTCTCGATTCTCGCGTAACGATACTTTAATCGCCGCCGGGACGCCGCGAGGAATTAACGATATCGATTGCGGGAGGAAGCTGGTTTGTTCCCGCCGAGAATAACGGCCCTTAATCTCCCTCGAATGGTAATTCCCCGCCGGCAATTAAATCCACCGCCGTAAGAAGACTCTCGCGCGCGTCAATTCTCAAGTATCGGAAAATGTACAGGAGCTGGAAGTCGCGAGGATTGCTAGAGGAAACACCTTGACTGTGCGACTGGTAATCGAGGAACAAACGAGTCGAACGTGTCGATATCGAAGTCTTCGCGAGGGTGGAAAACGACTCGACTGGAGAAATAATTAACCTGTATCACTTAGGGGACAACGCCATTTACAAGTCTCACGAGCTACTCTGTTTCTCCCTCTTTCATTCACGTTCACCATCGAACCATCGAAATCAGTGTACTTAATGTTCTCTCACGGTCTATTAGATTCGCGCGCTGGCAATTCCTCGTGTAAATCATATTCTTTGGCGAGATAGGACCGCGAAGTGTCATCGACAATACTTTGATAACGTTTGCATTGGGCAAATTCGCTAAATTCCTGGGGTACACAAAACTTTGCCAAGTTCAGAGGAATCTAACCACGAATCACTCTGTGTAACTGAAAACTTGGATTAGTAGTGATTTTAGTTCGTTTCTGATCCAAGAAATTCTCTGGTTTCGTAACGAATACAATTGCTATATTGGTATTTAATTTGTCTGGAAATTGAGGGGATTATATCCTCGAAGATCGTGGCACTGGTTTGAAGATATTTAACTTCACGGTTTACCCAGTGCGGACAGTCCTAGTAGCCGAGAAGCTTTCCAGTGACTGCAACGTTCTTCCCGAAGCTTTTTCCCCCCATTAACCACTTAAAGTACCGGGTAGCCCAAGAATTGCCCGTTCCGTGGCTTCAAAGCGCACACCTCAACCCCCCGGATCTCTTTTTCTCGTCCGTTTCCGAAATCGCAACCAGTTAACCTCAGCGTCCACCACTCAAACATCCACTTGGGATCTAAAAACTTCAATCAGAGCCGCTCAGAGATCTTACCGCCGCGAGCCACAACCTTCTCCTACCCTTCAGCACCTTGGCTCAATCGCGACCAGCTGACGACGCCCTGAAAGACGTCCTCGAGCCCCTCGAAAGTCCGTTTCGCGAGCACATCCGAGTGTGCGCGACTCGAACAGGCTTTTGGTGCCATCGACGGGCCATTAGCGACCGTACGAGCGGTCTTCTTAATAGCTGGAATTGGCACTGATTCTCGTCGAGGGTAAACGCATCGCTAACTAGCCGCGTTTGAGCTGGTCCCTCTGTTCACAATGTACCCGACGATTAATTCATGCGCGTCACGCGGTACCGTTTACGTATTACGCGTACAGCCGTGCCTAACGAGGTTACTTCGTTAGGTTCATCAGTCGCGCGCGTATAAAGACGGGAAACGCGCTCGCCCCGCGGGCACTGGTTTGTCCGACCGACGGCGGATGGCGGTTTCGCGTGTCTCGGTTCACCGCGACGCGAATCGACCGGATGTGCAGCTCTGCATTCGGAAACGCGATCGCAGTCTCTGCGGCGGGAGAGTTGGGGAGCGCTAGAACTCGTCGAGTGGCAACTTCGACTCTGTCGCCGTGTATTTTTCCCACCCCCTTCGCTCTCACCTCGTTATTCCGCTCGGCGGCATCCGCTCGAATAAAAATTCCTATTTCGTTCCCCGCCGCGAGATACTCCGAAAATATAGTTGTCGTTAAATTTCCACTGAAATTTATCCGCGTGCCGTCTCGCCGATTTAGATAACGGGGATTCTCTTTGATCCGCGAGCGGAACGCGCCGCGACGGCGGCTGGCACTTTCGAGAATGCTAACGACTCGTGAGATTACCAGCGGTAGCAGACGCGGTTTTCGTCCTGGCGATCGAGTTTGCATGGCGTTGCTCGACGCGTTCGCTAAGAATCCCCAGTGCCACGATCCTCGTCCCACGATTTCGCTTTGTTGCGAGCGCGGCCACTGACGGTTGCCGGAAGTTTCCGTCGAGGGATACGCGCTTCTGGGAAAAGTCGCGAAATAACGCGAAGGAGGAACCGTCGATTCCCAAGGAACCGGACAGAAACTGGTCGAGAAGAAGACGGATGGCCAAGGACACTGCCAAGGAGTTCAGTGCAAATTATGCTGGTGTCTACGAGGTACGAGCATCTTGGACCCCGATTTAATCAGTTTAACGAAGGTGTTCACCTGCACGGCGCACGTCATACCGGCGATATACTTGCTGCACTTCGAGTGCACGTCGTTCCAGCGTTATGTCACCTGTTAGATTAACGAGCCTGTGCCGTAGAAGCGCGCGGTGGCGACCGTAAATGGTGTAAAGTAGCTAGGCACTTTGTTAGGCAGCCCGTGACGGAGAAATGGACCGAGTTACCGTGTCTCGTGTGATTTCGTCACTGATATATAGCGCGTCTTGCATTATTCCTCGCTCGAATTGTATTAGAGAGCCGGAGGACGAAAACGTGAGGGCAAGTTCTCGACGCTCGACTGGGGACTCTCGTTTCTTCGAGATACGCAGAAACGTCTGGTCGTTATTATCTATAATCGCGCGAATTAGAAGAGAAATCGAACAAATTTCAGGGATCGTAGAAGAGTTCGATATGACTCCTCGACCTCGTTGGAATTTTCCAAAATTCCGGAACAATTATTCTTTTCTCTACCCCCGATGAAAATTAAACGGTGCCCGGCGGTGTTTCCGGATGAACGATGAATCGATGAGTCGAGGAAGTGGAAGGGTTACGGAGAACCCGTAAATCTCCACTCGGGGAAGATAGAGAGCCGCGGGATTGCGGTCTCGATGGGGCAATAGCAGGGTAGTTTCTGATGGAGTAGGCTCGAGTTCGAACTCCCCGAGAGCTCGTTCGCGTGGCCCCCTACAATCGGCCAACTAATTTCTCTCTTTCTTTAACGACCGCTATTTAAACCAAGCCTACCGATTCTTCGATTAAACAGCCAGGTAAACCGACTCCTCGCGCTCGAAACGACTTTCGTAAACTGCCCAAAAGATCCATCGCGCGCGATCCTCTCGAAACGGAACGCAAACTCGGAACACTCGCGGGAAATTCAAATAGTCCCGCGGTCCGAACGGTTCGTTCGACGATTAACTCGAACGATCTCCTTGAAATCGTAAAAAGTCCCGCTTACGAAGTCCTCGCGGGGCGACTTCGGTTCCCAGGACGGCAATTTAACAGGCAGCCATCGGCTTAATTAGAGGCGGAGCAACTTTGCGGGAAGTTCGGCTGGTTTACTGGCGAATTAACACCTCGAAGGATCGGGGAGGCCGCGGAATCCGCGGCAACGGTCGCGGTTCGCAGACATCCGGCCTACGTTTCCGTGCGACGACGACTCTGCGAGGCGTCGCGGGGCTAATTCGCCAAGTAAATCTTGGGATCGAGGGTCGCGAACTTAAATTCGACGGCTGTTCGAGGGAATCGGAGTACGCTTCACGGTCGATCGTGCTGACAAGTCGACGAGTGGGACACGGAATGGTTCTTGACGAGCGGGTGTCGCGGTGCGAGTTTAGATGGGACGCGTTGTTGTAATGATGTTCGGCTGGAGAGTCGCTTAACGAGATTCGAACGCGAGTTGACGGACGAGAGTGACGTGGACGAGGGCCGAGTGCGTTTCGAAAGCTCGCTCGATGGCGACTAGTGTGTTTCCTAGCGGATGTCCTGCCCGTTTAATATCACTGTTCCGCGCTGCCGCTCTCGTTGTATCGCCGTCGCGACGATCGTTCGACTTCGAAGCTGCGATTAACGGAAAGTAGAAAAGGCGATGTAAAATGTACAAGTGGTATGGCTGTACGGATGTGTAGGTGTTTGGTAGAGAGAAAGGCAAGGGAGAGACAGAAGAGGAAACGAATCCTGAGAAGCACGACTCGAGAGTCTTACTCAGGCTCGTCGTGTCGAATGCAGTGATTCCAGCAACGATGCTCTGGTTCTTATAATTTGATCTACTTATTAGAACGATATATATCCGCTTATATTTTTTTTATCACTGCTACGAGCCTGTTATCAGAACGACAAGGATACGGTCATTTGCGACCAAAGCGTTTTAATTAATAGCTTTCTATAATAAGGGGTCGATATATATATATATAATTAGTGGTGGAATTCTAGAGCAATAAAGTACAGGATTGAAAAGTCCCGCGAGAACAAAGATACCGACGACCCTCCTCCTTTTTCTTCGACTTCTTTCCACGATCTCTTAGCGAACAACTTTCGAATTAGTTCTGATTAATCCAACCAATTGGCAGCCGTCGCGGCGCAGTCTCCTCGCGAGATCAATTCCGAACTATTCGAAATCCTCGAAACAGCCTGTCACGATTTTCCGATTGATTAAGAGTCGAAAATGAAGCGCGGCGATGCTCACAGGCACGGGTTGCATCGTCGAGCGTGGCTTTCATCGCTGCGAGGAAAACCGTCGATGGTTATTCAGGCCAGTCGCATCGCGCCAGACCACGCACGGAGCCCTGAATACGATGGTTCGATAATAATTAACCTAAGTGAACTTGGACGCGTTCTTTATACCCGTGAACAGACTCCTGGAGGGAGCACCGATCGAATTACATTAAATTGCACAGAGCCGGAGCACCGTCTATGTACCTCGTTAATTATCTAAGACAAATGTTCGAACCTGAACTATGGCGGAGCGGCGCAATTCAAACAACGATCGCTTCCCGAACGGACCATTATCCGGGAAAGAAAATCGATGGCACACTTTCGCCGTCTGTCTCTCTTTTCAATTCATCTACGATTTGTAATTTGCAAGACGAGAGAGAAAGAGGGGAAGAAGGTAGCGTCGCACGTGAAATTTGAGGGGAAACGGTGCTCGCATCGGTGATCATTGACTCCTCGCTTTGAAATCGAGGCGTGGCAAACAATTTATACGGCTGCTATTTTTCTTGCCCGCCTTGTATCCCTAAGGCGATTCCCACTCGTTTCCGATATCGAGCGAGTAAAGACGCTAAAAGGGCCGCACTTGCCCCGGAGAATCAACTCGTTCCTCTCCGCGAGGAACGCTGTGAACAAAAATATTGCCTCCTTTAAGCACAATTTCCAACCGTATTACACGCTGTCGCAACACACGTCGATCTCGAGCGGCCATCGCTTCCTTAGAATCCGTGATACATTTTCGAAACGAATTTCATCGCGCGATCGTATCCTTCGCGACGTCCCCGTTTCGATAAATATTCAAGAATTATTACCCACGGAACGTCCTCGATATTTTTATCTGTGCTAGAAGAAATGGCACGCTTGGTACCGTGGAACGATCTACGCGGAACGGAGAAAGTCCTCTGACAGCGGCGCGGGAAACTCCCATTTTTTATCCCCATCGGACGTTCTCGGAGGGCGACAAAATCCTGAATACAAGAAGAATCACAGCGGGGGAAATTAATTTCCTCGGGGACCGTGAACCGTTGAACGCCTTGCGGACGCTTTTAGCGGATGATGAATGCCATTCGAAGTTGTTCCGCGGCGCGGCGAGATTGAATTAGGTGGGACGAGCACAGTATCAATGCCTAACGGTGCGTTTACGTGATAAATGATAACGTTTCTTAGATGGCCCCTGTTCCTTGCCACGTAGACGTTTGCCCCGTGATTCAACGAGGATCCTCAATAACGCGTGTCCCCCTGGCGTAATATCCTACCTTACAAGGGCCATTTTATCGAGCAGCAACGAAGGGCGCGTAGGTAACTCAGCTGAAACTACACGTACGAGCGTTCTTCGAGGTCCGCCAGGTGATTCAACGTCCAACGAGGGCTGGCGAAAATTGTTCTTGATAAAATCACGCGAGTCATCGTGTACGGAAACGAAGTTCGAAACCGAGAGAGGGGACGCGATCAGAACGGATTGGAAAAGTGACTGGTCGGATTCAGTGGAAGTTACAATGGAACTTTTTCCGCGGTAAAAACTGCCCGAACAGTTGGAATAAGAAGGATTTCCTTTGGCTACAGGGAATTCCGCGTTTGCCTTTCGTCAGCGTGAATTTTCCGAGGCTCTTCAGAGAGCCAGGGGAGAGACGTTAAGGGGCGGTTTCGTAAGTGCAACGACCCGCGCTCGAACTGGCCTTTGCGTCCGAGAGCCACCCTGGCCATCGCGGGCGACTGTCGCGCGATTCAGGACGACTGGTGGACCAGCCAAGTCTGAGCTAGCTCCGTCGTACCGAATTTCCATCGGAACGCAAATCCGTACGGTCATAACTAACTCGAGGTCGAAACCGAACGAAGGAGATAGGATACTGGCAACCCGGAAATCCAGCAACAAATCTATCTCTCGATATTTAGGAGAGACAGAAACGCGCGTCTTTCTGGGAATCCGCAACATATATCGAGACGAAATTTCATTTCGAGTGCACCGTGGAATTTTAGACAAATCATTTTTCAAGGAGTTAAATTAACAAGACACAGAGCGGTTCCCTTTTTCGCGACTGGATTAACAGACTGACAGTTACGAGCGTGTACTTACAAGCTCTCCCTTTCCTGGTCCCAAGAGACAATCTCCGTGACGACGAGGCGGCCGGAAGTGAGCGCGACGGTGCTCGGGGTGCCCGAGGTTACGTTCGTAATTGCGACTGCGTGCCTCCAGTGGGTGCCGTCGTGCTGTCTTTTCGGCAGTATCGTCAGGAACGAGTCCCCGTTACCGCTGAACACAGGCGGCTCGAACTGCTCGACCCATCCGTGTTGCTCGACGTGCGACAGCGCCTGCAACGATGAATATTTCATTCGTCGTCCGTCCACCACTGGCAACCCCTTCCAACCCTCTTCGTCGATCAGGGAACACGTGATCCGTCCGGTGGTTGGAAGAAAAATTGCGCGACGTCGGACTCGATCGACTCGTGCTTTCGTGCATGGACGAAAGGGTTCCACAACCTGACGATCGGAAGCTGGGAGAGCGTACCGCGGTTCGACGAGCGATGGAGACGTTTGTTTGACGAAGGAAATTGAAAGATCTTGCAAATTTCTTGATCGATGACTCGAGAAGGTTGTAGAGGAATGTTCGATGTTTACAGGAGTTCAGACTCATTTCGAAACTAATTCAACCTGGGAACTCGTGAGATTTAAAATGGAAACCGATTCCCCGAGTCTTCTTTTTGCACTCGAATGAGCAAAAAGTTGATTATCGTAGACTTATAGATGCCACTGTTGGCCCCGTTTCGTTGAAGGTAGGAACAGTCGAGGTAAAAAGCTCCGTCTATGAATTTGATGCATATGCACGCGAGTGTATAATATATACGTACGACGGTGCAATTCGGCTGACGATCGTGGACGTAACATAAATGAAAGTACGCCTCGTTCTGCACCCTGTTCATCCAGGTCGCGTACACGAGGCTGTCCGTGGGAAATGCGACGGCGGATAAAATTCGCTCCTTGGAGGACAACTCGGCCGGCGCCTCGATTTCAGTTAAGCTCACTTTACCCTGGATCACCTTTTCCAGGTCGACGTAAAACAACTTCACCGTGGGGTTCCTCGTGCCGCTCTGAAACAGGAGAATAAAAAGCACAAGTCAGTTTCATCGTCGATTCAGCGCCGTCCCTCAAACATCGACGATCTTTATCGCGTCGTTAATTAAAAATGCACGCGTCTATAAATCTCCTGGACACTTCATCAATTCCGCGATTTCTTCGTTAATTGGAATTTTGGTAGTTTTAGGCAGAGGAATCTTCGTAATTGCAATTTCTTCGGTACATCGAATACCTGAACAGCGTAGTACGCGTGATATATAAATATTTCAAATAGTCATCTCGGTTCTAATGAAATTAAGGCACACTCATTATGCTCGCGTACGTCCATCGATCGGATTATTGAAATTCCATCGAGGCAAACGTAAAACGCGCGGCTGCCGTCCGTATTTGAAACGCAGAAACTATGCCAGTCGTCTGAATATTGAATTCTCAAATAAAAATTATTCCACGTCAGGGAACGTAATTAATACGCGTGTGGACGAGGTCTGTAATTTCCTCTCTTTGAAATACATCGCGATGTAACGGGATACGATTTTATTATCGATGAGAAAAAAATGAAGAACGAGGGGGTAAAAGGAAAAGAAAATATACGTTCTATCGCACGGAAATTAAAGAACAGCCGTCGTAAATTTCGTCGTTTTTCACCATTCAACACACGTGGACGAGAATTTAATCAGAACGTCATATCAAAATTTAATTACTCCCTCCGTAATTAGTTTCGCTTCCCGCTGGAAATCTATCCGCGATCCAACTTCGCGGGACTATCGCAGCGCGGGCGAACATTCGCCATCGATCCAAGCTATTTTATTTTATTTTATTTTTTTTTTTAGAACAATTTCACGCGATCGATTCATCCCTCTGCAACGACCGTGCGAAGAATCGTGGGGTTATTCCCGAAAACTCGTAAAGTGCATCCTGGTGTATCACATCGAGGGGGATGAAACCATTTTTAACTGTTTCCTTCTTGGCAATTATTCAATTAAGAGTTCGTTGTACGATTTTACGGGTTCGAATCGTTCCTCTCAGAGATAATTATTCGAACGACGCACACTTTGCATCGTCGAGAAATGATTTCGCTAAATGCTCCCGATGATTCATTAGAACGCCAACGTACGATAATACCGCGAGTACTCCTCCGCGGTAGATAATTAAAACTGAAATACTTGCCGGCAGTTCGAACGATTGTTCCAAGTTAAACAGCGCGTTTATCAAATTTCGCAGCGCGGGACAATATAGAGTATCGATTGCGAACGATTCAGAAACTGTTCAACACAAATTCGCCGATAATGTCATGGCGACCATCCCTCCGCGGCGAGCTACGGTAGTAGAAGGCCGAGAAATTTATAATCGTCGATCGATCCTCGGGACAATAGTTGAAATTATTCCCGGGGATTCCCTGAAAAATCGAAGCCTCGAAATCCGCATTAATGCTCGACGTATTTCTCGATCGGAGCGGGAGCGAACGGGAAACGGATGGGCCGGCAACAAAATAAAAGGAGGGATATAAAAAAAAAAAAAAAAAAAAAACGGAAAGAAGGCGGATGCGGTGGAAAAAGGAAGGCGAAGAATTTGTTTTATAGAGGGTTAAGTGGGCGATATTTTTCTCGAGCAGGCCATATTGTGGTTTACCGCAAATCAACAGGACTATGCACCGGAGGGGTTGAAAAATGTATACGGGGTGGGACGGACGAGACAGAAGCGGTGAGAAAAATGTTCGAGACTGTGCGAAAAAAAATGGCGCGGGTGAGGGTGGAGGATATTTTACATCGAGTTGGAGCGTCGAAGTAGGAAAAGTAAAACGGGACGAAGAGCAGCGGAAAAAATGGGGCAGCTAGAGGAAGGAACGGGGGTTCGCGATACCAAATGAGTCGATGCGCGCGGAACTTATCATCGGTAAATCGTCGAACGATGGCGCGGAGTATCTGCGAAATTGTGAAACTGTTATAATTGCTTCGAGAGATGATTTTCGGATACGTGAGTAGTTTAATTATAACCCAGCACTGGATCTAAAACTATCGTAATCGGCGCGCGTAGAGATCAATTGAATCAATAGACGCAATGAAGCGCGCGCGAAGTTATCTCGTGCCCCTACTCGCGGACATCAATTCCACGTGTTCAGTGTGCGAATAAAATGGAAAATAAAACGTGTTTCCTCTCACTCGTAAAAGCTGTGTAAACAATCGGGAGTTTTGCGTACGGGAACGTGTATTGAAATAATTTACAATATGTTACGACGCACTAGCAATTTTCCACTCTGTTTCCCCCTCCATTTTTATTCCCATTTTCAGAGGCAATCGCAATTTTTATTACGCGTCAACTCGTGTTCGTTTAATCATCGCAATCTAATTTTATGGCGCAAACAACAGTGTAACAGTTCCATGGTAAAAAAAAAAAAAAAACAACACCGCTAGCCTCTGTCGAGTCGATTATTAATAAAAGTACTTCGTACAGTGAAACATAAATGGACCTTCTTTCGAAGGAACTTCGACGCTTCGTCGTTTCCAATTCGCTTCTCGCTGAAAGTTCAAGGCTGAAGGTACTTACGAGCCGAGAAGAAGGGAGGCACGAGCCCGCAACAATTTCGTGCACCGAGAGAAAGAAAACTTCCGGCTGGTTAAGGACGCGGAGCACGGACGAGTAAATCGATGGGAGGAAATAATTTTCCAGGCAACAAGATGGAAGCGTTGCGTCACGGAAGACAGAGACGTCGCTGGCGGGATAGGGTTAGAGGGTTGTATCGAGGCCGAGGGCGGAAATTTAAATCTTCCTCGACGTCGTCGAGGCCTCGAATCCTTTTCTTTCTGTCCGCGGCCGTCAGATTGGTCCTTTAGCCGCTCTCCATCCGTTTTCTTTTCCCCCTTTTCCATACCCTTTCAAACGTCCGCGTCTGTCTCCCCTCATTGCGGAATCTCTGTGATCTTTAAATGGACTCTTTGCTCCCACGGATTTCAGAATTCGTGACGAGTATCAAAGTGGGCCACTTTGCCCGCCGGAAAATGAGTTTTCGTGGACACGTACTTCGGGAGAAAGGAGGATCGCCGAGTCGAAGATGCCCATTGAGAACCGGCTGGGAATCGTGCTGGCCACGAGATGAATTTTTTCTTCACCGCCCAGACGACTTTATCCTCTTTTATCCCGCCGATTTTTCTCTTTGGTATTTCCATGATAAGTCTGCGGCCCATTTCTCTCTTTACCTCTCTGCGGAGCCTGGTTTTGTTAAGGCGCGGACTAGAGTGCTCGTTATTCTTTCAGTATTTCCAGAATTTTTATTAATCGCGGCTTTATTCCGCCCATAATTAATAATTGCACCTTTTCTTACACGATCCGACAGAAGGAACACTATCGAAGAGTATTATTCGTCTCTTATGCAGCAAATATCTAGTTTCTGATCCCGTCACAGTACCAATCGTCTCCTTTAAAAAGCCACTATGGTGGCGTTCTCCGCATCTACCCACCGCCCTCCACCCAGTTCGACTCGTCGATCGAGATAGAACTTCCAAGACCACCGAGAGCCGCGAAGTTCACAATAAAATTCGAGGGGAAACTCGGCGAGTTGGATTTGCAGATTCAACCGCGGCACCTGCCTCAACCCCAGAACCCCACTCGAGATCTTTCATTCCCTTTTTACGACGTCACGTAGCTACATTTACAGTTACGAACTCTGAACCGATCCTCCATTATTGGCCACTTTAACACCCTGTTGCTCCAGATACCGACGGATACCTCCGCCAGCCACCGCGACCTTCCCGCTCTTCCTCCTCGCGGCAGCGAAACTTAGCTTGCGGGTCGCCAGGGAAATTTCTCCGCCATCCGCCGCGGAGGGAGCGCGTTACAACGCTAAAGTGGAAACAGGCGAGCCACCTTTTCCCGCAATTTGCGTGTTCGTACCTTATCCTAGACGTGTCCCCGGTTAAACGCCCGCGACACGCTAGATTTACCTAATTCGCCCGCGCTGAATTCCTCCCCGCGGCCGCGCGCGCCGTGCCTTTTTCCATCCGCCCTCTTCCTCGTCCACGACGTCGTTAAACTGCTCCTTGCCCGGAGCTCGTCAGGTTTTTTACAAGACCAGCCCCGTGTCTTCTCGTTAGGGGAGTAGACGTGGAACAAGTTTCTGTCCATGCTCGCGATCGTTTTCTTGCGCAGCTCGGAGTAGCAGCAGGATGGACTTTGGCGAATAACATTCTACACTAAGCGGAACGACTCCGGACAGCAATTCCCCTGGCAAAAATTCCACCGACCGAGCTGTTCGCTCGTGGCCCAAGACACGTCGAACGATTTGGAAGACACACGATCATACGTTGCTCTTTTTGGTCGGGTATCTTTTTTTCTAGTTTCTTATAGAGGGTCGTGGCGGAGGGTGCTGACAAATGGACGAGGAGGACGCGGAGGAAAGAACGACGCGATAGTCGTTAACGAAATACGAAATTTCGTGGCGCATTTGGTTATCGACAGACCATCCGGGACAGCCATTAGTCAGTTCTAGTTACAGAAGGCGTTCGCCAACAACCACCTCCACGAGGTATCCCAGTTATGAACTCGTCGGATATAATAATTGATGCATTGTAAACGATCCGGAGTGACGGACAGGCTTAGCGAGCGCGCTTCGCGGTGTATATTTCATACTCATCCGTCAGGGAGATTAAGTGGCTGCCTGGTACGCGGTTACCCTCCGCTACCAGCCAATTTCTGAGGCAACCACCCTTCGCGTCTATGTACCTGAACGACCGCCATCAGCTCGGTTCGTGGGACCCCGAAAGAGCAGCTTTTTGCTACGAAAAATAACGTCGACTAGAAAGAACTCGATGGTGCAAGAACGACGCCGTTGACGGACATCGCGTTGCCACCTGTGCGGTCGCGAAGGTCGACCAACCCCCTCAGAACCGAGACGAACGAAGCTGCTAACCGCGCCGCGATCGCGTAAGTTAAATTGCGCAAGTTGACGGTGGAAAGGCAGGATCGTTTGGAAGTTGTAATGAAAAGTCTCCCGTAGGACGAGCGAAGATGAGGTGGATTAAATAAGTTGCAGTAATTTTTGTTCAGAGCGTCCGCTTCGTTGACCGCCATTTAAATCTGCGCGCACCGAAAAATGCCCGCCCCAGGGAAGTTTGTTAGCGAATAGCACGAGTGGTCAGAGAGCGAAGCGTTTCGAACTTCAAGTATTAAACGGACACGCCGTTTTCGGCTGGCACAGTTGCGCGGGAGCGACAAAAATTAGAGGGTGATGGAGAACTCGTTGTTCGTTGTAGTTTTTGCTCACCTCTTTGCACCGCCATTTCTTTTAAATACAAGATATATACGTAGGTACGTGTGGGGGATAAAAAAGCTTTGCACGCGAAACAGTTGCCGAAGATAAATGACGAAATATGCAGAGCCTCGAAGTTTTTCGGACGCTACCTGGGCGGTGTACAACTCGCTTGGCGAGTATCAATCTACTTTTTTGCCGCTGCTCCGCGAGTTCGAGTTATCAGACTGTTTCCATGTTGGTCACTTTTTTTTCCGCGACTGTGCGAATTTTTGGCAAAACACGATTGCGAATCACGCCAAGTCGCGCGACTCCAGCGCAGCCGCATATATTAACCCGTAACCCGAACCAGAGCTCCTAATTTTGCAAAGTTAGATGACGCGTTGTTATCCTGTAACGAAACACAAATCCAATCCTAACCCAATCAACAGTCACCCGAAGTGTCCCCTTTACGTTCCGCCAAGTTTCATCTCCCGCAAACAACGCGAAAATAAACGGAAACCGACACTGGTGCACGGCGAGCAGTTCCGTGGACGCGTAAAATTGTCTAATACCCCGATGAAGCGTGGTAAAGGGGGCGGCAGAGGAAAAGCGAGGTGCAGAGGACAAAAGCCAGGCGGTTTTCCCAGCTACGAACCGCGTCGACACGTTTTCAGACTTCGTTTCCGCCGGCGCGCGGATCAAACGGAATGCGAAAGAGGCCGCCGTCACCGCGGTATTTCTCGCGGCGAACGCTTACCTTCGGATAATGGATCGAGATCGCGGACGTGTACTGGAACGTGATGCTTCCCGGGTAACCGTAGAACGGTATAGTTATGATTGGCGTGTCGGAGTCGTCGAAGTAGCCGAAGGCCAGTTTATTGCCGCCCGGCGAGAACCATAACGCCTTGTTGGAGCTGAACACCTCCTCTGAAATGAAACGAACAAGCCGTTAAATCGTGGCACAGGATACAGGCGATGCTGGGAACGGAAGCGGGTCCGCGGAACGGAGAACGCCCGGATCCATCCGGGACACTTTCCGTCCGGACGCGGCGCCTGTGCGCGCACAGGGGTGGGTTTTCGTTTGGGCATCCTTTATTGAGGATTATGGAGATTTTAAGTGTCGCAGTTTATACAGGCTGGATCAATAGGAGGAGTTACCATCTCGAATATATCTGGAGGTAAGAGAAAAATTGCTGGCCCGAAGAATTATTGCCCGGAAACGATTTTGTTATCCAAGCAGAATTCTATTCCCCTATTTTGTTTCACTCTTCGTGCCCTCTCTCGTGGCTTCACGAACAGTTCAAAATGATAACATTTTTATTGGTCCACGCAGCATTTCAACGCATCCTTCGTTCCACCCCCTTCTCTTCTTCTCTATTTTTCACGTTCGCGTGCGCGGCGTCGTGTACTTGGCAACGATTTAATGCGATGTTTCCATGAAAACGTTATTTTTACGCGACGAGAGATGCACAGCGGTTCCGAACAACAGTTTTAAAGGAAACAATCTTAGCTAGCGGCGCGTCGGTTATTCAGGAAAACTTGCCTCGTAACCGTTTCGACGGGAAACCGAATTCATACGGACGAATTCGCTATTCATCCCCGGGAATTATTCCCTTAAAGCGGGCGCTCCATTCATCGACGGACAAAAAGAGGAATACACGGACCAGGGATTATTTTCGTAGCGAGGCATCGTTCAAGAAATACGTTCCTCGGGAGACCGTTCCCATCTTTCCGCGAAGAAGTTGCTCCGAGAAATATCTCCCTTGTAACCGAGAAACCACCCCCCGACTCCAGACCTATTCCGCAATAATTATTCTTCTCAAACTTTTTCTTTTTTTTTTCTTCAGTTATTCATAATTATTACTCTCGAGGAGAGAAGAACGGAAATGAAAAGGCAACGAAGGAGCCTGTCCGGCAAGAACGCACTTTCTCGCGGAAAGTTGGTCGCCACGAATCAGCCGCGGGAAAGCATTTCGTCTGCCTTTAACCGTGATTTTACCCCACCTCCGTCAGTGCTTCTTTTATCTGTTTTTCGACGTGCCTCCGGAAAAGCGGAACGACGTTCACCGCGGCGCTCAAACACCGGTTATCGAACGAAATCCGCGAGAATTCCATCGGGTGGTGGCACGCGATTCTCGCTTTTGCACGCGCGACGTCGTTAGCGAGGCTCTTTCCAGCCGCGTTTTCGACGAGCGCCGCGACGCGCGCGGAATGCCGAAAGCGACAGAAACCGCCGGGAAACGGGGCTGAAAGAAAACGGGGTGAATTGGGCTCGCGGATTTTGGATGTAACTCGTTTCACGCCGCGCCAGGAATCGAAGGATACCTCGACAATTTTTACCACTTCCGTTCGCCACCTCTGGAAAATTGACGAAATTCCTGACTACTGTTTTCGCTCTTAGAGAGTCGCGCGGAAATATTCTAAGTTATAAGCAGAGGTACAAAGGGCGAAACGGAAATGGAATGGAAATTAACAATTTTATGTGCCAACTGAGAAAATATTCTGAATACGTATTAATTATCTCTGTGATAACAACTTTTCCTATCTCTCTCTCTGTTTCCCTCAAAGCAGTGATTTCCGTGCGCAGCTTCCTTTGAACCACTGTCGACTAAAAATCTCTGAACCCTCTGACCGCACGCCTCTGGGACAGCAAGTCGAATTAAGTTTACGTCGCAGCGGGTGATCAATTTGGAATCCCACGACACGAACGTAACGTAGTTAATGCAGCCCTTATCTTCCGCGAATATATAATTCCACATTGGTCGACCATTCCCAGCAGATTTTTCAATATTCTCGCAATAAATTCTTGGTCATTGAGCGAGTGGGTTTTAATCTACCTTCGGAGCAGATAAAGGGGTAACTTTTAAAACCCTTTGCAGAGGAAATCGAGGGAATCTTTGTACTGGACAGAAAAATGTCAACGCTACTCTGGCCTTCCGCAAAAACATTAAAAAGTATTTAAAATATATATATAGATATACACATCGAACTGTTCTCCACTCGCAGTTATCGCGTTCAGAGTGGAAATATATATACCTCTTCCGGCAGGCTGGACGGGTGGCTTTGTCGTATCGACGCGATATCATTAATTCGTTCGCTCCGAATATTCACCATAATTCATCCGAGGAGCGTTTTATTAAAAAATTTCGTTCGTTCGACTCGCGTTACAGCTGCAGCTCCGGGCCACCCAGTCGTATTTTTCTGAATATGAATCATCGTTCCGCGGGAATTACCCCCGGAGGGTACAATAAATCTGGCAGTTTACACGGACCTAACGAGCCGCCTGTTTATCCGGGCAATTGATAGCTGAAATCGTGATTGATATTAAATACATAATACACCAACGCGGGACTGTGTACCGCGTTAAACACAGTTCCACCCCTCCTGGCCACTCTTCCCGCCACCCTGCGTCGAAATAGTCGCTCGATAACTTCGAGCGACGAAAGTATTTTGACTCTGAAAAAAAAAGCGACGCGACGAAAGCACCGATGCAAAAAGGATTTTTCCACGCTTTTAATTTAATTTATCATCGTGGCTCGAAGCGTTCGTGTTTACGTTGCATTTTATCAACGCGCAAAAACGATAGGAATCCCTTTGCTCGTGAAATGAATGAATGAAAAAAAAAAAAAAGAAACGAAGGAAAATGTAGCGAATTTTGTGGAGTAGCTTCCGCTGCAATTTCCAAATCGCATAGTTTTCGTTTACCCACGCATTCTATAGGATTGAAAATAATACTTGCTGGGATGAAGCGTCGTATGTTCAAGTGATCATCGTTCGCCAAAGCGGTGAGAAAAGGGTTCTTGATGGCGAGCCGTGTTTGCCCGCGGTATAAAGACGAGTAGAAGGAAAAGAGCGGAAGCTCGAACAAAAAAAAAGACACTTGTCGGAGAAGTTCGCGTTCTAAAGCGTTTTAATGCCGGTTAATTAAGTTCGTCCCGGGCCGCCGTGGGGAGGGGACGCGCGGCGTAATTAAAGTATTCGCGAGGAAATTATTTCCACCGATATAACCCTGTCGGTGGCAGTCGAAAGTCGGCTCGAGGGGTCCGCTAAATCTTGGCCGGTCAACGTTTCGTTAACCACTAAGTGGTCCGCGCGCGACGATCGAACTTTAAATTGAGGCTATTTACCACGACGGAAGTGTCGCGGCCCTGTTTAGTCTCCCAGAAGTTCTTGCTCGAGTAAACAGCGAGAAGTTTCCTTTGAACTCGATTCGAGTTGCGAAAACATTGGTTTTAATTTTCCTCGAGCGCTGCCATTTCTCGCAAACAAGTGGCCAAGAGCGAATTGATCGAGTTCCAGATACTCGTGCGATTAGGGGATTACACGCGCGGTCGAGGAATTATTTTTAGAGTAGAACAGCTCGCGGAGAATTGCTTTCGAAACCGGATAGAACAGTGAAGGGAGCGTGATTATCGGAGAGCGAATCGTTCTTCGAAATAGTTGCCAGAAAGTGGAACAATTACCAGAGACGAGCGGGACAATTACATTTGACGAAGGTTCGTCCGCGGAGAGCGATTCTAAAAGCGAGAATTCTATTTCTAAAAAATGAAATTGAAGGGGAAAAAAGGGAATAAAATAAGTGGAGATGGTAGGAATGTATAAAAAATCGCCGTCAGAAAGTAATTTTCACCCCTCATCCGAACCCTCCAACTTTTATCATAATATTCTATCCCTCGAATTCGGGCGGATAGTCAGGGGACAGGGCCGAGAGGGACTCCAATTTTATGATCACTTTTTCACGAGACGTTTCATCAGCGAGCTAATTCCCGGCGAGAAAAATTCTAAACGGGACTGGGATGGGGTGTTCACCCCCTCGTGGCGGAGGGAGGAGCAATTTTCACCGTCAACGTTGGCCAGGCTACGCCTTTTTCTCTCTCCTCGTTAACGATAGTGGCGACTGGGGACGTCTGTTATCGAAGCGGCAGACGTAATAAGCATTACTCACAGGACTACGGGGGGGGGGGTGGATATCGGGGGTGGTAATAATGGCCGTTCGATACTTCGCGGCGTGAGTTTTCCAGGGATTCATTGTTAACAATACTTGGTTCGTGGCCGGAATATCGGGGCGAATTGGAAACTGCTACGGAATGCTCGAGGAGTGTCGAAAAATCTTCGAACGCTCGAGACCTCTGAATTCTCTTGGGTATCTCGAACAACGCGAGAGGAATAGAGAGCTTTCTCCCGCGGATTCGATTTCCTTTTTATCCACGATTAATATTTAATTAGCATCGTTACGTGACGCGTATGCGAGGGAATATCCTACACGAAATTCCGATCCTATGCATGACGATAGATTCTTCAAGTACCACAGCAGATCCGACACTTTGTCACTGATAATTTAATAAGACGTTTAATCGTCAAACTCGACGATTATCGCCCCCTGAAATAAACACTCCAGCTCGTCAGTAGCTCTCCAAGGAGCCTCTTAAAAAATTCATTCCGACTATCACCGCGGCGCAAGATCCCATTAAATAATCAATTCCTCGAACCATTAAAGCTACTTCGACTTCCCCATCCTGTTCCTTTGAGCCACATTAAATCCACCAGAGAGAGACAGAGAGAGAGAGAGAACTAAATCCGTGCGTTGGTAGTTGATCAAAAAGCCCCGAAGCCGTGGCTTTTAGTCTTCAGCGCGACCTGGACTCGAAATAATCCTCCCTTGAAACTAGGCAGTATTCTTCGCGAAGGGAAAACAGTAGCCGCGGCTGTGTTCCTCTCTCATCCGGAAGGGGATGACCCGCGGCGCGTAAATAGCACGCGTTTCGAAGAGGGTGGGTAGGCCGTCTGGCATATTTCGCCGTTGGAGGCCACGGAGAAGAGTATAAACTGCTGCTCCTTCGACCCTGCGGAGCGTCGCGAGGGGAACCAGCAGCGAAGTCGCGGGGGTGGAGGGGCGGTAAAGACGATAGGAAGGCACCAGGACGAGTAGCAGCGGGTCTCTGCAAACACGAAAGAAAAGGGACGAAAGAGGCGGTGGGAATAGAAAGGGACGAATGCACAAAGACACGACACTGCGTTGCGCAGCTAGCTGGACGTGACGAGGGAGAGAAATATCCCGGGGGTGAAATTCAGCGTGCAACGGAAACGCGTAGCGAGAGAGGGAAGAAGTGGTTAGGCCGCGAGGGTCGAAGGTGAGTCGACTACGGACTACGTCGCAACGTGGTAACAAGAAAATCTCGGGGACCACGGATTCCCTTTACGTACGTCTAATTATTTATACGCCCACGCCCGCGGAATTATTCATCCCGGAAGTCGAACCGCGTGATGGGACAGGGTTTACTTCTGGCACGGGGGAGGGTGACATAGACGAGCACTCTAGCGCGTTTCAGCTTTCATTCGGGTGACGGATCGAACGGCTCGTTTCGCTCGTTTTAGGGGACGATTGAAAAAAGGTGGAGAGGCTTCAGATTGGACCTGTAGGTTGTCGATGAGCCGGAAATAAAATATGTACGATGTTTGGCGGACAACTACGATTTGGAATAAAAAACAGTGGCTCCATTGAGCAAGTAGATTGGGTCATGGCTGGTGCGCTGGGAGCGACAGTAGTATAGCCAGTGTGGCGTCAGACATATATTTAATACACGTACGAGGAGTGGTGTGCGTTGCAATCTAGAGTCATACACTTTGACCCCGATATCTAGTCGATGTCTGTCTTGTCGAATTTTTTTGCTACACGCAGTAAAACTACATCGTGAAATAATTTGTTCGTTTCACGAACAGCTTTAAATAATTATCCTGAATACTTAAGATTACTGTACAGAACTTTCCGTGCGTTCCTCTTTCGAGACACTCGAGGACATCGTTGGAACTCACTTTCAACTTGCGAGGACACGTTTTCATCCCCCCCTCCAAACATGCTTCCCAGTGCCTCCACCGATGGCTTGGCTCACAAAGACACGTTTCGAAATTCCACAGATCCCGCTGCGAATCTTGAAGACACTCTCGCGATAGATCAAAGCGACGTTCGACGTTTCCGTCGACGAGAGCAACCAAGCAAGCAAAAGATTTACTCCGACACAACCGAACCGATTCCGCGAAAAATGTCTTCGTTCGACTCTTCTGTTAAACGTCGCGAAGTTGTATGGAAAAACAAAGAAAATAAATGGATTTCCGTGTCATTAACAATCGCTACGGCACTTATGGTCGCGTACACGGAATACTTTGGTCGAGGATCGACGGTGCGCGCTCTCGTTCTGGTCCCGGAACCGCGACCCGGAAATACGGTGGCGCAGGAAACGCGGTTCCGTCGGGGGACGCAGCGCCCTCGTCCACGAATTATTATACGATTTCTGGACTAACGATTCGAAGCGACGAATAATTTCCGCGCTGCGCGGCAACGGTTGGAATTTCGCGAAACAGATTCGCAATTATCCTGGGGAAATCGAATCCAGTGCCGCGGACACCCCTGCTGCTCTCCCTACCTCAGATACGATCGACGCGATGAATATCGGTTCTCGAATTCTCCGCCTGCGTGTGGATACCGTTACATTCCGCGTGCGGAACGTTTCGATGTGACTCTGTGAACTTTCGCGAAACTATGAATAAATTGTAGATTTGAAACAGCGTAAAAAAAGAAAGTAATCTGCCAACGGAAAACAGAGAAAGTTATCAAAATATTATTCGTTAATCAAATTTAATTAAAAGCTTACTTTTAATATCCCCGCCACGCCGTAGTTTCCACCTGGTATTAATTAACGAACAGATTTTTACATCCAGTTTTCAATTATTCCAACTATTTCACACCTCCGGTTTTACGAAACGCAGCATTAATGGCAGAAAACCGGCAGGTGAGCGAAACGAAAAATTTCTCTCGCCTAACACCCCCACTATAAGGCAACCCTCGATGATTCCCGCGGGTCTCCGCATAATAAACCAGTGGGATCGCTTTTTAACGATCCTTCTCTCGCCAAGAGAAGGAGAAGCTCCCTGGCGACGAGCGTAGACCAATGGGATTGGATGGCACCGGGAGAAAGGACGAATAAATTAGGTTTCTTTTTAGCGTCTAATGCCAGCTGTGCTCGCGGCTCAGCCGGAATTCTTCGGCTTCGTAAAGGCCAACTCCCCAGCCGCTGCAACTGTTTCTAAAACAGTTACTGGACGGGGGTGGTATGCGGGTGGAATCAATCAGGGCGCGGTCCAGGCCGGATTCCTCCCTTTCTTATAAGTTTGTATAAACCGAATTACCGGGAGGGGAAGCGCGATCCGTCAGGCGTTTCCTTTTTCATCGAGCGCTTCTTTGGTCTGGCAGGAAATCGCTTCTGTACGAGAAACTATTTCGCATCCACCCCCACCGCTGCGTTCCCTCGATTGTTACCCTGCCGTGCTGTTGCTGCACTCGCGACGCTTGCTCGCAGTCGACTGTTTTTCTCGCGTGGGAAAATTTTCAGAAAACCGTGCAACGATTTTTCACGTCCCGGGGAAGAGAAGATCCGTCTTGCAATTGCTTTTGCTGACATTAATCTTAAGTATTACGAACCCCATCCGCCCTGAAACTACGCTGCGCCAACCCTTACGCGAAGCAACGAGTGAGTCAATACAAACATGAGATTCGCTTGATTTCAAGCCTTTGCAACGCGCGAGTAAATAGATCTCGTGCCTCCATTTGAGCGTGCACTCGCTTTTGACTGTTACCGTGCATAGAAATTCTCGAAAACGAGCTGCCGCGCCTCGCTTCGTTACTCGCGGCTAAAAACGAGGAGGCCCGCGAGTACGGCCGTCCGAATTCTTAGCCAGCTTCCGCGAAAAGATCACCGCGGTACCCGGGCATTAATTAATCCCAGCGGCGACTTCCGCAGCTGTCAGGGCATCGAGGGGGAAACGGAGGATCGTCTCGAGGCGGGAGCATTAAAATGTAAAACGCCGCGGGCAGGGCGGAATTACAAGGGATTCCGCGCGGAGCCGCGAGGAGCCACCCCTGCTGGCCCGTCGTACCTCGCGACGAATCGCTTTTAACTTTAATACCGCCTGCGGGGGCAACGGCGCGTCCAAGCGTGGACTTTTTAATTAAGAATGCCGGCCGAAAGTGGTAAAGACCTTCCGACCTGGCGACATGAAATACGGTAGCTCTCGCGGTGTCCACCCGTTCGCCACCGTTCGCCCTTCCAGCGACTAAGAAACTACCCCGGTTGCGACTAACTCGGTCGAATTGTGATTAAATTGCCGCGATAAAACGCGAAACTGTTTGCCACGTTTCAAGTGGTAACATCAAAGTGTCTTAACGGAGAAAGTTGCCGGTTTCCACGAGACGTGTGCTAACGTGACAAAAGATCGTGCTTGTTTGCGACCGTGTATCGCTCGCATAGCCAAGAACGTCGATAATTACAGGAACCATGCACGGATTCGCAGCGCGCAGAGAACGGTCTCGCTACGTAATGGACCCGTGAATGGTTTCTCTGGGAACCTCGTCGAATCGGAACTCAAAGGGCTAATGAGATAGTCTTATTGTCGCGGAAGACCCAGCCAAATCGTCAGAGCGATAACTTTGAGCGAAAACAGTGTGCAATCGAATAGTCGCTGAATTCGTGGGACCATGCGAGGAGTGGGTTCGTCGCTCGTTCGTAATCCCCCTTTGATTCCCGAACGATGAAACGCCACTCGATTCAAACGGGGTAAAACGATTTCCCTTTTATCCGCTTAGGCCATCGACCAAGCCGGAAACTGATGCCCAGGGTCCTCGTGGCCGAGTGGTACCCACTCTTTGTAAGAGGAGGGAGAAATATGGCTCGCCTCGCGGTAAAACTTTTACCACGGAGAAACGGCTGTTCGGTTGTTTTTTTCATTAATTAAGGCTGCTCCGTGGAAGAGGCGACTACAAATAGAGACTTTTCTCGATGTCTCTTTGTGAACCGTGGGGGCCGCACTGTAGTCTCGCGGTGCAGTCCCGCGTTCTTTTTTCAGCTACCTGTCTGCGCAAGGAGGATAAGTTGTTTTTCACTAATTAAAAGTAACCAGAGGAAGATTTTTTTCCCGAGGATACCTTCGCGAGAACGGCCCCGCTCCTTCTTCGGAGAACGTTAGGGACCAGCGAGTATTTTCCTTCTCCCTGCAGCTTCTGAAAATTTCTCCGAGTGCGTAGAAAGTGGCAAGAAAAATACGCGAGTCCTCCAGCTGGAAATTCTCGCGATATCGTGCCTCGCGTACGGCGGTTTAATTCGAGAACTCGATGCTCTCGATGAATCGATCCGCCAGGCGAAGCGAAGCGAGCGATCTACGCGTCGTTGTTCGATCGATACTCCCTCGAATTTTCCAAGCGAACGCGACAGGCGCGTGCCTCTTCGTGAGGGCGCGATCCTCCTCTTTTTCTTTCCGTTTGAAAACGTGGAGAAGCGGCCAACGGGAAAACGGGTCAAGTCAGGTTCGCTTTGAGCGGATTCGGGAATCCCCGCTTATCCGGATGCACCCGTTTAATGCGTTTCTACTCGCGGGACGTCATCGAGGCGTGACGCGGTGGAGCCGGGCGTTTTAACTCCGTGAATTCGTTCGGAAAGCGGTAATTGTGCCTCGCGATCTCGCGTAGAACCAGAGTTCGGCCTGGAAACCGTGGCATTTTTCATCGTTTATTAAAACGAACCAGCCTCGTGCAGATGGCGGGTGAAATTAAAATACAAACGTTTTCACCCTCGCGCACAATGGGGAACGAAAAACGAAGCCGAATTAAATCGGTGAAATTTGATTAAGGGAACGGCTGGGATTAATCAACCGGAGCAATGATTAATCTCTAATGACGATTAATAATAATCATCGAATCGATTCAACGGCTACCTGGCCCGTACGATGGTAAAATGATTGATGATCCTTGAATGATTATTAATCGTCTCATAATTCGATCGTTGATACATGGGCCGGGGCCGATACGCGGCAGAAATCCAATTATCTGATTTCCGTTTTTGCGCACCGACAACTAATGGCCATTCTGATTGACCGACAGCCCTGTTATCTGGCATCATAATCGCGTTCGAGCGCAATGATTTCGACGATCATTCACGCGTATCGCGTCAATTCCCCATTAACTTAACCGTTCTGTAAAATCTTTTGATCGTAGCCCATGGACCGTTCGATTAGCCACGAAACGCTCGCCTCGTCGTCCACAAACGACTAATTAATAGACTAATACTTAACAGAGGAAATTATTACGAAACTAACCCAGAGATAACTACCGTTCTACTCCGTCTCTTCGAGGAATAAATCACCACCCTTGGCGTGACGAGTGATCAGAGAATTAAAGGACAGCGATGATATCTTCAATTAACAAGATTGTAGCGTACTCCAAGACGATTTACCCAAAGAACGAGCCTCGTTTCGATCAACGACTCTAATGTTCCCCGTTCGCAGCCGAGCGAGCGACAACCCCGCTGCTACCCCCGTTATCTATCGTTTCTCAATTCCGTGGCAAAACGATCCGACAACCACCGGAAACAACGGGACCCTACCGCTCGAGAACATCGTCACGGTCGCAGGACTTAACGTCCCAGTCAAAATGGGAAGCAGATACAGATCGCGGAATATTCATGTTTCGAACTATCGTCAGGGGCGACGGGGTTGGTCCGCGCGCGAGGGTTGAAGCCATTGTGCCCGCGCGAACGGCCACGAGCCATCGAGCTGAATTGGACCGAGTTACCGCGTTACAACCGTATCAAGTGAGCGAACCTGTTCCTGGACAATGTGCCATTGCGAAACGAAAAGTCCCTCGTCACGTTCAACGAGGAACGAGCTCTGTTTTGGTGCTTGGTTCCCTCGAAGTCGCAATTAGTCGTTCAAAGTGTCGCGAGGTTGCTCGTTGATGCTCGAAGCGAAACCATTGCAGAAAGGGTTGAAAGAAGAAAGTATAAAAAAAATGTCAAAGCTTCTTATTAATTAGAGAATTTGTAAACATCCAAGATCAGTTTGGAATTCTCTCTTTGACCCCAGAATCGAAATCCCGTCTCAAGACGACGCCTATTATCGAGGGCAGTCCCGCCCCCGTTAAAGGGTTGACTGTTTCGTCGAAGACAGTGGCTTGTCTCGACTCACCGACGACCTACTTCACCAGGACGGGTCTCGTCCCTGGCAGATAACAACCTGTTTGCTAAGATATGACTGTCTCCCGTTCACCCGTGATCCCATTGGCCGAGATACGATTCGCTTCCGCTGCATGGCGTCCTATTTGCTCCGCGGCGACTCGTATCCGTTACGTAACGAGGTATTCGTGAAAATACGAGGGACACCCGTTGCGTGACGACCCGTTTCGCGGAACTACGCCTCTGTCTACGACTCCTCAGCGACGCACTTATTCAATAATCGATCCGCCTTCTTCGAGCTACCCCTGTTTTCTTTCCTTGGTCGAACGACTCCGTTCGCTTTGAGACGTTCCCGTTCGTCGACGGTCAAACGATGAAACGGATGATTAATGGCGACGTAATTATACCCTCGATAAACAAACGAGGGCAATGGAAATGAACCCCCACGGCAAAGTAAATCGCTGGTATCTGTATCGAGAACGCGGTGGTTCCTGCCAAAGGAAGCGGTGGCATCGCGAAGATACTTGTCTCGCCGCTTTGTCCTGAGTATCTTCCAGCATATTTCACTCTGTACTTCTTCCGAGAACATCTCCGCAAACTTCGCTTCACTTCTCGCGATCCCTTTACGCGCGAGTTTAAAACAGAGACAAAAACCACCCCCTTAACTCTACAAACCCTTCTGCTCGACTCTTCTCCGAGTAAAAATTAAATTTCACCAGCTCTGGTAATAAACGAAATTCTACCATGCTCCCTATTATGCGTCAGCGGTTCATCGTTTCAACGTTCATGCTAAACGCTGAACATACCACTGTACACCAAGCGAGAGTGTTAACCCTTGGAAATCTGATCGGTTCTCGCGTGATGCTCGCTCGTTCAGCCGCGCGGCTGGGTTTACGAGTACAACAGAGGCAACCCCCGCGAGTGGTGGTTTTCATCTCCACCGTTTTCGGACGTTTCGAGACGACCCGCTGACCGAAAATCGATCCGCCTTCGTTACGCTGCGGCCATCTCCGCGAGGCAACTTTCCCCGTGTAACTGACAGCTTCGAGGACCGTCGTTGCACAACGGCGTCCTGCACAGCAGCTGCTCGTCGATCAGAGCCCATCTCGTCCGGATACGCGCGCGGAGAGATAGGGACGGAGAACTGCGCGAGCGTCCACATCGCTCTCCGGTATCGATAACGTTTCCGGGTGCACGCCGAGTGCAGGTTAAGTTTCAGCCCCGAAAAGTGGCCATTGTGCCCGTGGACGGTCGATTCGGTATGCATGGAACGTTTGCGCTGGATATCGCAACCGCCGCCGCCGATAGCAACTCTCTGGACGTTGCATAAATGTCCGGAAGATGTTATTGACTGCGGGGATATTGCATACGGGGGTGATGGCTAAAAGGGGTAGAGACGGCTGGTATATCGCGTTCTATACGATTTCAATGGCCGCTGCTTTGCGTGACCGATGTTTCGAGTGGTCTGCGACTATCGATCATTGACCGATCGCTCTTTTTATCGCTGATCAATCTACCCTTTGTTCGAGGAATTCAGAAATCTCGCGCGGAATCTCGAAAACAATATAATAACTCCTGTTTCATCGCTGCGTCGCTGGCCAGTCGAGAATAATGAGCTCGCAGAGAGTCAACAGAATCGATGAACGTTATTATTGCCGTGCATTTTAAATAGTAGCTGATTACACGTCGTTAATTACTGAAAGGCGAACGGGACCGAGGAGAAAGCTTCGTTAACCGCGGTGTTAAATCATGGATAACAGCAGCTCTTTTATTTAGCTCTGCCCACGGGTCGTCCAAGCAATCCTCGCTCACCCGCTGTCCATTGTACCCGGGGATCGAAAGGGTTAGCGGTGACCAGAGCGTATACACTCCCCATTTCACACTCTTCGCTTATCATTATCGCCGACTGAAAGACGATCGATTTTCACGCTCCGGCAGAATCGCATAGAGGCAACCCCGGCGAGCCTCTGAACAACCAGAGGAGAAGCAGCCGCGGCAGCCACCAACCCCCAAGCTGCTGCCTCGCCTCGAAAGACATCGCTCGCGACGTTCTCCTCCACGAGCCAGCCAGCCAACCACCAACTGGAAGCCACCAGTCGAAGGAATTGCTACCGCCGTGAATTCTACATCGGAACCTACTCCAGCGGCGTTTGAGTTATGTATTTCGCGAGGCGTCGAACCGCTGATAAATATCTCCCAACGCGGAACGCGCGAACGCGCTGGTAACAGCCGAGAATACGGAGGAGGAACCCGATCAGAAATCGGAGTCCCGCGGAAACGGGGCTGGTTCCATTAGCGGGAACGGATTTCGAGAAAAGGATTTCACTGAATCCCCGTCGTTCTATTAATGTCACATCCATCGCCGTCGGGGATGGCCACGGGAAAGAAAAAGAGACGAGGGAGGGGACGAGTGGGGCTGGCGAACGGCGAGCTGAAAGAGAGGTACGGTTGAAAAAGACGTGGATTCTCGTCTTACGCCGATTGTATCGACGCTATGAAAACCCTCCGACCAATTATATATATATATATATATATATATCCGTCCCCAGAGGCGCAACGAGACGCTCGCGATCGAAGGTACAAGCTGGTTACACGATCCACGGATTGAAAAACCAAGCACGTCACTGGGGGTTCTTTATTTCTCGCGGCTTCGTTGATTGAATGACACGTTGCCTCGATCGTGGTGCTCGAAGGAGTATTTCGAGAAGCGACTGAAGACGCGTGAATCGGTATTAATCAAAGAACCACGGATCAAGTAAGCTAATTAGGCGCGGATAAAATTCAAATCTGCTCGCATCTGGTTCACGCTGAATTCTCGCACAAGAAGAGCCCCACAGGGGTAGCCTATTTAAATTTACGTTCCGCGAACAATCTCGCGACAGCAACTCCAGACGCTTATCGTATCACTTTTATCGCGGTACCAAAAGTTTCATCGAACAACAAGGCGACAAACACCCGCTAGTCGACTTGCTCGACGAAGTTAGGCCAAGTTCCCTTCAGCAACCCCTCGCTTGCTCGCGCACGATCGGTTGGCAGTTGGCTTACCGCCTCTGTTGGTACACGACTTATACATTATGATGTGCCTGGGCCAGTTTTTAGCGACCTGTTCGACGGTGGATCTATTTTGGCGACGCCCTCGACGCTCGAGAGCCACCATAGGAAGGCGGCCATCCTGCTCGACGAGGAACAAGGACGACCAGGGTCAAACGCGGCAGCGAGCTGGGCTCGTTCGTTGGCTCGCTAATTGTGAACCGAGGTATAAACCGTAGCTACTTAATCCGGCGAGCGTGTAACACGCCGGGCAATTCGCACGGCTGTGCTTAAACGGCGTCGCCGGCAACTGACTCCTCGAGTAAATTGCGAAAAGAAAACGGGCCACTTTCGTCGAGTAAATTCCGTCGAAACAAGCCTGTCACGCGTGCAGGCAGGCGAAAAGGAGGACGAGGGGGCCGTAGTCGCGGATAATTATCACCGGCGTTAGCGGCGTTTCGTCGCCAACAGCCAAGAGAGGTTATTAAAAAATACAACCGTGTCGCTTGTAAATATTTCGAGCCTCGACGCTGGCTGGATTAAAATGGGATGGCTGACGAGTTGGAAGAACCGAAGGAAGCGCGGTTCGAGGGGGGCGCAAGGGAAAAAAGAAGAGACGAGGCGATATAACTCGCGTCACGCGATTCACTTTGATCGCGGTGAACAAATATCGAGTGGCAGCCGTTATTTTTCATTTAATGCTTATCGGAAATTCCCCAGCACACGGACAGCAAATACCATGGCAATTGGTTCCGGCCAATTGCGGTCCGCCGTTTAAACCGATAAAATTGATTCGATTAGAGGAGACGCGGCAGAGCTGACGCTTTATCGATTACAGGCTAACACCTAGCAACCGGTTACTGATGGTTATTTAACAAGGGGATGCTAATGCTCCGACTGGCCGAGGGAATTCTTGATCAGTGCCCAAGTTTTCGCTTCGCGATGGCTCCCGCGGGAATATCGAATCGCTGTTTTCAAGAATTTCTTCCCGCGAGCCGTCGTTATCGATGGCAGAATTCATCGCACGAATTGTACTGGAAAAATTGCTACTACGGAAGCGTCGTATTTGTTTTTTTTTTTCCTTTTCCAAACGAACGTTTTCGATATTCGTGCAATCGAATGTAATTATCGTAAAAACCTGGGAATACCATACGCGAACAAACAGCATTCGGTATCGAAGTTAAACGGAATACATGGCGCGATCAACGCTGTCCACGCTGGGGGTTGATAACATAAAATTTAAACGCAACGATCGTACCACTGAAAAAGCTCCTGCGCTCGCAATTTTCCGTTTAATTCCGAATATCTATTCGGCTGTCCTCATTCGTCATACCCGCGACAGGCGTAATAAGCTATTCATGACGCGGCAGACGTTTACCTTGTTCCATAGCGAACAAACAGAGCGACGCCAGACGTGTGATTACGATAGGAGATTATGATAATGGGATGCAGACGAATGTTAATACGCTAATGTCTACGATAGCGATAGATATACAGGAAACTACTTAAGTTCCCCTCGCATCGACGATGGAACCTGTCTTAAGGGATGATTAAAAATAAATCGAAAACTCAAATTTCACACTCAAGAATTCAATCAACCCTTACTATAAAATCGACGAGCTGTAAATCTACAAGATCACCCCTGTTCACCCGAGAAGTATGTTCGTAGGACTGGCAAGAAAGATCTTCTCGCGTGTACCACCCCCTCAGCTCGTCGTATCCGATTCGCAAACGAATGAATTTTCCAGGCGGGGGTGTGGACTCTCCTCTGATTTATCCCGATAATAATGGCGCGATCCTCTCGCGTTATACGACGGGGGCAGCGAGAACGGTTTGTCGAGAGGGACGATCTATATCGGGGATCCTTCCGTTTCTGAAGTAAAAACAAACGGGCGATCGAAGTTGGCAAGCGTACATCAACGATCGATATCGCGTTTCCCGTGTACCTCGACGGGGACAGAAATTGCGTTGACGTTTAGAACGGCCGGGCCGATATCCGCGCGAGTTGCCCCGCGCTATCGTCCGCCATCTTTCACCCCTGCAATTTATCCACGGTATTCGAGATAACGTCCCCCGCCGCGAGTCCCCGACCGTGCGGACTCATTGAGTTTCAACTTCGCCTGGCTTAGCTCTCTATTCCAGGGGTCGACGATGCTCTCCTACGGTGTTTAGCAGATTCAACGGATAAGCGAGCTTGACCGTCTCAGCGCTGGTCGTCTTCGTACACGCAGATTAAGAAAACTTTACCATTTGTCTGCTAACACTTTTTTTTTAATACTCTCCTGCTCGTTTTTGTTCATCCAAATAGTTTCTAGTGTAACCGATACATTTTGCACGGAGATATGTCGAGTCCTTTAATGGCGCGAGTGAGCAGCGTAACACGTAGACGCATAACGGGTTAATCCGTCTGTGTAACCGTAAATGGAATTAGCCTGGGTTAGAAGAGTCTCTATCTTGTTGATAAGAATGATATTCCCAGCAATCTCGAGGTAACCGCGGTTTCAGGAGGGACTGCTTAAGTCTGCGAGCTTACTCCCGCATCTGTTGCCCCTCGATTAATTATCCTAGAGGTAGACGAGAACAGGCTCGACGGGAATTTTCAGGAAACAGATGCGCCTACGCAACCCTCTCCGCGCTTTTCGTCATTCTCGCGCACAAGTTCCGCGCCACGTTCGCTTCTGGCCAATTTCGCGAACGGTGATTCGCAAAAAATGCCGAGCGGAAGTTCGAAACTCGAGGTGAACGAAATTGTTCGGCCACCAGCTGTAGCTCGGAACGATCGTTAATAATCGATGCCCGCACGTAATCGTCGAATCCGTAGGAAAGCGTTGTTCCGTTCTGATTGCAGAAGTTATTTGCGAACCGTGACGCGATTTTCCCGGTCACTCGACGCAAATAACTACGAAGGTTTCCGATAACTTATCCAAGCATTCGGTCAATAAACAATGATATTCGGATATTTCAGATTAATTTCCACGCTCCAGTGAATAATTGTCAAGTAACCCACGATTCGTTTCGCCTCGGTTAAACTGATCGAAGAAGCGTTGAAAACTTCCGTCGTTTATCACCAGTGGAATAATGGAAGTCTGGAGCTGATACGCAACGCTGGCTGTTACTATATAATCAGGGTTTTCGCCCGGGCAGTCCCATTTTGGTGCTGGCCCACGTCGCTAATGAAATATAGTTAACCCTCGTCAAAGCTCGCGGCCGCTTCCTTGAATATGCCGCGTTAGATAAATCCGGCCCGTACAAATTTAATGCCGTCCAGGATTAGAGGGGCAGCGCGGACGCAGGCTACCGCCATTCCGGTCCACGATGCTCGAACGCGCGTGCAAAGTGCCGGGGCATTAAGAGCAGACCGCCAGCGCCTCTTTACGCGTGGGCACGTGCGTGTTTTCTAGCGTTTTAGAAACACGTCAAAGCGTCTGTCGCCACGGTTATGAATTTTCCAGGAACGTTCCGAGGGTACGTTCTTTACTACCGCGCGGAGTGGAAAAAGGAAGCTGAAACGCTCGCTGGCGAACCCTGAAAGGGTCTCCGCGCCGGGGAGAGGCCTAAAACGACCATCGAAAAGGGTTTTCTAAAGCACCGTCTAATGGAACGTCTTTCTGAAAACTGACCTCGAGAGCCTGGCCAAGTGCGCCCGCCTCCTGATAACAATTAACGAATCCCCTCGCGAATACTCTGAAAAGATCTTCAACCATCTGCGATTAATCGTCGAGAGAAAATATTCGTGACCATGTTGTTAGTAAAATTCTAAAAAAGAAAAAAAAATCGTAGCGACTCTCGACTCTCGATTCCAGTCCTCGTTTCAGAAATCGCTACAAACGTTCGAAGACGAATGATGATGAGCAGAAGGGAGGGTATGGAGAATAGTCTGACAGTGGCAGGGAAACAATATTTCGCGGCGATCACTTCCCATACGCGTAGGCGGCGATAAATCGAGATCCGTCCTCGGTGGATCCAGTTTATAGAGAGCGTCGCGAAACAGATACGCGTACGTTTCCGCGCAGAACCCGAGAATCGATGCCGCTCGGTGATAGACCGAGTAGCTGAGGCCCGTGTCCCGTGTAAATCAGCTTTTATCCTAAATTCTTGCCGACGAGATCCACCCCCGGCAGCCGCGCATCCCCGCCGTGAGCTGGATAAAGTATGTCGTCAGCAGGAAAGTCCTCCGCTGACGGTGAACAAAATACAGGCTGTTGAAAAGTTCCTGGCACGCCTTTCGTCGACGCTTTGACACTTTATCGACGTTGCCCGCCACCCCCTCGGCGAGGATGCGGGGCGCGTCGTTCGAGCCCCTTCTTCCGCGCGAAATCAGTCGAGCATCGATACAAGTCGTCCTCCAAGAGGGTGTGCTTAAAAGGAGGAACGCGTTGCGCGACGTCGTTATCGATGCCTGCTATTCTCTGTTATTCCGTCCAACTGACTTCTCCTCGCCGCCATTCTCACCAGGGATCAGGCTAATGAGAACAGCGTGAAACGACGCAAATGTTGGCATTTCTAGCGGCAGAGGAACGGTTAAAGGAGAGGAGAATCGTAGAAATTCTGGATCAGCCTGTACCTGCGATACATATTATAATTCCAGCGATGCGATCTCTCCTGTTCTCGAGTTGAACAGACATGTCCCGCTGTTTCACCACGTTCGCGGAAACGTACTGGATCACGCGCAGTCTTCTTCGGATCCGTTTATCCAATCTGTGCCGGTATCGTATCCGCGACTGAACGACCGATACGCGGCAACGTCGAAGACAGCCATTCTCGTCGCACCGCGAGGAAACAAATCGATGGAGGCTCGGGGGACGCGCGAGGGGACCAAGCCGTTTACGTATCGCGATATCGAGCCCTCGTATTCCTTGACGACGAGCCAACGATTAATACGAAACGACGTTCAGCCCCGTGTCTAATCGAATCGCTGGCGAACGCGCGAGCCAAAGAATACCAGGCGACATTAATAGCAGAAGGAAGCATCAATGGATGGGGCGGGGTGCCGAAGGGTGCGTTTAAATATTTACCCAGCCGGGGGAATCCTATTGAATCGGCGACGAATCGGATCAACCGCCCCTATACCTCCCTTTCTCATGAAAGAATGAAAAGCTGCTCCGATAAATTCTTGTGCCTCGTCCGTCTTCGTCCGCGCCTCGAATTACGAGAATCGGTATGGAATTATCGAGCGCCAGTCGGTGGAGAAATGGAGATCGAACGAAGAAGTCGCAGGAACGTCGAACAAGTTTAACTAGAAAATTAATCAACGTCGCTGCGAGGGAAGCACAGAATTGTCATCGATGTCTGCACACAAAATTAATAAAGAAACTAATAAAGAACGCCTTTGAGGACTCTTGAAAAGTGGATATCCAGAACGATCCTTTTTACTCTCTTTTATAATTACCGCGTATGTTAATTAATCCAGAGCTACTCGAAAAAGGGGTGCAAAGTATAGAAAAAATCCTCGTCTATCTGCCCGTACGACCGCCATGGCGGTTCTGATGAATTCTTCTGGCCGGTAGTTTCGGTTCAGCCGCGATTTAGCGAAATACCAGACGAACGACAAGTCACGGGGGTGCGGTAGAGGAGCAGACGGGGAAAGAACGCGAGGGTTGGAGGACACGTAGAGCTGATGAAGGCTCAGAAATATGCAAACGCGTGCTACGTCCCCCGGAGCAGCAGCTGTGTGAATTACGGCCCTGGTGCCGTATTATTGTTCCCGGTACCGGGGGGCAAAAACTCATCCGACCCGCGCACGTACAAAGCGCGTGTCGCTAAAAAGGGGACGACGAAAAAATATTGCGCCACGTCGACGGCTGCTCGATTCGGCCGCGGGAATCGCGATAACACCCGCGATTCGACGCGCGGGATTTTTCTTTTACCGCACTCCGCCGTGGAACGTCGGAGGGCTGTCTGGGTTAATTGTTCGCGACGGTACGGCGAACAGGGAACACCTCCACGGGTTGATGCTGCGAGACGTACCGCGAGATGGATATTATTCCGGGGCTTAAAGCTTGTCGACGGATGGTAAACAGTTTTAGCTATTAATTGGCACTGGTACTAATTGAGTGCCGACGATGGTTGCGGCCTGGCCAAGATCAAGTGGTTGTTCGAGGGTATCGATCGGAATTGGGATTTGTTATTAAGTTTAGAGGAGGTTACCAAACTTGCGTAATTATTCTTGGCAAGTCTTTCTCGATATTCCTCTTACTTTATCGCATCCCGCGATTCAGAATCGAAATGATATTTTACTAGTTTTTCAGTGGAACGAAGTATCGAATAAAGGACAAATTGGTGCCACTTCGAGCGACGCGTTCGATGAAAATTTGCAGGAAGTAGCCGTTAAAAATAATTAGCAGACAAGGTCCGGACGGTCGTAAAGCGGCAGCGAAAAGCAGAGCGCGCATGGCCGCGGTTTGGGCGCCGCGCGCGACCCTTTCATTCCGGATGACCGTAACGCGGCCGCGGTCCAGTTTATTTTAAAGTGTTCGCAGCCGGCTGCAACTAGCGCGTCGCGATAACGCCGCTTCCGCTTCGAACTACGTGAATTCAACCGTGCGATGCTTGTTTATTCCAGAAGAACTGCCAGGCAGCGGTTACGCTTGTCATTAATGGGACTCGGCGCGGTTACGCGCGCAATCGCGCGGAATCCGCGCTCAATGTAAGGCTCGTTCAAGATTAAACTTTCGCGATAACGTTTTCGAACGGCGTGGACGATAGGATCGCGCGAAATTTAGTCGCATCGTGACGTCAAACATTTTCTAGTATCTTTCAGTCTCGCTGAAGAGGTATCGCTTCAAGCTTGAAGCATTTAAGGATAATAACGCAACTTTTTACGGAAGAATCCTACTGATTATATACGATTAGAGTTAATAGAAAGAGGCGTTCATCCCTCCAAGTGTTGGTAGCGAGCAAAGGTTGGTAGAACCTTTTTAAGTCCTTTGAACCGCAATTTGAAAAACGGTGCTACAAGTCTGCAAACGCTTTCAGCTCTGTAATCGAGTACGCGCACGTGTTGTAGAACTCTGTTTAAGGGTAGCCCAGAGGTAGTTAAAGAAGGAAGCTCGACCTCAAAAGTTGGGAACATCAAAGGGTTCCCAGTCACAGGGAATTTTCAAGGGACGACTCGAAGAAACTCGACAAGCCAGGAAAGAACGCAGGTGGAAAGAGGCGCGCGGCAGGAACGACGAGCAGCAATCCATATACAAAGCAATGAATCGAATGAATTGAATACCAATATTGTTCAACTAAACATACACTCGCTACTGCTCGTCTGAACGCACTGCTGGATGAAACGGGAACAGATAGCGCGCGCGCTTCTTTCGCGTACGGAACTCTTTGTGCGCGGCCTCGCAAACAACTCGTCCTCGAATTCAATCCTGGATCGCGTCCTCTTCCACCGATGGACGAGTCCCCGTTCGAGTTTGCTACCGCGTGAGCCGATTAAAGCTTACCCTCGTACACCCAGTCCGGTACCCCATTGTAGATGGTCCCGAAGACCCCTGTGTCCGTGATTTGATAGTCATCCGCCACTTCCGCCTGTGGTCTGTAAAAGATGTTGTTCTGGTAGACGTAGACCAGCGCGTTTCCTTTTGGCGCCCATGCAGCCAGTTGCAGGGAAATCGAGTCGTTCCCCGTCAGCGAGGTCTCTTCCCTGAAACAAAATGCGTTTCGATGGTTATATTAATTAGTTGGATCGTTCTGGATGTACATTGAAATCTCTAACAGGAGATGATCGATTGGGGATTTTGTTGTAAAAAAATTCGTAAAGTGGCTGATCGATAGACGAGGGTCGATGACGGTATTAAAATCACTGTCAAGGGACTCGACGGACTGATTGCACGTGGATGTTACCTAATCGCTGGCTGTCTAAACGTAATAATAGGCTTAGCATAAGCTGCGCCGAGATTAGGACTGAATCGAATCTGGAATGGATAGGTAGATACCGATATGGAATGGATAAATCTGCCCTCCGTGGGTTTGGAATTTCGGCTAACTCCAGTTAACGTCCAAGTTACCGCAGCTTTGTCTCCAGTCGTTGCACCGTTGTGTATTCGCTAATATTCCACGTGTACAAAACGAACAATACCCTTTACCGTAGCCGAGGCTTCGTCATGAATATTAATAATCTCTGCGATACTAGAATTCACTTCCCTCAGAACAGATTAAATCCCTCAAACTCGTGCGAGCTTAGGAACGATGATTTTCGACCGGTGGGGCGCTTAGAAAAATTTCTATTATCGTTTCAAATTCGATGGCCTGTCTCCTCTGTTCGTAGACGGGTTTGGAAAAACGCGAATGCGCTGCGAGGAGGAAAAGAAACGCTGGGAGCCGTACGGTTAACAATGGCAACGATCAGCGGTGCGATCGAAGGGCGAACACGGACATCCGGGGTGAAAGAGAAAGGGGGCAAGGAAACGACGCCGTTCAGGACTTCGTAACCTGGTGGCGATAAAACCGCGGGACATAAACGGCCGGGTATACTTCGATGCCCCCAGTAACAAGCGGCCATATTCGATCCGGTTCGATCGGAATTGCCGCTTCGAAGAAACCGCCTGGCCCGCGATACGAACGAACCCTCGCGAGCGCCAACGCGAAGCGACGCGCACCCCCTTCGATGCACGCGCGACGCAGCAGCCATCGCGGTGGTATCGCTCGAGGATCCTTATTTCAGTGGCGGTAAAAATTGTCTACGAACGTAAACGAAAGCACACCGTACCCGGTCGAGATTGCCGCGTCACAGTGTACGATCCCTGGGGCCGCTAACCAGCCTGGCCGCCCTCGATCGCGCGCCGCCAAGGGGTTGATTAATATTTATCTGACTCGTTCGAGCCACCGCGGCATTTTCCGTCGACCGTTCGCGTAATCGCGAGGGTCGTTCGTTCGATTGAATGGGAGGAGCCACTCTGTCGATCGTTCGTCGCCCACGAATACATTCCCGATGAGATGTGGATGGACCTTCTGCTTCCTCTGTTCTTCGTCCCTCTTCTTCTTCCGCTTCTTCCCTTTTGCCCCTAACCCCCGTATCCTCCTTTCTTTCCCTTTTTATGGTCGCAACGGTGTTTTACGAGAGAGGAGTCGTTCGAAGGGATTCTCTTCGGGGCTTCCAGGGGATCCTTTGGTTTACGTACCTTAACCCCTACTCGCTGCTGGAATATTCGATGCGGGATTCCCGCTTCCGGGATTATGGGAACTTGATTAAAGTGCCGCGCCGAATTTCCTCGGGGTCGATGGTTTCTTTTAAATATCGCCGTGAAGGAGAGGCCTCTGTTTCGAGTCTGTGCATCTGCGTGGAATCGAATGGAAGTTCGAGGACTTTTCTTTCTTTTTTATTAATTCGTACACAATTCGAGGACTGGAAACCGGTGCAACGGATGAATGGATCGATCGTGTTTATGATTTGCTGTACCGTAGGCCTGGGATCGTTGCATTAACCATTTATTTGTTGAATTAATTCAATAGCGCGCCGCTTATCGGTTCCGTCAATATTAGCCTTTACCGAACGCGTTCGATAAATGAAACGCTAATTCAATATGTTCGGTTTCCGCTGTACGCGCAAGTTGCGTTTACCGTTGCTACCCCCGCCTCGTGTTTCACGTTTGCGTTCTAAGTTTTAAACTAGTCACTCGCGTCGTCCGCTCGTTTCTGCGTCTCGATCGTAAAGCGCGCGATACGAATTTCAATCGTAAACGATATTTCACCGCTGAAATTCCCACTCCGAGCCCCTCGTACGAAGAGGAACCCTTTGAAGTAAGCGTTGGGAGCGAAACCAACGAATCTCTCTCAACGACGACGATAATTTCGACGGCGGGATCTTAACCGACCGATCAAGTTGATCGAAAGCCTTCCACATCCGCGAACGACTCCATAAGGTATCTGCTCGAGGGCTGCTAATGGCACTCGAAGGTGCCTATAGTTAAGAGTTAACGCGAGCGAGTGACGGTGCCCTCGCGCGCCCAGTTGGCACGGTTCAAAGGCGTGAGTAATAAAGAAGCTCGGGCCACCGCGTTTACATTATTTCCCTTTTAGAATTGAATTCGCATGCCAAGCAGATACAACACGCGACGCGTTGTTAAACGCGTCCCAAATTAAATGGCGGCTCAAGGAATTTACGACGCCCCCGGTGGGAACTGTAAGAACCGGTTCCTACACGATCCGCGTAATCCTCTTTTTATTCCCGGCGCGGATGCGAATTCCGCGGAACGTTTTATCGGGGTTAACGAACGCTGCGTCGATACTGCAGGCGTTTCGAAGGATTCCCAAGTTTCCGAGATAGAAACAACTCGTTCGATCCGTTAAGAACACACAGCCTCTGAATAATATTCTTGCGCTTCGTGAAAAGTCCCGTGGAAATGAAACCGGTGACGGTAAATCATTGCGAGCGAGTGCTCGATTCCCTCGCGATATCTGATAAACGCACGGGCAACATCGATATTTCCAGCTAATCCTCGTATGGAAGATAAGTCGCGACGTTACAACAGGAAAGCTTCCGTAGCTCTCCAACACCCCAACGAGCAGACCACCCTCCAATAAAATAAATCGTTCCTCCCTTTGAACGGTATCGTGCAATCTTTTTTCTCCCCCGTACCACGCGCGGCCGACTAAACTCACCGAAACTAAGAGCATCCCTCTATGAGAACGTGTATCCAACTTGAACCGAAACTTTAGATACTGGCGTGCATATAGATGGCATCAACAAAGGGAGTGAAAAATTGCGAGCAACGGGCCACAGAGGCGGGCGAGGTTGCGCGGAATTTATAAAATGCACCTTCGCCAACAGGACTCGATGGACCAGGGAGGTAAATCGATGGAAAGTTTCGCGAGACTCGGGCGGTTGTCGCGGTGCCAGGAAGCTCGGTGGCCAGCTCGAAAGGAAGTAACTCCGCAGGAGAGCACGGCGAGGGAGGGGGTGCGCGCAGCGAGGGTGGCTCGCTGGGTCATAAATAAAGACGTCGAGGCATTCATGTAGCGTGGAAACCGGGTTTATGGCCGAAACTATCGTCGATACAGAGCGGCCGCGTTCGACCCCGTCGGATCTAGCATTTGAAACCGGGCCACAGCTCGTCCCTCTTAATTGACACGCCGCTCGCGGACGCGAGGGACGAGAGCGAGTGAATTAGGAAGAGATCGGTGGCTGGCTGCGAACCAGCCGCGTTCCGTGGATTCGAAACGCGCCGGCTTTGGTCGAGGGCTCGTCGCGCGGAACGGTTGTTAAAAGTTGAGCGAAAAGCACGATACGAGGTCGATCGAGTACGGGACAATTTGTCTGCTGATTCTTGGTTTCGCTCGCAGTTGCTCGATGGGCGGTTTCGTTAAGCGGATTTCAGAATTGGACGAATTTCGAATTTCGTCGCGAGCGGGATTCTGAGGGTGCGTCAAGACGCGGATATGATTAAATTGCCAGCCGCAAAGTTGGAGAACACTGCTACCCTGGAATATCAAAGTACGAAACAAACTGTACGTCGAAGAAAATGAAATTTTCACTCGCCAACATCCCGTCTCGTTGAACGTTCGATCATTTCCCGAGGAAGCATCGAATCCTTCGAGCGATAGGGTGGAAGCGGAATTCGGAGCGGAGGCTCGGAGTCGGCCGTGCGGAATAAAAATCGATGGAAGTCCGTGGATGCGCGCGGGCTAAGCCACGATGTATCGCTCCGTAATCAAATTCGTTCAAATGACTTGATCCGAGCGTGGCGTGGCTTGATTGAACAAACAAGGGTGGGAGACAGCGAGAGAGGAATACAGAGGGTTGGAATTCTTCGGCTCCGCGGAGCGATTCCTATGGAATTTTTCAATCGAGCTCCCGGAGGCGGGAGGGCTGGGGTTAAAGCTTCGAAGCGTTTCTCGGTGAACGGAAAACGCCCGGCTATAAATCGATCCGCGACACGCGAACCGAGAGGCTGTCGATCGACTCGTTAATTGCGAACTGGGAATAATCGGTCGGCAGCTCGGGCAGAGTATGGCAGCCAGTTGGATTTCATTGATTCCATGTCGCGCGTACCGGCATCCGCGCCGCGCTGGAATCATCCCTCGTGGCCGCGTGGCTGTTATCGTTACACGAGCTATTATTTTCAAGACTGATTGTACTCGATTCAGCGCACCGGCTCCCCTATTAGCCCCATTCGCTTTGACGTTGCCTCGAAAAGCCGCGCGCCGTTCCCACGGTTAATTATCGATGTAAATTACGTAACGAGATCATTTGCAGGGACTGGAGATTACGTTCATCCGTTGTCGGGGGTGGTGATATATCGCGTTGTTTGGGACAGCAGGAATTCTAATAGAAGTTGCATCGGAGTAGATGCGTACCGCCATACGGGGCCGGGAATATCTTAATTGAACGGCCATATTGGGTCTGCGGTTTGTTTCGCGACTATATTTCGATCGATACCGCGCGCGGCGGACTTAGATTGCGCCAAATGGAAATGGTAATTTCATAGTTCGCCGTTCGAGCCTTGGCAAACAACGCGAGAGAGCAACCTAACAATGTCTAACGAACGCCTGCCGCGTAAAACGTCCGTCTCCTACGGCTGGATATAAATTAATTACCATAATCAATCAAAACACTCGTCAGCTCGATCAAAGTACGTTTGTTCGGAAGTTACCTGAGTGATTTCGATCCTATTTTCGTCGAACGCTAAACCACTGCACTTTGCGAAACCACATCGACGAGTTCTTTAATACAATTAATCCTTGAAAATATCATCAAGAATTCTGGAAGAATTCTAGGATCGAAATTGATATTTGTTAAACGAAACCACCGGGTAACAAGTTCCCACCGTTCGTACAGGAAACGAATATTCCGTATGCCGCAACCCGATGCCACGAATTCCGCTCTCCATCCGACCTCCGAGAGGGTCGAAGCTATTCCTCAGACGCCCCTTAATTTCCATCGGATGTGACAGCCCCCGAGATATCAGAACGAAGACAAGGGAGGAGGGGGACGTGGGCGGGCGGTTGGGTGTGATCGGCAAATTGAAATCTGGAATTCATATCCGCGGCCGTGCGACGGCGAATTTCATTTTCGATGGCACGTCGAAAATTCGTCTGGCGCCCTTAGCGGTCCGTAGGGCGTCGTCAGGGTGAAAGAAAAATGTCACTGGCGATGAGGACGCCTGGTCGCAGCCTCCTTCCCGTTTCTGGTCACGTCAGCGGAGTCATTCATGCGCGGCGACCTCCCCGCCGGGGCTTTTTGTTCTTAACTTATCAGCTCGTTCCTCCGCGGCCTTTCCCGCGTTTCCTTCGCGTGTCTCCGATTATCATATTTATGAGACCTCGCGTTTGTAACAGGATCATTCGACGCCTGATTCCTGCTGTTGCGATGATCTTCGGGAAGAGCTCCAGGGGTTGCAAAGTAATTTACTCTATTTCCATCGTAACGTCGCTGTGGAATTAAATCGTGGTATCGAATCGATCGCAGCAATTGTAGCTGGCTTTGACGAAACGACTGGCAGGAGTAACGAAAGACGCGACTCAAGTCCGTGGAGTGTAACCCTGGCCTCCTCGTAATTGCAACCGATGCTCGGCGTTCTTCCTCCCCTTTAATTCCTGGCCACTTTTGCGCCGACAATTTCGCCGCGGCAATTGCGGCGGATGTCAAAGAAACGGAGACGCCACACCGCCGCTCTGCCCCCGCAACCTTAATTGCGATCGTTTGTCACGCTACATTGCCGGTGTATGATCGAGAATTCCATCCGAGGGCACCCTTTTCTTGCTGGCGCCCTTTGCGACCGGTCCGCTCGCGCTTTCACCGATACTCCGCGGTAATTTCCTTTTTTTTCCTGGCGTGTAGCGTATGGACACCGAGAGGAGAATGAAATACCTCCAAGAAAGCGAGCTCGTTGCAACAGAATAATTGCGAGGAGATCGAGCGTGATTTTCTGTTGATTTTCAAAAGATTTTCGCGCAACTTTGAAAACAACCAGGGCATCGATACACAGACGGAACCTTTGTCTCGAACCCGGCTAAGTTTCTCGAAGAAACAGGAACACAATCTGGTTGAATGTAACCCAAAGACCGTAGCGAACTTAATTAACGCTCTGTAGACAACGGAAGTTCTTCGAGAAGTCGCAGACAAAGCTATTATATACGTCTGTTCGACCAACGACAACGATACTAGCCGTAACCTCGATTTTAATCCCGCTTGTAACGAGCCCGAGCGCATCAATATCTTAGCACGCGGTACCTCCGCGTCCTCCGCCATAATATCACCGCCAGTAAGAATAATTGCAACCCTCCGCCGCTCACAGATTTATACCGCGCGCTCCCATATTTATACGCAAAGTTATACGGGCCTGAAGTTACCAGGATTGTAATTATCTCGCGTGCGCCACGTGAACCACCCCCCCGTGCACGGCTAGCGAGCGTTTCCCGCGGAGGAGTCGTTAAAGAATAAACCGGGCGTGCACCACGCGCGGAACGAGCAGGTGCGCTTCCCTGGCGTGCTTTCGATTGGAAAGGTGGCCACGGGTCCAACTTCCACTTTGAAGGATCCAACTTTCGCAGCGGTGAAAAAGTTCCAAACCACCGGGACGAAGGCCCTCGAACCCTTCGAACAATATTGATTGTTACGCTCCCGTGGAAGTTTCGGTGACCTGCTCGGAACTTCATGAAAGATTTTCGTCAGCTTCCTGTATAACGTCATACGTCGAGCGGGTTGGTATCGGCGATGGAATCGATTTTCGTTGCTCCGCTTCTCCCACTGGTACCGTGAATTAACGTCGATAAATTCGAGCGAGTGATTAATAATACGAAACTGAAAATCGATCAGTCGATCGATCGTTCGGAGGTCCCACTGTGGAGCGATTCTGGAGGGTGAAAATACGAGAATAACCCCTTTCTCTCTCTCTCTCCATCAATATTTACAAACTTTGAATAAATACCTCTGCCTCTTCTTTCCTCGAATATTTACTCACGGTGTACCCCCGATAAAAACTATTACGTATTTAGCGGTCTCCCAACCCCCTCGGTCCGCGTTTAAACCCGTAACAACCCCGCGCAGAGTGCTCGACCCAAAAACACCGCGGCACAATGGAACCAGCAGCCCCCCGCCGCCCTCCGCGGGCCGTGAACCGTAGGAACAGGATCCGTGTCGGAGGAATTCGCGGCGGACGAGCGAGCACGATTAAACCGTCGGCGAAGAGGGTGGAAACGAATTCGAGGTGAGCAGCGCCCGGCTCTAATCGTAATATAAGCGCTCTTAAACGGCGAATTAACGTCCGGAGATGCGCGCGAGCGGCGAAGTCTCTCGCGAGAGGGTCGAAGGGGGTTGCTGGATGGGGTGGCGTCGCGAGGCGTTTCGCGGCTAAGACGAAGCGGCCGTAATTCGCAGGCCGCCCCAGCCGTTCCGCGAGCGACGTAGACAGAGCGGGTAGCGCGGGAAGATTAAAATGCAAATGTAAAAGTCCGCGGGCGGCGGCCACGGAATAAGTTTCGGATACGATTAGCCTAAATGGCCCGCGGCCGCGCGGCTCGTTTACTTACAGAGTATCCAGTTTCACGATCCTGTAGCGGGCCAGGTACGTGTGTCGATAGAGCTGGAACAGAAAGAAGAGAAACGGAAAATGTTTATTAGCCGTGGCTCTGCGGGGAAATTGGAAGCGGCGCCGCTTCGAGGGCTAAATAAACGCCGTTAGGGCTTATCGCGACATTGTTGCTTAGCTCCTTGTCGTTTGGCCCTTCTGTTCTCTCTTTTTTTCACCCTCGGGTTTTCGTTTAATATCGCGACAGAAGGGTGGCCCGCTGGCGAGACGACCGAGACCGTCTGGCGTCTACGGGGATGGTTTCCAGGGAGTCTTGGGAAGTTTTAACCGAGTGAAATTGAAACAACCGGAAGTGTTTGTCGAGGGACTAATGAAAAAACGAAACTGTCGCAGGAATTTAGTCAAGATGGGACGAACAAGTCGCTGGATAATACTTATGGCATAAGTAACCCTGTATAGAGTAACTCTTAGCGGTGTCGAACAATGAAATACAGATATTCCTGATCGACAAGGTGCTTCAAATTTTCCCTGCCACGATTCGAAATTTTCACTCGTTGTTGAAAGCGCAACGCGCGCAGAATTTATCGGTACGCTCGCAGGGGGATGAAATGGCGACGGCGACACGCGCGACGTATAACGTAAATAAAATCACGTCCAAGGGTAATTTTTATTCCGCGGGAGTAAAACCAGCGAACGATACGCGTCCCTCTTCTTACGGGGCTCCTCTCGCGAGGCATGAATTTCTCGCGAGAGGTTCGCGCGCCCCGCTGCCGGTTATAAAAAGCGAAGTCGCGTAATTTTTATTTCAACGCGACGCAGAGGTGAAGAAAAAAAGAGGAAGAGGAGAGGAACGAAGACAACCGTATCCCGGTCGGGCGTAACGAGCCTTTTACTACGAGAATTTATCCGAAACCAGTCGTCGCGGGTTGAGCGCGCGACGCCATTTCGCAACGGGCGAGAAGCGGAAACGATAACGCGCTTTATGCGCCGTGGGACCCCTAATTACGAAACGGAAGCGCGAGAACCGCCGCGTAGTCGTAATTTTCCGGTTCGAATGAAACGCAGTGACGATAATCCGGGCTGGTTACGAGCCGCTTTAAAACAGCTGTAAATTTGATCGAAAGTTATTTAAAACGTCACAGAGGCGCGTTCTACCTGCTTAAAACCGTGGACACTCGTTTAATCGTGTTGAACTAACGGAAAAAAGTTATGACGTTAATCGTGGATTTCGTTAACTGTTGCGCACCTTGTTTCGCCCGCTATCGGAAAACAGGTACCAACAAAATTCCCCATTAACGTTAAAACGCGATCACGCATTTTCAAAGCGACAAGTAATTAGCTACGAGATTTCTCCGTCCCCCCATCTCAAGCATCGCTCAGGCGGGATTTATTAAATCCGTGCGTTGGGGCTTCGTCCTCGAAAAATCCGATCGATACTCGTTCGTTTTACAGAGGCGCAACCGAATGAATATTAAGCTATTCGCAGTTAAACAAGAACTGCCGGTAATAAAAGAGCGAATAAAAGTAGCAGATGCGTCGCAACGGGTATCGAGATTGCCAACGGGTGTCGCTTATCTACGCGAGCGTAACCCCGGTTATGGCACTTGCGTTTTTCCCTTATGTTTCGTAGCTCGTACAGCAGCGCCTTATCGCGGCCGTTATAATTCTTCCTTCGCCAGGAAATTCGAGGCGCGACTTTCCTATCGACTTCCGCGACACGAGGCAATAACGGGTCGGTGGTCCCGTTTCCACTTCTCTTTTTCGATCGCGCGTCGCGAGAACACGCTCGTTCAAAGACTACTCCCCCCCTCGCCGTCTTATCGAGCGAATTATCGTTTCTACGTTTATGAAGAGAAACGGGATACTAATCCCTGCTTTATGGGCCATTCATCTTCCAGCCAAGGAGCTTGCCAGGCTTCCCTTCTTCACCGCGAGGAAATCAACTATCCGTGGATGCTACTCGATTCGATTGTCCGACGAATCTACTTTTCGAACCGTTTCAATGAGACGAGGACTAGGATCGACAATGGATCGAGCGATATTAGTTGAAAAACGCGATTACACGGTCCACTGATGAATAAACCGAATCGCGTTCGTGGATCACGATACCATCGAGCCTGGTATCGACAGCGTTGCTACGATAAGAGAGGGGTGGAGATCTCTTCGCGCTGCTTTGCCTCCATTTAATTCTTTCTGAACGCGAGCGGATAAGTCGCGGCTCTATCATCCAGCTGGGAACGCGTTGCACGAGAACGGTTGATTATCGACCAATTTTCTCACTTTCCCTTGTCGTGTCGTCGGCCAGTCGATCAAAATGCTTAACCTTCCCACCATCCGTGGCTAGCATTTTAAAACGCTTCCGTGCAGCTCTCGGTTACGGTGCCACCGAATCTCCGTGTTCATTTTTTCCTTCCTGCCCCGGGGGCGGCGTTCGTGTTTGCAATGATCGCATGACTAGATGAGGAAAGTGTTAAGTGGTGATCGAGGTGAACGATGCTCGAGCGCGATAGAAGGCGAGCGTGAAGAAAAGGTTAAAGATTCCCTCTGGGAGTGTCGAACGAAATCTTCGGCGAACACCGTGTTTCGGGGAACGAGGGAAGAATCTTCTCGGCTTGGTTCCCCGGGAAAACTCGGCTCTCATATTCGCCGCGTCGATAAGTTCGAGGATGAAACGGGTGGATTATAACGCTTTGTGTATGAGGATGCACGCAACTCTGGAGCAAACGCGTGCAGCTATTTACAAGTGGAACGAGATCTTTGCGAGTACCTGATTAATTTCGAGACGAGGTATGGCGGCTCGCTTTGTAGCGACTCGAATAGAGGCGAACCGAAGGAGACAGAGGCCTCGCGTTCCTGTGACGCAACGCTATCCAGGCGACGATTAAACGATATAATTTAGATCCCTGGTACATCATAAAGAGGATGGATTATCAACGATGGAAGAAAATAAATTGCCAATTAATGTGATATAACCGAAAGTGCCATTAATTTTAATTCGAAAAATCTCATCATCACCGTGACACCGTTATATGACAACGCATTGTCTCGTCCGAGGCGCAACCATTTTATCCCCTTCACCCGATGAAAAAGAAGCCCCTTGCGTGTTACATTATACGGTTCATCGGATCGAAGGAAGAGCCCGTTCGCCAGCGCCAGGGGGACTCGCTCGCGTTTAAACATGGGTGGGTCTCATATGTCGCAGCCATTCAGGATTTACCGTACTCCATATTTTCGTTACCGCCGTCCCTCTACGCTCCTCCCGATGCCAATCAATATTTACTCGCAGGTGCGACGTCCCCAGGGTTCCGCGTGGGATTATTCGATAATAAAAAATGATCTCCTCGGCGCGCGTGGAAATCCTCCACGGAGCGAGTGAGCAGCCACGGGAGAAAACACAGGGGGGAGGTGGGAAAAAGCGCGCGATTAATCGAGCGCGCGGCATCGAAAAGTTAATTAATCGCCATTTCGGGCTCATGAATGGCGCGACGGTAACGATCAATCGGGATTTCGCGTTTGCACGCGCCCCGTTCGACCCGTCCGCGTCGAAAAGAGATACGATTTCGTGCAAATATTTCCGCGGTAGATTTCCCGCCCGCCGAACGGAAATTGATTTACGGCTCGAAGATAATGGCCGCGCGTGGAACCGACAGCGCGAGCTAAATCTTGATACCAGCGGAATTCCTGTTTTTTAATTCGCTGAACCTCGTTTCTCCAGCCAATTCACGTTTTTCACGCGTTCACCTTTGACGACGCAGGAAACTCCGATTTCACGACGACGACGCCGCCACCGCCGCCGCCGCCACCGCCGACGCCACCCTCAGACTGGCGAACTTTGAGGTGTCGCGGCGCCAAATTTGCGGTCCCACAGAGAACTTGGGGAATTACCCAGTTTTGACACCGACGACGCATACTATTCACCGAGCCCGGTACGTGGGCTACTTCGATTTTCTAATTAATCCCCCCTTCCTACGAACGGAAACTTCAATTTTATGAGGTCGACCGTGCCCGCTCCTGCGGCTTCGCCTCGCACGATTCAATTTCGTGGCCGTGTTGATGAATCGCGAATTCTGTCTTCTTTGCCTGGCGTCCCTTCAACTATTCGCACGCTCCACGGAATTCCTGCGGCTCGGAAAAACGTTTCCCATCGACGACGATTTCCTTCTCGCCAACTTCTGATTCGCTAATTTCTACCGCTAACGAGATTCGAGCTGGACGTTCGTCATCGAGACACGCGATCGTTGCAAGATCGTCGCAAACTCTCTCGAGCGGATTTCGATTCGAACAGCCGCGTCTTAGCCACGACTTTCACTCGCAGGTTTTCACCAGCCGTCGTACCAAGAGCAGGCAAAGTAATCTCGCACTCGCGGGCTACAGTTTTTGCAATTCAACTCGGCAATTCGGTCGGTTTAATTCCGACGCGGAGTTACCCGACGACGCCTTGCCCGCCGCCTCTCGATTTCTGATCCCGCGGCTGCCTTTTAATTCGGGGATCGGTAAACCCGTCGACCGACATTTTTTTAATTAAACCTCCAAAAACGCCGGGAATCTGTTATTAGGTTAATTGGCCGCGGTCGCCGGCCGACTAATTACAGCGGGGCGATAGTTTGGAGGGTGGTTAGCTTGAAAAACACTCGCGTGCTACACATCCACCCACCGCCACCCCCTGCAACCCCTCTCGAAACGCTGTTACCGACACGGTAGAGCGTGTTATTACGCGATTATAGATGCAATATGATCGGTTTAATGCTCTCGGCGAACATCAGATTTTCCGACGTAGAAACAATCGAATTAAACGGTGGGATTGCGCACGAATTTAGTTTAACGTTCGTGGAGATATTTCGGATTGTAATTAATGCCTGCGGCTTGATTTATGATTCGTATAATGTTACTAATTATTATTTATTTGGAATAATAATTATCAGAGTAACCGTAATAGAATTGTTACGTCGGCAATGATTATTGTTGACAGATCGAAGTCGCAACTAAATCGCCTGTGTAGCACGGAAACAGAAAATAAATCCTCGGTAAAAAGTCTTACCTTCTTCCGCTGACTAATTAAACGACACTCCTCGAGGAGACACAGTCGGGGGTTGCGACGAAATAAAAGGTGATTCCTTCGATTGTTGCCGTGCGACGCCAAGAATCTTTGTCCCGTTCATCATTCACTCTCGTGTCACGAAGAAAAGACGCTTCCACTCGAAACCACTCGCGTGAAACATTCCACCCCCAATGAATATCGGGACGCGCGCGAGAATCGCTACCACAATGGAGGCGTCATTAAAACCAGCACGCAGCGCGACCGCCGTGAATGGACTAACCGCGGACATCGAGCGAACAACGAGAAGGCTCGTTTCGTAACCGCGACCCCGAGGCATCCACAATTCTTCGTAATCGTCAGCCGCAAGATTCGTGGAACACGCTGAACGTTGTCAACACTCGCGGTTGTCCTTTCGCGAGTTCAAATCATCCATTATCTCGAACGCGAATCGACCAGAGAAACGTCGCGTTTCCTTCGACCATCGAGACGGGAAATTATCGAGTAATATTATATTTAATGGCGGTGATAAATCAAACGGATCTATAGATGCATTATTACGGACGGATTTCGTTCAGAGGAGGATAACGTCGAATGTTTTTGGGCGTTTCTTTTATTAGAGTAAAACGATATGAATTCTTGAAACGAAACAAATGTACCGGAGGAAAAATTCAACGTCCGCTGCTGTTGAGTGCGACTTGAAACTTTTCTCGTTTCTTGTTGCGTCTTCATGCATTAAGACGGAGATGCATTTAATATTAAGATTCCATTCGGGGAGCGGAAAGTCGTCTGGAAATAATTCTCGAGCGACGGGGGTAGGAGGGCGCGGACTCTTTTAACTAGCATCCCCGTTTTCCCTGCGACGAAGTAAATCGAACGAAACTCGTCTAACAAAAACTAATATCCACGGACTAATGACTATAATAATGATGATAATGGCGACGCTGATGGCGGTGGCGATAGTAATAATAATAATAATAATAATAATAATGACGACAATGCCTTCACGGCGCGGCGTAATTTGGAGCTGGTGCAAACGCGCGAGAGTTTAACAAGTTCTCGCGGAACGGTGATGTCCCGGTTATTATATTTACCCAAGTTTTTCCTCCCGATCTATAAAGCGATTAAAAGTTCCCCCTGTATCACCAGCAGCCTCTCGTTCACCCTTCGAGCAGCTCGATATTGGCCGCGATTGTTTACGAGGCACGTAATCGCGGAAACGATCGACGACCATCCCTCGAGATCGAACAATTTGTGCGGTCCCATCTTTAAAACGCTACGTACCCCTCGTACCAATGCAAATAACGTAAAATTCCAAACGACAGAATCGCTGAACATCACCATCGATTTAAAGGGACAAATTCTAATCCGAAAGAGACTGCGAATGGAATTTTAAGAGGCAATCGCGGGGGTGGTTTTCCCTCCAACTTTTCGAGCTCTTTGGAAAACAACGGAATTACGTAAAGCGAATTACCGACAAACGAGCACTCGACTACATCCTGTCGCGCTCGAACAGAACAACGGTTATATAATCGGGAATATTCAACTGCGGAAACGCAGTTGGTGGCTCGTTAAACGAAACACCGAGGAGTCGAAAGAGGCACGCTCTTCTACGTGGAAATTAATTATAACATCGCTACTCGTTGCGCCGCTCGCATAACAGATATCCACCCCTATCGATGCCTCCATTTGCATATCGCACGGAATCCCAACGTTCGAACGGTCGACGGGGTGGCAGCGTTCTCCCGCCAAATTTTTTTTCTCTTCTTTTTTTTTTTTGTTACCCCAACTGTGGGAAATTCAACGAACGACAATACGCCCCGTTCTGCGGCTCGAAACAAATGAAAAGAATATATCTTGGTTGCCGGCGTACGAGGGGGGCGATTATAAAAAATACTGGCCTAGAACGATGCCCCCTGTTATCTGTATCAATTATTCGTGCCGCGTGGCACGGTTGCCAAAGCAGCGAAATTACAGGCATTAAAGTCCGCGCGAGGACCGGAGGCAATTTACCCGGCGGCGTCCGAAAAATTCCCTTTATCAATAACTCCGTGGAAAATTTCGCCGGCAGAGGCTGCGAGCGGCTGAGAGAGTAATCGGTATCGGCAAACTTCACGCGGCGATTCTATTGAAATATTTAAAGAACCACCGTCCCATTCTCTTCGAGTGGATTTTGCAATTTCCAACAGCGAATTTCGAAACTTCAGAGGCAACCCCGGACCGCCCTGTCCGCGATGCGGAAATTTATGCGACCATATTTCTGGCATCGAGGAGCGGTCGGTTTCCGAAACACGAGCGGCGAGAGCGAGAAATTTCGCTCCTCGGTGGACCCGTTCCCGTTATCAACGACCCATTGACAACGGCACGAGTAAACGACGCGAGCACGACCAGGATGAGAAATAATCGTAAAAAGACTGAGGATCGACAACGGTATCGCCTTTTCTTCCGCGCGCAGGCCACGTAGCAATGAAAATTCCGTGGCAGAATTAAGAAAACAGCATTAAAAGCAAAGGATTCGACGAACGAGGAGGATACAATGAGAAAAAAGTGAATCGAGAATGGACCATTGTCGACTGGTCATCTCGAAAGTGAAACGTAAAAGCTCGTTAACCGGTACGGTGGTGAGTTATTCGAGAGGAAAGTGGCGGTTGTCAAAGACGAGGGAAGAGAGAAGAATCGAGGCTGGTCGTTTTTCCCCCAGCCGTTGGGGCTGTTTTCGATTTACCCCTGTTCTTTATTGGCCAACCGCTGGCCTGGCCAGCTAATTTCAGCCCGGGGCTAATTAATTATCCGGTCATGGGAAAGTGGCCTCTCGATAAACGAACCGACCAAGGTTACGATAATACGTTTGGCGACTGCAGGCGGAGGAGCCGCGCGGTTGCCGGCTGGGTGGCGCGAAATACGCAGAAGATCAATACCGCCCTGGTGAACGCACAAGACGTAACCACCGCTGCGGTTATTCTCGCGTAATCGCGTCCACCGGGTTCGATTACGAGTTACACCGACCCCTGCCCTAGCGTGGCTCCGTTTCCACGTGCACGCGCACCCGGAACACGAATAAGCGGCGGACTTTTTAGGCTTTTCAGAGATGGGAACGGCGCGATTTTCCGTCGCAGCTGCAGCCCGCTTCCGCCCCGAACACGCGACGCCGTTAATACGGAGAAATTGTACTTTGTAAAATAAAGTGCTCCGGATAATTACGTGTACTTTCGTAATTAGATAACACTTTAGCGAGCGTTGCTTTGAACCCGCGCATCGGTAAAGTGGATTTTCGCGTTACGTACAGTATATTAATTTGCGAGGAATCGTCAAAGAGTCGGCGGTGGGAAAATAGAAAAAACCGCGCGACTTTCGCGAACGTCGCCGGTGGCTTGGTTCATCGTCGACTGAAAGTCGCGAGTCTACTTCGAACGGAATGGAAATATTTTTTTTTTAAGACAGAAACTAATTCGTTTCATCTACGAGAGATTAGAAATGTGAAGTACGAGAAACGTAGAAAACGTACGGCGGATTTAATTATTTCGTTGAACCGGTAATGCGTCAAAGGGTTCTTTGAGAGGCCTCCCAAGAGATTATCGATTATCGTGCAACCGTCTGGTTCGATTACGAGCAGGTTGACGGTTTAATTCGACGCGATTACGAAAGTCGGCCAGCCACGTTTCGATTAATCACCTCTTGGTGACGATTATAAGGACGCGGGCGTGGTGAACGAGTTCGATTCGTTTGAGTTTCATCGAGTTACGAGGGCGGAATGTTGCATCGAGCGATCTCGTCGTCCCGTCGAAGGCTTTTAGGAAAATTTGCAACCGCACGCGAGCTGCAAATTCCGCGTCGTTGCTAATAGAAAAAATACAACCTAGAAGGACTAGTCTCGTCGAGTAATTGGGGCGGAAATTCTATCATTAGCGGTGCCTTTGTGTAACTACAAAATATTTGATACCGCAAAATTGTAGCGTACGATCGGATAAAAGAATAACCACTGAAAAATACGGATGCGTACAAATGCTTCTCGCGGGGCAAAAACTGTAGGTACGAAACTAAATAGAGATACAGGCACAGGTCGGTACCTCTGCTCCCCGAAAAAAAAAGCTGCAGTCTTTTTTTTTCACCAACTTCAGCTTCCATCGACTGCGATACTTTTTTATCGAAATAATCTGCACGGTGCAGCGAGGAGAAAAAAATTGCGGAACAGGATCCTTTCCCCCCGGTAGCGGAGAAAACGCTGTGTCAACAGCGCGCCGTTGGAAATGCAAAAAGGAACATCGCCCGGTGTGTTCACCGTTCGGCCACTGTCGTTGTTATTTACCAAAGCTAACCACGGTATTTCGCGATTCGCATTCTATGCATCCCTTTCCCAGTCTTCCTGCTTCCGTTTTTCTCTTTTAACGACCCGTATCCTATAATTCCCATAGAAGCGAATGAAAAACGCAATAACTCGTTCGAGCCGAGCAGTTGAAGCAATTCCGGAGCATCTTCCAATAGCGATGCCAATGAGATCCGTCCGTCCAGTCCATTGCTCTTGACAATTGTCGAATGATCGAAAAGAACGGAAAAGTAAGAGCAACGAATTCGAGCGTTGCGAATTGTTTCAATGGGGAGTATCTCGACCGGTAGTAACGTGGTCGAAAACGGTCAGAACCAACGGCGCGGGATACGTAACAATCACGTTCGAGTTTGCGGCTGTACACTTAACTAACAAACACATCGATACATGTAAACTCTGCTATTACGTATCCGTGAGGGATATTCACGCGCAACTGGAGGATAACATTTACTCGCCACTTTGCTCATCCTCGTGATATTGTTAACATTACCATTCTCGGCTGCGTTTAACCGTGAACAAATTTCCCGCGCGAGTATATAGCAGTACCTGAACAACACCAATATCTAACGCGAGAACCGAAACAAAAAAAAAAAAAAAAACAAGAAAGACTACATCGAACGCGCGGCACAGTGTTTGTATTTTTCCTCTCATCCCTCTCACGGAAGGGAGTATCCGTTTTCACGATACGGAACGTGACCGCACCCTCTATCTCGAGATTCACGATTTTCATCCCCCTCGCGTTACCCCATTTCGTTCGTTCGTGACAAGAAAAACCTCTACGATTCTAATTAAGACCACGAGGAGCGGAAACTTTTCTCCGACCCTAATCCCTCAAGGAAGCGAGTCTCGTCGGCTGTGGCGAGGGGTGAAACAGGGAGGGGCGGAATTATGGGTTGCATCGTCCGAAATGGGGACGCGCTGAAGCGTTTCCGTGTTCAACGCCCGCGCCCTTATGCAAAATTCAGGAAACCGCCCCGCTCGTCAGCCCGCGAGAGCACGCTCACCGAGTAAACAGTCGGACTTCCACCGCTGTCTTCAACTTATGCTCGAGATACCTGGCGTTAGCACCTCCTATTACACAAACTGGACCAACAAGAATTACTACTTCGGTACTGAGGCAAAAATTCTACCTTTAAAAGCGTCTTGGGGTATCTAAGCAGTTTCTCTATTTAATTTCCACCAACTGGAAACTGGTTGATGTAATACAAGTCTCTGGAAGAAAAATGAGAGGCGGATATCGAAAGACTGCTGCTATTCCTGTTCAACACTTCGTACTCTATTAGAAGATCGCAGACATCGTTGCCTGGTAACGTTCCCGCCATTAGCAAAACCATTTCCATAGCAGAGTATCCAGAGACGTCCAATCTCCTTCTTCTATGGGTGGTGCTCGCGAGAATCTTACCAGCGAGTATCGCGAGGACGGCAGCGCACAAAGGAACCAGGCTAATAAATCTCTCCCACCCACCCTTAGATATCCACGAAACGTTTCGATTCCACGGTCATATTTATGCGTTGACTAGCAAAAACGTTCGCCTGGAGCGTCCTGGCGATTCCATTATTCGATTCATCGGTGCTACCAGCAATCGTATCGAAACTTGGGTCTCTCTTGCCAGGGTGCAGTTAGGGGGATGTTCAGAATAATTTCCGAAGGACAGAGTTTGGAATTGAGAACGAAACGATGACGCAGAAGAAATTTCTGCGGACGAGTAAAGACGAGTATTGGAAGGTTTGGTTGGGTTTTTGGTTCATTTGAAGGGGTGGCATTGAAACGTGTAGCTTGATAGACAATTGTCTCTCTTGTTCACTCTCTGCTCTGTCTAAAGAAACGACTGATTTTTGTCACTCGGATAAATACGTATTACGATTGCTGGCACTCTCTGATTTTTGGGTCAATTAACCGAATGAATGATGGGGCTCATTAAGGTTACTGGTAGCTCTTGAGTTTGTGGACTGGTTTAACAGGAAACAGCACCGCCTCTGTTCGAACCTCCAAACACGTTACTACTTGAATTAATTTAAACAACTTACATCATCGATACCACGTGAATTTTATGTTCTGATAGTATCTGGTCTCTCAACCAGAGAGACGTCTCTTAAGGCATCGTTGAAAGATGTATGTTAAATTCGACTAACTCGTGCGCAAGAAAATAAGGTGATTAGTACAGCGATTAAAAAGCGAAGAGCATCTTCTCGTAATAATACGGTTCTTCATCCGGGAAATGTGCAGAATATATTTGCAAAATTGCGCCATCCACCTGAAAGCGGAGCGCAAATATAAACGCCTAATCTAGCGCGGCACCGTCCTCGCATAATTTTTCTTATTACCGCCAGCCGGGCATCGTTGAAAGCATCCCCCTTTTGCATAACAATATTCCTGACGAAAGGCGATTATGTATCGTCGTGCATCGCGCGCTAAAGACTTCCACCGTTAAAGGCCATTACGAATGATGAATGACCGCCGCGATTCGGCCGCGTAGACCACGTTTCAATCAATTACCGTTCAATTTCCACCTGTCACGCGGCAACAATGTCGTTTCAAAAATTCGATGCGCGATAAACAGGTCAGAGGGAAAAAATGTAACGATCGCCACGCTACAAAAGTCTCGCGTTAACGTTCAATCGTCGCGCGATCGACGATCGTCGCCGTCTACGCGATTTCTCTGGGGGTGGTTCTCGAGCTGGTTCCATCGAGAGTTGCGCGCCACACCTCGAAAAGTCTGAACCGCGACCTACGAACGTCCATTTCGTGCAATCAAACCGCCCCAAACAGCGCAGCCAGAGACGTTGACGTTAAATCATCCGGACGATCGTCCAACCGGGGGCTGTCGAACCGCGTTATCGGGACAGCGTGCGCGTTATTGCGTAATAACGTTGACACGCAAAGATAATAATTGCGTAACGCGCGGTGGTGTCTGAACGTTTCACAGGAGAATAATCGCGGATCCGTACATTGCACGCGAGTTGACTCGTGCGGCTAGCTTTGGATTTAATTGTCTGGCCAACGAGCGCACACGTCCGAGGTAATTACACGCGCCATTTCAGGAAAAATACATCCACCAACACCCTGTACTATCTCACCAGAGTACTGGAAGAGATTCAACTCAGCCACTGAGTGTATCCTGGAAATGTCTACACGCTCGGTTCGTCCGTCAGGGTCGCGCGAGGGGGACACCGAGGAGGAGTACACAAGGGAGGGTGCGTGTTCCAAGCGGTCCATACGTTTGGGGTAGCGTAAGGGAGTTTTGATAGCTGCGAAAGTTGAGTTGGATAGCGCAGTCGGGATCGTAGATAATAAGTATGTAATTTATATCGTCGTTCTTAGCCGCCTCCGTATTTCTAAACTCCGCGAGACCGAGATTTAAATCAGCGCGTGCTTCATCCGCGGTTTAACCGTTCTAATTAACATTCCGTGCATTCGCAATCAGGCAACGAATAAACTGGAACGTCTCTCCGTCCGAAAATATAAAAACCTGTTAAACGGAACGTCCATGTTAGCTTCGAAATAAATAGAGGCGTTATGAATCTAGCCTATTTCGTTCCATCGACGTGAGAGAGATTCTACGATGACTCGTGTGCTTGCGAAGCGTATTAAAATTAATTATCAAACGATCGCAGAGCAATGTTCGAGAGGAGGGGTACGTTTGTACCTGATCTGAGAAGGCAGTCGTACCGCGAGGAAGTTCGCTCGGTTCATTTCGCGTGATCATTTTAACGAACGCTCCACTCGACGGTTAGCCCCCGTCGAGGCAACGTTCCCCGGGGTTATTCGCGTGCCCGCATACCGCATAACCACAATTCACGTGTTCCGCGTACCAGCAACCTAGTCCGTTCCCATTATAACGCAGACGTCTATACGTCCGTGGGACTTTCGTTGCTTGTAATTCCGCGTCAACTATTGCTGGGAATCGGCTTTTCCGCGCTCCGCCGAGAACCAACCGCCCAAAGTGAACACGCGCGCGCGCGGGGGATGAAAAGTGGATCGCCTAAATGCGACCGTAAATCATCTAAGAAGATTTCGACGTGTGTACAGGAATTGATGAAATTCGTGTCGAGAATTCTTAGGGGGTAGTTTCGCGGAAATCTGAGAGATGCGAGCGGAACAGCAACTCCTCAGGGGGAGGAATCTCGAGAGATCCGGAGGACCGCCGCGAGATCTCTCGAGATCCAAGCGGCCGACTAGATTCTCGAGAAAGCCCGAGGAGAACACGGAGAGGACGACGAACGATCGAAAGAGTACAGAGAAATTGCGGGATGTTCGAGCAACTAGCGGAGATCCATAGAATCTTGAGGGATCTCGAGGGATCGAAGAAACTTCGAAAGGGTCCCAGCGCGGATCTCGAACAGGCGACGAGTGCCTCGCGGAGGCCTCTGAAAATCCGGCAATGTCCAACAATTCCACGGTTACCCGTCGATCTCCCGCAGATCAAGGAATGCCGACGCATCGATCCGAAGAAAAAAAAGATTGAGTCTCTGGGACGAGAACGCTAGGTTTCGTCTCTTCGATCGTAAAACGAAACGAAGAGCCTGAAACGTCGACGGAGAGACTGGTAGGGGGATGTTTCTCGTTTCCAACGGGACACGTCATAAATTCTCCAACTTTCTGTTTGCTATAATAAAACTAAACTAATTCGTCAGCGAGATGAAACGATATAGGAAACGATCTAATTCTGTCGGCGTTTCGAGTATTCTTCGCGAACAAATTCGAGTATAATTTTTTTCATAAAACAAAATGTCATTTTACAATTAATTCTTCGATCAATGATAAGAGAGATGATCGATAAGGATGCGTAATGTTATACCGTACAAAGAATTGTAAGAAATACAAGGGAGAGGCGTATCTCTTAAAATTTCCTTCCTCCACCGAGACCCTTTTTGCATCCATCAACAGTATCGGGTGGAAAACAGGATTCTTGGAAAAATTGAGGACCGTAGAGGAGGAAGAGCCGAGCGACGCTTTGAAACGATCAAGTGTACACAGTTTAGCGCCACGGTTATCGTGTTGCGAGTGCGTTCCGCGTTCCTGTTTCCGCCACGGTGAAATCGATACGAGTGCGTCGAAAACATCCCCCTACGACCGCCGCTTCAATCGCGTCAGAGGAATTATTCGAGGAAACGTAGGAAACATTCACCCTGCCTGACAACTGCTCCCTTATTTCTTCACCAGCAACCCTCGATCGAACAGTCTTTTCCTCGCGTCTACAGTGCATACCATGATCCATAATTTATCGCGTTTTTTCGTAAAGCTGCGCTTGTGAACTGCGAGTTTAAAGCTTTGATGCGCCGCTAAAAAATTCCTCGCGACGTTCACGCAAGAATTTCTCCGACAACTTGCCTCTCCTCGAGAGTTACCAAACTCACTTTGCACGATGCAGCTAAGTTATACAGCGACGTTTCACGGTCCGACTGCGAGAAATATCACTCGAAACGTCTATAGTGAATAAGAGGTGGTCGATTAAAAGAACTTGGAGAAAGATAACAGCGCGAGCGCTATAACGCACTCGTATGCGATTCGAACGAAGGAAATAGCGACGATAGAGAGCGCTCTCCATTTCGATCGAGTTTCCTCTATCCTCTATGCATCCACGACCACTGCGCTGACTTTATTCGCTACGCGACTCCATCAGATGATCGGTCCGCGCGCACACGCGATCGATTCCAGACGCGTAACGCCGGTAATCGCGACTAAACGATTAAAATGCACAGTCGTAACGCTCGTTTCGAACGCTCTACGTGCCGCGAGTCGAATGACAAAATTCGCTCACCTTTGTCAGTCGGTCCAAAAAAAAAAGAAGAAAAAAAATTCGCACGAATAACAAGCGGAAACTAGAATTTTGCATCCGACCGCAGTTATTTCGCGGTGGACAGCGATCCACCTGCGACAGCTCGGGAAACTTGGCTCCCGTCGGCGCGGCTGAAACGAAATCAAGTTTCGTTTTTAACTCGAAACGGATGCCTACGTACGTGGCTCTCGTTTCCATTCCCGAGCGTACGGAATTCCACTGTGCTGGTTAACTTCGTTTAACGAGTAATGAGTCGCGGGCACGGCGATTTCCAACGAATCCGCGGCCCTCGTATCGCGGCGATATCGGCAATTGCCATCGATACCGGATGTAAATTGCGCTCTGCATTGATAATAACTGTTGATCCGCCGTGGCGAAGGTGGGCTGGCGACCGATAAACGAATTCCAACCTCTCCAGCCCTTCGTTTTGTTGCGGTTGCGTTACGCTAATCTTCGCTGTTCACTCGCGCCATTCATTAATTCGCAACCCCCGCTTCGCGTAAACTCCGTATTGTTCTCGCGATGGAAATTCATTTCGAAAAGGGTTCAGTCTAGCGGAGTTGATAAATCTCTGGTGCACCGTGAACGCTCGAGCCGCGTCGAGCACCTTAAGTTCTTATTGCGCCCCTTCGCGAAACCCGCGAACCTCATACATATACATGCCTCGCTGCGGTGAGAAATCTTGAGCGAGTTCGATATCTCACTTCGACTAAATTGTGTACAGTAATCAAGACACAGTGGCTACTTCCGAAAGAAATAATAGCAGGGTCTCTCCGCCACTTTTCTAATCCCCTGTAAAACGACGTTTCACGATTCAGCCGAAGTTTCAAGTGAATGACCATCCGTTCGATTGCATTTCACATTCACCACGCGAACCAGTATGATCAATCGAATCGCACGTTCATAAATTTTGCATAAGGGCGACGATGTTACGCACCGCGTCCAATACCAGCGGATGGGTCGAGTAACCAGGGCTCGTTTCCATCGAGGGAATCTTTATTCGGTCGACGTGCACCGTGTCTCGTGCTGATTAGAGTAATTCACATTCTCGTGGGTTAATCGAGTGGCCGGTGTTAGCGAAATGCAAACACCTCCGGTTCTGGGATAGGAGGAAGGGTGGCGCGGAACGAAGGCAGCCGCAAAAACGCGTCGCCGTCGTGAGAACATCCGTGGGACCGGCGGAAGGCTAAGAAAATTAGCCAGGCGAGAGGGAAAAACGCCACTTGAGCAAAAACGAAAATTACGCGATCCTTTTTTCGGAAAATTTCAAACGGTCCGCCGGAGATCTTCTCTGTAAAACCTCCGAGCTTCTCCCTCGACCCATTTCCAGTCCCCCATCCCCTGTTCCGCCCTTCTCGTCCACCATGGGCGACGAAATTCGTAGCTCGAACGACACTCGAGGAAACTCTGAATCGCGCTGGTCGACGGGGGTGGGGGAGAAAGAAGAAACGGGCGTAATTGAAAAACGTGCGCGACAACGTTTTCGTCGTTCGAGTCGCAAACACGGTCGCGTTTCAAGGGACACGTCCCGCCGTGTACGGTTGTTTAGTAAGAAAAAAAAAAACAAATAAACCCAGTTTCAAGGGAGAGCGCGCGGCAACCCTTTCGCCGGTGTCTTCCGGTCGTAGACGCGTACGGGTAAAGTTCCCAAGGTGGAAATGTAAATTAGACGGGGCTAGGGTAAAGAAAAGTGGGCGGTTCGCGCGTACGCTCGCATTTAGGGGACGCATTTGGAGCGGGGCCAAAGTGCACGGATTACGGTTGTGTTTTAAATCGCACTTTTATTATCCCCTGTCGGCCCTCCAAGCGCAATTAACTCGTTTTCGACGCTCGATAATACGCGTCCTATATTCCCCGGCTATTTACTTTCGAAACGCGTCGATATCGTCCGACGGCCGCCGCAATAATCGTGTCCATTAATCTATTCGAGCGAAAGGATCGCGGGTCGAGCGGCGCGAATGAAACATCGACCGAACGGCGGTGTTCCTCGGGACAACGTTTTATTTATCGGGCAGAGGTGTGTATCGATCTTGTCGACGGAAACGGCGGAACGCCGCCGTGGATCTCACGCTTTTTCACGGGGCTGATTTATTTGGAGAACCGCCGCGCGTAACCCTTTCCGCGGCGGGTGTGCGAGAGCCACTTCGGCTGGAACGCTGCCAGACGAACCCAAACGGCCGCTGACTCGCCTCTGGGAAATTAAGCGCACGCACGGTAGCGGCGCGTGAAAACGAAACCGTCTCGTCTGCCGACGAAACGCGCCTCGACGCGTTCCGCGAATGGATCGTCGCGACGCCCTCGATCGAGACGCGCGGAGACGAACGGACCTTTTATGCGCCGCGTTAATCTTCCGCCGGTGTCCTCGAAACCATAAAAGGCTCCGCGGGGATCTTCGACCGTGTCTTCGATATTTCACTCGCGGAGAATGTCTTCGTCGAGAGGCACTCGCGTAGCCGCGATTAATCAGCGCGGATACGCGAAGTTCGGACGACTCAGCGAGGAGACGAGGAGGACGCGCGTATCGGCTGTCTTTAGACGGCCATGTTTTATTCAAGGCGACGCGTTAAATCGCAATAAATGCTGGCAATTCTGTTTGGCTAGTTTACACATTCCCGGAATACATAATTCATAACGCGTTCAACGCGTGGTATTCATAGCTCGGTAGGATGAAATTGGGGTTACGCGATAAATACGTCTACCCCTGCCTCGCGCGTCCTCTCCAACTCTCCCGCCCGATTCTGTTATTGTGTGTTTTTCCCATTTGCGTTTTGGGAGCCAATTCTCGCCTGTTTGACGAAGCGAAACGGCTGATTACCTACGGACGATTTGCATCATCGTCGATTAATCGGTTGACGCTGAGTTTGCCTCGCGAATCACCTCTGCCTCGTTTCCCATTATTAAGTTCTCCGTGATTAAAAATTGCCGCGTTTCAATGAACGCGTGTGATTCCTTCGCACGCGACGGTTTCCGACTGCTCGAGCGTCTAAGACCGATTGTTGATCAGGAACGGATATCGTATGCATCGGAGCGGAACCGTGCGAACAAATATTCACCGTTCGCAAACACTGGGAACAACGAGCGTGTAACGTCGCCTGTTCCGCGAGAATTCCTTCGAGCCACCCCCCCACGCGAGATCGATAATGAATTTCATTCACGTCACCCGGCCGGCGATAATTTATTTACCCGGCCGCTTTACGTCGGGAATGAAGTTGGTGCGTTGAATCGATCGAAACCAAAGATCAATGTACCGTGCGCCGTTCGTAATTTATTTATTTGTCACCGTCGCGAGGGGCGCGACGAGTGCCAGGAATAAAATTTATCCACCCCCCGCTGCCGCGCATCAATTAAAGTTACAAATTAATGTGTCGCGCATCCAGGCGGCGATCCGTTTCATTATTCGAGGCACTGCTGGGACCCGAAGAGCTGCTCCGACTCCCCGTTTTTCACGCGCGCGATAAATTTCATCGATGAAAAACTGTCAGGCAAAATTTATTCAAGCGCGCCAAGGGGTGAATCTATTCGTTTATCGCGCCAAAAAAAAGAAAAAAAGAATTCACTTCCATCGAGCCTCTCGTTCGTTCATTTTTCCCGCTTTCAGTTACAAGACTGCTCCAACGATATCCATGAACGCGCCGTAAATAAGTGGAACGCGAACAGCTTCGACGGAAATAAATTCGTGTAATTTCGGAAGTTTATGGTCCATCGAAAAATCGCCAGACTCGATCGACGATTATTCATTTATCGACGATCTCGCGAGACGAAACGACGGCGAAGCTAATAAATCACGGCTGCTCAGAGTCTGCGACGCCCCAAAACGGGACGTTATTCGCGGTCTGAAAAATCGAGCTCGATGGCTCTCCCAGTCCATCCACTTCCTGCTGGCGCACAAAAGGGTCCGCGACGGGAATGTAAGAATCCATCGAATACACGGCACGAATTGGATTTCCTCGAATTACCGTCAAACATTTTCCCGAAGATTGCGTCCACCGCGAGGCTGGATCCTCGCGAGATCGATACTGTCGATGGATTGGCGCTCGATGGACGAAGTCGGTCGATGGTTTCGCGCGGAAATTACCGGGACATCTGTCGTGCACGGTCGCCAGTTTCACCGCTTTCATAGGCAGATCGGCGTAGTGGCCAACGCGAGACGATGAATTCGCCGATTCGAACGAGGCTCCGACAATCGGGGTTAACGGTCCACGCGTACGTAAACCACTCCCGTCGAACCTGCGCCCTGCTGCACGTTTCATCCCCGTTCCTCTTTTATCTTGGGCGGCCAGGTGCGTGCGAATCGTGCCTTTTAGGCGAAACAATCGGTCGCGATGGTATCGGTGGCTGGTTTGCGATTGGCAGATACGAGGGAAACACTTTCAGCGTGACGTCCTCGCCAAGCGGTGGCGAACGTCACGAGGAATTTATGGATCGATGCCTTTCTATGGCCATTCTGCTATCTAAAATATTTTCAATCTTTTTTATGGAATGTAAAATGTAAATGAAATATGCTGTGTATTGGAATAATTCAATTGTCGATGTCAATATTTTAAATATTAGACACTCGGAGGGATATGTATTTCAGGCTTCGTGTATTGGGATAAAGGAGACTATTTTTAATAGATTGCTTAGAATTATTAAAAGAGAAATAATTATCGCGATAGATGATACGAATTTTTGATCTTCTTTCGATCTGTGGACCTGTGCAGCGAATTAGTAATTAATTTCTTGTCGCTTGGTACTCTCTAAATGTACGAGTATATTAATGCACGAACTAAACTAAGCTAACGGTATTTAAATAATAATTCCCACGGCCACAGACTAGCAGACGTTCTATATTCGATTAAAACTACTTTAACCAGACGAAACTAATACATATATCAGAGTGGCGCAAGAATTCCAACGATGAAATTAGGGGTTGACGCGAAGTTGGAGAACTACAGCTACAAAAGAATAGACCCGCGCATTAGAGAGTTAAGTGAAAAACAAAAAGCGAGGAATACTAAAGTGAAAAAAAAGTGAAGGAAGTAACAAAATAAAACGGGGAGCGGAAATCCTCAAGAAACCCGGCGCGAACCACCGTCAAAAGGGAGAAACAGTCTCTCGACTCGGAAATCCTTCAAAGTCTCGATTCTCGGGGTAGATGGAATCGCCGTTAAAGCGTTCAAAAAATCTACCAGAGAAACGGGAAGGAAGGCCATGGAACAGGAGTGCTAAAAGCACTCGACTTCAAAATCCTTGATTCGCCCGGAATTACAACCTGAATCCTTTAATAGCTCGAAACAACCCCGATGCTGTACGACGCGGGAGCAAAGTAGCCGTGGATGGTGGTATCGATTTTAAACGCGTTAAGAATTAATCCTAATGCAAGTTCAAGTTGTCGTGGATTTAGCGCTCGCTGCGCAACGTTACCATCCACCTTCTCGCTTTACATGTAAAATGCATCGCCGTCCACTAATTAGAGTGCCTCGAATATACTTTCACCTCGGATTGTACACCCTGGCGAGTTTCCAAGATGGACAAAAGCCAATTTAATACTAACTGTAGCTGTTCACGCTGACAATCATCGACGCGTATGCGTATCGTCAGCAATGCTAAACGATCTGTTCGAGTACATAAAGCCATTAATCATCAGACGTCCACGTATCGCTATGCCAAAGTTCGACCGGACAATCTCGCGGTTGAAATGGTATTCTTTTTTCTGGCGCGGTTAGTTCGAGGGTGGACGGTGTACGAGGGTCAGAAAAAGAAGGAAAGACTCATCGTGATCGAAGAAGAGGGCAGCCACTTGCCGTGCGGTGTGATTTGGTAGGAGCAGGCCAAAAGTCGTACGAAGTGGGCCAATGTAAATCAAGAAGTGCCGGTCGCACGAATCCCTTACCAGTACCAAGAGAATCCTGGCCGCATTTTTCGCTGGCCGCCTTGGAAATTTACATCGGCCGCCATTATCTCGGTGCCATATATTCGACGAAGAAGCTGCCGCCCCTCGATAAATATGCGAGGCGTTCTCACGAAAAAATGCAATAACTCATTGAAAGACGAGTGATGGATAGCGCGGCGAGCAGTCGAGTCGCAAACTCTATCCACTCGACCGCAGCGTCCGCGACATATTTCAAAATTCCGTTGGAACAATCTCCCTGCTCCCTGGACACTCTCCACTGTACGTTGGCATCGAAAGAACCAATTCTCGCGTCGACCTTTCAAAAACGCGTCGTTTTAATCGCGATCAAGTCAAATATCCCGAAAGCTTCCTCCGCGTCCCTCAGAGGAACGTCAGACAGAGGCGTGTAACTTCCCCGTGGAAAGACGTCGACCGGCAGATACGAGAAGACGATCCATCGTATCCGACGAAACGCTCAGACTCGAGGGTAGCTGTTAATCCAGCGAGAGGGGCGCGAAATTTAATTAAACGAGACCAGAGCGCGGAAAGTCGCGTGTAACGGTAGGAACCACGGGCAGAGAGGTGCAGGGGGATATTTTAACGAGTGGAAAAAGGAGGAGTCGGTTTTTAATTTGGCAAACGTACTCACCGGTGGGAAATCTTGGTCGATATCGTTAGCGTGCCGGTTCGATGGCTAACGAAGCATCTGTCTCGGGATCGGGAGCGCTCGCCCGGGGCTATTCATTATCATAATCAGCCGGGTGCTGCGTTCGCCAATCGGATCTCCCGAGCGGTGTACGCGTTAATGGGCCGCGGCTGCCGGATTAACGGCAACTAACGCCGTGTCCGCCGCGAAGGTGCTCCGAGGGTGGCCGCTCGCGTCCTCTGCTAATTGGTATCCGCCTAATACGTGCAAGTCGTAAAGTTTACACGCGCGACCTGGCCTTATCGTGTGTTTCTCTCTGCAGCTACGTCCAAGGAGGACTGTCGCGCGCGATTCGATTCCGCATCGCCTACGTAACGACCCTTGTACAACCTTAGTTACGCGAAAAGTATACCAAGGGACTGCGATTAATGTGATATAATAGATCATGGAAGTTTCCTCTGTTTTTCAGGTGTTGGATATTGAGAAGGAATTAACTTAATCGTTGGAGAGGTCCTCTTATCGAGGTGGTGAAACGAGCGGCGTTCGCCAGGGTCCACGCATCCGGCGTGAAATAGCTGGAAAACGTGTCTAGGGACTAATAACAGTGATCGGTAGTGGTTGCATGTGAAAAGCAATTAGTTCGAAGGCGAGCCACGGCCGCGAGTATCTTGAAGAATGGTTAAGGAACCGCATACAATAAACCATCGCATGACACAGGTAATTGGTTTCGCGTGAACCACCTCTCGACCCTCCCACGTTCGACCCATTGATAATTCCCCTCCGTCTCTCTTTATCTCTCTCTCTCTCTCTCTCTTTGTGTTCGTAATGGTTTGTTGCCAGTGGAAAAATCGCGTGAACAGTGAACGTTATTGAAATTTAAATCGAGCTTGATCGAATCAGGATAAGGCTGGGTTTTAAGAGCGACAAATTGGAACAGGTTGAGGGTGGAATTAAAATGGCAGATTTATTCTAAACGGATTGGAAGCACGACCTTAACCCCTTAAATCGCGACGTTGCGTTAAGGTGACGTTTTATGCTCGCAATTATTTTTTACGATTTAACGAATGATCGAACGATTTGGGAAAGCGTTTGATCGAGGGACGAGAGGGTCCATTCGATTCAGGAAATTTCAAGACGTACACAATATATGGACGCGTATGGGCAAGTTGAGAGTCTCGAAATGAAGTGGATCGAAGTCGCGCGTGAATTTTTCAACAGAAATGTAGGACACGCGGACGCAATATATTTTTGATACGATATATGCCGACAGAAGGAAATGGAGGACCACCGTATTATTTATTAGACACCATCCTTCTACAAGTGCCCTCTACTTTCCTCTCCCCCCCGCTAAAATAGCCAATAAAAATCGAGCTTATAATCTCCTTCCTAACTTCATTCTTTACTCGACTCTCATTCGATAGAGCTCTTCAGTGGATAGAACCTTAGATCACCGCCGAGAGGAACTCGAGTCAACCCCTCCGAATACAATCGAATCGAGAGTTACTGCGACTGAAACTCGACTACCCGAGGTCACCTTATTTCGCGCGGGGTGAAGAAGAGGATCGAACACCCTCGCGACCAAAGAGTCTCCCCAACCGAATTTCGAGTTACTTTACATACCGCATCCTCTGGTAACGGCCATCGACCTTAATTTAACCTCTCTCTCTCTCTCTCTCTACTTAAAAACCGCTTATAACCGGGGCACCCCCTAACTTCCGTGTCGCTGTCGTGCAATTTCTATTCAAGCTTCTTTCCATAGCACTTCCATTGGCCTTGATGAAACTTTAAATGTGTAATACTCGAGTCTCGTTCATCGCTCGCTCGATAACCGCCGGAGTGCTCGAACATTGAAAGCGTCCAGAGGGGTACGAAAAATCGAGGGTGTTAGAGTCTCGCCGCGACGTGACTCTCGTCAATCCGATCGTTTTCAATTCGAATAATTCATCCCCCGCCATTACGGTTGATCCTTCGTAAATCCCGTCGAGCCACTTCGTGCTTAATTCCGCGCATAATAAATTCCACGAATTTTCCATACGCCCCACCCCATATTGGAAACGAATCGTGATGGTTATTATAAATTGTACGGACGCGTTGCGCGGTATGTATTATTCAGCGTCGGAACACACAATTCGGTCGATTATCGCTGGAAAAATCGAGCACTTCCCCGTTTGCGTACAGAAAACTCGATTTGTAACGAAAGTCCACGGCAGCGTACCGCGGTGCGTAATTTAACGAGCGGCCGTGTTTAACCAGCCGTGTTTTATTTACATTCTATTCGCGTATCGCTGGTCGCAGCCTCGATACCACGGAGACGTGCATCGCGGAATGTATATTTTTAATGAACGCGGGCATTGCGAAAAAAAAAAAGAGTGTTTGTCGCTACAGAATCCCGATCGTTTTACGCGGACGCGGTATACAAATTGGATGAGTGGGATATTCCCTTTTCTCCGTTATTTAACGAAGCTTTGGTAAAAACACGAGTTCAGCGGTGGATACGTTCGAGCGAGCCCCCCCTCCCCCTACCCGCGTTACTTCAACGATAATAAACCACGGTTAACATCGCGTACTTTTTTCTTCGTTCGAATACGTAATTTCCTTGGACGACAAAAAGTAATGTCAGAATAATTAAAGAAAAAGTACATTAACTCCGCCTCGTGCGATCTCACGATATTTTTAAGTCTCCCGCATACCGTGATCAGCTGAAGAAACTTTCCCGCGAGCTCCAAGATAAAAGGCTCCAAGCTCCCCTCAAGCACGGACTTTGCATAAAACGTCACGTTATTCCAACCGAAGGTCCACGTTTCCTCTCCGCGAAGGGTCGAGGGTAAAGAATGAGCGACGGTACGCGAGGGAAATAATAAAATTAGCAATCTTAAGAAAAATCTCAACGATCGCTTTCCTATGCTTCGAAGCTGGTTACACGAGCATCGCGCAATCAATTACAGTAACCAGAACACCGCGAGAAATGTTAATCCTCGCAGCCACACCATCTGAAGATCTTCGAACGAATTTATCTATCACAAGTGAAACGAAAAATATCGTCTGAAACTATAATCTGATCGAAATTAGGATACGTAGTTTCGAATCGATGCAGTTTTCTAAACGTCCACAAGTAATAGATGGCGAATTGAATCCTGGCCAGTTTTGCAGGACACCCGCGCGCCTGTCGGGGCCGACAGGTGTTGGGAGCGTTTGAAAAATCGCCGATGATTCGAGCCTGACGAAGGTATTAATCCACGACTTAAACGTACGTCACGGGTGCGCGACACGCGTGACCCATGGCCAATTTTCATGATGCATTGCCTGGTGCACCGCGTACATTGCCCGCACGCTGCGAAGCTGATACTCGACGCAAGATCGCCTGTGAGAGCGGGGATTTCCAACTAATTCGCCCCAGTATATTGAAAAATGTCTACGATTAATCGAGTCTAAATTGCCCTTGGAGAACTCGATGAACCGTGATCCAAAAAATAGAGAGTTCGCTTGTTTACGCGAGAAATCTACAGACTGGATCAGCCTCCATGGAAAGACGAGACTCGTAAGCGAGAACCTGGCGAGCATCCGACAAGAAACTGTGCCAGTCGCGACGAAGTCTACGTGCGAGGGGTGGTCGAACTTGTAGGATCGACGACGGTTAACCGTCGTCCTCGTGTCTTCGAGTTCGCCAAGTTGCCACCGGCTGACGATCGAACGAACGCAAAGATACGAAACAACGGGAACTTTGCTAATTCCATTCCACGTTAATCGTTGCCAGTACCGTCTTTACGAGGCACAACGCGGGCTTCGCAGTAAAACCTGACGAATTGCTCGCGAACGCTGGCTTCCTGTCGCCGGAAACGCTGCCAGAGTCTCTCGAAAAAATCCTCCTGACATCATTTTTGATAGCGTCTCGTCTAAAAAACTCTTCCGGCTCTCGATTCCCCCCGAGGGTTGAAATGAATTTTTCCATGGTAATCTTCGTCCATCGTCTAATAAATTGTAGAACTCAGGAGATAATTGATGTTGGAAAGGATCATTTTCTCGATGAAAATCGCATGCCTCGCTGATTAAGGCTAGCCAATTAACGTCAGTCAATCTGTAGAATAATTCGAAAAGAGGAAGAACCGGGGAGGTTAATGAGGCAGCCTTGATGGAAACGGGGATGGAGCGTAATCAGGTTGTTTGCCAAAGAAAGGGGAGTGTTTCAAAGCATAAAGAAGGGAAACTCGAAAGTTTAGCTCGCAGCTGTTCCGATAGAACGTGTCGACATACGTTCTTCGTCCATCGAACTCCGAAAACACGGAAAACTCGCTTCACGAGCTAATAAACTATTTTGATAAAGTAGAAACGAACTTGAATTGAGCCATAAAACACCACTGCTCGTCAACTGGGGATAAATAGATTGCACGGTCGTTCGAGTCGGCCGGGTAATTAAGATAAGAAATCTTGGGATTCGATCGTTCGCGTAACGCCGTGCTCGTCAAGCGTGCGAAGAGGGTGCGAGCGTGTGAATTACAGGGAAGAGCTCAAGTTCGTTCGAACGATCGCGGAAGTTCGCGGCGCGGGGCTTAAACGCGCAACCAACCCCCTCCTGGGAAAGGTGGCTTCGCTAATCGTGAATAAAAGCGGAAACTTTCGGATCGGCTCTGTAACGTTTGCCGCTTACCAGCTTAATCCTTGCTCGCCCGGAACAACTTCTTTAATTCCATAAACTTTCCTTTTAGTGACTCCGAATGCATTAACGAGCGAGGGTGGCCCGACCGTTCCGGCTGCGATTTATCTTGGGCACGCCGAGGCACGCCTGCGCTGTTTCTTGCGCGCCCTTCCGGTACCGGACGCCGCGCGGGGATGCTTCTCCCCTCGTTGGACGCCGAGATAAGAGCCGGGACTTTGATTTCTGCCGTGGCGAAGCTGGAAATTACCGCTCAAGGAATTCCTCCTTTCCGTTCCACCCTCTCGCGCGACCACCGTCAAGCGACTCGTTAAACTTTTTTTTGTTTCGCTCAAGGGACTCGACGAGGAACGGAACGGAACACGGCGAGGGTATTCGAATGTCGTCGGGAAAATATTGCGTTTGAGATATCGACGGGAATTTTTGAAAGGAACGGGGTAACCACTTGCAAAATAATTGCTGGCTTCCCATTAACGTACGACTCTGGCCGAGAGACGAGCTGCGAACAATGGGACGCGTAAATTGCTCAAAAAAACAGATCAAACAATGGACGTCAACGACACAATGAGAATTTCTTCGACTTCCACTCGATATTCCGCGGCATCGCGACCAGGAGGTCGAGCGGCTACATTTTTATTTCGAATGGAAAATAAAGCGAATCGAACCGATCGGTCTTTCGGTTTTCTAAACCGCGAGAGGAAAGGGAGGAGTAAAGAGGGGGAAAAAAGAGGGAGAGAGAAAGAGGGGGGCGGGGGCTCTATAAGCAACGAGTCAACTATAAATCTCTCCTACGCAGCGAATGCAATAACTCGTTCTGCCTCCGAATGTAAATGTCGCGCGGCCGCCCCATAGAAAAGCGACTAACAAACAAACTGGGAAAGAGCGTCGTTGCGCTATTTGCAGCCCACGTTTCGTGATTACTCGTACGGTCTCATGCGCCTCGAGAAGCGTAATATTTCCCCGGGAACAGTATTTATTCCGTACCAACGAGACGCTTTCGAAAACGTGGCTGAATAAAAACAGATGGCCGCCTGTTATTTGCCACTCCATGGAGTCGCGTCCGCGAGACACAGAATTCGAGACAATTTCAGACGAGATTCGAGAACGACGCGTCGCGAATTCCGCGTGAAATCAAAAGGAAAAGGAGAAACAAAAATCCGGGAACGAGGGAATAAATTATTTTGCTCTTTTTAAAAACGAGAGTGCACCGCCGCCTAAATAGAAATATTTATTACACGCTCCGTCGTTTCGCGGCGTGAAATCGCGCGTGGCTTCGCTCTCGCAAACATCCGAAAAGTATTTTCGAAACGCGGATTTCACACGCGATTCCGTTTTCATTTGGCATTCTGGCCGACAAATCCGCCGATTCCCCGGTTGAAATACGCCGGACGCGAGTGAAAAATTACCCGCGCTATATTTATCGCTTTGTGAATATTTTCGGCAGACCGGCTCGGATGGAAAGACGTCCACGATCGCGGTGGAATTTCATCGATGCGAGGAGCTCGCGTCGAACGAAGAATCAAAGGTAACCGGACAGACGCGAAGTGAAAGAGTAGCAAGTTCGAGGGAAAGACACACCGGGAAGGGTGAGTGTCTCGAAGGGCGGGCGACAAAGATCCGATGGATGTCTCTCTCAATTTTCGTTGAATCGAATCAATCTCCGCGGAAGGGATTCGCTTCGCCGATCTCGTGCAATTCCAGCCGCTTTCGAGCAGCGTCGTACTCGTCGCTTCGTTTCAGTTTGTGGAAAAGCGACTACCCTCGATCGGGGTTTCTCGCCGGCAGACTCCGTGGCAACCTTCGATCCGACGTTCAGATGGGACGGGACGAAAGGGGTCGCATTTTCGAAAGCCAATTAGCTCTTTCGTCGCGTTTATTCGCGGCGATCATCCAATCACCGGCGAAATTGCACGGTGAAAACTTGGAAATTGGCTAAAACTGGTCGGGAACTTCGACGCCTGATCGGATCAGTCCGGCGTCCGACTGGGATCGTCTTCGTCTACTGCCCCCTCTTGGTCTGCACCGGGGTTCTCCAGTAATTACAAAGTCGTCTCGCGCGGGAATTTATCGCGCTCTTCTCACATTCGCGTGCCAACAAGATGGATCGCTCTTGGAATTATCTCCCGGGACAGCAGTTCCCACGTAGGGGAGATCCGCGTTTGTTTGCACCCCTTTCCGTGGTGGTGCACCAGGAGTGAGAAATCGGAGAACCGGAAAACAAGGAGGAGATCGTTACGATCTTCGCTTATTACTTTCAGACGATTCTTCGAACGGGGAACGAGGGACATTTTGAAAGTGAACGACGTATCCGCGATACACGCAATGCGACGCACAACTCCTTTGTGCTCGTGCAATCAAGAGCCAACCACCTCGTTCCGCAGTCCTAATTATGTATTTCAGCGAGGTAATCGTGGGAACCGCGTAATCGACTGAGCCTAATAACGTAAACAAACGTCTAAGGCCCCGGCTGGCTGATTGACTCGGCTGATTGGAGTGTCTGCGCGGTCGTTTAGCCTAGCTAAGACGGAACTGCAACGCAGCACGCGGGTATAATTAGCGGGAAACACCGGCAGAAGATGGGATCAGCGAAACGAGAATCGAGATCCTGGCTTCGCGATAGATTGACTGATGCAGAGGCGGTAGAGAATGCGAATTGATTAATTCTCAAGCCATTCGATCGATTCATTCCTTTAACGAATAGATTAAATCGAATGACTCGACCGCAGATCGATCGCGACAGAGCGAAAGATCGAATCTCTCGAAAACTCTACATACAAGATTCATTTTATACAGTCCACCCAACGACGAGTATTGATCTTATTAATTAAAAATTCCACACTCGTGCTCGAGTATCGATTCACGAGCAAGTCAAGCAAAAATATCGAACGTCCATTTCGCATTCTATCTTTGAACGCCAGCACTCGACAGTCGCACAATTGGTCCCTGCGACAGTTCCGAGCAAATTGACACCCCAGATGTTCGATCGTCGATTACAACCGTCGCACCTATTCTGCTCGACGCTCCGTGTCGCGTGACAGACGAACTCCAACGAGTGTTTCCCACCGTAAACAGAGAGGTCGACCGAAAGTCCACCCCGGAGCAGGATCAAAGCGCGCCGCGAGTTATACGAGATCTCATTAACCCCCATGCATAATTCACATCAGCGGTCGATTATTGAAAATCGTTTTCAGACCGGGCGAGCGTCGGATCGTAAATAACCGGGATTAAATGATGCCCAATAACAGAAGTGAAGGGGGTGGCAAAAGCAAAGATGAGGGTGGAAAGTAACGAGGACGCGGTAGCAAAAGGAAACGGAGACGGAAGGACAAACGGCGTGGCTCGAATCGTTGGAACGCTTATTGCTTCGAGGGACGAGCGAGGCATTCGAGATCGACGCAGGATCGATACACCGCTGTACGCGCGGATATTTCAACCCTCTCGATGCCGTTGGCGCCTTATGGGCGATACGGAACTTTGCTCGCGCATCTGTACAACCGAGTTTACTCGTCCACGAGACCACGCTCGCGGCTGTTGGATCTAGAATAATCAGATTCCATCGCGATTAAACGAAACACTCCCGAGGAACGTTCATCCCTTGACCCACTGCCAAGTCACACGTGACAATACGTATAGTCGTACAGTAGTGAACTGTAAAATCTGATACTCTGGAGTACCAAAATCCATCGTGGCCAAAGGGTTAATGGATACACGGCACGGCTAGGGATTTTGGCAAAAACTTGTCGTAGCGCGCGCGCGCGCCGGAGGATCGCGGCGTGGAATTCGTTGTTCTTTGTGGCCGCTGTCAAAGGCTCGACCGTTGGTAATTGATCGGTCATCCGTTTCCCATGGTTCATTGTTCGCAACGCGTGCGCCGTTCGCGCGACCGTTTTCAATCTAGCTCCGGCCCATTCAACCGACGTCCCGCGAACGTAATGATTAATTAATCGCGCGACCCCGCGGTTGGTGAATTAATGCGACAGTTTTTCCGCGACGCAGCTGCCGCGGCGTCATCGGTCTTGCCCGTTCGAGAGAAGTACAAAGCGGGACACTTTCCTACCCCGTAGTACGCGGCTGTGCGTTCGATCGCCGATTTCTCTGTTCGAACGCGCTCGAGGGATGATCGATCGTCCCCCAGAAGCGATAATCGCGTCTTCGTTTCATTCTATATCGTTCCATCCGCGGATGATTTATCGCAGAATTTAATAGGAAGGAAAAAAGGAGCCGAAATTCATTTTTTAACGCACACGTTCGTCGATTATTATCGTAAACCCAGGATGTACGAACCGCTAGCAACCCCCGACAAGCATCAAGAACCAATGAAACGCGTAAACGATTCAACCGCCCCAATCGCAGTTGCAAACACGAATCGCTCCGCGCGAGTTCCAGAGTCACCCTCGTAAAATCCAATCGCCGACCCTCCTCGTAGACCAGCCATAAGCGTGAACGGGGATCACCGTTGCTACACGATTCCTTGCGAACGCTCGTCAGAAACTCGTCCCCGTCGAGTCAACCCCCCGTACTACCGTTCCAGGTCGTAAAACAGCGGACGAAGCGGGCACGCCACCCCCCGAAATCCCGGCTGGGACCGCGAAAAACTACGGCTGGGTGATTATCGGCGTCATTTACGAGGGATTTCGAACGAAGCCGTGTCGGATGGACGCTGGACACGGTCCGCGCGGCGGTGGTTTCATCGTCCAGGTGCGCGTTGAATAAATAACGGGGCGCTTCGCCGTGATGACCGCCGGCGTTAAATCTTCATGGTCATCGTTGGAGAACGGGAGGCTTTACTGGCCGGGTTGCTCGTCAACCGGCTGTTCCGAGCTTTAATGGACACCTCTGGAAACGTCTGGGACGGGTGGTCGCTTCATTCGTCGAGTTCGCAGAGTGGACCGTATTGTTTCGTTGGATCGTCGAGGGTGTTTAGGGTGCTCGTAAACGTAGCTCGCTCGCGGGCAATGGAGTCGGAGATTTCGAGCGTATAAATTGATCGCGAATTGAAACGCGAGGGACGGTTCGATAGGGTTCGTGGAAGGCTGCGGTTCGCGTTTGACCGCTGGTAGCGTTTGTCGGACACGCGTAAAGTGCTTTGACGCGTTCCATAAATATTGTATTGGGAAAAGTGCGCGTTGATAGCCGAGCCGTGCAGCCATTATAACGGATGCCCAACGTTCATCGTGCTCGTACGATGCACGGAGGTGCTACCTGGATATTCGATAAACCGAGGCGAAAGTAGTCCATTACCATCGCGCGGCGATTGTTCAGTCTAGTTTCTCTCGTAGAGCGTGCATAATTTTTTAATAAACAATTAAAAGCTTGGGGGCGAGGGACACAGAGAGAGAGGAAGGGTTGATGGTTTCAACTGAAAACAACGGACGTTGCAGATTATCGAAACTAAAGGTGGAAAGGAGAAGGAAAGAGAGGAGATACAACCTCCTGGTGAAAGGATCTCCGATAATTTCTCACTTGCCTGAGCGCGGAAAAAGAAAGTAATGGAGAATCGTAGCTCGAAGAGGAAAGGAGAACGAGGGCGGACGGGCGGGACGTTAACGAGCAGAGATCGCGGGCGAGACCGATTTTCCACTTTGAATGTTTGAACCGCGCAGCGTGACTTCATTAAACGCGGCCGGTGCACGTCGAAAGATAAAACTCCGCGTAAAAAGGTACACATTATGCGGCGAGGAACGTGACATGGTATCGTACAAGCGTAGCGTCCTCTAATGATGCAAGGACTGGAACGGTGGCGCGCGCAATATTCTCTTTCGTGGTTCTCCCTTTTTTACGCGCTGCAACCTCTGTTCCAGTTCTCCTCTCTCCCTCCCTCTCTCTCTCTCCTTCTCTTCACGTTTCCCATCTTTCTCCCTGTCTGTCCTCGCTATAACGCCGCATGGAAAATTCCAATAATCAGCAAACTTGGCTACGCGTGTACACTCGCTGCCGGAAATTCATTAGACGGCCATTGTGCATTTCCCTCGTCCCAATTAGTATTATTTTTCGAGCTGACACGCGCGCGTTTACTCTTCGACGTTCAAGGGACACGTTCCAGGGGCTGATTGCCGCCGGTGATTCGCAGTTTTTTTTTTAACTCGAACATCCGTCCCCTTTTCACCCCCCCGTGGATCGTTCAGTATCGTTTTCTCGTCGACGTGGCTTAAGACGCGCGTCGAATCGATCGATGGGTCAACCCTTCGGTTCGTCTGGCAGCTCGCGCAATCCCGTACGGAGGGATACGATTAATAATTCGATAATACCAACGATCAACTATGTCTTCCAAGTGGTTCGACGATAACAATAACATTTGTCATTAATTACACGCATTAATTCCTGCTCGGGACGGCATTAATCAGAATGATTAATCGCGCGTCGGCAATGCCGCGCCCATTCCCATTACTACCGATTCCCGCCGCCCCTTTTAATATTGAAAGGCTCGGTAAGGGAGCCTTCTTATCGAGTGTGCCGCGAGTACTCTTCCATTTCCATACCAATGCCGTGATCGCCAATGAAAATCTGCTCGCGAGCAGTGGAAAAAAATTCCCACCGCGGACCCACGGACGCGCCATCGAAATGAAAGATTCATGAAATTTCACGATTATATAAAACGAGTTCCGTAAAGAGTTCGGATCGGAATATTTCTTGGAACTGCTCGAGCGTTCATTAATAATTGAAAAAACACTCCAACGGTTACTCTAATGATTCCGTCTCGAATTCAAGGGTGAAAGTTCCGACACGCTGTTGGATCCAACCTGTACAACGATGGAATCGAACGTCACGCTCGACGAGGGGGTCGTAAGTTCAATTGGAGAACGACTAAAAAGGCCGCGGGGAGGCCCTTTAAGGCCCATTAACATTCTTCGTTGTCCTCGGTGGCTGAGAACCGCTGGCGCGTCCTCGCGTGCGCTTCGACGGAAGCTGCCTCGATATCTGGGACCGAACAGCTTTCCGCGATGGCTGTTTCTCATAATCACGCGGCGATATCGTAAATACGACCCCTTGAAATTCCCTTCCGAGTTATCTCGCCCACCGCCACCTCCTTCTCGAACCCCTTTTTTCGTTTAATCGCGAAAAAAGTTTCTACAGATATTCGCGATGGAGGGAGGGGGTGAAACTTTCTCGAACGCCCCGGCGAAATAATTCCGTGCACCCTCGCCCGGTAAATAAAAGTCCGTGGCAAGTGCTCGGCTGAAGAGAGGAAAAAATTAGGGTTCGCGGGAGTGGGTGCATTCTTGTAGAGAAGTTCGGATGAAAAGGGGTGGACGGGGGAACGTCCGTTGAAAATTAATACTATTCGAGGCGCGAATTAAGAGGATTTCGAGAAACGGGACAGCGCTCGAGGCGGGCCTCATTAGGGGCGTTCGTTTGCCGATAAGACGATGATAACGCCCTAGGGGGAGGGCGATGGAAGAATCCTTGGAAACACCAAGTTCTTAGTTGGAAATGCTCGATACTCGGTCTTCGAATTCGCTGGCCCCTCGCCTTTGGGGTACTAGGCTCGGAGGTATCCAATAAGATCGTGACCTACATACGAACCTAAAAGTAATCACACCGAGCAAAAAAAAAGTCCTTTTATAAATGGCCAATTTTCCAACCCTCTCAGAGGCTCTAATGATCGCGATACTCCCACTGTCTGGTGGCGATGCGAAAGCACGACCATGAACCACGACGCAGAGGGAACGAAAGAAAAAATGAACTGATCGAACCAGGCGCAGAGTTTCCGATCGTTTGCATCGAAGTGTGCCTGTCGAATGCGGAGGACCCGTTCGTTAAGGAGCGGCGGGAGGACAGGCTGAAGGATCCTCCCTTCGGAAATTCAGCCAGCCAGAAGGGTCATACATAACTCAGGATTTCACGTGCAGCGGTAACACAGGGTGGTCCGCGGTTCGTTGCCGGCTACACGCAGGCCTCCTGACCGGATGGAAGGGGGTGGTGGCGCAGGGCGCGTGCAAACGTAGCGAAACGCGGCCAGCTGCCGGGGGTTGGAGACAGAAAGAGGGATAGGGACAGGAGAAGAAGAGCGTTCGACTGCTGGACGAAGGGGGCGGTCTGACAAAGAGACGGACGACGAGAGCGACGAGAAGTCGCGAGCGGGAGGAGCGTCGTTCGCGAAAAATAAATCAATCGGAATATTTTCTCGAATTTGAATACGGGGCACCGGACGGGGGTGTATTACAAATGGGACAGAACGGCGCCCCGCCTAAACAGCTCGCAGCTATTGCTTTCGGGATACGGACAGCCTGCTGTCCCGCCAGAAAATGGATAGACGTGTCGCGAAATTTTTAGCTGCTAGGTGTGGACCGCGGCTGGTGGTGATTTGTCAAATCTAGCGGAACGAAGCTTCTACAGCCCCTCCGATATCCTCTCCATCTCCGTATCGAACAGGGATGAATTACAGCCAGTAAAATGGTTTGAACGTGTCTTCTCGGGAATCGGAGATAAAAACCACGCGGTTTTTTTTCTGATTTTAACCAGATTAAAGGCTCGCGGAACCGCGAATTCGACGAATGAAACGTTTGGAGCGAAGAGCGCGGCCGTACGATTGGACGGATGACAATAAAATCGTTGGAAGGGAAAAATAAATACCGAGAGCAGCTGATAAGTGGCGTGAAGAGGCCATTGCCAGCCGCGGGTGAAGGGTGGAAGAGATTCGGGATACAACGGACGTAATGTATGCAATTGGACCGAGAGGCGTGTAGGGTGGTACCCTGTTGGTCGATTACGCGCGGTGCTGAATGGCGAGGAGAGACCAGGAACCCGTGGACCACCACCGGCTGCCTACGTAGGCGCTATGCATGTCAGGTATTATATGGTATTTAGCGTGTATCTGGTGTTCCACGCATAGCGTGCTTTAGCATTCTGCAGTCGGAATTACGTGGGAACACGTGTCCCAAGAATATACCGCGTATGGTCGCGCTCTCGAGACCGATGGCTGCTCTTGGTATTTGCGCAGAGCCGTTAATGGGTTCCTGAAAGGTTTAGAGGGAGAGTGGGAGCGACATTACGTTTCGGCAACAGTCAAATAATCTTCTTACGCGGAATTCGATTCCTTTATCCTAAGCTACACGGTGTGTACGCGCGCGAGTGTCCAAGTTTTAGACATTTTTTCCACTGCGCGCTTTTCTCGTTAGCAGTAGCCATTAGTAGACGCCAGCGTTGTAATCCGACTTTTATCAGCTTAGACGATGTGCAGCGAGTCCGTAAAATGTACTTGTACATTTGCACGAGACACAGACGCCGATCTAAACCGGGACTCGACTTTGGCCACTTTCAGAAATGAGATTGATCGAAGTTCGAAAGAAACCCGCGCTCGGTCTAGCAGCCTAAAACATCCCGGGTTCATAATTCCTGCCACTTTTTCTCGTTTATTGCTGTCCCGAACTAGGCCACCGATGCGTTCGATACGCTCTCAGAGTCTACCCAACGACTCTCTCGTTCTCGCAGCGTACACCTGCTGATACGACGAGCCGTGAACTTTCACGGCGTCGATATAATTTCGAAGCCTGATAATCCCCGTGTAACGGGGAAATATCGGGAAATTTGTGGCCCCTCGGTTTGGCTCGAGAAAACCGCCTCGAAAGTTTGGCCGCGGATTGTTGGACGAACGAGAGGGGCAACTCTACGCGTTCGAGCGAGCGTTCTTCGTATAATCCGATTTCGAATCGAAATTTGGTATAACCTACCGCAACATAATAGTCTATTTTGTAAATGGACCACGCGTCAACGTAGAGAACGCTGTGGAGCAATTGAAAAACGTGTAAACCACGAAATGGTAAAAGATAACAATCGTACGTTAATGTCGAAAATTACGCCACGTTCGACATCGAATCGGCGCGATAAAGTTCGCGGAACGAACTTGTCCTCGATGAAATACGCGAAATTAAATCCTCAGTTTGTGTAAACGAAAAAAGTTCACCGCAGCACGGAAGCCGCGGAGTTGGTTAACAGGGGACGAGAGGGGGTGCGGTGGTCCCGGAAAATGGAGTCGCCACGGCTCGAGTTAACGAAGAAAAACTTGCCGGAACTTCGGAAAAACGAGTCTTCGGTTTTTCTGAATAGTCGTGCAACTTGAAAAATGGAATCGTTAGGTTCGCGCGGAAGATAAGTTTAGCCGGAACTCGCCTTAAATTCATCGAGTCTGGCCCCATAAAAATCGTTTGCGTTCATCCCCCCTGAACTTTGCTAAATTTCCATTACTCCCTTCCTTTCACCCATTTTTTCTCTCTTCAAACAAATTTTACGTGACCCGCCTACGCGCGGTGTTGAAGAACGATCGAGCGGTTCGCGTATCGTCCGCGTACTTTCGCGGACCGGATGTAAACGGCCAGCAGGTGCGGGTATTGATCGAAGCCTATCGTACGGGGTAATTTCGTGGTCAGTCGGCTCGAAATTTATTCTCAGTTCTAGACACGTGGCGTAATACCAGCGAAACGCTCGTTCCCATCGCGCGTCGATAAAAACCGGATTCTGGTGCGACGCTCTGTGCAAATGGTGGCTTACCTTCTGGTAGTCGGTGGCCAGCAATATGTACTTCCGATCGGCTGATAATTGGTGCTCGAAGCTGGACATCAGCGCCTGAAACGGTCGAAAAAACGAGGGAAATGATTATTCGCGGCAAAGTATCGGATCTAAAATAATTTGGCGAAAACCTCTCCGACATTTTTCTGGCTTATTTCGAGGGAACAACGATTACGTCCCCTACGCGTCTCGAGGTAATCTCTTTTAGAGGGTAGCGCCACCGGAAGGGGTGAAAGAGAGCGCGTTGTACTCACATTATTACTCGAGTCCAGGATCTTCCTCGGCTTCCTCGATGTGACGTTATAGATCAGGAGATTACCGGTTTCATCGCGATACAGTATCTCGTTTCCTGCAACAGAAATGGTCGCGTGTAAGTATTTCTCTCGTGCGTCCTCCGCGGGAGAAGATATACTGGCTTCTGTTGGGGATGAGAAAAAAATTGCTCCGATAAAGACCTTGTCTCGGATAAGGTGAAATTACTTTTGTGCCGTGCTGGATTTTTGGTTCCAGTCGGAGGAACGAACGTTGTAACGTAAATCTAAAGATCGCGATCTTTTAATTTACCCAATTACTCCGTTCTTTCGTCCTGATGGAGAGAGTAACGATAAATTTGTTGGAATCTATTCGTTGAGACTGCCACGCGAGCAATTCGCGAAGACACCGCTGCAAATATTAATGGGGTTACTCTATACGGACACGCCGCGTTTCTATTCATAATATACCGATGGAAAATTAATTAGAACCGCTAAAGTTTAAAGCAATCTTCCTCAGTCTCGCTCTCGAGTTTGTATCAAGAGATACGCGCTCTCGTATATCCATTAGTACGTGTACGTAAAGTCGTAACTATAATATATTGGATACACCCTCTCGCGTATCCATTAACAACGTAAAGATCGCATAGACTGCTTCCCCGAACTCTTGCGAAGCTGCTGCTAAACGCGTAAAAGTGCGAAAACGGAACGGAACGACGACCAGCGTCGGCTACTGTGCCGATGTCCAACGTCGTTCCACGGCCACGTGGAACGTTGATGGATTTTTGTTGGAACCCGCCGCAGTCAAAGGGTTAAATTGCTCCGCCAGTGGAAATGCGCGCGAATTAAACGGAGGCACAAACTGCAATTTGCCGTCGAAAACTTTGGAATCCCTTTACGGGCCAAGAATCCCCTGGTTCCGCGGAACGGAAACGCATACCCCTACCGGATAGTTGTTCGAAAGGAGCCGGAACTTCCGATACCATCAATCTTACCCTCGTCCCAACGTTATCAATCCCTGGTCCCGTGGCTATTAAACCGTTCGATCCGTATCGGACGGTTCTAATTAACCCCAAGCTGACGAAGTTTACCGTAAACGAAAACGAAACCGCAATAATCCGCGACCCTGATTTAACCATTAACCACCCCTGTCCCCAATTAGCCGGGATTAACGGACGGTTTCACCGTGGTACGCGCACCTGCAACCGATATCCGGTCCCCATGGGCCTGGAGCATCGATCGGTTCGCGCGAAACATTTGCTGAACGGCTTGATCGACCGCCGGATATTTTTCTCTATGTTTTCTTGCGCTCGATACATCGTGGACCGTTGTTACAAAGCTTCGAGTTTGATACCAGTCGAGCTTTTAATATCCTACGGCGAACGAGCAACACCCTGCGACACGGGGCAGTGGGAAAATATAAATAGTCTCGTGACAATCGTGTTCGCGCGTGGAAAATGGACATTACGGATAGAAGGTTAGTTGAGAGACATGAAAATTTTCGAATTTAGAGTTTACGATCGGTTTTTCGTAAAAAGGTGCCGATTATGTTTGAAAAAGTCCATCAGCTTTATTTGCAAACGAGTCATTTCACGAAAGTATTTGTTAAGTATGGAATTTGACGCGCGAAGATTGTTGTCATCGAGGAAACAATTTTCTCTGTATGCGAAACATCGTTCGCGGACGGGAGTGTAGGGGGAAAGTGCGATGAACGATCCGCGGAATGAAATTTGGAGCGGCGTGTGTTGGGAATAAAGGAAAATTTGCGCGGAAAAGGAAGCGATAGAAAAGTGGAGGAAACGGGCGGAGTGGCTGGCGGAAGTAGCTACGGAAGTCCTCCCGTGAGTTTGAACCCCTAAATATAATAAGCGACACTTCGCGGGCGTCCAACTTTCGTCCTCGAAATTTGAACAAGGAAACGCGATACTTCTGATGAAATCTCGTAAGTGGATAAAGAAAATAATTTATCGCGTTGGGAACAGCCAACGAAAAAGTACACAAAAAACGAGAGGAGCACTCGTTCAGGGAACTTCCTTCATCCATCATATCTCCCTTTCCTGTTTCCGACGTCATAGTAATTTAAAGGGTGTACAACAAAACAAAAAAAAAACAGAATACGCCAGAGCGGAATAAAAAATTGCAATATCGAAGAGAGAACTCTCTCTCTCTATATATATAAGTATTAAACATATTTCTGCCGGATGTACGTGTGTGTGATCACCCCCTTTACGGCCAATAAAACTTACACGTACATACTCGAACCTTCCATTCTTGCCGGTATTTTTCATACCGTCCTCCGTGTATCATACTGCCAATAAACAAATATGCATCTAACGATAAAGAAAGAATTTTTACGAGAGCACCCGCACGAGCTACTCCCCGTGATTACCATAGTTATCGGATTATTGTCTTGCATCCACGTGTAATAAAGCGCGAGCTACTTTACGTAGCTACTTTACGTGAGACGCGATTTTTATTGTTAAATACCTCGTAAACTACCAACGAGTGCGGAGGTGGAGCGTCCACGGGAACTGCCTGACGCAGGTCAAACATTTTTCGCGTTTTATATCCACCTACACAAACACGGTGTATTATCGCGATCAACGTGTAACACATTTTATACCGAGTCGTCTCGGAGGTTAAAGAATATCTGTTCGAAATTCGAGTTATCCGATTGTTTAAAACATATTGCGTAGATACGGATCGCGATAAAATCTGAATTATACGATCAGCCGTAATTTTATTATTTCCACGGGTTGTGTAACGCTGCGAGTGACCAGCGGACCGAGCCAGAAGAGACGATCCCCACAGATGAGCGAACCGGTTCGCTAATTCCCATAGAGATCCGCGCGATCGCTTCAGATTTCACGGGCCGCCGGTTCTGTTGACGCTCGCACGGGCATTATTAGAAGGGCCGATTTCCAAATATGCCAGCGATGCGCGCGACAGAGTCCTACATTCCGCGCATCCGACGAACCTGGTTCTCTGCTGGGAAATTCCCGCAATTTCTTACCAAGCGACATCCATTTTCTACGCGATCACACATGGAAGCGTTTCCAAGTCGAAAACCAGAGGACAGCGCGAAACTTTGCAATGGGGATCCAGCAGAAACTACTTCGAACGATCGCTTAAAATTCTCGAATCACTTACACCGACGTCTGAACCGGTCGTTCGAGCGACGATTACAAATAAAGCGGTAGATGTTCTCGGCTGATAAAGCGAGCATCGGCCGCAGAAAAGCACGGTCTTCCGATAAACGACAACGAGTCAACAATCTTCCTTTTTTTCCCCAGCGAGGCAATAGGTGCCACGTGGAGAGAGCGGAGGCAGCTTTGAACGCGTCAGCGGCGTTTTTTCGAGGATCGTCTGCAGCCCCGTCGCCAGCCTCGATTTTAACGAAGCCGTGCGCGGCATAATAGCGACGGGGATACCGCGTAAAATAAAAAAGAAGAAAAAAAAAGAGAGGAGCGAAGGGAAAAAAGCGCTGACATACCGATAGCCGTGTTAGCTTCTAATTTGCGTGATCAACGCTCTCGTATGTACCCGTGGCACTCGCCAACTCGACGAACGCCTCTGCCGCCTCTCTGTTCCCCTCTGTTAGTCGGTCCTCGAACGCTGCGCGCATCGTTCCGTCAGCCTCGCGTATTAATCGAGTTTGCCCGTACGGGAGTAACGCGGTTATAGTCGGTGACTGAAATACAGGGTGCTCGTCGAGCCTCCTTTTTTCATCCATCCGCGACAACGTCAACGAAAAAGAAATTTATCCGCGTCCAAATGAAGAGCGTCGTTTCACGCGTTTCGAATGGAACACCCTCTACAACCTCCCACAGAGGTCAGAGGAGCGGTAAAAGATGAGTACATAAGCGTCGAGGCATAACGTACGGTGCTGCGTTCGATTATTGACCATTACCACCGAATTATCGACTTTTACTACTGAATTATTGACCTTTACTACTGAAACGATCTAATCACTCGAGGATACGCGGCTGTAATACGTTCTCTAATGTATTTTCATCGATACGCTTTAATCCGCTGGCAGCGCGCTACGTTCCATAAGCGGCGCAGCAGGCGAATAATTACACTCGATCGAACCCTTTCTTCCGCTCCTCGGCACCCCTATCGGGGCGTAATTTTTCTGTAAATAAAACGTGCCGCCAGCGCAGTTTCGCGTCGAACGATTGACGCGAGCGTTCGACGAAAAATCCCGCTGCGAGTCGAGGGTATTTTCTCGGGAGATTAATTAATAAGACCAACAAACAGTCGGCTACACGTGCACGCGACACGCTCGCAGCGAATACGGGCCGCGTTCCAGGGTGCGACTTGTCGAGCGAAATTATTTCGCAACGCGACGTAACCCGGCGAACCTCAGGAGCCAGAAATTCGTAAATTCCATCTCGATATTAACCAACCGCCTGTACGCGCCCAACCCCATCGCGCGACATTATTTCTATTCGCTCGATCTTTTTTCCGCGCCATCTGGAAGATTGCTAATAAAATTTTTAACGTTGCTTGCCAACGACACTCGTCATTCTCTCACTCTCTTTTTTTTTTGGAGAGGTACAGTGACAGACAGCCTGTGGTTTTTCGCTTCGTTTCAGTTTGTCCATTTTCACGAACGTTTCGTTAGGAAAATCGACGCTGGATGGCAGAGTGATGGCGTGAAAAATTGCTGGCACCGTGTTGCCGCGAAATTGATAGCGGCATATCGATGGCAATAGAAACAGGTGGAAACGAAGAAGAAAGAAGGGGCGAGAGGAAACCCATCGTTTCGCGAAATGAAGGGAAATTAATAACGATTCCTGGTAGTCCCGCGGTGTACCATCGTGCGAGCTCACCCCTGCGGCGTTCACCGCCACGAGCCGCGTTTATTTAATTTTCCCGCCGGCCGTTTCGAGGCGGCCTGGTTTCCACCCCCGTTGCCGGTGGTCCTCGTAACTCGGAACGAGTAGTTCCGGAGAACGCGGAGAAGACGCCGGACGACCGCGTCCGACTTATAGCCGGGCCGTTTGAACCGAACGACGCCGTTTGCGAAAGAGAAACGACGGCAGCCGGTCGACGTTGCTATGTGCGTGCATGCTTTTATAAGAAACTCTCGACGCGACGCGTTGTAAACCGAAGAAAAACGCTTAGGGGTAACGCTCGTGATAACAGGAGTGGGATTAAGGGAGCCGCGGCAGGCATCGCTCGGCCCCTTCCAGAGAGGCCGTGAAAAATGACTGCCTGGCAGTTTCCCGTGGAAGCTGAAAGCTCGAATCCCGCGTAATCGCGTGCATGGCTGTTCCGCCAAGTTTCGAGACCCCGTCCTCGAGGATAAGATAAAAAGAGGGGCGGCGGTTCTGTACAGGCACGCGGTGAACGTCGAGGGGTTGGCATCTGGCAAGGTCGAAGGACGCGAGCGGTTGGGAAAGCCGTGGGAATTCAAAGCTGAGAAGCCTCAAAGTGAGAGAGGCTGGAAAGGTCAAAGGTCAGGACTTCAAAAGCCCGGCCGGTCGGAAACGGGGAAGCTCGGAAGCTCGACGGGACCGAACCTCGGTGACGCAAGGTGACAAAGGACAAAGGGTCGAGAGCGTGAAACGGCTGGCTCGAAGAGCCCGAGGAACCCAGCGTTCCTGTGCTGAGGTTTGCGAAAGGCGAATGAGTCGAGCTGAAACCGAAAAGCCTACTAATCATCGAATATTTAACCCTGACTCGATTAATAAAAACTACCCCTTCTACTTCGAAACGTTGAAGTTGCCATCGAGAGACGAGTAGATTTAAAATTGTACGATTCTTCTTCGCGTATTTTTAAATAGTCCGCTCGAGCAAACCGCCGCGATCCAAATTCCTCGATCGAAGCAACCCCAGAACACCCGAAATCCGGTGTTGTCCACCAAATGGACAAAAACGAGGGGGTACACCCCTAATAACAGCCGTATCAAAATTTCTCTCTGCCACCCCTAATCGTAACCCAGCGTAAACAAGCGAAACAAGCCAGCCCCTGACAAAATCTCGTTTCCTACAAATGGAACTCCCTTGTTCCGTCCGGCCAGCCGTTACTCGTACAATCATCATCCAACGTGGCGTGCTGTATATAAGTACCGTACAAACGAGGACCCGGGGTGACGGCAACGCGAAATCCTCTCGGTGGGCGACAACGTGGAAAAAAAGCGCACGCACACACGTACACACACGGCATAGAAACCGATGGAAAAAGGAGGAGTTATCGGTGGGACGATCTGCCCTGTGGGACCTGTTACCGAAAGATAACAACGGATCCTGAGGAGACGTCCGCTATCCCTGCTGCATTGGACAACACGCGAACAATTCCGCTGTTTCAAATGACGTGCCGTTTCCCGCTGCGTCGCGAACAGCTGGCTACTCTAGATATGCAACCGCGAGCGTACGAAATTGGCAATTATTTAATTGTTCTTTTTTTTTTTCCAAGTCGTATATAATTTCACGATCGTCCATTAGGTCCACCAGGTGCGCTCGCGTTTGCTTATTCGACTCGCGATCGCAGCGATCCCAGGAATACGCTTATTAATTCCGGAACGATCGGAAGGGGTGAATAAATTTCACTGCCTTAGCTACCCACCGTCAGTTGAGAGCGCTACTATTCGATGGCCAAGTTTCGTGGAGGAATTTTTTTTTTTAGGGCGGGTTTCTTTTCGATGGATCGCCCGTGTTCTCGTCGATCGTTTGGGAATACTAAGTGCATACTATAAAGAGGCTCATACTGCGGGGCTCGAACTTTCGAATTTCATCGAAGAATCTCGAGAAGAGTCAAAGGAGAGCGATATTTCAACCGACCATAAACCTTGCCACGGCGTGCGTTTAAACCCGAGACGCGGCCAATTACGACACTTACGACGGCGCTTAATCATCGCGGAGATTATGAAGGATTTTAAGGCCCCCTCCTCCTAGGGCGGATGGGCGATAACAATTTTTATCGCGGGTAATTGCCGGCACGCGAAATTCCGGAGCTTCTCCGCGCTGTCCGTTAAATCACCTTAATCTTTAATATCTCGGATAACCACGAGGAACGTCCGTGGAATCCGTTCCCGGAGACGGCGGCCAATAAAACGCCCTCGAGTCCGATCCCTTACGGAGTCGATACAGTTAACGAGCCATTCGAACGAGCAGATTGTCCGCGGGACTACCCGCACGGTTTTTCCCGGTGTTTTGCTCCGACAGACCGCTGGAAAGTCGATTGCGGTCCGCGCGGAACACCATTTCCTCAGCTCCGCTGTTAGATTCTCGCGTGAAGAGACGCGAAAGCGTTGGGATCTGAACGTTTCGATACACCTCTCCTCCATACCACTAATTTCTTTCATCATTTTACGCGTTGTCCTCGTGTTTTCTACCGCGTGAATTATTTTCGTACGAACGTATATTCCCAGACCGTAGAGAATATTTTGCCGGCTACAAAGAAGCATAAAAGTTTGATTAGTCCATTAGAATGTCACAGACGAAAATATTTCGTACTACGGATATGTTTATTATCAGTTCATATTCAGCTCGGGGATATATTATGCTCGAATAAAAAGTGACAGATTATAGTGGCGCGTGCGCGAATATCCGTGTACACGGTGCAAACAATCCGATATCATTAATACCGCCAACACGGGAGAGGATTTTTTTATTTTAATTAAAAAAAAAAAAGGTAAAATACGAGAATGAATATTAAAAAGGCAGAAAGATAAAATTATACGATAATATAATTCTAGCACGCCCGTGAACTATGTGTACGAGAATATCGCCACATTTTTGCGCGCTCGTTGTCATTCTTCGTTTAAACAAAGAACGAGAGTGGTCGTATTTTTCGATGGAATCTGATATTACCGAAAAATTGTCCGGAATACGATCACGAATTATGACACGAATTTTTCTTTCATCTCTATCCGAGCGGAAATTGTTCCGTGTCTGTTGCGAATATTTTATCGATGAGCGCGATGAACGATCGTAAAAAAAAGGAGAAATTATTGACAGTCTATCACACGAGTAATTATTGAATAATGCAGGGGATTGTCGGCCGAGTCGTTTCTGTCCGGCAATTTCCTATTCGACGTCCAACGAGATTCATATTAATACCTATTCGAATCGATTTCGACGAGGCTGTCAACGAATCGCACCCTGACAACTCTTGCGCTTTGTAAAAGGCCCTTAGTAAAATCGATCAGAAATTCACGGGCTCTGATTTCACTCAGGAAAAAAGAGAAAAAAAACAAAAATGTATCGCGGTTGAAAAAAGAGAAATCGTACAACAACGATAAATCGAAGGGGAGGAATTGTATTCGATGTTTCTCGTTTGTTCCCTATTTTTAAAAATATTTTACCACGGAACGAGTATTTGAAAATCATTTCGAAGCTTCGCGAAACTTTCAAACCGCAGCCGAATGTCCATTCGAATTTCGTTCGACGTATAATGGACCGTACTAGCCAGAGCCCTGTTCCCGACAGGAATAATAACGAATTAAACAACTCTTGGATCGAGCGCGTCGACGGATCGACGCGTCTTTGAAACGCTGTATTTAATTCCCACGATCGTTCGCCCGCAAACGGTGACTCGCATTACTTGGTCATTAATTGAGCCCCTGTTCCTGCCCACTGTTTTTCCCACGGAACGCACCGCATCGATCCATTCCCCTGTCTCGTTCGTTAAATTAAACGAAACCATTTTATTACACATCCGATCCTATCGATAAAGGAATTTCCAATTAATCGACGAGACCTCGTTACGTTGCCGCTTACAGACCTTTCTCTTACCATAGGTACCCTCGATGTGGGAAGCCTCGATTGCGCCTGGTAAAAATAACGATACAAACCGCAATTACTTTGCCACGTTCCTGCACCTTTGACGATCGAATTTCCAACGAGAAATGGACGGATGACAAAGGCCTCGAATAACACCGGGTTTCATTAATATTAATTGAAGTTTAATTCGCTGAAAAGTATCAGAGGAAATATCGTCACGGCTGTCTGACCGACGATGACTGGATTCCCTTGCGGCGGACTAATTGCACAGCTGTATCACTGAATCCGCGAAAAATAACAATGGATAGTTTAAATTAGTCGGTTCTATCGTTCCTTTCGCCTCGAAAATGTAAATGACCAAACGCTTGATAATTCTCCATAAATTTTATACTACCTCGTTTCCTATGTCTGACAAAACCTACGTTATATCCCTGAATTCATCGATATTCGATGAAAAATCAAGTGTTATCGATTTTTGCACACCACGAATTATTAAATCCGACCTCTAATACGATCGTCAGCGTTAGCTGCGAGGGTTCTACAAATTTTGGATGACTTCGTCCACTCGCGTCTGGTCAAACGCACGTCACATCCCTGAATTCATCGATATCGACGAGAACCGAAACGCTACCTGTTCCATCGATGTTTCCGCACATCGAATCGTCGAATTCCATCACTCGCGCGATCTCAAACGCGCGAATAATAGAACAGCTGCGAATTTTCCATAGATTTTTTTGCCACTTCGCTTTGAATAGGGGACGCAGCGATCTCTAAACGGTTCGAGCAACAAAATTGCAATCCACCCGATCAATTCCGAGCACTACAACCTGCCAGGGACCACGGGCGTGTCAATAATTGACTGGAAACCTTCATTAGCACCCTCAGAACCGCTCGAGGACCGAGGTAAATAGAGCCGCGTCGGTTCACGCCGAAAGAGCAAGTTTCCAGACGCAAAACATTATTTCTGATCCGGCGAGCAGGTACGACGCCGAAGCTCGTTAAGTTCTTCGTCCCTTCCACCTGACAGAGGCCGGATCTCAAACAGAGAGTTAATGAAGCTTTCCATTAAACTCGCGACGCTTTCTTGCCAACAGATCACCCGTGATTACTCGCAACAGATACCTCCAAAATACGGCGGAACATCGATCGTTCCGCTGCGCGAGAAGAACGTGAAGAAAGAGGGGAACGAAAAAGAGCGTAGGGAGTCGGTGGAAAGTACAGAGGACAAAGAGGCTCGCAGCCGCCACACCTGAATTAGAGGTTTCGTCGGCCAAAAGAGTGGGCGGCGGCCGGAAAAGCGGAACGGAAGATCGGCCGGGAGGAAAGTTTCCAGGAGGACCCGGGAGGCAGACGAGGATTAACACAGTGGAAGAAACGCGACGGTGGGGAGGATGAAAGCCGAAGGTCGGATGGGAAAAAAGAGCGAAGCTTCACGCTATTTTAATCCGAGAGTGGGTGTCCCGGCTAGAAGCGGATTTAATCAACGCCCATTATGCACGCTCTCGCTGGAATGATACAGTTTTGTTCGAGTTTCTTCGGGACTTCTCGCGCCGGCGGCTCTGAAAGAAGAGCCATCCGTGCGCCAGGTTACCAATTACCACCTGGAAACTTACTCTAGAACCAGAATCCATGGACTCTGCGCTACTCTTCTTTTTTCCTCTTTCTCTCTCATCCATACCAATCCACCCCACTCTTTCCCCAGTCCCTTTATCCATCCTTTTTGTATCGCGTTTTAATTAACGGCACCGGATTTCCGAGGAACCTCGACTGCGGCAAATCGTCGATTTTACTTTCCTTCTAAGGTCGAGGTGATTTTCTGTGGTCCATCTTCGTCGCGGATCATCTTGACCGATGAGTTTCGATCGAAACCGGGATCAGGAGAATCAGAACGTTTTCCAAGGGATGGAATATACGTATATACGGAAGAGGGGATTAAAATCGTGACTAAAATCATGCGGAGGACGTCACGGGGCTTGTTACTCGTTCGAGCTGTCGTACGTTCGAGGGATGATTCGGTGAGCTCCGGCTCGTGATTGACGGACGAGTCTGGAATCTGAAATAGGGCGGATACTCCGGGAAAAGTATGGGGATGTTAAGAAGTACGTGGGAGGACTACGGTGAAATTTGTTCGGTGAAATCATTCGAGGTTAAACGAGGAAAAATATAATGTAATCCTCTGCTATGAAAGCGCGAGAGCACGAAATTAGTCGCACGAGAATGCGAAAAAATACGAACTTTGGCAATGTCGAAACCCACTTCTCGGTCATTTTAAGATAACGCGCGTCTGTGTACGAAGATTACTCCCCGGATAAATGGACCCTAATTAACATAGCTGGTAGAGTGGCGCGATTAGCCAAAGTGGGAAGAATTTACTGGCGCGCGATCGATGCGGACTAATTACACGATTATCCCTGAATCTGACGATAACGTTCGATTGGCCGGTAACAGGAATCCCATTAATATTTGCTTAATCACCGAAACCTCTTCCGTATCACGCGAACGGGATCGGGTAAGAGCGCGCGGAGCCCTGGAAACGAGAGCATCAAAAGGTCTGGACGCCATAAAAGTTTCAAAATCGGGGGTAGCAGGCAATTTCCTGAGCAGGCCGCTCGAGCGGTACTCGACGTATGAATTCGCCGTGGAAAGCCGCGTTAAACATGCAACGATTAATCACACGGCGCTTAGAAACCCCCCGCCCCTCTTAACCGACCTCTCCAGGAGCGAACAATGAAATTTCCAATTACGACAATTCGATGGTGCTCGACGCGCGCGCGATGAAAACTCGGCTGTTCGGCGAAAATAACACGCCGCGCTTCCATTGGACGTGTTTATGGTATTTCGAACGGCTACGAGGGAAAGAGAGAGAGAGGGTGTGTAGAGGGTAGCAGGGTTGGTTAAAGGAGAATAATAGCGCTTCATAACGGGCCGGACCGAATATTTGTAGTCGCGCGAGCTTACCCTATACCCCCTTTTTCAATGCCAGCACAAAGCATTTCGCGACCAGAATACCCGTGAAACGCTCGTAAACATCATTGCTGTTTTTCTGACGTTCCTGCAGCGACAAATATTTTTCTTTCCTATCGTAACGAATTACTATTTCCCGGATGGACGGGTGCTGGAAAAAGGAAACGAAGAACCAACCAAAACCGCCAAATGACATGGTCAATGGCCGATGCATTCGACGTTAATGCCCGTGATCGTCATCTTCGATTTTTACTAATGCACACTTAGAGAGGAAGAGAGAAAGAGAGAGAGAGAAAGAGGATGAAAAAGAGAGCTCGTGGTCGTGTTCACGATTCGTTCAACAATGAAAAATGGTCGGTCGGACCTAGCCATCTTTCGCGATCAGTTCGAACAGCAGAAATATATCTCCCAAGGTCCGTGGAAGAAGAAACGGCTCGGTGGATGCAATTACAGGGAGAACGGACGCGAAATTAATGCGAATCGATTTCGTGGAAACCCGTAGATTTCCCGACGCCACGTTTGCCCTCTCTCGCTCCCTCAAAAATTAACGACGACAAGTCCATTCGAGTCTTACTTGTTAGTTCTTCCTGGAGGCTCCACCAGTTGGACTCGGCGCGACGATGAGTTGAAAGAGCAGATAAAGGACGACGGGGACGTGTTAGAAGAGGAGACTCTGGGATGAAAAGAAGGGTGGTGGAAGGAGAGAACTACCTCGATCGAAAGAGAGGGAGGTGTGGTCGCGGCAGAGACCAGAAAAGGTGTGCTCAATGGCGGTAATTATGGTGGTTGATGAGAGTTTCACGTTGGGCTCGACCTGGAACCACTGCGCGTCCGCGGCGGAATTGAGATGACTCGCCAGTGTATTTAACGATGCCCGGCGGTCTCGAATGGTACCGTGTACCCGGTCACGTCGTGTCAACTGCACGCGCCTCGCGTCAATGCCCGGTTGTACCGTTTCATGGACGAGATCGACGTTCGCTCGTACGCGAATCCGGGTCACCGGTGTCTTGTCGCGACGACGTGGACGGATGTAGAGCAATTTGTCCGCTTGGTACTTCGAGGTCCTCGTCCACTGCCGATACACTCTCTGACGCCCGTTCGATCGTGAATGTCGTGGACCTCGACCGGTGAAAAATGGAGCGGGAACAGGTGTAAGGAATGGAGGCTATCGTGGGTGATTGTCGACAAGTTTCGAATTATCGTACGGCTCGAAAGTTGCGGGACACGCGGTAAATACCGTAGAGGCGAGGGCCGTCTGACTATACGCGATTCGCGTCTACTTGTTCCACTCCCATCGTCCGCGTTCTACCATCGCCATTTCCGTTTCTGGTCCGTTTTTGAAACCTCCGTAAGACTCGACGTTCGCGACTGGACACCTCGAAATCGCTCGTCAGATTTCAACCCGACACGAACCGTGACACATAGCCAGGCGGAATGGCGCGTTGGCACGTCGCGTTTCCGTCGAAACTCATTTCTGCCCGATTACCGCGTCCCGTGACTGCCCGGGGGAAAACCCGTCGACAGCCACGGTTTTTGTTCCCGCCGAAATACCCATCCGAACGCAGAAGGTCGGTGCATCATTTCGGCTCGCTGCACCGCGGGGGTTTCTTCTCTAGTTTTTCGCCGGCCGATGCTTCCGTTTCATTCAGTCGAGAATCGCCAGGAACGAATGTAAATACGGAAACGAGAAACGTTGCTCGACGGGAGTGTTCCGACTGCGCGCGGTTTCCTTCGTTTCCCACTCGCTCGCCCACCCTCTCCTCCGTCTTCCATCTCGGCTCTCCTTCTCGCGCGCTAGATTCCTCTATTTTTCTCATCTGTCTCGAGCGAGCTTCGTTTATTCACGAAGTATAGCCAGGAACCGGGCAGAAATAATTATGGGGATTGTGTTTCCCCGTCTTCCGAAAAATTTACGTCTCGACCACAATTTCCTCTCTTCTTTATCAACCCCCTTGGCCACCTCCCCCAGCCTCTCCTCCGTGTCCCGGCTCTTCCGGCCGGTGTTTTATGAATTTCGCGAATCCTGAAAGACGCGTTGCATTCTGAGCGCCGTGAGGCGCGCCATTCAGGTCGCCGTTGTGCCCTGCCCGGCACTACGCGGTTCAACCGCATTGAAACAGTCGGAATTGTCGCGAGATTTATTCGTACACCACCGCCAGCGAGAACAGTGGCGATCTCCAGCTCGGCGAGGAAATTTCCCGATGTCTTTTCTAGACAGAGCGACGTTGAAAATATTCTTGCGCGCATTTAGTCGAACCTCTCGAGCAAATTCTGGCTGCGCGCATTTTCTGCTCCACATTTGTCAGAGTGAAATTGGATCGATCGCTCGGAGAACAATGGGAACTGTAGAGCAATTTAATTAAAAAAAGTACGTAGAGCTAAACACTGGTTACTCGAAGGATTCGTCAACGTTACATGGGAAGTGGAGGAAGAAGCCGCAGCGTCGTTGAACGCGAGACAAAACAAATGATCAAGTAGGAAGGCGTGTTAACAAATTCTGTTAAAGGTAACAAGAAGTTATTGCGTCAACGGAGCACCAACGGAGAACCACTGGCGCAGAATGCAGCCGAGCCGCGACCATTTTTCAAAGTCGCCACCCCGATGAAAACTACCGGCCGACCCGAGGAAATTTCATTCCACATTTTCGATTTATTTCGTCGCCAATCCAGCCGCCTACTTTGTCCCGTCGCCGCCACCCCCGCGACAAGATCGACGATTGCTCGCGTATACCCCACCCCGTAAATGGTACGCAGCCACCCCAAAAATAGAAAATCGACTGAAACCAGCTAGTATAGCCGCCTAGAAGAAAGACAGCGATCTCGCAGACCAGAGAGTGGAGTCTACTTTTGTTACTAACTATCCACAAAATCCTCTCAAAGCCGATGTTTAATCAATTTTACAAGTCTTCAACCCCACCTCGGAAATGTTGAATTTCAATCCTTCGCTCACTTAGAGAGAACAGAATTGGATATCAGCAATTAAGCGGAGGAAGCCTTAGCTCTAACGAGAGCATCGAATATCTGGTTAAAATTAATATTTCGAACAAACGACGCATCCCCTTCGCAATTAATACAGCTGTGCGCGAAGTGCTAAATTTATTAAGGAAGTCGAAAAACTTTGGTTAAACGAACCAAAAGTCCCGCGCCGTTCGCCCCTATTAAACTCCCCCGTCCCCGTCCTCGTTAAACGATAACAAGGGACCGTTTTCACGGGTGAGGATGATAGATTCGTTGGTTAAACGGCGCGGGAGCACCGGCTCGTTGTTTGTCGCGCGAAAGAAGCTGAGATATAAGGCGGACAGGGTGTATAACGGCGGCATAAGTTTAACGGAGACGAGCCACCGCCAGGCGAAGTTTGCCAGACGAGCTCGGACAAAAACGTAAAACAGGCAAGTTCGCGAACAGCTCGGGAGCAGTTCGCGAACTGTTCGTCACGGTGTTCTGGGGGCGCGTGCGACCCTCCGTGGAGCCTCCCAGTCCGGGATAAAGAAGACATTTGCGGGCTGTTTCTTTGACCTTATCGGCTGACGGCGGTCGTAAAAACCCAGCTGGGAGATGCTCGGAGTAACTGTCGGGGTGAAACCACCCTTCTCTCGCGTGTCCTTCCAGCGTTGGCCACTTTTGAAATTGTAGAAAAGAACGAGACAACTACGCGATGGGTCTGGCAATATTTTTTTTTAATAAAGGACGATTACTGCGCTTCTTCCTTAGATAAATTTGCGACCACCGTCGATAGACGCGATGATTATTGTAATCAGTTCGAGGAACGGAACGAACGAAACGGTCTTAAAATGGAAATGGAAGACGATTCTGGTAAACAACCCCGCCAATTTGAAGTGTGCGAGCAAACTTGTCAGAAGGAGCTTTAATCAGTCCCGACAAAGACATCTCGATAGCTTTATACTCGGCAACGAGTTCGAGCTGAAGCAAGGGATGGCAGAAAGGGATGTTTACCATTATCAATGCCTACAGCTGAAGGAGTTTTATTTCAAACACTCTCCGTCGTCAGAGGCGACTAAATTCTTAATTAACTGATAATCCACAGGGCGAGTGAACGTCGATGGCATCTCGTAAAATTAAGATCTCAATGCATTACCGTGTCTTCGACCTGGAGAACCACAAAACCACCCAACACGGGTTAGCGACAGGCTTGCATAAATCATTGCCCGGAAATTCGGACAAAAACCGCGCAACGCGTAGGACATCTTCGCCGCCCCTTGCCCTCGTTATTTTTTACACCCTGGCGCGAGGAACCCGAACGGGAATGAACTTCGAAAAGTCTGGCGGCGCTGACGAAGCGGAACGCGAGTGGAGGAGAGAGGAACCTTGAAAAACGCAACGATCGCTAATCTCGTCGGGAGCTTTTCGAAAGTGTCTACGTTGGTCGACTCGCGTAGCGATTCTGGATGAGACTGTAGGCTAGACCGGTCGGAGAGTAATCCGATAAGGAGAATTCTTTCGGGAGAAGTAGAGAGGAAGCGGAGGAGGACGTGGACAGAAAAGTATCTTCGGCTGACACTTAACTTTCAAGAAGTCCCGTGCACTCTGAAATGATCACCCTCTCCCTTCGGCCAATAGCCGATGGCCGCGGTCCCTAGTCGTGATTGCCCCTCGAGGCTCTCCGCGGGCAACCTGCCAGAGGGACCTGGCCAAAGCCTACGCTCGCCTCCACTTTCCAGCGAGAGAATTCTGCACGAAACGATTCGTATCACTTGTTACGTGGCGGCATGCGGACCGCACCACGTGACAATGTCGCGACTGCAACTCGCCACGGTGGTTGCAGCCACCCTTGCGAATCGATTATGCAACGCACGACAAACACGCCCCTTATTCTTCCTCCTGGGTTCGATTCGACGTCCACGAGACTTGTTTTCCTATCGAACGCGAGTACACATTGTTGGACTTTATTCTGGTAAATCCAGAACGAGTTTCAACCCTCTTTACGGTTCCAGCGCGTGTTTCGTATAACGTATAATTGATACGCGATAAATTTCGTAGATAATTTAAGTAAATTCAATCATGAAACGATAGGAAAGGATTAGAACTCTGGTAAAAGGATTCCCAGTTTCTATAGAAAACCCAGTGAGCTCAGGGAAAAGGTTTTCTCACTCCGTGTTGACGAGCACCGTGATTCCCGAGACGATAGAAAAAGGATATTTCCGCGTGTCACGCCGCGTACCATTGATTACAGTTTACGCAACCAAACGCGGTAACTCATCGCCGCGTAATCACTGCGAATTACCGCGAGCTACCGACAAAGCGGCTCGCTAATGAAACGATGATTAATACCTCTCGATTTCTCTCGACGGTCTAATGGAACGCTCGTCGAGGTATGACACAGATTTTTCTTCCTCTTGTTCCCTCAATTAGCGTCCCATTCTTAATTCATCCGTTTTTACCTGGTGCACGCGCGATCCTACGTCTCACAAAGGCCGCTCGCCCTCGCGTGTGCGCGTTTGGTTTTTCAAACGGGGCCGCGGGACGCTCGAAAATTGATGTTCCTCAGAGGGGTGCGCGCGCGGAGGTCGCTCGCGTACAATCGTCACGGCCCCCTCGATGGGGAAACTTGCCGAGTTGGTAACAAGGCCGGGGCGGAATTAATTCACCGAATGGAATCTTTGTTCCATCGAGCGAGCCCCACCGTCTACGGGGAGCAGCGAAAGTGAAGTTCCCCGGGAGGAACGCACGAACAATGATTCCAACAATGTCTACGAGCGCGCCAGTGTCAAACTCGAACCGGAAGCCACCCCATTTACGGAACGGAAACAAAGAGGACCGCTAATCGAGAGCATCGATCGGACGACTGCGAGTCTTTGTTCGAGGGTAGGAAATCGCCCGAATTTATACACCGTGTGTTTCCCCCATCGCATTGAACTTTCGCGGGTCTAGCAAATGAAAAAGGGCGGGGGAGGGAGAGGAGCAGAGAGAGGGAGAGAGAGAGAGAGTCGAGCGACACAATGGCAAGCGTGTGCCAAAGGAAACTTCGTTTCTACCGGAAACACCGTATATCCGAGCATCAACGCGCGTACCATTTGCCTTCGCATCGATAAACGAGTTTCTGGCGCTTTCATTCCCAACGCGATACAATGCCCCGCGAATATGATTGCTGATTTTCATTTCTCGTTGCAGGCGCGCGTTCGAGAACGCGCGTCAATTTTTACCGTTCGGTTGTCGAACGAGCGCGACAGGAAATCGGGGGGTAGAAAAAATATGTAACAGGGTCGCGCGACGATTAATTCCCGCGGCCGGCCGTACCGGTTGTCAAGGTGTAATTCAATGATTGCTGAAAATGATGTTTGCCATACGTAACGGGGCAAATCGATAGGCCGGTATAAGCAGAGGGAAATTAACGTCGTGCCATTCGCGTACACAGGACGTGCACGATAGATACAGCCGGCGAATCGAAACCCTCAATTTGCGGCCGATAGCCTGAGCCTCTCCCACGGCAAGGGACTATCCTCGCCAGATCCGTGATCCCTCGCTCGCTAATTACTGCCCACGTCAAATTCCCTCGATTGCAAACTGCCGCGTCGGACAACCGCAATAAAGATTTCACCGATTAATCGGGATTTCGGGAGGCTGACCTTTGTCGCGAGCCTATTACTCTATTACTTCGGCTGGATTAGCAGAGACTTTAGTATATCCGTCGAGATCGAAGATGGTCCACGGTATCCACCAACGGGGATACGCGTCGTTAGTTGAAATATTTGGATACATCGCGACGAGACGCGAAAGTGTCGAATGCGTAGGTTAAAATGGTATATCGGCTGGGATATTGGATAAGCGCGAGGTATGTACGGCGAGGTTATGGTTATAAGCGATAGCGCTGTAACAAGCACGCGTACTTGGTATGTATAAGGGAGGCTGTGGCATTCTCGATCGAGCCACTATGCCCGGTCTTCAGTACCCCAGGCATTCCGTCGTTACCTAAGATCTTTCTCCAGCACCCTCATTTTCCGCGTTACGCCCTTATCGCTCTGCTTTAGCCGAGGATCGGCTAATATGAAATTTCATTCCGAATCTGGGCTAGTCCGACAACTTTGTCCGGCAGCGCTGCGACAAAGGTTCCTCGCGGGCGATATTTTCATTTAAATGGGCCGCTGTTTCGAACGCGCGCCACTTCGATGTCACCGACGAAAACCCAATTTTCGCGGAGATCTGATATACGAGCGACGCGACCCTTTGAGAAGTTCAAGTGCGACGATATTTACCGCTGATCCACGTGCCGTTGAAGCTCTTCGGGGACAACGAGCCACGGAGCCATTCTTCGAGGGAAATGCCAGGTGCTGCCGGTGTTCTCGAACCGGAGGAATCTGGGCTACCGGTCAGAAGAATCGCCGCGGCGACGACCAAGCCGAGCACGACCATGGCGACCAAGCAGCCGGCCAGCAGACGCCGCCAATTCCTCTGCTTGTTCTTCGTCATCAAGTCCTGAAACGAAACGAGGGCAAATTCGTTAGTTCGTCTGTACACTGCGAGCTGTACAGTTCTCTTATTTCTTGCCACGAGGAAGAAGAGGAAATTAAACAAGTAGATATACGTAGACAATTGTTCAGTTTATGTCTTTTTTTGCTGGGTGCCGAGGAAGCGTTCGATTCGTTTGGCTCGAAGAATCGCGACGATTTTTGCTCCCACGTTGATTCTTGGAGGCGTTCCCTTTGGCACCGTAACAATTCCTCGCGTCCCCTCGTGTTTGCCTAACCCGAACCTTTTTAACGCGACGTTTAACTTCCCTGATGAGAACTGGAAGCCGGTTCAAGCCGCGTTCATAACGATCGATAGCTAAGAACCTCCGACAGTATACCACTCTCTCCTGCAAAAAACAATCAAATGTCGGAGGGAAAAAAGCGTCGAGCAATACTTTCGCTGAGGTATTATCCCTGTCTAACCGGCGTAATGAGAGCGAAAAAAAGATTTCGATCGGCAGGATGGCAGTGCGTCAGTGTGAAATCGACTTAAAGCCCGTGGCACGCGCGATCGAGCTCTGAACGCGAGGAACGAACGATTCAAAGAGACGAAACGAAAGCATTCGTCGAGGGAACAATCGTCGTATAAATCGCCCCGCTCTTTAGAAAACTTAAACAAATATCGATTAGAAGCGCGGCACCCGCGCCCTCCAACCTCGATCGTTCCTCAAACAACGCCGGGACTTTTCAATTATCGCGCGGAACGGGCCATCCAGTGTCCCATCTAAGTGGAGGGAAACGTTTCTCTTCCGTGATTACGTTCCGTTCGACCGCGACCAGCATTTTTCCTCGGATCAGCCGCCTCCCAGTTATCTGTCTCGAGATGAATGGAGAGAAAAAGAGAAAAAAAGAAAGCGACTCGTGGTACAATCGTATAGCTACGCGAACGTTCAAAAGTTTTCGGAAGGCTTGCAATTTCGTGGTCGTAATTAACTCCTTTGCTGGTGGTTCTGTTTCTTTTTATGACCAGCGATAACTTAATTACTTAATTTGCACGCGGCGACTAAACTGAGAGACAGAACAGCGTTTCGTTGCTCGTATTTTTGTATTTTTTAATGTAATCAAATCGAGAAACTCGAACTGACGAGAGCAAAAGTGTTGCGAGGATAGACCGGCGGTGGCGAGTTTTCTAAACGAACTGTACACCCCTAGGAGATTTCCGAAGATCCCACCGTTTTATTATACTCTTTATTACACGTGCTTCGCAGCGCGATTTCATTTTCCTCCGGTACCCGTAAATTCCGCAACGATCCTTCGACCGTTTAAAAAATGCTATAATCCCTGGGGGTGAGAGAAGGGGGTGTGGAATGGTCCGCGTGATTTATCGCGGCGGATGAATGTTTCCATTGATCGCGACGAGCGTAAGATTGCAACGACTAAACGACCTACCGGAGACGCGATCGAATAGTCTCGATAAAAATTTCTTCGAACGGGAGAAAAAAATAGGAGGACATCCACCATCTTCCGCTCAGACATTTCCTCGCGATACTCCCCGAGTATCTAGATTTATAGACCGTGGCGGAGTGCTCGAGCAAGGAGCGTGCCACCCCTCTCTCGAGCCCTCTTTGTGGTTTACTCGCGAACAAGCAGTCATCCGAGGGAGCACCCGGGTGAATCCACAAACGCGACGGACTCTCCAAGAATCGGAAACTCCCCCGCGGCGAGAAATCGAAGAACCACCCTGCGCTCCTCCGTTAAAATAAACTCGCTCCCGTATAATTTAATTTTGAACTTCGATTTGTTTGAAAACCGAGCGATATTTCCCTGGATGTATAATTGTTTCGTGCGTACGATGGAATAATTGTTTCTCGATGAGCTGTCGACGGGAAAATATTTGTTGTAATAACGACCGAGTAAAATCCAGCTGCCTCCAGATGAAACCGAAGAAACCATTACGGCCGCCCTATTTAAAACACGAAAGTTTCGTCAAATTTAGTGTAAACACCAATTTACTGGAAAAATGACGGCTACCTTATCTCCAGGCCAGGAGACAAGAATTCCCCGTGGAACGGGACCAGGAATAGCGGAGACTCGATCTTCCATGCAGGCCAGTAATCTTCCCCGTCATTAATTTGTCAAGGAAGTCGTGATACCCACATAAAAGGGAGTAATAACGTGAAACGGAGCCAAGAGAGGGTGACCTGGCTCTAGCGTGGAAAACGTTAACTACCCGCGGACCTGTAAAATGTTTCATTTCGTACGACGAACCGGCGAATATTCCGCGAATTTGAAAGATCAACCAGCTCCGCTGTTACCGATCCCTTTGGGGGGATCTTCGAGTAGGATTTATCATAAACGACGATCGTTCGTACCGCTCTGTACGGATCAACCACGCGTATAGAGGAAGTATAACCATCGTAGAGGCGTAATTGAGAATTCGCGAGCCACCCCGCGAAGAGGGGGCGATAAGAAATGTATGGGCGGAACGTGAGGCAATATCCGGACGAGCCTTATCGTAAGCCCCCGCTGGATTCCATATTCGTGGGAAAGTAACAGCGCGGGGTGTCCTTAACGGCGCAACCGGAAGCGATCCACAACAGCGCAGTTATAAGCCTCTTTTATCAAAATTAAATTCGGCTCGCCACGGGCCCGCTACGATCTCGGGTAGGGACCATTAAAAGCGTTAGGGTGAACGAGGCCGGTCATTATGGAATTTCATTTAACGAAATAATTATTTTTAGGGGGAAACTTTACGCGTGCCGTACTGGCGCTCGTAAAGGGCGGTAGATATTGGTCGTTTCTAGTTTATAACGTCCACTTCGAGCGTTTCACCATTTTTTTTCTAGCGTGGTTCGTGGCCCTCTCGTGTTATACGGTGATTTAAATGATCGCGCGCATAGAAAGCTCCTAATTTGCATATAATATTTCGAATAAAGTGAATCGAATTCTGACGATCAGCCTCGAAGAGAGCTCTTTCTTTGCGGAGAGAAAGACTTTGAAAAGCAGGAAGCTAGGCCTACTAAATTTCGTTTACGTAAATTGACGAAAGCACACCTCCGTCGGGGGTTGAAGAAAGTCGGCTGGTTAACGGTCGATACGAGCATCGAACCTTTCCCAAGGAGCGCCGCCCTTTAAAGTGGTTCCAGCCATTTTTTCTGATTTACGCGAGTGCCGGTCGTTGAGAGGAGTTATTGGGCCGTTGCGTGAAATCGTAACGGGATTCGAATACGCAAGGAGGAAGACATAACTTTCCAGGGAACAATTACCTCGTTACGCCTCTGTGGAATACGAAAAACTAAGGAAACAAAGAGTCGAGCAAGAAGTACAATCGCCATGTGTCGTCTACGTCCAAGGAAATATATCTCCACGGTTTATTAAGAAAAAATTAGCACACGCTCCTACCCGAGAACCCGGCGGGTGAAAGTAAATAGCGGTTCACGCGTGGAGTTACTGCAATTACAGAATTTTAATTGGACTCTCGCGACTGCGAAAGTTGCGAGGCACCATGGCATATGCAGATCGCGAATCAATTTCACTAAAATACGTGGCTACCAGCAGTTACATACAAATATTATTCGAGTAGACGTGTTCTGATATGAGATCGACAAAATTAAAACTTAAATAACTTAAAAAGTTATACAATGCGACTTATATCGAATATCCAAGAATACCGGCACCCAAGGACTTGGATGGCGAAAGACCTCGTACGCGGTGACTTTCGAACGTGGAACAGATGTTCGCGTCGGAAGAAAAGACGGATAAGAACTCTCTTTCAAAGCGTAGATTTCACTGGAGGATCCCACGGCAGGTCATTCGCGGCGTGCAATTTCTCCAGGCGAATCTCTCGAATCGAAAAGGTCGTCGCGGTTCAGACGGCCTCGTCCGATCCCTAAGGCGTATATCGCCGCGAAACTGGCATATTAAGAACAGCCAAGTAGGTGCTCGGGTATTCAGCATCGCGAAGAGAAAGGATGCAATCGAGTGTCTGCGCCTATCTGCCGGTGAAAGCCAGCGAAGCGGATAAAGACGTGCTCACCCCTTCGAGGATTAATGCCCCTTTCACACCGGAGAAAACCGGGTCGTTCAACCATTGTGGTTCGTTCCACCGCGCAAATGTTCAACCGTGCTCGATCAGTAATTGGTCTCGAATGACCTCGTCACTGTGAACCAGCGAACCGATCATTCTTTCCAACCGCGAAAACGATCGAACCCCGTTACGTCATTTCCTTCAGCGTGAAACGTAGTTTAGAAAAACAGAGAAATAACGCTATCGAAAGATCTCTGAAGACATCTCGCGCACGCGAGTTCAGACTAAGCAAACATAGAGCGAACCGCGAGGTTCTTGAAAAGCGATAAACATCAAAGAGGATAGTAATTTACAGCCAAGGATAATCGTTGGTAGATAACAATCGTCCGTCGCGTAATCAAGAAATCGTGTGATTTAACGCGCGAGACTGCACACCGTTTGCCAAGTTATGGAGGAGACAGGGCATTAAATTCAGCGCGGGTCTTCCGTCTGCATTTTTTGCCCACGGAGATAGCATCTCGGAACAATGGAGGACTTCAACAGCACCGTAACACGACGCACCGTTCGCGTTCTCCCAACCTTGGAAACTTTCACGCGCACCCATCGTCCAGTCCGCGGATCGACCCTGACGGACGCAACCGGTTCCAATAACCGGCGTTGAACTCGTTCTCCAACATGGTTGCGCAACCGTGAACCGAGACCGCACCAATTACCGGTTCGAGCCTCGCGAAACAAATTTCGCGGATAAACGTTGTCGCGATTCCGCCGTCGCACGATCACGTCACTTCGCTATATCCCATCTAGTGTAATTAGCAACCGAAACACCCGACAATTTCACGGGAACCGGCGCAGCAGTAAATGGGGTTCGCGAACCGGCCAATCTCGACGCTGGCCACCGATCGAGCGGCAGGTTTTTTCATTTTTCCATAAGCCAATGTCGCGCTGCGGACCCGCGATTGTAAATCGAATCGTCGATAGCGTGAAAACGAGTGTCTCGCGCGGCTTCATTTTATTAATCGAATTACACACGATAACCCAGATCGTACGCGGTGTATTCGCGCGATTTTAGCAGAAACGCGATGTTTCCCGCGCGATGTTCCCTTCCCACATTCGCGTTAACGGCTCGTGTCTATGTAATTGTTTCATCGGAATCCGTGTCAAGGGTATGAAAAGCATGCAATGTTCAGAGTCATCGTTTATCAATCAAACCTCTCATCGTGGGGTGTTTTATCCAAGATAGCGTAGAAGTTCAACTACGATCGAAAAAAGAAAGACAAGCGGAACTGGAAGACCGGTAGCTTGATTCGAGCGCGAGGAACACGAGCCTCGCGAGCGATTCAAACAGAGCTGAATAAATTTGTTCCGTGGGGCTTAACCGTAGCGGCCATCTTGTCCCTTTGACGTGCAGCCCGCGAAACTCGCTTAATTTGGACGAGATTCAACGTGAAATGAAAAATTAAGCTTCAGGTTAATCCAAGACGTCGAGCACGGCTGCTTCGGGGAATACACGGGGCCACTGTCGCGTGGCTTTTGACGTCGCTTGGAGTGCATAAGTAAGTACTCGGCTGGAGAGTAATTTAAACTAGCGGCGGGCATCGTGGCAGAATAAAAGGAGAGGAATTCGCGGGGCAAGATAAATTGACGTGAAATAAGGAAAACGGTGGGGAAGGATTGAATGACATAAATATAATTAAGGGAATTTCCATGAAAACTCTCGAACTGATTAAAAACAATCCGAGCGTGCTAACTTGGAACTATCTTGGAGCCGAGTGATCCGACCATGATTAAACGACAGCAAAGGTTAAAAAAAAACCTTGTTATCTATCGCAAGCAATATTCAAGGCTGGTCTATCGCGTACGCTTCGCAAAGAGTGAAACCGTTCGTACCACCAATTTGCCTATCGAGCTAATTTTCAAATCGCTGTTTACCGTATTCCGCGATCGTCCGGTTCGATCACGGTGAAGCGCACGCGCAAGTACAGCGCGACACGAAACCGACGTTGCAGCAGGTACGAGGCCGCCATTCAAATGCCTCGCGCAATTATAACGCGATCCATGCGTTCTAATTAACCGGGAACGTTTCCACGCGAACTATGAATCAAATAGCCCTTTCACATCTGCCAATTTACGCGGTCGACTGGTCGTCCCGACCGGAGAGTTACACCGCTTTCGCGCGTTCTACGTAACCGCGAGCGTGTCTGACTACCGAGTCCGTCGCGACTGAAGCCACTTGTAACGAGCACCTCGCTTCCTCGACAACGCGCGAGACGTACAGGGAAAAAAGAGAGAAAACAAAAAAGAAAACAGTATCAAAAGAAGGAACACACCTCGAATACCATATAGGAAGAGCGCATGGTTAACCTCGTCCTACTTAACGGAGCCAACAGGCAGCAACCTTTCAACGCGATCTACGGGAGAAGGTGAACTGACAGCGAGAGAGCACAAAGCCGCGTTCTCTTGATGGAAAGTAAGAAAAGTGAACGCTCACGTGTCGGAGGTACCGGATAAGGTGCGGCATCCGCGATGCTCGGGGGGTGGCTCCCACCAGGGTTAATCCAAATGGACGCAGGGAGGCGGGTGTCTCGACGTGGAAACGAAATCCGCAGGATATATCGATCGTGTATTTCACAGCTGGGGGAAAATCGGCTGATCGAGCGTGTAACTAGACGCGCGTACGATTACACGTCCGTACACTCGCGCCACTCCATCCTTCTCAGTCTTTCCAACTGTGCCGCACGCTCGGTATCGTTCGGTTTGGATCGGTTCTCTTCGCGTCTCGGACTCGTAGAAAGGAGAAGTTTCACCGTCGTATAAAATTAACATTGCGCGGGGATTGGGCCTCGCGGGGATTTCCCGCGATTCGATGGACAACAGCGATGATTGATGCGGACGAAAACGACCACTTGTGGGACAAACGTCTGCTGACGCAACAGCTACGGAAACGAGCGCGGAGGATGCGCGGCGATGTTGCTTAACTTGGAAAGTACTTCCTCCTGCAAACTTCACTTTTACTCGCGGGTTACTCAATGTCCGATCGATTGAATCGTCGCTTAAAAATCGCCGCGAAAAATCGTAACAAGTGGAGAGAATCAATTACCAACCCTGTCGTGGATCTAATCTATGCGCATTTAAAAGACAATCAATGACCACTCCTGTGATGGATCCGAGCAGAGTCTGCTTAGAAACCGATTAGCGATGTCTCGTAAATAGAATGTACTATCTCCTGCTTGATTCCCACAATGAGGTCTTTGACGAGAGCATCCGTAACGAGGATTTTTCCCGACGACTCAGTCCACGTTTCAGGCCAATGGGTCGCAGCCGGTGGAATCGGCGTTACACCCAATTCCGAGCGAGCGTTTCACGGATCATTGTTCCATTTCGTAGCAGACGCGTGTTGTCCGTGCGGTGGCCATTGTTGCTACATTTCTGCCCATAGGCAGAGCCTATTTTCACGAGACTGCCCGCCGCAGGTCGACAATGGGCGAGGTACTAGGACGAGCCAAAGGATAGCGCGGGACGAGCAATTAAAACGCGTAACGAAACGTTAAATGACGCGAAAATTGGTGCCCTTTAAACGAGCACCGCGCCGAGCAGCGTTCCAGTTTCAGCCGTGCGATTATCATAGACGCGACGCGTCTCACGGAGACAAAATAACGAGTGTGTTTTCGATATTGCGCAATCTTATCACAGTTTCGTCCGCGTCGCAGTTAATATCCCCGTCGAGATTGTTGCTCGCTCTCGAATCGGCTCGACACGCTTTCCACCGACCGTTTCAACATTCGCGGAAGAAGAAACGAGAAGAACGCCACGCTGCCGCGGTCAAGTATTTTCCGCAAGACGTTTTTCAGTCGCGACGACGCATCGTTTTGGAAAATATTACGGCGACGATAGGGAGCGACGACGGAGGGTGGGAAGGGGAGCCGGGGTGGACGAGAAACCGTGTTTAGAGACTTGCAGAAATATTTTCAGCGGAATAAAAAGCCGCGCGATTGCCACTTTTCAACCGCTCTTTACGGGAATGAATGTTTCAAATGAAACCCGCGTACGGCTTCACGGACGTACCAGGGCCGTTTCAAACTGTTACAGCTTTTAACGTAACCGACGCGTTTAAAAAGTTTCCCGAGCGACGAGCATTTTTGTCGACGATAATTCGAGGAACCATTGGCAACTCAGCTTCTGCACGCTTTCTACGCTTCTGTAAATATTCGAACGACATATCATTTCCGAGAGGATCCTCGTATTAATGCACTACGCCAAGTGTTATATTCCTAAGCTGCTGCGTTTATATTTAATATTTACGAATCCTGGCTTAATTATGAAGATTCGAGAGAGTTACTTGAAAACCCGATGCCAGCAGATAGCTACTGGTTAAGAACCGACTTTTTTTTCAAAGCGCGACGACTCATCCCCCGTTTCGAAATCGCGTGGGTGCGCGTAACAAACGCGTCATTAAATATGAACAGTGGAACCCGGATATTTTTCCGGGTTCGCATCGCGTATTTCGTTTCCCGTGTTTGCCTTCCTTTCGCGCAGCCCTGCCAGACGATAAGTAACGCGTAACCGTTGAACTAATAGAGAAGATACGGGTCTCGTACTCTTGTGTAATTATTATGCAAGATAATACAACCGTCCGTGCTTCCCTCCGCTCGTGACGGCGGTAAAAAAGAACCAACAACATCAATGGTAACGTTTCACCCACGTTAGCGAAACTTCCAGTAAATGGAGAACCGTTTTTGCGCTATTGCCAGCGGAGCTTTCAGCTTGTTGTTTATTTTATTCCGCGATATTTCATCCCCAGTGTCTGGGGAACCTTGTACCTTGTTAACGGAATCGAGTCGATCGCGAAAGGGGCGCGATGGTGAGGGGCGATGGATCGAAAGAGAAAATACGAGAGGGACGAGATTTCTCCTTTTTTTTGTTCAACGCGTTTAAATAACGACGCGCAGGCATGCACGCGTGTAATCGAATCGAATCGAATCGGGGTGAAATGAACCGGGGCGAGAAGAATCGCGACAGCTCGAGTGTCCCTCCATCGTGAGGATATTTTCATGAAACGGCACCTTGGGATCCCGCGCGTACGCGCTTAACAGAATCGAATGGATCGAGTCGAAACGGCGCCAGTGTAGATTCGAGTCGTTCCCGAGCGCGGACGATCATTTTTCTCCCTCAAGGGGTCAGTTAAAAGGCGCGCACGCCATCTTGGTAGCATCGACAGTCGACGCAGCGGCCGCGATAAAAATACAAGAGCAGAGGGTAGGAAGAAATGGAAGGGAAGAAAAAATTTGCTAATTAATCTTGTTATCGCGAATTTAAATCAGGTCCTACTCTGCGCCGCTAATTAAACAGGTTATCGACGTTGGAAATTCTCGACGAGTGTTGCAGTCTGAACGGGCGTTCCCGTTCCGGTCGTAAAAAAGATACACCGAGCTGTTTTTTCGAGGCGCACCCTATATTCGACCCTGTGAATTCGTGGCCGTGCGTACCCAGCCACGTTCGAGTATCGCTGCGAAAGAATAATTTTCTCTTCAACTGGACACGATGTGATTTTTGCACGGACGAATCTGCCAGCGAAAGATACCCCGTGGATCGCACGGGATATGGGCATCAATTACCCCCGCGACGAACGAGTGCGCGAACGGCGCGGTGAAAAACCCATTAAACACTAACGAACTTATTGTCCCGGTTGGAAATTGGAATTCTTAAATATTTCATTCCTCCAATTTAATCCGGCGCTGTTCCAATTTCACTCTTTTCTTCGACAAATTCACTTTTCCTTCTAAATAATCTTTTACCTCGAAGCTTTTCATTTTTGCTCCGCAGAGAGCGGAGAGGGATTTATTTTTCTCTATCTCCGCGCAGAAAGCTTTATTTTTCTCGGTACATATAATATTTCGGTTTCATTCTTTAAATACTCCGTAATGTTTACCTCGTTATATCGATCCGTCTGTTTCCTTCTTTTATCAATGTTTATCGAACGATTTATCACATGAAAACTCTGTATCGAAACAAGTAATTTTATTTTTTAATTAAAACCCACGCGAAATGTGAAAGTCCACTTCCGCGCTACGTGACTCCGAAGCTACGCCGCGCGGTGGGCAGTTAAATGCGATTATAAAAGGAGAATCGGCTGCACGAGAGAATTTAAAGGAGTTCAATAACGGAGATGGCAAATTGGCTACCGTGGAATAGTTTATGCCAAATTCGCCTCTATTCGCGTTGCGTACCAACGTCGAAACACACCGGCCCAAGTTTGTCGCGCCGTTTCAATTTGATTCGTTTACACGCGAATCGTTCGATCAAACTGTTATCGGCGTGATTCGATCCGATTTAATGCAAACGAGTTTCCGCGCGTCGATCGAGACGGAACGACTGAAATAAAAATACGCCTGGCTTTAGACGAGGAAGAGGCCAGCGTTTCTCCCGGGAACAAAGAACGAGAAAACGCGAGGAATCTTAAACTGAACGACGCCCCTAAATTTGTATACGTTGCGAGTGAAATTTTTATGCGCGTCAGCCAGCTGAAAAATTTCTGAAAATTACTCCATGCCCTCCGAGTTACGGTCAAGTATTTCGACGTCGCAACAAGATCGAAACTGGACCAGCAGCGAGACGAGGAATACACGGAGGTTGCGAAAGTAGATGCGAACAGTTTGCGGTCAAACACGACAAGCTATCCAGTTTTTTATCCTGAATTCGATTATAAATCTCTGAGGTTCGTTTCCGTCGGGCGACGAGAAATCGCTTCGACCTCGAACGATCGAAGAAATGAAAAATGGCCATAAATGTTAACCGTCTGAAAAAACACGCGGTACAAGATCACCCATATTTCGCGGACGTTTTAAATGCAAGCCAGAGGGGCAATTAGCGCGTTCCATTTCGCGTGGAATCCCGGAATTTTTCATAAACAACCGGAGATCCCCAATTTAATCGCAATCTGTTCAGGGGCGGTTCTCATTGGCCCTTTTCACGGAGGGGACGCTAATTACTCGCAAGATTAATATCCTCGACCCGCTACGCCACGGATATTACGGGATTATCTTGCTCTTTTACGTCGTCATGTCGTCGACAGGAAAGCATTTTTTCTTTGGCAGGATACCCTCGACGATGCTTTTTTAATCTCAGACACAATTTACTAAATTCAATTCGAATGAAAGTAAAGCCGATCAGTGTCGTCTGGGCACGGTCGAATACTCGAAACCGGCGAACAACGTCATCCGCAGGGACCGCGTTAAACCTGTCGGCGTGCCAAACATTCCTAAAATACGATTTCACCAGCGCGGTTTGAAAGTTAAATTGCTCTCGACGCGTTTCGTTGCTACACTATTAGCACCCTGCGAGCGGAGCGCGGCGTCATTCGAACGCAACCCCCGTGCGCTCTCTGTTTACCCCGATTTTCCGCTCTACAATCGTGAACCTCTTTATTCCTCGTCCAAACGTTTAAACTAATACCCGCACAACTTGCTGTTCCCTCTTTTTAAATTACCTTCGAGTCGAACGTCGTTTGCAAAGAATATCGCAGCATTCGATTAGAATGGATTAAAAACGAGACGAGGCGTTCAAAGAGGAGTATCTCGCCGTCAAAGAACGAAATAACGGAGGCCACTTCGAACGGAGAAACTAATCCACATTCAGCACGCATCCGCTCCAGTCAAGGATGAACAAATGACCAAGTATCGGCGATCGCGTACGACTCTGTTCTATTGCGCCAACCCTCGTTCCTCCCCCATCCCTCTGTCTCTCTCCTACCCGTGAATTGAACGGTAGAATCAGGTCGACCGTACAAAGGAACGTGCAAATATATTTTTTCCCCATCGGTTTCCAATATAACGTACGAATCGGCTTAACGCTACAACAATCGCCTTTTCACCGTCCCACGTATGATCATCATCCCCCGACGAAACGTCCGCGTGAATAGATCAATCCTTTGCGCTGTGCCCTTTGACTCGAACGGTGCATTACGAGCGCTGGTGAACCGAACAACAACCCTGGTACGTGTCTGGGGCCCGGAGGCCAGACCTAAGCCTTGCCTTAGTTTCTCTACGCGTTGACTTCTGAAACGTACCGAGGGGATGTTTCTCCGGATGAAAGCCGCGCTCCACGGAATAATAGTAATCCCTGTTAATTGGATAACGCGATTCAATGAGACTGTGCAACTACGCCCGCGTATAAAAGTGGGGATTCGATTCTAATGCCTGGTGTATACGATACAGATTTCCATAGCGCGCGGATAATTTCGCGCAGCAATAAATTTTATCAATTTACGATCTGAAATGTTGCTTCGAAAATAGGAAGAGAACGAATACGGAGGAGTGAAAAAGAGGAAGAGATGAACGTGCACTTTGCAGAGAATGAAAATTTACGTAAACAGTAATGTCTGGAGTGCGTGGAGAAGGGGAGAAAGTTAGTCTAATTTATTCGTTAATAGCGTCACGTTTGCCAGATTTTCGACGACCTAACATTTGTACCGTGGCGAACGAATTGGCGGAAACAACCTCTCGGTTCTTCCCGGGACCTTCATCAACGTCGCTGGCCCGACCCTTTTTTTCATCCCCCCGGCGTTCGTTCCGGGAATTACTTGGCCCGTGTTCCGGCAACGAAAGCGATTCGACCGGGTTATTACAAGAAAGCGCACCGAACGCGCGTAATACGACGGAATACACCGAATAACTCGGAATTACTTTGTGGCCGGGCAGAGATCGCTCGGAGAAGAAAACGGTCCGGATCGCCATTCGTTCCCGCGGTTATTGTACCGTACGTATATCGCGTACACGCGGCCGCCTACGAATTCCTTCCGGAGCTGTGGTCGTTCCACTAAATACGCGAGATCCAATTTGGACGGGGCCCAGAATCCGAAGAAATAGTGGCTAGAGCCCGCGTACACACAGGGTGCTCCTTTTATCCTTGCCGCTGCGAATGTACAGCTCGCATCCTTTTCTAATTTCCACGAAAACTTTTCTAATTCGCTGAATGTCTGACGATAAATTTCGCTTGCTAGTTCTATGGACCTATATAAAGCGTAGAGAGCTCGAACGTGAATCGTTATACTATGTAGATTCGATGAACCGATGAAGAATTAATGTGAGAACGGAGGCGATTAATTTGCGGCTTTTATGAATGGAACAACGAACGCGGAAGGATGAATGTTCGAGATATATGGAGTAAAAATGGCATAAATTAAATATAATAGCGGACATCTACGGTTCGTAATGCGAGAGACAATTTTCTATGCGGCATTACAAATGCTGCTGTCTGAGAAAGCTCGTACCCTTCAAATTGGATCCGAAAGAGGAGCATTTCCGATGGCAAAGATAAAAGGATCACCCCGTAGACGTGGATGTACATGGCCACGTATACAGACCGACCTTTATGTAAGACATATTCAGTAGCAGGCGTTCAATTTCAACCGAGGACTCCTAGCCAGCGTTATTGGTACCGCTGACTTCATCCCCTATGAACTTCCCTCGATCGACGTACACGCGCGCCTCCGCTAGCGCGCTACCTCTACTCTCTTCCCATTTCCGTCATTTTGTAATTGCGTCCGCGCGGAACTCGACTTTCATCCGATTCTTTTTTTCCTCTTGCAAATCTGAGCAAAGTGTACGGCGGGTGCGATTCGAGAGCTAGAAACGAAGCCTTCCAAACGCGATTCCGTTATTCTCCAGTTTCTCTTCGCATTTCTCGAAAGCATTCCGTTCGATATCGCGACGTATACGCGTATACGTTTAAGTAACAGGTTCGTTTAATCGTCCAAGAAGGAAAATTCGCGGTGAACCTGAGGTAGCCGAGTTACTTCGCCGATCCACGGTTCGGTAAATAGTCTGTCTTTCAGGATGACTGCCTCTTCAGCATTCTCCTGCCTGCGCGACCAGATACGTAGCCAACCGACGAGGGTCGGGTCCGCGGAGGTACACAAGACGGTTAAACCTCGTGGAAGACGAGAGTACAAAGTCTGCTCGTGACGCGAGTTAACTTCAAACGGTCGAAATACCGCGACTTCAACCCCGGCACGGTTCACGACAGCTTTGTTACCGACTCTACCCATCGCGATTACTCCCGCCCCCGGCAAAAACCAGGCCTGTCCTTGCCCGAAAACTCGCGAGAACCTCGTTGGAACTCGCGACGAGGAAACGGAGAAGTCCGCGATGTCGCGTATCTTTTCTCTCTTTTTTTTTTCCTTCCTCGCGACTCTCTTACTTCTCGGGTTGCACGATTTATGGCCGAGAGTTCACCCCTTTGCGGACGGCGGGGAAGAGGCCATGAATGGAGAATCTGGACTCGAGTTTTCAACTTTGTAACCAACTTTGCCGGGATTCGCTAACTCTAATAACAGGTTTGATGTACGCGTATCCACGATCTAGGGCAGAGGGTGCACAGTAACGCTGTTGGAAGTCGAATCTGACCTTGCAGTCCCCTGATTAAGTATCTTTCGCGAACAAGAATTCAAAATCACGGGAGGACCTGATCCAAGTGCCACGAAATTGATTATTAGCGAGAAATTGTTACCTTCGCTTGATGAACAGAGGCGTGGCTCCACTGTTCCCAGAGGATCCATTCAGTTCGGGACGTGGAAAGGCAGTAAAAGGGCCGTGGCGAAGCTTGGAACGGTAAGGGAGCAATTATCTCGATTTCAAGTTTCTCGCAGAGGCCTCTATCAGCGTTCTCGCGTATTTGCCAGCTACGACTGTTCGCTTCAACGTGACCGAGGAACAAAATGCGAAGCAGGAACAGGGATAGGATAATCTCCGCGGCGGGGAGCAACCGGGGTAACCGGAAAGTTTCAGATAAACAGAATTTACAATGGAGATCTCTTTTCATAATCAGTCGAGTTTTAAGGGGACTCGGTGCATGTTTCAAATCCGTGGTGCCTGGTTAACCGGTGACCCGGTCGCCGGCGAATTACCCGGAAACTAAGGCGAAACATCGAAATTCCGCGAGTTCCAAAAGCGTCGTTGCTGACCAACGTTGCGTGACGGGGCAACTTCCATTTTCCTGACGCAACCCTTTTACCTTCGTTACCTTTAATAACGTCGCTTTATTTAACTTCGCGCCCTTCTGACACTCCCTTCGACTGTGCGTCCGTACTTTAATTAACAGATACATCCACTTTCAAGTGTCGAGAGTGAAAGAAAGGATTCCGTTCCTTGAGATTGTTGCTAGTGGGATCACTAAAAAGAGATGAACATTCCAAGCTTCCAATTTCCTTGTAACACATGTAAGATCGTCTCGAATTATACGAATCCCAAAAAAATCGTAAACACGTACGCACGACATGAGATCAAAGACACTATTCCCTGAAATAATTCGCGAAATTTCGAATGGGAATGTTACCGATCCGAAGAATCTCGACATCGCGGCCGCGGGGATCTTAAGAATTCCCGAGGACAGCAGGAACAGTTTGCGTAGCGAGTGGAATTCCAGAAGGAACGAGTTGGTGATTAACGTTCTTTGCGGATCCGTGAAATCGTTTCGTTCCTCGATCCGGCGATTCGAAGGACCGGGTTATCAACCCCGCGACAACGGGGCCGTTGCTCGGAAAACTTACATCTGGTACGCGAGAAACCTTCCATCGGTTCGTGGTATGGAAGCACCGATCGTGACACGAGTGTACGTTGAGAGAACTGGTTTCCGAGCGTTCTCCACAACCTCCAGGCTTCCCCTCCTCTACTTGATACTTTAACAACAGCAACTAACAGCTTTTTTTCTACCACCGCCCACCCCTTACACCCGTTAACTCCCAAGTACTTCAATCCCCGCGTGTATCGCAGCTTTCGAAGCTTTCGAGCTTCGTCAGAATTATTCAAACTTCGAGACAGAAGCGAAAACTGTGCAAAATTTGCGAACAACGCGACTTCGAATGAACGCAGGGAACGAAACCTCGCGAGAACGTCTCGGATGGAATCGCGACGACTTCGTAGCGTTGCACGCGATTCGTAATAATGGAAAAGTTGTTGGCAGTTCGAGCTTCGAAGGCGAGTAACAGGCGTCGATCGAGAGAAACGAGAGAAGAAGACCAGGCGCGTAATTATAATCGCGGATGAACGTCGCGACTGGTCCCAGTTTTCCCGGCGTTTCCGTGGGTTTTCATTAAGGGGATGCACACGGTATCCGGCGCGGCCATTCGTTATCGCTTTATCTAAATCTCGTAACAGTTCGAGTGCACTTCGCGCCCGTCGTCCACCCCTTCCGCCGCGATAGAACCGGTACGCAATTAGCCGGGTGTCGCTCTAATAAGGATTTGTAGAATAGGTTGGGTCAGGCTAAATCGGACTGTTTACTGTTAAACAGCTAAACGGACCGACCGGATTCCTGTCCCGACCGTTGCTCATCGGAGAGTTTCTACACCCCGTCACGAAAACGAATTAACCATGCCTTCGATTATTATTGCGCGTGGATTTTGACTGCGTTGGAAAAAATCTATCCTCATTATCCGTTCAGAAAATTTGAAAATTTATGTAAAGTCCGCGGCAAAAATCATGGGAGTTGTAAAGAGAGTATCGAAGGGAAAGTTTTGTCGGGATTAAAATAAAATACTTTCCCAGCGAAAAATTCGAGGAGGGCGGTGTATCGCGACGAAAATCATCGAATCGAAAAGTTTCCCGTTCCTCCGTCGCATCGCCGAAACTTGTTTTTCTTCCCGAGAAATTGAAAAACAAGTTTAATAAGAGAGCCACTCTGTGTCGTCCCCGTATTTTTCCTGTCCCTGGTTTATCCGATAGCCGGAAGCGGCGATGCGGACCCGGCGTAACGCTTCATAACATCCTGATGCGCGATCGGTTATCAACTTTTTGAATTATCGACGGTCCAAGTTGGACACGTCCGTAACGAATCGGCAGGAAGATACACGAACTTACGATGCAACGCGGGTACCCCGGGTTTCCTGCTATAAACTTTCCCACGTTACATTTATCGTTCACGCGAGTCTGCGTTAGAATTGGACCTAATTTCTCTGCGCGACTCTGCTGGAATCGTAACTGCGACGCATAAACAATCGGACTTCAACACCGAAACTACCAAAAGCCATCAAAATTACGAGCGTATCGCTTCTTGCCGAGATCCCACGCAACAATGTTTAACTTCTGGGAATCTTCTATAATACGTCATAAATATGTAACGCTGTTTGGCTTGCATTTATTTGTACAATCGTACGATAGTTCCAGCGTGAATTATACGAGAGCGATATCCACTCTCAATAAATTTCCTCTCCGTCTCCTTTGTCGCTGTGGGCTATTATTGAAAAGATAAATTAATTCGACTTCCGTTACTCGAGATAGCGAGTATCGATGCACGGTTTTTTTGGCTAAAGAAGGAAAAAGTAGGCCAAATAACTGGTCGAGCAACCTTCTCGTTTGAATAATGAACAGACCCAGAAAGAATATTAATGACTGGAGGTCAGCGTAACGCGCTGAACTCGAGATAGAAAAACATCGGTATTATCACCGTGTCGATAATAACGATAAAAAAGAATTCGATAAACGAAAATCCACTGGCCTCTCCGTTGTTTCGAAGTTAATCAGAGGGATATCGCGGGGGATTGTTACGTTTTTAATCCGGCAGAACGGATGAGCGAGAAATCCGCGTGATCGATACCGCGATAAACGGGCTCGCGCGTTAAGAAATAACAATAGTAATTTCCTGAATTTAACAGCGTCATAAACCGTAGGCTGAAAGAGTGCTTAACGATCTGGCTTGTATCATTGAAATCGCTTCGAGACACTGTTCGACCCTCCGCGCAATAAAAACCCTGTTGTTTCCCGTTCAAGATTAAAGCGGCGCGACCCCTCTTCGCCTCTGTTCGCGCATAAATTCTTAAATGAAAACGCTGCCCACCGTTCCCGAACAATAAGCGCGAGGTTATTTCCTTTTTCTTTTAGCCCGCCGTTAATTGAAACATTGCGAGGATACAAATTGCGTGGAAACGGGTAAACAAAAATGGCCACGTTTTCCATTACCTCGACGCGAGTCAAATAAAAACCGACTTCGTCGGCCGTTATTAGTTCCGAGACGAAACTCGACCGGTTCCGTCTTAATTAAACTTTCCCCAGATCGAAATCGCCTACCAAAATTGATACGAATTCAATTCGAGTATTGATTAAAAATTAACGCCAAATGGAATTTACGTAACGAGATGAGAAGCACATTTTATGCAAGTAATTGAATCGTTCGCCTGCCATGGACGAGATATCGCGTGTCGCTAATGCAATTCTATGAACTTCGTTTCAGCCACGGTTAACGAACGGGTTAAAACGGCGATAGATCATCGGGAATTATCTTCCGATTAATCAATGGGAATCAAATCCCTCGGGACGGGATGAAACCAAGGCGGCACCACCTCGTCGCCTAGTTTTCTCGATTATACAATATCGCGATCCTCGCGAGAGACAAAGTGGAGTTCCACGCGCGAGAAAGCGAGGGTAGTTCTTAAAACGGGGCGACTTGAAAGGAAAAGAAAAATGCACGGCGAGAGATAGAGGGGCTAGAGAAACGGGGGTACGACGATAAGGAGTAGCGCGGGAGATTCAGAAACATCCTTGGAAAGCAGATCAAGAGGAGAAGGAAACTCACGGAGGGATGGAAAGGACGGCTGTGAGAGGTGGAACCTATAAACGGGGACTTAGAGGAGAGATGAAGCACGGAAAGGAAAGATTTCAGTAGAATTCCGGGAATATTGAAAAATAGAGACAGAGAACGACGCGAGGGGGGTTGGAAATTTCACCTTTTTCCGCGATATCGACGTATTTGTCCGAGGGTAATAAAAACTGAGGAGATAATGGGGGATTGTAAGAGTAATAAAAGTGTAAAATTGTGGTTCTGTAATGGTCGACAAATATTCCAATATTTACCGCTGTCGCAATAAATAATCTGTCCTCGTTACCATTTTGCATTCGTTTTTCTAGTTCTAATCGATACTTTGATACGATATTGTTACAGCCTCTCGAATTCGATCGCACGCGGTCACTTTATTTATTTATTTCCAAACATCCACCGCCAACTCCAAGTCTTCGGGCATACTCAGTCACACGCCATAAAACCATGCTTACAATTTGTGAATACAATCTTAGCGTTGGTAATCACGTGTGAAAAAGCTCCGACCGTCCACTTGGTTATAATAACGATTCTACTCCGTTAAGTTATGCAAAGTGAAATTATCCATTACTCACGCTTATGTTGGGACCGCCTTCCGTCATCGTTGCCGGGTTTCTCTTACGTTCTTCTTGCTGACAGTAGTACCGCACGCACCTTTTTTCCTGCACATCGCAGTTCGCGCTTTCGTTTTTATTTTCACTTCCCTACTTTCTCCTCGTTCGTTACAACCGTCGGAATCATTTACCACTGTCGTCGATCGAAGCTACGTGAACGGCGCTCTGGACGTGGCACTGCTCGCCGGACAATTTTTCCAGCAGCAACAGAATGCTGTAATGGAAATTTTGAAAAATCATTAAACCATCGAAAATTGTTCGAGGCGATCCGTTTTAATTTCGAAATGAAACGATTCTACCACGCTGCTTCCCGTTTATTACGAAAAATGAAACGAAAGCGAAGGATTTAATACGATCTTTGTCGGGGCCGTAATACCTCCTTTGAAATGAAACGACGATCTCTTCTGTGTGGTTTCTGGCCAGATTTGGACTTTTTTAAAACGACCCACTCGCCATCCCTGACCCGTCCCCGGTCACCATAATTCTCCTCTTCCCTAGAGATTATTACAGGGCAAAGAACGAAAGTCAGGCGAAATGAAATACAACTTCTTACTTGAAACGAATTACTTCATTAATCACGAAACTTCTGAATTACCTTCTTCAGTTCATTCTTTTTTACTCGCGGCGTCTCTTCGCGCGTTCTTTAAATTTCGCGATAATTAGAAGAAGAGAATTATTTCTCGAATCGCCATATAAACGGGATATACATATGAAATTGTTAAATTTCATATAAAAATTCCATCAAAATTATATAATTACCTACATATATATACTAAGATTAGTTTCGATAAGCTTAGACCTTCTTTTCAACTCGATCGGACTTTATAGGAATCAGATATATCGTAACCGTGGTTTTTCTTCGGTTTGAACGATTTATCACCGCTTAATTCACAAGAAATCTCATGTTTGCTCGGCCTGGCTTTTTACACGTGCGATTAAATTGTTAAATTGGCCGTGACTCGACATAGTTCTTCAGATAAACATAATACCCGGGATAGAAAAGATGTGCCCGCTCTTTCGATCGAATTTATCCAATAATGCGTTAAAACGTTACATTACGCAAGAGAATGTCTTTGTGCTTTACGTTATCTACTAATGGAAGTAATTTAATAATCCAGCAAGAGCGATCTTCCGCTTCATTTCGCTTAATTTCTTTTTATTTTTCCATCGCGATCCTTTTGTTTGAACCTATCGATATTCTGCGCACGCTCGAGCCCGTTTCAACTCGTCACGGAAAAGCACGAAGGGAAAAAGATGACAACAAGTTAATGAACGATTCGTGGAAGATGGAAGGCAGTACCTTGAAACGCGGGAACGTAAACAGAAAACAAAAAGGGAAAACACATCAGACACGGTAGATTTCAACCGAGGTTACTGTCTTGCGACACACACGAATACCGATTACTCAGGTTTTTCCCCATTGTGAAACCATCGCTCGACAAAACGCTACGAAATTTGTATATATACTCACAGACACTGACGCGACACGATTTCACCTCCAAGCGGCGTCTCTTCCTGCTCCGTTACTCGAATCGTGCCATTCCTGCAGCTCCCAATCGAGTCCCTGAGATCAGCAAACATTAAACAATTATCCCTCCAACAAATATGTCACACGTCCTCTGTCACATGCCTCCCGTCAGAACCGTCTTCACGCGCGCCAAAACCGACGACTATTCGATTGCTCGTTTCACGCCGCTCCCGTCGAGCTTCCGATTACGAACTAAAAACGGCGATCCTTCGACGTAAGCGTAGAATAACTTGCTCGCGGAACTCCGAGAACACACGCGCTGAATACGAAACACAGTCGAATGTCGAGAGTCCTCGAACACTTCGTATAAACGGAAGGTCTCTACCGAAACTGGCGAACGCGATCCTGCGACTGACGCGCGCAGTGATTCGGCCGTGGTACGCGCCGCGTACTGTTCGACCGCGTAAACAAAAATTATACACCGATCCACTACGCACCACCGAGCCACGAACGAAAGATCATCCACCTTCGACGGCCGGCGGCGTACTAATATCGGGTGACCATGGAGCGACCGAGAGAGTCTGCCTCGGCGGCGCAAGCGTCTCTTCGCGAGGAAGCGCAGATCATTGATACCAACACAAACGCGGCCGATGGTGGATACGACGGCACAACACACACATCGATTGTATAGATACGTACCTGTTGAATGCCCGGGAGTCACTGGCACGCTGCTGGCGGTCAGCTAAACCGGAAAGGGAGCGACACGAACCGGCCGAAAGTACAACAAACCTTCTCTAATCCGACGATGCCGGTTTCTCGATCGATGTTCGTGTCTGTTGAAAACTTTTTGTCCCCCTTTCGGGTGATTTACCGGCTCGTGACTGGCCGAGGGAAAGGTATAAAGCTGGAGAACGATGAAGGCCCATTACATGGGAGGGGACCAAAAGGAGCACGCGAAATCGACGTGTCTGCAATTCTGTAATTGAGTTCTATCATTGAACGATATACAAACTATGCAGATTATATTGTTCTTTTAGTTCCCTTCGCGGGTTTCAAGGATCAAGTAAAGGAACGAAACATACTTGTTTTACAACTACGTGGGTGTTGTTGTTGTTGTAGGCCTTCAGAAAGCGTCGATAGGATATAATTTAGTAAAAGACCATGAAAAGTAAACCTTGAACTTACCAGTACCACAGTCGCAGACTGGAACGGTGCGGTTTCCTTCGGTATGTGCATGTAAAAGGCTACAACAGGTTTTAGCGTTGATGTTTAAGGATGCTGTTTAACCGCAGAAGCGAATTTTAAATTCCAGAGGCGAGCTTAACGCCGCTATGGCGCCACATGCGAAGAATTTGAATTGCCGGCACATTTTTGTTTTCTTAACTACTGCCGATTATCATCTGTAAAACATTCGTAAAACAATAACATTAAATTTGCAAAGAAAATGGTGATAAAGGTAAATGATTTTTAACGAAAACTAAAGTAACAGAATGTGTTCAAGAATCCTGAAGGATTTTGAGGACACTGATTTTGAAAGGAAGAGATCCAGCGTCGTTTCATTATAATTATTTATTTATTATAAAATTACGCTTCCACACGCGCACGCACGCACAGATACACACACGCACGCACACGATAAATTGTAAAGGAATATAGCATGCATGGAATCGAATCGATCGGACAGGCGATCGTTAAAAAATTGTTTGTAATCGAACATTCATATACATTTCAGTACGTGTCCCATTGATAGCTCTAGGTTCGAAGCGAGTTATTGTACACGTATGGGTTATGTTTTCTTTTTTTTTCTTTTTATTAACTCACTTTTTCCTTTTTCCTCTTCCTCAAACAAATCTCGAATAACTCGTAGATGTTTACGTAAGGAAGAACAGAGACATTTCTACCGGATTCAAAAGCTGTGTCTACGGATACCGTCTCCTCTTCTCTATCGGAAAATCCTTGCTCCCCCTTACATAAAACTGTGAAATTGTTCTTCGCGACAAGTCGTTTCATTTTCTACCTATAAAACACTCGATTGTTGGCTGACTCCTTTATCATAGAAAACGTATAAAACATTGCTTAAAATGAACGTTTTAAACTCACTCGAGGCGTAACAGGTGGTAACACCAGTGTTACGAGAGAACGATCTACGTCGAATGAAATCAAATTTCATTTTCAACCTTGTCTTCTCTTCTCTGTGTATAGATACAATTTAAGCCTGGCACGATACGGGAACGGAAGTCGGGGTGAATTTGATAATACCTCGGACCAACGATGAGCCAGTAACAGTCTTCAGAAATTCTCAAGCACAAGAAGTTTCAAATGGAGTCGGTTGACCTAGTGTATGAATTTCACAAACTCCAAAAATATACCTTAGATAATACAATGTGAAAGAATAGACGCAGTAAGAGGCGATAGTACGAAACATGCATTATCGGAGAGACGCTTCTCTCGAACATTATTATCTATTTATATATTTTCATTTATTTCCATTGACTTCCAACGATCGAATGATACAATGTAATCCCGATAACCCACGTTTAACCGTAGCTTCAAGAGGGAAAGATAATGAGAGATACGGTGTTTAATTACCCGAAGGAACACCACTGAAAGATGCGAACTTATTCAAGTAAAAAAAGTTCACTAAAAACATTTTTATTATTAAGCGCTTGTTACCGAAAATATCGTACAGTGTTTGCAATGAAATCTATCGAAATTCTAAACACACTCGCACCAGAAATCAGAAGGTCCATCGAGATTACATTGCACTTGATAATAAAAATTATTATCGACAAGAATGCTCATATTAATGGTTTCCGTAACAAAAACAGTCATTCTCCTTCCGAAGGGACGATTAAATAGTAAATAATCTTTTCTTTTTTTTTTTTATATTTATCTCATTTGGCTTTAATTTCCGTTATTTAATAATAAGTGCTAATCGTATTTCTATTCTCAACAAGTTCATCCCTTACAATGTTTAAACATAACAGCCTGCCAGCAGCGCAAAGACTAAAGATATTTAGCTTAGATCGCTCTTTCTTTCTTCTTTAAACTTCATCATTTGTTTCTGTTCTTCGCTTTCTTCCCTCCGCATTTTTCTTCCTTAATCAGCGACGAACTAGTATATAACGTTTTCTCTTCTTTTTTTCTTCTCCCCTTGATTAACCGCAAAACTGACGAGGCAACGGCGCAACGTTCGTGTAAACATTCTTGAAAAAAAATTCACGACATCGGTTACACGTCATTCGGTAACGTTGCGTACAACTCGTTGCTTATTATTTCTTTTTCTTATTTTTTTTTCTTTTCTTTTGTTTAACGATTCTTAATTATAGGCCTCTGGCAGAGGCGATTCTTGCGAATGCGTTCCACAGGCATCTAGGCACGACAGATATAAAAGTAGTACGTTCAGAAATATTCAGATTTATAACAATCGATATTCTAAAATAGTGCTATCACGTTCATCTAAACTCTAAAACGACGTTTTCACTTCTTTTTGCAATTTTTTCTTTTTTTTTTCTTCCATTTTTTTCTGCTGCTAAATTACGAGCTGGTAGCGTCAAAGCAACTATATATCACTTGCGTGTGTGTTATTAATGTCTGTCGTTTCGCGCATCAGTGGAAACTTCGCTCAGAAGAGTAGCGCCTCGGACTTGCATACTAAAATTTGCTTATTTTTTTCCTTTCGTTTCGCTATTATTACAACATCAAGCACGCGGTCATTCTTTTCTGACCCATTTCGAATTCGTATAAAATTTTTCTTGTCTATTTAGAGTATATGTATAGAGGGTGTTCGATAAATCATAAATACCTACGATGTGAAGAAAATACCACGTCAAAAGCAGGATAACTTCTTTTGAAAATAGTCTAAGATTTAATCTTTGTGCAATTAATAAATCGATCTATCGTGCATCGATTACACACAATTTAAATATACAAAGTCTAATATTTGTGGATGCGAAAAAAACTGTCTTATTGTCAGCGATAGTTTTCCCCATACGCAAGAAATCTACAATTTATGAAATACCCTATATACGCATATATACTTAGGACCCTTATTTACTAGGTTTCTTTCAGATTTCGTGATTTTTTCCATTTTTTTTCCTTTTTTGTTTTTTATAGCGTAGTATGTAATATCTGCATAATTCTCGCATTATGTAAATCAACTCGAAGAGTATATAGGAAGTTATCAGCAGTTTTTCCTTTTCTTTTTATAGAATACTACGGACACGGATACATCTTCCGATAGTGCTGGGTGCAATGAGAGAAAGCTTTTTTGTTCTTTTACCGAGATACAAAGAAAAAGACATTATACAGTACATATCTCGAAAGTCTCGTTACAAGAGGAGGGGTGGGCAGGGGAAGAGGAGAGAGATAGAAAGAGTGTATGTATATGAGAGAGAGAGAGAGAGAGAGAGAGAGAGAGAGAGAGAGAGAGAGAGAGAGAGAGAGATAATAAACGACGTTGTTGACTTCTCTTATACAATCAAACTGTGTCGCAGACAGGGTTGACGTCAAGTTGTTGAAGACCGCATTGATTGATATAGATCAGACCTCTGATCGGTATTTCTCGTTTTCTCTCTATCTTCGGAAAAGCTAACTCCCAATATCACTGCAGCAAAAGAGAGGATACACGGGAAGAAGTTGCGGTAGAGACTAGCAATTGTTAGGATCCGGCGGCGTGACGAGATACTCGTCTGCGCGTTTGTGATCGGACAATGCCCGGATCGTGTACGTGTCTTGGGGTAAGTCGCTTTTCCTTCGCAAAAGTGGCTTTGTCTTATTGGAGTTGGTCATTTTCTTTGCCTGTACCAAACAAAGGTTTACATTTTAGACTCATTAATAAAAGATCGAACGCGATCGGTCGTACCTCGTTCGCCTTCGCCTCTATCTTTTCCAGCGTCAGCGGAGTCTGATCTGTGTCGCCGTCTTCGTCGGGTGGGGGACTGTCCAATTGTTGCTGCAGTATCATGCTGTTCGTCGTGTTCGTAATACCTTTTATGGTCGCGTTATAATTCGGATGTCTCATCGCTAGAGCCTCCACACGCATCCACGCTTCATCCCTATCTTTCATAAGTTTCCTCTCCCTCTGCCGATCCTACGAGCACGTTACATTAAACAATTCTTACTATCTCGTTTTGCGGTAAAAACAACAACGTACCTGATAATACTGTTGAGTACACTCGTCGAATATTTTTTGATTCATCTCCATGAAAAGCTTCAGCGCGTTGTAAATCAGACCGTGAATAGTTTTGTTCCAGTGATTTCGTGAGTTTCTGTAGAACGCTGGATACATGATTGGCAGAATAACTGAATAATTATCCGATACTAAGGACATTATGTATTCGTTGTTCCAGTAATAAAGAGCCCGTTCGGCCACCTGGAGAAAGCGTAATATAAATATTAAAGATAATCGCGAATCGACATCCTATCTCATCACCATGAGAGTACCTGAAAGTGTGGGGATGACACGCATTTCGCTAACTGTCTAAACAACGGGTCCATGACTTTCTGGAATTCCGCTGGTTCGATCACGTCGAGAATCTCTTCAAGCTCGTTCAAAAACATTACTTCCTTCGGAGAATGTGTTTTCGGCCAGAACTTCAACAAGCTTCTAATGACAGGTTCGGTAAGCGACGGATCCTTCTCTAAGAACTGAACCACACAGTACGCCAATTGGGGATGATAGACAGAGAGCGATTTGGCTTTGTGCAAGGGTAAAAGCACCTTCAATAGAAATATCTTGTGCTCCTCCTTCAGTGGCAATGCGAACCCATTGATTATACTGAAAGACCAAGGGGATCGATGAATGCCCAACGACATAACAATACGCGACAACGTTTTAATCATTTACAACCAGCAGCTCCGTGTTACCTCCCCAAAATCTCAAGAAGCTCCGAGATACCATTATGGTGTTCGGTCTCGTATATAAATCGATAGAAAACATTGTTTATTTGCTTCCTGATGTACGCTCTCAGCCCTAAGAACTTCCCGTAAATCCTATGGAGCGTTGTCTTCAGAAAATCCCGTTCTCGTGGATCCTCCGAGTCGAACAACTCCAGAAGCTGCAACACGAACTTTTGATCTATGTAGCGTCTTGCGATGGACGGCTGAAAATCCTGGGACTCCAGCAACCGCAAGAAGAACTCATAAACCAGCTGCAGATGAGGCCAGGCCGCTTCCAACGTTGGCTCATCCTCTTCCGGGTCGAATTCTGCTCCGTTCGGATTCGACGATGGTGGAAGAGTGCGGAACAAGTTCATAGCAAACTGAAAAATGTTGTCATCGAGCACACTTCCAATTTTTTAATCAATTCGATAAACTACCCAATAGGACAATACTTCTATCAACTTAAGGAAACGCTTTTTGAGCTAGAGTTCAGAGACATAATCAAACCCCGTAACGAAACAGTTTCCGGATACTTTTCAGTGGCAGTGTACCTGCCGTATCCGCAGTCCTTCATTCATGAAACCCTATCAGCAACGGGACCCCTGCTGGCAACGCGTTAAACGCGGTGCACACTCACCATGTTAACCGCTTCAGGATAGATCGCCTCTGTGATCACGTTCTTGTTCTTGGTGACGTACTCGACCATCTCGTTCAAGGCGGTACGCTTCACCTCTTTCCATTTCAGATCCGATAGCGGATCGGATTCGAAGTCGAACAGTACGCAACATTGTCGTAGCTTCTGGATGAATAGTTCCTCCCTTTCGTTTCCTTGTTGGGTCTCTACAAGCAAAAGAAAAGTCGAAAATGATGAAAGTAGTATTTCGAAAAGATAAGCGATCGAAGTACCGATCTATCTTTTATTAAGTATCACATGAACTCAAAAACATAAGTTTACCTTGGTTACACCACAAAAACTCTCACCCCTTTACGTACACACACACATGCGCGCGCATTACGCAACTTACACACGCATACACACACCAAAGAGTTCCATGGACTATTCCCCTTGGATTACCTCCCTCTCTCGTACTTCCGTTTCCCCCCATAGACACCCTACCTTTCGCAGTTTCCAAACAAACTTATACATGCACATGATTCGTACCGGTACATAATGGACTCTCTCTCACGGACTCGTATCTCCCATACTCTTACTCTCTCAAGCTTTCTCTCACGGTACGTTCCCCTTTCCCTCGAACTCTCGCATAGGTTTCCGTTCACTCTTGAACCCCCACCTTTTCCGCATTTCTTTTTCTCGTACATTCTCTCCCTTATTCTTTTCAGCGCTCTCATCAGCTCTCCCTTTCCCTCTACTCTTTTCTAATTATCTTGGATCTTCCGTTAATTCCATGCACAGGTCTTGTCAACTTTTTCATGCATTCTCATAGTCATTAACTATTTCCCCCTCTTCGATTCTTTCCATCTCCCTTGGACTCTTCCATGAACCCCCTACCTCTCGCTATCTCTTTCTCACGTCTCACCTCAATCGGTATAACCTATCTTTCTCTCTTCCACTCACACTCACGTATCTTCTATACTACGTATTCTTCCTCCCTCGTTTAATTCTTTATTTTTTGCTTGCTTTATTTAATGCACACTCTCGTAATATATATTTTTTAAGAATATCGTGAAATTGGGGTAAGAAGCAACTTCAGAGGTATCATCATTACCGATTAATAAGGGTCGTAATGGTTGATAGTGCGAAGTGAAGTTGGTCAAATAAGGTTTATTCGATTCTCGAGATAATACAGTGGCAAAGGCGAGCCCCTGGTGGAAGCTCGGACTTTTCGGCAGAACACCAGTCGAAAAGGAGATATATCCGTCCACGTGAACCATTTTATTATCCAACAATGTATGCGCTCTCGATTATCTATCACCGAAACTCTTCTCTTTTACCCCGATCCGTTCACGGCCAACTTACATCCCTATACCACACCGACTTCCCTGATCACATAACAATCTGTTGCTTCGACGTAATTGGCCGTTCTTCTTCCGAGTGAAAACCGGGCACGTCGGAGATTCGTTACGGCGATATTACGAACGACACGATGATTTTCCCCGCGTAACGTTGTCGTACCGATGTCGGTTTTAGGCGGACGCGTAGGCGGAGCCGGGAAATGTGCTTCGTGAATTCGAATGGAGGAAATGCCGCGAGTATCGAGGACTGTTTGAACGAGGAGAAGGACTGTTTACGTTAGAAAAGTAGGAATTGCGAGTGAGGCGTGCGCGCATGCGGGAACCACCGCGCCTTACAATCGATACGCTCTGACGTATGTAGTAGGCTTTCGCAATCCTGCACGACCGGGATTGAAAAAGCAAAAGTGACTAATTAACCCTTTTCCCGACGTGATAGATGGGATAATTTCAGTTTCAGATCGTAGATACAAAGATAGAATTCGATTTTTCAGACGGCCAACTGGCGAACAAGTTGCACGGTAGTATTTAATATTGCAACATGGATAGAAAGTTGTAATTTTCATGATAACGACAAGGATATTTGCACAAGGACCTTGTTTCTATAGAACGAGCGTAAACTTGACTAGGGAATTCTAGGTTGACATTCATTTGGACCGAGAAATCGTTCAAAATGTATTCGTCGTACGACGAAATCATTCAAATTTCCGATCGATATATCGATTAGTTAAGTGCTGACCTCCATAGACTAATTCCACTGTGGAGGATTTCAGCTAGATCGATAAGTAAAACTATTAACGAAACGAATAGTTTTACTAATCTTAAAGTATATGTAAAAATATAGTGGTTACGAATTTTTCTCAATGGAACTCGCTCTCTAATTTAATTCGAATTCAAATTGAAAAATTCAAAATATCTCCGAATATCGACAGCGTCGATAACTCGCACGATATCGCAATCCGAAAAACCATCGATACAACAGAGTGCACTGTATCGATAATCGAGCAACAGTAGGTAACTAAATTTGAATACATTATTGCTGCCCTCTTCCTACATATTTTCATATTATAAATAAAAGCGGATTCTTTATTTCATTTTTGAATGAAATTTTCATATAACAAAATCGCCTCTTCGACGACTCACCAGACAGAAGAGGTAGCTTCTGGAGTTCACGATTTTTCGATATGTTGAATCTTGAACTACTTTGTCGTTTGTCTTTTTTTATCACAGGACCTCCGGGTTGATACTTAATCTTGTTGATTAACGTCGGCGGCGGTGGTGCACTGGTTGCCGGTGGTCCTCCTGCTACCTTGTTCGCCTATGAAATGAGAGAAATAATTCTATAATAATAAAGGCTTGACGATGAAGGATTTGTTATGAAAAATTTTGTTAGAATCAGTACAGTGCGATGTAAGATTCCTGAGATGCAATACGTGCATAAAAATTACATAGTGAAGCGACAAATTGTTAGACGACTTAATATTAAAAGAGTGAATTCCAGTTTGAAATGTGCAGTTGATCTAACTATGCCTCAACAATGGAACAACTTTAACCGAGAATAAGCATCCGAACAGCGTGGTGCAATCTTTAAGTTGCTTCTTTTCTACGGTGCTCGTGAAAGAATATTTTACCCACATCGAAAACCGTTTTCCCGCTAAACTTCGTTACAGAATTCAGAAATGATAAACAAAAACTGTTTTTCTAAAAGCGAATAATGTGTATGTCAATTTGTGTGCGTAAGCCTCATTACATTCAACACAATTGTTCCAACGTCGCATTAATGCCTGGCATCCCCGAAAGAAGTTTTGTGGTTGATCTTGAAACTATTTATTCACTATTGGTCTTGACTCTTCATCTGAGCTGATGATGTCCATTTAGAGTATCCTCTAGTGGCCAAAAAAGATGACGGTTACTTGCGGATGAGTTTCGGACAATTATACAGTTACATAGTAAACACTCTTATTAATTTTTTGTGGGTCTACTGGTGGTAAAATGAAAAGATTGAGAGAGATGCAAGAATGACTTCAACACCAATCACAAAACTTCTTCTTGAGGAACTTAAGCTGACGGTGCGGCCCTTGATGAAGCGTATCCCATAACAATTAGGCATAAGTATTCCCCTCTTGACTATGCGAGATGAAATTTTGACTTCTCTTAATTCTACAATTACAATTCAATCTTTTTATATTAAATATTTTTGTGATTGATCGAATATTCTTGAAATACACATGCACATATACAATTTTACGATCACTACTTCGCTTGTTGCCGTTACAAGGATAAATAAAAATTCATTAAGTAGAATTAAAAAAAATGCACTAAAATACAAGTGCTACAAATATATGTACGTATAAAAATTTATATGCTTTAAATTAGTGATTAAGTTGTTAATCACGAGTTAAACTGGACAATTATTCTTGGAATTATACCAAATATCTAAATTTAATTTATCACTGAAACATGTAATCGTTTGTACTTTTTATACGCTCAAATGCAAATTAATCGATTATCGCAAATTATCAACGATCGATAATCGAATTCATACCGTACAAGAAACTATAATTTTTTTTTAAGTAATGAACTATATACTCGACTATACTATCTTTCAGTCGGTGTAATGAAATTCTTTATACGCAAGCATTTTAACGGAGATAAACTGATTATTAAACGTACAGAGCAGCAAACAAAATGAAAACTATGTAGATGTAATTATAAAAATCGCAAGCAGGATTAATTTTCCATACAACGGTTAACGCATTAATCTTAACGACCAATTAACATTCTTGGCACGTATATGATTGCGCGTTAATTCGATCTTCGGAATTCGCTCCATTCGTATCGTAGGTATCGTATCACACACTCAGCACGGGATTAAACATTAATTACGTTCAGGAAGCACATTAGGAATGTAAAGAAGATTCCGATTATTTGCGCGGGTCCATGAATGATATCTACGCAGGTAATTGAACACACTCACGTGTAACAGAATGACAAAAAGCCAAATGTCATTGAAAATATCTGTTCGTTAGCATCGTTTTCTATTTATCAACCACATATCCACGCTTAAGCGCCACCTGTGTCGAGCGATATTTTTTTTTTCAAAGACAACTTTAAAATTGTTTCAACCGTATCCACGGAACGTGATATTTAACTAAAAGCCGACGATACCGATGGATCTTACGGCGAAGAGGCATGCACGTCGCAAATACAAGCACGTACAAGACTCGGCGAAGAAAAACATTTCAGGTGGCTGGCACACCGTGTCGAAGATGGACACCGGAGCGCTTTCGAGGAATAAATGTCAAATAAAGCCCCGTATACGAGGGGCAAACGGTACGGCAGCATTCGACAACTTTGAACAAACTAAAAACCTACGACGAGCGTAAAGATAAAAAGAACAGTCCATGATACGAAGGATCGCCGATGACAGGAGCCGATTCGAATCGAATCGAGTCACGTCAATCGGGAAGGGAGGATAGAAGGACGATATAACCTCACCTCGTCACTCGTCTCGCCTTCTTTCCCGTTCTTTCCCTTGTCCTTCCCAATCTTCGTCGCATCCTGGAACAAAACGACTAAATTGCACCACTTATACCAGCGTAGGATGCCACGACAGCACGATCCACGGGATTCGAGACGCGGCCCGCTCAACGGAACTCGCACTTGCGATGTCACTACTACGGAAACGGAGAATTAGTTCAAGTACCATTGTCGTGTCCTTCGGGACGTTCGGTTGAGATAATGTGCCAGCGAGACGGATATCAAGAAATCAGAATCACGCTACACCCTTCGGTGTCTCGGCTACCGGGGTTGTTTCCCCGTACTCTCTTTACTCTCCCTTCTTCCCTTTCTCTCCTATCCCTGTCATCGTCGCCCTCTCTCTCCCTCGCTCTGTCTCTCTTTCTCTCGCTCTGTCTCAGCCACACGTACATGCATACACGCGTACACGGTCTTTCTCTGGAGCGCGCGCGTGGAACACTGTTCTCGCGTACGCGAGTACCCGATCTCGCCTAACACGAGACGTCGTGGTACACGGCCAGAAACAAAACTCGACTAAACTTCATTCTCGGGGACGACACGTTCTTCTCTCGACTCTTCTCGCAGATGTCCCGACGATAGCCGACCACTAGAATCCAATTATACGAATTTTCAGTTTCAGAGGCCACCGGTTCAAAAGTTATACATGTTTGAAACTTGGTGTTTTTAGGGAATTTTAAAGGTTACTTCGACGCCATATTGGCTTCTATCCATAATCCATCCAATGAGTGAAATGCATTAATTGAGAATTAGCTATTTGTTAAACTAGATAAATTTCCGGTCACCATAAGATGGCCGGTAATGTAGAAATTATTTGACCGCTTAATGAATGGAAACGCGTAAAAGAGGGCGCTTTCACTTGTACGGACCAATCAAATTATGGATAGGAGTCAACATGGCGTCGTATTAATCTGTAAAGTACGCTGAAAACACGTCGATTTCCTATATGAGCGTAACTTTTTAACCACTAAATTGGCGAACTCGAAACCTGATATCTTTCCGTTTCACTCGTCGAAAGCTACCGGACGGTCTGACCGAAAGTCAATAATCTCCGATCCCCGAAAGTCAGGTTTAATTCAGCAGCGGCATGCAACATGATGAACGCACCTTTTCTTTTTTCGACTGTCGACTCGACATGTTATCGGTCGCGAGTCAGATGTACGCGTGATCGAGTTGAACGCGAATTAGTACACTTGAAAAATACGTAGCAACACATCGATCAGCGACAACTGAACCGACACGAGACACTCATTCGTGGCGGCCATTGGCTACGCTTAGCCATTGAACTTTCGGCCGGCGATTCGCGCCACTCACTGAGAACGCTCGGCTTCGACTTTTCCCTAGCCTTCGAACGCTCTTTCACCTTCTTCTCGCCCGTTTTCTTTTACTCCCCGATCAAAATCCTTTCCCTCGTGCTAACTAATCGTTACGAACGTTACGCGTTATCGTTATCCAAACCCAACATTTCGCAGCACGTCCATGCGCTATGTTCTGCCGTAACACACAGGTTATACCTTCATTAATATGTACGCGATACTCGATCGAACGGGTCATCGTTAAGTATCGCAATTTAATGCTCGCATATTAACAGAATAAGAATTATTTCAACTATCTTACCTGGTGCGTTGTATAATTGTTATACGAGGTATCAAACGCGATATTAAATTGTATCCTTTTAAACACTTTCAAAACGACGTGCGTGAAGTTGGCGCTAATTTGTATAAACATTCAAAATATGCGACACGTGTCGAAAATGTTCGCTACAGATAATTTCAGTAGAAACAATTCTTCGTTTATTATATAATATATAATAGTATCTTTTCATATCGGCACGTGTTTACTTAAGCTGGTAAGTTTTTGAATATATTTGAAACAGCCAGCCAGTTACTGGCACCTAGTTACTGTGTGCCAAAATTTTAGTTCTTAAATGCTACAAGATTGGCTGTGTTCGTTCTTTCTGTTCTAGGAATCTTAGAATAGAGCAGGCACCCCGACAACAAAATATTGTCACAGTAAGAGCACGGTGATGTTACTCGCGCCGCGTTACGTCACTTCCATAGCCATCTACGTTCGCACTCGTCGATGGTTGCGATGGCACGCGGTAACAGCGCGTTCCGAAGCACCAGCGTATCACGCGGTGCATCACCATAGTACCACTAGCGTATCACGCCTGTTATATTTTCATTCATGAATTTTTGAAACTGTGTTTCCGCACACATATACAGACACATTGAGAGACATTTTGGTTGTTGTTAACCAACAATTATAGTTACTGAAAACTATATATATTTTTTTAAATCATCATCAAAATGATATGATGACAAACAATAGGTATTTAAAAGCTCTTTTCGTATTCAAATTGTACAATATGTAGTTTATAAATGATATATATTATATTTCCCGCTTTGAGAGAGAGAAAGATATATAAGAATGCTATAAGAAAGAGTGAGACAGACGATACGGACCCTCCTCTAGAACCCTTGGCGCCATCTGTGTGAAAAGTGCCCAAACTGGTCGCACAGCGTTACCGACAGCAAAGTAAACTACTGAAGACCTACTAGCGCCATCTGTGCGAAAAGTAGTGAAGCTAATGCCCGATCAGTTTCAGCACTTCTTCAAGAGATGGCGCTAGTAGTTCTTGAGTAGTTTACTTCGCTGTCGATAATTATGTGCGACCAGTTTGAGTACTCTTCACAGAGATGGCGACACGGGTTCTAGAGTAGGGTCACCCTCGCCTGCCTCACTCTTTCTTCTAGCAACTCTCTCTCTCTCTCTCTCTTACTAAAAAGCTCTAAAGGGGGAAATATAGAATAAATTGGAATAAAACTATTGAAATATACGTCCCGATAACACAACTTTGTCACGGTAAGAGCGCTGTGATATCACTTGCGCCGCGTAATATTATATATTTATATTAAAACAAGTTTAATCTTTTATCTTTCTTTTCATGTCGATCTATTTTAGAATCAACTAAACTGCTAACAAAATTCGTGAATGAACAGCATCGGCAGGCGGTATCAGCAGTGGAACAACACCGCGTGCTGTTCTGGTAAAATACATTAAATACGTGTAATCCTGGTGATACCACTGTGGTGTTACGGAACCTGGGGGCGCCAGCGTGATACGTTGGTGCTTTCTGAAGTCTTATGTGATTTTCTGTGTTGTCTGGGTAGTTTACATACGGAAATTTATAATATTTTGATTATTATGTTTTCCAAAAAGTTGTGGAATGTTGATTTTTTCAGACAGACTTGTATTTAGCAGGCAAAAGTGCGTACAATACCAGAACGTAAGCAGCAGAGATCAGGATAGGTACATGATTTAACTGAAATTTTATTTCGAATAGATTGTTCGCGAACATTTGGTGTACAAACTTCGAATAACCTCAAAATGGCAGAAATTCAAAAGGAAATCGACGATGAGAAACCGAAGCCAATATTTCGTGACTTGAAGGCCGACGACCCGGAGCCAGAAACAACTGAGATAGAAAGTCTATGTGTGAATTGCGCAAAAAATGTATGGTATCGTGAGTTTACGATTAAAAAGTACTCTCCAATATTTAGGCCCTAACCGAATGTATTATCTTGTAAATATAGGGTGTTACCAGATTACTCTTAACTAAGATTCCACATTATAAAGATATCGTAGTAATGTCCTTCGACTGTGAAAATTGTGGGTATCAGAATAATGAAATACAAAACAGTGGGAAAATCGCAGAGAAGGGGATTAGAATAACGTTACAAGTTAAATCACCTAGAGACCTGAATCGTCAAGTGGTGAAGTCGGATTACACGAGCATAAAAATACCGTCTTTGGACTTTGAAATTCCATCCAGATCGCAAAAAGGAGAAATCACTACAATTGAAGGAATTATAGAAAGAAGTATCAATGGATTGGAGCAAGATCAACCTGAAAGAAGAGAAAAGTTTCCAAACTCAGCCGTTCAAATCGACCAGTTTCTCGAGAAGCTAAGAAAGCTCAAATCTTTGGAAGAACCCTTCAGTATGATCTTTGAGGATATATCAGGGGAGTGTCATGTAGAGAATCCGAAAGCACCATTAAAGGATGAAGGGTGTACTATAACACAATTTAAAAGGACGAAAGATCAGAATCATATTTTAGGAATTTATACCGAAGAAACCGAGGATACTTTATTGAAACCTATAAAAGAAGGCGAATATCCTTTGGAACAAATAGAAGGTGAAGTTCTATCCTTCAAGACAAATTGTCCAGAGTGTAACTGCCCATGTGAAACCAACATGAAGATGACTAGTATCCTTTCTTTATATTAATTTGTACATGTATAGTAGGTTTATGAATCTATATCATCTAGATTTGTGTAAGTAAACTCAGATTTTATTTATCCTTAATCCAATCTATAGATATACCACATTTCAAAGAAGTTGTAATCATGGCAACAGTTTGTGAATCTTGCGGTCACAGAACGAACGAAGTTAAAAGCGGTGGAGGAATCGAACCACTCGGAGTGAAAATAGAAGTAACGGTCGCGGGAAAAGAGGACTTCAGCCGCGATTTGTTGAAATCAGAAACATGTCATATGCAAATACCCGAATTGGAGTTGGAAATTGGACCCGCCGCATTGGGTGGACGGTTTACCACCGTTGAAGGCATTTTGGTAGCGGTTAAAGAACAATTATCGTCCTCAACAGCTTTCACAGGAGACAGTAGCGATCCTGAGACTATCAAAAGAATGGAAATCTTCATATCGCATTTAGGCGAAGTTTTAGAAGGGAGAAGAAAGGTCACGCTTGTATTAGACGATCCTGCTGGGAACAGTTATATTCAGAGTCTTTCAGACGAAGGTCTGGATAGCGGTTTAAAAATTACCAAATATGAAAGAAGTTTCGATCAAAACGAAGAACTCGGACTGAACGATATGAAAGTCGAAGATTACTAAACTCAATCAACGATGTGAAATAAGTAAATATCGATGATGTCAATATAATGTAACATATTTGGGCGTGAAAGGGGAAATGTATTATAAATGTACACTACTACTGTGTAAATACATATTTTGCAATTTTATTGCAAAATTTTTTTATCGAAATTCAAATTTGTATTATTCTTCCGCGTGTATAGATAGGAGATTTGATTTTGTTCAATCATACATCTTGATGCAAACGCATGGTGTGACGTCTGTTATCCAATGAAAGGTCTTCACCAGACGTTTACGTCGGCAAGGCGACGAAATCAAAGCTCTTTCATCTGCCTACTTAAACCAAACAATTATACGACCGGTATAGCATCGAGTTTCTTCAGTTTCGGAAGTCTTCTTGTTGCCTGACCGCGCCAAGATTCTACGTCCATACCTTCGCAAATAGGATTATTAATGAATAATAAATCCTCGAGATTTGGTATCTCTTGTAGACGATTAAACTCCGCCCAATCTTTCACCAAGTTGTTCGACATATAAAGCACTTTTAACGCTTTTAACACATTCACTCCTTTAATTTTTTCAATCAGATTATACGATATCCATAGCTCTTCTAAATGTTCCCCGACTGCTTCTAATCCGGAGAACGTTTTAATATTGTTGCGACCCAAAGAGAGAATTTTTAAATTTCTTAGGGAATTGATACCACTTATCTTTTCAATCATGTTCGTTGAAAGTGACAATTTTCTAGAAAATAAGATATATTTTTACTTTTAATATCCGAGATTTTAATAAGAAAACTATTACAAATGAAAAACATAGCTAACTCTACAGCGGTAAGCGATGCTAAATTATTATCCATTTTCTCAATTGGAGGCCACTGAAAAGACAAAATTACTTCTTTTGCCTCACTCGCGATTAAACCTGTCTTTTCTTCCCATCGTTGTATTGCTTCTTTACAAGTTGTTGGTTTAGCCTAAATGTAAAACATATATTACATCATTTTTTAGAAGAAATAAAGAATGTATTGTTAAAAACCGTGTACCATAATTTATGAATCCACACCACCTTCTTTAGTTGATGTTTGATATAAATGTTACGTTAGTGAAATTTGTATCGCGATCACTTTCAGATAATTTCACTTATACACAAAAAATTCCAAGTTAATGTGTACACAATTAGGGTCTGTAATAGACAAATAATTGACAGATGTGAATTTGTCAGTATTAATGATGTAGCATATGAAAGTAATAAAAGGAATAAAGGATTAAAATTTTTAATCAAAGAATGAAAGTCGACGAAAAATTTGATATTGATGAACCACTATGGGATCAATCTACGTTTCTCGGTAGATGGAAATATTTCGTTTTTATCGCTGACTGTCGTACGATTTTCGTAAGCGAGAAAAAATTAAGAGAAGCTAAACAGTTCTGCGAAGATTACAAGTAGGTTGATCCTAGTTGCTCAGTCGTCTCAGCAATTTTAGATGACATTCAGATTTTCACCAGAATGGGCAAAATACCTCCAGGAACGCAAATGTCCGATATTATTCGTGCGAAGAAATACAGAGATAGTGCATTTCATCCAGACACTGGTGAATTAATACATTTTGTTGCTAGATTGTCTTCTCAGTGGCCTGCATCAGTCTTACTTACGACGTCGATGTTAGCGGTGCAGAAGTAACTTAAAAAACAAATTTCTATTCTACAAACATAAAGTGCTTGGACAAAAATCGAACAGTTTTCCACAAACAACTCTGTCCATTTATTAGAAGTACCACTGCAATGGTAATGTGTCAAGTAGTAAATCAGATGCACGACGCTGTTGTAAATTACACATACAGGGGCTCACTAAATGGTACCAGTAATACGGCATTGAGAAATGCATTCTTATGTGCAGCGTTTTCGAGCTCTCTCGTTACCATTTTATGTAGAAGAATGTTGTCTCGTAAAGGACATGCTTATACAGTTAATTCCCTGTTAATTTCCTATCATATCGCTTATTTGTTGCAATAATGATACATTTAAACAAATTCAAAACGCCTAACTACATTGTATAAAATCTTATTTATCACCAGAGATGCGTGCCATTTTGTGCAGTAGTTACAGGACATATGGTAAATTTACCGATTATACGGTACAAAGAGATCATAACGGGAACCCCATTATATATCAGAAAGGAGAAAAAACCGTTCATGAAATCTCAAGTGGCTGCAGTGAAGGGGATATCTGAATGTTTAATCACAAGAATCGCTATGTGCTTGCCATGTTTGCTTATAATTCCGATATTAAGTCACAAATTCATGCCCTGTTTCCCTCAACGCCACCCATGGCTTTTAACCGTGATCGAGAGTTTTTCATGTGCCCTCTTGTAACTTCGAACGCATAGTCTCAACTTTTCTCATTTATTATTTGAATAATCATTTACTGTTATTTGCCCCTTTTTTGTAGTTGCATGTTCACGATTCCATCCTCCTACGCCATTTTTCCAGAACGAAAGTAAGTAATTTGTAACAGTATCTGATTTTTGTTCACACGCAAAAGCATTCGATAATGTGTCTCCATTTGTTAAGCTCCATGAGTTCAGAATGGCTGAAACTTTATGCATCCGAGTACGAAGAGTTCAAAAGCCATGTAAAAGAACGAGTAGATAAAGTGTATTATCATAAGGGGCTATAATGTGTTCTTTCACGTCATCTTTAATAGCAAAGAAATGTGTAACGCTCATGGTGAGAAAATAGATGTATTTAAGTAAAAAATTCTATCTCTAAATAGTACAAATATAGAGTTAATGAACTATATCTATGTTCTTTTTCTTTTTCTTCATTTTTATAGGTATAGGTCCTGGCATTTTGAATACTGTACTGTAAGGAAACATAAATTAGCAATAAATTTAAGACTGCAACAAATTAAAACACTGTTAGAATACTTACTGGCAGGTTGTACATATTGGACTAAATTTACAAAATACTGCAAAAAATAATCACCTTTATTATTTTGTAAATACTCACAATGAAGACACAAAAATATGCTTTTTTCTTACTTGACAGACATATAGAGCATACATAGCCAATGTCAATTAATTCTTGATGACAAAAACATGCTGCTCTATAATCCACTTTTACAGGTGGAGGGAGTACTAATTTCGACCTAATATTTGGATCTGGCAGAAATATCCACTGAAGAAGAAGATATAAATGTATATAAAATGAAATACATGTTTCTACAAATAGGCATTCGTACTGTTTCTTTCTTTTACCAATAGATATTGCAATAATCCACTTATTTGAGGGACTTTTAGGTAATTTCCACCAGTAATATCACAGCCTTGTTGGAGTAATGTCAATTCTTGATCCAAACTACATACATCCAATATTACTCCCTATTTGTTGAAAAAATTGATTACAGTTCAACTTACAAACTTGAGTCATAGAGCTAACATTAAAATAAAAAGTAACTGCTAACCATTTTCTGAGCGGTAAAGAATATATTCATATAATTCATATATTGTATTGCTGAATCATTGCTGGCTGTAATCACAAGTATTCTCGGGAATAACTTTTCGCCTGCAACTTTTTCCCTTTCTAATCTCGCAACATAACACAATGCCATGGTCAGTGCTCCGGATATCAGACTTTCCCCATTCAATGGTTTATCCAAGGATATGTCATTGATAACTTGTTGCAGTTGTTGCCTTACGGTATACTCGACCATGGTAAATTTTTCGTATTGCCCATCGATTTGTCTAATTTCCTGTAATTTTTCGCACGGATACAGGAACTTTGCCCCATGACTATGGCACGCTATCACAGCGAGTTGATTATTTGATGATTGCATTAAATGGGCATTGGCAAAAACAATAGCAGAATCTAAACATTGTGTTAATATTCTTGTTTCTTGCTTTATGATCCTTTGAACGGGGTTTACGTCTAATACGATTATCAATAAGCTCGTTTCTATTTCTGAAATGTAATTGAACTGATTTAAATAAAAAGAACGAAACACTTGAATTGAGAAGCTTTTATAGGTTAAATAACCTCAACGTACCGCTTGACATTTCAAATTAACGTAATTATTAATGCAATTATTCGATATATACACGAAATTAACTTTTTCTGAACATCTTTTAATACTTTGTCACTTCGTTGCCAATTTTATTTGGTAAATTTAAAAAAATAAACGAGCAACCCACCACTCAAGTATCTATCGGGTTCATAAGAACCGATCCACTAATCGAAGTTACGATAGCAACGAACGCGATATTAAAAACATATGCATTTGATATTTTAGTATACTAACGTATCAACTAAAATGTCAAACGGATCGTAAAATATTCAAAATTATGGTAAATAATATGTTTAAAAAAGAATAACAAAAAAATTAATCTGCACAATATGATTAACAAATATTTCATAAATTGCCGCGTCGTCGTTTGCAACTACTGCGGACATGCGTAAACTGTTCGTGATTAAACACGCATGATTGCATACGTATTGCTGCACATCAGACGATTGGAGAGAGCGAAACAGAACAAGTGTGAGATATAATCGGGGTCAGTAGGGTGTCTTTGAAAGGTTATCGAACGTTGTCTTCTCGCATTCGAAATCAGCCGCATTCGTGCTCTGTAAGTTGCAGTGAACATGTTACCGAGATTTCTGAAGCCAACGTTGGCCGTCGCTCAACAAGGAGCGAAACGGTTGTCTACCAGTACCAGCGTGAGTTCTCACAGAATAATTTAATCCTTTGCCAAAAGACACAGCTATTCTACTATGTATTTTACATCCTTAACGTCCGTTTAATTCTTCATTTTAACTTGAAACCATCGCCTAACATTAATATATCGCATCGAGCACGCTCAATCTCGTGATACACTTTGTGATATAGATATAAAGTACAGTTATGCAACCGCGAATATCTTATGAAAGGTTACCGATTGTAACACGATCGAACGTTACTCAAGTTTCATTCATCATAAATTCCAGCGTGAAATTTGAGGTTCAGAATCGTCTGGGATAGTAGAAATAAACATTCTTTTTTTTTTAGAAATTTTACGATTAAATACGCGTGTTGTAAATTTGTCTGAATTTTGGGTCTCGTTTTGTTTCAGTGCAATACCAAGGTCGCGATTATGGGAGCAAGCGGTGGAATCGGCCAGCCGCTATCGTTGCTCATGAAACAGTCGCCTCTTGTAACCGAATTATCCTTGTACGATATTGTGAACACACCAGGTGTCGCGGCCGATCTGTCTCACATTAATACGGCGGCAAAAGTAAAAGGATTCACTGGTCCGAACGAGTTGAAGGACTCGTTGAAGGGAGCTCAGGTACATATTTTATCACATTTATTTCGGATGCTTACAATTAATCAGAGAAATATTCTGGTCTTTCCGTACAAAGTTATTTTCAGCTTTCTGACAAGCTTTCTATACGACCTAGCGAGCTTATGAAGAACAGAGTAAGAAATTTTGTTACATAATATATCATTTTAGGTGGTCATTATCCCCGCCGGTGTCCCGCGTAAACCAGGAATGACCAGAGATGATCTATTCAACACGAATGCCTCGATAGTGAGAGATCTGATCCAAGCTGTGGCGGAAGTCTGTCCTAAAGCTTTAATCGCAATTATTTCGAATCCAGTTAATAGTACTGTACCTATCGCCAGCGAGGTGTTGCAAAAGGCTGGCGTTTTTGACCCTAACAGATTGTTCGGTGTAACCACTCTTGATATTGTCAGAGCGAACGCATTTGTCGCGGAAGCAAAAGTTCGTACAGACATTTTACACGGCAAGACGTATACACATATGGCATGTACTTGCGCGTTAATCTACAATATACTTTCTTCGTGTAGGGGCTTGACCCACAAAAGACATCAGTGCCAGTCATTGGTGGTCACAGTGGTGTCACCATTATCCCTCTAATTTCGCAATGCAAACCATCAGTCACTTTCCCGGATGATAAACTGAAGGCTCTTACTGAAAGGATCCAAGAAGCTGGTACAGAGGTTGTTAAGGCCAAGGCTGGCACAGGTTCTGCAACGTTGTCAATGGCATACGCCGGTGCTCGTTTCGGTTTGTCTTTGATCAGAGCACTTAACGGAGAACAGGGTATCATAGAGTGCACATTCGTAAAATCAAATGTGACCGATGCTAAATATTTCTCGACGCCTGTTGTCTTGGGTGTAAGTATAGTTAGAAGATCGGACAAAACAATGTATGAACGATTGAACTGTATTCGCGTTAAAAATTTCAGAAAGGAGGTGTTGAAAAGAACTGTGGTATGGGTCCGCTCAGTAGTTTCGAGAAGAAATTATTGGATCAGGCTCTGCCAGAGCTTAAGAAGAACATTCAAAAGGGGGAGGATTTCGTGAACAAGAAGTGAACGTTGTACATTGAAATACTAGCTAAAACGTGATCAAACGGCATTAAAACAAAATTCGATGGCCTTCGGTATTGATTACGAAAAATTTTCGCGTTGTACGCGACAAGGAACGTTTATCGTTTAAAGGTGCAAAGTAAAAGGTTGATCCTTTACACGCGTCAACTAGTAGAACGCGTAACACAAACATTTTATAGACATTTCAGATCATTAGTAATTAATGCGACAGAGTAACAAAGAATACAGGAACGTACAAAATAGAGCAGATTTTGCTCTATTTCAAAATTTACACTCTTAACCCTTGAATATCAAAAATATGGAATATCATACCGTAAAACGTCTTGTAGCTAATGTGAAAATAAACGCGTTTTGAACAAAAGCATAATACTTTTAATGTTTCTTGTATATTTTCCACAATAGATATTTTTTTGTTCACCATTGCAGGAAAGATCTTAAACGGGATTAAGTAAATCGAGAGATAATAGTATCATCAAGAAACTTCCCTAGCGTTCAGTTTGTTCTATTCAAATCAAAACAAACAATGACAGACTTCCAATGATATGGTCGAGCAATGTCATTTGTGTATATTGAACAAGTAGTACTGTTCGGTAGATTATCGAAGCCAGATCTGAAACACGTGATTCTCATCGTGCAAAATAGTTAACTTGTTTTAAAAAGTATTTTCGTACAATATTCCCCACTTTCAAAATGCTAATAAATACTTGATCGAGGATCCATGGAGTCAGCTGGATCCGCGTAAACTCCAAGCACATCGAGCAAAGGCCACCGGGAGGGAAATCACGATGGCGAAACAGAAAAGTTACAAACGATCTCGTCGCAAACAACTTTTACATCACTCTCAAGAGAATTTATTGCAGAACTCGGACTCTTCCGATGAGGACGAGACAGCGAGGGAAACAGATGCTGGTTTTAAGAGAAAATCTGGATCTTCTGAACAGCTTGTGCACCGATCTCCAGAAACTCTACTCTTCGAGTGCCCGCAACCTGATTTATCATGTTATGTCGACCTAAGTCCGAAAATCGTACCCGAACTACGCCGAAGGAAGTTAGATTTGAATGAGTCGGACAAAAACTGGGAAGAAGAGGATGGTGGATGTGCAAAGCGACCAAAAGTGCCCAATCAGGACAGCGACATATCTATAAAAAAATGCTTCCCATTGGACAAAACTTTGTCAATAAACGACGAAGTGAAGCTAGAAATGAATACCAATTACGAGACCGTACAAGAGGCTAAATCTTTCTCGAAGGCTACGCTCGATGTTTCCACCTGCGATACCGATCTTAGATCCTCGAAATCGACTTACGATCCTCCACGCGGCTACATTTCAGAGCCAGCACGATTTGCTAATTACAATTCCGTATTAGAAACGCAGAATCATGAATATCATAATTTTTTAGACGAATCTCGTTCGACGATCTCCGCCTACGAGTATGGAGTACGATTCGATGACAAATGGAACCGGCAGAACCAGGATACCAGATTCGAAATAGTGAATGAGAAGAATCCTAAGGTCAACATGGATGGAAGTCGTTCAGAGAACAACTGGAACGAGTGCAGACGTATTCTCGAGAATTTGCGGCAACTGAATAGCCTCAAGGTACGTACTGCCAACCAAGGATTCGTTGGGAATCCATTACCAGACAAAAAATTTGACGAGACTCGATTGTTGCATACGAGTTGGATTACCCCGCCGTCCTTGGAGGAGAATTCGAACGAGCGTGCCAATAAACGCCCGTTCGTGGAGATTAACGAGATCGATGATAAAATCGATGACGATGGAAAAGCTTATAGGGACGTGAAGAGTACTGTGACGAGAATCAGGGCTCGTTCAACAACCCCCTGCAGTGGTTCACCACCGCCTGCGAAAAGATGTCGAACTACGTTGAAATTCGACGACGAGGAAGTGGAAAGGCCGGAGGAATCTGCTGCTTCCGGTGTAATTATCGATTTGTTGCCAGAGGAGAAGAACACCACGATTTTAAAGACTCCTTGGAGCAGTGGCAGTACTGAATCGCCGGCCATGTCGCTTTTAGACCTTCCAGTTGTCTCTGATTCTGGTTGTTGTAGCAGATGCCTTCAAGAAGTAACTCTTTTATGTGTTAACACTTAATAAAGGTTTATGTAGATAAGAATTATAGAAATATGAAGCGGCGATAATACTCTGTCGTATCTATAATTATTTGCAGCCTGAACAGGAAGTCGAATTTTGTAAGAAGTGTACGTGCACGAGCTTCCAGCGAAATAAAAGATCTCCGACGTGTCGGTTCACCAAGAGACCAATCTCCAAGATCGCTCTGTACTGCGCATGGCTGATGAAAAGAATCACGACCACGCTGAAAAAGGTAACTTAATGATTGCTTGCATAGAGAACTGTTTTCGTTATCATTAATAACTGTTTCAGAGTTACGGTAGCTTGAAGCAAGTTGTTTCACCGTCCTCGACAACAAGGCGACAAGTGGAAGAACTCAGCCAGATCGTGATCATGCTACGCACGGAGAACGAGCAGATGATCAATACGTTCTTGGAAAAAATCAGCCATTTGTCCGATGAAATTACACAGGTGCACCTTTCAGTACTCTTGATAAACTGAAAGAAAACCAACAGAGATAGTGAAAATCATAATCTATTCTGTTTTCATTTAGCGATAATATTAATCAAATAAAGTTACGTTACGATGTAATTCTCCTTATCGCAGGTGCGTGCAAGCAATACCACCGCCCTTGACGCTTTAACCGCGGAGGTCAGCGGAATGCAGGAAGTCAGCAAGCAACTGGCCGGAAACAACGAAACTCTGATGCAGGAGCTGAAGAGGCTGCACCAGGTGCTGGAAAGCACGCAACCAAGATCTCCGAAGAAACTACCACCTCCTCCGCCCCCAATGCCGTTGATTTCAATGTCTTCCGTCCCGTCAGACGGCCCTCCGCCCCCTCCACCGCCACCGCCACCGCCACCGCCGCCTCCGCCTCCGCCGCCACCTCCTCTTCCTTCCTCTCAGTCGCCAGCACAGCCGATTACGCCGACCACCCCCAACAGCGGAAGAAACGTCAGGACGCCCTCGAGAAAGTGCTCGACACCGCTGCTCAACAGGCCCGCTATAACCGTCGAGGATTTGCTGAAGGTGACCTTAAAAAAAGCACCGCAGAACGTTAAGGTAAATCCGAGGATTGTTACGTGCCGGCTGGGTTAATTGGAGTATATGAATAAGTGACGTAGAGAAGTCCAGCCTGTTGAGATCGAGGCTCTTGATGCAGCCCTTGGCACAAGATCGAATTCTAGTTGAAGGAATAAAGTTACACGTTAGCGGTTTTAAGAGTTCATTCATTGTAAAATTAGGGTTTCACTTATTAAATATTTCAACAACCAGCCACTTAATAAAGCGGCACAATTTTTTTAGTCCGTTTAATTATTCCTCGGCCTTGGTTATCGTTCAACCGGATAAACTTGAGGGGTGTTATTTAAAAGTCCCAAGGTGATCCTGGGCGTCTGGAAAATAAATTGCAAAGCCCTGAAAACCTTTCAGAACTTAACTTTAACGTTCACCACGCGACAACATCAAAGAACTCTGCTCCCCTGTGTTGCTTTCGAATAAATATATAGCTTCCCAAAATAGAACCCTCTTTTGTCCCCTAAAAGTAATAGAAAAATTGTTACCAGGACCATGATATGATATGAATGAGTATATGTTTCAGGAGAACAGAAGAAACACCATACCAGGGCCAAAGGGACCCGTGGTTTCATTGGACATGCTGCGCAGCGTTAAACTGAAATCTGCCAGGCGCAGATCGAACGATCAAGCAGTTAGATCTCCGAGGGGCTCACGGATGATGAAGACGCGAACGGCGCCGAGTCTCAGCTTGTCTCCGATCATGAAGGGTACGGACAACTCGTTGGGACGAATCCTGAAACAGGTGGACGTTAACAAACGACCGAGACGCCTCGTTCCAGGCACGTCGAGCTTCCGCGAGAACATAATTGGTAAAGATAATCAATCGCAGGATACGGAGGCGAAAAATATCGGTTCGCGATCGGCATCCACCTAGACAGATCGCAGTCGTTTTGATAGTCATGTATTTGATTGAATTCAACGCAATCGATCGACGGTAGGTATATACGTAAATAGTTTTAACAAATTAAGTTATTTTGTAATCGAGTAATCGATATGGACAGATTGGATCACCTAACGTGGAAGACAGAATTATTTTTTTACGACAGAGAAAATTTTCAGTGAATGCTTCTCACAGAATTGTAACTTGACGTATAAAAACAAGATGGAGCGATGCAAGTCTCTGATTACCACTGCTGTTGAATTTGTGTTTTTAAATGTTAAATTATAATTGCGTGAAATGCATTCTTTGATTGTTACATCTAGTTTCGGGTGATACATTGTACTTATGACACTGGGAACACAAAGAATATTTTATATATATATATATATTTAACTTTAATGACTGACTAATAGTATCGATATTTAACAATATTAATAAAGATATCCGAGGGAACGATTAGAGAGTTGTAATTACTTTATTTATAGCTTTCACGTGTGTATGTGTTTGTGTGGTTTTACAGAAAAAGGTCGTATCCGGTGTAATCGCATTGATTGCAATAGTAGTTAGTAGTAATAATACAGAGCGTGGAAACGCATACGAATCCGGAAAAAAAGAAAAAGGACAAATTTTTGTTTCATCTTCTCCAAATGACGATAAATTTTCGATATCCAAGTCTAATTATTCGCTCTCCTGAACTGGGTTAGCGACAAGATGGAATGATTCGAAGATAATTACAGAAAAAGTAGTAGATATACACAACTAGTGTTTATAATACAGAGACAAGAGCAAGTAATACATCCAGAGTGATGGAATAATAAAAGGTTTATGCGGTGTGTGTAACTTCTTTCGTTCTCTGTATTCATTTTTTTTCTTTCTTTTATAAAAATCGACCATTAGAGCACACACAAACGGTATCGGTTAAATGATAAAAGCGTATCACCTATTATATTCTTTTTTAATACTCCTACAGTGAAACCCAAGGTGGTATCAATTTATTATCTACGATTTTACTTTAACCAGGAAACACTCCACTGATTACTCTTTTCCTTTTTCCTCTCTTCGCTTCATTGTGAGTCATACGCTCTATACCATCGACGATAGTAATAACAATGTTGATTCGGGCTATTTCATCTTGTTTTTAATCCGTCGTGTAAGCAAGTAATTGGATGAGGTATCTAACATTTTATCGTCGTTTGGAATTCATTTTTATAGAACGCCACATTCGTTGCCACTGACAAGCATTTTATTGTACCCTATAAATTCTTCTGTTTCCCTTTAAAGATTTGTCGCTCGTACGCGTATCGATTACGTTACGCACACATTACGTATTCACATAAACTGTATATTTGCAAAATTCTTATCCGATGATACCGATGTCTTCTCTGCTTCGCCACTGGTCTTCGTTCTTCCTTTCCGTGGCTTCCGATTACTCTCTTTCCATGCGACTCAATGAAAGTACTTTCCTTTGGATGGTGTTCTTTTGCTTTTCATATCCGACGATACGCTCCTCTAAACTGTCTTCGATTTTCTACCACACGTAAATCGCTTCTCGTACGATTCGCGTCGATTAAAAATTTTTCATTTCTTTTTTCACCTCAATACCCTAGTTTTACGATCTTAAGATTATTTCGCATATACTTACTTACGGTGCCGTTGATATTACGATTTGAGTTATTCATTTGTAACGTTATTTTATAACATGATTATCAATTTGTATCGTGTTATTAATAATCCTAAATACAAGGGGGCACGATGTACACCGAAAATTTCTAGGCAGAGCTTTTTCTCGATCTCTCATTTGCGCGCATTCCCTTCACATTTCTTCTTTATCTCTTCCCGTTTTTGTATACACCTCGCTTTTTTGCTGCACGCTTGTACACGGTTTAATTACGGATCATCCACGACGTTTTTATGATCGCGAGAGAAAACCGCGCGAATTCGATTTTAGTTTATTTTTATTCTCCTGCTACATGTATATAACACAGTGGCGGTCAGAAACTTATGGTTACGAATGAAACGAGTGACACGCTTCGATGAACCTCTGCGTACATTCGTACAAGAAAAAAGAAACTCAACAAAATGCAACTATTCGCGAGTAGCTCGTTTTACACAATTCGAATCATCGACAAAGACCACAGGACATTTGGTACTTCCAATTGCACTTTAAATCATTCCTTTCGCAACGCAGATAAAAATTGTCGATTAACGCTATGTTTACTATAGAGAACGCAGATGGTTTTACATCGTGTATATGTATACATATTGCTAAATTTTGCGCAGGCTAAAGAACGAATCAATTGTAACTGTTTTCATTGGAATGTTTTCTGTTCGTATTTTCTCTTCATTTCTTTTCGTAAGCGCAATCGACCGAACGGTTCATCGATAAAAAGGTGAATGGACGCAACGGCTAAGATCAACTACGATACCGGTGGAATCGAGGACAGTGATAGCGAAAGTGAGCGCGGGTGAAGAAAGAGTCGGGATACAATCGTTTATTCTGTAATTCTGTTATACCACAGCGATCGTTATAGTTTACACAGGGGGAGGGGGCGTATGAAAAAGTACAACCACAATTACAGACTAGCTAGATAGCTACATTGTTGTTATTTCTGTTTTTTCTGTCTGTGAAACGTAATTTACTCTTTCGTTCGTTTAATTCATTATTTTTCGTTTTAGAAAAGCTCATTGATCAGGATTTTCGTTCTGCCGTCCCTGAAAGAGAACGGTACACTAATACAGTCAGTCGGAAATGTCTACGTACACATTTAAAATTCAAATAAGGGTTCTTAACATTTTTCAGATATCGTTAAACATAAGGGTAATGATAAATTGCCTTTGGAAGCGAAAAATGTATGCCATTCAAGTTACAGAGCGTGCGCACTATTTAAAAGACCCGGCAAAGTATAAATATATTTATACTTTGAAATTCTGTAGAGTTCAATCATAGTACCTGCAAGCAGAGTTTACATTTCACGTTCTTTTGAAATAATTGTACGTAGCACTTTTTCAGAGTCCCTCTAATTTTGCGCGCATCGATATCCAATAGAGAATGTTCGAAACCCTCGTTCGTTTTTAAATACTCAGAGTTTGAAAAGCGTACGCGTAGACTTTTTATGACTGACTGCACGTATTTTCTTCTCTCCTTTCTTCTTGTTCTCGGTTTAAAGATCTCTCTTTCTCTTCACTTCTATTCAACGTAAAATTTGACACTGCGAAAGCCAAACACTTAAGACAAGACCGATGTTATTGCATTTCGTTTTAAGTACGACGCTTTCGCAAACCCGTTAAAGCGCATTCTCTTTGAATTTACAAATGACTACGCGAGGAGAACCCATGCTCGAGACCTATACGTTGTATCGGTATGAAATTAATTGCTTTCGCGAACCGGGACACTTCTTCGGAAGTACATTCATATATAATATCTTATACAGAAAGCAGAGATGAAGCCGCGCGGTTTTGATCCTGACCGTGGTACACACTCATCCCCCTCGATACGATCATTCGATGACAAACCGTGCGACCCCAGCTCTGGAGGAGACGCGCGTGTTCATCCCTTTCGGATAAACGGGGGCATGATTTACACTCGATTTATACGCATACATTAATAATATCGTTATTTCGTCGTAGTATGCGAGAACAGTGATGCGCGCAGTAAAAAAGCGGGGAAGAGGACGAGGAGGAGATTATGCAAAGGGGAGGGGCCTGTGTAGAGGTGAAAACAAACGAACACAATATATATATGCACTTTGATCGACGTCGAGCCATTAGTATGTTTCGTTACTGACATAACGTTATTGCGGGTGGACAATGCGTATAATTCGTACTCTCACTCATTGAAGCTGGTAGAAACGAAGGTTTAATCCTGACTAGACTGGCGCGTATTTTTTTCCCTCTTTTTTCTCCTCGTCCTTTCTTTATTAATACGGATGAATATATATATGTGTGTGTATATATATATACACGTATACGCGCCCTGTCAGTCAGGTGTCCAACTCAACGTTCTCGACATCGTCCACTGAATTTTGAACGGGCATGCACAGTGTTAAAGATAGCATATATTTTTTCTTCTCAATACGCAAAAGAAGGCAAAAAGGATAGTGCCTCTCTAAATGCTCTTGCAGTCTCTTTCTATTTATCGCGGGGTGTGTTGTATATATATTTTTTTTAATTTTTTTACTTTATTACCTTTTTGCGCGCTCCCGCAACTCAACGTGTATATCGTGTGTATTATTTCGAATGATTTTTTTTCGCCTTTTGTTATATTTTTTGTTGTTTGGAGTAATCGTACGTGCGTGCATAGGATCACGCGATCGCTAAAGATCTCCCCTTCCCACCCCGAACTGCCACCTGCTGAATTGTTTTTTTTCTTTTGCTTACAAGTTATTAAGAGTTTTTTGCTTTCTCGTGGTTTCTCTCAGTTTTATATGCGCAAGATAACACTCACTACAGTTAGAGTTACGATACGTCCTGATCTTCCACGTCTTGCAACTGCTCCTTCTGTTCGCCCTCCCCTAGACAAAAGGAAAATACGAGATCGATTAGTTTCACATGTCTCTGAATGTTTTTCATGCATCGTACAGCTCTATAAATACCTAGATTTATTTATTCTAATTTTATCGTGAATGGTTTTATTAATTTATGGTATCACTTATCTCGGGTAATGGAAAAATGTTAATTAAACCAAGGAGGTCAGTATTGGTTACGTAACAGGTAGGGTGGGGTCGGTTGAACGTCTGATCGAAAACTGGGAGCGAGTTATCTCGACCCTACCCTACTGATCGAAGGATCTAAATGGTATTTTTAAGGAAGAAAGGAGGGGAATCGATTCGAGTTGCTCACCGGGTGACTTTATGGTGCAAGGGCGTATCGGAGAAGGGTGTGCGTGCCTGGGTTCAAGCATTGGTGGAAACGACCGCAGCCTCGTGTTCGCGATCAGCCTCGAACTCTAAATCACAGACCAATCATTCACCGCCCACATATACGTGACACGATGTTCAAAAGTGTAATACAGAGGAATACAAAAATAACACAACCTACAGTTTAACCCTCCCGAAAGCTTTCGACGGATATATCTAGAACTACATAAGAAAATGCTCAACAAGCTATTTTAATAGATAAATTAGAGACAATTTTTTGCTAGAGAACTATCGGTTCACGTAGTCACGGTCATAAACTAAATTAAAGTAAAGTGCATTCTATAAAAAAGTTTAAAAAAAAATCTCAAATTTCCATTATGTCACTTTGTGGAAAAAACAAATAATAAGTCATTTAAAAAAGCCATCCAACTTTCTCTCCTTTTCTCTCTTTCTCTATCTAGAAGGCTCTGTTTTGCTTGCGAAGAAAAATCTGATACACAACGGGAAGATTTTATCGCGCTGCTGCAATACATATTATTGATCGTGCGACGCCGCTTCTACAGGTCTCTTAGCTGGTAGTAGTGAGCGAAACGGTTTTAAACGCGAACCAGGGCAGCTTTTTTCTCTTTTTTTCAAATACTAACCGTCTCCATGCATATCCGACGTCCAGAGAGTAAGATTGTCCCTGAGAAGCTGCATGATGAGGGTGGAATCTTTATAACTCTCCTCGGACAGGGTGTCTAGTTCCGCGATCGCGTCGTCAAAGGCCGCCTTCGCCAGACGGCACGCTCTGTCGGGGCTATTGAGGATCTCGTAATAGAACACGGAGAAGTTGAGGGCCAATCCTAAGCGGATGGGATGAGTCGGTGGCAGGTCCGTCATGGCGGTGTCGCTCGCCGCTTTATAAGCGACAAGAGAGTTTTCTGCAGCTTCCTTCCTGTCGTTGCCCACGGCAAACTCGGCCAGGTAACGATGATAATCGCCTTTCCTACAATGAACAAGTAGACATTTTTATTCTCTTCGAGTTAAACATCAGATATCAACTGATACTACGTTGTAGGAAAACGGATAAGAATTATAATGAATTATCATATGATAATGGAATGTATTAATAATTTTAAATATTAGATCGCCATATTTTGACATGTTATATGTATTGCACCGATATTAATAAGGCAGATACGACAGCAAATATAATAGGCTATTAGCGCATACACCGCGACTTATTTGTGAATCAATTATGTGAATCCCGCGATACAGATTTCGATGGATATTCCCATGAAATTCAAAGTTACTAAGACATTCGACGCGCGAGTGTTCCGTCTCATCAAAACAGTAAAACTGAACTTTTACGCTTATTCATACATTATATCCGCCTCGCGGAATTATCGGGCTGAAAGTTTTAGAAAACAATATACCTCGAAAATCAGTGACCGAAACGGTACGTTCTTCCGTGTTGCTGGTTACCTTTTAATTTAAGCTACCGTGCCGTACAGCCAGAAACTTGCATTTTAATCCTCGTTTTACAATACAACTCGTATATTATTATAATAACAACGATTTCCTTTTTATGAGCGTATCTCCAAATTTTCAAATGTCCCTGAGTCATTATTAAAGGCATGTACTCATACGCGTTCAAACATTGAAGCATATTTATAAAAGAAATTTGCAGCACAAAAATATGGTCCTACGAATATCCAAGCTTTAAGTAATACCGAGAAGTACCAAATTCTTAGCTCCGATGTCATTTCTTTTTATACACAGTTAGTAGGAAATTACTAATTTTCTAGAATTACTTCAGAGGAAATTGCATTCAAACTTATTATTGCTACCTGGAACAAGAATATTTGTAAAAACATATGCTTGTTCCGCAAGTCACCTAGGCAAATATACATGAATGTTCTGGGACTTTCTGTTAGGTATCATACTAAAGCAATCTAAAATACGAATTACATTGCGCGCCTATATGTAAAACAGTATCACGTGTACTGTATTGAAAATGACACGGATCAACGTACGCATAGCTTTAATACTCTTTTGGCGACTGTTCTAAACCATGACCTATAGTCAAAGATCCTCAGGACCCCTTACATTTTGTAATAGAAGACTTTCGATTCGCCTGTAGACGCGCACGGGATCAGATGTTTGTCGAGAACGCCGAGGATGTCAGCGCAGATGTCTTTTAGTTCCTTCTCGACCTGGGATCGGTACTGACGGATCATCTCCAGCTTCCTCTCGGCGCCCTTATTCTCTTCCTTTTGTTCGATGCTTGAGATTATTCTCCAGGAAGCCCTCCTCGCACCGATCACGTTTTTGTAAGCGACAGAGAGGAGATTCCTCTCCTCGACGGTCAGTTCCACGTCCAACGAGGCGACCTTCTTCATCGCTTCAACCATCTCTGTAAAAATCACGCCGGCGAAATCACCGCCGTCGACGAAACGTGCCATTATGAATTGAAGCAACAGTAACAAATGCTTGTTAAATCTTTTACAATTAAATTCATCAATTATTAAGTGGTAGAAGACTGATTAAACTTAATAGTCAGCAAGTCTTAGGGTTTAGTCGCAATAAATTCTGCGACGTTAATTATGAATGAGTTAAAAGATACTAAGAAGGGTGGAAATAAAAATAGAAACGATTACAAAATTGTAGAAGAAAGATGTGTGTACACTGTACCATTTTGATACAGGTATCAAAGTTATCGAGGTATATTACATGCAATCATGGCAAAGTAATGAAACGGAAATGATCTATTGATTATTAATACGCGATTACCCCATGTGCATGTGTATGCGTGTACGGATATATTATTAGTTTCATCTGGGATGTAGAGAGAGGCTCTGCGCGAAAAAGACCGGCGCACCAGCATATATTAACCCGCTGCCCCTTGAACTTTGCAAGCAGGTTGGTTACTATTATGTATTTATTATCTATAGGTGTACGTCATTCGAGAATAATGATATCGATCTGGATACACGTGGTTTCGTCTGCGTCTCATTACTTGGGTGGTGGTGCTCATTAAAAATCTGATCGACGAGTCTGACAATGAAATTGTCACAACTGTTCGTTATTAAAAATTAATCAATTACTGTCTGCTGTACTGATACAGTTTGTAGGAGATATCAATATCTGTTGATACCGTGATTGGATCGATAGGCGGGTGTAAACGTTACCACGGGACATGCAATAAAATGTAGAGCTTCTATTTCTGGAATTCCATTTCTGAAAAAAAGTGGATATCAGTTTCAATTGGTGTCAAACCAACCCGCCAGTAATTTCCATCGCAAAGAACGATGGTACAATAAAGAATGCATCGTTTTTAAAAAAAAATGTAAAAGAATCTTGGAACAACAATTACCAATCGCCAAGCAGAACTTAATGGCATAATTCATTGGTGGAATCTGCCTATAAATATACCGATCACAGAGGACGATCAATGGGTATCCTCCCTTTATTATCGTTCATTTAAAATCAACAGGATGTTTCATGGTGACATTTATGAGGCGAGATCAATCTCAAGTTCACGGCAGTGTTCCTGACGGTGAGAATTACCGCGAACGCGGTATATACCCGGTGTACGGAGGTGTACAGAAACGTAGGATAGCTAGTACAGATCAATACTTTCCTTCTGCTACGGCCCCTCTACCCCTCCAACACCATCGTTCATCTCACCCCTTACCGTTCTCACCCTCCACTCGTAATCTCCGCCACCCGTCGTCCATCCCTACCCCCTTCTGTCTCCCCACCATTCTTGTCTTGCTCTCTGGCAACCCTCAAATTTGCGCGACCGCCCTTCCTTCCCCTCATACCCGGGAGAGTCGCATCAGCTCCACTCCCTTCCACCCTGTCATTCTTCACGCTTAGCGGCCGTTTCAACCGAGCTCTCCTCTATATGCAAGCAGTTCCACCCTTTAATATGTCTGCGTTGATAAACGTTGCCCACGTTGACGACGAAAACGACGAAATTATGAAAATCAGCCTCGCACGATGAATGGAGGGATTGTATTCCTTCTTGTGCGTGCCACCATTGGTGGCATTTTCCTCGCACTTTTTCGACCTACGAAACGTGTTAGAAGATTTCTAGTAATTTCTGGTTGAATGAGATTAATAAAACGAATACACGCGTACAAATATTTCACGATGAAGTAATTTCTATAATAAAATAATTGGCACTGTTACCTCCAGAGAGGGAACTCCGAAAAATTCCTGTAACCTACTAACGGCAGGTATATAAGTTCGTTCCCAGGGAGAGGCTAGAATGTGATGAACGGGAGGCTACTGGAACGATTATAGAGAATCTCCGTTGAAGTTACATCGCACTTCCGGAAAATGTCAAACGCGTACGTTCGACTCGCAGGCCTGATAACGTCCCACGAGACAAAGCGCGCTGCGTAAAATACGTCTAGGGAGAAATGCAATACGAGAGATTCGTAAAACGAAGAGATTTGACGGTTCCCCCTTCTACCGCTAGCTAGTGTCCCCACTGCGAGCTACTTTCGCCAGAAAGAGAATAAAAATTTCTAAAACCGAAATTCTGAACATCGCGATGTTACTGCGTAATAGGCTCGGAGGAGACGCAACGAGAGAAATGTCTATGGAGAAAAATAGCAGGCAGTTTTTCAGAGAGATTATCGTTGATTCGGTCGATCGCCCGAATGATTTCTCTCTCTCTGGTTTCAAGGCCAAATGCCACGAGCAGAACACGCGTTACTACGTGTCTAAGGAGTAACCCGGCAGCGATTGGTAAGTATCGTGCCGTGCCTATGCGTCACACACGTCGGTGAAGGACCGACTTGTCTGGTTATCTGCCGAAGGGGACTCGTAAAGTACCGAATACAACATGCCTAACGCGTCCACGGCGTTAACGTAAGCTTGTCTCGACGAAATCAAGTATAGCTCGAAAACGAACGAAATCATTTGATAAGTTTGTCGAGCGAATCGGTCCGATGAAGCTCCGGGGAGTTCGCATATCGTGACAGAGTCAAGCGGACTAATGACAGAAGCTACGATGAAACCCACCCTTTGATAAAGAAACACCGGTTGCGAACCGGCAACTCGGTCACTACCGTATGCGTATTAGTCATATTTGACGTTTCACAGACTTTTGACAGATCCGACGAGACTGGATTCCGGTATAAAATTTTCAGAGGGACTCGTTACAGATTCGAGGAAATCGTTCAGCAGGCAACGCCACGAGGGCGGTGCTACCTCCTTTCTCTTCGTAACCGTGCTTTGTGTCGATTTCGTGGATTTCATTTTGGCGCAGGCCGGGTCCTTTTCCCAGAAAATATGCACTCACCGTCGTAGCGTTCCGCTTGCTCAGCCAGTTTCGCTTTATAAACGTTGTCCTCCCGTTCCGACATCTTGGATGCTCGTGGATTTCACGGGTAGACAAATGGTTTCAGGGAAATCGCACGAAATACTCGTTTCACCGAAATACGGTACACCTCGTCGTACAGCCACTCGCAAGCTCACTGACCAAGATGGCGGCGCCCGCCAACAATCGAAAGCAGTTCCCACTTCGCGCAGCCTCTGCAGACGCTCGACTCGCCATGCGCCTCTTCGCGTGTATTACTACGCGTGACGTCATCCGTTGCCGACGCCGCGCGCATGCCTCTTAAATTCACCGAATATATCCAATAAAACGAAAGCGTAGCAACGAAAATATCGTTTTATCCATGCCGTTCTTTTCTTCTTGATTGCAATTAATGAGAAATGCCTGGCATATATTTTATTCACACGTCATAAAATCAATGACGCGATGACTTGCTGGAACGTGGAACTACTAAACGTGTGAAACGCGGAACGAAAGAGGAAACCTTCGGGCAGCCCACACGTTTCATAATCAAATACTTTACCCTCTCTTCGTTTAAAGTACATTAAAAACCAGCGATTCTCGAATGTGATAAAAATTGATTTTATCTATGGTAATGGAAAAGTACCTGAAGCCACGTAGAGAGTAAAAACGAACTAAAACGGTGTAGAACAACATTCCAGTGTGTTCCATCGAAGCGCGCGAAATATCAAATCAAAGATTTTCGTTAATGATACGTATAGATGGATTGATCACTGGGTTGTAATGAATCGTTCGGTAATAAACGTTACCCGTTCAAGATCGTTTTTAATTTGTTACAATAAATCGATACAATTTTTTTGTTTCATCGAACAAAAAGCTACTATTCTTTATCATATAATTGCACCATTTGTGCGATCAACGGGTATTACATAGGAGATATGCCAAAAGGCAAATTATTTGAATGCTACAAAGATATTCTCGGTTTTGTAGCGAAGCATTTTATATTTATCGTTCCACACGAATAGCTAATGTACAAGCACTATATAATCCAAACATCTGTTCTATCCGCCTTATTTTATATTTTCTTTAAATTATTTATTTTTTTATAGTTAATTTGTATTTATATGTATACAGATATATATCCGATTATAATCAACTATTAAAATTATAATACAGCCAAATACTTAATTATAACAATCATTGTAAACATTGGTTGTAAGCTAAGTGTCCCGTTCAATGTCGTCTTATACAGACTGAAATACATAGCTGTTAATATACAAATACTAGGAACGGAACAATTGTATGATGTGCTCATAAGAAGGATATACAAGGGGTTTTTTATTAATTATCATATGTACATACGAACATACATACATACCTACATACATACATACATGCCTACATACATACATACGGACGTACGTACGCAATCATACGCGTTCAATCTCGCGCTTGTACCTGTGTATGGATGTGTGCGTGTCTACATACTGTAGCTTGGAAAAAGGATTTTGGTTTCAATGAGTGTTAATGCTTTAAATTTAAGCGTTCCCTTAATAAAAAAAAATAAAAAAAAAAAAAAAATAAAAAAACAACTTATGAGCCCCTCAATATTTTAGACTTTAAATTCTCTTTACATTCCTTTTGTAATAATATCGATTATGATTTATAACAGTAGCTCGACGGAGTGTATAGTAATTAGACTGGCTGTGCAACCAGGCTATATTTCGTGGAACATTTAGAGTTTATGCCTGCACGGAAAATTGTAGAAATTTGGAAGCGTACCCGGTTTATACTAACTGTCTTTTCTTTCATCGCGTGTTGTTCTATTACAAATACGACTATCGTATGTATCATTCAAGATCGAGATCTCAACGTGCCGGATTCTCTCGTTGTTACGAACATTTCATTCGCAGGAACATTTCTCCCGTAACGGTGACAGATTGTCGTACCAGCGTAAACGAATGCCACCTCCTATCCAATTTTATGAAGATTAAGACGTGACAAACGAGTGAACAATCTGAGCACACCGCACGTATAAATAACCAATATGTAAAAATGTGTAGCCTATCATCAATATCAACTTCAAATAATTCAATAAGGCTTTAGATTCATTCAACGTGACTCTTCTCACTTCTGATTTATTCAGCAACGCTAGTAAAATTTTCCTCTAATTGTTTGTTTAAATTCATATTTTTTTAATATCCTCAGCACCGCGTCAAGCATCGAAAATACATTTTACAGTCTATGTAAGTACTTTCCGCGATGGATACGTAATAATTGTGGATTAGAAAGTTATGGCAATTTTTCGAAGTTGGTGTTATAGTCGATCTCTTTTGTTGGAACCTACGAATTAAGTTCCATTAAAAAAAAATTTAATTATACCTAAATTCGTCTGGAACAAGTTGCGAATACTGCAATAGCATTAAGTGGGTTCTCGTGTTCAACTTAAACTTTCAGTAACTATAGTTTTTAGTTTCTAGTGATTTAATGTTCTCATAATAAAAATCGTCGCTCTTATTGCTATTTCAGTTGGAAAACTGAGTTAACAAAATTCTCGCGATTTATTTGCTTATTAATATCTGGATTTTTCATGGAATATATTATTATACTATATGGTTAGTTTTAGTAATAGAACCTAATATAATTAATACAGGAAATTTTCAAATCTCATACAAAAATTGTATGCAAAGCGTTAACTGGGCCATGTGGATTGTATACGATAATATTCTAATGCTTTTTTAGAAAAGTAAGTAAATAATAGGGATGCATCGTGATATCAACAGATAGAAGGATGCGTAGGAGAATAGAAGTAATGACATACTACAAAAACGTTCGTTTCATGTGTCAGAATGCTAACTTTTTGACCGGTTGATTGGAAGATATAGTGACTAAATTAAATGTCACACCTAACAACCCGACTGTATCACGTCAGCGTATTTTTTGTATTTCTTTCTTCAAAAGCAGCAATCTTCACGAAAGTGATCGCTAAAAATCGACTATTTTCACTTTAAACAAATCCAAACGTTTCTGCTTCTTATATTGGAGGTCACAATATTAATTAGTATAATTATATAATAAACTAAAATATGTGTGGACATCGTGACCAATCACCTTTACTCTTACACTCCCAATATTCACCACCGTATACATAGCACAGACTGTCCGTGTAAGGATCCTGCTCTTTTTTAAACCATAATGGTTCATAAGTTTCAAATGGTAGACCTGATGTAAAATTAAATTACCAGTTAATAACGTGTTTAGATCTAAAACAAATTTTTCCTGAAATGATCAGAAGAATTATTAGGACAATACCTTGAGCAGCTGCTTTCTCGGCTTCGTGTTCCCGAGCACGTCGAGCAGATCTTTGTTTCTCCTCTAGTCGAAGTTTTTCTGCATTCGCTTCGTCCCATTCACCGTTTTCCATTAATCGCTGATCAGGCCTAAAGCGAGAATCAGTAGGGGCAATTCCTTCTTCAGGTTCATTAAGTTGACACGCTAACTCCGTGAAATTATAATACTTTTCGCTATCTGGACTATAAAAATGAAAACAATATGTATGTATATATACATATATATATACACACATATATATGGTGAGAAAAAATATGGAAGTGTTTACATAAATGATAACTCGACTGAATTACTTACGACGGCATGCGACGTTTCCAAGCAAGTATGTAAGGCCCTGTTTTGTATACCGGATTATCCGGAGTACCAGAGGTACTGATTACTGGAGCGATTTCTATCTTTGAGTCCCATGTACCCTGTACCACCCACTTAACCTCATTGCTCGAATTCATAACTATCCCCTTTACTTTACGCTGACTATCCCTCGAAAAGTATGAATAGGGCGTATACTTCAAATGGCACTTGATACCTTGTTTATGATTCACAATATCTGTATCACCGCTTTGATCGACCCATAATTTTCCTACTATGATATTGTGTACAGTAGTTGTGACTTTTCGCCATGTATAATGATGTTCACCGCCCTCCATTTCCAAATGAGCAGTTCCTAATGGTATTACCTATAATACACATTTAAAATGTTTGCAAATAAGTCATTTCGCAAATGAATTATGAAACTTACTTGCAGGTATTTGCCACGGAATTTCGACGCCATTGTAAACTCTTGCCAACAACGCCATTTCCGGCCCTCGCAATGTTGTGCTAACATTGGGGGGTGATGAGACACTTGTTCTGAAATCGCGCGCCATCCTAAGTCATCAACGCGATCGCATTCATACGTTTCACCTAACAAAGGATTGAAAGGCTTGCCAGTTCTGGAAGCAGTTGTAGAATAGCTAGATATAGTAAATGCAGCTACATAAGCCATTTGTTCGTAGCTATCTGTACATTCTGCTGCCCTGCAAGAGATAACACATATGCACTTTTAAATTTTACATTTTCACTGATATAGTATATGTGTTAAAATTTAATAAATATTGAACTAAAGCGTACCTGTCAAGAATATCAGCATATTCATAATCTTCCGTAAGCCGCTGAAGCATACTAAGTGGCTCGGAAAAGTTTACAGGCATTGGAATTTTTGACAAATCTTTGCCAATGCAATTTTTCATAATACTCCATAAATTTAACTGATAATTTGGTTTATCGGGTACCCTGGTTCTTCGTTTCCGTTTAGAACCTATTACCCCGGTGCTGCCACTGCTGCCATTGTTGGATTCCCAATTTGTCTGTTACAAAATACCAAAATCAGAAACAATTAAAAACACAAGAGATCAAAGAGGGTTAAGCAACAGATAAGATATGCATACAATGTCCAGATTGTTGGTATTAGCAGTAGTAGTTGGAGTTACTACTATAGAATCGGTCACAATACGAAAGGAGTTTGCAGCAGCAGTGTCTGACACAGGCAAAGGTGTTTGATCTCCTTCTGAGCTAGAACCATCATCGCTACCTTGGGAATCAGTTCTATCTCTTGAATTGTTTGTTGGTACACCAGGTATACTCAATGTAAATGTGTCAGATTCTTGTGCATCATAATACTCTACATTATCTTCTTCGTCTTCTGATGGAGAAGTAGTGACTGTTGTATCTAAAAAAGGAAAAAAAAAAGAAAACAATATGATAATCGAAATTTTGCTTAGCATGCATAACGCGAATAATTCAATAAAGCGACTAAACGTACATATATACACGTAAAGCTAAATGAGATTTAACTGATCAATGAGATACAGTTCAATTCAATTACAATCTTAGAGGAAAGTATTAAAAATGAAAACTACTGAAGTACTTTTCACGTGTTATTAGTCAGTCTTGGTTGTTACGATTAACAGATAAAACGCGCGTGTACACGAACACAAGCACAAGCGAAAGCTATCATTTATGAGTTACGCAATGGAACGTATATTTCGCGCCAAATGGAAGGTATTAACGTAAAAGGATAAGAAATTTTGATTCAACCTATATAACCGCACATGCCACAGCTCAAATTTCTTTCACTTGTCTGTTTCGAAATATCTCTTCAACCCTTCCCCTGTTCTTATTACTTTGTGTCGTTCCCCTTCCTAACCGATTGAATCGTGGTATGACAACTGCCGCTGCCATTAAGTTGCACCGTCCTCTATTCTCCCCCCTCCCTCCCAATCTTGGTCCACACCTGCAGTACTGGTTAAAGTAACGAATAATGAATCACTAAAGGTACCCGTGTACAGTGAGATGTATAAATCTTTTTCTGAAGCAAACTAAAATGTGTACCACGCATTAGGTTATGTGTTTGGCGCTCTCATGTACTCGGTCCTTACTAAAACTCGTTTACAGCTCCTGATCATTTATGAACTTTTCTCTTTAGCTCCGTGTAACTATCGGTTTAGCATCTTTTCGTTGATCCTCTTGAAAGCACAATCGTCGAGAGCTTCGACTAAAAGTTTATCACATTGAATTTAACTGTAGAATCGTGGTAAAAAAAAGTGTCACAAGAAGAAACGACTTGTACGAAACGGAAATTTACAAGGCCACCTGAGTCCGATTAAGAACACCAAACTTGAGAGAAATGAAAGCACACCCGTGCGTGTATATCTACACATATATACATGTACACACAAGTTCTGTATACATTATTGTAGAATATACTGCACGTCTTGCATGCATAGATTGTGTAAACTATACATATAAGTCCAAACAGCATTCAAAGCAGGTTAGGAGTTTCGCGGCTGCCATCTGGTTAGAGAGCCATAAAACAGACGAAGGCGCGAAAACTTGAATGCACGTGTCATGTAACAAAGCATGTCAAAGAAAGCGATTATGTGTGAAGTAAAGGTAAATATATAGCTGTGCATTTTCATCTAGTGAATACAGCATTCTTCACCCAATAGACGACAACGAATACCAACCAACTTAACAGCAAACATACGCACAACGTGTGTGACCACATGTATTTAACATACACTTCCATTAGAATCTCAGTTACTGTTACAATGTTAAAAAGATCCGTACAGCACAAACAGAGCATTGTATTGCAGACAATGTACAGCGGTAGAAGCTTGACACAGCGTGAACAATAAAGCTCGAGTTCGTCTTTTCTTAGCGTAACCATACACAAAAGCAGGGCGCAGTGTTGCATGGAGATACTAATTACATCACTACCAATTGCATTAATATAAAAAAGAATGTGAATCAAATTACGCGAAGGTCTGTGCCCCCCAGTTGGAGCAGCCGAGGCGTGTTGCGCCGCCTCTTCCAAGTGAGAGTGCTGCCTAGCCAATTGTTCGACCATTTTCTCTATTCGCACCTTCTGGTCGCGTTCGTGTTGCAGCATCTTCTTCCACTTTGGTTCCTGTTGTTGCGCTAATTGCAAGTAGTCGTTGCTTGTCTGAAATCATAATTGATCCTGTTTTTCTGCTCCACCGACATATATTGTTAACATCAATGGACAACGGATTAATGAACGCCACAATATGTTCTTTGCAGTACATAATTTTGTTGTAAATAATATTCGGTAATATTTTTATAAATCAGCAATGCCAGATATACTGGATTACTAAGCTATAATTATCTAGAAACTCTTTTAAACAACAATGTTTAGACGAGAAAGCAACATAGTCGGCTCTGCGCAGCGAATGGGCTAATTTTACACATCGTTGGTCAGAAATTTTCGTGTGTATATTAGTCTTAACGATGGCCTTTCAACTTACAGTAACCATAACACTGGCAGCCATACGAAATACCGTGGCCCGTTCGTTGACTGTCTTTATTTTAGCCGCTAATTCGGGCGACGGAGGTTCCAACGCTTCGAGCTCGTTCAAAGCCCGTTGAAGAATTGTCCCTTTCTTGATTAATAAATCGTTACAGGCCTGCAAGTCTTCTAGGCGTTGCGACAGGTCTTTGACAGAGACCTGCTCTGGTTTTTGATTGTCATTATCCTGGAATTCCTCCTCCTCCTCTTCTGAAACAAGTTCCATTCTACATAATATAACTGTTTTAACATTTTCCGTTGAAAGTTTAGTTTTCAAATAAAATGAAACCACACATGTTCCGCTAAGAATAACATATAGTCTTCCATTGTCTGATACTTAAATGAAAGATAACATAACTCTGACTCAATATCACGTAAAGGCATTTTGTACAACAAGACACTTAATTCAGTGATTGAGCTAATTTGCTTTGAGTCATGACTTATAGGCTGTAGATAACGCATTGTGACCAACCTTAAAAATATAAATACTTATGGATATATTATTTATTACAACAACAAAAATGGAAAAAGTACAACGCTGTGTTCTCTCTTCTTTCATTTCGCTTATCATTTAAACTACCTTCTACGTTATCTTTCGTCGCTTCGTTTACTTGTGTAGAAAGATCGAAGCATCGGGAAATATTTAATTTTATTAGTGTTCGAAAAGATGAATATACAAAATAACTTTGACATTCTACTGCGAACAATTTCCCGTTTCCTATGCAGAAACCAATTACTTCTCGAACACTGTCGGCTTAATTCAGTAGCCTTATTAACTGCGCCTGTCATGAAACAAAGTACAGTTCATTTTTAGCGACGGTAATTACCACAAAAATATTCATGTCACATAAAAGTATATTTGAGCGTATCTTTTGATGCAAAATAAAACTATATTGAAAATATAAATTTAAATCGTGATCGACATTTATGTCATTATGTAATTACACCACATGTCGCTTGAACCATCATTCATCTAACACCGCGTAAAAAAATGTCCATACCGCGTTTGAATAGCGTACGTGTTAGCAGAGTTGCTATGGACAATTGCCTTTAATGCTATTTTATATGGCTTGCAAACTGTTAACAGGTCCATTGGTTCAAGATAGCAATTGATTACTGTTAAGAATTCGCAGCGAGTAAATTGTACAGAGAGAAAGAGAGAGAGAGAGAGAGAGAGAGAGAGAGAGAGAGAGAGAGAGAGAGAGAGAGAGAGAGAAAGAGAGAATCAGCCTTGTAAAATTCTAGACCGGAATCGGTTGTTGAAGCTTTTAATAAGTTGTCAGGACCGTTCGTAACCGACTAATACTGTCTCGAAATCTAATATACCCAATAAAAACCACCTACCGCTTGATCAGACTAATAAGTACGACCAACGTTGTCGTCGAATAGTATTCCTCATTTTTCTCATCTTCGACAAATGCCTCCAATTCTATTTCAATGCAGTTAATGAAATTAACACTTTTAGTGACAGCTGACACGTCGCATAGACGTCTACTCCACGACAACCCATGAGTATGCTTGCGTCATGCGTTGTTGTCGCAAAAATGTAAATACTGTTACTGAAAGAGTTTCCTAGGTCTTCGAGAACCTTGCTTACGAATAAGTTAGAGAGCATTGAATAATACCGTTGATAAATCTGCGAATATTATTAATCTTTGGATCGTAGTGCAAGAGGTCCCCCTCTGCTCAAACAAATGGTACCCTTCCGTATAATTAAGGGTTAACCAACGTGGCAAGTACACCCGATACTTGCTGTTCAACCAATGAAAAATGCGCGATATAAAATGGATGATCTCTTTTTCTTGATACAGACCAGATTCCATTGCCTGGATGGCCTTGGCCTTTGCCAACTCGAGGGCCGTGACCCATTGCTGACGCTCTACCTCCGTCGCTGCCTTGATATGGAAGGTTTGCGTGCCACCGTTGCTCACGACGAACGTGCATGCGTCCACGGTGTGTATTAAGGCCCCGTGCAAGGATATTGTGCCACGGCACGTGTGTGACATCTCCGCAGGATTTCTAAACAGAGAAGAGAAATAGCGACAGTTCCGCGGGCAGACTTTTCACTCGCTGGAGAACCGGATGGCACAGAGAAAGACAGACGGTTCAGGCGCGAGCTGCAGGTTTATCCAAGCCCAATGAAGAAAAAAAGAGGCTTCCGGTTTGCTCACCCACCTTCCCTCCCCACGACACGCACTCACCCTCACCCCAACCGGAAAATATGAATTACATGTGGATAATTAGATTACAAATATGCCCGAAGTTACACATGTTACCATGAAAGCGATTTATCGTGATTAGACTGCGTATGTTTATGCAAATTCGTATTCACAATTGTTGACGAAATTAAAACAGAGGCATGCCCTGTCGTCTGTGTCTAGATCAAACCTGTTCATCAAAAATTGCTGTGCCATAAAATTAGGAAATCCATGTACGACCATTTGATCATAGAAATACAATCCGAGCAGAGATTTGTTTCATCCTTGGTTAATAGATCCAAATTCTACTGTGCTTTCGCACGTTTAAACTTCTTCAAAAATGTATAAACATCCACAATTTAATCAGAATTTCTCGATATCTCTCTTTCTCTATCCCTTTTCTATAAATCTTGATAATATTCAATCGTACATGCGGACTTAATCTGAAACAAAGCAAAAGCTCAAGTATAAGAAGAATGTTTCAAAGATCAAGTATATGAACAGACCCGATAGGGCTATTCGAATTTGCGCGAATCATAGATATCGATGCATCTTCTACTTGATTGGTGTAACGAACTCTATTATTTAGTACATGTATATACAGGAACCTGGTTCCAGCTGGTGATTAATCGCAACCGCAATTCTCTCGCGACAGTTTCACGAAATCGTCGGTGATTTCGTAAAACCAGCAGGGACAAGGTACTTTCACCGTAACATGTGTATACCGTGGCGAATTAAATGAGCACACGACGGTCTGCGTTAATCTGTGACATTATGGCGTGAATACGTTAACCTCTTTGGAGCACTGCAGTTTCACCGTGTGATCGCCTATGTACGTGTCTGAGACACATACTTGAACGATATAAAATATCGAGCTCTCATAACAAAACTATCGCTCAGTCTCTGTAGAACGAAAATATTTGTATCGAACGTATTCATTTCCAGACTGGCATGCGACAATAATATTCAATTAGAGTCTCAGGTCGAGACCACCGTGCTTCAAAGTGTTAAGGCCGTAAGAAACGAAGTTTGTGTAGAAAATTAGCAAGGATCGATTAATTCTTCTCCAAGCAGTCCCACTACCATTTTTTACGATTGCACGTCACCGTTACTTTCTTTCCATTCTTCTTTTTTTTTATTTTCCTACACGCAATCTACACTGACAGAAAGTGGAGCCCAGCACATAGTGTAACGTGGTGAACAGAGATGAAAGAAAAAAGAGAATGTACAATGCTCGAGAGTCGGTTTGATGATTGAAAGAAGGGGAACAGATAGCTCGCGGATCGTGTCATGCACTTTAGGGTCAGTGGAATTAAATCTAACACGCAAGGGATCGAAACGACTTTGTACGCGATGAAACAGTAATCATAGTCATGCTAACGCGTTCAGAAATTATTATTGCATATTGTCCGCATAGATCTTTTGTTTCTTTTTTTTTCTTTCTGTTAAAGTATTTTTCTTCTCCAAGAATCGATTACAAACAACTGAAGTAGATTCTTCTGTCTGGCTTTTTATCACGAAACTAATCAAACGATATATCTTAATTGTGTGTGTTTTATTCCTACGTGAGATACATGTACGTATAACAAGTCGAAGTTTATCGATTGCAGAGAATTCCCTTGGATTCGATGGATAGGTGGGGTGTAATGTAGGTATAAAAACGTATAAACACAAATTGTGTGTATAAATGAGACATCCATGGAACGTAACAAGACAGAGCTCAAAAGAAAAAAATTTATGGAAAGCGAAAATTTTTAATCGTCGTTCTAAGCGAAACGAGCAAAATGACCGAATGAAACGACTCAAATTCATATGCCTTTACTAACTCAGACTTAGAAAAGAATGAAATATTTTTTTACGGCCAAAAAGAATTCCCATAAGATAGTAAATTCAGTTATCGATAGATCGCATTCTAATTAGAATTGCAAATTTTGCTGTCGCGTATAAAACGTAAAATTAATTCATTTCGACGAATTCGCGATAATTGCAGCAACGATGATTAACCAGCTGCATAAATAGTTATGCTTTCCTTTTTTTTTCGTAAAGTATTTGAATTAAAATCATCATTCGTTAATACCAGCTGATCTATTCGCGCTATAATTATTTCTTGGAACATTCCCAACGAGCCAGTAAAAGCTTTACACGATCTGCGAAAACCTTCAGGATACATCCTAAACGTAACTGGAACTACTAATAAATTGAAGCGGTGTGTGTTTTACATAGCGGTAAACATATATGCACGAATATATATGTACACACAGAACACAAAAAATATATAACTTTTTTGTCATCTTTTAATGCAACTTGCAAGATTGAATTTAAAAAAGGGGGGGGGGGGTGGATAAAAAAAATGGGGTGCGGAAAATCAATTTATAAATTAGATATCAAAGTAGGAAAAGGTAAGAAGTGGGTAGGAAGCAAGTAAAATTATCTGGGACGTTAAGAGTACTGTATTAATAATATGTAGCTCTAATATATATATATATCAAAAATATATAAATATATATATGTATATAACATGACAAGTGTAATGAAATGAGAATGAAACTCCAACATCGTCTTTGTCTGTTTTAATTAATAGTTGGAATCAAAGAAGAGTCGGAATGTTTCGGCTTTTTCAATAATTTTACTTACTCGGAGGCTCTGCCAGCCTTCCGCTTGCGTCGTGTTGATATCTTTGGCCCCCCTGTTGGTTCAGCCCTAAACAGTCCATAAAACAAATAGACCCCGTTCACATTGTGTAATATTGTATCAAAAGCGGTATTTTTCTTTTTTTTTTTTTACTGTTTTTAAGGAAAATAATGTATCTCTGTCGCCGTTTATTCTCGCGATGTTCACCACTCTATCGTACACATTTTACTTTCTTCCTCCTTTCTTTCATATTTATTTCGTTGTTTGCTCTTTTTATTTAATTTATTGCTTCTTTTGCATAGCAATAGTGCAACCACCACGTTCGTGCGTTGCGTGTACATACAGAACGGTCGACAATCATTGGTACACAATTTCAGGAACGATTATACAAGCAAAGATAAGATGGAAATAAAGAATACGAGAATTGTTTCTAAGATTTCATTTTCCAGAAAAATTCTTCTCGAAACTGGATCCTCAAACGTAATTTTGTTACTCTTAATTTTTGTCTTATTTTGTTCCTTCTTTCCAGAATCAAGCTTTGAATTTTTTACCAACGATTGACGCACACCTGGTACATTGTGCGAAAAGCATATCAATGTCGCGTAATTTGAGATTCGTGTAAAAATAAAAATTTACAGGACATATTCTGTGTTTTTTGCGATTTGGAAAGGCATTGCAAACTCAAATCACACAACTGTGCCAAGCGGAAAATTAAAAGAAGACCTCTAGGCATTGCATGTTGTCAGGGGAACGCGGATGTTCTAAATATAAAGAAACGGAATAGTGGAATAGTTTCGGACGTATATATGTATACGTTTATGTTCATTTGAATTATCGCACCTCTATCCACAATCGGTAACTGTACGATCGGAAGACCGGAAAAGAATGGTTCGGAACATTACTGCACGCGACAAACAATGATTTAACAAAATTTCGCGGTTCCATGATATTATCACGAACTACTAAATGAAAGTAAACGCGAGATCAATCTACGATCTTGTTGTTACTGAAAAAAAAAACGAATAATATATAGAAGGCAAATATGCAATAAATTTTCTCTGATGCGTGTGACAATGTAAGCGAGTATATATGTATATACAAAATGTTGTGGTCTTGTGACCAATCGATGTTCCTTCAAATGCTTTCTCTAATCATTTATTTATGCAAATTTTATCACGTTCTGCGGCACATACATGCTCAGGATGTGTTGCACAGACTAAAATGGGCAAGTATGGAATATATAAATATGAGTTTTGGTACAATAACTATGATTAGAAATTCAGTTAAGTATACTTGGACAAACCATATTCGATAATATTCATGACTGAGCCCTGCATTGGCTGCTTATATACATGCAACTTCAAACTGTTAAAAATTTATTTTGTTTGTTGTGCTCCTAATGCAAACTGCTTAAGGCACTGACCAGAATCGTCACAAGCACGATTCAAGACTATGTTATATATGTAATCCAAAGCTGTTCCCTGCATTTTCTCCATTTAATTATATGATCGTAAGCTAAACTTAATGTTATTATATATATGTACAGTGGTTGAAAAATATACTCATACATAGTAAACTTCCAATTTCTTTTGAGACTACTTTTCCCAGAATATTTTCAAAATATATAAAAATTTTAATTTGGTACTGTTCAGAAAGAATACTGTTGATAAAATGCTTTACGAGTAATTTCTTTCGACCACCATACCCATCTAACAGATGGCACAATAAGGTTATACATATAATTATCATTCTGTTGATATTATACTTTAATTCAGAAATTGGAAGTGTCATACGTATGAGAAAATAGAGAAGCTCAGATATATTTATAGTATAATATATATGTTTGAAGCACAATATGTATGAACATAATAATTAAAGAAAAAAAAAAGAGGAACAGCTCCATACAGTATCTGAGTGAATTTTTTCCATGATAATCATTACTACTATCATATGATCGGAAAAACGGCAAGATTACAAAATAAAATCATTGAAGAGAATATTTTATAATTTTGTATGCTACATAATCGCATCGGTTTTCTTTAGAGCGATTTTTAATAGACGATTAAAAGTGAAATAATTAACACGATAAGTACTAACACGTAAGAAACTACCTGTAATACGACAGTAGGCCATTTGACAGGACGAACCATCTTCGTTGGTAACCTTTTAAATAATTAGTCCATTTAAAGAGCCAGCCTTTCATCTCCTGCGTACCATGCTGAGCCTTTGGGTCGCCCATTTTAGCGTACGTTGCGTGTTCACACGCGTTTCTCCTGAAATTACAATGCACTCGAATATCTACGTACACATCACCCGTATCGTACGGCCACCATTTTGATATCTCTCTAGCCCACAGACTTGTGCGCTCTTAGATCGAAATTCTAACTTATACACACACTGTTCGCAACACACCAGCAGCGATACCAACAGATTCGGCTGTGTCTTTTAAAAGCACGATATTCGGGAACAGAGAGTATGGATCCTCCTTGCGCACAGCGTGGTAAACCCGCCACGTTCTCCCAGTGACGGTGCCTAACCTTTATTACCCAAGTTACCTACATAAACGCATGGTATTTGTGTGTACAAATACATGCAAATTTGATTACGGGTAATCTGTGATTTTGCAGATTTCCTGCTGTTTTTACTCTCTGTCCCTGTTTCCTTCTTCATTCTCACGATAAAAAAAAAACGACGTCAATTGGACATAACATGAACAAAAACAGCAATAAACGTATTTGACTATGAAAGTTAGCACGACGAATTTCAAGATATAAATAATGGCAATACATTTGCTTTTAGTACACACATGTCGGTTTGCCTTTGTATCGTTTAGAATTGTGTCAAACCAGGGCCCGAGTTGACAGAAAGTTACTAGTTTCCGCGAAAACGAGAGGAATCGTCCAGAGTCGCTGTCATTCTTGACGTTTCCCCATTGATCTTATATAGAAAAGCAAAGTTCTATACATGTCACATGCGTAACAACCCTAGTGGACAATGCCAAACGTAGAACGTGTGTAAATCTCGACAACCATTTAATGTCACGATATAGATTTATTATGAGACATGGAATAAACGAGATTCTTTTTTACGTACTTTTTGAAACGAACAGGCCAACGAAAATACGCTCGTTCTGTCATTTGGCAAAATTTGTGTACGGTCTGCTCGAATTGATACTCCCGCTTGAGAGAAATGTCATGAAGAAGCACTCGGTACACTCTTCGATTAGATGCTTGATACTGACCATTATCTCCAAACGAAACCAAGCTCTTAATTTATCTGGGTAGATCACACAACGTAAGAAGTACTCAAGTGCCTCTTCGTTCAACCATACGAAGAATATACTGCCGATTTCAATGTATTAATAACTATGTGGTCATCTTACATGTTTGCAGCGTATATATACGAATCACGGAAATGCGAATCTTGTGGTCGATTACATATGTTAATAATTCGATAGAAATAATTTAATGTTTCTCATTTTTATAAAGTTTAATAAGTGAAGTTGTGAAAGATGGAGTTCAATCTTAGATTACTTTATCGATAATGTGAAAATGGAAAGGCAACGTTACCGACGTAGATCCTCCCTACCCATTCGTGCCTACATTCATTTGATATCATTTCAATAATTATAACTGTGCCTGAATAAATGCCTGAAAAACAAAAACAGACATAAATTTCGCGGATTCGATGTAACATGAAGGTATGAATACAAAATCAACGTATATTGTACCACAGTTCAAACTTACAACAACAACAGAAGCGAAAGCAAAGTTACCTCTGTCACGATATTAAATAAGAATCATTAGATGTTCCCGTAAAGTTTACAAATTCTATAACTTTAATCGTAAATGCGTAACGATAAGGTAAAAACTATATTATATTCGTGGAAAATTATTAAGTGCACAATTTATACTTTATAAATCTGCGCTTTTTTGTAACATAGATAAGATAAAACATAGATTTCATACACAATGGATTTTTTTGTGGCACGATCTGGGGGCTCTAGGTCAGTTATACTTTTCCCGACACAGTCTTCAGTAAGATGTTACATCTATATTAAATCTAGTAAGTAAATCTATATATGTTTCATCTTTATTCAGTTATACCGAAGTAATATTACTAATCTTAATCGCGAACTTTTCCTTCTTTTTGCACATTTCATATGAATATACGCATAACTTCAGCAGGTATACATGTACATTAAATACAATCATTTACGATCCATTAATATGGGTAGTATAGGTATTTGTTTACGCAGTAAATAATTAAGTATATACCAAATTCAAATTGAAACTACTGATAATACAATGAAGTATTTAATGAATGAACTACTGAATAAGGTAACCCTTTCTCTTATATATCGCCTTTAAGTAGGAAATCTTTGTGTAAATGAGCATCCTGTATCTTATTTAATTAAAATTTTCTCGAATTAAAAAAAGTAGGCAACATATGATAAATATCACTCGAATCATAAACTATTCAGTTCAATCTAAGTAAATTCTTTACAATTCGAAGGGTACGACTACGTTTATTATATTATATACAAATAAACGTACAATATATAACTATTACATAATGAAACATAACTTCGTGTGAAGACTGTTGCATGTTTCAGAGCAAGATCTATTATATAGAAAGCATATTTACAGCAGCGCAATATTCTATCTATTCCATTTAAAGGAAAAAGGTATTATTTATTTTAAAAAGTCCTGAGACTCATATAAGGCTAACGAGGCGCTTGTCATTGTTTACTATGAAGAATATATTAATTTGTTAAAATTAATGTATTTCGAACACCCAGTAGAGAAACTTACGCAGGTCTGCGCCTGTCAACCAACAGTTGACCTGTGTAGTTAACTGTGGTAGTTGACCGATTTCGCGCTAATATATTTTACCCGTGTTTCCGTATTCCCTCTGTAATTTCCTCGTTATCACGTGCAAATTGTATATTATACATGAGGTGATGAGAGAACCCGCGAAAAGGCCAAACTTCGGACCGCCCAGGTGAGATGTTCGGGTCTCGAAAATATCGCGTCGAGACATAATCTGGGGTAAGGGAGTAGCAACCTCTTGGGGCCACCGCTAGTCACGTGACCCCTCTGTTTACCAAAATGGTGAACGTCTATATTTTCCAAATAATTTTCAACTCTTTCTAATAGTTTCGTTCACTTATGTACACGCTCAATGAAATGGACGCGGAGTCACAGCGAGCTTATCGTTAACGTTAACGTGTTGTAAGCGAGAAGCTGTATCTTTAGTATCGTCGCTGATTCGTGTTACGTTTGGCTGTCACAAACGATTGTAGCGAAAGTTTGAAAGTGCTCGTACGAAAGTGTCTTCCGTGTATAATTTCTCAGTAATTTCTATTGATGTGCGTGAATTGTCGTGATTTATTGTGACTTGTCCCAGTATATTTTCTTACCACGCGATCACTGCCATGTTAATTGCACAATTCTATTAAAACTCGTTGACCTATAGGAGAATTACTGTTTTTTTTTTCGCGTCCCCTTTCTGGACGATCTTCCAACGAGTATTCCACTTTTCTATGTAATTACACCGATCATGAATTTCAGCAGCCAACTTCGTTATTTTACGTTACTAATAGTACATTTTCGTTTTGTTTTCCAAAGGGGGTGACCGAAGTTATACAAGGCCTAATTTCATTACTGACAATGTTGAATACACAGCGTTGCAGGTACAGTTGCAAATATTGCGTTTCTATTACAAAGATTGTTGTCTATATAGTGTGTTATTAACGCATCATTTTTACAGTGATTGCAGATGATCTCTGATGTAGGTTAGTGCGAGTATAAAGCACTTTCGGATAGGACATCTAAATGTCAGAAGGTGTCCTAGCATAGCGTTTCATGCTTTGGCCAGGCATTTTTAAAGATGGCCACGTATCAAGTTGACTATCAGTGGTTAGTCGTAAAATTAATTTCAGATTGTATGATGTGATTAATACAAAACGTTGCATACATTTTAGTATTATTTTAGGGCTTATACCATAATGGATTCATCTAGAATATCCACTTTCCTAATATCGATTTTATTGATAGTCTATGGCAGTTTCCGATCTCTAAACATGGAACAGGAAGCTAGAGAAAGAGAGAAAGAAAAGGAACGTAGTAATTTATTGACAGGAATTCTGAGTAATAGTAGCACGGCAAATGCAGACGGTGCTAATGGAAGAGTTCAAACTTTAAATACAATGCATGCTCTCTGTCTACCTCTTGGTGCTTCCATTTCTCTACTTGTCATGTTTTTCTTCTTTGACAGCATGCAAATGCTTGTGGCAATCTGTACAGCCAGTAAGTTCCAACTGATGATATCTTATTACTTATTTGTGGATGTTTACGTATTTATGGAAACATTAACTATATATAATGTACAAATTTCTAGTTAGATTCTCCGTCTTTAATTGCGCTTATAAAAATACCAATTTACTTGAACATCCATAGTCAACTTATGATTATTATTTTTATTATTTAAGCAAAGGCAGTATCAAACAAAAAAAACATTCATTTGACAGTTGTAGCTACAGTTGCATTGGCATTTCTTCTATTGCCCATGTGTCAATATATCATTAGACCATGCTCAGATGGTAACAAAATATCATTCGGTGTCTGTGGAAGGTTCACTGGTGCAGAATTACTTTCATTCTCATTGAGCGTGAGTATAGTATGCATCTGGGTATTGACTGGACATTGGCTACTCATGGACGCAATGGGTATGGGACTTTGTGTAGCGTTCATTGCATTCATTCGTTTACCTAGTCTAAAGGTATCCACCATACTATTAACCGGATTACTCATTTACGATGTCTTCTGGGTTTTCTTTTCGTCCTACATATTCAGCACAAACGTAATGGTTAAGGTGGGTCAAGTCAAATTCGTGATGAAATAAATATATACATTACTTCAAATATTTCTGTTTGTTTTAATAACAGGTAGCCACTAGACCAGCGGATAATCCGGTGAATCTTGTGGCTAGAAGGTTGCACTTAGGTGGTGTAGCAAGAGAAGCACCAAAACTTCCTTTGCCTGGGAAATTAGTGTTTCCATCGATGCATCAAGCGGGGCATTTCTCGATGTTGGGCCTTGGCGATGTTGTTATGCCAGGGCTATTGCTTTGCTTCGTCTTACGATATGACGCGTACAAAAAGACTCAACTATTGCCCGGTGGTTGCGAAACAGGGGTTCCACCGCCGCGCCATATCAATCGCATTAGTTATTTTCATTGTTCTCTCATCGGTTATTTTCTTGGTTTACTTACCGCTACTGTAAGCTCTGAGGTGTTCAAAGCTGCGCAACCTGCCTTATTGTACCTTGTGCCCTTCACTTTATTGCCATTACTCACGATGGCATATCTGAAGGTACTTTTATTATTTAGTACTTCTGCTAGTAAAGGCACAAGTGTAGGCTGTTTAAGATCACTTTCTCTTATTTCTAGACTATTAAAATAGTCAAATACATACCAAAATTCGTTTTGACACACATCTTCGGATATCTATGTGATCTTGAGCACCTTACACCGGTAACCTTTACTGCCTAGTGCAATTTTACATCCACGCGGTAAGTTGTGACGAATGTAATGATGTTTACAGGGAGATTTACGTCGAATGTGGAGCGAACCATTCATATCTCAACAACCTTCCAAACACATGGAAGTTTGACAACAGTCATGGGTTTGTGTATATTACACATTATGGGAGGAGAACTACTCGTAGAATCCCATTGTCACTTATCGTAACGTCCTTATTTTTTATCAATGTCATTTAATGTAAGTAACTTTTTTTCTACACAAGCAATTTTTTAAACGCCACGACGCAAAGTACGGATTCGATAGAACGGGGAAATGATACGAGCGATTTGCAGCATAATTAAAGGTATAGCTATGTGACGACATTGATTTAATATAATATTAAAAATATAACACGGGATAATGAGGACATTTTTTTTTATTCGATTGAAGAAAAAAACAGTTCTTTCAAACGTGTGTTTAGAATATTGACTACCGTGAATACACGTGGTTGGTATTCGTTGTGTCTTAAATTCAGTGTTGAGCAAATGAATGGACTATATGTAGTAGATAAAAAGTAAACGATGCCGATTACTGTTTTGATAATTTAATAAACGCGTAAAAACGTGTTCTGAGATTCACTTAAGGAAATACGGATACATGTTTCTCTTTTCTTTTTAGTTTTCCAGTGAGTTTACTATACAAACTTTTGATGGTTCAAAATAAATGTTTTTTTTTTACTTTTCTTTTTACACTATATTAATAACATGTATACATATACATAATTTTACTATAACTCTGTTATAAATGTGTGTGATACTCTATGCAGAAAGGTTCTTTTTAATTTATTATTCAATCGATATCAGGCTAATTGTATGTAACGTGTAGTTAATGAATAGAGTAATTTAATAATTATTCGAGGATTTCCATGAAAATCTAGTGAATGTATGTGTGTAGGTTGTGACTTTCTTTTACTTGGGGCTAGGCATTGAACAAAGCATTCTTTATGCGAACATGTATATAAACTTTGGTTTTTATAAACGTAAGAGTTAAAGCGATTTGTTATTAGATTAAAGAAGCAAGCATTTCAACTTGCCAAAACGTCTTGCTAACTTCGTATAGCACGATCGAAAAATTGGAAACAATTTTTTTGAATGTGAATGTTATAGGATTTTATTGTCGAAAGGAAAAAAGAGAAATTAATTACGTACTTGCGTCTCAATTTTCAAGGACTGTTTCGTGATAAGAAAGAAGAATTTCTGATTGCGAAACGAAGTGTTTTAACTAAGCTCTTGCTATGGATAGGCACCAGAAAGACTTTATACGTTTAGTTAAAAACAAGACTGAAAATAATATTGTATGAAAGCCAACGTATTGAGAAGTCTCTCAGAAAACGAAAAAACAATCAATCCTGTTTTATTAAATTTTACTTGTATCAATTTATAACGTAGAGATTGATATGATATGATATATGATACAATATTACACAGTACGTCACAAATAGAGTAATAATTGCTTTCATAATGTTCATATTATTTGCCGTAGTTTACGAGAAATTTTAGAGTTGCAAATCGTGTTAGTTCTTTATTGTTCGTTTCTTAATATAATACCTTTACTCAGCACATTTTAAAGAGTACGAATGAATGGTGTATACACACTTATCTTTCGATTTACGCAAAGTATTCGTTTGATTTTATTTAATTCTTTTGTTATATGTTTAGGAGTTTTGTTAACGATGTCTGTCAGTATAAGAAAAAATATGTTTCATACGTTTGTATTTTCGCATATTTTTAGAGGAATTGCGATTTTTCAAGATTGAGAACGTTAAAAGTACACTGAGTAATAATAAAAATCGCACATATCACGTTTTGCCATTTGGTTCCAGAAGTATTTGAGAAAAATACACATTTTCTGACCGCGTAAATCGTAAGATGAATGTATATCTGATTTTTGATCTGTAAATGCAAAGTATTTGTCAATCATGAATGAAATTTCAATTACTAACAATTAAGGAGGCAATATCGGACAGAAACTTAACTTAACAGAGTTGCACTTTGAGTACGTTTTTCTTAAAAGAACAAATCTCCGATTGCAATTGTGTTCTTGATTTTCGCTGCTCTTTGCCTTTTAGAACATCCCTTGAAATTTCTTCCAGGATGAACAAATACCCTGTATGTTTTATGGATAAGGATATATTAAGGAGATTGGAATGTTCTTTTCTTTTTTAAGGTAACCTGTTTTGCACCTAGATCGATATAGTATGGTATTAGGAACGGTAAACCTATCGGGTACATCGGGATATAACATCGGTTTAAAGTAATCGTAACTTGTACACTTGTATATTGACTTAGAAGGTAAAGTCTAATCTGTAGCGCGGATGAAGGGAAGAAAAACGATATTATATTTGCAAAATATTGTTCGTTAGATAAATTACGATTAATTCGTTTCTATCTCTCTCTCTCTCTCTCTCTCTTTTTCTCTCTCTAGAATCTTGTTCTTACTTTTATAATTGTTAATCGATCAATGTTAAATGTAGTTGTTATAGAGAAACTAATAATTCTAATCTTTCTAAAGAACAGAACCGTTCCCTGCTTTACGTTAACGCCGGTTAAATGTACCAAGCAGTTTATCTAAGCTGTTCAAACGCCTCACTCGTAGAAGAATACTCTTTTTTGATATGATATAATTAGTTTTTGTAAAACACTATAATTCTTCCTCTACTTTATTCGTTTACCTGTCCATGGCACAAGCAATTCATTCTTATTCATTATACACATCTTAAAAAAGTAATTAACGGGCGAGTCGTAAAGAAAAAAAAATATATATATATATATTTCTCTCTCTCTCTTTCTCGTAACATATAAGGACACAAGTGACAAAGTATATTTTAACTACTTCCGTTGTAAACACATAAAAATGAGACTTGATCATCCTAAAATGGGGGATGAATTTGACTGCGTTTTATTAGAGGTCGAAGAAAAGTTTAAGATTCATTTTATGGTTCACTATTTCTTTCTATTCGTTCTTTTTCTCTTAATCAATGTACAATAAAATACAGGGTTCATTTTTTTTTTTATATAACGTATCTTTTGATTCTTTTCCATTTTTTTTTCTTTTACTGTACATATCATTACGTATATACACGACATTCATTAATTCCGCGTGTACCCTGTAATCGATGATTTGATATATTGCATAAAGTCACTTTCATTGGATTTAAATTAAGTGGAACGTTTTAGTTAAAAAGAATCGTTAGAAATATTGTGCAATAATAAAATGTGTTTCAATGCTTTCGTTGTTGCGAACAAAACCTGAATGAAATACTTTCTGTACAATGAAACGATCGTTTCATTATTATTTGTGTCGCTTTTGTTTCTGTATAAACAGAATTTAAAATGATAAAAAAATGTAGAGAATATCGATCGTAAGTTAATATTAACTAACTTAGTTTATGGCGAAAATGAAAGGTGCGTTAAAAATGATATTTCTCCGTTTTTTCTTTTTTTTTTTTTATTTTTACAAACGTACGTAAACGAGTTACGCTCCGACTAACGAGAGTCTTCAAGTCTGACGGATTATTTATTTGACTAGGATAACAAGTTTCGGAATGGGAAGCATGTACATAAATAACTAGCTCGACTGTCCTTCAGTTTTCCCACAAACTAAGTGACAAAATGATATACATATATATATATATATATATATATATATATTAGTGATACGATGTATGAAATAAAAAGTAAGGTAAACGAGAAATACAGTTAAAGAAAAAAAAACGGGAATTAAGTCATAAATAGAATATAATTAAATGCTAAAATAATATAGCTAAAATATATATACTTATAAGAGCACTTTGCTTGTACTGTTGCAATTCTCGACTTGCATGTGTACAGCTATGTACATTTTTATATATATAATAAAAAGAAAACACAGACACACGATCACTAACGCGTGTGATCGTAATTGAATAAGTAAAAAGTTATTGAATAAACTTTTCATGTGTTCTTTTTTGCATTCACTTTTGTCTATCTATAAATTATGTATATAATAACGTAATAATGTTCTAAGTACAGTTACACGATAGCCCAGAGTAAAACAGTGAGCAATTATAATGTACAATCTCGAGCATATTTCAGGAGGCAAGGATGCGACAAATTAAGCTTGTCGCGATCACAGACGAGATATTTTTCTATCTCTTTGTGGCTTGTACAATCCAACAGCTGCAACACGAGGTACCGTCTTATTCATAGTGACCTACAAGTAATACCATGATAGGAAGATATCTCGTCTAAAGTCGCGAAAGGGTTAATGAGCATGGTAATTTTTACAGAAATTCAAGTATGATCATACGCTGCTCTGTCTCATGGTCACATTATCCAAATTTCTCTTGATGCTCTCCAGTTCGTTTATGTCTGCCACGGAGGTCTCGCATTTGTACACCACCAACGAGTGATAGAAGTGAACGGCGAACGCGATGAATACTACGAGGACTGGGATCACTATGATGGTGCTGGCAGCGGCAGCGATGAATGAGTAATCCCAGAACTTCACCCAGCATAGGATCGCAACCTCGACCAGGAAGAGAAACAGACCTAAAACCGTGGAAAATGCCCAAGCCAGCTCGATAAAGCTACGCATTCTTTCGTGAGGAGATTCTGTGACGAGACGAGATAGTTGAAGTTTACTGATGGCCTCAATATTGGGCAACAAGTATGTGCTTATCATCAGAGCAAAGATGTGTACCGATACTAGGACGGTTGTGCAAACAGCGAACATCACAAACAGCCACTCCGGGACCGTAGTCGGCTCGTTTATTTGCAGCTCAACCATAGCCACCTGGAAAGATAAAGAACAAGAAGAGCGATCAAACGAAAGGTGCGCATGATAGTTTTAATACCCGCCAATAAAGGCAAGTATTTCCCAAAGATGTTGGGCTTAACCGACTTATCTTCCTTTTCATGGAATCTTCTCAACGGGATCGAGGAGGATGATTCGCAAAGTCAAGCGTATTGTACGATCCATTATATTCGCGTCAACGTAGGGGCGTCTTTTATTAAAGAAAGTGATATTTGTCTTGTTACATAATCACAGATGAGACTGAAGATTACACAGAATTGTTGTCCACGTCTGTCTAATGATTTTCAGGAAACAGTTGTGTAATCCGCAGTGGATTCTCTGATTCTACAAACACAGATTTTCTCGGAAAATTAAACTCGCCCAAGAGGAATGTACACTGATGAACGTTATTCAGCAAAATTGTTTTCCCCTCGCAGGATTCACCGACGAAAACGCATGCGATGTATTCACACTGCGTACGCAGTCAATAATTGTGCTCCTCACCGATTAGGTCATTAAAGGAACACGTACGAACACTTAAGTCGATAATCAATCATTGTATAAACTGCTCATTTAGCAAAGTTTTCAATGGGCGATAAAATATCAGGACAAATTTATTGAAGGCTGTGGTTTTGAACGTCGATTATAAATACGCGTGTAGTCACGCACTAAAGGTATGCTTAAGCACTTCATTTTATGTAATTTTAATATCCGTGTCTCTATTTCACTTGTATTAACGTGCTGTGTATAATTTATATAATTTTACACGTATGAGCACCTCAATATTCACGAAACAAAAGCGTGGTTTTGTAAACTTTCAAGTTGCAGATAACGATAAGAAATATGAACGCAATTTTTTCCCAACATGACTATAAAAAATTAGCATACTGAAGTTAGTAATATTCTACAATGTTAGAGGAAATAATAACGCGGACTCGAAAAGTCCACCCAAAACACTAGTATATGTACTTAAGAGAGCACTTCAATCTGGATTGGTTAAGAATTTGATAATTTTATCTATTTTTTAATATCTTAGGATGGCATGACCCTCCTAAATATTCGGATATTTATATATATCAAGCAACGGATACGTTAATATACATGAAATAGAGAAATGGGAGTGCACGTGTATAAAAAATGACACTGATATTTTCGTCAAGACTATGTGTACCCGTATTCAGCGATGATGCTGAGTATCACTTACCATGGCGAAACCGCTCAACAGTTCTGACGTTGTTGCGGTAGCTTTTAATTTAGCTCTGCTCATGTGAAGTCTTCTCCATGAGAGGCCTTCAGGACCATCCTCCGCGTGATGAGAAGAGGGCGGTGTTGGCGGTACATGTGGTCCCGTACACGTACAACAGCATGCACATAGCGTATTATTTGGAGAGACATGTCTGTTCGGGAACGGAAAATTGCCAATGGGTTTCATATCTAATGCCACATAACGATTTTGTTTGCTCTTAGGCGATAGGACTAATTCGCTCTGGGATGGACATAAGGAGGTTCTGGAGTTGTAACGAGAGAAATTAGACTCGCTCATTTGCGTCTGTTTGGGTAAATACGCCAGAGAATTTGGTCTGCGTCTCTGCGTACCGTAAGAAAATTGGGCAAAATCGATTTGAGTCGCTTTGTTTAATTTCCCGCCTATTTCATCGCTACTCTTATGCCTGGTGAACGTGTTGCCCTTCCCGTATCTCTCGTTGGGCACTTTTTCGTCTTCAATCAGAACACAGCTCCTGCTCGAAGTATCCTTTTCCGCAAGATTATTACTCGACATAATTACTCGCGTATCCCTCGCCTTAGAATTGTATATCTAGCCTAAAGGTAACTCGTCTTTAACGACCTCATCGATATTCCTCCCGTCGTCAAACGTCGCCACGGTTTTCACATACGCTCGACGTTATCATTGCTTCCTTTCCAGCATTGGATTGGTTCACTGGTGGCGTGCATGCGTTTACACAATCACCGTGCGATTATCGTGCGCTTTGGTTCTTCCGCCGTGTTTCGTGTCTTCCGTTCGACGATTGTAAAACTTGGATATCTAATTCCCGATTAACTAGAAGAGGAATCACAGTAGAAACACTAGTCGATGTCATACTGGCTCGTCCTCGCGAAACATTTAACAGTTAATGTCACACCTGTACCAAGGATGTCGATCAGCGCGCAATTTCACAAGACCACCAAGGCGTTTATTTAGCGTGCTGGTATAGACGCGTGTGGAACGGCGCGATGCACGTTTCGAGCGGAACGGAAGCGAGTAACCGCGAGTCTCTACGGTCGAACACTGACCGAACAGCGATGTTGCATCGTCGTTCAACCGCACATGACGTACACGTCTGAATCATAACAATAGTATTAATTGTTCGGGAGCCATATCGGGTACATAATAACTGGCTGCAGTGGCCTCAAGCATACTGTGTAGCTCGTTCTGATCTTCTACACCCGCTCGTATCTTCTACTCGCCTCTCCTCACCTCGCGGTGTCTTCGCTGAAAGATGCGACCGCGGCCAATGACGCTTCTTTTCTTGCCTACGGAACGGAGATAAGGCAATCGCGGGGCCAGGTATCGAGACACCGGTGAACGATGTAATTAATTGCACTGTTCGAAGGAAAATCCCTCCTACAATTACTTGTTTACGCATACTGTGGCTATGTAAAGTGTTTGCATTTATTTTAACGTCTATTTTTGCTAATTAATCGGATTTGTGTTTACAAAATTTATTATTATTCTACAGTGTTTTTTTTTAGCTTTTAGAGACCGCCTTATTGGAAAGTTTGGACATTAATATTTTTATTTATTCATACGTGCAAGCATCGTTAATATTGGAAATAATGAGAAGAAAAGTTAAGAATAAGGGAAACAGAACATCAAGCAATAATAAACTAAGTATGATAAATTTAATATCATAATTTTTAACGATACTTTTGTAACCATTGTTGCATTTCTATTCTTATTCACGTAATAAGACTTTCGATGCTAGCGTAAGATAATGTACGTATATGTTTGTTGTCTATTATTGAAGTAATTCTTTTAACCCTGAAATGCTAGTTCATGTGAATTCTGTAATCCTAATAATTGCCACTTTACAATACTGCAAGGTAACTTTGAAATAATATGTTATCACAATTATTGTATATGTTCAACATTAAATTCTACATCTTTTAATAACGTTACATCGTAGCCTTCACATAATAGGTTACAGCTCGTACTGAATAGAGAAATAATTCAATACCACATTTCACCTAGGGTATTCATGACGTGAGAATAATGCGAACCGCATTGCACGATTAATTATCATCGGTTTGTTGTAGTTGAAAATTGTTAAATATAGATTAGTTGTGACCGTGGTGGTCAACGAGCTTGTGCTATTTCTAAGGTCGGTCACAGTTAGAAATATCGAGTCATTCGCGCGGCATTAATTACATAACTTGCGTGGGTAGTTCGTGCACATATAAGATTACCACAACATTTTTTTTACAGAAACGAAAAGTATTTCAAGGGGGTTCCCGAATTGGCATACAGCAGGAATTCGTGCACATCAGACATTCACTTTGTGTTTACAAATGACACGGAGCTTTTATTTCTTTTCGCATGTCTGCATGCAGATAAGCGGTTCGCGATGCGCCACGGAAGCATACAGCCATTGAAACGCTGCCGAGAATCGTCGTGGAAAAACCACTTTCGTTCGTAACCGTACGAAGGAGGACGAGACGGGAACATCATTTACAAAAGACCGCCCATTCTACTCCGGGGAACCGCGCCGTGTCAGTTCACGTTATGTTACTACGAAGTTCGACTATGCAATCGTCATCGAGTATCGATGATGATGATGTTCGCCAAACAGGTATTTCGATTACACTCGTTTTCACTTGACGAAGAATTATCGTTCACTTTGAATACGCTGCGGCTAACTTACACGTTTAAAATTTAATTCGCAGATATTATATGTATATTTCATCCTTTATTTGCATTCTGTTCAGCAGGCGACGCAGGATAGGTTCCGAGGTCTATGCCATCGATGATTGAAAAAAATAGTTTTATCTATTCATGACCTCTCATTTGCACGTGTAATTTAGTGCATTTTAAGTTAACAAGAAGCAGATCTGATTGTAAACACTACAAGAAAAAAGAATCTTATGTATTGTTTTAACAGTTTCTTTTCTGCAAGAATTAATCATTATATCGGCATACGCTTATGTGTTACTTTATCTCTTTTTCTATAGAAAGACTTTAAATGGATGATAATTATGCGCGAAAAAAAGAATGATGCTTGAGATTAGTTCGAGTTACCTTGAGTTGAGTACAATTCTTGAAAGGATTAAGATATTGAAAGTGAGACTTGAATAAAAGGCAGATAATGGTAGGAGTATTTTGTTTCCTTTATGTACCGACCTTTTACAGCTAAACAGGTTTTAGCACACTGTCAAATTGAAACACGCGCATATAGAGTGGCGGTAGGTTTTCGGTTATAAAGAAGAAAAATTAGAGATATATATTACGCAATGATTTGTTTAGAAGTTTACTTGTTCAAAAGTAATTTTGTATAAATTTATATTTATAATGTAACTTATTGTTGGTACTATCACTCTCTTTTCACTGTATTATTAAAGTAATTCTGAACGATAACTTCAGGAAATTATACATATCTGTGTTTATGAACTAAAGTTACGATTAATTCATATTACGTGCGATTTACATAATTTTAGCTCACTCGAGCCTATGACAAAGCAATATACTATTCTTTTTCACGTATGCATATATGGTTGCATCGCTCAAGGCGCCAACGAACAGTATTGCGCAATTAGCGCTTCGTATTTCTTAGATCGTCGTCAAAAGTTGCCAAATTATATTTATAAAATTATGAAAGTCTATTATCAGAACGAATTTCTATTAAGAAATATTGTTGAAAATTACTGAAATCCAACGTCTAACATCAACATACATTTTATATTAATTAACAACAACTACTGAACAAATATTTCAACAGTAATTAGTTATTCTAGTGTTACCAATATAATTTCTTTTGATTCGGTATTATACGTATCATATTTTTTCAGCAATATTCACATTTTATTGGAAAATTCGCCGGAATATGAGAATATTCCAGACATTTGTAGACACATGTTTAGCCGCGGAACGTGTACGCATGCGCGAGCGTTTCACAATACACCCGAATACGCAGTAGAACGCGACAAGTTATTGGTGTTGGATATATGTAGTTGAACGAAGTAACGCGCGCGAATATTATCGTCTCTCGGTGCAATTGATTTTGTGACTCGTATATCCATATGATCTCAGTGACGTTCGTACACGTTCATAAGGTGAAAATACAATCACGCGGACTATTTATCGAGAACTATTCATTGAAATATCATCCACGCGTATGACCGTTTGATCTATCGTGGCACTGTGAGAGACGAAAACAAACAATTAGTCTGGCGCGATCTTTCTCGAACGGAGTGCATCGCGTGTTACACAGTGTGGCTGGTACAGATAAATATATCGTCGCGAGTAACGATCTAGATTTCCTTTGCTCGCATTAATCAAGCATTTACGTTTAAGTTACGAATACACGTACCGGCAATCATTTTTATACGCTTTTCTTGATTAAACCATAACAAGTGGACAGTAGAGGTTAGCGTCTGGCGACGGAATTCAAGGATTCGTACTGCGCGACGTAGTGTCTCGAAACTTGTTCATCGTAATTCGTTCTTTTCTGTCACGCGTGCCAAAAACGTGTACGTTACACAACGTCAATGTTTTTGTGAAGTTCTTTGGAAGGATCCGTTGCTCTTAACGTAACGCACACATTCAGAGATTGGAACAAGTTCTCCCAGTTGTCCCAAATGACAGTAGGCAATTTACTCTTTACACGTTTTACCTATTAATTTTAAGAAATCGAAGAACAAACTGAGCATCGTGATAGATCGACCTATTATTGCACAGAATTTTGTTATAATTCATCGACGTGGTATATTAAAACAAGATTGTTATTCGATTGTCGGAAAACTGTATGGTAACACTGTTTATGCAACATCAAATGTATTCTCCTCCAATTCAGAATGCAATGGGAGGAGCGAATCTCCACACACCGCCATCCATATTTCAATATATGACGGGTCAACAGACAACTTCGCAGCAGCCTGACCAATGGATGCAGATGCCACAAGTACCTCCAATGTCAATACCATGGAGTACACCATCGCTCCAACAACCAGAATTGATCAAGCTAGAATCGTTTCTTCATCAGAAGAAGAGGAAACTTGCTGCTACCGATTTATTAGATTTGTGAGTAGCTCGAAGAATAACATATTATCAGGAATTTTCAACTTTCTAATACAAGATTAAACGATAATTACAGGAGACAAACAAAACAGTTCATAACAGAAGAAAAAATGGCTGCGCATTTCAAAGATTTGCATATCAGTTCCAATTATCAATCGGAATCTGTGTCATCAGTTTCAACTGCTGACAAACAACCGATTCCTCCAAGGGAATTGAATATGGAGTTGGAAATGGATGCCGCCAGTATAGGAGAAACTGATCAGGTGAAATCTGGGCCCAGATTGGTACTTTCAGAGGAGTTGAAGAGAATCCAACAAGAACCTATTCTTCCAAATTGCTTATTATCTAAATTGTGAGTGTAAATGTTTGTGATATTTTATTTTGAGTTGCTAAACTATATTTTGTTGTGATTATTTTTACAATATAAATTATTTTCTTGTTGGTAGAGAAGATAAAGCTTTATAGTTTTTCTCTTTCAGGGAAAGGCCCTCCATGGCTTTAGTCCTATGGGAACCTCAGAGTAGACATCTTCGTATGTTTCCAAGTAGGGACACACCAACTCCAATCCCTAGTACATCCGATGATAACAACAATAATAACAATAACAATATTAACAATAATAATAATGGTAGTAACAACATCAACAACAACAACAACAACGAAGATATTACTGATTTAAATCACACGTTATCGAGTAATTCATCAGTTTTCGAGCCAATGGAATTATGAAGGTAATTCATTAGAATTTGCTCTTTTACATTTTGGTATACTGTTAAGGAATAATGAACGCGATATCGTATTTTAGTATGTGTACGTAAATTTAGAAAGAACAAAAAATATCGTACCTTATATTTTTTATCCGATACTATTGTAATTCCGTAACCTCGGAAAGTAAGTAGGTATGAGGCTACACTTTTTTTTCTTTTTTTTTCCTTTTTTTTAGGTTGAAAGTACTCTACATTGGTTAGCTAATTATTCATAAGTTACGTTTCACTCGAGGTTTCTGTTATGACACTTAGTTATTGTAATAAGAAAAAAATACAGGAAAAGCGTAACATGTGAATAAGTTCCTTTTGTATATTAAAGATTATTTGTGTGCGTAAATGGATTGCTGGAAAGCTGGATAAATACAAAAAGAATGTCGTGTTTAATATGGTTATCGATTTAATGTCGAACTCAGTATTATTGCAATTATCATTAACACAACATGATTGTATGATTCTTAATTGTCTTTAACGTTCTTGTGTTTTGTGTGTATGTGTTATGTTTCGTTTCATTGGCGGTTGTATGATATTAATAGTACAATAGTTTATACGATGTAAAAAGAAAAAATTCACAAATATTTAAATGCACAGGAATGCATAAATGATAAAAAAATATTCTTAACGAAGTAGTATCATTTCTAAAATGTCTATATGTATACAATATAATAATAAGCCCATTGTATGAAGTACAATTCAATATGTTGTATGAGTGATACATTGATTGTGTGTCATACGAGTAAATCTGATGTATTTCTGAATGCGTGACAATTTTATATAAAAATATGATAACATTTCATTAATATTGAGTTCTTCATTTATTTATTTATTTGTTTAATTAGTTATTTGTTATAAATAGAAGATGCATTATTGATATAGGTATTTTTTTTATGGAGACTGTAAAATTGATAACTTTAACACGTAAGTATATTATCATGTATTTGTAGACTATCTATGAATGCTTCCTCATCTTCTATAGGTTCATCATTAATGACCATGGCAATTTTCTCATTTTTCAGTATTGACAAGTGATTTCCTTCAAACTCGTGTACCGTTACCTTTCCATAAGTTAACTAAAAAACAAAAAGTAGCTTCATTATATTAGCCTCCAAACCAGTTACAGATTGATACTAATCAATTATCATTAATATGGTACCTTGGATAAACCATAAGTTGGGTCTAGAAGTTGCACAGCTGGTACCATTGGTACCAATAACGTGATAGGCGTTCTAAGAGGCGACGAGGTGGAAGGCTCGTATGTGTCTATTAGACAGAGGCGTTTAAAGACAAAAGATATAATTGTCTTCTGAGCTTCTGGCGAATAGATCTTACGAACATTGTCAGGAGTGTGTTTGACCATCACGTCTAATTTTTCATTCCAACTAGTACATTTTTCCAATTCTGACTGACACTATGAAAATGCAATTTATGCAATTTAATTATTAAGCTTTTTGTAGTGAATAGAATCATTGAAAGACAATTCACCTCTTTGATGGTAGACGATCCAAAGTTATTAAGTCTGTCAGTTATGAATTTATTTTGGTATTCGTTTTCTGTACATGTTCCAAAATGTAATGACTTCATAGCTTTCATGTAATCAGGAGATCCATCAATTAATATGAGCCGACCCACTAGACCAAGTTCTTCCAATTTTCTTACTACTTCCAGAGCTATTAATGATCCATATGAATATGCAGCAATCACGAAATCTGTACTATTTTTATTCCTAGCTAAAAGATGCTGAGAAAGAAATTATAATTATTATTTCATAACTCATTTTGGTTATTTTACAATGTATGTTCTGATTAAAATATATACAGGTAATAGATGCTCAGCTATGTTCTCCACAGAATGAACTGTATCCTTTACTCTCAATTGCAAACAAGTAGCAGGATGTTTTAGTTTTGATACTAATGGTTGGAAAATCTCACTAGTTCCCTCGATACCTGGTATGAAGAATATTTCTTTTTTCTTTCGGTTATATTCTGTTGAAAGTTGCACGCAATACTGATTGTTTAATATTGAACTGCCTAAATTTTTCATTAACAATTGCATGCCAGTTAAGTTTACATTATTTAATTCTGCTTTTTGATCTGTTTTTATTTGTTTCTTTGTATCTTTAGTAGATATTTCTATAAGTTTAGCTATGGTTAAGTTTCTAATATCTTCTAAAGTCAGAGATATCTCAAATTTCCTCTTTAATGTCTGTTGAATCTCCATGGCCATCATTGCATTCACACCCAGTTCAACCAAGGAAGAATTTTTGTTGACTGCCTTCAAATCATTTATATCTAGAACAGAAAAGGTTTAAGGGGTTTTGAAAATCAATTATATTAAACTTCAGTCATCTTTGTCATCTTCAAAATACCTACTTAAAATATCCATCATTGTCTGAAGTATATAGTTAGTTTCACCAGTAGTAGAGCGTTCTTTTGCGATTATCATACTAGAAACAATTGGTTTACTGTGTGTCAAAAACTTGTCTAATTCCTCGAAACATGATGATAAACTCTGTGGCAAGATTCTATTAATCGTTAGCTGTTGATCGTTTTCTATTTCCGCGTCTGCCAAAGGTCCCCATTGAATGGCCATGCCATGGAAACCTGCCTCCATTCTTCTTTCACAAATCCTTTCTGCCATTGCATTTCCCATACCATAATTTGTCTGACCAGGTGTTCCTCTTCCGCACGACCAGGAAGAGAATACCACAAAGTACTGAAGATATGGACAAATCTTTCTAGAAAGCTCGTCTAACTGTTTGGTTATTCCAGCTTTCTGTTTCATACTCTCTTCAAATGATTTCGCAGTTTGATTTTCCATTGGGCAATCTTTCCATGAGCCTGCAAGATTGAAGATTCCGTCCACAGGCGCCTGTTTCTCCGCAGTCTTCAGGACAAATTCACAGTCAGCTGGTTTTGTTACATCTATACTACCAATTGCAACAACTTTCACTCCATACGATTTCCATATTTCTGTTCTCAGTTTTTGGTAACCAGTTTTGAAGACATTGCTGAACACTATTATTATATTCCTAGCGCCACGTAATATCAACCAGTCTACAAACTCCATTCCTATTCCTGTGGAATCTGTTATAAGAACATAACTCCCATTCTTGATAGCGTTGAAGCGAGGATGAGCAACGATTGGTACACTGAAAGATTCTTCCTCATTACTGATTTTAATTAAAATCTGTGAACAATTTAATAAAATTTATCTTCAATTGAGGCAAGTAAGTGGCAGGAATATTTAATTTACCTTTTCAAAATGTTTCTCTGTTATCATATATCTGAAAGCTTCCTCCACTTGGTCCTTTTCAAAGCACTTTCGGACCAGAGGCTTGATAACATCGCTGTTTAGTTTCTCGTTCATAAAATGATGCAACTCTTTCTGAATTTCAGGGTTATCAGCACAGATTAATTCATCCAAATTGATTCCATGAAAGGCGGCTTCCTTCAAGAACATTCCCAATCCGAGGTCGTTATTCGCAGCCAAGTCGAATTTACCAATTTGCAAGAAACGGCCACGATAACCAATGCAACGGGCCGATGCCTGCAGCTTCTCTTCGGTCAAAGAATTCAGAACTATGTCCACTCCTTTACCGCATGTCAGATTCATCACCATTTGTTCAAAACTGGTGTCTGTAGAGTTCCCGATGTGGCTGTCCTTTATTTCAGGGAAAGTTTTTCTGATAAACTGCCGTTTCTCTTCTGAGCTCACTGTGGTGAACACTTCACAGCCTTCGGAGAGGGCAACGCGAATGGCTGCTTGTCCTACAGCACCGCTTCCAGCATGGATCAACACCTTTTCGCCTTTCTTTAGTTTCCCAAACTGATAGAAGGCATAGAACACTGTGAAGTAGGCTGAAGGAATTGTTGCTGCATCTTCTAAGGACCATTTATCTGGGACAGGCCACACAGTGTATTTACTTGGTGTTACTAGATTCGATATGGCCCTGAGGAAATAATTAATTGATGATATTAATGAAAGTGTTATGTCGCTGGATTATAAAGTTCTGATCTCTTACTTGCTCTCGACAAATCCCATTATTCGACGCCCATTAATGTCGATTCCACTAAATTCGTATCCAAGCATGCAATCTGCTGCTTTTCTGTTCTTCGCTATATCCTCTGGCAATAATTTTCCAATGGCTATTAACATATCCCTACAGTTTAAAGCGGAGTATACCACTTTGACAACGTAATCGTTCTTTGCGTCAGGCCGGATCGGACCTTCCACCCACTGTAAGGAGCTTAAATTTCCTTTTACCTATTAAAATAATCCTTAGAATCTTTGGTGAAGGGTATATAATAATTTACTTAGTTTATTAGTATGTTCTAGTTTATACCTTGATGTCAACGTAGCCGTGTGTAACTGGAATTGGCTTCATTTCGGAGTAAGGCACATGTCTATACGTTCCCCAGGCTCCTCTTGGTCTCAGAACATTGTAACCGATATCTAAATCAAGCTGTGTAGAGTAGAAGGGATCAGTCAGTGAAAACTTGGGAGCATTTTTGTCCTGTATAATCACAGTCTTGACGATTTCGCCGCAAGGCTCCTGTCTTAAGCATTTAACCATTCCTAGAATGCCATTCTCCATATCTTTCTCTGCGACCAACACTAATCTTACTGTTCCCTTAACCTTTTTTTCTTTCTCATTTTTCAGTACAGCCTTCACCTTCTCAAGCCAGTCAAATTCATTGTTCTTCACGTACACGACTTCTGTGTTCTGTGGAGGCTGTTTTCTCTTCTTTAGAAGCAACAGGTGTTGATCATTGAAACGTTTCTCCAGCACAATGTTCAGACCACACTCTTTGAGGTAAGGGAAACTATTTTCATCTACCAGTTTCTCCCGTAACAAAATGAATCCGTGATTGTTTGTTGCGACTAAAATCTGTTTCAAAATGTCTGATCTTTTGTCAGATAAGATGTCATAAGCAACTACCATGAAGACACTACCGTCTTTTGGTAATTTATTTGATTCTGTTACCGTAACGTCCTTTGGAAGTGATAATTTCTCAGCACGTTTTGTATTTGCGGCTAGAATCAATTCCGGACGTATCGTTGGCAGATTGCTTAGTACTTTTATAATGGTGGGAGTGAGGGTTTCGAGGATAGGCAATTTGTCTTCCTGATGGATCAGTTCGAAAATTTTGGGGCTAGTTATTATGTGACTCTCTAACGCAAGATGGGTAGATAATATGACCATTGTCTCTAACGATACACTTGCTTTGTCACGGTGGGCTATAAATTTATATTCTTCCAAAACAGGAGCAGACATTAATTTACGACGTTGGATACCCTTTGCCTTGAATCCACGGATTTCGATACCGCCGGCTATTATGGCGTCGTAATCTTTGTACATGTAAACCGGAATCTCTGTAACGTTACAATTCATGGAATTTATTTCAGTAGATCCTTTTTGTGTCCTTCCTCTTAGTATTACATACCCGAGTTTATAGCGGTCAGATTCTGAATTACGTTATTGTGAGCCTTCACATCTATCACTAGCTTCCGTATCTCTGTTGGGATGTAGGGAATTCTGGTGTCGATGCTCAATATCTTCATTTGCAACATATTGTCTATAAATGCGGCCCAGTTTTTAAACCAAGTGATGCGTCCTCTCGTTCCATTGATCGATGAGCTTTTCAGGGCACGGAATACTCCGGTATAATTGTAGCCACGGAGTTGCAACTCCTTATAAATGTCTTTGCTGTTCAGAGATTCGTTGTCCTCGATTTTCGTTAAAAAAGTAGCAGCAATCATTTCTTCCGAGGGGTTCGTCATTAAATGGATCGTTCCCGTCGCTACTGTCGTTAATTCTTCTGATATCTCAAATAGTCCACTTCCTGAAAATGCACCGCGTTATGATTTTTGCAAGACACTGTATGACGAATAGAACTACCTGTTTGAATCATAATCGTCAATGCAACGTCATCCTTTGGAGGAATGATGGTTGTACGTTCGAACTTGATATTTTGGAAAACTACCGGCACTTCATTGTACGTTTTGTTTTGCATTAGACTAAATGTTTCCCAGACCATAATAAGATAACCACTAGGTGGGATTAGGTTTTTTCCGTCAATCTTATAGTGAACCATATAGTTGTAAGTATCACTTTGAAGATTGACATTAATTTTTTGTTCTGCTATATTTTTCTCTTGTTGGCTATAGCTTGCTGTGAACCAATTCTCAGAGTGCTCCCATTTAATATGAGGAGAAACCATGGGTGTCCCACGACTAACTGGGAACTCTACTTGGGGGTAAATGTTCGTGAACTGTGGTTGCAAACCGGCATTATACAATTTTCCAAGGGCTTCCAGCAAGTATTCTGCATTATCTTTGTAGCCTCTTTGCATTAATGATACCTTCGTTGCATTTTCGCTTAAAGATCTTCTCAAAATCGCTTGTAAGAGACCATGGGGCGCGATTTCTATGGTTATTGCGTCAGCTGGAATCATTGTAGACATTTCCGCGAACAAAACAGAGCTCAATAGGTTGTTCGTGTGATATTCCGCGGAGCAATACATGGCAGCTTCTGTGTCCCACTTGTTTCGAGGCACGGAAGTGCTTATCCACTTTGAGCTCCTTAGTTTAGGCTTGGGAATCACTTTCTTTAAGCTTTCTAATAATTTTTCTCCTGCACCCGCGATGTACCGACTGTGGAACGCAATATTGCCGCATGCCACTTCTTTGGCGAATATCTTCTTTGCCTGAAATCATTTTCAACTTATCGAAAATATTCTAAAAACTAAAAGTGTGGCATTGCTTTGCTTTATTATTCAATACGAACCTGTAACTTAGCCACAAACTCTTTCATTGATTCAGCTGGACCACTTATGGTACAACTGTCAGAACTATTGTGACAGGCAACATCGATATCTGGTGGACACAGGTCTTTTGTCTCTTCATGACCAAGACCAACCGCCGCCATGGATCCATAAGTCATTTTGCACTCCAAGGATGCCCGACCTCTAAAGTATGCCGCGAGTACCATTTGCTCGGCTGTGAAACAATTGTCTGCATAGGCACAGCCTAATTCTCCAACAGAATGACCGATCATGTTGTCAGGTTTTATTCCCACGAACGATAATAGGTCAACAAGGCCAATCTGAAAAATAGCGCATATCACAATCATACAAATGAATGCAAATAATCAACGAAAGTTTGAAATTATACATTACCTGAATGGCTGCAATTCCAACGAAGCAATTTATAATGTTTTCGAAGGTATTCTTGTCCTTAGTCGTAATGATATCAACGATATCTATACCATGTGGTTTCAACGCAGCATCACATTTTTCAATGGCCTTGGCGAAGATGGGAAACTTCATTAATGCCTCACCTGATAAATGCCACGATAAAATTGTGATCGTTAATAGATATCGATCTTCAAGTTCCAGCTTTTATTGTTACTTACCCATGCCAACCCACTGCGAACCCATTCCAGAAAATATGAACCAAAGAGGCCTCTTAATATCCGAGTATTCCTTAATCTCTCGCGGTGGTTTCTCTGCCGTTTTAGATCCAACCACAGTGTATCCTCTGTACAAATGACCCGTTACATTTTCCGCATAAATGTAGTGCAGTAGTTGAATATATTCCACGTCTATAGGTATACTTTCCACCTATAAAATCTAACATCGTTTATCCCATAACTGTGCATAATTTTCTCACTAATGCACTCACGTAATCAAGAAGGGCTTTCACTGATTCTTCAGTGCGGCCAGATATTGCTACCACTCTAGGCAAATCATCCAAAGGCGCGCCGTTGTTCATTTTTCTTTTCGTATAGGATTTTAAGAGTACATGAGCATTGTTTCCAGCAAGACTAAAGGAATTTACCCCTACGTAACCACCGTTCCATGGGGTTGGCTCTGTTACCACTTTGATCCTCCCTTCATTGAGACACTTTATACCCCTTCCGGGTTTTGTGAAATGAATATTTGGCGGAATCATGCCACTTTCCATTGCAATGATGATCTAAAGAAATCGATTCGCAATAATTAATTGTTCTCAGTTTAGAGACGATTTCTCATTCACTAAATGTTTTCTTGTGCCAGGAGAAATTGTTAGTCGTTAATGTCATACCTTGATTACCGAACACAAACCGCTGACTGGTTCACTGTGTCCCATGTTCGACTTAATCGAACCGATCTTCAGTGGAGTGTTTCTACCTTGGCAAAAGACTGTATCAATAATATTCAGTTCTTCAGGGTCGCCATTGCTAGTTCCGGCACCATCGGCCTCCAAGTAGGCCAAGTCGTAAGGAGATACATTGCACTCCTTGTAGAAGTTGGTCAGGAGCGTTGTCCGCATTTCGCTGTAGGGAAATATTATACCTTGCTCTTTGTAACCATCGTAGTTAGACTTGGCGTGGACCACTTGCGCGTAGATCCTTCTGGCATTCTTCGCCTTCTGCAGGAGGATAGCGGTGATTGCATCGCTACGAACGTAGCCATTAGCTTTGGCGTCAAAAGATTTACAGCGACCGTCAGGGGATAGTACACCTGATATTGAAACGGCCTTTCATGATTAATGTCGGGAAAGCTGGACAACGACAGACGAGATTCCGTAATCATATGAGTACATGTTTGCGTTAATGTTTACCAAGACTATTTATCTGGTGAGACGGATAAGGATGAATACAGAGATTGGTGCTACCGACGACCACAGCGTCGCATACCCCTGTTCGAATCATTCTGTAAGCATGTTCTATCGCGACTAAACTTGAAGAACAACCAGCGTCTATCTGATACGATGGCCCTTGCAGATCCAGTGAATAAGAGACCCTATTGGCTAACATGGCGTTACAACATCCAGTGATACCGAAACCGTCGGACTGAAATGTGTTTCAAGAGCGAACATTGAATGTGTCAAGACTTAGATCGAACCGTATTTACCTGTAACTTGTCGTAGAAGCAAGTCTTTGTCATGTTGCTCAAGACTGATCCTACAACAACTCCAGTCTTAGTTCCTCTGAGCTGTTTGGGATTTATTCCTGCGTCTATGATGGCTTCGTAAGTGCACTCCAACAACATTCTGCACATGGGGTCCATCGTCTGTGTTTGCTTGTAATGAACACCAAAGAACAGCGCGTCGAATTTCTCCAGATCGGCCACTTTGCCACTGGCATTTGGTAAGCCTGACAATTCTGTACGGATTTCCAAATCGTTATCCCTGTTCTCGTACGAGTCTAATTTCATTCTCAGTTACCTAGCCACCATCTTGAACTATTGTCCGTGATAAGATCCACTTTGTTCATCAAATTCTTCTTCAATTCTAACACGTTCTTGCTTTCCGGGTACCTTCCAGAAACTCCACTAATCACCACTTCCTCCCCAGGCTCCGTTATGGCGTAATCCACTTTCATGGGATCCTTTTCTACGTTAGAAGTCATTGTTTTCTGTCTTCTCCAGCTCGCTTTTGGTACAGCCTATTCACGAAAATGGTACCAGAAGAATAACTTTTGTCCGGCTGTACGGTACCACGATACTAGGTACAGCGACTATTGATCGAAGTGCATGAAAACAGTGCGTTTTATAATAGGTGTACCTTAATGAATTTTAAATTATTATTATCGATATGTATGCGATAGTTCAGTAGAATGTCAAAGATTGCCGTGTTTTGCATAAATATATGCTGTTTAGACCAACTTTTGCATTCTCAACGTGGGAATCCTTAAGAATAGAAGAATGGTTTTCCGTATATATGCTAAAATACATTATGTTGGTTGTATGTTGTGCTCGCTGAAATTTTCTATTCGGATGATAATGAGAAATTACGAATTTATGTTCTTCATAGCCTGGACATAATATGTATTAAATCGTATAAACCTGTAGGGATAGGAGAAAAAGGATCGATCGATCGGATTTTGCCTGGACCGAGATTCGAATCCGAATTTTTCGTTTGCCGGGTAACTACTTCAACCATTAAACTATCCATGGCCGATCGACGATTTTTCTTCCGTTTAGGAATACAAACGATACTCCGCAATAAACACAGGATACCGATTCTGCAATGTAAGATGTTATACGCTCGCATATCCAGACAACACACGACGTGTCGTATGTTTCATACATGAACATTGTCAGCAATGACGTAGTGTGTGAGGTAGTAGTGAAATCTGCTAATCAGAACCATCAAAACAAAGATCAAAAACTGGTCTTTATTATTTTTATTATATCAAAATATATATCATCATATATATAAAAATGAATCGATCGCCAGTGTAAGATGTAGATGAGAATAAAGTAAAAACTTGATTGCTCAACGTTTACTGGGCGTATTTATTTCTGGTTCACCCGAAGGTTTATACAAGAATGCCTTCTTAGGCCATTCGTACTAGCCTCGAGGACACCCTCAACGTCATGGCCCATTCGTATGTTTAGACAAGGCCCCGGAGTGGAGCGATGCCGCAGGGAAATGCACACGGCCCTCGTTGACCGCCCGTGCACCCTGTTACCCGATATTTCTTACACTTACGTTTCACTGCAGCTCTGAACATGTCCGCACGGTCAAGGAGAGAGTTGGAAAGAATTCGACAAATAAATGAAGTAAATTCAGGTGAAGAAGATTCAATACCAGGGGATGATCAAAGTGAGAGTCAAAGTAATTTTCCAGACAATGAGGAAACACAGGATGATAATGTGGTTGCCGATGAAATTGGGTATTTTTTGAATTTCTGTAGACGACAGAGGCGCCAAAGATTTTCGTCGGATTAAGAAAAATCAAAGTTTATTTCATGAGGGGTTAAATGACCCCCTATGGTAAGATTAGGTATAAAAAAATGCCGGTGCGTTTAGTGTTAAGGTTCTTATATCAAAGAATCTTGTTGGTCACAACATTTCACTGTAAGTTTAAGCTATAATGGCCTCGTTCGCACCATCGGTTTTGAGAAGGAGTGTCTCCTTATATGATTCCTCATCCTCCAGAGGATCGCCATTAATGACCTTCGCGATTTGCGTATTATCCATCATGGACAAGTGATTTCCTTTGATTTGATGTACCGTTATTCTGCCATAAGTGAACTGTAAACAAAAAGTAGTTTTGCTATATCAGCCTCCAAACTATTCAAATGTCAAGGTTAACTGAATTAGTTTATATTACCTTGGACAAACCATAATCTTTTTCTCGAAATTCCACAGATGATAGTGTTGGTACCAGTAACACAATAGGCGTTCTAAGTTTCGACGCGGTAGAAGGGTTGTACTTGTCTATCATAGTGAGGCGTTTATAAACGATATCTATAATCGCTACCACACCTTCTTTAGAATAAACATTACGAACTTGATCAGGGGCGTATTCACTTATTTTTTCTAACTTCTCTCCCCAAGTAGTACATTTTGCCAGTTCTAGTTGACACTGTGGAAACAAATTAGTAGAAATTATTTGCCTTCGTCACGTACGATAAATATAACCATCAAGAGATAATTCACCTCTCTCATCATAGGAGATTTCATGGCAATCAGCATGTCGTTTAGGAATCTATGTTGGCGTTCCTCTTCCGTTGATCCCGTGACGTACAATAATTTTAAGGCCTTCGTGTAATCGGGCGAGCCATCAATAAATATGAGCTGACCCACTAGACCGAGTTCTTCCAATTTTTTTACTATTTCTAGAGCTATTAACGTCCCGAATGAATATGCAACGATTATGAAGTCCGTACCTTTTATCCTGGCTAAAACGTGCTGAAAATAAGTTTTAACCATTATTAACACCTATAAAGGATTTTATTTTAAAATCGCTAAATTGTATGCTTAAATACCATGATACATACAGGTAATAAATTTTTAGCCATATCTTCCACTGTTTCAGCTGTGTTGTCTATTATTAATTGCAAACAAGTAGCTGGGTATTTCAATAGTGACGTTAATGGCAAGAAAATTTCGGTAGATCCCTCGATACCAGGTATCAATATTACTTCGGTCGTCTTTTCGACATGTTTTACATTGAGTTTTACGCATTGCTGGTCACTCAATATAGCAAGATTGAGTGTGTTTACTAACATCTGTGAACCAACTAGAGCCGTTTCTTTTACATTTATGTGTTTATCTCGTTTAGCTGTTTGTTTCGTTATCTTCACGTCTTTGACGGACATTTCCATAAGTTTGGGTATGTTCAAACTTCTGATATCTTGTGGAGTCAAAAACACATCAAAGTCTCTCTCCAAGGTCTGTTTTATCTCTACGGCCATCATGGAATCCATACCTAATTCAGCCAAGGATAAACACTGGCCGATAGTTTTCAAATCCTTTATATCTAGCAAGGAGAAATAGTTTAATAAATAAAAAATTCAAACAGGTTTTCTAGATCTGGTCCAATGCAACTCTTCAAGAGTTAAATACTTACTCATAATGTTCATTACTGCTTCAAGAACGTTGCTGGCTTCGTTAACACCAGCTCGTTTCTCTGCAACTATCATACTAGCTACAATTGGTTTACTCTGAACCATGAACTTATCTAATTCCTCCAAGCACGATGAAATCTTCTGTGGTAAGGTTCCACCGATCACTAGTTCCTTATTGTCCTCTGACATCTCTGCAGCAAGGCCAACGTCTCCTACAGCTCCCCATTGAATAGCCATGCCAGGAAGACCTTTCTCCACTCTTCGTTCGCAAATCCTTTCCATCACTGCGTTACCCAAACCATAATTACCCTGACCAGCTGTTCCTCTTCCACATGACAAAGAAGAGAATACTATAAAGTGGCGAAGATTTGGACAAATCTTTCTAGAAAGCTCGTCTAACTGTTTGGTTATTCTAGCTTTCGGTTTCATGCTCTCCTCGAATGTTTCGACAGTTTGATTCTCCATCAGACAATCTTTCAATATGGCTGCCAGATTGAAGATTCCGTCCACAGGCGCCTGTTTCTCCGCAGACTTCAGAACAAACTCACAGTCGGTTCTCTTTGACATATCTACATTAGAAATTATTAGAACTTTCACCCCGTATGACTTCCATATTTCTGTTCTCCATTTTTGGTAACCAGTTTTTATTCCGTTCCTGGATGCTATTACCAGATTCCTAGCGCCACGTAATATCAACCAGTCTACGAGCTCTAATCCTAATCCTCCCAAACCTCCTACGAGAACATAAGTTTTGTTCTTGACAGCATAGAAACGGGGCTCAGCGATGATTGGTGTATCGAAAGATTCCCTTTCATCAGCTATTTTAATTAGAATCTGTAGACAATTCAGTATTATTTACTTTTAATCCAGGCAAATGAGCAACTACAATATGTGACGGAATATAATATTTAGTTTACCTTCCCGATATGCTTTCCTGCTGCCATGTATCTGAAAGCATCTTCCAGTTGGTTCTTCTCGAAGCACTTTCGAACTAGAGGCTTGATAACTTTGCCGTTCAAATGACCAGTCAAAAAGTGATGCAATTCGCTTTGTAATTCCGTTCTATTACCATTGAATAACGAGTCCAGAATGATCCCGTGGAAAGATATTTCTTTCAGAAATATCTCCAAGCCAATTTCGTTATTGGCAGCCATATCGAATTTACCAATTTCCAAGAAACGACCACGATAACCCAAACAACGAATCGATGCCTGGAGCTTGTCTTCGGACAAGGAGTTAAGTACTATATCTACTCCTTTGCCGTCTGTTAGGTCCATTACCATTTGCTCAAAACTGGTGTCTCGAGAGTTTCCAATATGGTCGTCGCTTACACTGGGGAAGGTATTCCTAATAAACTTTCGTTTCTCGTCGGTACCTACTGTAGTGAACACCTCACAGCCCTCGGAGAGGGCGACGTGAATGGCCGCTTGCCCTACAGCACCGCTTCCGGCGTGGATCAACACTTTCTCGCCCTTCTTTAGTTTTCCGAACTGATAGAAGGCATAGAACACTGTGAAATAGGCCGACGGAACCGTCGCCGCTTCCTCCAAGGTCCATTCATCCGGCACAGGCCATATGGTGTGCTTATTGGGAGTGACTATGTTTGACAAGCCTCTGACGAAATAACGAGAACGTATTAGTAAAGAAATTTTATTAGTGGGTGGGAAGGTGTTTCTTACCTGCTCTCGACAAATCCCATCACTCGACGCCCATTGTTGTCTATTCCACTGTACTCGAAACCGATCAAGCAATCTGTTAGCCTTCGGTTTTGTGTTACGGCTTCTGGTGACAATTTTCCAGTGGCTAACATCACATCTCTAAAGTTTATGGAGGAGTATATCACTTTGACTTGGTACTCGTTCTTCGTATTCGGCTGGATCGGACCTTGCACCCATTGGAAGGAGCTTAAGTTTCCTTTTACCTAGCAAACAGCCTCTATAATTTTTGGAGTAGGGACGTGCAATCGTTCTTCTGATTAATTAAATATTTCAATCCGTACCTTCATGTCGGCATAGCCATGTGCAACTGGAACTGGCTTCGGTTCCGAATAGGGCACGTGTCTATACGTTCCCCAGACACCGTTTGGCCTCAACACGTTATAACCGATGTCCAAATCAAGCTGCTTCGAGTAGAAGGGGTCGCTCAGTGAAAATTTGGGGGCATTTTCGTCTTGAATGATCAGAGCTTTGAACATTTCACCGTAAATCTCCCGTCTCAAGCATTTTACCATTCCTAGAACACCACTTTCCATGTCTCCTTCTCCGACGAGCACTAATCTTACCGTTCCGTCGGCAGCACTATCTTTCACGCTGTTTAACACAGCTTTAACTTTCTCGACCCAACTGAATTCGTTGTTCTTCACGTACACAACTTCTGTTTTTTGTGGAGGCTGTGCTTCTTTCCTTATAAGTAACAACGTTTGATTGTTGAATGTTTTCTCCAACACTGTGTCCAGCTCATATGCTTTGAGTTGAGAGAAAGTATCCTTGTTGACGACGTTCTCCCGGAGTAAAACAAATCCGTGATCTACCGTAGCTCGTAGAATTTGCTCAAGAATATCTGATCTTTTGTTAGATAAGATATTGTAAGCGACTACCATGAAGATACTCCCGTCCTCTGGTAATCTACTCGGTTCTATTAACGTAACCTTTTCATCAATTGGTAATTTCTCGTTTTGTTTTGCTTTTGCAGCTAGGTTAAAGCTGGGACAAATCATTGGCAGATTGCCCAGCGTTTTCATAATAACAGGAGTGAGAATTTCATCGACCGGTAATTTGTCTTCCTGATTGATCAGCTCGAGGAACTTTGGAGTGTTTGTGATATGATTTTCTAACGCAATTTGGGTAGACAATATGATCATTTGTTCCAATGATACTTGCGCTCTGTCACGATTAGCTACGAATTTGTATTCTTCTAGAACAGGATCGACCGGCGGTTTACGGCGTTGGATACTGCTGGCCTTTAGCCGATGTATCTCGATTCCTCCACTTATTATCGCGTTGTAATTTCTGTATACCGATACCGGGATTCCTGTAATAGTTATAATTTATGGTATTTACTAAAGTATATCCCTTTTATATACGTCATAATAATGTCACGTACCATTGTTCTCCGCTGTTAATAATCTAATCTTTTCGTTATGTGCCACCACGTCTATTACTATCTTTTGTATCGCTGTTGGAACATACAGAGCTCTGGTATCAAGGGTCAATAATTCCATTTGCAACATATTGTCCATAAATGCGGCCCAGTTTTTAAACCAAGCGATGTGTCCCCTGGTTCCATTAATGGACGAACTCTTTATGCCACGGAATATTCCGCTGTACTGATAACTACGGAGATTGAACTCTTTATAAATATCCTTAGTGGTTAGAATTTCGTCATCCTGTATTTGTTTCAAGCAGTTGGCAGGAATTTTTTCCTTCGTGATATTCGTTGGTTCACGGATTCTCCCTGTTACTACCGTCGTCGAGTTATCCGATACCTCGAATTTTCCCGATCCTATTGACATATTACATTTTAATTTTCAACGCTGTTTAACATTTTTCTGGCTGCGAACGAACACCTACCTCTGTGAATTGCAACTATCAACGTTATACTGCCCTCGGTAGGAATAGAAGTCGCGCGTTCAAACCTGACGTTTTCGAAAACCACTGACACTGCATCGTACAGTTTGGCTTGCAACAAACTGAACGTTTCCCAAACCATAATTAAGTACCCAGTAGCCGGAATTAGGTTCCTTCCGTCGATTACGTGATGGGTCATGTACTCATAAGCATCATCATGTACGCTTATTTCAATTGTTCGTTCCGCAATAGCTATCTTTTGACGTTGGGTAAAGGTTGGCACGAAAAAGTCGCTGGAGTGTTCCCATCTGAAATTAGTTTCCATTTAATACGGTACTGAATCTAAGTAGAAAGAAATTAGTGGTTGAATTTTATGCTTTTATTATATTCACTTGATGTAAGGAGAGATCATGGGTGTCCCACGGCTAACAGGGAACTCCACGCGAGGGTAAAGGTTCGAGAGCTGCGGTTGCAAACCAGCGTTATATAATTTTCCGAGGGCTTGCGAGAAGAACTCTACGTTATCCCTGTGGCCCCTTTGCGTCAGCGGTATGTTTGTCGTGTTCTCGTCTAAAGATCTTCTCAAGATTGCCTGTAAGAGTCCGTGGGGCGCGATTTCCACGGTTATTGCGTCAGATGGAATCATCGTGGACATTTCCGCGAAGAAAACCGGGCTCAATAGATTGTTCGTGTGATATTCCGCGGAGGAATACTTGGCGGCTTCTGTGTTCCACTTGTTTCGGGGCACGGAAGTGCTTATCCACTTTGAGCTCCTTAGTTTAGGCTTGGGAATCACTTTCTTTAAGCTTTCTAATAATTTTTCTCCTGCACCCGCGATGTACCGACTGTGGAACGCAATATTGCCGCATGCCACTTCTTTGGCGAATATATTCTTTGCCTGAAATCATTTTCAACATATCGAAAATATTCTAGAAACTAAAAGTGTGGCATTGCTTTGCTTTATTATTCAATACGAACCTGTAACTTAGCCAGAAACTCTTTCATTGATTCAGCTGGACCACTTATGGTACAACTGTCAGAACTATTGTGACAGGCAACATCGATATCTGGTGGACACAGGTCTTTTGTCTCTTCCAGACTAAGACCAATCGCCGCCATGGATCCATAAGTCATTTTGTACTCCAAGGATGCCCGACCTCTAAAGTATGCCGCGAGTACCATTTGCTCGGCTGTGAAACAATTGTCTGCATAGGCACAGCCTAACTCTCCAAGAGAATGACCGATTATGTTGTCAGGTTTTATTCCCGCGGCCGACAATAGGTCAACAAGACCAATCTGAAAAATAGCGCATATCACAATCATACAAGTGATTGCAAATAATCAACGAAAGTTTGAAATTACACATTACCTGAATGGCTGAAATTCCAACGAAGCAGTTTATAATGTTTTCGATGGTATTCTTGTCCTTAGTCGTAATGATATCAACGATATCTACACCATGTGGTTTCAACGCAGCATCACATTTTTCAATGGCCTTGGCGAAGATGGGAAACTTCATTAATGCCTCACCTGATAAATGTCACGATGAAATTGTGATCGTTAATAGATATCGATCTTCAAATTCCAGCTTTTATTGTTACTCACCCATGCCAGCCCACTGCGAACCCATTCCAGAAAACACGAACCAAAGAGGTCTCTTAACGCCCGAGTATTCCTTAATCTCTCTCAGTGGTTTCTCTGCCGTTTTAGATCCAACCACAGAGTATCCTCTGTACAAATGTCCCGCTATGTTATCCTCGTGAATGTTATGTAAGAGTCGAATGTATTCCACGTCCACTGGTATACTTTCCACCTATAAAATCAGTCGCCGTTTGTCCCATAACCGCGCACCATTTTATCACTAATATACTCACGTAATCAAGAAGGGTTTCCACTGCTTCTTGCGTCCGACCGGATACTGCCACCACCCTAGGCAAATCATCCGAAGGCGCGCCATTGTTCACTTTCTCCTTCGTGTAAGATTTTAACAATGCATGAGCATTGACGCCACCAAAACCAAAGGAATTTATTCCGCAATAACCACCATTCCACGGCGTTGGCTCTGTTACCACTTCGGCCGTCTTTTCGTCGAAACACTTTATACCTTTGCTGGGTTTTTTGAAATGTAGATTTGGCGGAATCACGCCGCTTTCCATCGCGATGAGGACCTACAGAAATTGATTCCCAATAATTAAATGTTCGCAATTCGATCCGCTAGATATGTATATTTACCTTAGCCAGCGAACACATTCCGCTGGCTGGTTCTGTATGCCCTAGATTCGACTTGATCGAGCCAATCTTAAGGGGTGTCTTTCTATTTTGGCAGAAAATTTTCTCGATAGCGTTCAATTCCTGGGGATCTCCGACAGACGTCCCGGTACCGTGAGCCTCCACGAAGAACACTGTGTTAGGGGATATTTTGCACTCGCTGTAGAAATCGGACAGGAGCGTTCTTTGTAGTTCGGTAGATGGAAACGAGATGCCTTGCTCCTTGTAGCCATCACAATTAGTTTTTGTGTAGACCACCTGCGCGTAGATTCTGTTGGCGTTTTTCGCCTTCTGCAGATAAATCACGGACACCGCCTCGCTACGGACATAGCCGTTGGCACTCTCGTCGAACGTTTTGCAACGACAGTCGGGGGACAGCACACCTGGCATTGCAACGACATTTATCTATTAGCGTCTTCTTGATTAATTGAATATCTGATAAACAACACCCATATAATTTTATCACCGTCGCTAATCGTACGCACTGGATTGGACACAATCGCGTACGATTCTACTCTCTTTTTCAATAGAACGCGAGCGAGTGCACAGACTCGATTCAATTGTTATGGTTTACCGAGACGAGCGAACTGAAGAGACAAGTAAGGGTGAAGACAGAGATTGCAGCCACCGATAATTGCAGCATCGCACACTCCTGTTCGAATCATTCTGTAAGCGTGGTCCAAGCTAACTAAACTCGAACTGCAAGCGGTGTCAACCACGTACGATGGTCCGTGTATGCCCAAGTAGTAGGAGATCCTGTTGGGCAACATAGTTTTGCTGCACCCAGTGATACCTAAGCCATCCGCCTATAATGGGTTTTATATACTATATTTATATACATAGTCGCGATAAATACGGAATCTCAACGTCTCGAGTCACTTGTTGAGAGATTTAGAGTTACTAGGAGGACGTTTACTTGTAACTTCTCGTAGAACCATGTCTTTTCACTTTCGCTAATGCAAGCTCCCATTACAACCGCGGTGTTCGTTCCTTTCAGCGTCCTAGGATTAACCCCTGCGTCGATTATGGCTTCGTAGGAGCACTCCATCGCCATCCGGTACATGGGGTCTATCGTATGCGCTTGTTTGTAATGGACACCGAAGAATATCGCGTCGAATCTATTCAGATCGCTTAGCTGTCCACTCTGCTTTGGAATTTCCGCGTGATCTATCCGGATTTAAAAAGCATTATTTCTCGGAAGGCACCAAGCGGTGGCGGCTCGTGGCTAAAATGAGTGGAGGTGCTACTCACAAAATTGAATGATCTATATCTTTTTCTTTTTCTTTTTTTTTTTTAGTTTATAAAGAGAATTAAGGGAAAAAAGACTTATCGTGTAGCAAATGTTTGCGACAAGCTCCCCGCACGAGCTGTCTCTGAGGATGCTGCAGCTCCGTAGCACCTATGTACGAGCCGCGCCTGGCATCGAGTTCAAATTTCAATTACCTAGTTTCCATCTTGACTCACAGTCCGTGATAAGGTCTACCTTGTTCATCAAATTCTTCTTCAACTCTAATACGTTCTTGGACTCCGGGAACTTGCCGGAAATCCCGGAGATCACAACCTCTTCACCAGGTTCCGTCACCGAATAGTCCAACTTCAAATGCCCTATCTTCAGATTAGATGACATCTTTGTTATGATTTGTACGTCTCGATCCTTTCCTCTTTTTTGTGGTAAATAATCGTAAGAAGGCTGATGGTAACTGGTGATACGAGATAAAGGGAAAGACCGTTTTATAAGAAATACCTTCCCCTCCACTTTCCTTTATATATAAAAGCTAATTTTTACGTCATTAATATTCATAAAGTTAATCTGCATATGATTGCTGGTTAAAATGACCTTTGAATACCTGATCGGTTCATTGTTTGCGGTGATGTTTGATCCCAAAAAATCGCTGACCTTCTGCAGAACGGGAACTTACTTTCAGTGAAATGTAAAAGCCAATGTTTATTGTCAGGTTCAAGTAAATGGACTGCTTTTACCATTGCTGTACGTATAGCACGTCTCTTTGAGCAAGTGTAGGCGAGGAAACGGGAAAGCGATAGCTGAAATTAAATAATTAAAATGAACCGCTTTCCTTTCCAAGTTACACCATTTTTAGTGAAATTCTGCACTGTAAGGTGCATGAATTACTGAAGAATTAGGCATATATATATATTGTATATATATTCTAGGTGAAAATATATATACACTTTTGTCCATTTGCAGAATCGTTTAAGGACACGATTATCATAGTTGCGTGGATCTTGCATGTACTTCGTATAAAACGGTATCAAGCAGAGAAAAATGGGAAAACGTTGAACTCTAAACATTTGAATACCAAGCCACTTTCCCATTTTTACGCAAGTTTTTTTTTTTTTTAAGAATAGGATCAAATAATGAATAACAATTAATCAATTGTCCATTGATGTGGTTTAAATACAAATATGCAATAACTTGAAAGGACTAAACACTAAATCCTTTCATAACTTTTAGAGTCGAACTAACGAACTGAATCGTGAAAGTTGCGCAAGGATACAATTAATACTAATCATTGTATTAGAATGAGTACATTGGATTATTGCCATTGGTTTTAATGAATATCCATTGGTTCCACGTTATAAATGTCAAGGGTTACCGGATATCGCATTTCTTTACATAAATACTCATATGCCCCGTTAGTGCCCCTAGTTGCAGGAACGCATATTAATTATTGCGTGAAATTCAAATATACCGAAGTATATAAACAAAGCTGATTTATTATTAAATAGCCGATTAATAAAAAAATTTTCCGAAACACAATTTTAAGTAGACTATGATGGAGAAGCGATTTGCAAACGCTGGTAAGTTATGCGAATGCGGTTCACTGTCTATCGAAGTCGTCTTCCAGGTCAAGGAAGTTCTATTCGGAATAAGCTTCTTACATGTACACAATTTCTGAAAACAAAGTGCGTTTTTCCGCGGAACATGGAAATTAGGCACGATAATTGGATTAAATTGCATTATTTTACAACAGTATATCGGTTAATGTTGTCTATTTACATTGCATATAATTTAATTACTTCAGGCAGTGTTACTGAAATAATTACATAATTTATTAGGAGACGCGAGGATAGGAGAGCGTTTTGTTTCATTATAATAATTAAAAACATCGGTGGAAAGAAGTACTTAAATATATTTTTGACACCATTAAATACATATCTCATGTATAAATCTTTCTTCTGTTAATAAGAGTATTTTTATTTTAAACTAAAAACTTACAAAGATTTCTCGATATAAAAATTCCAAAATATATTATAGTCATAGTGACCGTATTCTTTCTAATAATAATTCTATTTTAACTAAATAATACAATTCTCTACGTTTATGTAATAGTCACCAGTACTAAGCATTAACTTCAGATCAATTCATACAAGCACGAGTTGCTTATAATCCAGAAATTAGTCTTAATCCTGAAAGCTCGTTGAAAGCAGAAAATTGCTTTTATGATATAAGTATATAACCACATACAGGAGTAATTTGGTTAACTAATACTACAAAGTACTATTCCCTTTTCGTAGCGAACTTTTGAGATCTGACTCCAAATAATCGTCGAATAAAGTAAAACAAGTAGAACGAAATATAATTGAACGTAAAATAAATGTACAAAACGTTCTTGCACGAGTACGGTCGTTAATAATACCTCTTAAGTAACGATTAGGTACTGGCAAGAATGTACCGTGTATCTAAACGCGACTTAAATGAACTAATACATTCTGAAATTGGCTTTTGTAGCGCAATACTATAATATATAAATGTTAACTATATAATCTAATTTAAACTATGGGGAGCGACTGTGGGATTGTCAGAAATATGTCTACAGACTGTGTTCTAGAGTAATTTAAAAGTTTCTTCAATGTTCACTTGTCTGCTTAAGTGTTATCAGACGTTTGCAGTCTTGATCTCGATTCTTTTGCAGTCTCTATAGTCGTACAAGTGATATAGAACATTTGTTAATACTAACCAAGTATATTTCAGTATTTCGAAACATCAGCAAATTGTACTCTTTTTCCTTGACCATCCAATGCTTCCATTAAACTCGACGTAAAGCTAAATTCCGAACTGCTTTCATCATCTTGATCTCTGTACAATAAAAAGAATTATTGCTCCTTTTGTCGAGTTGAAATTTTTAAGTTACGTAAAAATTATATATTTTCGATCACGTACAATGTATCCAAACTCGTAAGACTGCCATTTCGTTCCGGTATACAGGAAGGGCCTCCGATCTTTAATAATTCCAAGAATGAATTTACGGTTGCTATATAAATCCCTTTCGATCCAGCCACACCTAAATAACGAGGACTAGATAACTCGATTAAGATACGTTCTGGATTACTTGTCGCTGATGTATACGCCCCTTGATCGAGTTTTACGATCTCCACGGATGAGAAGTGAATAATAAAGAGATACGGTCTGCGGAAAGCTGCGAGGATACAAATATATTAATTCATATTTAATACACAAGGTGTGTTATAAACTTTATTACCAAAGGCAAACGGTAAATGATTCCACGTTGGATCGATACTGCGAGTTCTTTGGCCATTTTCGTTCACGAACATTCCGAATTCATTATAGCAAAGCAAAAGCTCTACTTTTCCAGGTACAAGGGAAACGTTCAAAACGCATACTGGAAAAATGCCCAGTTTAGCTACTCCTGATAGCGCAGCTTTTACTGAGCTATCGTCTTCTTCAGGAAAGTCTATAACATCACGCAAACCCTGAAGTATTAAACATTGCCGTAAATTTGAACAAATTTTATCTGGCACTTCGAATAACAAATAACGATTTCATTCATTGGGGAATTGTTCGTTAGTCCCGAATACTAAGTCTGGGTCACATGAGCAGCGAAAAGACGCCTTTGTAATGTATATGAATAATCGTACGAGTGATACTCGCAAGAATTTAGAACAGGATAGCATTGTAATCAATATCAGCAGTCGTACGATTCGTGTCCTTCAAATTAAACGATCATGCACACGTGTTCTTACTAATTTAGTTACATGACCAGACATACTTTTAGTAAAATTCATGATAATGTACAGTGAAATATTAATAGCTTAATTAATGTGAACTATATAATTCGTTTCAGAAGAATCAGGTTTAGTTACTCACCATCGACACAATAATTGTTAAGGTCGATCTGGAAAAATTTATTGCATCCAACTATAAGGATGTTCTGGGTAAATATGGCACAGCTACATGGCTCAGACGTTTCGAGTTCCCGAACTCCGATAAATTCCCCAGGACCTTCATCCGTGTACCATTTAAGCAATCTGTGTTTCCAATAATTAATAAGTGAACTTTATCGAACACGACGTGCTGATCAACGGAGTAAAGTTAAGCTAGAGAAACCTACATAACATGGGTCGCTGTTGCTGCGCAAAGCATATCTCCTTGTAATTGGTACAGGTGGCAGCTGTCGGTGCCTGTTAAAACTGCCTTCGTATTAATCGCTGGCCTTGAGCATTCAGCGGCCACCGCGTTACTCTTCAGTTGCCTTAGACTACAAGACACTAATTGCCTACTTTCACCGGCTATCATTAAAGCTATTCCCAAATGGGGATATAAAGTTAATTGATGCACCCTCTTCACACCGCGAATCGCGGTGAGCGTTCGCGATTTGACGCCGCAGTACGAAAACAAACCCTCCTCGGCGCCCAATAGAAGAACATTTTCTTCGGTCAAATTCACGGCACAATTCAGGTCCAACTGAAAAAGTACGTACGCGCATCATTATTGTTGAATCGTGATTTTTATAAATATTATTCGTTAACTGAAAATCATAGTGGTGTATGTTGAGAAGAAGAAAACGCCATATTATAATTTCCACTGTGATCTCAGCTAGAACCAAAAGTTATACGTTCTGGAACATTATCCAGGTATCCACCTATCGACGCGAGCATCGATTCGTGGTATGTACACATATAAAGCAGAAAGATCTACGGTACGTTTCTGTTAACTGCTCAGTCGGTCGCGATCAGATGTAACAGTAAGACGCGTTGTAGAACAACTTGTATACGTGACCTCAAGAATGTTTTGACATATGAATATGTATGAAAAACTTAGAGACATAATAGAACGCTAACTCGAAACAATAAAATCTTCAAAATGTGTTCCGTTCGTCGCATACACCATTGTGATCCTCTCCGCCACTCGATCGTTTAAGGATAAGAGATGTGCTTACTTGATGTTTCTCTAGTCTTAATATAATTTCATACTTTTTACTCCTATGGATAGTACTCGGATTATTTTGACTAGTTACAGATTTTAAGGCCTTCAGCCAATTTTTCTTATCAGTTTGGGTTAGTGCCATTATATCTAGACGTGATGTCGGCCAACAAGTGGTCGATGAATTGGATTCCACCCTAAAAATGAACTGTACGTCTGATTTTGCTGTTCCCATTACATCTGGTTGATGCACGGTGTCCAATACGATGAATCCATCTTTATCAATTAAATCTAGACGATTTATCGGTGCCATTCCGGATGACGGTTGATGATCATAAGTACACAAACATGTCCCTTCTAATCGAAGGTACTTCCTTTCCCAACAGGTTTTCGAGCGGTCTGGAATTTTCACCCAACTTTCTACCGTCACACTATTACTTTTACTTTGTTTACTGCACACATCCTATTCACAACGAGGATCACAAATTACTATAGAATATACAATTATATTGCTAACAAAGTGTTAATTGCATAGTGTTAATCGTTGGTTCTTCAGTGGTAATTTATGAATTCATTAAATTATGAAATTCTATACCTTATCGGGCAAATCTGGTTGATCTATAGCCAGCGTCTGAACGCTACCGGACGACGACAAACTTTCGTCGCTGTTCCTCCAACTTTTGCCAAATTGCTTGGCAAAACCACCCGGAAGGCCGCAGGTAGCTGGAACGTTAACGGCGCATTTTAAATGGGTCATCACCTGACACTCGCTGCAAATTGCAGCACGTTTCCCAAACTGAATGGAGTCCAAGCACGCGGAACATTTCCCGGCTCGCATAGGTAAACCGACTTCGAACCGATGAGGTATGTTGTGCCCGATTCTTTGCGGTGACGAATGCTTGCACAATGTACTAGTGGAGTGCTCGGTCGCGTAATTCATATTTTTAATATCCGGTGCCGTTGGAGACGTGGGTGCTGAGTTCGAAGCATGCATAGCTTTCAACGCCAGCAGCTGATCGGTTAGCGTTTTGACTTTGGCACGTTCTTTCGCCAGCTGATTTTCTAATTCTCGATAACCGACTGGCATCCCAGTGCCACTAGGTGGCAAGTTCTCTTTCTGTTTGGTACCGAGTATCTTATCGCATACAGTTTTCTTCTTCTTACCGCATTCTTCTAATTTAAATTGTAAGTAGTCTATCAGCTTTGTCTGTTGTTGCCTGGTACTTTCCGCTTTCACCTCTCTTTCCTGATAGAATTGCCGCATTTCTTCCAAGATACTTTCCAGTTCGCTGATCCTCATTCTAAGTTCCTGGCCTTGGTCAACGCTATTCTGTAAATCATTCATCAACACGAAATTAGCCTCCTTCAATTCGTGGACCCTGGTCAAATGTTGACTGCTTTCCTCTTTAACCATCCTTGTTTCCGCTTTGGTCAGTTCTAGTGCTCGTTTCAGCTCGGACAGATCGCACTCCAATTCTCCACATCTATTGGTCAACTCCTCGACTTGCGCGCTCAACTCTTGCACAAGCTTCTTGTACTGATCTCTCTGTGCGATCAAACCGTTTCTTTCGCTTTCTATGTCGCTCGTCTCCGACTCAAGTCTCTCGATGTTTCGTTCCGCAGCCAGTCTGAGTGATCTTTCCTCATTCTCCGCGGAACGTGCCTCGCGAAGTTTTGCCTCGGTCGCCTCCAAATCTTTTTGCAGCTTCATCTTATCCTGAATCAATATATTTTCCCGCGTCTCGTGATCGCTCGTCAGCCTTTCGTAATCTGTGAGTTGCTCCTCGAGCACCGTGCACGTCTCTTTCAAAAGTTCGGTATTCAGCTCGTAACCTTTGATCTCTTGCTCCAATTTCTCTATCTTGGAATCCAACTCGCGTTTCGTCTCGTTGTATTTCGCGATTTCCTGCGACAGTCGTTTATTTTCCGTGTTCAAACTATCGACGCGTTCTTGATTCACTCTAGCTTGTTTTCGCGCTGCGTCCATTTCTCTGCGTAATGAAGCGCTCGACGATTGAAGTTCTTCTATCTGATTATTCGCTTGGGTCAAAGCTCTTTGGGCCGAATCAGCTTGCATTTTATTTCTCGACGATTCTCTCGTGATATCGTTCAGCGAAGCTTTCGCGCTATCTAGCTCTATCAACAGCTTCTTAGACTTCTCTTCCTCCTCTTTTATTTTATTATCCAACCTTTCGATCAACCTTTGTTTCTCCTCTTGTAACGTTTTAACTTTCTCCTCCGCTTTTTTGCCTTCTCTCACGGCGATTCGTTTATCCAAACTCACATCTGACAGTTCTTTCTCCTTTTTCCATAAACTGATCTGCGCCTGCTTCGCGATCTGACGTTCTGCGTTCAAGTTCTCTTTGGCAATTTCCAGTTCCCGTTCTAATTTTTGCAGTTGCTCTTCCAAATGCGTATCTGTTTTTATTATTTGTTTAATAGCCATCGTGCTTGTGCTTGGTTGTTCGGATTCCATTTTAAGGGTAGCGTTCTCAGTTTCTAACTTTGTAACGCTCTGTTCTAAACGTCGTAACAATTCTTCTAAATTGCCAACTTTGCGTAGATGTTCCTCTGCGAACCAACAAGTGCACTGAAGACCCGTTCTATTACGAAATATACGGCAATAGTTAAAATTAATTACTATGTCATACCTTCTTTCTCGAGGGAATCCTGTAGTCTCTTCTGCAGCGCGACTTTATCCTGCGCGGCTTTTTCCAAGTTCAAAGCGAGGGCTTCGCTTTGTTCCAGGTTCATCATAGTTTCACTTAAGTCAGACTTCATTGCCTTTAAACAACATGCAAGCACGTAGACTATAAGACTAAATAATTTTATACATAAGTTGAGATTAAATGAGATTGACTATATGCACCTGTAATTGTTGCTTCAATTGATCGTTCTCAAGTTTCGACATTTCTAACTGTTCTTGCATCGTGGTAACCATTTGCTCTGATGCCATAGCATTATCTAATTGTTTTGATCTTTCTTGCAATTGTTTTTTCAAAGCTTCTATTTCCGCATCTCTAGCTGGTATTGTAGCTTGTATGCTACGTAATTGCTCTTGACAGTCTTTCAATTCGTTTTGAGCTAATTCCAAAGCAACGTTCAACCTTGACTGACGGCAATGATTAGAATCTTGTTCGTTCCTCAGTTTAGCCTCTAAATCTGTGTTCTTTGCTGTCTCTAAATCCAATTTTGTTCTAAGTTCAGCTATCTGATTGTGCGCACGCGCGGCAATTTCTTCCAATTTAGTTTCAACACCTTGAACACTTTGCCTGCTAAGTTCTCTTGTTTTGGCTAGCGATTCTTTATATTGCATCTAACATACAAATACAAAGTTTAATATGAAGCCTCCGCATACATTATTAACCTATATGTATGTATGTTACTAACCTGAAATACTTTAAGCTTGTGCAATTCTGCATTTGTTGTTTCAAGTTCACATTCTGTTCGTTGTAATCTTGAGCTCATCTCATTGTTACTAGTGCACAATTCTGTGATTCTTACAGTTTGTGCTTCGATGTGTTTATTCAGCTGTGCAATTTTATCCCTCTCAGCATTTTCCCACTTGCGTTTAGCATCCTTTATTAAACTAAGTGCTCTAGTCTCTAAGTCTCGCCTTTCTTGACGCTCTAACTCTAACATTGTAAAGTAATTATTGATTAAACATTGAATGTAATTAGTTGTATACACTATACATTAGGTTCTACTAATTATCATGCTGTTACTACCATATCCAGTTATATAATAGCATTTATCCAGCAACAGGATAAATGGATTCTTTAAATTAAGCGCCAGAAATTCATAATTGCTGCTATAATATATATTCAATGAGATTAATGGTCATGGGCTAATGAAAAAAATTTCATGACCTCTCTATTGATCAACGTAGTACCATAGAACCGTACCTAGCGTTCTTTTAATTCCTGTCAACTCTGATCTTGCCGCAACTAGTTCCCTTTCGAGCACGTCCCTCTCTTTATTGAATGTTTCCAATCTCTTTGTTTTCTCTTGAAGCTGTGCTTCCAATTGCATCATCTGACTGACTTTATCTTGAAGCTCGAATATCTTTTTCTGCTTTTCTTGAATCTCCTTCTTCTTGGTGTCCAACTGTCCCTCCAGTTCGCTTTTCTCCTTGGTGAATTTTTCCAACTGACCAGAATGACGCTTGTGAAACTTGAACTCGAAGATGGAGGAACAATCGTTCGAGACATCTTTAGGCTGATCTTCTGATTCTGGTGCATCGGTACTTTTAGCATCGCCTGTAAATGTGAATTTCTAAATGAAGAAATACGCGTAACCAATCAACGTTAGCTAAGTTTACCATAAAGGTAACAGCGGAAAGATAGTATTTCAATATATTGATTAAGAACAGGCACGAATATTATTGTTCTGTTAAAATTAGGCTTCTAAGGCAACGATATTTACGAGGAGATCTAACGAATCTCTAGTGAGTAAGCTACTTATTGTAGAACAATAGTTATTGTTCCATTCATTGGTAACTACACAGACCGAGCTTATTTCTCAGTTGCGTACAAATTCGTTGATCGATCGAGAAGGGTTAAAAGATGACGATTAAAAACTTTACCAAGGCTTTTACGTGTTACATCTAAATCACATTTTGTCGGCCTTAATTCCCTTTCCAATTGTCTTTTCTCTTTCGTGGATATTTCCCACGGGCCTGACACTATCGTATTCATAACTGTTCATAACGGTTGCAGGCCGAACCACCACGTTTGTAATTCAAAATTCTGTTTGACGCCGAGAAATCGGGATTCGATACAGATGGCGTCCGCAGTTGTCGAATCGTTCCGCCATCTGGATTCGTGGACGAGAAGAGTTCGTTTGGTCGTCGATCCCATCAGAGAATTAACATATTTAAATAAGAATACTAGAACGAACATCGATATAATCGCAAGCCAAACCAGCATTTAGTACGTATAAACTTTCTAAGTAGATGAACTTGATATAATTCATTCATTTTATTCCGCGACCGCATTGTATTTTACTATTATAAGTTTGGCCCAACTTACGAACCATTTTGAATTCACCAATTCTAACTTTCTTCTAACGAACAAAGCATTCGATCGATACAATTGTACAATTTAAGTACAATGCAAGTATAAAATATTGTGTATGTAGAATTTAGGGGTAGGTGATTAGTATAAATTATAATACTAGTTTCATTGGTAGAGTATCTTTATTTTACGTATTCGTTATACGTATATAGTGTTGTTCATTGTTCCTCAAATAATCTCGTAGGGTTGCTAATTTATAACCGTGATACGAACTTTCATTTACATATATAAATATCTTTGGTACATTCGTTACAGGAGAGAAAGTATCAGAAACTATATCTACGCATACGACGAACGGTATAATGTAAATTAATCCATACGGCGAAATGTCAGGGTTGCGATCGTGCCTGGATACTCCTTTTACGCGATACTGATTTTTCTCATCTTCAAGTATGATATCGCTGCTGAAATCTGGCTCGTACACGTGTTTACACGTTTACCTTGTATAAATCATGCATTCAAATAAACCATATTATTTTACTCGGTCGGTAAAAAATAAAGCATGCTTTACCAGCCGACGATTCAGTATCATGTCCTTCTTATCGTCCGCGGCAAAAGGAGTAATAAGGATTGAATTAATTTCACATCGTAGAAAATTAATTGCTATCGAACCCACTGTCTCTTCGATTAGTCATCTCGTATTAGATATACAAAACGAATGTTTTAGTGGATAATCGACATTTTTATTCGTGACTAATTCGATACTCTTCTTTGGTTTCAGGTGATGCCCTCGTCTCATCTGTTTACTTCCTCGAAGCGGCAAGAATCTCGGGTGGTATTAATACTACGTCTTAACATTACGTCACATCGCAACTTTCTATATCCTTCTCGTAGTACTGTTATAAAAATTTTCTCGACATTTAATCACGTGAAAGGAATCCCACAACTCTTGGATCCCGATGTTAATACTCGTATAGATTATGCTCTCTCTGAATTGAAAGAGGGAAAGAGAGAGAGAGAGAGAGAGAGAGAGAGAGAGAAAAGGAAAGAAGAAGAGATCTGTCTCGTCTGTCGTATTAAATGCCATAAAATATTTCAACGATTTTAAGACACGACAATTATGTCTGCGGCAATTGGAATTGGTTTCACGTATCGGAGGTTTTCAAAACGTTAGTACTTGAAACTAGCAAATTAGTTATTTCAGCATTCAACGTTTATGGTACTTAATTTCTTTTTTCCTTAATTTTATACCTACATAATTTTTTAGGAAACTGTACATAATGAACGCGTCCACGTATCGTTGGTTTTACGCCAGATCATCGGGGGGGATTCTAGGTCTCGATCAATTTCGGCGGGTTTTCCCCGAATTTTCTTTACACGATTAATTTTCCGTCGCACCGGAACCATTTACTTTCTCAGAGCCGTTCTACTGTGACACGATGGACACCGAGTGTCCTTTTCCTGTTTTCCCTATCTTTTCCCCGGGGCATTACCCCGCGATTAGACGGCAGAGAACGTTACGTGGAATTACGTAAGCTCGTTTCCATGAGTTTCAGAGCGTATTGCCGGCGTAATCGTCGCAAGCCGTTACTTTGATGAGATTGAACTTCCTTTGACGATCGCAGGTCCGTGCATTTTATTTAAGAAGCACTGTCGTTTCATGTAAACCGATCGGCGGCTTATACGGGAGTAACTGTATCGATCGATTTACATGTACGATTAGAGAGTGCATGGATATACGGAATCAGATTCGTGATCTGGCTACAGTTTCATTTCTGTTTAAGTTTCAGTGTGGTTAACCGGTCGCATTGTGCAGCGGTACGAAAATAATGATCCGGCCACTGGAACAGACAGAAGCTATTGTTTAGTTGACTACGCTATTGATACATGGATGGTAACTAAAGTTATCAAGTTCTTAACTAGTCAAGTACAGAACGATGGAATTATTGAAGCATAAAAACGTTGAAAAACGCAGGAAACAATGGGGCAGACAAATTTCCTCTGTCGCAATAGAGCAAGCATACGTAGCAGTAGGAGTTACAGGCTTCGGTCTTGTAAGGTTTTAGTAAATTGTCTAGTCGTTTCCACGCTGGCGAGCAAAACTTGGAAACGGTTTTTCAACGAGTCTTCTTCCCCTTCGTTTTTGCTTTTCTTCACTTGGCTATCGACATTAGTCCCGTTGGATTTTGCTCGGAAAACACGTTTCGCGTTCCATCGAACCGGTGAGAACACGCACACCGTTTGCCACGATCTTGTTTTCCGCCAATAATATGCAAAGATGCAAACAATAACCGGCTTCAAGCTTAATTACCATCCGCTGTTATCGATGATCGATACATTAAGATTCGTTTCGTATTTTCTGCGACAAATTATTATCGTCCCTGATTCAGTTTCAACGGGCTTGGCAAAGCTTTTCAGATCGTAGCAACCCGGTGAGTTCGTCGCTTTTCGAGGCTTTTCAATGTTCGCTATACGAGATCCTCCGGATAAAGGTCCATTATAAATGGACTGTCGCTGGACAGGCATGTTCGAAAGCAACGATTACCATTCTAATAGGGCAATAATCCTTTTCACCATTTACCAGTAACGTTGTAAGTATCATCTCCAAGTAAGTCATGAATTATTTATACCAACATTCCACATACTTTATACTTTATTCTCAGTTTCTTCTTTAAAATCTAATTTCCTATTTTGCGATGAAAAATTGAGATCCAAAATCTTTGCAAGCCCTTTCTTTTCATCATTTGTTAGTTATATCTTTTACAAAATGAGTCTAATTACTTTTGATTGATTTTAGTTATGAGTTCCCGAGCAGTCCAGTACTCGAGCGAGTTCACCAACGATACTTAGCGCATCTGGTTAGCATTCGCGGCGGCGGAGGTGTGCACGGCTCGCCTTTGCGGATGGTCTCCTATATCGGGTGACCCGAATAAATAATACTCCCGGGGATCTGGCTCTAATTTTCATCATCAAGCGATCGGATACGCTCGATCGGCTGTGCGAATCGACACCGCGACAATTGTGCAACACGCCGTACAAAATACACGGGTAAACATCGTGTATTTTCATTTTAATTAACTTCTGCCGCTGCGCAACGCGGCTCCGTCATCAGTTCATCCGTCAAAGGCAGCTGATGGATGTTAATTAATCGCACTGAACACAATAGGACATTTTATAGCTGCCGTTTCCATGCATCTCGGAATAAGTTGGTACGTCTGACCGACAGAGTCTTAGCGATCAAACCAAAATTGAAAATCTTTAATATCGTTCGACCAGTGTGTTCGAGTATTGGTCTGACGTTCTTCAGGTCCCCAGAATTTCTTTTACTTCGCTGGGTTCATGGATCCGTCCTTGCGAATCGTCTCGCATATTAACTGACCTAAATAAACGTTAGAGATAAATAGCTAGGTTTGGTTTTAGCCTCGCCTTTCATTTATATTCACGGATTGGTTCCAATCCGCGTGTGCCGGATTAATGTAACCAGTCATTAACGATGTCATGCGTACTTTACCTATCACGTAGAATTCCCATATCGTGTAATAACCGATAGAACTTTCTCGATTGGATATAAGTGGTACTAATCTTTCATTGATGATTTAATTGACCTTCTCGAAGCCTGCAGCTTGAAAAGAAAGTTTCGCAAAACTTTTCTCGGAGCTCTGTAAGATTTTAAAATAGCAGATATCGTTAGAGGACCAAGACATCCCTGGTCATATAATTCGTGAACGTGGCCACTTTTATGCACTTTTATGAACTTAATCATAGTTTCGGCGCTCAAGCGATTTCCAGGCGTTTTTACGACCGGACTAACCCTGAACTTGTAGAGTAAGGTCGAAGCGGCTCCGCGAGACCGCTTTGTTTCATTAATTCCTTGTCCAATCACATCGTCTGGGGGGCAAAAAATGAATTAACGCCGAAGAACTATTAACCCATCGGACACATCACGCGACAGCGTGTCGGAAAAACTGAAAACGTTTATGCGAGCCGTGTGGCACGTGCTTCGCAACGGGAGAGAACGAAACAGAATCGTTTGTATCGATGAGACTCGAACGGCCATGAACGAAACGATCGTGTGTCACGCGGATGAATACGTGAACTCGTCCTTCGTTAGACGAGAAATTGTAAAAGCCTCCCAGGGAGCTTTCTATTAATACGCTTTTTTACGACACTCGCGTAATGTTTATGGCATCTATGAATTATGGATGACGTTACGCTGTACGCCAGGACGGTGAAATTGCTTCGCGTTAAGCAAAACCCTCGTGGCGGTCGTTAAATCGCCATCTTTTATCAAATTTCTCTTGGCCCCCTTGTGTTGCAGAGTGAGAAGGTAGCGTTGGATCACTTGGAATATTTGTCCCGCTTGGATAACGTAATAATCGACGCTTTCAGTCAGTGGATTCACCTACTGATCGGATAATCGGATTACGAGACCGGGATGATATCATTCGCCTCGAAGATACAGCGTGCCCGCGATCCTATGTACCGCTCACGCGTCCGTCGTTGCGGAATCTTCTTCCATCCTCGATTAATAAGACCACACGGATCGATGCCAGGGCACAACCAGAGGATGGGACATTTCTTTCGCGATTTTTTCTGCATTTCCAACAAGTTGGATCTTAAAAAATCTCTACTCTACCAGTTAATTCGATGGAACAAGGTCTAAAATCTAACTCCCGAATCCAATTAACGTTGAACAACTCAATCATCCTTCCATTTTTAGGTGTCTCCGCGATATGGGCCCGACACGGATGAAATTATCCCGGGAGTGCGGTTAGGAGAACCCTTTGATCTCCCTCTCGTGGATCGTTGCTCGATGGGTATACCCTATAGAGGCACCTGGCATCGGATTAACCGAGTCGAGGTGTATCTGTATAAGCGCGTAGGTGGTGAGGGAAGGGGGGGGGGGGGGGGGCACGGCCCCCGTTGGAAGCACGGCCCTCGTCGGTAGAAAATCGTATCGGGGGACCGTTTCAGTGCTAGAAAGGGAAGAGACAACGTCCCGAGCGATGAAACGAGATAGAAGCTACACGTAGTAATGGGACTGAGATGGCGCTAGTTGTGTCCAGAAGAGGAATCGCTCGCCATGCATGGGTCTGTTGCCTTGCATTAACGGTAGCGATGGGACCGACTCGATACCTATTCGTGACTCTCGAAACTCCGAACGGTAATTCGAATATTCCGCCTGGACTGAGATAAAAATGCCGAGGCCTGTCTCGTAAAACTATGCAACTGTTGATGTCACTATCACGTTACAGAGCCGCCAGTTGTAAGTTCACCGGGTGATGGCTGCCATTAATTTCGTAACACGCGTATATACGGTTACACGAGTGCGTGTTTATCAAACGAGTAATTCAATTTCATACGCGTAGAACCCGACCAACAGCGACGTTCAACCTGACACGGTAACATTTCACGGTGGAGATGAAGAAAGGTGGAGTAATCGGAAAAAGTCGACGAGCAATCGACACCGGCCGCGTGTCGTTTCCATCGCTAATCAATGGGGCCTCTCTCTACCTGCGCCTGCCTCTTAACCTGCCATCCTTCCAGCAGGGGCGACGCTCACGTAGGAGACCAAAACGGCCGCAGGTAGGGAGTAGTCGGTTGACATGAGAGACCAACGGAAAGGAGCGGGGCGGGGAGGGAAGGGGCGGGGGGCAGAGAAAGAGAAAGAGAAAGACCGTGAAAGAGGGGACAGGAGAAGGGGCCCGGTTCTTCCACCACCTCGCCCTGTTCACGGCTGTCTCGTTCCCTCTCACTGTCCGTCTCAGTCGCGCGAAAGGCCCCGGGACTAAAATTCAGGACAGAAAACCGTCCGGTTAGTTCGAGGCTGCCGGCAGGGAACGCGTTTACCGGCGATCGCGAGTCGATCTCCTCGGCAAGGTGTGGCGGGCTCGTCCGAAAGAGAGAGAAAGAGAAAGAGGGCGAGGGAGAGAGAGGAGAGCGCGCGCGCAGAAGATCGAGACCCGTCGAAACGGGCATTCGAAACGAAGAGCGAGAACGGGCCCCGAACAGAAGGAGACAGAGTGACTCGAGCCGATCGAGTCTGTCGCTCTCCCGTACACGCTGGTAAGGTAGCTCGCGGCCTTTCTCTCGCTCGCTCACTCTCCCTTCGTCCGCGTTTCACTCGAGCTCTTCGCGGAGGATCTCCGCCGTGGAGTCAGTATCCCGTGATGGTTAGGTACGCGCGAAACCACTCGCGCCGCGCCGTTGACAAGTGAACCCTCGCGAGCAAGATCCGACGCCTTTTACAGGATCGTTTGCAATTGTTTCTTCTTGTTCCCTTTTTTTTTAAGTTTTTTTTCCTCTCCCGCGCACGTCTCGAAAACCCGCGTCGCTTTCTGTTTCTGTTCCCGTTCCGTCTCGCTTCGTTTTCCGTTCCGCCGGTTTCTCGTCGCGTACGCGTATAGTACGCGTGGTAAACAGAGAGAAACACACCGTGCGCGTACAAAGAAACACTGCTACGAGCGTGGAAAAGTGCGTCGGACCGAAGTCGCGCGCAGCTGTCAAATCGAGCAAGAGGGGCCCGTGTGCTTCTTCCTCTTATTCTGCTTCTTCTTCTTCTTCTTCTTCTTCCTCTTCTTCTTCTACTTCTTCTTCTTCCTCTTCTTCTGCATCGAGCTGGTGTACTTGCCCCGAGGATCCGTGTATATATACGTACACATAGCACGTCTATATACGAGCATAGACGCGATTGTGCATGCTGCAGGCACGTACGTGGGCCGTACGTACCGTACTTGTTCCTCTGCTCATCGGAACCCGCCGCCGCCGCCGCCGTCTGTCTACCCAAGACCCGTTGACTCTGCGCACCGCTGTGTTGCTTAATTCCTGCGAAAATCGTCGCGAACTCTGAGAGCGTCCCGGACCCTTTCGCCGTCGGTCAGTTTCTTTCATTGCATCTTTTATTTTTTGCTCTTCGATTTATTATCATTCGAGCGAGAGGTTTGCCAGTGTACTTTTTCCTCTCTTTCGAAATTCCAGTAACTCTCGCGAGAGTTCAAATAATGTACCGTTACGAATTCGAGGAGTTTGTTCGGAGGAAGCGTAATTGTTCAAACGTTGCTTTGCTCCGGATTCGAGTAATTCTCAAATCCGTCTTGCTCCTCGATTATGGATGATTGTAAAAATTCGAACAATTCTGTACGTTTAAAGTCGTTTCGGTTGCCTCGACGATCCTCGTGTCTATCAGACGTTTTGCTCAAGGAGACCAGCGTTTAATCGCGTGTCTGAAGTGTTTGGAAATACTCGTATCTGTAATGAGCGTAATTTACACTCGGTTACACCGCGGTGGAGATGAAATGCTCGATGAAAACGGCAAACCGTAAAATGGCCAGAAACTCGAAATGCAATTACTTCCGGCGGGGTGATGAAAGCGGCAGATTCGAAAGTTGTAATTCTTACATTGCCGCGTTTAAATCCGAAACGTTCGAGTAATCGCGGTTTTGTAACGCTTAAACGATCGTAATTCCCATTCATCGGATCGTTCCCAACGACTCGGGCCGAATAATTAACGATCCCGATTTATCCATTAGCGTCCTCTCTCCGTTCGTTTTTTCGCAACACGTACAAATATATTCCAAGAATATTAAATCCAGCGGCGTGCCGTTTAAGAACACTTCCGCGTGGTATGCAAATCGCTCGACGAATACCGATCATCGACTCGACGTCGCCTTATTGTCCCAATTTTAATTCGATGCCGTTTAATATCCAACTCGATCGTTTATCGACCAGCGATAAGTAACCAAGACGTGGCAAATGGGAGTTAATCGGAACGCAATTTAATATAGACGTCAACCGGCTGTTAATCAACGTGTGTACATGTTCAATGATGTGTAAGCTGTATAATCGAATCGCGATTTATTGTTTGAAAGAAACGTGCGTCGCTGTAAACGGTGCCCGTGTCCGTAGGTAAAGCGAGCCTATTACATATTTTACGGGTACACGCGAGCGTATAAGATTTCGAAACGCGTGTAATACATAAATAAAGAGAACGAACCTAAGAGGCCGTGGTATCGTGTACTGTTTCGCGTGCCTCGTCCGCGTGCATACTGAACGGCTCGGGTTCGACCGTTCCCAAAAGCGAGAGTTCGCGTCTTTCAAAAACATCCGTCCATTGTTCGTTCTACGTCCGCGCGTATTTTTAACAGAACTCTGAGCAAGCTGAGGAAGGTAAATGTAACAGAGAGAAAGAGAGAAACTCGTCGGTTAATTGATTACGGTCGATCGAGAACCATGAAAGTTGGACGAGGAGTAGTTTTAAAGGATGCGCTTTAACCAGGGCAATAATTGATTTCCTCGAGGTACCCTGTAAAGTATCGATATCCTTAAACGTTCCCGTATCGCCGTTGAAAAAGCGATCGATAATCGTTGGTGCGTGGTCGACATTGATCGTGAACGCGTTTCTGTTCCGGTTCCTGGGATATTTTCGCTTCAGATACGGCATCGACGCGATGCAGATCGGTGGGAACCGATTCTTCGCGGGACGGTTAACGTAGAAAACGGGTTTAAGCGTGAAAGTAATTGAGGAAGCGGACGAACAGACAAGCTGTTCGTGTTCACCGCCAGCCAGGCTACCAGTGCAAGCTCGCCCCGTGAAAAATCGCTGGTCTCGCGACGTGGAAACGTTATGGACACGCTGGTTCCAATAAGACGAAGCATCGGTTACAAGAATTTCAGTAATTACCGTGTCACAGCGGAAGATAACGTATTGCCTCGGTCTCCGGCGATCCTTGAGCAACGCGTTTGATTAGCTACAGAGAACCTTGGAGTTCGCTCCAAGTGTACGGAAAAGTAACCAGCGGTTTACCGTGGTACTGCTTTTTTTTCACGAACTTTCAGTTCTTTAAATATTCCTGTTTCAACCTTATTCTTCCTCGTCGAACCATGTTGGACTCGTATCGCTTCCTAATTCTCAAAGTCCAAAAGTCTTGCAACGCTGCTATCCGAAACTACGAAACTCCCGACGCTCCAAAGTCCCATGAGTTCTCTCCCCCCATATCGGAGGCGGCGGCGGAAACGCGCATCGAGACTAATAACGTAACTCTTCTGATCGAACAGTGAGCGATGGCACTGCGTTTGAGGAGCAGCAAGGATGTCAAGAAGAGCTCGTACTACGTTTGGTACCTGGGCGCCCGGGAGGCCAAGGGGGTGGACGCGATGCCCGGTGCCATAGCTTACCTGCTCGAGCGGGAACGGCTGCAGGAGCCTTTCAAGGTCACGCTGCAGGTGAGCGGTACCATTTCGGAGATCCGGTTTCGCGGCCGAAAATAACCTCGAAAAGAAAGAAAGAACGAGTAAAAAAAAGGAAAGGAAAAGGAAAAAATGTGAACGAGGGAGCATTAATTGTCACGGGGTCGGGAAAGGGGAGGCGCTCGCGGTCGCCTCGCGTTCGCGTTACGTCCATCGGGTGGCAGTGAAAGCGGTCGGCCGGTCGTATAAAAATCGCCAATTTATGACCTCAGCCTACATACCGGCGATCGCCTCGACCTGTTGCCGCGAGTTTTATCAACTTCCGTCGAGGATACCACCGCGTCCCGCCGCGAAACCCGCCTGGAAACGAATAAGAACAGCGGTGAAGGGGTTGGGACCTCGGATTAATGGCTCACGGCGGACCTTGCGGGATCTACGAAGACGCGGACGACTGGTTTCAACCGGCGATATGCAAATCAGCCGTCGATGGCCGGTCCGATGGCTAAATTTTAAACGGGGATCTCCGGGTTTCGGGAATTTATCGCGGGGGAGTTTTAAGGGCGGCGCGGGCAGGCATCGCCGGTAACTCCGTCTGACGGGATTCCTCGCACTGTGGGAACAGTTATCGGCCCCCGTTTTCGGGCGTCGGTCCTCTATTCTGTTCCTTTTTCGCACGCCTACGCGTGACGTTGATTGTTTCCTCGCGCAAGATGAAGGCCTCTTAAAATTCGCCTCGCGTCGCCTCTAAGAAAGTTCCTCGCGCCGAGATCCCCTCGAAACCTAGATTTCGTTGTTACGAGAACGTGCCACCAGCAATTGCATCAGAAAGTTAGACAAGTTTCCTGGAACGATGTCAAACGATTTTTCTCCCTATCCGGCGCAACTCGCTTCACCGAACGGACTTTCGTTGAACCGATCGACGTCTCCTTCTGCAGAGGTCCGATCGTTCCCCACGATTAATTACCAGGCTAATAACGAAGCGTACGCAAGCGCGAGCAAGCGGCAGAGGCGCGCGACGGTTCTCTCATCAAACAATTTTCTCAGGGTTGAACGATACAATTAAATATAGATTAGTAAAGCGTTCAATGAGGTGAGGCTAATTAGATAATCGTAATGAGGAATTCGTTGACCTGGTTGGTTAGCAGGAACGGGCACGACGCTAATACATCCGGCGCGTTCAATATGGGAAAGAGAAAATAAACGGATGACACCGAAATTGTCTCGCGACCGTTAAGCTGGCATGTTGCTCGACATTCCCGTTGCATGTCAATCGAAATTTCGTTGATGGGGGTTGCATGCGACGTTGAAAACCGCCTCGTTACGCGCCGTTCCGCTGCAAATTGCTTCTGCCCGCGCTTGCGCTCGCGAAATCTGATGCGGACGACGAGCCGCGCACCTTGGAAACAGTCTCGAAGGATTTTACTTCGGAATTTTTCGTTCGTCCTCTTTCTTTTTCTTCGCGAGAGAAGGGTATTAGAGAAATTAAGAGTTCTAGCAAACAATCTAATTGGTTCGCGGGCTAAAGAACATGCAAACAGCTTTTTCGCGCGCTCTGAAATCAGCGAGCTTTATGAAAACAAAGGCGTTCCTTTTATCGACGCGTTCGATCTTAATGGTCGCCGTCCCGTGTACACGTTTGGCGGACGTGTTAACTCGCCGCAGGCGTGCGCGGTCAGCGACGAAGGAGAAGAGAGTGAAATAAAGAAAAGAAAAAAAAATCGAAGAGGTACGAGAAGGAAAAAAAAGGTGAAATTGTTACGAAATCCCGCGAGGCCCGCGCCTAATTGTTGTGCAAGTGTAATTGCCCGGCTGTTGCGAGAGATCGCTCGCCTCGGGAATATTCTAGCGCCGAATTTTCGTGGCAGCCTTTTAATTGATCGGTCCTCCGCGTACCTGGACGAGAATCGCTCGCCTGATTCTCTCCCTGGGCCGATTTCGTCGAAACCGCAGACGCGAGGCTGATTGTTACGCAGCCAGCAGGAGGAATGCTCCTCCGTGGATTGGATTTCGTAATTCTCTTGCAATCCTAGGCAGAGCTCTCCTCGCGTGGGCTGAAATTCTTGAGAGAATCTCTTGGGCATTGCGCAACGCTTACGATTTTTTCTAGAACTCTTTTCTCTATTCGCGACTCGTGTTCTCCGCGTACTCCTTTGGGACGGACAAGTGTAACTTTCGAATTAATTGGACAACGAAAGGCGAGAGATCGGTGTTACGGTTTGTCGAACGTTGTTGTCTCTTTATGGACGAACGCGACGTAGAATTTCGTATCGTATTTACGATCGGGCCACGTCAAAAATCGGTGAGTTACTCATCGACTGCGTAATGGATCCTCACGGCCGCTAATGAAAGAGCGAGCGTATTGGTGATTTCAACGCCTCGGGCCGGACAATGACCATCGACGCACTCGTACGCGCATTCCTAAAAGAGCGACCGCAAAATAGAGAAAGTCCTATTATTTTTTGGTTTTAATATCTTGTTCACTTTCATCGTTCCGCTGTTATTATTTGCTTTCCAAAAGGAAATTTGTACGCGCCTGTACAATCGTGGGCGCAGCTATTGTTTATGGGGAAAGCATCTCTTTTTCAACCTGCTTATTGAACAATACTTGTTGTTGCCCATCGGTTTGTAACGGTGGTTAAAATTCAATTACACCAAATAGCAACCGTAAACGCATCTGCATACGCAAGCGCAACTGCACCTGCGGCCGAGTGCAATCTGCGAAGTGAAATTGCGCGTGCGAGCGCGGTGCGCACACTGCAGTTGCACCTAAATTCGCGAGTAAAAAGTGCAAATACAGCCGTGAGCATACATTTGTAAAATAAGATGCAAGTGAAGAATGCACAATGCAGTTGCAGATATGCGTATCCGCGAGCAGAAGAAGGGGCAGCTGGTTGTGCGAGTGCGACTACTCGCGCTACAAGATGGCAATTAAAATCGAAGCGTTTAAGGTCGTGTAAGAACCACGGCAACGTATTTAGAAACTCCGATCTCGCAGCCAGGCTTCTTCCACCCGTATACATCGTGTCGTTTGAACGCGTAAAATCGAGGCGACGCGACGTTAACGCTCATTAAATCCCGCTTCGCCGAGCCGTGGCCAGCCGTTCGAAGTAGCGCAAGCCGCGCGAGGATCCATCGGCCGATTTGCATTTCAGCACGCAACGCGTACGCCGCGTTTTCGTGGCCACGGTTAAAACGTCGGCCGCGTTAAAACACCGTTAAAGAGGGCTGCTATTAGACCGGGCAGCCAGCTGATCGTCCACGTTTTACGATTACCAGGTGAGCAACAAGGGGCTGAAGATTATACAGACGGTCCATCCGGGCGGCTCGACGAGGTCCGCCGTGAAGCACTTAGTGCCTGGACACGCTGTGCTAGCCGCCGTGCAACGGGAGGACGTCGTCGCCGCTACTCTGCTCTTCCCAAACCCGGCCACCAACAATCCTGTCCACGTGCACGCCTACAGGTTACTATACCAGAAACTTAACGCTCTACGCTCTTCAACCTTTACCTCTTTTACCGCGATGCTACACCGTCCGATAACTTCGATAATTTTCCTAACGTTCTAGAACTGACTGGAGTACGCCGATAATAGTCCTACGCAAGATTCCGCATCCTCGTCGTAGAGATTTGGGAACTTTGGAAGTTTGATATTTTTCTACTTTTCGAGGCGACTGCGCCGCTCCATCGAGCTGTAAAATTTGCACGCATACGCTTTTCGTCAAAAGCTATCCCCTCGTCACGGTATAATTGTCGAAGTCACGGGTCAGACGCATCGACTTGGTCCCTCGACCTCCGTATCCGAATAAGCGTTTCTTTTTTTCAATTTCTAATTTGGTCGCAACCAAACGTCGATCGACGACCTTTATTGTTGCCCGTGAACAGTGCAAGAAATCGCGGCCAGCGAACTATCGCGTGCCACGAAACTCCGCCGCGATCTCGAATGAACCATTTACCTGGTTCCGATCGAAGCAACCGATTCATGAATTCAATGGAGCTGTTGTATAATCCCCGGTGTTTCGTTACGTGTCGGAAGATCATTACCGCGAGCGAACGGGGATAAAGATGGGGGACAGTCGCGGGAAGAAGCGCGTCTCGTTTGAAATAGACTCACAATGGTACGAGACGAGATTAACGTTTGAAGGTATCTACGGGTCCTAAACTTAGCGGTAACAATTTTGATGCTGAAGAAAATTAAATGACAAATACTCGAGCCGATAGGACCCTTTAGAATCATGCGGGTCGTTAATTAGCCAATCGAGCTAGTTTTACACCGCGTTGGATCTAGGCGCGATACGGGACGTCCACGGGGATCGCGGTACGTCTTCTTTACCCGGACGCGATAGGAAAAATCGATCTCCCCTGTCGCGTTCATCGAACTCGTAGACAGCGGATTAGCCGCGTTAACGAGGCCATCGACGGGAATTAACGCATTGCCAACGATCTCACGGCGATCTGGGCGAATCTGTAACGCGGCCGTTTTCTGGATAATTATCTGTTAATTGGTATTAACGCGAGGCGATTGTGCGAACCGGCTGCCTTTGCGCGGTTCTATTTAATTAGAGATTCGCGGCGATTCTAAGTAGTCGAGATCAAAGATACTCGTAGCGGTGAAAGAAAATATGTAGGCGCGCTAGTTTTTTAACCAGCGATCGCTACGAGGTCTCCAGCTGTTTCGTAAACCTTCAAACTTCCAAATTCCCGATCGATACGAGTCGCGATTGGAATGTATTAGCTGACGACCTTTCGATCGGCTCTCGCGCGGATGTATCATTCGTTCTCTGATTTTGTTAACCTCAGGTGCGACTCGGTGGAGACAGCCGAATTGCTGGGCGGCCAGTTGAAAGCACTGGCGTCACACACCGACAATTTGGCCAGGGTCAACTCGCTGGAGGGCAGAGCGCGCAGTAATTTAGGCAGCGACGGTAGAAGCACCAGGGAGTCGGAGTCATCAGAGGGCAGCGGGGAGCTCAGACACGATCCCGTGCAAACGACCACGATATACGAGTCCCTGGCCGCGGAATTGCGCGCCAAGCTGGGTAAATATTTCTTTTTTCCAGGTCAACTTCTGCCATTGTGCTCCTCTCTTAATCCCCACAGAAATGCGGGGACACGCGAATATCCTCGAGAATCCGTTTAACAATTCCAATTACATTTGCCGTGCAAAATGCAGCCGATTGCTATCGTAAAACATCAGCTGTAATTATTCTGTTATAACTGTGAGACCTTAAGCACAGATCGCACTCGGAATTCCAGTTGCAAAACGGCAACTTCCACCGCGGAGCACGAATTTACATGCGCAGGCGTGGAAGACGCCAGTAAACGATACAGACGCGAGGACAAGCGCGTACATCACCGCTGTTAGCATATGTAAACCGTGATACGAGACGAGGATGAGCAACGGACACGGCTTATTCCATTTCAGGCAGAGGGAACTCGGGCGACAATGACGTGGGTCCGATTCTGCTGCCTCCGAGGGATTACGATACCGTGCACAGACACCGGGGCAATCTGGCCGGGATCGAGTTCAGGCGTTGCTTGAATCAAACGATCGTGGGCGGTAGTACTACCGTTGACAGAGGCGGCACGAGGAGCGCGGCGAGCAGTGGAATAGGTTCGGACAGCGCAGCCACGCCGCCGCCGTATCAGAGCCATCATCCACTGGGTCCGAGGCCATCGAGACCTTCCAGAGATTCCTCCTCTGGTAAGTCGATTACACCACGAACCTCTCCCCCTCCCTTGGCGATTTTTATTTCACTTTATTCCAACTCCTATCTTGTCTCCGCTAATCCCCCGATCGCTCCATCTCCAAATTTTTCAGAGCTCCTCGCACGCTTCACGCCTGACTTAAACGGAATCTGTGAAAGGTCTTCATCGTTGTCCAATCGTGATGACGTGTGTCCAACATCTTCGTCCACTGACGTCATTCTAACAACCACCTCGAACGGCTTCACGGCCACGAGTCCCGCGTATAATTTAAATCGCCCGCGAGGAGCTCGTTTTACACGTTCACGTTGCCCTCGAGAGTTATCCGTGCGTTTATCGAGGGGCACCGAAGAGAGACGCGACGCGAGGCGTCGAAACGGACTCAGCGCGACGGTGGGGGATTACGACAGCGCGGAGGCATGCGCGTTCGCGTTCCACCGGCGATTCGATAGTCATGCTGAGCAAGTGTGAAATGTTTATTGTGAATGAAAAGCGCGAGTGAACGCGATGAGTTCACCGTCGCTCCCGTGACTGTTTAACGTCTCCAATTTCGCGTTACAGTTGGGTCAACGACGCGTTCCTCCCTCGCTAATTGAGACGAGCCACAGCTCCGTCTTCGTCTCATCCCGCGTGGAAATCGTGTTTGCCGAGGCGATTAGCGTGTCTCGTCGCCGCGAGACGTTCGATCGTACCCACGAATGGAGCGGTGATCTACATACGACGAGGTGTAATTAGTCAGGGTGTCTGTTTCCAAGTCCCTTTTGCAATCCGTGACGCAAGGGACCCGTGGCGTTAGGAGGATTGTTCGCGCGTGCGGTTTCGGAATGGAATTCTTCATTCACGAAAGTAATCGCGATCGGGCCTCTGCTCGAATGAAAGTTGTTCGGCTTGGCCTCGATAAGTGACCTCGATTATTCGTAACTAATTGCATCGGGGGGTATACAATTAATCCACGTATCGGTGGCATCTGCGTGTTCCACGCGAAAATCCCGAACTTTTATTTATCAGACTCGCGACTTCTCGAAATAACAATGTTAAGTTCGTTTTGGTTCTTTTTCAATCTAAGAAGTCATAGTTGACCATCCTCCGTTACAGAGATTCGCATTTTACGTGGTTGATTCCACGGATTCCTGTTCTTTCGCTTTATTCCGATCGTCGTTTAATTACCAAGAGAGATTCGTCTAACCAGGACCGTTTTCCTAATGGATTAGGCGATCCGACTGAACGCGCCATTACACCCGCTAAACGATATCGCGCGCACCGTCCGATGTTGCACGAAAGTGAAAGTCCACGGGTCTTCTTTTCCTGGTCCCGCTCGGGAAACGACCCTGGTCATTGGCGAAAATCGATGAATGGTAGCTACTTTGGTTTTCCGCGTATTAAGTAATATTCGATGATCCTCGTACAGGATTTCCGCTAAAGACATCCATGTTTGTCCGCTCCGTTAATATTAGAAAATGTTGATCGAAAGGCTTGAAGAAGGAGGAGCGTTTACAAATTATTTGAAAGGGCCAAAGCTTGCTACCGATGACGAAAATTTGGACGCTTTCTACCGGGCGGACAGGTGGCCGCGCGCGAGCGCGTGTTCCGCCTCGAATCTTATCGCGGCGCGTAGAAAACCGGGCGGAAGGCGACCCGGTAACCCAGTTTCTCGGCGAGCTACGAAAAATCGTTCTCTTCGTGCGTTCCTTCGTCCACGTCCCGCGGCTTCTTCAATTTTTCTCTCCCCGCGCCGCTGCTCCTCGCGCTGAATGCAAACGCGGCTCCTAACGCGTCGCCGATCCGTCTGCTTTCACTTCGATCGGTCGACGGCGGCTCCTCTTTGGAATTTCGTCCCGACGGCTGCTCTTTGTCAACCGTCCTCCCCGTCGGAGAAAGTCGTCATCCTTTTTTTCATTTCTCATTCCGCGTACGAACGAATCGGACGATAAATAAACGAGACTCATCGGATACCGATTACGTCCATTACAAATTAACTTTTCTCGACATCATACGGACCATCGAGGACTACACGGAATCATTCTTTCAAATCTAGTATGGATAACAATCAAAAGGTGCAAGGTTGCCTGACCAAATACCGACTCGAGCTACTTAAACTCGCAGAGGCACCGTCTAGTTCACCAAGGAGGCAGCGAGAACTCGCACGGAGACGCGGATCGGTCGCGGCGATCTTCAACTTCGACGTCGGGAATGGCTTGTACGCGGCTCGTTCTCGGGGCGTGCCACGTTTCCCTGGTCTCGGACCGCGGAACACGTTTTTTAACGGGCGACTGACCCATATAGCGGGGGACGGGCGAATAAATTTCGCGTACGGACGGAGACGAGGAAGAGGAACACGAGGGAGAGACGGGGACGAAACCGGGCTTGGTGTTCCGCCGTTGAACGCGGTGTCCGCGAGCTGGCTCCGTGTTTTAACTACGTTGGTATTGGGCACCTGTTACAGTGGAAGGAATACCGTTAGGACGTCGTGTCTCAGCGGCAGGTACCTACCTGCCTACGGGTACCCGTATACATCTTCTTGGCGGGCTCCGCGGGCAGCCAGGCAAAAATCGGTGTCGCTTTGACACCGCGCCTCGATGTATCGGACGCGCCGCTACCGGAATTGCTACACGCGTATCAGACCGCCCGTTTCTGTTCCGCTAATTTGGTGGTCAACGGCTAATTTGATAAATTTATGTTTCGCATGCTGGAGGTTATTGAAGAGCAGCGTTATTTGAGGTTTTGGTAGCTGCAGAGGGTGAATTCGATGAGGGTGGCTTTCAGACCGATAAGTTAAGTGGTTTTGAGAGTTGTTTCTTCTGTATCTGTTATCTTGGGACAGGTTGTACATTGGGGAATGTTTAGAAAGATTCCCGTGGGTGTTACTGAGAATTGGGGTTGGTTTGAGAGGTTAGAGGCAAATGGTGGACACTCGAGATACAATTTCTTGAGTCGAGATACTTTGCAAGGCGCTGTATCGAGGTGTGGTCATTTGATTTATCGAGTGAAATAACTCCGGTGTGTTGGAATTCTAATTTTTTTTTATGTTGGAACGTATGTTTCCAAGTTCGTCAAATTAAGTTAGAAGAGATTCTAATTCCTCGTGGCGAGTCGACACGGGATAGATCAAAGTTAAATAAATGTCAGATATCATCGGTGAAAATACGCTCGCAGATGTTGAATAACTGTTTCTTTACACAGCGCAATTAAATCGCGAATGGATTAAGAATTGCCGAGTTGATTTACGATTGTAACGAGCGTGTACATCGCCCGTTTGGATAATTACACGATTTTTCACCAGACACCGGTGTTTTCTAGCCGAACGTGCTACTGACCGACTAATGCCACTTTTCACCAAAGCTAAGTTTTTTGCGAACACTCGTCTCAATTAATTTCCCCTGCATTTTCGACTCGGTTAATGCCGCTTCGCGTAACAACCTCAACGAGTGGCAATTAAAGTGGCTAGCTGGTCCACAAGGATTCCAACGAAGATCCACGTTCCGAAATCCCCGACAAGCTTAAATAAATTTTTTCAGAACGGTTCAGAGGGTAAAGGTTGACGTTGGCGAGGTCAGAGTTCTTCCAGGCGCAAAATCGCTCGAGCTCGTTATATCATTGGCCTCTCGGTGGCCACGGTGGAACCCGTTTCGCAACAGGTGTCTCGGGGATACGGCTCGATCACGATTTCCACGTTCGTATCTCCATATAAGCGGCGCTTCTGGCGCGCTCGCGATCTGGCACACTTTGCTCACGATCCGCCTCTGATGCATCGCGTGAAACTATCCTACCTCGCCAGATTCTGGCCCCCGATTAGGTCGATTAATTTATCGCCGCGTTTGGTAGCCGCTTTGCCCGGGACGCGTTACTACCGTCCACGCGACTTTCAGTACGCGCGATCACGTTGCATGGAAAGTTTACCTGACGAGTTTATCCCGACGTCGTCCGCTGGTGGCAGCTCGTTATTGGGGATCCATCTTCTTCTTCGAGGAAGGAACTGTAAGTTACGTTTACGAGATGATCGCGCGGTAGAGAGTTTGGCTTGTTCGCTTGGTTCGAGGAAGAGATCGTTTCTTTGGAAGTTGGAAGTGAGTTCTGTTTTGGAGGACCAGGCTCCAATTAGCGAACTCGAGTCGTTGGTTATTTATGATGACAGATTCGGACGTAAATGTAGGAATTTGCGTTAATGATCAATTAGAACCGCGACTCCGGTTGGCATAGAAAATTCCACTAACCATAGAGAGTGTAATGCGATTCAAATGAACGGTTACTCGGTACTCCCCAATTAATTCATACGTACGACACATCTAATCGAAAATAATGATCCCCGTTTCGCGTTGAGAAACGGTAAGCTGTCGCAACTGGAAACGCTCTGCGTCCGACCGAAAAATACCGATCGTGCGATCGATATCGATTAAAACGATCGAGAAATGTCGATCAGACGGACCTGTGTATGTGTGTGCGCGCGCGCGCGCGTGTACGAGCGTTTGTAGAACGATCTCTCGCCAGAAGCTAGGGACCAGCATCGATGCGGACGGAGAAGAATCCCAGGCTCTTTGCCTTTTAACTTTTACCCGCCGCGGTATTCCCGGCTGTTCGCGAGCGGATTGCGCAAACGACAGCTCTCGAGAGGCTGATCTCCATACCGAGCCGTTCTCTCGGCATCTCTCGGTGTTACAATAACCGCGTTCGGGACGGCATCGGCGACAATAGCGTCGAGGACGAGCGGGTTTACAGCCGCGCTACGGTGCACCAGCGGCGCCATATTGGTCGCCGATGGATTCCCGCGCAAATCGACCTCGTGGGAGGTCACACGCATAACAGAGGGGAGTGCAAAGTTCCGCATTCTCGGCCCACAGCCCCGGGCAGCTGTTAGCCTGGCTCCTCTTCGTGGACCTCCTCCGCGGTTCGCCTCTTCCCCGACTTCGTCGCCTCGAACCCTCCTGACCTCACCGCGGGAGAATAAGGAAAGGAACAGCCGAGCCGGTGCCTCGGTTGTCTTATTCGCGACAGGTTGCGACAGGTTGCCTGATAAAAGAGAAATTGCGGCTTTTACCCGGGCGCGTACTCTCTCGATCCCTCGCCTCCCGTTCACGGTCCGAGATCGCCCCGTTCCATTGTACGGGCGGCTTTCTACTTTGTGCCAGGACCGACCTTTTTTTTTCTTTTCCTTCGAGCACCCTTTCAAGCGGGTATCCGCGCGAGTCTCGTGAATTCGTTAAATCACCAATCGTGGTTGCTTTCAGACGACGACTGGGGTGCGCCAACCGAAGAGACCGACTATCTGCCGGAGTCAGAGACGACTGGCACCAGTCTGACGCTGCCAAGACTACCCAGAAGCCCCGAAAGATTGCCCAGCCAGGTGAACAGGGGCGTATCGCCCAGCTGCAACAGAAGTCGCAGGGCGCCCGAGTTCAGGCAGAGGTCGCCAAGCCCTCAATATCAGCCCAGGGTGAACCCTGGCGAGGTGACCAGTCCCAGGGAGAGATTCCAGGACGCGAAGGAGATGTTTCGAGCGATGGAGAGAGAGGCCATCGCCAGGCCTGTCCATTCCAGGCAGAGAGAAGTTGAAAGTCATCCCGTTCACAGGTACGGTTCTACGCCGGTGTTTTAGCGATCTGCCTTTTTCTCATCGGCGTGTTTGTTGCGCTCGAACATCGCGTAGAAAGCTATAGCGTAATGGAATTAAAGCAAGAAACAGGGAAAGAGATGGTAGTCTGTTTTCGCCCGATTGTTCTGAAAATATCGCTCGTTTAGCGAGACGTAAGGACTCGGGTAGTTTCGTTTTTCAGTCGGTGGCGAAAGAATCATTATAATTGTTACAAGTACAACGATTCAATGGGATTATTTTATAAAATGTTAACCCTCCGCAATATTCAAATTCGTCTCCACTGAAATTCTAATTTTCCAATTAAGTCGTCGTTGGAAGAAAACAAGCGGTATGCGGTCACCGTAAAACGGTTAAGTGCCTCGTTCCGCAAAAATGGCGCTTTCACGCGAGTCCGAATAGATCAGAAAGTCTGTCGACGCGAAAAACAGGGCGCAACAATGGCGGGGAAAAAAGAAAAAAGTGAGATACCGAGGCGCAACGATTGAAATCGATAGGAATCGGCTCCGAGCGCTGTAAGCGCGCCATTATGGTAAACGGTGACCTTAACGAGGGTTCGAAGTATTCGTTTTCTAATCCAGAGAATCGACGCCGATCCCATTGTGTGTAAGAGAGGATCGATGCTCGTTTTCTCTCGCTGCGACGACCAGAAATACTAGTTTTAAAAGGCCACGCGGTTGCCTTTGCTTTTTCTCCGTTGGCATTCGTTTTGGCCCAGCAATCACCGGTGTCAATCTCGAGTAAAAGCTGCCCGACCAGCTGGATAGTTGCTGGCCAGCGTGTAGTAGCTGAAAACTCGACGATTGTTCAGTAGATACACGTCTGGTCCATTGATGGCGGTACACGAAGCCCTCATTCAGTCTACGAGACCAGAATGGGGAGCATATTTCAGTCCACTGTTGCACGAGTCAGTGGAAAGTCGATTATTGCGAGCGTCTCGAGTTTAATTCGCCGGCACATTTGTCGAATTCCATTCAGAGACACGAAAAATTTTACTCTTTCGCCCGAGGCAAATTATCGCGGATATTCCAGAGAAAATGATAAACGATTCGTCTCGCGTGGAACAGCCGCCAGAAGTGGCGCGTGGCAAGTGGAACGAATTCGCAAGTGGCACGTCCTCGTGTACGCTTCGAGATCCTTGCATCGATGTCTAGAAGACATCTTTTCCCGATCAAAAGCCGCTCGTTTTTCCGATCAAAAGTAGCCCGTAAAGAAAAGAAGGGGCGAGAAACGGCGGTTGTCCGAGCAGAATTTAATTAGTAATGGTCGCGATCTTTTTCTGCGACAGGGTCGAGTCAGCCAGGCAGATTCACGAGGACCAGCAGACCCGGCAGCATCCTCTCTGCAACAGTTCAACGACTGGCCACGAGCACCTGATCAGACGGAATCATTCGGAAGTATCGGAACGGGAGAGCGATGTTTCTTACAGGGCCCGACCGCGACCGCGAACCCATCATTACGCCATGGAACGCCCACCGGAGCAGGAGGTCTCGAGGCCCCGGCCGCGAAGCTTCTACGAAAACCCAGCGGTTGGCAGAGACTTCCGAGATCAAAGGAACGTCGTCGATCCGAGAGAAGTAAGGGTCATTGAATCCGCGTCCTCTCCGCCACCTCTACGACCTTCGATCCTCTCGCCTCTCCGCTTCAGCGGACGAATTCCACCATTTTTACGCAACACCGTCGAACAACTCTTCTTCCCTTTAACGAGAAACCTTCGAGATGGTTTTATTCACCCACTTTTTGCCACTGTACACGCGAAGGATTTTCTACCGCTTGCTAATATTTGTCTTTGCCGCGGGGTACGGGCAAAAAAACCCGGTGCTACGTGAACTTTCTATTATCATACTTGTAGAGTGCCGTGGTGAAGGTTGTCACTGTGGAACGTGCGATCGCCGATACGGTCTTTTTTCGATAAACACGTAGTAGTATTACGCTAATCACTTTCTACCGCTTACCACGGCTCCTACAAGCTACACCTTCACACTCTATTAAATTATCGGCCTCTTTGACGTCTAACACAACGCTTTCTATCGCCATATATCACAAATTTTTTTTTTATAACCTTCACATCTTCGCAATAATTCTCTTCTACTAAATTCTACATTTTTATTTCACTCACTACTATCAATTTATAATATTCAACGCTTCGCTACTCCTTGCAAGCTTCAGTTTTTGGAAGATCCTCATGGATACCATGAGCTTTGGAAGCTCTTTGGGAGTTTCTCACCTCGCATGATTAGAGTTCATCGAACTCCAGTCTCATAGGAGTCTCTGGATCCTATCGAGCTATTAACGTGCTCATGGTCTGTCCACAGGTTCGTGATTTCCGCGACCGCGCGCACGTGCGGGAAATACGCGAGAAAGTGCGTGCCAGGGCGAGCACGTATCAGGAACTGTCCGAGCACGAGAGATATCCAGGGTTAGACCGCGACAGTGCCAGACCACCCTTGGAGATCGTGCCCAGCCCGGGTCGATACCGACACAGCTACGCGGAACCGCCCAGACTCGGTCTAGCCGCCCTTCATCCATACTGAGCTGCTCCTACGGCTCGTTGTTATAACTAATAAATTATTTAATTAATATCGTTATCGTAATACCCGCGAGAACCGTCGTCCAGCGTCTATGACGAAATTTAAACGAATTGTAACGCGCAACGGATCCCAGACGGTGGAGCAAATGAAAATTCAGTGAGACGGTGATTTCAGATTCTCCTTGTCGTGGATCTCGTAGATCAGATCGGTTGAGCGGACTGTAGCAATGCACGTGTAACATTAAGCGTAGCTTTTCTTTCCTGGCGTTGATTCTGAAGCTTCCAACTCTTTCTCCATGTTCCTCTATTTTATCGAACATCCCCGAATTCGATGACCTGTAGTAAGGCGTATTCTTGTCTCGATGCAGTTGTCGTTGTGATAGTATTCACTGCCATGTTGTACTCCTCGCAAATCCGCAAAGCTGTAACCGTCTTCGTCCTCTCCATTATATTCCTCAGAGAGCGCAATCGCTATAAGCTACACGCGTCGTGTCCCTCTTCCGTTCCGAAGGTTTCGTTTGCCCCACTCCAGTTGGACATTTTTCGCGGCGACCGTCGTCGACCCTGAGACAGTCCTGGACGAACGTAGACCCATCGTTCTCCTTTGTACTTACTGGACCGAGGCCCTCCGTTCGAGGATCGCCTGTTGACTTCTGATCGCGACTTCCGTGCATTATATTGTTATCGCGCCGGATGCCAGACTAACGATAATGATAGGAACAAGTAACAAGCAGTAACATTTGACAGTAACAGTAACAATAATAACGGTTAATAACAATAAAGTTCTTCGTCGTATTTTTCATCTCCTCCTCATTAGAATTTATGGCTCCCACCTGTATAACTTTGATAGACACTCGCTAAATTAGTGTGAAGGCTCTCGAGTGAGACTCCTTTGCGGAGGAACGGAGCCCGTTCGAGTGTAATTTGCAAAAATGGCGAGAGGAGGATGGTTGGTTTAGGAATTCGTGTCACGATAGGCTCGGGAGAAGAGTTTCCAAATATACGTGCCACGTAAATCACCGAAGACCGTGCAATAAATGTTTCATGGAAATAAACTCCTCCCCAGGTGTGCATAACGCGAGCTGCACTCGGATCCTCGTTTCCTTTTATCTTCTCGGTTGCCCTTTGTCGCGTCCTCTTCAGCGTTACCCTCGAGTTCATAATTGCAATGGTCTGTTCCGGGGAAGAAATTATGTTTGCACAATATCTTTCATCGTAACACATCACCGCAATTCTTTTTGTTATGCAGCTATAGATATTCATTCACAATTTCCAAAGTTTTCAAGAGAAGTTTATGCGTGTTAAAGGTATTAGAAATGTCTGGTGTTATAAGGAAGGTTGAAAGAAGTGGAAAATGGGGGTGGAAAGGGTCTCAGGTAGAAAAGGTGCCCTAGAATTTGAAAAGCAAATGGCGAGAAGAACGTGAGCAGTGAGAACCATTTTCACTGCAAAATGGAGCCTGGTTGTATTTGAAAAACGCATAATTTTTTTACGACTATTAAATTTTTATTTTAACCAATCAGTATCGAGGTCTCTCATAAATCTACAAGGATAAAAAAGTGCTGGGATACTGTAGTCATCATGGTTCTTTCGTTGGATAATTACTAGATAGAAAGTATTCTCTTGTACGAATCGATTTTTAATTTAGAGCTGGCAGGTGTTGATTACAGCATTTCTTGCACGTAACTATTCATTTCGCGAGCCAGCGAATTACGAAAAGTAGATTGACGACCTTGCCAGCTCAGAAAATATGCGCTCAATTTTCTACTCCGACGCTTCAGTACCTGCGATGGTCTATTTTTGGCCAGCTCGTACTTTCATGGTTATTTATAGCCTTGGATTGTTAATTCACACCTTGAAACAACCATTCGCCCGATATTACGCATTGTTGAGTATATCAGTTCTTCACGCAAATAACTTCCACTTGTTGAATAAAAAAAAAAATTCTACAAACGTCTCGACCATCTACGGACTTTAGCACCGATTCATTAGCACCGTTCCGAGAGGCGGGAGGAAAATTTCTCTGATAAGCGACCGGCACACGTCCATCGTCCGGATCACGTACGGTGGCTCGTTAAATTGCTTTCATGGTTAACGGAGCAGGAAGTGGCCGGTTTGCATTGTTTCGGTGTCTATAGTTGTTGCGCGAATAACAAATGAATAGAAAGTCTTTGGTACCAGAGAGACGAATAAATCTCGGGCATCATCGTTCCCCTTTTTCCTCCTCTCGGACGGGGAACAATTAAAATTCCTTGAACTCTTACAGTTCCTCCTTGCCGGTTGAACAAATTTCCGTGTCCTCAACGACTTACATTCTCCGATACTTTTTCGTTGCCCATAAAAATTTCAAGACATTTTCAATCCGACACAGAGGATCCACTTACCCCCCATTTTCTAAGTATTTCACCTTCAGAGGTAATCGACTCGAGTGGTCAATTTTCAAGAAGAAATTCCAGCGGATAACACAGCAGAGAAGGGAAGAAATGAATTTTGAAAAGGCGTAGCGGACGGAAACGTGTCTCAGCAGCGCGATGGAGGCCAGAAATCGCGGTGTGCCGGACCGTTATAGCGTGGACGTGGGGAACGGTACCGTGGAGTAGGTCCGGTTGTCTGCGGTTGGCTAATGAAATTTCGCGCGGCCGATGGAATTCAGAAATTTGATTACCGTTGCCGGCGGCCGCGGTGACGCGCATCACCGAGCGGTGCGACAGAACACCTTGGCCTTGAAGAACCGCCGAGGACGACGCCGGTTCCGATGGAATGCGCGGAAGGAAACGAAACCTTGACGCAGCCTCGGGGAAAAGTGACGCGACCTGACACGCCGAGGATTCCACGGGATGGAAAAATGTCGCGTCCTCGGGTTTCTTGTCTCGCTTGAAAACGCGAGGAGAAAGTCCAATTCCCGGGGGTGTTGCGAGCCTTATTTTTAGGAGCTCGAAGAACCTTTCGGAGAGAAAAGGCAACGTTTCACCGAAGGTCTCCTCGAAGGCTTTCAAAAACTTTAGTCACTGCGTCTTCGTTCCGTTCAAGGGGACAGTAGAAGAATAGACGAGGGTGAGGATATTTCTAAAGAAAAGAATAAGTGTCTTGTATATTTCCGTGCTTCCGCGACACCATTTTCTTGAAACCGACCCTACCTTCTCTACACGGTTGTGTACTAATCAATTCCGTATAAATGAATACGAATAATGGCTGCTTTCGTTCGCGTCTGAATGCCAGAGTACATTTACGATAAGAATAAACTTGGTACTACACGAGGAACGGAATGAACGATCGATGGTACGTAGAGGCTCGGTTAGAAAATTGTTGGAGGATCGCGGAGTTGCGACACGGTGGGGCGCGTCGCGGGACCGTGAGAGAAACAGATTTACGGATTAAAGAAGTGAACCTGGAGCGAGCCGCAGTTGTGTCGGTGGTGTACACGTATACACGGAACAAAGTGGATCCCCTTCTACCATAAAGGGACCTGGAGCCACGGAACCTGCCTCGCTTCTCTCGATGGCAGTGACCTGTTATATAGAGGGGCCCTCTCTCACGGGGGCCAAAGCGGCTTTATGCTTGGCGCGCGACTTCTCTCTTCGCGTTAAATGCCGGCCTTTGTGTCGGAAATTCGTCCGCGTTATTGCTCGTCGTTGCGCAAAACTCGGCTCGCGAGGAAATTGCCGGTGAAACTAGGCGACGACGCTGTGGATTCCGATCGAATGAGTCACTCGGTTCCTTGCACACTGGGACGCTCCTCCGTCTAATACCTTTGCACGCGACCTGGGACAATTGCTTCGCGTTTTTTCACTTGAAGAACTGCTCTTCAAGAGTATCCAGCAAGGATCGTGGCAGTTCGTTTAACAAATAGATCGCAAGATAAGATAGAGAGTAGCGGACGTAGAATGTCGAAGGAGCGGCAAAATCCGGAGCAGGCAGCGCAGCGAGAGGTCGAGCAGTTTGGGATTCGGGGCAGAATCGAGGGAAGAGCGCGATGCAGGGCCCCCCGATGAGGTCGTACGAGGAATTCCAATGGTATTCCACGAAGCGCGGCCGGCTCGAGCTGCACGTCATTCACCGCCTGCTTTCGCATGAGTTTCATGCGCCGGCCCCTGCCATCAATAGTCATGTCGACGTATCGCAGTGCCCACGACCGGCTGCCTATCTAAAGCCACCACGGGCTACGTGACGGAAAAGCGGATACTCCTAGTCGGAAGTTCCCGTTGCTCCCGATGCGCGTACGAGAAAGAATTCTTCTACTAGTTTCACCTACGACTATCGCGACCGATTACGAACGCGAGACCCGACATCTTGCCGTTCTCTACGCGACCACAGCCAATTAACACGCGTTTGGTAACCGACGCTGGAAACGTGGACGACTCGAGGTACGCTCGTGGAAGAATGGACGTCGAACGAGAGAGGAGGAATCGATGGATTCGCGTTAGAAACGGTATCGAGGGTGGAAAGTAGCCGAACGTCTCGTTTCGAATGCATTTCCAGGTGCTCGTCGCTTGAAATGCGACCAAGAATCGTCAGATCGCGCGCTCTTGTACATGTTAATGATGTTTTAATTAACGATAGGAATGAGACACCCGTTAGGTCGGCAGGGCGGGAGCGTGCCAGGCCAGCGGCACCGTATTATTATAGTAAAAGTGAACCGCTAGTAGCACAGCTCATCTCTCCTCCGTTATTCTAATCTGCCGGAGACTTCGATGCGCGCATCGGCGGTCGCGTTCGTGCGCCCGTCAGCGGCATCGAATCTCCGCTCGAGTGACGCTCCTCCAGCGATTGCGATCTTGCAAGAACCAGCACCGCTGCACTTTCCATACAAAAACGTACAAATTAAGTCTCTCATAAACATTTTTAACCGCGCGTATCGTATTATACAACGTTTCCAAGTACCGATATGGTGATTTAACTCTAGATCTGAATCTCGATCTTATTTTAATGACGCTATTAGATTGTATTTACCAGTATCCTTCGAGATGGAAGATTAGCAAGCTCGAGTCGAACGAAAAGATTGTTAACGAAGCGAACGAGAGAAATCTTTACTAGGCAGCACTACTAAGCAGCCAGCGCGACGGTCCCATCGATTAATAGAAATGATTTCGCGTTTCTCGTTATTAGTCACACTTTCGACGAGCCGTCGAACAGACAGAGGCACCGAGCGGACCGCGTTTAATCGACGCTCGAACCGTTCCTGCGAACGGTCGGACGAGCGGCCACGTAACCGGAATAGCGTCCGTTACATCAACCCTTATTTTTACGTACCCGCGAACTTTCTCGCGGCGCCATTAAACGGCTGCCAGGCTGGAAAACAGCCTTGGAAAGCAAGCGGCGGTGGAAAATGTGCGCGCGCGCGAACGAAAGTACGCGAAGCGTGGAGAGGAGCAGCATCTCGGGTGAGAAAGAGAGAGAAAGGAGGAGACCTGGCCCCCGGCTTATTTGCATAGAACTTTCGAACCTTTGGCACGAGGCAGTCGTAGAAAGCAGTTAAGATCGTCGACTCGCCTTCCAGCCGATCGATCCATGCCCCGAGGCCAGCCATGGTATGCAACGCCGCTGGATCTCGCTGGAATCGTTCGAACACTTCGGATGGTTTCGATGGAAACGTACTTTGAAATACTTTCCAGCCAGTTGCTCGCTTAATCGATACGATTAATAGCGATAATCATTACGGACAGCAGAATTTCTCTGCGTTTGACACGAATTGTCTAGATTTTGGTTCACTTAAACGTTAAATCGAGAAGAATTCTAGTGATTTTACGTTCGCGATTTCAACTTTTCCTTTGAAATTCGTGGAAGAACCTTGGACCACGCATGGCGTCCCTTTTGCCATTCTTTTTTCCACAAGGCATGTAGATCGCAGACGAGAAAGGATACTTTCTTTCCTTTTTATCGGAGTACCGTGGCTCGAGTCGCTAACGGAGAGGTTACTGGGTTTCCTCGGGGCAGGATTCTCTGCATATCTCGCGGTTTTTCCTCGGCTAGATTGCGCAGGAAAAACAGGACACTGTATCGATGCGTGGCATTGACGAGCTCTTTTAATTTCTCCATCGAAATGTTATCCTTCCTATAGAAATTCGTGCCGTGCGCGATCCTGAAATTGTTCCGCTGGTAAATTCATCAAAGGAAAAATGCTGGTTCCATTCAACGCGTAACAGCTTATCGATGGCTCCCATTAAAACGGCGACGAGACGATTCTTTTCCCCGTAGGAGAAGAAAAACGGAAATTCGAAACGGTACTCGTTCCGCGCAAGAAACTGAAGCTAACGCGAGTCTGGCACGTAGCAAAAGACTGTCATGCACCGACGCTTAGAATACTTTGACCGATATTCTTCTTAGTCACGGGGGAAGCCGTTTTTTATCGTCCGCCTGAGCCGATCGGAGCACGCTCGAACGGTACCATTCGAAAAGATGTCAAGCCTTCCTCCTCGTCGTTCGTTCCTCGTTTCCCCTCATTTTTCTTCGCGTTATACAGTTAGCCGCGCGTTCGAAACGTTCGGTAACTACCGTCGAACGCTGCCGGCTCGAGTCAAACAGAGGTGCCGGGGTGGCACCGCGCGAGCTATCGCGGAAAAAGGAAGCGAGCAAGTGTCCTAACATCGTTAACCCGGAAAAAGAGAAAGAAGATTGCCAAGTATTTTAAAAGCTTTCCCCGGCTGGTTCGCCAGACCGGTATCGCTCTTTTGCCGGAAGTATAAGTGGGATTTCTTTCGCGGCTTCGAGCTGCTTGGTAAAAGTCTACCTTGGCTCTCTTGGCTATTATTTTCCTATCCCATTATCGTTGTCGAACTATCCGATACCTGCGCGGACGTTTCTCGAAATTCTACTTTACTTGGTTGTAAAATCTGAGGAACGTTCGATGGAATTTTAATCTCGACTGGGAAATGATAGCAGGTTGACGCGCGATCGAACGTTGGATCGATGGTTTCGGGTGATTGAAAATGAAGAGAGGGGAAGGTAGAGAAGAGTTCTGGTTACGGGAGGTTCGCAGAGCTTGTTGGGTCTTTGTAATTAAGGTGACAACGACCCACTGACCCACTCGATCGTCGATTTCAGGAACCTTCGAACCTAGTCCCTGCTCTGCAACTCAGTCGCTCAGTTTTTAATACCTTTTCCGTTTTGAAAAGCTATTTTTCGTGCATCTAATTATAAATTAAGGTACGCTGTCTTCTTTTTAAACACAACATCCATTAACCATCGTAGTGTTCCGTCGATAGTTGGAATATTTTAAATATACCAGATACTTTAATATTTTTCCACATTTTTCGGAGAACCAGTCAGGATCGCACAGGATCCTTCCAGCTGGCAGTAATTCATGGGTTAAAAGTTATTTTTATGGCCAATAAAACGAGCATGGATTAGAAAAAGGCGTGGTTCGGGTTTAGATAAGGCCACACGAAAGCTCGTAAAACCTGAGGAAACGATTTGGACGCCGTTTCTTCCACAAGAACCATCGGTCCCTCCACCAGGACAAAGGAGAACTTCGAGAAATGGCTTCAGATAATATTATACGATATTTTATACACTTGTATCATAAATTTACGTAAATTACAACTATAAGATGTATTGTAGATATATTGTACTAAGTGTAATTTATAATAATTGGCTTGTCAGAATAATCCTGTAGCCTGTAAAGCTCTTAATATTTAAAATAAATACCTTGTGAATCTCAATTAAACGTTCAATCACTTAAACACCTGTCCAGTGATCCTAGAAAGACCACTTCCAATCCTTAAACGAGGGAAAACTCGTAAAAAACAGTCCTGATCACTATAAATCTTGCCAATTCTTGGAAATGACGTCATTTTCCAGGAAATGGCACATTACGGATACCTCCTCACTACTTATGTTCTCCTGATACATTGTCGAAAAATCAATTTCTCAAATGAAATGTCCGAAAACTGACTATTCCTGGAAAGTGACGTCACTTCCACTAACAGCCGAAATTCCTGGAATTCTCGATGACGTCATTTCCAAGAAGTGGCACTATTCGGATACCTCCTCACATGTTATGTTCTCCTGATACATTGCCGATTTTTCGACCAAAATCTTGAAAAATCCGACTTTGTATCAGGAGAACATAAGTGGTGCGGAGGTATGCGTGCCACTTCCAGGAAAATGACGTCACTTCCAGGAATCGCCGAAATTCCAGGAATTCTCGATGACGTCATTTCCAAGAAGTGGCGCTTTCGGATACCTCCTCACATGTTATGTTCTCCTGTTACAAAGTCGGATTTTCAAGATTTTGTTCGAAAAATCGGCAATGTATCAGGAGAACATGACGTCATAGGAGGTATCCGAATAGTGCCATTTCTTGGAAATGACGTCATCGAGAATTCCAGGAATTTCAGCTGTTACCGGAAGTGACGTCATTTTCCAGGAATTAAACTTATTCTAATTTATGAATGTAACCGGGAAAAGGAATTGGTGATGGATTTGATTGAGGGGAAAATGATAACACATTGCACGTTCCGTAAATAATCAATTTATTTAAACTAATGAATGTAAAATATACAGTAAATTACAATTTTACTTCATTTTATAATGCCACTTATACTTCTAACACAATCTTTCTTATTTCTACTCTTACTGTTTAATATAATTATAAAATTATCTATAGAAGTGTTGTACAATACTAATTAGATGTATATAATTAATGTAATAGTTGACTGCAGAGATTCCGCTGGCTTAATGGATACCACGAAGTATCTCCTTGCATCTCTCCTCTTGCGGCGACTGCAACACAAGAAAGAAACCTTTTTTAATAGTCCTGCGTTAAAAGAGAGACGTCTTTCGATCCCACTTAACCAATATACCAACATACCAATATACCCACTTAACCAATATCTTCTGAGTGCAAAACATCTAATAAAGAAGAACGTACGATCGCGTTGGGGATCGAGCGTGGCTTTCGTGACGCTCCTGGATCCGTTTCTGAAATAAACACGCGAATAAGTCGAACCTGGACCCGACTATTTGCATATTAATGCCCCGTTTCTGGCCGAGCAGGAATGCTCGCTGGTTTTTCGGCCCTCAGGACCTTTTTCTTCTCTTCTCTCGCTGGAAACGTCGAAATGAAACCGTACAGATCGAAGGACCGAGATACCGCTGGAATTCGTGACGTCTTCTTGAAACTTTATTCTCTAATCGTGGAATCTATCGGATTCTATGTCCCCCAATATGGAAACCGTTTGGTGAACCACCTTCGAACATTCCTTTCAACTTAACGAAAACTTGTCGAGCGTTAAGTTACACCCGCAGGAACGAATTTCAACTACAGAAAAGCGTACTTTTCTTTTCTCCGTTGACGATTATCGACGGGACTGATTTTCGAGAGGAAAAGAGGGAAGAAAGGTTCGCAGAGTGACGCGCGGGCCATGAGTAATCGCTCGGAATTTCCGGTGCGGAAGAGCCGTGTCCCCTCGCGGCCCCTGCGACTTCCCCTCGGATTAAGAGCAGCCTGGCGACAGAACCGGACGAGGTTTTTCCACGTAATTAGCCACGGACAGAAGAAGAGACCAGGAGACGCGAGCCTCTCACGTGAGCCCAGAAAAACGTAGAACAAGAGTCGCGTGACCGTAGTCCCTGACCGTGGCCCACTCCCCAAGATTTAGTGCTGGGAAACCGTCCGCCAAACGTATCTCACGAAACCGAAGGTAATTTTATATCCCACTTTATCCTCTATTAACAAGAAAAAGATTGATTCCAGCAGAAGAGGAATGTTCGTCTTGTCCCGTTGAGAAGTAATTAAGAAAATGACAATATACCAAGCTTCGAAAGAACTCGTCTAACCGTCGAAGCGCGATCGTGTCGCCAGTCGAGTTTTACAAGCTGTTTTCACATCGAAAACCGGCGGAGATTCGCGTGGAACAGGTGTCGTTCGACGCGCGACAACCGCAGATACAAAGCGAGCAAGAATTCCACGTCCCCAGATCTCTACGAGACGTAGAAAACTAATAGCACTTTCTCTCGGTTTCGCGCGTATCGCGGTGCACCGTAGCCGCTGATGCAATTAATTTTATTACGAGATACGAATCGATACGATTCTACGGTTACAAAAATAGTCACGGTCACTTTCTATCCTTTCCTTCGAGGAAATTCTATCTTCGCCTCGCTACGGACTAAACTTCGATCTTTCCACGCTGCCTCGATCGAACACCGTAGAACGTATCCGAGACGAATTTTTACTGAGAGAAGGGACGACGAAGACCACGACGGGAGAGAAAGCGCGCAGGTAGCGAACCTTCGAATATTCTGGCACCTGTTTCACCGGGCGTGCTCGATGCAGCGCGCACCGAATTGCCCTTTATAGGTCGCGGAGTACGCGCGGACTGCCACGGAGGCGATTCTCTTTTGACAGAGGCCGATTCGAGGTCTCCAGGTCGACCCGTCTGGACGATCGCGCGTCGCGTGCCCGCCAAGGCGAAATCGCGAATATTCGTTGCGCAATGCGAACGATCGAGCCATCCGTTGCTAATCGTCGAAACGTCGAACGCGATCAATTATGTCACCGTCCCCCCGTTCGATGACCACTTCCGGCGCGACCCCTTTTTTAAAGTTGGGCTTCGTTCACGAGGACGACGCGGACGACGTTCGAGCAAACAAGGAGCAGATTACGGATAGATTTATTAGACTGCAGTTCTGTGAGAAGGACCATCGAACGCGCGTTATTTATAATTTGAGAAATGGGATGCTTGATCAAGGAAAGTCTATTGGAAACACGAGACTCAATGGCGGATTGTTCCGAGTTCAGGGAACGCTTAAATCTTTCCACGAGATAGATCACTGTTGCCGCGAGAAATTGTTCAGTTAAATATTTATGAACGCCATTCGCGGCTCGTGAATTCAATTATAACATTGTGTCTGCTTTTTTCCACGAGCAATTCGCCGGCTCGACCGTAAATCAATGCACCGTGTGCAGCTATGCATGAAACATATAGCGTATCGAGATCGAGGCATCGAGAATTTGTCAAAAAATTTCGCGTGCTTACACGCGTACGCTCTGTTAGTTACGAGGGGACGTTAAAAATGTCGGGGCGACGCGAAAAGGGGGCCCGTTGCGCTCGTACTACTTTCTTTTCGCGCGCTCCGCGGAGATCTAATCGAGTTCGATTTAAAATTGTAAATGCGACTCGGCTAGCGGACGTATTCGATGCTTCTGGGTAAGTTCACGCGGATCGTCGTTACAATGGCCCACGGGACGGGTGCCCCGTTTCCCCTTCTGCCAGCGGAATCGTTTCTGAACTGCGATTGTCGAAAGCGAATTCCTGTTCGACGTCGAGACGCGCTTCATTAATTAACAACGAGCCATCGAGTAATTTCCTCTAGAAATAAAGATCATCTCCGCGAGCATCTTCGCGACGAACCCACGTCCAGTCCCAGCGATTCGTCGAGCAAGCCGCGCGGACAAAAACACTCGGTTGCATCACACGGCGAGTAAAAAAATCTCGCAGCACGCGAGGCAAACGGCTCGAGAGGGAGAAGGGGGGGGGCTAGAAACGGCGAGCTATTAGCGTTCCTCCATAAAATCAGCTCGGAAGAATGTCTATTTCCCTCGGCATAGTTCGAGACACCCCATCGGGCGAAGGGTTCCCGAGGCAGGTACGGGGCTCGCCAAGGAGTGCCTCTCTCGAGGCAGAGAGCCGACGTACCGTCGGCAAACAGAGAGCGAGGCGGATAAAAGGCGAGGAGAGGGGCCCGTCGGGACGTAGTGGGGCCCAGTCGGTCGGAGTCTCACGCCTTCCGTCAGTCCTCAGTCCGACGAGGAGCGTACACCCGTGAACAGTCCGCTTGCTCGTGGTTCCTTCGTTCGTGCGCGTACCATCCTCGAGAGCCCCGGCTCAGACTGCGAGAGCCAGCGTTGCCCTGGTGCGACGCGGCGCGCGTGTGCACCGTCGCGAGGGACCTCGACGAGGAGAAGATCGATCGCGAGGCCCCTGGTCCTCGATCGAGAGGCAACGGCAGCAGCAGCAGCAGCGCCATCTAGGTGGTCCCCGAAGGAGGACCAACGAGGGACACGCTCGTGGACGTCGAAATTCAGACGTTCCACGGGCCCGTGGCGCCGATGAGGCATAGAGGAACGTCCGAGACGAGGGCCTGCCGGCCGCGCCTCTGGATTCCAACGGCGGCGGCACGCTCAGCGGGCCCGCTCGATACCGCGACGGTGCGTCCGTGAGCGTTCGGTGTTGGTCGCGGGAGAACGAGCGTGTACCTGGGCAGCCGCGGTGGATCGGTACACGTGGAGGTGAGGGGCGACCAGGAGGACGTAGACGCCACTGGTGTATACCGCATACCAGAGGAGGACTTGGCCTGAACGACGACCGGGCGGCGATAGAGGGGAAGGTGGTGAACGCGGTACCAGGTGGGAGGTTGGAGAAGGTTGGCTGGCGATACCTGGCTACGCGGTGTTGGCGGAGAGAAAGGGACGGAGGGAAAGGACAGGCAGAGGAGGAACGAGGAACGGACAGGCAGGTAGTAGCTGGTGGGGAAGCCGTCAGAAGGCGGCCATAATGGCCTGACGCGATCTCGAGCGAGCGGCGGCTACAGCTGCTGCGAAATAGCCGAGAGCGGCTCTCCTCGTCGTCCACGCACGCGTATTTTGCAACCGCGTACGGGCTGCGTCTTTTGGAAAGTGACTGCGTAATCGCGAGTGGAGTGTGTTACCGGGTGGAGTCCTCTCCCTGACGTTCCGTGTGCGCTGTACGAGTCGCGTGTGCGCTTCTGGAATGGTGCTCGATGTAACGACGGTTCCTCGTCTTTGCCATGGTGCATAGTCCCCTGCCCTGGACTTCCTCCTGTAACTGTTCGTCGCGGTGAAAGGGGTGGGCGCGGAGAACGCGCATCCGTGGGTATCGTTCGGACATTGGTACCGATCCGGTGAGCCGTACGCGAAAATGCGAGGTGCCAATCAGGACTCGGCTACGCCGTACTGTCGCTGCAGAGTCCTCTACCTGGGCAGCTCCGTGCCTCACGCGAGCAAGGAGGGCTTGCTGGGCGTCCAGGAGCCCCTCAGGGAGCTCTACCCGGAACAGGGCGCCCTGGGCGCACGTGGAATCGACTCCTGGCTGAGCGTCTGGAGCAACGGCCTGCTGCTCGAGAATGTCGACGAGCACCGTAAGAAGGTCACCAGGTTCTTCCCCATCGAGGCGCTCCACTATTGCGCCGCGGTCAGGCACGTCAAAGGCGGAAGCGGTGACTCCTCGAACACGAGGTTCCTGCCGCTCGACTCTCCTTTCGCCAGGACGCCCAGCGCCAATCATCCGCCCCTTTTCGCCGCCGTCCTCCGACGGACCACCGGTATCAAGGTTCTCGAGTGTCACGCGTTCATATGCAAGCGCGACATGGCGGCCAACGCCCTGGTTAGGTGTTGTTTTCACGCGTACGCGGACAGCAGCTACGCGAAGGGCCTGGATCCGGCGGCGCCCACGACCACGACCAACGGCGTCACCACCGGCCCGTCGAGCAACAGTCTCTACCATACCCTGGGCGGGTCCAGCACTACCTTGGACAGCCCTCAGGCGACGCGTCTCGACGCCACGTCAACGGACGACCTCAGCCTCTACAACGGGAACGAGAACCACAAGGTCTGGGCCAGGGGTCGCGACGAGGTAGACGCTCTCTACCAAGAACAAGGCACCCTCAGAAGCACCAAGGGTTCCAGACCTCGTCAGCTGGTCGCTCCGCCTCCACCGCCACCCCCGCCGCCTCCACCCGCTCAACCTCTACTCCTCGAGGAGTCTTCTTCTTCCTCCGTTCGCAGAAAAGCCAACAAGAAGCTGAAGAAACTTAAAAGCCGATCCCACGATGATCCTCTGCAACAGGGCCACCTGCACCCCGGTCAATTGCACCAAGGGATGTACACCAACGGCCACGGCCACCATACTCTGGGCCACCCGGTCAGACAGCAACACTACCACCCTCATCCCTTACCACCCAGCAGTCGATCCGTAGCGGGCACCCTAGCCAGACCAGCACCTGTACTACTGGTCCCTGCCGCCACCTTACCCAGAAAGGCCCACCATCACTCAAAAGGACTCAGGCCTATCCCAGCTGCCGCCCCGATAGTCCCAGTCTACGCGCCGCTCCCTGTAGTACCTCCACCGCCAGCCACGGCCATCTATCCAGCCGGGACGTACGGGACAGCTGGGAACAGGGGCAGAAGACAGCACCCCGAGGCGGACACCTCCACCCTGGGCGCTTCCAGGCGACTAGCCGCGTCCCACGCGGATCTGACAGTCGCGGAGATGAACAGAACCGGCGACAGCCCCGAGAACGAGTCTCGTTTCGGCACTGGGATCTATCGACGGAAGGGCCACCTCAACGAGAGAGCGTTCTCGTACAGCATCCGAGCGGAGCATCGCAGCAGAAGCCACGGTAGCCTCGCGTCCCTCGGCTTCAGCGCGCAGAACGGCACCGCGTTGCCCAAGGAGGAGAAGAAGGACAGGGAGATAGCGCAGTTGGTGGCTGGTTTGAGTCTGGACGACAGCCCGGAGAGGACGCAGCCAGCAGCCAACTCGAGGAGCGGTTACTCCCATCACCAGCAACAAATCCAGCCTCTACCAAGGCCCAGACCACGTTAGGGTGGTCCCGGATACACGGTTCCTCGTCGCGATCGCTCGTAACCGAGTCGCGTTTCGTCGAGCTTGGTCAAGCTACGGACAGCCAGCAAGGGAACGAAGACGCTTTGTGAACCATGTGGTTATCTGGGTTGTTCGATTGTTCTCGGAGATCGAAGCGGACCGACGATCGTCTTCGTTGCTCTCTCGAGGAAAGTGTTTTCTTCCACGGGTCGACTTATCGACCCGTTTTCCTGGGTTCGAAGGGGACCCATCGACCGGGCCACTCGTTTAGTGGCGAGGGAATGGAAGAGGGGGGGTTCGTGTCCGTTGTTCGCGCGGTTAGCGTGGAAAATCGCGATGGGTGGTCCCAACTGGTTCAGTTGGCTTTCGATTCTCGGAAACACCGTTGCCCGAGTAGGAAAATTACGGACGGGCAAAAAGCTGAAGAACACCCGGCCTCGTCTTCGCGTCGCGCTGGTTTCTACCTGCGTGACCTCGATCGTCTTATCGCGGCGGTCGATCGCCTTTGTCGAATTAAGGACTTCGATCGTGGAACGCCCCGGAAAAGAGGGAAGGAAAAATAGATCAACGGGCCGGAGATCCGTCTCGCGCGAATCACTTTTCTGAATTTAAACAGAGAATCGTCCGTCGTTTTCTCGTTTCCATTTTCTATCGATCGCTCTTCTTGGTGCGTCATCGATAGAGATCTTGCGATCGCTCTTTCGTTCTATCGAAACGTACGCGGTCTTTCAATGTATTCTTCTTTGCCGCGAAACGAACGGTCTAATTGGTCGAGCTCGAATCATTGTCGCCTGAGCAAGAAGATCGTTCTAATGGATGGAGCTTGTTAGTCACTGCGCAACCACCGCTACCTCGTAATATTTCCTCCGAGAAAACGGGCCGCCTTTTGACGGGGATCCATCGTTTCGTGGAAGCCAGACTTCCGTTGGCTGCCGGCAAATTACACATTTCTGCGGTCGAATAATCGAAGGATCGTTTACGTAAAAAGACAGAATAGAGAAGAAACATTGCTGGCCTCCGCTCTTCCGTCTCGCGGGTAACAAAATTTTATCTATCGAAGAATCGATCCAGCGATCTTCCAGCGGGGCGAGCAACGCGTCCGATTCGAAATCTAGTCGCGTGAATTTCAGTCCGCTCGACTCGTGGGAACGCGCGCGTTAATCCTAATTGCGTGAGAAACAAAATGGTACCACGCGGTGGAAAAGGAAGCGTGGGTTTCGAGAGCTTCAGAAAACGGGACTCCGTACAAGAAACGATTTGAAACGAGGATGCTCGATTTCGTGCGGATTTTCCAAACAGGAAACGAATATTGGCGGACAAATAACGCCGTTTCGATGACACATCGCGGGTTTTCGTAAGCGCGATCAATTACGAAGCGGCCTCGCCGCGTTAACCTAAAATCCGAGGCACGACCACCGTATAATTACCGGGATGCATATAACGACGTTAGGAAACGTGTAATAATTGCGATCCAATTACTCAGTTTTCAGACTATGTTTTTTTTTCTTTCTTTTCCTTTTTATTAATTAACATCAATATGCGGGAATTCGCTCGCGCATCGCGTTCCTTTGATGCGTGGCCCCGATTTTTCCATGGGAAAATATCAGCCACCACGATGAACGGGTATTTAATAACCGCGGAGACGGAGGCGGCGGCGGTTACTTAAGAAGCCTGACAGTTTTACGCGGCTCGCGTAATAATCGCGCGGCTGAGAACGAAATCTGGGAAACGTTGGGACGCGATCGCGAGCATCGTGTAACCGATATCGTCAGCTCAAGTGGCGGTTGAACGTGTTCTGGACAATTAACTTCGCGCCCGTAATTGGCACGTTTCGTAACGGCGCGAAGGAGTATCCGCGGACCGCTTCGACATTGGGATTAAACGCGCGAAACTGTTCGAGTGTTCTTCAAACTGTGCTAAAAATAATCGAAACACGGTACAAAGTTACTTTGGAGGGTCGAGGAATTAAGTGGTAGAAAGAAAAGACGCGGTGGAGCAGGAAAACGAAGAGATTAAAGGCAGAGGGGAAATTGGATTCTGGTGGGAAATATCGAGGCGCTCCGGGGACTTCGAAGGTTAATTAAGATGGCGGAGGAAGTAGAGGAAGCCTGAGTTGGCCGGCTGATACTTTTACGACTCGATTCAGCGACGCGCGTGTTTGTTCAAGCGTCGAGCGCGGCTGTTTCGAAACTGCCCGCGTAGACACCACCACAAACGAACGCCCGTTCCTATCGTCGCGTACGCATATGCAATTAGGCTTGATTAATATCGATTCGATGTCAGGTACGCGCGGCGCGCGTCTCGCGTTACGTTTCGTCACCAGCGCGGACTTTTTCCCCGACCTCCCAGTCGCGTGTCTAATGGATCGCGCTGGAAAAAAGATTTGCATCAATGAGAATGCGAAGAACTTGTTATTCCGTTCTTATCTCGTTTCTTAGCCTCGCGAGTAAGCAAACTCGTTTCGCGTCCACTCGTTCGAAGGGTTCGGGTCGCCTCCTCTGCGTTTCTTGAAAAATTCAGAGACGATTGAAAGACGGAAAGTGAATTTCTACAATGATCCACGATACGGGGTCGATTAGAGAGGCGATGTTTCCATTTCGTTTCGCTCGTTCTCGCCGACTCGAGATGCCTCTGCGGCGTTTATCGAACCGACGAAGCGAAAACGAACGAAGTAGTCGCGGCAGGTGAAAAGGGAACGAAAGAAGCGAGCGTACGCGACGGCAGTTAATGATCGACGGGCGAACGTATGCAAATGAACGGGTTACGTCTGCGCGCGTAGCCTCCGGCTCGTTCCTCTCTCCGTTCTTTTCTTTGCTTTTCTTTTCCACCTCCCGTCTCTCTTTTCCCGCTGTCCGCGCTTCATCGATCGCGTTCATCGTGCAGGTGAAAAGTGTCGCTTCTGTTTCGCAACGAGTTTCACCGTTCGCGCGCGTAACGCGCGGAGAATGTACGAGGAAAAAAAGGAAACAGAGGGGAAAAAGGAGAAAAAAGTGGGGGAAAAGCATTGCGCAGCGACGCGTTTCAAGGTATCGCGAGTGCAATGGACCGAATTACGCCGATGAATGTATAATTTTTAGATTAGGTGTCCCACGTGCGTTCCACGGTTTCAGTTAACGAGGCTACGACGACGTTTCCCGGGGGAAAGTTGAAAGCGAAGTTGATCGTTCGAGGAAAACGGTTTCGAAGTACCAATTTCAGCGGCCAATTCCCCGTCGAGTATCTCCGAAATTAGAGTTCGATTTACCATTTTAATTAAGGATTCGCCGTACGATGTGTTTCGTCGCTCTCTACCCTGTTCGGGAATGGAGTCACGAACCGACGCGACCACTTTTCGTAACCGCGTTCGCGGTCAACGTAACTTGCGAAACGCCAGTCCATCGGAACTTGGCTGTATCAGCCGGTAAATTGAACTTGCGACATCGCGAAAATTCCTTTCGCCGTTCGGTAACCACTGACTGTCCTCCCGGGAATCCCTTGCCAACTCGACGATGATATCATTCTTACGAGCGATTCGAGACCAAATGGAATCGATCTCCAATTTTGACGTACCAACGAAATTCAAATGATCCCTCGATTAGTCGCGTGAAATTGGAAGGTTCAAAGCGAACGGGACCACCCGATTTTCCACGCTGAAATCGCCAATTCCTACGCGCGTGCTTCTGTCAGTCCGTGGAACAAGCCACCCCCGAATGATCCAGCATGGGAATCAGTGCCAAACGTGAAGCGTTCGACTTGGCAGATTTTATCGCAATTTTTCTGCCACTATTCTGATGACGTTTAATTAATTCGCCGCGCGATGCGCCGACAGGATCGTCCTGGTGGGTAATGGGGATGACGCGCGTTTTCGTGGATTCGCCTCGTCATTGGTTTATCAGGTCGGAACGGAAGCTACCGCTTGGTTCCTGTCTGCTTCGCGAGAGATAATTAATCGCTGTTTTACAGTAGCTTTAAAGCGGAAAGGTGATTTGATTTTGTTTAAGAAAGTGCAAAGTAGAAGGTTCTTGTTAGTCTGCAAAATTGATCCTCGCAGCGAACGGATGAAACTGAGTCAGAAAAATGGCACAAGAGACTTCCGCTGTTTTTCGTGCCTTTGAAAAATCCTAGAAAACGATAGAACCATCGTAGAAAGAGGTTTGCCAAGTCGGACAGAGGTGCAACTGGAACTTATTTATTTAATCGTATGTGCCAGATGATCAGTATAAGAAAGTCTCACCCAGAGGAGCGTGTATTCGACTCGACGCGATGATTAGCTACCGTTCAACCCTTTAATCGACCAGAGACCCCGGGTCAGCGATAAATATTTGCTGGGAAGAGTCTGCCAAGACCCATATACTCTATTTTATTAAATTCAGTCTCCAATAATAATTACGCGTTATGTAACATACGACACGCCACACTTTTCTCTGCAAATAATTGAAGATCGCTGCGAAAGGGTTACGAGTCGAGTTCAAGACCGATAGTGGTCACGCAATTTCACAGAGTTCCTCGCGAGAACTCGAATTACGGATTATCGACTGAGTGCGCTGAATTTTGGGAACAGAGAAGGGGCTGAAGATCCATTCACACGTGTCGATAACGCGTTCGTCGATTCGGTTCGATGGCAGTGCGAACGAATGTAGGACACGCGCTTCAACTGACGTAACTTCGCAGAAACGGATGGTCGAGTGGTCGATCCAGTGTGAACGGATCTTCAACCAAGAGAGAATACATTTTTCGCTCGAGGCGGTCGCGAAGCTTAAACAATTATTTATTTATCCTGGCCGTTTCGCGGACGCTTACAGCAACGGGGATCTACTTGTCGCGCGGCGAACAAGATGGATTCCCCGCCGCCTACAGTTTCCCGTGGCTGTTGCATTTCGATCGTGCAAACTCCTCTTACGCAAGCGATCTTTAAAGATCACCGGCTCGAGCACGCGGAATGCTGGCTGCTCGCGTGCTAGATATTTATTCCGTAGGGATCCGTACAGTTCTGTTTAGATAAGAATGCGTGCGTATGGAGATCTAACGATAGGGAACTCGGCGTCTGAATCGCAGCGTTTGCGAGGAACTTGAAAGCGTCGAGGGGGGTAGAACAGGGACAATTCGTCTTACCAACAGTGCACGAGAATCACCGAGGACGAACTATCGGAGGTCCACGATAACCTCTTTAAGTTACTTGTGAACATGTTATGTATATTGTTACGTGTCGATTGCCATGCAAAATTACTTAATAATAAACTAACAATGCAACTAAACGTAAAAACACGCCAGAACCATTCTGAAATTCACTAAAAGGAAACGATTTATCATCATTCCTCTGAAACGCGCAGCTGTGAACAGAGCAGAGGCTAAACGAAAGGATCCTACGCGTAGAAAGAAACATAAATAGCACCTTTACTAGGTATTGATCGTTAATTTTAGTTTCTTTTGTTGAGAAATCAACGGAATCCATTTGGACGCGACGTCGTTTTCCAATGCAGCCCCTAACGCAGACTTTCTAGCCCCACATCGAGCTCCTGCAGTAGGCATTTCATCTAGCTCGACTCTGCTAGGAGCTTTCAGATCGCGATACCTTCGAAACGACGCATTTCCTGTTCGATACCTACGACGCATGCCACCGTACACTCGGGACAAACGCACGCGAGCCTCACTCGTCGACCACATTCCGTTCTCGCGTGTGATTTTCAGGGTTAACCGCAGCCGACGACGATACGCGAGGGTTTCGCGATCGCGACAAACGTCCCTGGAATGCAAATCGCCTTGATTGCCAGGCTAAGTGGAACGCCTATTCCCTCCTTTATTTCCATCCGACATTCCTTGACGATCGACGTTTTTGAAAACAAGTCTCGTTGAAATCTCTCGCACTAGAAACGCGCGTCTAGACCGTCGAACTCGAATTGGACGACGACGTTCGGGTTCCACGTGCACCGTTGCGATTTCCCATGAAACATTCTCTTATCCTTTTCCTCTACCTCTTTCCTTTTACGAACTACCTTTAGCTCTTCGCGAATCCTTTTTAAGAGATAAAAATGTTCGACGACCATTCAGAGTCATTCGAACTGTGACAGATGCAAGGACGTACGCGTGACAAATTATACGCAGAACTGCGCGCAGGAAAGAGACATCGGACTCGACTTATTCCACTTATTCTACTCCACTTTGCCTGCTTGCTTGCCCCTCGCTGCCCACTCGTCCCACTTTGTTCAGCTCGCAGTTTTCAGTCGATCAATTTTTTCCCCCCTGTAACAGACATTCTGACAAAAACGAGCTTCTCGTTGCTAATTGCTTCTTAATTAACGACTCCTCTTTCTCCGCAGCAATTAACGAACACGACCATCAGATAGCGGGCCAGACGGGGAAAGTATCGTCGCGTTTAATCGTCGCTAAGAATGACGGTCACGGTTAATTAACTCTGGGGTCCGCGTGAGTCCACCGGTTACCACCGATCCAGACGATGACACCAGGGCTGTCCTAACGCGCCAACCTCGCGACGACTCGAGCGCATCCAACCGACTCCGCGCGCGTCTCTTTTTCTGGCACCGATCGCAACACAACAGACGTCGAATCGTGGATCAAAACGATCCTCGATTACGATCGACGATTACCACGGAAGACGAAGGAGCGAACGCCGTGTCCTTGGACGGTGGATGCGCGCGGGTCGACCTTCGAGGCGCATCCGACTGTCTGACGTAACGCGAAATACCTTGTCTCCGTCTTCTTTGTTCAGCTCGATGTCTCCGTTCCTACGTTCAACGACTGGTTTTATTTTTAGTCGATCCGCGTTGATCGAGAAATTGTCTCGACCATCGAGACCGTGCATCGATATTGAAAGTAGGAGCCAATTAGGGATGCTGAAGGCGACGCTACGGTTGCGTAAGGTCGCTCATGCAACGTATCGTCGATTTGCGGCGATGTCAGTAATTTTACGCGCGCCACGATGAAGCTCTCTGTTATTATGTAAACCCTTTCGTCATATCATTGCTCCCAACGTATTAATTATCCTTCGAACAGCTTTTCCTTTCTTAATTGCGCTCGTCCGCGCGTCTGCTACGGAAATGTACTTTTCGATGCGTCCTTTTTCTTTTTTTCCCTCTTCTTTCCCGTAAAACGCTTCGATTTCTTTCGACAAGTGGTACACACGCGGTACGCGTGGGAGTGCACGGTATAACAGTACCGAAACGAGTGGTAACGCGAGCGGTCCCGTTACGGATCGCGATTTACAAGCAAGCCTCGCAAATCGCCGCGAATTATTCAGAAATTTTAATCTCCTATCGACAAGCGAATCACGGGATTTCCACGCTCGTGCGTGCACGAGCGATTCAACCGTGGCTCGCGTTTCGGGAAAGTAAAGATTCCTCATCGCGCGGGCAGGCGTTTTCCTCGCGCTGCGGACAGGCGGGCAAATAAGAGACTCACGCGTTCGAGACGAGTTTTCCCGCAACGAGAGTACACGGAATTTCAATTAAGACGCGGGATGACCCTCGAGTTCTGCGCGAAAAGTGGGAGAAGACGAGAGAAAACGCGTAATAGTTATTCCCGTGTCGAAGACGAGCATCGATTGGAATGCGCTATTAAGGTAAAACGTTTGTCGCGACTGAATATGCAATAACGCAACGCGTAGAAAAACTTCACGGCGAGAGGCGCACGTTCGCGATGGATAATTTGTCGCGAGCAATTTCAGCCGCTGCGGTCGTAGGAAAATTGATTACTTCGATAGTCGATTTTTCTACCTCCGCGCAATTTCGACATGGGAGCAGACCCGATAGCCCGTATTACAGTTAGATGGTAACGCGACAATTTACAGTTACGCGCGCGTACGCTTGCTTTCAGATGGGGAATAAGGTCAGTGGCGGAATATGGCCCTCTATAAAATTTCGTTCGTCCGCTATTGATCGATATCTGGTTAATGCACCGAGCGTTGCACCGTTACAGTCTGTTACCGAGGTCTTATCGATCGAGGTTACCAACTTGTCCCCCCTGAAGCGAGCCTGGAATTTGGCCTGTTCGTCCGGGTCGCTGAATCCTGAAATACGAATAAATCCTGGTATCGCCGGTCGATTGTCCGCGTTGACAATCGCGCGCGTTCCTTTTCGCTACCAGAACTGGATCCAGAGGAAACGAGCAGGGAGAAGCGCGAAGGAACCAACGAACTGAACCGCGAAGAACGTAAGTACATAATAGCGAGTTCGAAATGGAAATCGATGGTCCACGTTTCGCGACAAGAGAGAGGATGCTCTGCTATTTTCGATCGTTGGCTAGACCACATTCTTACAGAGGAATAATTGGAGAACGATTATCGCGGAGGCATCGTACGAGCGTCCACTTGGCACTTTTAAAGACACGCAGTAGAGTATGTTAACAGATGGACATTTGTACATTCGCTCTGCCAACAGCTCTATATAGACGCTAATAAATAAAAGCGTTAAACCAATTTAGTATTTAACCCTTTCACGGTTCAGCGAGAAAAAATGTCTGCGCGTTCAATTGCGAAATGTAAAAGCTGATGCAGCGCGCTCGACAATTTGGTAATTCAAATATAAACGGCTGTTGCAATATGCTGCAAGGAAATGAATATTATTTCTTTTACGTAACTCTTTCTCGCTTTACCGCATCGAGTCCACCGCGAGTTTTACGATGGCAAACAAATGCGACTCCGCTGTCCTCTTAGAGCGCCGCGACATCTGTGCGCGAGCCTTGCGTAATCGAAGATCGAAAAACCGAGCCGATGGAAATTCCGCAGCAACGATTGCTTCCGTCAGCTGTCGCTGACAAAAGGCTACTCTGACGCGGTCGACGAGCGAAATAGCTGAAAATATCGCCAGCGTGCTTTTTAATCTCGACGCAGACTTAACGCGCGAAGGAAGGGACACACTTCGCGACGCTTCTGAGAACACGGAAAGTGTTCGCCGTCGTTTTACGACCAGGCGAGAACGTTGAACCAGAGGACCGTTGGACGTTTCGCTATCGCAGCTTTTTATATCGACCATAAAGTTCCTTTTTTTTTTTTGTAACAAAAACAGCGAGTTTGGCGACGCGCGTTCAAAAGGAGAGACTCCTTGGACAATTGCCGGTAGAAAGTAGGAAAAATGCGGTTTACTTTCGCCGTGGCGATGTTTCATCGACAAGGAGGGATGTAAACGAGAAATTAACGCGTGCAAATGAATCTGACTGGAGGACGTAACCGAGCGTGCGCTTCTGTTGCGCTCGCACACCGTTAAACCTGCGCGATTTCGAGTCCAGCCTGCTCGAGGATGAACTTTGCTCCCACTTTGAATAAACGGTTGCTGTACAGGCTACACGGCGACTGCTACCATGACGAGTCTGATCTACATAGCCGCGTTTTAACATCGACACGCGGTTCAGATGGAAAGTAATAAAACGATGACGCTGAGAATTTTCCGTGCGCTCTCATCGAGTACCCCCAACATATTACCGAACAGTATCTCGGTTCTCCAAGCCTTCTACCTCCACAATCTCCAACTCTTTCAACAAAATCCTCTTTCCTATCTCCTGGTGCTCTCATCGAACTCCAAATTGCTTCTAGATTGTCGTCTCCGCGTACCAGGTGTCCAAGGAAACCACGTCTGCCACTAATTTACCTCCATCTCTTTCCTATCTAATCTCTTCGATGTCCAAGAAGCTACCATCCTCTACGATATTCTAACATCCCTCTCGCTCCGCTCTGCGACTAGTTTCTCATTGTTCCTCGTCGAGCGTTAAACGACGATCGAACAACCGCTCGCAATCAACGTTGGCGAACAAAACTCGCCAGGTGGAAAAGGAGCAGGACGAGGATGGGGAACCGCGATGGTGGGACAGAGAGGACAGCTGCGTCGTTGGAATAACAGTACTCTCACATTGGTGAGCGCCCGTCGAAGTATATACGGTACCGTTATCGGTTACCACGCCGAGGAGGACTAGCGACGGAAACCAGAGAATCCAGACTGTGCTCCTCAGCTTCCCCCGTAGCGTCCTCCGTCCTCTTCCTCCTCCTCCTCCTCCTCCACCATCTCTTTCCTCTTCTTCTTCTTCTTTTCCTTTTTGCTCGCCGCCGCGTTCCTCTTCCTTCTCCCTGTTTCCTTGACCCCGCGCGTCCTTTCCCGGTCACCGTAAAAACGTTGGTCACGCGCGCTGCGCCAAACGATGAATCGCCGCGTCTCGATGTTGATTTCGTTACACTTCCGAGCCGAGGTCAGCACACTTTCCGTCCGTCCATCGATCTCGCCACGGATTTAATCGCGCGGCGATTCTGGAACAGCGCTCGCGGCTGTAGCGGGTCCGCGCGTGCGTTTCGACATTTTTTCCTGGTTGCAACTTTTCGGCGAACCGAGCTCCGGTTCTGCGACGAGAGATGATCTTGTACGTTCGCCAGCTTTAATAGCCAACTCTTTAATACAGTTGCATTTCGTATCTGTCTAGTGATCATTGCGTGGAAACTTGAGAGACAATCGTCCGCTCGAGGATGAGAAATCGGTTGGATAAGTTCACCAGCGATCGACGGCAATTACATCGATTCCACGTTGGACGGAACAATGGGTTTTCTCTCGTAACGTTTTGTCGATGTAAATATCCCGCGCCGGCATTGTAATGGTAATACGAGGCGCGTTTTCCAATTCCCTGATAATTCCACCGTTTCCACCGGCTAATGGTTGCACGCTAAACGGCTGGTAATTAGTGTAATACACGTAACTAGTTTTTAACCCACTTTCCTGCGCTACCACTGTTAAATTTCTTCGGCTTACTAAAGCATAGGAATTTGAATAAACTATCGTCACGGAGTTACTGTTGCAGCTGCTATTTTATACACGGTTACGCGGTGCAACGAGTGATCGCGATCTCGATATCAATTTCGAAATTAACAATCATCGCGGACTATCGTTCTTCTGTGCCAATTTCTCGAGAGAGTACGACTGGACTCTCGACGATATCCAAGGTGAAACACCTCTCGACATTCGATACCTCGAAAAAACGATCGCGAACTTCGAACGGCGAATTTCTTCGAGCCGCACTTTCCATCTCTCTCGTACGTGTCCTCGGGCACCGAAACCGGCGTCGTATAATGACAGATGAACGCAAAACAGAGGCTGACGCCTGTCCAATCGATCAAATCGGTGCGTACGCATCGTGCGTGTCATCGACGGTGGACTCGCCGCGAGATTTCCGGTTAAGACGTTCACCCTTCCCGTGGAGCACGCGAGGAGAGGCTCTCTCCGTCGATCCTCGTCCTCCTCCCTCTCCTTCCTCCTCGTTCCAGCGCGGAGGAGCCGACTCACTGGAGTAGAGAACTCGAGTCTCTCCTGCGGAACATCCCCGGCAGTTTCACGTCGACGGCCATCCGGATCGACTCGCGGCCAAGGTCGATCGTCAACGGCGACGAGAGCGTCGCGTGTCCCCACCGGTGGACCACTTCGAACCGTTGATCGGGAAAGTTTTCGAAATTTCCGCGAGAGAACCCGATCGAGGCGGAAGCTCGCACGCGCTTTGGAACGATTCGTCTGTTCGTGGACCAGGGATTGCAGTGTCGTAGGGACTCGCGTGGACCAAGATGGAGGTGCGAGAGGTGCCGCGGCTCGACGTGCGGTGGTAGTGATTTTGGGACTAGCGGCGATGGTGATGTGCCAGTGTTCTGTTTCCACTCGGACGATTTGGGAAAGTTCCGTAGGTGACACCTGGGATCGTTTTCGGTGGATCGAGTTCAGCGAGAATTGGAAAGTAAGTGGACGGAGGTTCGATCTTCCATCGCGCGTTATTGGAACGCTCGAGTGTGTATCGTCGTGCGCGAGTTTCATCCGAGGATCCTGTGACTTCACCTCGGACGATTCATTTTTCTCTAGTCTCCTGATCCAGGTACCAACGAGATTTAATTATAGTCGCATCGGTGACGGGAGTAATTTCATTCGTTGACGCGCTTTCCATCGATGAACGCGAGTCTCTCGTTTTACGTCTGGCAATTAAAATTCTCTGGGAGATCCGCTTTCTTCCGTTCGAATTTTCCCGAGATCCTGCCCGTCCGTGTATCTCTCGATTGGCATTTCCACTCGGTCGGACGTGATTTTCCCCGTCACGCGAGCCGTTTCGCGCGCCCGGCCGCTTCCGTTCCGAGCATTCGTCTTCGGTTGGCTCGAACGCGGCCGACAAACGAGCCGTGAACCTGGTAATTGCCAGCTGAACGATCCGCGCGCGCTTTAGACCCCGCGTACTTTCTTGCTCCACGCGATTCACTGACACGTGATGCTGGAATCCGTCCTGTCGACCTTAATATCGCCGCCATTGACGCGAGATCGTCTCTCGAATCGCTGACAGTCTTGTAAATATACTCGATGCCTGATGGTTTTATCGTGTAATTGGTCGTAAATTAGCGTCGGGACGAACAGGTTTCCAGGTTTTAATAAAATACACAGCGGCAATTTCTCTTCTCGGCAGGTTTTTCATTAGTTTAATTAGATGTTTGCGAAGGAAATGGATTTCTAAGCGGTCCCCTTCGCTGGCGATTGTCCGATTTACCGCGACGAGGCGCAGCGGCGAAGTTAATGCCTCGTGGCCGCTGGAAACAGGTTTCGTTCGGGTTTACGAACCGTTCCTTTGTTCGACTCCCTTTTGGCTAAATGAAATGTCGCGCCGGACGGTTCGTTAAAGGTGGACAATTACTGCGGGACGACGTTTCATTTCGCGCCGCTCGCCAGGATGAGTAATGATAATTGACCGGCGATTTTTCAACGTCGAAATCCCAGTTACAGAATATCATTCGACTCGGTCTGGTCAATTACCGACTGCCGACTTCTGTTTCAATTGCGTCTGCACGGATCGTGCCCACATCATTCTGCTTCCCATCTAGATTTTGAAGTCAGTAAAACAGAAAACGTTGACCCGCATTTCTCTTCTCCCGTCGAATGAGAATCTTCGAAAACTTCGTCGATGCGGAGATGCTTGGAAAATCGGAAAATCGTGAAGCCTTCTTCAAACGTGACATCGACGCGCGAATAAAGTACGCTTCAAACGTCTCCCTCGAAATCGATTGGTTCCCGTTGACATAATTAACCGTTAAGATCGGTAATCGTCCACTTTTCGATAATCAGTTTCGTTACGAGCACGGCGTGCAACGGTGAACACGTGAGCAGATGGGTTCCGTTTACGTGCCGATGCCAGCGACAGTTATTCCTCGTAATACGCCGGTCGAAAAGATCGACGCCTTCGGATGAGTCCCTTGATTCGTCTAACTGTACAGACAATTATGCTGGTTGGTATCCTAGCGGAATTTGACAGGGAATTAAAAATTATAATCGCTGGGGAATGGGATTTCGCGTCGCCTCTAATGTGTTTCGAGTGGACGCCAATAGGGAACCGATACGCGGTGAAACAAACGTAAATGGAGATTTTTCTAATAGCTTCTGGTTCCATTAAAAATGGTCGCAGGCTTGGACTAGATCAGCGTCGGTTCGCCGGAAGCATTAACGTCGAGCGTTCTGGTATCTCGTAGTATTTCAAGTATTCAAGATGGCTGACTTGTTTCGCAATATCTTCCACTCTTTTCTGTCTTAGAGAATTGCAACTGGTTCGTATTTAATTGTGTCGAAGTAGCAAAGTACCAAAAGATCAGCAAATAGTCGAGGCGGATCGTCGAGGCTCGATCAGGCGTTCTCCACGCGAAAGAAACAGCTCGGTCTCACGCATCGTGGGTGAAAATCGAGCAGCGCTCGGGTCGATGGCACGCACGCGATAATTCCGCGTCGAGGTGGCTATCAAGAGCCGCGTATCCGCGATTTCTACCGGCGGTAAACAATGCAGCGCCGGTCGCTCCGTCGCGAAACTCGATTCCCTTGGTCGTCGTGCGAATACCCGCCGGTCCGTGTGACTGGGAGGCCGCTTGGAACAGCGACGATCGGCGTTTGTATTGAGGATACCCCTGGCATTCGCTGATGCAACAATAGTAAAGGCGTTCCAGTTACGTTTTATGGCCAGACAGGAATCGCAGGGCCGTCGAGGCTCGTCCGCGTACAGAAATTGAACTTAAACTGGCACATTTACAGCGTAGTAAACTTCCACGATCGTTTATCGGGTATTAAAAATCCGTGGAATGTTTGTAAACACGGTAGTAGAGCTGTTACTAGCCTTTCAGCGAGCATTTCGACGATTACGTGAAACGGAACGGCTGCGAATTAATATCATCGTTAGAAACAACTGTAAGACGTGTCCGTCTTTGGGTGACGATTCGTTTCCGACGCTTTTATCTCACTGACGAATGATCTTGGTTCCAAATGGGAGATCGAAACGATGAAGCAACGGGGACTCGCGTCACTTTTACTCGAATGGCGCGTTGAAATGTGGCCCATCGATCGGGTATCCTTCGTCCAATCGCGGCAGCAATTACAGTTTTAATTGCCAGGCCGTCCGACGGTTTCTTGCATAAATTTAACGCACGCTGCGGAACAGCGGCAAGGGTCCGTGGAAACGAGGTGAGATCTTGGCGAGATCTTCGAAGCCCCTACCCTTTCCTCCCACCGTGTTGAATCCATCGGATTTTTTCATTCTTCCCAGACGCGTATCTCTGTAAACTTATGCGTTCGTATCGACATTTTTCCCACTCGAGTCCCAACGACACAGACGATACCATTCGCTCTTCTCGAGTACGACATTTAGTTCTTCCATATTTTTCTTCCCCCAGAACGGTTTCCTTTTTAATGGAGACGCTGGTTGTCTTGTTTCAGAACGAATGACGTCGTTCGGTGAAAACACGGCGAAGAGAAAAGCTCTAGGGAGCTTGCAAGGAATACGACTGCCTCTGTGGACTGTGTTGTAGCTTAGCGTTTAGGGAAATGTCCTACGCGGGGATGTCCTGTTACGAGGAGGGTTTCCGGTTGGCTGGGCCTCCATCAGAATGCTCTCTCAGGAGCAAGGCTCGTATCGACGCTCTCTTCGAAGACTCGAGGTGTGTATTTGCACTAATTGCACTACGTACACTACTAAATGCTCGTATACACCACTTGGCACGAGCGTCTGCGAGCTGATACTCGAAGAAAGCTTTCATTTGTTCAATAGATCCATGGAAAATTAATGGAAAGATGTACGTTTCAGGTCGATTTACGGGTCTACCATGGGCGGCTGGTACGGAGGGGTGTCGACGATGAACTCGAATCACGTGGACGACATCGGAGCGGACGAGCAGAGGAGGGTGAACAGCGCTGTGCAGGCGCGAATCGAGGCGATGTTCGCCTCTGTGGAGGCGGAAAGCGGAACACCCGGAGAATGCGCTGCAGCGATTTTACCGGTAAATATTATCGATCACTTTCCTTCGTGACTCTTCCCAACTTCTTCTTTTCGTACGTTTCAATACGATCGATCGTGACTGGTCTTCATCCATGGCGTCATCCCTCGTGAATTCCATTGCTACCGGAAATGCGATAGCCCGCCGTGTCCTTGGCGAAGCGTAGACCCGCACCTGAAAGATTTCACTGCAATTAGACAGGATCACGTAGAAAAAGACTTTTCACTTATGCTAATTCGATCGTACGACCGCGCGCGGACGCGTCCCTTTCCCCCACGTGGGCAGAAAAATCTCGGGAAACGGCCATTCGTTCCACTCTCGAGACGTGTTCGCGGCTACCATGCCGAAGGATTCACCTACTTCGAGGCTGAGAATCGCCTTCGAGCACGCACTCGTTACGCCGCGACGAAAAATCTCGGGGGAGGGGACTTGGGGACAAACGTTCGCACTCTGGCGCAAATCGAACTCGAAAAGACTTTCGAATCGCTCCAAGCGTATACGGGACGATGCTCCAATCGTCTCGATCGCTACGAAGTTCCATCGCGTAAAGGAGTGTGAAAGAAATGTACGAGAGAACCAACCACCGACGTAAATCGAATTCAAGAGGACGCGTAATTGGTTTTGGTGGGCTGGTTGCTCGTCGCGCGCAGGCAGGAAAGCGGATTCGAAGGAATTTTTCCAATTTGTCGATAAGCTGGCTGCATTCCTGTGTAAATCGCGGCGGTGAATAGTTTCGATCTAGATCCTGCGCAATTAATTAATATATTTCCGTGGTTATCCTTCGTTCGACCTTGATATAACAATTTGTTTTGTTCGGTGGTCAAGGAAGCCGTGTTAAATAACGTTTAGTCGAATGAGAGTAGAACGAAACGTGCCGGCAGAGATTAAGAACGTCGTAACACTTAATATCGCGTACCACTAATTACGCGACACGCTCGGGCGAGATTCTCATCGCGAAACAGCCGCGCGTCGCTCGCGATGCCCCTGTGAAACGATGGAAAACCAACTTGCTATTACTTTTCAAGATTGATCCGCGCGTCGGTGAAAGATCGCTCGCAGCCGCTGGCGCGCGAATTGATGACTTTCATCAATCGTATAATGAAAACTCCTCGTCGGGCATTTAACCGTCCAATCGGGATAAATAAAACGCACGTGTCTGTAATGGACGATAAAAAAGAAATTGAAAACTTTTGCGTGCTTTCATTCAGACGTGGATAAACCGAAACGCACTTTCTATATGAAATCACACGAGTTATTACGTATTTCCATTACCTGAGAAATCTCGACAAGATCTCACTTCTGTCGGCCATCTTTCCATTTTACGATGTCAGACGAGACAAACCCTCGCGTTAAACCCTCGTGATACCAATCGATACCTTTACGCGTTTGCGTCGGACATTCCAATCGAGATAATCGTTAAAAGAAATTCTAAAACAATTACACAGGTCGCTGAGAGAGCTTAAAAGTCTAGTTTATCCTAAGAGGATATTTAGAAAGGAGAGAAACGATAGGAGGAGGAAAGGAGGATGACAAATACGCGAATCCTCCGCGAAGATAAAGGAGCGTGACTTTCGTGCGCGGTGTCTAGGCGATTTTTAATCGTCACTTTCATTCCGCTCACGATCCGCGAAGCGTGACGGGTGCCTAGCTCCCGACTATTTGGAGCAACGGAAAAATTCCCCTTCGTTGCCGCGGATCGGTATGCGGATTTTTCTTATTGCCCCGCTTTTACGGCCTCCCTCTTCCGCATCGTTCCGTTGCGCCATCCGCGACGACTCCTCGTCGAGGTCAACAGCAGCATCAGATCGTAGCTTCGACGCGTCGTTCGATTGGCTCGCGTACAAATTGTACGATCCGAGGGACACGATGGACCTGGAGAGGAAAAAAGAGATTAGAGAAACGACTCGCGGGAAGTTTTTAAATCTCGTTCGCGCTGTACGGTTCGCTATTGCTTAAGTAACCGGACGCGTACGTTCTCCATAGATATCCCTAGCCCTCTTTTTACTTACGGTCGTGTTAGGTATCGAAGCATTTAAAACTGTATCTCACATTCGAACTTCATTACCATATCGAATTTTCGTTCAGCGTCCAACGTTAAGTATGTTCCAATATGCAAACCAATCTCATCGTTACGTGAAGCGTGCAGAACTCGAGTGGTACCGTGACTCCAGAGGAAAATAAAAATTCCACTTTTCACCGTCCTCGTTTGTAGAGACACGGACACGGCCGTGTGTAACTAAAACTAGCTGTTAATTTACGAATTGTCGTGTTTTTCCGTCTCTCGCGGAGCGCAGAAACCTGTTCTCCGGATGATACCAGCAGACTCCAACGACGCGCGCTTATATCGCGGCTCTTAACGTTCTTTCGACGAATTCTCCAATTGCCCGCGATACTTTCGCGAAAGGTAGTAAAGATAACGTTTACGCGTATCGAACGATACGCTTAACGCAACGATAACCAATTTTTCTCCGGCTCTAAATGGAAACGTTTGGTTAACGATGGCTGCCGATCGGCACGCAACGCTCCGCGGCTGTTCTTGCTGGCCGTCGTGCTCGATGAAAACCGTTGATGGACGTATACCATCGATTAATTTGCATTATTCATAACCGTATTTGCATCTTGATTAACTTTCGTTGTCTCGCCGTTTGCGTCTCTCTAATCAAGTGTTTTTTCTTCTCATTTCGATGGTATCGTGCTCCAGAGCACGCTAGCCACGTGAAAACGCACGATTCTCGATCCTCATCCTTTTCTAATCGCTCGTCTGCTCTTCTTATTACTTGTTCGCGTACAGTCCTGCCAAACTTTTATCGATTTACTGCTCCAGGTGAAGTATATGGGCGCAGCGCCGGTGGGTGGCCGCGTGGCCAGCGTCCGTGGCCTTCAGGAGCCCCTTCGTCAGCTCCTGGAGAGGGTCGAGGGTTCCATACGAGCGGAACTGGAGGTCTCCAGGCGCGGTTTAACGTTCCGCACCTCGGAAACCTGCGAGAAGAACAATCCCTTCCGCAGGATCGCGGTCTGGAGCGCGTTGAGGCTTCGCTGCAAGCGGGCGCCGTCCGGGGAGTTGCAGTACGCTTTCTTGCCGTTGGTCGGCGATCAGGAGCAGAGCCAGACAGGCGAGGAGAAGCACGCGGACTTGTACAGGTGAGCGTCGCGATGGAAAGCGTTGCGAAGAGAAATTAACGACGTCACGAACGCGCGCAATTAATTTCGTTCGAGCGAGAACGAATCGTTTCTTCGATCTACGATTTATTTTCAGAACGATGCGTGGCCTTAAAACACCTGTGGACTACTATCCACCGATCTTCGCTGTGGTGATGCGACGACCAGGCGCAAACAGGCTGCTGGAGTGCCACGCGTTCGCCTGCGAGACAGAGGAGGACGCGGTGGCGGCTGCGGCGACCCTCTACAGGGCACTCCTGGCCGATCTCGACGGGAATCGACGTCGACCAAGGCACGCGAACGGCGTGGGATGCGTCAGCCTAGCGTCCGTTGCCTCCAGCATCCGGGAACCCAGTCCGAACAACAGAATCAACGCCAGAACGAGCATCCCGCAGACAGAGGCCGCCAGGGCGACCCCCTCGCACCCCGTCAGGCCCCCTAGGACCAAGAAGAACTCAGTTTCCAGTTCCGTGACCGAGGACGAGAGTGCGAAGCCTGTGGAATCGTTGAAAGCACCCAGAAGGAAAAAGAAAAGCTCCGACGTGAAGGCAGAGGACATTCTAGAGGCTCGTGGTAGGAGACGAGAGGGGACGCCAAAGGGAAAAGTCAGTCCGGTGGTGCAGAACGTCAGTTCGATCCAGAAGAGCTTCGACTCGGATGCGTTTAAGGAGGAGGAACGACAGAACTCGAAGAACAAGGTGTTCGGAAGTAGAAACAGCTCGAGTGCTTCGGAGAAAATCGAAGTGGAGATTGCAAACAGTCCCACTGGGAAGATTTACGACGCGGTAGCTAGCGGTTATTACGAGACGGTCGGCAACAGGTACGAGAAGCTTCCTGTCAACGGAAGAGCGGAGAAAAACGAGAGTCCAGGGAAGCAGAGCCCAAACAAGGCGCCAGAGGACGAAAAGAAGAAGGTTCACGAGACGGCTCGCGGTTCCTACGACTTGAACCCTTCTAGAGATACGCTGAAACGACAGGGATCGTATTCCCCAAGATCAGAAGTTGTTATCTATAATAGGATCGTGAAATCAAGTTGCAAGAGCGAGGAGAATTCGCTGTACGAACGAGTTAGCAAACGAGGTAGCAAGGAGAGACTCTACGAGGACCACTTCAAGGACGTCGACAAGATCTACAGCCTCGCTCAAGAGGAGATTAACAGCGGCAGAAGTAGCAGGCTCGAGAAGGGTAAGATAAGGAGTTCCCAGGAGGACATCTTCTTCGGCAGAGCCACCAAGAACGACGTCTACGAGGTGGACCAGGAGAATAGCAGGGATTCCGTATCCGCGGAACGAAGAAGGCCCAGGGACCAGGAGAGGGCCGCTTCCGGTCGGCGAGTGAGCAGAGTGGTCACCATGGACAAGCCTCTGAAGAAACAGTCGTGCGATTCCACGTCGAAGTTGAACAATCTGCCGGAGTACAATCAGCCCAGAGTCAGGAAGAGGAGCAGAGCTGGCAGCGAGCCGCCTGTCAGCAGGTCCGAGGACTCGATGAAGGTCCTCCAGGAGAGCAGACTGAAGAGGTCTCAGAGTGATGTCGACGTGGATCGAGGTGATCTGATGACCAGAGTCGAGTTACCTCGAAGGGGCAGTTTTCTGAACCCCGGGAGCGCCAGGCGACCCAACAGCATCAAAGGTGGCACACCCCTGGGATTCACGGAGCTGTTCGACGAGTTTAGAAACCAGGAAGGATTGACCAGTGTCGATGACATCTTGGCAGCTATTATCGGTAAGTACTATTCGACGAAATCGACGCGAGTCGAGGATTAACCGGTGGCTCTAACACGATCAGATCCTGAAGGGATGTCTTTCAACGACCTGAAACCCCTCTACAAAGAGTTCCTGTTGAAACTCGCGGCGACCCTGACGCAGGATGAACTATATCAGAGATCGGCTAGCATCATGAGGAGGCGTCGAAGGCCGCAACGGAGACGATCGAGTCGTCGATCCTGTTTGCTCGGCAGGGCCATCAAAAGATCCGTGTCCAGGCTGAAAGGTGGCCCCACGGAATTCACTTCCGTGATATTCCCGGCGAGAAGACTGAACGATAGCTTCGGCAGCAGTTCCTCTTGCGACGCCAGAAACAGCCAGCGTAATCGCGTGTTGGCCAACAGGCTGAGTAAGAGGCGGTCCTCGTGGACGGCAAACAAGAACGGAGTTGCTTGCCACACCACGTCGGAGGACAGTGATACATGTAAGTAAACGCATCGAGCTCTTGTCAGACGATACTCTCGTGCGATCGGATGCGGTTAATATCGTGGATACCAACTGGCTGACTGTTCTTCAGGTAGGAGACTGAATCGAAGCGCAGGCGCGACCGCCAACAGAAGTAGCAGCGGGTACGTCAGCTGCAGTGAGTGTAGCTACGATTCCGAGTCTTGCACCTGCGTGTCCGCGGACAAGTGTTACTGTTCCTTATCCAGGAGGATCCCTCCGCAGCCCGCCGTCCCACCGAATACAGTGGTATGCGCGTGCGACACCGACAGCTGCTCCGAGAGCAACAAGTGTTACTGCGCCAAACAGATGATGAGACCGACTATAATGGAGCAGCTGAGGCAGAGGGGTATCGTGCCCTCCGAGAGCACCCTTAGCCGAGCCGGGAGCCCGGACGGAGCGCAAGCGACGAAGACCAGCAGAAGTCGAACGCCTTCCCAAGGTTTGGATGTACTCAAGGTAATTAGGAAACTGGAAGGCGTAGCTCTCCTGTGAGAAATTTGGGCTTAGGGTCCCGCTTCGATCTGAAAATTATATACAGTCGTTTGAATGTTTCACTGAATGATTTTTATAGATATACCTTTCGCCTATTTTTGTAATAATTTTGTGAAACGTATTCGATTCTTACCGTCTTCGTTGGCTTCCAGAAGCAGTCGTCGTCAAGCTACGGCAGTTCGAACAATCTCGCCCTGGATTACGACCTGTTCAATCCAGGACGGAAGTCTCAGCAGTCCTCGGACAGCGAGAAGGTGTTAGTCGTCAGTGCCAGGGACACTCAGGGTCGTTTGGTATACGTTGGTGGCGCGGACAGGGACAAGAAGTACCCTTCCCATTGTTCAAGCAGATCTGGGGCGCATCACGAGGCATTGTCGATAAAGAAAAGCGCCGAAATCGCGGCGGTGTTCGGTGCCGATGCGAACAGGGTCAGTAGACGGGCCAGTAATGCCTCCAGCGTCAGGAGTTCTATCAGTCTGGAGGCAGGATTAGGATATTTACCATGATAATAACCATTTCTTTAGTGACAGTGTTCTTTCCATTTAATCTGACTGAAAAATTCGGGTCTCCAATATTTTTCGCACCGCAAATTCGAATCGTCTTTTAAAGCGACTTTGATTAACAGGTAAAGTACCAAAGAGCTTTGAAAATAGAATCATTTGCGAAGAGATCCTTTTCCAATCAGATTTTGTGGATAATTTTTTTATACTAATATCAAAAATTGTATTTTTTATCTGTATGAAATATCAGTTAGTAGAGAGGTGTAAATACTGTAGAACACTTTTAACTTGAACGAGAAACGTTCCAGGCGAAAGAGCACGAATCTATTTTTTTTTACGAACGCATATAAATGTCAGTGATAATAGCGAAGTTTCTATTCTTATCGTCGGTATTTTTCTGTTGGATGGGACAAATTCATTAAACCAGCGTCTCAGCCGTTCAGTCGGACAATTTGATTGGTTGAACTTAATTGGCGTGAGGTAATCGAGGGGGATCAAAGTGCATCCACGTATCGATATATACTGTATGTACAGCTATCAATTACTAACGGTACTCTTCGCAGAAATGTGTCAGAAATATACCAGTTTAACCGGTAACGGTACCATATTCTTATTTCTGCGAGATTTGATCTCAGCAAACGTGGCTCTGAGTCGACTAAAATTTAGTATTCATATACGGGACATTATACGAGGAAAAAAGGAGAGAAGTTTAATTTGTTATTCTAATAACGCACGTACGATCTTTATGTACAGAATTTATGATTGAATGTGATCGATTGTTCGTGTATACGATTTCTGTAATTTCTCTGTCATGGACCTGATAATTAAACCAAAAACAGAGGAATAAATAAAAAGTTGGGAGCAGTGCAATATCACGCGCAGCCTCGTCCCCACGAGGCAGATTATCGTTTTATTATGACACGTGAATCCGATGCAACGTATATTAAATAATTATTTTACTGGCGTTTCATCATGTACTATTAATAAAGTCTTGATCCATTTTATGAAATTTCTCCGTGCAATCCGAGGGAACCTCCACATCTTTCAAGTTATCCAATCCTATTTCCTCTTCAGTCCTAAAATGTTTGTAACAATCGCGAAGATTAACGTACACAGGATAGTCTCTATAAAGCGTTGCGAGTTCGAAATCGCTCAAGTACCTGATCAAAATATCTACTACATTTTCGCAAGCCAATAACGCATTCTTATTCTGCTCCCACTTGTGATACTCTCTGAGTATTAGGTAGGTATTTTTCTCTCTCAAAATTTCCCTGCCCTTTTTCGTCGCGCAAAGTTGATTCAAGGCTTCCAGTAACATAATCCTAAAATTAACAGATAACAGTTGAACCAACATCACATTGATGCTGATTAATTATGCTTCCGAGAGTCTGATTTATTCACCTAATGTCCACATCGGATTCCCTCTGCTTCGTCTCTGGTAAGTACTGTAAACTAATCGGTAGCTTATCATTGTCCTCGTCACTGAACTCTTCTGGGCCAGCCAGTGGCAATAAAAGACAGGACAGAATGTCTACTTCAGGACTCAACAACCATTCATGATTCTCTATATCGAAACAACAATTTTTTAAAGTACCAACAATCCCACCACGTCTCACTAAACTATCTTCGTACTCTGTGAATGGAAGCAGCCTTTGGATGACGCTACGATCTCTTTGCATTAGATACCTATAAACAATGTGCTATGCTTTTCATTGTATTCGTCTACACTCTTTGATAGTATACCTTCTGACACGTGATGATTGACTGAGGTTACTGAAAACAGGACCTAAATAGTGAAGCTTCGCGCCAACATTGTTATATTGTTTAGCAGTAAACGCAGCCACGATACTGTCCCAAGCGTACCCACTACTTTCAATAACCGTTACAATCCTGTCTACTAAATGCGATGGTCTTGTCATGTTAGAAAGTATCATACAGCATGGATCAGCTAAGACGCTCTCCTTGTCCATAATAAACCTACAAAATAAATAAACGAATTAGTAAAAACAAAGATGATACACAGTAGCTGACAAAAAACAATCGATTCACCTAATACAAACATGGATTAAATTGTAATTATATTTCTCATTCTTCAGCTGGGTTTCTGAAAGTAATAAAAGCGCGCTAGCCCCAGCCTCGTCCGCAGTTAAGTTTATCAACACCAGAGCCGCATCTTTAGCGATAGCCGTGGACGAATCCTGCGTCAACGTAATTAATCGAGTCAATACGTTCGGAAGTTTTAACAGCAATTCTCTTCCCTCTGTCGTGCCTGTGATACCTAAATTTCGATATCGAATTCAATAAATGGTAACACGAATAGAAGGTTAGAACGAAGAACGAGGTTAGAAATCGTTTCCTCGTTACAACATAAATACTCACTGAGCAGATGTTCGAAGGCAATAGCTTTCAAATCCAATCGAGTGTCTGGATTCAAGTACTGGCACATTTCTTGAAGATACTCCATTATTTTAATAGACGAATATTCACAACAGAAACCTGAAGAATAATCAAACACGCGTACGCGTCGACTAACGCCATTTGTCGGAGAAAGCTTCAAACTGAACAACAGACACCAACTTGTATCGACAGTTCATCGGAAAACATAATTGAAAGCTCGAAGAAATTAATTGACAGCACTGAGTAAAGTAGAAAGGAACTGCTGTCAACGTGGTTCGACTAGAAGTTTCCAGCGTTCGTTGACAGATGTCTTTGGAGTGCGCAGGTGTTGTTTTCAATATGGCCACCGTGTACACGTGAATACATAACCTATTTTAATTGTTTACACGCGAGAAGGATTTCCATCGAAACAATAATTATTAATGAAAAGATGACTACTGACGAGCAAGTAACGAAAGCAGAGGACATATTGAACGATATATTAAATACTACAGATACAAATAATACTGAAACTTCACATCCTGTGTCGAAAAAAGTGAAAACTAAAAAGGAGAAGTCATTCGAGCAACAGATACCAAAAGGCAGACCGAAATCTGGTAGAATATGGAAAGGAGAGAAGAAAAGGTTGATTAGTGAAAATTATACGTTGTCTAGGTTAACGTTGTAATTGTTTAACTTTGATTTTTTGTTGGTCCCGCGAGCAGGTTCTCATCGATTGTCAAAACACGAGGTATACGGTTATCCATGAACAAGAAACAAAAACTGAGGGAGGATCTGAAGCGTGTTAAGGAAATGTCGAAGGCGATAAAGGACGAGAAAGAAGCTCAAAAGGAGGCGAGAAAGGCCAGGAGAAGAGCGAACTTGAAACGTGCAGCAGAGAACCAGAGAAAGAGTGAAATCGTACAAGTGGTAAGTACGATTTGCCGATTCTCTGAACAATTGTTAGTTTGGTCAAACATTGCTGCTGATGTCAATCGTACTATTTTCTTTACAGATCACGAACACTGCAAAGTTAAAGAAGATCAAAAAGAAACATCTCAGAATGATACAAAAGAGGGACACGCTCAATTTGTAGTTAAATTAAGTACTTGTATCTTTTTGTATTTATATGTATGATATGTAAAAAATTGTTTTGCAATTAAACAGAGAGGAGTATCGGAAATGTATGCAAAGAGATGAAATTACTAAAAATCCCCTGAACTTTTCAAAGTACTCCTTTTTTTTTTATAGTGATAGTGATTGGTTCTTGTTGGATTATGCAGGAACTGGTCGGCTGTATCATCATCAAAAGGTATTTAAATATTTATCGCAAAATAATACTTCTTTATGTAATAGTTAATTTTGTTATAAAAAGTGTTACATAAAAGTGTACAAAAAAATAAAAATATCGAAAAATAAATATAAATATAGTCAAACGTAATAGATTTGAAGATATGTGCATCAATAATTTAAGTAGAAAAATATCGTCAGAGGACGTTAAGAAGGACATATGTACATAAGGAATTTTATTAATTGTTACTATCTATTTAACTATAAGTGTTATGTATCCTCTTGCGCTTCGCCAATTTTATTGGCCCTCTCCCTAAGCTTTTGTTTATTGATAAAATTAAAAAGGTCCTCTTTCAAATTATACACATCTCTTTTTACCCACTGTAAATAAATAAATCAGATAACAAAAAAAGAAACTCGTTACTAGTTAAGTTCCACGTTAGTATGGATACGTTACCATCGTTTGAATCCATTTCGGAAGTTTTTTCTCGTTATGTTGTAACAAGAACCTAAGCGACAAATAGATGAAACAAACAGTAAATGTTTCCATTCCGTTGAAACAATTACCTCTTACCTCTCGTCCACTAGCAACACGGCGCCCCAATCGTTGGCGTGTCTCAAACAGCGACCCAACGCTTGATTCAGAGCTCTGAACGCTTGAATATTATACCAGTCAGTTCCAGTCAACAAATTTTTCGACACGTTCCTATCATTATATTTGACTTTCATGTCGATCACTGGATCCTTTAGTACTGCGTACGGTATCCCAACCTACGAACCAAGACGGTTAACTCTTCGCCACGTATCGAGTACAAATTAAAGCTATTCGACCGATGGAAACTCACAGTGACCACGCAACGAGCTTCGTTGTCCCTGAAATCGATCCCCTCTGCAATTTTGCCTCTGAACACAGCCAGGAGTAAAGCACCAGTGATGCCATTTTGTGGCTCATTTGAGGTGTCCTTAATTATTTGACGGTATTCGGTCATTACTAGTGCCAGCTGCTTCGCAAAACGGGGCTCAATAAATACTTTTTTTATACCTAGAATTTTATCCCAAACTTTATTGTTCACCCATCTTTCCAGCTGCATGTTCATCATGTTATAAGAGGAAAAGAAACACAGAACCCCGTGTGGCACTGATTCGCAGACATCTAGCAATACCTCGCCCAGTTCGTCCTGAAAGACGTTATTAAAATAGGTATATAAAATCGGAGGTTCCATGCACACGCGTACTCACTTGGAAAGCCCATTGTCGGGTTGAACTATAAGTTGCTCTCAGAGACTCGTTGTTGGGTCCTCTGGATATACAGGTTGCGAAAACTTGATCTTTTGGAATCACGTGTGCGGCGTTCAACACGTGCGCGAATTTCGTTCTTAATTCGCTCTCGAAGGATGCAGTTGGCGACAACGTGCCAGAAGCTAGTATTATAGAACGCGCGCTCTCGGCGAGCGGAGCGAAGATCACGCCTGGATTCATACATATGAGTTTCAACATACGCGCTTTTCGAATTCTTGGCGAGTTATTCGCAGCGTACCACGTATCGCCAGTTATCTGGAATTTTTTTTAAATAGAAAATGTTCTGATCTTAAAGAGAAGAGGAAAGTTGGTTCTAATGAAGATTTTGGTCATCCACTCACAAGATTGAAGTCATGGACCATGGTCTGGTAAACGCACGCTCTATAGTCGTTAATGTGTTCCCTAGAATTGATCATACGCATCGCGAACATCAGTTGCTCGAGGACGATTTTGGTGCTGGACGAAATGATGGGTTTCACTGATTTCTGCGCTCTACCGTCTTCTTTCGCCTTGTTACAGTCCGCGATCGCGGTCTTGGCGGCAATCACGAAATCCGAGTACACGGCTTGAGATAATCCGCGTAAATTAAGCAGTTCGAGCAGTTCTGTGCCGCTCCAATAAGGGCTCGACTGATCCTCCAGTTTTCCGTCCTATTCAAACAATCACAATCAATTAGAAAAATTATAATGCTCTCACAGCGAACATGTCGCTCGTCGAACCAACAGACTCACTATTGGGTAAATGTTGGTCTCTTCTAAAAACAACGACAAATTCAGTATGTACGCCTTAAGAGTATTGTACGTATCAAAGTCAAATGCTCTTTGCTTGGTCAGCGCTTCGCACTCTAACGCGGCGTTTTGGAGAGAATCGTATCGGAAGTTCACACTCGCGACGTCGCGACAGATGTCTTCGATATTGTGCGCTTCGTCTAGGATAATAATCTGATTCTGCACATCTAGTTGAATCTACGTGGATCAAGAAAAAAATTATTATCGCATTAAAAAGAATCTAAATTAACGACGGAAGAAACCATCGATCTTATAGTTTTTTTCGAAGGAACCAACCGTTTCTCGTATGTAAGGATCGATGATATAATTGTACGGGCAAAATATGATGTCAGCAACGTCTGCCAAACTTCGTGCAGCGAAGTACGGACAAGCTTCCTCTTTCTTGCCAATGGCTACCAGATCCTCGATGTCCCAAACCGCACCCAAACCTCGACTCTCCGCAGCAGCGAAAGAAGACAGTGTCTTCCTGTTGCTGTCCGTGTAAAAGGGGCATCGTTTGTGCTGCACAAATCAATCACCAATTCGTTTCGATGCTCCGAGTACAAGGAGAACTTGGAGAATTAAAAAAAAAGGAAACTAATTTTGGAATCTCTAAGCGAAAGCAAACCTTAGTTGGATCCAACAGGTCGTTACAGAGGTCCGTTTTATTTTTCGTGGTCTCTTGTATGCACGTATGCTCCCTGCTGCTGAGTATAGCCATTCTGTAAAGTACATCGCGATAATCATTAACTCGTTCGCGTAACTCGTGCATCGAATCGATGATTCTTACTTTTTCTGCTTGTAGTCGGTCTTTCTCAGCTCTCGAACGACTTGCTCGATCTGTCTATGAGTTCTGGTACCGTAGTATATCTTCGGGACGTGTGGCGTCTTTCTTCTGCGATCAAAATCAGAAATTAATGTAGGAATAAGTGTAAATTCAGTGGCGATCGGTAGCATGGTGGAATGATTCTCACATGGTCGTAGATGTGGTCATCTCCCCTCCATAGTATTCGACGTCGCTTATGGACATTCTACTGGTACTCGCGTGGCCAGTTTTCGCGTTCGTCTCATATAATTCCGCCGCCTCGTTGTAGTCTGAAAGAAACTTTATTTAAGAACGAAATTTCTCTCATTCAGCGATCGAGGCTTGGGACTCGTACTTGAGACTCGTCAGCGACAGAAAAAGGAACGTCAATAATACCATTCATCAGTGAGTATCTTTCATACTTCCGAGCCAACCCTTTCGCAATTTATCCACTATTAACCGAGGAAGTCGTACTCGAAGCTGTCTATTACAGAGAAGGCTCGCGTATAAAAGCTTACAATGCCAAACGATATAAATAAAAAATTCAATCCCTTCAACTCTCCTGCTTTACAAATCCTCTTTGAAAGATCTAAAATATCCATGCAACGTCTATCAAATCAACACCCTTCCCGTGCCTCAAATCCTCTTACACGTACGACAGTAAAAAAGGAGACCTAAACGAAGCCGATATATTTTCAAATCGTAGAGAGAGAGAAAAAAGAAGAAGAAGAAAGAAAGATTGCAAGACGAGCAGGAATCTTTGGTCGAAGTTCTCGCATGATCCTCGACGCGAGCGATTTCTAAGGGAGCCGCGTTCGACTAACTGAAAAGGATTACGCTTATTTAGGAAGTTCTTCGCCGATGAAAGGATCCTCCGCCACCCTCCGCCGCCCGTCTACCCTCTCGCTCGCGCTACGCGCGTAAAACGCGAACGGAGAAAGTTCCACGTTCGTTCCTCTCTTTCCGTTGCCCTCCTCGAGGGCCTCTCTATCGCGTTCCGCTCTATTAATGCCGTGAAACGAGCGGAGGACGAGCGAGAGGAATGTCAAAACAGCGGGATCGGTGGCAGGTGAAACGGTGGAGAAAACGGTGGAGAGAAAGAGAGAGGGAGTGAGAGAGGGGGATTCCATTGAGCGGGATCAATAAGGGTGGTTTTATCCACCCTCTCGCGCCGGATGTCGACAAAAGGGGCCCAGGCTGCTCGAAGGAACGCGGACGAGTGGGCAGGGGGTGAAAGGAGCGAGCGGAGAGGCCTGGTTTTAATCCTTTCGTGCCTCGATTTACCGAGTCAGAAAAATAGAAATGATCGTAAATGACGATGAAAGGGCACGGCCTGGATGTTTATTCGTAAGCGGATTTCGACGATCGAGCCGATTCCGCGAGCACCACCCCTTCATTCCCGAGGCGAGTCGAAGATCAGCCGGGGTTATTCGTTAACACAGGAACACTGCCTACTCTGAATGTGTTGGCGAGTGGGTATTCGGTATCGAGATATTTTTTCAGCGTTCAAACATTCTTGAATGACAAATGGATCGCTTTTTTTCTTAATTTTCAGAATTTTTGCTGTGAAAGTCGAACCTTTTCTTGAACGCTCTCCGTGGCAAGCAAATATGGAATATTGAAGGAAACCACGCGATATTGGTCGCGATTAGACGGAATCAGGCATGCAGGAAAGGTGTTCGACTTTCCATTTTCGTTGGTGAGGAACACTGGGCGAAGGAGGGTGGTGCTGCCTCCGAGCGGGTGGACGGAAGGGTGGTTTTGATCGTCGATAGGAGTTGCACGGGTCGCGCGGCTGGCTGATTGTCGAAGGGGGTGAGAAGAGAGAGGCTAAGACAGGAAGAAGCGCGGGACGGGGGCCAATCAGAGCGGGGACTTTGAGGGTGTCGTTGCCAGGCAACGAAACACACCCCAACACCCGAGGGGAGAAAACCCCGAGGGGGTATCATCCAGCGATACAGTCGACGCCGAAAGTTATCGCACCCCTGAGAAAGAGAGACGCGCCCCCTTTAACGTCGCCATCGAATTACCGCCCTCGACGTCCGGACACTTGCGGGTTGTTGCGTTCATGGCAGCCAGAAGGGATGGGGATGCGTTCGACGTTCAATTTCGTCGAAAATCGGGCCCTCGACGTGCCTATTGTACTTCTTTCTCTTTCTTTCTTTTTGTTTCAATTAATTGCAGCCTCCTTTCACTTCGATCCTCTCGTCAAGAAAATTGTGCTGCGATTTCAGAAGGTCGTAAATATTTACAGCTTCATTAATGCTAACGATCGTGGAGATGTACATTAATCCAGAACGTAACTACTGTATAATCGATCTTATCGAAATGGCACAAAATTACTCTCCACGCAGCGTCGATTACACTAATTGTTTGGGAACAAATACTCGATCGAACGATTCATAGCTGAAAACACAAGAGTGTTAATTCAAATTGACTAATTGAAATCGTTAAAAAAAAGAGAGAGAACGAATAATCCGCGTTTACATGGAAATATTTGTTGAAACGTCCCAAAGAGGAGATATTTCGACATTTGCACAACGGCGTATAAACTCCGGTTCTCCTTTCGTCGAGCAATTACATCGATCACCAATTTCGTTCGCCGATTCATTGGAAACCTCGGCTGTGTATTTCATCGGGCCACGCTCGCGCGAATGAAATCGCTGCGAGACCAAACGAGGAAAGCAGAGGAAAACGTAACCATCGGTGATCCAAGCGATCGAAATGCAATCGATGCAAATTGGAAAATCGTACGCAACGATCCACGGCCTGGCTTCGATCCATCGATGATTCTCGCGGGTGAAATAAATTGATATCAATCGTGGGTACGACTTCCGTCGACCGAGATCGAGGCCAAGACGACGCCTGGCAATAATGTCACGCGTCATCGAGAGGAGATCCTAAATGAATCGTTCACTCTGTGCCTTCTTATCTGCGAACAGTTCTAACGGTGGACGAAGCAGAAAAAAAAAGGTGAGGTGGAAGTGTGGGGGGGAAAAAAACCGAGAAAATCAAGGGGAACAATACGGTGTCGTGTCCCGTGGCGTATTTCGTTCCCATTCATCGTGGCGGGTATGAATGAACTCGTTTCACTCGTCGATCACTCGGCTTCGTATCTGCCAACCCACCCCCTGCACCCTCCCGCGCGCACCGCGAATAAATAAACAGTTGATTCGCGAGCATAAAGCCAGCGATTCTTCTGTTCCTGTCGCTGAACGATGCTGGCCTATCTCGCGATTAATTATCGAGGCTAATTAATACGGTTATCGCGAGAGCGTTATTTCCAGCCGTTCAGATGGCGCGCGTCTGCGCTCGTCGTACAATAGGATCGTATAAAATAATTACCTTTTATAGTGGATACGTAACGGGTCCCCGTGGGGATCGATATTAGTAGTCTCATTTCGAACGAGGTTTAATATCAAATGACGGCGGGTAGTTTTTACTCGAAGAAAATGGGGGACCCGCGGGGTTAAATTGGAAACTCTGTCGCGAGCCAACCCCCGACGACGTCCCCGTACGAAATTAATAACCTGAATGAATATTGAAAAAGTTTCCGATGCGCGGACGGTCAGATTCGAATTGTATCGTACGCGAAAATATTCTGTAATAAGTGGATTTAATATCGAACGTATCCCAAGCTCTTCTACGTCGAAGGGATGGCAGCTAAATTCGATCGCGAAAAATGCTCCAAACGAATCTGTCGAACGCTTGAACCGCGACGCCCACGCGTCTGGGGTCTTCCTCGGAAGTTGCCAGGAGAGAATTAGGGATTATTATACCGGTGACGATGCTGGCCCCATCGATACGGCTTTTGTCTCGTGCCAGCCGCAAAAGTTTCGCGAACCCACCGCAATCCGACCAATTAGCAACGATTTGCTAAATCAAGCCGTGGCCACGAATTAATTGGTCCTCGACTTTCTTCCGCCACCCCCTCGTCGCGGCCACCCCTGCTCCCACCGTCTTCGTTTCTTCCCCGTCCCTGTCGTCCACAACAAATACTCTAAGTCCTCTCGATGGTGGAAACCATCTCTCGACGAGGTTCGAGCCTCGTCTCTTTCCCTCGTCGCCCACCGCTCTTCTTCCTCCTCGTCGCTTTTTCCACTGGCCGAATCGCGTTAAGAATACCGGAAGACGTCTTGATCCGAGATCCCAATTATCGGTTCTGTCGAGGCAGAATTTTATTTTAAGCAAGGCTGCCTTCTTTTTTTTCCCCAACCTTGCCTTTAAAAGATGTCTGCATTGTTCGAGATTCATTTTTCTTTCTTTACGGCGGAAAAACTTCAAGAAAACCGAGGAAAAAACACTCGTGATCGCTGTGAGCGAAGTATCTCGACGTGGAAGAATATTTATGAAACACTATTTTTTGGTGGTTCACCCAGTATGTATATTAAACTGGGACCAACACTGTACTGTCTATCGTGTAATTTTCATTTTGGCAATCGGGGCCGTTTTTCGATACTGTCACTCGATTCGACGATGCTATTGATTTATGAACAGTCGTACAAAAAATTTCGGTCCGTATACAAAAAATCTACAAAAATCCACCCTAAATCAACCCCAAACGCGTCTGTCTGCGATTCTAATATTTTTTTAATCGCGCTCACCCTCGCGTGCGAATCATTAAAAAAAGAAAAGCGAGAGAAAGAGAGAGAGAGAGAGAGAGAGAGAGAGAGAGAGAGAAAAAGGGAGAGATCTCGCGAATTAATCAGCGAGCGTGGTTCAACCCTCATTGGGGCGCAGCATCGCAGAAACGCGCGCATTGAAATTGCCGCGTTCTCGCGATGCACCCGCTGCGCGAGCGGATTGCAAAACGCAACGGCGACACAATGCACGGATCGCGGGCGACATATGGACGCCGATGCGCCGTGTAAATCGGCGAATCGTTTAAATTCCCGTAATCCCTTTGTCGACGGCCACGGGATCGTACAATTTCTAATCCGCGCCCGCGGTACAATGGCCGCCGATCGATTCGTTTATCATTCTCATTCTCCTCTCTAACCTCCGCCGTCCTTTCTTCTCTGTTCATATTATCGCCCGACTGTGGCGGCACAAAGGGTTGAATCGTTTCGATGCGTTTAGAAAATCGAAGGCGAGGCACAATGGCGAAGGGGCGACGAGGAGGATGCACGAACGATGGCGAACGAACGAGACCTCGAGCACTGGAATAATTATCGAGAAAATTCCACAACTACAAGGAGTTCGGATGATCGGAATTCTACTTTAACCGAGATTTGTATCGCGATGGTTAGCTGGCTAGTAAATTTACAGAATTTCTGTACGAATTTCACGCGCGTCTCGAGGGGGTGGTATTACGAGAACATCGCGAGGTCGAGGCACGTCCACGCCAGTGGCCACGGTCGCGTACGTGCACAGAACCAGCCGTGTTTCCTTGCTGGCACAAAAGCAACGCGGAATCATTACATTCCTGAACAAAAGGGGCGGGAACCGTGATCGCAACCCTCGGTAACAGTGTTCGCGATGAAGAAAGGGACCGGGGCGAGCGGAGGCGGCCAAACAAAGGTGGTTGCAGGCGATCGTGGCCCTCTGGTGCCTCTCGTGCGGCGAAGAAAGCCGGGAAAGATTCAATCGAAGATTTCAATCGAACAGTATTACTAGTAAGGGGAAAGCAGTCGCGGTGGTCGTCGAATAAAAAGTAGAAACGCGACTAGAAACGCGGAAGGAAGCAAGTTTCTAATCGAGGATGGTTAAGGGCAACGCAAACAGGCCGGGGATGGAGAATTTCTACCGTTAGCTTGGTACCGGAGATAGTTGCCGGCGGAAAGTGAAGAAATAGGTCGAGTAAATAGCATAAATAAAAAAGAGTAGCAGCGAGGAGCGTGAAATTAAAGCGGGACCGGGATCCAGGAGGTACCTTTGGAAATACTTTCCGCCCGCTGATATTACTTTTACCGGAACGGGGCGAACACGCCGTCCCTCTGAAAGAATGAGACGCAGTAGCCACGGGTCCGCTCGTCCATCGTCAATATTAGCCAACGATGGGAAAAAGTAAAAGAAGGGAACCGATACAAGAAAATCGAACCCTGACGAGGAACAGAAAAAAAAGAGAACGAATCGAACAGAAATCAAAAACCAAGGGAACATATAGAGCGTCGTGGAGGATGCTCTAGCCCCCAGCAGCGAACGCTGAAGAAGATACGAGGCGAGGAAACAAAACGCATCGCGCAAAGAATCCTCGGAGAGCTCGCGTACCTACCGTCCACCGTCCACGTTGGTACTTGCGAGGAAATAGGAAAAATCAGGGCGGAGGTAAAGGCAGCTCGCCTCGTAGGAGGCGAGGAGACAGCGAGAAACGAAGAGGGAAGTGTGTGTACCGAGGGACAGGAACCGGTGTTTGGCCAACGGGGGTTGGGCGAGGAGGGTTTCGGTCGCCATGGCGACAAGCAACCCCCGGGACCCACGGAGCTCGTCGCCGGGGTTGGTCGAAAAGGGTGGCCCAGGGCGTCTGTCGGGTAGGTTAGGCCGGGGCTGTATAGACCGAATGTCACTCGACACAAGGGGGACACAAGGATGTCCTGGACGCGAGGAGGACGGACGGATTGGGCGCGAGCCGGGCGAGCGAGCGAGATGGTAGGGTGCGAAGGGTAGACTGGCTAAGGGTGGGGTTTCGAATACGGAGCACGGTACAGAGAGATGGGAAGAGGGAGAGAGACAGAGGCTCGTAGAGGAGGAGAGGGTGCAGGCAGAGGCCAAGATGGCCGACGACGCGACACCCACCATGTCAATAACACCCTTCTTCAACGCAAAACCGAGAGCCATCCTCCCTCGTTTCGCCCCCCCGAGAGTCACCCCGTAAAGCCACCCTCCGCGTCGCGCTCTCGCCCATACCCCCGCGTTCCCAGCAGCTGCTTTTCCTTCCACGACCTTTCGCCAACCAGCCAGCCAGCCAGAGCAACGCTTGGACCTATATATTCACGGAGGACGATGATGCGCTCTCTCGCCGCGATTTTCCCCGGCTTCTTGCCTCCGCTCGCGGTAATTAACGCGACGATCCCCTGCCACCAGAAAGGGAAACGGTCAGAGGGAGAGGCACGGGGCTGGTGAGCGCGCGTGAGAGCAACGGGAACGGGAATTCACCGAGCGAAGGAGGGTGGAAAAGCAGGCACTCGCGGAGGCCATTGCTGGGCGAGGGCGTAATTCCGTTAAGTGTCTTCGTAAACTTCGTTAGCTGCATTTCCCGACATTACCCACCCTACGGAGCGTTACCACGCGCCCTGCGCGCCACCCCCGCGTAGACGCGTTCGATTCCTGCGTTCGACGCGTTCTCCTCGATGGTCCAGGACCAGGGGGTGCGAGAATAGTTCCTCGGCTAGTTTAACCACTTCTCGAGCGAAACTGGTTTTTTAACGGTGGGAAAATAGAGGTAATCGACCATCGTTAATTCCGTTAATCATTCTTGTATCCGAATGGCGGATTGTTTCTAATAATCGTGGAGCTCTCGGGCATTAAACGATACCAAACGATCGCATTAGTAATCCATTTGCAATTCCTAATTCCCCTTAGGACGTACCATGCGCAATTCTCGTCATAATTAACCATCATAATTATCATTCGTTGTCGTCGAAACTAAACTACAATAGAATCCGCTGTTAATACGCGTTACACGTTACGGGCGAAATTAATAACCGCGTATCGTGTTGATTACAGGCCTGTAGGGCTGCCGCATCGACATCACTTACCGTTCTAATTTAACAATAAAATCATTCGGCCCCGGCCCCGGCGTTACCGCGGCCATTTTCGACGGTCTATCGTTCTGTTATTACACATCGATAATTGCGAAACTATGAACCTAAACCGTTTCGCGCGCAAACAGCCAGATTACTTTCCATTATAACCGTTGCGTATTTATGCTCAAATAATCCCCCGATAGTCCCACTTCTCCCGGAAATTACGTCACAGATTGTACTTTGCCAACAACATCCGAGCCCGCAAATTTCATTAAACCGGAGGGTGAATTAAATCCACGGGAATGTTCCACCGCTCGCAGGGGTCGAATAAAAATATTTTCACGTGGCAACGGACACACGCTCGAGGACTCGATGGAGCAAGCCTCGCGTGGTTCCTCTCCCGCTTTTCTTCGCGATGATCGATACGAGTTTTCCCGCTTGAAAAACCGGCCACGTGTCGCGAAGCGGCACGGAGAAAGCAGATGTTGCAAAATCGCCTGGGTCTATTAAATATAATAACCAGCGAGGGTTCGCCACGCTCGAACGAGCTGGAATATGTTGCGTAATATTCGCCGTTCGGGTAACGGGCCCGGTACAATGGAGGCAAGAGGCTGAAAGCTGCGGACCTGCCTCGCGTCCGCTCGAAACGAAGCATTGCGAAGCGGTCCGTTGCCGTAATTCCACGTGGAGTTCGTGGAAAGCTCCTCGTCTCGAGGTTTCGATAAATAGCGAAATTGTATTTTATCATCGAAGGGTTGCGACTTACATCTTTGATTCCGAGCTCTCTCCAGCTGTTTTTGGACCTCGACTGAAACAGAAAGAATCACCAGCACGTTAGACTAAAAATACACGCAGTAACTTAAGAGCAAATATTATGAGCCTTGTGCAAAGTACCTTCATAGAGATTTAAATATCGAGGCACGGTTATGGAAATTATTCCACGAAATGCGTATAAATTATAAAATTTGAAGAATTAAGAATCACTTATATAGGGTAACTGTTATTTTATGTGTATAAATGGTCCCAAACCCATGAGTTACATCAAGTGCCATCGTGAACGCACAGACGACCATAAAAGTCCAAGTGCCCGTACAGCCCATGCCGCGCGAGGTCTGGAAGCAACACCCCGAAAGATCCCAGCCGCAGATTAACACCGGTCGAAGGTGATTCCGTTCGAAAGGTAGCACGCGTGTTCCGGTAGCACCCTGTTGGCGCGCATCGACGCTGAAAAGATAGGGGCCAGCCAGCGAGCGGCTAGGGCGAAAGGGTAGCAGAGTGGAACGACGACAGCGCGAGAGAGAACGCGGGAGAGAGGTTGAACGCACTGGTGGTGCCGTGGAGGAGGAAAAAAAAAAAGAAGAAAAAAGAGAGAAGGAAAAGAGAAGCGGAGGGGAAAAAGAAGAAAAAAACACGAGCAGACCAGAGATCAAAGGGGAGAGAAAGAGAGGGAGAGAATTGTGCCGAGTAGGAGGAGGGAAAAGAAAATATCCCAGGGCAGGCCGCGCACGGAGCGCTCTGAAAAGATCTCCGCTAATGGGCATTATATTTTTCGTTAGGAGAGCCGACACGGGATTATGGGCCTGTCAGAGGGCCTAATAACTGGTCCCCGGTGGGCCACCTCGCATCTGATACGGGAAACGGTGGCCCTTCCCTTTATACAATGTGCGCATTAAAAACACTAATCGCAATGCGCACGAGCACGATCCGCGTATTGTACTAGCGCATGGGACATCGTCAAAGGGCCGCCGACCAGAGGCCAGGGGGAAAAGCTCTTTCGCACACGCTGCCTCTCTCTCTCACTCTCTCTTTCTCATCTTGCTGGCCAACCTGCGTGAGACTTGTTCCAGAGCCTAGAAGAGACCAGTCCCTATCGCCGCCCACCCTTTCGCTCCTTGCGAGGATTCGTTTTATCTTCTTCTTCTTCTGTCGATGAGGAGAGCCTTGTCTTTGAGAGAATTACAGATGCGCTACCTTCTTCTCCTTTCTCGCCGTCACTTTGACGAAGGACAATTGGCGATGGTCTCGTCGCAACGGGACCGGATAGAATAGGGGTTGGTCGATGGTGGTGGTGGCGAATCTTTTTGATAGTCAGGGTAGTCGCTTCTGTTCGAAGCACTGTGGCGCAGATTGATTTTTGTTTTGTCGGTACCTGGTCCAAGGGGGTGGTGGATGCGAGGTTTTTTGTTGATCGCGGGGGGTGGATCGAGTGAAAGGGTTGTCAGGCTGGAATGACTGTGGGAGGTTATCGATGGGTCGTTTCGGATGATTTCGAACGATGAATATGGGAGTTAAGCAGGGATGAAGGGTTCGATAGGGGGGGTGTGCTCGATGCTCGCGGTGCAAGATGTAATAGCTACGGATCTTTACCGCGGCTCGATATAACCGAGCACCACCAAGTGACTCATATTTCGACGCGTTAATCCAGGTTATTGATTATTGACTCGTTGACTGACGCGGCTGCGTTGGGGCTCGAGTAAATTTCTGATAAATATGTAACCGGAGTCGAGTGTCGATCAGTTTTAACAAATTCGTCGGAATTAATTACGCGCGATTTCGAGAGCCAGCAGTGAACGACACGCGATACCTCGATTTCAGCGTCCATTGCGTATAAACATTCATTAATAATTTTACGCTCATTAATTTCAACAATACATTCGCGTAAACGGTGCTCCTTTTAGTTCCGCTAAACTGAACGCAACCCTTCGAAAGCATCGCCTCGTCAAAAAAAGATCTACGCGCTTCTTCGTCCGCACGAAGACGTTGAACGTGGAGGAGAAAATTCAGAGTCGAAACGGCCAGGTTCGATCGGCCATTTTCCGCGATTGAGCCGGCCCCAAAGGCGTGCTGGCAATTTCCTCCATCGTTTCGAGAAGGGGTTGCGGGTCTCCTGAAGGAGAAGGGGAGGGAAAGGGTGCCTCGCCAGTGACGCGGCTGACGGCGGAGGGTCGCTGGCACGGAATTTGAAGCCCGCGGGGACGGCCAGCGAGATATCCGAGGATATTATCCCTCGGGAAGCCGTGTAATGAAACCGTTCCGGCGCCCCCGTGCTATTATCCCCCCTGGCAATATAAGCCGGACAAGGATATAGGTGGCTGATACGTGGCGCAGCTGCACACCCTCTCCCACTCGCCCCTACCACGCCCTCCGTTTTATATCTTCGCCGGAGAGCGAAACGAAATCCACCCCCTCGCGAGATGCCTTCCGCGGATAAGCGGGGGCGCAAGATAGGCAGCCGCGTCAGCGAAATAACGCGGCGTCATCGTCATTCGAGGGTCCGCGTAATTGCCTGACCGCTCCAAGAATCGAGCAACCGCCCGCCATCTCGCAACCCTTTCACCGGCCCAGGCGACGGGGTGAGACACTTTCGAGATGAGCGTAGTAGAGCGAAGGGATCGTGGAATGGGGTGAACGCAGGGAGATTCTTCAGCTTTTCTATGCACGCATTTCATTATTTTTATCTCTCCTCTATCTGTACTGCCTTTGTCTTTGTATCTGTTAATTAGTTTCCAAGAGGGATGGAAGTTTCAATTGTAATTGCGTACCGGTTTTGTAGTCTTTGAAAAGACTTCCCAGGGAAAAGTGTTTTTAACGGGAATTGTTTTGGAAGGCGGCAGAGCTTTCTGGTTCCAGGTTCCGTAAAGATTTGACGGGCTGTTTAATTCGACTAATCGCGTCGCGACACGGTCCCGTTCCGACGAAGCGCCGGTCGGGAGCAAACATTTAAATTACCGTAAACAGAACGAATTGCCGGGTGGCCGCGGCAAAAATCGACGGGGCGGAAATGTTTGCTCGCCGGCGAATTATTTTCCGCCGGGGCGGCTTAATTTTCGCCAAGGTCAAGGGAGATAGGAGAAAGAAACGGTGTAATTGCCGGGCCAGCGCGCCCTTATTCCGCTCGTTCGCGGACGGAATAAACGAGGGTGGAAGAGCGGAAAAAAACAAACCAGGGATAACCCTATAACTGCGCCGTCGATCTCGTTATCGCTTGGCGCTCAGAACGAAGCACCGATTTTACGCCCGCCATGCCAAAACTAAAAGAAAGACGCGTAAATAAATGCATCTGAATGTTTGTCGGACGACGAGAATTTATACACTGAATAATCATGGATCGCGTTTGCACGAAGTTCTAAATTGGCTCAAAGTTACCGCGCATTCTAATCAAGGCACGAAAGCATTACCGTTGGAACTTGCAACGATCCGAAGACGAGAGAATGCAAGGGTGGTCCCCTAAAGTCGAAGCTAAACATGCGTTCCATTTAATATTCGAGTTCAATCAGAATCATCGTGCATCAGGATATTGCGGAGGAATTTCTACGTCGCTAGATTAAATCTTCCATCAACCAACGAGGACACCAGGAACAATTGAAAAAAAAAGAAAATCCAAAAACCGCCAACTGAAATCGACCGTTCGGTTAATATCACTCGGAAAAAGGAAGCGTCGAATCGTCACGCGTGCGAACCTTGTCAAACCCTCCGGAAAGATTAAGGGACGAGTACCAAGTGGTGGGAGTGAACGGACAGAAAAAAAGGGGGGGTGGGGAAGAAAGAGGAAGCAAAAACTGCAAAGAGAGGAAAGGTGGAGAAACGAGAGGGCAGAGAGGAACGAGAGAACGATATATTCCGCCGGCACGTGCACGCGGTTAAAAAGGTTCGCCGCAGTGGAGAAGTTTCGACGTGCCGCGCGGTGGTTTATAAAAGCGGAACCGGCTGTCGTGATACGGATCTGACCAATCATAAAAGCCGCATAATGGCCACTTATTCATCCATCCCGGCCGTGGAACGAACAAAGGCGGAAATTAGTCAGCTTCGGTATGCTTATTAATTGACTGACATTTCCGTCATATTATTGTACAATGAATCGAAAGCGGACGGTAGAGCCCTCGAAACCCCCGCGGCCAAACCCCGTCTCACCCCTCCGTCGATCCCTCCTCCTCTTCAACCCTTTCCCCGTCCATCATACACCATAATCGTCATCGTCGTCGTTACTCGGTGGTTGCCATATCGGGCTACGTGGATGGCTCGAAACAGCGGTACGTGGCTGCGATTTTCGTCGCCATCGATGTCGTCGATAGGACAAATTTTCATTCGTTTTCGACCCTCTCTTTTTCATCTTCGCAAGATTGCATCTACTTGCTGGGGATACGATACGATTGTCTTCGTTGTAGTAACGAATAGTTTCATTCCAGTCTCTACCTTGGCCAATTAAACGAATGCGAAACGCGACCAATAAACCCGATATACCACAACGTCGAAGGGAACCGAGGGACAAGAAAAATAGATCAAATTTCTAACCGCGACCGCTGGGAAAGCCCCTTCCGCAATTCTCCATTTTCGTAGTCCGATGTATCATTCTCTATATTGATTAAAAAAAAGAAAGAAAGGAAGAAAGGGACAAAAAGGAAGAGGATTCGTTCCACGGAGAAACAGACAAATATCCTGGCAGTCGAGGCTGGTATTAGACAGGAAGGAAACGACGAAACGTCGAACGTCCCGAATGGCGAACGAACGACCGACTAAATGGAGTCGTTCTCGTCCTCGAAAGCTAATGACAGTCGAAAAACGCGATCGCTTTTTGTGAAACGAAAGTGGATGCGTGAAGCCCAACCCGGTCGACCAATCTGGTGGATGGAAGGAAGAGAGGCGGCGGTTGAAGGTGGAACGGTGGGTGGCGGCGGGAAGAGGAAGGAAGAACCGCATGTCTCAAGGGTGCTTGGGTGCGATTCCATCGCGAAGGACTCATCCTCGGCAAGCCTGAATACTATGGGCATTCAGAGCCCTTTTTTCCACGATAATTACACGCGAAGCCACTAATTACGGCTTTGCATGGCGCGCATCCACCAAGCCAGGAGGAAATGGTAGAAAGGAGAATGGTGGACCGGCTGGGGACCGTGGGGGCGGGCGGTGGGTTCCGTTGAGAGACCGGGGGTTGGAGATGGGTCGAAAGACGGAAAATGAGGCGGAAATTAAAACGTTCGCCGCGGATTTCTTCGATTTTCTACAAATGAATCGCCTCCATCCTTTCGCCACCGAATTTCTTCGTTCATTTTTCAGCTCCTTCGTCTGGCAAATATTTGCGGAGCTGGATACGACGAGAGTTGGTACATCGAGTGGATTCAGTAGCGGTCGAATAACTGGGACAAATTGTTTCATCCCATTAGAATGAATTTTTAGTACGCGCGCGATAACGTGGAATCAAAGTAAACGAAATTCGAGAGTTTACAGACGTTTCCAAATGTGTTGAACTTGGTTAGGAGGAGAGAGGGAGGAGCAGGATGGATCCAGAGAAAATATGAACGCAGGAAGATCGCTCGAAACGTATGCTGATTGCAAGTGGAAATGTTGAATTTAGTTAGGGAAAGTATAAAATATACGAACGACATCGAGTGGAGATAAAAATAAAGCTTCGACGACCGCCTTGAGCGACTGCAACCCCGGACGATACGTTTTCATCCCGATTCCCGTAATTAGAATATTAATCGCGGTGCTCCTCGATATCCAGTCCCTCTCTCGATTATGTATTCCGTCTCCCCCCCGTTACCCCCGTTACGAGCCAGCCGGTTGCAAGTACTCGTCTATTTTGTTTCCACGGCGTGTCTCCCTCGAATGATGTCGCGAAAGGGGTTGAAAACTTCTGTGAAGATCAGCGACGCTTTAAACGTTTTCATTTCGTGCTCCACTGTCCTCCTCTACGGCCACCATCTTTCTCTTTCTCGCCCTTTTTCCGCATGAACAGCGTTTCATGCGATGGAGAGGCGAGAAAGAGAGAGAAATCGGAGAGTGAGAGGGAAAGAGAGAAAGAAGAAGGGAAGGTAGGAAGGGAGGGCGGGAGAGAAAAAGATGAAAAAGGGGGAAAGGAAGGAAAGCAAAGGGGAGAACGGGTCGCTATGGCGTCCACGGATCCGTAGCTGATTGGACGATGGCAAGGGTACGCATTTTTAGCCTCCCTTCGGATCTGCCCTCATTGTCATTTTAATTTCAATCCCCTCGGGGCCAAACGAAGGTGGAGCGAATCAGGGGCGGCCGACACGCACGCACCCCTAGCAAGATTGCAACCGACGACTTGGTTACAACACTGGGGACCATCTAACGGGTGTTCCCAGGAGAAATTTTTCAACAGTCGACGGATTACCGGGCATGCGAACTTTCTGGTTAGGCGGTTTGATTATTGTATGAATCAGAGCCGCACAAAGTGTGGTTGTCTAGTTTAAGATTCGTTTCTTCTTACTCTGAATCGTGTGAGAAACTTACCAATTGTTATTGTGGTTCACGAAACGATTTTAGAAATACACTGTTATTAGACCAGAGACAATGTTCGATCTGGCAATAATTTTCCACGTTCGATGATTGGCGATCCAAAGTGTTTCGATCTTCGTCGAAAACGAACGGCGCATCCAAGGGGCGAAACAAATCCGTGACAAGCCCGGTCTTTCGCCGAAATTAAACGAGCGCGGTTCATCTCTCAGCCATCCGTCAGCTTTTATTCGATTCGCGATGCGACAGCCGAGATAGCCGACACACACCGTGTCGTTCATCCCAGCCTTCTATCCCTCTCTTACGACCCCCTATCCGCGTCTGAAAGCTTTTCCATCGTCGAAGGGATGGAGAAAGGAGGCGCGGACGAGGACGGTAGATAGGTCCAACGACAGAGACGAAGGTAGAGAAGGACGCGAGCGAAAGGGAGAAAGGAAACATAAGAAGGGGACAGGGATGATGGAGGCGAAAGAAGCGATAGAGAAAGAGAGAGGGTGAAAGAAGGAGGACGGCTGGTGTTCCATCATGGGGAATGAAAATCAGGAACCCCCTGGGGGCTCGGAATTAAAATGGCTATCACACGCAACCGGGGGTTGTGCTCTTCCTGCGGAAAACCTCGCTGAGAGGAGGCGGCATGAAAAGAACCCCTTCCTTCGCTCCGCTCCTATCCTCTTTCCTACTTCTGCCACGTTTTTTCCCTCATTACCTTATCTACCCCTCTCTCTTTTCCTTCCTTCCTTTCCTTTTGTTTTCCGAGCTACCGGCCTCTTTTTTGCATTTTTATCATTCTCGGTTTTCGCTTGTTTTCTTGCGGTGGGTGGAGATATTGGTGGCCTCGTCGGGGGGTGATTAATGGCTTCCTTCGTTACGAAGGAGTGTTTTCGCGAGCGTTCTGGAATGTTTGGAATATTTTCCGAGGGAGCGTCTTCTCATGGAATCCCGATATCGATTGCTGATTAAGAGATAACTTGAAGAATTTTGCCAAAAAAGAAAAGAAAGGGAAAAAATCACCGTTCCCAAGAAGCACGCGCATCATCGATCCTCGAAACGTGAATCGAATGAAAAGCCGCGCAATCAAATCGACGGGCTTTTAAACGAGAGTTGCGAAGCCGCGCGCGCCTCTCCCGTGCAGTGTTTCATGAAACCGAGCCTGGTGTAGAGTTCCGTTACAGTTAATTGGAAATCAACTGTGATCGCGTTTGCCCTGCTTAAAATGGTATCAAAGGGAGATCCGTCGAGCGAGACGGCACTGGGATCACTTGAAGCCGCGATAACCGCGCGGAAGGGTTGGGGTAGTTGCGTTTTTCATCGACAACAAACTTCCAATCTACCGAACAATCGAATAAACCGGGTCAAACAAGTATCGCGTGCTCCATATTTCTAACGGAGTGCAACCGTCGCTAATTTGGACCGAATACACCGCTCGTTCGTAACAGCGATGACACTACCAGTGATTACACTGATACCATGAGAAACTTGGCAATGTTCCTTCGTCTCGTGGTATCAAACAAGAAAACGGAGAGGAGCGGAGTGGAAAGGAGACGGGAAAGAGTAAAAAGAAAAGAGGAAAGAAGAAAAAGAAGGAAACTCGCTGCAACGTCGAACGACGCGGCCTTTCTTCGCCGCGAGGCTAGACTAGGGGTTAATCCCCCGCTGACGGGTTCGCGCGCGGGGGTCGCGGGTGACGCACGCGAAAATTGCGCCTTTTTTTCGCGAGGCTGCCTTTTCCCCGGGCGTATCTGGCGCGCGATATCTCGCTGCGCGCCCGTCTTTTCTTCTCATTACCCGGCACCGCCAACCCCTGCCGCCCTGCCAACCCCCCGCGCCCCACCCATCCCTCGGTCGGGCGAACGTCGCCCGTGCACCGTCGTCATCCACCCCTGGGCCTCACTGACTCATCGGGGGCGTCTAATAATGTCGCCAGCCAGGCGTTCCGCGTCCCACCCCCGTGGCTTCCAGCCACCCTTTCCGTCCTCCCGGTTTCACCGTTGGGGTTGATGGCAGCGCGGAGACGCGAGGCGAGGAAACGCGAGGGGATGACGGTGGCGAGATAAAGCGCGCGAGGGAGACGCGGAAGGATGGATAGAGGGAGGGAAGGAGAGAACAGTCGAGGGCGCGAGGAGACAGTGGCGGGGCGGAGGGACAGGTGAAAATGTGAACAGAGGGAAAATACGGGGTTGGTAGGGGGTGTCGGACGGAGGAACGTGGGACAGAGCGAGCGGATAGAGAGAAGGGGAGACACTGCATCATCTCTGCCGCCGACAAAATGAGCCTCGCCAGCCACCGTCCTCGTTCCACCCTGCTGGCAGCCATGCACAACCCTTCTAACCCAGGCCGGTGCAGCCCCTCGCGGCCGATGCAGCCGCGGGAAAAGCAGCGAGAAAACGATTCGCGCCACCAGGCTGCTGCTACTGCTGCTGTGGCTCCCTCTCCCTCGTCCTTTCTCTCCCTCTCTCTCTCTCTCTCTCTCGAACGGATGGAAAAGTTTTCCAACGGGTCTGCAACTTGTCCCGCGATTGTTTCGTCCCTTTTCTTCCGTTTATCCTCTGGTACACCCTTCCCACCCCGGCGTCCCCTGCCCTCCGGTAATACTCCACCTTCGGGACGCTGTCTGCAATACACCCGCGAGTTTCTCTCGTCTTTGTTCGTCGCGGTTTTTCGCAGGCGGCTGCACGGATGTTTTGTTTGGCGGAAATTTTGCCTGGCCGGGAGGGGGGCGGGGGTTGTTTTTTTTTCCGACGCGGTTTTTTCGACGAGTGGATCGTTTTTCTTTCGACGGATGGGGCTGACGGGTTGCACGACAGTTGATTGAGTTAACCCCTTTGTCGCACCGCTTTTTTGACGGGCTCTGTCACTGTTACGTGGCTGACTGCGGACGACGCTTACACGTCGCGACGAACCTACCGATTTTCTATCGTATTTTCGCTGAAACGACCGCTTTAACCCGCTATAATCGACCTATTCTTCCTTTATATTAATCGTTAAATTTATAGGAAGCACAAAGGGGTTAATTAAAAGTTCGCCGGTTCGTTTTCAGGGTTGACCGAAGGCTCAAAACACCCCGGGGGCGTTTAAAAATTGTAACCAAACGATAAAAGGGGCTGCGAGCGAAACCTGGATACGGGTTTGTTACGATCTCTCCCGTATCGGTTGAATTTATTTCGTTCGCGGTGGTAGATTAAGGGCCAATGGATGTTTAATACTTTAATAGGGAAAGGAAAGCGATACCGCGTAAATCGAGTCTCGCAATATACGTAAAGCCGGGCATCCTGATATTGACAGGAACCCGAGCGAACTTATTCCCCTATCGCACGGGTGTTTGTTTTGCCCTTATACTGCCGGTGACACGTTGCGCAGATAGGTGTGGTGCATGCCTCTCTGCCTCTAACCAACCCTCTCCACCCTCGCTGTCAAACTCCGCGCGTGCACACACGCGGATGCGTGAAACTGCGTGGGATGCGAAACGAGCAGAAATTCGTGACGATCCAAGAATTAAGCAAAGAAGCTTCGCGTAATCGAGAGGTTTCCGCGCGCTAAAGTTTGGTCGATCGAGAATGGCGAGGATTTGAAATTTTCGAGGGTTGCAAGTTTTCCGATAGCTGGTAGCGATTCGCGGGCTATCGTTCCCTTTTCGTAGCTGCGATACGCCGGGTAATTCGAGTTTCTCGTAGGATCAAATTGTTCGCGTTTTACACTTCGTTAAACGAATTGAAATACAAGTAATCTCGGTTTAATGGATACGCGGCGTGTTCGTTTATTTACGTTCTAATTACTCTCGGTTTCCCTATCTCGTCTGTCCGGGCACAAGTGCCCTTAAAAATCCGTTGCACAAAAGAAGTTCGTTATTTTATTTTGTATCTTATTACGCTCATTACCATACTCCACGGAATAAAAATCAGTTATTCTACCCGGTACGTGGAAAAGCTGTAATCTCTCCACCGTCTCGATTAACACATTAAATCTAACGAATAAAATTCATTTCACAAGAGCCACTTAATTTTGCACAACTAAATTTTTAATCAACAAGACCTTCCTCTCTCTCTCTCTTTCTCTCTCTGCGTTCGGAAACCACCACGGTTAATTTAAATCACTTCGTGTGCTTATTCAGTTCCGGTTCTCAATTCGATTTCCCATCGTGTCATTACACAATAAATCCCTATTATTTTAATAAAATCTCATTCATTAAATCCAGCTTAATCGTTCAGCGAGTCTCGTCCATTCACGGTCTCATTTATTACTCTTCTCCTCTACCACCTTTCCTGCTCACTCGATTCACCATTTCTCTCCTCGATGTTCCCGAATAAAAAGGAAGAAGGGGTGGAAAAAAAAAAAAGAAATTCCGAGGTTCATCTGAGAAAAAAATCCCTTCCGTTCCTATTCTACCTTTCAACGCATTCTTTTTTTCGCTTTTACTTTTTGTACGCCTGAAAAACTCGCGCACGATTTACCGCACTATTTTCCATCGTTGCGCGAAAATCGCTGGGAACGGCGGGGAGGCCCGCGCGAGATAAAAGCGGAGGAACGCGGCCAGGACGACGAGGACTAATTCAACCGAGCGTTCGGCCGCTTAAATCGCAATTATCCTCGCGAGTTACGCGCGCGATTTCATTGAAAGAAACCCATCCCGTGCCCCGTAATTTAATCCACCGTGTTCGCCTCCGCCAGCCGAATTTCATCCCCCGCGCGAAACTAATTCGCTCGAGTTACTTTTCGCGTTACGAATTAACGAACCGACTTCAAGCAGCCGAAACTATCGCGAAAATAGGTGAATTGAGTCGCAATGGAATTTCAATGGTTAGAAACGACATGCTTCGTCGTTGAGAAGTTCAATTTTCATTCTGTCTGATGGAAAAATGGATAAATTTGGCGAAAAGGAGAAATATGGAAGGAAGAAACGATTACATTATCGTAGACGAGTGTACTCAATTATACGGAAAAAAGAGCGGCCGCGAAAACGGTCGAAAATAAATGTGACCGGAGGCAGGAACGCGCGCGAACCGCCCCCGCCTGCCAAAGCGGAACGGCGCAGAGAAGGGTGGACTGGTGACTGTATTTTGACTTGTACATCGTTCGTTCTCACCCCGCGAAATATAATCTCGCCGATCGCGCACCGCCATCAAGTAGCAATATCCTGGAGTAGACACGTGCAACGCCGGACAAAGCGGTTCGATTTCGCTGATAGCGATCAAAGTAACTTTGTTCGCGGTTCGCCGAGCCCTCTATGCAACGTCCAGATTGTTTCTCGCTCGTGCTGTGCTCTGTACACCCTTCGAAATGTCGCAGAAATTTTCTCTCTTCGCCTCTCTCCTTTTGTTTGTTTTTTTTTTGCGTTTCGTTTTCAGAAACAGAGGGATGATGGAAATCCCTTTCCCGTGAAAATGGGATTTTAACCGTTAGAAGTGAACGGATCTATTACGGGGCGAGAGACGGAGGATCGCAATTAGGGAAATTCAACGTTTGCGAAGCTTTTTTCTTCTCGAGTAGGAAGACTTTTAATAGTTCTCGTCGAGGAAAGTTTGGTTATTTACTCTTTATGTATAACACTCGTGTACATTACCGCCTAAAAGTTTGGTACCACAGCGTGTCCTACGAAACGCCGTTACCTCAGCAAACTGTTCGATCGAAAATCGATTAGATCGAGGGAAATCGGAAGCGTTAATTTCAAATGAATCAGACGGGACCTAAGGATGTGGCAGTAAATATCTAAGAACCATCCAAACGGGATCGAAATCTACGTCCTCCATCTTCTCGCAAAGGCACAGCCAAAAAACCACCACCCCCTTAGAGTACCGCCAACGAAAAGAGCTCCCGAAAGTAGACTCGAGGGGGTGGAAACGCGTGCGACCTCGCAGTAGGAGGGAATTTCGCAAATCGAGTTGGCCTTCCCTAGGAGGGTGTCGGTGCGTCTGTCCACCATATTGATCGCGGAGGCACCCCTGGCTGCCTATACAGCCGCACCGATACAGTGACGCGCGCGCGCACACCCTCCCCGTGTTGCACCTACACGGGATCAATGGTGGCAGCCACAGACACGCACGTACACGGGACACGTACATACTTGGCGAAATAGAGAAATGCTCGTCCACGCGAGAGAGGGTTGGATCGCGCGCACAACGCGTACAATGTACGAGAGAGCGAGCGTGTACGTGTGTGTACGTGACTCGAAGAGAGGGAGAGAGAGAGGAAGAGAGAAAGAGAGACGAGGAGAGGCGGCATAGAGAGATCCGTTACAGGACCTGGGTTTAGGGGTGGCTTTCACCCTACGGTCCAGAGGGGGCTGTCGGCTGGCGCCGGATGGAGGGTGAGAGCAAGAGGGTTGGCGGCTGCTGGCTGGCTAAAGGGGGTGGGGGGTGGGCAACGGGTGGATGGCGGAGGACGTAGGGGGTGGGGCCCCTCGGCTCGCGGGGGTGGCCAGGAAAGGAGGGAGATGAGGGACTCGGCTGGCGTTGGAGCCGACACTCACGGGTGCCGGCGTTTCCATGGCTACCACCACCCTCGCTGTGAACAAGCCCTCCACGTCATATTGGCATAGTATATTCCCCGCACCATAAAGCCAAATAATCTACCGAGTGATCCAATCTGAGGGGCCGGCCGCTATATGCCGGCGCACAGCTGCGCCGCGACACGCACCACCAAGGAGCCGATCATCGCGTTCTCTCGTTTCCTGGCCAATCTTCGCGGGGGAAATAATAGAGGAGCCAACCGGAAAGAGAAACCTTCGAGAGACTGTTCTCTCGTTTGTTTCGAGTCGAGTGCAATTTACATTGCCAGCGGATAGTTCCCGGATAGGTCGAGAAAGGGGGATGATGATGAGGGGTGGTGAGTTTCGGACATTTCGTACAGCGATTGGGAAAATTATACTCGCGCGAGGAACTTTCGAATTTTACCAAGGAAAATGTGTCTTTTCTACAGGGTGTTCGAAAATGGCTACCCTTGGTCTAGCATGGCGATCGCCTTGGACTCCACCAAGCTGTACCTTGGATTTAACCGGGGTCGTGCACGGAGGAAAGTGTGGACAAAGCTTTCTCTCCGGAGAACGACGCCGAGTTCCAGCTTCCAAAACCCTTGGAAGGTTGAAGAACACTCGCGCATGGAGTATTCGAGCCTCGACGCGGTACACTCCCGCTCGAAAACTTTCCTCGTCTTTGTAGGCGCGCAAATAAAACCCAGCACCCGTAGCTGCTCGTAGCTGTTTAACTTTCGCGACACTCGACCGCGGTTACATCGATGGGGCTACACGAGCCGCGGCTCGATTCGTCGATATCGTGACGAACAGCGAGATTTGAAATTCATCGCGATTCACAGAGGAACGCCGACCTTTTTCATCGAATAAAAATTCAGCTGCCCCGGTGGCGTTGTTTTTCCATGCACGTTAACCCCTTTTACGATGTTTTTTCGCTTCCGTACGAACGAGTTTCGCTCGCGGAAGATACACGGTTGGATAAAAATTAGACGGCGCCGAGCGGGACATACGATTGAATCGAGGTTGTGGAAACAAACTGACCCGCCGCGGGCATCTTTGCGCGAATCGTTTAGTTACATATGTTCCCCCTATCTGCCCCCTCCCACTGCCATCGTCGATCTACCTTGCTTCTTTTTTTTTTCTTTCTACGTTTCACGATAACCACCCGACAAAATTGCACGGGCCGCGATGACTGCGGGCGCTCGCGATTCGCCGCCATCACGCGAACGATATTACGAATTTATCCGTCACGCCAAAGGAACTTTTATATTTCTTCTCGTCTGGAACGAGCGAAAAACCAACGAAATTCTAACTTTGATGCGTACAGAAATTTCGTCGAACTTCTTCTCTATCTAATATAATTTTTTGTAACGTACGAAACGAAATCGAATTGAGAAATTTCGTTGCGATAGAGTCGTCGATTTAATTCACCCACGTAGCAAACTTTCAGAATTTCGATCGGCTAGAGAAAAAGAGGAGTCGATCGAACGGTACGTGAGAAAAGTAAGCAAAAACGCCGCTTGGATTTATGAATTTATTTCGCGACTCGCAACGTCGGCCCGCGCTGGATCTTCCTTCGAATTTGTTAAACAAATCTTCTTGTGTAAACACGGGGGGAGATCGTTGCGTACGCGCGCGCGCGCGCGAATGAAATTAAAGGCGCGTCGTTCGTGCATGGTCAAAGAAGAAGGAGACGAGAAAGGGAATGAGAGAAGAGGAGAAATACACAAATTGCAATGATCAAAGGCTATCTGTCGAGGGTTGATTTATGACAAGATCGCTAGAAAACGATGAAACGGTAGGCAGACATTTTTTCCAGAATAAAAGGACAAAGGGGATGGTAAAAAAATGAGACTTATTAAAATATTTGTCGACGCATCCGTCCAATTGAACGAGCCTGGAATATCACGTATTTTTAATGAAATAGAAAAACTGTGTGGACTCTGAATGAGTCTCGACGCAAAATAATTATTGTTTTAATTAAAAAGAAAAAAAAAAAGAACGAGAGAAATTTATAAATAGATTGTACTTTAAAATATCGGAAATTGATCACGTTATTAAATTTGCGAAGGAATTTTAATGAACTATTTTTCGTGACTTCGATATATCCAGATTCGTGTGGTTTTTTTGTTTAGCGGTGAAAAAGAATGAAAGGAAAATTAGCATCGAACGCATCTCGATTTCGTTGGGCACAGCTGGCTCTCTTAATTATGTCAATAATCCGCGACGAGCCAAGAGTTTTCGGGGTACCGGCTTTTTCCGAATAAATTTCATCGCGGCACTCGTCGTAAATTACCTCCCAACGACCAGCCGGAATAATTATATCAATTTAATCGTCGCGCCCCAGAACCGGCCAATTAATTACAACTTTTGCCATAAAGTCCGACTGGCGCGTTAACGCGTTATACACCCATTTTCCTGCAACCGTTCAGAGAACGTTAATTGTGCTCTTCTCCAACTTACTTCTCTACATTTAAATTATGCAAATAGTTTAAAATAAGGAGGACTATAATCGACTCAAAAAAAAAAAAAAAAAAAATTGTAGAAAATTCTAAGAAATCAATCGTTGGATAATTGTTCAGGACCTACCGTTAAAATCCAAATAAATTCTATGCAACGAGTTAAAATAAAGTGGATCACAAAGAGCGCGAAGAAAGGCAAGGGAATACAATAAGGAAATCGCTGGAAGAGAGGTTCCCAGGGGATTTTCGGTGGCAAAAATTCGTCGCGATCACGGTTCGACGAGGTTACCACGGGGACCCCGCGTGGAAGAGCAATTAATAATGCTCCGACGGAATTATATCGGCCGCGAAGAGCTGGGCTCAGGTGTGCAAACAAGCCCGCGGCCGAAATTACCGAAAACTCTCGGCTGCACCGGGATTTAATCTCTCGCCTACGGCCGATTGCCTTTAGCCTCCGAGCGCACACCTTGTCGCCACTGGCGATGCAGCTAACCCCTACGAAAAATACACCAACCCCCGAACGAGATGGGGAAAAAAAGCAGGAAAAAAAGAGACGTGGAAAGGAAACCGTGGTGAATTTCATTGTCGAAAATTGAGGGAGGAAACAATTCAGACTTCTTGTCTATCGTAGTACGCGTACATTTTCCACCCCCTTATTAAAAACACTTCAAGAACCGACGAACTTCAGAACAGAAACGACAGCATTAGATTAGACTAACTTGTAAGCGACGAAATTGGATGGTTGGTACTTGAAGCGGTGTATTTGTGGATTGAAAATGTTTGACTGAAGGAAAATGGCGATTTTCAGATGGTTACGGATGGTCCGCTAGTGAAAATCGCAACGGGGTGAGAGTAAAAACGAAATAATCGCGGGGTATCGCAGCGGAATGGCCGCTATCCCAGGCGGATTTCCTTTGCAGGCAAAGTCAGGTAAGGGAGCGACAGTTGGCCCTTTGAAATTCGAATTGTTCGCCCAGCGGCGAGTGAGCAAGCGTTTCGTCGGCTTCTCCGGTTTCAACCGTCTAACCGCTTTCAACACACTTCGGCCTGGACACCGTGCGACAATAAAACACATGAAAAAAGTATAAAATAAATCCGTGGTCCGCTTCCTTTCTCGAGGGCGCGGCCGCCGCCGTTGCCGGGGGTTGGGATACGATACCAGCGGCCTACTTGCTGACGCGCCATCAACCAGACACGCACTTTTAATCCTTTCCACGATTGCGATGCTCGACATGCTCGCGAGAATCGTGCAAGTGCGAGTACCAGCCGGAAGAAAGCACGAAACACATCGGATGAACGAAAACGATCCCTCGACGTTGAAATTGCTAACGAAATTGCCGAATTGTTGAAGCAAATTTTGATCGATCATCGTTCTCGCGAGCTGTACATGCGACACATCTTGAAACGTGAATTCCTCCTTTCTGTACACGCAGATCCTGGGTGAAACGGTTTGAAACATCGAACGAAACGGCCATTGATCAGGGTGGCGATATCGAATCTCCCCGAACGATACAATAGTGGCAATATAACGAATTTCGGTTGTGGTATAAGATTTCACCAGTGATTGCACGTGGAACTCGATACTATTCCGGGGAAAAATACCCGGAGAAATAAATGGAGCACTGTGTACGAACAATTGATCCGCGTTACTGTTCCTCCTCGATGTCGGACAATTGGGAAGTAGTCGAGTTTGTTCATGATCAGACCGCTACGAAGAGAAGAAACTCTAAAAACCTGTATCACCAAGTACCTGTTCAATAACCAACAATCTATTCATAATCGTCCATCAGATCTGCACCCTCTTAATGGTCACCCTCAATTTGAGGACGATTTTAGTAGCCAGTTTGTTCATAGCCAGACTTTCACGAGGAAGTCCACGAGTCTAACTATTCCAAGCTGGGATTATTTCTATTAGAACACCCAAAGTAAGCAATATTCCATCAGATCTCTAAACCAACCCCCAATCCTAACGACAACCATAAAATGCTTTTGTCCCGGTCGGAAATTTCCCAATAGATTCGCCCCGAGACCCCCGTGATCAGCAACAGGGTTGGCCAGGATCCTCTCGAACAGCTCGCTGACTCCGCGAAGCAAAACACACGCGGCCACTCTCCTCTCCCTTTCTCTCTCGCGAGCAAACAAAGTTACGCGTCGCGCGTGCGGCCACTCGGCGCGTCCATGCAGCAGCTTTAAACCGTTCCAGGGCGTGCAATTAATTCCACACATGGAAATTGAATCGAGGGTGGGGTGGAGAAGGGAGGCGGCCAGTTAATAGGGCGGCCTGGTACGCGTCCACGTTCGCTGTGCACGTGTGTCCCGGTGCACACACCGGGGGTGAAACATAAGGGATAGGATAGGCCTCGTCGACGGAGATAGAGAGAACTGCGAGCCTTTCATTGGTCGAACGCTGGGTAGACGCGAGGCACGCTCGCATCGCTAATTCTCTGCTTCGGGGCTCATCTAGCCGCTCTCGTTGGCTATTCTACACCCCTGGCGTCCATCTGGACACACACGCACCGTTCGATCTTCTCCTTATCGTATCGAATCCATTACGCGACGCACGAATATCGCGTAACGAACTTTTCGTTCGTGGGAACGAGACTGAACAGGGACTTTCTACGAGTGTTTCTTGAAGATTTCTAGTCTCCAAGGTGTTACGTTTGGACGCTGCAAGCGAAACACCCCGACGACGAGACGTAAATAAAATTTGTCGTGACTAGAGCTTCAACTGACTTGTCCAAATATATTCCAACTCCTTCCACTCCATTCGTGCTGAAAAAAATCTAGAGAGCCCGAAAATCTCCAGCGGCGTCTCTATCAACGCAACGGCTTACAAAACCCACTACCCTCGCGTCTCTTCTCGTTGCAACGCGAGAGGGATCTTCCAGGTCACCAAGACGGCTAGATCCGGGGTAACGTACTCGAGGATCGCTTCGCGTTCGTTCCGAAAACGGGAGGAAAGAATCTCGCGGAAAGGAGGCTGACGGAAGCGTAGTGGTCCACTCGAGGAGAGGCCTCGTCCGGTTAGCCCGTAGCCTCTATGGACACGGTTGTTCGTCATTTGCCAGGGGGTTTGTTTGCGCGCGCTGTCCTGACGTAGATACCGGAGCCCTATTATCGCGATGGCCGCTTGTTTCCCTCGCCGCGGACGCGAGGAAGGGAACGCGGGACGGGGAACGAGAGGGAGGAAAGGCAGTAGCGAGGAAACGAGAAGGAGGCGAGGGGAGAAAAAGAGTCGAAGGAAGCTAGTTGCTTGTTAGCAGCGGTAACTTGTTAGCCGAGCCACTCCACTAGAAACTAGAGGAGGAGGACCTCTTCTTCGCCTGTGTGTTCTCCACGGTCGTTGCAGAGACGGCCCTGACGCGGAAGTCGCGGTAGAAGGAGATCCAGCGGCTCCTCCGCCTCGTGCCGAGGAAAGAGATCGAGGAACGATCGACGTGTCTGCCATCGAGAAGTCCGGCTGACGCGCCCTCGACGCAGCCAGCTCTTTGTTCGAAGAACCTCCGTTGCTTCTCAGAGACCCATTGTTGCCCTCTCCGAGCGACTTCTTCGGCGAGCTTTCTTTAAGCTTCTTCGCGATTGGCCGCGATCGACGCGGTGGAAACCTTGCTCGAGATCGGACTGAAGTTTGTATAAACTCGCTGGCGGACCGGGGGTTGGTTTTTTCTTGAGAACGATCGGCGTACGACTTTGATTTTGTGCGAAGAGGTAACTAAGCGAGTTCTATTCGATATTAGGATGAGTATCGTTAAATTGTAGAGTTAATCATTTTGGAAAGGTAGAAAAATATTGGTGCGATTATTGTTCCGTGTTGTACAGCGTTTGCTTGTCGTTTGATTCTGTCGCTTTTGCGCGGCGCGTACTTTTGGCGAATACTGTACACCACTCATGTGGCGAATATGGGCACCATGAGCGCCGAACCCCCTACAGGGTTGACGATCAGGGTAAATATGGCCACTGTAATGGCGTCCACGCGACATTTTACTCTTTGACGCGCCGAACGCTTTTGCCAGAGGGACACCGTCTCTTTCTACTTCGTGCGACCAATCCAGTAGATTCGGCCCTCGACTGCCAGCCGTTTTTGTACTATAGCGGAGATTCTCGTAAAAATATTATACATGCAGCGTATACAGAATCGCACATTGTTGCGTATGAATAGGTACAAAAGATTCTAGCTTTTTGAAAAAATACACCAAAGTTGTTTCTGGTAATAATTTTTACTATTCGTTTTAACTCTGACCGTTCGACTATTTTTTAAAACCACTTCGATACGAAATACCAAATGAACAATTCAAGAATTTTACGACAAAAATTTGGCGCAACATATGGGAAAAAAGGTGGAAAAAAAAAGAGGAGAGATGGAAAAAAGCATTCGCGTTAAAGTGTTATAAATGGATAATTCGCGTGCTGACGTTTCACGCGACATACTCGCCTGGCTTCAGCCTTTTCCCTCTCCGTCTATGCCCTTTCACTCACCCCCATTTCCGCTCCCCATCTCTCCCTCTCTCTCATTTTTTAAAGCCCACGCCGTTTTTTAGTTTGAACAAAGTTTGACCACGTTGAAAACTGGGACGTTCACGGCTCTCGTGTACACGAGCGGACTTTGTTTACTTCCATCGACCACACGATTTCATTTTTACCAGCGATCTGCTTCAACGCACCCCAAGTGTTCTTCCCGTGCCTGGCTTTTTTTTCCACATTCGAGGTAGCTTTTCAGCTCGATTAAGCCAGCTGATTTTCCAATCATTTTTTTTCTAAACCAAACCACACTACTACAACAACTACTAGAACTTCTATGGAACGATACATTTTCGAGAAGAAGAAGAAACACTAGTCGACGATCAATACGTTTCTTCACCATTACTCAACCATAATAATCCACAACGAAAAACGACCTGATACAACCGAATTAATTCGTCGCTCATCTGTCCATCATTAAAGACTAGCCCATAAGAGTACCACCTAACTCCAGCAGCGTCACATCGACGACCATCGCGTTACCATTTCAAACGACTCCATCCCGCCAACCGATCCTCTTCCAAGAAAGTCTTCGCATCCCCTAATCGAAGAACCCTCTCGAGTCGCGGAGAGCCTCGTAAAGATAGGCAAAGGCAAGAGAAAAAGAAAAGAAAAGAAAACGGAAGAAGCGGAAAACACTTTATCCCCGTTTAAAAAACACACCGCTTCCATCCCTTTATTAGCCGATAAACGGTCGAAGAGGAGAATCGGTCGTCCCGCCGGTGGATTCTATCCAATTAGAAAAAGAACGAGCCCTCTCTCTCTCTCTCCTTCTCTGGAATAAGAATCGATCCGTACCCTCTCTCAGGATCCCTCGTACAGAAAGACAGAGAGGGAGGGAGTTGTCTCTCCGCGGAAGGGTGCGCGACACAGGATATCGGGAGCAGAGCGAGGAACACGCCTTTCGTCGAACTAGAGCTAGAGAGAAAGGAAAAAAAGGAAAAAAAAAAAGAGGAAAAGATCCAACGGGATCCTCCCTCGGGGTCTGCACGCGAAAACGAAAACCTCGAGCCGAGGCGGACCTGGGCGAAGAACAAAAGGGGGACGAGGCTTCCTTCATAAAGGCACAAAAGTACGTCTTCCTCCGCGAGGAAGCCTCGGGAGAACGGGGCCACAGAAAGAAACACCGGGGCCACCGAGGAGCGAACCAGCGAGAGGAAGAGAGAGAGAAAGAGAAGGAGAGAGAAAGACAGAGGACAGGGTGAAAGAATGGATATCTATTCGGTAAACAGACGGACGGACAGATGGACGGACAATGATGCTCATCGTTCGATGGACAAAAGCGTCTATTGCGTAAACACTCGAGGAGGAGCTGACCCGGAGCAGGCTGCGGAGGCACAATGCTTGCCAGCCAGACGGAGAAACAGGTCGCCGGCCACTTTTCACCGTAGATTAGAGGGATCAACGGGGAACCGTGGCGACGTTGTCTCCTCGTCGCCGGTGCAACCCCCTTTTTTCCGTTTCCGCGCCGCACATCGATCGATCCAACCGATACGATTCAACTGGCGATCGTTCCTGGTGTCTTCCAGTTCTCGCGGAGCGTTCGATTACGATCGAGGCTCCGGGTTTCTATTATTGCACGGGGAACGAACGATCTGCGGTTGGGTGGAGAGACTCCGATGAGTTGCAATGGTTTGTCACGATTTTCGGAAACGTTTCGAGGGTTTCCTTTCGCTGGGGCCTTGCTCTGTGCGTCGAGACGACTCGAGTGGCAGATTCTTCCAGGGGACGAATCGAATTGTGATCGTAACGTGATCCAAGTGGCGATAGTCTCGTGGAAATCGGGAAAAAGCGAGGTTCTCGTGAAGCTTGGCTCCGTTTCGCGAAATTTAATTTCAAATGATTCGAAGAAACCTCGTGGAAGGTTCGATTATAATAAATTACTCGGGATCAAAGCGAGAAACTATGTCGAATTGTATTTACAATGTCCTAGTCCCAGAGCGTAGTCTAAACTCTCACCCGCGCGTACGTAAAACGCGTAACGAGGGACGAAATTAAGGCGGATCAAAGGGCTCGGACTCGGAGGAGTGTTTAATTAAAGGAATTAGAAGCGATGCGATAGAGCGACCGACGGATCACGAGCGTGCACGCGTTACGGAGAGGAGGGACGGCCAGCGGTCCCGCGGGACGTTTCGCTCGTCCAGATTTCCCAGCGACGGTTGCTCTTAACGTCTCCTCTCTCCTACTCTAGGGAGGCGAACCCTGATGAAATGAATTCGTGGCTCTCCCGCGGGAGTAAATTAAAAGCTGCGACGCGCACGGATCTAGCTTTGCCCGCGCTGTGTTCCTAACTTCTTGGACGCGCTTCAGGACGCGTCTGTTTTCGTCGAATGTGGAGTTCGAGAGAGGCGTTCGTTCCTCGTGTTCGACGCAAGCGTAAAATCGATGATTTTTTCCGTACTTCCGTCGCATTTTCATCCAGGACACGCAGGATTGCGGTACACGGAAGTTAATCCTCAACTGTAAAGTATACGCCTGTTGGCGCACCGTCTCCGTATTCTCCTCTCCCCGTTTAGTTTTCCCGACCGATCCGCCACTTCTAACTTTTCCTCTCCACCTAATAGTTCGTTTACTGACCATTTCCCTACAACTTCTCATCGAGCGTTCCCTCCGTACAAGTTCACGTTTCTTTTTCCCCGTTCCTCTCTCCACGGCCCCCCACCACTGGCTCTGGCGTTCATTCAAAAGCTACACCCACCCCCATCGGCCCGGTTCCTTCGATGGATCCACGGTTCCCTCTTTCCCTTTTATCCTCGAATACTTTCGCGAAGGTCTACGCTGGCTAGGAAACAACTTGCCCTTTCGGAGCTGCGTGGAATCCCGCGTAATAAGGTTTCGAAGGGAAGGCCGAGATCGATCGACGGTAGGAGCGAACAAGACGAGTGTCTCAAGGCGAAAATCGATAGTGAATTGTGGGTTTCGTCGGATGGGTTCATTCGATGAAGCTTAAAGTGTTTGGAAACCAAAGAAGAGATAAATTGTGACCAATCGCTGCGTCGAGATTTAATTATCGGAATCTCTGAGATCGCACGATTTCGAAACTCCGCGATACCCGTTATACCGTGTGTCAAGAGTGCCGTCTAATGTCTGCTGCGTTCTCGTCCAACTTCCCTCTCGCTCGATCCGGAATAACACAGCACGGAGGGACCGGAGAACAAAGAGAAAAATAACAGGGAGAGAGAGCCTGCGATGAAGACGGGGTTGGGGGATGCAGGGGATGGAAGAAGAGGCGCGCTTTTCTCCGGAAGATGGAGTAATGAGTACGGTCAGCTAGACGAAAGTCTAGAAAGCGAAGTAGCTTCGTCCTCCTTCACATGTGTTCAACAACAAACGGCTTGGCCGCCACTCGAAAAACTCATCAGTGCTCCTAGATGCGCCTTGTCCCTCCTAGGACTGGCTCAGCGAAAGGCTCGACCCAGTCTCTCGCTTGATGCAAACCAATCCTTCGCGACAACGCGAAACAGAACATATTTATCCAGTCTTTACACTTATTCAGAGAACATAGAAAGGAACATAAGCATGAGACTAAAGGTGGACCATGTACTCTCTCTACTTATCAGAACATCATGATTAAAGTTCTCTGGACAAAGACACCGAAGATGCAAGCTTAACGTTATACCCAAACCCCAAAAAATCGTTTTCTTAACCACCCCGGAAACTCTAGCGATCCTTCGATCACCCATCGTAACTCAGACCCAAACGCCCAAACCCAAACCACCCATCAACCCCCCACCGTGTCTAGATGGACCATCAGAGACCAAGGTGCCGAATGATTATTCAAATGTAATCGCAATAACAATCGTCCACTCGATTCCGAATATTCCTCCGCTCGTTATCTCGAGGAGTCTGGATCGTGGGGGTGGAAGGTTGATTGTCGCGGTCAACCCCCGACAAAGGAATACGGAATAAATCGCGGCCGCGGCTCGGAGCCCTCGCTAATAGCGCGTGCACCCTCTCTCCGTCTCTCTGTTTGCGCGAGGGTAGCCTGAATCCCGGTTACACTCTTCATCCGTCGCTCTCCGCGGAGGCTCGCCGTGTCCCTCCGGGTGGAAACGGAACCGAATAAGAGAGCGGCGACGGCGGCGTGGCAAGAGAGCGGCCGCACAGAAAAGAAGGGTAGGACTTGGCGTGGGGTGTGCACAGAGGGCAAAGAGACGATCCGCGGTGCATGTGCAGGTCGGTGCAAGGGACGTGTGTGGAACGCGTGCACCCGTAACACACGCTCGCCCAGCCGTACTCTCGCCTCTTCTACGGACGCCGGAGGGGTACGTAGGACGGGCGCACGACTACGAGAGGACCGTGCATACGGACGCGCGGCCGGTTAGGTGGTGGTGGGACTAAGAGAGAAGCCCTTCTTCGGGTGTAGAGGACCGTAGGAGAGAGAAAGAGTCTCTCTCTCTCTCTCTCTTCGGAAGCTATAGGTGAGCCTCTATAGAAGGCCAGATGGGCGTGGTGGCTGTGACGGTTTTCATCCAATGGGGATCCAGGATCCTCCTGGCTAGAAGGACAATGTACATGGGCATTTCGCGTGTGATGGAGACCATCCACGAGGACGGCTCCTCGACAAAGAGCACCAAGTCGAACGACGGATGCCATCCGCCGCGGCGAGGGATTCTCTCCCTGGCGAGAGAGTGCCTCTTCCTCTACGGCGGCGGCCTGCATCCGGTCAGGGCGGAGGGTACGCCAGCGCTGGGAGACCGACGAAATGGTAACGCGCATCGAAACACGTCCTCGCGGTAATTGTAAGTTAAATAAATTCAACGGCTGATACGCGCGCGGCGGTGTTCCATGGAAACGCGATAATGGACAGGTGGTAATTTAGCGAGGGCGGTGTGTTTAATAACAATCGCAACGAGTCGCGATTGTTCCAGCGTACCGATGAAGAGACGCGGGCACAGGAGTTAATCCCACCCTTCTCGATTTATTAAACGTAATATTTAATTCCCGATTATAAGCGGACGTGTAATTGTTCGGCGGCTGGTCCGGGGGGGCGTCATTGCAAATTACTCGTCGACGGCAGGGCAAACAAATCGCGGACGCCTTCTCGAATATCGGATTTTGCAAATATTAACCCTCGACAGCCCTCGACACCTTCGCGGGCAAATATTTCGTCCGCTTCCGCTCGCGGTTTTGTTCCCTTTGAGCGTAACCGCACGAAATGCTCCATCAGCTGAAAGGAATTCGAGCACGGCAGTCCATTGAAATGACAGAAGAATAACGAATCCAAAAAAACCGACGCGATTTTCACTTCGACTATCTTAATTTCATTTTAAAAGCCGTCGATTGGAAAAATCTCGTATAGGCATGCAAACTTGAAGTTCGCATGTACGTGTAACTGTTACGAAACAATTTTAATATACCAACAGAAAAAAAACTCCAAACGCAAAAAACATCCAACTAAATCCCAGCCACTGGCTCTTAATTTAATTTCCGTAATTACGACTCGACGACCATCCGAAGAAAAATCGCAGAAACGTTTGACACGGGTGTTTCCCGTCGGCGCGAGACAAAATGGAAGGCCTCGGCTCTCGTTAAGAGAGCGAACGGGGTCTGGTCGTGTCTCTGGCGGGTCGATATTATCATAACAAATTCCCATCGAGTGGTCGCGAATGCCTTTCCCGATGAAGCCAGACACAGCGTACACCGGTGGTCTCATTAAACGCAGCCCCGTATAGCTAGCTAGCGAGCGAACGCGCGCGCGCGCTCACTGCCACGTAATGAGAATCAGTTAATTAGTGCCGTAGCACGGGGCGGTTTCGCTCCATGTACACGAAGTGCATCACGTGCACGCTCTCGCCTTACACGCGTGGCAGAGAGGAAACGGATACCGCGAGCATGCCAGGCGAACGGGTAGCCCGACTAGGAGCTTACGACACACGGTTACATGCGCGTACACGCGTGGACAGAGACGGGAATTGGAGGGACAGGGGATGACGAGAAAGAGGGTGGTGAGTGGTCGCGAGATTTATTGCTACGCGGAAGCCATCTTCTCTGGTCGATTCCAACTAATCGTAAGTTTGTCCACGGTAATGCAATTTCGTATCGACTTCGTCCTGCGGGGAATTTCCTCTGTTTTGTGCACCTTCGACGTAGGTGATGGGAACGTACGCGTCAGCGGGATGTCTTCTTCGAACGGTCTTCCAGTTCTACCTTGCTCCTTCGATTTTCGATACGATAGAGCAACTGTGCGACAGCAGTAGCGTTAGGGTGTTGCAAATGCGGAGGGTGGTGCAGCCACATTAGCATCGATTTTTCGCCTCGTCCAGAATTTCGTTCCCCGTGGCCGCACTTGACGCAGCAAGCGATGCACGGGATCTTGAATCGGCGCATCTTCCTTGATGATGCTTCACCCTCGAGGACGAGTCAAAGCGCCTACGTTCTTACCCTCTGTATTATGTAACGCGCGCGGACGCGGCAGTCGCGTAACAATGAAGCCCCCGTTGCCTAACTACCATCCTCTTTTCTGCGTTCCGCTTTTTCCAACCCCACCAACCATCCCCGTTACGATTCGCCGCTCACTCAAAAATGAAGTAACTACGAATTTACGAGCAGAGGTTCCATCTTCGCGTACGTACAAATTTTTGAGAGCGGTCCTTCGCCTCGATTCCGTGAAAATCGTCGGGGAAGAGTAACAACGTCTCTGGGAAGGGTTAAACAGATACGAAATTAGCATCGCGATGGTCTGGTCGCAAAGTTTACCGATACAGGCAGACATTGGGACCAGAAACCGAAGCCAGACAAAAGCGCATGGAGTGCCGGGGGGGTTGTACGTGGCAAAAGGAAAGGGATAAATATCCGAACGTAGTTTTCATGGAAGTTCATCGGCGCGGTACGGAGAGGGCGCATCGACGCGGTGGTTGCATTGTTTTCCACGCTCGGGAAATATCCTGGAATCCTGGAGAAAGCCTAGAACCCCGTTCTCTCTCCCTCTCTTTCTCCCTACCTACCTCTTTCTCCTTGCTACTCTCTTAACCGACTCCTTTCCAGCCGCATTTTTAATTTCCATTGTCGTCGACGTACCTCCTACCGGATGCACCGCGAACGCCCACGAGACCAGCCACTTCTGCTCTACCCCTATCCAAGCCACCCCTTTTCAACCCCTTCGGTACTGCATGCGCAATACGGAGACGTCGCGATAAGCCAGCCGCTTCTACGGAGAGTAATCTTCGCCCAGCTGAACCTCGAGTGTCGCTGTACAGGCTGCTCCAAACGAGGGGGTGCATTTATTCGTCGTTCGTCGCTCTAGCTTCCTTGTCGAAGTGCCTCCAAATGTTTCAACGTTATCCATCGAATCGAGAAACGTCTTATTTCGAAACGATTTCAGAGCAACATGTTTCGCAGTTTGTACCAGTATATTATGTGCAATCTTGATAAAAATCTTTGCCCTTTCGCAGCCGACTCAGCTGGATTTTCCAGCTCTTTTCGCGCGCTCTCTTCGAGAAAGCTTCTGATCGCGATACCGACAGATCGACGTACAAGCCATACACAGAGACCGCTACGTTTGAGACACCGTGTATACAGGGTTCTGTTCCGTGCTAAGCGCGTCAGAAGGTTCGCACAGCTGTCGTCGGGTGGCGGCACGGGTATCGACGATCAGTCGGTACACCGGTCGCGACGAGTACTTGGCGACCTTGAAAAATGAATCCAGGGGACCCAACCGGAGGGATCGATCCATGGTGTACGGGCAGCGTGGCCAGTCGAGTGTGGGAAAGCGTGGAAGGCCCGAATGCGGCTCTCTGAAGAGGTACGGGCGCGCTGGTGCTCGCGGATCGCCGCGATCGCAATGACCAATTAAGAGAATTAAGGGTCATTAATTAGCATCCGCTTCCGCGGCGCGCTCGACGATTCTTCGCGGTGTGGGCACATTATTCGTCGAACGGGGCCCCCGTTTCTCGCGTACGAACGACGCCACGTACTACTCCCGTACGTTGGCTGCCAACCAAAGAATTTTCTCACCTACCGTAATCGCGCGTCGCTCTGCGCTTCGATCGCGACCGTGTTCAAAGGGAACGCGCGCGATCCCCCTATGAATTAGACGGTTCTCGAGGACACCCAGGCTTCCACCCCGTGGGAAACCAGCCGTGGAGCGAGCGACGCGTCTGGTTGTCCAGAATCGAGGAAAAAGGTCGCGCAGATGAAGGGTTCGCAGCTCGAACCGATGGAAGTTCGCCACTTCGACAGAGGCGGTGGATAAATAAGGTTCCGAAGCCTGTCTGCGGCACGCGAGACGTCGAAGTCCCGTAGTAGAGCAAGCAGTACGCGGCGGAAACTCCGTTCGGCTTGTGCTTCGAAAGTTCCGCGGGCAGCATCAAGATAAAGGAAGACCGACACGACCCACCGACGAGAAACTTCCCCTTCGGACGGGCGCGCACACGTGTTTCTGAATATCGCGATCCTCTGCATTTAATTCCCGATACTTGGAAAGTTCCCGCCGAAGTACGCATACTTAAACGAGATTTTTCAATGTTCTCGCGCGCACTCAGCCGATAAAGCCGACAGGCACACGAAACGTTCCCCGCGGCGGCTTGCGTTTTACTCCACTGATCGGGGCGCGGCCTTACTTCCAGCCGCGAAAACGTACGCAAAAATGTTAATTGCGCCGATCCAACCGGGAATTCTTCCCCGTTCTTTGATCGAAGTTTTATCTAACCCGCGAGATAAATAACAATTTACACGGATGAATGAAATTCTATCCGGATTCCTCCGCTAACCGCGAACGTCCAAGATGAACTTCGCCGCTCGAGCTTCTCCGTCAACGAAGTTCCTCGCTTGTTCAAGGAGCAGCTTCGTACACGTCGAGCGTAAAAATTTTTGGTAAAACTGAACGACGGTCGGAAGAAAAGAGAGGGAGACCAGGAAACCCGAGCAAAAAGCCGAACATCCAGAAGAGCGGAGATAAAAAACCGCTCATCCCTGTTCAGCCACGTAGCCGGCGGATAATGTACGAGAGAAATGGCTGAAACTCGTTTAAATAACCCGTCAAGTCGCGCAAAGTCCCTGATTACTTATTCCGCAGGTTTCCGCGCGAGGGGAGGGCCGCGATTATGGCGGCGGTGGCTGATAAATTTCGCAGCCAGAGGATCCGCTCGCGACCACGACTCTTTCGCCCATTTGGGAAAAAGGAAATAAGGGAGGAAAAGGAAATAAAGGAGGATAGAGGCGAGGCGAGGCGAGGCGACTAGAAAGACGAAGAAAAGGAAGAGAGAATCCACGGTTCGCGTAATGCACGCCCGCGCGAATAAAGCTCGGCTACGTGGTCGGAAGAGATGGGAAGAGGGGTTAGATGTACGTTGCTTAGCGGGGGTAAGAGGAATCGCAAGGGACGAAGGGAAAAAAATACGTGGCTAGCAGCAGCGTGACGGAGATGCGATTTTTGCTTGGGAAAAGGCACGATGGAGAGCGAAGGGTGGGACGAGGATGGAAAAAGAGTGTGTTCGAGGCATATAGAAAGAGAGAAAGAGAGAGGGAAAGGACAGGGTTCGATTAGCCAGCGGTGAAACGAAGAGAAAAGGCTCGCGGGACGAGGTGAGAGGAGCTGAAGGGGGGGTTGGAGGCAGAAAGAAGGTGGGCGGCATCCTTTGATCTTACGCACACACGCTGCTGGAAAAAGGAGACACGCGCATATCTTCCGCAAAGACCCAATACATATTCATGATCACGGTGTGCACGCACGCGCAAAAAGCCGCGCGAACGCCGCTCGCACACACGCTGTATCGCTTTTGTTTAACGTCGTGTGCACGCATATTGTGCGTATGCACGCCATAAATTTGTATGGCGGCGCGCAAGAGGGGTGTGCAAGAGGGGGGCAGAGGAGGAGGAGGTGGAGCGCGCAGAATGCGCGGGAGAAGTTTCTGCACTTAACTAAGCGACGAAGAGAGGGTGTCGCCCACCTTTTTCACCCCGCCAGCCCTCTCTGTACCCGCGCGGTGCGGTCTTCGGCTGGCAAGTCGATCGGGAAGCTTCCGATAATGAAACGCCGGACCCGGACACGCTGCCGGATGCTACGGAATGGCGTGCTGGGATGCGGGGTTCGCTGGGCGCGTGGGAAGAGACGGTGGTTGCTTAGGAAACGGAAACTGCGTGGATGCCTCGGAGCCTCGAATAGCTTCTTTCGCGTTATTCTCCTCTCTAAAAACTCTTATCCCTCTCGCGTGAACGCTAAAATACATCCGCGAGAGGCGTAACACCGGCGAATCGTACAACGCATCGAATCGAACGCGCAATAGTTTGTCAATATTTCGGAAAACACGGTTGAAATCCACGGGGTAGCCTGCACTGCTCGAACGGAAACCAGGTGGGTTCGGAAAATAGGAAGCAGCCGCAAGTTATTCTAACTTTTCACGTCGTTATCCAAACACGTTCGTTCGAAACGCTTTAAACATCGCGCGGACTTCTGCCGGAAAGGGAACAAAAACGCGTACGGGAGAAAACAAGAAACAGAGGAGGGGCAAAAATAAAACGAAGCGTTTCACGCGATACTCGGTCGAATTTCTCTCTTCTGTGCGCTTTTTTCACGTTCCGTTTAGTTGATCCAGAGGTTGCGGGAAAAAAAGCCATTTTTATATCGTTGAACACAGCGAACACCGCGGCTGGGGGGTGAGAGACGCGCGAGACGGGGTTGCGCCGATCGCGAGGATCAAGGGGTCGAAAGTCGAGCCTTCGAATAATCGAAATTTCGATTCCGTTAATTCAGGGACCAGGAAATCCACTGTCTGCGGTCGAAAAAAACCCCTTCGCTCTATACGAAACCCGGAACACGTCCAAAATTCCCAATGCACGGTTACAGTGGCGATTAAACAGATTAAACATCCGATCGATTTACGCTGTTGCTCGAGCGGACGTTACAGTCCCTGCCGTCTATCAAGAATTTATTTATTCAGACGGTACACCGTGCACGACCCTCTAATTCGACAAACTGAGTTTCCATGTTCGACGCTTCCGCTCGATGAAAATCCGAAAGCCAGGAAGGGGGATGAAAACGAGCGGATGAACAATTTCGTTAGTCCCCTTAACCTTTTCCCGGCTTTTCCGTTCTTCCTTTTTGTACTCCTCGCCTCTCTCTCACCTCCTCCTCATCTCTCCTTTAGCGATTCTTCATGTTGTCTACACCGAAAAACTTCAAATTCCTCGATATATTTCGAGTGGTGCGTTTAATTAAAAATACGACAAACTTCCAGCCCAAGAGGACTGTCTGTTTAAACAAACAACCGCCAAACGAATGACAGAAAACCAACGATTTTGTCACCGTTAACTTCTCGCGAGGCTTCGTTATCCCTATCGTCCCTATTTCCGCTCTTTTCGAACAAGCAGACGCGCGCGCGCGCGCGTACACACCGGACCGCGTGTCACCGGGACGTTAATCGCCGGGAAGTGGCGGGATCCGTTTCGACAGGGTCGAAAACGAACGACGCGGGAAGGCGAGATCGGTGCGATCCAGCGACGGGAAAAATTGCTCGCGGAGGCATCAGTGCGAATTGGCGAGTAGGCAGCGGGGGGCGGGGGTGGTCCTGGGCGCCAGGCGCCCGCAATTTACCTGCGGAACATTTCCGGTCGAACGAAAAACGGCCCCGGCCCCGTTCGACGGCCGCGCACACGGATACGCGACCGCTGTACACAACGATCGATTCCACGTGAATTACATCAGGGAATGCGCGGTCGGATTCGAGTCCGGCGAGAAGCCAACCGATTCACATGGGCCGCGGATCATTCAAGGCCAACAGTCAATTTATCCCCGGACGGTTTATACGCGTCATTTTTCATTAACTCTGACCACCGCCGGCCGGAAAGACGCGGAACTGGGAACACGATCGCGCATTGGACACGGGCAATGGATGCTGGTTTGGCTATGGAAATTAGCCGACTAAGAAGGCCGATGCCCAACGGGGAGAGGTTCTTAGTGGTCCTGTATCTTAAAGGGTATCGATGAGAGACGAGGATGAGGGGTTTTAGGTGATCTTGCTTGAGCAATATAACGACTGTTACTCTGCGTTTCATTGGAAATGCTAAAGAAAAAAGAAAAGTCCGTTTTCACAGTTTGGATAGTCGATTTGACGTATCGTCGGACTGGTTGGGCAAGTACCTCGATCGAGCAGCCGCGATTGCACGCTCAGCTTGCCCACGCGGCGGCCGTGCGGTCCCAGATCGCCCCCTCTGCTTCCCAGAAAGGATTCGCGATTCAAAAAGCGCCGCTCCTGCGGACTCCAGACGACGACCCGCGATCTTACATAATTCCGCGCGCCCCGGCGAGAGATCGGCCGCCGTCCTGGAATCGGGCACGAGTTCTAGGGCCTGGCTAACGATTCCAGATAGCCCGGGTCCCCTCCGTTTCCGACTAGGAACCCTCGCAGACGCCGGGCCCTCGATTCCTTTAATCCGCCGTTCCAGAAATTCGTAACTCGCCGCCACGTGGACTCGTCCCTCTCGCCCCAAACCGTGCCCGTTTTTGCTTCGATTCCAACGAAATCGGATAAAAAGTACAAGAAAATAGCACCACACGATTTTAACGAGTTTAACTGTGCGAAACTAGAGACGCGGGAGTCGCGAACGAACCGGAAGTGGCAGGGATCGTGGCACGGAAACGAACGAATCGCGGTCGAGGATGGACGGAGGAGAGGCGAAGGCGACGACGCGCGGAAAAGGCGCGGAAGGGTGGAGCACGGGGGTCGTACAAAGGGAAGGGGCACAGAGGGGCCCGAAGAACGCCGGGGACCACCCGAGAGAGGAGTTCAGGGCTGGTTGGGAACCGGCGGCGCACGCCATACCTTTGGGGGGTCCCTTATCTGCCGCGTCTGCCCGGGACCATCCGGGACCGGCAAGACCTGTCCGCGGACCTTTTGCTCCCGCGAGCGTTCTGCATCCTATTATCGATCAATAGCCGCGTGTGTACGTTCTTTGCATAACGTTCCCCCTCCGTTGGGCGAGCGTGGATACGCGGAGATTCTTTAACTGCCCGGCTTGGAAAACGCCACCGGGAACGGGATGTGTGCTCGTTTTGCTCCGGTGGACGATATCGAGCCGGGAACATTAATTTAGATAACATGGATTAATTGCGATTACAGGGGAGAAGTGTAGCTGCAAGATTCTAATTCGAGAGATTCGCTTATCACTCGCGGCGCGGAAAAGCTAGAGTAATAGCTGTTTGCATAAATAGGATATAGTCGAGGAGGGAATTAACGGAGATCGATAACAGGGTGCACGAAAGGGAGGGGGGGGGGGGGGGGGGGGGGGCGCGATCGACGGGCCAGGGAACGCGGCCACAGGTATGGAATCGATGGATATCGGTAAACAGAATAACTACCAGCGGGTGCATTATTTTTTCAACGTAGCCGTGGCCCCGTATCGAGCGGCTGTGAATAATCGGCTTCGTTAGCCGCCGCCACTCAATCAATTACGTTCCCCGTCCGTAACCTGCCGACCGGCACACGGTTTTGTTGTTACAAACTTCGTAATTTCGAGCGTCTCCACCCACGCGCCCCCGCAAGAAGAACCCAATCGTCCCTACCGTCGAATCGAAGATCGATCATCAAAATAACGACCGACGAGAGAGAAGAAAAAAAATGAAGCGAATGGAAAAAAGAAATCGACCAGCACGAGTATTCGAAAAAAAGAAAACAAAAAAAAACGAAGAAACAGTAGAAGAAGAAGAAAAACCCACGCGAGGGGGGTAAAAAAGAGATCTTTCGGAGAAGACGCATCGAAACGACTCGGAAGGAAGGGAGATAGAAGCGTACCGTGGCGAGGGAAGAGGAGAACGGCGGCGAAAGCGAGCAAAGGAAGACACAAAGCCGGGAGAAAATCGAAAGGGAGCGAAAGGAGGGCAACGCGGTGGACAGAGATCGAGAGATAGAGCGACGAGAACAGAGGTACCAGTGTCAGCTAGGTGAAGAGAGAAACGAGCCCCGGTGGGGTGGCGGACGAACAGAGACGGATTCTCATTGTGAAGAAAGCCGTACGCGTACGCAGAAGACGTGAGATCCGTTGGACCCGCATGCGGACCTTATTGTGTCCCAAAAGAGCGTATACGGTAGGTACCTTAATGTCGGCACGGATGAAAGCGTGGGCCCTCCTTTGTCTTTCGTTCGTGAAGCTGCCACAGCGAGTAGCGTGCTCTGCGGGTAGCCCTGCACCATTCCTCGACTACCGTTCTTCCCTTCGTCCCTGTCTCTCTTCGCCGAACGACCGGCGAACGCGTCCTTCCTTCCTTTTTCAGGGAGCGAACGGTCCTCCGTTTCGCGAAACCTCGACGTTAGATCCGAACCGATTTTTCTGCTGGGGGCTCGCGCGATCGCCAACGCGATTGTTCGTCAGGGGTGAGCGCCGAGCGTCGTTGCTCTCGCGGGAAGAATTTCAGAAAGCAAGGGGTTAGAATCGAGACGGATTTCGACTGTGGAAATTGAATTAAAAGGGGATTCTTTTCAAGGTTGGACATCGCTTGTTACTCGCGTGTCACTGAAATTTCACATGCCACGAGGTGGAATCCATAGAATGCTATCTTCTTTTTCTCGCTCTCTTTCTCTCTGCGCCCTTTAAACCGTTTGGTCTTTTGCTTTTCCAGAAACATTCCCTCGGCTACGCGGCTCCATCAAGAAACGTGATACGGCGAAAATATATTACATAACTTGAAAACCGAGCGGGTAAAAAATTTTCACTGTCTGCCGGAATATTCCGTTTCACAGGTAACAGATTTTAGTTTATACGCGCTTCAACGTCAACGTTCGTTGCCGCCGCTCCCGTTGCTGACTCTTGTTCAAGACGTCTGAATTTTAATAAGTAGAACCTTCAGCGAAGGGAAAACCATTTTCGTTTGCCACGAACAGATTGCGCACGTTTCGCTTCTCGTTTTGTTCCAAGCGGTGTATGCAATTGTAATTTTCAAAATCAAACGCGAAAGCGGAGCAAAGCGAGTAACTGGGGGATTGAGAAAAATTCACGAGAACTCGCCAACTTTTCGCGGAGGCTTCGCGATATTTTTTCAAACTGCATACAAGAAGACATATATAAACACCTAAATACGTCTCGTGCGCTCGACGAGCCTCCTCGAGTGCGTGGTAGCGATCGGCTCGTTTCTGGGAACGATGCTCGACGATGGTACCACGGTTGGTACCTTCCGTCGCACAAAAGAGGACCTGGCTACGGGTTATTAATGTCAGAACGTCACAGAAGAGCGTACAGCCGCTCGTGGATTTGCATGCTGTCGCGCGAACGCGATTCACGGCGGCTACGAAGGACTACGATACCCAGAATGCAATATATAATTCTTTGTTCCACCGATAATTGTTGCGACTTGCCCGCACAGTGGCCAACCCTTTCCTCCACGTGCTAACCCCAGTGACGAGCAACCCTTTTCTCCTATCGCTTCCATCGTCTCATCCACGATTAGAACGTGGCAAGAACAAACTGGCGAATTTATTTCCTCACTTAAGTTCCTGTCAGTATCTCTCAGAAAATACCTAAAAATATTCTGAAATATCGATAGGTATACTTTTAGAAAGCCCCTCGACCTGCCACAGATTCGTGCGTCACGTTGGGCACAAAAATTCTGCAAGTTGCTCATCACTGGGGCCAACTTGTCCCCATACACAACTCTGGCTAGCACGTAGTCGAACCAGCGAGCCTCGTTATAAAGTGACATTAGGAAGCATGCGATTCAGCGATAAACTTTCGAAATTTATACCCCTCGGATCCCACTCGAACCACCCCCCCGTGGCCTCTCTCACCGCGCGGCGTTCTACACCACCGTGTCACCGTGAACGACGATTTCGTTCTGTGGATTCTTCGGTAATTGAGCGGGACGCGAGTTTTAGCGATCGTCGATTAATGCTTCCGTGGACTGGTAAATCATCGTCGACTGGAAAAGTGCCTCTTGTGCGGGGGACTCGGTACGAAACCGACGTCGACTCGGTTAGGGCCTGGTCACGAGGTTCCGATTATTTAGGAGCCCGGCTGTCGCCGGTTAGAACCTCGGCTGTATTACGGATTTCCGTCAGGTAACGTGATTTCGTTTTGTAATATGGGATTTTAGAAATCGCGGGCTAAACTCGAGGATTTTTGATCGATGTCCTTATTTGCGGAATCACTGGTCCTCCTTTGATACATCACCGGAATAAAGACGCTACGTGTTCGAAATCGAGAATTCCTCGGTCGATTCTAGTCACGATTGATATTCACATCGAGACGCATACGAATTGTCATACGCGAGATTCAGATTCGTAGATGATTTTTCAGTTCGTCTACGTGCTCGACTTTTACAATGGCAGCTAAAATTAATCTCCCGGTTGAACGACTGGGTTCAAATCTCGCGGTATACACAGAGGAAGCCTCGTTTTCCAGTTCCATTGATACTTGTACGTTTCGCAGCCACTCGCGTGCGCCTTTGAAGCAAAAATTAAATGACCACGAGCGTAGACACGAAGGTGAAAACAGTGGCGAACGTGTAAACGACAAATCTGATCGCACCCCCTATGGTCACCGTCTACGATAACCGTGGGTGTATCGATTAAACCGTAGTGGCACGGGCATTTCTGGCTCTGGTGGAGGTTCTAATGATTTATTTCCGGTCGCGGAGGGCACACGAATTTACAAGTTTTCGGCGGCTAGCAGTGCCACTCGACCTCCGCGCGTTGGGGGAGCGTGACAGTGGCAGGTTTAAAAGGAGCAAGGGAATTACAACCGAAGAGAAATAAAAAGGAAGGAAAAAAGGAGGAAGTTGGTCGTGACACGGGGGTAGGCGAGGTGGCGCGGGGACAACGCTTGTCATGACTAACGCTAATCGAGGCCCAACGGTACACTCTCCTCTCGTTCGTCTAATTACGAATGCGTACTACAAAGCGTATCGAGTGTCGCGCGACACGAGCGCTGAAATCAAAGTAGGCCGCCTGTGATCAGCACGCGCCTCCCTGGATCACGTTCGAGGGAATCTTTTTTTCCTTTCCCCTTTATAGAACTAATGAGAGAAATTGAACGAGCCACGTATTTGGATCTTTCCGGGAAAGTGTGCTTTAATTATGGCGATAAAAGTTTGCCAACCGAAACTGCTGTTAATACCTCCAACGGTGTTAAAAAAAAAAAAAAAAAAAAAAAAAAAACCGGGGTAGTTTCAGAGATCGATATTTAGCGAGCAAGGTAAATACGAAATATTGAAATGTAAATACAAATATTTAAATTCGAAATAAACTCGCTTTTTTCAAACGATCGTTTAAATGTTCCAAAATGGGAACCCTTGATTCTCCCGTTGGAAATCGATGCCGTGAAACACCTCGCGCGATTTCACCGGGAACGGGAGTGAAATTGGTGGCAGCGATGATACGCTGCCATCAGAAAGGCAACAATTAATCCCAGGATTTCCTTCCACCGCGCCACTGCCCGTACACGTTCGATCCGTCGACCGGAAAGGGGTTTCGCGTGCTCGATGATACGAGATTCATGGGGACGATGTCACGGGTAGAAGGAAGAGAAGGCGGAGGAGGAAACGGGGGAGGTTCCATCCGTGGTTCCGGAACCGGAACGGCGCGCTACCTGACTCGTTTCGATCGCTTCTTGAACGATCCAGGTAACGCGTCGTTCTCAACGAGGAAAATTAGAAAATTTTCAAGTCTAACGAGCGTCTCGTTATCTACCATGTCTCACGAATTCGACTGTACTATTCGCAAAATTGCTAAATCTTTCCTAGACTTTTTATGGCTTTCACGAGAAATTAATCGACGTCCATTCGGGAGATTTCAGGAACAGAGCAAAGAAAAAGTAGCGGGCAAGCTTCATTAGGGGATCCGGTGGAATACTAAGATCGCGATCGGCGATAGGCAACCCTCTGAAGAGTTTCTGAATCATCGTGCCTAAGTTCACCACCCCCAAGGAATTTTCGGACAGACAATGGACCGTCTGTGTCGCGACTCTCTCTTGAGATAAGAAACGACGCGATTCCCGATAGGGAACGCTCATTTTTCCTACGCGAGAACCGCAAAAGGGACGATCGGATAATACGGTTTACGAATCTCGGATTGTGCTTATCCGCGACGTCGATACGAGATATCATTCGTTTCTTTAGAACAACAGACACTCGAGAAGTGCCATAAATGTGATCCTTGTCGATGTAGGCCAAAGAACGTCACCGTTCCACGAACGGTTTATCCTTCACAGAATCGTCGAACGATTCGAGTATACCTCCCTACAAATTCTTCCAGTCGTTCGTGATCCAGATCCCCCTAATTTACTGGCAATACCGCTAAACTATATCACGTAATATGTACTGCGACAAAGGAACGATTATGTAAATGAGAAAATAATAAGCGAGAAGCAACGAACGTCGCGAAATTACGTGAAGAAGGGACGCGCGTCGTCCTCTCGCGAGCTGGTACCGGCTCGGAGGACGAGGCGATCACTGCTACCAGACCTCGGTTCTAATTGTTTAGGAATTGCGGGATTCGCGGCCAATTAGCGGCATGCACCGTGAGACGAGCACGGAACGGGCAGCTACGCAAGGGCTAACCGAGATGGTCGAATAATTTAAATTAATAGGACGGTGGAGAACGCGGCTGATATAGCCAGTTCACCCCGACTCCACGGGCGGAACTTCTTTAACGTCTTTTCGCTTTCTCTTTCTCCCTCTCTCGCTATCTCTCTCCCTCTTTTTAACCGTCGCGCGGCTAAAGTCTTTGATTACACGCTTGATACGTCGCTCACGCCACGTGCATTCCGCGGTCACGGGGATTTGCCCCTTAACATTTGTGTTAGGAATCCATCGCAACATTGTTGCAAGCTGTGTGCCAATTGTGGATAACGGATTCATATAAAATTGATTTTTTATGTCGTACGAGGAGGAATTCCATAGATGCTGGCTGAGAAGTGATAGCTAATTAGAATTTACTACGCTAGAGCGAGACTTTAGATATATCCGAACTGTGATTGCATTCTTGTTGAATGTGTTTGAACGAGATTTTTCTAATTACTTTTGCCTGTACTTTTTATTCGCGTTAATACGTCTGTTTTTTTTTTCTCTTAATACGTTTACGTTGGTCTTCGCAATTTCAGAAACGATAGCCGTTTTAAGACGGGAACGAGTTTCCAAAAACTTTGAGAGACTCAAACGCTTGATTATTCTGCACGAGCCAATTTACAGGGCGACGACGCGGCACGACGGAAACATTATGTACCTTTCACAACGCGGCGGACGTCGTCGTCTGTGACACGTTAAGAAATGGCTTACGAGTCTCGTTCAACTTTTAACGAGCGAAAGTTTAATAAAGTTGAAACAGACTTTCTGCTCTGATTTAAAAAATTCGCACGACAACCAAAAATTTGTCAGACGAAACAGTTCTGACGAATTCCTACCACGAAACTGGTAGTTATTTGACACGTAAATTAGAAATAGTAAAATATTTAGTTACTTTTGGAAAAATCATGCATCAATGGACTACAAATATTTTTGTATACATTGTATAAAATTAATACTTGCATTAGTAAATGCAAATACTAAATATTATGGATTGAATAAAATGAGGATGCATAATATAATATTGTAATTTGTAATTAATGAAACTCACCGGTGTAGTGATCGTGCCATGCGAGGACACCACAAAGCAACGCAAGAGTCTTTCCACTACCGGTTGGACTCTCCAAGAGACAGTTCTCTTCCTTTGTACATCCTTGTATGACCTGTAAAAATACAATAATCGTTTCCTGTTAACAAATCTCTAATGTTTAGTTGTTTTTAAGTTACACCTTTTGCATTATAAAATCTCTCACCTTGTGCATTACTGCAACCTGACACGGATAAGGCTTCACAGGAATTTTCACCATAATGCCTGCTATCATTTGCTTGTACTGTATTACTGCTTGAGGTAAACATTCCTTCGCTTGTGGTAAAGGTTCCTCTGTTCGAGGTAAAGGTTTTTCCACTTGAGGTAAAGGTTCCTCCGCTCGAGGTAAACATTCCTCTGTTCGAGGTAAAGGTTCCTCTGTTTGAGGTAAAGGTTCCTCAGCTCGAGGTAAAGGTTCCTCAGTTCGAGGTAAAGGTTCCTCCGCTAGAGGTAAACCTTTCTTCGTTCGATTCATTTTAGATTTAAGAAGTGGTCTTTCATAGGTTTTAACTTTCTTTTTCTTCTGGTTTCGTGTATACCAATTTGGAGAGCTAGTAAACTCATCCGAAGAATCAGATTCGCCGTATATAGAATAATTGTTTCTATTTGCGACTGCTGAGTGATGGTACCAATTGAACACCTTAGACTTCTGTAGTATAGGAGTTGTACGGGAGGACTCTACGGTTTCTTCCTCAATGGATTCTATGGATTCTTCCATCGCTTCTGCGCTATCCGTTGACGATAGAATTACTTTGTTTCTATTCACTACAGCTATTGCCATTGGTTCGTCGTCACTTTCCATTGTTTTGTCAGCCAACGAGGTATTACTATCGTCACTGGATATTTCGATAACTATAGGTGATTGAACTTGTGACGGTTTATTGGTCTGACACTTTCCGCTTTCTGGTTTAGACCCAGATGGGCTTGACTGATTATTCCTGCAAGCGTAACCATACAGAACAAACTAGAATCGCCGAACGCTGTATTGTTCGTTAGACAAACAGGAATTACTGCGTGAATAAGACTTTATCGCAGTATCGAGAATGTTACTCGATGAAAATCGTAAAACGTCATGCAAAATAAACACATTAATATCAGGTGCAAACAAAGCAACAAGCTAATATAACCTCAGACGCAGCATGCTTCCACGTGCAGTGATACAAACGAAATACAGTTAAAACTACACTCGAGAAACGAATACCTTTTCAATTTGCAGTTATCCAACCGATTGTTAGAGACGAGACGATGATCAAACGGTGATCAATTCGATATATTTTAAAACATATCCGTCTATCACTGTGCTAGTCATATTCAATACTTTCGTCGAATTTTTCAAATATATCTTTCCTATCAATTACTTATATTTAAACCAAGTTACGTACCTGGATGAACGCAGCCACTTTAACATTTTAGTTTAATTACCTTTTATACAATAAGCACGGCAATACGAAGGAAGTAGATCAGGATCATCGATATATACTCGAGAAATGAGACAATTGACTGTCGCACGTGATCACGCCACGCGCGTTCCACCGCGATTCATTTGTTTACGTTCGTTTACGGTTAGGCGCGACTTTCGAATTCGAAACGACTTCTCCAGTGCTGTCTTGTATTGTGTCAACCAGAAATATAAATAATATAAACGAGATAGATGATCGAGCAGATGATGTTGAATACATCTGAATACGATCGACAGACGTTCAAAGTTACAAATAAAAGAAGGAACATTCACTTCTGATTGGAAAAAGACTTTCAAACCACGATTTTATCACCCGTGATATCACTTCGATTAATCGTACAGTGATTTTAGGCTATCTAATTAATGGAATCGACAATCCACCTCTCCATCGGAACCACGTTTGAAATATCATCTCAGCGTCACCTCTTTCAGGATTTCTTCCAGAAACCGTACGATTTGAATACAAAAACGATTATTTCTCCCCGGCGTTCGCTTTCATAAGACGTAAGAAAAAAAAAAAAAAAAAGGCAAAAATATCTGCCATCAATTTCTCGACGGTTCGTCGCATCTCCTCTCATCCGGCGACGACCATTTATACGGGACATTATTCCGCACAGATCCCGCCGCGGAAACATAATTTCTGAGGCGAACAGGATTGGACAGGTGAAACGCGGGTCTCCCCGGTCGGTGTCTCGGCTCCTTACGTTGCCCGGGTGACCTTCATAAAGAAGATACCCTCCGCGGCGTAGCAGGATCCAGGCAAAATGGTCAACGGAATATAATTCCCAGATGCGTGTGATTTATGCCCGGCGACCGGTCCAACGTATCAAACTTCTGATTTACGTGGCTGTTGTGCCGTTGTTTCGAAAGCGGCCCTCATCAAAGGGGCCCCACGGAATTTAAAAGCCATACGGCGCGCGTGCGACTGGAATAAGGAATTCCCCCCTCCTGTCCAGCGTAGCGGAGAGCATCTCCTCGCTCTCTGACGTGAATCCTTATCAAATTATCCGAAATTCCCACGCGCGACTTGTACGCGTCCTCCGCGCGTCCACCCCACCCGCTTCTGGTGCGCGCGTCCACGCGGATGTGACGCGTACGCGGACCAATGTTTCTGTAACACCGGCAGCGTACCACGACGAGTACCACGGCGAGTGGTCCGTCACGTATGTGCAATGAAATTACTCGGGCCCGCGGTGGATTTTTCAGCTCACGTACGTTCGCTCGAACGATCCTCGCCGTCGACTTCTTGCGTTTTCACACGGTTATGATGTATATCTTAACGATAACCGCGATAACACGCTGCGAGGGTAGCCTGCTTCAGTCTCGAGCGTTTCGATCGATTCGCACGAGTTGTCCCCGGTGGTTGCTGCCTCTGGCTGGTACTGACAGCGGCCACGGGAATGGCTTTGCATTCTAACGCAGAGGCATGTTACGACTTTCCATTAGAACCTGCTCCTGGGCAATTACAGTCGGAGATGCTGAGTGAAATTCGCGTTTGGAATCGAAGCGGATGTACCGATGAAACGAACTCTGTGGCCAGCGTACGAAGGAGTTATCGACAGTATCAGCGGCGAACAGGATCGAAAATGTTCGGCACGCGGAAAACCAGGACGAAAGAGCGGTATCGGATATACTGTACAAGCTATAAACGTGCCCTCGGTCTTGAACAATTCGGTTTTACGATCAGCAGACGTGATTTAGCTGTTGGTTTCCGTCGTCTGGCCGCTTCACGCTCGACGACGGGGGACCGCTTGGCGTCCGTGGGCCGTAAGTTATGCACAGCCCAGTGTGATACCCATAAAGCACGTCGAAGGGGCCGAGGAAGTCATTACTATAGGAAAGTGTGGCAAATTGCGTGTAACACCCCACCGAAAATGTCGCAAACCCTCGAAAACCCGGGTTCACGCGCCGTCGACCGCGCGACGCTCCGTTGGAGCTCACCTCTTTCGCTGTTCACCGTGAGAGAGAGAGAAAGCGAGCGATCGAGTGTTTAGCCGACAATTGCGATCGCGATCGAACAATTAACCGACGCGACCATTGAAATCGTCGAAATTTTACACGAACCGCCAATTTGTCCGACCGTTTCGCAGTGTCCAACATCCATCGTTCAGCGACGCACGCCTGGCGAATAATAACGACACGAGGGTCGTTCAGAGATCAATCAATCGGTCGAAACATCGATGTAAGAGCTGTTTCGTCGAAGCTGATCCGCGACATCGAACGTGGAAATAGACGAAACGAAGACGTTCCTCGTTACGAGGAGACGTGGGGGTTGCGAAACAGGGGCGGAAGGTATCTGGAAGGAGGCTGGGGGGCCTGGTAAAATTACCGGGCGCAGCTAAAAAGAGGACCAAGCCAGGATATATCCCCCTGTCGATCTGGTGTCCCGTGGTCACCCTGTGCGAATCAGGGGAATCTGAGTTTCACGTGGTGGTCACGAAACCGGGCACAGGGGGAGGGAGAAATATGAAATATAAATAAAACATATTCCTTACCGCGCGGGTATGTGTGCGCGTGTGCGTGGCGGCAAGTGCAATAAAAATGCGGGAGATCAAGAGGGATGCCGGAGGAATACGTAATGCGTTCTTTTCTCTGCTCTCCGCTCGCCCTCTATCTCGTATCTCTTCCTCCTTGCCCCGTCCTTTTTATTTTCCGCGTGGTAAACGTTGGGTAATTTTCGAGGCTCCGATCTCGCCCTGGCCTCCTCTTTACCGTGCGATACTCGTTATTTCTCATTGTTTCTCGATACTCGATGTACATCTTGAGAAGGAACCGCAGCGAGATCTTCGAACGACAGATGAACAGTTCGGAGGGAAAAGAAGAAGAAGAAGAAGAAGCAGAAAAAAAGGAACGAGAGACACGGGAAGATGGAACAATTCCATAAACGGCGTAACGTCCGTACGGTATCCAAGAGTATCCCCCTCGGCAGCATGTTCGTCACTGAGGGAAAGCACGCGGCAAACAAGCCAATAAACCGGATAAACGGTCGTCGGGACTTAATTAAGGAATGGCGACTGCATCCACGCCAACGGTGCCTTCATTTCGTCCGGCAGCTTTATCGCCGGTGCTTATCTATCGGCTGTGAGATAAGATAAAAGGGTCAGAGTTCAGGGGGACAGAGGCGTAGATAGCCGGGTAGCCCCTCTGCCCCTCAGCTACGAAACTTTCGGGGGTGGAGGATACCATATGCGACCTTCCTCTGTCTTCCTCCGCCTCTTCAATCTCCCGCTCGCCCCCTCTCGCTCTATCTCTATCGACTTTTTCCTCTTTGTTTCCACGGGACGACGGGGCTGGAGGGTCGAATCGAGCACGTCGTGTCCAGGAGCACGGCTGAAAGTAAAATAAAAGAATCATGCTGGCTGGGGACCCGGGGAAACTGTCCATGTGCGCCCCCGTGCCAGCTACTACGGTGGCAGCGTATCTTTTGTCCCGGATTGCATATACTTTTCCTTAAAGTCGAACCCACCCCAGCTGAAACGTCCTCCTACCTCTCCCCTGTCCTGTCGCCGTTCCATTTTTTGACGATCGAACAATTTCCTCTCCCCCTTCCGGTTTTCCGCGCGCTCGAAAAGTCGAATTTTCGGCTACGACAGTTCTGACGAGGACGAATCCGTCGCGTTCGTAAAACTTCGCCATCGGAAGTTGCGAAACGCCGTACCGAAATTCTTGGACACGGTCCTGTAAAATATAGAATTTGAAAAGAGAGCGCGACCGATAGGTTCCCGAAGAAATTCTTCTGCTCAGTCGTGATTTGGCCGTGGTTATCGCGGATTGGTGAAATACCGCAGAAACACGGCTAGAGGAGGGTAAAAGGGTGGACGTGGCGCAGACGACGAGAGCAAACTCGATGGACAATAACTTTTCCACGGGGTTCGGCCGAGGGACATCGATCAGATGCGATCACGGTGGAATTAGCCGTCCCTTGCAGGACTCCAGAACTCCTTCTGCCCGGAACCACCCCTGTCTGTGTTTCTTCGACCTCGACAAAAGGTTCGTCGACGATAAACGATTCTATCAGTGTGCGCCGGTAGGAATGCGTCTCCCACGGATAAACATTTAATTACCTCGGTAGCGCGATCGTCGACGTTCTTTGCTCGAGAATCGACACTTCGAGGTCTACAGGATTCTTCCGGAAGCGTTCAAGCGTCCCTGCGCGCGATAGCTCGTAGCACCGCACCTTCGACCTGTTTCTCGAGGCAAATTCGCTCCCATTACACCCCACAGAGTGCTCGAAACACGTGTCACGAGGGTGAGAGATCAAGAATGCCATAAAACGGTGCTATACTCGAGGGCCTATCAAATATTGCGATCCTTTCGTCGGAATACGCGTCGCGAGAGAGTGAAAACATCGTCGGGGGTTGCTCGCCGCGGGGGTGGTGGTTCGCTTGGTATGAAATATGGATAAGTTTGGTCCGACGCCACAAAAGGAAGCGTCACGGCGAATTAATCGGCAGGCGGAGTAGCACGCGAGACGTGTGATTTAATAAAAAAGGCCTCCCCTCATCGATGGAGGGGGTGGAAATCGAGCCAAACGCCCCCTCCTGCCGCGTAATAAGTTTAGTTTCCATGCGAAGACGGTCGTAAAACAGAACGCGAGCTCGCAGCATGGTGTCCCGGTCCGTTCGGATTTCGCAGGGTCGTTTAAGGGATGTTTTCCCTTTTACGATTATGGCCATCGTCGGGACACACCGTTTAACGAATTGTCGCGTTCGCGCAATTTCGTGCAACCTTTCCTTGTAATACGCATTTTGCAATTTAATTACATTTTTTTCTCTCTTTTCTAACGACCGTACGTACGCGTACGCGTTAACGTATGTTTCGCATGAAAACGGTCGTGGTTCGTTCCTCTCCTTTCTTGCTCCATTTTTATGGAAAGTGGGTAATTTAATTTCACGTAGACCCAAGGTGCCAGTTTGATTTAGTAACAGCGATCGCCGGCGCACTTCCTTATAAAACATTTAATTCGGTCACACCGCTTATCTCAGTACGCATGCAATCTTTAAACCGACCCGCCTTTGATAATTGCACAGCGGGTAATCGCGCCGAGTGACTCACTCGAGGAATCACGATTGCACGTCCCTTATACTTAACAAACTATTTGTACGCACAGACCCGCCGGTTGCACGTGCAATTAGAAGACAAGCTACGTTCGCAAGAGGGATGCTCTGTTGAATATTGAAAGGAGAAGCGAGAGAGAGAGAGAGAGAGAGAGAGAGAGACGTGATTAAATATATTCGCGTGGTTTATTAAACGAGGATGCGAGGCGTGGATGTAAATTGTCGCGCGGGGCAGATGTGTCGTTCCGTTTTCTTCTTTAATTACCCGCGCACGGTGTGTTCCACGGTGTGTCCCGTCATGGTGTCCGCGCTTCTGACATAAGCTGTCACGGGTACGCCTATGGGCGCGAGTAAAGGAGCGAGGGAACAACGGAGTTTCGCGTTAGCCGGTTATCAACACGCGATCGGGGCTCGTCACGCGCTGGACAATATTAATTTTTCATATTTTATCACTTCCTCCCCCCCACTGTCGCAATCAGCCCAGGCCTATTATTAATTCATTATCGCGGCAACCCGCCGGCCGTTTACGAGGATCTCGCGAGCCTAGGCCCCTTTAAGGCTCCATTAAAACGTTGTTAGCGATTTTTTTCAAGGACCCCTCGCGGACGCGGCTTTATAAAACGAAACGCTTATTACCGTGCGCAACGATCTCGCGGTAACAATTACTTTCTTGCGCTGAGCCTCGTCAATCTTTATCCTCGTTGATGGTGATCCCGGTCGAGGGAATTTGTCTTCCTCCAATTAGAGAATACGACGATTAATTCTGTCGAGAACTCGACGAGCGTCGGCGAGAAACTTGGAAGTCATTAGGGTGTGATTTCATTTCCGAATTTCTCGCCAGGAGACCGTGGCACCCCATGGCAACCCCCGGGGCCACGGTGCGGCAGGTTAAATGGCCGGTGCAAAAAAGTCGTAAAATAAGTTATAATTTGGCGCAGTCGGCGTCGCGATGCTCAATGTCCTGTATGATCACCGCCCTCTCACTCGACTGAACTTTACCCCCTGCTTTCTCCGAGAGAATTGGGATGACTTCACTCCCCACCATACCCTCGCTCGCACAGTCCGTCCAGTATTCAGTTCTCCCTCGTGTTCGTCTCCTTCTCCTTCTCTCTCTCTCTCTCTCTCTCTCTCTCTCTCTCTCTCTTCCTCTATCCGAAAACCACCCCATTTTTTCTTTTTCTTCTCTTTCCTTCCTTTTTTTTTCTTTTTTCTTTCGTTGGTCCTCGCTCCTCGACATTTTCTACGCCACGATAGACGTCCTATCCGATTCCAGATTAATTGCAGGATCCAACGGAGAGGTCAAGGGTCAGCGTCGAGCGGAGAACGAGGGGTGGCTCGTGTCACCGCGGGGAGACGCGTGGCGTTTTCGAGACGACACGCAGTTACTTCGTTCTGGCTGGTAATACGTTGGCCACGCCGGTTTGACGCTCTTTTATTGACGCTCCAAGAGAACGGGGTGGTTTTTCGAGGGCGAGGATCCATTCCACGTAGAAGCGATCACTCGCAATTATCAAATATTCTTCAACTTGAATGTACTCATCGAAATAACGAAACAGCACCCTGAGAATTAACCATCCTCTCACAGTTTTTACCAACGCGTCAGTTATCCGAAACTTTTCGTGCGGTTTTTTTCCACCGCGGCAAGTTTCCGCGATACTCGACGAGAAGTTCAGGCTTCGCATCGCCCCCGTGACGGATCCTAGTCCAAAATTTCCGTCATCGTCTCGAGAGAGCGGAGCTCCGTTTCCCATCGACGACGACGACGACGACGACGAGGACGAGGACAACGACGACGGGGCATAAAAGTTTTTACAGCTTTTCCCGGCTGGCCGGCAGATAATAAAGTTTTTGCGTTAAGTGAGGTTCGTAGTAGCCGGATCGATTACACGGGCAGTAAACTAGATAAGCGCAATTACCGTAATCGATATTCCTCCTAGCGGCATTCCGTGAACCAGCCGGGCCCAAATGACGCCTGCATATGGTGATCATAACGAGGGGACGAGCGTCGTGTCGCCCTTAAGCGACCCGCTCGGTGTCGGGTCATGGGTCGACGCTGAGAAAAATTAATGGGACGGGGTACACCTGTTCCGTCGTTGATAAACCGCTTTAATGGTGTGTCTATTTTAATGGCTGCAGCGTGCTCGAACGAAGGATCTTCAATTCGATTACGCTGGCTACCCCTTTGCTCGTGCTCGCCGCACGCTTGCGATTAGCGTGAACCGATGTTCATTAATTTCGCTACGGGAGGGAAGAAACTAAATTCACATCGAGCTTCTTGCCCGGCAAGAAACGGAATTGAAGTAGCGATGGACCACGCGAATGGGTTAATCAGACGTTTCCACCGTCTCGTAATGAAAGGCGAGAGTCGAAGGCGGGGTGGGGCGTTTTGAAACAATTCGACTTTTCCCAGCCAGGCGAAACGATTAGGTTCAAGTACCGATATCCCATTGAAACGATACCCAGCTCCGTCGTTCACCGTCCGACAAGCGATCCTGGCTTATCTCGGGAAAATAATCTGTTCATCCACACCGGGGCTAATCCTCGGGGTTGATCCCCTTAGAGCCACGATCCACAAGCCGACCGGGGGGCTAATCTCTGTGTCCGCACGAACGATCGTCCCTAAGACAGAGGGAAAAAAGGGCGCCACGGCCGACTTTCGGAAACTTTCGAAAGATGAAATCGAGCCGCCTGCGTTTAACCGTCAACCGGTGATGAGGAAAATGCCCACGGATGGAGGCTCCCTCGGTTCCTTCGAGGGAACGCTCATCTCTTTAATCGTCGCGGTCCATTGTTCTTGCTCGACGTATCGAAACGTACATCCTTCAGACTCGCTTCAACGTATATCGTTAGAATTTACGTTCCTCCACATCCCTTAAATTCAACCCTTAATCGTCCGCCGATTCATTAGATTCGTTTCGCTAATTTTCGAAATTAGATCTAATTTCCAGCAATTATACGCTGGGTTTAATGTCTCTCGGTACTTGTACACGCTAACGACGTTATAATTCGTGGCGATCGATCGACGTCGCTCTACAAAAGACGCGCGGATCTCGCGTTCCCCCCCAATTCCACGGGTAATAGCCGGGACAGAGGACATCGCGGTATCGGCTGGCAAACACGTGGAGCACCGGTGTACTCATTTTCCCAGCTCCCTTCCCCGTAGGCGGAATAAATAATCCACGCGGAATAAATGCGCGCGGCGCGGCTCGATACCCAGGAAGTCCTTTGCGCGTCCGTCCATCGGACGGATCTTTTCGCCGCTTCCGGCGCGCCGCTGACAAATGGATCGGCCATTTCCTCGCGGCGGGCGCACGACGGCGGTTCCCGCGATGGGGGTTGGGGGGCATCGCGATTAACGAACGTCGACAGAAAATTAAATGACGCTAATAACCATTACAATACACGGCCACGGAGCCCCGTATCAACGCCCCACCGCGCTACCCCCTCGCCCTGTCCCCGTTCCCACGCAGCCCTCCGTCAGGATAATTGCTGAAGTCGCACAAAGGCACGGATCGATGAGCCGTCGCGGCGCGATGATAATCAGACCGTCGTGATTTCCAGGGAAACGCTCTACGTATGCGGTGGATCGTTTCTGAGCGCTGCTCCAGAAATTAGAGATCCGCTGGGCTCTTCTCGATGGAAGTCTGTTCTCCATCTTGCCAGTGAGGGTGCTTTCGTACATTCGATCGAATTTGTCCGATAGATTTGTAACAGCAGAAAAGATACATGGTAAAAGGTCAGTGAGCTATTCGAACTCAGGTTTTTATCGATGTTATCCACCCCTCGCGGAGAGTTCCTCCTACGTTTCAACGTTAGGCGCGACTGTAACCGACCGATACGCACAATAACCTCCGAAGAAGCTTCCCACGAGCCACCCTCGAGACACTCTGGGCCGCACTTTGCATAGAGCCCGGCAAAGTCCGGCGGCGCGCCTCGAAAGCCTCGCCCTCAGCTTCTTTCCAGGCGAGCAACTCCAGGAGCGGAGCCTCGGACGGTGGCTCGCGATAAATCACCGAAAAACGGCAATTTCCGCGAAAGGGGAAAACAGTCGTTGCCAGTGACGAGAACATATTACGCGGCGAGGCGCGCTGTGTGTTTGACCAGCGGACCTCGTTTGTCCGTGGGCAGCGCAAAGACACGCGCACCGGACCGTGCACGCGTGCAACGGCCGCCTGCAACGAAGGGTGGCCGCAGCAGCAGCTACCCCTTATAGATTCGTCGACGGGACCACGGTCATTCGACACTGCGTTTGACCACACCCTCGGTACCGCCAAGATTTACGACGCTCCTACGCACCGAACTCGATCGCTTCCGGTTCTCTCCATCCCTCGTCGACGATTCCACTGAGCTATTCGAATCGCAGCCACTTCGTAACCGAACTCGAGCTCTCTCGAAGGAGTTCACCAAGCGAGGATGAATTTCGTTCGAACACCATCGACGTTTTAAAAAGTGCACCTCAGATCAAACGAGTCACCAGGTGGTCGCGAGTGAATTATCCGATTGATGCTGACGTTGCGGTGTATCAATCGATCCAGATGCGTTGCATAAACCGTACATATTCGGCGGCCGTTTAATTTGCCCCGGGACGATAATCGAATCCGCGTCCGGCGAGCGAGCGTGACGCTTATTGGCGTGCAGCACACGCGTGCACCGCGGGACGCGGAATAATGACGGTGAATCGACGCCGGTAGGAAGTGTCCCATATGTCAAATCGTTGCTGGACGACCGCGACACGCCAGTGGTTTCTGGTGTTGCGAAACGAGCGCGTTGCCGGACGGGGACGATGCCTGCCGTTCTCCAGCGCCATTGTCCGACTCCTCGAACCGTGTAATCATCATCGATTGTGTAAAGATATGAAAAATATTCCGCCTCTCTGTCGAAGATGCTTCTACAATTCTTCGAAAACGAACGATGGACCAATCGACCTTTTTTTTTTTTTTTTGTTCATTTCAACCCTCCGCGATCTTTGTCGCAAGCCGTAACATTTTTGGGGTAGTTCTTCAACGGAATCGCGCGACGCTTATTAACTTCCTCTTTGGCTGTTGCGCATACGGGCGGGTAAATTACCGAGGCGCGCAGGAGAGGGCTCGGCTGCGTGTTCTCGCGAAGGACGGCAGGATCGGGGGGCTAATAATAGGCGAAATTTCTGCTGGCGGCGATTCGCAGGAAGTGACTTCCGGCGCGGCGTCGAAGCGGCAACCTCACGGATTCACCTGTGCTACGCGCGATCCTCCAGGTGTCCCTTTTCCTGCCTCGCCGTGTGAGAAACGCCTAGATCGCTCGTGGGACGTCTTTTATTGGCGGAACACGTCAATCATTGCCGTCGTGGATCTTCGTTTCCTCCCAGCTAAACAGCAATACTTCGATCGACCTTCGTCGATCCTTAACAGCGTCCACTCTTAACAGATAGTCTCGTCGATCCGATAAAATTACCAGAGAACTACGATCATCGCCCACTTTCGTCGAGGAAGAATCGAAATTCAGGAAGCACAGATCGAAGCGACGCCTACACCGTGTCCCAGCTCGGTCCCAGGAGGCAATTTCCCGTGACGCTTGTCCACGGTGATCGTGGTTCAAGGTAGCCGCGTAACTCACGGCTCTTCTCTCTTTCTCTCTCTCTTCTCTCCCAGCCGCGAGGCGGTCGCATTAAAGTGACAGAAATTGGCCGCGCCCGAGGCGAGCCGTCCAATGGACGGCCCTGTGGGTCCCGGCGTCATTTCCATATTGTAATGTCCCGTATCCTGTCGGGGCCGGCCGATATTATGCGCTAACAAACCATTTAGGCCAGGTGTTAAATTGTCTGTGACGGGTGGAACGGGCTCGATTCCCGTTTGTCGTCGCTCCTCGTCGTTGTCCTCGTCCACCACGACGGCTGGCCGCCTTCTTCGGTGACTGGCTCGCGGCTGGGACGCGTAATTCTCGCGCCTGTTCCGAACGAAAGGTCGGCCGCTCCGGGACCCAGCCGTTAATGGCTGCAAATTGCTCAGAAAAACGAACCGCCCGGCCCTGGTGAGCCGACTGAAAAAAGGTCCGCCTGTTTCCTGTTTACGATCCATCGAGACGGCGAGTGGACTGGATCTTTTCGACGACAGGCTTTCTTTTTTTTTTCTCTCTCTCTTCTCTCCTCTTCTTTTCTCTCAGGCTTTCGTCGTCCGTCCTTCCTTAATCTACTCCTGCTCGGTTCTCTCTCTGTCTCTTTTTGGTTACCGGGACCTGGTCAGCGGTCATAATCGATTCGATCGACCAATTCGTCGGACGGCGTCATTAGTAGACGGTCGTCATGAAACTTAATCCCTGGACGCATCGCGCGCTTGCCTACTCTTCGACGTGGGGCCCCCGAAATCGGTGGCTTTCTTTTTCTCCCGTGCGAGAGCTCGGTCTGACCGATCGTTGCGTCCGATAACTGGCCTACCGCCGATCAAACTGTCCACCTAATGCAGGCTAATAAGCCGCGGGGGAACGAGAGCACTGGTTTTATTGATATTAACACTTGGACGATGCGCGTTGATCCCGTTGCGTGGCCTCCGACGTAATCTCGTCTCGAGACGCGTCTCTAATAGTCGTTGCATCTCGCAGAACTCCTTCTAAAAAACAAAAAAACAAAAAAAACTGAACGAAAGTTGCGTTTACGGGAGCGATAGCAATTCTTTCTCGCGGAAAGAAATTTGTGCACGCGAGAAATCACAGTATCGGGTAGCGTCCGATCGCAGTCGGCGCGGGAAAGGTCTCGAGGCATTAAATCCTCGGTCCGGAAACGATTACGCCGGTGCTAATGGCGGGCGGACAAGTTCCGCGGCGCAGGTATACATCCTTTGGCGCGTGTAATTATCCTGAGTGCGAGGCACGAAAAAGAGGGCGGGAGGGGTGGCGGATCTGTCGTCGCCGCGTAATCGCTCCAAATTGGCCGGAAAACAGGCCCTCGTGTGCCCGACGCACCGAAACGCGATCTTAATCCCCGGCCATCTTTCAACGATTTTAATGCCGCTCTTCGTCGACCGCTGTCGAGCTTTTTCGCGAGTTTGCTACCCGTCCGTCGACCGGTAGCTCGCGAAACAAGGTCGAACAGGGAGGGTGGCTCGAGACTCGCGGCAGCGAGTTCAAAGTTTCGCTGTTCCACGGACGGAAATCTTTTGGTCCAGTGTGCAAAGGTTTGCTCCTCGATAGTACGAGGCGATAATGTTTCTCGCGCGCTTACAAATAATTCCCTGCGACTTTGTACTTTTGTAGCTCGACACCTGCAGTGTCGCGGAATAATTCTTCCACGAGCGAGCATCTGTGAAATTTGTCCGTGCGCCTCATAATTTATGGCTGATTAGCATCAACGGGAAACGTAATTTATCGCCCGTTCGATGCGAAGGGGGTGAGTTTCTTCGAGTTCTAGTATTATCCGCAGCTGCCTCCTGTTGCTAGACTCCGCGTTCGACTGCTGTTACGCTCTTTTGTTGCTGCGAAAAGAGAGGGAAAAAAAAGAAAAGAAAAGAATAACGATCTCCGTGAAAGAAGCGAGGAAAGTTCAGGTGGGAACGGTTTCAAGAGCGACTCGAAGCCGTCACTGGTCGTGCGGTTGGTCACAGTAAGTGAGCATACCTCGTAGCGATAATTTCTCCGCGGAGAACGTGAAACACCATCAAATAAATGCCTGGCCCCACACACCGGAGTCCTGTGTCGACGCGTGGAGAAGGACGAAGGTACGCGGTCCGATGGTACCGCCGAGAGAGACGAAGAGACGGGGCCCATCGTTGGTGGGGAGTTGGTCAGCTGGCGGTGGCTTCTGTGTGGGCCCTAAGCAGGCCCCTAAAGGGCCTTAAGTACGGTGGGGCGCCTTATCTCGCCTCGTTACTTCGCCTTAACGGCGGCGAATGCTTGAAATATCGGCGCGGCGGCTTCCGTAATTCCGTATAGAAACGCCGCTTAATTTGGCCATTAGTGCGACCACGGTAATTCAGACGGCCGCGATTACGCTCACGGCCACGGAAACCTCTGTGCCTGCCGATTTTCACCTGGCACGCCCCGTCTTATCGGGATTCCATGGCTGTCTGCGAGCCGTCGCGGCTCCAGGGGCGAGAACGCCGCTCTCCGACCAGCCATTCAGAATTTCCTCTCTCTCTCCCTCTCTATCCCTCTTTTTTTCCTCTCTCGCCGCAGGATTGTTTTAGCGGAGATACGATTGCCGTAGAGTGGATTGGTTGGAGTGCCGGGGCGATAAATGTTTGTACGGTGATCGATGAGCGGGGTGGTCGATGGTGTCGACGAGGGGTGAGTCCTCGAGGCGGGTTCTGGCCAGGTAATATATCCGAGTGAAAGTAGAAATGGGATACACACGGGGAACAGAGGAATCGTGTCCGTTTTGTCAGGGACTCCTTCGATGCGTTTTACGTACGCGAACCAGAAACACGTTGCAGAGGATCGAACCATGCGCTCGAGTTATCGAATCAGCACGAGCATCGTGCTCGTCCGTCTCCATTAGCCCGTCGAATCTGCCGCCTCCCGAAAATTTGCACCCAATATAATCGGCGCAAGCTGTACGCGCGTACCCCATCGCCGGACAAACGGTCAATCGTTACGTGTCCCGTTTAATTATACAGCGGCGGTCATTATGCAAATAGAGTCGGCGTCATCGATAATCCGAGGTGCACAGAGGAGCCTGCACGCGCGTGCACCGACGTTCCGTCCGTCGGATTCGACAGGCAGGACGCGACGCGGCGCGACGCGACGCGAGGCGACGCGAGGCGACGCGATGCGGTAGACACCCCGCGGTGGAGGCCTCGTCTCGGTGTCGTACGGAACCGGTTCCCGGTCGTCCCAGGGCAGCGCAACGGCCGCGTTCCATCGTCCTTTCGCAATATCGGGAGATTGCATGAGACACGCCAGCGAGTTCGGGAGCGACCATTACGAATCAATATAAGAGGTTAAGGGGGGGGGGGGGGGCGAGGGTTGGGTGGAGGGTGGCGACACGGAGGACGTTTGCTACGTGGGACGTTTAATTTGCCCAGCCTGGATCGCGGGCAGGCTTTTAACGACTGAAAACTGCGCGGTTGGGACAGCCGGTACCGACTGTCACCGCCTAGGAGGACAGGATAACGAGACGTTGACGGCCCAATTAGGTCCTAGTCGCGCTTCTAAATTGCGTTGCGAAACGATCCTACGATGCGACGTGTCTCAGCCGTGAACGGGTGTACCCGTGGCTCCTTTCATCGATCTCGAGGTTCGCGTTTTCGGTGGTATCCGTCTCTCTACTCGACTCGCGACGATTGGATCGGGACGTTTGACGGACACTCGCTCGTCCCAACAATGGTATCGTCCTCGATTATTAACAGATGCGAAGGCTTTCCACCTTTCTAGGATGTCCGCTGAACAATCGAACGAATCGTTCGAACCATCGATCGAGAAAGTACCAGAAGGGTGTCCCAACACCGAAAACCCATCGTCGCCCGCCGCGTCCGGCCGTTTCACCGTCGAGCACGCGAAACTCACACGGCGGACTCGCGTTTAACGCTATCGTCCGATTTATCAGCCGCCGGATGAAGATCGGAACCGGTCCGCGGCGTTCACGAGACGGCGGCGACGGCACCGCCACCAGGCCTGGCCACCGTGGACCGGTCCCAGCGGCGCGGGCTCCGAGCTTTTGCGCGGCCGCTCCCCCGAAGTCACTTTATTAAGCATAGCCGGCCGCGCAGGCGGCTGGGCCGCCGCGAGAAACGGCAGAAAAAGCGAGAAGAGAGAGCCCGCGAACAAGACTCGGTGTGAATCTCATCTTTTATTCAGCCGCCATCGCGTCGTGTGAGTCTCGTCGCGACACGAGCCACGGGGCTGTGTTCGTGGCCGAAACAGAGGCACCGCGCCACTTAGGGTGTGAAACCGGCGACGTGCCATCGAGAGATCCCACCTCGCCGTCGTACCCCCTTCTGTCTCATCCCTCTCTGCGCCACCACCGTCCTCTCCCCCTGATCCCCCCCTTCGAGTCGCCAATCGAAAGAATTCAACGAGAATCCCAGGACGACCGCCGCCCATAAAGTCGTTGTCGTCCCGGTATGCGGAGCCGCTCCGCGCCGCGTCAAATCGCGCGCCACTTGACACCGGGGAACGCTCGGCTGTTTCGCCGTCCGCGGCCGTGGTATTTGAAAGTCGAGCGGGAGGGTGGGCTGAGGGTGGGCAACAGCGGGGAGTTCTCTTTTAGGCGAGGATTAAGCGGAATTCGAAATGGTTAGGTGTCGAGAAGGGGAGACTGTTGGTCTCTTGACGGTTCTCATGGTTCTTCTCAGGTGTTCGTCCTTGAGCTTTGGGCGTTCGCATGGAGGAGCTTGGGTTGGGTTCTAGTTCGCTTTGGATTTCGAGCTTTGCAAATTGGGTTGTTTCAGTTTCGATTCGCGATTCTGTCGATTCTCGATGGAAATCTGCTTGAGTCGACGATGTCGTTTCCGGTTGTATGTCAGTTCGAGTTGAAAACTACAGCTGGAGAAGTGGAATACCACCGAGTCCCTTCTTCTTCGAACGTCCATCGATCGATCGAGGAAATTAGGGGTTTCCTTAACCAATTACACCGGCCTGCCTAAAAACGATGCGACGCGTCATCTCCCGGGCAACTATTGCCACATTCTGGGGCCTAATTGGCCCGTCAACGTCTCGTTATCCTGTCTCCGTGCCTCGGCTCTTTCCTCGTAGCCCGAGCATTTTTTTCCCTTTTCCTTCGCTCGAAAGAAGACGTCGTGACAGCTGGTACCGCTGGATCCTTGCTCGTGGATCGTGATTGACGGTCGCATGATACCCAGTTCCGTCCTTCTTTCGCGGCCGCCTTCCCTCCGCCTGAGTTCAGCCCATCGAACAACCCCTAACGACGACAACCTTGAAAATTCACAACTTCCTCTCGAATCTTTTCCACGATCTCCATTAACGAGAAATAATAAACGATCTTCGAATTCCCCGAAGGGACGAAACTTTTCGAACCTTCGCGAAGAACGTAACCGCGAAGCGTGTAGGGGCGCAATAATCGCGATCGCGACTTAAAGAATAACCAAGGACGACGTAACTTCGTCGGTTGGCAAGAATTTACTCGAGGACCATCGAGCGAATGCGTCTTCCTGTCGACGTGGAATGTCCTCCGGGGCGACTTCTAATAATTACCATCGGTAATCGCCTGGTCGATCATCCGCGGCAATTATGGGGGGGAGGGGGAGCAATTTAGCAACGGGCAGCCATCGCGCTCGATGGGTAGCGCGAGCGTGGAAACGGGATTGTCGTTGGGAACGCTCGAAACCGGTGAAAAAGGTATAGGACGACGGTTTTAAACGGTTCGTCCCGGTTGTTTCGAGCACCAGGTTCCGTTGCGCACGCACCGTTCCTCCCGGTGGCGTTGCGTGCATTCCCGTCGACGACCGGGAGCAACTGAACGCGAGCCACCACGGCAGGCCCGCGTATAGCTGTGAAACGCGCAGCTGTTAACCAGCAGCTAAAAAGCATGCTAAATGACCGGTCGTAAAGGCCGCGTAATGACTGCCACGGGACACGCAGGGTGTCGTTTCCACCGGCTCCGTACGCGCCCCCGTCCACCGATAATTGACGCGAGCCATGGCAAAAATTCCCCATGGCGGTATTACCCTCTTCGGTGAGGCCTTTGATGCCTTTCTTCGAGGCGGCAGCGGAATCCACGCGAGAACTGTCTTCGAAACTGTTCCAACGGGGTGTCAACCAGGCGTTCGACGTTCAACTGTTCCTCTTCTTCGCCATCTAGAAACTTTTTTCTCGAGGAAACTTGTCGCGGTAGTTTTCCTCTTTTTATAGTGCCGTGAAATCCACGAATCGTCCACGCGATCCTCGAATGGTTGCAACGAGCCTCGCGATTGCTCGTCGTTGGATCAAGTACGTCTGACGCGAGAATCTAGAGAGATTTCTTACGAACAAGCGTTCTGCGACATAATTTCTTGGCGACGAGTGATTCGCTTCGACGCAGACATCTCGTTCGATGGTTGTTTGCGATTCGAACGGAAACGAGTCGCGCGAACAGTCGCCACTCGTTAGAAACGAATCGGACGAGTGGCTCCCCTCTCGTGTGAGTTTCGTGCCGTTAGCTTGGCCGGCCTGTCGGAAGCCCCTTAAAACTCTTTACGTGTCGCCACTGGGAAACGGAAAGCCGGGGAGGGCAGATAGAGAACGAATCTAACAGATTTCGCTACTCAATTAGTATCCTGTGCGCCTCGAGTATACTTAACCGCCCACGGGAAGCTAGAAATAGGTATAATACCCGATTTCCGGCCAGTTATTCGAAGAAGAACGAGGCGACTCGAGGCAGGAAGCTCGGATTTCCGATTTTGTTCGAGTCCTCGTCTTATCTGCGACCGATTCGCAACGCTAATTGCACCCGTGGTGCAATCTCCAGGTTCAAGCCGGACTGGACGATTCCGGCAGGTCCGCGAAAGTGCTCGCTGGGACCGGATAAAAGCGAACGACGTGGAAAGGGCGGACTTTAATGAACCCACGGCTCGAGATGAGCCTCTCCGTTAGCGACACCTACGTGGCCGCAGCCTCGTGTGGGTGCGATCGTAAACGAATTAAAGGTTCCCAGTTCGGGCTGTAAACCGATACGGTTAAGCCGGCGTCGTAAAGGGTTGCGTTGGCCAATTAACACGAACCGTGACAACGGGATTGTAAGTCGGGATGTTACGACCGCGTTTGTAGAAAAAGAACGAACGTGGAAGGTACTCCCTCGATGGACCATGTCGCCAAGCCACGATCGTTCGGCTCTCCACCGATTCAGAACGATATACTCATCGTAACCTACTCGCTACGTTCCTCGAATTTCTAGCGGACGTTTCATCGCGAACACACTGGCCAGGTTAACAGTCCTCGAGTATTGGAGATACGAAAGAGACACCGTATCTTTCGAGAAATCACTGAGAACCCTGCGCACCCCGACGGTAGCCAGATTCCATCGAGTTAGGTAGTTCGTGGAGCCTCGAGGACTTCCTGGACGATTTAAAATTTCCAAGACGCGCACAGCGTGGTCACGCGTGTCCGCGTGAAACGGGACGTCATTGTAATTCCCGCCCCGTGGACGAGGCGATCGTCCTCGCCAGCCCCTAAATAACGACGCGTACGGCTTATCCGACGCGCATCGGAGGCGAGAGCCACCCCTTTTGCCTCGACGATACGCAGCTCGCGTCCGCTCGAAGGTCGCCCCGCGTTCGTCGAGGAACGTGCGCGGCCAAAAAACGCGCTTCTGGGTACCACCAGGTTGTAAAGGGGAGGCTGAGGTGTCGCTGTTATTTAGGGGTGCCCGTGAATGGGTTCTGCGACGCGTTACCTGCTTTTCCGGAAGCCAGCTGGAGAACCGGAGGAATACTTGTCCGCCTCCGTGATGAACGATCAACGACGACTCCAGGTATTAATTTATGGTGGTCGTAAAAAACGTTCGCGTTGAGCATCGTATTCGAATCCATCTTGATTCACCTTTGTCGCGCGAGAGGGTTCGCACGATCGCGTAAAAAAAAGTGTGCAAGGATGTATATTTATGAGGCAACTATCGCGTTCAAATTAAATCGAAGATTGCAGAGCGGTAGAAAAGTAGAACGGGTTGCAAGGGGTTATTATTGCGTGATCCGCGGAGTGTAAATTGATGGTTTACCGTATAATTGAATTACAACCGTTTCACCGGAAAATTCGCCGCGACAGCCCATAAATTTTTTCACCTCCCCCTACCAGCGTTCTACTCGCATAATCCGACGTTCTTTTTCTCGCGTTAAATGAATTCTACAATTACCAGCGCGCGTAACTCACTAACCGTTAATTTACTACCGATACCCGGGCAATGTAAATCACTTTTTCCATCGTACGCATGCCCGGTGGTGTGAAAAAATTGCATACGATCGGAATTCATTAGACTTGATTATTCCACCGGGACATACCCTTTAATCTTCGAGCGCCGCGACGTTGTAACAGTCTTTCTGCGAACACAGTTGCAACACCCCCTGGACGCGTTAATAAATCATCCCTCCTGCACGCGTACGCGCTCGATAAGAATAAATTTGATTAATTTACACCTGGATCCGAGTACCTGCGCGCTAAGGCATTCCATAAACGCGCACGAATATCATCAAGGCGAAGCTACGAGGAAACGATCGAGTCGAAGAGTACGCAACAAGTACATCAGGAGGCACGATCGCGCGAGTGGATCGCGCGCGTTTTACACCTCGCAGGCTTTCGATTGAAACGGTGGAACAGGTTGACGCAAAGGCGGATCGATGCCGCGCGCGAGGTCAATACCAGCCGTGCTCGTTAATCGGACTTATTAATAAAACGATTAACGCGACTTAATCGAGTGAATCGAACGATACGACGATTCCGCGTTACCACGTAGAGGATTATTTATCGCGACACGCTATGCGTTGCCATTTTTATCGCCTTCCACGCGGCAAGGAACGCGCGTATATAAACGTAGATCGCGGTAATTGATTTAATGGGATGCTTCCCGCGACAGCGATCGTTATTGCCGGCGAACATTCTACGTGTTCCGCGCGCTTTTTCCACGCTAAATAGAACGGCGGATTAAATTGTCCGCGCGGCGGACAGTTCCGCGCGGATTTTGAGGAACGATCCTGCGGATCGTTAAACCTTCCAAAGATGGTCGATCGTTTTTATCGCGCCTGGCTCGCGTTCCTTATCCAAGCGTCGCTGGCGAGATGAAAATGTTTACACCCGCGGAATTAGAACCCGCGGACCTCGTTCGCCGCAATTTAACAACGATTACGAGGAGAGAACGAGTCTATTTCTTCTGGGAGCTCGACGTATTTCGCGATCAACTACAAGTTGGCTGAAAATCCGCGGACTAAAAGTCTACGACGCGACGCTTTAGCGCTTTGCGTCAAGTTCCCCGATAAAAAGCGCGTCCATCTGGGTCTGCTCGTAGCGGTGGCAGTGGTGTTCCGTGGTGACTCCAGAAAGGGCAGTGGCGTGCCCAAAGTCGACAGCGCCTCGTCCTGCGCGGGGCTAAGGAAGTGGTCGAGAAGAAAATCCCGGCTGCGCGGTAAAAACGAGGCCCAGGACGTAACGGGGAACGCGCGGCTGGAATTAAGGCCGAGCTGGAATGAAGGATGGTGGACGGGGAATGAGGACAGGAATGGTCCAGCGACGCCAAGGGGTGCAGGGGGCGCCGGTAGAGGATGCCAGAAGACGACCGTTCACCGCTGATGGATGGAGCTCAGCGTCCCCATTGGCGTCGAACCCTTCATCTCGCGTATTTTTACGTCTACAGGGTGTCACGTAGAATATTCGCGGTGCCAACGAACCTTCGTCACGACGGTGTTCTCCATTTTCGTGAGACTCGAAGACTCGACGAACACTCTCGACTAATTTCTAGTTACAAAAAAAATGTCTCGTTTCATAATACAAAGCTCGACACATTATACTCGCACGAAACGACGCCATCGTTGTACAAATCCACTCGAGGATCGCGGAGAAGAGGAGAGAACTCGGTCAAGGCTCGATCGATTCGACAGCTACAGAAGTGAGCAAAAACGGAGCTCGCGTTCGCCACGTGAGTCCATCGAATTCGGCGCCAATGCCAGCCGACCAGGAACGTCCAGTTTTTCACGAAGAGACAAGTGTCGCCTGACACCATTGCCCCCTCGCGAAAACCACGTTCACGTGTGCTACCTGCTCCAGAGGGATCCTCTGACTGGTGACGCGCCTCCACCGGCCGGTCGGACAGGTAATAACGACTCGGAGGTCGTTCTCTCTCTCTCGAGGCCTCGCCTCGCCTGACATCCGCTTCATCCGTTTGATCCAGCTGCCGGCATGTCGCCGTAGAACGAGGAATTAATTAAATTGTTGCTGGGTAGGTTCGAACGCCGGTGGGGTGGGTTTGGCCGCCGCCGCCGCCGACGACGACGACGACGTCGCCACGCACGGGGTTGAACTCAGGTAGCTGGATACGCGATAGCGTACCGAACGGTTGTCTCTCGATCCACCTAGGATCCGTGTTCCAACCGAGAATGCAATTTATTACTCTAAGCTCGCCTTCGAGCGGTGTTTCTCTGACGCGTTCGCTCGAGTCCTTACGGTAGCCACTTCTGGGAAGCTTTCTGTTTGGTGTAGTCAAGGGACTACTGTCAGGGAGCGCTGGGATGCTATTTGAGGAGGATCTGTAGTCAGATTCTTACTGATTGTACGAAGTTCTCGAGTGGAACTATCGATGATACACAAGGGATGATAAATTGTTTCAGTCTGAGGAGCGTTAATATCTGGTGCCAAACAGTCGAGGGCTTCTTCGTAATTTCAACGGTTTTCCAAGGAGAAAACGCACGGTTAGCGAGAGTACGAATAAACAAAAAGCTGACAAGTTGCTTCCGGAACGGTGCCGTCTTTATCGGCGATCTAATTGATTGCGCGAGATCGAGTCAGGCCCTCGTATAAGGTCACGTCGAGCCACGGTGAAATTCCGGTTCCCTCTTCAGCTTCCTCGCTGGTTTCGCATAAACGACCGTTTAAGGCTTCTCTCTCTCTCTCTCTCTCTCCTTCTCTTTTTCTCGATGCACGGTCAAATCGTTGGATCGTATCGGCGGGCATGCAACGGAGCGAAGGAAAGCGACCGCGGGGGCCATACGGTTATCTCGAGAAGGAAGGATGAGCTGCCGAGTGGTTTTAGATTCACCACCGAGTCCGAAACTCACGATTCTGAATAAGAACAGTCGTGCCTCATTTTTCGTCGCTCGTCGAATGAGAATTCGAAGGTATTAAAATAAATTAATTAATATCCAACTCTTCTATTTCACTCTTTCCTCCAGAAAGCCATTCGAGGCTCGATTTCGCTATAGTTCACTGTCCATTTACATCGAAATTGGAATCACGAAAGATTGAGACAGCAGATCGTTCATGGATTCATGATTGCGTCAGGATCGTCGGTTGTTAGTTATTAGACTGCAAGCCAGCCGTTATCCCTGCCATTTTCGAGGAAGTCTGTCGTACATCGCGCTCCTCTTAATAGAGTTTATTGTTTCACGAGCCAATTGCAGATTACCTTTACGAGGGGTTTTTTCCACGTTTCTAACGAATCTGAGAAGAAAACCTCCACAAATTTCGTGGACCCAGCGCGCTCTTCATCTCACGGCTCTGTCGTCCTTTCGCCGCTGTTAACTTCCTGCTCGATCGTCTCTTCTCGTTCAAAATTGCAAATTGAACGCTTCTGTTTCCTCTTCGCGCACTGAAAAAGATTGAATTCCACGCGAACAAAGTCTAGCCCACGGTTTTCTACGAAAACGCCGATTCCTCCGGCTGTAGACGGCAACCTTGGCTTCCGGTGGACGCAGCGTCGCCTCTTTGTGTCCCAGGGTCCTGGGCAAGGACCGCAGGCTGGTCGCGATAGCGGAGGAGATGCGCGTATCAAGCTCGGACGTTGGTTTCTGGCGGACGAGGCGCGGGTGTCAGATGCATTCGAGATAAAAGAGCGCGGGTCCGTGCACGGTTTCCGGTGCACGTATTCACCCCTCCCAGCGCTGCGAGGGGGATGCGGCGAGCCGTTCCCTTTGGCCACGGCCGGCACGAAAACCGAAAACGTGGTGAAACTACGAAACGTCCTCTCAACTCTTTTCACGAGCGTAGATAAGGATCGACGCTCTCGGGCCCGGGGTCCTGCGTCCTCCTCGAGATCAGGATTGCAACGCGGAGAGCGACGTGGCGCTCGTTTCCAGGCGAAACGGCCCGGTAAAAAGCCCTGGGAAAACGTGCTGGACGAGCGTGGAAGAAAAATTGGACGACGGTCGCGGTTCGCTCGGCGGACGCGCGATAAAATATAGACGGAAGCTGAGCGAGTGTTACTTCGGTTCTCTCGAACATCAGCGTCCCAAGCGACGCGAACGAGGCGCCAGAAGACCAGATGGAAAATTCGAGATCGCCACTCGAACACCCGGTATACGAAGTGACGCTACGAGACTAAGCTAATTGCCACGGTGGACAGCGAAAGTACTTAATGTAAACTCCGATCGGAGGAGGAGAGTTCCGATAGGGTCGAGAAAAATTCCATCAGGAACGTTCCCAGCCGAGAGAAAAAGGAAGGAGAAACGAAATTAATCCGCCGTCTGAAAAGAGAGAAACGCTCGAGAGAAGTCGGCCAGCAAACAAATTGTCGATATCAGCCTGTGAAGTTCCCGATTCATGCATATTTAAACAGCTCGCCTTAGGTCCTGATTGCGAGTCACGCATTAATCGCTGATTAATTATTTCAACGACTGAGAAGCGGACTGCTTATGAACGTGTGCACACGAACCAGCCGTTCCCTCTCGATCGTTCCTTCTTTCCTCCCTCCTCCTCCTCCTCCTCCTTGCCGTTCCTTTTTTTTTTCTCTCTCTCCCCCCGTTTTCATTGCTCCAACATCCTCGCGTTTCTATAAATGCGCGGGCCGACGCTGTTAAGATTAATGCCTGTGTCCACTCATTCTGATCAGCTCTCTCGCCGGGCGTAATCAAGATATTCCGCCGGCGCATGTGCCGGCGCAGTTTCTTTACGGTCAATTACACATATCGTGCGGTTTCTCTCTCCGGGCGCGCGGGTATTTACTTTGAGACGGTGAGTTATGCACCCCAATTGTTCCGAGATTTACTGCCCGCGATATTTCATCGAACCGCTCGCCAGGCGAAATCTGGAGCGCATCTGATTGATTCGACACGCGAAATTGGAATATTTCAATGCACCTGTTCGTTGAGAAACCAAACGCGCTTGACCAATACATAACTCTCTCTCTCTCTCTCCCTCTGTTATTAACGCAACGATTAATCTAGAAATCGTAACTACTTCGCCAACTAAACGACGACCCAATTTCAAAACGCGCTACGAATTCCTAGCGAGACCCACCAGAGTCGATGCTTCGAAAAAGGTCGTCGACGAGTCCCGGTTCGACTATCCAGAGGGACCACCGCGGGACCAAGGAAATTAATCGTCCCGTCCCGGCGTCATAACGATCGTAAGCAGGCGCCTCTCGCGGTGTCATCCGCTCCGCGTATCGTGCCATCTCTCAACCCCTTTGCCGCGTCCTCTCCGCGAGAGCCTTAAATCAACGGGGCCCCGAACCCGTTAACGGGGTATATAAGCCGGTGAAAGAGGGAAACCTCGATTTATCCCTGGTACTCGGTGGCTTGGTGTGGTCGGGTGTCGAAACACCTCGGCCAATTATCGAGAAACTGGAATCCGTGGCCGCGGCAACGGCCACCCAGAGGGCCTGGTCGTCCTCGGGGCACCCGCAAACGAGCCGGTCCCATCGTCGGACTCCTCGAGTTAATTAAGGCCGATCTCGGGACGCAGGCCGTCGACTGTCTGCGAACGCGATGAAAACCACGAGGCTACGAGCGGTTCGATGTCGTACGGTTGTATGATTGCTGACGTTGATGGTGTTTATGGTGTTGGGACACGTCGAGCTCCGGAGACGAGGGGGGATGGGGATGGTTCTTGTGCGAGCGGAATCGAGCCGACGCGGAGGCGATTGAGGGATCGAGCATATCCTTTTTATCCGACCAACGATTCGGCCTCGATCATTTACTTACCAGCCGGCTCGTAATTGCCGATCGAGCTCTCGATTCCAAGCGGCGATTCCTAGGATTATAACTATGATTCGCGTTTTTACGGTCGCGCGAAACCGCCGCTGCTCCTCGATCTTCCATTTAACGTCCCAGCAGGCGTCAGGAGATCATCGTTTAAACGATTCAGCCGGGCTCGCGGATTTTTCGCTACTCTTATCGCAGGCGATTATCGCTGGAGACAAATTTCATCCTCCGCCAGCGGTCGGGATCGTCGTCGCTGGTCCACCTCGACGAAACTGCAACCACCGTAACCCGGCTTAAACGCCGTCATTACTCGCAGATACACCAGAAATGAACTTGACCGCCCCAATAAAAGCCCCATTAATTAAACGGCGAAGCCTCGCGGACCACCCAGTTTCGCGCGAACGGACGCGAAACGGACACACGTACGCCGCAATCGAACGGGATCCTGGAGGATCGACGAGAGATGGTCGTTCGTGTGTGTGTGTGTGTACAGGGATCGAACGAGCACCGTCGCTCATGGAACGTGACGGCACGAATAGAGAGATCGGCAGCGGCCTCCGCAGCGCGGTCGGACGCCGGTTTTATCGGTAAGGGTGTCGAAAAGATAGACATCGCCGGGGAATACGGCGACCAAAGCGAGATCACCGCCGCTGCGAGCAGATAAGATCGCCAGGGCCCTTCGCCAATACAGATCGTTTACCAAGACCGATCGGAGATCGGCTTTACGGTGTCCCTGCGGGATCCTTCGGAACCGATGCAATTAGATCCGGCCAGCGGACGCACGGAATCGGAACGATATTTTCGAGCGGACGATCGGCCAGGGTCCCTCCTCTCTCCAGCTATGGTCGCCAGGCAAATCTGATCGGAATCTTTGTAATTTTCTGGGTAACCGTTGGATTGTCGAAAGATGGACACGCTTTCGAATGTACCTCCTGGGCGATCTGAATAAGATAATGGCTACCTTCCAGTCATCCTCGCGCTGGACACTTATCTCGCGTGACGCGACGTCCAACGATTCGCTTTCAGTCGCGACAATTGAAAGCAACCCCCGCGTCGAGTTGCATTCCGCTTCGTCGATCCCACGAATCGGGTCGAAATAAAATTCCTCGATCCAGCGAAACGATCGAGGAATGGCCAGATTCGTCACGAGGATCCAGGATGATCGATCGCCCGCTGAGATCGTGGTCAGTCGAGGCTCGAGCGCGCACCCCAGAGCTCGACGGAGAATCTCCTTCTGTTGCAGGGGCGAGCGGACTCCGTCGTTGCGGCTGACTCATCTCCATCGGACGGGTGTGTATCGATATCGCCCCACGCGTTATCACGTTCCATCTCGGCCGCCTCTCGCAGAGAACCGCCACCCCATCGATTCCGCTCGTTTTCCACGCTCGACTCGTCTCCCAGGGCCGCGTTTATTCGTTTGTGAAATTAGTGCTGGTTTCGTCGTATCTACGAGCGACCACCAAAGGCGAGCCCACGATACTCGTGGCCTGGTATTAGCGCGTCGAAGGGTGTCCCAGTTGCGCCACCCTGTCCTTCGACACGGGACTCGATCGTTATTGGCATCGTCGGATCATTTCTGATGGATTTATGACGTCTGCTACGATGTCACGCGTGTTTCGAGTATCTGTACGTTCGTTTTGGGGTGGCTTTGGGTGTAGCAATGCTTCCTCTTCTGGTTCCTCGGAATTTTTGGATTCCATTGGGGTGGAAAAGTTGTGTTCGCAATATATATATCTATTTTTTTTACGCGAAATAAGCGGAATAAGCGTCTGAAACGCAAGCAGGAACAACGAGGGCGGAAAACGAATGACGGAGATCGTAAAAGGGCTGAGAGGCACAATGCGACGCGCCCCCGCGGCCAGCCGCAAACTTTATAACGTCGGGGCCGCGAATTTTGCAGAGCAATCTCCTTCCCGATGAGATTGCGGATCACGCTGATGACGTGAGTCAATTGTCACGCGAGCCGACTGAATCCAATCGACCGGCGACGCCCTTAATGTCGGATTTTAACAAGCGGCTTAATCCTTTCCCCCTTTTCTCGCCACCCTCCGCGACTTTTCCCTCCGCAACCCTCTCCTCACCCTCCCGCACCCTCTTTCTCTTTGCTCTTTTGCTCCGTCTCGATCCGTCCCCGGCTTTCTACAAACTCCGCGCTGCCTTTTCCGATCCCGATCCCACTACTTTCTTCCACTCCACCGTCTTGGCGGCTAGAAATCTCCTGATTTTTCCATCTCTGCCGTTCAACGTCCCATCGACTGTCCGTTATCGAAATTAAACTCAATTAGCCGCGCTCCAATAAGTTGGTCGCTTTTCTTAAACGAAAGCTTCGTTACTTTCTCCGGATCCGGGCAGCGATTTACATTCGCGAATTACGATCTTAACGAGAGGCGCAGGTTCGCAGACGCGCGTGGTTCCAAGCTGAACGCTTCGAGGCATCCCTCGTCGGATTTTTTCTCGATCTCGTCGTCTACGCGTCCCAGCGAGTCCTCACCTCTGCCATTCCACCGCCCACGCTCAGCCCCCCCTCGCCGTCGAAAAGTGCGAAAGCTTAATTGGAGGAATTGGATGTTCCGGTCGGGTGCACGCAATCAGATGATCCCCGCGGTTCAGCTACGCTGAAAATCCGAGGGAGGCGGCGAGCATCCAAAGGGGAGTCCAAGGGGGTAAGCAGACGTCGTAACAAACGACGTCCGACCGTCTGGCCCGCCATAAGGGGCTTTCCAGCTTCTGGATTATGCAGCCCATCGCCTAACGGACAACTTTATACCAGCCAGCCAGGCCATCCGCTCTTCGACCGGTCCCTATCGATCCTCTCCATCGGCGATCCCTTCGTACACACGCGTGTCCACGATCGAGCGACTCGTCCTCCGGTTATGCAAAACCGTTTTCCCACGTGTTCGACTGTGGTTTTCGCCACCCTCTGGCTCGTTGTCCGCGGCTCGCCTCTACGCTCAGCCGTTTTTCACCAGGGATATTTGTTGCATCCGTTTCGTGTTAGGTTCAAGACGGTCGTTTCGGTTCATTACCGCTTCAGTCATCGATATCGCGCATCGATCGCGGGGTTTGCGAACGCGAGGCTCAGGGGATCGGTGGCGATCGGTTCTTCGCTTGGTCTCTTGGGTACCTCAGAGTATTCACTGCTCTTCTGGTGTCCACTTTTCTTCGTGCTTGGTTCGTGTCTTCGAGAGTTTCCTTCTTCTGTTCGTCGAAATTTGAGTTGTATTTTTTTTTTTTTTTTTTGCTTTAAGTATTTCGAGTTTCCCTTCGTCGTAAAAAAAATGTAAATTAACGCACTGTTCGTTTCCGCGTCTGCAAATTGCAGCGCGTAATTATCCGATCGTCCGACTGGCTCGCTTTCGGCCGGCCTCGTCGCTCCACGCGCGACGAGGGGACAATTTCTCGCGATCATATCCCGATTTAGCGCCACATAAATTCGTGAACGCGGCGTAAAAACACGACATCATCCCGGGGCTCTTCGACGGGCCGCGATAAATTAAAAATCGGCCGGGGACGCATTAACGCGGCGAATCGTGCGCGTTCCACCGTCGCCCGATCGTTTCCGTTTATCGGGGCATCGGAAAATAAACGCGGGGCGGGGGGAAAAAATAAATAAAAACGCGGTGGACACCGTCGATCATTTGCCGCGTCGATGGCCCAACGATACAGAATTAAATCGTGTAAATACACGTGACGCTCGCTTTTCGAACTCGACTTTCGTCGCATCAGAATTACAGAACGCGCATCGTGTCCGATTTTTCTTCTTTCTCTCTTCTTCATAATACATCGTTGTATTCTCACATTTTACAACGCGGTGGAAATTTGTTCGTTCCCGAGGATGAAACTGGGACGAGATGCACGCGTCGACTGGCGACAGGACCCCAGCACCGTCTCCATCTTCCGAGTTTCACTGGCTGGTAATCGGCTTTGCCCTAAGCTGACAGCGGAACGCCGTCTTACGATCTGCTCGTGGCAGCTTTGCGCGAACCTGTCGACTTTGTAATCGATTCCACGTGCACGTGGATCGATTCTACGCGTAGCAGCTCTCAGCGTCCCGCTGCAACTGGTCCAGTTTACCGATCACGAATATAAGCGACCGGCCTATTCATCATCGGCCAACATCGCCAGCTCTGAGGAACGAAACCGATGAGAATGTGTACGCGAGCGCACTTGCATCGAGTCGAGACGCTGTTCGACGCGCAGGTTCCTCATTTTTTCGATCAGCTACATCTTTTTACGCCAGCGCGTTCGTCGCTGCTGCGTCGTGTACCTCGATAATAAATACATCTCGCGAACCTTACAATTATGCTTTCGTTACGTTCCACGGGTACTTTTTATCGAAAATAAGATGTAAAATAGATAGAGAAGAGTTTTGGAGATATTACGCGCGACGTTCGATCGGCTGAAGGGTTAACAACGGATCGATAATAAATTTAATATCGCTTCGAGTAACGAGGCTTCGGATCGGCTCGAGAATATTCGAGCTAATTAGACGAGGATAAAATTAGAGAACAGCCTCGTAGCGGATGCTTCACGGTTGACGTCCGTTCGAAGCGGAGCACCACCTGATAAGATCTGCTCGCTTACGAAGTTATCAAAGAGCCAGGAATAACAGAGAGGAACGTTTATGGCTGGTGACAACTTTTACGGGATATTTTCAGTCGGTGCTGCTTGTAATTGCCTGCATTAATTGGCGACGCTCGTCTGCATAGACCAGCGAGGCTCCACTTCGCATATTTCCTTGGCCTCCGTCAACGAGCAACCGATTCCTCGGTAGAATTTTCATCGTCCCTCTTCTCGTCGCGCGTGAAGAATTATTTTAACCCAAAACCGCATCAATCTACGTGCATCGTGCTCTAGTTTCGCACTCTATCTTCAAACGTGGTGCTTAAGTTAGGTTAGCTTCGAGCAATGCATCGAGTTTCGATATAATTAACCCTCGAATACACTCTGCGCTCTGTTCTCCATTTTTCTGACCCTTTTAAGGCATCCAAAACTATGCGAGCACCCATCGCACTTAAAGAGCAAAGCATGTCCACTTGAACTCCACAGTAGACAAAATAATTCCTAATTAACCCTCGATTTCTGGGTCAGCAGCGATTCTTGAGGCGTCTGACGAGCAACGCGTCACCAGAAATTCCTGGTTCCAACCCCTCCCGAATCGAACTCCAGTTCGAGACACCCAAAACTATGCGAGCACCCATCGCATTTAAAGAGCAAAGCGTGTCCACTTGAACTCCACAATAGACAAAGTAATTCGTAATCAACGCTCGATTGCAATGTCAGCAGCGATTCTTCAAGCCTCTGACGTGCAACGCGTCACCAGAAATTCCTGGTTCCAACCCCTCCCAAAGCGAACTCCAGTCGCGCGAGTCCAGAAAAAGCTTCCCTCGCGTCGACTGATCGCGAGGGCGATCCAGGGGCTAGATAAAGCCCGTTCGAACGTCAGGATACGAAGGAGACCGGCAGCTGTGTCACAGGCTGGCTCACCTGTTGTCTCTCGGCCTAATTACGCTCTGCCCGATATAAAGCGGCGTGCACGCGGACGCGAGCACGCCGTTATGCGGCCGTGCACCCAGCGACAAGATTTATCGACTCGTTTAACCCCCTCGTCCGCGAGCTGAAAGGGAGGCGGCGGCGAGGACCACACAAGAAATTAGCCAGGAGTAAGGAAACGCTGGCTTAATTCCGTTAGCACCTCTTCCGGCCAACGATTACCGCGGACTATCGTACATTACTCTTGCCTTCTTTTCTCTCTCGCCTGCGATACTCTCGTCGTCGATTTTCTCCTGTCAGTCGTGTTCCTGAATGAGCTCGAGATTGCCTCGGCTGGTTCGCTTTTCGTGTAGTTCGTGCCCGTTTTTGCTCGTCCCGTACCATGTTTGGTAATTAACTGCACGTGTACCAGTGCAACGAGGAACGATCGTTGTTCGTTTCGCTTTTTTTCACTTTTGTTATAATCGTATATAATACGCGATGACGTGTCTTCTTTTCCTCGGTTTCTCGTGAGAAATGCCAAGAGCTTCCGTTGCGTAATTATCTCGCGTGTCTTAAGCGGTTTTTATTTAATCAGTCTCGCGCACGCGTGTCGCCTCTTCCTTCGAGGGGAGAGAGGAAAATTCATTGACCGTGCCCTCCGCTCGAAATTCGTTCTAAGGAACGTTACCCCACCGCGCGTTCAGAAAATAGTCGAGAGACGTTCGAGCGAGCTGGACGTTCGAGCGTCGATCGACGATAATCCGAATCTGGAATCTCCGCTCGCGCGATTTACTCGTTAAAAGAATCGACACCGCGCGGAGTCGCAGGCCTCCAGAAGATATTAATCGCGAGCGTCGCCGCTTTGCATAATTTTGTAACGCATCCCGTCGACGGAAGATAGCATCTTTCGCACGGCGAGGGAACGCGCGTGGGTGTTTTGCGCCGTTCTCCGCCGCTGCCGCCCCGCGCTTACGTAAACTTGATGGATCGGAATTATCAGGGAAATTTACGTCGCTTCGCGAGAAAATCTGACCCCTCCACCCTCTTCTGAGAAATTTCCCTTTTGTCCGCGAAGGGTGCAGAGATGCGTTTCCTTCAACCCTTTGCGCTCGACGACTTTTTCGATATGGTACCGCTGCAACTCGAGACGACATCGCGTGTACGTGAATTTCTATAAAAATTAACATACGAAAGTGTTATACTTTATAGTAGCACTTGCGTTTGGTGTGATACTTTACAAAACACTTACCAAGGCATTCTGAATTGCCAGAATCTTGTGGGTCATCGCTGCTACTTCCGGATTCACTGTCTATTACTCTAATTCTTCTATTTCTCACACTCGATTTATATCATCACTGTTTACACTCTATCACCAATTTCATCGTGGATAAATAAATAAAATCAAATTCGCCTTAAAACTTTAAAACTTGGCGATACGTGTGCTCGCTACGATCGTCGAAACTGTACTAACGCTAGACACATCCTATTCAGGACTACAGTCGCAGAGGAATTTTACGTCGCAATGTCACTTTCCAACCGAAGACGTAAACAGCTTAAGGGACGCTATTCTCGAACCAATACTTCGCTTCTATGAACTGGAGATAACGAAATTCAGCATAAACAGAGACTGTCGCCTCTCGAATTGCCACGCGAAAAACATCGTGACGAGCGAGAGTCACCGTTCGAGGATTAAAAAACGTTAAAAAATCGTGAGAGTTGACGAAAACTACGATGCCCGCGATTTCCCTTTGCGCGAGGCTCGCGCGTCAGGATCCAAGGCAGAGGGCGTCTAAAAATGGCCGCGCGAGTGGCTGGTCTCGCTCCCGCCGACTATTTGTCGCCGCGAACCACGAAGCTCCCGAACCTGACGCAGGAAAACGCGGAGGAAGAGAAAAAGGAAAGAAGCAAACCTCAGCTTGACGGATGCCCGACGAAGCCCGCGTAACGAGCCGTGTCGCGGTACGAAAAAGGAAGAGGGGTGAAAATGGCGAGCGGTCCTAACATCGGTTCAAAAGAAAGCACGCGGACAATGTAATCGTTTTGCGCGATAATTTAACGGGCCGTCAGCCGTCTGAGTCGCTCGTGTTTCATTTCACGTTTTCGATTAGCCGAAACACGATGCTCTCCCCTTGTCGACTCTCTTATTAAAGCCTCTCTATTTCCTGCCAGTGGGAGTCTGGCGATCATCTCCTCCTCGTTGCTTAGACGCGCTCCTTTCCTCCCCACGTGTTGCCCGCCTTTCGTCGTAGCCCATGGTCCGCCCTTTCTCGCATCTTTACTTTCCCTTGGTCGTTGCGCTGTCTTCTCGCGAATTTTTTGATTCTCGTCGATCCTTTCGCGTCTCGCGACTACTTTCTCGGATCCTCCAAAGACTCGCGTTCCTCCTCGCGCACCTTCGAGTCCGTCCTCGATCCACCGCGACGTCACGTTCGTCGTTGGCAACGCAACCACGAGCGAACCGTGTTTCATTCCGGTCCCACAAATTTCCCCAGGATTTCATTCAATTTCGTTCATCGTTATCTTCCCCGATCTCCTCCGCTCCGTCACTTCCTCCATCCTCAATCACTCGCTCGCTATTTCCACATCCTACCGCTTTCCTCGATTCTTCCCTGCCGTCCAACCCCGATTTCGCCTCTCGCTTTCTCTCCCTCGCGTTTCTCCCACTCTTTCTCTCTCTCTCTCTCGCGAGCAATACACACAGACGCTCGCACGGTTTCCATAAGGACGCGTAGAGCCTGGTCGCAACGGCGTGGCCCCCTTTCCGCTCGATCCGGCCGCGCGGCCCCCGGGCGCTGCCGCGGCGATAAATTTTCGCGCGCCGACACCGAGCAATATTTCCTTGCCGTTTGTACGCGCCACGTTTCCTCTTTTTGCGCCGCGGGCCACCGGTACGCGCGGATAAACGCGCCGCGTATTACGGTTAAACGGCGAGAAAAAAAGCCCCGCGCTGGCGCACCGTTCCATTTCAATTTGCGAAACGCGCCGCGCGAACCGGCTACCGGTCGCCCCCGTTACTCGCCCACGGATCGACGATATCGTATCAGCCGCGTCTACCGTGAACGCAGCATCCGGTGCTATCCGTTCGACGGGGATCGGTTTTCGATTTTTACGGACGAACGATTATCGTCCGCCGTCTCCTTTTTCAACCCCTTTCTCTCTGGTCGCGCGCGAGCCTTGGGGGTGGTTGCGATTTGTACAGCATACGCGTGGAGCATTAGAAATGGCACTCCCTGAGACCACGGGAACAATGAATCCCCCCTTGCGAACCAGAGGACTTTGCGTGAAACTCTACGCGTTATCCTTTAATCTAATTTATAAACCCGCACGGGGATCCCCCCCTTAATTATCCCAATTTACAAAAATAACATCGCCCGGCGGTGGCGTGTACGGGTTCGTGGACGGAGTCGGTTCTCGTCGTGAGCCATCCAGATCGGAAAGATTAAGCCACGATGGCTATCAGTCCGTGACACCAAGCGAGCAGAAAAAGGGCACGAGCGTGGTCGAAAGGCTTTTTCCAGCGGTTTCCGCCGGCGGTTCCCGCGTTCCTGCCCGCGACAATGCCGCATAAAATCGACTGGCAACGCACCAGGCCGGCTTATTAAATTATGCTCGTTAAGAAGTTTCCAGTTCGAAGCGGCGCGTTTCACATTCCCCCCATACCGGCGCTTTGTACCACCGCGCAGCTCGCGGAGGATCCACCCCGTGGATCGAGGACCTGTTTCCTGTCCGCATCAATGAGGAATTTCCTTCTTTCGTTCGTTCTCTTAACGTCCAACCACTTTTTCTTCCCCCGTCGACGTCGGATTTCAATGGCCTCCGCGAGCCCAGCCCGTTTAGAGGCTGTTTCGCTGCTGCGCGAGGGTAGTCGCTGGTGGCCTCGCATAACGCGTCCTACTTCGTTTCGTCCCCCCAAAACCGTGGATTCTTAAATATCGTTGCCTGTGTTGCATCTGGTTTTTTGATCGCGACGATTCGTATCATCGTGACGCGTCGATGTGGACGCTCGCAGTGATACAACGGGCGTTTGTCACTAACTTAGCATATCGGGACGCGATGTAAGGCTCCCCGTTAGAAATTCGTTTCCCAAGTGTGCCAGTCTAATCCAAGGTCCATTGTGATCGCGACGCCATAAATCGCGACGATCGAAAGAGCTTTTACCGCTGGTATCCACGTTTTTCGCCGATGATTCTCATGATAATTATTATTTACGAGGTACCGGGGACCATTTTTCTTTTTTCCTTCGCTCGTTTCTTTACGCGTCCCCGTTACAGGCGCCTCCTTCTCATCGCCGCTTCCTGCTTCGCAGCCAGTCGTCCCCGTTTTCGCTAATATGCCCTTTGTTGTTACCATTCCCATTATTGTTGCCCCCGGACACGCACCACCAATAACGATCCGTGGCTTCTATCGCGTTCGACGATCGTTCGCGCGATCGTTTGTCCCCGTTTCGTTTTTCTCGCTCAATCGCGACGATGCGTTAACAAAAACATGGGGGGAGGGGAAATAAAGTACCAACGTCGAACGGTACACGACACTCGACGTGTGCGATCTCGTCTTATCGGACGCCACGACCACTCGAAAGTTGTAACTCGCGCAAGGAAATTAGGAAAGCGGAACAGCTGATTCCACCGGATCGAACGCGTGCTCGATTAATCGCGATCAGGATACGATCGTAATCTCGATCGTTATTCACGGCCTCGTTACCTCGCGTCCTGTCTCTCCGGTATTAAAATTAGTAAAGAAAGAGTCGCGCATATGCAGCTGGCGCGTCCGTCCACGGATCCTCGAGTTTCCACCTCCGACGTGCGTCGCCTGGTCCGCCGCGTTAATTACATCCCCCGCGTTAATTGTCAGCCTGGAATCTCTCTATTCTCCCCGTTGAGAGGCTTCGTAGCGAAACTGAAAACCCCGCTCGAACCACCGCGAGGCTCCCATCGAGGATAACTATAATTCACGAGAGACTAAACGCGCGTATACGCGCCGGTGTCCCTGAAGTGGTTTAAGATAAATAAACCAAAGGTGATGGGCGGCGAGAGGGGAGGGAGGGGGAAAGGATGGTGGAAAAAGAGAATGAACAGAAAAAAAGGCAGGAGAGTAACGCAGAAAGAGAGAAGAATCGGCGCGACGCGGCGCCCTGCGCCGTAAATCCTGTTACTCGGTGCCGTCGTGGAGTGGTGCGCGCAGGTGTTGCGGAGGTATCCTCGTTATTTATTGATTTACTTAATTCGGCCAACAGAGGACCGCGGGCCCCTGGCCGTTTGAAGCGAGCCGGCTCATTTCGTGATTAAAAGACGTTACGGACGCCTGGACGCAGCGTGTGTGTGGCGGGGCACTCGGGTCCCTTCTCGCCCCACGCACACGCGCGTACGTTGTTGCTCGCCGTTTGCACTCCTCCGATCCAGTGTCCATATTTTTCTGCTTAACGGCTCTCGCCTCCCCCGGTTTATTGCGATTAGACATCGAGAGGGTCGAGAGCCTCGCTCGAGGAGGATCGCCAGGGTTGAGGCCTCGAGCTCGATGGACGCGCGCAACCACCCCCTCAAACTTTCGCCCAAAATTCATCTGTTTCCTCGAATCCTCGTTGATAACGTTACGGCACGATAAACGTTGCCTTCAAATATAAAGTACCCGATAAAGAAGATTCTGACCCGAAATCGAGCCTCGTCGAACGAAATTCTCGATCGAAACTCGTCAGCCTCGATCGACCACTACCGTAACCAGTACCTGTCTCTTCCTTGTACGCGCAACGTAGAGCCAGGCCCTGCCAGGGGTCCCCATTAATGCCCGTTTCGCGTTTAATCTCACTGGTGATCTCTCGAAACGCGAACGGTCGCGTCCGACCGGCGGATAGAGCGCGAAAAGTGATGAGAAGCGCGGAGAGATAAGGGGAGGACGGTGGACCGTGGCGGAGACGCTGGCGATGGGCCGCGGTGGGGCGGATCGGGCCCCGTAGCCAGCGGGGTCCGTCACTGCGGGGGGCCTCACACGCATGGGCGAACACACTCGCCTGAAAAACCAACATCCGCGCCGACAAATAACTACCCATATTATCCGATCTTGTAGGCTACCATCTCACCACGAGCCCTTTGTGAAGGGGCCAGCGTTATGTATAGCCGGGCCCCGTGGAACCGAGACGGTGAAATACAGCCGCACTGCCCCACCACTCGAGCCGCGCCGCTTTTGCTACCCCGCGCGTTCCTTCCATTATTTCTGACCAAATTTTTCAGCCTCGCCATTATTTCCATCGATGGTCCCTGAGCACTTTCACGTTCGTCTCGTGTCCAATTTCCTCGAAACTCTCTCTCTCTGCTCGTAACCGAACTACGAAGTCTGTCCAATTCTTTCGATGGACAGGTAGCAGTAAGGTGTGCGCACGTTTTGCTGGGTTCATCGAGTGAAAAATAGCGCTTTGGCATTGGCGTTGCTCGTACCCTTGGTTATCGACGCGGAACGATTCCGCTGGCAAATAATAAAGTAATTAAAAGAGTGTCGCAGGCTGCCGAGGTTGCCAGGCGAGGAACCAGTCGGCCGCTCGAGCTTATCGCGCCGTCACCGCCCGGCGAAATTTATATTTCCTGCCATTATTTTTGCCCCGCGATTCCGGCGGGCCCTGGAAACGAATAAAACGCGGCGGGAACCAGAGACTGGATACCGTTAACTCGTAAATCCGCCCGTTCTCGCCTGTTATTAATAAAGCGGTGCGCAGCGTCTGGCCAGGAGGTGCGAAAAACGTCTCGCGGCTCGTTCGGACCGTCGATTCGACGATAAAACGGGGATTAATCGGTGGGAAGGTTCCGAACGAGGCTCGAGAACATCGCTCGTAGTCGCTGGTAGTTTCCTCTTGGGTCGAACGAAACCGGTTCTTACGATTATTCGAATTTCCCGCGCTTTACTGCTCCTCGTCGATATCCCTTCGTTTTTCGACTGAATTTCTAGGTAATTCGTGAAGCACTTCGATGGCTAGATTCGTGCAGGATTGCGTTGTTCGCGATTAATTTGAACGACGAGCGAATGAACCGAGGTTAAGAGATACGTCGAGCGATTGTACAGTCGAGCGGACTAAGCAGGCGTAAGAGTATCGAGGTATTAATTAACGCGACATCGACGCGATTAACGTGGTCACCGGCGGGAAATTAATTAGAGGGCCGTGGATTCGACGGGGCCGATGATTAATGAAGTGCAGGATTGTCCGAGTTTTATTTAATTACACCGCGGCGCGGAGTCGAGTGTGCTCGTTAAAAAATTACGACGGCGTCGTAATTTTTTAACGAGGCCCGACCGCGGTGAATTTTCGAAATCCTCCGCCAAATCGCCGGCCTGCGTAGCCCAAGAGTAATTCTTTCTAATTAATTAACAATCGCGCGGTGAAATTTAATGGATTACTCGTGACGCCGTTAAAACAGCGATTCATTATTCACGACTACGCCCAGGATAATAGCATAATTGCTCATAAATCGAGTCCGTCCATACTTTGCTCCGACTTTCAGCGAGAGCTTCGATCCCTCTTCCTCTTCCATCACCTTCGCGACGAACCACGCGAAGCTGCCAACGACTCCACCCGAAAAATTATCTGAGAACAATTACAATTCGAAGCAACGCTCGTCTCTTCGGTCGATCGCGCGATCTCGGCTCGACGGAAGCAACAGCAACGCCCTCTATTTTTTTTTTCTCTCAAAGAGATCCGCATGAAAAGAACCATTCAAGGCACCACAAAAGCGACTGAGCGCAGGCAACGAAGGCCCAGCGACGTTTACAAGGCGTCCGATTAATTTCTCGCCGGTCAGGATGAATCTTTCGGTCCGCAGGAGGAGAGGCCGCGAGGGCCGTTCGACGCGCCTTTCATGGCCAGGAGACGCTGAAGGCACCGCGGCACCGAGGGCACCGATTGTAAATTAGGGCAAATTGATCGCAAATCAGCCAGCGCCGGACGAGAGAGTCAACTCCCACACGAGGGAAGGGTGGGCAACAAGCCGCGCACCAGCCTTGAACGGCGATGAGAGGGAAAAGTAATGCCTGAACGGTCGCGGGTTTATTGGCCACCTTCCTTCCTCCCACCGCGAATGTAAATCCTCCTAAATGGCAAATCCGCACGGGTCTGCCGTTCTCGTTTTAGGGTGCGCGCTCCTCGTTGAACCTTCATACGACTATCCCTTTAATTGGCACGATTTGGCGGGATCCATTTCTCCTCTCCGATCGAAGGATATCGTTCCACGTCACAGTTCGTCGGAATAATTCTCGAAAAAAAATGTGGCGTCGCGCGTGCATCGAGTTTGGCCTCCTCTAAAACGGTCTACCAAATAAAACCTGCGGCTCGAGGGAATCCCTAACGAGGCATTCGAGGCTGCTCCCCCATTCGCACCTGGTCCCGAAAATGGTCGTTCGATCGCGGTTTACCATTCTACGATGGTAGCAACGGCTGGGCTTTTGGGAAAGAGTTGGCTGGACGAGGGCTTTCCAAGCGGGACACCGTTTGTCGGCGCGTTTGTGCCCGCCGCCTCGAGCCCGCTCTAAAGGCACCGAACTGTTACGTTGGTACAGTTCTCTCACCCTCGAAAGAGGGGTCCCGCGTCTTCGACGTTCAGGTGAGAACGGGTGGCTGGATTCTGGAGATGCCTCGGGACAGGGATCGCCGACACGATGGTTAGTCGTTGGGGATTCCAGGGACACCTTTCGAATCGTTATCAAGGCAATTCTTGGGGTGCTGCTCGCCAAGCTCCTCTGTCACGGGGTTCCACAAATTTCGCACCTACCATCGTCTCCTCGACGACTCTCCAAACTCTCTATCCTCACTCGTACCACTCTTACCATCTTCATAAATCGTTCGCCCACGTCGAGTCCGAATTAGGAAGCGATCCGCTCGATGCTTCTAGGAATTCTCGTTACGAACCAAGACGAACGCGCGACTCTGTCCATGATCCCGCGCGTCACCTCGGTCCAGAGGTTGCCAGTGTCAATTAACGTCCCAGCCGCGGCCCGATTAATCGCGGTCCATAACCGAAAAACATGGGGTCGAGGTAAGCGAGCAAAGGCGACGAGCGTGGTCGATCGCGCGTTGCTCGCCAGCGTGAATCCGTCCGTGGTCGCAGTGGCCATTATTCCATCGAAGACGTCGTCGAGGCCAGCCCTCGGCCGAATCGAGCCGAACGAAAAGGCAACGGGCGTCCGTAGGGCGAGCGCGCGACGAGGTGTACACGACTAGTAGCGAGGACGGCTCACGGTCTCGCTGGATGGACACGGACAGGTCCCGCATTGTATTCTGCGGCCAGTAAATCCTGGTGCTCGTAGTGTAAATGAGAGAGCCAGCCGTGGCGGGGCGCGTCGCGGTGCTAGGCCTGGACCAGAACGACGGTCCCATGCGGCTCCTCCACGGTGGAGACTCCATCCCCTCGGCTTCCAACTAACGCGCGGCCACGTTGCGGGACAGAGACGGAAAGATTTATCTGCGAGGCGGCGAGCACGCAATGGCAGCAGCCCTTTGTCGTTGCCCGCAGCGGCGAGAAGTTCGCATTTTTCGCCATTTTTTTCCTACAGTCCCGCGCGTCCACCATCGGGGCCCTTTCGTCGGATTTTTTTCGCCGTCCCCTATCTTTCTCTCTCTCTCTCTCTCTCTCTGCCTTCGTTGTCTTCTTGTTCTTGTTATTCCACCGTGGTGCTTTCTCCGTTCGCGTTCGACGCGTACAGAGAGACGGTGGGATCGAGGGAATCTAATGGGTCGGAGGAATGGCTGATTGTTCGCGAGTCGTTCAAGACACTTCGAACTTGCGTCGTAGAGGCGGAGGATCGTTTGGAATATTCCTCGAATGCGACGAATTCGGTCTCGCTCGATTTTAGATATCTACTTGTCCCGAGTGTAGATTCATTTTTCTGTCGACCCTGTTTCCGATTGATCTCACCACGAACAGAATTCGATGGAACCGTTCTAATCGCTTGGAAACAGACCGACCACATCGTTCACGATCACTTCCAGCGCATACCAGTGCCCGTTTCCCTCAAAACCGTCCGTGCCTGAGGGACAGTCCGACTGGACGTCGTGGACAGATCGATCGATCAGCCGGGGAACGCGTGCAGCCTTAATTCCATCGGGTGAGTCGTCGCGTACGACGTCCCACCGCGTTCCAGAGGCGGCTGAGAAAGCGAAAGCCGACCGCCAAGTCGGCCACTTTGCATAGTTTAGCGCTGCGACACCTCCCGGTGTCAATTAAATCCTCGTCGCTATCGGGCTGTCGAGTGGGCCCCCCTCGCTGCCCCCTGCACGGGCCCCGAAACCTCGAAACGGCCTCGGCTCGGACGAGTTTCGACGCCGATCAAAGGCCACCGTAGCCATCCAATTGCTTCCTAATCTTCGTTTCGTCGGCAACGAGCTCCTCGCCTTTCAGCCTTTATCGGTTACTGCGTTTCGATTGATCCTCGGCGTTTTTTTCGGCTCGGCCCTCCTCTCCGCGCGGTGGCCCCTTCGACGGGAGAAAATGAGTTGTCCTCGAGCGGTTTTATCGATTTCAGTCCGCTCCTCGAACTCCATCGAGATGGAGTTCTTCGTGTTGAAACGTAGACAGAGGATGCGACTCGAATCGGTCGCGAGGAGTAAATCTCTGGAGTGCGGTCGCTCGAATCGTTCCTCTTCTTAACACTACCCAACGTACGACCATGGATAGCTCGACAGAAAGAGCTCGAAGTTTGTTCGCGAACCATCGTTGCGATTGCCAAACGAAGAACTTCCCCTTCGAGCCTTTAAAGTTTCGTTAGAGGTCGCGTCACTCTCTATTTAACTAAACGCTCGCCACGTTGGAAGGGCGTTGCTCTGGAAGGGCGAGAGAACGCGGGAAAAGGATCCGTGCCCGTTGGGAATCGAAGGAAACACGCGGCCCAGCCGGAGGTCCTCGCAGAACCAATTTGTATGCTGATGGCTATCACCGCGGAATAATTTATAAACGATATTAAACCGCGCGCTCTTTGGCCTGGCCGCGCTTGGTACCGGGCAGCCCCTGGCGGGCCTACCCCTTCCACGTGGGGGCGGGTGGGTCTCGAATTTATCGTCTGGTATGCAATCTGTCATCGCGTATCGGCTGCGACTTCTGCGACTGTTAAATGTAAATCCGTTTCGATCAGCCGCCCCTCGCAGTCGAACGAATCAATCGATGCTGCTCGATGCTTCGCAAACGATTCCGTGAGGCGCCTCGACGGGGTGCATTTGCGTGCCTCCTCGTTGACGAATCTGCCTTTTATTAATCGTAATTGGAGGAAGCTAGTGAAATATTCAGAGGAATCGACGTGGTGGTTTTCCATTTTTAGAAAATCGAAGGATTCAGAGTTGAGTTTTCTGGATTCTTTCGCGGTTGCGATGGAAAAGAGAAATTGCAAGTTGTAGCCTTTTCGTGATCTTAATCGAATCAACGGTGAGTCACGATAAGACTAGTTTGGGATTTTCCATTTTTCGTTCTCAGACGTGATTGCCGGTGAAGCTTATTACGGTCACGTTCGAAATCGTTAAGAGTCACGATCTTGGCCAGCAGACGTTCAATCTTCTTGGATTTCACGGCCGCAATTCCCGCAGAAACGTAACGCGCGCCGCTCGCAGGGGAGGAAAACACGTTAGGAAAGGGGTTTCATTTCACGAACGACTTTTTTAAGAAACCGTTAATCCCGAGCCTCGAGCAGGGTGGCGGCTATGCTAATATCGACGGCGAGAGGGATAGAGAGGGGACGAGGCGGGGTGAGAGACTCTGTGCTCGGAGACAACGAAAAGACGAACAGCGTTCGTGATCGAATCGATTACCGCGAAACTGGCTGGCTGCTCGGCGAGCACGCGGAATAAAATCGAAAAACGAGCCGCATAAAAGTCAACCGATACCTACTATCTCGCCACAGTCGACTTGGAATCTTGGCCTCCGCTCGTGCTGGTTTCGCGTGCCCCGACTAGGATCCGCGATTATTGCGTTGCGTCCAGTCCAAAGGGTGGCTCATTGATTCCTCGTCGAGACGAGCGAAAAAAATTCATGAAAATTAATGACTCCTAGCCACTGCGTTCGTCTTAGCGTTCGTATTTTTTCTTCTCGTCGACTCTTCTCTCTAAGAGAGATATCGTGTCTGTATAAAGATTCCAACTAGCCCACTAATTACAGAGTAATTTACAATCTGATGAAGACGATATTTTTACGAGTTCGTTCTCTATTAGCTCGGCTACGATGATCGTTTTGTACCGCTTGAATTGTATAGTATGGATGAAATTATACGCGATCGCGAAGTTTATCAAGTATAGCTCTCGAGGCGAGTCTAAACGTCGATGGAAATAATCCTGGTATAATAGTTTCATGCCGAACACGCTAATGATAACTTCGCGACCACGGTATCCTGTAATTAGGACCAAGTCGAACTTCAATCCGCCGTTGTTTGCTGGCCATAATTCACACCTGCAACAGGCACCACGTCTTATTAACTCCGACGTTCGGGATACTTTGTAATTCAAAGTCCTGCTGTCCAATTAGCCGAGTGGAATTCCATAAAATCGCGAAACTCTGAAATAAATCAATGCTATCCCCGGCAGTTTTCATCGTTCCAGCGACTATTAGTCGGCGAGCGCGTTCTTTATTTCTTCTTTTTCATTGGCCAACGACTTCCAGGCTTCAATTTGCTGCCGTTACTCGCGATTCACACCTCGACGCGATACTTCATTTCGTTTCAACCTCTACGAGCAACGCTCTTCGAATGCCTCCAAACTTCTTCGATCGAGTCGATGCTATTTCTCGAAAGAAGAAAAGAAATTCGACTGTAACGTTCGATCCTAGAAAATAAGCAGTCAACCCGTGACCCAATCGCTCGACCACAAAAACGCTCGAGCCTAGCCACGTTTCCTGTCGGTTACTACCTTCAACGTTCCCGTCCACGAAGGTTCCTCCTCCTCCTCCTCCTCCTCCCCTTCAATTTCATCCCGTTCAACTACGGAGACTTTCCACGACATAATGGCGACCGCGGAACCGACGTGCACGCACGCCGCCCCGTAATTGCGCGCGCGGTGTTTGCAGATGTGATTGTCTCGCGGTCGAGCCGGATTCGGTGGAACATTTATTGCCACCAAGTGCCCTGTTTACCCTTCAATTTCTCTGCCAGACCACTCCGCGGATTCCAGTTAACCCAACACGAACGCTCCTTCGTCCTTGCTTTCAGGTTACTCCTGGATTCTAGTCATTTCTAGGGGGGAGTCTTAGAACGAGTAGCGTACAACTTGGACTTAGCCGTCGATCATGGATTCAGAGTCAACTGGATACGAGTAACCGGGACCAGCACCAGTCGGATACGCGACTGAACTCGATCGCAGAGCTGGATCTAACTTATGATTCAATTTCGCTCGCCTTCGTTTACACTTGCGATCGAGACGAGCGGAGTGAAAACGGCCGGTCTAACCTGGATTCGCGAGCAAGTCCAAGTTTGACGGGGGATTGAAATTGTGCTCGATTCGCGATTCAACTCGCGACTCGGCTCGAAATCGAATTTGCTCGGTTTACACGCGGGACTCGAGTTAATTGACGTCTAATTCCAGCGCAGGAACGCTCGGCCAATGTCTAAATCACGCGGGATCGGTAACGGCGGACCGTCGAGGCCGATCCAGCGCGCGTTTCGACATTGGTTAATTGATTCCGTTTAAGTGGAATCCCACGGCAAACAACTTGGACGAGCAATTATCGCCTGGGTTGTGTAAAAAAAAAAAAAAAAAGAGAGAAAAAACGGAAAAAAGAAAAGAAAAAAGATGAGGGGAAAAAAAGGAATCCGGCGTTAGAGACACGAGTGAAAGGATCGGAACGGTGTCAGGCGGCGGCGGATCGATTGCGTTGCATTAATTGACCATGAAAATGGAATGTCACGGCTCGTAGATTTTCCAGATTAGGCATTTGCCGTGACTGCCGCTCGTTTCTGTCCGCGAGATTATCGCCATATTTCCAACGACGTGTCCGCGCGTCGCCCGATGCGGTTCTTTTCTCTCAACCGCGGCAACGATTGCGACATTTACGTGAAAATACCTCCGCGACCGTGCACGGCTCGCCATTTTTAACGAACGCACCGGTTATCGCGCGGATTAAAAGCCCCCCAGGTTCTTTTCGCCATTTTATCGCCCGCCTCGCCAATGTCTCGTAACCGTTTCGCGAATACCTCTTCAATTTTCATTCATCGATCTGTCTATCCTTCGAACCGCCTCCGTCTCGAGATTTCTCTGCATTTTTTCCTATAATACACGGCAAACGTCTTAATTTCTTCGTCAATTTCTGTTCGTTTCCACGGTCACTTCCGCTTGGATCCCTCCTGTGCTTCGATATCCTCCGCGGTTCGTTCGAAGTGGAGGTTCGATCGAAAGTTTCGAGGATTTCTCAACGTTTCAAGCGCACGCAGTTCTGTCGTCGCGTACGGCTCGAATAAATACCATGTTAGAAATAATACCCACGTCAGAGAAACAGCATTGCAATCTCGAACGGCGGCGTAGATCCAACGTGCGCGGTGTAAAATCACGCGCATGAAACATTCATCGCGCTCGAGGATAATCGAAGGAGGTTAAGCATGCGACGAATTCGCTCGGCGAGCGTTTCAAACATTTATGGATCAACATTTTTATCACGCGACAGATGGGAGGGGCGAGGAATAAAAAGAATATACCGCGTCGCTTGGACGAAGACGCGAATGCCTTAAATTTTTCACGGCTCCAATCGTTAAAAAGCCTCTCTCAGCGGCTCCGTGGAACGGATGTCCTCTTTTCTAGATCGATAGAACGCGTGGACGGGGCGCAGGGCAGCCGGGGAGTAATAAATATTCATACGTAAAAAACGTCGACGGTTTTGTCGATGCACCTTGAACGTATCGTCCATCCCGGCCACGGGTTGAAAAAATAAAGGAAGCGATTAAAAAATTTCAACATCGATTACGGTGATCGCTCGTTTGGCAAAAATTGCGAAATTAATGAGGAACACCCAGGTGAACCAGTCGGCGGGGCCGGAGATTTCGCGATTACGCTTAACAGTTACAACGTGTTGCCGCCGAAAAAAAAGCTCGTAATTATTACTGGCAGCGGCGAGACCTCTTTTTTTTTCTTCCCCCCGTGTTTCGTGCGGAAACAGGCCTGCGCTGTTCGAGACGAACCGAGATAACTCATCGATTACACCGAGCTTCACGATAATCAAATCGCAATTTGGCGTTTTAATGGAATATCGAGAGCTTCGAAAACCCGGGCAAGCCCCTGGTACGACCGTAGACTACGCGTGGCGAGAGCTAGATCCGCCATATTCCAGCTCGAGCGGATCGAACGCGGGTTAGAAACGATCTCGTCCAACGTCGAGTTTCAACCGCGAGGTTTAAGCAACCGCGACGCGGTTGCAAACGCGCGCACACCCGATACGAGTTGCGCGAAATTAACAAGGAGACCCGAAACTTCTTCGACGGAAGTAACCCCCCAATTACCTCGCGCCAATTACTCGCGCGGGTCTGGCACAGCGCGCGCTCGCACGCTAGAACCGTCCATAAACCCGTCGAGCGGTGTTTTTCTGTTTTTCCGTCTCTTTTTCCACGGATCCGCGGATACGGGACCGACACCGCCTCCGTCGTAAGTTCGAGCTCGGCCATGAATTATTTATGCCCGCGTAGCCGGCTTGTTTACAACGTGGCCGCGATATTTCGCGGTGAGAAGGGAAAAGGGGACACTACGCCGGTTCTCCGCGCGTCTCCGACCAAAATGCCCGCTTCCACGGCCCAAGGCCAAGCTCTAATTATACAATCAAGCAATTTGTACGTTCCACGTGCGATTAAGTCGTTCGATTTTATGCTGGTACGCGACGAACGAGTTAAGAGACTCACCCCTCGGCACTGATCCTTAACTGGATGACTTTCGTTCGTCTCACCGGAAGCGCCGCTCCTCGAACGATCCTGCGGTACGTCGCGACAGCGATTCTGACGCTACTTACGCTAAAGATCGGTCACGTGATTAAACAGTGATTGCTAGATTCGACACCAGGTGGTACACCTCTTCGCTTTGATCGTCGCGAGCAAGATCGATCTTTTCTCTTCTTTCACGTTTTATACGGTTTACGTGCACGATCATCGGATGGATTTTGGGCCTACACGGTGAACGATCGTTCGATTTTTCTTCGAGTGAAAAGCAGCTCTCTCTTACCTGTACGAAGCGTGGCGCGACGAAGAGGAACCGGGGTTCACCGGAACTGGTTGTATCTGGGGATCTCTTACTTACGAACGGGCCCAAGGTAGCCTGTACTTCGCGAAGTTCGAGCGCATCCGATCTCGTTAACTTTATCTTCACACCTTGCACCTGGCGTTCGAGGTTCAATTAAAAGTTAATAAAGTAGCTGGCGCTTAAGTTTATTACGCGAAGAGAAAGGAAGGAAGACGAGATTCAATTACCGAAGTACTGAAATTCTTAAGCCGATCGAAATTGAAAATCATCACGCCAACTTTGCTCAACTTCGTACCCCCTCCTCGATGAAGGAACGTTCCTCGTATCGCGCGTCTTCGCGCGCGAATATCGAGGGGGAAGAAATAATTGAACGCTGCGCGGGGTGAGAAGTTGCGGAGAGGAAATAATAGTCGATATCGTATTTTTAAATTAATATATATATATATATATATGTATAATTTTTAGTCACGTGGATCTCGGAGGGCCTTTCTGGGAGGTAGGGGTGGAGAAAGGGGAGGGTGTACAATATACAATACAAGCCACGGAATATCACCGATCCTCGTGTTAGTTTAGAACGTTTCAATTCTCGTCGAGTTACATTCGTTTTTTGTTCATTTATTTTATTGCTTTTCTCTCGACAACGTGTTCTTCCTCTTTCTCTCTCTCTCTCTCTCTCTCTCTCTCTCTCACACACACACTCACACACACACTCTCTCTCTTTCTCTCTCTCTCATTCTTTCAAAGCACACAGGACCGTACGCAACGCGCTCCGAGAAGTAACCGGGGGGACGAAGAATGCAGAGTGGAACGAAGGAAAAAAGAAGGGATCGATGGTTGAGCAAGGTTTTCATGGAACCTGAATGAAAAAGGTCGCACTTTGTCTTAGGGCCCCGTTACTCGACGATACGGCCCCGTTCCGCACCTGAGAACCGCGTGCTGCAATCGCGTCAATCTACGAGCGCGTCTTTTCAAATTGTTGCATCGTTTTTGTAGACGTTTGGATAAAATAAGAGGAGATTTGGATAAAAAATAAAATGGTTTCTCTGACAGAATTTCCAATGCTGCTTCGTTCTCTCGCTGCAATTTCAATGATCACGGTGACCACGGTCGTTTCCCTCGAACTATCGTTTACTTTCATTATAGAGACCGGAACTGTTTCTCGCATTTTCGCAGAAAGAGACTGCGACAAATGGAACGAAGGTGCCAAATAGCAGAAGCGTCGAGGGAAACGGGGAGAGGATCGAAGCGTCGGATTCGATCTTGTTCTCTGGCGATCCGGACGTGAATCTGAAAATAATTTTGCAACACGACAACTTTAACGCTGTCCCGAATTGGGCCACCTTTCGTTACGTTAATCGTGCTCAGATGTTAAAGGGAGGATGGTATTTGGAATTTCTGCGAGCAAATCCGAGTCGATGCGACCTGGTACCGTGGAAAGTGACACGAGATGGACGAAAGCGTGATGTGGGGGGGAAGCAGAAAAGAAACACGAAAAAGAAAAAAAATGTAGAATGGTGTAGGAGAACATTTAACAGACATCGCATTTATTTAAAATTTTAAATAGGAAAAAATATTTTAAAAATCATTATAATGACAGTTTGTAACTGGCAAAGTAGCATCGATTGATTGATTAAAAATAAAACGTAGGAACGTAGGTATACCTATTCACATTTTTATACAATAAAGACGTCGGAGGTATCACGAGTTGCTCTACAATAAAATTAAAAATCAAGGGGGAACCGTCCGCGAAGGGGTGGGGGGGTGGGGGGTGGTTTCAAAATTATCACGACGCTCCGCAGCTGCCAGGCTAGCTAAAACGCACGCTCGTGTTTCGTACAACCAGACGATGGCATGATTTTACGAAACACGACATTTACACGCGGGCATCTACGGTCCCGACCGCTATCAACGGTTCGCAACTGGAAATGAATCGCGATATTAACCGCTAACGGGGCAGGGGTGGGGGGAGGGCGGGCAGATTAAACGGAACTAATTACAATTTCACATTTTTTACACGGTAACGGCAACTAAATCTGCGATCGTACACTACGATCCGTCTCGTTGCGTCGTACGTTCTCGTAGAATAAAGAAAAGAAAAAAAAACAGAAAGTAAGGGCAAGAAATAATAAGGATGCTCTTCAGTGTCCGTCGCGAAGGAACGGGTAATTGTACACTTGCACATACATCGACTGGCGAGAACAGACAGCACGGACGCGAATTGCACTCCAACTACCGCAACGAGACATCCACCAGTGCGGGTACCACCCTTCCTTTAATACCATTCCTACCGACCATCGCGTTCGAGGCGATCCACCAGAACCGAAAAGTATCGCCGTTCGAAGGATCGGTTGCGAGAACGCGCGAGCCTTCGAAGACGACGCGCAAGGCCCCGTATCGCTTCCCATCCGCGTCTTTTCGCTGCTTCCGGATAGTCTGGGTAGCCGACACGCACCGCGTTCCACGACGAATCATCCCGCGATTATCTACATCGATCGCTAACGTTTATACAAATAGTAGGAGGGACGCGGTTGTGGGAAGGGCGAGGCGGTGTTCCATCGTCGAAGCGACGACGCCGTGAATGGGGGTCGGACGAGGAACCAGCCCGGAGAGAGATCGTTCCAAGTGTCGTCCCGATTCCGCGTCCGAGACGCTCGCGAATTCGAGGCGTGGAATCGACGGACGACGCTCTCGACTTTCTTCGAAGTTTCCTCGTCTGTGAAAGCGCGCGTCGACGCGGGTCTCGCGAACGAGCGACGGATCGCGGCGATTCGTACCTCCCGTGTTCGCCGCCATCTTCTACTTTCTCCCTTGGTCTCGTCTCCTCTCCGTTACGCTACTTTCGCGGCTCGTCGAGGCGTGATCGGGCAGCGTGCGTTTATGCGTCGTTTACGTCTCTCTAATAATTAATATAATATTATATTCAATAATTAATACAGAGAGTAGTTATTTATATATATATATAATATATATATATAATATAATATAATATAATATCACTAGGGTACATATGTACAGGGGCTGCAAATAGTAGGAGGTGCTCTCGTATTGCAATGTCTCCCTCGCGCTTACACCTAAAACGCACGCGGGCAGAACGCAGCCGTGCCACATGTCACCGGTGACGGCCATATTCGTTACCCCTCTCTCTCTCTCTCTCTCTCTCTCACTCTTTCTCTCTACCTCTCCCTCTCTTCACCTCTCTCGTTAACCTCTTTCGCGATTTCCTGGCCGTGCTTCGAAGCACTTCGAGCGTGAAGTCCCACCGAATCGAAACCCAACGTACACAACACACACCTACACCGCTAATCCCTATCGAACGTCTTGGAACTACGGAATTCAATTTTGTACTTCAATCTTATCACCCACTCCCCCCGCTTCCCCAACCCCGTTTCCCGCGTGGTCGAGGGTATATCGCGCCGCCATTCGAGCCACGGTATCCAAACGAGCCACGAAAAACAGCATTGCACGAAGACGTATGCGAGTCTTCCAAGACCTTCGACGATAACACTCTCCAACCCCCTGAAAATACCATCGAAAACGATCAGGTACCACCGATTCACACTCCAAGTGATTCGAGCCGCGTACGATCGACAACTCGAGCCCAGCTCGACTACCAAACGCACCCCAATGTGGATCGTGACTGTCCAATTCGATTCGATTCCTCTCGTTGGACCATCACCCCTCACCCTTAAGTATCCGCGATAGCAGCAAAACTGGAGTCGAACCTCGTTCGTACCTCGTTGGAATGCTCGCGTCGAGAACGTCCTCCCCCCCAAGCCACGGTCCCGGTCCCCAACCCTTACGTGCCGCAAACGGGGATGCGAACAAAATGTACACCAGCGAACGGTCGCAGTCCTCGCGCGTAGAGCCATTTTATGTACACTGACAGGGAGGCAGCCGCGGCGGCGTGTCCCGGATGTCGACCCCGACTAACGCACGGCCACGCGGGCTGAAATTGCACTTCGTTATCTCGAGCGTCCCTCGTCCAGGTGCCCGGGGCCCGGCTCGCCGTGGACCGTCCCGTATAGGGGCACAGAGGGTGCCTCGGACCGACGACCCTCTCCCCTGCTACGACGGCTCGGAGGTTGAGTCCGGCTCCCTCTCGTCGCCGGATAGCTCTTCTGGCTCGCAGGGCTCGGCCAGCTGGCTGTCCTCGGGGTCGTCGTTCGTGCTGGTCACGGGCTCGTTCTCCTGTCACGGACTCCCTCCGCCAGCGTCCGCGTCGCCCCTGTGCCCGCCGGGCGTCAGGCTTGGGCTGCGCCTCCTCTTCTCTTGGAGGCCGTTCACCATGTTCTCGATCGACTTCAGTTCACCCGCGGAGCTGCTACTGGACGTGAGGCCCGCGGTAGGCGTTGGCGAACCGGTCGGTGGCCTCGGAGGCGGTGATCTTGGGCTGAGCGTCCTGCTGCCAGGGGTGACTGTCTCGAACGCGGAGCCGTGAGACGGCGCTGGTAAGGTGTAAGGAGCGAATCGATGTCCTTTTAATTGGTGAAGCGGACTGGCTAACGGGTGAGGGTAGTGCGCGAAGAGAGCTGGATGCTGAGACGCGGCCAGTGCCAGTTGCGCGTTGAACAGCATGCCTGGTGTCACTCCGCCGTGGATACCCAGGGGGCTGGGTGGTATCAGAGGACCTGGACCAGGGTATAAGCCTGGTACTGGTGGGTAGAGGTATGGTAGCAGAGGCGGATGAAGCGGTGGACCGACTGACACGTCGGGTCTGGGACCCTCTGAACCTGTTGGGCCTGGCCCACCTCCGCTTTCCGAGCCGGAGGACTCGCTACCCTCGCCCCTCTCGCTCGTTCTGTCGTCCCTCTCGCGAGAGTGCTCGCGTTCTCGTTGATGGTGCGCTGGATGGGGTGTGTCCGGCCCGACGACGTCCAGCAGCTTGTCCTCGTCGTCCAGGAGGTCGTTCACGGAGTTCGAGGAGCGGCGTTTCTCGGGGGACGCTGGTCCACCCGCGGCTAGACGGGAACCGCCTCCTGACACTGTCAACAGCGCCTGCCTTCTGCAACAACGACGCAGAGTTAGCAATCTTATAGGTTTTGGGGCCTCGAGTGCCTCGATGGTTTATTGTCAGAAGAACAATCGTAGGGGTTTTATTATTGGGAATAAATACGTGAACGATCGAACGTTGGTGAGAGCTGCGATCGGTAATTAACGAGCGAGATGTTTCGAACGTTTGATATTCACCCCTTAATCGAGTTGTTTCGCACCTCCAGCAAATTACAGGCATTCTAGCTGTTGCGTGTGATCGCCGCGTCGACACTCGTATGGCTGTCGTTGGCAACCGTGTGACTAAAATGCGTATTGATCGCCCACGGTGTACGTACGCGACGTGTCATTAGATTATATTGGCTCGATTTTGTGTAATCAGCGATCGGACGCGTCGAGCCTGCATCGAGCTCGGTGAAACGCGAGGGCCTCGTCGGTTCGAAGGAATAGTTTCGCGGAATTAATGAACGGGATTGTAATCAATGTCAATTTCAGTGGGTCAAGTTTCAGTTTATAACTAAAGAATATTAAAAAGCTTTCTATTCCTCTCTCTCTCTCTCTCCCTCTTTCTGTTTTTTTTTTAGTACATTTACATCTGTTTGTAACGTTTCGCTGCCTTTTTTTCGTTTATTTTTGATTACACTCTTTGACAGTTTCGACGTGTTCCGATGTGTACGAGGCAATTTACCATAAAACAATAACACGTTTCAATTTTCAAAGCAATTTCCGAGGGAAAACCCTGGCGAATCCAATTTTCAAACCAATTTAGCCTAAGAAACTCGGCGATTTCGGGTTGAAAACCAATTTGCTCCAAAAACCGCCGGTGGACGACACTGAAATCGATCTAGCCGCGCGCCCGTTCCAAATCCCAATTACCGAGCCGACGTGACTGCAGAAAAATTTCATACGACCGGGCACTGTGCGAGGCAGCTGATTCGAAAAAATTCGCGCACAAGAAACCAGCCGCTCGCTCTGATACCCACGGAGACTTATCACGCTCGAACAGCAACTCGAAAACGAAAAACAAACGGAGAGAAAAGGAATAAGAAACAAAAAAACCGACTAAATCGCAAGTTTCATTCGTCGAACCGATACGATCGAGAAAAGTTTCGCAATCGAGTGCCTCGAAACTTCGCGCGGACAATTTTCCATGCGCCACTGGCTCCAACGCCAACGAATCGCCAACACTAACGAACGCCAAAGAGATCGTTGTACGCGTACGTACGTACGTACAAGTGCAACGTTGCACCGATAGAACCGACTGGGCGTTCTGAATGCACAACTAGACCCGCGATCTCGTATATTAACCTCTCTCTCGAGAAAAAATCGGACACTGAACATCCAACACGAGTCACGGTTAACCATCGCAGAGATGCAACGCGATCCTCCACCCTCGATCGACGGATCCGTGACGCCGGACTGACGAACGCCGCGTCCCGTCGAGGCGTTCGCGAGGGATCGCTCGCAAATCGGCGTATTTCAACGAACACGCCACGCGAGGCTAAGTATCGTGTAAAACTCGGCTAGAGCCGCTCGAGAGCCGGACGTAACGAGAGGCTTACCGATACCTTAATGCCGTGTAATGCGATCAATGCACCGACACAGCCGTTGCAAAACGACGATGAGGCAAAACAGAGACCTCGACTCCGTGGATGGAGGGACGCGACGGTGATGGAGAACGCGAGGGTGGCGAAGGTGAGACAGAGAGAGAGAGAGAGAGAGAGAGGCGGACGCGAGTACATCGTCGGTGTACGGATGAATCCGTGAGCTTGGAAAGGGTGTTACACTACGGTTCTCTGATTTCCAACGCGCTTAAGCGCGAGAGCATGTTAAAATCAATAGTTCGCGTGGACAACACGGGATTTGGTGACTGAACCACCCCCTTCTTCCACGTTCTTCCTCTGACTAATTTTCTGACTGGTTGTATATCGATCTCGAGATCGTCAGCTGCCAAATCGCACGATTATCCGCGAAACGCGCGCCTCTGCTCGCGATCATACGTGTAGGGTGAACCAGAGCAAATCGCATTAACTAGCCGTGCTTCGTTTACGCGCACGCGGCGATGCTCCAGTTTTCGAACCCTTCTTCTGTCTCCGCGACGTGGCAAGCCTGGCGTCGTCCCATCGTAGCGTCGCGACGCCACGTACACGATCGGATTGTCGAGCGAACCGCGATTTAGTTGCGATATTTTTTCCACCTCGAAACGCGGAAAGGTTCGACGGTAGAGAGAGAGAGAGAGAGAGAGAGAGAGAGAGAGGGCTATTAATTCCGGGAACGTGCGTCAGATAAATGTTACAGAATCGATTTCCGATCGGCTCGCGGGGAACGGGAAATAAAAAAGGAGAAGTTAGTCACAGTCGAGCGGCTCGGTTTCTTGCGGCAATTTCGCCGGATAATCACGCGTGCCGATATCGATCCCGATTCCGGACTGATACGCACGCCGACTGTCCATTTTCGCGAATCGCGCGGCTTTCCACCATGAATTATGCATATACCGCGGAAATCCGTCGCGGCTACTCTGATTGAGCCGTTTTCGAAAAGTCGCCGCTGAATTATCGACCGTGGAATCCCTTTGATCCCAACAATCTGGCCACGTGTTCCACCCGTGTTCACATTTCGTCCACGGTTCGCGAGTCTTCGCTTCGTTGAAGACTTACCTCGCAACCGTCGCGCGAGTCGCTATACCGAGAAAGCGATCTACTAAGAAAATCGTGTCCCTCGCACGCTCGTATTCTCTCGAGTATCCAACTTCACGATCGCACTGGCAACGCTCTCCAGGCAACCCCACACTCGAACCCTATCCGCGATTCGCTTAATCAAAAATTGACGCCCACAAGAGTTTCTATTAATTGAACTATTCAGTCCAAACGAGCCCTAACCTAGCACCCTTTCCACGGCTCCTTAAACACCCCAACAGGGTGACGCTGAACGTGGTTACCATCGTGGCGAGAGAGAGAGAGAGAAAGAGAGAGGCACCGCATAAATTCGTCATAATTACCAACGACGCGACCTATGGTTCCCGATCGAGTGTCTGATCGACGTTCAGACGGGATAATGAAAATCCAGCGTCCCCAGTCGCCTTTGACGCTCGTCCGCGCGGTGTATCGGTGTCGTCCAACCCCGGGTCGTGTCATCGTCGAGGATTTACGATCACCCCTCGTCGTCGTCGAAGCTCGCACGAACCACGGACCCTCCCCGTTTCGCGTCCCCGCGTTCCCACCCACCGAGGCCACCCCGCGGTAGAGGAAAAAAAAAAAAGGAGAAAAGAAAGGAGAGACGCGCGCTCGACTCTCGGTGTACACCCCCGCCGCGCGATTCCCTATGAAATTCCGCCGAGGGCTCGATGATTACCCGGCTAACCGTCTTAATGGATCGTTGACGGTGGAACTTTTTCGCGTCTTTCTGACTGCGACGACTGCCGCGCGACGGGGTGATTATTTTCTATCCGTCGAAAACGCGGGGGCAGGACTCGAGTGGCGCATTCATGCGTCGTCATTGCGAGCGCCCGCGCCGGATACGTGGTAAATTTCGTTTTATGGATACACTCGCCTCGATGGAGGCGATCAATCGCTTCTCGAAGTGGCGCGACTCGCGTAGAGTCAACTGGAAAAATTGATGTACGATCCTTAAGTTCTGAGGCAGGGGGTGAAAGTTTGAAGTACTTTGTTAGACGATCCGCAGGGACGTTGTTTTAGATCCGGAGGCCAATAAAGTTCGCATTTGTCACCGTATCGAGGTACGATCTACGTCACGAGCGTAACCGGATGTCGCGTGGGGGTCGATCGCAGGAATTATGTCGATAATGTCGCGTAAATCGCAGCAAATGGCGAGGCGTGGCGATTAATAACGCGGCGGGCAGCGTGGAAATCCAGCCGCGGACAGATTGATTCCTCGCCGCGGCGCGATACGATCGTTCCGGCGCGCGCCTTGATAAATGACGTGACAACGAGCCACGCCGGGTACCAGCGGTGGTTTCCTCTCTTTTTTTTATTCGCCCCTTCCACGGTTCTTCCGTGCCTTTTTTTCTCTCCCCTCCGCCACAGACGAGAAAAATATTTCTTTTTAACCGGCATGACGAATCGACCGGCCACGCTCGAGCGGCGTTCCGCGTCTCGTGACCGACTGCCCGGTTAAAAAGTTAACGAAATAATGCCCTGCGCCCCGGCGGGCACGCGATTACTCGAAATCACGCTGAATCATCGCCCGTGCGCTTTCGCGTTTCGAGAAAATTGCTCGATCAAGTTAATTAACCGGTGGCAGGCGTTCAGATTCGCACTTAACCGGGTTCTCGCGTGCGAGCATCGCGAGTCTAATGCGATTTCGCGGCTGTTGGAGGAATCGTTTCGAAAATTCCGACGAGACAATTTCTCGCTTCCAGTCAACAACGTCTCCAAGTCGTATTATTGCAGTTCAGAAGAGAGAGAAAGAGACGCGAGCGGTTTTTCGACGTTCAATTCCGCGAAGTGTGAACGTTAAAAGTGTACACATTTTTCTTTTTTTCCTTTATTACAGTAGACGAGAGCGTGGTCCACGCGTAGACATCAAAGGTTCCCGAAAGACCATAACCGAAACGAGAGAAAAAGGAAAGAGCAGAGCGCGGCGAAGGGAGTATAACGAGAAAGAGGAAAATGCGAGCGGCGGCCCGCCGCGCCGGAAGTGGAGTCGCCCCCACCGTCGGGGCCGACCTTTATACGCCGGTTACCGGCTCTAGCGGCGATATAAAATTCAAAGCCAGCAAGTGGCACCCTCCGCTGTTAACGACAGCGCCGCCCCTGAGCATCAGTATGCTAATCCGATGATTGGCTATGTTCCAACCCCCGTCCGCTCTGCCTCGCTCTTCCCATCCGCGCCGTGACTCCGTCTCCCGATTCTCTGCGGCTTCCTGATGGGATCCGGCCACCCTTAACCGAAACCATAAGCCAAAACTAACCCTTATTCTAATTAGGCGGCGCCACGACGCGCCCCCTGCTTTGCATATTTTCTCGATTAACCTCGCCCCTTTCTTTATCCGGCCAGGCGTCGGGCATCGCTTCAATTTCCGCGGAATCTACTCGAGCCCCTTGGCCACCACGAGTTCCCAACCCCTTCCCCAGGGACATTTCTCTAAGGAGTCGTTTAGCGTCGCGAACGCCTCTTACGAGTTCGTTTCACGTCGATTGCATAGAACCATCGTAAAGGTGGTGGTATAATTATTTTACCATGGACAATACCCCATAGAACTTTTCTAAATTCTGGAATATTCGTTGTTTCGTATCAATTACGAAGCATCCAGCACCCAAATATACGCGAAGCGTGATCCAGGGTCACGCAAAGATCGCGAAATCTGAGTCCAGACAAAACCTCGAGTCATTATAGACCGGTAATTCACTCGAAACGCGCGTAGCAGCGGCTAATGACGCGAATCGCGGCGAAATTCCAATTTCTCCCCACGTGAACCCTTTCTAATCAACCGTATTCACGGCATCTTCAGTCATCGCACCTGAACAGCCGCGCGCGACAAATTGCCGCAGCTTACGCGGCTTTGCCTCGTCTGTAACGAGGCACGGCGAGGTTAACGAGGCCGGCACACGGCCCGTGTATACATAGAGCGACTTAACCTCGTCAGAATCCACTCGAGGGCGGGAAACCTGCCCCCACGGTCGAAATTGAAACGGGCCCGGGTCCGCGGCTCGACCCTCCGCCAGTGTGTAAGCTCGTAAAGCCGCGATATTGAATACAAATGGACGATACCGGGGCGCAAATGAGCCCGGACGATGGCAACCCCCCAGCCCCTCGGGGCTGACCCCGAGGCTCTGATCCGTTCAGCTTAAATAGGGGCGGAGGACCAAGGTGGGGTGAACGAGTAAAGCTCGACGATCAATTAGGTCCATCTAGAAGACAGGATCTGGAATTGCTTTTTGTTCGACCAGAGCTAGTCGAAAGGGTGGAGGCGATCTCTACTTCCAATGGGTTTCATGAGATTCCACCTTAACCTAGCTTTTTTACATTCAACGTGGGAAAATTTCGAATCCTGCCACTCCTTCGCTACTTTTCGTTGATTCCTTTCAGACGATTTGGCTTGATTTGGCTTAAAGAGAGTTTGATTGTTCTTCTGACAACGACTTGGAATGTTCGAATCGATAAGTTTGGGGGTAGCTAAATTTTGAAAGCGATACTCACTTTTTCTCGCGCTTCCCCGCGCCCGTGTCCCGGAATCCCTTCGCGAAGGGGTTGTTGTCGATCTTCAGCTGGGTGATCTGCAATGCACAAAGTGTATATATGTACGTGCTTCGATTTGATTCGTAATTCTATGGAGATAAATTGCGGGTGTACGAAGAACGAACGGTCCCACGAGGCGGGGCAACGGGATCGGACGGGTTTCGAGTGCGCCAGGAGGGCCAGGCCGCTCGAGAAGATCCACAGAGGCGATATCTTTCTTCCGGCAGCACGAGATACCGGGAAGCGGCGGCGATAACGGTGGTGGGAGGAATCGCGCGACGAAAAATCCGGACAAGGGACCCCTTTTGCGCCAACGGATAATGCGTACCTCGGGAGTAACGCGTACCGGGAACCACAGAGCTTCCGGGAACCCCACCGCCGCTGTGGCCACCGCGGGGAGCCTTAATTAAGCTAAGCGTCGACGAAAAAATTGTCCATACGACGATGTCTCCTATCTCGCGTCAATTCTAATCTTTTTCTGTTGGAATTTCAATCGCTTCCGGTTCAAAGATTTATTTTTTTAAGCTCGCGAACCAGAGAAACGATGGAATTTTGACAAAAACACCCTGAACTTTGAACGCTACGTAAAAGTTCCGACGATGTCTCCTGTCTCGCGTCAATTCTAATCTTTGTCTGTCGGAATTTCAATCGCTTCTGGTTCGATCATTTATTTTTTTAAGCTCGCGAACCAGAGAAACGATGGAGCCTCAACTTTGAACGCTACGTAAAAGATCTGGATAGAGTTTTAAAGTTATCAGAGATTACTGTCGTGAACAGTTCGCGATAAATTCCTCGAGAAACTCGAGGAGCTCGCAAAGCAGCGGAAATACGCTGTTTCGTTTTTCGAGAAAGCCTGTACCGCGAGTCGAGCGACACGGGGCTTGTTAATTAAACCGACGCAGCTCGCTACAGCGCGCCCCGTTAATTATAACATTTTCTTTAATTAATTTACATAATTCGACGCCCGGCTGGATGGCTGGCACGGTTCGTTCTAAACTTCGATAATTAATACGCGGAGGGCTAATGGCTCGATAATAACTTTTCAATGAAGAAAAGATAACGCAGTTACAACGCATTACCCCGCGCACGGTGCACGTGTAATGGAACTAGACAACAGTGAACGCGAGCCCTGTTGCAATTACCACCCCTATCGCCTGTATCGATCGTTGGAAAATCGAAATCACCTCTGTCCTCCCTCCACCAATAAAAAACGAATCAAAACAATGCCTGCGTAGCTAAAAAAATGTCTGCAGACGACGATTCGTGCGAGAAACTTTTTCTAAAGACACTAAAAATCAACCCCTGCGGAACGAAACGATCGTTACGACCAAAAACAAGAATCGATCAGAGTCTGAGCGTTCTTCGAGCGATTTTTGGGGCGCGAGACGCGTGCAGAGTCGATGGGATCGCGCAGGGTAAGAAAATAGGAATCGAGAGAGTCTCCACTCACCTTCTCGTTCTGATAGGCGGTCACCGCGATGAACTCCGTCTCCTTGAACACGTAACTCCTGAACGTCGAGTAGGGCAGCTTGAGGATGTCGTTGGCCCTCACCAGGTGAAACCTCGGCTGGTACTTGTGCATCGAGTTCAATATCGTCTGTAACAACCGAACGGACCGTACATTGGGACAGACTGTTTCAGCGCAGAGCTCCTACTCGCAATCGTTCCCTCGCTATCTCGCGTGCGACTCGCCTCGCAGCATCGGCCCACGATCGATCTATTCGTCCATCGCCGCGTTATTCCTCGTCCTTCGACGCGTGGCGTCGCGAACCGCGGCGACAGACGAGGCGACAGGCGTCCCAGCGGAAGGGAGAAAGAGAAGAAGCGGCGAGGGAAGAGACACGAGGTTTTAGTCGAGAGTTTATCGCCTCTCACGTAATCGTTGCACTCGCGTAAACTCGTCTTCCTTTCCCTCGAGTCAGAACCACCGACCACGACGACGACGACGACGATGTCGATGACGACCATAATTTCCGCGTGATCGTGCGATCTCTATTTCTCAGACTGCGCGTTACGCAACGATCCTCTCTCTCTCTCTTTCTCTTCGTTGCATAGTTCGAGAGAAGAGAAGGGCAGGGAATGCGAAAAAATGCTTCTCGTCGATAAAAAGCGCGAGGATCGAACTAGAGAGGGAGAGAGTCGGAATGCCAGGAGGCCCTTTATCGGTTGCGCGTCTAGAGAGAGAGAGAGAGAGAGAAAGAGTGGCGGCGGCGGTGGCTGGCTAACTGGAAATTCGGAGTTCCGTCATTGTTGCAGTAAAACCGATACGGGGAGCGGCGCGCGAGCCTGTTTCCAGAAGGACGAAACACCGGCTGCGTAATCTTCGGTTTTTAATGGGCGAACGGTTTAAGAGCGATATTCGTGGGGAAATAAAACGATCGGCTCGCTTTTAGCAGCGTCTGGCCGCGCGTACCGTCCCGATGCAAATGGCGCGGTAGCGGCTAACAAGATTGCGCGGGACATTCCATCGTGGAATGGACGCGCCGCCGTTCCCGTCTCGATAAATCTACGTTCCATCCGTGGAATCGCGGTAATTACGCCGCGGAATTTTCGTAATGGAGAAACAGACCAGTCACTATTTTATAAGACTGCGGCCGCGCGATTTCGCCTCGGTGACGAACAACGGACCTTGAAGACGGGGAATATCTCGTCTAGCCTCGTCTAGGCCTCTATCCATGCGAGTTCCTGCTTTCGTACTCTCTCTCTCTCTCTCTCACTCTCTCTCGTTCTTTCATCGGTTATTTATCGCGCTGACGATCGAACGTTTAACGCGAAACGGTCCGTCGAATTAGCGCCGCCGTTGGATTCAGACCTGGAGCGTTCGCGCGGTCTGAAACGAGGGAGGAGAAAGAAAAAGAGGAGGAAGAAGAGGTAGAAACCGAGCACCATCGATCACGCGGAAGACAAAGGATCCGCGGCGACGGTTCTCCGCGTGCCAGCGGGAAGCGAAGCTGGCGAACGACCGGGGGCCAAAGGTCCGCGATAACGACGCGACCAGAGGAGAAGACAACGTCCAGATGGATCTGGCGAACGAGCATAAAAGGTCGCGCGTCCACCGTGGAAATCGCGATCGCGCGTAAGGAGAGGAGCCGCCATTACGCGCCGGCTCCGCGCAAAGGGGAAATAATTAGCGCTGGCCAGGGCAGATAAGCCTCCCCAATCTAGGCGTTTGTCATTAGCCTATCAAACCCGAATACCGGCGCGCTTCTTGCTCTTTTACGGCTCGCCACGATTCCGTTCCCGTCCGCTTTCGGTTCCCTGGCCACCGTGCGAGCGCCTATCTACGGCTCGAGCGGACCCGCGGCTTCGACACGCCTACGGCGCCGTGGAAAATACGCGCGAACCACGAGCGCGCCTGGCAATTAGTGGTTTGCTCGTGGCTAATCGCTCGTCGCCTCGAACCGTCGCGTCCGTTGCCGTGTGCGAGCGGAATTTTTATCGAAACCGCGAGTTTGCAGGGAAAAAAAAGTCGCTCTCTTCGAGGTACCATTATCCACTCCGTGTACGTAGACAAAATTTCACTCTTCAGATCGATTCGAGGGATGTTTCAGACCCTTTAGAATCGAATCGAGTACGAAAACGAAGCTCGATCTCACCGATGCACGCACCCATCTGCGAGACAGCAACAACCGCACCTCCACGGACGCGGACGAGCGGTCGAGCAACAAGAAGAGGGACCAGGTTCGCCGAGAAGCCTCGTGAGAGGAAGAGAGCGACGGTGTCAGCGCGATGGGACTCGTGGATGCCGGGGGAAACGGCGCGAGGGGCAGCAGGCAACGAAACGACCACGGCGACTTACATACATACGTATCGTGCCGCGTGAATTGACCAGCCAGATAAAAGGTAGTCAGAGAGATAGAGAGAGAGAGAGAGAGAGAGAGAAAGCGGTGATGCAGAGGGAGGAGGTCGGGGAAAGTGAGAGAATATCCTGGCCGACACAGAAGCCGACGCTGCTAATGACTCTGTCCGCGGTAATCTCCGGGTGTTATCTGTCCTGGCTACCTGGGGCCCACCTACTACGAATCACGAAGCTGCACACGCTCCTACCTCGTTTCCTGGCCGATCAGCCGCCGCCTCGACGCGCGTCTCCGCTCGGAACGGACTGGTCGTGGCTGCTACCAGAGAGGTAGCGATGACTCTTTAGGGTCATTGACGATCGTTTCGAAGACTGATTGCTGGGGTTGAATGGTCGAGACGTTAGAGATTCTTCGAGGACGCGGTAAAGTTCTACGAGGATGGATAAACCCGATGGACGCAGTGGTCTTTGATTGGATCTAGTCTGAAGCTGAGAAACTGCTTGCAAACTTCTCCTAGGGGTGGCACAGCTCGCGATGCCTTCGACCAGAGTTAACTGGAGCCTCGCAACCGAATTTCAGTGGGAAGGAAGAGAGATTTTGAAGGCGTCGTCGAAGACGCTGAACGAGAGACGTCCGACGATATAATATAAAGGAGCCAGGGCAGCTGGGAAGAAACGAGCGCGCGAGAGAAAAGAGGAACGCGGTGAAGGGGGGTGGGGCGAAGAAAGAGGGAGAGGAAGACTCTCCTCCGCTCGTTTCAGAGGCTGTGTGCACCGCAAACTAACTGCGCACAGTTGCCTTATGTACGGAGTCTAAGTAATCCTCGAACCATCAGCTAACTTCTTAACCCTCAAAGTGAAAAGGGCCGCCTCGAGAGAAGAAGGAGCCGGCGAGCGGATGGCACCGCTTCGGCGAGGTGGCGGAGGAGTGGAAGCGCGGCTCGAAGGGGGTTGTTCGAGTGGCTCCTCTTTGTCTCCGACGTTTGTCCGCTTCTCACGCCGCGCGACTTTCCGCGCGGCAAGAAACCGTCGACGCCGCGTCCGCCTAGCCGGCGAACCCTTTCGATGCCCGGAGAGGCTTGTTTGCCCTTCTGTACGATCGGTTGACCAAACAACGCGGCCAGGGGACCGACGTGGACGCGTGTGCGTCGTGGAATTCCTTTTCCTCGGATCTCCTCCCCTCGTCGTTGGGTTTCGTAGCTGCTCGGTTTCGCGGCGTTCTCCACGGGGGACTAGAGACGCTTCGAGTGTTCGAAACCGTTGAACGTTCATCTGGACGATACATCGACGCATAGAAATACACGACGAACTACTTTCTTATCATATTACATCAGCAACGGATCGTTCCATCGAGGAACAACTAAATTCGAAATTACTTTACGCGCCGCGAGACGAGCCTGCTCTGTGAAACCAGCTTCGCGAACAACCGACGTATCCAAGAAAAAAAAAAAGAGATTGAAAAGAAGAAGGAAAAGAAAAGAAGAGAAACTCGGCAATTAAGCTGCACCCTCTAATCGCGACAAGGGGGTGAAAAACTTGGACGTTCCCCCGTGGTCTTTGCCCGGGAAGCAAAAGCAAAGAGAGAGACGAGAGAGAGAAGGGGGAAAAAAGAGGCGAGCGAAGAAGAGAAGGCTGCGGGCTTCTTAAAGAGATGCTGGAGGAAAGAAAAGCGAGTCGACGGCCAGAACAGGGAAAGACGTTAAGCCGCACGCGTCGGACGTTAGGGGTTGTCGCGAGGAGAGAAAGAGAAAGGACGCGTTGGGGGAGGGGGTGGACGAAAGGGTGGCGAGAACAGTGGCGCCACCTCGGCAGGAAGCGGCAGAGGAGCGAACGCAAGGCGTGCAGAGGGTCCTCCGTGTGTCAGGGGGTGCGAGAAAGAAAAGGCGAGGCGAGGCGCTGCGGCGACGAGGGGACGGGAACACGGAAGAGGAGAAGGAAGGAGGTGGTCGTCCTGGTATCGACCGGCTGGAAAAGGGGTGGATTTTTCTACCCCTGGGCGGAGGAGCAGCGTTAGGGGGACGTGTTCTGGACTCGATTACGACTAGCCCACCTCTGATCTCGACGCGCGCCACGAGGAGACCCCTCGTCCGTCCCTGTCCCTCCCGTCGACTTTCGCCCTGGCTGAGCTTTTTTCGAGATCGTTCTTAGGGGACGTTTTCCTCGCGTCCAACGTTTTCCATCGCGTCTCGACGCTTCTCGCTCGGACAGCAGTGGCGCAGCGCGATAAATACGCGTCCGGTTGCTCGAGAGCACCATTCCTGGCTTCGCAACCGCGCTTTGAATACCAAGAACCGAACTAGATCAGCGAAAATGCCCGTAAATTAAAAGCTCAACTGGCTCCGCGCCTGGCGCGCTGATCCGAGCGTCTAAACAAACCGTTCTAAAACCGCATCGTCACCGCTCCGTCGGTCCCAGGCACAATGAAGGACTCAAAGTGGCGCTCAACGGCCTAATATCTGCCCATCAAGCGCGAGCAATTCCGGTCGACGCTTGGACGGGGCTGTCGCGGTTTTCTAAAGCGAAAATCACCGTGGCTCCCCACGTATCGTCCCACGGGCAGATCTGAATGGGAAACGGGCCGCGCGTTAATCGGCCCCGGCGAACTTCGACACCGGCTCGATTCCACGGAATCCAATTAATCCCCGGATCGGATCTAAGTTCGGGGAAGAGGCGCGTGGGAGCGTTCGCGCTTCTTTTCGCGGAACGAATTACGCGCCCTCCACGAGCTATCGTTCCTCTCCTCGCGACGTTCAGACGCGGGAGACGCCAGTTTAGAGAATCGTCTATCGTCGAACGGGAAATTTGTACCGCTGAAAATTCGTCGCAAGTGATTAAAGCGTGAAAATGTTCGAAACGAAGCAAGTGTCGAGGCAAGCAATTCCTCTCGAAACTCTCGTCGCGAGGATAGACGTCGAGAAATCGAAGGAGTTACGCTTCTCGAGCTGGTGTCATGGGAGGCATCCGTCAGAGGCAGGACGAGGGATGAACGAGAGGGGAAAAGAATGGATCCTCCGCGCTCTCCTCGGCACTTTGCCTGGCCGGAAGCTAATTGGCTCGAATCGAGGGTGGCTTTTCCATCATCCGGTTCACGGCATTATGGCCGACACGCACGTGAGCCGTTCGACCAATGAGAACGCGAGTGGTGTGCTGCTCCCTGGAAGAACGACCGCGCTCGACGATGTTCCTCGCCTTTCTCGCTTCCTTCCTCCCTTCGACCCGATTCCGTCGATCGGTTCGCGATAGAACGCGATGGTCGCCCCCCCAAAGGTGTCTGGATAATCACTGAAGGTGGTCCCTCGTCCCTGCGACCTCTTGCAAGTCGGATAATTGGAAAATTGAGGAATCAATTAATCGAGCAGACGGTCCGGAGAGGAGTTCGTTCGAAAGTGGGACACGCGTCGAGCGTTTCGATTCTGGAAGATTTCTCAGTCGCACAGGAAATGATCGTGCGAGGCCAAACGGTGATAGAGGAAACGGAGAGAGAGAGAGAGAGAGGAGAGAGGTTGTCAGGCGATTAAGTTAGTCGCAGGTTGCCCGATCGACTCGACGGTCGAATGGAATATACAATTCGAGGTGGGAAACGCGACGCGGCCTCGATTTTCCTCCTCGTTCGGGGGAATCCGTTAATCGTAAATTACCAAGCCGGTGTCGAGTCAACGGGCCACGATAGCACCTATTTATTTCCATTCAATGATCAAAGAACCGCGTTGGCTCGATAACGCTTATCTGTTTGTGGACAGTGGCATCATTCAGTCGCTGGGATTCCGACCCAATATAACGGGAATCTCTCTCTCTCTCTCTCTCTCTCTCTCTCTCTCTCTCTTTCTCTCTCTGCGATCCTATTCTCTGAAAGGACCAGCTCCAAATTTAGAACCGTGTACAGACGACGACACGCGATACCAACTTCCTAAACTCGTCTGTCTCTTACAGATCGATTTAGATTCGATTACGATTGAAGTTCAGGGATGAAACGCGACGTTCAATATTGTTCAACCGTCAAGCGGATCAACCCTCGCCAGACGATGGTCAAGATGGCTGAATAAGTCGATTAGCAGATCGATTGAGGAAATTAATAATAATGAGGATGGTCGTGATTCTATCGCTCCTATCAACGGAGACTAAGCTCGTCTGAAAAAACTTCTCGCTGGTGTACCCTCGCAAAGCACGCATCGAAATGAAGGACAGAGAAAGCACAAAAATTGTTCGCGCCTCGACGCTTAAAACCTCACCCCCGTCTCGCGAGCGCGCCCGATCGTTCCACCACAAAGAGACCAGGGAAAATACGAGAGGAGAAAAAGAGAAATAAGCGAGAGGAATAAAAGGGAACGGAGAAGGGGAGGCAATATTCCCAAGGATCCGGCCTGTAACTACCCCTCGACGGGTGGGTTTGGTTAAACGCGGAAACACCGATCGCGAAGATCGTCATCCGCGACGTCTTTTGAAAAAACGACCACCACCGCCCCGTCCTGGATCCGCGAGCGATTTCCATGGAAGCAGACTGGCGGCAGGGGAGAAAAATCCGGCGGCGGAAAACGTTAAACGGAAATCAGCCGGCCGCTCACAAAGAGCTTCTGCCGGGGGTGGCGGTGGGGAAAGAAAAACTCTTTGATGGCTGGTACGCGCGGTACTGAAATACGCTCGAAAAGATGGGAAACGTGGCTCTGCGTTGGGCTGGTGGTAAGTGTGAAATTGCCGCCGACGTTCTCGAGAGGAATCCCCCGTCCCTTTCGTCTCTGCAGCGAAACATTCGCCGCGTAGGAACGTTTCGATGGACGGACGCGCGAAAGGGGTGGTTTTATCGTTTCGCGATGGTTGCGCGTCGCAGATCCTCGAACGGTGGAGATCGTCGACGACGAGGAGAATCTTGACTCGAGAAATCATTTCTCAGCTCGAAACGAACGCGCGCGTACGTCGTTGTCGAGCGTGTTCGCGACAAGTGGAACGACGGCGAGCGTTTTCTAGCGCGAGAAATTCAAGTACAACTATTTAAAGGTTTCCTCTATAACCGCGACACGTAGAGTGGCTCTAATTGGAAAATTGAGTCGCGTATGAACCTAAATGCGTCACAGAATGGCGCAATCAACTTTCCTCGAACAATTAACAACGTGCAGGCATTAAAAACTGCCGCGTTATCGCGTTATCGAAGTGCACTTTGTATTGTGTACACGACAAATCGTTAAACCGTTGCTCATTAGCTAATCAATTACAAATTTGCCCGATACCGATGCAAATAACACCATGAAACCGCGAATGTCGCGCAAAAAAAGGAATACCCCTTATCGCCGTCACCGACAAACAAGATAAAACGACCATGTACATATGTTACGCAACTATCGTACTTCTGTTAATTTTAGTTTCATTAAACACCGACGGAAAAAAAAAAGGGAAAAGGAGTACGCCTTTTATTCTAATCGGTGAACCGGTGAACGTTAGAGAGCGCGATCTAATCTGCCGCTTTTCCACAAAAATCGCTTAATTAAATATCCACGGGGGGGGGGGGGGGGGAACGCGACTTTCGATGGCGTAGCACCCGACGATAAACGCGGTGGTAATTAAATGATGCAAAAACCAATCGCGAAATATAGTATATAAGTAAGAGGGAGATTAGATAATTAATACGACTCGGCCCACGAGAACCGAAATATTGACAAACGCGATATTTTTCGCAATTAACCAACCGATACCCGAAATGTCCGATCCGGTAGAAATATTCCACTTGAGAGAAAGAAAAGCTTGCATCATCGAGCGTTCCTGCACCCTTCGAAAGTTCCAACAAGACGTTGAATTTGCTCGGCGGAAAACAAATCGCGCGAGGGGGTGAAGAGAAAGAGGGAGGCGATCGTTATTGTCCGGATCATCCCCGATCGCCATCGATCTCCGTAACAATTTCCGCCCCTTCGCAAACGAGGATCAACGGCGACCAACAATGGTGCTGATTGAAAGCAATTATCGGACCTTTCTTTCTCGTACTTTTTAAGTTAGAGCCGCGGTCACACCCTTGCCGCGGCGGCTTCCGCTCGAGGTGCCTCGAACCCTGTGATTTCCAGCGTTGCCCGACACGGGGTCGAACGTGCCGGAAACAAAAAAGGCTCGCAGAGACGGAAGACGTGAAAAGAAAGAGGGACGAAGAAAGCAGAGGAGAAAGGGGAGGGAAGAAGAATACGCGGCCACCCCCCTTCCTCCTCGAAGGCCAGCGTCTTTGTCCACCCCCACGGCTGCCGCTAATCGAGCGGCGTTTCTCTTCTTTTTTCGAATACAAATGAGCCCCGCGGGGGATATTTTCTTGCGCCCAAAAAAGAAACCACGGGACTGACCAGCCTTGATCGTCCGGGGTGTAATTTGCGGATCGTTCGAGGGGTTGAAATTTCCAACGAAGAATTGTTTGCGCGACGCTCGAGCGGAACAAAGAAGCGAGTAGATTCCAGCGAGATTCGTTTGATCGACGGAAACGTGTTCCTCGACGCAGTCGAGCGAGCGTGGTTAAAAATAATCGGACCGCTAAAAGAGGTGAAATTTCGACCATAAATCTTGGACGATCGTTCAGTGGGCCTTTTTTCTTGAATAATCAACCGAGTGGATTTCGATGGCGCAATAAATTCATTAAAAACCGGCGATTGCGTCGATCAGCGGCTCCGAAAATAAGTCGAATCGTCATTCGGATTTTATTCGGCATCCATCAAGGGGGGAGGAGGACACTTTTCTCTCCGAGCACTAAAACGCGGCTGTGTAAAAAGTGGACGGGATCGTGACAGCAACGGAACACGATGAACCTAACAATTAACCTTCCGCGGTCCAGAAACGAGAAAAAAAAGCCTACAAATTCCACTCGACCCGTGAAACCAAAGAAACGACCGCGGCTTCCGCGTTTGTACTAAATACGGACTGCCTCTCATCACTTTCCCAACGTTTATCTCGCGTCGGTCGCGTTCTTAACGACGAAATGAAACCTCTGTGTAGGAAAAAAAGAAAAAAAGAAAACAGATTGGAAAACAGACGTGGAAGCTCGTTAACAATTAAAGCGTTGACAGCGGTTTGGAAGGCTGCTGGTGGGAGGGGGGACGAGGCTGGCTTTCCAGAAGGATCGTCCGAAAAATCGTAAATATGGATGGTAGAGGAGGCTCGTAAAGAAGATAAATAGGAGGACGCGTGCATTAGAAGACACTTTCGACTGGTTTCCATTTTTTCTTTTTTTTTTTTTCTGGCTTTCCTCTCCGCTCACCGAGTACGACGACGGATTTCGTGGGCTGGAATTTATCGCGAGGGTATCCGTGACCCCTGGGACGAGGCTCTGATAACCTCGCACAGCTCGGATGCTCTCTATCGCAATCTGTCTCAATAACTCGACCCGACGATGCGCGGTGCTCGTAATTGATGTGTCCACCCGTTTTTTCCGTGGGAAGATCCCGTCTCTAAATTCGAGGAAACCTCGCGCACCCAAAACCGAGAACACAGCCTGGGCAACCGTGCGCGCCTTCTGGACAGACACCAGGTAACGCGTAGCCGCCGAAAGGAGGAGGTAACATCGACTGACTTCTGATCGCCGCGGTGTGTAATTAGACGTGTTTGCGGAGGCGTCCGCGGAGTGGCACAAAAGGTGTCCGCGGGCCCAGGAAGCGCGAGAGGGGGGGCCCCTCGCAAACAGAGCGGCGTCTCCCACGGAGGCAGTAAGCCAGAGCGTACGGGGTCCTAAAACATTCGAACGACAAACAACAAGGAGTCGCCTTTCGACCGCGTGCTGTCGTCGGATGCGACCGCTAATGGAGTTTGCGCGGCGGCCCCTCTGATGTCCGATCGACGAACATCGGTGTCCCCTGGGCCCTACACCGCGGGAAACGGGCGCCGCGACCCAGTCGCGCAAACACCGACCGTGGCTCCGTCTTTCGAAGCGATCGGCATCGGCTTCTGTCGAACGTTCCAGGCGAATCCTCGAGTACGAACGTTTTCGAATTCTTCGACTCCGCGATATTTTCTTTTTCTTTACTTCTCTCGCTTGGAGAACTCTGAGAAGCGCAGACCGTTTCGTTGAATGCGAGATGTATCGTAGGACGAAGCTACCCCTCTCGATGGGAGGAGAATTACGTTGGATCGCGCGTCGATCCTCGACGATGAGAGAGGAGAGCGCCGTGGAGTTCCTGTGTCCCTAAAATACCATCCGAATCGAGCCGCGGGCAGCGTTAATTGAAAAGTCGCGCGGCTTTAATGAAGCCCAGGGCGCGTTCGCGGTGGCGCGGAACTTCAAACGGCCGGTTCGACGAATCTACTGGCAGTTCGCGAAATCTAATTATCACCCTCGGTCCGAGGTGATAAGGCACCGGGAGAAGCGGCTCGCCGGCCGCGGGAACCAGGGCCTTTTTATAGGCGCCTCTAATTCGGAACAGCTGCGCCCGCCAACGACGCCGCGCCGTGATTTTCATTGCTCGTCGCCGGATCGATCGCCCCTCTCGATCTCTCGGCTAGCGAGTTTAATCACGTCCCTTGGTCTCCTCTATTTTTATTCTGTTCTTTCTGTTCTTTCCTCTCGTTCAGAGCTATCAATTTTAATTGTTCCAAGATACTTCGCCAAGGACCACCTTGGTACTTTATTCGCGCAGCCACCGGACTAATGGCCGAAGATGGTAACCACGCGCGAGGAATGAATGTTGCGCGTGGAATTCGGGGGATCCCAAAGATCCTGCTCGCCAGGGTCTCTTCGAAATCCAGCTGATAATCGCTCGAAATAGCTGCGCGATCCAAGTTTTCGAAGGATGCTCCGAGGATTGAACTTGTGCAATCGATATAGAGTTCTTAACAGCGTCTAGAAACGAGCAGAACTGCAGAAGCACTTGCGAAAGTTTGCCCAAAGAGTGTCGCGCGCGCTTTAAACCCGGAAATCTCGACGAGGACACGAGGGAACCGAGCCAACACGCGAAAGTCGTGCGCAGTCGAGTGCGAGAAGTGTCCGAATTTCACTGAATTATTTCGCGTTCGAGCTGGACCGAGCGGGACGGCACGGCAGATGCGCGCGGAATCGGCGTGGAACCGGAAATCCACGAAACCAGGCGAGTTCCTCGTAGCCACGGGTGGCGCCACGCCCGTGGCCCGTTGGATTTCGTCGGGGTCCCCCAGACGTCTATATCGCGCGGGAAAAAGAGCGGTGCCTCGGGTGAACGGGCCTCGTTATGTTTCGGTAATTGGCCGAATCCAGCGATGTTTTCAATTTGCTCAAAGGCGCCGCTTGTGCGCGGCGCTAACGGGCCCGCCAAAAACCAGGCCAACGTCCCAACCGATGGAAACGGGCAATTTTTACTCCCAAACGAAACCCTCTTGCGAACCCAGCCCGCTTGGGAACGAAATTTCTAATAATCAGAACCGACGATTCGTTGGATAAGGTTGGCTAACTCTTGCGTTTGAGTTATTGTTTGTAGGTTACGTTCCAAGACCGCCATCTTTTTTTACCACTTTCAATTCGTTTCTAACCTCAATCTTCGACTCGACATCAGTCGCGTCTATACTTCGCGACGGCGATTACGCTTCGAGCTAAGCTTTAGAAGTTGAGAAAACGACTAAGCGTAGCTCTAATGGTCGTACGAGAGTTTAAAACTCTGTCGAGTTCCCGCGAGCGCGTCTACACAGTAGAGCTTCATTGGTAGATCTATGAATCGTGGCTTGGGTGGAGAAGAGGGAGAGAGGGCTTAAAGACGATCCAGAGTTGAAACGAAATAACCCGTATACAAATATACACGACGCGTGTAATCTACTTGGGAACTGCGCGGAGGCTTAATTTATTCAGGGAAAGAGTTCGCTACCTCTACCGCATGGGAACCGATGGCGGTGGACGTAGCTCGCGTTTCCGGGTCACTTTTCACCCTGAAAATAACCCGTCGACGCGATCGACCTTTGCCAGGAGTGCTCGCGAGCCATTTTCACTATAAATAACGACGTTCCATGGATCGCTCGTTTCCCGCAGACACGAAACCCTTAACCAGGGTTCTAGCTCCTCGGTTACGCGGTTCGAATTATGGATTTACGTGGCGTTTTTAATCCCCCCGACTATTCACCGGCGTGTTACACGCCGGCGGTTCAAATGGTAATTCGACGACGCTAATTACTAATGGATGAGCCATTGTGTTCAATCGGCGAAGGCAGTGGCCAAATTAGCCTATCAGGGCTCGACGCGGCTCATTGTTCGGGGGAAAAAGAAGGGGCGACGCGCCTCGCGGTGACGTCCGCGAAATATCGTGACCGTAAAGAGAGGCCTCGAGTGATTCACGACGCGTCGCATAAAAAGCGACGAGACTCCCGTTCGCGGCGAATCGATTTCCCGAAACCGCGCGTTAATCACTCGAAAGGGTTTGCACTCTCGCGCGTGCACCAAAGAGGCGACGCGCGATGGACGCGCGACCAGGTATTCATTCCAAGGTGATCCTCGCGCACGGTAGCCGTAGGGTCAAGCGGTCGAATGTTCCAGCGTGGAACGCGTTAAACAGCCGTGACCGCGTTTCGTTCGCGTGTGCGAAAAGGGGGTTAGAAAGGAGGGAAAGGGAAGAGAGAGAGAGAGAGAGAGAAGAGAGAGAGAGAAAAAAAAGCGAAACCCCTGCCACGAAAATGAACACGGCGGGCACGAAGAACGCGCGCCGCGCCGAGCGGGGGCTCGGCTGGGCGGCCATATTGAAAAATGAGTTGAAATGATAAAATGCAATCTCCTCGGACGCGGCGGTCGAGGGGGGGGGAGAGCGTTTAATGGGTCCGCTTCGTCGGGACGGCTTCCTGCTTAACGCCGAGCCACTCGGCCACGTCCGCTCGTTCCCCAATTCGTTCTTTCCCTTTCCTCCCTCTCTGTCGCGCTGCACCGACGATCGGCCCCCGCCAATCATAATTTCTATCAGAGCCACCTCCGGGTGACGATAGCCGACAATTCACGAGATTGCCCGGACGCCTTTTGTCTCCGCTGCCCCCGTCGCTCGGCCCAATCTTGCCACGCGTTTCGCAGACCACACGCTTCAAACTCGCGCTGCGAGCTTCGACGGTCGCGTTCCTCTCTATCTTTTCACCCTGTGTTTTTATTTATTTTTTTTTTTTTTTGTTCTCTCCTCTTTCCAGATCAAACGTCGCTCGCGACCATTCTGCGCGAAGAAACCAGAATAAATGAGAACAAACCCCTAGAAATGACCGGTTGAATCGAGGAGTATCGAGGCTTCGCGCTGCGCGCTCGTCGCTTAACGCGATCCAACCAATGACGACGGTTTTAGAACGCGCGGATAGTGGCAATTCGCGAGACCATTCGGGGATTCGCGTACGGAGAGAAAGCTCGGGCAGAGGGTGGTTTCCTCGAGGCGAGCAGTCAAAGAAGCGTCGAGCTCGACGCTCACCTTTCACCAGCCACGATTCTGCGAGGAATCCGCGTAATTAAGCGGCTGTTGCTCGAGCCACTCCCCGAGGCTCGCGCAAGAAAGCGCCAAGAGGAAGAGAGTAGTTAGCCAGCTTGGATTAGACGCTCTCGAGTTCGCCCAAACTTTCCACCAAGAAACGTACCAGCTATTCCCTCCGCGAACTGTACCCTCGATCTCACCCCTAGCGAGCAACCTGCCACCTTTGGCACCCCTGTTACGACGATCCAACGAAATTCAATCAAGATACTCCACACAGCCTCGAATACGATCTAACGTAGAAAGCGAGGTGAGGCATCTAGCAGGGCCTGATGGTAGCCGTGAGCAGGGCCTACTAGCTCGAAAAACCAGAAACCCCTGTCCCCTGGCGGCTCGTCTCGCATCGAGAGTCGAGAGACGATGATGGCGTGCTACGTAGAGCAGGCTGCTGGCCACGGTTCGCTGGCTGCCGGCGTTCTTCTCTTTCTCCTTCCGTTCCACTGTCTGCGGCGTGCGAGGAGATGATGGATCCAGCGCGCAGGGGATAGGGATGGAGGGGAAGGGAGACGAACGGGGGATGGACGGATGGTTACCTTGGTAGGCAGATATAATGTAGCCAGCTGTAGGCAGTCGGTAATCACATGTTTGTTTAACCTCCAAAACCCCTCATCTACGGGGTCGCCCCCTCGTGCACCCCCCCGGGCCACCCTGAGGTTCGCCAAACAAAGATATCGCGTCCTCTTGCTCCTTTTTCCCTCCGGCTCGATCCTCTTCCAACCGCGTACACCTAGCCGCGTCCTCCTCTGTGTGTTACGTGGCCAAGCTCGATCTGTCTTTGTCCGAGAGGCTGCTGCCGCTGCTGTTGCCGCTGTTACCGGACCGATCCACGGGCGCCGGTTCCCGCCGGCTGATGGATGACCTCGGTCCGCGGCGCGTATTAATGGAGCCGAGATTTCACGCGTCTCAGGGCCTCGTAAAGCACGGATTAGCCGCGTTTTTCACGCACCGTCCGGTTTTCAGGCGACCCGGGGCCCCCACAGAGGGGCGAGGACGGGGCTACCTCGCTTCCTCTCTCGACCTGCGCCCTTTCCTTCCTCGTTGCTTTGATTTATCGCACAGCCTCGGTTTCCGACACGGTTCGTCGCGCTTTTGGGGACACCGGGTTACGGAGGACGGTCCCTCCTCTCGAAGGCTGATCGTCGCAGGCCCTTTGTGTCTCGATTCGAACTGCTTCTTCTTCTTCTTCATCTTCTTCTTCCTCTCTCTCTCTCTATCTCTGGTAAATTTTCCAACGATCCAAACGCACGATTTCTCCGTCGTTACCAAGTCGTCCCCCTGAACTGGTTCCTCGTTGATGCCCAGGCTAATCGAATCACGCTCGCCAGGGAAGAATTCTCCGCGCTGTGCCACGCTAAATAAACAACGTATTTTCCGCGCGCGGGGCGGACGGGGGACCGAAAGCTCGACGGGTACGCGCGGCCTCTCCTCCGGCAATTATGCGCGATGATAAGGCAACTTCCGTCGGGTACCAGGCCGGATCGCCGCGGCGCTCGATAACGGCCGCGGTAATTCCTGTTGCGCGGCCGATCCCTGGCATAACGCGGTCATAAGTACCCGCAACGAATTTGCAAGCGCGCGCGGAACGAACCATCCGGTATCGCGTCAGCGCTACGCGACCGGTTAACCGGTCGTAAGCAGCCGCGGACCGTTCCCGGCTAATCTTCGCCGGGGGATTAATCGGGCAACGTTCGATTACTGGGGCTCGCCAGGGGCAACGGAGAATGGGTAATCCAGATTCCGCGGCGGCCCCAAACGATTCGAGAGCGTCCGCGAACGGGCGCTGCCTCTCGCATGAAAAATCATCCCGCCCTGGGTATTTTATTGAGCCACGAAATCGATAAATCGACGTGTTTACTGGCGACGATCCGCTCCTCGTTCGGCTGCTCATCCCCTCGTCTCGAGCGGACGTCCTCTCGCGGAACGATTATGATAAGTTTAGCGCGCGTTATCAGCGTCGATACGGCCGTTGAAATTTGCGAACACTCGCGAGGATCCGAAAAGGGAACCCAGGCGGAGAACACGTGTCTCTACGTGCGCGCGTGTACTTTCACCCATGGGTGCTGCATCGAATTCCTATCGACGCGGCACCGGCCGCGTCGAGCTTGGGTATCCTTTGGTGGTCGCACGACGTCGTTCCACGGCCTGCAGAAGGGGGCAGAAGGAGGGCGGAGCACCGTGGCGCCATGTCGCGGGGGGTCCAACGGCACCCACACCACCAGCGATCACCCTGGCGTTCGTGTGCGTGTTCGAGGTCCGAACACGAGTCGAGGACGGTCTCTCGCAGACCTGAGCCTCGTCTACGTGTGCGCCAACACGCTCGACACTTGCACTGGCGTGTGTGCGCGCACACGTACGCGCGTCTACCTGGAACGAAGCCGAAGGGTGGCGCACACAGACCCCAGCCACGGTTATTAACCGTGGACTCTATCGCTGGAGGTGTGCTGATGGAGGCTGAGATTTGTGATTTAGATGAGCTCACCTACGGACAACGTGGCGAGCCCCACCCCGCCCCTCCGCTGCGTCGAGCAAACTCCCAAGCCCTAACCGCCGCCGCCACTACCTCGAGGGCTTTGTTTTAACTGTTCAAAGTTTCAGCTGCGGCAGGCCCTTAACTAGTCGCGGCCAGGTATACAACCAGTGACCCCCCTCCGTGGAAAGGGGGACGAGGGAGGCTGATAGAGGCTCGCGTTGGGGGTTCCAGGATCTTGGAGGAACGTCCTCCAACCGACTGGTCCGCTGCGGGAATTTGAATATGGGTCGGGGATCTTCTTCTCTTCGTTTTCGTAGCCTTCTTCCTTTATCTTCACCTTCTCGTTGGTCTCTGCTACTTTCTGTTCGGACGGGTCACTGCGTTTGTAGAGCACGCGCGAATCGTTTCTTCGTGGTTTCTCAAAGACGTTGAATTTTTACGTAACAGCCAGCAACAATTGAAATGTCTAGATATTTTTTTTTTTACGATATTTTCGATGGATCCTTTCGACAATCGCGTGAGTAAAGAATGCAGCAGGTGGATGAATCGACTTTCGATTCCAGTATCGACGAAGAACAAGACGAACAGGTTCCTCGAACCAGAAGGAACCGAAAGAACGCCGTCGAATGGCGCCAAGGGTGGAGGCGAGGCGCGCGTCGATGTTTCGACGCGGCGGCGAACAATTTATTCCAGCCGCGATTTACACGAGCGGCGGCGCGAGCTTCTACTCGCGCGCGTTTCTGCTCTCGTGTTTGCACGTCGACAAGAGAAAGAGAAAGACGAAAGGGAGAAAAACAAAGAGGGGAACAACGATGAAAAAAATAGCAACCCTCCCACGTAGCGTTGCGTACGCGTCGCCGTGAATACGACACGCGACCACCGGGTCGTCGCGCGGTAATTCACTCGCCGCGGCTTCGTTCCCGATCAATTATAAATTTTCATGATCGGCTGACGTCAAACCGTCGAATGACGAACGATGAATACTGCATTCGCCGTCGAGGCTGCGTCGGCAGTGCGTGCTGGCGCGTTGCGAAACCGGCGAAAAAGAGGCCGCGCGTGTACCAAAGCGGGGAGGGTGTGGGAAAGCGGCGACTCGCGGAAAGACACAGACCGCGGGCAGGTTCGAGCCGTGCGACTTTTAAATCGCGGTAGAATTATTTCACGGGATTTTCAACACTAGAGAAAGCGATAGGCGAGCCGCGCGGTTCTTCTCTCCCTCCTCTCTGCCAAAGAAATATCAATGTTTCCACAGGAAATTACTCTATAAAGAACGATGGTAATTGCCGTAGCTACGAGAGCGTGATGTAAATGTTATTAGCCAATTAATTTCCGTGTACATATATACACATCGCACGAATAAATTCGAGATTACTTTCTCATCGATGGTTAACGCGATATTATCAGGTTCTAATCGCTCCCGATACCCTCGCAGCGTAATTAGAACGGGAACGAATAATAAACTTAAGAATGTGGCGTGTCCGCCACTTGACGGATAAAGATTGCCCAGATCCCAATTAACGATAAGGGAACGCGTCGAGGTTTCCCCGCGAGCGTTACACGCGGGGGCACCGTCTAAATCATTCACGCCTAGGCAGCCGTGTCATCGCGTTTACGAGAATGATATCGCCACGTCCCACGTTTTTCCCCTGGTTTCCCTCTATTTTTAATGCGGCCGCCTATAGTGGCGCGATAACCACGCACAGGCCGTCAAGGAAGGGCGCTAAGGACGATGAAAGAATAATCCGCGGCAACCACCGGCGCGAAGAATTTATTCACGAGTATCGACGCTTCTCGCGGGCCCGCTCGACGATGTGTAAATTGGACGGGAAGGAAAACAGCTCTACAGCTTTAACGCGGAGGAACAGGTGTTGCAAGCCACACGATTCACTTTTTCGCGCCGCGCCTGGACGTAGGCGAGGGACACAGCGAGTTGCGACTACTTTCTAATTGAAGCATCGATACGAGGCGAAAGAAAGAGTCCACGGTCGTGGCGATTGTTATCGACGGCGATTTGCTGGAAACACGTTTCTAAAATAGACAAGGAGTTACACACCAGCCGCGAAAACGGAGTACCGTTGCGCTAGAGCTCGCGAACCTCTTCGAGGCCTCTACACAGAGGGCACCCAAGTCTCACCTTTCGCTCAACAGCGGGAGACTGCTCTCGAGCGGCCTGATACCTCGCGACAATCAAATCTAGCCAGAAATCCGCCCGCAAGAGCTCGCTATCTGCTTCAGGATTCCTGGGCGTCCTTCCAGGAAGATGGAAACGGGATCCGGCGGGGACGCGCGTCGATTTAATCGGTAGCCGTGAAAGGGGTTCGCATAAATAAGATCTATCTCGCGTGGAACACGGGAATCCTTTAGCAGCGCGAGTAGATAAAAGCCACCGGGTAGACACCCCGTAGATAAGACGCCCTTTCATCGCGCCGACCCGATAAACTGTCCCCGTGGCTGCGCGCCACGACGTTCCTTAAATCTCTCGCTACTGGCGCGCAACCACCCCCCTGGCTGCCAACCCGCCTCCTCCTCGTTGCTCCTCCGCGACGAGGCGAGAAACGCGACGACTGAACCGGGTTATACCTGGCAGATCTAATCTCCGATACTTTGCTCGGCGAGTGCCCGAGCGTGATATTGAATTTTAAATGCCGTGGCGCTACTTTGTGCCGTGGCCGCCACGATTAACTCCTCTGAAGGGCCGTTACCACCCCTCGCGGGGGTGGCTCGCGTTCCTCGCTGTCACCAAACGTTGCTTCTCGCGATATTCGCCTCGTTCGTTCACCCCGTCGACTAATCTCGAACGTCCACTGGTTCAACTATAGCTGCTGTTTTTGATTAATTATCATTAATTCAGGCTACTTCGATGGTAGCCTTTGATCTCGTGAACCGTTAACGCGTAAGTTTGTACACGTAGGTGAATCGATACAGTGGCGGATAACGAGAAATCATGCGATTCGTGACACAGAATGAGATTGATAATAGTAGAAGGGGTGAGTGAAGGGTGGATTGCTTTGTAGAAGAGAGACGGACGCAGTTCACGGTTTAGCGGGATTTATACGTAAGCGTTTGATGATGAATCGCGAGATTGGACGAGGGCACGACGTTCATCGAGATAGCGAGCGGTGGTAGGTGACTATAAAACAAGACCTGGCGAGGCAGATAAGAAGACGGTTTAACGTCGCTATCGTTACAACGTCGGTAACACCTCTCTCGGGTGCCTCGGTTAGATCGAACGATGCACGCAACGCGATCCGCGGCGGTGGCGGGACAGGATGTTTCCCACGGCGGTGCGAATCGCGAGTGGTTGCGCGCGTTTTCGTCCATCGACGCGATCCTGAACGGGGAGCGGGGCGCGTCTGGTGATCGGTATGCTCGACGGCAGCGGTCGTCTAACGCGGTGGGCCGCCTTTATTGGCGAACGTGGCTGCCAATTGAGGCACCGGGCATTAACATTAATGCCAGTCCCCATTGTGCCTGTGTGTCCTCAGAACGAAGGTGAAATCGAGGCAGAAATGGAATTGTCTCTCGCGGCGCAGCCATCCAGGTTGCGCACTTTCTACTCGCTCGAATTATCGGATCTCGCGAGCAACCGGCGCAGCCTCCGCGAAATCGTTCGATCGCCTCGAGGCCGATCTCCCTCTCTGCCTCGCGATCGTGCGTAACGATGCCCTCGCGGAATGAAATGATCCTTTCCGAATCGTCGTTCGGTTCGCCTCCTCCCGATCGTGCCAGCGGTTAACGCGAGATATCCCACGATAGGCGAGAGCAGCGTCCATGAGTCAGCGGCCAGTTTATCCTAGCGCTGACCGAGCAACGGTGGCTGCTAACAGCGTGGCATTCAGCGTGTCGAGCAGCTAAATACCGGTACTTAGGCCTGGCTACCATCGAGCAGAAGAGGAGGAGGCGGCGTTTCTACCAGCGAGTCGAGATAGGGGCTCTCGTTCTCCTTTCCGTACGGAATTTTCTGGCCGGTAGGTGGCCATCATCCCCATTACACCGGCTCATTATGCCCCGACGTATTTCCATAACGACTCGTTAGCCGCGACGAGGACCGGGCGCGAGCGTGCTCCGCCAGCCGCGTACCTACCTGGACGAGCACCCCGCCGTGGGTGGCGCCCCCCGCGTGGGAAACCGATCCAACCGTTTATTTCCACTGCCCATCGGCTCTTCCATTTTTCGCCTAGGCGTAGCGCCTCGTTTCCCTCGTTTCCTCGCCGACAGCCACCGTAAGGTACCACGAGTTAACGATACCACGGTTCCCTGAGGTCGTAGCGGAAATAAAGGAAAGATGGACCACGGTTTAATTGAACGGAAACACGTAGCCTTGCCTCTAGTGTCGTTCGACTATGTCCAGTTACGAATTTTGTTAAGAAAGACATTGAACGATCGGTTACCACGTTACCAAGAGTGGTTTCTGTTCACCAACCTTGAAACTTGGAGAACACTCGTGGTACACTATCGAGAGAAGAAGCGATCTAATCGATGGACGAACTATCGGAGGATGATGTGTCCATAACTCGAGGAAGAGCAACGAGCGCGTCGATCGATCGACACCTGCGAATCGAAGCCTGCGCGAAGGTGCTCCTCGAAATCCAGCGAGCAACAAAGAGAGCCATCTCCCATCGCGATATCTACCGTGGAGATCTTCGGTATCCTCCAGTCGGAGCGCGTCGGAAGGCTCTCCGGTCCGTCGAGCGCCATAAACGTCGCGGCGCAGAAGAAGAGGCATCAGCAGCAGGCCGTCTGTGGCCAGCTACGGACGGGACGCGAAAAAACAGCCGGGAGGAGATATCCGTGCGGGGTGGCGGAGGGGCGAGAGGGGAGGGCGAAAGAAAACCGCGAGTTTCCCGGCGTGGCGGCGGCCGCCGCGCCGAACATGGGAATAATATGTGGCGCTGGGACGCTTTTATGGTCGCGGACGCGATCCAGCCACCCGATCCACGGCCTCTGACTGCGGACAGGTAATTTACAGGGACCTTCCCCGTCGATTGAGACGTCTGCTGGTTCGCGCGGAGGCATGCACACGGTGGCTGACCGAGTACAGAGAGGCTTGCCTCTTGCGCCTCGAGCAATTACTCCGTGATCTTCCTGCAAGGCTGGATCGCCTCGCCTGCGTACACTCGCGTCCTCGACTCGAACTGGACGATTAGGGGCTGGTACCAACGTTGGTACCGGTAGTTCGAATGGCCACCGCGAGGTATCTGCATACAGCCGGGCATACAGCGCGAGAACGCGTTCTCGCGGTCGATGTCGAGCTATATCTGGGCAACCAGCGAGAGGAATGCGCGGAGAACTGGTCACCGATGGATCCCATGGGGGACGTTTCCATGTCAGCGGCCCGCGGGTTCCTGGGATTCGGACGGAGTCTCGCGGTGCAACTTTCTCGAACGGCGTGCTTCTTGGAAATCGACGATCGTACCGTCGAGTTCGCGGTAGTTTTTGGTGATTACTCGATCGCACGATCGTTCGCCAGTCGAGGATTCCATCGATCTCGCTCGATGTCTGAAGCCGATTCTATGCTCAGAGGCGAGCAACCAGGGGAATCCTCGGTGGATTAACGAGTAATGCAGCTGCGTGTCGCATCTGCATACAGCTGAGTTACGCGTACAAGTCCGAGGACGTTGTCGACGCGCTACGCGGCTTGCCAGAATGCAGATTACGCGAAGATTAAGAGGGCCCCCGGCCCTGGCGCGAGGAACCTCGCGTCCGCTTGATATTTTAATCAACCGCGCTCGTTGCTATTAATCCGGCCCTTGTTATAAATCAACGGGGCCCCGTGTTCTCTTGCCCTGGGGATCCGGACCGGACTGGAACCAGTCGATGAACGCGGCGAAGAAGGATTCCTCTGCGGATTCTACAGAAGTCGGACGTCTCAATGTTTCACCGCGCGAGTCGATGCTCCTTCGCGAGCCGTTCTCCAACCTCGACGTTACACGCTCGATTTTTGCTCGATCCACGATATGGAACACGCGCGACGCTATTTCTCTAGGAAACTGGCTTTGGTACTTATTCAATCGAGACTCTTCTTCCTCCTCAGATACTCTTATTAACAAGACACCGGATGATAAATAGCCAAACGTTCAAACTGCTACAACGATTCTTCCAAGTCTTCCGTTTTTTTTTTTTTTTTTTTTACGCTCGCAGCGACAGTTGACGCGGACATGTTGGCTATTAGGTGGTATCCTCGAGAAGGTGTATCAGCCGCAGCGTTTCGAGTCCCAAACGCTGTTGGTCCGCCGGCTGACGAAAATTGGGGGCAATTTTCGGCAATTCCGGTTAATTCATGGGGCGTAGCGGGATTCCACCCCGCGAGACAGGGTGGGGTACGTTGCGTATAAATAATACGAGAGGGAGAACGAACGACATATGGCTCGTGTGTGTGCCGATCGGTGATCGCGATAAGGCTCCCGAAAACTCCTCTGCTCTCGTCTCTCTTCCTTGTGGATGGGCTCTCTGTCGTATTACGGGCCAACTATCTCTTACGGTGGCTTTGTACGGGGTTCCGGGATTACGGTCCACCGCAGGGACCTCGCAGGGATCATAGATCCACGATACGATACATCGAGGGGGTAGGAAGAGGGGTGGACGCGTTTCTTGCCCACTGTGCGTGATTCCCGATGTTTTATCCGGGAAAGAATCGACTAGCCACTACTCCCTGGCTCGACTCGACATCGTCCAATCGAAATCTGCTCGACGCTACGTTCTCCTGCGACACCCACAAGTGACTCGAATAGAAAAACGCTACCTTCAAGCAGAGTCGCGGTTTGCGAGTTTCCACAGTTTCTCCCAATTATCCTCTCGTTCGATTCCTGCACGATTTCCAAACACCACGCCTCGATATTTCAACGCCAACGCGGTCCACTGGCGTCGTTGCCAAGTTTATCGCCGTTCGATCTCTTCTGGGAAGAACGAGAAGCCCAGGGTAGCCCTCTGGTCGAAGGGCACTCGTCACAGGGCGTGAGCCACCGTGAACCCACGTCAGAATCGAAAGTTGACGGGCGATTTCCCGTGAAATTGATGATGGCTCGTTTCGAGGCGCCACGGAGCCACACGAGCCTCGAGCGTTCGGTTATGAATGGACCCACGGACTTTCCTCGATTGTTTTCTGACCAGGTAGAGAGAGACGTGACGAGCAACGAAGCTGACCATGGACGCGATGGAAATCGTGCGACGACCACACGGGATTCGTTAAGAAAAATTAGTGGGCCCAGTGGGCCCCCGATGGGCGACCTCGTTCCATCGATGGTCTCGAGCGAACCGTGCCCAGTGATAAATATGAATGGAAACGACGCGGGGTTCACTCGACCGCCTTCGACCTGTTTCTCCTCGCGTTCGTCCACCTCTGGCTCCATCGTGGAAGAGTTATGCGACCGCCAACGGGCGATCCTCCCGAGGGAGGCTCGAAAACTTCGAGTTTTTACGTATCTAATTAAATTTTCGAAGGAACGATGGAATAAACGAGAGTGGTTTTATTATTCTGAATAGGTGCCTGGTTTATTCTCTTCTTGGTTTCCATTGGAAGGTTCGTTGCTTTGTGATACTCGCGTAGGTATGCGCATTGGGCTCGTTGAGAAGTGTATCTAGCCGATGATTCGCAAGGAAACTGGTCGGCGGTACGATCGATTTAAATGGGAACCGTCGACGCAATTTTCACGCTCCAGATGCGTGTAAAGCGTTTTCGAGCGGTGCCTCGAAATCACCGTGAGCGCGGTAACATTTGACGAGATAAAATTCTTTTCGAATAAACAAGCCAACGCTCCATCGGCCCCTCGTTCGCCCTTTTCCACGCACGCTGACTGAATTAGAGGGAAATCGATGGAACGTGCATACGAGCCACGTTTTTTCAACAAATTTTCGTGGTTAAATAATTCACGAGGTCCACAAAAGGATTATCGCTCCTCGGCGTGTGTGCAGGGCCAAAGCAGAAGGATATTTCGTGAAATATTTGCTGGCTGATTTTTCCAATGTACACAGCGGCGACCAACGATGTGAGGAGAGGTCGGAAAATTTTGGAAAAATTACAGAACGCGCACCAGGTACTTCGTAAACGGGAAGGTTTCTTTGAAAAGAACGCATTGGGCGATACTTCCGCGTTTCAAAGACCACTCCGCCTCGAAATGTTTATCGTTAGGGAGGAAAACGGGGGGGCAGGGTAGCGAAGTACCAATAGCGGAACGTTTCCCCTAGGCGGCGATTTTTTCTCTTTTTTTCTTTTTTTTCTCGAACCCTATTCTCTCCTCCCTCGGATTAAGGCAAGCCTCTGTCGGTCGCGCGGCTCGCGAAGGTGCAACGCGCGCTTTCGAGGGACGCGCGGAATCGAGGAGAGACAAAGCAGCGCGATTTTCGATTGAAGCTTCAAAGGGATCCGCGGCGGCTTTGTTGGCTCGCAGACGCAGCTTTTCCTCGCGAGAAAGGGGTAACGATAATCGAAGATTAAAAGTATTTCCGCCCCGCGCTTTCTCGCCCCTTTCTCGATCCTCGGAGCGCGTCTCGAACATGATGGACGGATCGGATATCGCGCTCGTCCAAGTATTTTTTGAATCACCCCAATTCCGAGAGAAGAGAGAAATTTTGTGAAATCAGATGCAGAGAATAGACGGGAAGTGGGCTCGATCGACGGCGTAGCGGCTTCAGCCGCGCGATCGAGAGGGGGATCGGGAAAGGAAGGACCGCTTTCGCGAGGAGAGCTTCAAAGTTAAACACAAATGGGGAGGAATCTTCCGTGGCGCTTTGTGCCTGGAGCCTTCTTCGTCCCCGCGGGCACGCCGCGGCAAGAAAGCCGCTCGAGAGGCCTCATAATTCAGCTGTTTGCGTGAATTTTAAATTCGATCAACCTCCGCAAGCATCCACCCCTCGCGCCGCTCTCGTCGTTGCTCAACGTTCTCCGCTCGACCACCAAAAACCTGCATTATTAATATTTCTATCGAGACGTTTCGTGGCGTCACGCGCTCTTTTCGTCGCGTTTCCGCGCGAACCTCGCCACGAGGGCACTTCCGTCTCTATCGAATCGAAAACGCGCGACGATGATCGTGAAACCAAGCGGAAACTAAGCTCTCGACACTGTTCGAGGACAGCGCGATTGTTTAGAAACGAGGACACTGGCGCGTCGAAAATCTTCCAACGAAATAATAGTTGTTCCTCGAGAATCCGCGCAGAGCGGAAACGAAGCGTGGCCTTTCATCAATCTCGACAATGAAACGGGCTTTTTCGTTCTCCGCTACCGCGAAGCGTTTAAATTTCCCTCTTTCATCGAGCTGAAACGGTTCGTTTAAAGAGGGCAGCGTCGATCGCGGGCTGGAACGCGAACGGACACGAGGAGAGGAAGTGGCACGGATCGCGAGGGCCCAAGAGTCAGGCCTTATTAAGCCATTGAACTTTCTTCTTTGTGATCATTCCTTTTCCCGCGCTGCCTCCTCGACGCTGCGTTCCGCGTCGCGTGACTCGCTCCACGGTTTTTCCCGCCGCGGTTTTCTTCCCATTCGACGGGACGCACTTTGTCTTCGAGGGGTTGACGTCACGCGTGGCTCGCCCCCGTTCGCCTCGTCGCGTTCGATCGAATCGGCCGCGCTCCACCCTCGTCCAGGTGTCGTTGAACTTCGATTCGACGCGCGGTTCGACGAATAATTTCGTGCCAGGAATCCGCAGACAAACTCACAGCGAAAGAGTCGAGATTCGATCGTTCTGAGACACTGTATCGTTATTACGCGATGGTAACGTGTCTCGACTCTAACGATTCGATTTTACTTGACTCGAACCTCGAAGAATAGTCCAAAGATCGAAGCAATGGCAAACCAAGGGACCAGAATATCCATAGGCTCGTTAACCCTTATCGAGAGGATCGTGGAGAGTAACCAAAGTACGTAAATCCACTTCGTCACTCGAGAGTGGCTCGAAAACGTGTATCGTCCTCCTCCGCGAGGCGTTCAATTTTCTTACTCTTCGCTAATAGGAGCAAGAAGCAGCGAACACAGTGTAGAGGAACGCCGGATCATCATCGTCGAGGATTTCTGCCGCGTCAGGCAGGAAAAACACGGGGATCACTTCGCGCTGGACTCGTTCGGTGGTCCAGGATCGACTCGCAGCCGTGCTATTAAAGGATAACCACGGGTAATCGCCGCTTCCTGGCGGTTCGCGAGTCGCGCGGCAAAAAACCTCGCGAAACTTTGTTCGAGCGCTTCTCCGGTGAGTGCGCGTCGTGGACGCGTTATTGATGGGAGGAAAACGCGAGAACGCGTCGCCCGTGGCGTCGATCCGGTATCGTTCGCTCTGTAATTTGCGAATCGTTACGACCGCGTCGAACGAGCCTCTCCGCGAGACCGTTTTCACGACCTTTTTTACACCGTCCATGGAAAATAATCGCTACTGCGAGCAATTCATTTTAGACAGTGGAGCACAGGGTTAAGTTTTTCACGATTTGCACTTCGCTTTCGTTGAAAACGTGCTTCGATATTTAAGTTACTCGACGAGATTCTCGTTTTATCACGTTTATACTGTGGTATCTAACACGTGAGTGATAAAATGGCCCATAACGAGCGAACATCGCAACGTTTAAGCAGTCTAAACTTAAAATTCAGGAGTATTGCACCAACGAGTTCCACTTTTTCAAATGAAGTCCACCGTAGTATCATTTCGAGGGGGGATAATAACGCGACCGAAAACGTGGCCCGTTCTGAGAGCCACTTGGCAAGCGAACGCCAAGGAAAGCTGGCTTCCGATCGAAAACCGAGTCATCTGGACGAAAGTCGTTTCAGCGTTTTTTTTTTTCTCTTCTTCCATGGCTCCGTGTTACTCCTCTGTGACGGATGGCCAACAGTTCCCAAGAGTGACCCTTCATTTATCTCTGGCAATTATCAAAGAAAATGGTCTCCAACACCGATCGCGTTCAACCGTACTTCTCCCCTCACGATTCTTAACCGTACAGCGTCGAGTAGAATAGAAATGGGAGCGACGAGTGTACGAAAAGAGAAAAGAAAAAAATAGCAGGCACGTTTCGTGCTGGTCTCTCGCGGTCGAGAAAACGAGCAGCGCCATCGAAGGGAGGCATCGCGTGATCCAGGTGCAGCGTCAGGATGCTACCAAGGAAAAGCCTAACCTCTTATTAAAACGTCGCATTCCAGCCATAGCCGCGCGCACTCGCGTAATTATTAGTTTCCTCGCTGGTATCCAGGATCGTGGATACTGGGCGCGCGTGCGTTTCGGCTCGCGTCTAACGAGAGGCAACCGGATCGACCGGAAGCGCGTTCCAGAAACGCGTTCCGCGCCTAAAGCGCCGCTGGTTGAGGAGAATCTGGTCGGGGAAAAAGTTGAGAGCGCGGTACGAGGATTTAATTGAAACGGCTCGCGGGACGCGAAAGGAGCGAGAGATCGAGGAAGGAGCTTAGACGGCAGGCGGATTGCGTAACGCGACGCGGCGAAAGGATACGGGGCCGGTGGACAGGACGAGGAAAGGCCGAAAGTGGACGTGTCGTGGTTTTCGAGATGTCGCGCCGGCTTAGCCGGGACAAACGGGGACGAAGAGCCGCGGACTTGTACGCCTCACGCTTCGATGGTGAGCGACAGAAAACTGCTGCTCCTCGAGCCCGTCAACCCCCTTTGCTTTTCACCGCTTGGCCCCGTCATGCTTTTTTCCAAACGCCACCGGCTTTTACTTTACGTTCGAACCCGCTCGACGAATCGTTTCTCTCAATTTTTTATCCATTACTTTTCTATATTCATAGACATTCTTCTTTTTTTTTTTTATAAAGAAATAGACTCAGTACTCTCTTTTTTTTTAAGAGAAAGAACCAAGAGGAATAACGGAGAACGATTCAATTTAATTCGACCGATCGATCGAGCCCGTCTGCGCGAACGAGGGGACCGGAAGTGGCAGCGAGATGAGCAAAACGTACGAGAGTCGGATCGTCCGCGTCCGACAAACGTTCGCGGGTTCGTTGAATGTAACGAAACGTCGAGTGATCGATACGGAGCGTGAAATTTCGTCGTGGGCGTAGGAAATTCGCCGGGCGGAAACGCGGCCGCGTTTAGGGGGGCGCCGTTTAATTATTCGGGAAAGCCGAAATCCCGGAAGGTGTGACTGGCGCCGGGCGAAAATGTGTTTATTCGGGTTAACGCCGTTCCTCGGAACGGCTGGGCGTGTAAACGGGGCCGAAAGCGGCGCGCAACGAAATGAACACAGAGGCACGCTAATTAATATTTACCCTCCGACAACATCACGCCGCCATCGCGTTGCATCGCCTCCGCCCCTCTTGGGAGCCCGCGAAAAAATAACCCTCTCAGTGCCGCGAACAAAGGATAATTTTCCTTTCTGGTTTGTTACTTTCTACCTCGCCCCGTGCCCCTCTGCGTTCTCCCTCCTACGATTCTCCGTTTCGAGGGTAGGGGCGGGTGTGTGCGCGACGGAGGATGCATCCCCGAGTGTGCTCGCGCAGCAGAACCTCGAATTGTTGCGACTTGAACGGTAGAACAGAGGATGCGCGAAAAATTGTTTACTCTCGAAACGAGTCGCCCTCGATTCGAGCCTCTCCCCTAGCTCGAGCGATATAAAGAACAAGGAGGTAGCTCTCGCCACCCCGAGAGAAATATACCCCGCGCCGTTTTCGACGAAGAAGAAACGAGGAGGCGAAAAGGAGGTGGTCTGCGAGCGCGCGACGTGGAACAATAAATTTCAGCGAGGGATATACGAAAGGTACGAAGGGACCCTCGCCTATTTCGCTTTGCTGGCGCCATGGCCGAGTCCGCGGAGGGGCGCGCTGCCCGAAGGAATTCCAGGAATCCCCGTCTCCTCGAACCGGGGGAATTCTTCGCGCGGTCTGGACCACTTTGCCCGCCGCCCTTTTTATTCTATTCTCAGCGCGCTCCTCTCGTGGACGCGCGGAATCGTCGCGGAAAATTCGCCCCTTCGAGGCGCTCGCGAGGGTGAGACGCGAGCCTCGAATTTTCTTCGCGCCATCGAACGCGTAACGGAAGCAAAAAATAAAATGAAAACCGATCCTCGACGATGGAAGTCGATTTCTAGACGCATGGAATGCTTCTACAAATTTTCGCTCGTTTCCTTAGAGTATATTTGTAAACGACTATTCGATCGGTTCAATTAAATCTAGACTACAGTAGAAAGAGTTCACGGTCTTTGACCCACCATGCACTCTGGCTACGCGTGGAAAAAGACAGAGTCAGAGAGAGAACAGACGCAAACACGGTAAAAAAGAGCTGGCATTTAACTCTGTTTCCCTTTGACCCTCCAAGAAACCACCCCCCGTAGTCACACCCGTGAGCCAACAGACACAATCAGCTAACAAAATTCTTCAAACATAACGAACCTACCCCCACCGTTACCCCTGGAACTCCAGTTGAACCGACTCTCCCCAAAACCGGTGTCCTCCACGGAAGAGAAAAAAAACCTCCCCCGTGTCATCCCCTGGCGCACCGCAAATTACGACACCTCAGAGCTCGTCGGTGAGAATCGCACGGGCAGAGGAGTCGAGCGTGCACGAACGAGCGTATCGCGCGAACCAACCCCCGTCGAACTGGTCCTCCACCCCCACCATCGATCGTCCTCCTTGGGGGACGCGTGTGCAGCGATCCTTCTCGATCTTGGCGGCGAAAAAGGAGCCGGTTGAACACCGGGTGTCACGGTGGAAGGGACCAACACAGCCGCTCGCCCTTCCCTATGGTACACGCTGTACATTTCCTGTCTCTGTTACCCGCACCCCCACCTTCCAAGCCCTTGGCCAGACGGTGGTCCACGTGGTGGGGACGGTGAACCGCCTCCAGAAACGCCCTTCTTGCGTCCCCGCGCGCACGTCGACGTGTACGTTGCAATACGTGCACACGACGCGCATGCACGTCCTCACCGCCAGGAGCGTGGTCGTGTCGGTTCCCGTCGGTGTGCGCGCGTCCGTGCGACGCTGATGTGGGACAGGGACGTCCGCGGGGTGGGACGTTCTTCTTTGGTCTTTGTCGTGCATTTTCTGCTCTTTGTTGACGCTGCTTGCAAATCGCCGGTCCCTCGTTTCCACGACGCTTCTTCTTCTTCTTCTTCTGCTTGGGATCCCGTTTGGCTCTCTTTTTGGAGTTCGAGGCGCGGGTGGGTTGGTTCGCGAGTGATGGAGCAAGGAGGGTGGACGATTTTTGGTTCTACGGGTTGTTTAATGATCTTAGAAGTTGAGGGATGCGTGTAATGGGTGTTCGAAGCGTCTTTGGTGGTTTTTTACGTAGAGATCTGTTGGAATTGGGTACGTGGGAATATTGAAGCGGTTTTCAGGAGGATTCTGGACTGTTTGAGTAACCAGAGGGGTGTCTTGAGATCTTCGTGGAACGCTTGGTGGTTTCAGAGTTGCGCGGCTGTTCTGCGACAGCGTCGAAGCGTTTCAGAAATTCGCTAACCAATTTAGAGGTTTCTATGAATAGCAATTGACTGGTAACGAAGGTATTCGACGCGAGAGGGGCGTGGAGCCTCGTTTGAGGCGCTCGCGGTGGATTCTTAGCGAAGAATTAACAGGAGAAATGAAAGGCCGTGTCAAAAAGAATCCTCGTCTTACGTTACAAGAAACTTTTCCACGGTGTTCACCCGGATAAAAGCCCGCGGGTTCCTTCAGAATTCTTTCTCGACGCTCTCGCGGCGTTTAGAATTATTCCAGGCGAAGCGGCCGGGATTATAGCGTCGGTTGTTCGCGAAAACATCGTCGAGGGTGGCAAATTACCTTCAACGGAGAGCTAGGATCTCTCGTCGAGAAAGAAACTCCTTCAGAGGCGTCTTTTCACCGTCGCGGGAGGGTCGAGAAAGATCTCGCGAAACTATCTCGCGTCTCTGACAGACCAGATCGCGACACCAGCGACGGAAACACGAATTCGCGTCGAACTCTCGAACCATCCCTTGGAGACGGTCCCCAGCGAGCGTGAGACGCCTTCCGTCGCGTTCCCCTCCGCTTTCACGCACTGATATTCGTGCAAAACTGTTCTTACCGATCTCCGCGTGAGCCGACAATTAATCGAAAGAGCCAGGGAAACGCGAAAGACGCAAAGCAAGTGGTGGAAAACGAAGAAAAATCGTCCGTTCAATCTCCCTCTCCGTCGGAAGTGGCTCGGTCGGCGGTGAAAGCCGCCGAGGAAATTTCCACGTTCCGCCTTTTGAGCGGCGTTCCTTTTTAATCCCCCGTTTTTCCACGGTTTTCGCCGCGCGTTCGACGATCTTCAAACGCAAAGGCGATGCGAAAACGGTCGCGCGCGGCGAGAGACGCGCAGCTACCACCGAACTCGAGCGCTGCTCCTTTCTTGGGCCCGTTCCGTTAAGGAGCGCGCGTTTCTTTCCCTAATTAAACCCGCCGCCGTTTGTCCCCCCCTTTTGCCGTCGTTCTCGCGAACGCCACCCGTTCGATTATGTTAAATACCACTCGCTACGACGTTGCGCCGGCTACGAAAATTGCCTTCACCCTTTTTGGTCGGCCTTCGCTTCGAAAGGAGCGAACCGTGGAACGCTGGCTCACACGAATTCGGTTGATAGTTTGAACGCTTCGCGAATTCTCGCAAAAATCCTCTCAAGACGCTGCACATTTACGCAAACGGCTCCTCGAACCCACCCTCGTCTATCCGCTACACGAGCAAGCCTCTCAGAAAACCATCGTTCGCATTCCCCTCTAACATTCCACGACACTGTGAAGCGTCCGAGGATCTTCCTACCCAATCATCCGTCCGTACCTCGAAACCACCCTGGAACTCGCCCCAAAGACCCACTTTCTAACCGAAATTCCAGTTCCTCCTGCTCCATGCGCTAACGCGCGACCACCCCAACGTCCAACCCCTCTCACGATTCCTCCACTGTCTCTCTTAGCCCCTAAAACTTTCTCGCAAGAGTGGCAACTCTACAAGGATCGCCATTAGAGATCGCAAGGAGATCCACAAGAATCCATCAGCGTCGCGGTTCAGGGATGGGGTGGGCATCGTCCGTTAACACCAAGGGTTGTCGCGACGCTGTTCGCGCTTGGGGAGGAGTTCGCGTCCCATCGGATTGGCCCGTTCAACGGGGTGAAAGACGGATCGAGCAGGATCGCCTTACCGGCTGTTCGATTCTATTAAAACGGACCGCCGCCACCCAGTCGAGGGTTGCTTCGATCAGCTCCGCCAAGGATGAATACTCCCCCCTCTTCGACAGATTCCACCGGCTCCTTGCCGCGACTGGAATCAATCTAGGGGCTTCCTCGAGACTTTATCGCTCGACGTCGTGTTTTGCAGGGGTGTGGGAAGATGGCTTCTGGGGGTTATTAATGGATTCGAGGTTGAAGGAGGTCGGACGTGTCGCGATGTTTGCGTCACGAGGGATGTTCTCGTGTACTTTACCCTGGTTCTTGTCGGAGACTGAAGGCAGGATTGAGGTTTCTTCGAGTCTACGAGTTCGATGACGATTGGGGTGGATTATTGGGATTGTTTTGGGGGGTTGAAAGATAGAATAGGACGACACGAAGGCTCTTGATTTCGATCGAAGACAGTGGATGAACTGAAGTCGACCCAAATCCTCGTTACAGTTGAGAGGCGCATCGACGTTCCCTTTTCAACCTGGCGAGTTCACCGCGGCACGGAAGTCCAGCAGAGGCGCACCGCGCATGCCAGGAAATTACAGTGGGAAACACGGAACCGTCTGGATGACCTCGCGAGCTTTAAGGCGCGTGCACAACGACCGCGTCCCGTTCTCTGCGGTTCAACGGCGGCCTGACTGACAGCTGTCACGGTTCGCTCCTTTTGCCTCGATTAATTCGTGGGCGAGCCAGTTGGAAACGGCAACAGCGGCTGGGATCGGGAACATCGTCGGACGACGCAAAACCGCGACAGCTGGTGGCCCCGGTCGATCATCGTCTCGCTTTGAAGAAGCTCGACAGGTGACACGCGCCGCTATAAATCCTGAATTAGAACGTCAGCTGGCGTTATCGGGGCACGCGGAGTTTTGTCTCTCGATCCTTCGATAACGTCTCGACTCTGCTCGATTCCCACCGTTTCGTCCATCTTGTACAGCTCCAAAGAGACTCTCGGTCCTTCTTCTTCGCGACATCGACTGATCAAACGAAATTTCAAAAACTAGGCGTGTCGCACGGTATTCGCAGGCGCGAAACGCGTCCACAACGGAGCGAGGAACATTGTTCATCGCGATGAAATTGCCAGGCTCGAGGTCTCTCTCGTTTTTAACGCGAAGTCCCGTGTCGCCGGGCCGCAACAGCCCTCCGTCCGCGGCGTCGTTAATCAGCGCCCGCATACACACACACGCATCAACCACCCCTTTACCATGCGCCCGTTGATCGTGCGCGCGCGGCTGCAGTTCATGAATAACCGCCTTTCGCCTTGTTCGGTTCTTATTGCCGGCTCGCGCAGGTGCCAGCCGCGCATTAGCATTCGACACGTGCAATTCGCCGTGGCGTGGATCGTTTTCCAGAAATTGCCGGGGTGCCGAACTCGATGGTGGCCACGAGACGCGTCCTGTGGTCCGCTTTTACTTCGATCCTCTTTTTCTCCCTTTTCTCTACCATCGTTCTGGCTGGTACCATGGATCTTTGGACCTCTCGCGAACGTAACCTCGACTCCATTTCACGCTTTGGGGATGCAAGACTCTTTCTACATCCCCTAAATATCGCAAAAACCTTTAAAAGGAGCGAAAAACCTTCTAAATCCTAGGCGAGACGAGTGACCACACGCGACATATATTCGCAACAGATTACACCAAAAAGAAACGACTTGAAACGAGCTTGCTCGAGCGTTCATATTGGAATAGCCATCGAACAACCCATCGAAGGTAAGAACGAATCTGTTAGACGTCGCGCAAAAGGCGGTCGACTGATAGTAATAACCGCTTAGCGTGGAAAACCGGCGATCGTTATCGCTGGAATAATTGCACGACATCGGTGTCCGCGACACCGTCGAGCCTCGTCGAGCCGCGCAGATCGCAATCGTTCACCGCGACGGGCGAAAGGGTTGTTAGAGCCGCGGTAGTAGGCGCTAAACAGAAGATAATGGAACGACGGAGCCGCGGCAATTTTATCGCGGGATTAACGCGGCTTCGATCTGCCCACACACGCCTCTTCCCGCCTGGAAAACTGATCGTTCCTCCGCGGAACACGTCGCGTTTAATTCCCTGTACGCCCACCTGGCGCGTCCGCGATGGATCCGCTCGACCATTCGATGGATAGTTCGGCAACTTTTTAACCACCTTTTGCACCAGCGATTACTCGCGTTGCCTCGTGACGAGCACGCGCGCGCGCGCGTGTTTTACGCGGCAATTTCAACCGACATGGCGAACCGCGCGAAGGCGCGATTTTTATGAAACGATATTTATGCCGCATCCTGCTCGAACGAAATTGGAGGATCAATTATTTCGATCGTTCTGCAAACTGGATATCATCTTCTTAAGGTGGCTACGATTATATACAATTTTCGAGCGAATTTCTCTATGAAGTATAGTGAAACGAAGCAGAATAATTACTTCAGTGTCGCGTTGGTCTCCGAAATTCACGTCCCACGTGATTTAACTGCACCCAATAAGGATTCTAAGAGACGACGCGACTGTTCGAGAGACGAGTCGACTCGAAATGAACGCTTCGAGAAAAGACTCGAAGCTGAGACGTGAAACGAACGCTGAGTAGACGCTGGACCCAACGCGAGAGTCAGAGCGTTGGGTGCCGCGAGGAAACGAGCACGTAGGGTACCGCGAACGCAATAATTACGCGGATCTAGCCCCCTGACGGCTGTGGCGTGCCCGTTATGTCATTATCCCATTTATTATAACGATCAACAGCCACCGCGGACCGGATTCCACGCCCGTTTCTCGCTTGGCGAACGCAAATTGCCCGGCAGTGAATCGGCCGACACGGATGATGTCTTGATACGGAATGCGCGATCGTTAATCGACTATGGAACCCAGAACCTCCCCGTCTCGAGGCTCGAGAGCCGTCTACAGCGGTTTTGCGCGAGCGTTGCGAACGCTGCTTGATTGGTAACGCGGGCGTGCGTGTCTGAGGATCGAGTATACCCGCGACTGCGACGTCTGGGTGGTTTCTAATGCTCGCTGAAAGGATCTCTTCGCCTTCTCTGCTTCGAGCGGACACTTTTGGTGGCCGTTCGCGCGAGAACGTTCGCGTGTTTAAGGTGGAACGATCGTCGACGCTGAAGTAACTCTTCCTTGGCTGACTAATTGTAAAATGGACAGCTATGAAGAGTGGTATATGGACTGTAGTCTGTGGAGTCGTTGGAGATATTGATACAGCGTTCGAGGTTTATGCCTTCGAGATGCGACCAGTGTTTGACACGGTGTCACACTTCTTTGTAGTGGATCGTTAATGGAGATTAGTATACAATTTAGGTACTTGGCTGGACCAAGTGGTTAGTCACGAAGTTAGCACCAATGACGGTTATATATATCCATGTAACTACTATTCTCCTTTGCTAAGTGTTTTGTGTATACTCTTTCAACCTCGAATTAAAAATCGTCGAGTTGGACGAAAGGAACTCTGGCAATGTACCAAACAATAGTCACTAGAGTCTTCTAATTAGAATTACCGGATTATTATCGTAACGCGTGGCGAAGCACGATTTTTCGAAAAGAGGGTAAAGGGTTTGGAGAAAAGGAGATGTACTTTATCCAGAGATAACCAGAGCGAGGGACGAGAACGAAAACCACCGGAGGCAGAAAGGAACGTGTGAACGAGCCCTCGTGAAATCCACCCCCATCGCCACCCCCCTGGCTAGAATCTGCCGCAGAATTCGCGCGCGCGCGATCGTTACCGTAGAGAGCGTCGTATCCCCGAGGGAAATCTGCAGGAGTGCGTGCCGAATGTGGTCATGGCAAACGATTCAACAACGATGTCTGCGAGAGAGAGAGAGAGAGAGAGAAGTCGAGAACCCTACCTCGCGCCACGAGCGTCGCTCTTCAAACGCGCGATTGATGACGTTTCGGAAAATTTCTACCTGACGGCTCTCGTCGTTCGATTTCGTTTACGAATATATCGTCGTGCGGAGAGAGAAGGGTAACTTTGGGTTGCCTTCGAATCTCGAGTCACTTCATTTCTTACGAATCGATATCTCGAACTGAAATCAAAGGGTTGATGGGGTGTGTTAAACAAAAACGTGTGTATTTCCCGAATTTTCTCGTCAAATCGCGTCCACAGTGGGTCGCAGAGAGATCGCAAAGAGATCGCAGAGGGTGTACCAAGGCGAACACGCTCGCGAGCGCGCGGAACACGAATCGGATCGGTGTTCGTCGGCTGGCGAACAGCAAAATGGCCCCCGAGCACGGTCGAAGCTCACACGCAGGACGCCTCGTCGCGCACGCGATCCCGTAATGAGACAGAAGCGTGTGCGTGCGGGACCGCGTGGGTGCGTGCACCAAGAGCGGACGCGTGGGACGAGCGCGCCGAAAAAAAAAACCTAGGCATCGTCGAGTTCCTGTTCGACGAATAGTAATTCGTTGCGTTCTCCCGTCCCTCCTGCTCGCCTCTCTTTTTTATCGACCAGCGAACGCTACGATTTTACATCCCCGTGAAAAGCTATTAAAATATTTAGAAAGAGAGAGAGAGAGAGCACCCTCTGAGAACCCACTCGACGCCCTCCCGCGTCAATTTTCGTTCTTCGCGTCCGTGCACGCTCGAAACAATTTCCACGGGCGAGCCAGCAGTGGGAGGAAGAAAGGGGAGAGAAAAACTGCGGAAAATGAAGCGCGCGCGGGACGGAAGGAGGGTGGGAGTTGGGTCGGTAATGGAACCGTAAGCGACATGTCGAGAGGACGACGGGGGAGGCAGAACGCGGGCCACAGGTGTGTAGCTACATGCTAAGCAAATCACTGGGCTGGGAGAAAACGGGAGCGCGCAATTTCCCGCGTACAACTACTAGCCTTCCGCCAGCCGCGCGCGCGGGGCTGTGCGAGCTAGCGAGCGGCACCGACGTACTGGATAATTAAAGCTGCGAGGCACGTTTGATCCAGTTTCGCTCGATTCGTTCGTCCGCGCTGATTGTTTTCCCCGTTTTAATTTTCGGGATATTGGAAAAAGGATCCCCGGCTCGGATCGTCCGCGTGCGACAGCACGGGAAATGGACATTAAAACTGATTTTCCGGCCAATTCCTATCGGAGCTACCCTCGAGTGATTCTATTTTCCCTCTATTTTTTTTTTTTTTTTTTTTTTTTGCTTTTCTCTCTGCTACGCGCTCCTTTCCCTCCAAGTCTGTCCACGGTTCGACGTTCGTGTTATTACGGTATCGAACATTTTCCGCGGAAGGTTTCGCGGTGATTTCTTTTTTAAACAATTTTTATTCTGAAATTGTTCTGAAAACAGTTGCGATCTTTCATCAGATTTCTACGTTCGAGTGACAGCGGTGAAATGTTGCGCTCTGGAGGCTCTCGTAGTCCCTCCAGGGTGTTCGTGGGTTAATTAAGAGCAGCCATTCCGGAAGCGGCAGGTTGTACGCTCGCCTCTGCTCGCTCGAAACTAGATTATCGAGACGTGCTCGCGAAATATTTGGAGAACACGCTGTTTTCTGGGCGCGTCGACGAGGGGCTTGGACCAGCGGCGATTCGAGTCGACGAATTTCCTGAGACAATCGAAGAAACGGACGACGACACAGACAGCAGGTGTCGAGAGGCTGCGCTTTTGTCGAACCACTCGAAAAACGAGGAGCCGCCGGATCTTCTTTATGCGAACGGCCAGGCGACTTCAAATGAAAGGACGATGGATGCCTGCTCGCGGCGCGGATTAAACGCCGAGATCAAGTATTCTTGATAAAGCCAGCGCGGGTCAAGTGCCACGCGGAACGACTAAATCGAGGGAAAAGCCCACAGAGCAGGAGAACCAGGAGTGACTCCGTTTACGTTGCTGTCAGACGGACGCGTGAACCTCGAATAAACACGCGGACAGTGAAGAAACAATTCACCATTTTCCTTTTTGTGGAATTTCGAAGTTACAGAAAATGAATTAAAGCCACATAGATTAGAATCGCTTAATTACTACGGTCACCCCTAATCGTACACTCATATTTAAGAAAAGAAAGCTTCTAGCTACTCCCAAGAATCCTTTAACCACCCCAAAAAGGACACACTCCACTAAGAGTGTCCGCAGAAAATAGTCAAAAACCCGCATCGAAGACGACAAAGAAACCCCCACAAAGCAGGGCAAACTTCATCGCGTTTTCCACGACGAATTGACCAAATCCGGAATCCATTAACCCCGAGAGCACGCCCGGGCAAACTCGAACCGTTCGCAACCAGGGGGGGTGCAAACATTCCCACGCGCTGTTGAAAAAAAAAAAGAGAGAGACCAGAGGAAGGAGAAGAAAGGTGGGCCCGGCAGAGCGGAGCGAGACGCTCAGAAAACGGGAGCAACAGGAGCCGTTGGAGGAGTTGGCCGTTTTTCCCGGGTGTTTGCTGACCCCGTGGTCCCTTAGCCGCGAGGCGGTTGTTTGCTCGCGCGCCGCGGCGGGGCTCGAGACTCGAGGCACTCGAGGAAGCCATCTCGAAGGACTCGAGGCGAGTCGAGTGTCTCATTTTTGTTTGCCGCCACGGGATTTTCCCGACAAAGCCAGCGTTGCCGCAGCAGCCCCCGCCGTCCGCAACCCCCGTGGGGATTATACGGATCTATCCGCTCCCTCCAGTCGATTCTGCGGACGACGAGAGAGAGAGAAAGAGAGAAAGAGGGAGAGAGAGAGAGACGTGCGCGCTAATTTCCCCTACCTATTTCCCTCGTCGACCTCTGGAACCCCCGAGATATTAGGGAAAACGTCCTGCGCTCGGTTTTCCGGGGACAACCGGAATTGTTTTCTTGGGACGCGCTGGCCCTTTGTTTGATTTGTTTCCGGGTTTAAGTGCTTGTTAACGATGTGGGATAATAATTCCTTGGTTCAATATTCGCCGAGGGTTGGAAGCTTTTAACTTTCGGCTCCTATGGAATCCCTTAATCACGGCTCCTGCTAAAACCCTTAACGTCACGACCACGCTAAATCGTCGTACGTTATCCCTTTTGTAGGCTCTTTTGTTTGGTGGTTAAGGGTGTGGAATTTAACGTTGAATAATTATGCAACGATTCGAAGCAAAGCTAGCCTGGCTAATATTCGATGGTAGAGAAAGAAGAAGGGACGTTCTTCGTGTTACAAGCAAGTAGTCGCGTGAGAGGGTTGAAAGTTTGAAAAGACCTAAAGTAGCAACCCCAAAGTCGAGATAAAGATCCACGCAGCTGACGATGGCATCGAACGAACGCGCCACATCTTCCGCTCCACATCCCGCGAACCATGACCATCCACAAGGATGATCCTCCGGTTCGAGTCTTCCCAAAATCCGGAAAGGGTTGCTCGACGAACCCTCTCTGGAAAGCTCGGACATTTTCTGGGCTCGTGCACAGGCACAGTGGCACAGAGAGCGCAGGTGAACCGTGGTTAACGCGTTGGTGGGTTACCTTTCGACTGCCGCGACGTCCGTTCAACCCCATTCGGGGGAGCGCGGAGAAGAAATCGGCAAGAAGAAACGGGACGAGGAGGAAAAAACAAAAAGAGGGCGCGCGCGCGCGCACACACACGCGTTGGTTCGAGCAGAAGCAGAAACAGAGGCGGTGCGAGGAGTGAAGCGGAGGAGGAAGAAGGAGCAGAAGCAGAAGAAGAAGAAGAAGAAGAAGAATCGGAAAAAGGAGGCGACGGAGGACGCGCGAGGAGGAAGAGAAAGGCTGCTGCTGGTCGTAACAAAGGTCGGGCTGTGCCAGCCATTGACATCGCTCCGGGCCCCGGGCTGGAGGACTAGATTTCACGAGCCAGCGATGCAGGATCCTTCAAAGGGCGCCGACACGGACTGCCGCAAAAAGGATTCGCAAAAAAAGGTGAACGGTGCAGCGTCCGCGTCCTAAAGAGGGGGAGTACGGTGGTAGCGACGGCGATGGTGGTGGTGGTGGTGGTTGCTGAAAGAACCCGGGCTTCTTTGCTCCGACTGCTGGCTTCCGCAGACCCGGGCCTAACCCCCTCGATCCCCTGGCCCCCCTGCCCCACCCTTTATCCCCAGAAACCCCGCTACTCGACGTCCTCTGAGAGAAAACGAGCGAGAGGGACCGCTACGCGCGCAACCGAGGGGCGGCCAGAGAACGGGGGGAGGCTAATAGAGAGAAGCGGACGGGCCACCACCGGAACACCGGCCGCTGGAACTACTTGACGCCGAAATCCATCGCGATAACTTAATCCGGCGGGATTACACGCGGTCGAATATCTCCTCGAGTAAGGTCGATGGCGGACGTTGGAGCAGCTTCCATTGGGACGTGTTTTTCAGCTTATTATGCCGCCTCGAAGAGCGGATAGATTCGTTGTCGGGGGATCTCGAGTTAATTCCTTCTTGGTCGACGACTCGAAGGGTGGAGAACGATGTGGTCGAGAGACTGTTAGCGTTATCTAGTCGCACTTTGGCTTAAGTCTTCTATGGTGATTGACGCGTGGGACGACGATAGTCCTGTCTGGTGAACGCTCGCGATTTCTACTGTTCCTCGAGTCAAATGGACACCGATTAAAATCGATATTTTACCGGGACGATAATAACCGCGAGTGGTGGTCGTCGTCGTTGTTGTCGTAGGACGGAGCAGCGCCGCGTGCGCGCGGCCTAACGAGCTTTTAATCGGCCGATCGTTAGGTCGTTAGCCGGGGCAAAACGTTAGCGATTAATTGCGAGACTCGGAGCTCCGACTTAGAGGCTAGTAAGTAAGTAATTGCTTGGTTGGGCGTTACGTACAGTACTTACAAAGCCGTGCTTGTCGCTGATGTTGTTAGTGAGTTTCAGCTTGTGGAAGCTCACGACCTTCTGCATCCATTGCTCGCCGCTGCTCGGCGAATCCGGATGGATGTACATCCTCTTCGGCATTTCCGGGTCTGCCTTCCCCGCTACCATCCACCTGCTGCTCGACGAACACACAGGAAACATAATTAAACGTACATGATATTGACTACAGTTTAGACTGTAACAATTATCAGGGGGATGAAATAAAAATCGAAAGTGTCGTCTGGAAATTTTTACACCCTATTTTACAAAAGAGGCTTCGATATATCTAACTCTATTTTTTTATCGTTTCTTTTTCGCATCGAAACCAGATTTTCTCTACAGAAACGCTCTTAGTTGAAACGATGATCCACGACGAAAGAGAAATCGCGCGATCGCGTCGCTCGACGAGGTAGCCGCTGTGATCGCGACTAGGAAGCGGCTCGCGAGAGGTGTCGATCGCGCAACAATCACCCGTCGATGCGCCTCTAAGCAGCGGCTACCGCGATTGTTGTCTTTTAAGGGAGGCGGTGCCAGCAGGGCCCCGTGGAACGTAGATCGCAGGTGGGTCAAAACGAGCGAGCGAGGAAGAACTCGTCGGACGAGTTCCAAAGTGGCTGCGGTCGCCAGCCGTGATGTAATCATGTTCATTGTGGTCTGCCTTTCGATTGGACGAGCGTCGACTTCGCTCGTCGCGAGCATCCTCGTTCCATCGCGTCGCGGAACTATCGCTGGGGCGCCCTTCGTCAACCGTAACGCGACCATCGATTACGAATTCGAAGCTACGAGTGGTATCTAAAATTTCTTAAAAAAACGCGACGACAACTCGTTCGAAAATTCTTCCTTCGAAACGATCCAATATCGCTGTACATATTTTTGCACCACACCCGTACGCAGAGAAGCAATTCCAGTACCACCAGTTCTGAAGGATTCTCTTTCTCAGTTCGTAAAAAAAAGGCTTGGAATAAATTTACATCGTCCAAGTTGGACACAATGATCCTAAACGCGGGAAACAAGACACGCATAAACGATCGCGTCGTTTCGACGCGCAAAAAGGGGCGAGAGGGTAAGAAAAGAGGTCCCGTTTCGTTCGTGGGAATGCGATCGCCATTCGCGCGGCTGGCGATCCCTCGATCCTCGCGAAGTCGGTCGACGAATTTCCTCGACGCTGCTCTCTCGGTCGAGTCGATTATCCTACCGTTTAGCACCCTCGCGGCGCGGAAAAACGCTAAACGCGGAGTTACGAGAACCGCGTACGGGACCCGTGAGAACGCGACGTGCCTACGCGTTTCGACTTTCCTGGAAAAAGTTAATGGCTGGCTAATAACTAACGGCGGAAGGTTGGATCCTATTGTGCTGGCAACTCGATTTTATTTGAAGAAACCAGACAGACAATGGGTCTGGCAGTGGTTTTTCGACGCTGTACTCTCGCGCTGACTTTGTCGCTGTAATCGCACGATGGGAAGCGGTTCGATTATTATGGAGATTCGTTCTTCCTTGGTACTTTTTTTTTGGGGGGGTGTTCGGTTAATCTGATTTCGAGGAAACGATAATTGGGGCGCGTGGTTCGATCGGTGAAATCGAGTTAAGTTATAAATCGATACGAGGCGATAATGGCCGCGCGCGATTCGAAGGTTGTTATTTCGGGTGGCGAGTAATTTCCGCGGACACGGGGCGAGCGAAAGTGTCGCCTGGCGATCGAGCATCGGAACGTGATAATTTCGAGGTATAAATCTTATTTCTGCAGGGGAAAGTGCCGGCTGAAATTGCGGGCCGAGCTATATCGACGGTAAACGGTGTCTCGCAACTCCTCGTTTCGGGGCGTGGACCAATTGCACGGTTACTCTCGATGGCGCGTAATTCGAAAATTCGACCGCGAACCGCGTTAAGTAAACACTGGAGCAACCGATGATTAACCCCTGTTTGCTACCGCCATTTAACGATACTTCGCGTCTCGTCGTAGCGTCGCTTCTATCGGTAATCTGTAGATCTCTCGACTTACGAAGAAAGAAAACGAGCGTAGAAATGGCATGGAAATAAAAAGTTCCGATCGGCCAGGAAGTGGCAAGGTACGAGGTAATCGTGTAATTGCATTAATTTCCGCGAGTTCGCGGTCGTCACGAAGGCATCGCGAGAGCAACAGCTTGTTCGTGATCGCGATTCGTGGAACTATCCGTGGAATCGTTGGGCGGTTCGCTGCCCGTGACAATTAAGAGTTTTACGAGTTCCAGAACTCCCTTACCTGTTGTGGAACTTGTATCTGTAGTCGTCGGCGGCGACAATGTCCAGCAGGAGGATGTACTTGGCCTTCGCGTCCAGTCCGGAAACACGGAACTTCATCTGAGGGAACATCTGCCTGGAACCCCCGATCAACAGACACAACTTCGATTAGATAATGGCAAACAGTTCGATCGATTCATTTTTGCAATGTGATCGATAACAAAAATCGTTTCGCGTTGTTCCATCGAACGCAAGCAACCCCACCGCGCGATAACACCCCCGATTTCTTCAAAGAGAAAATTATTCGTCGTCCACGACGCTTTATATTAAAACGTCCAAACCAGATCTGGGTTCGTCACGGCGATTTTCATCGATATCGATTCATTTTTGCAACGCGATCGACAAAAATCGTTCGCGTTGTTCGATCGAACGCGCGAAAGCGAAGCAATCCCACCCTCGAAAGAGAAAAGTCGCGCGACGCTCTAATAAATCGTCTTAGTCGTCCACGACGCTCTATATCGAAGCGTCCAAACCAGATCTGGGTTCGTCACGGCGATTTTCATCGATATCGATTAATTTTTGCAACGCGATCGACAAAAATCGTTCGCATTGTTCCATCGAACGCGCGAAAGCGAAGAAATCCCATCCTCGAAAGAGAAAAGTCTCGCGACGCTCTAATAAATCGTCTTCGTCGTCCACGACGCTCTATATCGAACCGTCCAAACCAGATCTGGGTTCGTCACGGCGATTTTCATCGATATCCATTCATTTTTGCAACGCGATCGACAAAAATCGTTCGCGTTGTTCCATCGAACGCGCGAAAGCGAAGCAACCCCACCCTCGAAAGAGAAAAGTCTCGCGACGCTCTAATAAATCGTCTTAGTCGTCCACGACGCTCTATATCGAAGCGTCCAAAGCAGAGCTGGGCTCGTCGCGGCGATTTTCATCGGAATCCCGCGAGAATGGAATAGAAACGTGCACGAGTCAATCGTGGCCGCCTGTCACCGGTAAAAAGCGGATCGTGTCGGCCGAGTTAGGGAGGAACTCGGTGCACGCCGCGGAATTATCATCGTCCGTGCGAAAGAAAAGGGGGCGCGTCAGAAAACGCCCGCGATGGCATTTCGGGTCGGTGTTTTCACGTTTTTCTGCCGGCTCGCCCAGCCGGGAGGAATGTCGGCTGCGGGGCAGCTCGCGAAAATACCAACCGGGGCGCCCTGGCCACGCGGAATCGCGATCGTTCCGCGGCTGCTACCCCTCGTTCTTGCGACCCTCTCACGTACTCGCTCTCGACAAACGTGACGGGGAAGGTTCGCAGCGCGCGAAGGTGAGAATTTTATTGAAACGTCCGCGAAGCGATGCGAACAGGTCTGACTAACTATAAACTGTGGGAGTGGCCGGTGAGCGATGATCCTTCGGTTCCGCGCGAGATGGATGTAGCCTGCGAGAGCTTCGAGCGTTTTACTCTTCTTAATTACAGAAGCATCCTTCCACGCTTCTTTTCTTCTCGCATTTTTTGCGGATTTCAAGCTTCTCTCTCCTCTTGGACGATTCAACGTTGGCTCTCGAAGTCGACCTTACGTCATTCGACGGTTTCCAGAGAAACGATGATGAAGTGAAATTTCGTTTATCTCGAGATGATAATAATAATAATAACGTTGTCGTGCGAATGATGAATATAGTTAGAGAACGCGTAAACGAGTGGAAACGAAAATTTGTAAAGACACTGGGATGGTCTTTTAAACGGACTCTCGAGCGGTTTACGCAACGACGAGAGATGCACGATAAAAGGGAGGGATCTGTCGCAACGGGTGTCGCAAAAAACTTGCGAACGCTATCGTCGCGTCCGCGGCTGGAAAAAGAAAAACCACGACCGACGATAAGCTCGGTCGAGTCCGCGTCGCGAGCTCGTGAGAGAGTTGGTGATTCGCGGCGGCAGACATAACACGATTAATAAAATCCGGAGAACGCCCTCAGCCGGGACGGGTTCAATTGCTTTGACATTGATTCCGCGGCAACATTCCGGACCACCTTGCTCACACGAGAACCGCCTATTTCCATGCGTGGAAATCGTTTTAGGCTGCGTCGAAGACCGACGACCGTGCGAAACGATCAGCCATCGATCGCGGTTTCAACGAGACCACTTACACGATCGAAATAATTATCAAAGTTACCATTCACCATTTTAAGTTTTAGCGATTCTCTAGAAAAAAACTCTCGTCTCGACTTCGAAATTCGAATGGACTCGACGACTGCATCGACGTCAGTAGCTCTCAACCTCGTTTCATAGTCGCGAACGCACGCTGATATTTTACGAACGACCTCGCGCGTAGACTCGAAGCTTTTCCGAAAACGCTCGCGATCTTCTTGGCAGAGAAAAAAAATGAAGAATAGAGGCGCGTTTGAACGCTGAACGATTGATTCGCGGAACCGATCGAGGAATTGGGAAGCACTGCGGTGCACAGAGCGGATACGCCTCCGCTCATCCCCGGCGGCGGTGTGCCCTCGCCCGTAGGGGTGCAGGAAATTAAAATTCCTCCGCGCAGCCAGCTATAATCCGAGCGTTCCAATTTACACCGTGTGTGCCCTCGCCTGGTTCCCGGTCGAGAGAGCCAGGCGGTTTCTTCCACGGCGTGCCCCGGCTTCCGAGGGCCAGGCTCCGTCCAGCTTAAGGAATCGGCAAAAAAAGGAGCGCGCTCGGTCCGCGGGCGAGCGTGTGCGCGCGCGTGTACGTGAAACGCGCTCGCGAAACGCCATTATGGAAGCTGCGATTGCCATAAGAGAAATCGCCGGCCTGGTGCGCCCCCTTCGAATTATTGTACTTTTGTATGCTAACGGCGCGAGTATCCTTAAACGTCGCCGTTATAACGGCCGGGCCAATTACGGTAATTAGCCGCCATAAACGAGTAGCGTCTGAGAAACCACCTTCGTGGGTTACCTCTGCCCCCTCTCGCAGACCCCCACCCGAGTTTAACCACCCGCTTCAACGTGTACGAACAATACGGCCGCCTCTGCTCTCCTCGACTCGTCGATAAATATAAGTCACCGTGTCTCTCTCTCTCTGTTTCTCTCTCTTTCTCACTCTACGTGGACATCCGCCGGTGGATCCATTGTTTCGGGGACCCACGAGCCTGATAATCAATTAGAGATCCTAACTGGCGAGCGCGTAGACTCGTGGGAGGATGCATTCCTCTCTTGTTGGAGGGGTACATCGCGAAAAGACTGCTGGTTCGATTTAATGTACGGAAAATTTGGAGACTCGAGTTTAGAGTGTTTTGGGTATGGAGAAAAGTACGCGGACGAAAGTGGGTTGCTCGAAGGAGCGGTCACAAAGGAGCGCTCGGTGCGAAAGAACGCGGCGGCGTGTCGTGGACGTAGAGCATTTTTGGAAAAATCGTTCGATCGGCCGACTTTAAAGGCCTCGCAGGGATTTCTGGTAGCATCTGCCTACTGTCCTGAATATCGTGACGAAGGGAGGATCGATCCTCCATTCACGAGCACGGCAAAGGACGCTAAGCCGGATTATCCTGGCCGATGCGAGCCAAAATACCCCGCGGAAGGATGCTGACGGGCAGGGCGAATCGAAAATGCGGGGAGCTCGTGAAAAACTTAGACTCTCGGTCGATCCCGTGCGATTCGCTCGAATCGACGTACCTATTTCTCTTTTTTTTTCCCCCTCTGTATCTCCTTTTTTTTCTCCCTTCTCTCGAGCAATATAGCGAGCGAGCTTGAATAAATCAACCGACGTGGCTGCGTTCGGTTAACTTTGCTGAAGTTAGAATGGACGCGCGTTCCGTGGGAACCGCTGGATCGATTGGACGTACGCAAACATCGTATCTATACACAATTATTAGTATCGCTCGCTCTCAGTGCCGGTACGTATGCGCCGTTGGCAATAAATCGTGCCAGTTCTTCCCAGAGGAGACACACACCGGACCCGTCTATACTCGAGGCGGTTGCGCAACTGGTTGATAGAAAACCAGACGGCCGTTTCCTGATTCTAACGCGCGAACGCGTTGGTTACGCGTTCGCTCGATTATTGCCTCGATCGAGGGAACTCGTTCGCCCCGTTGGCAACTCCACTCTCGAGAAGACACACTTGAGGAAGCGCCTGAACGAAGATCCATCTTCGCGGAGAACGTGAACCACAACCCATGCCACCGTAAAAGTTCGATTAACTCGACGGGGTGATCGATCGATCGATGAAATTAACACGTAGCCGACGAAACGACGGTGGATACATCGAGCAGCGTGGGCGGATAACGAGCATCCGGCCGATAAACCGTCGAGAACCTTTGGTCCCGCGCCAGTAGCGCGACGCCAGGCACCAGCACCCGTTGGTGTTGTCACATAACTCGAGTTCGCCGGTGCGCTCTGCCCGATCGGCAAATTATCTGTTCGAACGACGTCGTACCAGCCTGCTGAAAGCTGTAAATCGTCAGAGATAAAGCTTCTCTCTCTTTCTCTCTGTTCGAGCTACCCGAAAACTGTTACTTTGAAACGTGCTTCGCGATAAGAGGGCACGACAGAGAAAGGGTGGAAGAGGAGGACGAAGGAGAAGGAGGACGGTAGTCGCTGGTAGCCGTCAGCGGCGTTAGAAAAGACGGGACGAACGACTTGCCGGCACGGACGTTTAACGAGCATCGAGGAGGACGAGGAGGGAGCCGCTTTTGGTCGATGAGAAAGGGCGTAACCCCGTGACATTCCTTTCCACGGCGAGGCGTCCTCCGGTTTAATGGCCCCCTCGTACAGATTACGGGAAAAGAAACTCCGGGCGCGACGCTAGCGTGCGCTACGCGATGGAGCACGGACACGTGTTCAGCCTTATGATTTTATAAGAGCGAAGAGCGTGTGCGCCCTCCTCTCGCGGTTCTGGTGGGAGCGCGCGAGCGCTTTGGATGCGGATGGCGAGGATCGCCTCGCGGTGGACGGTTCCTGGAACGCTGCAATTGGCCAACTTTGTTTCCTCCGGTTTTTTGATGGAATTCTGGGTTCGACGCGCGTTCTCGGAAGCAGAACCGACCGTGGAGGTATCATTTTCGGTAATACGTTCGAGTCGTGTGGGTCCGCGAAGAAAACGGCCCCTCCTGCGATCCTTTTACTTTTAATTGTCCCCTCGATTACGCCAGGACGATCTCTCGACGCGAAAGCGCACTCGAGGGCTCCAGAAACGATCGAGAGTTTTCCTAGAACGCATTCTTCCGTCACTCTCCGGGAATCCGTTCTTCGTGATCTCCCACACCTATCGATGCCTCACGCTTAAACGCCTCGTGGCGTTCGTAGTGCCACTGTCGCAACCCACTGTATCAGTCCCCTCCTCTACAATTTCATACGACTCTTCGTGTTTGCGATCGTCCACACTCTCATCCACTCGATTGCCACCAATTTTTCCCCGTTGGTAGCTACGAAAGAAACTTGTTAACTACCGGCAGATCGGAGCAAACTTCCAGGACACCCGTTACAGAGGTGGTCCGCGTAAGTTTCCGCAGTGTGTGGCAGGTGGAAGCGAGGCTCCCGGTTCCAGGAAACCTCGGGAGCCCGCGGTGATGTGCGAGAACGACGAGGACTCGGACGGCGACGACGTGAACGACGACGCAGGGCCAGGATATAAGCGCGCGCGCGCTCGCTCGCTCGCTGAGAGAACAGCCACGTCCCTAAATTCTTCTCCCTTTCCCTTTGTCTCCGCGCCTCTCTCGCCTCTTCCTCCTTGGCTCGTTCGCCAACCGGTGCGCCCTGTGTCCTCGTCGGTCGGCGTTGGCTCTCTCCTCTCGTTCCTTTTTATTCGACAGCCACCGGGGCAGGCTCGCCTCGGCTCTGGCCCCTCTGGCCCATATTTGTTTCTCGGACGGCGCTAATTTTCGGCGTTACGGCTCCATCGGCCTCGCCCGATCTGCTCGACGCCGCCTCTGACCGCCTCGTTAGCCCGTCGAATCGAAGAAACTAGACGCGTCGCCGCGAGGCGATCGTCCGTCGTTCGAACACCTGTGGATCGAGCTTGCGTGCCTCGACGCGGTCGCTTGGCGCCTCCGCCCTTTCCGTTCGATGACTCCAGCGTCTCGAAATAGTTGGTCGACGGTGAGAGTGGAAATTTCGAAAGATATCCCTTCCTCTTCTGCTCGCTGAAGAAAATGCGAGCGTCCAATGCGTATCGTCGATCGAGCGATCTCGCGCCAGATAATAATCTCGGAGCCCATCGCGGTTACCCGTGTCGAGGGGGGAAAAGAGTATAAAAGGGCGGAAGAATCCTCCGCGCGGACCGCGCGGAATAATTAAATCCCAGCCATCCGCGGTAGCGCGATTCGTCTCGCGTTTTACGCTCGCTTATACTCCGCTGGCGGTGACCGCGAGCCACCTTTTATCCGCGCGTTCTCCACGGCCGATAAATCGAACGTTGAATCGTTATTTACGGGGCGTCATTAGCCGGGCGACGTTCCGCGCCGAAAGCGGAACCTGGAACCCGGTAGCATCCGGGGCTAATTTATTTTATCGCTAAGCTTCGCCTACCGATGATTTGCCGGCCGACAGCAACCGCGGCGACCTATCCCCGCGGACCTGACAATAAAATTGAAAGCCTCGCCGCGTTTTACGGCGAGATTAAAAATCACGCGCCGGGGATTACTGTAAATCGCAACGAGCGCCGGCTCGTGCACCGACACGGGAACGTGATTCCGTCCCAGAGATGGCTGGGCTCGAGACGCATCGTTCGAGCCTTGGATCGATCTTTGTTTCGAGAAGCGATCGCGTGATAGCGCGATATTCTCACCACGTAACGAACAACCAGATGGATACTCGGTGTGATCGGTGTTTGCGATTGAAACTCGAAAGGCAGTGATGCGAGTCTCGACGCAGGTGTCGAGACGCAAGATTCAAATTTGATATTCTCTCTATCTCTAACACTAGACTTGAGAATAAGACCAGAGTCCATCAGAGAGATGCAGCGAATTAGTTAGCGAAAGCGTCGAACGCATCGCGTAGGGCGTAACGAGATAGCTGGGCTCGAAACGCATCGTTCGAGCCTTGGATCGATCTTTGTTCTGAGAAGCGATCGCGTGATTGCGCGATATTCTCACCACGTAACGAATGATCAAGGCTCGAAAGCAGTGATGCGAAAACTCGCATCCGACGCAGGCGTCGAGACGCGGGATTAAAATTTGACGTTCTCTCTATCCCTATCTCTCGACTTGAAAATAAGACCAGAGTCCACCGGAGAGAAGCAGCGAATTAGTTGGCGAAAGCGTCGAACGCACCGCGTAGGTCTCGTAATTACCTCGCGCGTCTCCGCTCCGGGAAGACGAAAGGCTGTCCCCCGGCGCGTGAAAGAGTCCCTTCCGGATCGCGCCCTGTCGCCGGCTTAACGCAATAGAAACATCGCGCCGCGAGCGCAAATAATGGGACGCGAGGCTGCGCGGCTCGTTTCCACGCGGGGGCGACCCCGTTGTCCTCGCGCCGGGGAAAAGCGCATTGTCGCCCAGAGGGGTGGTAACGGGGGATGGATGCACGCACGCACGCACGCACGCACGCAAGCAACCCCCCGCCCGGAAGCTGGCTGAAGTGTGAACGCGCGTCTCCACGCTTCGACGGAGTGGGATCGCCGGGAAACAACGAAACCGTGGGCGAAATCCGCGGATTTCTGCGCGAGGACAACGGGTTCCCGCGAACACCTCGCAGAATCTCGCGTTTCGCTTGGTCGAACGTCCCTTGAACAGCTGACAATGAGGAGAAAAGAGATCGTCCACTGTTGTGGCCGATGTTTGAACGGTTGAACGGTGGCGAGTTTCGCGACAATACCAAGAGAGGGTGAAAAGTTCAAGAAGCAGCGTCCCGATAGAAAGAATACCGAACGATGCGATTCCAACACCAGGCGCATTTACAATTCTTCCAACCTACCTAGTGTCTCGTAATCACTGACGCGCCCAGAAGAACGAACAGAGAGCCGAGATAATTAGAAAAGACGCGTGGCGGTAGAAACGGGGGAGAAGAGTGTCGCGAAACGCGGTGGCAGAGACTCGGAGGTTCCCGCGAGAAGGATCAGCGTCGCGGAAAAAGGGATCCCGCGTGTATCGAGGCGGGGGCAGGAGGAGTGCCCCGAGTTCGAGAGCTGGCTGAGGATCGAGCACGGGGGGCGAGCGAGTAGGGGGAGAGATAGAGAGGGTCTTGTCGAACAAATCGGTACAAACGATCGTCGTAAAGCAGTTAAGGCGAGTTTATATACGCGTTTCTCTCGCAGAGGGCCCCCTCGTGGAGGCGGTCGAACCGAGAGATGACCAGCCCCGATAGGGAAACCGATAGTCGCTGGCCGTGCTTTCGAGGGCTCCCTTTATCCCGTGGCCGCGGCCCCGGGACCCCCGCGGCGTGGAACTTTTTTAACTGGGTCCGAGAGAGGGCCCCTTCGCCGGGCTGTGTCTCAAAACTTGCGTCCCCGCCGGTGTCTCTTCCGTTTCGTCTCGCAATTTACGTCCCCTGCGTGTTTCTCTACGCGCGAGCCCAGGTATCCCTCGAGCGGGGCGGAGACGGATCGCGCGGCACCCAGGACGATTTAATTCCGTTTTCCTCGATATGGGTCCGGAACGAATCCCCTTTTGTTTCTCTCGTTAGCTCGCCTTGTGGGAGATTGGTCTCGGTGCGAAAAGGGGGAGAGATTTGTGCGAGTGAATTTTCCAGAGGGGTGAAAAGCTTGCACTTAAGTTACGAGAGCTTGGAACAACCGCGTTGGTAGAACCACGAGAGTGTGACGATCCCTGGCTCGACCTAATCCACCCATTTTACGTAGCCGCGCGCGTCTGGCTGGCCGTGTCCGTTCCTCGTAGCGTCCCATCAGCGTCACGAAAATCGGCGAATCAATATTCCACGAGTGGGCACAATTGTTGGACGTGTTGCCAGAGTCCAGGTAGACGGGAATACCAACGCTGGATTGGTCGGGCAGGATGGGCCGGCGAAATAAATTTCCCTCGACACGTAGAGCCGCGCTGAAAAATGATTCACGTCCCTGTCCTCCCCGCGTCTCTGTGTCGTGGACGCGCGCGCGCGCGCGCTTCGTCCGCTACGTACACGCGCGTCACATCCATCCATCCATCCATCCATCCGTCCACGAGCACCACCACAGCCGTGCACGAGCGCACCGCGTATCCACTCGAGCGGTTGAAAGGGGATCCGAGGTCCACCTTTCACGCCCGAGGACAATAATTACCCGCGTCTCATTTATACGAGGCCTGGCCAGAGGCGGGACGAAAAAAATCCCGCGAGCGCTCCTTCTACAAAATAACGCTACGAACCGGCGGCAGTCGACGGAATGATCGGGCCTCTAACAATGATCGACGGAACGCGGCTAATTGCATATTCATCCGGCCGGACAGCTCGTAAACAGACCTCCCGAACGACTCAGAAATCAGGAACGAGCGTATAAACGCCCTGGCTCCAGGTTCGTTAATCAGAACCAAACGTTTCCTTTACGGGGAATCGATTTTAGAGCCTCGTCGAACGGGCATCGAAGTCGTTCCTTGGGGTGGAATTTTCTACGAGATATCCAGTTGCGCTACGATTCACTCGATCGCTTCTATTTAACGATCGTCAAGTTGGACACAGTGGATATTGTATCTAGTATTTGGAGCTAGTGACAAATGATGACGTGTTCTAAATGTCTGCGAAATTCCAGGAGGAATGCGCGCCACGCGAGGCGATCTTCACGAATGTCTCTCCGCGTGGAGGGTGGCGAGGGTAGTTGGCTCGACGACGAAGTCTCGAAGCCGTGCGGTTTCCTGCGGGGCCAAGGTCGACGACGGTTGAAATTCCCGCGTCCGTCCAGGCCCTGGCATAATTTCGTCCGTTTATGACTCGCCAAGAACAAATAATAATTTAGTGGGCGTCTACCGGCTTCATCCCTCCCCCGTCGCCCCGTAAAAAAATACAGAGGGCCCTGGGCTCCCCCGGTCGGTCGAGCGGCCGACACACTGTATAAATAACGAGTGGCGCCAGTCGAACTTCCACTGTTACATTATCTCTTATGGTTTACACACGCCACGGCCACCATTATGCCCGTCCCTGGCCACGGTTCACGCACACACGCGTGAAAAACCCGAGGCTCTAGCGTCCTCCTATCTCTGCCTCGCACCCTTCCGCCCTCCTCGTCGCTACCCCGGGGCCCTATACGATTTCTTATTAGTCCTCGAGCAAGCTCGAGGTGTGAGAAACTCGAGGATCGCTGATCAGCACGTACCGGGTGGCACCGTTGCGCGAACGCCTCTCCTCGCCTCGCCTCGCTTTCGATCGACGCCGCGGTCGTGGAAAGATCGCAGAGCCGGATTTTCGCGAGGAGGGTAGAAACGGGCGAAACGGATACACACACGGTAGGAGAAACGTTGATCGAGCCGCTTAAACCACTAATTTTCAGGGGAACTACGGCTGGAGATTCGAGCAGATTAGCGGGAGAAACAAACTGGCGGGTTTATCGATCCCCGGGCCTCGCCTGCTGGTTTGTTCATCGAAGGTGCGAAAAATGTGGAGACCTCTCTTGAATTATAATGACGCGATCGATATGTACCGGGTGTTCGGACGCGAACCGACGTCCAACTGAATAACGATCGGCGCGAACGATCAGCGTGACGTTTCTTCGCTTGAAACGCGAACCGATATCCGAGACACTCGTTACGATCGATCGAATGCTACACCTCAGCAAAGTTTTACGATCGAAAAATTCTAAAAATGGCCGCGAATGTCTCTGGAGGGTTGGAGAGTAGAGCTGTAAATAAATTAATGAAGAATTGTCGATGATACGCAACGATCCACCAGCGCAAGCTCGTTCGATGCGATCCCAGTTCCAGCGGGAAGACGAGTCAATTAATTGTCCGCGTCCACACCGGCCTCTATCGATTTAAAATCCATTCGCCGTGCGGAGTAGCGTAATCCCGCGATTAGTATCGTAATACGTGGCCCGTTGAATCGGCGTTTGCCCAACCGGGCATTATTTTCAACGTTCCGTGTTATTAAGATCGACGATAAAACGAACGGACACGAAGGCAGCAACGATCGCGTCGCTAACCTAGACGAGGTGGCGCGCGTTCGCGCGCGCGCACCAGCAAACCGGAAACCGTGGCGAGCGCGTTCCTCAGCGCCGATCGTGTAACCGGTGGCTACCGTGCAATTATGTCTTTGCAAGGAATTTTCCGCGTCACGGCCGATGAAAAGCGCAAACTCCCGATTACCATCGCCTCCTTTCCTTTTTTTATTCCCCTCTTCCCCCTATCTCTCTCTCTCTCTCTCTGACTTTAATCGAATTACCCAGCGTCTCGAGTTTCCTACTCGATTCCAGATCCATCGGCTGGAGAAAATTCTGATCAACGAATGACGAACGGAAATAAAATCTATCCAGTGGATATCAGCGGCTGTATCTGCGAGCTTTGAGCGTCTCTGTAATTTACATAGCGAGCAGATCGTTATCGACGTTCTGATTAGCGACGATTGCGCGGACCGTTTTTAAAACGAGACGGAAGGTATTACTCGAATCCGGATGGTGCTCCACGGTTTCGCGATCGTTAAAAACTAGAGACGTTCCTCTGATTGACTGTGCGTTACGAATAATCGAGGGCCGGTTAAGCGGTTCCCGTCTGGACGCGGTGCTTTATTATACGAAACCTGCGAATAATTTATCATAAATTTCGTCGCGTACGAAACGTCGAGTCTAGGAACAGACCCGTCTCTCTCTCTCTATCTCTCTCTCTCTCTCTCTTTGGACACTGGGAACGGTTCCTCGAACTGTTTCGGTTGTCTGAAAATGTCCAACGATCGCTCGTCGATCGTTAGCTCGGTTATTGTTCACGAAATTAACGAGCGGGCGTAAATTAGTAGAAACTCGCGAGTGATCCTCGCACACTTTGAATTAAATACCAGCCGGTTAAAAGTATATGCTGGCCACCGCATCCCGTGCAGGCTGCAGTGGCAGCTGGCGAATAGCGGGGTACCTATTAAAAGTCCTCTAGATAAAGCGCGCGATTAATTGCCCGCATGCAATGGGTAATTGATCAGATCCAGTTCGCTACTCGGGCTCTGCGATGCACGTGGATCGAGGTAACGCGAGATCCTCCCGTCGAAATATTTCCTTTCGTTTACCTGCAATTACGGTTTTCCTTTTTCTCTTCCCCTTCTCCCCCACCCATCGCCAACGATTAATCTCGACAACGAGTTAAATCGACACGCCGATTCAAAATTATTCCTGCCCCCCCTCGCGCGACGTTAGTCACCCGTTAAGAATGTTATCGCGGCTAAACATTCTCAGATACAGTTTACGGTTCAACGTGGACCGTGAAAGATGCATAATGTAGGATTATAGATCGCGGTCTGTTATTACACGTGTCGGAGAAATTCTACCGTTGAGAGGTATATAATCGGAAGCTATTAATTTCAGTTAATCGGGCGTTTAGAAATCCACTCGTCTTTCATTTACGCGACCCAGGAAACGCGGGTCTAGTTTTCATTGCTCGCCTGACTCATTTCCCCAATAATAGAATGAATGATAATACAATTCCGCATTCCTGCCACGCCTTCGCGTAATTCTAAAACAGTACGAAAAACGAGGGAGAAAAAACGAGAAGAGTGAAATCCACCACGAAATGGTAAGAGAAACACGCGTGATAAAACCAGTCGTACACAGTGGCACGTTAAAACCAGCCAAGGGAGACGCGAAAGGAATCATCGTCACCAACGTTCCCGTTCGAAGATTCTTTAAAAAAAACTTTTTCACCACCTTCGCCGCCCCTAAAGGTTCGCCACCGAAACGAGGAGTCGAAATTCCAGTGAATGGAGCCGGGCAATCCAGCCGGGGAAACGGCAAACAGAGCCGCGAAAGGGAGGAGGGCGCGCGCCGCGGCTCGACGCGGGCAGAAGGTCGAGGATATCAATTAATTCGCGAGAGAGGGGCGAAAAGCGCGACGTTTCCCGTGGTGAAAGCGGAAAGGGTGTCGCCAAGACGGGGCTCGTCCGGAAGAATAGTCGACCGCAAGAGCGAGGAGCGTTCGCGAGAGGACGATGCGAAATGAATTCGCTCGCGTCTAGAACGTCTCGCCCCTTTCGGCGGCCGTCTATCCAACCCCCTCCCACCATCCCCGTTTCCATCTATCTGGTTGCGTTTCACGTGGGATTCACACGTCGCGCGTGTACACTCGCCGAGAAAAGAAAGAAAGAAAGAAAGAAAGAGGGAGAGCAGAGGTAGGGTTAGAGGCGAGGAGTGTATCCGAGGGGTGTAGGTCGAAAGAGGGCGAAGAAGGCGGCCGTAACAGCTTTCTATTTGCATACTGCCTCTCCCTTTTCATCCGCGAGCTCCCTCTTTCGACACCGGCGTTATTTGCATTCAGAAATTGGCCGGCAACCACCGCCGCGACCTCCTTCCTTCCTTCCTTCCTGACTGCCTGCGGCGGCTCCTGCGCGACTCTCGCTGTCCTTACATTTCTCGAACTAGACGAGCATCCTCTTCAACAAAACAAGCGAAATTCTTGCTCGAAAAGAAAAAAAAACGAGCAAGAAAACAATTTGCTGCGTCGAGTCTCGCGAGCGAGGATTGGTCGAAGCGAGGTTCGACGATGCGCGATGGGCGCGGCTGCGAATCGCGAGGAGGCGATCCTGTCCAGGATAATCTGTCAGCGATCCTCGTAACGACGACGGTGTAACATATTCGTAGATACGCCGATAGGCGTAACCAGCGCGAGCCATGGCGAGGAAAAACCAGGCGGAGAGAAAGAGAGACCTGCTCGTGTCCTGGTAAACGGTCGTTATCTATTCACACCGCTCTGGACACCAATATAAATGGTAAGTGGTCGGGATAGAGGGAATCGGTGGTAAGACGAACGCGCGGGTACACGTGTCGTTGTCCGCGCGAGGCGCGACGCGGTTCAACCCTCGTAATTCCTTTTTCGTCTCTGCCGAGTGCCTCGATCGAGGACGATTCGACTCGATCCTTCTCTCCTCTTTTCCTTCTCTTTCCCACGTCGTCCTCCGCCATCGTTCCCCGTCGTTCGCCCAGCGTCGTTGAATAAAGTCGAAGGAAGTTTTTAACGCGTGGCGGGCATGTCGTACAAGGCAGTCGATTATGGTAAATTGCGGAGTCGGACGCGAAAGGGGCTGCGCACGCTCGCGAGCGGCAGAAATAAGAAATTTCAGGGAAACGATCCGAATCCGAATCGTTAACGGACCGGTATTTGTCGGTACAAAGTACGCGAGAACTTATCTCGCTGTTCCGTATAATCGTCGCCGCGGTACTTTCAAGAGTGTCGTGAATCAAAAAACGCGCGACAGTTACAGCCTCTTTATAGCGAGCCCTCGATCACGAGCAGCGGGCGACGACTATATTTTCGGCGAATCACCAAAGGCGACCACCCACCCTCGTTTCATTTAAACGCATCGATTTACCATCGATTATCCGTCGCGCTCGAGCGGATCCATTGAATATTCATCGTTGCGCGGAAAGAGGAACCCTCGTTTCGTTTATTCGCGCGCGTAAATTATTATCGCTCGACGTGGACTGGGACGTTCGACTCGGAATTTGATTAACAAATGACAGCAAGCGATAATTTCAATTTCGAAGCTGCCCGCGCGACAGACCTGAGGACGTATCGAAGGAAATGGTCGGCGACTTTTGAAGATTAGCCGGCGCGCCGCGAACGGATATGAATGGCGGTATCGAGTTAATGAACTCGCGAGGCGGTTCGACTCGATGCGATATCGATCGACTGGGTCCCGTCACGGCTCGTCGATCGACTGGTGGTACACGTGCTCAGCGGTTTACACGAGCGAGCGATCGATCGATCGACGCTGGCCATCGATCGCGTCGCGTCCGCTCGAATTCGACGTCCGCTCCTTACGGATTACACAGTACGCGCGCATCGAGCGCGCATCGAGCGCACGTGCACGCGACCAACCAGAGCGCATCCTCGCAACCGACTTCCGTATCGATTTATGCGGTTCGCGAGGTCCGCGCGTCGCTCAGCGCGCGCCTAACGCGTTCTCGCACCGTCTCGATTCAACGAAACAGAAAAAAAAAAAAAAATAATAAAAATTCCTCCCTCCTGGTCGATTCGAAAGGTATCGCACACGCGCTGTCTCGTCCTCCAGCTGATCGCGGAACAGCGAACGCTATATCGCTCGCGGGACGATCGTTTCCGCGTGTCTCGTCCGTGATTCACGGTCGCGATCGTATGCCATTCGAAAGAGGTATTCCGGAAATACCGGACGTAACCGCGCGTCGAGTGACGGTGATTTATGACGGACGCTAATCAGTTGCGCGACCGACGTGCCTCGATTCGCTTCGAATAAAACTGTCAAACTGGACGCGATTCGAAGAATACTTCCTACTCGCCTCTTTAGAGAAGAAGAAGAAGAGCGCGCGCGATTCGATCGGGAAACTCGTGAGAACCCGGTCGCGCAGCTTCGCGGTTTAATTGTTCGATAAAAGGTGGACGTTACGCGCCGCGTCGGCGCATAACGTGTAAGTTACACGCTCGCGAGCCCGCATTTTAACGCGTGCTAGATAATGGGGACGTTAATTATTTCTGCCCGCGGGCCGCCGGTTAATTTATCGCGCCAGCCGCTGAGCGGTTCTTCTGCCCGCGTGCGATTCACTACGCGCGATATCTATGCCACCGTTTACTGTTCACCGTTCGTTTTATAGTTCGCGTATACGTGTCCGCGTCTCTTTAATTTCGTTTTTCGAAAACGAGACCGACCTATGCTCCTACTTTTGCTCGTACTTTTCGCTTCGATCGAGGAAGATCGTAGGGAGACGCGCGATCCCTCGAACGGCTGGCTCGAACGCTCGAAACCTGCTTCGCGTTCGAGGAAGGCCGGAGAGCTGTTTGGCTCGCGTGCGCGCCGCCGCGATGCGCTATCTCGTAATCGCGTGTACAGGCTTTTGTAGCCTTGAAACACGCTGCAAAGTGCCGTCGCAGATAAGGACATTCGTGTTCGAATAAAACGAAGAAGCCAAACGGGGGATGAGCGGAACGAGGAGGAGGAAAAGCGGCGGTGGTGGTCGGAGGGCCCTAAAACCGAGTGTCCCGCGGGGATTGGCGGTTCGCGAATTAAATTGTTCGTTCCTTCTGGCGCGTCGCCGCTCGAAATTTGCATACAAGGCTGCCCCAACGTTGAAAATGGCCGGGCCGCTGGCTTCTTTACAGGCGCGGTGAATTCCTGTTGCGTTCGCAATCAGTTTTAAAAGTGGAATAAAGCCACCGGTATTCGTCATAACTCGCGACTGGAATAAGCCTCGTCGGTCTTCAAAGCGTTTATCCACGTGACTCTTTGCTTCGCGAATGAGATTATTCGGTTACGAATCCTTCTTCTTTCTGTGATACTTTCATTTTCTTTTTTTTTTTTTTCTATTACGATAACAACCTAAGTTTGAAATTCGTACGAACGACTTTCGCAAACCTTCGAAAACATTCCTACGTCGTTCGCAGTCGTTCCTTTCCTTTTCTCGCGAGCGAGAAGTACCAAGATCGCGTTACTCCTCCGTCACTCTATATTTACAACGCGTGATTACGGAGCGAATTACGAGGCGGATAGAAATACATCGTCACCGTAACGAGGTCGACAATTAATCGACAACACCTAGCCAGCGTTTACGAGCAACTTACTCGTCACGGTTCCCTCGATTTATTACCATCGACGGACAGATTTTATTACAGCCAGAAGAAGAAAGTCATTTTTTTTCTTTTTTTACGTCCCCTGGTTAACGAACGGTAAATTCGATTTACGAAACGCGCTCGGTTCCGGGGAATTTTCCACGACCGCCGGTTACGGATACGGTTTTCCAGGCAAGAAACAGCGACTGTTGGAGGCGGCGTAAAAATTCGCGCAAGAACCCAGATGGAATTGCATCGGAATCGTTGGGCTGCGGCGAGAAATTAGTCGGCTACCGTGCGCGCGGGATATAACGTTTCAATAAACAGTAAATAATCTAACGCACGTGTGTATCCAGTGGCTAATGTTGCAACCGAGGTTTCCCAGGGAAACTGCCGCCACGCAAACCGTAACGCGCGCACGAATCGTAGCTGCAACCCGGGGGGGAATGAAACCGGCGCGGAATTAATGTCGATCGGTGGATCGAATGATATTTTAGTTAATACGGCGCGCCAATTAGCCGGTTCTCGGACGGCGTCGCTCGATTTTCCTTCGATTTTACGTTTTGGCAACCAACGCAACCAACGAACGGTTACGATTTCGCCATTCTTCCGAACGGTACCTCGAACGTAGCCACGATTCAGGGTACAATTAAAAACGATCGTTGAATGATTAGTTACCGACACGATAAATAATCGCGGGTTAATTGTTGGATACTCGAATATAATTCAGAACGCGAACGAGCCGTTCCACTTTGTTTCGAGTAGCTCTGATTTGTCGAAAGATCGAACGCAACCGCGATAAAACTCCAAATATAGAAATTAATTGGAATTCTCAAAAGTCGGAGAAGGAAGGGAGGGAGTGTATCTTAAAAAATCGCAGCGCTACGTCGTCACACTCGAGGTACACGCGTGCACACACGGGTGCGCGCACAAGTCCATCACGCGCTTCACTGTAGCTGTATTCTACCCCGGGACGGGGGTAGGGGTGTAGAGAGCGCGCGAATAAAGAAATACTCAGCGACTCGACAGACCTAATTACGAGCCACTAAACCGAAAGCTCGAGCAATCAATCTCGCGCGCGTCGAAAGCGCGCCCCTTCTCGCCCCGCCGGCGAGCGAGCGCGCGTTTCTTTTGTTTATCCAACGATCTACACGCGGCGCGCGCGTCTCCACCCCGGGAGCGCGCACACCCCCGTCCATCGCGAGCACATCGCGTCGCTCGTGTGCTTTCCCTCGGCTCGAATCCTCCGACGCATCGTCTCGTTTCCGTGGTAAACGGCCGCGACCAGCTCGCGTCGCGAGATTAAAACGGTCACGCGACGCGATTCGATCCGATCTCGATTCGTTTCTCGCGCGATTCTCTCGCGTGAAATTCGCGAACGGGGGATGGAAGTTGGACGGAGACATGCGAGGATAATGCAACGCGCGAGTGAGTCTCATCCGGTTGCGAAAGGGTGGCTGGTCGACGAAAAACGCGCCTCCTGAATTTCGAGGTTCTTTTTCTTAATTTGGAGAATGGCAAGCGACACACTCGAGACTCGCCCGAGCAGTTCCAAATTCGCGAGTACACCCTCGAACGTCTCGACGTTTAGAGGCGATCAGAGGCAAAGGTGTGCGCGCTGGGTCAGAGAGAAACCGTAGAGAAAAAGCGTGGAAGGACGGGCGCGTTCGACGGGTCGACTCGTTCGGAGGGGTGGCGGATTCAAAGGCGCCCCCGGCGCGCGCTTCCGCGGCGGCTGCGGCGGCGAGAAGGAAACGTCGATACACGGGCACCCCGCGATACCACTCTCTGACACTTCCACCACAATCGCAGAGCGCATTTTCAGGCGCGCTCAGGCCACTACGGCTAATTACCAACCCCCGTGCCGATGCGAGAGAGCGCGCGGGACGAGCCGCGCGCGACCCTCAGGAGAAAGCGTCCCCTTCGCGGCCGACAGAGAAACTGAGAACCCGGTTGCACATGCGCTGCGAGCGCGGCCCAGACGAAGACGAACGCAATCCGCGTGTTGCACGATGGTGGGGTTTTTCATGGTGTTGAGAAAGAAAGAGAGAGAGAAAGGGGAGAGAGAGAGAGAGAGAGAGGGGGACGATGGATTGGGTGACCGATGGAGGGGAGGCAAGGGAGCAGCGATCGCGGGCTGACGCCACAGGTAAAGGGTGCTGAAGGGTGAGAGGCGAGCGCGCGTGTTTCTAGGGCCTTCGAAGCGAAGAATAGCGGATTCGAGGGGAAAGTGCGATTTTTTTTATGCTTATTGACCGATGGGGTGGTCCATTTGCAACGGATTCAATCTAAAGGGTCGATTGCGCTACAGGAAACGAGATGAAAAGTGGCGAGCAACGGAATTAAGCTTGCAGCCTGGTTTCGCAGGGAAACGAGTTTAGAAGTTCGTTCTTTGACGAAGTAGAAATTCGAAACAAGAGACGTGGATCGTCGACGAGGGCGATTGGGTGGGCGCGGAAATCAGGCGAGCGGCGCACGCGATTCCGGTGACGCGATCTCGATTCAGATAGAATTATTACGCGAGCCTGGACGTGGCGATTAGATTACTCCATCCGACACGGCGCTCTTTCTCTCTCAGTTCGCGTGGAATCGAAAAAGTAAACCGCCACGATCGTCCCAGTGATAGACACGCGACCGCGTGACGGAGATCGCTTTTGTTTCGGCCGTTCCTCGCGAGGAACCCGCGATAAGAGGCGAAAGGTCGACCGCGGAATTCTCAACGGCAACGCTATTGCTCCTCCTCGATTATTTTTTTACTACCATCGCGAGCTGCTTTCTGGTCGCGATGGAAATTTAAACAGAGTCTGGTGAGAAACGAACCCACCCCTTTTACCCTCGTTCGACTCTGTTCGCGTCCTGATGGTGGAATTTCCCGAGATTCGACCGATAAAACGCGAACCAGGCCTGGTTCCACGAAAGAATGCGAAATATCGAGTCGCTACGCGCTGGCAGAGTTACGCACAGGGTGGTCCATTGAGTAATGGAGTTAATTGCAGGATTGGTTCGCGACCGCTGTAATTACGGTACGTGTAACGCGACGCGAACATGAATATTCCTTCCCCGATAAGAGACACTATCAATTCGTCGCTATTTCCTACCAATATTATCGCGTACACGGTGCACGGAGACTGCGCAGTGTAATTTCGCGATATTTTTACGTTAAAATTCCAAGAAACGGAATTCCACGAACGTAACAATCTACTGATTTCTGTTGACACTGTCTTCGTTTGCAGGATATCGGCTGGAAATTAGTCATGCGCGCGGAATACATTTAGATTAGAGAAATTCGATTTTCATAAATCGTTGTCAAGCGGAAAGTGGCTCGCGTAGCTTTTCGAAAGCGTGTCTTCGGTGCGAGCCAAGGTTGCGCGAAAAAAAAAAAATCGTACCAACCGCTATAATTCATTGTATTCCCGAAGCAATTATCCGCGCTTACTGTCGTGAAGAGGAACGCGCAACCTAGTCGAAGGATACACTGTACAAAGTTCCGCGTAGTTTTAATTATACAACTCCTTCATCCAATACGACTGTTCAATTAGATAAAATTCAACATTCGCGTACCCTACGCTAAGCAACGGTCAATAATAGACTTCAACTAAAACACCAGCACCTTAAATAACGAACGCACGACAGAACACGTTGCTGTAGCCACGATTGACAGCGATGATTCACGGATTTTCCTGCGTTCCAGCGATTTTTCCCGCTAAATTCCATCGATACCTTTCGTGTCTCGATTCAACGAACGGCTACGTCGACTCCGCGACTTGGTAATTCCCGATTTCTCGGAAGAACTCGCAACGATTACTGGCCAAATACGCTCGACGCGTTTAACGGGGTGGGTGCACCCCGTTCGCGAGCAGCAACGCGAACCTATCTACGATCAGGCGTTTAATCTGGACGCGGGGTAACGAATGGAAAGAAGGAGAGGAGGAAAGAAAGGAAAAAGCAGATAACGGAGTCGAACGGACAGCGGCGTTGGTATCTTCACACGATCGTATATACCCGGGGTGGGTAACCCGTCCGTCCCCGTCGAGGTAGGAGCGTCCGGCAGATAACGGTGACGAGTTGCATTAACGATAAGTACAAGTTCAAACGTCAAAACGGACATGTATATTTCATCGCGCGATAGCGAGCCGGCTCCGTACGCGACAGTAGAACGCGACGTCGCGTTTCGTTGTGTAACCGTGAAATTACTGGTACCCCGTCACCGAGATAGCGCACGATAATTCACGTGCCTTAACGCAACACCTGTCCGCACGCGTCGAGGACGAGTCGACACCTTTGTCGAGCCGCTCGTGGAATTTCGCGGCAATAGAAATCGAGGCTCGATTAACGAGAACGCGGCTGAAGATCGCGATCGTTTCCGTTTCGAACGGTTTCGAGTGGGGCGAAGGGAAGTTCGAGAGCGAAGGAGTTACGTAAGAGAGTCTGTCGTTTATGGTTTGTTGGCTCTGGCGCTTCTTCTGGGGCTTTTATTTGATTTGGAAATCAGAGAAATTAAGTCTCATAAAGCGATCGTTGGATGAAGGAACCGCGGACAACAGACCGTGTCGAATCGTGGAGAAGTTGCTGTTTAGTCAGAGGATCCCTCCTCGTACCCTGTGTGTGCCCAGACGCTGTCTAATTGACTCGTTTAACCGCTCACCCCCTGACGCCTCGAATTTCTCTGCGCCTACTTTCTCCCGTCGTACGCGATCGAAATGGAAATAATCGACGAGCTCTGGGTGGTCGTCGGAAACGTGGGCACACTTCTACGCGTTGCTAATTGCACGGTGCATTTCATTGGCACGAAAGACCAGTCGTCCTGCTAAATAATTGCGTGAACGTCCGCGAAATTTATGCCGCGCGATTCTCGAAACCATCGCGGCTCGTTGTCTATTCACGTTCAAAGTATCGCGAGGTTTCCAAGCGAGACTTTCAACTGAGATTCATCGTTCCACTGCGCCAGTTGTTCTCCATGCATAAAAAAGAAAAAACACACACCAGCTAGAGCCCAACTTCCGAGTCGATAATCACTGGAACGGACGATCGACGCGAAACGCGATGAAACCGCGGCGATTTCCTCGATCCTCGACGAAATCCCTGCCAGCTGACGCCAGAAACAGGGCACGAACCACGAGCAATCCTCGAAACGTCATCCCCTAAACCGCGTCCAGCACGCGGGCCCGTATAATCAACCGGGCCGGGTGCCCTGGCCCGCTCTAAATCAATCTTCGTCGCTAAATAATAAGCATCGAGTTAAGGCGAAGCCTCGAGACGACGTGCAACGACGCTCGACGACGATCACGGATAATTACACGCGCGGAAATTGCGGCTGGCCCAATCTGCGTCCGGTGGCCTACGTCTCAATACAGGCGCTCGCTCGCGCGGCTCTATGCCCCTCTCGCCTCCCCCTCTCTCTCCCTCTCTCTCTCTTTCTCTTAGTCTTCTATCCAGGACGCTCGTTCCTGACCTGTACCAGTGGCCAACCGCACGCACCGTTCCACCACGGTGAAAGAAGAAAGAGAGTCGAGGAACGGCGGACTGGCATAATGCCCGGGGTGCTACGGGCCCCGGAGCAAAAGAGCGAGGGCAACAGAGAGAGAGAGAGAGAGAAAGCTGTGGGCCCGTATCGCCCCACTCTGCTCTCCCCCTTTGCTCTAAGTATAGGGCTCGCTTAACGATGTTTGTTTTATACATTGGCAGCCTGTTCACCGAACCTGTAATCTTTCTAAACGAGATATTACCCGGGCCCGTCCGCGAAAAACGAACCTGGCTGCCATCCCCTCCAGCTCTCGTCCGTGGAACGACGACAGGGATTTCGCGCGTTCCCCACGACGGGACACGGGGGCCCCTCGAACCGAGCGAAATTGGCCCACCGCCGCCACGAAATTGCTCGGCCATTCACTACGGGTCCCCGTGTACGTGGGTACACAGGAATCGCTGGGTGAAACTCGATTGGATCGAGCTAGTCTCGACTCTTTGTATCGAGAAACTGTTAGCGAACGAGGGATTGGAAAATTTTGGACCCTCGTTAGAGAAGATTCTGCTCGAAACTTCGAATGAGTTAGCCACAGAACCGTGACTAATGAAAAGTCTCGCGTGGCGTTTGGAATTTCGTTTCAGATGGCGCGAGATCGCAGCGTGCCAGTGAAATATTCATATAAAATCCACCGCTCGTAGCCGCTGCTCGAAGCGAGCACCGTATACAATCTAGAGTTTAACAGCGGCGACCAGCGCGGCGCGGCAAAAAAATAGTGCGGTTACGGGAGAATGCGGAGAGGGAACGGGGTGGAGAAGAAGCGATAACTAAATCCGAGCCGGGTATAAGCCTGTCGTCAGCTGGAATCACGATCCGTGTACACACGCGGTTTCTGTCGGCTACGTTGCTACTCTGTTTCCCCAACTTATAATACTTGGACGTTCTCCGCGCTCTACGAAACTACCCCTTTTACTTTCCACCCTCTCGCTCTCTCTCTCTCTCTCTGTCTCTCTGCAGCCGTCGATACCCGTGGCGAAGTTTGCGCACCGAAAGGATGATCCTCGAAGGACAGATTAAAGTCCATAGTGGCTCTGAATGATTGAAACGCGATGAAAGGCGTTTTAGCGTCGGCTGTATAGTCCGCGCGAGGCTTTAGCTCTATCCGCGAACGAACGGCTATCAGGTTCTAACTGCTGGCTAGTGAGTACGGTTCGCGAGTCGATCGTTAAACGCGAACTTCGATCGGGGATTTCGAGTTGGCTAGGGGCCAAAATTTCGCCCGCGAATTCGCCAACGAGTCCAGCCAGGGGTGGTCGATCGACGCGATTTCCTGCGGTTTCTCGCGCCGCGTACTTCTCGTGTTTCGCCTGGCGGCCCGTCATTTTTCTCACGGCTCTTGCCTTACGTCCGCCGCTACCTTCCGTCACCAGTTAACGCGATCGCCAAGAATCGCCTCGAATCCAACCGAATTAAACATCGCGCGACTCCCGCGTCGATTCGAATCGATGGAACAACAAAACCCACGCGACTCAGCCTAACCAAGTGATCATCTAACCTCGACACTAGCCTTGACACTCACCGGCCGCTTTTCGTGATGACCATCTCCGTGCCCAGCTTGTGGAACTTCTCCCAGAGCTCTTTGCCCTCGAGCGTCACCTTGGGATCGTCCACGACGCCGTCCTCCTCTGGATGGTGAGGAGGTACGAGGGGGTGGTGAGGTCCAGCGAGGGGATGATGCGGTGCCAGAGGGTGTGGCGAGGTGTGCAACATCCCTGGCGGTAAAGGGGGCCTCAGAGGCCTCATCGCTGGACCGCCAGGACCACCCTGGTGATGGTGGTGCAACGCAGCAGCCGCGGCCGCCAGGACTGCTGCTTCCTCGGGCGTGTGCGGGCCCAGTCCCAACCCTGTGACAGAGGAAAATCATGTTAGAATGGAAATTGACGCAATTGGCGTGCGAAACGTGAAGCGTATTGGGTGTTACTGCAAGTTCGTCTTACCAGGAATTGTTTAGAATCGCGAGGGATGGAGTTGCGGTTCTCAGGTTGGGATGCTTTTGGCGGTTTGTTCGAATTAACCGCGTTAATTGGCTCGTGACGAATCGACGGGGAAAGTGGAAAACTGGCGCGGGATTAAAATCCGTATATACAACGAGGATTCGAATTCGTTATTTATTTTATCGGGCCAGCTGTTAAATAACTCGATACTGCCAACGATAAACTGTATCCTTCCCGTTGGCCGTCGCGTACCGGCGCAACAATGCGCGCGGAACGGCTCTTTGACGCAATGCTCGTTTACAATTTCCCTTGGCTGTTTAATTAAAATATTATTTACGTTTAATTCCAACCGAATTAATACGATCGCCGCAAAAATGACAACGAGGTATCGCTTTCCCGCCGATATCCCCCCCCCCCAACCCTGGTCCCGTTCGAAAACACGGAATCAACGGTTGGAAAAACATCCCAACCCCCGATGCTCATTTACGCGTAATAATATTTGTTTAAATCGCGCGAGTGCGCGAAACAATTTTTCAATCACCGCGCGACCCCATCGAGATCCATTTCAATCTCGATCGACCGTGAAATTGATTCAGGAATTCAACGTGACAATTTCGAAAACGCGAATTCGTTTCGAGGAGTCGATCGTTCCCGTAAGAACGCATAGGAGAAGAGGCTCGAACTACGTCGATCGATTCGATCGAGCGTATCGAATCGATCGCCGCGCGAGTAGGACAATTGGCTGGACCAGAGATTGCTCTATTGACCCACGAACGCGCGTCAGCTCTATTTTTAAGGTGCCGCTGGCGTCCTCCTAGTCGAGAGAGGCGCTCGCGCTCGCGTCGAGCGATTTTCCTTCGGGAAGAGGAACGATCCGCCTTCCGGCAACTTTCCAACTTTCTTCGAACGCGTAGCCAGCTGCTGCCTGCTGCGCGATGCTCGATGGGGTGGGCGCTGGGGAAAAGTAACCGCAAGTTTCAGCGAGGGGGTTGCGCGAGAGCCGTCTGTCGATCCACCCCTCGCGGGTGGAACTTTAAGCCGCTGTCTTTCACCGTTCGTCCCTTGATCCCGTCGATTCCTCCGGCTCGAAGCCTCCTCCGCGGTGTCCGTCGATTACGTTTCAATTGAGACGATCACGGGCATATTCTTTTAATAATCGATTAATTCTCCCGTGAAGAGAGAGCTTTTCTATAGCCGACAGGCTTTCTGGAACCGCTCGATGGATCTTAATGGAGTCTTAACCGATTTTCCACGGAGATTGAGTACACGCTGCGTGGACTTTGAGTAACGCAGTAATTGCTGAGCATACCCTGGGTAATCCTTGGGACGCTCGCTGAACGAGTTCGTTGAATATCTCCGTGTTGTAATGTTTATCGAAATTCACGCGAGCTCCATGCGAAGCGCCTCATTCGTCGGCTTCCATTCGAGTGGAACTGCGAACCAATAATAAGCGACGTTCGAGATAACCAAAGAAGGTACCACCATCGACCAGTGAAATTCCTATTAGCCGCGTAGTCAGTTCTTCTCTCTCAGCTGCCGAAATTCGACGATATCCTCGCGAAATAAGATTATCGTCCCGGTTAATTAGACGGCCGTTTCGAGCGTTCAATAAACAGGCGAGCGATAAAAAAGCAGAAGCGATTCCTCGCTCGCGAACCTTCCACGTAACCAGAACCAACCGCTGACCGCGTTTCCATACGAAAAATTCCATTATTTACAGCAACCAACCCTTCGATTCGCAACACGTTTTCTCTACCTCCGACCAATCACGAACTACCTGTTGCACTGGGTGGGGTAACAAAAAAAAATGGGATAAAAGAATAACAAAAATACAACCAGCACTTTCGTTCGCAAAATTTTGTTCGACCACTTGGCCAGTTGCAAAACTACCCTCGCTGAAAAAAAAAAGTTTCCCATTGCTCGTCCACCGCTTTGGTCTATCGTATAGAAAGATAACTCTGCGGCCTGTTCTCTTCCACCCTCTAATTTCATTCTTTTCAACCCACGATCATTATAAATTTCGAATCGTTTTCCTCGACTGCCTCATTAAACAAAAAACCCACTCATTACGCATCAATGTTCCCCGTCTCTTTAATTAGTGGATCGCGGATATTTACACATTTATGGGATGTTTAAGCGTGCAGAAAAAACGAACTGCTCGTAATATGAAAAAGTATCCAGAACAAAGTACGCGTTACCAGTGCTCACAGAACGAAACGCCACTCGCACGCTACCATCGAAAGTAGATAGCAACAACGATAGAACGAAACAATAATTATCGACTTCGTTATTCGTACGTTCCCGTCTCCTACTATGTATTCCATCGGTTTCCATTGTTCTCGCCCCGTGGATCGAACTTCTAATCAATAAAACGTCACTGGCAATCGCGGCCATTAATTACGTCCAATTATTAAAATACAATGTTATCCCCCGGCCTCACACTTCCCGTGTATACACACGCGGCGTTCCCTTTTTTCCCGCGGCACGGCTTTCATCCGCGATTTCCAGCCGAGCCGTCTTGCCTGGAATTATCATTCACAATAACGCAAATCACGATTATATTATTTATGACTAATGGGACGGTTAATAGTTAACGGCACGTACACAGCTCCCGGTTTATTTTCTTTCCGTTTCAATCAATTACCGGCCAGCGACGGGGAAAAATGCGAAACCTGTTGCCACCGTTAATGACTTGATGATTGTTATCGTACAAAGTCCGCGTTAGCCGATCATTAAATCGATACCGTTTATCTGCCTCGTATTTCTTCCGCGTGTCTCGCGGTCCGCGAGTTGCGAAATTTTCGCCTGCCGTGGATCGCCACGCTCTTTCGATCTTTTATTTCGCCACCCCCTCTCTCGTTGGCGAGGCACAAATTGAAATCGCGAGCTGTTCTCGATTCGTGTCTACGCACATGCGACCTGCACGACAAACCGTTATCGAATGTCGTTGTTACGTTCGAGGGGTGAGTTTCTGATTCTCGTAGATGCGAAAAATGAGCAGCTCGAAGCACACTTTTCGCGAACTCTCGCACAAAATTCGCTAACTCTGTATCCATGCTGTATCGCCTGACAAACGCAACAGAATTTGTTTATTTATACTCGCGTCTGGAGGGTAGGTAGTGACGCGGTAATTGCATCGGGACGTTGATATCCTCCGCAACCACCCCCCACCCCCAGAATCATCGCGAATGTGGTTATTAATAATTTGATAATATTATTGCTGCATAAACGAACGATGCACGCGGCGAGATTAAATTGCGTTGTTGTTGCGCCATCGCGTGCATCCTGGCCGCGGCGCGGATATTTTTCGTGGATTTTTGAAAAAGGAGCGGACAATTTTGGAAAAGCCTCAGCGCGACTGCACGGCTCGCCACCGTTCGATGCAATTATCCGACTGTTACCGTTCGCGATGATAATTATTATACCCGGTCGTGTTTTATGGTTTACGCGTTAACGACGATGATTCATCGCTTGAGTCAGGTTCGATTTCTTGTCAGCGGCCAAGTTTTTCGAGGAAACCGCAGGTGCTTCGACGCGTAGGCATTCCACGTTAATTGAATTCAAAATTAATGAAAAGCATTAACGCTCGCGCAACCGAACGCGGAGATAATTTTATCTTAGTTTTTTCAACTACCTGCGCGATATGTAGGTTACGCAGCTAAGAGAGAAGCGCCAAAGAATTCGCGACAGATGTTTCGTTCCCAAGATATTCGAGTTCGATAATCGAACGAACACGATTAACGTACGGAGGAGGAGAGAAAAAAAAGTTTACCTCGCGGAACGTTTGAAATAAATTTAAAAACGATTTTCAGGTTAAAGGTAGGAACGATTTTCCGGGTGAATCGCGCGGGGCGTTGGGAAAATCGAGCCGTCAGCCTCGATAAACGACCGTTCCATTTTTTTATCCGGACGAATTTCACCTGGGATCGCGGACTACAATGCAGGCTGCCATTAATTGCGCCGCTTTCTATCGGTCGTTCGTTTTTATTTTTCCCCCGACAGGGGAATACAAGGTGTCTCGAAGCGTGTATACGACGTTGATTCGAGCTGATTTCTCCGTTTAAAAACTAAAAGAAAAAAAAAAAAGAAACAACCGTACAAAATATGTAGAACACCGTTTTCCATTCTTAACCTCGCGATTTTTCTTCCCTCTCCTCTTCTCAGTGGATCGATGCACGCGTTCCTCGCAGGTCGCGCGCCCGTTTTTCCCGCCTCTCGTCGACCGTTTTCCGTGTCCCGAGCGTTTTTTTTCCCCTCTCTGGATCGCGCGGGCTACGCGGCGCGAATTTCGAATGCGGCGAACGTTGGTCATGCCCTTGGCGAGATTAATTGCCGCCAGGCTGCGGCCAGTTGGCCGGCAGCCCGTTTGGGAAAGAGGAACAGGCCGAGAAATGACACGAAATACGACCAATAACAATGACGGATCGTCCATACCCTCTGACGCATCGGTGAAAAGCGGCGTCGTGCGACTCCTCGCATTATGCATCGTTAGAGCGCTTTCTAAAGGCCGTAGACGTTCCACATCTCGCGTTGAAACAGACAACGGAGAGGACTCGTTCGCCCAAACTTCTCATCGGGACGAGATTTCGAAGTTCGTCGATCGATACGCGACCGTTTGTAGTCGAGAAACAGAGGAGGCTCGACGGAAGCGGCGGGTATTTGCATTTTCTAACACGGCAGCCTCGACGGTTTTTTCGCGACGACAAACGATCGATAAAGTCTCCGCGCTTTAGGAGCACGCTTCGCGCCTATCGCCTTCGAACGAGCATCGCGGGCCACTCCGTCGACGGGATATTCTTCGCACGTCTCGAGACGCTAGGCCTGAGAGCCGCGCCGGGGAATGCAAACTGGCTGCAATCTCAAAAGCCGCGGGAAACTCCACCCGAAGAGGACGCGAAAATTCGTCAGCCAAAACCCGTCTAACCCGCTCTCCCACTGCCATTGTCTCTTTCTGCCCTTTTCTTCGAAACGAGAACCCATTGTCGCGCAACAGAAATTCCTCCAACGAGAATAAAATAAAATACAATCTCTACAAACCCAACGTCGCCCTTTAAACCCTCGATCGGTGCCAAGATCTCCAACGGAGAGCGTCTGAGAGCGCTCGAAACCGACTCTGAACAGACTACAAACGCGGAATCGCGTGATCCTGCGGAATTCGCGCGGCTGACGCGAAAGTGGCGCGCAGCTGCTTCCCGTTTCGAGGGTCGCTGTCGCGGAGGACAACGCGCGTCAAGCGTGGTAGCGAATTAATTCGTCATCGAAGTTAACGAACGGAGTAACTGGTCGCGAAGAAGGGACGAGCGCGCGCAAGGTGGACAAGCGGCGTTTAATAAACGAGATGTCGCGGATAAGACGACGAGTCGAGGCGAGCTGGGTGTAAAATCGGTCCTCTGGCGCGCGCGATTCGGTTTTTCGCGCGGATTGCGCGACACGCGGCCGTGCGCGACCGATTTACTCGACGCACGGCCTGCACTGCGATCGAGATCGACCGGAAATCGGCCCCCGTCACCGTTCGACGGCTCCAAGACAGCCTCTTAGCGCGCCTCGTCACGTGAAACGCTCGCGATCGCTTTTTCAGTTGGCTTTGTCGTACCGATCGACGAACGATTCAATTGTATCTCCATTTTTTTTCGTCCTGCTTATCGCAGCTTTCTGCGAGTTCGTTGTTTTTTTTTTCGTGTATCTTGCTTTTCATTGGAAGATTCCATCGAAGGGTTGCATCGATACAGAGTTCGTTCGTTTCTTCTTCTTGGGTCAAGCGATTTGGAACAGTGGAACGAACGAAGGTCTTCGAGGTTCGCGGAAGTGAAGTTTCCGTTGCAGTTTTTAAATCATTTTACAGCGGTAAATGCGGTGTAACGAGTTGAAATCGCTTTGAAAGGAACTTTCTGCGGTAATTAAAATAATTGCACCGCCTTTGTTCACTTATCGTTCTAATTGCCGGCATTTACGAATAATTTATTCATTAAAAATTAGTATCACTTTGATTCCTCGCATTATCTCCAAATAATCCGAACTCGTTCGATGATGTCGATTAGTTCTAGATTTTCTCTTCACCGTGGTCAGACTCGGATATATCACAACACGAAAAAGTAACCCCATTTCCAGGCAAGTGCCATGATTTTTGCAAGCTGGCAATTTTCACTGATAATCGTTTAAAAATCGCGATAACCCGCGATACGTTGCTCGACGATGTCGCGACGATGCAGTTCCCTGTCAGACTTTCCCCGATCCTCGCGAACTTTAAAATCGTCGCCATTTTTGGGGACCACGCTGTCACAACGATTGTTCAGCGTCACGAACTTCCGTTCGTCCAACAATTTTCACGATATCCACCATCGACTCGACGTATCACCACTCGAATTGTTCCTCGCACCGAAATCTGAATCGCATCGCCCATCCCTCGTCGTCTCGTCTCGTTTCTCGTCTGAACAGAACACGCGAATATACTTTCTCAACGTTCGCTCTCTCGCGACCGACATCCACTGAGAACGCGCACGAGTAACCATCGCCAGAGCACTGATATCGCCTCCGCAACTATTTCCAGAGCAATTTTCGTAGGCGAACACCGATCGCGCTGTCCCGTCCACGGTCCGTGGCGTTTAATGGTATTGTTCTCAGGACGATTTCCAAGTTCTGGAACGGTCCGCGGTGCTGTTAATCATCCTGTTGAACCAGAACCGCAGGCACGACGCCTGTGACCCGCGATGGCTATCACCGCCGGATTAATTCACAGTTTCTACCGCTGAGATTTATGGAGATAGCGATGCTTAATACCGCGCTGTGCCGCTTCCGTTGACAGCTGCTTTTTTCTTTATCCATGCGCTGTCCTTGGCTAATGGATCTCGGAATTGCTGCGATCGTTTCTCATCGTGGACCATAGGACGGTTCGTTGAAATATCCTCAGCTCCAAAGGAATTCTTCTTCCTCTCCTCCTCTTCGTAACAACCAGTCACACTTTAAATAATATCTGGTGTTTCGTTAAATCAAATTGCTATTTTTCTGGATCGTTTTGAATATCCAGCAGACGTGTTTGCGTTGTCCACGAGGGGTGAAAATGATTCTCGACGAGACGAACAGGCAGCGTTTCCGCGGTGAAGACGAGCAGGACGCTCGAGTCGTATAACAACATGGCCGACATTGCGGCAAAGAAACGCGCCAAGAATTCTTTGCGCTCCTCGGCCCTGTCAGTCTCGCTCGACAACGGAGAGACAGGAAAAATCGTCCAGCGACAAGTCACAGCTTTCCCGTGTTACTTCCACGCGAGAACCACCTAATCTTCTTATATAAATGATGGACGACAGTCGATCGTTTCCTGTTTAACTTCGTCCGTTCCGTTCGTAGCGTCGTTCAAAGACAAAAACCGGATCTCCGCCTAATTTTTAAGCAGATATCTTCATCAACGAATTGCACGAGCGTTCAGATCGTGTTTGAGTACAGTCGAATAAAATATTATCGAGAGGCTAAGAGTATTTAGCAGTTCGCAGTAGTTTCGGGGTTTGAAAGCGAGGAATAATTACGCGGCGTTAATTAGCCGCGTTTTATCGCGTTGGGCAACGTCCAGCCGGTGGTTCGCCAGCAAAAGCGCCGCTTTTCCAGAGTTTCCCCGTCGGCAGCGTTGCGTAAGACACGCGAGACGCGGAAACTGACGGCGCTTCCGGTCTAGGATGGCACCGCGCCAGCAGATCCTTGCCTCGCAATTTTTTTCTCTCTCTCTTCCTCTCTTCCTTTTTACGGAACTTTCGAACAATTGTTGATTAACCTGCCAAAAACTAACTTCCATTTCGTAACAATTCGACGCGTACAAACTCGAGTTACTCCAGCGTCTCATTTTTTTTTTTAAGAAATGCTGACCTGAACGAGCAAACTGGAGGACTTCCGTGAAAGAATCTTCGATATTTTCTTCAATACGAGTTCTGTTCGTGTTCGACGATCGCCAAACGCAAGTTCCAAACCGAATGCGAGCAAATACGAATCGCGAGAAGGATTTCGTTTGTCTCGATCGTCGATCGAGTCGATTGAACGCAAATTTTGGATGAGTTTCGACGCTGGTCCTGTTTTAAATTCAACTGTTTGCGCGAATTTCCCCGCTACTTTAAACCCGGCTCGTTGGGTTTCCGCTTTAATTTTGTTTCAATTGCCAGCTGGCGCGAAGGAGCGCGAGCTTGTGATCGAGACGTTAATGAACTACCCCCTCGGTTTTGGCTGCGTTTAATTGGCTCGTGGAAACGCGAGCTCGCGAATCGCGTTCGCGAACAATTTTTCATCGATCTTCGAACATTCGTTGAAAAAATGACACCACGATGACGACAGAGTCGACGATATTGTGCAACGTTACCGTCGTTTCGAGAGGGTGTCTTGCAATTCTTCGCGAGTGCAGAATTGGCGAGCGCGTATCAAATAATCGAGAGCAAACGAGATTTTGCAAGTCGTGTCTGATTAGATACAGCATCGTGGATCGATCAGATATCGAGATTAGGCAGAGGACAAATCTGCTTAGTAATTTCGCGCAAAAACTAGTAGCGCACGGAGAAAGCTCCGTGTCATTCGCGTCGAATCGAGATATCCTAGCTGAAATACCCTCGAACAATTAATTTGCTGTTCGACTACGCGTCAATCGGTATCGAACGTTCGCCAGGCCCGCTGATCGCGTTGGAAAATCGATCGTCTCGATGTTTCATCGAAAAGTCAATGGTGCGACGAGAATCGCGAGCGTTCTTCAATAGTTCCGTGTAATTATACTCATTTCACCGTTTAAAATTCCAGACGCGCGCCAACTGCTTCTCGTCTTTAAAACAAATACTTTTCAACGAGCTCGAACAAAATCCTCCGCGCGTTAAACTCTGCAACTACTCGTTCGAATTATTCCTGGCAGCTCGCTTAAATCTCTCAGCTATTGTTTACGCGGATAGCCGAACGAAAATCTTGAAATCGACCGCTTCTATCCAGACTCTGATCACTGCTCGAGCAAGAATAAGATCAATGCTCGTAGCTGTCGCAATAACAGGAGCGCACAATTCTCTGGTTCGCGAAATCAGCTGATTCGAGCGAATCCACGTCTCGCGCGACGACGTTGGCGACGCGAGACGTCGCTGCAGCGACGGACGCTCGCTGAACGCGTCGAGAACGCGCTCGATCGATGGAAAACCGAAGTGGAAGAATCCGCGAAAAAGCAGAGAAAGTGAACGCGATTCCGCGGCGAATTCCGCGGCGGTTCGCGCGAACCGCGCGCAACAAGTTCGAGGCTGCGGCTCGTAAAGCGATGCCAGACGCACGCTAATTAAATGCCGCTCGATTTTTCCGCCTATCCAACTATTTCGACGAATCTACTTCGATGATCGAGTGTGCAGTAACGCTCGCTGATCGAGGTTCTCGCTAGTTTTCGATGCTTCCACAGTGGATGGTTCGAGAAACGCAAAGTGCAATATCAGGAACTCGAAGAGGAATGTTTTCAGAAGTTGTTGGAGAAGTTTAGAAACGTGGAAAAAAAGTAGACAGCCGAGTTCGAGCGTAGATGTTTGCGAAATACGCTTTGGATTGCGTCACGCGTTACTTTTTCGTGTAATTCGTCACGTTTAGGAAGGATGTCAGACGTTCGAGACACTCGTAGAAAGATATCGTGCCAACGAAGTGGATCCAGTAACATTTCTCTGTCAACTAACGCGAAACTTTGAGAATTGCGATCGTTTTCGCGGGACTTCCAGAAGATTCTCCGGGCAGCTCAGAAAATGAGACCAATGGACACTTATAAACATCTCTGAGCCACCGTCGAGCAAAACCGACGCAACGAGCGCGCCACGCGCGATGCCACGGCTCGCAAAATTCCACGACATGGAAGTTAGATCCAGTTCCCAGCTCGGAGCAAGTTCTATTCGAGACCGTTCCAACGTTCGCTGATTAGCTCGAGTACCCTTAGCCACGGTTTTACGTCTCCATTTAGATTCTACTGGTTCGCACTGGAACGAGCTGTATTTGTCTCGACACCTGATTCATCCGAACGACGCGCGCGGACAAGATGACTATCAGATCGTACGATTCGCTTATCAACCCGCAACCTGTTCCCTTCCCGTACGATGTTCCAATGGGAATCTACTCGTTCCTCGTCGCGTCTCGCACATCACTCGCACGACACCCACCCCTTGCTCGAGCACAATTTCCACCGTTGTTCGGTCACAAACGTCCATCGCATCGAACGACATCGAGACGGGAGGAAACGAGCGTTGGAATCGGGACATTTTTCGTTTTTGTTTCGAGGCTCACCTGGCGGCGTGATGCCGTGCGGGTTCAGATGGGGATGATGATGCGCGCCGCTTAGGATCCCTTTCCCCTGCAGATGATGAGCCGTCGGTCCTGGCGAGCTGGTAGCCGGCAAATGTGCGGCGGGGTTGTAAAAACCGGCGGCGGCCAGCGCCGCCGCGCTGAAGTAGCTGGCCGCTGCCACAGCCGAGGACGGATGCGATAGTTCCCTCTGGCTTGGCAACGGTGGCGGCGTTTCCGGTGCCGCTGCTGGACTTCCAGGTCCGCCTGGCGGCGGCGAGGCGCTACCCTGGGACGACGATCCGCCCAAGATCGGCGGATGAGTGGTGGCCGCGGTCAACAACGAGGAGACGCTGAAGTCCGTCGGTCTTGGTGCGGCTGGCGCCGGCAGGTGGCCGCCGGATATGTGCCCGTTCGGGTTGCTGGACGGCGTGCCAGCGGCGATCGAGGTCGCGAAGGCCGAGTGCTGATTCAGAGCCGTCGCTGACGCGGGGTACGCCATCCCAGGCCCCCCCGCCTCGGCCCTCGGCCCCGTGTTCGCACCCTCGACCACGTTAGCCTCCAATTCTTCGTCTCTTCGTCTGCTACGTCGTTGACCGTCTATGTCCTTCCCGGAGGAGTCCACCTCCTCCTCCACCACCTCCTCGAGCCGTGATCGCTGCTGCAGCGCGGAGGGTTGCGGAGTGCTGGCGCAGTGGGTACCCCTGCACGCTGTGTCTTGTTCGAATCTCATCGAGACGGGCGGATGTGCCGAGTCGCGCGAGATTCCTCTTCGAGTGACTCAAACCGAGACTGGGTTTTCTTTGCTTACTCTCTTTCTCTCTCTCTTTCTTTCACTCTTTTTCTTTATTATTCTCTTGTTCTCTCTCTCTCTCTCTCCCTCTCACTCCTTTTCGATTTCCCTTCTATATTCTACGCTTATAGCCGCCGGGGGAACTGTCCGCGTCGTTTCACACACGCATAAACACTTTTACGCGCGTTCCTCGCGGAATATCAATCGAGGCGTGGCGGTGATCGGATCGGTTCGCGACAACGTGCTCTCGTCGATGGTTCGCGTATCGGATGAACCGATGGCGGATGTGATGATCCTGGCAGCCGCGTCGACCGTCGTTTCCCTCCGTTCCGGTCGAGCGTCGGGCATGCTCGAGTCTCCTCCGGCCGATTGTGTCACGTTTTCTAGCCAGCGAGCTCAGGAACGTAGGCCGCGATCCTCGCTGCGTTCTCGTCGCTCCCGCTGCGATCTTCTCCCATCGAGGTCCGTCGCGAGCTCTCCGCTCGACATCGTACGGTACTCGCGAATCCCTCGAGCACCTGGTGGCGAACGCCACCACCGGCTGCTGCTACTGCCGTCTCTACCGTGTCAACACCGCGTGGAAATCGCGACTACGCTGGACGCGCGACAACAAGAAAGCACACTATCTCTCTTTCTCTCTCTCTCTATATATATATATCTCTCTCTATCCACCGTGGACGATCTTGCTGCTCGCAGAACCGGCGGTGGCGCTTAGACAGAGTCACACCGTAGCCCACGCCGATTACCTCGAGCAAAAAACCACCACTCGACGTGCACGCGTCGATCACGCTAAATCCTTCGAGTTTCACTGTTCACTGAGTTTCACTGCGTCGTCCACCAAGGTCCACGGGGGTAGCGACACTACCCCCGTCACTAACTCGAGACGCGGTTGAACGCGGCTGATACGCCGTGTGTACGCGAGCACGTCGACCGAACCCAGGGTACGTCTTCGTCCTCGTGTCTTCGTCGCGATCGTGGTCTCGTGTCAAGTCGCGGTACGGTTCGACAGTCGTCGTAGTCGTCGTCGTCGTAGCCGTCGCAGTCGTCGTCGTCGTCTCGTCTCGAGAACGCGCGAGAGAGCGGAGGATGGTGCTCCGTCCGACGGCCGGACGACACAAGGCGAGCGTGTACCGTGGACAGTTCGGACGCGTCTATCCGCACGCGAAACGCAGGCGTGTGAGAGGAGAGGCAAAAAAAAAAAAAGAGAAGAACCGCGGCTAGAGAGAGGCCCTCTCTAGGCGACTCCGGATACGCTCGGCTCGGTGCTGTGCGCGCTGGTTTGCCTCGGCCGGGGCCTGGAGAGCCGGACGAAAGGTGTTACTTGGGTGGCGCCGCGATGGTCACTGAGCAGCGCTAGGATTGACACCTCCTCTGGGGGCTCACCCCCACACCTCCCGCGGAGGTGTTGGTGTGCTAAAGTCCTCGTCCGGATTCAGGGCGTGTGTACGCGCGCGTCTACGTGTAGACGACCACGGGGGCGGGAGGGGCGCGTGGAGGTGAGGAGACGGTTCGCGCGCGTGTGCGTGTGTACAGACGGGACGGAGTGTGCCTGCGCCGCCGAACGGACGCGGGAGGCGTGAATGCTGGAGGGCAGCGACGCGAAGACTGAGACTGAGAGGTGCAGGGGCTCCTCCTCCCTTCCCCTTAGACCGTTCCAGGGACACGCGGTGGGGGAACCCGCCGCGACAACCTAGTCGACGTTGCACCCGTGCACGCGACAAGAATGGAAATAGCGTCGACGGCTGCGAGACCAGGAGGGCGCGATCCGTCTACGAGTACCCCACCACGAGCGACACCGGGCGATAATGAGCGCTCGTAGTTCGGATTGGCGTTCCGGCGCCAATCCGAGCGGCGTTGCTCTCGACGCCTTTTCCGACGTTCCCTCTGTCTCCGTCCGCCGGACAGATTCCCCTCTCCGTCTTCGTTATCCCGTCGCCCCCACCACTCGGCTAGCCGAGTTCCGCGCGACGTTGCTTCGACGCTCTTCTCTCTCGCCGCGATAACCCCCTCCACCAGAGACGGGTTTTAAGGGTGTTAACCGCGAGTACGCCCATTAACACCACCCTCCCCGCGGGTTCTGCCACAGCTCGAGGCGGGGGTACGAGGGACGAGAGGAGGAAGAGAACGGCGATCGACGTTGCTCGAAGCTTCGCTCTAGAGAGAACGCTCCGACGATTGACACGTCGCTGGATTTTCACGGGATCACTGCCGTTAGAGCGATAACGCCGTGATGCTTTCACGAACGAGAGTGCTCGGAGAGGTGTTCGATGGAGAGTGTTTGCAGGGTGCCAGGTTTTTTTTCTTTTTTTTTTCTTTCGTAGAGAACGATGAGTATATTTTATGGTAATTGTCGCGCGAGATGGATCTTCCAATTACTTCTGTTTGCTGTTAACGATCACGATCGTTCGTGGTGTGATTGTTGAATCGATTGAAAAAAATGTTGCGTGTATATATGTCGATTGGAACGATCGAAGTATCACCGAGGTTTCAACGAAGAATCGCGAAAGGAACGTCTCGTTCGCCCCGTGGCTATAATCATACCGTCTCCCTGCAGCCTCCAATTTTAGTCGCGAGTACCTCTGGTCCAGGACCAAAAGGAATTCGCATCCCAACCGTATCGTGTTCCACACCCGGCAACGGGCCGAGTTTACATCGACTGAGACCCTCGCCAGCCGGTTTTCCCCATTAATCCGGAACGGCACTTCATCAGTCATAATTCAAGCCGATTGGCCGTGTCGAGAGCCGTCCGAGAGTTTTCCGCGAAAAGCCGAGTGAGAAATTTTCGCGAGCTGTGCCAAAATTCGCGCTAGCCACCGTCACTCGCGTCACCCCGCGCGTTCCCTCCCCGCTCGCCCCCGCCGCGAGTCCACCTTCGAGCTGGTCGTTTCGCCGCGTCTTGCGCGGTGCATCGCGGGTATCGTCGACGGAGGAGAAACCGCTGGCCACGCCCACACGTTCCCCACCGTTCCGTTCGAATCCCACCGCCGCGTGTCACGTGATACTCGCACACAACCCTGTTCCACGTCAATCTCGCGCGTCCCTTCGGCACCTTCTCCCCTTCCACGACACGGTTCCGCCCCTCCACCACTGTTGCCACGACTTTCTCTCTCTCTTTCTCTCCCTTTCTCTCTCTCTCTCTCTCTTTCTCTCTCTTTCTGGTGGTTCCTCGTCCTTCGCGCCGTCGAGTGTTACCGAGACGCCCAACGCGTCGCAGTGTTGCCAAATCCGCGAGAGCTTTTCCACCGCCACAGTGATTTCCAGAAACACTTTGTGTGCGATAGCCACACGCACGGAAATCGGTCCGCGGAACACCGCTTGGGATTCGACGGCGTTTCGTTTCTCGCGCACTTATGAGCGACCCGGTATGCACCCGTGGCTCTACCGTGGAGTTTCTGCCGGAAAATTGGATTGGGAGATTTTGGTTTTCGAGAATCGAGGAGTTTGGCGAGGGTACGAGGATCGTCCGAGACGTTTCGGGAGCCGGGCTCGCAAGTTTCTCGGTTAGCGTTCTGAACTGAGGAGACGAGAACGCCTCGGGCGAACGCTGTTGGGGAAGGTTCGACGATTCGATTTTCTGCTCCGCGGTTCTTCTCGTTTGTGAATCTTTCACGAGGGACGGTCGATGCGGGAGATCGAGTTTTCTTCGCGAATCGCCTTCCTGACCCACTGTTTCGAGCGACCGCTCGAAACGAGCACGAGTAGCTGTTTTAATTATCGAACTCTGCTGGCTGCGGAGTGCCAGGAGACACTCGTCCGACTCGCGTCCGCGGATAAAGTTACTCCTCGAGTTACTGCTCGCGCTCCAAATTGCCTGCATCGGTCCTCCTCGCTTCGTGGGATATCGCGTTCGACGAGTCTCGCTCGGCGCAAAACCAATCGATTAACTAACGAGCGTGTACGAATGCGAATACCGTCGATTCCGCGCCGGATGATACGCTGAATAAGATAATACACGCGCTGATCACGTATTGTCTGCAAGTGATTTAACCGCGATACTCGAATCTGCTCGCGGCTACGTTCCGGGACCCGTTCACGCGTATCGCGAATCGCATGGTCACTGTAAACAGAGTGCAACGAGAGAGACCATGATCGATTCGGCTGCCGTTCGTGTTTCGAGCACCGTTTATCGTCACAAAAGCCTATTATGCGCTCCACCATCCATCGCTCCGTTTTCGATTCCCAATATTTTTCAGCGACAACTTCGTCCCTGAGAATTTTGAAAACGGTCCAAACTGAAGATGGAAAATTATCCCAAAAGTAGCGGAACTATCTATCGAATCTCATACGCGTCCTCTTAGAAGCTGCCATTATTGTTACAAGCGCCGTTCCCCTTCGTGTATCGCGTTAGCGCGTGTATCGTCAGCTGTCGAGTGTCTGGCGAAGCAACGGCTACTCGAAACGAACGAGCATCGCTCCCAAGGTACACCCAAACACCTAACAGCTCCCGTTTAACAGCAACGAGTAACCTCGAAGCTTCTAACGAACGCGTTTCTAGCCAACGAAGTTCTCGCCACTTTGCTCGAAACAAAGCTGATTCCTTTCACCGTGGAACGGTGCCTATTTTAAATATATGCCGTTTCTCGGAAGAAACCGCGGCGAAATGGCCAGCGGGACGGTTTCACTTTGGATAATTGGTTTCTCGTAGAACCGGGACGAGAGGGTTACGGACGGTAGGAAAGTGATTTCGAAAGGAAAAGTAACTGCGAAAGAAGTTTGCGCCCTTCTTTCCGTCCCGCGGCAAAGAAACGCGGGTTACGCGCGATACAAAGAGCCCGGCTCTTCTCCCGGCTCGATCGATACTGCTTAACATCGGTTTCGACGGTTCTGAGACGCGCGGCCGTTCCGCGAGTTGTTGCAAACTTTGCCCGCGATAGCAGCAACAAGCTGCACCGGATCGAGTATTACTGTATCGAGCCCAGTGCACGGTTGGGAAAGTATCTCGTTTCGAAATCTTTGATCGTGCATTGGAGGATGCGCGCGGTTTCTAATAAAATCGAGGGGAACTTGGTTCAAACGCGTAAACGGAGAAGCGCGATCCAAGGTAGGAACGCTTTAGGCTTTGCTCGTTGCAGAGCTCGCAGTTTACTATCTCGCGGCTGCTCGACGGCTCTTCTCGCGCGCGATACACGATCGTAACGCGGATATATCGATACGTAAAACAGCACTTTCGGTCAGCGTGCCTCCCCTCTTTGTTCTCGACTCGCGGACGCGTGTCTCCGTCCCTGGACGGAATCCTCGAATCGAGCATTAATGACTCATCAATCAATATCCACGAGCAGACGCGTTCCTCTGGCCGATTCGCTCGAGAGCGGCCCCTGAAACGCGTTCCATCTCGACGGTGGTAAACAACCGCCGTAGTGGGCCCTAGAACCGGCACTCGACGGGAACAAAACGAGTTCCATCATGCGGTTCCGTGGCTACGCGCGCTCGATAGGAGCGCGCGGAACCGCGGTATCGGCGGAATCGCGAACGCGACGCCGTGCGTGGAGCGTGTGTCACCGATTGGCCGCGCGCACCACCTCCTCCTCCACCCTCGTGGAACCCTTTTCATTGTGCCAGCGCTTCTACGCGCGGTGTTCGTTGCTGAATCGACGAGCAAGTTCCTCTGTTCACCGTACGATCCAAGGAGAAGAGCGGTACGCGGATCGATATACGCGCGGATAAAACGCTGCTCGCACGGAGAGAGGACGATCGTGGTAGGACTCGAGCCGGCGGTGGTAGGAACGAGACGAGACGTAGGCAACAGCGGCGGTGGCCAGGCAGGAACGCGCGTCCGACGGGCTGGGGCAACAGCGAACTTCGCGTCCTAGAAGGAGAGTCCAGCCGGACCGACGCAGGGGGTGGGGAGGACGAAAGAAAGGGAAAGAGTCGGGATGGATCCAGCCTCGAGGAGAGGAAAGCGCTTAAAGATAGAGGGAAAAAGGGAAAGAACAGGGATAAGGGGACAAAGAGCGGTGCATACTGTTGGACGAGAAGAGTAGAGAAGAGAAGCCGTGCGAGCGAGAGAGACACGAAGAGAGAGAGACACGGAAAAGGACAGAGAGCAAGAGAGAGAGAAAGAGAGAGAGAGACGGTCGTAATCGCGCAGACCGCGTCATAATCCGCGACGAAAAACATTTGACGAGCGCGCCTGGCTGGTAAACGGGCAACGCGACGAGGCGTGGCATGAACTGGCTCCGCCCTCCGCGAACCCCCAACCCCCCACCAGCTCGCCAACACTCAGCCGCACGGTGGGGGGTTCCCTGTGCCGCGGAACGCGCGGAATCGCCGGAACCGCAGGGTGGGGGGTCCGCGAGACGAGGACGGAGACTGGCGCGGCATTCGTCCCGCGACCACGACCCGAGCAGGACGGAGAAACACGGCCGCCGCTTCCTGCCTTTTCTTTCACGCGCTTTTTTTTACGCCGCGCACCCACCGCACCGTGTATACGCGCGCACACCACGTAACGAGACGCGTTCCCCGCCACACCGGGAACGGACACCTACGGGGCGGCCAGTGTATCGATGTTCGAACGCGTCGTCCTCGCGCTCGACACTCGTCGCGACATTCAATTTCGCCGGTCCACGTTTCTCGACGCGCCTCTCTTCTATACACACCCGTCTCTACACGCGTCTATCGTTCCTCTTCGCTGTACATCTCGTTCATCTCTCTTCAGAGAGACGCAAAGAGAGAGAGAGAACACTTTAATCGAACGGTGGAGGAAGTTTAAGAAACGAAACTCGTAACCACGATCCTTGGATTTCGTTGCTCCGCCACCTAGCGCTATCGATCATCCTGACACACGCTTCCGCGAAATCCTGCGAAAGCGATCGATCGGACGTCGCTCGCGCGGAACATCCAATCTGATCCGCGGCGGCTCGCGAATGGCTCTGGTGGCAAGAAAATTGAGACTCGATGCAAAACGCTCGGCACGGTGATAGAGGATTAAAGCGGACGCGTTCGAGGAGGCGGCGGAGCGGATAAGAGATCGGCGACCAGCACGATGGCGCGGTGCTTTTATTAGGATCGGCTCGGCTCGGCCATGCGGAGATAGTCCGCGGCAGATATTCCGTATTTTCTTGTATAATACGGGCCCCGCTAAATAAGGAGTTTCCAGGCGACCGGATCCCAGCGGTGTGCGTTCACCATCGGCCAATCAGCGTATCCACCGATCCGATCGGGGTTTTAATGCGGGTAATGATCGCGAGCAGAGCTGAGCAGGCATCTGCGACCGGCCGCGAAAGTAAGATCTAATGCGTAATTGCCGGAGCAACGGAGCCTCGTCGTTAACACTTTGTTCCTCGATCGTGCCTCGCGGTGTATACCGTTTCCATTCTCGAGCCCCGTCCTGACCAACGATTCCGCGACGTGATACATTTATTGCAGAAACCACTTAGCGCTCGCCTGTCGGTGCTCGAGGATAGAGGCGGTCGATCGGTCATTTGTTCCGTGAGATTCGACTTTTAATTAGCCTTCCCCGCGCAGCAGTGGACAGAGGTTTGGTACGCTCCCTTTTTTTTTTTAGATGCCAGCTACCAGATTCTTTTTCGTTCACCTTCGGATAGGTTCTAATTACGTACTACGAAGGCACCGCGCAACTGTGTAGCGAAGGCTTGTTACCGATAATAATACGCGTGTAAGATCGAGAGATACCACCTGGGAATTAGATGCGAATAATGTCAGAGGGTGATGAGAAGAATAACGAACTAATAAAACCGCGAGGTTTCTCCATCGAGCGGACCCCGTCTATCGGTCGATAAATCGCGTAGCCAGAGTGGTGATCAGAGGCGAATGCAGATCGTGTCAACCTGCGTTGAATGAAATATTTTTGTTCCTCGATCCTATCCGCGGTATTAATCGCGGAGCGAAGTCTAAAGATGGACAAGGCTTCGACAGGCGATAGCTCGATCTCGCTGGCATCGACCGGTCTACGGAGCGGATATCGTGCGTTTTGTTGGTCTCGTCGGCGCGGATAAAAACAACCCGTTCTATATCATCCCCGTAAATCTCTGTCCGCTGATGTGCATTTCCTTTGAAGGTGTTTTCACCGTCGCTCGACGCGCTTCTTGCGCTCCCGCGATTTTATTTCTCGCTCGCCGCCCGACAATTCGTTTACCCGGAGTGACGTGTTTGGATTCTGCGCTGAATCTCGCGCGACGTCCCGATTAATTAAGGGACGCGACGTCTGCCAATCTCGTTGCGATCTTCCAAGAGATAATCCACGGATAACCGGTAGATAACGATATTTTTATGCGTTCTTCGTGGAACGATCCCCAGTCGAAGGACAACTAATCGGTCGCGAGCTTCGAAGTTTGTTCCACAACGTTCGTACCATACACGGAACCTAAGCAACTTCACCTACTAAAGTGCCATTAATTTTTATCCCCTACAAGTTCTCGCACACACACACACACACACACGATACTTGGTCAAAGTTCGAAAGAAAGCTCTTCAACGATTCCAACGTTAAAACTTGGAGGCCACTTCTCGGTTCCGAAGCGACGCACGAGTCCGTCGTCCGTCCCGTTTACCCGCGACTAACGAAAACCAACGATCCCAGACAGCTGTATCGTAACTTTCCGAAGCTATGATAAACTATCGAAACTTTTATCGAGGCCCCGGTTTTCCACGCGATCGAGCGAGCCAGCCATTCCTACCTGTCGCGATTCCTCGACGGGGACCAGCTTCACCCGCGGCGCGTCGTATTTCGAGAACGAAGAGAGCGAGAGAGAGAGAGAGAGAGAGAAAGATCTAACAGGCATGGCGCATACCGGCCGCGTACATCGTCGCGCGGCCTATAAATCTCCTCGGCCCATAAACAAAGCTTTTGATGCAAAAGGTCGTCGCAGCATGTGCGTGACGAGTCGGTTAGCTAGCGATACGTACGCGCGCGAGCACAGAGAGACGGCGAGAGCGCGCGGGGGCGGTGGTTGCTCGTGGCGAACGCGGTGCCGTGCGAATCCGAGGGAGCAGAGTCGCTGACGCTGTTGCTGAACCCCGGTGAAAGCTCTCTGACGGCTGAATTTAACGCCAGCACCGACCAACGCGTAACCGACTGCCTTTGCGCAAACGGGAACCTGGCCAGTTTTCGTTGGCCGCCCTTCTGCGTCGCCATCGAGAGACAGAGAGGCATACCCCACCGTTTCCACCGGAAGTATGATGTTACGCGGCGAAGATGCTCGAGAAACGATCGAGAGACGTTGGATAAAGTCGTCGCGAGTGATTGGTGCGATCGAGGGGCTCGGTCGGGAAACAGAGATGAACCGACTTCGTTTTCGACAGGGAATCGCTCGCGACAGTAATGGCTGTTGCGTGACGAAACTCGTCGCAGGTGTCCTCGCCAGAACGCACGCGTGCCTCGTGCTTTCTCGATGGAAGACATCTCGTTTTCTCCTATCTTTCGTTATCTACGCGACACATCGCGATAACTGCAATCACCTTATGCAAATGGTTGTAATTCCCGTTAACGAGGGAACGTTTAACCGACACCTCGATCGCCTGCATCTAGCTTCAGCTCTGAGGTACTCCACTTATTCGTCTTCCTCCACTCAGACCCGTCGAGGTTCATGGAGAAACGAGAAAAAAGATCGTTAATCACGACCGTAGACCGGTGGCTGGATTTTGCTGACGACAAACAGCCGTAATCGTACACCCGAGTATTGCTTACCGCGAAACGTGGGTAATATGAACTGAAACACAGCCGTGGTGATTCCCGCATTCCAGGAATAGTGTCACGCCGTTCAGGCCGAGTTCCATCCCCGTCCAGGGCCACCGCCTTTCCCTCGGAACTCCGTCGAACCGAGCGCGACTGGTGGCGGCCGCGGGACGACACGAGCGGACGAAAACGCGCGACAACGACGACAAACCAATTAGCCGATCGCCACGAAGGGTTGCAACTATTCCGTTCGACGATTCCAAAGAGCGCTCTCTCCGCCTTTGCGCGACGAACATCCCTCTCGATAAGAGGGGCGACGGAGGGTGGACAAAGGGAGACACGGAGGTGGTGGAAAATTCTCGACGAGTCACTTGGTCGCGCGCGCGTCGAGCGTGTAAATTCGCACGGATCAATCCGCGTACGCGCGAGCGAGGAGCGACTGACGCGAGAGGGTGGCGGATGGGAACAGCGAGAGGAAGAAGAAGAAGAAGAAGGGTGGTAGAGACGAGTAGCTAACCGACGAAACGGCCGGAACAAACAAGCAAACAGGCGAACAAAAACCTGGGATACGCCGTCTGCGCGGCGCCTCCGCGATTTTCGAATTCTCCGTTCGCGCCGGTGATCCTCGAGCCCTCTCGATGCGCGATCGCGGTTGATCGATCGTCGAGCGTCGTCGGATAATGCGAGCCGCGATAAAACAGGGTCGCATCCGCGCTGGAGTGCTTCGTTCTTGGTCGAGCCAGCCACTGTTCGAGGGAATCGAGGCGGAAATTCGATAGACTGATGCGACGTTTTGCTTTGGAAAATTGAGAAGCACCGGAAGAGAAGACACGAGTCGCGAGTTCTCTGTTTCTTGAATACGAAAGCGCCACTGTCGAATCGGTGTTCTACGAATTTCAGCAGCGCGATTTACGATTACGCGAAAGGGACGCGAATCGTTCTCGAGTAGATTCGTTGTAAATCGTGCAGAGAAACAGAGGCCCCTCGGATAGTTTTCAGCTACGTAACTGCGCGAATCCGATCCGCTGGATAACGAGGCGAAAGTGGGAACGCCTAATTGTTCAGCGATCTCTCGAAGAAACCCTCGACCGCGATATCTACAATTATCCGGCAAGTACTCGGCTCGATTCGTTACAGTCTTGCCGAGCGTACACACACGGTGCAACGGGGGCCTGGATTGTATTCCTAGAAGCCGGTTACCCGGGGTTAATTGAATTATCTCGTACGTATGCACGCCTGCCATCCATTCACTACGGAATATTGCATTAGAATCCGAATAGTAGGAGTAGGGCCCCGATGGGCTCGATTGCTCGTCAAATTGCCACGAAACGATATCGACTGCTGATTAATACACCAATACGACGTACGTGCATCCACTTTTGCTCTCTTCTCTCTACCCCCGGTATCAAACCTTCGATCGTTCGTGGTAATGAAAAAGTGCAAAGAGCAAAATCGAACGAGAATTCAATTAGAAAGGTCACGTATCCGTGGATCACTCGAATCTTCCACCCTCGAATCGAACGACTCGAAGAAGGACTCTCGAAGAAGATTTCCATTACGAGCGGCGTTGCGCCGCTAAGAATCAACCGGAAATCCGTAACAGAGTCAGCGGGATCCCGCGCAACGGTGACTCAACGGTGGCGAGCGCGATCACAATGAGCCGTTTTAGCAGATTTTCGGGGTAGAACTGGATCGAGAGACGGCACGGTAGGCGTTTACAGACGTAATCCCTGTGCGTGAGGGGCGGAGGGTGCGTCGATCGAGTGGTTTGACAGCGGGGTAGTTTAGTCGTACCCATATATATATATATTTCTAATACTATTAGCCGGTGTTCCGTTACACAACGACAGATGGACGAACAGATATATCCGCTCTGTTTGGATCCGCGCTGTTCGGGGGTGCAGCTGCGTGTGTGTAAACCGTGCCCGCCGCTGTTTGTGCCTCGGCATCAATTGATAGTTTCGGTAAACGAGCGCCAAAGGGAGAAAGAAAGGGAAAACAGAGGGAGAAACGCGGTTCGTTTCGCAACGGGGGTGGCTTCCTTCGAGTCGGGTTAATCGTCGTCTGATCTTGACTGTGGACGTTCCACTTGATACTCGCGGACGACTCATTTGTATCCACCTTTCGTACACGTATCGACAGGCTCGACCCGTTTCTCGATCAGGGGTGATTACGTTTAATTGCTCCGTGGGATAAAATATCAATGGGACCTGAATTATTTGGCGACGTCGGGAAATCGAGGCAAAGTGTGGTCTAACGGTGGATAATCTGAGCGCGTTTAGTTTGTCGGAGAGTCTAGAAGCGCGGTATCGATTAAGCAGCCGACGACGTTCTTCGAGGGAGGGAAAGCTGCGGGCTGGCAAGTGAAATTGATCGTGAGCATTAACGTAACGCGAGATAACGGGTTTTTGTCGACACTCGTGCAACCATCCGGGCCATTCCGGCCAAATTTGAAAAGTCATGATCGCCGACACTTCTGTCGTCGGTTGGAAAAAAGTCGGTCTTAAATATCGTCGTAAACTCGAGAGGAAAAAAATGTCCACGATAAAATGCTACGACCGCGCAGCAGATATATCTTTCCGCCGGTTTTATAAAAAGAATCGTCTGTACATTTGTCGAGCGTCGCGTAATTACGCTCGCAGGGACGTATACTCGTCGAGGGGAAGTAAAATCGTATCGCTCGATGACCGCGACTTTTATTTAGAAGTCGATTACCGATGCAAGAAAACTATAGTTTTAGACGGGAAAGAAGAGAGAAGTTGTCTCCCCTTTGGTCGAAGCTAGCGCTGTCGTCGCTTATGTCGCGCGTCGCTCTCTCGCGGAGGGTGAAACGGGAAACGCACGATTGAAGAGGGAAATAATTTCCGTCCACGAGAAGCGAGACTGAGAGGCGAGAATTAATAATTCAATGGAATTATAACGTCGCTCGCGTGCATCGCCGAGAGAAACGTCGCGCGATCTCGCTCCGATCCACGGGTGTACCGATATTACTGCCGGGGCTCTTCGAGTAATTAGGAATTTTATAACTCTCATTAGCGATTTACGCGCGTCGATTTATCGCCTGCCGTGCAAATTAATTTCATGCGCCCCGTCCGTTCGCGAGGCACACGCTTCTTTACCCGTGCCTTTGCACAGCTCGACATTTTTTATTAACCGTTCACCCGATTACGAGCGGTCGAAACCAATTATATCCCGTGATCTCGAGTCACAAATTCCACATCCCCTCTTATCAATCGTCCCCGCGTTCCTTTAAAACAAAATTCAACCCCTTCCTTCAAAAACGACTCCTCGTCGTAAAACCATTTTACACGATCAACATTCGAACAGATTTTCTAAACCGTTGGAACGACTACAAGCTCGCGTAGACACGCGCGCGTCGAAGGGTGCCGAAATTTTCCAACGGTCCCAGGCGAGCTGCACGGGGGCCCGCTGGCGAGCCGAGCTCGCCGCGGAGGGTAAGAAACGGCGATGGTTAATTAATGGATCGGCACGCGAGGAGGGCCCGATGGGCAGGCTGCCGCGTCTCGGTCCCCTGGCTCTGGCTGTGACGTGAAAACGCGCCTGGCCCCGCCGTCCTCGTCGCCCCTGCGTGCCTCCGTCTCGCTCCTTCCTCTTCCCCTTCCACAGCTGGCCACGAATCTCGCGGCGCGGCACCGAAACCCCCCCTTCTCCCTCCCCACACACCCCCCTCCCCCACCCCTATTGTCGGGCTGTTTTGTCCCGTCAGTCCCGACCGCGCAATGCGATATCTATGGGTTTCTTTTGGGGGCCTGTGCCGAAGCCGCCATTATACCGGCCGCGCCACCCCTCCCCAACGCGGGCCCGGTCTCTCCTCCCTCCCCTCTTCTACCCTATTTAGCGATGGGCATTCAATTCTCTCGCTCTCGTTCGCCGTGTCGCGCAACCTTTCCAGCGATTTCGACGTGCACGCCGTATCGGAGGTTGTTTGGTAATTTTTTCATCGAACGGGACCTGGTACCGAGAACTGACCAACTGCCAGGGCCCAAGACGTTTCTGCCAAGTAACGCGAACGTTCGATACAACGAGATGGCGTGGCGCAGCGTCCTATGAAAGTGTATGCATCAACCCTGACAGTCGCTTCTGTCTATGTCGATAGTCAATTCGTAGACCAATATCGTTGCCACGATCGTTAACGCAGTATCGTACGGATCCTATTCTTCGAGTACCTCGATTCGCCTCATCGATTCAGCCACTTTCCTAGCCCAGCAACCTAGCCCAACCGGAACCATCACCGTTTCCCTCCGACCGGAAGAATCCGGGGACCGTGCGTGACACCTCCGGGGCAGCCTGAGAAGGAGCGATTACAGGCTCGAGGCCATCGCTAGCTCGCGCGGACGCGGTTCACAAGGGACGCGACAGGCTGGCGGGACAAGTCGACTCCCTCTCTTTCTACCCTTTCACTGGGAAACGTGTGTGGAAGCCGCGGAGGACCGGTGCCCTCTCTGTACCTCTAGTTTCGCCTATTCACGGCGGCGCGCACGTCGAAAGGGATGAAAGGCCACGGGAACCGACACGACTGCCGACGAGTCCGCCTCTGGACCCTCTTCGAGGCGACAGAAAGAGCCGACGTTGCCTGTGTTCCGTCCACTACCTCCCCCCGTGGCCGTACACCTCCCCGAGGGGCCCCTTCGCTGCTTCCCTTCCTCCCCGCCGTCTTCTATGCGGCCATAGTTCCACCCTTTCTAGCTCTTTAAGCAGCCTAATTATTGCCCTATCGACATAGATGTCTGGGATCGGATTACGCCGACGGTGCCCCTTGGACAACGATACGAATTTTCGGAGCCCTTTTAACCGTCCAACTTCTTCTCGTGATCCAGCCGATTAAGTTCGCCAGGATGGACACGCGGGGAGAGCGAAACAGAGGGAGGAAAGGACGATCCGCGCGAGGTTCTTCTTTGTCCGGATGAAGTTCCCGGCGCTTCGAGTCCGATTTTCATCGAGTTTGTTGAGAAAGACGAAATATCGCGTCGCGTTCTTCCAAGCTAACCCACTTCTGGTGTTCGTGTCCCGAAGACATAGTTACGATCGCGGGAGTATGAAAGTTGCAACGGTGTAGTGACGCTATGGTACTTCGTTGTCCCTTTGTTTTCGTAAATTACCATCTATCGGAAAGTTTAATACTCCGTCTAGGCAAGTACAACTACATTCCGATGACACGGTTTAGCGACGATACGAATAAATGGAACTCCAACTTCGATTCGTATACGAACCGGTTGGAACGGTGGTGCTATCGTTACGCGGTCTAGTACCGTGCAATCGTGCGATAAATTCGTAATCAAATTCAGAGTTTCCTTCTGCATTAACTTCCCGTAGAGTCATTTGTTAAATCTCTCGCGTTGTACCTGCTCGTAAACCCTATCCATCATCCGCTTTAACCGGCACGCAACGCATTGAAGACCGAAACCACCCCGCGAATCGATCGACGGGGACTCGTGCCGAATTAATCGACGTCGGGTAAAATAAAATCGCGGATACTCGCGGGCAAAATTCACCGTGGATTCTGCGAAAAGTATCGCTCGTCGAACGTCAGCTCGTCGATGCCGGCAACATATGAATATCTAAGCAGCTGGCGAGCATCGATAATTCAATATCGCACGTACGAGAGCGACCCCTTTTGTCGTGGCATGTCACGCCATAATGACGCGTCGCGTTCCTCGTGAAAATTTCATCGGCCTCGCAAGAACGTTCCCAGCAGAAATCGACATGGTTCCGCTCCTTTCACCCCCTGCGATCGCAGCGTCTCCAAAGCGATCGACGGATGCGCGACGCCAAAATACGCGATGCCTTCGAAACTAATTAACGCATCGAAAGTCAGCGAATTCCATCGAGGATGAGCGTGTCCGTGGGTTGGTACAAGCTCGAGCCACTTGAGGAATCGAGGAAACAGAAGGAAAGACGCGAGGACGGTCTATCTATAGACACGTTCCACTTCGCCCGGTGGAATCCGCAGCGAAACGGATGGGGGAGGTGTGTACGGCTGTCCAGAACTCTGGTTCCGCTTGCTTAGTCCCGGCTGGAACTTCGCGGGTCGGATCGATGAAAAGTTTTGGATTCGCCCTACCTAGCCTGCTTCCTCCTACGTGAACACCTGCGATCTACACGACCGCGGCCTTTTTACGTATTCATTTCCGAACGATCGAAAGCGCGCGGATTCGACGCCGTCGACGCTCGACTTTATCAACCTGGGAACTGGGTCTCTAATCCGTTTCCCCAGTGTTCCACTTTTATTCCCCTAAATTCCCCAACGAAGCGAATATTTGGACGAATAATATTGTACATTTTCTGTTGCAAGATGGACAGATCTAAGAAATGTCGTTTCATCCCCTCAAAAAATCAACCCCTTCCAACTGTTTGTCTTTAGACAGGTTTAGAAGCCGTCGGTGACTTCAACCAGAGGTACTGCTCACAGAGCATGCCCCGCGTTTCGATTCGCGACGTTTCGAACAATCGTCGGTGCACCCTCTAACTAATTCAAAGGCGCGGAAGAAGGTTGGCCTCGAGGCCGACCATAGGCGAGGCGCGTGGGTGGAAAGGGTGCGAGCGGGTGAATCAAACACCAATCGTGTGTCCAGCAGAGTTGAACCGTGCATAGACCGTTCAGCTCGCGACACCGGCTACTTCTCCGGCTGTTCTATACGCCCGCGTTCCCTGCGCTCGCGTGGGGGCGGATAAATCGAGTTTCTAGCCTCGTGGCGAACAAAATGGTGCCACTCGCGCCCTGGTAACCGGAATAGATCCTCGCGCGACAGTTGCAGAAGTGGTACGCCAAGTTCGCTGATCGAAAACCGATGAACCGAGAAGTCTAGTTCGAAAATAAGAAAAGGGGGTGGCTCGCGCGGCGCCTCCTCTCAGGAAGGCGACTGTGTAAAGACTCACCGCGCGGTGAATTTCCGTTATTGTTCGCGGTCACTCCGTGATGCTTGATTGCCGACGGTGAGTCACGACAAATTGCCACTCCACCTGAATCCTCCCAATAACGGAAACATTGATGAGCGGATGGCTTACTGCCACCCCCAGTCTCGAATGGTAAGACTCAGAGGGGTTGACATTAAATGGCGGTTAGACGACAGTGGACACTCTATTTTTTTCTTTTTTTACAATTGCTGTAGAGAAATACGCGCGACTACGATCGAACCGACTTCTACACCACCCTCTGAGAAAACCACCCTCGCTTAGAATCTCGCGAGACTCGGGAAACGGGGAATTCTGGGAACGAATGCCGCGCGTCTGTTCGCTAAAACTCCGTGAAAAGGCGGTCAGAGCCGGGAAACACGATCCAGCCCCGGTTTGGCCGTGAAAACCGTCGAAGATGGAGGAAGCTACGTGAATTCCAGCCATTCTTCGCTCGACAATGGGGGACGCGAACGTGTGCGTTTCGGAAATTCCCGATGCCACGCGGGGTTGGAGGACGCCGTTCCATTATGAGCCACGCTTATTTCGCCGCTCTCCTTGGGCAGAGGGTGCTGACGGGGCGTCGTGCATCGGCGCGAAACATTTTCTGTGCACGGTGGCTTCCTTTCTTCGAGGCAGTTCGGCCAAAAACCGCCACCAAGGTGTACGCCAATAGACGAGCGACCTCCCCCCTCGGTGGGACACCCTGAGCGGCCATAGTGCCGCGAGGAACCACCTTGGAACAGGACTGGAAATACTGGTTCGACGCTGGGGTGAATTCTTCGAGCTTTCTGGCCGACTACAGAGGGTTGTCTTTGGAGATCTTTGCGAAAAGGGGTTGGAAACTTGGTTCGACTGTTACACGTATGTCGCTATTGTGTCAGGTGTTTTGAATAGTTCGCAGCTCCTTCGACAAACATATCTCAGAGGATCTTCGAGAAATAATCTGTGAAAATTCCTCGAACGAAACCTTTTCACAGTCTGCTGAAAGGCGCGACACCGTTACCCTTTCACGCGAATTCCTCCGATTTATTATTTAAACCTTCGAGCCCTCTGGGATCTCTATTAATTTCTAAAGCTCGACGAAAGTGAATCGCAACGCGCACCAGAGGCGAGGTAGGAGGAATCCGCGGTGCCGCGCGGGGATGTGTCTCTCGAAATTATAAATTACAGAGCTCGCGCGGAACAGCCGGAGGCGGATAATACGCGCGGCCGGCGCGAATCGCAGCCACTGAATGTCTGATGCGCAATCAATGTCAGGTGACATTCGTCGGCCGTGAAACGAGTCGCATTGTACTCCACGCGGCGACCTGTGCTCTTCCGCGCCGTTCTATCGCTCCTGGTCTCGTTTGTCTCGCTGAAAAAAAAAAAAAAACGCGCGTACCCTCGAACCGCTCGCAAACATTTATCCTGAACACGCTCGCGCACTTCACAGCGCGCTTTTCTCATTTTCGTTCGTACAGCGCGCCACGATACACGATGTAATTCTATTCAACATGGAAACGCACGAGAGAACGTGCATCGCGAAGAGACAAAGGAGCAAACAATCATCGTTTCTTCTCTGCTTAATAACCCCTTCCCTCGAGTCACGACGAAAACGAGATGAAAGAAGAAAAAGAGAAGGAGAATGTGGAGGAAGGAGAACGGCAGCCGATAGGGTAGATATAAAAGATAAATCACGAGTGGTATCGGGATTACTCGTGGCCGGGAATCATGCAAATTTCGCGGAGCGGATTGTAACGAGCCAGATCCGTGTGGATCCAAACGGTCGATAAAGAAAGCACGGTTAACGAGTTATGATCGAATAATGATAAATTCCGCGAACCCGCCGGCCAGCTGCTGGCGATCGTTAAGCCCGGCCAGCATCCCACCTTCGCCAGGCTGTTTCGTGCTTTTTCTCGTCGCGGGCATCGCGATTAATGTCTTCATGTCGACCCGCTAGCTACTCGAGCTTCCAGCCTCCTCCTCCTCCTCGAAACTCTTCGCGTCTTCTTCTTTTTCTTGTCGCGTGCTCGATGAAACGTTTTGAATATTCGCTAACGGAACATTGAAAGCATCGAGGAAGTCCTCGATGGTAAAGGGGGTGGTGGTACACCTTTTACACCGGTTTCAGGGAATCTAATATCGCGCAGTTTCTCAAACCTGAGGCTATATATTTCGGAAAATGGTAGGAGAGAGTCTGGAACAATGACGACGGCGGTTAATAGGCGCGCGATTTCACGTGAAACGGCTGGTGGTAACGTGGTGACATGTCACCCCGTGCCCCGCCCGGCTACTGGAAATAACCCCTTATTATCCGAGGCACTCCCACCAGGTCGCACGCGGCCCGGTATTCGCCGTGGCCCTCGCAGCCATTGTGAAACCGCGACCGCCGCGTTTCCACGGCCGCTCTTCGACGTCTGTCATTAATTCCGCTTTGGCCCCGGTGACGTGCCTCCATTATGAATGCACGCGCCGCGGGAGGAGAGAGAAAAAAAGGGGAGGGAAAAATAGAGAGAAAAAAAAGAGAAGAACCGAGAGAACGCGGAGCGGCGCGAGGATCGAAGCGATGGAAATGGGAGAGAGAAAGGGAGACGAGAAGTTAGTAAAATCGCTCCGCGCGACCTTAACCCGAATTCGACCGCGGGATTCGCTTCGCCGCCCGATGCGGATTGATCGCACGACGGTGCTGTTCGTTCCAAGCTGAGAGGCGAACCTCTTGTTCGCGATTTAACTGTGGAATTTATTGCATCCGAATGCGAGAAACGGGACATGTTGTTTCATGCGTAAATAGATGTTATTCGAACGAGAAACGCTTTCGAATTATCAGCAACCATCGAGCTTCGTTGAGAGCTTCCTCGACGCTGATTTCACGTTCATCGAAGTTCGACGCGAGTAAAAGTGAAGCGTAAGAAAAACGAAATACCAGCAACAATGGCGGGCAATTACCACAGGTAGCGAATGAAGCGTTTCGCGGGTCCAAAATCTCGCTTCGTCGCGGAAACGCGACACGACGAAGAGGCGATCGGTTGGCTCTTTCCGGTGGCCAGCGAGCGTAATTGGAAGGGGAAGATTTAAGCAGAGGCTAGAGTGTGGACAAGCCAGAAAATTAGCGACATCCGCATTCACCGCTAAATCGTTTCCCCGTGTACTACCTCTCTCTCTCTCTCTCTCTCTCTCTTTCTCTCTCGCGGCCATTGTCGCAGCCTCCTCGACTGTGAAACTTTTGTCGAGGCCTCGCTGGTGGTTTTTCCGCGAAAGTCCAGGCGAAATTCACCCCCGGGCATCGGACGACGCCAGCGTCGCCATCCGGAATCGATACCAGGGAGCGTTTCCCGTGCGGAATCGCGGCGATGTTTATTTTCACCACCCCCGACGACTCGATCGCTCCTCGAGGACGCGACTCGGTCCAACTTTCAGACGCGATAACGCTTCGACGGGGAAGAAGAGTTCGATCGCGGGATGAATGGGTTTCTCTTAGACCGGGTTCACTTGACGAATGGAAATTGTTATTCCGCGAAAGAATTTACGAGCACCCTAGATTCCTGCCTGAACACGGGATACAAAGAGAGAATCATCGGGGAGACAGAGGAACAAACGTGTCTCTAGAATTACAGAGCCGGAATAGAAGAAAATCCTAAAGCGGTCCCCGGTCCCACTGGCCCGCAAAACTCTGGCAAGAATGTTCCGTGTCTCCTTGTTGTTATTCCAGACAAGTTGAACACGGCCTGGTTTCCACCGGTTCTGTTATTTTTCTATTAATATTGCGCCGCGGCTGGCACCGGTGGCGTCGAAGAAAGGCAGGGCTCTTTTTATTTCAGTATTTCTCCTTTTGTGCCGGACCTGGGCGACCGAGGAAGGGACGATGGAAGCGCAAAGAATCCACGGACGGGGTGGGACGGAAGGCAGAATTCGTAAACCGGCATGAGAACCCGCGGAATGCTTTCACATAAAGACGCAACCCCATAAGACTTCATCCCCCTTTATACGGAACGTTCTCGCCCCCAAAAAGCGCGTCCCAACGAACCAGTGTGTGTGTGTTTCTCTGTGCATCTGTGCTCGCCTATGTTTGCGACTGTTGGGGTGTTTGCGTGAACGCAGCTCACCCACGGGATCGATGTTTCCTCCTTCATCGGGGAGTGTAGCTCGTGCGTAAAAACCAACCCCCAAGATCCACCCTAGCTACGCCACGGTTTCTGAGAGCGAGAGAGAGAGGGAGAGAGAAAGGCAAGCTGTGCGTTGATTATTCACCGATGGAATTTGCGAACCGCCTTCGAGAACGTTTATTTAACGTACACCAGATAGGCACAGGTGTCTACGGACGCGAGCAGAGATCGATTCGATGAAAATTCGGATGGAGCAGTCGTTAACGACTACCCTTCGAGTTTCCTCGTTAGAAAAACATTTCTATTCGTGGCTGATGTTTCAAAATGTTCCCAGAGGATAACTCAATCAGGGGTCGGAGGAAAGGGTTTCAGGGTCGCGTGACGCGGCGAAAAACGCGTCGACCGCAGAGCTTATTAATTTCCGTATAACAGTGATTAGGCATCCGGAGCCAATATCATTACGGGGCCACCTAGTGGCAGGCGTGTTCCGTCGACGGCTGACCACAGCCGAGTGCGCGCGGGCCGATTTTTGTTTGCCCCTTTTGCCAGCCCTGGCGCCAGAACGGGATGACTCCCGCCTCCGTCTCTCCCGAGGGAGGAAATATCGTTGCCGCAACCCCGGAGGAAAAACGCTGCGAACCAGTACCTTCCTCGCCTCTCGCTTCTTTCTCGTTCTTGGGTTACTGGGTCCAATCGATGGGGCTTCCCTCGCGAGCATGGTGTACTCGATACTTTTTCGCAGCTTCTTTCACGGGAGTACAAAAATGAATTCTATCGCGCGACGATCGGAGGACATCGACGTCGATGAACGAATACTATGCATCAATCGTTTCTATTCGTCGATCGGATCAACGTTTAATCGAATCACGCCAACCGTCATCGTTCAACGAGACACTTTGATCGCTTCGCGCTTTCACCCCTGCAGCAACCAGAAGACAATCCGAACCGCCTCGTTGAAACATACCTCCGTAGAGTCGAGTCTCCGACGAACTTCTTCCCCAACTTTCCTCGACCAGCATCGCGAACGTCGGTCCCAGTGCTCGCGTTATCCACTCGGAACCGAAGATCAATATCCTCCAGGCGGTCCAAGGGCCAGCGTTAAACAAATCCAACCCACTCGTAGCATCCGTGGCTCTCGTCGAACCGTTTGATAGCTAACGAGAATCCGATTAATCCAACGAGATGGATCAACACAGAGAGAGAGGGAGAGAGAGAGCGGCCCGTCCGAAGAAAGGGAAAAGCGAGGAGAGCGTTTTCCCGGCAGAGTGGCTTTCCAGGATAGCCACGCGGTTTGTACGCGGCTGCTGCTCTTTCTCTATCCGTGGCTCGTTCTTTTTCTCCCAGCCTCATGGCTGTCAGGAGCGCTGTTGGCCATGGCGCCACCATACGCGGCGCGGCAACGCGAACCGAAAGGGCGAGAAGGAGAGGAGACGAGAGCTGGGAGCCGGCGTTGCGTCGAGAACGGAACGAAAGTGCGCGCTTGCTGGTCGTTTTTTAAAAATAAAATGGCGGCCGCGCCGCAGCGACGTTGCTGGGGACGAAGAAAAGGGTGAAGAAGGGGAACGCACCGCGGCGGAGGTGAGGGCAGCCGGGAGCGAGAGGAGAGAGAGAAAGAGGACCACCGGAGAGCCGTTCTGCGATTAGACTTACAAAACAAACGGCCCGCCGGGTCCGGACCACGCAGAACCAATGGCGTAGCACACTGATCCCGACAAGGGACACGAGATAATTGGATCAAGAGACCGCGTACGAAGGAGAAACGGAGACGAGCCGGGCGGGGGCGGGAGCGAGCGAGGCGATCGCGAACCCTGAGCGCCTCGTAATTTTCGATCGGACCAAGGCCGACGACCTTGACTCCCGGCACGCACTTAGGGAATCCTTCTTCTGTCTTTTCGGTTAAACAGAGGACGATCGTGTTCCTTGCCGTGGTTCGAGAGCTTTTCTTCCCGTTCGCGTTGACCCGTTTCGCATCGAGGAGGAATTTCATATACGCGCCTGCATAGGCATCCGAGAGATCCTTCGTCGGAGGTCGCTACGATTCGTTAATCGGTTCAATTGTACCCCTCGCGACAATGTCCGTTGCCTCGTGAGTAACGTAAACCAACCAACTCGGAACCGCAAATCCCCCGGGTAATACCCAATTTGCCACAATTTCGTAGCTGGAAATTCCGTGAAACGTAGGTTGAAAGCCGCAGAATCCGAGCGGAGGAGGAAAGGATAAAAAAAAGAAAGGAACCGCCGTCGACCACCCCCTCAGCGACGACACAGATTCCTCCCTCGTCCGTTGGCCCTCGCGCGCGATTAATCCTCGGGAAAAGAGGCGCAGGACACGTCGGGTCCGGGGATCGAACAGAAGGTGGCTCTCTCCACGTAGACGTCGGTGGACGTTGGTGCACGCGGGGTTGGCCGAGGGCCGGGCAAGACAGAGACAGAGTGCTCGGGGTGTCCACCTCCTAGAAACGTGTAGTAGCCTCTAGCCTCTATTGATCGAACTGCCCTGGGCTCCACTGGAGTGGACTGGACACACAGCAGAGCGGAGCGGCAACCCCTGACCATCTCTCTCTCGTAGGGCGGCTGGGGTGTGTGCGTGGTGCACACGGACGTGGCAACCCCGCCGGCCAAAAGACGGCGAAAACGGCTCGAGGCTGGTCATCCCCTCGGGGGTGGTGGGATACTTGGGCTACGTGTGGCCTCCGCTTCCCTCAATCTCCTCCGTGAGACGCGTACGTGTGCCCCGAGTGTACGTGTGCACGCGTATGGAGCCGCTTTATTGGACACCGGGTATTGAGCGAAGGTGATCGCCTAGAAGGCGAGCGCACCGAGCGAAATATGAAATTCCGTTGCGTTCGAGCGGCCACCGGGAGGTGAGAATGTTTTTTCAAGTTGCGCGACGGGAGTTTCGAGCTGTTCGGAAGTCGCGGCAGAGGGTTCGCGAGTGTCGACGAGGGAAAGTTTCGAGAAGCTGCGGTTCCTCGAGTTTAATTGCGAGTCGACGATTCGATTGTCGGATGGGATTCAGAACTTAGCCTGGCTTCGACGTGGAATCGTTCAAAGATTCGCCATTCCTCGAATCTCGAATTCGACCATCGATGGTCGTGTGGACTGTCGCAAAAAAAAAAAAAAACTGTTGGAAATTTTTCGATGCGCGACTCTCGACCGATTTAACCGACAAATCGATTTCCCGGGGGTTGGAAATGCAGCCATCACGGCGCTTGCGTGACAATTCCAGTTATAATGCGATATCGTTGACAGTTCCATTAACTATCGGCCCCGAGCCGCGTTATTACCACCTTGTTTGTCTTTTTCGTGCTCGATCGAGCGGCGCGTGCTATTGAAATTCACCGGGTTAACCAGCGTCGAACCAGCAAATCGGCAGCGATCATAATTTGTCCACGCTTCGACCCGATCCGATCGGTATTTATTATTCCGCGCAACCGTACCGTCCCTTCCTCTCGTTCGTTTTACAATACATCGTTACTATAATTTATACTATAATTTATACTCTCGCGTAGAGACACTGGCGATAAAAGTTTGACGAGATTTTTCTTGGAAAAATAATCCGGCTGGTTTAAACGTAAACTACCGCCCCTTTCTAAGCGTTCTTATTTCCAAATCAGCTATCGCTAAACTGCCTCGTTTCACCCTGAGAATCCGCTCGAATTTGCTCACCTCGTGGAAAACGATCCGGAATGATCGTTAAACTCGCGTTTAACCGATAGAACGTAAAGGCTCGCGAGCCAATTGATCACGTCGAAACGTGAAACGCTCGCGAATAAGATAAGGTCCGAGGCCCGCGAGGGTAGGTTGCACAATGCGAGAGATCGGCTCGCGTCGCGTTTTTCGCGTGTCGGAGGATCTCGAGCGTGAGCGAGCCGATGAAAGTCGTGCTGGATAGAGATATTTAGATTGGAGATCGGGACTGGTCGTAATGGAGCTACTTAGCTTACGACCGATCCCGTGAACTGGATCGACCCAGCCGTTTGCCGATTTCCTTCCTACGATCGGTCGAGGAACGGTCCGCGGTACCACGATCGGTTAACCGTCGAGCGTTTTCGTCTCGCTTGACCACGATCAACGGTGAATTACAGACACTTGAGTCAGATATCCAAGTACCAAGTTTAGACAGACTTTTAATTGAAACTGTACGTCGAAATAAAATTGCGAGTCGATTAAAAATCGAGACGTTTCAAGGAAACACTGAACCTCGATGAAAAGGATAGATCGGAATACAATACAGCGTGGAAACTGTTAAGCGAAACATCGAAAGTAGAATCTCGACTCTAATAACCCTGTACGATCCATAGTTCTACACCCTTTTCTCCGCAATCATATCAAGAAACTCTGATCACACACTAACGAGCGAAACAGTGCGCCTCCTCTGCTGGAAAAAGAAGAAGAAAAAGAAAAATCAACGGTTCGATTGCGAAAGGCTGGTCTGACTCGTTCCCTAACAAGCAGAAATCGCGGCGATTTCGCTGGATAACGTTGGCCAGCCGTTGTTCGAGCAGGGAGAGGCCCATACTGTGCCGCGAAACAATAACAAGAGTAACTACGATAGGTAAGAACACTCCGTTAATCTGTACGGACACGGTCGCGATCCCGCGCGATTATCCGCGTCGTAAGATAGCGCGTGGAACCGGTATTCGCGGTGAAACGGATCGCCTCCGGTCCCGGCCACCATACAGCTGTCCATAATCAACTATTTCAGTGATCGTGATTCCGCGTGTCGTGATCACGGTCCTGCTCCAATATTTAAATAGAAAGTAACCGGAATTCCTGTCCAAACGAAACTTGCTCTCGCGACGGAGAACACTTGGACACCGGTGTCGATTTATCGCTTATTATGCTCGTTACGCGAGAGCCGATCTCCTCAGGCTCGATCGCGGATTCGAACGCGTGGGAATTGGCTTCGATGGATGGACTCGCGGGAGGACCGAGCGGCTCGCAACTCGAGCTGAATTTAAATTCGTTTCGAGTAGGATTATTCGGTTAAATCTGGCGAGTTGCTCGAGTTAAATTAACCGTCATCAGTTATATCAATTACGTCGAGATGGATTAACGACGGACTGGTCTCCTCTCGATTCCCTTGACCTCACACGAAGACGGCCCGCGGTTGTCGCGGCGAGTCGTCGCGGCGGCGGAGACGACGACGTGATTCGCGCTCGCGTGTCGCGCGTCATTTCGCGCATAATTAAACGAGCCGTGGAATTTTACGAAGCTGCACGTTCCGGCTTGGACACACGAGTCGTCGTGTCTCGGCAGCGCTGTTTATTTCCGACCGCGAACGTTAGAGAGTCCAGCTACGAGAGGGAGAGCCTTGAGTCGTATTTTCATCGGGCGTGTGCGACTTAATGGTGGCTCGGGACCGCGTCGTCACGTAAACGCGTCGCGACGCGACCGCCTCGGGTACTTGCCCGTTACTCGGATATTCTCGGGGTGGAATACGCGCGTTAAACACTCGCGTGGCAGGTTATTTCGAATGTAATTCGATATCCGCTGTCCAAACTTCGAAACGTCAAGTTTTTTTTCCCCTGGTTTTGCGAAATTCGCAGTAAAGTGACGTTTCGTTTCGACGCTCGTAAAGTTGGGTCCTTTGAATCCTCGCAATTATCCGCGTTACTATCGAGAGGACACGTTCGGGTACAGAGAGAAGAGTTGGAGTTTGCGCGAAAAACGGAGGCGACGGGAATCGGGTGGCCGGAAGCTTTCGAAGGCGGTCGAGCGGGCCGTTATCGAATTCTCTTCGAAGGGTCGATCGACTACTGGCTATTATCGAATTTGCGTGGCGATAGTGCACGCCGCACAAAGTGCATCCACGACACAAAATAAACAAGGTTGCAGCGCGTACGAAGTTAGCCTGGCCGTGTACCCACCGTAGCGCGGGACCTCGGGAATTCCGGCCAACTTGCCATTACAGCGGAACACCATTGTCCCATAGTGGACGTAGTCCTTCTTCAATCGAGTTACACGAGAGCTCCAACCATCTCCATCGCTCGGAAAATGCAGCTCGGTTCACGAAAAACGTATCTTAAAAGGAATTGAAAAGGAAAGAGGCGAATATAGAATACCCCTCTAATTCGTGATCGATTTTCCACTTCAAGTTGCGAGCGAGGCGAGTAAAGAAATTTGACCACTGTCAACGTCGCAACGAGTCCCGTGTCACATCCGAATCCGCCTCGTCCCATGGTAATTCCGTCGCACGAGGAGCGAGGTTGTTCGTGAAATACGCGAGGGGGTGGCCGCACGCGCGTCTACATCCCCGCGAAACCGTATCCGGCGTGTTCGTGCTCCTCGCAAAGGAATGGAAGATGCTAGGCGTCCCTTCGAGGCGCCTTTCCCGTCATCTATCACCCCCCCTTTAATGTCGCGAGCAACAGAGGGACGTTGGGCGACGCGGGGTGGAGAGGACGCGGTATCCTCGAGCCACGGGGTCGTAAGTCAACCGGGGGTGGTAGTTATCAGAGCGTGGAGGACAGTTCGCGTGGATAGACGTACCCCGAAGAAGCTGCGCGAGGAGTGGGACTGTTTTATTGGTGGACCGTGAAAATCGGCCGCGGTACAAGGGGTCTCGTTTCTTCATGCGCTGTTGAAGCCTCGATAATGCTGATTTTCTTCGAGGAGAACCAGGTTTCGAAGTGAATATCGATGGGTATTCGATTGCAGGTGCCAGTGGCCAATTAAATTTTCACCGTTCGTTGTGACTGTTTTCTAAAAAAAAAATCTATTCTTCTGTACGTAAAGCTCATCGCTACTGAATAGGATGGGACTAACAGCACACGAGGGGTGAATTCGAGTTTAATTTCGGACGAGGACAGAACGATTTGGAAAGACAAGCGCGGCGGAAATGAAAATTTCACGGCGTGTTTCTCGGTCGGAGCCGACGTGCGGGCATTTGGAACGAAACCACTGGGGGTGACAGAAACATTCACGAGGGCTGTTTTCGTGGGTTTGGAACGCAAAGTCTTCCCGTGGCTGGCCTTTGCTGATGACACCGCCGTTGTAATTGCACCGAACCGTTGGCGAACTCGAACGATTGCCCGTTCCCTAACAACGCGATACACCCACCGAGTTCGAAACGAGATTCGTACCCATCGCGCGACAAAAATCCTCTCCGCCGTAGAATAATCTTCGCGACACAACTCGATCGCGCAAACAAGGATCGACGCTATTTACCCGGGTGCTCCACCCCGGCGCTACTCCTCTCCGTTTATCTACCCCCGATGACTGGTCACGGATCCATCGAGACCGACAAACAGCTCAATCAAGATCCCGTAAACACGGACAGAGCTCGGTGCAAACGTCTCGCTCGTCTCTGGTAAAAAATTCGTCCGCTAAACCGAGGAGGAGCCTCGCCAGTTGAAACGAACGGTGTCATAAATTCGATAAATCCCTGTTCGAGTGGTAGAGGGAGGTTTTCTCGGAATCGGGTCGCATTCCCGCGCGGATTTTTTGCCCGATTCCCCTGGACGGGGGCAGGAATTAAAGGATAACGGAATACGAGGGAGAGAGAGAATCCTTTCGGCGCTGAGGATCGCGGAGGACCCCGTCGCGATGGGTCACGGGGTCCTGGCCACACGGCTGGTTGGGCAGAGCCGGGGCCGTGCACAATGCTCGATCCCGCGGGAACAGAGGGAAGATGCTACGTAGCCCGAGAGACAGTCGTAGAAAACCATTTCGCGGCCGGTTGATGGCGACACAATGAACGAAAGCCGGGAGGAATAAGAAGAATGGTTCGACGAGGGAGCCAGGACAGAAGTGGAAGCTCGAGGACGGATCTGTTTAACGGGATGATCCGGCTGGAAGAGAAAGAACGAGCCGAGTCCACGTCGATCGTTTTTCCCGGCATTTCAGGCCTAATTTCCCGTCGACAAAGAGCACCGGGGCCCTTCTCGCGTCTCTCTGTTCCTGCCTCGCGACGCTTTTTGTCTAGCCCGACCAGCTCTCTCCCCGAGTCTTCCTGTTTCCACGCTGGACTCGGGCCAATCGGCTCACCTCCTTTGATGTTCCAACGTGTCTTTCCACCGTTCTTTATCTTTCACTGGTCCCTGGCTTTCTTGCAGGATTCCTCTTCTTGTTCCTCTCCTTCTTATATTCCTCTTCTTCTGCTTCTTCTTCGACCGCTCGAGCATGCTCTATCGGCTGGTTCTTCGTGCCGCGTTTTTGCGACGGATACACGTGGTCTGGATGATTATGGTGATGCCGTGTCCCGTCCAAGGGACACGAGAGCTTCTTTATGGCTGATTGGCTTGCTGGTGGACGTATATTGCGGGAACAGTTGGACTAGTGTCGTGGTAGAGAAATATACACTTTAGGCAGCTCTAGTTTTTTCTACGTTTCAACTTGGAGCGGAGGGAATGATTTTTCTTAATATCCATATCGGTGAAGCATCGACTCGCGTAGAACACGGTCCTTGAGGTCTCTATTTAAATCAGCACCTTTGTCCTCGCGATGTTTAAATGCAAAGTGCTCCAAACTTAGAATCTCCAGTACGTAATCTTTCAACGTCCTCCAAGTTTCACTGGAAATACCTAAACCCCGTGGAATTCTGTATTTTGAAAATGCTTCAAACTCCTCAATCCCCGTTCATCTGTCCGTCCAGGCGAAAACGAGGAAAACACAGAGAGCGAGGAAAGGCCTAATTCCCCTCTTCAGGAAAGTTGCACGAGCGATAGGTTCGCGTGGATTCGCGGAATTCGAATAACGAGAGAGAGAGAGATAGAGAGTACTCGAGGAAGAGAGCCACGACAATAGTAATGGATACGTTTAATCCAATTGGCACGGGGTGCCTCGAGGGCCTCGGTTCGCTTCGACAATGACGAGGCATAGTACCTGAGGCGGGGTGCGTGACAATGTCGAGAAATATTGGATAAGCGTGACGGGGGCCAGGCCCACGGCCAGGTAGACAGGCGACACGCTTAACCAATTCCCCCGGTAGAATGGGGCCTAAATTTGCTTAAAATTAGGCCTCCTAGGCCGAGAGCGCTTCGCTCGGAAGATGACCGCCATTGTCGCGGAAACCGAGCGCGCTCGAGGGTTTCCTTTGTAGGGTAAATCTTCGAGAAGAAACTGAACGCTGATCGAATTTTCGAAAAGTGGATGATGGTCCTCGTTCGAATGGCATTTCGACCAGTTTCCTTGATTTGTTTGGGACCTCGAATAGGATGGATTTGTGTCCCGAGTGAAGGGGGTTTAGAGCGTCCTTTGTACCTTGTGTACACTACTTTGCTGCTTCGTAGCACCGTTGCGATCGCGACCGAGTACCCGCGAAACGGTGCCATCCTGGACCTCGAACTAGCGCCCAAGCCTCGACAACGGCTTATCAGCGTAATCGAACGATTCCAACAGCAGCAGCATCGTCGCAGTGGATCCGGTCGGTTCGAAAAGCTCGTCGAGCGGCAGGCCCGCGGTCCCCGATCACCGATCGCGGCGATTTATTCCGTCAGAGCGACGAGCAGGCTGCCCTTTGTTCTCGGTGACTTACATCGATAATCCCGCTCGGTCCCGACACGGTGGCGGCCCCTCCCGCGTCGCCCCATCGTGTCTCGTGGCGCAATATCTCGACGGCGAGGCTCGCACGCATAAAGGCGAAGGAAGCAACGGCCCTGCTGGGTCCAGGCTCCGTGAAACCGGCGCTTGCTCCGTCTCTCTCTCCTCTCCTCTCAACCCTGCAGGCTTCCCTCTTCTCTGTACCTCTCTCTCCCTCTCTCTCTATCTCTCTCTCTATCTCTCCAACGTGTGGTTCTACGCGGCTCTCTTCGTCGTTCATCGCCCCCTCGCCAGGTCCGTCCTCGTGGCTAACAAGAGGATTCACCATTCACCTGTCACCGGGTCCGAGGGCGGTTAGTTATAGTTTATTTATCGTTTCCACGTAGGCTGGTGTTTGAAATACGTTTACACCGCTCGTATGTTCACCCTTTCTTTCGGTGTGGGTATGGCGCCGGCGTGTGTGGTCCCGGGCGCATACCAGCGAACGCGGACGGACAACTATTGTCCGGGCGCGCGGATGCACGCCGCGCGCCCGGACAGTTGCAAGCCGACCGCCTTGCACCCGGGCCAGAGATGTCTTAAGCAGATTGGCCGGGACCGCGCATGCACTCGACTCCGCCGAGTCGCGACGCGGGGACCGTGACGTTCTTACCTCTCCTCTCCTTCTTTTTTCCGCGTAATTCTCCGTTTCGAACGGAGCCGCGTGAATCCCTCCCCTTCGACGACCCTCGCGGCCGCGTCCATTTTCGGACGTAGTCGCGCGAACGAACGACGTCTCTCACGAACCGCTCTTGCCCTCCGCTCTCGTTTGCGGACGTAATTAACGTCCAAGGGAAAACGGGCGCGAGCCCTTTCGGTGAACCCAAAGTATTAACGGGATGCGAACATTAGGGTTATCTGATCGGCGGATCTCTCCAAGGTGGACAGAGTCGGTAGTCCCGGAGCTAAGCGAGAGCCTCGACCCACGGAAAAGGGTAGTTTCCTCACGGCCAACGAAGGAGGAGGAACGGTCCTCTATACCTGGATATCATAGGCGAACGTTTGACACGTGATGACAGCTCGTGGCGCCACCAACCCCCTGGTGTTCCGTGGCTCCGCGGGGGTCCCGCCTCGGGCCGAAAGATTCTTTTGTTTCAGCCTCATTAACGTGTTGCCAAACCCTCGTCGTTCTACCTCGGGGAGCGCCCTGGCCCGTCAACGACCTGCTCGAGAGCCGCGCGCCACGGCTGCGCCCTGCTCGAGCATCCTAACGGTCGGAGGGATTCTATGGCACTGCGTTCCGTCGTTAACACCGTTGCATCGTTTCATTTTCCGCTGGCATTGCTTTTGGGAAGTCGCAATCGTATCCAGTTGATTTTTCGTTGATCGAACGTGACGATTATTCGAAGAGAAATGCTCGGTTTTAGCGCGATCGCTGGTGAGATTTTTTTTACCGCAGGTCACGCAGCAGGAGATCATTTGCGGATGATAGAGAGTACAAGGTAGAACGTGTCAAAGCAAACTGCCGATCCGGGAGCCTTCGAGCGATAAGATTGTTGCGTTAGTGTCGAACAAGGCTTCACGAGGAGGGGCCTTAAATGCAGCTCAGTTTTCGACAAATCTGTGTTACTTATCGAACTGTAAAGTCCCTTTTAACGAACGGAAGCCTAATAATTTACGAGCTCTTCCTGCGAGGTAGTACGCAAAGTACGGAAGCCTGCTTTGCGGCACGTTGCGGCGTCCCTTGATTCCAAGAGAGGATCCGTGCGAATGAATTCTAACGATACCTCTGAATTCGAAATTTCAAGACCATCGTTGTCTCTTTTTTTTTATTATTACGTTCGTGCTTACTTTTGTGTTTGTTCAAGGAGGGAACAGACGATTGCACGGAATATTTTTGCAACATCAGCCCTTGGCGATACGCGAGCGTATTGTTCGCTGTATTCGCAGCGTGTTAATTGCTGCGTGCACTGGCTGAAAAACAAGATGTATGCGCGGAACTACTAACGGACTAACAACAACGTTGCCTCGTAAATAAAAAAAAAATACCTCGACAGCGTTGGTTGGCTGTTTGCGTGGCAAACAGCATCGATTGCCGGGGAGACGGGGTGAGATCAGCGAAAGGTGTAATGGTTGTTTCCTTACTGATTTAAAGCTAGATCCCGATATTTGATAATGGAAAAAATATATACACGTATACACCAAGAGTTACGGATATTCGCAAAAAATATTTGTCGATAGCTTCGACCAATTTGCAGAACTGTGCAAATAAAAATAAAACAGACCGACCGTGAGTAACAAAATGTTTCAATTTCTATCTGGTATCGGTTGTTTGATTCCCGTGGATTTACGACGGAAGAATTTAAGGCCGTCTGTTTCGCGCAATAAATCACTCGAGCTTGAAACTTTCAACCCTTTACCTATCCTGACCCTAATCCGGCAAATTTTCGCATCCGAGCATTAGGCATTGATATGCAAATTCAGTTAACACGGGACGCTTGTCGAATCCTATTGTCTCCGACTACGAACTCAGAGGAAGAGAGACCAAAAGACATCGACGTTCTTCGTCCATTTTTCTTGTTTTGCGATTACAACATATCTGGTAGAGCATATTATCCGCGCGTAGCGAACGTCTCGATCGTCGAGCGAGGAGGACGGACGGTACACGCGTCAGCCATCGGCTCTGGGAGCCGTAGAATTCGGCGGGACGGCTGCGCCCGGTGGAAATAGCGAAGAGGAGATCGATGGGAGACGGCCGGTTCGGGTCTCCGCGGCACGACCGCAATTCCGTCCTTTTCGACGGCGATTCCCGGATTCCGGGGGTCCCGCTGGCGAATGCTGCGGATTCCACGGCGTCCCGGCGCGGCGTATTCGGTGATTTGCCGCCGCGACACGCTGGACACGAAGCGGCGCTTGTAACGGCGGCGTGTCCCACCGGCAGCGCCGATAAACACTTCAACCAGCCGCGATGTTCTCCGGCTGACGGTCGCAAGTTACGTCGACGAGCTGGAGTAGGATCGTCTGCGAGGGGGAACGATTCGATTCTTTCGAGAGAAGCGACCGAAGGGCTTTCGATTAATTCTTCTCCACCCTTGCGTCACTTTGACGGACAAATTCACTCGTACAATTACATCTTCTAGAAAAATATTCGTTTCATCTCCGAACGAAAATCAACAGAAGGAAGTTGTGCTAGAAACTTGGTTAGAATTAACTTCATTTGAATGCAACTGAGCAGCAACTACGTATCTGCAACGCGAACCGCTCGTTCCTCGAGATCTTCAATTACACCCGCGATCGCAAACCCAAGAGTCGTGCGAAAATTCAAGGTGTGCCTCAGGTCCATCCATCGGAGGAGGGCGCAGCATTACTATGCGCGAGACGAGGAAGTACGATAGAAATCGGGCAGGACATAAAGACCCGGATCGGTATTCCATTGATGCTCCTCAGATCTGTTCGTTTCCCCTGTCGCGATCCTCGCGCCGCGAGTCCCCTTTAATTAGTCAGTCTTGAAGGGAAGACAGACCCGGAGCCTGTCTCTGTGCATAGGAATCGGACGCGGAATCGCGCGGATTCTCTCCCTTGCTTAACGAGGAGTCGTCGTGAGAGAAAAAGAGCGAGGGATAGAAAGAGAGAGAGAGAGAGAGAGAGAAGGATTATTAATTTCTGCCGTGGACGAAGAGAATTGGATCGACGCGGTTCCATACGGGCGAGACGACGACGGAGATAGCGGTCCTACGGGCTACGGGAGGATAATGGCCCAGCCCGCGACCAACGCCGGACAAGGGAGCACGAAAGGACGAGGAAAGACTTCTGGCGCCACTCCGGGCATACCACTCGCTTTCGTCCGGCATGGCCTCTACGATATCTTCCCCTCTCTCTCTCTCCGTTTCTCTTCCTTGTTGTTCGGCAGGCCTCTTCGCCGCGGCATGGACTCGCTCGTGTACACACGCGTCTTTCTTCGTTGTTCCTTGCTGCTCGATCCCACACTGATATCACAAGGGACCGGGGCCTAACTTATTGTCTTATTATTGGACCACCTAGAGCAGCGGTCTGCTTTTCCATTCTCTTGCCCGCGGGGGAGTAGGGGGATCGGAGAGATCGACGAGGATTCTCGCGGTGATACCCGTTGCGGAGGCGCGTTGGGAGATCGAGCGCGGCGCTTTCGGTGATTGCTCAACGCGAAAATACACGGTTCACTTTCGTTCGTGAACGCACGATTCTCGACGCCAGTTAGAAACTGAAAGCGGATACCTCTCGAGTGCTCTGCCACCATTTAACGAGAGAAACTGAGTCTACGTTTCTTCGCGCCGATTGCGGTTCCATTCGATCGAGTGCTCTTCGCTTTAGAGTGGGCAGGGTGACGAATTCGTACGGTCTCTGGCCTTGAAACGACCTTGGAACCAGATCGCAGTGAGTCACTCTCCGCGATCATGCCGGTTCTACTTTTCGAAAAGTTTTAATGGAGTCAGATTGCATTATGCAGACGCAGGGGGGACAGTTAATTTCACTCTCGACGACTGTTGCGGGCAATTTATTGCTCGGCGTACCCTCTGCTAGCGTTCTATAGTACCTGTCATTTAGTGGCAGTTTTGCACGCCTGCCAGGGCTCATAAGACATTCCCGTAATGGAACCGATTTCACCCGTAACCGCGGCTAATGGCACTTCTTCGAATCGAACTTCTTCCACCGTTATGTTAATGCGCGAGGATGGAAGCGGCGAGTGAGGGAGGTAGCTCACGATTGACATTTTCTCGACATTATTGCTCTCCTCCGACACCATACGAAAGTGTCACTTTCATTTACTCCGAGTACGATCTCCGATAGCATCCGTTCGAACGCCTTGCTTACCACCGTTACGCGTGATACGCGATACCAAACTCATTACACGGATGAAACGCGCTACGAGATACGGAAACACCACATTCCCGAAAAAATCAATTCCCCTGCTGTCTCATAAAAATAAAACTCCTCCGAGCATCCCAGCCCCGGGAGTCGCGGCAACGATACCAAAAGGTCCGCGTGACGCAGCCTCGTCCCCGCGATCCGTCGAGCGCCTTAAAGCAATTAACAGTTATGGTAATAATCGCTAACGATCCTCGGGACAGGCGTTCCGAACGAGGACGGAGATAGAGGATGAAAAAAGGTGGAACGAGGCCCTGGTGGTGGAAGGAGGCCGAAAAAGGAGTGGCCTGAGTGGCTCTGGAGAGAAGGCGGCGGCCAGCGCGACGCTCGTCGAAGAAGAAGAGGAAGAAGAAGGCGAATAAGAAGACGAAAGGAGAAGAAGAAGAAGAAGAAGAAGAAGAAGAAGAAAGGAAAGGGGGCGATCGAGCGAGGATTATACGACTGGACATTTCGGGCATTTTTACGAAAGGGACGCGCAGGAACGCGTGTTCTATTAGCTAAGACAAAAGAGCGGCGCCTAGGCGGGGGGACGGGACCCCGAAACTGTCCGACAGCGTTTATTTATGCGGCGAACCGCGGAAAAAGATGTAAGTCCCCGGGGCCCCGCTGCATTCCGGCCCCGAGCTCCGCCACGCTCGACAGGGATATTATCTGCCGCAGGATATAATCGACGTGTCCTGCGACTCGTGAGGACACATTTTTGCCGGCCACTCTCGACCGAGAACCACCGTGACTGGACACGCGTCCTTCACGCGGCTGTTTTTCCCTCCGCCGCGGGGAAATTTATCGCGATAATCGTAGAGGTGGATGCGAGGAACAACTCTGGAATGTTCAACCTCCTGAGAACAGGGGGACGTCTAGTTCTGCAAATTTCATTTCGTTTCTATCCGAGATTCGAAAATGGATCTCGATCGAACCGCTCGTGAGTCAAGATCAAGATCGAGTTCCAGTTGCCACGCTACATTCCACGGTAAAGTATATTTTATCCGCGCGTTCTCTCCTCGCTAAATAAGAGGAATTCTATAAATCGTTCCCGCTAATTTACAGCTCCCGGCGAGCGTCGAACAACAAACTCGATTCAACGGAAAATACAGTGCGCGTGGTGTTCCACGCAAAAGCGTAAAGTGAAACGCTGCGAGAGCACGCTCAACAAAATAAAACGTCAAACGGCACTTAATTAAACAGAAAACGCTCTATAGACGGTGCAACGCACGCGTACGCGCGGATAAAATGGAATACTACGAACAGCCTAATACATCGGGAATCTCGGAACGGGATAAGCCAATAATTCAACCGTGCTTGTTTAACCCTTCGAATGGCAGAGAAATGTTGAAAAATTATCCGCGTATGAGTTACGTTCGAGCGGGTAGCGGGGCCATTTTTCACGGCAGTCACACCTCGCCGATAGGATCGGACAATGTTGCTCGCAACAGCATTCGTGGACGCCTTTTCCGCTCCGGACGGGTCCCGGCCCACGTCGCCTTCTTATTTTGCACAATGTCGCAAAGGAGAGAAGCCGGCCGCGCGCAATAAGCGATGCACTCTCGCGCAACTTTATCGTAATCCATGCAAATTTATTCCGTTCGTCTCAAAGGACTTTGTTCCGGCCTGATCCTCGATATTCCACCAGCCTTCCCTCCCCTTTGGCCCCTTCCCACACCGACGTTCGTTGCTTCCCTTGAAAGAAAGTAGATCTCGCAGTCGTGCTTCTTTTTCACTCTCTCTCTCTCTCTCTCTCTCTCTCTCTCTCTCTTTTCTCCCTCCTCTCGATGAATAAAACAAACTGTAACTACGATCCGTGCAAATTCCCAATTTTATTCCATTTTTTTCGCTTCTTCGTTATTTTTTAGTTTCATCGATAATCGCCGTGTCTACGGTGAAGAAGACGACCGAGTGGAATGCAGCTTGAAGCACCCGATAGATCTGTCGTTGGATTGTTTTTCAGAGAAATATGTACAGACCATGTATAGCCTCGAGTGTGTGAAAAGTCGACACGATTAATATAAATTCTGTACCTAGCGTGCCATTACTGGAAAAGATTAGAGGCGATTTCAGAAAATTAAAAATTTAAGGGTCGCATGCGATGAATTTCCGTGATACAGAGATTCCAAAAAATAGCGTAGGAGCGGTGAGCGATATTCTGCACACGAGTTTCCTTCTGACCGCCGCGAGACAACCACGTCGGGCGGTCGTTTGGCGATTAATGAACGGCGAGGCGTGCGCGGTGCACGAAGTCCTACTGATATTCGCGTGCCGTCTCGTGGAAAGGACGATAATTATGGCTGGCGCGAAAGCACGTAACGTTCGTGTTACCGTAAATTGCCCAGCGAGCACACGGCATTGTGCTCTTCAAATCAGCGATTAAAAAACGAGAAAGCGTTCACAGGCCTCCCTTTGTGTACCCGCGGAGAAAAATGAACTTTCCTTCTGTCCTGTCCGATCTCTCGTCGAAAACTACATCAGTGGTTTCGACTACGCTAATGAACGAGGCCCAAGTACAAAACGTGCGTCCGTGCACTCGCGGCTTTCGAAACGGGGAGTAAAAAATCAAATCGTAAGAGCCGAGAAAAAGGAAGCACGAGAGCGAGGAACACAAAGGAGCAACGCGATCGCAATCAGAATCACCTCGGACCCCATTTAACAACGACAAACTTAGAACACGACCGCAGATCGTTGGGCCCATTTAACCCGAGGTGCCTATCGTCGATCAGCGCTGGTGCGAATGACAAATGTCCCCCGGGTCATCGTCCGCCGGTAGATTCGGAACACGAACGTCGGACGTCTTCTTTCTACGAATCAGATCGTTCCGCTTAATCCTCCACGAGTGGAGGTCCGCGGTGGATATCGCGCGAAGAACGAGCAGGGCCCCGTCCCTATCTTAGCCCCAGGACTGATAAATTAATCGACATTAGAGGACGCAACACCAACGCCAGATCGAAATCGAGTCGGTGTTCCTGGGTTTGGGCGATTCGGGTTAAGCTCGTTTCACGATAGGACATCTAGCCGCCCCGTGAGATCATCAATAACCTATCTACCGGTGTATCTAGGCGTGTCTGAAACTCGGGACAAGATCTAGGGTCGTGTGTCTCTCCGGTTCGATTTCGAAACGGATAGACCAATTTACCAGCGTGAAAGTGAAATTTTACCATATTTTAACCGCGGTTGGTAACCGTGGTTCGTCGAGTGCAATCGATGAGAAAATATTCCGTAGACCGCGATCCTAGCCGCTTAAAAACCCATAAAGGGAATGCCATCGCGGAGGAAGGAAACTGTAAACCTCGAAATATACACCGAAAATCGCTTGAGACAACAGTGAAACCGGAGGATTAAATTTTAACAGTTCCGTAAACGAGTCAGGGGAGACCACCCCCGTGGGGAGCTTCATCGAAAAACATTTTGCGTCTCCATAACGCGCCAGTTTCGACTCTCGACGACTCTCCTCTCTCTTACTCGACTTTATAACGCAAAATTAATAGAGCTTATCCCTGGCAATTTATCATGGGATTATGCTGCAAATACGTCGACCGAGGGACCGGTGCACCCCTCGTCGCCCCTCGTGCACCCACCGCGGCTCTTCTCCGTGTCTCTTCCGTGGACCCTGACACGGCATAGGCGCAGCGATCGCTTCCTGTGTCAATAAACACAGGCTCACCCCGTGGCTGTCGTGGCCCTAATTCAACCCGGCACCCAGGGTCGTGATCAACGAACCGACGCCACCCCTTCCTACCCTAATGTTCCTTCCTGAATTTTACAGTCTTTCCTTTCTCGGCTCTGTTCCCGATACAGACGGACAGAGACTTCGTTACTACGTAATCGAGGGTGAGTCGTATGGTCGAGGGTGCGCTGGTCTTCGATTGAACCGTGACTGTTCCGTAAGAAACGGAGGGCGGATGGAAGTGGTAGAGGTAAGTGAAAAAGTGGCTAATGGAATCTTGCCGCGGATTGTTTCGTGCCTTCTCCTTCGTGGCGTCGATTAGATTGCTTGTTCGGTTGATGTTCGACGTGGGTGAAGAAAATTTGTTTCGATACGAAATAGAAAAGATTCGCGAGAAATTTGGTGTAAAAATGCGCTCTGTTAATTGCTGGTAACGATAAAAGGAAAACAAAGTATCCGGCTATTCCTCGAGCGAAATGATTAATCGAACGATGGGTAAGATCCGTGACACGATCGATTCGCGGACGTGATGCTGCATCGGCGTGACTCGATGGTACGCACACGCGGCGCGCTCTCTCGCATTATGCATTATTCCCGGCCGGATTACAATGACAATGACCGCAATAACGATCGAGCCGGATCGGAAGGGGGAAGGGGACGGCCGACAGCTCGGAAAATTGCTAACAAATAATGCAGCCACCAGGGGGGGAGACAGCGATACGACGGGGTGTCGTGTCTTCCTGCGACCCCAATGCTCGAAATCGAGCCGGTGTGCATCCTTTCGCGCATAATCGCCCGTGAGACACCCTTTCCTCGCTGCTGCCACGAAAAATTCTACGATTGTCGCTGATACGTATGGCGGCGTACAGATGCCATGGTAATTGTTACGGGAATTTTTTATACCCTGCATCCAGTAGGAACGAATAAAAATGCGTAATCCTTCGATTTTCGGAAGTAAGGAAATTATTCGCGGGAAATTGATACTACTCGTGCCTCGTAGGATACAACAAAAGAGTCTTGCACAATGCGACTGAAGTGTCCAACTTCACCAGCCACTTAACAGAAACGGCGAGATCCATAACAAGACGAGATGCGTGTAATCGTCGGATCGCGGTGGAAGTAGAGAACAATAAAGTCGGCCACCCTTCCTGGATCTACGATCCTTTAATGGAGCCGGCCAAGGGGTGGTTACCTAGTTACAGGTTCTTACCAGCCACGTGAACCGATCGATGCTGAAATCCGATTACGCAATAAAGATTCGCGAGGGAGACATTGGTAACGACGCGGTCGGAATACTATCGGGCCCGTTTATCCCGCGACGGGTCGTAATTTGTAATATAGGGACGTCCCGCGATGAAAAATAACGCGCTCGTACGGCGGGTAACGCGTCGACGAGCGGACCTGTCGAACGGTGCGCCTCGATGAGCCACGAAGACGTATACCGGGTGAGACAGCCGACGTTTCTTCACGGAACCGGTCGACTGATTGATGAGACCGCTTAGGTAACCGCGGATTTGCGTAATTTTCAATTTAAGAAACGGATAGCTGGACGGTCAATGTTTTAACGAAGGTGTGCTGCAACGATAATGTGGGGGTTGTGAATGATTTAAACATTAAATTCCACTGCTTTCCCCAGGGATTTCACTGTAATTCCATAACGCTTCGAGTCTTTCGCTATCGTGGAATCGTTCGCGTTCGAAACATTCTGGCAACGAAAAAGAGGGTTGATCTATCAATTTGCGTAATCGCTTGGCTGACACGGGCCACCCGGTAGATCGTGTCGGACGGACGCGAGCGCGAAAAGGAACGAGACCAGCTGACACGTAGCCCTTTTGAACCGGACAGGTACATAAAGATATATGTACAAGTGCAGGCGTCGCGATTCGGCCTGGGTCCGCGGCGTGTAATCACGTATGCAAATGGCGGCGCACGCACGCCTATGCAACGGTACGAGAGCCGAGTAATGCGTAACTGTCGATATCGCGGCCGTTTCGCACGCTGACAGGACAATGTGCACGCGCGACCGCCCGCGAGCTGGTAATTTGTACCGGAGGGAACGTCCGGTTTCGCTCGCGCGAAACAAACGCGCGGCTGTTTCGCCCAAACAGATGCGTCGACCGCTTTCTCTATTCCACCGTTTAAGTAGAGATCCGAACGGACCATTTTCGTCCAATTCCAATCGCGCGTCCATCGCGAGCGCAAAAGCAACAAATCCGACGAAACCAAACCGGAGGCTAACCGAATCGAATCCCGAGCGAAACCACGGGACCGGCGAGTCCGATGCTCTACCGGGATATCCCAGTACCAGCTATCCCCTGAGCTCTTAACGCAACCCCATTGAACAGAAAGGGGGTTGTCCCGTCGCGATCGTTGCGAATCCTACCATAAATCAGCGTCTGTGAGAGAGCTGTTACGTTTCCACGAGGACAGGCATAGGCGACGGTTTATTATGCCGGACACAATGTCGCGCGTCGCCCCGGCCACGTGACCGGCGACTTCCGGCCGTAGTTTGGGTTCCGCTCGGTGACGTTTCGTCCCCGCCGGCCGTTTCGCCTCGCGTTTTTCCACGTACGCAACCGGTGACGACGATCGCGTGTCAGGTCCACGCGTGATCGCTTCGAATGCTTCCTCCACGCTCGTCCCGGAACGATTGTCACAACATCCATCGGGTGTAAGGGGGTTGAACGGCACCCAAAAGGAATCGACGATGAGATTGTTCGGTTTTCGGGATAAATGAATTGGGAACCGGCGAGTGAAAGTGGTGTCGAGAGTTTAGCGGGGTTAGATGAAGGGGTGGCGTTTGATTCATTCGTTTAGCGAGAGAGATTTAGATCGAGAAGGGTGGAAATAGGACTGGGGAATTTGTGTTAATTTGTAGCGGTTTTTAAGAGTTGTTGACGCAACATTAACTCCGTCTCGTCCATCGAAAGCGTTTCAGGGGAAAAAAGCGATCTCTTAATCCTTCAGCTCGGAGGAACCACAAATTTCGTTGGTCATTCTCATTTCGAGCACGTACGTATCTCCAAAAGAAAGGGAAAAAAAAAGACGAAAAAAAGAGAACGCTCTGTATAGTCCAGCTGAAGAGAGGGATGAAAGGAAGGGTGGAAAAAATCAACGTAATAGAGAGATCAGAGGGGGAGAGAGAGTGGTGCGTCGAAGCGATCGGTCATGGTGTTCTTATGTTAATACCGCGACGGTTCTGCTTTGCTCCTCCATTCGAGCAGGCCGCACCAGCGTGGCGAATCCTCGAGTTTATCGCGGGGGTGTGTAGCCACTGTAACCACTAAAACCATCGTCCGAGCCGGGGAAGGTGGCGACCAGAGGGTAGCGGCGGCGGTGACGACGACGCCGCAGAAATTCAGCGTTACGCTGTGGGAACGGGAAAATCGATAGAATGGGGACGGCACGGGTTGTCTAAACAGATCGTAGTTGAATAAATACGTCGAGGGGAAGATTCCTAGCTTCGAACTGCTCCTTTCTTTTAATCTCTCCAGTTCTCGAGTGTTCCCCCAATTTTTTCTTCTTTAACTTGCGGGCAGATTGTGTACCTTAACAATACATTACGTTCGAGTGTAACTTTGTAATAAACTTTGCAAACGCCACTAATATCCGTTTGTCAATAATGCAAGATCCAAAGCAAACAGAAGTAAACTGCATAGCACACAATCGTAGACCGACTACCATAAAATATACTACTTCTCTCGAGTATCGCTCTTTAAAAAAAAAAAAGAAGAATGTACCCCATCTATCCCAGTTAAGGCAACCGCTATCCCAACACTAGAAAAACGAGCCGAAAGCTACTTACAAAGTACCATAATCCGACTCGTCGTAAAAATCCTCCGACGAACTCATCGCGGCAAATTCATCGCGCGGTCGATCAGACCGAGGCAGCCATTAACCCCGGGAGGAAGAGGGAACGTAGCAGGCGAAGCCGGTCGAGCGGCTCGCTCGCGAATTATTAATCGCGCGTTCAAGTCTGAATCAATCAGGCGAGCGACGTGGCTGGCTGATAAGAGCCGAGGCGGGTGAAGGGACCACCCTCGACGACTCTCGCGTCGGCTACGAACCTCGAGATCGGGGAGCACCGGTAGTTTCCGCGATTGTGAGAAACTATCGGTCCCGGGAAGCTGTCAGCTACGCGGCGAGCTCTTCTTGACCCGACGGAGCGGGCCTGGTGTTGTACCCCGCGGTGGTTGACTCCGGCACGGTGGTCCGGGTCAACAAATCATAACCGTAGCGGCGACTGGGTAACGAGAGGATGGCTTTAATGCCTGCTCGTAAGAAGTTTCTGCATACAGGGTGATTTTAGGTCCGCGAGACTTGGCTGCGCAAATTATTTTCGATGGAGTTAATAGCGGACTCTGATCTCATTGGACATTTCGAATGGAAGAGGTTCGCCGACTTTTAGCGTTAACTTCGACCAGATGGAACTCTAAATTCACCTGAACGCGTAATGGATAGCCTTAAATCGCTTCGATCATCGAATCGCGTAACCTATTGTTCTATTCCATCACGAGGTCTTTATCTGAAGATCAACAGTAGCCAAACGTCGTCTATCCAGGAGGAATTCAATTTCCATGGAGTTCGCGATGACCTGGGCCCCCGGGCACGAGCACGGGCACGGGCGACTAGGATCATAGTATTTAATTCGTGCTTCATAAATCGAGGGCATTCGTGCGGGCCCCACGTCCGCGAGTCGAGGCCCGTTGGGCCCCGGGACCACCTTGTCGCGGCGCGGCGGAGCGTGGGCCCCAGACGCTCCGTGCGCCACGTTGCGACCTACCTGCTTCTCTTGTTCTTGCTCTTGTTCTCGCTCATGACTCCCCTGCGCCACCTTCCTCCGCCTCCACGTTAGTTCCTCTTTCTTTTCCGCGTGTACACTGGGTGACTGTTTCTTATCCAACCCGTTGGATCGTGTCGTCACGCGTTGCTATCAGATTACGCTCCTCTGCAACTGTTTTCAGAGAGTCTTCTATCAAATGTTTCAATCGTAACGGAGCAGTTGCAATGGGATCATATGGGGCGCGTTCATCTTGAAGAGACCAGCGCAAGGGTGGACAGCGGCAACGGTAACAAATAAATCTTTGATCGTAAGATGGCCAACGATACCTAATTAAAGAGTCGTATTACGGAGAGGATCATCGAACACTGGTTGCAGCCACTGTAATCGCAAAACTTCCACACCATCCACCGAACCGATCGAGCCCCCCAGCCGAACTCGTAGAACCGTTCGAGGATCAGAGAGAAATCGACGATTACCACCCCAAACTCGGGTATCCGAAGCAATAGCAGGGATCAATTAACAAGAGAAACCGAGGATGATCGGTCGCGCGGCATCCGACGAAAGGAAGACGGGCTGGCTCATTACCCATGCACGCTCCTAAAACCAATTCTATCCGTGGGCCGGTGGTGCGCGACGGCTAACGAGACGTCTATATTATTATGCCTTGGGAAGAGTGGCGCGACGTGGGCCCCGAAACGGGCAGGCTTGCGTCGGATATTAGCCGCGGGGCCCCCCTCTCGTCAAGGGGCCCACGGATAGAGACGAGGAGAGCCACTCGGAGCCGGGGACCACCGTGAAAGAAGGGAGTACACTCGGGGCCTGCGCCAGCTCCTCCTCGTTTCTCCTCTCTCCGTCCACCCTCTGCCCTCTCCGTTCACCATTCATCCTTCTCTTCGTCTCTCGCCTGGAATCGGTCTTTTTTGCCGCTTTTGCCTCACGGTCTCTGCCCGTCCACTCGATTCTCAGCCGACGAAAGCGAGTTTCCTCGGCTTTACAGCCGGCCTGCCAATAACCGCGAACACGTAATTTCCTACAGCGCCTACCATACGCATTACCCGTCCATTTTTTGCCCCGATCCTGGCTAACCAGGTGGAATTTATTGCGGGGAAAATGTCAGTTCGCCCGCCACCCTGCGCGAGACCCTAGCGATCGTTAGATCCTCTCGGAGAAAATGGCCGATCTCGCGGACAACCCCCTACCCTCCGCGCGCTGCTAACGAGAAACAATTATTCTGACGAAAGTAGCCGACTCGCGACCAATGTTTCATCCCTAAACGCGATATCGGCGTGGATGTTGATGGATGATTGGCTGTTGCGAACGAGAGTAGGGAGAAGGTTCCGGAATATTCAGCGAGACAGTAGGGTAAAGTGTTGCGAGCCGCGAATCTGATCCAACAACGTCGATCGTGATTCTGCCAGATCAGAAACTGGTTTGATAGACCGAGCCGGATCGCGATTGCACCTGCTTGGCAGGTGCGCCACCGATTCGGCCCGCGTGCGACGATTATTAACCGTCTAATCGCTAATCGATACACTAATCGCTGCAACTCGTTGAACTGGGTATAAACCACGTAGAAATGTATCTCGTTTTGAGAATCCTGGCGGCTCGTTCATAATCGTTGTAATGTAGGTCACGTGGCAACGTGTTACAAAAGTAATGCAACACTAGTGAGAAGACCGAGGACGAAGCGAAAGAAAGAGATGGAACACGAGACGTTTAATCGGCTGAGATGAAAGAAAAAAAAAAAGAAAAAAAAGAAAAAATTGTGCTCGAACGCGATCCCAAGAAACCATGACGAGCTCGGATCGATCGGTGGAAGGGGGATGGTCGCAAAAACCGCGGAGGGACTTTATGTCCACCGTGAAGGGACGTGTCGGCTTGGCGCACAGCGGGCCTCTCCCCGCTCGGGTAATTAAAAGACGCAATTGTCACGTCGCGGAATTAATGTCGGGCCGCAGTGGCCGTCGACGTATTTATTAGCCAGGCCCGCGGATCGATGTGCCTCAGGTGGCGCCATTGGGCATTGTCAACGGTGGTAGGGAATGGCGGCGATTCGAAATCAAATTCCCGGGGCCCGGCCGCGACGATGCTCCCTCCGCCGCCACGGTGGCTCGTACGGTGGACCGTGTCTTATGTTTTAATTGTTCACCGCCGCCGCGTAAATCCTAATTAAGACTGAATTATTTGGCTTGGCCGCGCACGAGCAACCGTGTAAGAAAGCCGAGCGGTGAGCCGTTCTCGATCGCGAGAATTCCAGGCTGCCTCCAAGGACGATCCGTTCGATCCGGGGGCCCGTCCCTTCTTTTCGTTCCTCTTGCTTCTCTGTCGCTTCGTTGTTCGACTTCCTTTTTGCCGAGGACCAACGCGCGCGCGCGCGTGCACTTTGTCGCGGTCAGGCCGCTGGGAATCGATGCTCGAGGAGACCGACTTTCTGCGAATTGGTGGGAAAAAATTTTGATGAATTATAGGACGCGGTAATTGGAAGAGATTTTTGACATTAGGACAAGTTAGGTTTGGAATGGTTCTAATTATTTGCGTTAGATTCAGGGTGAGCAGTTTCGAATGAACCTGGAGTGCAAGATTACTGATTTCTAATTCATCATCGTCGGACGCTAGATATAAACAACGATGAGAAGCACAGAAATGCCTTTCCAGGTATGAGAAGGAAGATAACACTTCGAATTTCTTCAACGAGACGCGGTTTGTCATTCCACGGTAAAAAGAAGAAGAAGGAGAAGAAGTAAAGTTTCGGGACGCTGCGAGGGGGTGAAATTTCACGCTGCGCACACGCGAGACCATTTACCGGTGTCTGCCACGTAAAGTTCGTCGCGCAACGACGATGCCACTGAGCGGAAATCAAGAAGGGCGGTTTAGGAAGAGCAACGGGCACTAAAAGTTCCGGCGAAATTACCTGAACCAGCCTAGCATTAATTTGTCAAATGGACTTCTCGTCTTTCGGTGCTCTATTCTTCCCCTATCCCTTCTCTTCAACTTAGTTCTAGCTATTTCTATACTTCTGTAACCATTATCTTTAAAGCTTCCAATTTCGTCGATCACTTTTTTAATTGAACTCTCGATATCTCCGGAGTCCCCCAATCTCAAAGTCCGACTGATTTCAACCCCTGATACGAACCCTTTTTCTACGTCCAACCCAGCACTGTTCGCAACGTCAGAAAAACCAACCGAGTAATTCCAAAAACAGCCAATCACCATCTACGCAATTAAATGTCCGACGAGAACACGACGAGCGGTCGAAAATCGACTCGAATCGAACACGGGGAATCCGAGAGATGCACGAAGGCGCCTCCGACAAGGATGGCGTTTAAGCCCGGGCGAGGATCGGTGGATGACTCTGCGTTATCGCTGATTCCGTAGCCAGCCACGGGATTTCCATGTCCGGGCTGGGAAGCCACCAGCCGCCATCAGCCTCGCAGAGACCCCACAGCCCGACTTAGCATAGATTAAAGTCGCGCACACGCCGGCAATCTGCCGGATGTTTGCGAGCTCCACGAGAAATAGAGCCAGCCAGGAGGTTTGGATAAAAATCGGGACGATGGCTCCTCCACCTTTACGAGGTAAGCAGCTATGCCGCGGAGGCTGCAGCGGAAACGAAAATTCTGCTGAACACGCTGATTCCGTTCGACCGCCAGGTGAGCAAATTCGGCGAAACCTTGGTGAAAATTGTCACAGAGTCTAAACTAGCGCTCTGCAAAAATGTTTCAGAGAGATTTGAATTTACGTTACTCTGATCATCGACGAAAACCGACGGTTCTATTAAAACGGATAAAATAAATGAACGGCCCTGTAGGTCTCGCGAAACCGCCGACGAACACTGATAGGTGGTAAGTTTATTAAGGCGGGATTGGAGACGGTGTTTGAAAATTCACAGCCAATTCTCAAGTCCCCTTTTACATTGTTCGCGGGTGGAGCAGCGTCGTCGGCGATGTTGTCGGTGAATTTTGGCACCGAGCCAGCGTCCTCTGGAGGATTTACGTCTGTTTAATTTTATGGTATTTCACGGTCCAGCCGCGGGGATGAAGCTGGACCAGTGTCTCTCAAAGTCGAGGGACTTGATTCCAAATTCTGCGAACGTCCGACTACCCAATCGCCGAATGTGGTAAATATATTCCAATGCTTCAATTTCGAAAAAGTTTCGTGAAACTAAAAAACAACAGTCGAGAATCCGCGACAGAAGCTCATCTGATGCAACAACACCGTGACGCAATAATCCGTCGGCAATTAACCTCGCGTACCGATCCCTGGTGGTAGAGCGGACCCGCGCGTAATACGCGCGCATTAATCAACGCTGGACCGGGCGGTTTTCCATAAATTTTCAGGGCGCGCGCAATAACCGCGGCGCACAGTGGCCAGGTGTTACGCCAACGCTCTGCTCTCCCAAGCCACCGCTTCCACGGGGACATCCCTGGCTAATTGCGGCATCGCTCACCCGGACCGCCTCCGTTCTGCCCTTTTTGCCTTCCGGCGCGCCTTATCGCGACGCCGGGATCCGAGTGTCCTTTCGTGGTATGCGCTACCAGCTAGGCGGCTCGTTCTGTATGGAACGTGATTGCCGAAGCGGAGGGAAATGGTTAGAGAGAAAAAGCCGAGCGTACGAATCTTGGTGTGATACTTCGAGAGAGAGAAAAAGGTTCTTTTTAGAATCGAATCTTCTCGTATCCGTCCCATCCTTCGAGCTTTGAATCGGTATCAGTTTCGTGGGGTTGATCCACTCCGTTACTCTAGCACCTCCCTCTGTTTAACTCGGCTAATAAAATACCACCAATGACTCCCCTACCGAGAACTACCCCTATCATTTCCCTCGAACAAGCTCTAATACTCGCTGCGCCCGGTTGGATTCACGCATACGGACGCAAAAATAGCGCCACTACCGATGTGCGTGCCCGAGCTCGCTGGCGAGCGTAAAGTCGCAGTTCGGATAACCACCCCTCGGGGACAAGTAACGAAATTAAATTCAAATATAATCAAATAAAATTTAAATTTTAAATCCGTCTTGGCTCCATCCAGTGTGTATGCTTCTCTGTCTGCGTGAAGCAGGCGAAATTTAGTGGCCTCCTTCTTCTTTCTCTTCCCGGGTCTTCCCGTCGCGCTCCCTCTACCCACCCCCCTGGGTTCGAGTCGAGATTTAACGGGTCAAACCAGGGCCAGGATCGGGGATGGTTAACTCGAAACGAGAGAGGGTGCCTGATTGAGAACACTGTTTTGTTTGTTCGTTCAACACCGCTCTTATCCGACGGGGGAAGGTGGTGGGGACGAGTGGATTAGTCAACGAGAGTCAGACATCTTCATCACCGCGAATATTGCCTTCTCCGGGGCGCGTAAAGACGTATCAAACTGATGAAGAAGCTTGTCAACATTTTAATGAAATTCATGTCTGAAAGACTCTTCAAACAGCGGATTTAATTGATAATTAAAAAAGTGTCGTTGATACGTTTAACTTTGGGGGAAGTTCGAGATTGTCGCGGGTGAAGTTTCAAAGAAAAATGCAACCTCTCGCTGGAGTTACTCGAAACTTTGTCTCTGGTTTTTTAAAATCAACATCGCGGCTAAACTGGCGAGGAAGAAGCTGAAGAAGAAAAAGGAGCGGTCGTTCAACACGGAGAACACCCGGTTATCCTAGCAGATAATCGATAAAACCAATCTTCCAGTAACGCGTAACATCAGACATACGTAAAAGTAGCCCTTGAAAAACCGTAAGACCTTGTCTAAAAGTTTATCGCGGCATTTAAGGGAAAGTGAACAGACTCTCATTACCATCCGGAGGCAATCAACCGTGGGGTTCAACGGTGGTCGTATCCGTCGGGTTTTCCGTACGTGTTCGTCCCTGGCTGTGACGAGTATTTCGCTGGCGGGTTTCGTCCGGGGGGATGGGTGTCATTCTGTGTCAACCACAGTGCCCTCTGACGATGACACCGCGGAACGCGAAAGGGGATGAAACTGGCTCCGCGTTCAACTCGGCCTGGCCCCGGCAAACCAAGCCCTGACTTTGCTTTCCAACCCCCGTGCGACCCCTCCGCGCACCACCACCTTATGTAAGTACTGCCGTCGCACACCGACGCACGCCGGTGGAGTCGTCGCTTCACACGGACGCGTCCGACGGCCGCGCGGGGGTGGATGCTGGGGCGACGTTGAACGCGAACATAGGTAAAGCCTGCGGGGCGGCAGCCGTCGGGTTTAAGCGAGGGGGTTGGCTCTGCCTCTTATTTGGAGACAAAGTGGATCGGATTAGAGATACAGATTTCAATTTGTTCGCCTTCCACACCCATACCCTTTCGGGCGGACCCTCCCCGGGGTGATCGCGGGGTGAATATGCTCGCCTTCTTGGCATAAGGCTTGCTTTTTCACTTCTGACGGGTCGACGATTTTAATTTCGGTCTGAAATCGAGCATTTTGATTTTTCTGTTTTACAATCTGACCGGAGAGATTCCAGAAATTCACTTGTATGAGATGGGAGGGGATTTTTCATGAAACAGATGTCTAATGGTGGAATATTAATATTTAAGGGTGTGATTTGACGAACAGAGAGATGAAATTTGAACGTTGAAAAGATTTATTGGACCGAATCGTTGCAATTCCAGCGTCAAGCGCAGACGACGAGAAAGTGTGAGGGTCGGTGGTGGTGGAAAACGAGTCGTCGAGAAGTATGCGGAATCTACGACTGCCGCGGGAAACGTACAAATGTTTCTCGATCGTAGAAGGTTTTTGTTATCAGCCGGCGCTTAATAGTGATCGAACGAGAGAACACTTGACCTGTCGCGAATTAGGCGGCAGTCGTTGTGTTCGCCTTGCAATGGAAGCATCGAGACTGCTTCCATATTGCCCTGTGTTTTTTCAATTCTCGAATCGAGTCTAAACGGTTTTAAATCATCGTGTCAATAAATGTGGTGAAGTAATTGAAACAGTGTTCGTTTAGAGTGTATCAAGTAAAATATAGTTTGCATGATCTCATCGAGCCTTGCTAACGCTCCTACGTTTGCGTTTGTCAAACAAGGCAACTTACAGAATCTCTATCAAGAGTAAGTAAGGCATTAAAAATAATTCCATCGCCTACTCTATGAAAAGATCTTCGTCCATCTCGATCCGTAATTACACATATAATACAAATACCGATCTCAGACCTACGATATGAATCAAACTACCCCCGTGAACCGTTCCAGCATCGAAACTAACAAAACCCGGCGCGATCTAAAAGAGCCAAGCCCCCGTATCTCTCGAAAACTCCCCGAAAAACGTTCTCAACATCCAAGGGAGGCGAAGAAACGGGCTCGAGATACTTTTACCGGCTAACAAACGGTCCCCGTAACCACGGGGAACAATGACCGAGACGCAGAAGGAGGGGGTGAGAGATCGCGTCCCGAGATCGCGTCGAAAGGGTTGAACTCGCGGCCTCACAAAGAAACGCCGGCGTTCTTCTCGCGATCGTGGCCAAGGATCTCGCCCAAGGTTCTCTCAACCGGTCGCACGTACAGATCGAGTGAGCGAGGTGGGGGTGGTAGAAGGGTGGAAGGGAATTACACACACCGTCGACAAGTCGGAAGTCGGACCTCGGTAGTCTGCGCCACTTCCTTTGAACCCCCTTTCTCTCCTCTTCTTTTTCTTCAAGAACGCAAAAGAGCTAATTAATTTCTCTCCTTCCTTCTTTCTCGCCCCCGCCTCGCGGGTCCAACCCTCCGCTAGACGCGTCTCCGCCGTTTATTTTCGCTGGCAGCGAGAGTCTCCGACGGGGGGATGTAGATGGGGGTTGGAAAGAAGGGGAGGGAGAAGAAAACGGCCTCGTTTCGGACGAAATTCTCAGGCTGAAGCCACCGTTCCTCTGTTCCCATCGTGTTCACGGATTTTTTTTTCTCAATTTCTTCCAAAAAATATTCGCGTAGCAAGAATTTTATAGCTAAATGAAAGTATCGTCTACATATATTCACGATTCTTTCTAACAATGTAGAGAAATCGGCCAATACCAAGGCTATTACTAAAATGGAAAAGCATCGGCTTGTCCTTAATTAAGGCACGAAACTCGGGGCAAACGAAGTCGCATTATAATTACTAATTAATATGAGAAAAAAATCGCGAAATAACGACGGGCGTGGAGGTGAGTTTTTCAACGAGTTTGAAGTGGCTCGCGACCCGCCGGCTGACACCGTCGCGTTTGCGTATTCAACAATCTCTACAGATCTTAACATTTTCCACAATAGTCGTCGCGAAACGTGCTAACACAAACGACTATCGTCTTTCGAAAACCGAGCAACGTGCCACGGTTCGTCACTACCGCAAATCTTGTCTCTGAAAATCACAATATTCCACGCAGACTAAGTTGAATCGGGCAACCATAGCCAAGAAGCATTCTATCCGTTAATTCCACGAGGCGAATCAAAGAGGAGAGACGGTAACGGGCTGACTGTCGACAAAGGCGAGGACTCCGAATAGCCAACCACTTATTAGTTTCCCTCCATTGTGTCGGTTCAAGGCGCGAGAAACGCGCGCGCGCGTGTTTTATCCGGGGAATCGCGCAATCGCGGAAAGGCGCACGCAATTATCGGCGCGAGACGCGAGACGCATAATTGGGACGCTCGCTAATTAGAATATTGCGCGACCACCTGCGCGCACCCTTTGACGCGACTACGACGGAATCTGCTTTTAACTCTTTCAGAACCGTGCACAGAGACTGAGGAACTTTCCAACACTATTCTGGTTACGCCACCAGTAGCGTAACGCGAATGTTATTCAAGTGACTCGAGTACTGAAAGTTACGTACTATTTAAGTACGAAAATAGTAAAATGTGAAAAAATCCTCGAGATCTCCAACGACATCCTGGAAGAATCCTGACGCGCAACCTGTCCGCAGAATTGAACAAAACCAAAGATATGAACGCGAAACCACCGGCGAATCGGTGCGCGCGAGTTCGAAATCCCACGCTGTTGGTAATCAACATCAAAAAGCCGCGTTTCCGCCGCGTGATCGAGGGGAGAGCCCGGGGAGAGCGCGCGACCGGTCGCGCCTGCAGAGGGCTCCAGCTCTCCGTGGTCGTCCGGGGAACGAAAAAATGCGAAGGGGGCCGGGAACGGGGCAAACCAGAGGGAGTGAAGAGGAAGAAACGGAGGCAGCTCGCAGAGGTGTGGCTAGCCGAGTGTTCCAGAGTGGTTCTTCTGGTTTCTGGTTGGCTCCACGACCGACGGGAGGCCTAACCAGCGGGAACCGGACCCGGGCTTCCCTTCTTTCGCTGCTTTTTGCCGCGCCGTGTCTCATGGCCAGTCGTAGGTGTCAGAATGCGCCTCGCTCTGGCTGGCCTGGCCACGATGGGTAGGGGTAAAGGGGGGAGCCGCGCGGCGGAATTACTCGGCTATTGAGATCGGCAGATAGCCTCCAAGAAATCATAGTGGCCACCCACGAGATCGGGCATGGTGAACCGTGCCCCTTCGACGGCGGATCGCCGTACCGCCGCGAGTCCGCGCTCGCGCGCCACCCCGATCACCGTCATTACCTCTCTGGGGGATCGTACCGATGTCCCTTTATCCCTAGGTAAGCTCCTAGATATTCCTTCTCGCGGGATGCTGCCTTTTAACACGTTCGCCGCATGCTTATATTCCGAACTCTAACCGACAGGAACTCGAACGATGCACGACTGGTGTCACGCTTCGTAAGGTTTCGCGTGCGATGGTATTTCTAACCCCTTCAGTGAGGATCGAAACGATGTTCCAAGTAGCCTGGATTGTTTCCTAGACCCGTCCGATGATAGCTCCCGCTAGAGGAATTTAGATAAGGCGGGTTTTTCCTATAAACTCATCTCGCGTCTGCCTGTCGAGGGACCGTGACCGCGCCAATAATTCCGCGAATCATCGCGAGAGTCGCCGTGCGCGTTTAATAAGCGGGTAAAGAGCGGAAGCGTTGCCACGCTCGTATTATACTCATCTCGCATCGCCAGGATGTGGAGTGCCCCCCACCCCACTTGGCGGAATGGAAGTTATTTATTATCCAACGGTGCCGACAGCAAATAACACCGTGCCGCGGACGTTGTAAAACTGTCAAACCGCGTTTGTCCACGCTGCTGGCGATTTAACAATTAAGACGAACGTGTTTTGTTCGCGCGGTTCGTTTTTCTCCAAAGGACAGTACCGTCTACTCGCGTTTAAATTACGAGCACGCCTCATTTGTGCGTTGCTTCTTCCTTTTTCACGAAAATGGAGGGATAAATTATACGGTGTATCGGAGGAGACGGTGAAGGTTGTTCGAAAATATCGCGCAGACGAGTGTTTCTTTGGTCCTCGAGAAAATTACTCGATGAAACGAATGCGAGACGTTTCGGCGACACCTCTGGGGATCCACGACGCCATTTTGCTGACGTCGCTGGTAGCGTGAGCCCTCGTAAAAAATTCTAGATTCGTCCCACGCTTTCAGAAATATTTTCAAACATTATCCGAGTATTTACAGCGGCCAGAGAAATTTAAAAAATAATTTAAGGGGACTGTCGGATGAATCGTGGATCTTGCTCGGTTATGTGAGCGATCGGGGAGGAAATTGTCGAAGGGGACGTGAATCGCGTCGCGGAACGGAAAAATTTCGAGAAAGAACGCGGCGGAAGGATTCGCGTGGAAATAATAATCTGGCGGAGGTGATTACCTGCTTCGACGGGCTTGGTTAAACCGTAAATTTCCGTGGGATCACTGTAATCTCGCGTATTGTTAGATTCTCTGCTACGTGGGTGTGCTACCGTCGTCAGGATACCGAGTTCGTTTCACATTTTTCACCGAACGATGGTTTATTCTTTGGATTCGAGGAAAATATCGATGAAACTGTCGATCGTAACGAGAAGACGCGGTCGAGATAAAATGAAAAAGTCCGCGCGTCTTTCCTTTTTAACCCGAGGATATTTCTCTTTAATATCGGAAAGGCTTCTCTGACTTTGTAACAGAACTTGACGCGAGAGCACCGACGATCGCGTTAAACAAATCTTAAATGAACGTAACAAAGGAGCTAACGTTTCCAAGCGTGCATTAATTGAAACGTCCATGACGTTGGAAGGTACACCAAGATATGCCAGATAATCAACGAGCATCGTGAGAGGACGAGAGAGGAGTAAGAGGAAGAGGAACATGGGTCGAAATATTTGGAGAATTTTGTCGGATCTCGAGCGCGTGTGCAAATAAATATCGACGCCCGGGCGTAGGTAGGAATATGCTAATTCCACACATTATGCTAATATTAGCCCACGTAGACGTACGCGTGGCCACACTTTCAACGAATTCGATGGCCCGCTCACCAGCTATCAACCGTAATCGTCGATAAAATAACGGTTACGTATTCCATCAATTAATTTTTCGCGCTCTCCGCTCGCGCCCCATCGAATAAATTAATCAAACCCATGGGAATCGTCGATAACTCGATCTATGTGTCTACCTTCTCGAAATTCTTCTGCTATCCAAAGGATTGTGGAATCGCCTACGATTCGTGGGATTATCTCGCAAATTCTTCTACAAATAAAAGCCTGTGCGTCTCCTAGCCGAAAGCAGATGCGACGAAATTGGATCAGAGCGTGCCGTCGTTGCGTAAAAGGGAAAATTCTGTCTCGTTCCGCGAGGAACGGCGAGGAAAATCACAGGCAGAGACGGCGGTGGGCAGTCGCACGGTCGCGCAGACCCGTGACAAGCGGTCACGCGAGTTTCAACGGGCGCGCGGGTCTCGCGCGGCTGCCCCCAAATTGCCCGAAATTATTGGCTTCTTTTGTTTTCCCGTCATACGCCGCATGCCTCGCCGTTCCATGTCATTTCTACCTGTCCCCGTGACGCGACTCTCCCACCGCCCACGCCGTTTTGCCCGCGCCGCGTGCTTTTCCTCGTTCGCGCTTCGAGGATAACCGGGGTTCGATGAACTTCCAGCTGGATGGAAGTTCGCGCGGTGGACGATGCTCGGACCGTTCCACGGTGGGAAACGGGGTTTCCGATTGTTCGGTTGGGTTTTCGGCAAGTTTCGAGTCGAGGGATACGAGAGGGTTGAGCGATGGATAAATTGAAGCAAACCATAGATTTCGAGTGGTTGGTTAACTGTTGTAGTCTCAGGATCTTTACGCGAGTTCCGTACGATAGCACACACTCGAGTCCAGCATAAATTTCGAACTTCTCGTATGTGATTTCTAATCCCTACGCGACTGTTTCTTATAATTTAAAACTGTCTCCAGACTGGGTAGGAAAATGAAGCCAGCTAGGCGATACCCTTAATCATCGACGAGCTCGACGCGAAATGGCCAGAGTTCAAACGATGCACCGGAAATTTGCGGATGCGCATTACGTGCTTCCTGATACGTGTATTCGAGGAGCGACGACCGGGGGTCCGGACCGAAACGAAAGGAACTGCGGAGGCGCAGGTAGGAGTTTCTTGGCCCGAGCCGCTCATTATTGCTTCCATTGTCGTCGTTAACGTGGCGGCATTGTGGCCGCAAATGGCCTGTGAATATTACCGCGGCCGTTCTTTCGAAACAACCCTGCCCGCCCCGTGTCGTTGCCTGGTTTACGAGGTTCCCCGAAAATTCCGCGCGGCCGTCGCGAGCTCCCCGCGATTTACGCGTTTCCGACTTCCGGCGACCGCGACGGATTTACGGGCCAGCCGGCTCGCGGCCAATCGAGCCACTTTGCATTCTGCCGTTTTACTTTGCGACCGGAACAATTCTTCGGATAAGTGTTAGTTCGTTGAACAAGTTCGCGATACCCTTCTCCCCTTTTAGTCGCCTCTTACGACAAGCAGGGGCTACTGTGGGTGTATTCTGATCCCCACCGCACAGGGATGCGATTCTCTTCAACCAGATTAATTAGACACCTGATATGAGACTTGATGAAAGTACAGACGCGAATAAAATTAGTCTAGAATCCAGAGCGTTTGGATCGTGGGGAAAAAAAGAAGGGGGATAAATGTTAGCCTCGGCGTAAGAAGCGTCCGCGACTAGTACGTTCCTCATTCTAAGCGGTCCCGATCAACAGCTGATTCGATATCGGTTGTTCTGGCAAAAAAATTGACTCGTTGATTCCGAGTACCGGATCCGGCGTTCGCATCCCCGTCTTCCGATCGATCGGTTCGCGGAACGGTAGAACCAGAGCGAATTTACGATCAACCCTCGCCGACGAATCGTCCTCCCGACCGAAAGGAGAACAAAAATCGACCGTCCTCCGTCTCGTTCTGCCTCGGTTTACGTCCCGTAGCCACCCTTATGCCTAATACATCGCGAGCACTCGCGGCGAGCCGACGTTTTTACCGTCCCGACGAGACGACAGCCACCGAGATTTCGTCTCCTGGTAAGGTGATGCGTTCGATCTGGGCCCGATATCTCGATCGATCGGCAATTAATAACGTTGATACTCGTCCGAACGAGTGACGGAAGTTCCACGGTGACGGCGCATCGAGACCCACGAGCGACAACGACGCACGTTTCGACGTGGAAGAGGCTCGAGCGCGCAACGTGTACACACAGAGTGTCCCATTTTAATCGAGGCGAATGTGATCGAAATTATCCGCTGTATTTGGAAATGCGGTGTCCGTCGTTGGCATCGATGGAAAGGTAGGATCTTCTCGAAAAAGGGAAGCGACAAAGAGAAACATTAGCAATGCCAGAGGATAAGGTGAAAAAGAGAGGAAATTACTGGCGGACAGCCAGAGAGGTTACGTCTTGAGGGAGGCGGCGAAACGTCCGAGCGAAGGAAGATTGACTCGGTGCGTGTGGGCTTCGCTCTCCCAGCATCAATTAGACGGGCATCGGAGGAGTGTGGACGCGCGCGCGTACACACGTACGGTCGCATGCGTGATGGTGAATGCACCGGTGCTCCGGCGTGGATCGTCCATTGTGTTCCATTGGGCCGGTGGGCTCGCAAAGATGGCCGTCTACGCCGCGCGGCGCGGCGAGGCGAGCCTGGAAAACGGCAAAAACCGAGGCCAGCGGAGCCGCCAAGTGTTTTGGGGCCGCGACAATTAACGACCGCCGGGCGAAAATCGTTTTATGTTTTCATCTCGACGGGCACTGGTCCCTTTCTTTCGACCAGCGAGCCGATCGACGTTCAAACTCGCTTCGTTACGTATCCGGGTGACCGCTGATTGGGCTTCGTTAGAGTGATTAAGAGAATCGTTGGGGTAGGTTCGAGAGATTTAAGGGGTGAAAATTTTTGTGTCTTTTCAGAGCACGGATTAAGCTTCGCTGGAATTATCATCGTCGGAGAAGCTGCGGAAACTTGTGCTATGGATTTTACAAATCCACTGTTGCACATGGTACACGTACCTCTCATACATCGAAATCATGAATATATTTAATCTACTTTTTCAGTGTTCATACGCGATTCAGCGCGCATCCATCTTTTACTCTAAAATTCAAATTTCTAGACCTAATCCCGAGAACTCGTTAGGGATGCGGGCAATCGGCGATGAAAAGGATAGGGAAGAGAAAAAGTGGATACAACATTCTGTGTGCCGTTAATGCTGACTAAAGGAGTCAGACTAAAGATCGATCGAGAAGATCCAACGAGTGACCGTGCCGCTTAATTACGGTCCCGGTCTCATAAGTACTTGGAGCGTGGTGTCACTATTAAAAATTCCCGGCACGAGAAATCGATAAAAAGCGAACCGATCGGTTCCGCGGGGTATCAGCAACGATGCGCGCGACAATTAATGGCCGCCGGACGGAAGTTGCTTTATGTTTTCATCTTGGCCCGTCCGCCACGGCGTTAATTACTTGTCTTCTTTCTCTCCGAGAAGCATTGGTACACGCTCGTGTCTCTTCGCAGCCGATCGAAATATCTCAGCAATTTCTAACCAATCTTCTACGCACTACAAATTGCAACTTCAGCGATTCTTCGATATAAATTCAATTAGACGTACATACTGTTTAAAGAAAAGAAATAAAAAAAAAAAAATACACGTCGCAAAGTTCTGGAGGGTTACGCGAAAGGGGTTGCATTATACGATTAAGAAACTCGTTCCTTGGTTTCGTCACGTTCTCGTCAACCGAGGGATAAATGGAACGTATTCACCTTAGAATGGATAACGTTTTCATTTAACGCGGGTTCTTTCAACCGGCCCACCACCCCCGTGTCTCCGGAACGCACCCCCCGTGCTCGTTGAATTTTCATTCGCTGGGAACCAGCGTGCACGACCACAGGCGAAACGAATAAAGTAAAACAAGCGGACGACGTCGCGGAAGGAACTCGAGCAACCCTCTTGATATATGTATTTGCATTCATCTAGTACGAAAACGTGCACGGCCGCGATATGTACGTACCGCGCGCGCCGGTGAAACCGCTTTTCCCCTCTTATTTTCATGGATTTCAGCTCAACGAGAAGCAACCGGCATTATTATGCCAGGCTGGACGAGCTACGCGCCGAAATATCGTCGAATATTACTTCCAGCTTGTGTCCTAGCGCTACATCGCCGATGATCATTTTCAATATTCTCAATCGCTCTCAACATTTCGAGAAGAAAGACGGCCAACCGTGGTACCACGTATTAATGAACGAACGCATAGATCCATCGAGAGAAAACCTCGAATCCTCCCACGCGAAACCGCGCTAACACCAGAGAGCAAGAGCCGAGAGAAAGAAGAAAGAGAGAGAGAGAAAAAAAAAAGAGGGAGGTTCCATAAATCTCAGAGGGTTGACATTCGTCGTGGAACCGGGTTTCGCAGAATCGTCAGCCATCGTGGACAAAGAAAAGGCGCCGCGGTTCCCCCCTGTCGAAATTATCCATCGCGGATGAATAATCCTTCATCGACGTGCCTTCAAAGGCAACGACAGCCGGCTCTGTCGGAAGCAATCAAAAAGATCCAACACTTGGTACGGCTAGGGCCCTGACTGACTCCTCGTCGTCATCGCCGTCGTCGTCGTCGTCGTCGTTGTCGTCGTCCTCCTGCGCAACCATGTCGTCGTCGTTGTCGCCGTTGTCGTCCCCTCTGTCACCGATAAATCTCGTCGTTTTGGATTTCGTCGTATTAAGGGGGTACGAAGGGAAGAGATGGAGTTAAGGCCGTGGGGGGAGGGAGAGCCTTTTCTCTCACGGCCGAAAATAATACCGGGAACGGAGCCTTTGGCGGTGTTGGCCTCCGCATAGCGCCGGCGCCTACGTTTTTGCGACGCGTCCCGTCGCCTGGCACATGCACGCGGGAAAATAAATCCTGCGGCATGCGAGAATTACTTCGTTCCCTGTTCTACGCAAAACCGAGGACGGCCGGAACCGGGACCCCGTTTCGCGTAAATTCGCGCCGCTTTTCTTCTTCTGTCGCAATAAGGAAAACATTCTGCGACGGCCATAAAGGGAGGATTGCTTCGAGGGACAAGTTAAATATAAATTGTCAGATTTTTAGCTGAATAATTTGCAAAATGAATTGGACAGGTGAGCATCTATCGCCTGTACGTACTATATAACGCAATTGATAAAAAAATGAAACTTCAGAAGGGCTAGGGTGGTTCGATGAAACCCGTCAGAAACGAATCTGGCCACGGAAGGGAAAAAGGAATGAAGAATTAATATCCCTGAACCAGCGCATAATCTTCCCCCCCGGTGACGACTTGGCTTTCTCCGGATGCCGGAAAACGCGGTCCTGTGAAATTAAAAATTCATCTGGCTGGGTACCGGACAAGGGGGTGGGGGGCGTGGCGCTGTCGTTGGTGAAAAATTGGCGGGCATTTATTTTCTCGTTAACGGGCCACTAGCGTGTCCTGTCCGTGTCCCCGTGACCCGATACTATTAATTTCGTCCCGCTTCTCCTTCGAGAACCGTCCAGCCGACCGTACGGAGGATTAATGACGAACTTTGGGGGTAGAAAGTTTTCCCGGGGTCGATCTTGGGGCTGCCTCTTGCTCTTCAACTTTTTTTTTCCTATCCTTTCGAATATTATCCCGTAGCACAACGATTGAAAAATATATTTATCTCTGTGCAACGCGTACCTTGAACGAATTCAATAGTATTTTCAACTAATCTCCAGTCCCGCTTTGTCTCTCTCTCTTTCTCAAATAATTTAAACGACACGATAATTCATTCGACGCCCCGTATATAACACCAGTGTGCATAATTAACCATTATAGACCGCCATGTACGTACGTGGAAACATTGTGTCATATCGAAGGGTTATATTCGAGCGGAAGCTGAAATCGTTCGTTAGCCTTATAGAGGGTGTCCCATAAAAATTAATTGGCCAGGAGCTGGTCAAAGTAATTGGACGTGGCGAATCACGGGAGTGTGTTTAATCGTTTCAGTTAACCTAAAGAGGCCTAATCGATTAATGGCCGAGCGGCCGTGGTGAGTTAGAAACTTGGAGCGGCGTCGGTTTCGGTTAGGTTTTCAGGTGATTCCTCGCGTAACCGTAATGGTCCGTGCTGTTTTTAACAGCCGGTCTACCCTGTAATCATCGTTGGTTTCTTTGTCGCGGTAGCCCGGGAACCTTTTTGCCCGGGCGAACTGCTGATTATCATAACTGCTAAACTTCCTCTAAGAGACACCTTCGAGCGTTTCACTGCGTTCCCGTGCACCTCGGGTGTTTCATTAGCCGGAGACCCGGTTCTTTGTCGACGTCTTTGGCAGAAGTCCTCCTCCGTGAAAGTGGGTCTTCACCATGTCGTTCTGCTTTCGTAAATATTTTAACGTCCCCCCATGTTGTTTCCCATCATCCTCGCGGAGAAAGCGGCTGCTAGTTAAAACGGAATCTGTCTACTTGTTGCCGAATCTTTATTCTCACCCCGGCGATCCTCCTAGCTGATACCTCGAATTACGCTTCGAATATAATGGATAAACGAATGGAATGTTAACACGTATCGCAGAAAAGGGCTCGTTCGCTCATTCGTCGAGCTCGAAGATCTGTTCGCACCTCGACCGATTCGACGCATAGCATCCCATTTGAAAACCGCAGAGCCGAGTCGGCTCCTTTGAGTCTCACCTGCTACCACTTCCTCCATTCGACCGCAAGTCCATGTACCGATCTCGCGACCGAATATCTGCAAATGTTTTGCCGGCGACTGCACGCGTGGTAAACGCGATACCAGAACCGGAAATCCGTCTGCGTTTGCAGTACCGTGCGTGTACACACGGTGGATCCTGCGCGAGGAAGAAACACCGCAGTATCCTTCCGGCTCCGGAAGACCCCTCGTTCTTTCATCGTCCAACGAGGATACGGGACGAGTGGAAGGGTTGGAGACCGTAAACGCGGGTACTTCCGGACATTAACCATGATTTTTGTATGAAAATGTATTAATAATATGCTTTAATCCCTCGGTGGGAAACGTAGACAGGACATTTCTTTGATAGGACAGCGAACCCATGAGATTTAATTACTTTCCTCTGGTGAATAAATGAGGATTTCTAGGTAGATCCTCCGCGTGGAAAATTGAGTTATTCTTCGGAAGATGTATCTACCGATGTTAATTGTATGCAAGGCGTTTATCATCAGCTGTCGCTACTTAAACGAGGGCAATAAATCTTGTCGGAAAAACGTGTAATCGGTGGTTTTAATTAAAAAGAGGGCCGATGTTGTTCCGATTGTCGAGCTCTTCCTCGTTGCAGGGCGCCTCGAACCGTGACTATCTGAAATCGCGCGGCGGCCGCGTGATGCCATTTAGAGAATGACGCACGATGCAACCGCGGCATTAGAGCAATTTAAACGTTCAATTAACGCTCGTGCTATATCATTACGCTGTCCCGGTATAAACAGACGTACGCCTTTTTTTCCATCGTTGCCTCCGTTCTATACGGTATTAATTTGTCTCTAGATTACTCAATTTCCTTATCTGGTTAAGGCGCTAAATCTGGAATACTATCTACTCGAAATCTACCCCAGACTACAAAATAGTTACTCCGATGACTAGTTCCCTAATAGCCTGTTGCACAAGAAACCGTCTCTAGCTACCATTCGAATAATTTCTATAAAACTGCGAGCTGTGAATCGACGGCGGATCTAACCATCGCAAGAAATCGAAGGTTAAAAAAAAAGAAAAAGCCTCGAAAACTCACTAAATGGCACAAGGCAAAGACAGAAGTTTCGCCGGATACGGCACGCAATTCAGTGCCATCTGCGTCTACCGCAGCAGCGTCGCTCGCGTGACGTAATAATAATGGTCCCAAGTTTCGTCGTGCAGACGACAGACGTTGCCAGGGACAAAGGGCCCGGCCTGACGTTTCTGCGGTTTGGCGAACGGCCGTTTCGCGGGCCCCCGAATTTTCGAGGCAACCGGTAACGCTCGTCCGCCTCGGGGAAACGCCGGGTTTCACACCGTTCCCGACTGACGGAAGCGACGCCAGGACAATTGGACGCGTCCGCGAGGAAACTACTTCCTTCCACTTACGCTAATTGCGAACGAGCAACCGATGGCTCGTCGGAGGCCAAGCTGGCCACCGTGCGCTCTACGGGGATCGTTAGGGGCTCTAATATTTCTTGGGGTACTTTCAGGGGTGTCTGGTTACTTTTTGAGAAATTGGAAAATTATTGGGTGAGAGGCACGCGTTTCTGGAAATGATCCCAAGGAATCTGTTGTTCCTAGCGAATTATTTCGGGTTACCTAGTAATTCTCTAATAGATTGGGAAGGTATGAGGTAGGAGATATAGGTTTTGGAAGATGCCTCGTAGAAATAACGATTCTCAACTATTTTGAACACTAGAAAGAAAACTGATATAACGCGAGGAAGTACGCGCCGGCCGCGACTTGTTTAATTCGATATTCCATGGGGGATGAGGCATAGAAAAGAGGCAACAACGGTGGTGGAGGACTTTTTTTCCCGGTGTTCGCTAATGAATCGACAATTTACGAGAGTTTCACGGTTCGCTGGAGCTCGTACGTCTTGGCATGCGCGCGGCTGCTTCTCATTCATCCCCCTTTCCCTGCTTGGACCGGCCAGCGATTTTTTTTCCCTCCCCTTCGCGAAGAAAACAGCCAACGATCTACGAGGAAGATCAGGAACGGGCTTGTCAGTGATCGATGACTCGAACACCGGAAGGGGTGGCTCTTCATATGGAAAAAGGAACGGAAAAAGCGGACCTGACTCAGGGGAAAGGCGAATTTGAGTAGAAACATGGCTCACCCTTTCTTGATAGGGACGGTAGACTACGTGGAAATGTTAATACCGGGTTGAAAGAGCGTCTGGCCATTTTCAAGCTACGCGGAAAGACATAATTTAGATTCTGCCATGTAGAATTTCAGTTTCCAAGCCGAACCTGGTACAAACAAGAATCCAACAGAACGGGAGTACGATTTACCAGCCTGGACTGTTGTAACCGCAGCAAGAAAAATCTTCAAGACTATTATAAGGTCGTTTGCCGACACGCTAACCTGGCCGTCACGCCTCCACTTCCGGCGTTCCGCTTGTAAATCACATTCAACGACACTCTGCATTCTCTAATTCCTAACAATGCTAACTTTTATTCCTCGATTCGAATTCGAACCTAACCACGCTTTTCCCTCTCGTATAAACCTCGTTCGCGCCAGTTATTTGCCAACGCCGAAAAATCCGCAACTAATTGAGTGTTCCCATAAGCAACTCCCCAATGGCCACCGAAAAACAATTTGACCGTCAAACTAGCTCTCCGCAGCGACTTCCGGTGGAGCAGAGGCCGCCACGCGAGCGATAGCGTCCCTTAAAACGATTCCACGCCGTCTGTTCGAGCTTAATGGCCGGTCGCGGATGAAAACGGAAGAACGAGAAGCCAGGAACCGGTGACCAGGACTAGCATGAAAGAAAGAACGTAGGGTGTTCATTAGGAATCGTACGGTCGGAATTTCACGGTGACTACCCGGCAACGAGAGCCTCCTCTTATTTTCGCATACTTATTTTCACGACATCCGCGGCAAAAGAAGCGACTATTCGACACAGTCCGCTGCCCGTGCGATGATAGTGGTTCGAGTGAAATTGGTCAGTGTGCTGGGCAACGACGAAGGCCGTTCGTTCGACCGCAGTTTACGGTCAAGCAGCCCCGCGATATTTCCATGAGACACCCTTCGCGCTTACTTCCTCTTTGTGGGTTATCGGTCGTTCCACTTCTTTGGAAAAATTCGTCATACCTTTTTCGTGTTACATTTTACTGTCAATTGTATCACGTTCGTGGAATTCGTACGTGTGATTCAAAGGTAAAGAGAGTATTCGATGACGCGTGAATGAAAATTCGTAGATTACGGTTCTTTTGTACGAGTTGAATGGTACATAGAATGTCTCCTCTCAGCGAAAAATAATAAGTACCGACGACAGTCAAATAAATCATGAAAAAGTGAACGAAGAAAGGTTTGGAAAAGCAATTCATCAGGGAGAACGGACAGGAAACGGCCGAAATATCGCGCGGCCATTCGGATTCAAATTTTTCGACCACCGTCCGTTTCCACCCCCATCCCACCATTGCTACACCGGCGTGTACAACGTTTCCAACGGCGTTTACAAAACACCGTTTGCCCGGAACACCCGTTAATCGTCCCGGAAACGCGAGTTCCCTCTCGAAATTATTTGTCGCCTGTTTTCCGGCTGGAAATACGAAAATACCCTTCGCAATTATAATCGAGCGGCGATGGACACATCGCACGAAAGCAGACGCGAATGATAAAATTACTGAAAAGATCCCAAACAATTAGAAAACAGCGAACACGTACATTATTATGCGTTACTGTTAGTAAATGATTGTGAATTGATAAACCTTTGCAAAAGAAACAGTTAATTACGATCACCACTTTCCGAACCAGCAGGTATTTATAAATAATTAACCAATGGTAATTAACAGCGGCGCAGATTTAACGTGCCGGTTTAATTAACACACGGCATTCCCGAGTGATACAAAATTCACTATTTAACCGTTATTGTTGCGCATCGATTCGTCACGACAGGGGTGGAATTTCCACGAATTCACGAGCGTTGCGTCAATTGGGTATTCGATTTGACTCGATCGAACAGTGAATGAAATTTCCTATATCTTTCTTTCAAGTACCGACACACCGATTGTAATAGATCCAAAAGTTTGGTGGGTCCCTTTTTAAGAGAACTACTTTCAAACAGGTTCGATGATTAACTCGAGCCCATACATCCAAAGCTACTTGAAATCAAAGCTCTGCCAACATCCCTCGCCAATCCACACCAACAAGACATCAATCCGACCATAAGGGCTCGAAGAAACAAGAGCAACACCCCTGTCCGTGGCCGTTAACGCGAAGGGAGCTCATTCCCACGGCAAGGCAACGATAATGGCTCTGTTTTGACAGCGAGACGGCCAGGGATCGTGAAAACAGAAGTACGCCTTCATTGTTGCAAGCGCGGGGGAGCGTAGTGTGCGCGGGTGGCGCGGCTCGAGCGAGGAAAAATAAATCATGCCCACCCGAATCATCCCCCGGCGAGCGTGTTGGCCAACAATGACCATTGTCCGGCCGATACGCGTCCACTCGAAATGATCTCCGGTCACAAGTCATTAGCTTTTCATTTTAAACCAACCCCTGGTTCCGCCACCCACCCGCTAGGGACAAGATTCTCTGAGCGCGAGATTGTTCCTTGTTGTTCGTTGATTCATCGTTCGACGACAATGCGTCTTGTTTCGGGATTTTCGAACATTCGCAATCGACGGCAGAATTGTTCGAGTTCAAAGTTGGACTGCTCTCGGGCTTGGCTAAGTTTCAACTAGTTATAGTGTTCTTTTCTTTTGGCCGCGATCCCACAGAATATCCACAAAAAGTATTCACCCCGAAGAAAGAAAGGCTATCACTCTGCATCCCGGCAGCCGCATCCACGCGCCCTAAAAACCGGAACTCTCCTCGTCATCGCGCTAACAAGGCCTCCCGCGATTAGGTCCACCCAGAAGGGATGGTTACCCGCGAAACTGCTTAATTTCCATTCCTTGGGAACACCCAGGAGCCTCTCCCCGATTCTCACCGAAACCATTAAAACGGACCGAGCGAAGATCTACCGGAAACCACAAAAGGAATCGAACCTAAACACTCGACGAGGAGAAAGAACGAGAGGTGGGCTGAAAATCGAGGGAAGAGGAGCAGCAGCAACAGCAGCAGCACGAGGCTCTCGGTCGTGGGATGATTTACGATCGATGGCGGCGAGGGGGTAGGGCGAGGTGGATGAAAGGGGCGGTGGATGAGAATCCCTGACGTAGCAGAGACAAAAGGACCCCCCGATAACCAAGTACGGACGGACTGTCTGTCGTCGGGCTGTCAGTGATCGTCTACGACCGTTGCTGGCTCCTCCGTAAGGTCCGCGATGAGGATGGAACGAGCCGGAGGAACGGCGCTGCAGTCGAACAGGCCGGAGGGGCGACAGAGGCGCCATCTTAGTCTGCATTCCATTGTTTTAGATGATTCATACGCGGTCCCGGCCCCGGAGGGCCTCCTAATTTATTAGTTTGAATATCGAGCAGAGAAAGAGAGAGTAAGACAGAGGGTAGAGGAGAGAGAGGGAGCGAGGGCCCGCGACGTCGCGGAGACGGTGGAAGAAGAGGAAGAAGAGAGGGCGAACCGACGAGATGGGCCAAAGAATGGCGAAGGGCGAGAGGAGCCGACTAGCTGGGTGGCCGGGGACCGTCTCTTGTTTATACTCTCGCCCCCCGCCCCCGGGGCCCTCATCCGCCACCCTTTCGACTCTCGCCGCCTCTTTCCTCTTCCTCTGCTTCGTTCGACTTGCGTTTTTATTTTTTTCCCTTTGATTTTTCGAGAACTTATCCCCGATGCCTGGAGATTTTGTGGGTGGTGGGTCGATACTTGGAACAAAATTGTGGAAATCGCTCTATCGTTTGAACTTAGCCAGTCGTCTCGATTTGATTCAAAGAAATAGAAAGAAATCTAAATAATTCTAATATCCTTGGTTTCGTTTTATTCCACAAATTTAGGGGAATGACTCTGCAACGTATTTAACCAATTACAGGGTACATATCTCAATAAACACATCGCGGTAATGTCCTCCTAATAACGCGCGGCGTTTTTCCCTCGATCGTCCGGTTTCTCGGTAGTCGGCAGCTTTTTCCCGTAGATTTCAACGTTAGACAGGCGAATCACGTACGGCAGGTGTGCCACGGATCCGTGGAATAGCATTTTATTCCCGGAATTTCGCGAGGGAATCGCGGTGGACGAAAAGAACGCTAGGGAATCGAATTTACATAGCGCGGCGAAATGCATTTAAAAAATGCAGCCTCGACTGCATTCGCCAAATAATACAACTTTCTAAATAGTCAACATAGAGATCCTCTAACACTCTCAAGGCGATCTCCCATCGACAAGGAAACACCAACGTACGAAAATCATTCTTTCGCTGAGCCAACAAGAAACGACCAACCCAGCCACGACATGCGACAGTCGCGAGGAATACGATTTCGACGTATTGTTAGGGTGACGAGGCAAGTCCAGTAGCCCGTCTTACCGTTGACTCGGGACCATTGACCAACTGGCTTCATTGTCGCTGAATTAGCCGCATCGTTCCTTCCTCCTCCCTTTTACCGTGGAGCTTACGCAGCCGTTTACGAGCGCGGCGGTCCCCATTACCCTCCGCCATGAGGCCCCCATTCAGCTCCGCTTCTGCCACTATTCCCTTCCCGTGTGGCGTGGCGTGGGCCTAGTTTTCATTCATCTCCAGTCCGCTGATGGCCTCGGTGACCTCGACCAGGACCCGGGATGAATATTACGTCGGCCGTGCCGCTCGTAATACGCCCCGTCGACCGTTTCCAACTCCTTCACCCCCCGCTTCACCACGGCTCTCTCATCCTCCTGGTCTGTTTTATTTGGTTCGTGAGGCTTGTCGGCTGGCACGTCCTTGTTCCACCTTGGCCGAGACGCGACCAGCCACCTTGCTCCGTGGCCTTTTTTCTTCCCTAGCCGCGACCCGGCCGAAACGTTCCCATAAGATGCGTATCTGGATACGTGCCGTGAGGCCGAATCGTTTGACGGAGCTCGCGGACCCCACTTTCCCATTCGACGCGTTCTCCAGAACGTCTAGCACGGAGACGTGACCGCTGGGATAAGTTTATTGCACGACGAACAACCTTTTTCAACCGTGAAAGAGGTGGTAATGGGAGGAAGTGGTGATCTTTGACTTTCGACTCCAGAAGGAGTCCGGTGACTGGTCGATGGAGTGAAAACGGTATCGATCATGCTGCTACTACGCGAGATGATTTCTCAACAAATTTTCGCAACCATGGAGCTGGGTCTACCGACGATTAACTATACGTTCAGCAATCGTTAATCATTTCGACTTGAATTGAACCTCGAGTCACGATAACTAATATTGTAGATCGAATTATATCCCTAATCCAGATCTTTGACCTGAGAGAAGAAAATTGTCTGACTCGAATCTCTTGCGTCCTGCCTGTTAAGATTCACAAGGTAGAGTTTCGTTGCGGAGACGAAATCGTAGAGACGCGAAATGATAGAGCAGTGAGTCAGGGGACACGCGAAACCGCTGAATGAAGCACGTCGGCCTCGAAAGTGTGGGAATCCTTCTTTTTCCTAGCGTATTTCAACGCTGTGTGCTCTGAATTCAAATAGACGCCGGACTGTACACGTCCGCGAATACGCCTGCTCTTCCTCGGGCTGCAAAAAGTCCTCGTATCGCGGGACACGTACAATCCCCGTCCTTTCCCGTCCCGCAGGAAGGTGCGCGAAACACAAGAATTTTATAATTCTTGCTTTAGTCGCAGCGGTTCTTCTGTTGAACCCACCATATCCTCTGTCACGTGTACCCTCGCCTCCTACATAATTATTACAAAAAAATCACTTCTTCTTGACGTCACGTCTCACAAGTTCGCTCGTCGTCAAGATTCACCAACCGAATGGTATTAATTACTAGGCCGTTACAACAAAGCGTAACTATTTGAATAAAGTTGGGACATATTTCTAAAAATAGTAGGAACTTCGATCTGCGAGGGATACTTTTATAGAGAGCGAAATTGGAAATAGAAGGGAGTATAAATGAAAAATGACGAAGAACCGCTGCTGCAGGCCAACAGTTGCGACGGTTTTTCTGAAGAAACCGACATTTTTCGGGATAAAGCGAGTAACCAGGGATATTTATCGTCATTACCGTGGTGGATTCAGCGAACTGTGCAAGAACCACGGACCTCGTCTTTCCAAGAGAAACTTCTTCCCTGGCCGTCCGTTTTGCGATCCTTCTTGAAGGTTTTGATCTTGTCAATTGCCGAAAAAAGTCAAGAACTTCTACAATTCTATATATTTTATTTTCCGCGTTCGATAAAAACAGAAACGAAACTTCCACACTTCGAAAAGTTAGAAATATTCAAATCTCTATGACTAGAGGCTTAAGAGTTTCCGGAAGAACGAAACATTTCCCTAAGAACAACAAGAACCAGATAAAAGAGACCTTTGCCACTGTACTCGAAATCTCTTGACGCTTTTGAGAGATACTCGCGCCAAAAAGTTGCTGAAAAAACGCGGAAAAAGTCAATGAAGAAAGGAAGGAAAACTATGTTGCGGTCCTCGTTACCTGTCTCGACCATCCGCGAGATGAAAGGGGTGCCGATCGCGTGCTAATTAAAGGAGAAAATAAAAAAGGAGAACTATCTCGCGGCGGCGGCGGCGGCGGCGGTGGCGAGAGTTTCGTTTGGCCATGTCAAAATCACAAAGAAAAAAGGGGTTGCGATGAAGGAAGACAGGGGATGATGGTAGGAGAGAGAGAAGAGAGGAGGATTACACTGTTCGGGAGGGTTCTGTGAAAAAAGGGGCGAGCGAGGCGAAAGACGAGGCTCTCTGAGAGGGCGGGGGAGAATAACCCCCTTCGTTAGGAGACGAGGCGAGTCCTGAGAGGTTCGCCAAAGAGTGATGCACTCGAGGCCTGCATCCCCTAAGTCAAGCGATGAAAAAACATGGCCGACCACGTCGACGATGAGGACCGAGGACGACGAGTCGAAAGGTTCTGCCATCGAATTCATTATCGACTCTCCGCCTACCAGGCCCCGATCGGACGTCCGCCGAAGAAATATCTTCCTCTGGCTTTTTTTTTCTTTTTTATTTGTTTATTTGTTTCTTTCATTGAGATCTTAATTGCGTATTAAAATTCCACGACGACTACGGATTACGAGTTGGTTCCATCGTGGTTCAACAAGTTTCGTATCGGATAATAACAGAGTAAGACTGGTTCTGGTCGTTGAAACGAGGTGTACAGGGTTGGATTGCTCCAGATAGGACTAGGCATGCGATTTAATTGGGTCATGTACCTATGTTCAATTACCAGTGATATTGTACAGCTGGTGACGATTGATGGGCCGAATGTAAGCAACGGATCCCAGGATATGAACGATCATCAGAGTTCTCTAAGGAGAAAAAGTTCTTTAAGAAGTTAGAAAGAAGAAGGAGAAGAAAGTCAGACGCCGTTCATCGACGCCGTAATCGGCTATTATTTCCGCTGGTGCTGATTGAACGGTCTCCCCTGCCAGGACGGTTGCATTTTCCTAATAAGTCCCGACTATAAATCCATCGAATTACCTTTGCCCATTTCGAATGATTCATAATGGTTCTTTCGAGACCTCCTGCGAATCCAGGCTGTGGAAACGTGCAATGAATGCGCGCTTCCGATGCGACCACCATGGGCTGACCGTTCGCGTTTAATTCCAGCTACCTTTCTGGTGGACACGAATCGTTTATGGTCACTCGAGGGGCAAGCGTTACCAATTACCCTCCTATGGACACGTCTGATAGCGTGGAGCGTCGAATATTCACCGAATGGTTCTTTTCAATTCTGCGTGCAATCAACGAAATAGCTATCATTTGCGTTTTCGATCGATCGACTGATATTTTACCACTTACGAAAATAGAAATGAGAAAATATTGATATAAATATGGAGACTAGGATTGAAATTGTGTTGGTATTTTGGGAAGTCTAGGTTGAATATACCGATACCGAACCGGGTCCGGAACTGAGGGGGTTTCCGCGCGTAACAAGAGTAACAGGCGGGTCGATGGGCAGTCAGGTGCGTTTCACGTTTGCACGCGAGACTCTCGAAGGCCTCTCGACGAGCGTCGATCATAAATCTATCAGCCGGATCCTGGAAACGTAGCCGGAGTGTGTACGTACTCCGGCAAAAGGGTCGCGTCTTTGCGCTTAATTCCCCGTGGCCGATCGAACCGGTGCTCGTTTATGGCCGCGTTCGACGGTCAAGTATTGCCAATTAGTCAAGTCAACCGCTTGAAGACGCTTCTGTCGACGGTCTTCGCTGGATGGCATGAATAGACGAGGCACCATTCATGGGATGCCATGAGAACACCGTCCAACGACGTCAGTCGTCGTGAATAAAAATCCGATGAAACTGCAGTGGGTACTTCGATATCCATACTAAAGATATTCGAGATTGACAACAACAAAATTTTCTATACAAATTTCTCCGCTATACTCTTTCTAACTCGAAAAGAAAACCATCGCAAACGTCGATGCATTCTTGTGCATTTTATTGCCCCTTGAACCTTACCCCGAATTGCCGTGCGCGTTCACGGTCGATCTTTCGGCCATATCCCTGTCCCCGGGTTTCGCAATCAAGCGGCGTAGGCCGGTCAGTTTGTTCTAATCAGTGCTGACCGCGAGATCCGGGGCTAACTCAATCAGCTAACGAAGCTAATTTTGCGCCGTCGAACCGGCCAATGGCGGCGCGCGGAACACTGCTCACCTAACCAACGATCCCGGACCACCGCAAACACTTAACCCGTGGTCTCCCGCGGGAGCACAGGGCTGAAATCGGTACCACGGTCACGTGGACCTGTACAACGTGAAAGAATATGCGAACGGTGTCCGGTAAACTGGACCGCGATCCTGCTGATTCGGACAAATACGTACTGGGACTGGTTAAGGGAACGTGAACGAGTAGTGTGATCCCGCAGGCACGTGGGGGGGGGGGGGGGGGGGGCTGTTTTCGTAGTTGCTTGATGTTCGGGGTGGTATGGACAGTGTAAATTCCGGCTCTGGTGGTGTTTGCGCAACGAGGGTTCAGAGTGATTGAAGGATAGAGTTAAATTTCAAAAGGAACTTTCGATCTTTCCTACTGGGACGTTGAATTCGCCTCTATGTTAGCGATATCAAATTCTTGACTTAGATTAGAAATAGAATTACGATGAGTAAAACACACATTTATATGGACGATCAGCAAATTGGATAGACCTAATCCACCGAGAGATCCCATCGATACTCCTTTCCCACAACCGAATCGCGGCACTTATCCGCTTCGAGAGAGGCTCAATCCCGAACGTTTCACACGATATCGGAATCAAACGATATCCCCGTGATTGTGCGATACCGATATCTCCTCAGTGGCGATGTCGGCGCAGCCAGTGCTGATTTGCATGCGTGGCAAACGAGCGCGGGCCTGGTCCTGCATAAATCCAAATTTGAGTACGCCTGCCAGGCTGTCGGCGTCCTTTCATGTTGGATCATACTTCTGTTTGTCCCCCTACGGGCTCCTGTTGCTCCCGCGTCCTTTTCGGACTCTGGCCGGTTGTTCGCGAGACCTGACACGACCCGGACGCGAAAAAGACCGAGAATCGGAAGAGGTGTGCGGAAGAGGGGGAGTCGGACCAAGGGACGCAGAGACGAAGCAAGAGGAGAGAGAAAGAGGGAGTAAGAAAGAAAAAAAGAAACGCGCTGAAGAAAAAAGAAAGGATTAAAGGGAGCCGCATTGTCCTGGCGAATCCGCAAGACTCACCGGCCGCCGGATGTGCGGCCCCAGGAGTACAAACGCGAAATCGTCTCTTTCTACTCCGTTACCTTTACGGGGCCCGTCCTGCCGCCCTTTCAACCCCTCTCGATCAGCCACCTTGTCGATCATCCTTCATGAATAGTTATAATACCGTTTCTCGCTGGAACTGCCCGATAAGATCGCATGCCGGGACCACACATGGCGGCATCGCGTTGATTGTTGAGTACGGCTGTTGTAATTAGTCGGTGAACGGGTTTCGGTAGCGTTTTGCTCCGTCCACGAGACTCATCCTCGCTTTTTGTTGCCACGCCAATCTGGCCCAAAGAGAGCCCACCTGGATTCTTTGAGACACTGTCCTCGTGTTTTGTTGCCTGATGAAAATTGGAGCGCGGGACAGTGATTTTAGATGAAGACGAATTGCGTGGGTGATTCTTGTGACATAGCCGGTCGTCGGTATTCTTTCTTGCACTGGTTCCTTCCATAAACGAGTGCACGTAACGAAAGGCTATTGCGTTCACTGGTTCCATATATATTTAGGAATTTTTTTTCATAACCTTCACTTTCGATTGGACATTCCTCTCGATCCAACTGTGTCGCATGGAACGGGCACAAAAATTGAAGGAAGGAACGGTGGTCTTAATTCCTAAATAGTCGAAAACGTTCGACGGTTTCTTCACCGGATTTAAGAGGCTTGTCCGTTAACTCCGATGTGAATATACAGAAAAGGGGCGCCCAATTTGCCGGGTACTTTCACTGGCTGGCAATTTCTCACGCGGCGCTTACTCGACAACGGGGGATCGACTTTTTCGAGTGGATTTCCAATTTCGTGCAAAATTCCACCGTTTCGCAGGTGCACGCCGCCGCGCGCCGACAAGAAACCCACAATTCCCGATGGCTGTCCGTCGGTTTTTCTCCGGCGGTTCGTTCCTGATCCGTCGTGCCCATAAATCAGCCTCGTTTTCGTGATACCGTACATACGTACGCGCGGGCTCCGTGAGAAACTAGAGCAGAACAAGAGCGTTCCGCTCCTGGATATATCGATATTCCCGCTGGATCCCGCGATCTTTACGTCTTCCACGATACAGAGAAACGATACGATTCTCAACTTAAAGGAGGGACCTCGTAAAAAAACGGCCTGCCCTCAGCAATATGATTACATAATAGATGCTAATGATCATTTATGATCCTCGAATCCGAATAATATGACCGGCCAGTAAAAGCACCTAATTTCCGGACGAAACCCATTATACGTCTAACATTCCAGAGCCAATGGTACTCCATAAATACCATACATCTCCAAGCATACCATACATCTCCAAGCATCCCGAATTGTTGCGGGCGCATAACCCCCGATCATAACACTTCGATCCCACTAGTAACCACCGAGAAGGATCCTTGAATCCTAATAGCGTCGAGAGAAGGCAGGTCCACCCACTTGATATGGACACCTTGGCCCGAGCGATCAGTCATCGATTATAGCCGGGCAAGCAGTTATACACGAGTCCCTAACGACTCGTCTAACAGGCCTGAAATCGGGCCGAAGTTTTTCCAAACGCTTGGTACGCGACTCTTCTGGTATTCAACGAGCGTCCGCGGGATCGCTTGCTATCGGTATCGACGCGAACGATCGCATTAGAGGCAGACGAACAAGGGGTATACACGGTGTCCGTTTCGTCATCAGGCGAGCGTGTTAAAATGACGGTCACGATCGCGCGACATCCAGCCGTCGAGAGCTGGTTTCTTCGTCACCTGGTCCCAGCGTCGATTGTTCGCCAGGGTACACGGTTACACACTCGTCGTGATCCATAATGAAGGCGACCTTTCACCGGATTTCGCCGCGTAAAGGAGAAAACGAGCAGCGGTTAATAGCGCTCCGTGGACGCACGTAACCGCCGGCGAAGGATCAAAGGATCACGTCGCTCCTACGCACGTCGCATCGTCCGGCCGCGGCACGCTGATTCGTGATGGGCATGGCACCGATTGCATTATGGACACCGGCTGACTTCCTTGGGAGAGCATCACCAGGAATTTTTGGAAGATCACGGGGTGGAAGAGGGACGGATTCTGTTTGGTATTTCGGTACCTGGTTCACGCTACATAATTACAGATATTTTCAATACTTGAGATCTGACACGCCGAGACGATACATGCCTTGAATATAAAATCGATGCTAAGTGCTTCGACACTTATCTTGGATCGTAATAAAATCGCGCGACAAGAATCGATTTCGTCGAAATCGAGAAACTCGTCACCGTGAAACCGTCATTCTATGATCGAGGCCCCAAGTCCCCCGCCGTGGAAACTGTCGAAGCAAGTTTGCTCGTCGCACAAAAGGGTCCTCGCGTGGAGGAAAGCGGTGGACAACGAGGCACGGGCACGATTAGCGTTAATATCGAAAATGGGCCGTGGAAGAACGAAGAACGAGGGACGATCGAAGGGACGGAAACCAATCAGGATATACATCCATCGAGACAGCCAAGGGGTCCTGTGCTGCCGTGACCGCTAAGAGATTGCTTACTTGACCTAATACCTCTCGACCGGTTGCACAGCGAGACCCGGGCCGGTTACACAACCACACTAATCTATTCTGCCATCGATCCCCGGCTGAAAAGCTCCTGCAACCGCGACACCTCTCCAAGAATGATCAACTGATCGAATAACGAAGCTTTCTTAATAATTACGAGCATTTCTCAAAGTGTCAGAATCGATACCACGAATGGTAGCTTAAGATGAACGCAGGAAAATGTTGGATTCCTATTGTTACTTAAATTACTTTGAAGAATACGCTGAGAATTGAAGCGTCTCCAAATATCATCGAGCGACGTCAGCGGAACCAAAAGGTTCTCCAAAAAGTTCACCAAGAAACCGGGGACCCGCTGTAACCAGAGCCATCGCGAGTCAGTCGTGGCAAAAGCGTCGAGCAAGCCGCGCGACATAGATCATCGTATCTTTCTGGCCGATCGCTCGTCGACGGCGTCGTCGAGGACGCAGAGGAGTTGGCGTCGTGACGCGCTTGTAACTCGATGACTCGATGAGCCCTGGATAAAGCGTTCTCGTGGAGGGTTGGCGGAAGGGTGACGAGGTTTATCTTATCAGATCGAGAGCGGCTTCCGAGACGAACTCAAAGTGCTAGGCCAAGCCAGACCGACGCGACTAGAAACCACTAACGTTAGCGATGGCTACTGTTTCGCTCGTGTTAAATGAAAAATTCCCACGCTATTTTCCATATAAAACAACGAATAAAAAATATAAAACTACTTCTTCAAAAATTTATAAAAATTCTGCAGGGGAAAACATCTACGTGATCCTAATCTGTTCTATTAAATGTGGATGAATTCTCGAAGATCGTTCTACTTTAAACTCAAAGCCATCGCTACTGTGGAAGAACTAGTGATTCTCTACTGGCTCATTACCGTAATTAGAACCAGCACAATGATCTCGAAACAGTATCTCGTTCGACGAACCAATAACAGCTCAGTAATATCTTAAGAAGGGGATTGGCCTGTTCGGATCCTAATTTTTACAATTCTCAAAAGCTACATCATGTGGAAACCAACATAGAGTGCGGGAAACCTTCGAACAATGTTGTTCACGGTTCATGATCGGCAGTAATAATTCACGATAATATCATGTGGCGTAACGTCGCTCGTAATTAATAAACGACGCGTCGATTCTGACATCGCAATTGACCAACGATCAATTGGTACCGCGATGGTCGGATGCGTTCGCGCGGACATCTTGATCGTGTCGTGACCGTCTAAATCGTAGAGTCGGGCGAATTACCCGTTTGTTTTCTAAGTTTGTCGCAATCGAATGGTGCTATAGTCCCCTAGGTTTTATTTAATTGATGACTGAACTCTTTTCTGAACGAAAATCCTCTCACTTTCTGATACCAAAATCATATCCTCAGCCGCTCTATAAAGTGTCCAATGAATCCAAGATCGTGCAACCGCAATCCTCGACCAGTGCCACGCTTTTCCACACAGCCGTCCCGTAGATCAACGTCTAAACACCGTTAAACAAGTCCTCCGTTGTCTCTAGCGACACAGCAAGCGTGTAACACTGTCGTCAAAGAGGCCACTGTCCAGCGGCCATCGAAAACAGAGGAACGCGAACCCCCAAACGAAACTCACGATATCACGAGGTTGGCAACGTGGAACAGGCCGATCATCAAAGGACCTAGATGATCTGTGGCACGAGGAGCCGACTACTCCTCGAATAGACGGTTGTCCGGTCATCTCTATTTCCGTCTAGGCTTCTCTCGAGAGGTTACGTCACGCGTATGCAGAGGGTGTGCATACGTGGCCAAACGCGAGTATATGCAGATGCAAATAACGAGGATGACGATTAGCGTCCGGCGACCCGACGACCCCTTGGCCGGTGGTCCAATTTGCGGCTGCTTTGTCCAATTACGGGCCATTAGCCATTAGCATCGGCTACCGCAAGAACTCCTACGCCGCGCGCGTCTAGCTTCCTCCAGGCCCGGCTAGGAACCGCCCCGGCTCTCAGGATAGGCCTCCGCTCGCTCGAGTAACGCGCTCGTTCGGTTCGTTTGAAATATATTGGAATATTGAGCGACATTGCGGGTTCGTTAGCGAAGCTAAGAGCAGAGTTCGTTGGTGCGGTGGGAGTTGTACGTGAGAAATTAATCGAATAAATAACATTCCTTGAATAATTGGTTCCGAGTGTTTACGTACCCATTATAGTTGTCTAGTCACGAACGATTGTAAGCAACTCGTACGAGTTCTAAATATTTATTACCCAATTTAATAGTGGCAATTATTATCGCGAGGATGGTAAAGAAATTACTTTGGCGAAATGTAATCGAAGTTGGGAACGAGCTCGTAATCATCGACGAGTTTCCGCTGCACGACGATACTTCATTCGAGAAGAAATGTCTGACTCGTTCCGCAGCGTAGGAAAGCGCGAGCAATCCAGGAGCCAGGCGGTCGATTTGTCGCGGCCATTCTTACGGCCGCTTTCGAATCGACTACGGTGGGGGGGACTGGAGTTGGCACGGTAGCCGGGGCCTATTTACATGCAGAATCACGACTCGGTAGCCGTAAATTGGATAAGTCGGATAATCGGGTCGGATACGTGTCCTGTTTCCCGTTCGAGCAAATAAAAAACCACCCTCCGGAGTGGAAATTATCCTGCGATACCAATCTCCTCGCGACCACCGGAACAATCATAAGCCCAGTGCTACGATCGCCAAATAAAACACCATTAAATTCCTTCGAAAGGGGATCCCGTAATCTGTTCCATTCACAAACTCAAGGAGCTCCTCTGAACGAACTGGCAAAACCGAACGAAAGCGAAAGAAAAACGAGAAAGACACGCGAACGACAAAGAGAAAGTCAGAGGCGGGAAGAAGGCAGAAGATAGAATAAAAAAGAAGCAGAACCAGTGCCAGGTTAGCACTGCAAATTATCAATGAGCATCACCCGGGCCCATGGACGGGGGCCCGCTAAAACATAGCCTCGACGAGGAAGAAAAATCCGCGCGTGGAAGGGGCGTGTTGCGCGAGGGATGAACGAAGGAAGAGAAACGATCCCGCGGATACGGCTGAGATTCCCCGAATTTCGGGCAATTTTAACGGCGCAGGCGCCAGGGCTCCTACGAGAAGGGGCACTGAATGAGCGGCCTGAACATGGTCAGCGGGAACCCCGGCGGGCTAACAAGCCGGGCCCGCCTTGCGTAATCACGGGTTTCGCGCGCGGGGCCCCGCACTTATTGCCTTTTATTTATTTGGATTCGTCCAGCCACACAGACGGACCTAGAACGGACGTGTGGGCCCCGCATCCGGGCCCCAGGGGCCACCGTGGCCACGTCTCTCTCGCGATTCATTAGCTACACGGAGATTGATGGCGAATCCTCGCGACCGTGCGCGATTTATGGCTCTCTCACTTGTTGGTTCTGCCAAAAATGGAATCTTGACGTGGTTATTAATCCGAACGGATAGGTGATCGTAATAATTACGGACCAAACTCCATCGACCGCACAATCGTTACTTAAATATATAATAAAACACTTTTCACGATATTTCCATAACAATCGTCACTTTGAAGTCGGAGAAAACCCAGTTCAAACACCAAGTTGAAAAAGACCGTGGGGCCCGTTCGCCACCTACGATGCTCGCCCAAAAGCTGCGATGCCGACGCGAAGAGGAGCAAACGTCATCACCATCGTCGTTATCGTGCCCATAATCGTCATGGTGGCCGGTGACCGGCGTCATCCGGCTAATGGCAGAGCCTCGAACATCTCACCGTTTAACGACTCGCCGGATCAGCAGGTCGTGCGTTTTCTTAACGACACCATGGGCTCGAGGAACCGCGGCAACATATAATCAACACATTTTTATGTCCCGCAGCCAAACTCCTCTCTACTGAATGGCGAAGCGCGAGGTACCTCCGTCTCTCTTACGCTATTACACTCCATCTTTCTTTGCCTTTCGCGTTGCTCCTTCTTCTTTCTTTCTATTTCTGATTCACGCAAAAGAAGAAGAAGAGAAGATGAAGAAGAAGAAGAAGAAGAAGGAGGAGGAGGAGGAAAAGGGAGAAGAGCAAGCGAAATTGCTCGACCACCTTGGGCGCCAGGACGCGCGCGCGAGCACGCTGCCTCCTCTCGCAATTTGCCAATCGAGGTCCCTGGGCCCACAGAGATCGTTCATTTGCATTTTACGATTTTTCGAAGTGAAATTAACACGGCGCCTTCCGTTCCCCGCGAGCCTTTCTCTTTCTGCGGTGTCTTGTGACACCCAATCCAGAAAACTACTGTTCGCGAAATTCGTTGTTCGTAAAAAAGGGACTTGTGAAAAAGTGACTCAATCAAATATGGCATGGCAGCACCATAGTTCCATAGAAATTTGAATATTCAGTTGAGAAAAGACATTGCAACAGCTCTTGGAACACTAGCGACTCGCAAAAGGACAAAAGAAAATTCTCAGAACAAGTCCAGCAAATTTACATTTAAAAATAATCAAAATAATATGTAAACTTCTTGGAGGCTACGTGTAACGATGGATCTATAAATATTGCAAATTTCTCGGGAGAAAAAGGACAGAGAGGAATAAAATGGTAGCAGCTCGTTCAATGGCTGTTCCACGAACGGCCCAGGAAGCAATTTTACGAGGATCGGTCATTGTTCGGTCGTGGCAACGGTCAGATTATCTTGTTTCCACGGAATGACCCAGAAATGGTACCTTAGAAAACGAGGAGGTGGACCAAAGCTCAAGCGGGACCGCATAAAAATCGCATGGAATTGATGGTTACAAGCTGGTCCCCCCTCAGCCATGAATTCGAAGGCTCGTGTTTCGATAACTCGATTTCTCGTCGATTTCTGTCGCATTATCGCGTCATGGCTATCCTTATACTTAGTTGGACGGTGTTGTGGCGACTAGCCGAAACTGCAGAGAAAATCTCTGGAGAATCGTCAAAGTTTCGAGAGGCAAAAAAAGTCACAGTCACTTAATTAGCGGTCATAATTAGGGAAAATTGCGATTTCCTTCCGAGCATACGAAGTCTCGAAACACAAGTTCAGTAAGAGATGAAACTTGGCCGCTAAGACGACCAAGTTTGGCTATCGTCCACGGCTGCGAGGGTGACCAAGTTCCTTCGAAATTAATTAGTCAAAAAAAAGGACTTTCAACTACCAACGTTTCAGCTACTTTCATTCGTTCGCAATCTTCCAAAAATTCATCCGCATGTGGAAAGAAAAATTCATCTTCCCCTAAAAGAGATATGGTTCAATGGAGGGGTGGTGGAAAGTATTGTAGAATGGTTCCAACCAATCACCCCCAATGGAGACTTTCGCCGGAAGCTACAGTGGCGAAACGGTGGTGGTCGGATGATTCACCCCCGTTTCCCGGCGGTGACCCGGGCGATTATCCTGTCGACGCCGCTTCTTCACCCCCGATGACACGCCTCTTGGTCCTTGGACGAAGCCACGAGTCACCGTCGTCGCGGGTCCGCCATTGCGGCTCTTGCCGCTTCACCCCCTTCCGCCCCTCCCCCCAAACCCTTCTGCCCTTTTGATTCCCGAGTTTTTTTGTCCCCGTTCTCCCACCCCCCGTGGCTGGTTCGCGCGATTCCGCGTGTTAGTTAAGCCGCGCCGCCGCTGATCCGCACCACCTTTTTTCCTCTCTCGCTCTGCGTTAAAGTCATTCGCGCGGACAGAAGCGTGTACGCGCGCGCTATGCGTTTGATCGCGTGAGTAAAACGCGGCCCGCCGGGGGCGTGGCGGCTGCACGGTGGTCCGTCACTGGCCTGGCCTCCGATTCCTGCGTGGGTCTCGCGAGGAAACCCCCGAGGAACGCGTAGGAGCCAAAGTACCCCTTTTGGTTCTGATATCGGGTTCATATTTTCATGATTTATCGAACATTCTGTTGAAAATGTACTATCTCTGAGCTTCGGATTGAGTTTCAAATTGCTGAAATGTTCAAGTTAATCTTTCTACGGTATTAATCTGCAGTAAATCAATCCATTTCTTCTAACAGACTTTTGCTTTGATTTATCCCGGAAGTTCAAGGGGTCAGACCTTCCAACTGCACCAGAGAAGATGTTCGCAGGGTAAGCTTTAGGCCTTTGAATTCTCTCGAGAATGGCGGTTCTCCGTTTCGCTTTTCACGACGCCAGAAGCTGGAACGCATCGCGTTAGAGATCTCAATCTCGTCGGATCACGCTATTAATAACCGCGAATACGGCCGAGATGGCTAATTGACCGCGGCGCTGTCCATTAGGCCGTCCTTTCGGCCATTTCCTCGAGGCTTCCCGCGAGACTTTGCTCGATTCATCTGTCCGTCGTGCGTACCGCTCGTCTATCCTCGGTAGCGGACGTGCTTTAAGGCGGATTCCAGCGGTGAGCGACGACGAAAACGACGTGCTCCCGTCCCAGAAATCGTAAAAGGTAAGTCTTCGATGCCGATCGCGGAACCGACTACTGGGACGGTTTTTATTTTGCGTAATTAGAGGTTGTCGGCGGAGGAAACGGCCGCTGGAAAGTTTAAGACGAGGAGGGCATTGAAATATCGAATCTTGCGTTAGGTATTGCACGCCGAGGATTATGGTGAAGTTAGAATCCCGATTCGGTGATGGCTACCAATTCCGACTTTACTGTTAGAGTAAAGATGGAAGAATTTGCACTGCTGAGATTAATCACAGGATTATCTGAATCACTGAGACCTTGAAGAAAATTAATTTCTACTCTACTACGGCAAGACACCACGGAAAGAAATACTTCTTATCCATTTATAGAATTTTCGTTCCGATTGTACACCTATGCGGCTCCCCGAGAAACCACACATGCAATCAAAAATTAAATTAATGCAGTAAAGAAAAAGGTACGACGAAAATACTGCCTACTCGAATACACAATATGGGTACACCCTGACCATCCTATGATTTATCATCAGACATGGTTGTTAACGGTAGGTAGATCATCGCGATTTGCCCTCGCAACAGATTCGAACGCCCCGGTGACCGGTACCGGTGCAACTCAACATCTCGCGGGAGCATCGCGTGGGCCGATGACCAGGTGGGAAGATCGAGGGGTGTGCACCAGGAAATATTCCTCTCGCGGACCTGCAATTAGAACGGACGCGACGTGGGTGAGTAAAGGTGGACGGTAAATCAGCCAGCGTTCAAGAGGCGACGGCCTCGGGAAAGATGCGAGGAGAGCATCTGAGGAGATCACGAAGATGCGACCGTTCGCATCAGGTGGCACGCAACGATCAAAAATTGATTAGAAAATCAACAATTTATTTTGTATCATTTTACCGTGGCAGTAAAACAACAAACACGCTTCAATAAATACCAAGAGTGATTCGTCCCGTAGCGATTCCATAAATTACCACGTAACAAATCGAAGAATCCCAATCTTACCCTCGATCACACCTATTCATCCCCTCGACCGATTCACATTTCCAAAATCCACGAAATTTCACCACCCTCCACTCTCCTATCCGACAGTCAAAAAATTAATCACCCCGTCCCACCCTGGCGCCAATAACCTCTAGGGCGTGACCCCAAAGAGCTGGCGTACCGTATTACATAATGAAACCGAGCAAATAACGATCTACATAGAAATTTGTCACGGTGGCGATAAACCGTGGAGGATCGGTAGGCATCACCCTTAACAGACGGTCCCTGGGAAATAGACGAGCGACTTGGCTCGCAGCTAGGAGGGTCGAGGAGGATCCTAGGCGAATTCATAGACGGGCAGGAATGCGCAATATTGTCGGCAGTCTGTCACACATTCGATCCGGTCAGCCTTCGAGATAAGGTGTATACGCGGGCGCACGCGAGCACGCTGGCGCAAACGTAGTCGTGGTGGTTTTATTAGACGCGTCCCGCGCGGTGGCCCGCAGATGTATCAGACAATAAACTACGGCCTGTTTGGGATTTGTGGGCTGCGTATTAATCTTGCCGTATTTATGTGTCGGCCCTCCCGGGAGAAAAAAGCGGCCCCTGGATCACGACGAGACGGGGACGCGCGACGAAAGCATCGATTTCAGATAAAATCGGAGGCTCATCCCTTGAGAAAAAGGGAGTCTCGCTGGTAAACGATCGGACTGAGGAGAGCGTTTGGTGTGCGGGTCGCGGATTGGACACGCTTGTCCTGGTTTGTCGGACACGTTTTGTTTTTTGACTTCGTCGGTGGTCCTACTTCGACAGCGGAGGAAAATCTGTTTCAAGGGTTGAAAAGAAAGAATTGAACTTTTCTGTTGCTTCGAGAAAACTAAATGCACCTGTGGATAGATGAACGGAAGAAAAGTTGGTGAAAACGTCACTAATAGTATAAAATCGCTGGATCGGGTTGTTAGATCCGAGTTTTTGTCGAGCAGGTGCGTATCGGCATTATGTTAATGGGCGTTCAGGAGATTTTAGCTAACCATATGCTATACAACAAGGGTGGCATGTGGGGATAGGGCAGAAATACTAATAGAAGCCGTTCGCAGAAGCAAGCTTGAATAAACGGTGCCCCGTCCACCGGGGTCTAATCATTTCTGGACGCCTAAGAAACGCTGGAACGGAAGCCAATTTGTAAATTGCCTCGATAAACCACCAAACCGATGCTGAATTCGTGGCTGAACGACTCTCCACTCAGCTTCTGGCTGATGGACATACCGAAGACTTCCTTTTATTGCATCGTTCGCTTGTAATTAGAAGGTTTTTCTGCTACACCCAAAGGTTTAAGATATCTATTGGATTTCTAAGTATTTCTCATCTTTTTCCGATGATCGTAACGAGAATAAAATATTCATTTTATAAGAATTTGTTATAATCATATTCGCTACTATATCCGAGATCGCCTTGCTCCAGCACCTTGTCATAATCGCATCAGACTCATTTTCTTTGTTGCGCGCGAATATCAGAGTGGTCAGTAAAGGGGGTGGTTGGCGTTCTGCGAATGCCAACACGGTCTGACTGATAAAAATCAAGTTATCTCGCCATTCCGCGACGAGCAGCCGCGTAACGCAACCGGTGACGCCATTAGAATATCGTGGCCGCATACCAAGGCCCCGAATACGAATACCAGCCAAGGGAAAAGGGGTGACAAGGGCCGACTAAAATGGAAGGGGTTAGACAGGATAGCCGGCGCCTTTGACCGAGGAACCCCGTGGCGCGCGACATGCCTCGTCTGACCGCCATTTAGCGTGAACCTGTCTCCGTTGCGAGGCCGGCTCAGCTCCGAACTGGCCGGTTCGTTTTCGAAAACGGAATGTTTCGTCCGGTGACGAACAGTTTTCGCCATGGGAAACGGAATGGGCAAACAAAAGGGCCCATGTTTTTTTGGGATGTTATTAGCTGTTTGGCTAACGAGCTTCGAGAACCCTCGGGGATACAAATGATAACTGTTCAAGGAGATATCTGTTCTCTAACTTGTAAAGCTGTAAGAAAGCGCATTTACTTTCGTCGAAGCTTGAAAAGGGTCAAAAAAAAATTTGTTACATCTCATCGCAACGTGAACGCCTTGGATTCAACGATTACCCAGGGTAACTCTAACGAGTAAAACGGAGCGCGACGTCTTTCTTGGTTGGCGAAGTGCTGCCAGGATGCTACTCCATTCCGCCCACGCGAAGCCGTGTTTCTGAACCCGGTGGTGTTCGCCCGTCGAAATTTCTGTGTATGCGGTGTGCACGGGCGGCGGTAGTAGGTCCCGGAGTTATGTTACGGCCGGCCATAAACGAAATGAGAAAACTGTCCGGCCGCCGTTGAAAAATCTCCGCGGAATACAAATGCTTGATTTTTTCGGCCGGCGCTCGCTTTTTGTCGGCCGCGCCTACGAAGCTTTTTTCTGCCCTCACGGTCGTCGTGCGTTCCACCTTCGACAAATAATAAGCCGATCGTAACCGGAGAGCACGACTAATAACAATAATAATAATCGTCGTCGATAGTCTGCCGAGCATCCTTCAAATCCTTAATTAATTCGACGCCCTCGAGTCACGGCATCGATTTCAGTTACAACGTGTGAGGTCACCCACGGAAACAGAACTTGTGGGACAAAGCCAGGTTTTACAATTAATAACCACCCTCGCGAATGTTTGCGCCAATTTATAATTTTATCTCGGATACTTTGTACTTTCTATCTTTTGAGTTGTGGAAAACATTCAAAGTACACCATCAGGCTGTCATCGGGTATTATCACGAAGCTCTCTATCAAGTATCCGCGGCACGCGGCGTAATCGAGCGTTTCCAAATTAACCAATAAATTAACCGAGCTCCCAAAGGCACAGTCGGACCTGCATACTGAAGCCAGTCGATCGGTCGCTTTTCTTTCGATTCATGGCTCGCAATTAATCTCGATCTCGTTCGCCCGTAGCCACGCTGCCGTGGGCCTGCGCGCGGTCGTTAATTCGGCGCTGACGAAGGGGTCCGTGTCGCTGGTGGTGGGGCTGACGGGTGCGGGAGGGGTCCCCGCCTGGTCCCGCTTTCGGGGCCCCCGTTCCGCTTGTAAGAAGCGAACACGATGACATTCGTACCCGGGGCCCGAGAAAACGAGTCGGGCTACATGGAAGCCTACACGAGCGAGCGAACGGACGATTCGGAATCAGATGTTATCTTTGACGAGGGCTGCCGCTGGTGGAGAAGGAGAGGGGGAGGGACTCACGGGGCCCTTTCTCGGTGCCCCGCGCCAAGATACGGATCTCCGTTGGCGCCACCGTCTCCCAGGCCCTTCGCCACGGGGCCACGCAAGTAGCGATGGCCACTCGATTCCTCTATTTTTCGACCTCGCGAGCTTTCGAGCGGTTTAATTGCGCCCCGGCTATGGGTTGCTTGGCTTACGATTGTTAACTGGCGCCAGGGTTCAAGCGCTCTTTCACAAATTTTGCGCATGCGTTTTTTCCCCGTGGTAATTCTAATGGATCTTCACCGTGGACCACGCCGTAACTAATAACGACCATTTCGGTCCTTTATTCGCAGTTCTCGTGTGCCATCGAACCGTTTAATTACGCTGCAACCTGCAGTTGATCGTCTTGTAATCGTTACTGGCGTGAAAATTAAGTAATCGTTTCAGAAATTTCATTGGCATCCTTTCAGATCCAAACGTTCTTCCACCGTGTGGACATCAGACGCGTTCGTTCCATACAACTTTTTGTGCTCCCATCATAAACGAAAAAAAAGTACATATTGAGAAAGGAAAGGGTCCATCGCTCATCGCTTTTAAAATTTCTTATCTAAATCCCTGCAACGGCTTCGGAAATAGATAATCACGCATTCACATAATGTTCGACTCTCCAAAGGTGACCATTTACACATTCTTCACCTCCTCCATCCTTCGCATCCTCGTACCATCCATAAACGACCATTTCCCACATTCCACTAACGAACGGCCGAAAACAAAAAGTCCCAGGCGATCGTACCAGGTGATTCGAGGTCTCTTGAGTCCATCGGTACAACAGGGCTGCTGTCGGGCCACGAAAAGCCGGCTTTCGTTGGGCCTAAACCAAACCGGCGGTTTAAGCGTAACCGATACCCCAGCGGGGGGGCCCAGCACCGGGTCCTCTTTGCGTCCGCCATCGGAAATTCGTTTCGACGATTGACAACGGGACCGTACGAACGCACGACGAGGGACGACGATCGTACCAACGATTCCACCGGTTTTCCTTTACCCGAATCGCCTCGCGTTCGTTATCGTGAGCACGCGTGTCGCTTGTAACCGGGATGATCCTCCGTATCGAGGGATCGATCGAAGCCGGATGTGTCCGCTTGAATTTACAGACGGGACACCGTGTTCCAACCGTGTCCTGGAGACGTTAATCCACCCGGACCGTGAGTTATCGTCCTCCCGCGCGAAGGAAGCGCGGTTAATTCATCGCCAGGAGGCGATACGTCTCGTAACACCAAGTCAGTCGACGACTTTTGGAAAATGTGTTCTTTAAGTGTTGTATTCTAGATTTTTAAACCCATCTTGAAATGTGTTCCATGCTTGTATTGTTCTCCGAGTGTTGAAAATTCTGTGCAACGATCTGTTCGCCAAGTCTCTCGTAAGTGTGTACTCTTCTACGCGGACGAAAATCATATCACGTGGATGGCACGTCCTTGCCATAGACAGATATCCGAACGAAAAAGACAATGCAACGTTCAGTTGCGATTGTTCGATATGATCAGGGAAATTGAACAGCAGAAGGACACTTGAGGAATTGCAGTGGTAGTGTAATCGAAGGCTTGGTCGGACGAGATTTTAATAAACGCATCTAACGCAGCGTTGCGGTTCGAACAATAGAAAATTGCACGTACGGTATGCGCCGGCATGGTTGAGCAGATACAGCGTATAATTTAGCAGCAACATGGGGGCCGGGGGTTCCATGCAAATATCGAGAACAATGAAACGACGAGGCTCGCATTAATTAAGTCGTAAGCAGAATAGGAGACGTTCTTCGATTCGTTGATCGAGCGCCGTCGTCGTTCGCTCGCCCGGCTCCACGAGGCTCGCGAGGAGAGCCGAGTTAATTGGCTCTCTAACCAAATAATTGACAGTAAGTAGGAAATGAGAAGTTATTCCTCGTAGGAGTTGTTTGTCGTCTCCCACTTTTCTTTGCCCTGTAGCTATCGCGGAATCGACTCCGAGCGAATTAACGAGCGAACGTTGTAATTAACCACCGTCATGGAAACAGAACCCCCACCCCTCTCTCTCTCTCTCTCTCTCTCTCTCTCTCTCTTTCTCTCTCTCCTTCTTTATGCTTCTCTGTATCTCCATCATTTGGTCGGAAGTTCTTGAAATTCGTCGATCGAGTTCGACCGATTTCAACTGTCACTGGGATGAATATTAGACATACCTTAGATCTAGAACCTGTTCGACTGCGCGTCTCTTTCCGAAGATTATCTTTTATCAAGATAAATGACTTGGCCGCGCGAAAAACAGGATTTACAGGGACCGATAATTGAAAGATAATCTCTCGGAACTTGTCCTCCGGCAGAATGGCCACTGTCTACGACAGGAAATTGTCGCAATAGGCTTATCGTGACCTCAAAAGGATTTCCCTGGTTCTCGGTGAATGGAGTCCCTCCGCGTTGCATAGGATCATTCGCCAGCATAATCCTGGTAAACTGGACTTATGGTAAGCGATCCCAAGTCCCTCGGGTTTGTTTAATCGCGTGCGACAGTGACAAGACCGTTGTTCCAAACTGCACCTGAAGATTCTCCTCCAAAGTGGATCCAATCTTGAATAATACTCGAGTTAATTGCGTGTCATAATATATTTTATATACGTCTCCTAGAACGGTCATAGATTTACACCGATGCAGAGGCAATGGAACGAAGGAAGCATTATAATTGGGAGAAGAATAAGCGACGGTCGTAATGGTCCTGGAGAGGAGAGGCTGGCGCCGCCGAAGATGGCCAGGAAAACGCCCAGTCTAGGTAAGATGACGTTGTAAATATTTTCTGTCATCGGCCGGCTCTGTGTCAGAGCTCTGGTGTCTTGTCCTCGCTTTAATAAAGGCAGTGGGCAGCATGGGTACCTCTCTGGAAAGCATGTCACCTGAGCCTGGTATCGGACACTGATGGTGCGGATAGCGGCGCTTTGTGTGTCTTTCGTGTACCCCTCCCGGACGAAAAGATCACCGCTCTCAAAAGGTCTGCCCTCGCCATTCATCACCGAACGCAACCCGCTTTCGAGCCCGTTACCAGCGAAAAAGTCAATCCGTTGACGCTCCAGCATAAAATAAAAAATATTGAAAAACGTTGTAAACCTTCTCTACTTTTTCTCCAAACCAAAGTCCGACTACTGTTGAAGCTATCGAGCTTCTTAGTAACCGAAGGCTGCGGTCACCCTTACAGCGAATCAATCGTGGGAATAGTTCCTTTTTATCGAAGACGCTATTGGGGAGTTCTAATAACGTAGTCCGAAACTTTCGATTGCAAAACTTTCCTGAATGACTAAACTCTACGGTGGCTCCGTTGAGGGTGAATCCTTTGGCACGGTAGCGTTCCATCGTCGCTTCCAGTCGCGAAATCCGCGCGGTTACTCTTCCATAAACACGCATCGAGAGCAAGAGCAGAGGCTCGTCCGGACGTAAATTCGCTCATTTGTACTTGCGACACTCGGCGCAAGATCGCCACGGCGTAAAAGGCACGCTCGCGCCATTCTGAATGTCCGGCGTCCTTTATATCGAGGCGGCAGAAAAGGTAATTTGCAGATTCCAGTGAACAGGTTTCAACTGCACACAGTCGGGGTGCTAATTTGTCCCAACGCGAAGATAAGGATCCGGCAAAAAGGTTCGTCGCGAAACGAAGCAATTAAAATGATAATGCGTCTAGTCAGGGACATCCTTTATTGGCGGTCCTAGCGGAACTCTATGAAGGGCAACGCCAGTTTCATGAGGCAATCTAAATTGCGAACAATTTCGTCTAAGCTAGTTCTAGCTACGATCAACTTGTATTCCTTGGTCTTCTTATTCGTCGACAATTCAGTGCACGAGGTGTGACAATGTAATTCTCGGAATGTAATTTTCAAAATCGTCCATTAATGACTACCGTCGCCTCGGAAGCAGACGCCTTGTGCGTTTATATCCCTCGAACTGGTTTTATGAGGCGCTAATAGTTCCTTTATCACGGTACGGTGCGTATCAGAGATATCGGAAAATCTACGCTTCCACTCCAAGGCGTCGTCTCGTACTTTTAATCGGTTCTATGAGAAAATTTCTCACTCCATACCGAAAGGTCATATCTCAATCTAAAACTGTGCATTCTTATCCACTTCCAATAGGTATAGTCGTCCATTTTCTTTCCTCCAGCTTGCTCGAAACGATTCGAGAACTCATTTACATATTCAATCGATTCATTCCCAGGATTCCTCAGCCTCCAAGAGGCAATGCGTCACATCCCGAGTTCAGAAGACTCGTCAGACTCCTCTGATCCTCGTTGACCGGTGAACGAAGGCAGGACAGAGCCACGTTTACCTGGCTGACGACGGCGGCTACGACGCCTTTGTCTCTCGGGTCCCGGGGATAATTAAAAACCGAGTAAAACCGAGCGGGCAGAATGCGCAGCAGTCGGTAAAACCGCCTCGAAAGGGACACAGAAGGTAGAGAGATCGTATCTCGAATTTACACCCATCAGCCGCCACCTTGTTCCAGCCACCTTCATCCATCTACTTGCGTGTAACCAGTCGCCAGGATCCTTGGACCACGATGATGGCCCACGATACCGCTCCCGCTTGCTCGCCGCTGTAAAACCCGATGTTCGACAGCAGTTCGGCCATCAAGGATACACGTAAATATCCGGCGTGGAACGTGGATCCGACCTGTACATCATCGTGCCTCTTTTCTTCCCGCCCTGATCGCTGGAATTCAAAGGCAAACGCGTTTTTTCGATCCTCAAGATCTTTCCCGACCGATTCCTTCACCGATCCACGGCCGCTCCTTCTTCTTCTTCTACGGATGCTTTACGGTGTCGCGTGAAAATTGAAATTCGAGCTGGTAAGGTACTCCATCTTGGCCTGGCACACCGGCGTGACGAGTTTATTAAAATGGTCGCTGCTCGAGAGACACCAGATGCGAGTTGGTCCTGGAGACTTGTTCTTTGAGCAAGGATCGGTTTATCCGAAATTAACAGCCTGTTCTGGATTCGTTGCCTTGGACGTAACATTGAGTACAACACGTTGGCTACGTACGGTAAAATTCTCATCGGAATACGTGTCTGTGAAGACAGAGAACTTGAAATTTCGAGCAAAACAGACAGCGTCGAGGCAAAAAGTCCCCGACACGGTAGCTTCGAGAAGAGGCCGGAAATCAGTGTCACTCTATCTCCGGAAGTTCAGACACGGTACGCTCCATGGTTGCTCGCAACGTGGCTTATGGTCGGGGCGACGCTATTTGTCATTAGAAGAGGACGGCGAGCATCATTATCCGAATAATTAAAGCTTATTATATGATGTAGCGGCGCTCGTTATCTAACCGGTTTCGTCGATGCGCGTCGCAGATAAACTTATCTGTCGTGTAGGAGCGCTTGTAACGAATCAATTATATTACTTATGTAAGCGAGCGAGCGCGCGTGGATTTCGCGCGCTCCGCCACTTATCGCGGCGAAACTGGCGCTGAAACTCTTTATGTTGTACCGATAAGCGACTGTTCGCATTAAAATACAGGGAAAACGCGTTCCACGCGGCCGAGCCTTGTCTTTCGCGGCCTTCTCTATTGCTCGGTTAATAGTAAACTCGATGGAAATGAAAAATACCCGAGACTATTCCCATAAGATAAACAAAATATTAGCATTACGGCAATGAGTTGCGACTGTAAGGCGTCCTCTTTTAACTTGTTCGCGCGTCAGTCGAAACACCGATGTTGAAGCAAAAGAATGGAGCGCTGCCCGATTTTTTGTCCCTCGCCCGTCATTTTACAGTTCATAATTGAATCGAGACCTGAATCGTTAATAACACCACTACTCTAGACCTAGGCTATTCCGAAAAAGTACATACATGAAACATAAGAGAGGAAAGAGGACACTCTGTATTCTTTGTACAGTGCTCGCAGTGAAGTTGCTGAAGTATGGGACACCGCGTTGAATAACTAAACTCACGTGGACGGACGATCTTCCATCTACTTCGAGGGGCGCATCAGTCAGCATGCCGAAAGACGATCGTCAAAAGGATTAGCTGGTCGCGGGGCTCGGGCCGAAAACCGCGAGCTGCAGTCTAGCAAAACTGTTGGACCGGTTTCGTTCCTCCCCCGTCTCCCGGATGATCGTCCCGGGGTATTCAGCCAATTCCCCATTTCGCGTCGCCATGCATTTATGCTTGAATACAAAGTGCGAGAGGAGGTTCCCTAGGAGAAGAAAAAAATAATGGGAAAAAGAAAGGAAAGAGCGAAGGGGAGAGTACGGCGAAGAAAGAGGTGGAAAAAGGACAGGGAGGAATGGAAAAGGGAAACCGTTGGACTCTCCGTAAATCTTCCATGCGTGTAACTCTTCTGACGAGGAAGCCACGACGCTCTCGTTGCCCTGGCCCGGAGTTGTTTATGCTTTCCTGTGCAGCGCTTTCTGAAATATGCAAATCGCGAATTCGCATAATGGCGTTATCGCGCGGTAGGATGCCGCCGTCGGCGACGACGTCGAGATAGCTGAATCCCCGAGCGGGTAGGAGAGCTCTTTCTCTTGGACATCAAACAGGCAACCGCCGCCGCCGCCGCCGCTTCGCCAGGTCCCCATTGATTTGTCCCTGAAGAGAAACATCCGAGCCGGGCATTTCGTACGGCCGCGATAAATATATGATCTGCGAATCCGCTGGGTGATCGCTATGACTCACGACGATTCGACTGCGGAATCTCGTCCCGAATCGAACCGGGATGGGAGGTCGATTTGCTTGACTCGATTGGTCATTGAAAGGTGGGTCCACGGATGCTCTCCTCAATTCAATTCTTCTTGGTCCTCGTGAACTTTACGATTCCTCTTCTGTCATCATTTTAACTCTTCGTTGCCACTCTGATGCTTATAGAAGACCAGTTTTCAAAGATCACGACTACGATTTCGATATAACATATTCGAACGGTGTGCAAAGGTTAAACCCAGGCGAGTAAAGAACGTTCATTTTTAAGTAATAACGTAACAGAAACAATCTAACGCGAGAGTACTATAATTATTATTAATTTCGCTTGATTACACCCTTCGTTTTTTAGTTCCATTATCCCTTCTTCTATCCTTTCTTTTTTTTTTAATCTACAAATTGCATCACGATGAACATTGCCGTTTCGTGGCGTCGTTAACCTTCTTCCTCCAAATACCCGGAATCCACGTTCTCTCGCAACGATGTAAACCACAGAAAATTATATCGATCCGTGACACGCGAGCCTTAAAATGTCGCGTTTCACTCGCGTGTAGAGTCAGTCTAGCGGCGGCAGCTTCGGTGGTCTTGCGTTTACAAAACAGCCAGGCGAGATAGATGAATTATTCATTTTTTGTATGGATTTACTTGGCGATATTTCTTTCTTTTCTGCATATACACGAAGATGGTGGAAATTTGAAATAGAGATTTCATATAAATTCCAGAACCACGTACGACAGATAAAAAAGAACCAGAATCTAATTTTCGGACAAAGGTAATTTATTCTATCCCATCACAGCGAGCAACTCAAAGGAGAAGAAACAAAATAAATCTTTACTCGTTATGCCCGTTCGTAATATAGACAGAAGTGAGAGAAGCGACGCGTCAGGAAGGAAGAAGGAACGACTCGCGTTGGAACGTATTCGCGGCTTATTATTATTTTATTCGGATGTTCTTCGTCGCATTATACCCCATAATCCACCCTCTTCCCTACACCTTTTCCTGCGGCACCGTCTACACGACCCAAACCCCCACCACACGCTACCACCATACTTGTGTAGCTGTTCCCCACCGTGAGGAGAGAGGAGAGACCACCCCTCGGTGTTCCACGCTCGCTTCGCGGCGGTTAAGTTGTAATCCCCCTTTGCAAGGTCCTTAACAGGCAGGGCTGGGCCCGAGTGTGCGATAGGGACGTTAAAATTTAAGGTTTCCGTCGACACGTCGCGACCCATAAATTTCTCCGCTCGAAACCGCCGCGCTTTTTTCCTTCGTCCACGCTTGACGAATTGCGGCCAGCAACGTCGCGAAAAATTCGAACCGAGAGCTTGTTTGATTAATATAACTAGTTGCTCTTGACAAGATCGATTACGGGAGCTATATAATTACTCTGTGGTATACTGAAATATGAGTAATCGATCGAGTAGATCAATGAAAATTTTTCTAAACCGATAGCACTGGGTGCGATAATGATACTGAATAAATGAAGAGAAGATAAAAACCTATATACCCTATGTCTGGAGAAAATATAAAAGAAAACTGTTGATGTACTGAAGATATCAGTTTCTCTCATAGGCAATTATAGGAATTATAGAAAATAGCATTTGCCCCTAAATTTTATTAGATATAACTTCATTTGAAATTTTAAAATACGACATGTGATTCCATCTCTAACTTCTTGGCTCAACATAAATGACTATCTACTCTGTTGTCGATTACCGGCAGTTAGAAAGTATCGGTAAGTAGATAAGTTAATATCACTCCCGTTGTTACCGACTCTATATAGGCAATGTGCGTGAAAAATTTAATTTATTACAGAAAAAATACTTCTACACTACCGTCATAAGCAACATAATTCGAAAGATATTATTATCTACGAAAATTAATCTTCCCATCCTGAATTAATTTAAATAAACCTATCTACCCTATGGCAGCCATTAGCTCGCATTATTTTTTATATAATTTTTAACTGTATCATGTCAACACATGACGCAATTAATAATTATATATCAAATAATATATAGTCGATTGCCCAGGTCTCACCACGTGGAGGTTGCTGCGAATAGAGACCCACCCTAACCACGTCCTATCCGCCCTTCTTTTATAAAAATATATATTGGATAAAACCTCCTTTCAATGTACATCAGCAAACAATCGCGATCTCCTGATGTGCAACACCAAAAATTTAGATTAAAATTGGAAGATTGGAATTAAGATTCTAGAGATAGGTCTTAGTTAGAATATTATTTAGAATACAGTACAATTGTAACTTCAATATGTGTAAAATGTATGAGTAGTTATGTATAATATATATATATACTACTGCAATAAATTGCTAAGAGCATAAATTAAAAAAAGAAATATCAAAATTAACCAATTGTAAGCTATTATAGTATAATAATGTAATTGCGTTAAGGGATGAAGAGTGGGGAACAGACTGGAAGAAAGTATAAAAGGTCGCGCAGGCCCCAGCACAAGTTCTTTATGTGCCTGAACGTCGAGACGGAAGGGTCTATGGTTGGGTGGGAAGTCTGTGACTAAATGTGAAGGAGTTATTGTTGGAGTCATTACTGGTAGAGGTGCTTCTGGTGGAGGCGCTTCTGGTGGAGGCGCTTCTAGTGGAAGCGCTTCTGGTGAACAAGCCAAGGGCGGAGGCGCTTCTGATGGACGAACCAGAGGTGGAAGAGCATATGGTGGAGGCGCCTGGAAACTTTACACAGGGTACGAATAATGATTACTGTTTAGGTAACACCCACCCTTTTCCCTCTCTCTAAATTGTAGAGAGCACGGCAATACCTGTAGATTTTACACGATTAATATTTCTGAACATACAATATGAAGTTCCATAAGATAAGCACAGACGAGATATAAGATAAACGAATTACCCAATTTATCTATGCATCTGTTCTTGTATATTTCACTAGGTTCATTGTAATTTCTTGAATATCTCACTAGTTTTATTGCAATTTTTTGTATATTTCCCGCTTTAGAAGTAAGAGAGAGAAAGATATATAAAAAAGCTATCAGAAAGCGTGAGACGGATAATACCGACCTTGCTTTGGAACCCCTATCGTTATCTCTGAAAAATGCTCAGACTGGTCGCACACAATTATCGACAGCGAAGTAAACTACTCGAGAACTACTAGCGTCATCTGTTAGAAGAGCGCTGAAGCTGTTCGTGCATTAGTTTCACTACTTTCCACAGAGATGACGCTAGTAGTTCTTCAGTAGTTTACTTCGCTGTCGATAATTGTGTGCGATCAGTTTGAACACTTTTCACAGAGATGGCGTCAGAGGTTTTGGAGTAAGATCGTTATCATCTGTCTTATTCTTTCTTATAGCTTTTTTATATATCTTTCTCTCTCTTACCTCTAAAGCGGGAAATATAAAAGAAATTATAATGAAACTACTGAAAGACGACACAAGAAACTACAATAAAACTATAGAAATACACAACAAATTACAATAAAGCTAAGAAAATACACAATAAATTACGATAATAATATCTATAACCATGGCCATTCCCCCGCTTATTAAATCAGATAGAAAAACCATCTTTTTCTGTGGAATTATGGACTTCCCAGTTCCAGTTTCATGTTGTTTCGCTCCAGTATGCATGCCTACAGACAACTATATACGGCTAAAATATCATAGATCATTTACTTCTAAGTTCGAAAGAATCATTATCAATGGTTTCGTTTGAAAAATTTAACTATTATAATTAGGTTTACGAAGTTTTGTTCTAAATCAGTTTAAGTTAAACTAACCTATGGCAGCCATTGGCTTCTAATTATTTACTATATAACTTTTAATTGTATCGTATCGCTATATGATGCAATTAATAATTATATATTAAATAAATAGAACCCGGGTCTCACCACGTGGAGGTTGCTGCGAATGGAGACCCACCCTATCCGCGTCCCATCCACCCTCCTTTTTTACAAGATATTATTAAAGAAAACCTCCTTTCGATGTACATTTGCAACAAGTTCAATGTTTGATCCGTATGCAAACACACAATGGAAGGAGTTTCATAAAGAATTATCACAACAAAGAATTGTTACGAATGAAAGGGGAAACACAAATACCCTGCCTAGCCAACAATTGTTTTAATTTCTATCCAATCAACATAACTAGAAACATATATCGACTTAAAAGAAGATTCCTACGTATCAATAGATCTAAGGATGTTTCACCCTACGTATGCAAAAATCTAAGAGAACACAGTACATGAAGTACTTTGTATTCATGAACTCGAAGTGTTTGCAAAAGCAAACAACAGAAGAAAAGCAACAAAGGAAGAATACAATCGAAGATTTTCCACAGATAAATGGAGGCGATCGAATTTACAAGATGCGGAACAACATATGAATGATGACAAAAGGCGACAGAATTGAAGACACTGGAACATCTAAGGCAGCACTGGAACATCTAAAGCAGCACTGGAAACACTGGAACATCTAAAACAGCACTGGAAACACTGGAACATCTAAAACAGCACTGGAAACACTGGACGCCTAAAACAGCACTGGATACACTGGAGCGTTTAAAATAAAATCAATAAACAATAATAATAAAGTTATAAACGGGACAGGAAACACTGCAATATCTGAAATAGAAATGTACAACAGGTAAAATAGTAACAAACGAGTTAACAAATTTCACAAAAAATACTTGCAGAACAGAAACACACATACACACACGTGTATATAGAAAAATATAAGAGTAATTGAAAATATACATAACATTTATATAGAAATAATATAATATTTATACCTCTTCTTCCTATATCATTTTTGTATATCACCCTTTTTTACTCGTAGTACATATGTATGATCATACCTTGATCTTCATAGCATCACTTCCATCCTGATGTATTACTTTAATCAAATGGACGTTTACGTAAAACTATAAGCTGCAACAGAAACTTATACAATGGATTAGTAATAGTTTACAAAAATTTGACAAACAATATACATAAATTAGACATACAGAAACATCGTTTTATAGAAATAACATGAAAAAATGATGTATGTAACATGTAATAAAACCAATGTATTTGGTCATAATGTACATTGATGTCACAAAATAAAAAATTTACATTCCATTCCATCTTCTTTCTTATTATTTTTTGTTAAATTATTTTCACTTTGATTTGCTTGGAAAGAATCATTTTGAATATAAAATATCACTAATTTAATGATACTTTTTTAAAAGTACAGATAACTGTATTCTAATATAATTTGCGATTTTTAATGCTTATGTATTCTGGTACACAAAACACATAATGGAATGTTTAAATATCAATCACGGAATCAACGTTAAATGAAATATTGTAAAAACCAAAAAGTATCTATCCGTAGAAAATAATTACATTATTCTGTAATATTTTATGACAAACGCTCGATCAGCAGAGGTATGAATTGGAGAATTGAAGAAATGGATGCAATCCGTCGTCTCTCATTATTATTGTTATTAAATACCGCGAATGAAGTATTCTCTCTTTACGTATCATCAGTTTATTATTATATACGTGAAACAAAGAATACCTCAAAATTAATCGATAGCAACCATACTGTGGTGCTCTTCACAATTCGCAACACTAATTCAGTAAATCTCAAATAAAGAAAATCTGAAATCTAATCGCGGGGTGTGTCATAAAAGAGCAAAGTGCGAGCAACCTCAGGGTGCTTTTCTTAATTCGCAACACTAATTTATACACCCATAATTTAACTACGCAACACTAATAGAATGATTTTAAAACAGTGATCTGCATAAGTGAAATGTCACCACGGTGCAATGTAGCCCTTTGGCTACTGTGGTGACTCTATGCTCTACTTACATTTCCACAGCACATGTGGAACAATTTGTAGATACAGTATCACCCTGATATGCACAGAGTGATGTTTCCACCGTATCAGTGGAAGATCTGGGCTTTTATTCATCGCAACACTATAATATCATTTTCGCAACACTAAATGGAATCAGAAACTAAACAATTCAAAACTATTTCTTCTACAGGAACTAAGAAGATGCAATTATACGCGATATATGTAAATCGCAACACTATAAAACTAATTACAGACTATTGGTACACACTAAAGTAGCAAATGCAATTTAATCTGATCGCGAAACAAATATTAGTAAACAATAATTATAAATTGAACAAGCAATCGCGATCTCATGATTCGCAACACTAAAACAGCAATCACGATTATCATTTTTGCGCAACTCTAATTCAAGAGGCGATATATTAATTAGTACGCAACTCTAATAAAAATCGCGACCTGGAGTTAATCGCAACACTAAGAAAAATCGCGATTTGGATTTTTCCGCAACTCTAACTGGTACCGTAATTAATCATTCGCAACACTACAATCGAAACCGCGATTCGCCCAGCATTCGATGGGCCAGCATTCCGCTAGCTAGAATCTACTACTACACAAATACGAGCATAGTGACAAAGAATGACTTTGCATTCAGAGAGTTACTTCCAAATGCATAATCATTAGTAGTTGCCCTCTTCTCTGGGCCTCTTCGGCATATAGCCTCTTCTTTCTTCGGGCTTGAAGCCCAGTATCCTGAAACTTACATCTAAGCTCGAGATTTCCTGAGCGCAAACCAAAAAAGAACATACAAAGGTGAACTAAAAATATAAATCGCGAAAGTTCTCAACGCACGCAGACGAGCAACGATTTGAGAAATCATTGTCCGTACAAACGTGCCAAACCTCGAGCAGAAAAATACGTTCGTTACGTCAAATCGCGACCACGACCGCGGGTCGATTCGAATGATGGATCGAGTAAAGCCAGTGGCAAACGGCATCCCCCGTTCGCGCCAGCTATACCGTCGACCATTCAAATCTAATTCCCTGAAACAGGTTGAACCACGCGAGAAACGCGCCTGCCCGATCGGTGACTGTGGTCAACCTGCCCGGCCCTACCTACTTATTATAACAGACAAACATACCAGAAGTAAACTACCTACCTACCTAGCGCTATATTTAAAAATGGCAAAAGATTCACACCAACACATTCATTCAACCCCCGGAAATTTCTCATTCAAACACTCGGGCGCAAAAATCCTACACTAGAGAGAACGCCCCGGGACGCCTCCGACACCCGAGCTTGGCACACAACTTACACACTCTAAGAGTACGTACCACTGCTGTAATCGACTGACGAAACTAGCGATCATTGCGTACAACGCCAGTAAAGCGTTTTTATCTACATTTTAATGTCTAATGTGAAATTTGAAACATTGAAAAAATCTGTATTTTTTACAAAACACACAAATTATATCAATAGTTATATCAGAGGATGTTATTGGAACTGCTACCATTATTGTGATCAAAAATAAATATAGTATCATTTATTAGTAATAATAAATCGTTTCTATGGAACCGACGCACTTCCACGGCCTAACCACACACACACACACACACACACACACACAACGTGGAAGATACGTCGTGCACGATACACTAACACGTCAGTCGCGAAAAATCATTTCGTGGCCTTGGTATTTCGCTATCTGCTTCAACTGTAAACAAATCAGCTAATTGAAAATCTACTACAAGAGACACGTCTCAAAGATACGAGTTCCAAGAAAATTCTCGTGCGTCCTTTTCTCAGAAAAATACATACTGTTGTGTTATGATACACATTCTCCTAGATAATTTGTACAACAAAATTTCTACTGTCCTATATGTATATATCTACATGTAGAACTCTACATATTATTTTATTATCTATACGATATTAATTGCGAATATTGCAGTACATTATGTACTGAAATACTCGAATTCGTTGAAATATTTCAACTCACATTTCATCAATATTAGACGAAAATTAATATCACAAATTAGCACGATTTAATCAAGCGGCTCTATTTTCACACTGTTTAATATTTATAAGTATGCAAACACTGTTTATTGGACTCAAAAACGAAAATTTAAAGTGAGAACGAAAAGTGACGCTAACGCCATGACAGCTCAAACTAGTATACGAGGAATTTGAATTTTCGTCGACTAAATGTTCGAACGTAATTGGTGTAAAACTTTTAGCAGTATGGCCCTCTATTGAAAATACCATGTCGCCGATAAGCAAACTTCCATACATACCTCAAAATGCAGTGATTTGTCTTATCGGCACAACGAACGGACAACACACTAATGACTGTACCACTCCATAGCTCGCACTGCTCGCGCCTGCTGACGTCAGCCTCTCCCCTCTCCTTCCTTATTCCGCTGCTACTATAACAAAGCGCCAAATTCAAATTTTATGCTTACACATGTATGCACACGTACAAATGCAATTTCTATAAAAAGCCAAATGTCTTACTACAGTCTAAAAATGTATGTTCTTCTCTTAGTCGTATACATTTATGCTATAGAATAAAACAAAATATTTATCGAATAATTTTTATTATAAACATGACTATATATATTCTATTATTCACATAATGATTATTACGAATATTATAATATACTATATTCTCAAATATTCAATTTTACGTTGTAAAAAGAAGGATAATGGAACAAATCTGATTCCCTCTTTACGGAATTGTCGCGAATCGAAAGGAAGAAATATTTCATCTCATATTTCATCAATATTGTATATTAGCAGTAGCAGATATATAATTTTTTCTTACATTTCGCAAGAAAATGTTGAATAATTTGTGTAGAATGTTATAAATTCCCCTTCCTTTTAAACTTAGATTGCTTTTTCTAATACTTAGGGTTCACGAAGTACAGTTTAATATAAAATAAAAGAAATTAATCCTCACCAATTAACAAAGATGTTCTCATGATCGAAGCTCAGGGAGAAATAAAGAGTCAACCGAAATATTTCCGTTTAAGATATGAAAGCGATCGTGATTGGTCCAATTCAAACGCAACTTCTTTGAGAGCAGGTGCTACCAATTCCTTTAAAAAAAAGTCTAACAATTATTGTTATAAAATTCTCCTTTTTGATTAATGATAATTCAGACATACTAATCGTTTAATATAAATATTTAAAAGTATATATATTAAACGATTAGAGTACGCCTAACGGATGAAACTAAAACCAAATTATAAGAATGTTTTCACATCTGATGCTCCCTCTATAATTTGAATTTGAAAAATCTCGAACATTAAAAACTGAACATATACAATTGAATTTTAGATAGACTTTTTAAAAAAGCTTCTTTAATAGAATACATCATGTTAGGAAAATTAACATAACTTGCATATATTCTCAACCATTTATTTTTTCTTTTTTCTCTGTATTAGAATGTTAAACAAAATGACTTGTTCCCTAGTCACAGAAATTTCAACACGGAAAACGGGTCGAAAACGTCACAATTAACAAAGAGACTTGTAAAAAACGATAATCCATTTATAGTTTCTGGCGATTCAAAATGTTGAGCAATCGTCGGGACGAATTTCAGATCGTGTCAAAGAATGACAATACAACCTACCGAAATGCATGTTTACCTTATAAAAAATTATCGTTCGTCTCTTAACAAATGTGCAGTGTAAAGAACAACGTGCCTGTTACCCAATCTTCTTTTGAGCACACCTCGTTTTTGGTGCATCTATTGCTATTAATAGCAGATATAATGTTTTGCAGTATGGGGAAACAGATTCTCGAGAGAAATTTATAAGTTTCATTGTACTTTATACATTGCAAGAGCAAAATTCGTTAACACTTTGTCGATCAATTTGAGTCACATGTGAATTTAACGTGGTTTCAAAATTCAAGTACTGATGGTGAAGTATGCATATGCGACAGCGTAATCAGCACAGTACTTCTAATACACGGTGATTTTTGATGAAGCAATGATTTGAAAAAATAAATACAAATTTCTCATCCAGTATCTTCTCCCACATAAATTAAATCATTTCATTCTTAACCCTTTAATTTGTCACGAGGCCACACGAGTTTTGTATAATTCATTTCGTACATAACAAAGTGTTATACAAGACACGCTCTAAGGACGCTTGCATAGTAATGTACCAACTACTAGTAAATAGTAGTGAGTCAAGTAATACCATCGATGAATTCATTAATACTAGTAGTTCGTAGATTGTTATACAGAAAACCCTTGATCTTATCATATCCGTCATTATCGGGGTGAAGGAAAATAAGATTTATGAACACTCTTCGTGATCCCCGACATGTCGAACAGAAAGAGCATGACAATTTACAGAGACTATAAAAATAATATGCCTACCCATTCCGAAGGTCATCTTTTCTCTTCTTCTTTTTTTTACAAAAGTTTACAGAGTTTTTTTTGTGCCCGTCGCATGTCTATAAAGTCTTCTACTTGTGTACTACGGTATTCATAGATAAGCAACGATAACGAGATTAATATTGTTCGCTGAAAATCGTTCTACAACGAGCGCTACTCGTCGTTTTACACGTACGCGATTATTCATACTTTATTATTCGGTTAACGATTATTCGTTACGCGGACATTTTTTTAAATATATGTCCAGCATGTATAATCAATAATCGGTACTTTGAAACATTCAATCGAACATAAATTATTTTTGATTCAAATAGTTTGTTTGAAGATAATATTATCTAAAAATGTATTAACCAGAAAATTAATTCGAATGTTTCAAAAGTTTACACTGAAAGTTTTGCTAAATGTTTCCGTTTATACGTGCCGTTTTTAAACGTTTTTCACATACATATCCATTTTTGAATTACGATTATTCGCTTTTGAAATACAAATTTCACATACAGATTTATTGCACATATTGTCCATTGAAATTAGTAGTTAAAATATTACACCTTTTTTTGTTTTGTTAATACGTTATCGATTTAGTACAGCTTCCATCATACATATAGAAGAATAAGAATTGGGGTTCCTTTTCTCTCTGTAACAATTCATCAGTTTACGCCCACAAAATTTCTCAATTATAGACAGCTTCAAAACACTTTTTATCACAGATAATAAACATTTATTTGGTGTAAATTAATCAAAGTGCTTTCAATAACAATAGCATTGAAATTAATAAAATTTTTTCATACAATAAAAAGAATCTTTGTAATATATTACCAATTATATAAATGACAGATTGAGTGGCAAAGAAATATGGGTAACAAAGTGAACGAAATTTTAGACATATAAAGTAAAATTCATTATTTAACTTATGCGAAAAATATATACATATATTTTTTTAGTTTTTCCTTTTAATGAGACTCAAAATTCAATTATAAATCATTATTTAAATTCTACAACTCCATTTTTCACTCTACTTTAGTAAAATTAGGGAACATTCTTGCCTATGATTAGAATGTAATAGAATAGAAATACAACTTTTTAATAGTATCAAAAGAACTTTCATCTCTACATTATCAATATAAAGCTTTTGTAAATAGTGTTTTGAACATGATGAATGTTGGAATATATATATACAAAACTATATGTACATTTTTTTTAATATTATACACATCATACTACTTAATGATCATTTATATCTTTGCTACAGTGTATACAATATATTGTTTATCCAATCAATTAAAGATAAAAGTAGAATATGTGTGATTTTGCAATTTACAAATTATAGATAAATAAAAAATATAAATAACACACGCACATTAAAAGTATCGGAAAATATTTAATATCAGATAAGTGATATTTTATACGCAAATAACAAAGATATAACTGACAAATCCAAATTTATACATGTCGATAATCTGTACATGCACACTCCCATCATATATGTGGATAATATTTTACAGCATGATGTACATATATATCTAATAAAGAATATCATTTTTTTACATTCTATTCTACAAAACCGATTCTACAATAATGTTTACAACTTCTTCGATATAATCCCGTATTTTCAAGTGAAAAAAAGAACTAGAGATGCACCGATCCAGAGTTCCGTTCAGTGTTCCCGGGAATACATGTTTGAAAAATCGTTACATATGATCAGCGTGTTTCGTACACTATTTCCGCAAAACACGCATTCATTTTACCGATTTTGAATGCATCAGACACAATTCTGGATGGAATGCTTTCGTTAGTCTTATAAATTACTTAAACCCCCGCTCATGAAAACTACAAGGCAAGATCTTGCAGGAATGCGAAATTTTTGTGTGAGTATCTCGTACAAGCATCGCTTGCGCCATCCGAGAACATGTTTCAAACCCATTAGAGACTGATAGCAATGAGATTCATTAATACTGGACGTCAAATTGTTAATAATACTTTTCCTACGAGTTACATGATACTACAAACACGTTCGACAAAAAAAAAAGGATTAACGCTCGACGTGTACGAACCATTTCAAAGTTATAAAAGTTAAAAGAATTGAATTAACTTGCCAAATCTGAAGTTAAATATACAGAAATCAAATTAGTGAAGAGATTCGTTCATTTACAAACGTGATACGTTACTTGAGTTATGTGAAAACTTCATAAAGCTGTGCTTTCGATCGGCGATGCAGCTCGATTAGGCGTGCAACACCTTTCAGGAGTATGGCACAGATCCGGTGTATGGCTACCGTCTCTTAACTGTACAAAATCCAACTCTGCGAAAAAGTCACTTCTCATCGTACCAACCGCGCTGTCAGAACCAAAGCTATCTTGCCTGCACAGATCCACATTTTTGTAACATCCGGTATACTCCGACAGAGAATTGGGCATCTTTTCATCGCATATAACCTTCGTATCGATTACTGGCTTCTTAGTATCGTTCGATTCGAGCTTCGTACAATCTTGAATGGACGCATAGCAGTCTTTCTTGTTAGCTACATTAATCTCATTTCGCGCGTTATATGAAAGAATATCATCATTCTTGGAAAGGCTTGTGTTCGAATAGAGACTATCCGTATAACGAAGACCAGTATTATTCCTGAAACTTCCTTCTTTATGAAGATTCTCCTTCTGCAAGGTATTATATGGTGAATAATCTTTGTACATCTTATCTTTATGCTTCGGTGTACAGTCTAATACTGTAAGGCTCCCTTGCCTGGACAATATACTACCGATGTCCGAAACGTCACTTTCCTGCCTGATTATTCTGTCCTCCATAGACTCGTTTTTTACTGTTTCTCTGGAAGTATCAGCTAGCTTTAATTGCAATGAAGTACCAGCTTCGGTTTGACTCTTCTTCTGGGGCGAAAACGCACTCTTTGATGATTCCTTCGTGGGAGAAATCTTCGTTCTCCTCAGATAAGAGCCTGGCGATGACTTTGAAGTTTCACCTACAGTCTTCTTCGTATCGTTATCATTTTGACCGTCAACCTTACCATCCTTCTCTGCGACATTCATCGTTTTCCCAATTTGTTTCAAATAGGAACCAACAGAATTCCCGTCCAACATTTTGAACTTGCTCTCTAGCTTTGTTCTCGAATGACTACCGCCAACAGAAGGATTATGTTCATTGGACTTCTCCATCGACTTCAAGCTGGAATTTAAACTATTAGTCACCTTATACGAGCACTTATTATCAATAATATATTCGGGAGTATCCGACAAAGAACACGGACTCGCTCTGCCCACATATCGTATTTTTCCTATAGATGGTATTCGTTTTATGTCATATTCTGTATCGCATGCTGGTGACGATTCGTGCGGTCTGATACTTTGCCTCGGAAAGCAGGCAGAAAAGGACTCCGGAGAAATAACAATGTCTGGTTTTTCGATAGAAAGTTCCTTGGACCTCGAACTCTGTCTCGAGTAACGACCTGCATTGCTGGATGATTCGCTTGTTCTGCTGTTCTGCCTCATGTACCTCCCCCGTGGACTTATCACGTCAGGTACTTGAAGCGTGTTACTAGATACGATTTCCTCGCGCTCCAGCGTACTATCGTCGCAACCTCTATACGGTTTCTTATCCTGATGCACTTGCCCCTCTTTAATAAGTTTTAGTTGCGGCACTAGACTCTCTGGAGTTGTCGACTCACTGGTACTCGTGCTAGGCCCGGTATAATTTCTAATATCGAACTCAAGATCCGATGGCAATTCGGTGCCCATTGATAAATGTATCGCCAATCCCTGCAACCAGACTTGTATTACCTCGAACGGTGGCCTTTTATCGGGATTTAAATCACAACATAGAAATGCAATCGTGTAGAACATTTCTGGGCAACTGGAACAAAATTTTTCCTTAAATACGTGTTGATTCAGACCGAAATCTCTGGATCGCGGTAGATAATCAGGATCAGCATAAACTCGTCCGATAATCTCGCAAACAACGATGCCAAAGCTGAATATATCAACTTTCTCGTCGTATTTGTTACCGTTCATCATTTCTGGCGCCATCCAATATGGATTTCCAACCACTGTATACCTTTTCTTTCGCTCTTTTCTCGACGTTCTTGGTTCTCCATCGGAATGTCTGCTATACTTGCAATTATCAGGTGTATTGCCATTTTGCATTATCCTAGCCAAACCGAAATCGGCCACGACGACAGTCTTATCCTCACGTACGAGACAATTATGCGAATTCAAGTCTCTGTGAATGATATTCATGGAATGTAGATAAGCCATGCCGGCGGCTATGTCTTTAGCAAACGACGTACGCTGTTCCCACAGCAGGACTTCGTTCGTATCGTGCAGCAAAGCTCTAAGAGTTCCGCCAGCTATATATTCAGTGACCAAATGCAGTTTCTTATCCTTGTAGAGAACACCGATGAATCGGAGGACGTTATTATGGTGTAGTGAACGTAACACGGCAACCTGCAAGTTATGTATATTATCAGTCTATAGATATAGGATACAGAATAAAGAAATCAGTAATGGTGACTTACCTCTTTCAAAAAATTTTTTTGTGCCTCCTCGTCTACTCTATATAACTCTTTTAGCACCATCACTTCGTTGGTATCCCTGTGTGTAACTTTGAACACTTGCCCGAAAAATCCTGTACCCAAGAGCTCACCCTTCACTAGATCACTAGCACGGAATATTCTTTGATTCTTTGGCTCAACGCGAAACGATCTAGTCCTGCTTAAATCACACGTAGCGTTCGTTGCTGACGATCTACAAACGTATGAAAGAATAGACACATTTAATCGGCCATAATAATTACGGCAGTTTTCCAACAGCAAATTGATATGTACCCATCGAGCAGTCGTGACATGGAGCTGCTGCGACCTTTGTGCATAGGATCTCTCGTCCTTCGCAGTTGCCTGCTTCGCGTACCACTGATGTAACCTTCATCTCGACGTTTAAATAAACGTTCTTTATTGTCTGGACTAGTTCTTGGACTACTCGCGATGGACGTCAACATCGCCGCAGATGGCGATGAATACGATGGCCGTCGCGACACTGCGTCCGGATCATGTTCAATGGTTAACTAAAAAAGTAATTTGATGCGTTTGGTCCTACATTGATTATTCTTGGTTCGTTGGTCGGTAATATGATAGTCACCTGTAAAACTGTGTCAGAATATTGTATGAGATTTTCAATGCTCTCTATAGGTTGATCCTTAACTGGAGTTCCATTCACTTCAAGTATTCGGTCACCAATGTGCAAAGATATGAGATCACTGGACATGTTCAGTCTGTAATATGTCTCATATGAAATCTTTAATATTCAGAAATATATATCTTCCTTCTCGAACAAAACATGCAGAACTTTGCATGCATTTAATATATATTTCAATAATTAAAGATTAGCATAAAGAAACTCAGTAGTAGAACTATTCTCCATGTTCCTTTTCAACCTGATGTATCTTTTCCAAATCATTAAACACATAAAATGAGATACAATAGGAACAAAGTACAGAATGTGAAAGAAACAGGACATAATTGTGCTGTGGACATAAAATGATGTAGAAATACATAAAATAATAAAACAGTAAAGTTGAAAATAATACTAATGAAATATTATTTCTAGATGGATAAGCTGTCACTTCATCATGGATGATACATGCTTACATTCTATACAGCACATATTATGAGGTAAACAAATAATATTACACATATGGAAGGGCTATTTTGCACAAGGTACATATTTTTTGCGTGCGGTTAAATAGCGGATACTAATAGACACACATCTAGCTTGTAAAAAATATACAATCTCTAGCGCATATTATTTATTTGTTATGCTGTACCTATGATTAGAGAAGTGGCAGCATAGCCTAAATAGAACCTCCATCACAGAGGCCAGCAGCTTACTGATTTTTCCACGAACATTTCTCAATAACCTGCATATTTTAGTTCAATGTTATTAAAGGCTGCTCATCCATATACTTTTATTCTATTTTTATTTTTTAAATAACCACATTCATGCACACTGTTAAATATCATAAAGAATGCTACAATTATAACAACTTTATACAACAGCGGTACGAGTTTATCTTTGAAGTGAATTTTGCAGTTTCCCCATTTTGTACGTTTGTTTTAAAATTAAAAAAAACGTCAACACCTGTCCTACAGCAATAAATTTCATCTTCAATTGTTATCTATTAAATAAAAGGAAATTAATATACATACTCAGATATACGAAGTAAAGCACCATAATTTCGGGGACTAGGAGTTGTGTCTAATGTCAGTTTGATTCCTCTTTGTTTCTCTGGATCTGAAATGTTTGGAGGTATCTCGACTAGTCTGATGCTGTGCGGCTTTCTTGTGAACGGATGATTAGCTGTTCTGTTAATTGGCTGCATCTGTCTCTTATAGCAGTTCCCGCAATAGAGTTTGGATCTCTCAACCAGTGCGTAACTCTCTCCATCTCCAATGAAGGCGCCACAAGAGTTACAGGCAAAACATTCTGGGTGAAATTTGTGATCACCTGCCAGCATGACAGGACCCGTGATGATTTGACCGCACCCCTGACAAGCTTCCCCATAAGCAGCCCAATAATCATCTTTACAGAAAAGTAAACCGTCTTTCTCAAAGTACCATGAAGAAAGACCAACGTCGCATACTGAGCACCTAAAAACCCACAGTTTGATAAATAACTTATAAAATAACAATACAATATTTAACCTGCTCTTCAGCAACATCTATATACTTTTATATTATATAATATATTAATTATTTTTTATTCATATTATTACCGAAAACAATCGATGTGCCATTCTTGATTTAGTGCCTGTATGAATTCGTCTTCGTCAATTGCATTGAGGCATCCAGCACACGTTAGCGTTCCTCCACTTTCCCCACTTCCCAGATCTAAAAAAAACATCGAAAGTAAATGTAGTTAAACAAACATTATTAACCATGAAAATTCTGTCGTTCGTTTAATTCCACTTTTCAATTTCCTTGTTGTGACAGTTTTTTATGCGCTTCGTCCGTGTCCTTTATATTTACATTGGAACCTCTGTACACGCGTTTTTGCGTCGCTTTCGTACAAACGCGACAATAGAAGGTGACAGAAATTCTATGAAACATGAATTTTCGCGTATAACTTCGAGATAATCGTGATTACGAAAACAAACACAAAGCCGCATGAAAAACAAAGCACGTCAGAGAGGTGTAGTAGGAAGGAAACATGATTCACGGTTGACATTAGGTAAGCATTCGAAAAGTAATTATATCAACTAGATCCCTGGCGACATATCGCTCGGTTCTAAGACGATCAAGGATTGTCAATAAGAAAAGATGCATCACCAGAATCGCGAAGTGTTCCACGGAGCATCGTATCCTCGTTAATACACGATGGGAAAGATACAGTCCAAAGGAACGCGTAAATAAAGTCTCGTGAAGAGCGTGGGCACTTCGAAGGTAGGACGCCCACGCGACCCACGAAGGATCAAGCATACACAGGGAATCATCGATCAATTTCTTTTATTACAGGCACAACCCGAAACATTTATCATTCTACACTGTTAATTTCATCAGTTTGTCTGAAAATAACTTTCTATTTCCCCGAAAAAGACGTACCGTTTGACGAAACTTCATCCATCACAGCATCTAGGACTGACACACTCCCACTCCGCACTTTAGCCACTGAATATAGAGCGAGCAGACTCGGAATCTATTCTCAATGCGATGAACTCATCGTACAATGGCGGTAAATTTGATATTCATATATGAAAAACAATTTTAACATTAGTTCTTTTTGCTTAGCTCATCATATTATCTCTATTAGATAGAATTACAGAGATAATGTACAAATTCTATTCATAGTCACCAGAGTAAAGATGAAACTTATCTGTAGGAGGTAGTATGTTTATTTTTTACAATAGTTGATCTTTGATTTTAATCAATTTAACAGAGATATAATTTACTATTTTTTGAACATATACATTAAATTTTAGAATTGTCTGTAATATGTGACAAGTGCAAGTATATACTATGGACTGTTTAAAATTGTAAGCTTTCAAAAATACGTACATATATTTCTTGCAAACTTAACAGCTACTTCGGATTAAAATATACATAAGCAATGTAATACAGGCAATATTATCGCGTGGAAACATCAAAAACATGGAATATCTTATGTTCATTAGTACACTGTACCCTGGAAAATTCAGATTATTCCAAAATAAACCTACTAAAATCTTCACAGAATACCTTTCAATGAGGTAGTATTACATCATAACTTGTATTATTATTGTAAAACTTATTTATATAATAAATATATTGAGTGCTCTGGAAATCTTACTTTTCTGTACATGGTAGTATATCTTATGCAACTTATTAATTATACTATATTTCTTATGGTAAAGGAAGTAATCTTAAAAAATACTTTTGGAACATATTTAGTTATTTCAGGCTGGACCGAATTTTCCAGATTTCACTGTACCAATTTAAATGGTCAATCAAAGATTTTCAGGAAATATAATCTCGCTGAAGTATTCCTAACGTGTCAATGTGACATACTTGATCAATTGCACGCTTTCCCAGCTAACATTCTCGAGATATTTACAAAATTCGGATAGTCCTCGAGTCCAGCGACGACTTCCAGTTCTCTCCAGCCCGCATCGATTATTTACGGCCACCATGGGCCGTAAATAGCGGGCGATTGTTCTTAACATATACATTTACGAATAAAACTACATAGCAAGCTTACGTCTGAGTAATTTCAATCACAGTAAAAGTTGTGCAGGATCGTTGTCGCCTTACTTTTCCTAATTCTACTTCTCTCAACTTTTGGTCGCCTCTCAGAGTAATTAGTGGACCACATTCTTGAACCATTTAACGAAACAAATTGACAAATACAGTATTACAGAAAAATTAAAAGTTTATCAATACAAGAAAGAGTCAAGGGCATTTTAAGGTCAACCTCCTTTTTCGAATTCTATAATGTAACATGTACAGTTACCCGAGATTTCCAATGTGTAGTGGAGCGCGGTCGTTGAACTCATCTTGAATGGAAGTCTCGGTAAAAAGGAAAGTCAGCCTTGATATGACCTTGAAGTAGCCACATTATTTCATAACAAACTCCAAGAATCTCCTTCAATTAGTTGATCAATTTAGTTAAATTTGGTCTACTCTGAAGATTAATCAATCTGTGTAATTGATAAAACTGTTTGAACAATCGAAGCTAATACCACGCGTCAATTGTATGCATGTTTTCATATGCGACAACAATGGCAATGAATGATATGCAAGAAACGCAAACCTTGTTTCAGTGATATAGTTCTAGTGAAACCTTCCTTTTTCGCGTTTAACGATTTGACAATTATCCAATAATCGTTTGGTATTTCATTTCGAATCTTTGATTTAATTTAAATTTCGCCATAAAAAGAATTTTTTCAATTTTGTACATTCGTAATCAATATATTTATTTTTAGAAGGTTAATCACCTAAATTGTTTTAAAGTTAGATACATGTTAAAAGAGTAATATTGAGCAATAAAATTGTGAAGTGTATTCTGTCGTTGACACAGATTCGATTTGATTGTACATGACAGCCTCGAAGTTTGCATTCTTTTCTTTAAATGTAATGGAAATTTTGTTTGAAATCTCAACACTCTTTGAGCTTTGTGATTACGAAAGAAAAGGCAAAATATATTTTCGCGATAGCACGCGTTCACCTCGCATTCGCTGCATCTGAATAGCAAGGACGACAAGTGTTAACATTTACATAGCCATTCCTCACTTTCAGACTGACAATACCGAGCCCATTTATTCTTTTCGTTGTCCTCGAATCTGTTTATTCGCAAGAACAACTTTATTGAAACACTTCCTTTTAGTTGACATTTTACGGGGAACGGTAAACTGTAACAATATAAATGCAGACAGGTCGAATCAACGTGAAAGAAAAAGAAAGGTCCGCGGCGAGTAACGCGGTAGGAGCGCTTGTGCAATTATCTCTCGCGCATTGGAACTCTATTAACTGGCACCACTTCAAAGACTGTCTGGTCCGTTCTTCTTAAGTTTCCGCAACAGCTAGTTCACGTTCAAGGGCATCAGCGGCACGTACTTGTCGCTAGGTCGGAATTTGTACTGAGAACACAACCGGTTAGACACTGATTCCGCATAACCATTCCTGTAACAGGTCAGCCATACAACAATTGCACGATGAATCGTGTTGGAATTTAAAAGAATTAAAATTAAAAAGATATTAAAACAGCATTTCCCAAGCACCCATAGGCACCAGCACCATCACCACCAATAAAATGCCTGCCATCAATATTGAAGGCCTGTGAAACTGAATTTTTAATAAAATTACATTTAATAAGCGGTCATGCCGAGAAGATAGTCGTGTTTCAGCTTGGCGATGTCGCGCACTGCCTGGAGCAACGATTTGAAAAAGACGATCTTGTGGGAATAATAGTCTCGAGGCAAATCGCTGTACTCGTATCGTGTGGAATTCATCCAGACTATGGGACAGCTGAGAAAAATCGGTGACATAATCGTTAAGAACACACTTAGTTACTAATCAGTTGTAGAGAAATGCTTTTGCATGCACTTCTCAGCAACATGCTGATGGTGCTAAACAAACTGAACTTTTATGGATGAGGTAATAAAAAATTCTGTAAGTACGTAGGAAAATAGAAAGAGTCCATAAAAATGATATTCTTCTCTTAAAAACATACCTCTGCCACTGCGAACAGGGACGTCTTTCCTTGAAGCAAGTCACCTGAATCACGTTGAAGAAAAGAGCACCGAGGGTGTTTGCTACTTCAGAATTAATATTCTGCAGGCACCTACGAAACTTCGCGTCGCAATCGCAGTGTGACCGTGTGAATGGTGAATTGTTGCATATACCATGAATGCACTCGTGTGGTGCTATCGTGATGGGACAATGGTCGTGCTCCCTACAGCAAATATCCTCGGCACGGTGATGGCCAAGGTCATCGTACGACTTCGCCAACGTGCCTGGCCCGCACCATTTCGTGCCTGGGTAGATTAGTCCACCACCTGGAGGCTGATTCTGGTATAGTATAAATATTCATTTTATTATAACATATCGAGGTCTCCAGTCGTGTTAATCCTTTTGAATACCTTTCCCTTGTCACGAGAGGCTTTACACGTCTCTTCCAAATCCGCTACGAGATTACTCGACATTTGTCGGACTTTTTTGGGGTCAGCTCCGAGGACCATTTTCTGGATGACACCACGGTCGGTATACAAGGCACAGAAAGGTGCATCCGCGTTCAGTTCTACCATTCTGGACATGGTGTTGTCCGCAACAAGGACGCTTGCTTCAGTTTCGTCTCTCCAGAGTGCCGATATGAACAGTAGAAATACCGCAAGCATCTATAAGACAGAAACGGATGATCAGAAAGCAATTCACTTTAATTAATATCAAATAGATGTAATCTATTTGCTATATTAAATTTCCTAGTATAATATTGTTTCTTATATCACATTGTCATGTAAAGGCCCTTCACGTGTTCATTTGATACTGATGAATATTTATGCCATGATGCTAAATATATTCTTATTGAAATATTAAATAAGTATGTTAAAATGCCTCACAGAAATAAAATGGATAAGTTATTGGATGCGTTCACTAACACGAAGGTCGTCATTGACATCATTGACCAAAAGTAAAATATGATTTCTTGATAACTGGTGAATTCTATTATTACATAGAATGAGTGTGTTTGATGTTTAATGGTGAAAAAAGCCCTTCGTGCGCCAATCAGTTTCTCCATTCGTGAATCTCTCGAAATAGCACTCGTAGATGAATGTTTCTAATGGGGACAGTGAATCGACGATACGCAAACGTTTCTCAACTCTTCTCAATGACTTTATCTGGACTGTGCAAACAGTTTTTAGTTTCACTTAACCACACAGTATTAACATCTACTCTAAACGTAAATATCTCTTGGCAAACAGAATGTTGATAAAAAATGTACTCTAATTCATAAATTATTGTTTGAAGTCACTGTTGATAACTCTACGGTTTTCCATTAACGCGCTCCCCTGAACAAGGATTGGAGGAGTCCTCCTCAATTATGATGATGATGGCACAAATCTAATGAAAACTGATTATGTTATATGAACAGAAGGTTTTCTTTCTTAATCCGGTATTAATCGTTGCTCGTTGAACTGATCGTTCGAATAGATTGCCCCGCAGGAATTCCGGTCACTTTAACGAATAGGTTGGGGGGTAGATCAATTAAGCGTCGTAGAAGGACGTTCCTTGCTAGCCAGAGGCATCGTGTCCATGACGAGGATTTACCTTGGCTACTCCTTTGACAGACATTCACGATCAACCTGTTTTTTCGCATTTTTCTCTCCTTGACACATTAATCAAACGTTCCATTCGGTTTGTTTTGTTAACTCTTTTACTTTTTTTAAGAGAGTGCATTTGCATATTATATTTTGTGTGGATGTATAATAGATATTACTTAAAAAAAAAGCAGCGAGTAACCATCTTCTTCGTCTACAAATAAGAATATTTAATATTCATGGCTAATTCAGTATCTACATGGACAAGTATTTTTTAAAACTTCCAAGGCAAACAGACTGACGAGTTACATACTGAATGAATTAAGTTCCACTTTACAATTTCAGTTCAGCTAATGTCATTTTAATAGTTAGAAGAATACAAAAACTTTCTCATTACACACTTCCTATACGTTTCTATAATTTTCTACCTGCGTCATCAACCTATTCGCCTAATAGAATAATACTCATGGCAATAAGACAAAAGGCACTTACTGACCATTCAAAGAAACGAAATGTCGCGAAAGCATCCATCATGCGCAATAACGGAAATTTGTATTTTCTTCTTCTACTACGGACGCCAAACTAAAATCCTCTGTCTCCCCTGGATCTCCATCTATCACACACCTATTTATCAAAAAACTAAACACTTCCACATTACATAAAAATCGTTGCATGGAAAATATACAAAACTCACAAGTTTCCTATGAAAAATGCACTTCTCTTCAGGAAATTCTCTTTTAGCCGCGAGAACTGACGATGGAACGAGCAGAATCGTGAATCGAGGACCACTCGACATCTACGATTCGATCGAGGAGCGGACACCCGAAGCAGTGTCCTCGCGGAACGTCGAGCGACTGATGGTGCTTCGCCTTTCTCGAGTATCGTTTCCAAAGATCCTCCAAGGACGATCATTTCTGTAAGGTCGAGGAGAGATAAGGAAGAAGAGACCAAAACCATCGAAGGCTCCTCATCGCGGCTGTCCTTTCCTCCGTCTCGTCGAAACCGCGAAGGAGATTGGAAGAACGAAAACGAAAATACACGAGCCGAAAGATGAGGGCGATGTACGACCTTGCGAACTCTTGTAAAAGTAATCGATGTCTCGATACAGGATGATTTTAAATGGCTTTCAAATAACCTTTCTGCGGATCGTTTTTAACACGATTAAGCAAAGTGAAACGTGAAATCCAAAGGATTTTTGGACATCAATTAATTTACATGGATATGAATTACATGGATTAGACTTATTTGACGACTGTTCTTCATAAACTCAGATAATAATGATTTACTCCTTTTTTTGATTGCGTTATATTAAACTAAGATACACGACCATTAGAATACTGTGATACTCTTTGAAAACCTTGCAACCACTTATTAAAATATAAAAGTGAGAAAAATTTCCAAAGATTACAAAGAGTAGAACATGACCAGCTTAAGCCATGAAATTAAGAATCTGGGTCATGAGGCCTCATCGACGAACTTGTCTCTTGAACCTGCGCCGATTCACACCGAACAACCCTACGATCAACTAGTAAATTAAGCATGATTCAACCAGTCTGACCCACCTTCGTCTATCTACGACAGTCACACTGTTATAATTCGTCATTACACCTTGTTTGACTAACCCTCCGTCAGCAGAATAGCATGAATTTATTTCATTGTTTGTATCAACAAACAATTTTTAATCAGAAATGAGGATACATTTTTATACGATGACTTAAACGATCGCCCTTCTCAGTTGAAAGATCCAAAAAGTATCTATAGAAGTTTTAGATACCTTACCTATAGAATGATTACCTACAGAATGATTAGATAGCTACAGAGTATTATGATGACAGACTAACTCGGTGAAATCGTTCTTTTAACGACACTATTATACCTGTTTAAAAATGAAAATTTCCAAAACCAAGTAAGCAACTGGGATATCTGAAAAAACTCAGTTAATTATTCCATCAGCAGGAACCAATAATAAGCATCACACTGGAGAACATTCTATGGAAAGCACGAATAAAAACCAGATGAGGAGCAGCTGGCAGTAGAATATGATACGTCAAGTGGATCATTTGTAAAAAAAATCAAATAGAATAGGAATGAAAAAATGGCAGTGTAAAGCACAACAAAGTACCATAACGAAGCACCGTGACAAGTGGCCCAAGAATTAGCAAACTAGTCGCTATTCGACGTCAAGAACAATTCGCGAGGAATCATCGCTTGTTGCGATGCACGCGCCGACTTAAATCGATCAATTACCCTCTGGAAAAGTCGTGCACGTGCAATTGTGAGCATGTGCGTAGCGTTGTCCCACCGGCGACAATCACAGAAGGGTGTAAATGCAGCCCTCAAAACATTAAGTAATGGAACGCCGTCGTATTTTAACGAGGAACGTTGGTAACGGCTCGTGTTGGGGCTGGAAAAGACAGTCGTGAAGGAAGTAACGCGCTCGAGACGAGGGAATAACGCGATACTCACTGAAAGAAAACACACGGTGCGCAAGGGGCTGCACAACACCCCACCACCGTCGGCTGCGCGCCCCGGAAACCGCAACGCGACTCGAGCTGCCTGCAGTGCGCAACAACCCTTCGTTCGGCCAACGCCAATCCTGCGAAATCCGCTCCGAAGACGATGAAAATGTATTCGCGAGCGATTCGAGTATTTTCGCTTAAGTGGTTCTTGAAATTATGCGGTTGTAGTCGAAGTAAACGAAGAGAAGATTCGAATCCCTTAATATTTCAAAATCTAAAATTATTTTTTAACTCTCTAAACTTTCGAACTAAAAGTTTGGCACCTAAACTTATAACGGTATGAAATTATATGTACATGTGAGCTTTTAATTGTTGGAATTGAAAAGTGGAGATACTTATTGCGAAAGGATACAAGAGCGTATAGTGATCACCACTACCATTAATATAATGGCTTTGAACGCATCTTAATGGATGTGTAAATCTAGCAACTATTATTGCAGGTTTCAAAGGTGAATACAGTTCCAAGTGAAGGTGTTTCCGTTCGTTCATTTAAAATTCAATCGTAATGCCGGTACAATTCCGCTTCCTCTATGAATATAAAAAATTCTTTTTACGTAGCGTTCAAACAATCGCACGCCAATCGAAAAGCAGACTTTTCGATAATTTCGTTTATCGATTCCCCACGCGTGTCGTTGTTAAAGGAAATATATTTTGAATAATGTATGCGTCTGGAATGTACGCGTCCCGAATGTAACTTTATCCTTTATCTTTTTAAACTAAACAATTTCTGCATCTAAGAATTTGTAAAGTTTAAAATTATATTATACATTTTCAATTAAAAAATCCCAACAAGAAATTAATTATCTTCGAACATTTGATATCAAATATATATTCCAAGACCACCTCCATGTCCAATGAATTCAACAAAAAGGTAAAAAAATTAACAAATTAATAAATACATACGTTTGTATGTGAACAATAAATAATAGTGTGTCCTATCTCAGCCGGAGTCCAATTTCTGCACAAGAGCCTCTTCTATCGATACCACAGGATTACGTATTGTCGAAACAGGGTAATCACCGCAGGATGTCTTCCTTTTTGAACGATTTTGAAAGATTTTGCTTTATAACTCTTCAACGGCCGCTATCAAACTGATCGTTGAAACGGGTCGTCAGGATACTAATATTCCGTGGCATACATATACGAACCCGTGGTCCAGATTACACGGGGGAGATTCCAAATCACGTGATATGTCGCATGTTTGCAACCGTACAACATATAACTTTGACCGTTGTAAATAGATCAAATTAATTTGCCACCGGTACAGGACACGCTGGTAACGTATCTTCCTTCCGCCAGAGATTTTGTAATCGTCCCACCGTATGTTAATATGCTTCGATGGAAACCAATTCCAGCCAATACGATTTTTTTCTTTCTTGAACTAGTCGATGACAGTCGAAAAGGATTGAGGATAATTGAAAACGATGGGAAATTTATCTGTGAACTCATACAAGGTGGATTTTCAGTTTGCTTTAGTTGTTTGATGTTTAAAGTGAATTTAAAAATTACTTACTATATTTAAATTTAATATTTTTTACGAAACATAATTCTTTCGTAAAACGAATCAGAGGTTTCTTCCAAATAACCCAGGTAGATTTTCGTTAATTGATATAAAAAGTGCTCTGTGTCTCCAAGGGGCTTTATTTCATTTCGATAATCACGCCAGTAAAGGATAAAAATATCGTTTTGTTCGTTACATAGTCTTTCGTTCTCGTCCTAAGTCTACTTCTAGTTTACCACAGTTAATAGCCTCCAAAAATTTCATCAAACGATATTATAAAAGAAAACAAGAATGTTCGTTCCCTCGGCAAAGGAATGAACATTAAAAAGGAAAATAGACAAAAGAAGTGTTCATTCTTATCAAGATTAAAGTAACTTTAAAAAGAATTCGTCAAATTTAAAGTCTAAGGAATCCATTCTACTTCATTGGTTTCATAACCCCCCGTAATGGCGGCTCTGGTATTTTCCTCCGGTGTATTGGTATTTCTTGCCTCGCTTCCGGTCAATTTATGATACACATTACTTCCGGCGTTGGCCACCCACTGTACTCCGTCGCCTAATTTTTCGCCAGCCTTCCGAACCGCGTTCCCAAAGCTCTGAGGCGTGAAAGTATTTGGATCCACATTGATATCCAGCGTATTGTTACCCCGCGGACAATCGGTTTGGGAAATGATGCTCAAGTCGAAAGGATCCACACCGTAATTAGTCAGCATGTGACGCAGATTGTCCACGTAGCTCTTGTCCAATTCTCGATGCCTAGAGAGAATCGTTGCGCTTTGACGATGGGCAAACGCTAACTTCTGGCAGGTGAAGATGCCGGCGTAGTTGACATAGTCCGTAGCGAACACTACATGAGACGCACTTCCGGCTACGCCTTCAAATGAATTGTATTGATAATTAAAGTCTAACATAATTGAATAATTTGTTAGCATATTAAACTTATATAGTTCTTTAAAATATCGAATGAAATGATGAAAATTAGTTATCATCCACGAATTTACTTGAGAAGATTTCAAGAACGACCCAATTTTTGTCACTAGAAAATGTTCAAATATCATTGACACGATTGTAATACTTACTAAGCGGAAAACGAACTTGCATTCGAGCAGGCGTGCTTGGTTCCGGGACGCTCAATTCACCAATGTAATGATACTCATGCTTCAATGGCGTAAGACCTGTGCATAGCGTTTCATTACGGATAATTCATCCCACTTGTCAGACAGTTATCCTATTGACATGCTTTTATGACTCCCTACGGGACCCGACGTTCTCCTACTTTATTAATTCAAAAAGCTTTCAACAATACACGTATGCATACGTATCTGATACGATCGTGTAAAAAAAAATCTTGTGCTTTTTGCAGCATCGTCGTGGTTTATTGTTAAAATCGTCCATAGTCAGAATATCGAATCCTAATTTGCAATCTTTACAATTTCTTACATCTATACATTCTTAAACTTAAGTTTGCTTTTGTGTGTTTTACTTTACGAGTTTTAAGTTGAACAAAAAATTGTAAAAGAACATTTTGTAACGGATATTTTCATCGATTAATAATTTTAATAATTTTTTATGTATTATTCATCTTACCTAATATTGGGTGGTCAGAATCTTGAGTTATAATATATTCACCCGGCTCCTCGCCACGAGTATAATTATACGTAATGCATTTGCTAGCAGTTACCGTTTTTTGAATCACGTACCATATACCTAAAAACTGCAATATTTTATATAAAAAAAGAAAATCTTAGTTTATTGCGAATAAGAAACAATGTAACCATCCTGTAGAATAAACTTACTTTATTCATTTGAAATCCCTGCATCGGTTCCACGATGGGACAGACGCCCATGTGGTATGTGTGCGATCTGGTAAAAACAATGCATCCCAACAGGAATACGAACGAGAATAGTATCTTCATCTAAAAGAAGAAATAATAACTGAAATGATAATCTTACTATGCTACTATAATTTCATTTATTAAATAAAAATAGCTGATACCAATTAAGCTTTTATACACAAGGAAAAACCATGGGGAATTATGACAGTATATAAGATCGCAGATTTATTAAAAATACGCGCTTCATACAATTTTATCTCTGTTAATGGGAAATACCAGAATACAGATATATCAATTAAAAATATTCGCATCAGTACACAAAGGACTTTTAAAGCACTTCTGTATAAGGAAGATAGTTGGACTTAAATCTGTCTATATGCCGTGAAGATTAAAATCAACCTCGGTGACCCCAGTTCTTTACTCTGTATGTCTTCTGATTTACCGAGACATAGTCGACAATCTTGTCGAGAGAACAATATATACTTTACGTATCGGCAACGTTAATTAGTATAACTTATATAGTCTAGATTCACATAACTAAGTAATGAGCCAAAAACATGTATTATCCTTATTAAAAGTGCATTAATATATCATTTTTCATAAAATCATAAACGTAAAAGTTCAAATTAAATGAATACATTTTAATAGATTATAATTCATCAAAATTTTATTATTGTTGATCAATGAAAATTAATATAACTACTAAAATATATTATTGAAAATTTAATACAGTCATTGAGCCGCTAGCAAAGATATGTTTCAATCGTGAAAGAATGAATGGGTGGAAATACAATATATAGTTCTGTAAAGTAGGTGCGCTTGAAACGAATGTACTCACTGTAACGTAGTAACGTGGTGTTGCCAAACTCTCAACTGGTACTGTAAACAGTGGCTTCAATGGAGAAGGATTTTATGAGATGTACCCCACTCTCAATCCAATTATGGGTCACGCACACTTCGAATAAGGTAACACGGGTCCGTTCAGTCACGCCGTTTCCAAAGAATCCGACGAAATGAGTCAATCTCTTTTGTTGCTTCTCCTGTTAGTATTTCTTTCTCATTGCACTGCTCTGCAATGAAAAACCATTTACCACCATTACAAAATATTATTTACAATCATTGTGCAATTGTAGTATATGATTTTTATAAAAACATCAAAATAACAAAATTTGATCTTTTGCTTGTAAACAACTTTTATTAAAATATAAGATATTGTAAATAGGTGATACCATATAATATTATTATATTAAATTTATGATTACAGCAGAATCGTGATTAATTCAACCAACTATGAGACACGTTCAAATCATCTCCAAATAATTGAATAATTTTTTACACAATGTTAAACAAAACATGAACATTTTTGTATGCAAAACAATAATTTTCACTACATCGATGTTCTGATAATTGGTGTTCTGCTATATTTCAATAATACCTTCCATATCCAGTAACATACGAGATACAAAAAGAAACGAGATGAAAATTTCTAGAATTCATACATATTCTCTCACAAAAACTGGTTTAATCATGCCTGTTGGACGCTTAAGATGCGGGTACCGTGTGATTCCGCTACACCACTACTCGTGATGAGTCATTTTCATCCATGAGCGAGTCAAGTTGGCCGTTCTAAGAATCGTTAACACCGCGGACGGTTTTGTTCTTCTTTTCTTTCTTGCATATGGTGATATGTAACTTAATTTATACATTATAGAATAAGAGATCGTCACACTGTCACACTGTAGAAAAATAATGGTACGAGTATATGTATAGTCCAATAACTGCACAAGTGACATAAATATGATACGTTGGAAATATCGAAGACTTCTCATGGACCGATACATCGTGGAATGTATCCGAATGAAACATCGTCGTTTAATTTAGAATAAAAGTACAAAAGATATATTTTTTACAATAAGTGTGTGAATTTCTCAATATGATATGTACACATATAGGCAGTAGTTGGCCACTATTATCCTCATTTAAACTCCTTAACAATATTAAGTGTGCTATATTTCTTACAAACTATAATGCTTACTCCAAATATTAAAAAAAAAAAAAGAGCAATTACCTTATTCAATATGTGATAAAATAACACTTAAAAGCACTTACATGAGTGGATAAGTGTGATAAATATAGAAAACGTAGTATGGTAAATCTTGACAAACACACAATATCATCAAATTGTCTCATTAATGAGTTTATGCATTTTTATGCGACGAAATATCACTTCAATCAAACACTTCTTACTCAAACACACTGAGATGACCTACTACATATATATATATAATTAGAAAATTCTATATGCTGTCTAAACGTAGTATCATTGCATATGCAAAACCGAAAATTCTTCATTTGAATTTCTCATACATAATGAGCATAGTCAGGAAAGACAAAACTTAAATTTGCGTTTGTAGGCGCGAATAAATTAGTGTTTCAATTATACCCTGAGAAACATACTTTCCATTGTAGTCACACAATTAAAACCTCAAGACATCTGAGCAAACATACATCCATCATTTCACATTATTCCTGCGTGTTATGCAGATGGTAATTTTGAGACATCCAAATCATTGAAGTAAGGGTGATTCAAAGCAGCTCGCGCTGATATTCTGTGCACAGGATCGTAGACAAGCATCATTTGCAAAAGGTCAATCCCATCTGCATCTAATGTCTTCACTTGCGATTCCAAATTGTTATTTATCCAATTTGGAAATGTGGCTTTATAATCCGATAGTTGGGTTACTCCTGGCCATATTTCTTCAGTAGGTGTCCTAAGTATCCTGCAAGACATATATAATTTACATCCTCTTAAATGGATATTCAACTCAACTTAGTATGTTAGTTACACCTTACACATATCGTGTACAACATACCGAAATATTCTAAACAATTGATCAATTTCACTATCCCCTTGGAATAATGGTTTCTTGGTTGCCATTTCTGCAAAGATGCAGCCTATACTCCAGATATCAATGGCACATGAATATCTGTTAGCACCAAGAAGAATTTCTGGAGCCCTATACCACAAAGTGACTACTTCATGTGTATATACTCGAACTGGTATTCCAAATGCTCTGCCAAGACCAAAATCTGCCACTTTAATCACGCCTGATTTATCAATCAATAAATTCTGAGGCTTCAAATCACGATGTAGTATTCTACGCTTATGGCAAAAGAGGATAGCACGAGTGATCTAAATATAGAACGGAATAAAATACAATTGTCTTATCTGCTTCAGGAAATTCTGTAACATTTGTTAGACCTTTAATGCACAGAAACTTCTAAGTTCTAGTTGCTTTCTATTTCTGAAACTATGATGTAGGTCAAATAGGTAATCTTGCATATGAGATGAAATTACTGTGTTACAAAGGGCTAATTCATGCATTTAGATATGGATTGTATTTTATGTATCAATTAGAAATATTATCAAACCTGATATAAATAAGATTTAACCATTTTTGGTTCCATTAGTTTGCCAGAACCTAAACTATCCATATATTTTTTTAGATCCATAGTAAGATACTCAAAAATAAGATACAATCTAGTCTCTTCCATCAGGACATCCATTAGTCTAACAATATTAGGGTGTGGTAACTCTTTAAGCAAAGAGATCTCACGAATAGCTGTTGATGGCATGCCCTCATCGTCACTCTCCAAACGAATCTTCTTCATAGCTACAATCTCTCCAGTTTTCTTATGTTTTCCCTTGTACACTACTCCATAAGTACCTATAAAAATCTTTTTACTGTAATTCTACCCAAGCACGTTTTCTCACAGCATATAACAAATTGCATCAATAACACGTGAAACTTCCATTTTACAAACTAAAGATACAGGTATAGCGGTCAAGATTATTTATTTAACAGCTTGGACAAACTTCATAATAGTTTAGACACTTGGAAAGTATTCATCTTTCAATAACCTCGATTGAAAATAAAAGCCAACGAAAATGACAAAGTCCAACATCGATTACCATAAATTAAAAATCGATCGATCAATATGTTCCCAATATAAGCTTAATCAAAGCTATTCTATTATTAGAAAAATAAACAAAGCTTTGGAAACCACGCGTTGAAGATAGAACATTAATTCGGGAAACACAAGCTGCAAAGTATTACTTATCCAAAGGCATTCACCTTCGCCGATCTTTTCGATCTTTACAAAATTCTCCATAGTGAATACACGCCGTTAAACCCAAGGCTTGTCGTTCTACCCTTCTAAATCGCAACGCCAAATACAGCTTGAACACGAGAAAATTTCATATATGTTTCACAAACTATTCCAGTGTGCCGTCACGTAACGATCAAATTCAAACGTCGGTTCGCCATATTGATAAATACGTTTAAAAGTTCAGCGTTCGGTTTGCTCCGTAACAAATCGGCCTTGCTCTAGCCAATCCGGACGAATGGTCGCCATAGTTACGCATCTAGTGAAACGCAGGTGTTGCTTATAATACCGCGCTTTTTTACCATGTCGTATTAGCGCTTTACTAAAAATCATAATTATAATCGTAACATGGATCCCATTTCTAATTTAACGTTGAGAAACTTGACAACCTTAAACTTTGTTTGAAAAGTTTTTAATTAGCTTAGCTCAGAGGTAATCAACCCGTTTGCAACAGATGACGTCCTCCGAACCGCCAAAGCCTAAATGGTTATCTACATGTATGACGTAATAGTACGTCGAACTTTTACTCACTAATTTCCTGACAACGAGATCCACGAGATAAAATTTACCAGCATATTTTAATGTTCTTGGTTCACAGAAAGTAAGAATTGAAGAAAAACTTCCACGGGTAATTTTGAAACGTTTATTTAAGAAAAGAAAAAGAAAAAAAACGTTATTCGTGTCAATGTATCTTTTATGTATTTGTACATACAGCATCGAGATACAATGAAATTATCATATAAATTGATGTTGCAAACACGTTTGTAGCGTAAAAAGATTCATCATTTTGCCCACATTTTCCTCTGACGAACAAAAAAATAATCAAAAGTGATCGTCAAGCCGAAGGCACCGAGTCCCTCTTTCAGAGTCTTAATAAATTTATTTCTTCTTTTAATGTTTACAATATAATTACATAACTCTAACAAGATCGTTCAGATCTTCGGCTTAGAAGTTTAGCGATTGCTCTATATGTTACTATATATAACAACTTCGAAATGAAAACTCTGTTTGGCAATCGACCTGACGAGATTACAAAAATTAACGGACAAACATCGTGTTGCATCAGTGTTGGGCGTTGTTAAATCATAACTCATTTTGCCGTTCAAAACAAATTTTATCGAGGAAATTGATAGCCACCAGTGGCATAACCAAGTCCAACGCCTCGCTGCGTATGCGTGGTAGCACGTGCTACTTCGTACTGTTGTTCCATATTATTGAACATTTCTTCTTGTTTTTTTAGTATATCTGGTTTAGCACCCGCTGCTGGAGCAGTTGGTAAATCGTCTTTAATGCCCATCAATCGCTTAAACTTCGCCGTTACTTTTCCATCCTGATCGTGGGTGAATGTTGTTCCCACCCAAGTGTTTGCAGTGGAAGCAGCAGTGGACGTTTTACCTTCGTCTTGTTTCGACTATAGATAAAAATTCAAATTTCAACATGCATATAATTAAAGAGGAAAATTACTATTTCGCTATAAACTGATACTATTAATCACCTTGTTTACCCATAAAAGTTTCCTCTTTTGTATTTGTTCTGCATATTTTCCTTGTGTAGCTGTAGCCAATGGATTATAATAATTCTGCTCGTTTTGAACGCCCGGTGTCGTAGTATCTCCTTCAGGAGCTTTAAGTTCGATCCCTAGTTTCTCTAACTGAGCCAGCTTGTTCCTGCCTTTCTCCTCCCTGTAGCTCATCGTTCGGAACGCTGGAGGCGCCCGCTCTCTCGAACGTGATCTCGACCTTGCGCGTTCCTTCTCTTTATGATAAGTGGTTCGATCGTCCCTATACCTATCTTTGGATCTGTCGTCCCTAGAATGCCTGCGCTCACGTTCCCTGTCCCGATCCCTGTCCCTGCGTCTATCTCTGTCGTTTCTGTCTCGATTTCTATCCCTTCGATCATCGCGGTAATGATGATCTTTGTCGCTTTTTTCCCTGTCCTCGCTCTTCTCGTCTCGGCTCGATCCCAATGAGCTCTTCTCCTTTTTTTTGTCATCATCACGGGACTTTCTATCATCCTCCCGACTCTTTTTTACATCTCTGTCTCTGTGACTACTTTCTCGTTGCCTTCTATCATCGTACGATGATCGTCGTCCTTTCTCACTCATATGTCTATTACGGTCAGATCTATCTCCTCGTTTGTGTTCATCTTTCGTATTCGCTGTGTGATTCTCATGATCAGATCGCCTGTAAAACGATTACGTTCTGCAGGGTATACCACACAGATTCGTATTATTATTCTGTATGTAACATTGTGTGGTAAGTATGTTGCAAGTTTGCTTTTTTTTTCTTTCTCTCTTATAAAAATATAAATAAGCGCTTTAAAAATTAATTTAAGTTCAAAGGACTTACAAACAAACCAGCTTACCTCTGGTCTGAGGAGGAAGGTAATGTTCGGGATGAGTCTGTTTTTGATTGTGCTGTTGGACTGTGTGCTCTTTCACTGCTCGATTCCCTGGACGAATTGTTGTTGTTGCTTTCCTAAAGAGATAAAAATTTATATGCGTTAGTATGCACCTTTCACGTATTCTATTAAATGAAACATAAATTTCAATATACGCAGCAAGTACTATATTACAAATTATAAATATTCTTTTATTTTTAATACCCCGAATCTGGCAAAAATCAATTTTTCACTCACTGTAACTCTGTGCCCTTTGGTTCCAATCCAGTAGTAGGTTTATTTTTACATTATGAAATTCATAAACAATGACTAACCAAATCTTAGTGTATGCAAAAATTGAATTTTGCAATATTCATAATTATCATATAAATGACTACATCCTAATATTTTCTGCATTTAAGAACAATATATTTCACCCTTAAAACTAATAATTATCACAAAAATAAATTTTCTATTCTCGCACATCCTTGGTTGTACTTGATACAAAAGTTTAGTAACCAAAATTTTTGCGGTAAAATATTTGACGGGCGAACGAAACGAAAGAGGAATATGAGGGGCCTCCACATTTATCTGCTCTAGCAGTTAGTATTATATTACCCGAATGTGTTTGTACATGTGGTTTCTTTGATGGTTGATTTTTTGTTAGTGTTACCTTCTTCCGGCTTCCTCTACTCACCTCTATCTTCTGAATAGGACTTGGGGTAGTCTTGAAAGACCCTCACACAGCATAGACCTTGCCGAGGTGCGTAGATATTGTATCATGTATTACCAACAGAGCTACGTGTTAATATTTTCTCACGAAATGGCACTAGTCCCATTTACTTATTATTAATATTTTAAATATCTGATTCTCTACCCTCTCAGTGTTTCTGCCACCTGATAAATCAGGCTTTAGGTCATGTCTCTAACTTCTTTAATTAAGAATTTTTATACTACATTTGAATCGTGTTTTGATAATATTGTAACATATCAATAAATGATGTGAAAATAATGAATAATAAGAGTGCGTTGCATCATAGTGATATAATACTATAATAAATAATACAATATATGATTTTATTAATGAAAATCATAAATTTAATAAAAAAAAATTGTTGTCATTGCGTTAAATATATTGTATTGTATTTATATTAATATTACAAATAAGAAAGATTTAATAAAAGTTGTTTCGACCCACGTATAAGATCACTACGAAACAATTTTTTTCTATTAATTTTAATATAAATAAATATTTTTCTAACTCCCTTGAAACATTCAGTACAAAACAGGTGCAGTAAGAGTGCTATTGTGAAATTATATTTTATTTACATGGTTTTGACATGACCTCCAAAAACCGAGTAAACCTTTTTGTTTTTTTTTTATATTTATATATATATATATATATATATATATATCAAGCATAATACCCTACATGTACATACAGCCCCCATAAAGACACCACATTTTCGTAGTAATTGTCATAACATCTTTTGTACTTAATCCTACGAACAAGACATTTGCAAACATTCAATTTCACTGTACCTCACTCATATCCATTTGTACCGGATCATAATTAGCGTCACTGGCCCTCTTGCCGGTATCACCATGCATCCCATATGGTATCTTTGAAATACAATATTAGCGATAAATGATGTATAAGCAAAGAATTCCTCAAATATTACCAATATTAAGAATTTGTTTCCAATATTACACTAATTATAATCCTACAACAAATTTGTCGATTACTTGTAGCTAAACATCTTATTTAAATATTAGGTACCTGTTGATTAAGTGACCAATAATATGTAAGATTAAATGCAAATATTGTCGATACACTTACAATTAAAGAAGTATAGTAGTAACATATAACTCATATATTAATTAAAATTGATTACTTTATACTATATTAGTTAATGTACACTAATTATCAGTTAATAAATCTAAATCGAGGATAATTAAGTTAAATTTTTATGCATTATAAAATATGTTTGTTAATAATTAAAAAAATGATGTACATTGATCTGAGAAAGTATCTTAGAAGCCATGTCAAGTGTATACACTAAAAAATTTCTTAAGCGTCATGGTTGCCGAAGTGAAGATATAGCATCGATTAATTAATTGTGGAATATTTCGACGTTTGTCATTATGTGCATACTCACCTTTGAATCCTCCGAATTGTTACTATTGTCCCCGTCACTAGCATAATTCGCTAACGAATCCATAATGGCGTGGAAACGGAGCACGAACTGTCCGAAATTGTTGCGACTATCGTGGCGCGTCGATCCTAGACTGCCTTGCGCAGAAACGCCATTGGTTAAGAGTGTTTGCCCAGCACTGTATTGTACTTTCATAGCGCTTCCATCGAATGGGGTTAGCGAAACGGAAGTGGAAAGAGAGAGGTACAGGAAATGCAACCCAAGCGGCAAAATTAGGCGCGAACCCGAAAATTTCGTCCCAATTTCTTTCCATTGATGAGTAATTGATTGAATCTGAATCCTTCGATTTCATAACAACTATTTATTTCCATAATAGAATTTAAATCCATCTAGCGATCAAATAAAACCACTTTTAGTTAAACTAAAGACACATCCTATTTTAGTAAATGCTAAAAATAAACTTATAGAAAATGAATACGTTCTTTTCGGAATGTTCTAAATAATTCGTATGTCCAAGTAAACTTCAAATCGAGCTCTTCAGGTGGAAATTCGAGTGCGTGAACTAGATACTAATTAATTTTGCGACCATATGATACGAATGCAGATTTCCGTAGCACGCAACGATTATCATACCTAAAACAATTACGTAGCATGATAAAATATTTAAAAATCTCTAAACAATTTGAATCCAACGTTTCCTTATGATTTAAACAATTAATATCCGCCTTGAATACGTATTAAAAGTTGCACCTACGTCTCAAATGAAACAATTCGTCGCCGTACAGAATTGTCCATCATACTGAATACTGCATGCCTGCGACAAAGAAACTCTGTCGCAGCTAGGAACGGTAACAAAAAAGCAGCTCGCGGGAGCGTCTTTATTTACGAATGAACCCCCTAATGCGATATAGCCGGGGGTATTCCAAAGGTGCACGGATAGGTGTTGCAAAGGTGAGCCTCTGATGCTAGAGAGAAGCAGTCGCATTGACGTTTACGCGCGGAGAAGCGCGAGCCGGCGTGCAGGGGAGTCGTGAACAAACCGGGACGCAACAGTCGCTCACCAGACTTCGTGCTGGAACTATCGTCGGAGGTATGCTTTCGCGCTTTCGTGATACTCCGTGATTCGAGCTCGGGATACCTGTTACGAACTGTCATCCAAGATTAGTATCACTGTGAGCCTAGCTGTTGGGGTGAGTGATTCCATTCACGATTCCTTTCATAATGATCATGATAACTCGGTGGCCCAGGGCAGCAACCCTTCGATACGCCGATCGAACTATCTCGGTACACGCGTACCGTAACCGTCGATTCTCCCGTTCCACTCAGATCTAAATACGTGACCCCGTTTTCGTCTTAAATCATAGTCAATTGTTTTTAACGGACAACATCCTCCGATGGCGTATTTTCTGGATACCTCACGGTGGCCCTCAGAGACAGATCTCAACTATATCCTCGTGCGTTCTTTCAATTATTCATGTCTCAATCTAGAATTCTGTTTAATTGACAAGCAGCGCAACGTCCCATCATTTTTATGCGTGTTTTTCTTAATCATTTGACATTATCCCGCCTCGCGTTTCGATACAATGGTGGCAATTTGTTCAAGTGGTTCCTCCAATCGATTCAGAACGAAACTTCAATTGAATCGCCACGCGATGTTTCGTACCTAGAATGTGAGCTGGGAAATCGTATGAATGAGTTTGATTAGGTTATAAGGCGGCCCGCATTATTACGTTTCTAACACGACATTTGCGTTGTTTATAATCGCTTCTTTTCCACATGCGAGCGTCCTTAGTCATGCACGTATATACCAAAGTTACGAATAGCGATTGCTATCGATCAAAATTTCTGAACTTGGCGCTGAGCAGCGAAAATTGCGATAATGTCCAACACTCACGTGCGTACCTAAGAAATTACGCAGATTGAATTGGCGATACAATTAAACTGGTTGATTTAATCACTTGATATTTCCTGGAACAACCGTCACATTTTTAATGGAAATATGAATTACTGTGTTTACGACGGTGCAAATAAAAATGAGCTCACATCAAGTGTATATGTATCAAAATGTCCATGAAAATGATCATACTAGTATATCATTCTGTATATTTGTTTCACGTACGTTATTCGTCAACTAGAATGAAACAGTTCATTATTCTTCGATTACTCTTCGAAAAGAATAAATTTTCAAAACACTACCTTTAATTATCGATAAAAATCGTCCATTCCATTAAGGTGGTGGATATAAAAAAGAATGTGAGAATGTTCCTACTTTTTTGCAAAGGTTGTTCCTTTTTCAGGCCTGTAAATCGTTCGACGCTTGTAAACTCTGTGACTGCAGCTTGAAACACAAAACGTGTCACCTAACAGAATTTGTAGAAACCGGTTCCATTCTTTTTATAAAGATGATATATCGCGGTCGATATTCGTTCGATCTAATTGAATTTCTGCACTATGGTGCTGTATGAAGCACATTTATTTAGATCTAGATTGATTCAAAAACAATATATTATGCAACAATTGAATACAACGTGACTAGAGTTTTATTAACATAGAAGTATTACCACAATCACCATTTTACATCAGTAACGATCAATTCTATTTCAGTAATTGCAATTACATCCATTCGACAACAGTATTAATCCACATTTTGCATGCAACATGTTTAACGTATTCCATCGAAGTTTAAACGAAATAATAGGTCCAGTAGATGTAATAAATAATTCCAACAGGTATATAAATAGTAAATGAAATTAATTTCATTTGCAAAACGAATTTCTACTTTTGGATTCACGTGTACATGTGTAAGTCGTACGCACGAACAAGATAGACATCCTCCATACTCAAATGGACCGATTTGAAAAAACATTCCTTCGCGAGAGGGCGGCGTGCAGTCGCGTTATCGACAGAGGAAAAGTTAAGGGTTTTGGAAACGAAGTTTAAAAAAAAACGACTCGACACCAGTCGCGCCTCTTTGTCTCGTCGAATTGCGTTCTAACCTTTGTGATTTCGTATCGACCGCTGGAACCCCGCGTACCATTCGGTTCCAACGATGAAAAGTCGCTTTGGGGACTCGTTAGAGGGTCATCAAGTTCCTCGTCGCGGAAATTGTCGGAAATATCAAGGATGAAAACAGGAGCTGTCGCGGTCGTTCGCGGAAATTAATTTAGAAAATGCGATTACGTGAAAACGAAATTATTCTGTTTTTGCTGCGGATCAACGGCACGGCCATGTTCCGCGGTTATTAATTAAATCTAGCTCGCACTGTTGGATTTTTTGCCAATACTTTTCCCTGTTAATTACGGATCGATTCTGTTGGCTATCTTTGTTCGTACCGCGGCAAGACGAATATCGTGGAGTTCACGAGAACATCGTTGGAACGTTGAAGTGCAGTCTCGTTACGGAAGGAATCGTTAAATGTATGGAAATTTTATGCTTCAAGAACAAGCCGGAGGAGGTAACTGTGTTATCGGTGCGTACGGGGTTACGGTAGCGTAAATTCGAAAGCAGTCAACGCAAAGAGACGAATAATATAAACGTTACCTTTACATTCAACATTTTTAATTGTAAGAGTGTATACCATTATAAATAATGCACAGAAATTTTGATAAAGTTACAGCTAGTTGATTATGTTTAAAGATAGATGGTGATGGCATCGGTATTAAGGCTGTATTATATTTCATTCGCATTACGCAACGTGACGTTGATTAATTAACTTTCTGACAATCTATAAAACTTTCAAGTTTATGGTGTGCCAGAAAACTAAATTGAATACGAATCCATCTGATACGCTCCGATTGAAGTATTTCATTCTTGGCTTATACACGCATACGTATATATTTCATTAGGTAAACATTTAAAAATATATTTCATCGAATAAAGATAACACCGAGTAATTTGTTAAACTTTTTCTCTAAACTATTTGTAAAGCGACTTGATAAATTCTTTTCATGTTGGTGCAAGTATGAAGAGTTGTTTATACAAGTCCATTCCAACTTCCAGGGAATCCTTAATTCGAAGGTCTTTTATATTCGCTGAAAGTGTAGGACGGATACTTTAAATGTTCTTAGAACCTGTGTTTGCTTCTGTTTATCCATATTTTCAAGAAGAAAATGTTCTTTTAATTCTATTTTTTTAATTCTATTTCTAGGTATTTGTCCAAGATATCCATCGTTAATTGCCTCTCCTAAACTGCTTGATAGCTGAAATCAACTTCAATCTGATTTCCCCCAAACCTTTCGAGATATCAAATCCGTGCAAGTTCTGGTACGATGCAATTTCCCAGATAGATCAACACGAGTCTGATTCTGTATCGACTACCGTTACCCATCGAAAACAACGGACAAATAGAATACAACGATATTTGTTGTATATACATTTGTTACATATGTATATTCATCGAAGATGCTCGCGTAAGCAAAGCAGGCGAACGTGGTTTTACTTTTACCGTCGCGGTAATCTCCGATCGAAGAAACTCTCTGGGAGCCCGTTCGTCCGGATGACGATACAGTACGGGTTCTTCCTTGTTTCTTTCCATCGTTCGCCGTCCTTTTCACAAATACGCGTCCTGTTTTCTCGTTCGCGCCAACAAGGAAGGCTGGAGCATCGGCATGGTTCCGTTATCCGCGGTAAATACACATACAGCATCCTGTACATTTTGCCTCTGGTGAAAATAAACAATATACGAGACGTACGTTACCGATTCAACGCATGCGTACACTGTGTGCACGAAATCGCTGTAATACCCGGAAATTTAAAATGGAAACTTCACTCTCTGCGCTATTTATCGACCATGTGCTTGGCGTACTGTCGCTGTTGATTGATGCCAGATTAGAATCACGCGCAGGATTCACAACGCAGAACGTAAAAAGTAAAGGAGGAAGTCTCTTAAGTAAGACTTAAGGAAGACTCTCAGTAAGAGAGTCCTTTTGTCTTTATTAAAGTAACTTTTTCGAATGCTTTTCATGTTTCTTTAAATTTTTTATAATGATGAAGATTTCAAATCGAGTCTCACAGTGTTATTTACTTATGAAAAATCGTAATAAAAATGGCTGAAGTCTTCCAGGTAAACGGTTATATCGAGAAACTTGGTGAAATCAATCGATACAGCTATTGTGGGATACTCGTATTGGAAAAAGGACATAGTTCGGCGTAGTTTCACAACGAAATTCAGTCGCCGCCGGAAATAAGATTTTGAATGGAACCTTCTTCTTATTCTGCTAAGTATTCTTCAACTTGTTCTCTGTAGATCGTAATGAAAATCTTATTCTTCACCCAGAAATTAAATACTGCATCAATTTTTATATTTATATTAATTTCAGATTCTTATTTCACGTAAGGAACTTACATTCATTTATTCGACTATCCTCAAAGTAATTAAGCCGTATTGTTTTGACGGCAAACATTGAATAAGCAAACTCTGACTCGAACCGCAATGCAAAATCGTCCGAAGTATCCACAATGTAGTTCTGCAAACCAGCCACGGAACATCTGCGTCGAAAACTAGGGGCATCAAATGTGTAATCACTGTGTAGGGAGACGTCGCAGCCGTATTTGTCACATCTGCATAATGTGCTCTCGAAAACCCGCTCAGGGCTTCTTGCATCGATGAAGGGACGCGCGAAACATCGCCGATGGGGCGAGTGAGAGTACCGTGATCCTCAGGGTGGGGGTTCCGGATGATGGGGTTGAATTAGGCGTTGAGCCGTGCAACGGTTCGAATGTGTAATTCGAATCGATCGTAAAATCTGTCTCGCGACTCGTGATTTTCTCTCTCTCTCTCTCTCTCTCTCTCTCTCTCTCTCTCTCTCTCTCTTTCTCTCCACCGATCTCCGTTTCTCCCGCCCGTCTAATCATACGAAGTAAGAAAAAAAAGTAGCCTCTTGTCGGCTCGACCTAACGTCATCGCTAGCTATAGATTTCCGAGCTCCACAAACGGATCCATACCGTTCGATCTCGGTTTACGAGTTTCAACATAGACTCGCTAGTCTCAAGGATAAATCAGTCATTTAGTTATTTTCATTAGAGAGACGAATGCCATTCACGATGTTATAGATTGTTTGAGTTTGAGGTCTAATATCGTAAGCATTGTTCTAGATTCTCTTCAGAGTTATTGTACATGAATTCTGAGGATTGCTGAGAATGATTCCGGCTATCAAGTTTGAGGTTTAATATCATTTTGCTTTTAAAGGATTTGAAATGAATGAATTGGAGCTTCAATGTGTTTTCAAAGATTCTTAGTCTCAGACGTGAAAATAAAAAACTGTAAAACCATTAGAATTTCCGATGGAAACGGGCGTCTTGTACATCTCATTATCTGGGAGATTTATGCAACGCCCGAAGTTCCTCCGACGTTGTAAATTCTTAATCGCAGGTTAACGAACAGTGGCAATTGTTCCCCAGATAGTAACGGACTCAGACACAAGTAATTAACCCATACAATCACGAAACATATTAATTAACACTTTCAATGTCATCAAGTTACCTAACACGATAAGGTCTAAAAATAGTTCAGTAAGAGATGCTACTATTAATGAAGAACATATGGTTAACATTTGGATTCAATATCTCTTACGATTTATTTAAAAAGGCAACATAAAGTTGGTGAATGTAGTATTGGTAAGATGAACCATACCATCTGCAGTTAGAACGTTCACAGTTATTATTTTACACCTATTCTAAACCTCTTGGTGTAAATCATTTTCTTCTAAAAATTAATATCCATCTAATTATTTCTGTTAGATCTCTTATAGTACGCTAACAACATTGATTTAACGGAACTAAATTAAAGATAAACATTGTACAACCGGACACATATGGATGCTACCTGCACGCAAAAGTAAACCTTTTATGAGATATATCGTGCGTGTCCTTCCGCCCACGCATTGCCCTAACAGGACAAGTACACGCTCCAAAATTGGGTTAATGAAATCGTGGAAGAGGAAAGCCCGCTAGTTTGCCTCGTCCATTGCTGCTCACCCCAGAGGTTCTACATTGAACAAATTACCATTGTCATGATAGTGTTATGATTCCTTTATACAAATAGCATCTGAATTTTGTTATACTCTTTTTACATTTGAAAATAAAAGTTACGGTATAGAATCTAATTTAAAAAATTTTATATCCAACAGAAAGAGGAAAGAATGGAAAGTTTTACTGTGAGTGAAACACGTTGAAGATTTGAAATTGCATTCATGGTGAACAGTAGTCTGGGAACTGATCTAACGATAAGAGACTTTCGAAACAATCACGATGAATCCTCTTCGTTCAGTGCATAGATATTCAGATTCCGAGTGAAAAAGTCATTTCTCTGGCTGACGTTCTTGCTCTGCTAAGACGTGCCATTACGAGATTGGACAACCTACAGATGGGGATGAATATGAATATCTATTGCGTGCTCCCTTGCAAAGGTAATAGCTCGAAGAGCGAGGGTAAGCGGTGGTTTCCTGTCCGCAACAGGAAATACTTTTGTTTTTTTTTGTGATCGTCGAAAATCGTCGACTAAAAGCAACGCAATTCTTGTTGAATGTTTCCGTAATTGTTCATCGACTTCAATGGATACTTAGCTATGGGTATGCAATTTTGTTTCATTTTCTTCCTACTTCCAGTTTTGACATCAAAAACATTTCAAAGACACCACACTTAGGTATTTTGTATAAATATGCTTTCAGAACATTCTTTAGCCGTCCATGATTTGATGAAATTAAACAAGCAAAAGGGAAAGTAAAAACCATGGACTATGACCCGGATTTTTTTAGCTAAGAGCAGTATTGTGTAACACATGTTACATATATATATATTATATTACTATAGCGGTACAGCATCGTTATTTTAATCTCCATGTCTGCGATATTAAAAAAACGGAGTTATTTATACATTTATAACGAGGTCCTGAGGGAACGATGGTGGTAATTACGGTAGCATCAAATGTAAGGTTAGATTTCAAGGTACACGTTAGCGAACGTTGACGTAATCAACAACCTGTTCTCGATGAGGTAAGGAACTAGTCGCACGGAGGACACCAAGACACCGTAACCAAAGAAAAATCTTTATCCATGTATCCATTTCTGAAAAAAGCTTGTCTTTTTAACACTTATTCTATTCATTTATTTTCTTTTTTATCTCATTTGTTTGATACTTGATATCAAGTGTAAATAAAATGATAAATAATGAAAAGAAATTTTTTTTATTGATGTCGTGTGACAATATTCGTATTGAAAGTGACTGAGGTGTTGCAAAGTACATTGTATGATATTCAATTGTGCTATATTTGTTGTAGACACGCATAATCACGATCACCACTTCCGTTCTCCGTAATGCGGACCAGTAAATTCAACCTGCTTAAAAGGCGACAATTCGCACGCAACTATTTATAGTGAGGGGAGATTATATTTGCAATGGAAAGGCACGATGGGTGCAAATTACAGTGTGAACAATTTACGCGCGTGACGTGCTTCGTGATTTCTAAGAAGCTCCTTAAAGGTCGTGGATCGAGGTTGTTTCTTTCATGCTAGCGCATATATTTAATCAAAGCTGCACTATTTTCCCTTTCTAATACATTGATAATTAGAATCTTTAATTGATTTTTATATTCACCTTTAACAATACAAAAAAAACTTTTATAGATCCCTGTGGACCCTCAGTTGCTAAATTTGAATAATTCCTGAAAAGTTTTGAATGCAAAAGACTAAAATATGGACTAGTCTCATATTGTCCAATAATTGGTAATATAATACACGTAATGGAAATTGTACCGAGACATTACGACCAGACATAAGTAATTGAAGGGATAAAATCCTGCTGTTGTCTGGAAAGTCTAGCCCGCCGATCGAACAAGCTAAAAGATAATAATGATTTTATCAGAAGAACAAAACGAGCTACTACTCGTGCGATCTATAGATAATTAAAGCGAATCTGGACTCAACATTGACAGTCAACAAATTTCACGATGCATTTTCCGACCTTTGAAAACACGCAACATGTACGCGGCGGTGGAAACGGCTTGTGTAGCAAGCGAAAACATTCGAGGCTTCCATGACCTGTCGTTAACCCAGTTAGGGTTGCCATTCCAGTGCACGCACTCGTAGTCGCGAACGCTCCGCCGCGTTTATTCCATATTGGGTGGCTGATCGCGATGAGATAATCGGAAAGCGACTCTACCATCGCGGAATCGCGATGGACCCTAAGTGGAGCACAGCCGGAGAACGAGCCCCCAAGGGATAAAGAGAAGGCGCTTGTCAGTGTCGACGGCCGGGAGATACTCGTTGAACACTCGACTCTGTCTGAGAAATTTCAAAGAGTAGTCAAAGATTGCTTCGAGTTGATTGGATCGACGCAAGTAAATTTTGCTTAGTTGTTTCTGAATTGGAAACAGATCTGGATAGTTATGGATGCTCGTGGCAGGAAAAATTATAACTGAGATTATAATCTTTTAATTGGATAAATTAAATCTAACGATAATTTGTATCTCTGAAAGGTAACATTGACATCACGTCTTTTCATTGAAATAACAGCACCTTTGCATGGAAAGAATATAAGCGCGTTGTAATGTGCGAGGGGAGAAGAGATAGAAAGTAGCCTTTAGCTTTGCGCGGCTTAACAATCGAGCGGTCAGATGTAAAAGCAAATTCCGTCCGATAAAACTGCACGACAGAGGTTCTAGTTCGCGCAATATTTCATTCACGTCTCTTCCGCGAATTATCTAATGATAATTTATGAATCTGCCCGATAATACGTGAATAATTTATCTACGTCGAACGTTTGTCGTCCGATTCTTTATTGGATCAAATATTTTTTTAATAAATTTCTTTTAATAAAACATTTTTAATAAAACATCTCACAGATCCTCAAACGAATAGTAACGATGTTTCTAAATGTAATTGTAGCATTTTCTTTTTTTATGAACACTGTAATAATATTTTTTAATATCAATTTTGAGTGGAAGATATTTGCAGTGTTTGTAATTCATCACTAAACTAGAAAATACCACCGATCATTGCTTCGTAATTTTAATTTCAAACAATTATCTCCTCTCTTCTATAATAGCACATTGAACAACTACGCGAAAGCATTACTCACATCGATTGTTTCTTATTAATATACGATAGGATTGAAAGTTTACTGACATTTGATTGAGTGATTAATTGAGTATAAGCTGATGTGTTCGCTAATCGGCCTCTGACTTCCGGATTTTCTAGGTCAGCCAGACTGAGTCAGCTAATCTACTGGTTAGAGGAATCAATAACCCGGAAACTACAATAAGGCTATTAAAAAATATTATTACGAAGAAATTACTATGATCATCCTTTTCACATGGATCTTTTTTCTTGTTCCAAATTTATTAAGTATGCGATAAATCATGGACGAGAACATAGTGTAGTAAGTGTACCGTAAAAGCCAAAGAACAGCGGGAACCAAATGGTTGAAGCCGTACAATTATCGCAGTAATTCTCGTTTCCTTCTCGAAGGCATTAAGACGGTTGCTGGTTGGTGGTAACATCCGCGAGGGAGGAGAACGATTGAACGAAACGGACGGACGTTTAATTGTGAACAGCCGTGTAGGAGGATGAATAAAACTCGAGCTAGGTGACGAGATATGCCGTCATCTCCTCTGGTTCCTTCAAGACGATTATGTCGCCGCGTAATCAGAAGATGAGTCCTGTAATGTTAACTGTAGATACGTATGTATCTCACTGGTTATACTATGGCTACGTTTCTTTGCTCATCAGCATGTAAATGATAAATGGCACATAGTTGAAGAAGAACTGTTCTTAGTGATGTTAAAAATGGATGACTGTATCGAATGCGTCTCTAGAAAATGTTGGATTAGACATGATTCGCGAGGTGTACAATATTATACGCCACGTTCGATTTCCATACATTCGACCTCGATGTATCTTGTGATATAACGCTCAGGATGATTAGAAACTTCGGTCCCAGAGGATTCCCAATAGGATTTCCAGATTCATTTTTAGAAATAAGGTTTAAACGATATGAAAGAGGTGCTTTTGCAAGCGCTACGAAAATAAGGAAATGGCGATTACACGACGTTTACACGCGCGAAAAGTGAGAATTACACGGGAACGTTGATCTCAACAAATCTAGGTTACGATCTTTCGCAGCAACTTGTATTAGTCAAGGAAGTTGTACATTAAAGCGATCTACAGAATGCCACAAACTAAAATTAACTAAACACTTCAAATAAGACATTTTAGGTGCCAGTACATTACATGTAATCAGACAAAGAGAAACAATCTACTCTAATAACTCTATTATCATAGTCCTTTTTATATCATCTTTTTATACGAAACTGTTTCAGGTCGCGCGGCGTAGAAATATGCGCAGACCACATAATGAACCCTTCCAATAACGCACAGGGCATGCAAGTCGAGGTAGTATCTTCCTCTATAAACAAGGGAAGCGATCCCTTGATGATACCAAAGAATCGATATCCCCAAAAACGGCAGTCGTCCTCTCCACAAAACTCATTCCTCGTCCCTCATAACTAATGAACGACAGAGCATCGTGTTCCTCTGGCGGTGCCTTTGATCGTCTCTTTCGAGCAGCCGGACAGGAACTCCCATACGTACGGCTATACGATCGAACGATCGGATATATTTGTATGTGCGACTCGTATCGCGATCGTCTGACCAACGCCATCTTCGGAACAGAGGGTAATTTGTTAGTCGAGAAACGCTTCCGGAAGAAAGAGTTTGTACGATGGGGACTATAAGTAACCGTTGTCGAGTCACGATTTAGGGGAGAATCTGAGCGGAATGGAAGTAACGGTCCTTTAAATTCGATAAATGGAATCAAGTGAGACGTTTTAGGACTACGAAATTGAAATTGGAAACTGTGTAGTAATTGCCATGCTAAATACATTCTCGATGATTCGATTGATTAATTTATAATTGCTCTGATTTCAGCATCCATAGTTTGCATAAGATAAAGAACCGGAAGTCGAGCCTTCTAACGGACTGCTCGCCATATCTAACCGCCAATGGAGTGAGTTTAAATCGTTTAATAATTATATCGTTCACCAGATCCACAATGATCTGTGAAATTGCATGATCACACCACAGGAAACTTCCTTCTCTATTTCTTCTTCAAATAATTCGATTACTGCTTGTTTAACCGTAGAAGACTTTTCTCATTAAAAAACGTTTTCCTTTTTCTTTCAGTTACGTTCAATTTTCATTCTTGTTTAGACATACGTAAAATTGGAGACTACCGATAAGAATGGAGAGCAAAGGAGGACCATCAGCGTAATAGACGACCTTCGGTCGTCAATTTTTCGAACCATTTATACCAGTTTTGGGATAAGGCACTTCATAATACATTCAAGATGTCGATGACGGCGTCCACGGAAAGAATGGACACGGCAAAGGATCTGCCAAAGAAGAAATTGATCAATACCAATCTTCTCTCATTGAAGCTTTTATTATTCCTCTTTTTCGGAGGTATGTTTGTGTATAATAGTAGTAAACTTTCATCCCACTTCAATTTTATATTGTTTTACCAGGAATGGGATGTCTCTTCCCCTTTCTTCCCCTGCACATGACGGAAATGGGACTGAGCATCGGGCAGATCCGAATGATCTCAATGATCTCACCGGCAGTTGCGATCCTAGGCCCCCTGTTTGCAGCCCCAATTGCAGACAAATTAGCTGGTCACCAAGGAAGGAGTGATAAATCTTCCACGGGTCGTTACCTCAGGGTGATGGTCGCCATCGCCTGTATGCTTTCCGCCGTTTTCTACATATTTCTGTTGTTTATCCCGACGGTGGATCGCATCGAATCACCAAAAGAGAGGAGACCCGAACTAAAGTTCAATTGTGATCAAACGGGAGCGGTTGTCTTACAAGAAAGATGCAAAGATCGCGTCTCCTGTCATAGATGGTCCGATGAGACCAAAATTGGAACACTGCTTTTGGAAGGCTGCAATTATGCTTGCTACCCTGTCGGATCGAAACGATGGTACCCCGACGATAGCGATGTATCTGATACTTCTGGAACTACTGATTCTGATGTTATCGTTCTTGATGGTAGTGGCGAAACTACAGTAATTCCTCTCGAAAGCGAAATATACGCCCAAGTAAATGATCAGGTAGATCGAATTCCATTTACTTAAATTGGTACTGAAACGTGTAAAATACATGGAACTTGTTATAGGATCAGGAAGAAACCAAGAAAACGCGAAGATTCGTCACGTCTGACAGTGAACCGCCCCATTTGTGTTTTAAAGAGGGTGATAATGTTGTCTGCCATGTTTACACCAAATACTCGGGCAACGTGGCCCTAAATGTAACTCTAGGACAAGCCCTGAACAATGAAAGCGATCGAAACTGGTGCGCTTATCCCCTAGCTGAGTATTTTGCTTGTCGCATACCTACGGAACTCCAAGCTCGGATGACGGAAGTGCTTCAAAGTTGTTCTATCGAGTGTAATCTAATCGATCCGTACACACTTCCAGGTAGGTCATCATTCAGTTTCTACTGCTTTTAGGGAACGAAAACTGATTGTACGGTTGTACCAGTGCATGTACAACAATCTATCCTTTCGATATCCTTTCGTATGCTAGTAGTATACATAGATTCCCTTTAGTTTAATAATTCTACTTTTAGACAGCGTTCTCATAGAGAGTCAATGTCAACAAACAAAAGACTGGTCCCACCTCGTGTTCTGGACATATTTGGCCATTCGATCAGCTGCAGATATTTTTCCAACAACAGCCGTCGCTTTAATTGACGCCGCGGTTGTGATAGCTACCAGAGAAACATCCTGTGGACGCGGAGACGTGGGACGCCAGTTGGCCTTCGGCTCCCTCGGCTTCGCCATCTTTGGTCCCCTAACCGGCTATTTGTCCACCCTTATGGAAAACTTGAACTCTTTCTGTTATCTTCCAATCTGTATGCATGCCGTGTTGATGCTCTTGGCAGCCCTTGTGGCCATCAGTGCCAACGGCATGCCTCTTAGCCCACCAGAATGGTGGTGGCATACTAGAAGCGGTATGTTGGCGCTCCCCATGAGCGCCATTAAGAGATATGGCAGCGAAACTGCCGCGCTTGTAATTGTGCTGATCATCATGGGAACTTTTTGGAGCGCTATGGACAGTTATTTGCCTTTGTAAGAAATTCTGTCGATAATTCAATAATTTTTCGCAGGATAAAGTAATTTAGTTAGTCATCTCTTTGAATGTTTTTGTTTAGACATTTACAAAAATTAGGGGGCAACGAGCTTCCAATTGGCGTAGCAATGACCGTCGGCGCGATCCCAGCATTTCTGTTCCTTTGGAAGTCTGAACACCTAGTTGACTACTGTGGTCACAGTAATCTTCTTATCACTGCCTTCACCGTGTATATTATTAGGTACACAAGTTTTATTTTGACTCTATGTGTACTTTACGTTGCGATGCATCAAGACTATGGGACATTAAAATTTTTAGGTTTACTGGTCTAAGTCTTGTCGCAGGACCTTGGTGGTCACTCATTTCAGAGGGACTCGAGGTGTTCACGCTGGGAATTATGTGGGTTACTGCCATTCTCTATTTAAGACACCTTGTTCCACGTCATTTAACTGTTACAGCTCAAGCACTGCCTGTGATCGCGCATTTCTGCGTTGGTACGCTTATTCAATAGAACTTCGAATTTATGTCTGATCTATTTAACATTTAATGTAAATTTTTATTCCTATTTCAATGCATTGGACATCTTTAATTTGATACAGGTCGATGTATTGGAGCCGTGATCGGTGCTTACATTAACGTCGATGGTTCCGATATCGTTCACTCTTTGAGATTTGTCTATCGTTGTATGGCCATTGCTGCTGCAGCCGTTGCCGTTTTATACTTCGTGTTGTATCATGGTCTATTGAAACCACGGTGTCATGCACAAACTATACAAGGTCCGCGACAACCTCCAACAGTTGTTCAAGGTAAGTAAAATTATTAATTTACACGTAATCAATGATACAGTCAGAGAAGAGATATTCTGAGTACTCGACAATTGCTTAAACTCACTTTTTTCAAAAAGGAGTCCTCAAACAAAAGAATAGTATCCTATATTATCATCTCATTTATGCACTCTGAATGACTCTGTGAAAAATTATATGCACTATTTTAAGACATCCTGCACTCGTATGTCTGAATAATTTTAACTAATTTACATTTAATTTATTATGCAAGCTGCTATTAAAGAGTACGAATTAAGTGAGTGACCAGCGAATTATTTATTTATTTTCTATTGTCTTTACATAATATTACATTCCCTATGTGTAATCATTGTATTGCGAATGTTTACGCATTTATAAAAAACTTAAATATACAAAAAATGCGCATTATAATACTTTAAGTATGAAATTAATAAATAAATATGAGTTTACATAAGCATTCGCATTGCTGATGATATATTATTTTTACTGAATTTTGTTATGAACGTTTCTATCATCAAATTTTTTTAATTATTTTCTGTACACAGCGATGAATGGAAACGGGAATTACACGCCACTCAGAGTCTACCACAATGGTATGGGCAGAAAAGGTCAATTCCGTTATTGAGAAATTAAGAAAAATAAAGAGGAGGATGTTTAATAACACTTTGAATGTTATGTTACGGTGCTAGTGATTAGACTGTCATTGTTGTTGAAAAAAAAATTGTCATTGTTATGCGATACGCGTTTAAAAAGTGCGTTTTATCACTAAGCAGCCTTTTCAAGCAGCGTTTCTATTATATGTTACATTCGAATTCTTGCGACGGAAGTAACACTGATATTGTCATTGATTTGCCCTTTGTACAAGCAATTTCTACGAATTCATTTGCTCAACTGTACATTGATACATCGACGCGAGCTTTTACTATATTTGTCAGAGTTGAAATAAGAATAGATATGAGGTAGGAGCACTCAAACTTTGCATAAATATAAAATTATTTGAAATCATTTATTTTTTATTTTTCCTTCTTAATAAATCGTCATATAAGTCGTAAATTTGTTTGATATACACATATAAATAGTGAAATGTCATTAATGTTAAAAAGTATTATAATAAAGTATTTATTTTGTTCTTAAACACATAAAAAGGAAAAAGCAACTTTTGAGTACTTATACCTGTGCCACGAACATGTAGTAATACTCAGTGATTAAGATTCTAAATGTAACACATTTGTAATGCTTTTTGATTCTTACTACCTTTATATTCTTTATAAATATACAATCGATTTTTTCGAGTCATGAGAATCTACGAATGAAATCGTTTCGTAAGTCTATCGCGTTTCGATTATTTGTATACTCAACTGCGATCACATAGCTGAAATTCGTGTTCACGACCGCGTTTTTAAGGGAAAAAATTTCTACGGACTTCTACGTATCTACTGAGAAATATTTGTCTCTCTATGTAGAATATAAGACTTTATCTGAGTGATAAGAGAAAGTAATATATTGATTTCTGAGGTTGATATGTGTAAGCAAAGACAAGAAATAAATAAAACTGAGTAAAACGTGAATATTTCAGTTTAATATAAGATTGAAATGTATAAAATGAAGAAGAACAGAAACAGAAGCCACAAAAAGTCCAAAGGTGCCTTCCCTCCGTTTGAGAATTCTTAATTTTAATTAGAAAATAAATAGAAAGAAGCCAGACACTTTTTTATGGATTTTATGAAAGAATTAACCGCGTTTAATCGTTTGTAAGAAATTTATTTTTTAGAATTAGTTTCATCTAAAATTAACAAAAGAGTTTTTTCTTCGTTATTAACTGCAATTATTAATTTGGTACGAACATATGAATAACCTGTTAGAATTAGGACCAGTGACCATTTACATTTTTTACAACCTTATTTTTTGGTCATTCTTGTTACATGTATGCGTTTACATTTATTATACTTTGATCATCTGTGCATATGTAGCTATATTATTAGAAGTATCTATATAATTATAAATAATTTTTCCACACAAGTACAGTAAAAATTAAATCCGAAGGAATATTTAAAAATTTAACAGGATTACATGGTAATTTTTTAATTACAATGAACATAAAAAAGCATTGCAAACAAATCCTGCATGAAAAATGTGTTTCACTCTTAATGACAATAATTATTAACATAATACAAAATAAATAATTTAAAAACTAAAAAATGTTTAAAAATCTTAACATCTTTCTACTTAAAAAATAAAGAGTTCTATCAATATTCTTATTCTGACAAATAGTATCACTTTATAATACAAAATCAATACCGAATTTTGACGAAATCTATGTAATTAAGTTTTATGTACAGTTTGCAGATTTGGAAAATTTGTTTCAGACAACAAATTTTTAGTAACATTTCGATATAATTGAAATTAAAGGAGAAAACGTATATAACAAAAATTAACATAAAAAATTGTCCTACAATGTATTGATTTCAATACTCATCAAGCAAGCAGTACTCGTATAAATAACAAGCAACCAAAAACAATTAGAGTACTATAATAAAACTCACGCAAGTTATTGTATAACTATTATTTAATTAATCGTCAATAATAGTACAGTCATCTTCATTGCTGCTCTCAGAGTTAATGGCAATACTTCTGCTCAAATTCTGTCTGTTTGCTTCTGATACATTTACTATACAAGTTCCTCCACTAGTAGGAAAATGTTTTTTTCGTGTTTCAATGTCCCCCTGCTTATTATCAGTAACTTCATTCGTGTTTCTATCTGTATCGTCGTTTATGTTGCTGACCATTTTCACAAGATTATTAACGGCCTTACTAGTAATTAAACCTCCCAATTGCACCTGAGACGGTTTCAAGTCACTTTCTTTCCTGACAGAAATACTCAAACCCCTACTAGGAGTAACTGACTCGTCTATCGCTTCTAGCATTTCAGATACAAATGGCGAATTAGCTTCTGTCAAATCTTTCAATGAGGTCTCATTTGATTCTCGTAGCTCAGCATTTTCATCTTGCATATACGCTCCTTGCAAGAATTCAATAAAACATTCTTCATAGCTTCTAAATTGATTATTAAATTGTTGGATATTCGATGTCGAAGCATTAGTACTATTCTCCAATTTTAATGTGGAATGCCTGATAAATTTCTCATAATCTATCAATTCTGCATCGTTTATCTGTATAGATTTATCCACCAAGGCAGCAGGATGGTCACCTACCGCTCGGTCCACAGTGTTTTTCGCTTTAAATAAATTTAATCCACTGCACACATTTGCAGTACTAACCAGTTCTGATGGGCTTATAATACTGTACTCTTCTGCGTTGCCAATGTCAGCATCCGAGTCTGATTCATTGATGCAGGTCATATCGAGCGGGATTTCCTCAGATTTGATCCTTTTATGATTACCCATATCCGAAAATTGAGTCTGATGTCTTTTCCACTTGTTGTACTCCCGTACTATTCTATCATTGATACACGCCAACTGAGTCACAGTACCGCGTATTTCGCGATGGAATTGTTTGATCAGAGAACGAGCATCGGACAGGTCGTGCCTTTTGTACTCGTCTCGCATCGTCTCCTTAAACAGGCCCTGAAACTTCGTTAGTAGATTAGATAGAACGTCGTTCACCTCCTTGCCATGGGGAAGTAACCTTTGATTCAACGTTTTCACGGTTCGTCTCTCTGGGACCTCTTGTCTCCTCACGGTAGCATGGTTGTTTTTCGAACTCACGAGAGCGACAGGTACTGCTTTATTATTATTACTATTATTATTATTATTATTATTATTATTATTATTATTATTATTATTATTATTATTATTATTATTACTATTATTATTATTATAAGTATTCAAAGTACGCGACACTGGACCAACGACAGATGGACCAACGACTGTCACATCGTCAGTATCGCTCTCCACCTCTATAACGTTAACGCGCGACATGATACGCGGGTACTGCGATTCAGGCAAAGAGAAGCGCGATCGACTCAGAATATTAATATTCCGATTAGGAATGGTAACCATTGGAACTGGCGTAGGATGAACTGTTTGATATAAATGCATTTGATTCGCTTGATTCGGTTCAGGCATCGAATCAGGTGCATCGTGTCGAAAAGGAGTGAGAGGTGGTGTACCTTGTAAAACATTAGAATCTGAGACAACGTTCATAATAGGTGCGTTGTACATTGTTGGTTGCCGAGTACTAGAAGGAGGATTCACTCGATGACAAACCGTATTTAATGATGCTTGTGAAATGATTCTACCGTCCCCACTAACAGTAGCATTCTCGCATTCTACCATCGTTTGTTCACACGACAGCAAGGAAGGCAGTATTTCACAGTGATCAAGGGAACTATCATCTGATAGTTCATTATGTTTCTCAGACATTGATACATTGCTACCGTTAGAGAATTTCGATTTTCGACCTCGCTTCCTACGTTTAGGAATGATATCCTGTATTTCTTGTTTAGGTACATAATTCTCACTTTCGTCTTCCTCCGAATTTGAAAAATTTCTACGCCGCTTACGTTTTTTTCTGCGCGGACAGCACTTTGATTCGTCACTGAACATTTTCACATCTATTTCTCCTTTAGACATTTTACCATTATTTTGGAATAATCTGGAAACATTTTTAATTAAATTCATTAATAAATTTATGTTAAGTGTTCATCTCAGTTTGTTTAGTAATTGTTCCATACCCATTCAGTGCTTGGACATGCTGAAGTAGAGCCCAACAGGTTGCTCTTGCTCCATATAAGTCTGTGGGATCACAGACGAAACATTTCCATTTTTCATCGGCTTCAATCTTTTTTCTTAATATAGGATCAAAATTTCTTTTAATACATTTGTAACAAAATGTATTGCTGCAAAAAGAGCAGCAATACAAATTGCCACCATTTGCACACCATCTACAAAACATATCTGTTGCATCATCACCTGTAAGATACAGTTAAAATCCAATATGAATTCTGTATGATTATACCTTTCATGTAATATGCACAGTTTAATGATAAGTGTACCTTGCTCGAAATTGCCATCTCCATAGAAATCCCTGCACTTTGCACACAATAATGTACGTAGTACAGGATGCTCGAACATATTATGAGCTTCTGCTGGCGCAGAACCAATGTGTGCATCGCATGCTGTGCAGTGTAGTCTATGAAACCTTATTGATGAAACATCTGAAGTACATAAATTTTAAGTTAAATGAGTTCATCATTTCAAAATATTTCAAAATTTCAATTTACTTGTATAGCAACTACATATCTTTAGAAAAATTAGCCTGTGTTTGTACAAATTTATTGTATGAAATACATAAACACAGCAAATAAAAAATAACATATGAACTAGATCAATATTGCAACTCTGTTCATCTGAAACTGCATGAATTAAAGGTTTAGCAGATATGTATCTTGAAATGTAATTTTCATCACTAAATATTTGTTAATTAGAAATTAATGCCACATTCTTAAGAACACAATAAAATATGAAGAAGATGTGTAGTGCCATGCATAAATTGGCTTTAAAAGATAGTCAACAGTGAAAGAAAATAAATTGATATTATTTTATAGTTTACCATTGCCAAAGAGCAGCTTGTAAAATGCGAATTCTTCCTGAGAAATAGGTGGTGCAACATTTGTCGTGCTTGGATGCTGTTCCCTGGGAGTTACTGCAATATGAAGTAGGTTAGATATTATGCTCACCGAGAATTTGCACGGGAATCATTTCACTGATCTTTGAAGTCTCACCGTTCTCTTTGCTATCCGTCTCTTTAACTTCGTCCACTTGTACCTCGAGCATACTCGAGATATCCATCGTTAACGAATTTCTGTCGAGATCGCATTTAATGTTACGTTTTAAAATACAGGTTATCGCGCCGCCATTTTCCTGCGAGCGCACCGGCCTGAAATTTTGGTACCAGATCATTCAAACGTTCAAAAAAAGTATCCTTCGAAAAAATTCCACAATCCAAATGATCTTGCAGCGTCGAAAACAAGGAAAAACTTGAAACACTTTTAAGAAGCATTTTTGCTTAAATAATTCCAAAATTTTTCGTTCTTCCGTGATAGTTTCTTCTTGCAATTGCTTGAGGCAATTTTTTAATTAAGTTTTATGCAATGCTGCGAACTTTTTACTTTTTTTTTAGCATATAATGATGTATTTTAAATTTGAAAAATTTTTCGCACCAACGGAAATGCATAACTCACCCTTTTGTTCGTCGATGCAACTAAAGGATTAGATTTATTTACAAATGGCGACTGTTTTTCATATTTAGTTAGAAATAGGTACATTCGGATCTATTGGAAATTTCCAAAAAACATAAAAATGGCTGAAAAATCGGCGGAGTGCAAAGACATATCATTGAAAAAATCAGCGAAAAAGTTAACGGAGGAAATACAAAGCATGGCTAACTATAAGAATCTTTACACTGAAATTCAGGTATACAAAACGTATCCAATTATTACAATCGTTAATCACAAATGTCTATACATTCCTGAAGGCAGGAACTTAGGAGGCTTTAAATCCTTGGTTTGCTTTTCAACAATTCATATTGTTCGCAGAGGCTTGTTACAACTACCGCAATAAAAAGAGAAGATTTTAAAAATACGTTAATGGATGCGCTAAAAAGTAACGGTTTAGAAACGGAAATTAGAAACACGGTATTTCATTGGGTCAGATCGCAAGTATGTAATTTTTATGAAAAGATTCTCTTCGCAATAAGACGCTGTTTAAATAAAATGTTTTTTAGAGTACTTTATCTCCGGCATCTGTCTCATCTACGGAGGAAGTAGATCTGACTTATCTGAAAAAAACTCAAATTCAATGGGAGCGAAGAATACAAAAATCGTTAAATTCAACGTGCAACGAATTAAACGTGCCACTGGCACGTATAAGACCGAACGCAGATCGCGAGGAACTTGCTGAGAAATGGAACGAATTGAGCACTTACGACATCGGTAATCTTGATACTGAATCCAATAAAAATGTTTATTAAATAAATTACTACGATAAATTCTAAAATTGCTGTTTAATTTAATTTTTAGATCTGTCACAGTATAGACCTCTTTACTCTCCAAAAGATTTCCTGGACATACTATTTTCCATTCGAAATCCTTCTTTCAAAAAGCAACCGTATGTACATATTATTTTTTAACTAATATAACAAATTAACTGCTTTGTTTGTTTTAATGACAATAACAATTTTCTTAGGGACGAACTAAATTGGGAATTCAGTCACATACAAATTCGCGTAAAAACTCTTACGCAATTGGTATCCATGATTATCGTATACATTTAAACAAATAAATTATATTCTAATTAAACATACATTAGGTGATTAATCATTGTTACTATGCTTTTTTTTTAATAGAGACGTCTTTACGCGGAATTTGCTAATGGGACACCACTACTAGGAGTAAATCCTGACATGCCTAGTTCGGAGAATTTTGCAAATTTAGAAGAGGAGAGGATTTACATTGGTGAGAAGGTGTTGAAATCGAATAACGCACCGATCGCGCAAGAATTCTTGAAGCGTGGAGCTCCTCGAGCACTTCGTGGTCGCCTTTGGTCCCTTGTGCTGGGCTCCGTAGTAAAAGAGAATGTAAAAGTTCTACGATCAGCTTTAAAAACTAATCATTTTTATTTATTTATCTATTTATAGATTATTCCTATAGGATTTAGAATATTACGAGGAGTTAAAAAATATGGTGCTACAATATGATATTGTCATAGATAAATTAATAATAAAGGTTATCATATTTTTATTGCTTCAACAAATTTATTACCAATTTTTTTATCATAATTTATTAATATTTTGTAATCTGTTCCTTATTTTAGGATGTGCAGCTGACAGCGCGAAACGATGATCAATATTTCGTGTTTGAGGATGTTTTATATAAAACGATGCTATGCTTTTCTCGTGATTCGGAAGTGTTAGCGCCAGTCACGACGGACAGAAGCGCTGGTGGTCAAGTAATTCATGCCGTTTTGCAAGGAAAACCGGCCACCTTAGAAAATACGTTAGTCTTCCCACCAAGTGGTGTAATTCCATTTCATGGGTTTGCGATGTATGGTACACATAATTTAATTCTAATATGAACAAATTCTGTCCATAATTAATAAAATTTATTATCAAACGATAATGTACACTATTGTTAACAAAATATATACTGGGTTTCAGCTACGCCATTTTGTTATCTGTACGATGACCCATGTGCAATGTATTACACATTCAGAGCATTTTATTTGCGATACTGGTTCCGATTGCATACTGTTTCTAGTCATGAACAAGGTATCGTAGCGTTGTGCTTACTTTTTGAGAGACTGCTACAGTGTCACGAACCTCTGCTTTGGATTCATTTTAGAAATATCCACATACAACCGTAAGTTCAACTTTTTTTATTCATACGTAGAATAAAATTAATTAATTTCTTTTTTAGAATAAGAATCGTGTTTAAATGGATCATGAGAGGATTCAGTGGTCATTTACCACCGGAGCAACTGCTTTACCTTTGGGACTTAATTTTAAGTTACGATTGCTTAGAAATTATTCCGCTGCTCGCAGTCGTTATTTTGAGTTTCCGAAAAGAGAATTTAATGCAAGTCAATAATCAACAAAGTGTCGAGGTAAAAATGGAACAATTTATTTAACTATCCATAGAACATTGCATTATATTCACTATTTATTTTCAGGCTGTATTGGCAGATTTGTCTTCTTTAAAAATTATTCCACTATTGCAGTTGGCTTTGTTAAATGAATAATGTGACAAAGGGAATAGAATAAATTCTTCGTTTGAATTTAAATTTAAAATTTATGCAGGAGGAATCCTCTTGCGTTTGCGCGAACTGACATACATCTCTACATATATGTTTTTCGTGATTCATAGATTACACCACTACAAGAAATTAGATCAACGATTAGTTAAATGATGAAGTGTTCTTCAATGGGGACTAATAATATTGAGTAATTTGAGAAGCGCATAAATTGATTGACATCATCGATATGTATCACAAACAGTAAAATATTCGCCAGTTTTTCTACATACTGTAGATGTATGTAGTTGAGCAAGAAAGACCAATATTGTCTGTACTCGCAGCTGATTTCGGAACATAACTGTGTACATACAAGGTGTCTTAAAACTACGAATGTACATCTATTCAATAAAAATTATGCAGTATACAAAGTAAGCAAATATAGGTACACATTACAAGCATTCTAATAAAATGCAAAATTATCAAAATTTTAATTTTATATGCACATTTAACACAAATGTAAAATATTACACTTTTTTTCTATCCTTCCATCTCTCTCTCTCTCTCTCTCTGTCTTTCCCTGCTTCTCTCTCTTCCTCTTTCTTTGTATTGAAAAATCTGTTAATTCTAGCTTATAATTATTAATTAATACTATTATTAAAAGTAAAAGTTGATAATTACTAATAAACACTGTTCTTTATGTATTAGAAAAGGTTGCAAATAATAAGATGCATGTTTTTTTTTTTTAGCTTCTGGAATTCCTTGTCCAATATCCACAAACTATATAATTGTATTACTGAATTGAGCGATATATGCTATTAGTGTAAATTATTGCACGAGAGTTATATTTAAACTCTTATTTTTTTGTTTCAATATGAGGTATCTTTTTTAAATATTCTTTTTAAAACACACTATATGTTGGAACTTGTGATTGACAGAGATAGAAGATGTCACGTTGGAGGGGGGCCTTCCTGTTTCCGGCTGTCAGCCGTGGTGACCAGAGACGCCTACCTGCCATCGTCGTTGTTTATAGTAACTGGTTGGCCTTTCCCTGGATTTAAAAAGCTGTGGTAGCTGATATCTCGTAAAAAGCGTGCAAAGCCACGCCAAGTAGCGGCTAGTGAGTAAAACAGTAGCCCGATTTTATATTTTCCAGCCCTAAACTCGCGTTTAATTATTAGTGTTATTACTTGCGGAGCTACCACGGATAAGGGTGGGGTGATTCTCACCCCCAAATTATTAGTCATGCACAGCTTTGTATCAGTGTCGAAGCCTCTCGTTTAGCGTTATTTTCTGTATACGTTCTTCAAGTACCCTGTAACTTATCTGATTGATCTCAAATATTTAATCAAAAATTTTCAACAAAATATAAATCCTCATTTACATATTGCCCAAGGATTTATATTATTTAATAAAGTCCACTGAAAACTTTTGTGGATTGATCAAGTCTTGAAAGTGTGTTGTTCATTTATGACATTATTTTTACTAGATTACATGATTTAAACGGCAATTGGTTCGAAGGCTATATTGTTAGAAACGTCAAAATGGCTTGGCGTTTTAAAGCATCCAAGTATAAAAATGCAGCACCGATCGTCCCTAAGCCAGAAGCCTGCATTAGGGACATCTCGGTTGGCTCTTATCAAACCTATGGCAATAACATTGCGGCATCTGCTGCATTTATGGCATTTAATGTAGATCATAATGGTATATCTATATGTTTCAATATGTTATATCTGATCTAATATATTTTGTAGTGTGGTATTATAATATAATCTTTTTCTTTCTAATTAGGGTCTAATCTTGCTGTGTTACCTCTGGAAGACTGTGGTAGAAAGAGTAAAACTATGCCTTTGCTTCACGCTCATGCAGACACAGTAACAGATATGGATTTTTCTCCATTTCATGATGGCATATTGGCCACTGGTTCACAGGATTGTCTTGTAAATAATGCATATTTTATTTTGTTGTTAGTAACTTAGACAACACGTATCAAGTATTATACTATTATACTTGTAATTATAGGTTAAACTATGGCACATCCCAGAAACTGGGTTAGAGGAACCCTTATGCAATCCTGAGTGTACATTCTCCCATCGTCAGAGAAGAGTAGAGGTAGTCTGTTGGCATCCGTCAGCTGAACACCTTCTTACAACAGTGTCCTATACAAATCTATCCCTGTGGGATGTGATTTCGCAGCAAGAACTTTTTTGTAATTAAAATATTGTATATATTCTTGTAAATTATAGATATCTCAATAATTCAAAATTTACTCAATGCTTTTCTGTTATACTGCAGCCAATAGTGACCACGCAGATGTCATCCAGTCTTTAAGCTGGAAGCAAGATGGTGTACTTTTAGCTACATCTTGCAAAGACAAACAAGTAAGGATCATAGACCCTCGTGCCTCTGAGTGCATTGTCAATTCTTGCTCAAGTCACCAAAGTATCAAGGACTCGAGGATTGTTTGGTTAAACAACAGCGACAGAATACTCACTACAGGATTCGATGCAGCAAGACTAAGACAAGTTTACATAAGAGACCTAAGGCATTTAAATGAACCAGTGAAAACTTTAGAACTGGACTGCAGTACAGGGTAAGGGAAATGATTACTGAAAATAGTGTCCATTTTTATGTTATTTACCCCAAAATTTTATTCAACCCATCCAAATGTATTTATCACAACAAGCTATATCACAATTCTGATAAAGATTATTATTTTTCACAGAATCTTAATGCCCCTCTTTGATCCTGATACAAACATGCTTTTCTTAGCTGGGAAAGGAGACACTACCATAATGTATATGGAAGTTATGGACAAAGATCCATTCTTGGTCGAAGGTATTCGTCATAGCGGCGAACAAACCAAAGGAGTATGTTTGGTACCAAAACGAGCATTGAACGTAATGCAAGCTGAAGTCAATAGATTACTGCAACTCACTTCTAACATGGTGATACCTATTATGTATCAAGTTCCACGAAAAGTAAGTCCATTGTAACTCTACTGCAAGTGTTTTGAATAATTTGCGACATGTAAACCATTTTCTACTTTTCAATTTCAGACATACAGAGATTTTCATGCGGACATATATCCAGAAACAATAGGCTGTATTGCACAGAATAATGCGGTAGCCTGGATCAAAGGGAACGATATGCCTGTTCCGAAAATATCATTAGATCCCGCCAAGAGGAATAAAGGGGAGGAACCTATTACTGTAAGTAGATATTTTTATATTTCTTGGGCACTCTTTAGAATTAAATAAATTTATATAGAGTATAGCAGAATTTTCGAATGAATATAGATAAAATCGGTTGTTTCTTCTATGATGTAAAATACATTATATGGTTTTCTTCAGGAATACATAATTTTTTTAAATTGCACGCTTATCACCATCATTTCATTTCATACTTTTTTTGCTGTGCATTTTCTTAGTTCTGGAATAAGTTTTTACAAGTTTTTGATGTGTTGTGTGATGTTCAAAAAGAAAAACAGCAAAGTATCAGGCTTGTGCAATTAAAGTGTGTAAAAATTGTAAATATAGAATTAAAAATTTATTTTCTCTGATGCATTGCTGTTTATGTGATGTTGTGTATATAAGAAAGTAATATAGAAGTAGAACATAATTTAAACATCTCAATTATTTCTATTGTAAATTTATTATACATTCTTTTACACATTTTATTTAAAGACAGAATGTTATTGGCTGATAATGTATGTTTTATTTTTGCATCATTTGATTATTTTTTTATTTCCTCATGTTCTGTGTATATTTTTTCACGTTTCAGATATCCAATATATGTTTTATAATTTATGCGTTAGCACCATTCAAAGTGTTATTCCTGGCACGTGTAATTTAAATGGCAATTGATGTTCTCTGTAGCTTATCCTACCAGCGTAAGTAATCCTGAGTATGATGCGCGAAACATAATTGTTCTTATGTTTTTAGACATGCGCTTTGAATACACCCCTTTCTTTTTGTATATATATACACATGTTTTCGAATTGTTTGTTATCTTCAAGCATAAAAAAGTAGGGTTTCAATAGTGCCGTGTATTTATATTACTTTCCCTTTCCCGCGAATTTTTTCGTACTATTGTAAACATGAAAATAATATGTGTGTATGCGTGACAAGCTTATACAATACTAGAGATGTCTATCGCATAACGTTAATATTAAACACGTCATGATTTATATTTTTCTTACTATATAGGGGGTGAATTTTTTTTTTTTCAAGTTATCTACTATATTGTATATGTACTAAATGAGAGAATAAAATGCAATAGATATTTCCGGTATTATAGAAATTCTGCAGCGTCGATATCTTGCTTGAAATAAAAATGTTGAGAATGAGGGTTGGAGTTCGTCGATAGTTTGGGTGAAATACAGTTCGCGTCATTAAGGAATTTACCGTACCTCCAGGTACACAAAGGAAACTTAGCAACACTGAAAGAGAACGAACAGGAGATTAAGATGGAACAGAAACCGTCGAAGCCCGTATCAATCGTTGCGCCCAAGGTGTACGTGAAAACCCAAGAGGTAAATGAAAAGGAACCTATGCCTGAAAACGATGTCGAGAAGATAGAAGAACCAAAGAAGATCGATGTGGAAGACGAGAAGAGTAAGGTGCAGAACGGTGGACAAATTCCACCTAAGCCCTTACCAAGGTCATCGAGAACGAATAGCATTTCGGAGGATGAACCAAAGCCGGTCGCACGTCCTCGCACATCGCCAAGCGTGGGCTCAGTAGTTACATCTGTGAATCCTAATGCGATTGGGGGATATAAGGTTGTAATCTGCCTATAAGAAAAAATGCAGTCATGCGTTGTTTAACGAGCTTTAGTTCCTAAGTAAAAATATTCTATCGTTCATTGAAATATCGTTACACAACACATGACTGTGTAATAGCAATTAGAAAAAATTGAAAAATGTTCTACTTCTGTATGCGTGGCGATATCGTGTGCACTAATATACCGTTTCATTACTTTTTCATTGCAATCATAATTTCACCCTGAATAATTCATCGTAAATAAGCGATGTTTCTTAATAAAACAGCAAATAGTAATGTGTTATTTTTGCACTGTTTCTAGCCTCGTCTAGGTCCAAAACCGTTCCAAGCAAAGTCTGGCAGCCAAGAATTTTCTTTCGATAAAATTTTCTCCGTTCCTGTAGCGCCAAATAACGACACCAATGGCTATCAAAACGATCTAAGTAACCAAATAGAGAACAACATTGAGCCAGAAAAATCACCTTCCTTTAATAACGAACGCATCAAAGATACAGAGAATGGAAAGAGCGACTCCAGCTCTCTAGAGGAAGATGCAAATTCAAGTGACTCTGGTTATAAACCAAAAACACCAAGCACGGCTGAGAGGCGTAAAGTTTTTGAGATAAAGGTAAAAGATGAGTCGCCGGAAAATGAAGATCTTGCAAATTTCGAGCGCGGAAATGCAAACAGAAATTCGATCGCCGAAAGAAGGAGACTTTATGAAAGTCGTTCCGTCTCTGTGACTGATGGAAACTTGGCAGAGAAGGCGATGGGATCGCCAACGATGCTGAGGCGCAGAGATTCCTTTAAAACTAAAAGCGAGGTAATTAAAGAGGACGAGGTTAAAAAAGTTATCTCGATGTTACGCCAGCAAAGCATGGACCCGCGATTGGAAAAAGTCGATAATTCTGTGACGCCGACACCTAAAAGAACGTCAACCGTATTTGGTAAGAAAAAATAGAAAAGATACGTTTGATTCAGTACATAATTAGAATATTAATAATTTATGTTTGCCGTGTATAGGTAGAGTATCGAAATTTAGACATTTGAAAGGTACACCGGGTCACAAATCTACACATATCGAGAACATAAGAAACATTAGTAGACAAATATCCGGTGAATGTGATGGTTTTCATGGTAATTTATATTTCCTGTAGAACACACAACATTTTATATGATGAAATATACGTTGCATTAGTTGGATCAATATTCGATTTTAGCTAATTCCGATCGAGTTGCGGTACCACTTAGTGGACCAGGTGGTAAAATAGCAGTTCTCGAATTGAAGAAGACTGGAAGGCTACCGGATGGTGTCATGCCAGCGTTAGTACACGGTGCCACTGTAATGGATTTTCAATGGAATCCGTTCGATAATCAACGACTAGCCGTCGGTAAAGGAATTACAAATATTTTTATGCTTATTTATTTTTTTTTAAACAGAAGTACAGAAGTATTATTAAAAGATATTTAACGTTGTGTTATTTATTAACAGCATGCGATGACGGGATGATCCGGTTGTGGGAAATACCAGAATTCGGACTGGCAGAACCAACAAATGAGCCAAAACACATTATTAAAGCCCACACCGATAAAATATACTTAATTAAATTTCACCCATTGGCGTCGGATGTCCTAGCATCAGCCTCGTATGATATGACCGTTAAAATCTGGGACCTAACACTTTTATCGTCTTGCGAAACAGCAGTCGCGAAAATAACGCTAATGGGGCACACAGATCAGATTTTCAGTCTAGCGTGGTCACCATGTGGTCAGTATCTTGCGAGTGCGTGCAAAGATGGAAAATTACGAATATACAAACCGCGATCCAGTGATGTACCAGTAAAAACTGGAAAAGGACCCGTCGGTACCAGAGGTGCACGAGTTGTCTGGGCATTGAAAGGACAATTTCTCGTTGTAATGGGTTTCGATAAGTACGCGCGACATTAAAACTTTTATAGTTGTTTAATACTATGATATATGTAGGATAATCTATTACTAATTGTATTTACTTTCAGAGTTTCAGAAAGACAAATATACGTGTTTAAAGCGGATAATCTTAATACTCCATTGACTACGGTCGGATTAGACGTATCACCCGCAATTTTAATGCCATATTATGACGAAGATAGTTCGACTCTATTCTTGACGGGACGTGTGAGTTCTTATATTATTCCTTTTATTTAATACTCTTCGTATCTAAATTATTAGCCTTAAATATCTTATTATTCAAATTTAGGTTAATAACTGTAAGATAAATACAACAAATTTTTTTAGGGTGATTCAACGATATATGCTTTTGAAGTTACGGAAGAACCTCCATATTGCTGTCCACTTAGCCACCATCGATGTAGCAGTTTGCATCAGGGATTATCGTTTCTTCCCAAGAACAAGTGCGATGTTGCTAGTGTAGAATTTGCATCGGCTTTAAGATTAACAAACAATACGATAGAACCTTTGAGCTTTACGGTGCCACGTATAAAGGTAAATTCAGTAGGATGTGTATATTTTTAATGAATTCCTATAATCTGTTGACTGTACTATTCTATTCGATATGATGTTAATTGAAGTTTAATATCGACAAGGGAATAAATTAATTGTAATCATTGCAGAGTGAACTTTTCCAAGATGATTTGTTCCCGCCAACTAAAGTTACTTGGAAGCCAACCATGACTGCCACCGAGTGGTTTAACGGAGCTAACAAGCAAGCATACAGAATAAGTCTAAAACCACCTGGCATGGACAACTGTAAGTAAAAGTTTAAATCATTTTTACATAAAACATGAAACATTTTTACTAAAAACATTTGGACTTTATGCATAGTAACTGAAAATCAAGGCCAAGCTGTAGTTACTGCGCCAGTTGCAGCAAAACAGCAATCAACAATTCCATTTTCCGTATCTGCTCAACCTTTCAACAGACTTGGATGGAACCCTGATGTGAAAGCTAAACAAGAAGAGGTAAACAGTTGAAGAACAATTCAGCACGGCTTATAAACCATAGCCAGCACTCTTTTTTGTTTTAATCTTAATTTCTATTGCAATTTTTTGAATCACAATAAGGCACAGCTACTCAGAAAATTATATATCTGTGAAGCTGTATTGGACTTTTAAAAATAAATTCAAAAGGCTCATAGTTTTACATTTTATTTTGTCTGAATATAAATTGTTAATTTTTGTATGATAGATCCAAAAGACGATGAGCAACTTTGTAGGAGATGTAATACAATGCTCTTTGGAACAAGATCACATGGAAGGTGTAGAGGAACATGAATGGGTGGGTTATATGTATTATTCATCTAACATACTTTATAATACATTTTTTATACTCTGAGTTGTCCACATTATAATGCAAAATCATTAAATCGTATTTATGAAATTCTGGTATTTTATTTACAGGATGAGTGAAGGTTGCACATCATCGGTAGGTGATTAAAATAAAGCGGTAAGATTAAGTAAATTTAAATGTAGTTGTTCGGAACGTAATTAATTCGTAAGTTAAAAGCCGATGGCATAAGTGGAAGTATTTCAATATTAGAGTCGTACAATGGTGAAGAGATATTTATAATTGGAATGTACTTCCAAAAGTAAAAAAGTTTTCATTCAAAAAGATTAACGGTACGTGTGCGGTTTATTCGATTGTAAGAATCGCTTAACATATATATAATTACAAATGATTATGTTACACCAGTTTAATTTAAAGAAAAAAGACAAAAAAAACTGAGGACATGAATATTAAAGAGTTTCCAATTTCACGTTAAAATTATACTATAATAGTTCAGTGATAACGTATTTGTGAAGAAAAAGCAAAAAAAAAAACGTAAAATTGTAGTCCTTTGTTGTAAATGATTTCTACTAGTTGCCATTTTATTATTCACTTGATATTTAGAATGATAGTTATTTTAAGAACTGTCCTAAAAATTTAGATTTTTACAATAGTTTTCGATCACATATTCCAGAATCATCATGGTTTTAAAAATATAAAATTACTGGTACTATATATTCTGCAATGTATTTTTAACACTGGGTGATAACAAATCTACTGATTAATTTCATTCCTTTATTTCTACAATTTCAGAATGCTTTAAGATATGATATTCTTATAATTTAAGACGTTAAAAAATTTAGCGCGTTGATTAGAAATGGGCATTGCTTGAACGGATATTATTCGTTATTTATTTCAAACGAAATTATTTATTTATTTCTCACGATTACTATACGAAAAATTATTTTAGAAGCTTATATGATATACCCCAATAGAGTATTTATGAACATCTATTAACGTTACTTAGCAAGCACTGCTCCTTTCTATTGATAAATAAAACAATATCCAATGATCTATAAAGAAAACTTAGTCCTCGACAAAGTGATATATGATTTATATGATATATATTATATCTCTATTAGTGCCACGTATCTTTCTTTATTTATACATTATCAATGATAGTCTCAGCGTATACATTATTGTAATGTAATCATTATACGTATAATATTAGCGAACGATACATTTTTCATGAATCAAGAATAGAAATTTGTACACACACACGCACATGCTATAATGAGATAAAATGATAAACGAAAGTTAAAAGACATCATCCACGTTGAAATCTATATCGCGATATAGTCAACATGTATCGAAACAAATTTCGAGATGTATTTGACAAGAATTTATCTCGATACATATCTTGCATATCGCGATATAAGCCTCGATGTGTATAAGGTCTTTTATACGTGTTAAATCATAAGTAAACAATTGTATGGCGAAGTATGCACACTGTAACTGATTGTACGTTCAGCGTTTTCCACGATCTTTAAGCGGTGATTCAACAACTATATCGTACATAACGAATAAATCAAGTTTTATACTCTTTCAATTACGCCAAAGTATCTATAAAAGTAAAAAAGTAGAAGACTCACTGAATGTACTATAAACGTAAAACCACTTTTTTCATTCATCATTGTGCATCTATCATTAAATAAATCGTCGAAGCGTTTAATTCCATGTTTATTGGTAATTGGTGAAATATGTTTTAGATTACAAGTAGTAGAAAAATGCGTATTTTTTTATGCGATACACACTGAACTAATACTTTTTAATGGTCTAATAGAAATTAAGAACGGTAGAATGATTTACCATTCCTACAACACGTATATTTGTTTGCGATTTTATACAACAGTTTCTATTCTATTTAGATAAATCATTTTCTAATTCACGCGTATATAGTCTAATTATCTGTAACAATAGTTTCTCGTAACTATTAAGAATATGATGTTGTTCCTAGCTCGTGCGACCGAAAGCAGTTTTGTATGGATAAAGTATTCCTCTAGTTTTAACGAGCCTACGAATGAACATGGTATTTGCGCTTTCACGTGTGAATTACGCACATTTTATACTTTTATATTTGACCATCATGGTAATTTATGAATTGTATGTAAAGAAAAGAAAAAATGATTAGTCTGGTGGTGCTATGCCTTTTCGGTACACCCTAGCTTGTAGTCGCCGGAAGTACGATGAACCATACGATCATTGCTCAGTTTGCTCAACAATCCAACTAACATTCCATTTTGTATTTTTTCATAAAAAAAAGAAAAAAAGAAGGGCACAAAATCATGACTCACGAGAAGTTGAAAGAGGTGCCAAAGGTATCATATAACAATTGAGAAGGAAAGAACAAAAAGCTCATGAATTAAGTTTCCTATAGATGATGGATCCAACATCTTAAAGCATTTAAGAAAATTGCGTATATTTTTCTCGACATTTCTCACGAACATGTTTTTGTACCACTTTAGAAACATAAGATTTCCCTCGATGTAAGTCAAAGGTAACAACAAAATTTTTGTATGCATCAACGGTAAAAGGAAAAAAAAAAAAAAATGAAACAAAGAGGAACAAGGTAATACTTCGCTACTGAGAGAAACAAGATTCACATTGCCCGCGTTGTAATTCACATTTGTATGTCTAAATAATTATCCGTCAGATATTCTAAAACTGAGAAACATCATTGTTGCATATTTTATCAGCCTTATTTTTTTATGCTACTGTATTCTTCCATAGTCTTATACGTAACTAAAATCACATATACATAGTGTTATGTAAAAGATGATATCTTGAAAAGTTATTGTAGGTCGCACAAATTTTTTAGTCGCTCTATTTTGAATCCTTTCTCTAGATTTGTCCATTGTAGCGAAACAATAAATGTAATAGGACAGAAAATAGATAAAAATTGTTTCCAACTTACGATGTTCAATTCGTAAATACTGTATCACGCGTAACTAATCAATAATGTGAGTATTTTCTTTTAACATAAAACAGTAGACTAATAATCACTCTCAATAATTAACACAATCTTTCGTAAGCCGCGATATAAAGATATTCACACAGGAAAACTGTTTTGATTGCAACAAGAAGTTTCTTAGTATTCAATATTACGCTATGACTGATCGCTAAGTAATTTACCATGTAGTGACATACCTTTGTATCGACCTTATACCTCTTACATGTACTTCACTTATAAAATCTTTTTATCAAAAATGTATATCTTCCCCTGTGTTCCGTATGATTTTACCCTCATATTATTTATGTTATGCTTAAAGTAAAAAATATTATATGTATTTATTAAAAAATTTGTTTGAAAAATTCAATTTAGAAAACTCTCATAGGAATGATTTTATTTGAATTTACATGTTACGAAGAAATAATTTATACGTAGACGAACATATTAAAAAAGCAATACGTTTTTCTCGAAACTTATGCCAATCATCTAGCGTACCCAACACGATCTCTGGGAATTAATCTCAGTTCAGATCCGTGTTTAAGAAAAACGTTTCCTGAAACCAATAAAATCATATGTACACATGTATTATTTAAAAGTTTTTAACAAATAAAGCAAGTACTTTATAATATGGAAAATTTACCTGCTGTTTGCTGTGGATTAATACCTATTCCATCATCTGTAATTATTGCGGATGTGGATGGAGACACTTTGAACTCTTCAGCAGCAAATTTTAATACAGCAGTGAAAGGTGTATTTTCCGGTACACTGAGTCTACAATTGTAAACACATATCGTTAAAAATTATTACCAAATTTTTGTTTCATTTACAAGGCTAAATATAAAAATACGGACTTAAAATAATGAGAGTTTATACAAATAATTGTCAAACAATATATACACTAATATAATTAATTTAATTAATTCTGCATAAACTCTCTTTTCGCTTTAACGAATGTACAAGGATTGTGCTATTACCATCTGATATCATTTTCAATTTTATGCCATATTGTACCATTGGGATGTGTTTTAACTAATTGCACTCTGTTGTATATCGTTTCTGAAATATCTTCCGGACCATCTAACAACGTTTCTACTAATTTAACAAGATGATCATATTGAAATTCATATTTAGATATCCAATGATTTTTTATTGGATCATATTCCATATTACGAGCAAAATAAAATATGCTATCGAGAAAATTTGTATAAAATTCCATATTTTTGTTTCGCATTAATGTCCAAAGCGATTTCTTTTCTATACCTACGAGAGCTAAACAAACATTTGCGTCGTTTTTTACAAGTCTGTTTGACAATACCTGAATTATTAATTGCTTGATTTTACTGTGATTATCTAAATTAACAGCAATCTTGACCAGTTTCAAGTTAAAACCATCATTAGACATTTTATAAATATAGTCTAAAACCTCATACTCGTTACCATTGCCAATTAAAAATTCCCAAGACATGATCAAAGCGTCATCCTGCATATTCGAAGCAGGAACACCTAGCTTTTCTAGGGATTCTATAACTATATTCATACACACTCCATTAGTTAATATACGTTTAAGAAAAACATTTAATCTCTCACTCCCACAATATTGAACGTACAGTTTCAAGAATTCATCCACGATATCAGTCGAAATAATACTATCCTTCAAATATATCTCTAATAATTTATCACAAGCGTGTTTCAACTCTGAACATTTGTATAAATTCGATCTACCCTCCTTCAACCAATGACTGTGAAGATTATTCTCGAGAACTCTTTCTTTGCCTATCTCGTACGCTTTGTCGATAGTAATTTCAATAAATTGAGCGCATTGAAAGGACTTGGCAACATTTTCTACATTTGTTTCCTCGTGAACATTCGAATTCTCTATAAGAACGATGAACGTATCAAACATTCTCAATATCTCATGAAAATCAAGCTCCGACATGTTTCTGTTATTCTTTCTGCATATATGCGTACATTATTCTTCACAAATATGTGATGATACAGTGAAATTAATTAGGCGCATCGGTAAGTAAACTTACACTTTAAATGGCAGTCTCGGATCAGAGGTTAATCTTATTTTAAAGGTAACGTTAGACCTGCAACACATTAATAATATCATAGTAAACAGACAGAAATTGTGTTGCGCTGATTTATAAACAATATGGAACCATATGCTTAACATAACATGTACACCTTTCGCAGCAATGCACCAATTAATATATTAATTTCTCCCCTTTCAAATTCTACTGATTAGGATACGTACGCCATAATTATCGCCTGCTGTTTTGCTTTATAAAATGGATTTTTACACGATTCTCTTTGAAGGATACATTAACCTCAATCAATTATCATGCTCAAGCTGCTGGTAGACAGTTATTGGCAGCATAATAACTATCGAGTACAGTGGCGCCATCTATGTGGACAAGGTCCAAGCTTATCGACAATTAGTTTCAACGATCGTCGCATAGATGGCGCCACTAGTCGGATGGTAATTCACTTCGCTGTCGATAACGCTGTGCGACCAGTTTGAGCACTTTTCGCAGAGATGGTGCCACCAGTCTCTCGGTAGTTTACTTTCCTGTCGGTAACACTGTGCGACCAGTTTGAGCACTTTTCACAGAGATGGCGCCACGGGTCTAACAATTAACTGACTGAAATGGAAACTTTATTTAAACATATTCTTATTTATATTAAAATATATATCAAAAAATAATTCCACTTTAATTGGCTAATTAACAAATCGTTCCATTTTTCTAGCGCAAATACTACATACAATAAAGGTATGGAACAGAAAAGGTTCGAAGAACCAATGGAAATGAAGTAATCCCTTCATGCAGTTAACTGGCATTCATTTAAGCTTAAAGTATTATTATATTACTCATACTTTGTATCACAGTACATACAACCACCTTTAAATAAATCATTACGCATATACATTTATAATAAAAAATTTCATAACACGTAAGTGCCTATATATATATATATATATATATATATATATATATATATATATATATATATATATATATATATATACATCCTTTTAACATAATTTATAACTCGATCTATACACACGCATAATTAACGCGGTATTTAAGTATCCTTTAATTAAATGAAACCTCCTGCTTTCGTTTCGTTCACAGTTCAATTAATGCACTACCATACCTGCCGGACAATTCACTAGGTACACACGTACATATAGATACGAGTGGTACTCGCACTCGACTAAATAACTAATGCAAACATATATAATCGTAAATAACGAACCGAAGAGGAGATAGAATCAACGTTATTTGTTATATTTGTCGTTCGCAAGGTGCATCGTATTTGTTTGAAATGAATTCAGGGAAGATTCCACGGTTTTGCCGCACGCTTTGAGATCGCTACGCTGCGGTTAATCGGCTCGCGAGTAGCGCGATCGTGCCATTAAAGCTGCACCAGACCGTGTCTTGTACATACTCTCGTAGTTTTCGGCTGCGTTAATTCTAGCTATCTACGAGAGAATATGCGATAGAACGCATAGTTCCGATAAGATAGTTGGAGGGATCGTGAATAAACGACTGAAAAAAAGACGATTCCCTTTCCGCGGAATTCGAAACTGTAACGTGGGAAAGGGGAAGGAAAAAAACGCGCACCAGTGCAGGTTAGACAGAATTGGGGAAAGAACGACGGCCAACCGATAGATCCCAATGCCAGCGCGATAAAATAACCATCGGGTTTTTTACTCGCGAGGCAGCTAGACCGGACGCAGAATGGATAATAGTAAAGTGGATGACGAAAATCAACGTAATATTAATGAGGGGGACTGGATTTGTCCTGATTCTCAGTACGTAATATTCGACGAGCCTTGTATGAAATCAACTTTACCTTTTGCAATTACATTGAGTCAATAGAGTGGTATTTGTTAATTAAATTATCAATATCTACTTGTTGGGTGGTAATATTGTTGTGTAAATGAAACTTTGATTACTCCTAATCTTTCAGATGTGCCAATGTAAATTTCGCACGAAGAAACTCTTGTAATCGATGTGGAAAAGGTATATAACAGACGATATGGTAACGTATGGTTTTTATATAATTTTGTTTAAGATAACATTTCACCAATAACGTGTCCCGATTTTAGCATTAATGCTACTCTACTTACGTTACAATTTGTTGTGCATTCGTTAACGAAAGATATCTTTATGCAGACAGAGGAGAATGTCCAAAGAAAAAAAAGTTAGGACAAGAAATTGGTAAAGCAGCCGCGGAAAAGAGTAGAGGATTGTTTAGGTAAGTGGTAGAAACACGATCAAGTTTTTAATGTACAAAATACACATTTGAATGTTCAGATGTTAGAGCATGTAAACCAGCCCATATTTTGTGGTCACCGTTATTCAAATAATTAGCATTTTTTATTTCAATAATATAATACAGAGTTGTACAATGTTTCGTATGTATCTCTTTTCAACTTTCAATGCGTCCTAGTACTTTCCATGTAAAATATTTACAAGAAATAAATACAAGTACACGTACACGAATAACATAAGCCAAATGAGCTATGGTCATGGTGCAGCGATGGTTTTTCTCTTATTTTTTCTTTCAGTGCTGACGATTGGCAGTGCAGTAAATGTGGGAACGTGAACTGGGCACGGCGACAGCAGTGCAATATGTGTAACGCACCGAAATTTGGAGAAATCGAGGAACGCACAGGATACGGAGGTGGATACAACGATCGAGGTGTCGTTGAATACAAGGAAAGGAGAGATGACGACGACGAATACGACGAATTCGGACGTCGTAGAAAGAAACGAAAGATCGAGAACCGTTCAGATGACGATTCCAAAGATTCTAGGTATAGCAGTCCACCACGGAAACCCAAAGACGAGGAAGAAAGAGAAGAAGTAGAGAACGAAGAGGAGCAAAACGTAATTAATCGAACGTGTTTTACTTCTACCGATAATATGGAACGAAACAATCGAAGATATTGAATGATCGTGGAGTTAAAATTTCAGGAGGAAGACGAAGAGGAAGAAGATGACGAAGACGGTGATTTATCGAAATACGATCTTAGCGAATGGGATGACTTTGCAGTGAAGAAAAAGTAAATTTTCACACAATTAATATTCTTGCGACGAGTATATTTACGCGTTCTTAATTTTCAGTACGAATGGGAGCGCTGCATTTTCGGAAGAGCAACAATCAAGGTAATAACAGTAAAGATAGATGTGACAAAACTGTACAATTTATAAATAATTCAAGAAAACGAAATTACAGTGGCTACAAGTAGTATTTACGTGCGTGCAATCTTTCAATGAACCGATTTTTTTTTATCAAATTGAACTACAATTAGTTCGTACGTAAATGCTAGAATAAATATAATTTTGTATCAATATTTTTTGTAGCCATTGTACGTCGATCAAAAAAAAAAAAAAAAAAAAAAAAAATGAAGGAATGTTTCTACATAAGCACGACATTCTTACAGAGATGACTGGCGCGATTCAGGAACATCGAGTCAATGAGAAGCTGCGCAGAAGGAAAGGTTTGACTTGGGTTTCGGGTATAGAATTGATTGCAACAATGAATCGCTGCATTGAATCGATGAAATTCCTAAACAACATTTTGCCCTATGCCATTTTAGAGAAAGTATTATCGTATCCCTTATTACAGAAACAGTAGATGTTAGATTGGTACAATACAATAACGGCATGGTCAAAAGGAAAATATAGATTTAGCAGCTCTCGGGAACTCATGATACAATACTCGTTAAATGAATGATTTTTTACAGGTGAGAGAGATATCCAGGAGTGAAAAAATTGCTCGACGAGAGATATAAACACAACGCAACAAATCTAGTGATTTAGCCTGAGCACCTTTGGATAAAAAGTGATGGACAGTACACGACTTATCGCAAAGGGAATCGATTAACAAATAAGCTTTACATTTCGTGACTGAACTAATAGCTTCGTTTGACTCTATGGATGGAGAGTGAAACGTAGGTTATCTATTTGCGCAATATTGTCCTAAATATTGCATAGTAATGTGGAAATTCGTAAAATACTTGGCGCAGGTAGAATATTTCGCTAGCAAACGAAAATGAAAACAAAGAAAAAGAAAAACAGTGAATGGAAAACCTGTAATTCTAACACGGTACATGTGTTACACCTTGTAAAAGGCTCTGAATTACGAAAAATTCGTAGAAGAATCTTACTTCTGACTCAAAATATGAAGTTTTCGAGAAAGCTCTCTTTCTGTTATCGTATGTCACAATTTTGAAAAAAAATTCTCTATTTACGTTATCACAAAATTCACGACGTTCTCGTAACAATGTCATCACGTCGATTCGCTTTAAAATATTGCTCAAGCTGCTTCGAGAAAATTTTTCTCAATTTTTATTTCTTTTTGCTACCGCCCTCTCTCTCTCTCTCTCTCTCTCTCTCTTTATCTATCTATCTATCTATCTATCTCTATCCACCAATCTATCTACCTATCTACTTCTTTTCTTTCCTTTCTCTCTTTATTTTCCATACACAACACCTAACAATTAAATAAAAACGTAAATGTAGTATTAAAGAAATCATTCCCTAATGAATATAGATAGATATGTACTGATGTTCTCGGAATGAAGAGAAAAAGGATACATTTTTTGCTTTGACTATCACAGATCCCAAGTAAGCTGGAAGCAGCCTGCTTTTTTAAATCGAACCAAATCACGACATTGAACTCGCCATGTTTGAAAGTCTGGCGTTCGGTTTTCGACCAGGCGACAGAAAAAAAAAAAGAAAAAAGAGTAAAGTTATCAAAAAATTTCTGACGTTTGCTCTCAGATAACCATGAAACTCATCGATATCAATTCTGATACTGACTTCTTGTAAATATCTTTATTTTTCATTTATAATAAAAATCATTCATCAACAACATAATTGTTCTTAGTCAATTATTCTTTTTTTCCTTATCGTCGTTAAACTACGTGGGGTCATGATTATGCACAGTGTTGGTCACGAGGAGATGGGGAAAGGGAGTGAGGTATCTGATGAAGGGAATAGAGGGGACGGGCGATACTGTTTTAAGGAGTATGTTGCAACAGGTATATATATCGTATATATGTACAATTATGAATTTGAGCTTGCTTGACTGCGTTTTCTTTTTTTTTTTTTCTTTTTTTAAGGTATTTAGTGATAAAAGGAAGGATGAATCGTTCACCGGCGTATCTTCTTGTCGTTCCTTCTAAATACTTTGTTAATTCTCGCACAATTACTTTATCACGAGCAACTGTTCGAATAAAAGAGGAAAGAGGAAACGCATTATTTTATATGTCCACTTTAACCTTTTCTTGTTTTCTTCCTTGTTCACGTTCTTTCTTTCCATTTTTTTTTCTTCTGATCCACGAAATAGTCTCTAGCAACGATCACCGTATATTCCGATCGACGAAATAACGATTACTACGAAGAAATCAGATTTTACATTAGTATTTACATGAATCGCGTAAACACGCTACGCGACATTCGTAATATGTTTCCAATTTACAGAGAAGAGAGAATTCTGATACGAAAACGATGTCCTCTAAACCGTTGGAACAGATTTTGTAGACGCGAGGCGGACATTAAAAATTTCTTTCCTTAATGTCGTGATTTAAGAATAAAACGCTTATCGATATAATAACACATACATAAACAACACCGTAAATAAAGAATTGAACGAGAACGTCTCGTTACCACGCCAGTCAAAAGAAAACCACTCCATACGGGGAAATGGCGTACCGTTTCTAATTATTCTTTGTTAATTATTCATCACATCAACATTAGAACCTTAACAAAATTCCGATTCTTTTGTCCCTTTACAAGTTATCGCACGCGCGATAATTTTATATAAATTGTAACATTGTCCGAGAAAAAAAAAAAAAATGCGTGTTCGTTCTCTCATGATCAATCAGAATTGTCCCTGGATTTAATTTAAACAAGCAATTTGTCGAAAAAGGACACAGAAAGGCCACCACGATCGTGAGAAATCATCGCCGCCGCGACGTCTATCCATCCTATCCCCGATCAGACAGACGGCGCGCGTTCTATTTCGGCATGAAGAATTGCTGATGCGAATGTGAGTTCGGCGGCGGATGTAGAGAGGGATGCGGCGGTCCACTACCCCTCGTCCCAGTTGCGTAAAGCTGTTGCTGGAAGTTGTGGAATTGTTGAGCATAATTGGGATCCGACATGCTAGGTCCGCTACCGACGAACGGACTGTTCTTGAAATTACTAGTAGCACCACCCATGCTCGGAGGTAACGGCTGAGTCGCGTCTGGCGGCGGTCCTAATCCCATGGGACTGCCTTTGCTGCCGGATACGTACATGCCAGGGTTTGGTTGATTGGGAACTTGCGATACCATGTCGGGCGGGAAGACTTTATCCGGGTCCATCGAACCGCCTGGAAAGACGCCACCACCAACCATATGCTGCATTCGCATCAGATTAGGCTGGGGTCTCATATTGCCGACTGGTCTCATCGACGGATGCACGCCAACGGACGTATTCATCGATTGCCCGTCCATCCTCGGAGAACCACCCATTGCAGGAAGTCCACCACTCATGGTTGATGGCATGCCGCTATGCGGGCCCATACTGTTTGGTACACAACCATTCGGGAAGTACTGAAGATTTACAGACGGTGTGCCCATCTTTGACTCTAAATTAGACAAGGGATTCGTGAATCGTTGCAGGAAGTCCAAGCTAGGCGGCCCTCTAGGCGTGTGGCCAACGTTGGGCCTTGCTGGTAGATATTGTATCGTGTTTGGAGCGCTAGGTTTCACTTGAACGTTCGCTCCGTTGTAAGGACTAGGACCAGTCACGTGTCCCGTCATCAATCTTGGCGGTGGTCCGTGAGGATCACCACCAGGATACGTGCCAGCCGCATTACTCGAATGACTGCTCATCATCCCGTGACCCATAATGGGATGTCCCATTTTACTGGGCACACCCGGGCTTCCTGTGTGCGAAGTTGTCGGACTGTAGCTGGTCGGCGGCCCTGCCAGACCCATACACATACCTCCTACTTCGCCTGGCTCGTTAGCCGGACCTCCCATGTGGCAACTTCCGTTCATTTCGCCGCCCATTTGCATCATATGCATACCGTGAGGATTCCCGAACTGCATCATCCCGGTGTTTCCAGAATGAATCGGTCCTTCGTTACCTAACGAGTTGCTGGCCGCTGTGTTGGTCAGTTGCTGGCTCATTTGAGCCAGGGAAGTTATAGGATCGAAGTGATTTGTACTCATTGCAGTTAGACTGCCCAGTCGCCCTCCGATATTGTTGGGATTAAGAGGCACATTGTCTGAAGGTTGACTCACATTAATAGACGGTCTGCCGCAAGGGAAAGCGGCGCTTGGACCACCTAAAGATGGCACCACCGTTGTATTCCCGCTATTACTTTGATTCGTAACTGTGTTCTGTTGTTGTTGTTGCTGCTGCTGCTGTTGTTGTTGTTGTTGCTGCTGCTGCTGCTGCTGCTGTTGGGGTGGCTGCTGTGATTGTTGTTGCGATTGCTGTTGCTGTTGTTGGGACTGAGTTTGCTGTTGTTGAGTATCTTTCGTTGATGGCGGTGATGTATCTGATTTTGTGGTAGGCGATGCTGGTACTGTTCGTGGGGGACCCATACTATCTGGTATATTCGTGTTGTGCGGAGCTGGACTACTTTGGGCACTCGCACTCGACTTGTTTCCAGATTTACCAGGGTCGACCGGCGTATGTGGAGCACCATTGCCCGGCGTATGTGGAGTATGTGGAGTATGTGGACTGTGTAAGGAGCCTGTGAAACCACGATTCATGCTATCCATTTGAACCGGACTCGCACCCTCAGATCTGGCAGGAAATTGATTGCTACTGTCCAAATTTCCTGGCAAAATTCTGTTCGATATATCTGTATTGCTGGCCGTATTTCTGAACACAGAAAATGATATACACATTAAATCCTCGCATTAAATAATGTCTGGTAATAATAATTAAACGGTTGTTGAAACACACTTACGTAGATAAATTGCCATCCTTCAGACTTGTATTTGGTTGCTTCTGTATAGTCAATTCCTGTCCCTCAAAGGTGTTAAGATATTGAATCTGTTGAGGACTCGGTACCGGCATCAGATTCGCTTCCTTAACACCCGCTGCGTTCACCGCTCCGTGTTGCTGCTTTTGCTGAGCTAAGGATTGCAGCGTGCGGCAAAACATACCATCCACTATGTTGTAACACATAACATGATCAATTCACCGCCGTAATATTATTAAGCAGTGAACTTTTAAAATATTTTAATGTTCATTGTTACTTAGTTGTTGAATTAAGATCCTTGACGAATGCGATTTAATATAAAATATTATTTAACATATCGAAACAGTATTTTAATAAAAGACAATATGATCGATAATATATTAGAATGGGATAAAGTGCTTTATCATTTGGTCTTACCATTCGGAGGTTGACTGGTGGAGAAGTCTAAAGAAGAATCTTTTTGAGCAGTCGTTCCACTAGGGCTAAGCGTCGAAATGTGTGAGTGAGAAACAGGAGTTCCTGGATTACTGTGATTAAGTCTCGTTGTTGATACGGCTGTTGCATTTCCAACCGTAGGATTCGGAGAGTCTTGACTGGTCGGACTTTGTCCAGGTAGGTGGCTTGTTCTCTGATTGCTAAGTTGAAACTGTCTGTTGCAGTCTGCGGGAGAATTTAGAGCTGAACTAGCGCGAGGTGACGGCAGCGATAAATTACTGGTCGGATTGTTAGGTGAAGAAGGATTTGGACTTTGTATCGCGATTGGCACACTCGCAGATCGGGTTGTTTGATGATATGGAGGCGGTGGACCTTGACTGCGTGGAACACCAACCATATTAGCACCTCGTAAAGGAACACCAGTTCCAGGACTTCCAACACTGGCCTGCAAAATGAATGAATATGAATATAGTACTGAAGAGATAATGTTTTTTAAATACAGTCTCCTAGCACTCTACGCACTATTTTACCTTGTTTTTCCCATCATGAAACTGATGCAATTTGTGCCAATCCATAGTCGGAGGACATTGAGTTGGTACAACCGAAGGAACATTTGTTGACGGACACGTCGATACTGCTGTTCCCTGTGCCGCGTCTAGCGTATTAGCGGGTTCCTCTTTATGTTCAGGGAACAGCATCATTTGCATTTTCCTAATAGTCGCTAACTGAACTTCTCGATGTTGCCTTTGTTGCGGGGTTAAATTTTCGTCCGGAACTTTCACACCTTGCAGTGATGGCTGTAAACTGCCCGGACCTGGACTGGTAGTACCTCCTAATAAATTGGGACTATGGCCCATTGTAGTACTATTAGAAGGTTGCGGATTCGCTGTAATAAAAGGTATGCTTCTAATGGCATAAAGTGTACACAAAAGGGTACCCGTAAAAAAAAAAAGATTGGACATATTGTCAACTAAGATACCAAATGTTAAAATATAACTACGTATTACCTGAATTACCAGGTGAACTTGGTACTAGGCAAGGCACATCTATATTTGCATCGTCCAACGATGGTTCAGAGTTACCAAGAGTATTACCACCGTTCAAGTTCCTTAGATTAGGTTGTTCATTCCAAAATGGAGGAGCATTAGGATCAAGGGCTGGTAAATCTGGAGGTTGCTCATTTTGAAAAGTATTATTTGTACCTCCTTGATGTCCCTTTTGTTTCATCATTGCAAGATTGTTTAACCATTGTGCAGGATTTTGACGAAATTGATTAACTTTATTAGGAAGTTTCTAAAATAAGTAATATTTTATCATTCCATTGGTGAAAACACAAATGTAACATAAGTTTTCCCTTAAAAGGGAATTCTACGTACCTCCAAATACTTTTTAGTGCCCGGCTGTGCACAATGGTAAGCGATAATTGATGGATACTGTCCTTGCAACACTGCATCTGCACCTTTATTCGCTAATGTTGTAGAAAATACAAAAATTTGACTTTGTTGTTGCATATACTGAGCTTCACCACTTCCCGTGCTAGTTCCCATCTGTTTCGCAAGAACATTACTAACTAATGGTTGAATACCGTCCGCAGTGATCACGTTACCACTGCAATCTATAAGAAAATGATTAAAACAGACCGAACAATTACTCAAGTGAAAAAATGTATTAAATGTCAACTGAACATAGAAATTAAGTTCAATTCTACCGGGCATGTCATCCGTCGGATTGTTATGATCACCTTCTTGCTTCACTGAGTTTAGAATCGGCTGATTTGCACTGTTATTTTGATTATCTCCCGATAAAGTACCATCCCCGTTTGAAGGATCCAAACAAGAATCCCTAGGACATTCCGTGGTATCATCTCCATTATTATCATCATTGTTACCCCCAGTGCCTTCCTCCTTGATCTTTACTGGATCTGTGTCTGGTTCCTCTTTGACAACAGTGGTTGGTACGCAACTTGGTTCCGCTGTCTTCTTTTCTGTTTTCATGTTTGATGCTTGCTGGACGTGTAGCGGCTAGCAGTAGTAACAATAAAGAAATATACATTGTAGAAATAGCTAGCACAGTTTACGCCATGCAGAATAGTAAAGCTATCGTGAGGAAAATGTTTTTGGCTTTTAATGGTTTTGAACACGTGTAAGTAACAAATTTGGACAGACGACCTCGATAGCAATTGCGGACGCCATAAACCGGAGATTTCCGAAGGGCCTACGGCCGGAGCCTGAGCGGTCCGCGACATTGACATCACAGATAACAGGCCCGGAAAACCGATTGGTTAACACTGATGTACTGATTTAACCAATCAACGATGTAAACAACTTGTAAATGTCTTGAAAACAGCAGGACAAACGACGAGAGACAGTTCGTAACTGACAACCGTCCAGAACCGTACGAATAAATAACAAAACTGATCAAAGAGTTATGATCAATAATTCATCGAAACACGCAATTCAAGTACTCTTCACTGGTAACCAGCCGACGTGATTTAACACGCAGCACGAGAGGAAGAACAAACAACATACGAGAACCTAAGTCGGTAGTAACAGCTCAAAACAGAACATCACGAACGGACATGAATACACCTGCAGCATACGCCGAACTCGTAGCCCCTCTCCCAGGGTGGCCACGCATCTACGACGCCGAACCCTTACCGATCGAGCAGGAAGTCCGAGCCCACATACGCCGATCGCTGGGACGTCACGGCACAACGCGCAACGCACGCTACACATCTGCGGAAAGCCTCCTCACGAATTGAATATAGGCACGACAATTCCGGCTTGAGCCACGAAACTTGTCTCATCGACGCCAACTTCGGTTTGAGATACAACCCTCGCCGCGTTGACATACAAATAAGCAGCACTAGGGCACGCGGTCTTCTCCATCCACCGTCATCGTTATTCAAAGGCCTACGGGGCACGAACCAACATAAAAAACAGGAAGAATTAGATCCACAGCGAAATATCGCTTATCACTGGCAAGGGGGTGATGTGGCGGTCCTCCGGCACTCGCCACTAGATGGACAGTAACACTTACAGTTTTTCACAAATCCTTAGTTCCGCCTTCGTTTCAACATAAACAAAATTCTGATCTGTCCCTACCATCCCCGCGTCTAAGGCACGAGTCTACTAGGTAGCCTTTACCGACGATGAGTCCACTAGCAAGCAAGCAAGCAAGCAACCCAGGATGAGAAAACGTCGTTTCTCTCTCTTCCCTCCTTCCTTTTCTTTCCTTCCTCTCCCTTCTCTTGACACACACACATACACACATATACATATACAGCAGGCACATGCACCCTTCAGCGAGAATTAATCCTGTCAGACCTTGGTCAGCCAAGCGAAGATCAAAAACACACCACATGGCCACACTATCGTTCGCGATCTATGCGGTATTACCGATATGCATTCGGGGCAGAATTCCTTTTAAGTTTTAGAGGTTAACGAACGAGATTATCGTTGACGGTACCGTGGTGCGAGAACGTGTTCCTTAAAAAACGATCTGCAACAACACTCTCGTAGAAGGCATGTCTTCTTGCGCCCGTGTTATTCCCACGACGGTAATAAGTTCTAGTAATCGTCGATTCAACTTGTTTCTCAGTCATTTAATTAGCTAACCGCGAATCAGATTCCTACGCACGGAGGAATTCTCGGTTATCAGCAGACGAACTGATACAGGAATACGAAAGTGTTATAATAAGAACCAATACCCACGAAGTTGTGTATCTCAGGTACGATGGAAATTATCTTAAATGTCAGCCTCGTACCCGCGGCGAGTGCATAGCGTACACTCCGGCTCAAATGCTGCACGGGACACACCACGTTGTAACCGCGAAGGACGTGTTCAAAACATAGAACGGGGGCCAATGCACGCTGCACCTCAGATTCCCTTGCCATTCGCGAGCATTTGTTCTCCAACTTTATTTGTCACTTCATGGTCGCTTTGATTATTTATTTCTTTTACGCACGGCTGCCAACTGCCCGTCGAAAGTTAGACATCGTTTTAAACACACCACGAGAAGGAAGCGTTCATACCTTTTCTGATAAATAGAGAAAGATGGAAAGAGGCGCACCGTCAGGCGTACTTGACTCGTTCCCTTACACTTGATCGCCTGCAGGGTTACTATTTTGGTCTTTCTTTGCTTGTATTTTTCACCATTATTTCGCCGATTTAGCGTAAGTATTTCATATCCTAACCTCGGTAAACCTTCCTCTGTAGGTTTCGTTAGGACGAACCTTTTATTCACCGTTCCAACTCTCCCGAGACGTGAAGCTGCATTTATTTAACATTGAATCAAAACTCTGTAAAATTAAATTTGGAATACGTGAGGGCCAGGGACGAATCAAATGATAGCAGTGCCTGTGTTCTTTACCTTTCGTTACTTTTTTACTGTATGCATAACGTACAGTTCCCATATATGGATATACTTTCGAGGAGCGGTATTTTTAAAATGTTAAATATTACAGTATCTAGAAGAATAAAATAAAATTTAATCGCAACGATTGAGGCGTGTACGTGTTCATTGTACAAATGTTTAAGTTAAATTATAAATTACGGACGCATTATAACCATAGTTCTCTAATAAAAACATGAAACGAAAAGACTAAAGTCTTGTGTTCTTTCCTAATTATTTAATCTATTTAGCATAAATGCTAGCATAAACGTGTAAATATGCAATATTATATATTATTTCAAGAATAATTATCTTATGTATGCCTAATTCGGTTATACAATATGTCACTTATGTGTCACTTATGTGCTGTATGTAACTGTCTTTTTTAATAAGAATTTTTTATATCCTAATTATAATTCATTAAAGAATCATAATACTAGCATCTTTGAAATTATAATGGATAAAACAATTTTGTGCTTTACAGATTACTATAATCCACTTAAAAATGTCACAGTTGGACCTAGATCCTCAATTTACACAAGGTTTGCATCTCCTACATTCCACTAACAAGGATTCTGCTGAACAATTACGAGCGCTTTTAGACGAAGCAATTAAACAAAAGTATGGGCCATCAAAGATGTTAGCGAATGTATTACATAAAAAGGTAATTGAACAGCGATCTAATACAAACAAATTCAGGATATATATATATATATATATATATATATATATATATGAAATAGGCATTCAAATATATCTTAAGTGGAAAAGAAAGTGCTGGAACTTATATTAATTAAGTTATTATACTTACAGAGTTAGTTCTGATATCAGGGCATTCATGAAGCATAGAAGATTTCATTCACGTAAAAAGATATCCAGTACTTGACCCCTCTGTACGCACAATTGTCGCCATCCGTTCTTTTAATTTTTGTATCTGTTGAATTTTCTGCTTTTAGTATATGATGGAGGAACCAGTACTGAGCGATCACAGCAGCAGTAGTGGCAGCAAAAAAAGTAAAAGTTCCTCTTCATCTTCCTCTAAACACTCGAGCAAGTCCAGCAAGAACAGCTCTCCTGTCAATCTACCAACACGTGATACACCGCCTGATATTATTCAGACTGATAATACTCTAGCACTAGAAATATTAGAGGATGATCTGACATGTGTTATTTGCAAAGGAATGGACGTAGGAGCGAGAAACAGACTTGTTGAATGTCTAGAGTGCCATTCTTTGTATCACCAGGAGTGTCATGTTCCACATATTTTAGATTCGCAGATAGATGTTCCAGGGCTGGTGTGGTATTGTTCCAATTGTTCCAAATCTCAGGTGTGTGTATTCACTCGCATTACAATTTATCATATATTTTCTTACTTTACAACGTCTCTGAAATTAGAAAATATTTCAAAATAAAAGTAAATTTCTTTTTTGTTTGACTGTTAGGTCTCAAAAGAAAGGAGTTCACCAAAAACAGTGATAGAAAGCAAGACCAAAGAACAGAAAAAAACGAATTCAAGTAAGTTTCCAATGCATGATAATAAATATATTTTTTCAAAATGGAGATATAGTTTTAAATTTGTTTGAATAGGTGGTGCAAATAAAGCAACACCAAATATTCACATTATAAGTGCAGATAGAAGATTAAAAGATATGATGAAGAAAGTTAAACAAGATAAACGAAGTACAAATGCTACTCAGAGTTCAAAGAATTCTTCATCGAGTTCACCAGCATTGTCTTCAACGAAATCTCAGGAAAAATCTTTACTATACAAAATTAAGTCAGGTGTCGAATGAAACTGTGGCTCATATGAATATCGTGACAATATTTTATAATAAGAAGAGACTCGAACAAATTTTATAACTCCAACATTATGGGACAATTAGCACAATCAAAAGAATAATCACAATTAATGTAAATAATCTTCTAATAACCCGATCTATACGTTCTGCCAAAGATAGTATAAATAATCTTTAAATAGATAATGTTAATTTTATCCATCCTAGAAGTGCCCGATTTTGTGCTAAACCAAAAGTTTTTTTACTTTTTATATATCGTTGTGTACTCTCATTGAATAGATGATTCTTTTACATTGAATATTTTATAAACTATAATGAGAGAATACCTTAGGGGCGTGGTATAATATTTAATATTGTAAACTTTAACTAGAAGAATATAATTTTTTGTACAAATGTACATTAATTTAAATATACAAATACAAATATGCAATTGAATTTCCGTAAAAATGAAAAGAAATCAGCATGTTTCGAAAAGAAGAAAAATTAAAAAGAAGAATGAATAATTTTGAGGATCGTAATTAGGGATTATGGTTTTGAATATATATATTAAAGATACGTGTACTTTAATAGTGATCGAAGATTACGGGCGTGTCAATGAGATTTTACGAGTATCAAGTTCATTTATAATACCAATATATTTTTGCAATTTTTCAAATGCTTATTTGTTTGTCCCTACATTCTCCCATTGAAAATTTGGCAAGAGTCATTTCGTTCTCGAGTGTTACTTAAAACCTACTTATATGCGAGATGGGGGGTTTAATCCTATTTACATAGGGCTTTCTGGGGTTGCATTTATATGCGTACATCGATAGATACATGCTCATTCATACAAAGACATACGCAAACGTAAAGCAGTATTCCATATAACACAGACACTCGCACATTGTATCTATCGTAACATACACACACGTATCACGTGTAGGCTATACAACGAGGAAAGATACATTCAAAAATTCGTGGGAATGAAAACGAGCCCGTTTTACATTTCTTTTCCTTTTCAAATACGGTTTCCGAGTTCGAATACATTTAAGTTATTCTTGCAAGGGAAGAATCATCCCCCCATCCTTATTTTTCGAAGCTTAACAAAGAATAATCTTGAACTTGACACGACGTTTGGAACCGTCTATACTACGAAGCATGACATTACTAATCGACTCGTAAACCGCTGAAACTTCTTCGTTAATTACAATACGGTACATACGTTGAATGCGGAATTGACAAGCTTTTCAGATGGATGGAGTCAACTGTCGAGCGTACAAATTTTCGAGAAATCCTGTTACATCACGCGAATCGTGGAGCACTTAAATTTCACAAGCTCCAAAACTAATATTTATGAATATTTTAAAATTTGAATATAATTCTGCTCTTAAACAATTAAAAGATACATTAAATATTAGTTAATATTCTTTTTAAATTAATTACACTACAAATGTTTATATTTTATAAGAAATAGACAAACGACTCGAGAAGTAACCGATAATGATTTGAAATTATTTGAAATACGAGTTCTTTTAACTCGACTATTTTGATGCTCTTTCCTTTTTACAAGTTTGCAATCGTTCCGTACAATAATTTCGTGTTTCGAATACTTCAGGGAGATAACAGAATTTCGTCGAAATTTGCGTGTACACAATATACATTAAGATGTAGTGTTATACGGCCTTCCATCGAATTACGCTCGAACGTGTATATGGGTGTACTTTACGTACAAGATATTCTAAAAATGAACAATTTGATCATTTAACACGTACCACACACTTGTCAGAAATTCTTTAACATCAGATAATAGAGACGAGACGTATGTATATATGAATATGTGTGCAAATATGTTTACGTACGTCAATCTGTACTATGTAAATTGGTATGAATTAATGAAGTCTTCTATGTCTTCGTAAAAATCATCAATCCTTACATTGTGAACGTTACATAACATTACAATTCGTTTTACGAAGAAAACCTATTCAAGTTTAGAAAAGATAAAAGTCGATTTTACAATTCCAATAGTCCTTTTTGATATACACGGTTTATTTTTCCCTAACTTTTGCTTGCTTCGACCATACAAAAATATCAATATCAATAATAATATAATATAAATAATATTTTATGTACAATTGGAAATGTAACATCCACAATTCGAGGACTGGCAATATATACGCGTACATAAACCTTTAACAACTTAATCGAATACAATTCTAACTATCGCCCTTTATCGCTTGTAAATATATGTTTTATAGACCGATGTAAACATATTACTAATTACCTAATGGTATAAGTAATATATTCATGTGATACAGAACATGTTACCGCTACAACTATGTTTACACGCTATAATAATGAATAAAATATTGAACAAAGGTTCCATATTTATCTTTTATTGATATTATTTTAAATTTTAATGATTGAATTAACAAAATTTAGATAATAGAAAGTTTTCGACAATAATTTATGTAAATTATTAATTAATAAAGAATGATTGCACAATTAAAATTGATAAACTGTACTCTTATAATTCACAGATACTCACGTACGAGCACGATCTCTGTTTCCAAAAGTTGATTAAAAATATTTAATATTTATCCAATAAAATTGAGATCTCTTTCTTTAAATAATAAGAATAGCAGTTTTCAGTCTATCATTTCAGTCTATTTCATTTTAAACAATTCGTTGAATGAAAAACATCTTACAAGTGATAAAGTGTGATAGTACTTAATGATGATGTATTTAAAAAATATTTAATACTATTTAAAATTAAGTTTTATACATACATATATGACACATAATTTGCCCGGTATTTACGGTTTAATGTAAATATTCGCGCTAAAGGAATCAGACTTGTAGAAATAAAATTATTACTCTAATTTAATGTAAAAATTAATAAACTTCATTTTGGAAGACTATATCCAGATAATTAAATACAATTGAAACGACTGCAAATACTATTCACAAGAGTTCACATTCTATTTCGTAAGTTTATTAGAAAATGAAATTATTGCATTTTTTTCTATGGAATCGGTATGTATCATCCACATACAAAGTAAAGGAAGAGTATATGTAATGTATTTGTAAGTAAGATATTACTATCTTCATTTCTCTTTTTACATTTAATTTTTTTTATACAAAAGTGAGTATTTCATTTCAAATATAGCTGGATATAATACAATACCTTTGTTAGGTAACTCGAATCAAATGAACATTACTTTCTTATTGGAATTGTGTTTTATACTACTCATTTGTATAAAAAGCTTGTATTGTTTAAACTACGAAACAAAATGATCATTATATTCTTCATTATAAATTCATTATACAAATAAAATATGTTATTAATTAATAAAAATACTTGACAAAATAATAATCTAGGCTTATAAAATACATATCCCTTTTAACTCAATATACAAAAAAACTGTCGATTTCTCAGAGAATGCATGTATAACGTTAGAAAAAAAAAAAAAAAAAAAACGATAACAGAACAGAAGTAAAAATAGTCAAAGCTTGTAAATTCTTTACATTTCATTCTACGTTTTGTTATCATTTTTTCTATAATCGCGATTTTCAAAATACGTGAGATACGCATTGAAAAAATATGTACGTACATGAAATTAAATTATTACATTAGTATCGATACACGTTTGTTTCTAATTCCTAAATAACTTCGTCTTCTTTTTACTCTGACGAAAAATATCGTAAAATGACTTCCTAGTGTTTCGAGAATATTGCAACACGCGTTTGACATGTACAACAAAAGTTAACATAAGTTTGCGTACAGTCATACGCACGTACGTGAAGAAATACGATTATATTAGATCACATAGGGCAGATTGACGTACCGTTTGCCCCGTATAGATAAGTCGTTCGTCGGAATATAAATAAATACAATACATATAATAGAGAGAAATACACAGGTTGATGGTCATGGACGAGAAAAGCTGGGGGCCTTTTTAAGGTGGATGAAATACACGAGAATGTTAATTAAGTACAAGAGTGAGCTTTCGGCTCCCCAACTTTCCTAGATCTATCATTGACAAAATTTGCCAAATAATCATATACTCGCGATACAATTGAACGTTAGGAAGGTCATCGCTCCTGTGTGTAACAGTTTATAAAAGCGCACTGGAGATAAATTGGCAGTACGCAGTGGGCAGTGAATTTAATTTGTTAAATATACCTATACGTCGGAATAGTGAATAATATTTAAGACAAAATTAAATGCTTCTTTAAAAAGGAAAAGAAAAAATGCAACTTTCAGACTGATGCAGCTAAACTAAAGCAGCGGCGTAACCCCAAGAAAATACTGTTCATCGTTATGTGTCTTCTAAAACCTCTTTTGGTTTCTCAATGTGTTTAACCGTATTAATATTGACCAATTGACGAGAAATCTCGAACACTTAATAACCAGCGAAAATACAACCAGACATATATAAAATTTCTCTTTCTACAATGTTCTCTTTTTCTGTTCCATTTTTTTTACTTAATTCGCTTTCGTAAGGATCTAGAAATTTCGCTGGTATGCAATATAAAAGACTTTTCTCGTTTCCATTCACAATTATTACCTGTTTTACGCTTAACAATATACAATATAACTATTGTTTAATGGACAATTAATCGATAATTGTAACTATATCAGTAATAATACAACTTAATAATAGTAAGAGCAATTATAAGTGTAATATATAGCGTATCGTGTAATTGTCGTAAAATCATTATATGATCCATATAGTGGCTTTACAGATCATACCAACAGTCATACTTATGTATATAAGTGTAATTGTATAAACTAAACAAAAACAGACTCACAAAAATGAACAAAAAAAGTACTAAAAAATTTTCTTCCTTTTGTTAACATTTGAATATACGTAGATAGGCCTAGAGTAGTCCGAGCTGCTCTCAATTCTAAGGATACGTATCTAATCCACTTGAGAGTAAAATTATTGTGAGTTGTTCTCGAAAGTCAAATTTACCAGTGTATATATATATACATATACATATTAGTATAATTGATTCTTTGAAGCAACTCGCGATAAGATCACTCTCAGGCTGATACGAAACCTTAATTCTTTTCCTTCTTTTCTTAACGTGATTTTAATTATCTTAATTTAATTTAATTGTTCATTCACTCTCTCTTTTTCTTTTCCACTCACTCTGTTTTCCCTTTTTCTCTCTCTGCAAGTGTTGTTCACTTTCAACTTATAATACATATATAGACCCTTTCTCTAACTAGCTCACTACAATCTGTGGAGATGTATGATGCGTGACCTTTGCTTTTTATATATTTTTTATGTATATATATAATATGTAACATATTAATAATTATATATATATCATAATGAAAATCATAGGCATAGCCACTCGTGCTCGGATCACAGACTACTCGCTGCCGTACTATTCTTGTGTACAGACAGTCTGGTGGACACTATGGCTCTTTGTTTCTTTTTCACTGTTACACTCAACCTTTACACACGTTACTCCGTTCTCGTATATTATGTATGCGTTTTCCATTTTTTTTTTTTTTACGTATACACGTTCACAGACATTCGGTCAACAATGAAAACTGAAATTATTAATTTCCGTTCGTTCCCTAATAAGATTCGCATTCTAAAATCTTCAAACGCATACCCAAATCAATACTTAGCTACATCATCAGTGATTTCCCAATGATTGCACTTCAAAATCGGACGCGTTTTCCATTTTCGCCGTTTCCCTTTCCCTTCATAATTTGTTACAAATATATAAAATAAGTGAAATATATAATATTAATAAAAGCAGACCATGTTCACAGGTTAGTGTCACCATTTTTGCTAATATCTGTACGTGTGCACGAGCGTATTTCGATACGGCCATGACATATAGACGCAAATACTACAGTCAGGATCAATTTTATCCTGAGAAGAAAACTATCGCCTGACTAGCCTTAACGAAATCGCACGTATTTCTTTTTTACGGCATTGTTATTCACATGGAGTGTAGATTTGTACATTATGTAACGAGGTGTATCTGATGCATGAAATTGGAGGCACTAGTCAGTGTTTCTGGAGAGATTAACGGATCCTGGGATGGCAATGAGGAGGTTGTGTCAGCAGGCACTGGTTTCCTCTCCTTCAAGCGTGCATGCGACGTTCTCTAGCCTGTGGGCTAGATGTAATTTGCGACAGCCCACGTCTGTCTCCAAGGCCTCTAGGATCTATATGATATATCGCAACTTATTAATCAATCGGCAGACAAAATGTATCTTTTGTAATAAGTACGAACATTTATGTGTTCAAGAATCTCAGACAACCGACATCGGTACACCCTTTACTATAAAATGTTAATTCTGCATCGAAGATACTTACTCGTTCGTAATACTTGTTGACATAGATGTAAAGTTCTTTCAATGCTGCGATCACATCGAACTCGTTTGCGTGTGATGCGCTTAGCTGTTGCATGGCACTAGACATTTCTTGATCGGTGATCTGCGGCAGTCTTTGCACTTCCGTGTAAAAACGACCCACTTTCTCTCTATAGTGCGGTATATCCTTGGCAAAAAGCAATTTGTTCGATGGCGAATCCTTTCCAAGCCTGTGCTCCGTCATTGAACAAGAGTCCATAAACGTTTGCGCTATCACGGACAGACTTGAGTCGACCGTCGTGGATTTATTGATGTCAAACATGAAATCTGGATTCTTTATAAAATTCACCCAAAATCTAAGCGGTAAACTGTTTGATTTCCACGCGTGCGGCACTTCCGGATCAACAATCCCGTATTGCTTCGCGGCGTCGTCCAATAAATCGAACAACCATTTTACAGCACTGGGTAACGCTTCATTCGCAGTTAGTATCGTGTTCAAGAAATCGTCGACGAACTTTTGCACTGTGCCTTTCGTCGATAATAATCTCGTGAGAAATATTTCTGGTATGGCTTTGTGTGTTCGTTCTGGATGATGATGTTTGCTGCCAGTGAAACCCATGCCTGAAGGATAATGACTCTCTTCTATGGGCCTCACTAGATGATATAATCGTTGATTACCTCTGTGGCTGCTTACCACGTCGCCGTTTGCCGTTATGATTGACGGTGAATGTTGCGGCTCGAAGTACAAACCGCTTACAGTGTGATTGTACATCCCAGGGTTGATCAGATTGTGATTGGGCGTGGATGGAAGATGCGTGGACGAACAGTGATTTGCGTGCCGGTGCAGGTGATGGTGGTGTGTGTGGTGATGAATGGATTGCGACTGATGATGATAGTGCGACGGTTTGCAGTTGTGGCAAGGCGGTTTGCATGCGACCGAAAAACCATCGTTCTGTCTGGGAATCAACGACATAACCGCTGACTCCTTGACACCGTAATGCGCCAGCGTATTTATCTTCTTCCACTCGCCGTTACACTTTGTCGTTAGATCCTCATCCTGGAGGGTCAGATGACCACCCCTACCATGTCTCCATTCCAAATCTACATCATGTACGGACGGCCTCAGCGAGAAAGGAGTATTCTTGTAGAGAGCATCTAAGATCTTAGACTTTACTTGATTTATAGTATCACAATCCAACACTTTGCACTGTATCTTCTCATCGAGATCATCCTGGACGACGTGCAAGGTGACTACACTGTGCTCAATCTGCTCACGCAACAGCCTTTCCTCGGACAATGAGTATCTAGCGTCATGCGTGATTACGTCCACGGGACCTTTCTCTATCTGATGTTTTATTGCCTTGAACAATAAAAATAGAGAGGAGCCCGCATAATCTTTAAGATAGTTATACATGCAAAGCGCCATCCAGTTAGTCAACATCTTCTCAACCACGGATTCGGTTCTCCTAAGCATCAGCTGCGGATGTTTAGTATTCACCGCCTTTTCTATAAGTCTTAGCAAAAGGTTCATAAGTATGTCAGTCGCGTACTCCATCTTACCCATAAGAACCACCATGAGTAACGATGCAACATTCACTTTATCTCTAATATTAAAGTCTTTTTGGGCCTCCAAAGTTTCGATGAACGTCAGCACGAAATATTTATTGTTAATCAGCTGCTCGAATTGGATCATGGCTGCATCATAATTTGTTCGTGATACATTACTACGTGATCTGGGATCATTCAGTATAGGATGATGCGTAACACCCGGGAAAAATACTTTCATGATATAGTTCTTGTGATCCAAAGTCGGGATACCGGACGATTCTAGATCAGCCGTCAAATCCGTCATGTCTGTCTGTAATTCAGCAAACGCCTGCTTGCACTCCATCCTGACGTTGCTTTCCAGAGTGTCCATCTGTATTTGTATCCTCTTGTACTCTCTTTCCGCCTGCGTGCTCTTCCTTCTATATATTATTAATACTAAAACAAAGAGAAATACGAGTCCAAACGTGCCTGCGGCTATACCAGCGATTGCTTCCGGCGGAATTGGGTACGGTTTGATCACTTCGTAGCGCAGAAAACCTATAGGAAACCTTAGACTGCGACCGACGCGTACCACCACCAATGGTAATCCATTCTCAGTTTTAATACCAAGCTCGTCAGTGTCCACAGGTTGTTGATCTGGTGGAATGCAAACTAATTGGGTTAGTGCCAGTGAAGTTACGTTACACGGCATTGTTCCGACAGTGACGTTCACATCCGACTCGTCACTAGCGAAAATCAAATTTTCACCCTCGATAACCAACGTATCGCCTTTATAGAGTTTAATCTTCCGTGGGAATGCGAAGAATTTCGGATCCTCTACGTACAGTAAGCGATTCCTGAGGCTCTTGAAATACTTCTCCAAGTCTCGAACACTTTCCACGTTGTCCATGATGAACGCTATTTTCAGGGACAACTGCTTTAACTTCAATGACTGAGCTGGCGCGCTTTGACCGCTTACAACAGCACGCTCGTTACGTCTAGGTGTCATGAAAAGCTTAGCGACACTGGGACTTGGACATTCCATCTGCGTCGGATTTAGTACTGTGCAGACAGTTCTATTTACTGGCAGTGGCTCATTGTCAAAATAAACCTCCATTTCGGGTTTTTGGATGGTGTCCAGGTTAGTGCCGTGGACGGTTATCATGCGACCACCGGAGGCGAAGCTCGTCAGTGGTTTAATCTCCATGATCGTAGGATCATGGGTATAATTGTACGGATTACCAACTAGAGTGCGATTAGCACCGTCTATATTAAGAGTCAATCTCTCGATTCTTCTCACTCGATCGGATTTACTCGTCACGCAAGTCAGTCTAGTACTACTGGCCTGTGTAGCATTAACGTGGCATGGCAGTTCGTCTAAGTAAGCTGAGATGGTGCTTCCAATATTCAGATACATTCCAGTAATAGCAAGTTGTGTACCACCACTTTGCGGACCAACCGACGGATAGACACCAGACAATCTTATGTCCTTATAGTTGAACAGTACTGCGCTTTCGGTATAACCAGCATCGTTGCCGACCACTACAGAAGCAGTGTCTGTTGCTTCGTGTCTCCCCGTGCGGCAAACAATACGCACAGACACTGCATAATCGACCAAAGTGCACGGAGTGTTACCAATGTGTATTTTTCCGTCTACGTCGCTTTCTTTTAAGCCCAGGTTACTACCCTCAATGGTAACCAATGTACCACCTTCGATCGGTCCACTGAGCGGTTTGATCATGTCTATCCTTGGTTTAGGACATTCGGTAAATGGCGAATGAAGGCAAGAATGGCGATACACGCAACTGTTGCCGCACCAAGTACACTCAAAGCGCGCATCTCTGGTCACGCAAAGAGAACAATCAGCGTGTTCGCGATACGAGCCCAGCACTTCACACTTGTACAAGATGATGGTGGTCTTGTCCACGTGATGATTTATGTTCCAGACGACTGTTACTTCCGCCTCATATTTACCCTTAACTGCCTCATACGAGTAAACGGTTTTATCGCAAACTATGAAGCGAGACTTGTCGACACGAGCCTGAACCTTCAGATTAGCACCCTCGATCGAAACAATACATTGAAAACCACTGTGACCCACTTGTGGATGCGGTAAATTTTCAACTTCTAGCAATATCTCTTTGGGCACACTGTTGGGCAACATAAATGGTTCCTGGCGTTGGACAAACCTTGGACAGTACTGTGCCCCGTGCGCAGCCAAATTTAATTGATTCTGTAAGGAAAAAGTTAGTGTTTTTTTTTAGTAATTTCACATAAACTTTAGATCAGTAGTTTTCAATCTGTCCCTAAATTGGAATACATTCGAATATACTTACGTTTTCTCCCGAAATTATACCCTGACAGCTCGTATTATGTGTACATTTATTATCGTATACACACCAGCTGCATGCCCACTGGGATTTCACGCAATCCGTACATACTGTATGTCTAGAGCAATCAAAGAACGCGAAATTTCGCGACACAAAGTCTTTGTTGGTCTCGCTAGAACGCACAGACAATGGTACCAGAACATGATCGGCTCCTTCAGGTATATTCGGTCTCTCGATAACGGGTGGTGTAGGGCACGACAGTCCGAACCCTGTCATCAAAGCATCTATGGGTTCTGCATTACCGAAAACACATTTGTAGTTAGCGCCCGCTGGTAATTCCGGTAAAGTTCTGATTGTTAAGTGGACCGTGGTCATTTGATTGACGGGCATACGATCTGGAAGAACTTGTTCAAAATCGATACACTGTTGACCTGTACCTAAAGACAACCATCGTGGACTACTGTGACTTGCTTTTTGACAATCTCCCCTGACTGTGCATCTAAAAATATATTTTATATAAATATTACTTCAGTCCATACAGAATATAAAATATACACCTACCTTTTCTCCAATGAACACCATCCGCAATAAGGATCTTTTGCGTCGAGGCAACTGCTGCAATTAGTGTAACTACTGCAGTGCTCGACTTGAACCTTGGAAATTTTAGAAGTCGACAAAGCATAGATATATTCTCCATCTGGTGAAATTAAACTGTCGGGCAACAATCTGTTTTCTTTATCAATTACTATACTTTCATATACAAATGCTTCGGTTCCAGAGAGTAAAACTTTCTTGAGGACACCGTCGTTAGTACCCAGAAATGCAACTGTATGACTTTCCGTGTTCGCTATAGTTACGGAGGTGACGAATTCATCAGGAAAGTGTAGTATTGCTTGTCCTACAATCGGTGACATCCCAGAGATTTTCAAGCCCACTTCGCAGAAATTCAAAATGTTGCCTGTTGTCTAAACATAAAGATGAACATAAAGTGTCTCATACAGTGAAAATGATTTTAAATTTTATGCTTACCCCCGCTGTGGGACACTTTCCATCTTGTATAGGACCACTGACGTAACCCATGTTTCTATACTTAGTGCTACCATTAAAGCACATATGGATATTTTCATCAAATTTCGTTTCGATCTCTTGTAAACTGTACACGCAAAGTGCTGATTGCGATAGTGGATCATTCGTGATGCCCCTGCTTGGTGAAAATACAGAAACAAAAATGGGATCACCGACGGAAATACCGAGTTGCATAGCCAAATCGCTCCCAGCCGGTGCTACCTTGGCGTCTTGCACTAAATTATAAGATTGCTGTTTCCCGTCACCCGAATCGACGATACACTGTAGCGTCACTTCCGTATAACTATCATAATTCGGATCGCTGATACAACTGCGCGCCAATCTAGAAATGTAACCCTTCTCCTCTTCTTCAGGAAGGTGCGATTGTTTCTGCACCAACACGAAGTACGCGTAATCGCTGGCATTAAATCCATACACGTATTTAACCAAAAAATGATCTCGGTATTTTACATCAATGTACACGATCGATTGTTTGTTGAACGTGTACTCAGCGAATTCCAAATTGTGAAGATTCCTGCTGGAAATGGCTGGCACGTCGTGTCTGTAGTCTCCTCTGTTGGTGAACGTAGTGCCAACGTAGAGTATATTCGTTTGTCCCCATGCGTTGTATCTTTCAGGTCCGATAAAAGCGTACGTGGAGGAATTCTCATCGTTGGCTGCTACGCTGTGAGGGATGAACTCCGGCTTCATAGATATGTTTGACATTTTGTACTTTTCACAAGCACCTTGAAGAAGGGAGCCACAAGCAATCAGTGTTTGCGATTCAAGATCGGCGATTAACAGCTTGTTCACATTATCCATTAGGGATGTAGTTATGTCCCTAGAAGGGCAGCCTGTTGGATGACACTGAGGATTATCCAATCTTGGTCCTATAAAGAAATAATAAAATATAATGAATAATAATTACTTTACTCATTCTAGATATGATTTGTGACATGAACTGAGAAAATGATTGGCTAACCTGTGGATACATATTCTTCCAGTTTAAGATTAGAGTCTAATTCTAAAAGTCTGTTAACAGCACCCGCATACAATTTTCCTGTAGCAGGATCTATAGTCAGGTGATTAAACCGAAGAGCGCCTTCTCTTGTTGTGTTTGGGTCTAAAGGATAAAATCCATATCTTTGAACATCTCCTGTAGGAAACTGAGATACAATATGCAGAGATCTGTTTTCTTGTACAGGCAATATTGTACTGGCAGGTGTATCTATAGCTGCAGTCACTAGTACCACCAGAAACCAAGTGGCTACAGTCATGGATGAAAAGGATAATCTGTATAGCTGCAACGGCAACTTTGGAGATGACACAGTGGGTGATGTGGGAAATGATACAAATCCCAAGAATCTCATGATGTGTGGACAATAGGCGACAAAGCACACGCGCACACGCTGTGCGTGTGCGTTTGTGCGTGTACAAGTCTAGGGTAGGAAGCTTAGAAGGTGTAATAAGGGTATATGTCCCACTGGTAGAAAGCCAGTATCGGTACAGTACTACCAGCTATATGTGTATCCAGGCACCGACATGATTCACATTGCCTGGTACTTCTGAAACATTCCGGTACCAATTACTTTTAACTATTAATCTTTAAACTGTTGAATTTTATAACGTATAACTAAAAAAATAATGATTTCAATACTATTCTGTTCATTTATGGACACTTGCTGATCAATAAAATAAAATACATTCTAGGTTTTAAACTTTTAAAAAGTTTACTTTGAATAGTAATGAAATACTATAAAAATCATATGGAAATATTACATAAAATCTATATAGAGCTGAGAATAGCAGTGGTATTTAAGAAATTTATGCTTCTGAACTAATATTTTCTAAAAATTCAATTTTGAGTACTTATTTAATTTCTTTGATTTTCTTGCTGTATTAACTACAGACTGTTCCTAACATCTTTTGAAACAATTTGTACCTAATTAATAAGCTAAAATATTGAGAATTCATAAAGTGGCTAAACTCCTTTTTTTTTTACTTACACCACTACGATTCTAAGCTCTTCAATATTATCGATAAGTTGTTCCCGAACATTTGTATTTCGATAAATTCACGTTGTTTTCTGGTAAATGAAATGCGCGCGATTAAGCACAGTTAGCTCTAAATAATTCAGAAGCCAACTGTCAAAATGTAAATAATGCATTCACTAACCGATTTCGGTACTAAAACATTTCGATGACGATGCCAGGCTAGGGCAGATGGCTCCACACTTTTTGAGTAACACCGTTGCACGCACCGCCCTTCATTAGTGCGAGCAGCATAGCTGCACTTGACAGCTAAGGCCAGTGTCTTCGCACAAAGGCAAGGATACTCTACTCCTTGTCAATAATCGTCTAACAAAACACAAACCGTATGAATTAGCCGAATTCTGATGGATAAAATATCCTATGTAAGCTCGTAAATGAAGTTCGCGCGATTAAACGCGAACGAGCACCGTCGTCTAATTATTCGAAAAAAGAGAACGAATTACCTTCGAGATGAAAAAAGCTCGCAGCTTCGATTCGCTCGATCTGATATGATCATCAGTCAGCTCATGCGGCTTGCGTTCTTTTTCACGACCGATCCACGCACCGCGATACATATATCCAACAGAAATAAAACGAAGCCACTCCAATTTGTCACGTAGAATCGACCTTTTTTCACGAAAAAGCCAAAGCGTACAATACGACCGCACGATGGAATGTTCGTACACGAGAGTCGCTACGACACATCGCAGATATGCACTATGTCCTTGATACAGCCCTTCCGATAAACTCAGCCGATGGAACACCAAATCGTCCACTCGAGTCTCGTCTGATCCCACTCTACCGTCCGGTTTGGCGACATATAAAACGTAGAAATGTCGTTCGTCACTTTGAGATAACATTAAACAGGGAATCGGAACGAGCCGCCATTAAAATTCGTTCGACAGCGACAGGCTGCACGAGTTTAGAGTAAGTTGGGGGCCGTGGCTACGGCATGCGCCGCTTGTTCATTATCTTTCTCTCTCTCTCGCTCTCGTCGAGCTTTTCCCACGGTTCGGTGTCTCTCCTTGACTAGTTCTATCGCTCTCTCCCCGTGACTGTCCTTTTCTTTCTACCGGTTATGTACATGGGGCACCTATCGGTTCACCGGGGAACCGCGACCTCTCGTGATGGAAAACCTGTACCTTTTCTTCGATGGTAAACAGTGTGTGTATGTAAGTATACACGTACATCGAGACTCCATTAACCGCACTCGTATCACTCGAAGGCAAGGACGAAAGGTGGTATTCCTATCTACAACGTATGAATCTATGCGACGAATCACAGCGCCACGCGTGCACGTGGACATTTTGTACTACTAATCGTTTCGTTTGAATTTAAAATTATGAAAGACGTTTAGAAGTTACGCTTTGTTAAAATTTTCAATTCGTCGGCATCTACTGCTAGCACTGTGCTGGAAAACTCGGACGTTCGCTTAACTTGGAATTAGGGACGACGCTATTTACTAAGAGAGATATACTTGTCTAAAGAACAGTCAAAATTTCATACATAATAGTAAAACACGTTACAGTCGATATCATTTTAATAACAAGATGCTTACAATGAAATTTGACTCATAACTTTTTATTGGGTACAGCACCTCTCGTATTTTCTTTTTTTCCATAGCATTCAGTGACGCCCAATTATTTTATTTCGCCTCCTATAGTACCAAAGGCTTCGATGTAAGATGGTATACACTTTTTTTTTGTTTTATCACTTTTGTACTCACATTCTTTACATACTGCACAAATAAAAACCCTTTCTAGAATAAATCTCTCCGTAAGTCGACTGGTTAAGTAGTCAAGTCCAAAGTGACTCGTACGTCACGATTTATTATTGTAAATATCATGTTATTTACACATATACCTAAGCTTCAAACAGCTTTATAACGTTTTTTTCCTTCTTTTTCACATTTATGGAGAGGGTTTGGATTCTTTTGGCTGTGGTATCTCATTTTACATGTAACAAATACAATAGATAACTAATATAGCGGGTCATAATTAAGAACATGATGATCGACGTACAACGTAACTATATAAGACTGGATTCATCCTATCTTTCATCTCAACGTGTGTTTCGACCGCCCCTCTTAAACTCGTTTATATATAATATATGTAAAGCTGTGTATCAGTGTGTATGTGTGTGTGTATGTGTCTAATATTTACTTAAATGTTAAACTTCTTACAGACCGGTTATATCTTTGAAAGGAAAAGTCTCTATATATTTCTATATAAGCCAAACTTAGCATACCTAAGTAGACACTTTTAATATCAGAAATGTTTTCTTAGATAGAAATACACGCTTTCTTTCTTTTTTTTTTTTAAAAGTCTCTTATGTTTTTATGCACAACAAGCAACGACTTGTCTCAGTTACAAGGAAGGCTTCTCCAAACACCGTATAAAAATTATAAAACAAAAAGAATGTTTAAAATTTACCGCCTAACAAGTTATTATACACGTGTTCATAAGAGTCGGTGCTATGGTCAGCCTCCTTAGGCCTTCAATATACGACATCGAAATTAAAATCGAGACAAATTTATCTCACATTCCTTTTTACTCTTTTTCATTCGAAACTCTTTCATTCAGATTTAAGCAGTTTCGAACTACATCATGTAAAATGATTATCTTTTGATATTTACTATTCCTGCTGGTCCGCTTAAAGTCTTTCAGCCATAATCTTTATTCAGTATTTAATCATATTTCACGATTATATTCAACAAGTTCATGAATGTCCAGCCTCTTTCTTTTTTTTAATAACGTTTATCTGTGAGCTAGCGTTTGAAACTAGTTACCGACAAACTGAGTTCGTTACAAGTACAAAAAAGAATTGTGATCTCTACATCGTTTCGTATCATGCGACTTCTTATGTGTACGTTTTAACCGTGCCAATATGTAAGAGCGCATCCAAAGCGCTACAAATTATTTATGTAAATTACGTATCTCATTTTGCAAGGGTGTACTGTATTATGCATTAATAACGTTGTCACTGACGCAAAAATGTTGATAGTAAGTTTTAGTTATTAGTGGTAATTTTTATCTGTGGTAGTAGTACTGATGCTGGTGGTAATGGTGGGATATTGTGTTGTAGGCGACAAGCGAAACCACCTATCCCAATGAGGGGAAATCATTCTCGTCATCTACTTTCGGAGCATTTTGACGTCCTCGAGGCGACCTTTGCTCAGACTGTGAAGGCTAAAATTCGAACAATAATATTTATCAGTGATCGTTGTGTCGACGCACGCGTTAGAAATAATAAGAAATGAACAAATTCGAGCACTTACAGGACCGCGCGTGTCTCCGTCTCTGGGAGCACCACGATTACCAAATCCGCGTCCATTTGCACGTTCTCCGCGTCCTCGTCCTCGACCACGTCCACCAGAACCACGTCGAGAATCACTGAATTGTATCTCGATGCCTAATACACGTTTTTGTCTTCCAACGCGTTGAGGATACTCTGCTGCAGCGTCATACTCTTCTTCTTCTTCGTCCTCATCCTCTGCGCCCTCCTTCTTCCTTTGCAATGCATACATCTTTTTCCAGCGAGTCAAATCTTCTCCTTCTCCAGCCTTGCGCAAGTTGTACTGAGGCTTCACTCTGTAATTATTACGCATAGCTTTCCACTCGTCTAATGTCAGTTCACGCGACTCTTCTTCAACCGGCTTTTCCTCTAGTGTATCAGCAGTTGTTTCACCTTCCTTCACCTCTGTGGTCGTCTGAGTGGCATCTCCATCAGCTTTTTCATTAGCCCAATCTTGACTTTCCGGATTCATACTTTCTCTGATAATGAAAAGAATTAAATTAAAACGTAAATCTTATTTAATATTTAAAAAAACTATGGTACTAGGAATACTTACTCAATTTCATCATTATGGGTACCCCAGTTATGGCTACCAGCACCATCCTTCTTATCAACTGGCTTAACTCCGCTATAAAAATTATACAAATAACGTATACAATAAAATGAATACTTTGATACATAATTCAACAACAAGACTTAAAACAATTACGTTTTATCGGAGCCAGACTGACGATCGAATTCCCGTTTTCCACGATAATCGTATCCTCCACGACCGCGTGATCCTCCACGGCCACGTGCCACACCGCGCATTCCACCACGACCTCTGCGCTCACCATACTCGCCACGTTGATTATCATTAGAATTTCGAAATTCTCGAGTTTCACGTCCCTCACTAAAAGTATTAAAGAAAAAAAAAATACAAAGACATAAGAATATTTTTTGTTACTTTGTCCCTTTTTTGTAACTAACCCAGGAGGTCCTCGTCTTAATTCTCCTTGACCACGAGGAGTCCTTTCACCATCTTCACGATTACGCCTATTATTTCGTTCTTCCCTACTTTCTCCAGAGAATTTCACATTACGATCACCGCCACCAGTTCTTGCTTGAGGAGGTTTCTTATCACCTGTTGTATGAATAGATACTTAAAATTTAAGAAAAAATAAGTCACAAGCGCTAACATTACATTACAATATTTATAAGAAGTCTCGACAGAATTGCATTCAGTGAATTGCATCAAGAAATAATATTTTATGAAAATGTGAAGGAATTAATCAATTTTTCTAATTATCAGTAATGCAAAAACTCTGCATTATATAGTTGTCTTATTAATTATATTTTATGATATATAATTAAAATATAAAATAATGTACATATATGTGATGATATAATTTTAATACCGTATATCGATTATTTGTAGCAAAAATAGTAATAGAGCCTTATATAAACGGTTAAACAATACAATGTAGCGATATATTATTCGCTTAACTATGCTGAACTCACGTTAATCCGATTTATTTAACGATTGCATAAAATTTACACAATAGATCACACCACGCTATCGTAATTATTTGTTAAATGACACGTGGGGTCACCATTGGTAAATTCTATTTTTACTATACAAAAAAGAACCCCCTATTCACAGTATGCGGCATAAAAACTTATTAAAAAGTAACGAGAAATATGAACATTCGAACGTCAAAATCATAACGAATAATTTTCATTTGAGAAATAATGCTGTTTCGACGTTTAAACGTGAATAAATAATGATTAATCGAAGGAAGAACTGGTTTAACGTGCGGCAAAATATCAAAAGCACATGGACCCACGAGGAGCCGAGCGACGGCCATAATACCGCGCACGAGGCGAGATCGTAATGAAAAATTACTAACCTTGATCTTTCTTTGCATCTTGCACCTTAGACGGTTGTTGCTGGGTTTCTTTGATCACGCGGTTTTTTTGCGTTTTATTACCGGTCCCCTTTTGCGCATCCGGCTGCTTACTCTTGTTCTCCTTCTCCGAAAGCTTCTCCTTTTTCCTAGCTTCCTTCTTTAGTTCCTCTTCTCTGAGCTTCTCGTGGGGATCTTCGTCATCACCCAACGCTAACAAGAATTTGTTGGTGACGGCGATGCTGTACATATTTTCCATGATGTCTCTTATCCTCTCTTCGTCGAGGATCACGCGAAAATTTCACGGCTACTCTTGAGCCCTTGTGTAACAGAGACATTCAATATTTCAATATGGCTGAGTCGGAGATAGTCCACCACGAGGTCTGTGCCTCAGGGAGGGACCGCATAATTGTCTTGCACCCAGCGCGCCACCTCCCCACCAATATTATTTATATCGTTAATTTTATATGATTTTAGACAGCAAACCGCTTTCTAAAATTCAGTTTTTAATTTTAATCGCATCACACTTTTAAAATAACAAACATATACCGACAATGCAGCATAATTTCGTACCTGTCGTTCTCAAAGAAACTGGCATTATTTCCATGAATTACTTAACACCGGCTCTGAATAGATTTTCTTATCTTTTATGCTTTATCTTATTGCCGGACAATAATATTTATACACCGATCGCACGCTATTTTAGTCGTATATCATATTTCATAGCGTTTAAGTACAAACAAAAACCATTAATATCATGTTTGGTTCAGAATAGTTAAAATTTATTCGGCGACCGAGTGTTTGTACGACTTATATTGCGCAAAAATATATGAAATGTGTCTTAAACATTTTTCCATTCGAGTTATTTGCTTCAGATCGTTATAATTTTTGTTTTGCCCTACTAAAATCTATCTATGTATTATTTACATGTTTGGTACATGTGTATATTTAATGCATAATAATCGTATTCGATGCATGTACACAGTACTATCGTAAATTAAAAAATTCTGGAACATTTATAATGGAAGATTAAATACGTTACCCTTATAAATATAAAACAACTGTAGATTATGTTTCATTAACTTTAAGAAATGGTATTCGTTAAAAGAATGCATAATAAATTGCGAATAAAAAGTTTTTTCTTCTTCTCTAGATAAAAAAATGCAAAAAATTATCAATGCGAGGCATTTTTTTTTTAACAATACAATACAACACAATAAATATATTTTAATTTTCATTTTATATGCATCGCATTGTATAGTGTAGACCCGTTTATGCAAACATCAAGTCGCGTTTTCATGAGAAATAGAAACATTACAAAAACGTGTTAAAAATGAAATTTATACAATGAAAATTACCGATATACAATAGTATTATAGTTCAAAGAAATTACATATTATTTATTTATTATTTTTTAATGCATATAAACGTGTAATATACGTGTATTTAAATTTTATAGATTCGATATGCAACTTCTATTTTACGATAAACTGTAAATATGTTTTCAATATTTGTACTTCAATTATCACGCTTAAAAATGATATAATTTTCCTCTTCGATTATAAAGAATATACAACATAAAATCGTACGGTTACCACATGCACAAGTGAAACTCAGCAATGTCCGCTGTGAATAAATACTCCCAAATAATGAAATGATTACTAAAATATGTAACGTTACTTAGAAAAAACGTTAAATTATTTGACCATAATTAGTTAACATATATTACACTACACACTATTAATATAACTTTGTATTACGCGTTTCTTTTTCGACGAGCTTCCGATTGGTCGCGCAGTTCCGAGGGAAATAATGCGCGCGCACGAGAACGAAGCCGCGTGTAGAAACAGTCGGTAAGACGATGCCAACAATACTAGTAGTAGGAGAAAGCAAGACCGTGTTTCTCAGACTTAGCGGTGAAAGAAATCTCACGTTCTAATAGATCATCCTCTCGTGTTTACGCATTTCTAGGTAACATTACGCGATTGTTGCGTGTAGACGCGGCAATACAATACCTGCGCACACACTGCTCGTACCGGGTGTACTCGTTTTGGCGGTTCACTAGTTGCACGCGGCACACGGACGGTGGTAGAAAGAAAGAGAGAACGAGACAAAGAGAGAGGGAGAGAGAGAGAGAGAGAGAGAGAGAGAGGAGAGAGAGTAGGTGGTCGTACCTAACACTGGCTTTTAAGGTGGCCGGCGTGGTGCAGAGTGAAGTGATAAACGTGAAATGGAATTGCACACGCCGAAGCGTGAAACGCGTCCGTTGACGGAAACCTTGCCATGTAGTCCGCCGATGTGTGACAGTATGCTCTATCCGTGGAACTGGGGCGACGAGGCGAGAAACGTAAACCTCAGCCCGGGCAGCTCGTGTTCCTCACCTGAATACAGAGAGCATAGCGTGGTGGCCACGCGAACCGGGTCCCGATCACGTTCAGGAGGCTCGGAAAGTCACCGCCGCGGTCGGCCAAGGGCCGATGCTCTTTCCAATCTTATGATGCAAGGAAGTACCTCGCCGAGTAGTATAAAATGTACCTATTGCAGCCGTGTTTTTCCGAGAGAGAAGAGCCTCCAAGCGCACTTGCGTACCCACACAGGTACGCTTTGTTTGTTGTCTTTGGTAGTAATTCGATCGTTTTTATGCATTCCCTGGAAAAATACGAATAATTTCGATGGATGTTTCTGTGAGAAAAATTGGCTGGCGTTCTAGTGGCAATTCGTAGAGCCGTATGATTTATCAACGTTTTGCACCGATCCCGTGCGGTCACGCGTCCCGCCAATCGCCATCATGCGTACTTTAAATAGTTAAATGGCTTACTTGTAGGAATAGCATCGTATGAATGAAATGATACCGTACTGTGGAATGCAACATCTTTTTCACGTTATTTTTTTTTGTTACGCGCAAATCTAACGAGACTAACTTTTATTCAAACAACAAAATTTTTATTCAATATAATTTTGCAGTGTTCTTTGTTTGGGGAATATTAACGCGACGCATGGCTTTCCTACTCTAAACTACTCTACGCAAAAAATTGTTAAAATCCTTTACGATATACGTTTTCACTTATGATAAACGATTTTTTATTACTTTTATCTATTCTAAAAAATTTATCATATCTAGTTTCAGTCATAATTTTTGATTCGCCATTATTGAAATTTCATAAAAATTTAATTATATTTAATCGATATTTTCATATATTTTTTGTAATATATCTTTAATTGGAATTGATATTTTTAATTTCTATTTTAGGGGAACGTCCATATCCATGTGATTATCCTGGATGTACAAAAGCTTTTACACAATCTGGGCAATTAAAAACCCATCAACGACTACATACAGGGGAGAAACCATTTTTGTGTACTGAACCTGGCTGTGAAATGAGATTTACACATGCTAACAGGCATTGTCCGGATCATCCATACGCTACTCTTACGAGATCTGACGACTTTGTATTAAAGCCAGTCTCAGACAATACCGAATTACCTCACGATGTTACTAGATGGCTAGAGCGTTACAAAATGTCTAGAGAAAGAGAGGATAGGACACCTACTGGAAAGAATGAACGTAAGAAGAAAACATGGAAAAGTAGTTCTGAGAATCACAAGAGAGTTAAGTCTAGGAAAGGTCTGATGATGGATGCAACAGGGGAGCAAGAGAATTTAGATTGCAAACAGTCCAATCAACGATTATATTGCGGTGAGAGTCAAGATAGCCAGGAGGAGAGTCAAGATGAAGATCCAACAGTATTACAAACATCAGAGGATGAAGAAATAACAACAAAGTTAGCAATTACTCCTTTAAGAAGACCATTAGATAGACTTCAGCCAAAGAAAAGATGGTTACGTGAGGCTTGCTTGGAACAGCAATTAGCTAGACCTTTAAATTGGGATACTAAACCTGTTAATGTACCTACGACCACTTCGTTTAAAATTAGTGGCAACCAAATGCAGTGGAGCTCGCCCATTGATAATTCTCCTGTCTCTTTAGATAATTCATGTTTAAATGCCTGTAAGGAAATAGAACTAGCAAAGTCAGAGTCAGATCCTTCTTACGTATCTTCTCAAATACCTTGGGATACATCTATCGATAATGAATCTCCAGAATCGCCTGTAAAGGAAGAACAAAAGTACATGTTCGATGCGTCGAATATATTATCCCAAAACATTTGGAACTCTTCGCATCATAATGCGAACAACTTTGCAGATAGTGTGAACCAAACGAAAACAAATATCAATTATTCCGTATCAAAGCTATCGTCTTTAGAATGTCCAAATGGTACATATTGGGATAATAATTCGACGAATGAAACACCTGAATCTCCAGTAAATCAGACTAATCTAAAGATTCGGGATTTTGCTCGAATGGAGGTCTCCAAGCGAAATGCATTAATGAACTCTCATATTAGCGAAAATGTAACGAGACCTACGGTTTTAATGTTAGCTGGTAGTGTTAACAACAACAACATCAACAACAACAATAACAACAACAACAACAACAACAACAATAAAGATACTGTTTCGAAATTACCACCATTAGGATCTGAGACGGGATTAAAAGTAGTCGTTGTTAAGCAAGAGGATAATTTTCTCAAGTTACCAATTCCGGAGGACAGTCAGAAATGGCTAGGAGCTTTAGCTTTGATGGAATTAGCTAAGAATCAAGAAGAGACAGGAAGGAGTTTAGGTCTTAAACAAAACAAAGATGAATGTTCCATGAAATCGGAGTTCAATTATACCCACCTGTAGACTGTGATCATTGGCTACTATAGTTTTGTATTATTTTTGTATGGCAATAGGAAAATCTATCGCCATAATACAATCCATTTTGAACCCGAACAAGAACGGAAAATCGAATCTGTTTTTCTCATTATACAATCAATTTTTTACAATTTTCATTTTACATTTTTCTAATTACATTATGATGTTACAGTTTATTACGTTGATCGTTGCTGCGAAACTACATATTAAGATTTTGTCGTTATGAATGAATTTTAAGAGTAGTGGAGAAGTTGGAATTACTTTTTTGGTTTTATTTTCTTTAGTTTTTTAAAGAAAAATAATATTAGTATTTGCAAAAAAATACTTTCTGTTTACGACTTTCCTAAGTAAAATGTTTCACTACTCTTAATATTTCAAACATTTTTAAATAGAAAAATAGTATTTTCATTTTGCATAATATTTTTTTCATTGTCAATCGCACATTTATATATTTTTTATACAAGTAAAAATATATGTCACATAAATATTTTCCAAGCTTATGCAAGTAGCATGAGAGAAAATGAACGATCTTATAGAAAACCAAATTGTGCGAAAAATCAAACATTATTTTGTGTATATATTCAATACACTATAAATATTATCTGTGTCTCTGTGACCGTATGTCGACTAATATTATAGTAAAAGTACTTTCTTGTATTTCAAAACAAAAATTGGTAGTAACACAAATAATATTTATAATTCTAACAATTTTCCTCTATATTTTTAATAAGCAATTTGACATTCATTGACATGAAACTTTCTGACAGAAAATTGTACCAATTTACAATACATTTTTATACTTCTGATTTTGCACTTACATAAAGTAGAAGACGAGGCAATTTATAAATGAAAAAATTCATCGACTTGTTCATTTTTGCTACTTGACAAAAATCTTAAGTATTATTTTTTTCTATTGATTATTTTTGCATTCATATTTCTCTGTCTCTCTCTTACACACATACACACTCTCTCTCTCTCTCTCTCTCTCTCTCTCTCTCTCTCTCTCTCTCTTTCATTCTCTTTCATTCCACATACAAAATGAAAACATTCATTTAGAAACTGTTAATTTTGCAGCTACATGATCATTTCCGTTAATATTTATAGTACTTCATACTATTTAAAGAAAAATAATGTTTACGTAATTGAGATTTTAACATAGTTTTCTATCTTTAATTTTCCATTCTTTGAAATTATAAAAATATAGTTATATTTTCTGTTTAGATAATAATGCAAAATTTATTTATTATTGTCGGCCATACCTTATAATAATAAAAGAAACTGTGTGATACTTAGAATATGAAACAAAATTTACGAAGAAAATTTCTTTTTGAAAATATTAAATAAAGTTTGTAAAGTATTTAATTGGAAAAAATATGCGATTATTATTTATAAAACATAAAAATGGATAGCGATAAGGTATAGAAAACCTTAATTTGTAATTGTATTAAGTAATTTTAACTCCTACTATTTTTACTACATGTGTACATATGTGAAATATTTTAATAAATATTTTCTAAAATTTTACAAAACGTATTCAATTTTTTTCATAATACCAATATATAAAATACAAGACACTTTAAAAAGTAAACAAATTTTTATTATATAAATTAACTTTAATACCTGATGAGATACAAAATACTGTTCTCTATAACTTGTTATTAATATTTAATATGCAATAATGGCAGTTCAGTATCAATATATACATATATATTATAATACTATTATCATTTTTTTTTTAATTTTTTAGACTTCGCACTATGCGTTTCTTTATTTAAAATGGTTTGTTTCGCAGATTTTCTTGTAATTCTTAAACTACTACTTTCGCTTGTGCTCGTTTTCTTTAAGTTATCTAAATTATTTTGCTGTAATTTTTCTATGCTATTTTCCTCGTTAATTTTATTTTGCTCATGGCAAGTTAAAGGATTTGCCATTACAGAAGTTACAGATTTTTCATCGCGCTCAGGTGTCACATCATTTTTATTAATCACATTAGAATTATTTTTCCCCTCGTTGATTTCGAAATCTTTGAACAGCATGATAACTTGATTAATTTTATCGCAGTCGCCTGAATGCAATTTCAAACTACGCGTTTTTTTGGTCTTTTTTCCCGAAGCTACGTTCGCTTTAAGGCTTTCCACTGTATCGATTAATTTTTGTACATTTTTGGTAGTTATTGGTTCGTCCACTTCATCCACTGTTTTAGATAAATATTCTGAGATATCTGGCGCTAATAATGTGATTTTCTTGATCATATCTTTTATGGAAATGATCGAGTTGTTTTCTTTCATATCGTTCAACTCCTCCAGCGATAAGTTAGTGTTGGACTGTTTCGATATCTCTTTCATTTGACTAACAGGGTCAGAGTATTCTTCTTCTAGAAGTTTTCTTCTCGTTAATCTACCACGCGACCTTGTCATCTTCTGCCTAGCTGGTGGCGAAGGAACGTTATCCTCCTCATCACTGAATTCTATGTTAACTTTGGTCAATTTTAAGAGCGGTGGTGTCCGATTACGTTGAAGAGTAACAGGTTTCTTCGTCCGAGGGTTACTAACATTTGGCGTCACACAGATACTTCCCTCGACATTCGATTCGTGCTCGTATTTACTTGTATCGATACTAGATACATCAGGAACCGTAAACTCTGTTTTGGAAATGAATTAAATTACATTTCAACAACATTACAGAATTAAATTACAATTTACACAGCGTGTTACGATTGGTTCGGGTAATCGAAGTCCCACTGTAACAATAACATGTAATACTTACTTGAATAATCGGAAGAATCAAATATTTTCTGAAAATGATAATCAAGCATCAGCTCTTTAGCAGCCATGTAAATTGGATGCCCGTTCAATTTGTACATCTCGCATATTCGAGACACCAACAAGATCATGCTCACTAGTTTCTCTTCTCTCTTATTTAAATAATTTCTCCAGAAGTAAGAAAAATTGATTAACAATAGTACATAATCTATGCTATAAAAACGTTCTTGCCAAGAGACATATGCATCGTTACATTTCAATTTGTATTTTTCTGTCTTCATCAACTTTTCCTTTATCTTGAATGCCCCATTGAAGTGCTGCAACGAAGCTGCAATGTTTTCCTGTAACGCATACAATTGCGCTCTGATATGTGTACTCGTGAATACCAAATAATGATAGGACACATTCTGGCAGAAATAACAGCTGCAATTGTTGTGGCACATAAATTCCGGCAGATCAAACACTTTGTTCCGTAGAACTGGTGAAGTATCATTTTGAGGGACATCTCTAATAGGATCTATGACTCGAATCGGCGTGGATAAAACGTTTTCCGAATTGTTCTTGATATTACTACAGTTCATCGATGCTTTAAACGATTCGATGTTTAAAATATACTCCAAACCTTGGAGTTTCACTTCGCAATCATTTAACTGTATGCGTGATAAATCAATGTAACAGAGGGATTTCAGAATTTCGGCAACTCTCATGGTCGCTCCCAAAGCTTGTGCGGTTTTCAGTCGTCGTACTAAGTGGGCCCCAATTTCTCGAAACGATAGTAAACTGTTCATCCGCAAGGATAGATTAACAGTTGCAGAAAATAGCATGTCAAATCCCAAAAGATGCTTATCTTGAGGGTTCCCTTAAAAAGAAAAACTTTTAAATATAATTTTTGAAAAAAATAAAGCTACTAGTTGAGAGGCTTGATAGAAAAAAATAAAAATTTACATCTTCGTTCGGAAAGTTCTTCATTCAAATTGACCAGGGTATATAAAGTTTCAACGATATATCGAGTGTACTCCTTGTGTTCCATTGTTTCTTTATATAAGTGGCAATTATATAAAATCCTATCGAGTCTATATAAATATACTGCAATATTGTTAAAGAAAGAAATGCCTGGTAGTTTAGCAGATTCATTGAGTAACTTTCTAGCTTCATCGTACTAAAAACAAAATATATAAAATTTGTATAATGTTCGTAATCATATACAAACAGTGAACTTACCATATTGCATTCAAAATAAAAATCTGATAAGCTTATCCAAAAAATAGCAATAGCATAAATCGTATCGTCATCAGAAGTATCTTTCAGCTTGATGGCTAGCTTCTTAGCAGTTGTAATCCATTCATCATTAATATGTCTCAATGCTATGCAACGCCCAGTAACTAGTGCCGTTATTTAATTAATATCTCTTTTAATATTTATATATACACACACATATATATATATATATAGTAAAAGAAATGTAAACATTTGTACCATAAATTATTGCAAAATTATTTTTCAACTCGGATGCTAATGCATACACAAATTTCCATATATCAACTTCGCATTCTTCGTATCTATACAAGCGAGCATATTCACCAGCTATTATTAATGTGTGTAAAGTTACTATCGATTCGTGTCCTTTGGCAATTTCCTTCTACATATAAGAAGAATGAAATATCATTAATTTACAATAAAAAAAAAATAAAAATTCAATAAAATTGATAAGTTCAAATTTAAAACTTACGAGATTTTGTTTGAAACATTTGCTCCACTTTTTTAATGGTAGCTGGAAATATTTCATAAGCCTAAAGTCTTCCTTTATGTTTATCATAGAATATGCTGGTACTACGTCAGGAGATTCAGTTTCCTCGATTACATTCACTTTCAGTGCGTGTAAAGCGAATTTTGTATTTTCCATTTCCATCCGAGTCTTTTTGTTCATAGCATGCAAATGAGTTACAAACATATAAAACTCTAAATTTGCTTGCAAACACAAAATGGAGCTATCCGTCTTTACTTGCTTTAAATTTGCCAGTGCTTGCTTAAGGCAGTCTAAATCCTCATCGTAATCAAAATGTAATAAATGGAATACTAACATTTGAACTGCACGAGCGTATTGTATTGCAGTTGCATTTAGCACTTTCATTTCGCTAAGGACTTTATGAATGGCAGTTGAAAGATTAACTTTCGCGTCTTGCAAGCCTTTTACCTCTCTTAAGCATATCTCAACAAGATCATATTTCAGTAACTCAATAGATAATCCTAATTCTTTAAACATTGGCTTGTCTCTTTTCAGGCAAGCTAATATAGTCATTTCCATAATTTCTTTGGAAGCCACGGACTTATGCTTTATATTTGCCCAAGTACGAAATGCTTTTGATTCTGAATCATTATAGCTTAACAGAGCATTCAATGCAACTGCGGTCATTGCTTCTCTGTATAAGCCATGATTATAATAATAAGAGCTTATTCTATGTAAGATGAAACACACTGAATTCTGACGACCGCAATGCGACTTTAACTGGGATACATTGAATCGTACAGTAGAAGTAAACAACAGAGAAATTAAAGACAAACTTTCCTCCTGAAAGCTATCGTACATTATACTAAAGTTATAGATCAAGGCACTTGTAGCAGACCATACTTGTGTCCAACATTTACATTTATTATTTTTCATTTCCATAATAAGTTCTATGTTTTGCTCCAGAAACTTTTTAGCAAGTCTATAAATATCTCTTGATAAATCATCTGTAGAAAGCTTAATAATGAAATTCATACATATGATTTTTATTACTACTGCATTATATATATTTTTTCTGATTGTACATTCTTCATTTTGACAAGACGTGCATTTGTCCAAAGTCTGTTTAATAAAACACATACTTGTATGTCCAACAAGTTTCATTATCTCCAATAACAGATCATTCCTTAAATATATTTTTCTCCCTGTCTTTATACATGTATCCCAATATACAAAAAGTGGATCTAAAATCTGAATGATACTAAATGTGATCCACTTAACCGATCCTGTGTATCCGTATTTTCCTGTAAGTTTTATGTAAATATCAGTCATTTGTTGAACCTGTTTAACATCGTTTTCTACTAAACATTCAATTGGTTTTGCAAGTGCATCACAAAGAAATTCAAATGCCATAAAGGACTGGTAACATTCTTCATCCTGTGATAAAACCTTTTTAAAATGATCTTTTATCGTATTCAAAATCTTCATTGCAGATTTTAGGTATTCGTCATTAATACTTCCACAGATAATTGTATTTGTTATATGAAGCATATGGCGACATACAGTGTACTTTTCGTCACTGTTTAAATGCATTTTTGTCTGACTCAAGCACTCTACTATAAATGCAGAAAAATCGAAGAAGCACACATTTGGGTTTTTACTTGTTGACACAATTTTATCCAAATATGTACTGGTTCTTGTAAGCAATTGCTTTGTTGGGTTTTTATGCACAATTTGTATTACTTCCAATTCATACTTTATAATATTCTTCAATTGCAAATATTGTTCGGTATTAGACAGACTCTTTTGTAGAACCAGAAATTCAGTGTTAGTCACATTATACCATAAGTGAGCTATCTTTACTAGTATATCACTCACGTACTCATGAGAATAATATAACGCTTCTGTTTTCAAATAAAAACACACTTTATATGCCTGATCGAACATATACATCATTAACAAACAATTAATTATGTGAAATAAACTACAAACAAACTTATTATTGTCCGGTATATCAGTCAGTATTGTGCACAGTGTACAAGTCAATTTATAAATTTCCATTCCCATAGTTTGATTTCGTTTATCGCATTTGTCAGCGGTATGCGATAAATATAACAACAGTTTGAAAATTTGTTTATTTACTTTGTCATTTTTTGCGAGAACATTTGCCTGGAAATATTAAGAGTAACATTCACTTATAAAATTGTTATACCTTAAAATTACGAAATTTTAACAGTTAAAAATCGCTAACCTGAATATCTTCTGGTAAACCACTCAATTTTTCCGTTTGAATCAATTCGATCCATTTCTTTATTTTCATCTCTATGTTAGTCATTTTTGTTGTGAATATTTAATTTTTTAACGGATTGTATACTATTTGAGTTAATCATGAAGGTTGTAGATCGTTTCACATTTACGCGGTGAAAATATGTCACAAAATGAACGCATACTAGAACGAGTATCTAATATACGATTCGAGTATCTGTCGTATATTATAATTTCTTATTACTTGCTGTTATTAAATGTTATATTTTAGAAATGAATTTGTATTAATGAATAGAAATATTATTAAAATTTACAATTGCCAGTACAATACCATATTATTATAAGACGATGAACTTCAAATCTATAGTTTTGTTTATCTATGATTCATCGTCTCAAGAGTTAGATGCAAGCCATAAGGTTCCCTTTAATTTAACCTGGTTTGACAGTAAAGTGATCGGAAGAGCATATGTTGAAAAGTTTTATTAAACCGGCACTAATTTTTAATTAAAAATGAATTCGAGAACGCAAACTAGAAGAATTCCCGAAGTGGAACCTAGAATAGACTACGTGCAATGTGATGGATTAGTGGTCATGAAAATGGTTAAGCATTGTCATGAAGAATCGATGAGCAACATGGATGTTGCACAAGGTGCTCTTCTTGGTTTGGTTGTTCAAAATCGCCTTGAAATTACTAACTGTTTCCCTTTTCCAAAAAATGACGAAATCATGGATGAAGAAGAATATCAGCTTGCCATGATGCGTCGTCTACGATGGTAAATAATGTTTGGTACCTGATACAAGTCTCCGAGTCCAAAATTCAACAATAATCTCAATGCAAAGATACTTAATTAAATCTCATTCTTTCAGGGTAAACGTTGATCATTTTCATGTTGGATGGTACCAAAGTGCAGATGTTGGCAATTTCTTAAATGTATCTCTGTTAGAGTCGCAGTATCATTATCAAACTTCCATAGAAGAGTCAGTGGTGCTCATATACGACACGGCTAAATCAGCCAGAGGTTTCTTGACTTTGAAAGCATATAGACTTACCCCTCAAGCTATACAGATGTACAAAGAAGGTGAATTCACACCAGAAGCACTACGCACTTTAAAAATTGGTTACGAAAATTTGTTCATTGAGATTCCAGTTGTAATAAAGAACAGTAATTTGACCAATATAATGATGTCCGAATTGGAAGAAATGGTTCCAGAGGAGGAAGCCACTAAGTATCTTGATCTTGGAACAGCTACGGTATTAGAGAATCAATTGCGTTGTTTAATGGATCGTGTGGATGAGTTGAACCAGGAGGCCATGAAGTTCAATAGGTATCAACAATTAGTTGTTCGTCAACAACAAGAGAAGAGTAGACTTTTAGCTAAGAGAGCTCAAGAAAATCAAGCTAGAGCTGCGAAGGACGAGCCGCCTTTGCCAGACGACGATATCAATAAACTGATTAGACCACTGCCTGTTCCACCTAGACTTAATCCAATGATTGTAGCTGGACAAATTAACACGTACAGCGAACATATTTCGCAGTTCTGTGCTCAAAGTTTAGCAAAACTGTACATTACTCAAAGTCTTCAAAATGCTAAGGAGTCAAAGTCTTCACGTTAAAATCATATAGCTGTAACTTGAAAGTTTGTAATATTAAAAACTAAAATATGACATTAAAAACAATAAAATTTTGTAAAACAATTTCTGATTGTATTTAATCTTTGTTTACAAATGTTCTTTGTACAAATAGTACAGACTGTCCCAATGATTTGGTAGTATCATATAATATTAAAAATAGTAAAAAAAAGTTACTTGTCATTGGACAGCCGTACAAACTATTTGTAAACATAATGGTTTGTTCAAATGGTAAATAGATTCCTAAGCAAAAATTCAATAGGCAATACGCACTAGTTAATTCATAGAGGTAGATCTAAAATCAGTATCGTACTGCGATTCCAAACGCCCCGCGTTTTGCTTCTAACCTTCAATCGTAAAAAAATTATTCGACTTTTTTCTTTTTCCGTCCATTTCCGGTTAGTATACCTGTTACTAGCATCGTCTAAGTTCTATTCTCGATTTTGATACCGATGTATCTTAACCATAGGAAGTATCTTCCATGCGTGAAATCATGAAAGCGTGTTACATTTAGCGATTAACAGGAATACAGACAGTTCCTTTGATTCTGGTGCTTTGCGTAACGTTTAACACAAACACAACCAGCCAATAAGGAAGGATGACACTAGATAAAGGTGCTTACTACTGGGTGACCATTGACTTGCGTCTGTGTAAGTAGTTCAAGAGACGCCAGAATCCAAGAGACTGTCTATACAATCGTTAGAATTTTTCATTTATGTGGCACGAGACCTCACACACGTTAATCCGCAAATACGTAAATGTCAGTCATACGGTCAGCTAGATCAGTGTAGGTATGTGACCGGGTGCGATCGGATAATTTGAAATACGGAGACGAGGATCTGCCGCGACAGTAATTAGAATTCAAAATTACTATCAGTAGATGTACTTACAATGGACGGCCACCAGGTATGTAAACCTATCTATCTAGGGAAACAAAAGCGACCAATTTCTAGCTGTCGTTTCTTAACCCGTTCAGCTCTTTCGCATTATGACTCACTCTTTTATACGAAGCAGTAAAGTATAATTCCGTCGCAAGTGTAATTTCGTGAACGTTTAATCAACGTGTTCTTTTTTCAGGTAAGAGCGTTGTACGACTTTACGGGAGAGCCAGAAACATCGGAGTTATCTATCACAGCGGGAGAAGTTTTGACTGTCACGAGAGATAATGCGGGCGCTGGATGGTGTGAAGGATATAATCAGAGTGGAAAGTCTGGGTTGTTTCCAGCTACATATGTTCAAATTATTGAGACTACTGCGTCTGGCCCAAGTATACTTGTTGTTTTATCGTTTGACTTTGTTACAGTCTTAACTTGTATTTCACACAAATTTGTTAATTCTTTTTTCGTTCAAAAAAACATTTCAATGACTGTAGTAGGGTTAATTGAACATATTATGCTTGAAAATTACCATACTCACATATTTTCTACATGCTAGATGCTATGACATCATCCCAACAAAGTTCTGGTGACTACTGGGATGACGATTGGGATGATGACTCCGAGGGAGGTCAAACACAAGCATATGTTCCTCAGCAACAGCAACAGCAGCATATGATACACTTGTCTCAGCAGCCTAGCGTCGATTATGGGGATACAGTTTCTATGCAAACTATCCATTCTGTGATACCTGAAAGGCCTATACCCAACATACCAAAGAAAAACAATAAATTTTCTACGTTAATAAAGTCTGGAGACGATAGTTTTTTATTAGGAATGAAAGTAGTAAATGTTCCTGAGAATGAGAAAATATATATAGAGGAAATTGAAGGTGGTCGATGTAGGTGGATTCCAGGAAGAGAATCCTACAATTGTGTAGTCACTTCTCCTAAAAAAGGATCTAAGCTGAGGGGCCTGAAAAGTTTTATAGTGTATCAGCTTACACCAACGGTACTTAATTACTAATATTTTTAATATTACATTTTGCTACCGCCACTCTGTGATTTTTATCCATACAAATCAAGTTATGACTATTTTGCTAATATATAGGATACAATTAATATTAATTCTTTGTTATAGTTTAACAACATTCAAGTTTCGAGAAGATATAAACACTTTGATTGGCTGCATGAACGTTTAGAAGAAAAGTATTGCTTTATTCCGATTCCACCGTTGCCGGATAAACAAATATCGGGACGATACGAGGAGCAATTTATCGAGCATAGGCGTACACAACTGCAAGAGTTTGTTGATTATGTTTGTAGACATCCCGTGCTAGCATGTAGTCGCGTCTGGGATCATTTTATAACGTGCACGGACGAGAAAAGATGGAAGGCTGGTAAGAGGCAGGCTGAAAAAGATGAATTGTTGGGTGAAAATTATTTTAATGCTATCCAATGTCCCGAATCAAGTTTGGACGTCATAAGGGTAGAGATTCAAACAGATACTTTCAGTAGATTTATAAGTGGATTAGATCCAGTAGTTAAAAATTTTATGGCTATGGCTGTTGACCAAACAAAGAAGTTCCAGGTTTTCTATAAGAGAGAATTTCAGAAAATTAGTCAGAGTTTTACAGCATTAAGCCATGCATTAGAGGGTGATGATAGTAGTCGGGGAAGATTGACTCGTGCATTGAAAGTGACTGGAAATGCTTATAATGATATAGGCAAGTTATACGAAGAACAACCTAAGTTTGATTGGGAGCCTCTTTCTGATAAATTTCATATTTATAGAGGTATTATCAGTAGCTTTCCAGATGTAATCAGTATACATAAGGTAATTAATAAAAACATTAAAGATTCTGTTGTTTACAAATACTTTTCTAATTGGTATTCACTCGTCTCTTGGTTTATGTGGCATTTTTTATCCATTTGACAATCGCTTCAAACAAGTCAATTTTCTATTTTAATTGATTCAAATTATTTCTATCCTAATCGTTAAAAATATTTAAGTTAACAGTACTTTGAAATAATTTCCATAAATATTATGGAGAGATAATTCCTTGACCACGTAAGTGGAGGGACGTGTGTATTTTTACCAGAAATATTTTTAAAATGTTTGCTGACTTTCTTTCCTTTTCTCTCTTAAACTTATTTAGACCGCTGTACAAAAACGGAAAGATTATGAAAGGCTAGTAAGTGAGCACAAAATGGAACCGCAACAATTACGAGATCTATCACATCGAACAGACGTGATAGCACGTGCTCTTCTTGCTGAAGAAACACATTTTCAAACGGAACAAGAGATCCATTTAACTCAAGCTATGAAAACGCATCTTACAGAGCAAATTACATTTTATCAAAAAATTGTAGATAAATTACGAGAAGCACTGAACGCGTACGAAGGCTAAAATATATATGTAACGTAATTCTATAGCTTCGTTCATAGTATCATTTGATATAATATATGATATCAAAATGTGGGTATTTTACGTTGAAAAATGTATGTGCTGTATGAAACGATTGAAAGAATTTCTACAATACAACCCTAAGTGAACTATATTCGTGTTTAACTTCACGAATAGAATGTACAATTCCAGATGCATTATGTTTAATGATTGATAAGTATTGATTGCAGAAGAATTACGTAAGTTACATAAAAGGGGCCAACAGTTTGTTTTCAGAGTATTAGTACCAAAAAACATGCATATATATATATATAATATATATGTATATATTATATATATATGTGTGTGTGTGTGCGAGTGTGTGTAATAATATATATATATATATTCTATTTAGAGTACTTTTTCATACTAATTTCAATTGTACAATCAGGTATTGTTGAGACGAACAATAATCAAAATTATATTAAGCTAGACTGAAAGAGCAGCAAAAAACACAATTTCTGGAAAACAGGAAATTAATATAAACTAAATGGTAATATTAACGACGCATAATAATACATTCAATGACAATATTGTTTTTGTAATTTATTCGTTTCATATACTTTAATTGCGAATGTGTGTTAGTTTAACCCTCCAGCTGTTTTTTTTACTCTATACAATTATATACCTATATAAATGTATGTTATTTAGATGTTTCTAATTATATGCTATTAACATATGTTTAAAATGTAAGTTAAATTTTCAACGTACTGTGTCGATAAATTAATATGTAGTAGAAAGTAGATTGTAACGAACTACAGTCTAGTACAAAAGTTTACATTACATTTTGCGAGAAGTTGCATAAACTCTACTATTTTTCTATCAGTTCCTTGTACATCTCAATTGATAAATATTAATACTGTTTGTTAATACATATCTGTGAATCATACTGTTATATATTACTGTATTGTAAATAAACTTCGTAAATACATTGCCATTGAACTGTATTACTATAGATAAAGCTCTATTAAAATACAGATAGTTGTAAAAAACAAATGTAATATATTTCAGTTTTTATATAATGTAATGTAAACTTTTCTTTGACAAATTATTAAACATAGTCGTTTATTTATTGAAATTATATATTCGTGTACTAAAGTTAATCAAGTTTTTATCATTGTTTAAAAACCAGAAAAGAAACTATTTTATACTGTTTATGTATTATTGACTTTCATTTTTTAATGATAACATTTATGTGAGATATAATAATCATATTTCCTACATTTAATCTATATTGTATGCAACTGAAAACCGTTATGCGTTTATTAGTTATAACATATTATAAATTAAGGCATATTATTGTTAATGCATTTAAAATAATTTGTATAAAAAGGGCGGCTTATAATTTTTAAGCACAAACACACGCAATTTTGTAAATGTTTATTACTACAGTCATCAGTATCATTTTGCATCAATCATTTCGTTACTTTTCACGCTCGAAAGGAAACTTCCATTAAATGTATATTAAATTAAAATATCATTACCTTACATATTTTGCAGTTTTTTAATATTCAACACTTCCAGTTTATTTTTAATAATCTTATAATTTACAATTAGAATCTTTTTAGCAAAAGTAACGAGATAACGAAAAAATCAGCTAAATATATAGATATATATATATATATATTTTTTTATTCATCAACATTCCATGAAATAGTATTATCGAACATTTGTTGTGTAGCACCACACACAATCAAGAAATTGAAAAAGTCTGTTAAGTCTGAAAGTTATTTGATATTGGCTTCCCATACTTACAAGCCTCTCTCGTCAAGCGATGCATACTATATATTTAACATATAAACTTAATTGTTACTATTTTCAAAAATATCAGTTACTCAAGTATATGGAGTGTTCGATTACTTACATAAGAAAATTTAAGGAATGATTCTATAATTTAAAATAAGACGAAAATGAAAAATAATCAAGTTTTGCCTTACTTTACTTTACAGAATCATACCTTGAAATTTCTCTCATACTGAAGCACTCTATAATGAAAAAAACATATTTTTGCTAAAATATAACGTTTTACATATCTTAGAGAAATCAGCGTTTATAAACATTCTTGTTTAAGAAATTTGAAATAGATTTGCATTAAAAACTAGTTTAATATATCTGATTACTAAAGTTCTCTGTGTAAAGTTACTGATGTGATTAATTCTTTTTTCTAACAGCGCTGACTTTCTGTATATCGAGTATAATTTAACAATTAATGTCTTCATATGCATAAATTGAAGCACAACAATTTTGCAAGGCTTGTGCAAAGAGAAAAAGTTACAATAGGAAGAAGTTAGTTTCGTAATCGGTCGATAGATACAGCAGCGTATTTACGCTTAATTTATATATAGGCAACAATTAAGATGTTTTTAATTAATAGTACATTCTTTCTCCCTCGCTCTCTTTAATTCGTTCACTCTCTTCCTCTTTCACTTCATACATACTCTATCAGTCTGGCATTATATAGTTGTTGTTTTTTTTTTTTGTTCATCGAATAAAACTGCAGTAACAAGTAGTTCCTTCATTGCTACTTTTAAAATCAGCTTATTTTTACAATCACATTTTGCAATGTTCCTGCCGATATGTTTATTCGTGTGGCACGGTTTTCTTTATTTTATTCCACTTTTTTTTTGTATTTACCTTCATTTCTAAATACAAGCTAAGCTCCTTTTACCTCCTTTTATACAGAATTTTAAATTACAAGCTCGTCAATAACGCACAAACATCTAACATAAAAAAATGCTCATTAACGAACCCTTCCTTTTAGATGACACGATGTTGGCGAACTCATATCTTCTGTTTCAATCTAATCCAGATAAGCATAAATCGAAAGAAGTAAATAATTTTTAATTGCTACAGCAATACAGTTGTAATTTCACTCTACTTATGATCCCATCATCGTGCCATCCAAGGCACTTTAGAATGGTACGTTATTTTGCATAATGAAAGACCTTTCATCAAGTAAAACTTCTGACACTACAATCTCTTGACAAGAATAAATGATCATTGCACTTGTATTTTAACTTCCCATATCAAGCGCATCCTTCTAAATCAATTTACATAAACGTATTCTTATTGTTTATTTTGTCAGAATAATAATGTATCTACCTTATAATTAATATAATTATTATCGATCGCAAAATAATTACATAGCTTTAATATGAATTACTTAAATGTTTTTTCATTCTTCATACAATGTATTAACTACACGAATAGTGCCCGGTACACGGACGGATGTCTAATATGATGACATATGATGAAGTTGAAATGTGATTATCACGTTAATAGTTTATAAAGTTAAAGAGAAAGAGATAATAGTTTACGATAAAAGAGTGCCCGCTCGATAAACAGCAATAATTTTCACTATCCAAGTATACATGTGATATATAAGTTTTTTAGATTCACGTAATTTAGATTTATTTCTAAAGCACGTTCAAAAGGACACGAGAAAAACATTGAATTTTGTCATTGATACAATTTTTTATATATTAACATAATGAATTCCTTTGCCTTCTTATATATGGATCTAACAAGACGTAATTTAAGTGAAAACATTCCGAAACACCAAAATCAATCTTAATCGTGAAAAAGCATACTGTTATATACCGATCGAGAGGATTTTATATTCTAATAAGTTTCACAACGTACGCCGTTAATTATTTTTCTATCAAGACACAGTAATATAATTATCACAAGATCACGGTATTATTGCACTTGTCTACAATTATATTTGTAAAAAAATAAAGTAACGCCACCGAGTACTAAAAGTATTTTTCGGTCATTTCGTTGAAGTACCTGTTTTTCAATTCAAATACTGAGTACCGCATACGATTCGCTGATCATTCACGCTATAATAAGATGCAAATATAAATAGCTAGATTATATTTCAACCTTTTCTTTCTTTTTCTAACTTATACAGTAATAATATGATTCCCGCACTCTACAACAAAATATTAAATACGAAAATATTAGAATCGAACTGTTCCTAACGCATGAGAGTACGTACACATTTACATCAAAAGGAACTTAACATACATAAATAATATGTACATTTTTTACGGTACGCAGATAGTAAAGTATAGATTACCAATTCTTAACTAATTGAAATATCGTATAAATATGTGCTCTCTACTGTTTTTTAAAAAGGTAAGCCAATTTCAAAAAAGTGATTAGATTGAAAGAAATAAATTATAAGTATAAAATGTTACAATCGTTACTAAAAAAATAAGATATTTTCGTTACTAAGAAAATAAAGTTAAAAATTCAATTCTTTCTATAATTTACTTTTTATATTTGCATCTTGCAAACAGACGAATAAGGAATCGTGTATGAAATATGTACATTTTTCCATTGAGTTTCATTGGTGCAACATATCGATAAAAGTATCAGTAGAGTAATTTACATGTATGTATACATATATATTGTATTAGGTCTAGTTAATAGTAGCACTCTTTCACGGAGTTCTTAGAGTGTACTAATATCACTACCTAACAGAAAGAGTACCTCTGTATACACAATATACATATTTTGCAAATACAGTGCGCTATATATGACACTCGTATATGAACATTTTCGATCATGTCATAAAATAAAATAGACGTATATAATAATCAGTGAAACATTGAAACAGATATCGATAAAAATCAGATCTTATAGTCTCACAACACGATTCCGCATGGCAAGATTCTTTTACTCTTCGTTTGGAGTGGCTCGTCTTACAAAACGCTTACTAGGGTTTATCTTTTGCTCTGTGTGTCTTCAAAAAGGTTTGTTCGGTTCATCGAAAAAAGTACTGGGCAAAAAGCTGTATACTAATTTTTCAAATTCAAAATATATATTGCTGGAATAGATTTTCATGTCAGAAAAAATTATCTAAACAACCACTATTCGCTATACCAAACTTTATAAAAGATAAAAACTTGTCGTTGTACTGCTCATACTATTATTATTTTTTCTTTACACATTTAATTGGACTTGATCCTGTAAAATTTTTCTCTTCGGTGTCATGAAATTTCATTAATTTACGTAAACTTTGTCTAGATATATTAAACTACATCTTTGCTCGACTAAAATCAGTACCGGAAATGTATGTATCTCATCATTTAAGACTTCTACTAACAGCTACTGGGATTTGGCTCTATTATAAATACGTACTAACACAGTGAGAAGTCTGTTTGAAAAATTGCAAACCCAACAAAAAGGGCGATAAAACGAGAAACATTCGGAAAATCGCCTAATATCGCGCGGGCTGTTTATATATGTATATGTATATGTATATATATATATTGTTTTGTAATGTACATAATCGGTGGTAACCGTGTCAGAGGAAACCACAATGAAGCAGATTAGCTGAAATCTATACAACTCTTGCCACTATCTGATTAATATTCGAGCAAGAGAATAAACCTAGCCATCCGACATGGCTTTCGATATACTTATACTCTTTTCTCTTCTTTCCTCCATTAGAAGAAAATTACTTTGCAGCTTGACTCAGCTTTTCTTATACTTTCTTTGCTTTCTAAGATACGATACATTCGTTTGAAATAGAGTAGACAGAGCGGTGCGTGTGCTACCCCACAGCTTGAAGCGTTTGTTGCGTAAGTATAACGGTGAATTTGAGGTGACTGGAATTGGGATAGGATTCGTGACCACCAGGCCTGACGGGAACGTAAATGGTGGCTCGCGGATTTCCTTCAATTGAGGTTGGTCGGAGGCTCCGCTGGTCTGTTGGGTTGATGACTGTTGGGGTTGGATTGCGATTGATCGGGGTATGGCATGGGGTTGCCGCTGGAGGGGCCTGTTGTTCCTAGTCCCTGTTGTTGCTGGCCGCTGTTGAGAGCCAGCCGCTGCATTTGACGTATAACCGCAGCTGCGTTGAAGGCTTGCTGCAACCATGACAGAAGAGGAAGACTTTCCTACGGAGCCTGGCGAGCAAACACATACGATCAGCACGTTGATAATTATCTAAACATACTAACCTTCCACCTTGATTTGGCGAAATTCATTCTAAGTTGTTCCGATACAGTACCATGGATATTTATATTGCTAGCTGCGTTGCCGGATATCCTGGAAAAAAAATTATTGATCGCACGATACTACGCCAGAAAATTAAATTTACGCGATTGAACGATATTACAACATGTCTCGTGGTCATTGACCTTATGGAGCTGTTCCTTACAGAAAGGAACCAGTCCACTTTGAAATAAAATTGGAGAAAATGACTTGAACATTTAAATTTATTAATAATATTTTTTATTTTTGTAGATTGGCTCCTTTCTACGAAATGCTATTTTATTAATCATAGGATTTGTGTTTACTAATTTTTATTATATTAAAGGAAGAATTATTTGTAATTGCTGGAAATTTTAGTATGAGGTATACTCTATACTTTAATGTGAATTTCCTGTTATTATTATTGCACACCATTGTAAATTAAAATATATAGCTCAATAATCATATAATAGGATTAATTAATGAATGACAAAATAAATATAATTCTTCTACTTACATAATCCGTACCTATCTTATTATTAAAGGCAATTGAGCTCCTGTAATATCTTTTTCTCTTGAACTTTAAAATACGACTATCCAAAACTTTAGAACACTTACGAAATGTATGGTTAATATATTGGTGTTACTTTTTTACTAAATTCTTCATTTTGTATAAAGACGATAATTTAAAATAAAGTAAATCTTACGCGATATCTTTGAACGGAGTAATGATCTTACCAAGGATGTGCAAGGGCCTGCTTGCACGTATAGCGTTCTTCGACATTGACACACATCAGCTTGTGAATGAAATCCTTCGCAGATTCACTGATATCGTCCCAGTACGGCGAATCAAATTCAAATTCACCTATAACAATCTGGTTAGCTTCTTGCTATAGAGTAGACGATTTTATTATGATTTACTTCATTTTTAAATGAATTAAATTTTATTTGGAAGAAGTACTGTTAGGTTCACACTTTATACAGTAAATTTATCTCTCCGTAATTCGCTATAAAAAATCCCCATTTTTAACCATAACCATTTTTGATTTTACCAGGAAATGTTGATATTATAATCGAATTTATTCCCAACACTAATTATTAACTAAGGACTTTCACAAAAAAACGCGAACGCACACAAATGATCATTTACTTACTACACTAGCATGTATATAGCAGCATACAAAAACTAGAAAAGTACCTTAAAAATGAAAATTTCAAGTTAATGTACAGCTGCATGTGCTTGTTGATCCTAAAAGTAGTACCTAAATTGAAGTGATAGTATAGTCCTTCCAAACGCCAAAAAAAGACATGTACCCGAAAGTGGTTTTATTACCTTTTAAGATCTGTGCAAACAGGTTCGCGTCGTTCTCATCGTAAAATGGCGGATAGCCGCATAATAAGATGTAAGAAATAACTCCTATACTCCACACATCCACAGCTTTCCCATATGGTGTTTGTGCTAAGACCTCTGGAGCTGTAAGCATAGATGATATGTGCAGTTAAATTTTATGGAAGAAACATTGACGAACATTAAATTAAAACTTACCAACATATCCTGGAGTACCGCAAGCAGTTGCCATGATACCAGAATCTTCTGTTTTTGATAGGCCAAAGTCACTAATCATGATCTTACTATCTTCATCTGAACTATAATATAAAAGGTTTTCAGGTTTAAGGTCTCTGTGTACAACACCTTGATCATGCATATAGTCCACAGCTTCTAAAACTTGTCTTATTAAACCTGATGCATCTTTTTCTGTATAGGAACCTTTTTCTACAATTCTATCAAATAATTCTCCTCCAGTAACCCTGTAATAAAGGAATGATATATATATTAAACCGCAACTGGTAATTTGGTAGTTTATAGATAAATGAAGAAGACTCACAATTCCATAACTAAGTAAACCTTATGTTTATCCTCAAATGTTTCCAGTAACTGAACAATGTTTGGGTGTTGTAACCTGAAACAGTTTCATAGTTATTGGTTGTAAGTGAATTATAGGTTTGTTAACATTTGAGGCTGAGTAAATTATATACCTTCTCAACACTCTGATTTCATTTTCTAAAGAGTCTTCCTTCCCTTTCAGTGCTTTTTTATCAATAATTTTCACAGCAAACATTTCTCCTGGTCTTTCTTTGCTTTCTGCCTGGCGCACCTCTGAAAAAGCACCCCTAAACAAAAAAGTATAAATGATTGTAACAATATTAATTATTCGTAGTCATTACACATTAATACCATAAGGCTTATGCACTTATCGCATTGTATCATAGCATTCAGCTCCCAGACATTCAATATAATGATGGACTGCATCTAATTAACTTTGCCATGTTTAATACAAGTGTTTTGACAAGATAAAAGAATTTTTAACACGTGTTCTACAGTATTATTAGACATATGATGTTGCAATGTATTATTAAACATTGTGATGTACCATTCTATCAGCCAAAGAAAAAGGTTTCAGGTAATTCAAATAAGATTATGTCGAATATGCTTAAAAGTAAAGATAGTTATCCAATGACAGGAAGTGTGTACTTTCTCTTTTTCCATATACATATAGAAGGTATCATATAGCGTGCTCTACTAAAAAAATTAACAACTTACTCAAAATTAATACATTTGAATCAAATTATTTTAAAAAAAATTAGTTGTATTATTCAATGAATAAAATTGTTGCATAGGCAGAAAAGTGTTTTCTCAAAAGTACTATTATACGCTTTGTAATCCAAGTTCTAATTTGAACGTGTTAATAATAATGTGCAGATAAAGTATATATGCAAATAATTAAATTCGTGCCAATAGATAGTATACATAGTTTTTGGATCTCACAAAACAAAACTTTTTTACAAACGAAATGTATTAGAAATAAAGCTCTCAAGTAATTCATATGGTATTGGAAATTAAATAAAAATGATAATGGTCTTTCTAGTTCATAAAATTTACGACTACGATTGATCATGTAATTAATTGAGTAATAATCTTCTCGGTGAATCCTATCGAATTTGGAGATAATATGATGGGCATGCACACAAGTATCCCGTGTTTTATTACTTTCCGATGCGGAATCCGTAGTGATATATAGTATATACATACGTTCCAAGCAACTTTTTTAGGATGTATTTGTCCTCAACAGACGGCGATTTATCGTCTTTCCCATCTTTTTTTATCTTCTTGTTCGAATCCTTTTTACCGAAGAGCGGCATCTTCGGATTTTCGTATTACGTATCACGATAACAACAGTCACGCACCGATTCACGAAACTCTCTTCCGAACTCGAAGAATCCTGAACCCTTTAAACTGAACCCTGACAGGTTATGCGTTCGCCAACCGCAAGTATTCACACACGTAGAAAAGGAGAAAGAGAGAGAGGGGGGGGAGAGAGAGAGAGAGAGAGAGAGAGAGAGAAGGAGAGGAAGATAGAGAAAGAGAGAGGAAGAGAAGAGAGAGAGAGAAAGAGAAAAAAAAGGGGAAAATCTGTCGTTTCGCCTACTATAGTGGCTTTTGATCGTTCGGCAGTGATTACGAAAAGGAGGAAAAAAAAGATCGTCGTCAAACGCTTCGTAAAATCATCGTTTCGAAGCACCGAATGATCATGAACTCTCGACCTTTCAGCACGTAAACGATAGCAGATAATTGTGCACTACGATGCTCTACTTTGCGCTTATCCGTGGACCGAGTTTGACACGTATCCGTTCCGTGCACTATTCCGCTACCGAAACGTTCTATTCCACGTATCGGGCTCAGGGTCGCGGCCTCGCGCCCTCACGGTACAGCTCGTACTATGCAGCAGATATGTGACTCTGGTGTGTCTACTAGCACTAACCCTCCGCTTCTCTATCTTGGTTATCCCACTTTATCGTATGACGATATTTCCGTTTTTTACTTTTGATAAACGCACGCTAATATTCGAATAGATCATGATGCACAACTTGGCTCATTCCTCGCACATTGTTTTTCTCTCATGATACTGTACCGCTCGAGCTGAAACGTACATTGGTTGCAACCATCGATGATAATACAGTACAAAAGCGCAGTACGCCACAACAGTGATTCTCATACATACGTATACGTATGCGTAAGAATTGTAAAGTTATCGTTCCGTTTGATAATTCTTAGCTAGTAGAATTGAAATTCTAAATTCGAAAAACTCATGGTACGTTTATATGATTATTTGCTTGGTTTTTGATCATTGTTTCTTTCAGGACCTACTATGTTCAATGGAGGTTTGAGAAACACTGGGTATACGAGAGAAACATACATGTTTTAAAATCATTTTATAAATTTTATTGGTTAAATTCTATGTACACATGTGCGTTTCATTCATACGTGTTTACTTGCCAGTTGCTCAACAATAGTTTCAAGAGTTGAGATTACATAAATAGAAAGTGTCCTCTGTATATGCTACCCAGACAACATACGGCAAGATGGTGTCGACACCATACCGGCACTGTATTGCCACTTCTGAGATTCGTTAACGCGCCGATCACTGGTTGTCTGGGTATGTAAAGATTTATCTTTAGGCTTATAGCATGGAATAAATAAATCAAGATATTTTGCAAAAATTTATATTGTAATTCACCTGTTTCAGTAACTGTAGAATATTAATCATTTGAAAAAAAGAATGAATAGCTATAACAATCAGCACAAAATGCTTCTTCAAGCAATTATGCACGAAGGAATTTTAAAGGAAGACAAAGTGCAAGAATTAATAGTTAGATTGTTTAGTAAGTAAATTTTTATTTTGCATTCAATTCAATTTTTCATATACCTATTTCATCCAACATCATGCTTCTCATGCACATGGTAATTAAAACTATACCTTTTAGATCATGATAATTTGCAAACAATAATAAATCAAATAAATGAGCAATTACAACCATTAAGCATGTTAATAAAAAAAGCACAGTGTGAAATTACAGGTCAAATATATTGGATCTTAGTAAGTACCACACTTGATGAAGTAACAAGGTATGTTTTCAATTTTATTTCCTTTTTAAATTGAACTACATCCCCTAAGTTAGAATGTTTTAAACATTCTATACATTTGATTGTTAAAACATTTGATGCTTTATAGGTTTAATACAGAATTCTCAAAAGATCAATTAACATTCCTGAGAATGATATTTTCTGAAATTATAGTAGATGATGACGGATGCTTTCCGAGTACACTCTGTTTAAATTTATGCCTTACACCATATGTAAATTTATCAACAGCAGAAGCTAACAAATTTCTTGATGATGTGGTTAATAGAAAATGGTTAACTTACAAGGTTAATAGGAAAATGGTTAACAACAGCGGTAACAATATTAAATTATATTGTACCATTTTATTAATATATTTTAGTAATATTCATAGGATGGCCATTACTATATGGGTGCGAGAACTATAGCAGAATTAATACCATACTTTAGAACCACTTATGAACACGATTTAAGAACTTGTTACCTTTGCAAGCAAGTCATTTTTTATGTATGCTCTATTATAAAACTAATATTCAATTAATGTAATTAAAATTTTCAGCTAATATTTTCAATTTGTTATTTAGGGGAAGAAGTGTGAAACCTGTCAAGTACGCCTTCATTTATATTGTTTAAAGAGATTCATTGCAGTTTACAATCCTCCAAAGTGTCCTAATTGCAATACAGTTATTATAGATATTGATCTATCTGGTAATGTTACTTTTTAATTATAGCACTTTTTTTTCATTTTTACATTCAAAATAATATCTTTTTAGATGTGCACGATGACTCTACACTACCAGAAGTAAATATGACAAATGTACAATTATCTAATGTAAGACAATCAGGAGGTAAAAAGCAAGACAAATCCAAATAAAATGAAAATCAATATATTTTTTTATAAATAATTTTCATTGTAACAAATAATATATATGTAATATAATAATATTAATTCTAATATTCTATACCATACATACTTTTAAAATGCTATATTTACAGATACATACAGTAGAATATTTTACAATGTAAAGAATGCTATGCCTCAAGAGTTTTGACTTTTTTCAAATTTTTCCCTCAAATATCTTAAACCAGCTGCTATACTTGCTTCATCTATATTTCTGTTTGGTTTCATCTCAGTTTGCATTGTATTGTTTTCTTGTTGTACGGAATGAATTGTTTGATTACAAGCACTTTGATGGTCGATCTCTTCAACAAAATTATGTTCAACATTGGTATTACTTATTATGAGAGTAGGAGGAAGTGGTATATCATAAGAATCTATATTTGTTTCATTAATATTTTCTGTATTATTCGGAATATTCACTTTATTATCTAAATCAAGTCTTTCATTGTTTTGAGTATACAAAGCTGTATCAGTATCCTCAGAGTTCAAAAAACCAGCGCTTTTGAAATTTTCATACACTGGTCCAAATTCATCAACTCTAATTTTCCTACATTTATCAACCCATTCTTCCTGGGACATTTCATACCAATGAGTTCTCTTTCCAAGAAGTTCTCCCAGAGCTTTTATTTTATTCTCTTTCTCTAATTCCTCATCTTTTCCTGTACTTTCTTCCTTCTTATTCTCATCCTCTTTAACTACAATTGAACTCTCCTCTGCATTTGCTACTGTATTTTCACTACATTTGTCATTATTTTCTACCTTAAATTCTTCGTCTAGTGTGTCTATTGGTAATCCTGCCCTAACACGTTGCCTAATTCTAGCTGCTTTTAGTCTATTATGTTCCATTTTTTCTCTTAACTCCTTCAGTTCTTTTATTTCGCTTTGTTTTCTTTCTGTTTCTTTCCTTAAATTGAATAAGTTCTCCTGTTGTTTTATTCTTTCCTCTTCATCTTGCGAAAATGCATAGTAACCAACACCGTGGGCCCTAGCTTCATCGAATAAAACATCTTGATAATGTATGTTTGCTTTGTCTGCCAATTTTTTTGTTTGTTCCTCCCATTTTCTCCTCATGATTTCTATTTCAGGTTCTTTTTCTTCTTCAATGTAGTATTGATCTACATTGTCTTTGGTTTTTGGATCAATGCCTTTTTTATTTATAATTTGCTGTTTTATTAATTGATCTTTCTTTTGCATTAAAGGTAAATCTTCCCGTAAACATTTTCTTGTACGACCAAAACAATCTTCATATTCCACCCAATCATCCTCATTTTCTAGCGATGCATCAATGTCTTCATCTTTTAGCAGTGATTCATTCTCAGATTCATCTGATTTATTTGTAAAGTCAACAAGGAAATTCTCATTGGTGGTTTTGGATTTTATTAACTGTTCATATAATCTTGCCTTTGCTTCTAGCATTAATTTCGATTTTTTATGGGTATTTATATCCTCAATATATTCTTCGGATCTTTTGGAATTTTCACTTTTATTTTCCGATTTAAGTTTTTTAGGTTTTTTCTTTTGAAGCTTTGGTACATTGTGAGTTGCTTCTGATTTCAGTTTTGCCTCATTTACTTCATGCTGTTTTTTCAGAAGCTCTGCTTTCAAGCCCACAAGCGACGAAATGTTCACATTAATCTTTTTTGAATTATTCATGGTTAAATAATTAACTACTTATGATTAGGGTTCAATCAATTATTCCAATGCATCATACATTTCTTTAAATCATTTTTTGTATTCTACAAACATCAAATATGCCAGGAATGAATCCTTTTTCGATACTTGTATCGTTCCCACAATTAGTTCTCCCACTATCACAGTTTATTCTCCTATTATATAGTTATGTAGTTGCATAGCCACCACTTCATTAATGTCAGAGTTATATGGTTATGGAGGGGATAACTCCCCTACAAGTAGTCCGTAGCGAGTAGGGGAACGGATCACAGATCACTAATTCGTCACCTCTGAAATATGATACATTTTTATTTTAGTAAATGTTTATTTTATAAGCACGATCATATTCTTTGACTGTCAAGTCTAAATACGTAATAAAGTTCTATTTCAAAGTTCTTAAATAAGTTTAACTCACGAAATTTTGTTCTATGACACCTCTATTCACTTATATCTTCAACCATTTCATGGAATGTCGACGTAAAATTATAATATTATAGGTTATATTATAATATTACTTAAAATTGATCTTTAAACATATTTAAAACACATAAATTTCAATGTACACAATGCAAGAAATATATTAAAATAAATATTTCTAGGTTGGTTTTAAATAATTACACTTTTCAGGAACATTTTCAACGATATAACAGGCTTTGTTTATATTCGAACTAACGCGGATGACTACTTCTGAAGAACTTCATGCCAATATATCAAACTCTTAATTCTTTAGGCCACTAAATTACTGGTCGAATGAAAGAAAAAAAAACGTGCATTATTAATATCATAAAAATTAATCAATGTGATAGGATTATTGCTCCTATTATTGAAGAAAACATTTTTCCACGAATAAAATTTGACGTTTATTTAAGAATATGGGAAAAATAATAGAAGGATATTGCAAGGATTATTTCTTCTGGTATTACATTACCAAAAAAAAATAACTATACCTAAGTAAAATTACATGTCCAAAACAAATTACATGTAAACACAAGGTACAATATAAAATTTTATATTAATAACTTATTCTTCCTGAAATCGAGAGAGTATATGAGCTTATATTATAATCTCTGTTTTCTAAATTTTTTACTGTAATGATTATTTAATATAACAAAATAATAAGTATGGAAAATATGTTAACAATAAGTTATTAACAATAAGTTGTACTTAAAACCAATTGTAAAGTTATATGCTTCCGATCTTTTATCGCATATTAAAGTTATGATTAAAATATATACAATATCATTTATTAAATATAAACGACCACGTGATTGCTATATTCATTTTTATTGCCATTAACAATAATTTTCGCAGTAATTTAATATTTCAATAAGAAAAAAATTTAATAGAAGAATATTTAATAGAAGAATAAAAATTTAACGAAATTAAGGGGTGGCCATTGGTATCCGCTATGCGTTTACCTTTTGCTCAAAGTTTAAATTACTTTACGATAAAATTATACAATTCTCTTAAAATAAAGCTTAAATTGTAATATTTGAGCATTAAAAAAATGTTCAACTTATCCATAGATAAATTAGAAAATCTGTTTTTACACCTCTCATGTGGCAAGTGTTTGGCTTTAAATAAGTATTAAGTATATAAAATTATCCTTCAAGATAGAATAAAGATACTCTCAGAAAAATTAAAAATACCTAGTGCCGCTTAAATACTTACACGAAGGATTACTTTAAAAGCTTTGAGTCAATTACGAAGGGTGTAAAGTTGTACGGGACCTTAGGCTCTATCCCTAAGTGATGAGGATAAAATTTTCAAAAAAGTTCGTTTATTTAATTGCGAAAGGTCGCGGGACGTATTAACCGCGTGTATTTAGAAATTTATGGTTGTTAGATGCTTTGATTTGTTGATACCTTAGCGCCATTTGTCAATCCTAAAATCGATTGTCGATTATCAAACCAACTCCAAACCTGAAGCTGCCGATCTGCTACTATGTTAGTCATGTAACTTGCCAACACCAGTTAATGCAACGGACACGTTAATGCACCAGTAAGTATAATCGCGTAGCTGTAGCGGAACGTGGTTCTGGTTTGTTTTGAGAGGTTCGGTTATATATATACATGTATAAAATATATACACATATACATATACACGTAATGCGATAGTGCGAACTGCGTAAAATCTATTATTTCAGATCATTCTAAGGTTTAATTGAAAGAAATGGCCCCCCGTAAAGTCACAAAACATTCGGACATGGAGGTTGTGGATAGAGCGGCGGAAGCCGGTGATGTATCGCCCCCGAAGAAAAACAGAAATGCTGCCAAAACTGTGAATAAAAGTGTGGAAGAGAAACGAATTAGATTACCGAGAGCCGCAAAATCGGTGAAAACCGAACAAACAGAAATTACGGAACCAGCCACGGTTGTAACTAAGAATGCAAAAACAAAAAGCAAGTCGGCGAAGGCCAAAAATGCCGCGGCGCCCGCAAAGCCGAATTCCAAAGTCAAATTCCCGGAGAAAAAAAATAAAGAGGCTGAGGAAAATGTTGACGTTGATACCACAAATGTCGAGATCGTAAAAAACGATGAGGAAATCGAAATGAAGAGGACACGCACAAAAGGACCGATAAAAAAGGCGGGAACCGAGGCGGAGGAAGAACGTATGTTTTGAAATTTTTACGTTAAACTCCGGTTTAATTATTCGCGTGCTTAATGTGAATAAGATAATTTACATCAACAGAATCGCTTTATTTTTAATAAAAGTGTTCAATGCGTGGTTCGATTTTAACGGAACGGAAAAACAAATATGGTCGCGTTTGTAAAATATGTGTAATCACATGAAAAAGTTTTGAAACTTTTCATTTTTCAAGATATAAATACAAATATCTTTAGCATATGATCTTATACAACAATGAGGGTTTTTTTTAAAGCACTAATTAAGTGTATATATTTGTATGTTAGAAGTAAAAAGTTATATGTTAGGTTTTGTCAATTACGGGTAGTTAAAGCTTTCAGCACACTAATTAAAGTATCTTATACTAGTATTCTTAGAGTACAATGTATAGAAAAATTCTTATTGGAAATTTTCATAATTTTCTTCATCTCTAAGGTACAAGCATGTATGTATGTAATATACATTTCTTGATATAACGATTGTGTATCAATTTTAGCTAAGGCCAAGTCAAGAGTAAAGACAAAAAAGGTTATTGCCAATGAGGACATAGCAAATTCAGAAGCACCAACTGTAAAGAAAAGGAAGCCAGAAAATATTGAAGTGAAAGAAACTAAATCAAAAGCAAAACCAACCCAAAAGAAACCTATTACAAGTGCTGACACAAATAATAAAAGTGTCAATAACAGAGATAGAATTACTACCAACAATGAGACTGAAAGTAATGATAAAATAGTAGAATCCACAGTGACCACAAAGACAAATAAGAAAGCGGTCAATGATAAATCTGCGAAAGCTTTAGGAGCAAGGAAAACAAGGAGGCAGAAAAATGAATCTACTCCTGAAGATGCATCAGGAGATGAAGAAGAGCCACCAGTAGCAGAAAAATCATTATCTCCAGAACCTGAACACCTTAGCGGTAACGAAGGTCAGGATGATGAAAATAATGAATCAGAGGAAGCAGAATCGGCCCAATTATTTAAGAAAGGGAAAAATGTAAAGAAAAAAGAAGCATCGTTGAAGAAAGCTGCTACTAAATCACGTGGAAAAGCTATTAATCGTAATGCTGATACTGGTTCAAATGAAGATGATGTTGACACAATGAAAACAGTCAAAGAAGTGCAAAAGAAAATGAACAAAAAAACAGCTTTGATAACTGCCACGAAAAAGGGAAGAGGAAAGAAAGGGGCTACAGTTACAGAATTAGAAGAAAATGGAGAGAAGGTTACAGATAGTGCAACAATAGATACAAATTCAACTGAAGCATTAAATGCTAATAACGATGCACAGAAATCATCAGAAGAAGACAACGACAAAAAACAAGAGGATTCTGAAATAGAAGAGCACATAGATGAAGTGGATAAAGCGTCAATTAAGGTTGAACCAACTGAAAGTGAGACAATAAACACGTCAGTAAATGAAGGAGATTCACAGTCGTTTCGTGCAACATATCCGAAAAAAAATATATGAATAATATTTTAATATATTTGATAAAGATAAAATGCCTATTGGTACTTCTCTGTTCAGAAGTACTAAAAAGAAAAAAAAAAAAAGAAATACGCTGTATAAATGCAGTAATACTTTGGTTACATTATTGTTCTGAAACAGTTATATTTATTTTCTTTTAAGTATTTTGCGTAATGTAGTTTCTTGAAATTCTCATGATAATATGCGGTCTTACAAGTAAGAAAATTTTTTCATAAACAATATCACATACATGGAAGCACTCTACTATATTCAATGGTTTTGTTGTATTTAAAGCGGTTTATCTTAAATTTCAGCTAAACAAACATTTTGACTTGCGTGTAGGGTAAATAATATTGAGTATTGCTGTCAGTCTTTTGACAACTGAAGTCATTTTTTAACACTAGATAGCCATTAATTTTCAGTTGTGGATTTGAAAACTACAATATTTTCAATTATTTTTATGTTTTATGTAAGGAAAAGTCAAAGTGTTACAGAGTACATTAGTTATAAGAGAATATCACATATAAAGCGTACTTTTTGAAGTTATATATTATATTAAATTGACATACACACTGTCATTCTAGAGTAACACTTCAGTGTTACTTGTGATACTTTAATAAACATTTGTATAATTATTAGATGAGTATTGAAAGGATAAATGACTTCATTTTAGATTAGATTGTATTGAGTTCAATAAATATTTACGTTCATAGTTTGTAACATTTGCTTTTTACATTTTTTAATATGTTCTTTTAATAATAAAACTTCTAATGCTTGTCAGAAACAGAAATTATTATTTTTCATGTAATACAATTTTTTTTAATGTTTTGTTAGTATGCATATATTATTGTAAATAATTTTTGTAATGCCTAAAAAATTGTTCATTACCGTGTGAAATGTACATATAAAAGTGTTGCGTGCGTGGGAATATGCGTGTGTGCGTGCGTGTGTGCGCGGTTGCGTGTATGTACATTTTATCTTTGTATAGTAAATTTGTTTTCATTCACTTATTAGAACACAAACATATATTTATCGTAAATACATTTTATTTCTAATTTTTACGATCATCGGGGACAATTCGAATATAAAATCGTGAATAACTAAAAGCTGCCATAATGTTATCAGTATTAAAATTACTGATATTGTATTTATTTTATATACACTTCATTCATATTGTCCCAATGATTTTGTTAATAAATCTGGATTAACAGAAATGAACATATTAAATGATTATCGAATAATTCGAGGAGATTTCATTAAAAATACACATCGGTATTCGAAAAATGTTGCGGATGCTCCTTTACGGTAAATCCTTAAAAAGATGGCGCTCGATTAATGCAATGCTCGCACGTACAGATGACGTAGTGCTATCTATAAGATTGTAGCAAGCTAGAACGCTCTCCGTTGTGGATCAAGGAAGCAGTGAGAAACAACGGCGGAAGTGGGGATCGTGCGCCATTTTCTATTTTTGCATAGCAGTGAATTAGTGTTGTGTATGTACATTTTGTGTGATAAATCGATGGATTACTAATAATTGACGGAGGACGTACCGATGTAATGAAACGATATTCGGGAACACGTGCTTCGAATCTCACGCGATTAATTTTCTTCTACATTCACCTTCTGTATTACCGTGCATAAACCCATAAGTTCGTCGTAGCGCGTAAACACTTTTTCTTCATTTCTCTTTTCAAATGAGTGAGAGTGGCCCGTGTCGTCGGTATTAGAACTATTACGAAGCGATCGACGATTACGATTGTTTTACGCCTGTTCCGGAATTCTTTTCCTCGCTTAACAGATAAAACTCGTGAGATATAGAAAGGAAAACCAGTCTGTGATACTAAACAGTACTAAGGTATATAGCTAGAATATAAACTCTACAATTAGATGTACGTATGTATAGCGTATGAGACCGCATAGATAGATCACATAAAAGATCTAGGAAAAATAAAGTCTGTATAGTGTGTGCTGTGAATTTACCTTATTCGAGGGATAAATCGTGATAAAGGAGCAGAATGTCTCAGGAATCTGTGACAAATGACAAGCAACTGCCAACTCCTAAAGATGAAGGTATGAGATCAACCAGTTTATACTATTTTAATTACGTACATGTATATGTATACGATGTTTTATGTGCATGGTTTCTTTTTAAACGTGTACACAAAATTTCATTTCGTTCTGTTTAAGTTTAGACATTGAAATAACCTCTGTTACATGTTTCGTTAATATTATTATAAAATCTATGCCATTGCACCATAGATGTTGTGCTACTGGATTTGTTATGGATGGTTTCATATGTTTAATAAAAAATAATAGAATGTGATGATAATACATTTCAATTACAGCAAAAGGGTAAATGTACTTTCTTTATAATTTCCATTTTCCTTTTTCCATAACTGATTATACGTGCGTATACTTGCTGTGATATTTAAATGATCTTTTTTCATTTCATGTGTTTAAATATATATCTTTTTCTTGCGCACTTGTTGTGCACAACGATATCCTAGATATTGATAAAACCATTGCTGCGAAAATTTGCTTGAATGGTAATAAATGTGTGTCACAACTTACTTGTACTTACATATAAATGTGTACTTTTTTTGAAAATGTTATTCAAGAGATTTATTTTCAGAATGTATGTTGTGGTATGTATAAATCATCAGAATAAATGTTTATTTTTTTCTATGTGGAAATATGTATTGAATCCTTTACATAACAAAATATGTTTATTAACAAATAAAATTCACTTTTTACATAGCAGTGTTAATGGAATTATTCAAAGAAATAAAGATCTTTAAGGGTTTTCTTACTTTTGCATAAAAACATTGCTAAAATATTTAAATATATCAGATTTTGATAAGATAAAATTCTTTTTAACTTATGAGATCTAGATATAAATACAAATGTAGTATTTATAAAAGGATTATGTAATATAATATGTTACTAAGTAGACCAAAAAGTTTAGTAAAGGTATAGACGGAGCTATTCATATATCCTTTCAGCAAGCTGATATCGGCGCATTAATAATGGCTCTTATAAATGATCATCAAAAATACCGATAACTGCCATACCAAAAATTTCTATTTCAGATGTTAATAAATATATTTCTTCATTTGTTCTACTATCTACATACACGAATGTTTATGAACATTGTTCAGGGGAAAATCAGTTACAGATAGCGTTCAAATGTGTGCACAAACAAAACTAATTAGACATAAAGTTGACAATAACGTACTTAGGGACGTACTTGATTGGATTGTAGACAAACTCTGTATGTCTAAAAACCGGCCGACATTTAGCCAGTTTGTATCGTGCTGTACGACGTGTAGTATCTATGAAAGTTAAGAATCTTATTTCTTAGGCGTGTTACATGGACGTGTACACGATCAGTAAAAATTATTACAGTTAAAACGACTTCGTTTTAAAGCGCGAAAGTAGACGAATCGTTGAATTAAATTTACGAAGTAACGGGTATCCGTATTCTTCCGACATTTTTATACATTTGTATACGATAGTTTGTTATTCCAAACGTTGAACATTTCGCGATCAAATAACGTAATATTTCCTCATACTATTAATAGTTAGTTATACATTTTGACGTTAATAATTCTCCTTTGTCCTGTTTTCCTCGGTACCTTCGTTAACCGGCTTCGAAACGGTGATTCTTTGTCCGTCTTGTCCTTCATTGATAAATATTTGGTCGGCTCTGTTTGAAACGGTTAGAGTTTAAGGTAACCAGAAGAGCGTCGGTAAAACCGCGTAAAATAGAATTCGTCAGAATTTGGCTAAAATGAAGCTAGACACGAACGGTGTTGTTGGTTCGACTTGGTATCGGCGACCACGAAAACGTCCGCTGGTAGGACCTACGGGATCTCCTCTTCTAGACGCAACTCTGGTCGTGCAGACCAGAACGTGTCGATGGTTCCGCAAAAATAAGTCTGTCCACGCTTTAAAACGGGTCACTTTTCGTAAGTACATCTATGGAAACTTGTGATTGGTATTTTATTTCGATCGTTCAATGGTTTCGATTCTGTATTTGAACAATTACGGCGGTTCAACAAAATTGAATGTGACGCGAATAATGTAAGTTTATACTAAATTATAATAAGAGAAATTTGCATCGTTTAATTTGCTTTTAATTTGTCGAATCAGATGCTTAGTTGTTAAGTCAAAGAGAATCGTGTATAATCTACCGACCGTGCGTTCAAATCTTCACTAAGTTTCTATTCCAATGGCGGATGTGTTGAGGTTCGTTAATCCTGTACAGTTTGTATACAAGTCGTAAAGGTGCGATGTTTTTAATGATAATCGATCTATTTGGAAAACGTTATGTAATGCCTATATATTTAAGTAAATTTAGATATTAAAGTATATACAGATATTCTGTGTATATATTTTGAGTAGAACAGGAGTACTTAAAGCTTCCTGCGAGATCAACAAGTGTTTGTGCTTAACTTAATTTTACTTTCATATCTATCGTGTAGAATGTTAATAACTATGTTATTGATGTATCATGTATAATATTCCGAAGGGAGAAGTCTACATGGCTATGTGCAGCAAACATTTCTGTTCATTTTCAGGAGACGAAGCAATTATATCTATGTCGGTGGCTGGGGAGGTAACCGACACTTCAATTATGGAAGTGGGCCGTTCAAGACCTCAATTCCAATATTCACGGGTACTGTATTCTTAATTTAAAAAAAAAAAAGAAAATACGATTCAAATCAATTTTTTTAAAAGGACTTTCGATGAAGTAAAATTTGCAATTTCATTTCCAGGAGGAATTAATACTGATAAAGAGTTTGCCATTGTCTAAGAAGAGGCCTGATTTCTTAGATACCTCGTATAATAAGTAAGTCCTATATTGCACGCATTTCCTATTTGTACTCTTTTAATTATTTTTTTTGCTTTTCGTTTACTATTGTTTCTAGTTCTGATCATCAGGTTTTACAAATCGTATTAATAATAATTTATTCTATTAAGTTCACGTGGTGTATGGGATCCCGAACGTTGGCATTCGGGTAAGAAGCGAAGCGATACACCCCCGAAAGACGAACGAACTGGACGCGGTGATCAGATTGCTGAAAGTCATAATAAACGTCGGAATGGGGATCCACGAGAACGTATTCGTAAAGAGCAAGATGGCATAGTATTGAGTCCTCAACGTAGGAGCTTTAATTCAGGTTGTTTTGTGAACCAACCTACCAATCGACGCCCGGAAAGCCCAATAGGCAAAACAGAGGTACAATTAATTTACTGTGACTATAGAAGCCAAAAGTAAGGTGAAAAAAACCACCGTTTAATGACACGAAACTTGTTGACTTCTAGAATTACCCCCGTCTATAAAAGAATAATAAACTAAAGTGTATGACAATAAAATTATTTACAGGTTAGCCATAGGGAACCTGTTCGACGAATCGGAAGTGGCAGAATTATAACTCGCGACATATGGGACTTCAGACCTGAGAATGAAAAACTGGAACCTGCATTTCGTTCTGGGGCTAGTGGGAGCACCTCTATGCGTGATCGTGACAACAGGGATACACGCGACGGAAAGGAACGGGAGAACACAAGAGAGAGGGATCGTGATCGTGATCGTGATAATTTACGTGAACGGGACGAAAGGACGGAGCGATTCGAGCGGAGATCCTTTGGTCGCGACTACGGCGATAGAGAGAGGGACCGGGATCGGGATAGGACAACTGAACGGAATGATCGCAACCATCAATCGGATCGAGACAAGGATCGCGGACGAGAACGAAGATTCAGTAACGATCGCAGGCGAACTTACAGCGAGAATCGTAATGAAGCGGATGAACCGGAGTGGTACCTTTCTGGACCAACATCTCAACACGACACTATCGAACTGAGAGGCTTCGAGGATATCCCTGAAGAGAAGGCGATCAATAGTAGCAATAGCAGTGCTAAAAATAAAAAACAAACACCAGTCCAAAAGAAACGGGGTAAGAAAAACTCGCTGGAGAAGGACGAGAAGCAAGCTGATAATTCGGCGGGTCCAAAGGGACGTAGTACGCCTACGACGATGGATCAACCAATGAACGTTGTTGCCGTCCCGCATTCGCCGATTTCAGAGCAGAACGAATCGTCATCTCGAGTGCAGAAAACGAACCACGATGCCAATGAGAGCACGGTGACCGAGCAAAGTTGTGAAACTACGGATAACAATTCTACCGCCACTCATCAGAATCAGGAGGATAGTCATCCTGACTTTAATCTCGACGAATTTCTGAAATCCGACACCTTTCCCGGTGTTCCTGGACTTCTTAACGTAGGTTTATTTGTTTATACACAGAGTATCTCACTGATTTATTTTATAACTAAATATAAGATTATCATTTAAAACATAAATAATTGCACATCGAATTATGTTTTATTTACGCAGAATGGAATCGGTCCCAACGGAGGCTCTTGCTCCCGATTTAGTCAATGGTTTAAAAGGGAAAGTCCTGTTCAACAAGTGGACAGCCGTAGAACTTCTATACAGGACGACATATTGAATAATCTCTTGAACGATATCACCGAGCCAAATATTCAGATTCCATCGGTGACAGAATCCAATACGTACTTTGCTCCCATTTCACCTGCCAATACGACGGCGACAAACAATACCACGTCCACCACTGGGGTGAAGTTATTGGAAATGTTGCAACGTGGAAATAAACCAACTCAAAATGGTCAAGGAGATACGACTAGTACCGTTATACCGATGATGAAAAGCTCATCCATTAAAGACATGGGTGAGAATTCGTACTTTGGTCATTTAACTGTTTTTACAAAATATAATAGAACGATGTATGATGCTTGGAAATTTTTTACAGAAGTTGGTGGAAAAGTTGTGCACAGCCTCGAGGAATTGGAAGCACGCATGCGAGGTGGTGCTCCTCCACCCACATCCTCAACAGATCAACCTCGTGTAAATAAGACTGAAGAAGATCTCTCTGCTTTTAAGAAATTGGTAATGTTATAAAGCAAATGTTATAAAAAATGACATACAGTAATTATGTATAATTGATGAAGTACCATAATTTCATTTGGTTCTTATATATTTATGTACATTTCGCGATACAGCTTGCTCAAGTGACTGGAGGACAGGCTATACCAGCGGCGAACGGACCTATTTCTCAGAAACAACCCGTAACTTTAATACAAGTAAGGGAACCGTATATTCCAGCTTTGTTATCGAAACTACATACCATTTACCCCGTTTGAGATAAAGTTCAATTTTCTGTAGTTGCTTAACTCGCACATGAAAACGCAGCCGATTACTCCGCAACAGTCAGTATCAGAACCGATACATACCGCGACGTTTAATCACGTTGGGTCCATTGGACCAACTCAACACTCACATCAAACGCAAATGCAGCATGAAAATCTAATGAAAGTATTGCATATTCAACAGGTTAGTTACTGTCAAGTTGTATTCTACTGGAAATAAGAATGTATGCTAATGATATTTTTTAATTTTGCTTAAACAGCAACAACAGAAGCAACAGCAGCAACAACAACAGCAGCAACAACAGCAGCAGCAGCAGCAGCATTCAGATATGTTATCTATGATGATGGGTGGACAACGAATGTTAGGTATGAGTCCTGTTCCTCCAGAAATGCAAATGATGCTGAACAATGCTCCAATAAGTCAGGAACTCCTTCAGAGACCGGAAGCTCAAGCCATTATTCAAGGTCTACAACAAGGAGAGATAACCAGACAACATCTTCTACAACAATTGCAGGTTTGCACGTTTAAATGGGAAACAAATAGTGCATCGAGAGAAGAAAGGTGTACTTTCAAGATATAATATATTTTTAAATGGTTTACTGTTATAATAGAATCCAGCTATGCAACATCGTCACAGAGAAGTTTTAGTGAATATTTTGAAAATGTATGGCGGCACTACACCGCGTACAATAAGTCCGCATCCAAGCGCGCCCACTCCACAAGATCATATTTTGCAACAAATGCTGTATCAACAGCAACAACAGAGGATTCCATCCCCAATGAACAATGGTGAGTTATGCATATTATTTTTCTTTTGACAGAACTCGTAACCTATTAACATGTACGTGCCATTTTTTTCTTGTTCTTTTTTATCGCTAAATATAAGTATTTCACTTTTATACTGAAAAATCGTAGAGCTATAGTATAAATATTTATGATGATGTTTGGAATGCAGCTTATTGTCCACCTTCAATAATATCTCCAAATTTGACTGCTAGTCCCAGTACTTTAACAGTACAGCATCCAGGTAGAATGTCAAGAATAATAACAATTCTTTTACTTTATTGCTTCAGTTTGTTATTCTACAAATGAAAAGTTTCAGCTATAATTAAACGATAACTTAGCAATATAAAAAAGCGAGTAATTGTAATAATTTCAATTTACGATAATGATTTGCTCGTTTAATAAAATATGATGAATTTCTCGTTACTTTAACAGTGATACAGCATAGGGTTCCATCGCCGCGAGAAATTGTTATGCATGCTCAATCAATAATGCAGGGCGCTCTGATTAAGCAAAAGCTGGAAGAGCAACGTGAAAATTTCCGTAAACGACAGGATCAACAACATCAAAAGCAGCAACAACAGCAACATGCTCAGCAGAGAGCGTCGAGTCCTGTTAACTCACCAGCAAAGCAGACGATGAGTCCTACACCGCTTGCCTTTACTCCAACATCGGTGTTACGTAAAATGACCGCTGATAAGGAGCCTGAGGGTGCGAATCAGTCTAATCATCAATTTGTATCGAATCATCTACTATTCTCTCCAAAAAATAACGAGAACCATAATACCAGCAACAAGTATCGTAATGCATTTAATTCCAAACGAAACGCTTTTACACAACAGTCCGCTTCTCACGATAACGCAATTCAGCTTATTAATCATAATACGCATGAAAGTATGACTGGAACTGACGCTTCGAAATGTTTACTTGAATCGAACAACAATATTAACGGTAACGTGGTAGAGCTAGAAGAATCGGCGTTAAAAGATAAGTATTCGTTCTTTTTGCAACAACAAGACGATACGAACAATAATTCGAATTTGACAGAGGAAGAAAAGATTGTTTACGAGACTAATGAATTGTTAAAAATCACTAACGAAAATATTCCCGATAGAGAATCGAACATAATGAATCTGAGTGATACTAACAATAATAGTCCTCTTATTCTTGACAAACTATTAACAGAGCAGTTCGAAATCGAGACGATAGTGGTTGATAATAATGTGTTAGGAAAAACAGAGGAAAACAAGATATCACATTCACAGAACGATGAAGTTGTTATTTAAAGCTTCCATCCGATCTTTCATGAATTTCACAATAGAGAAAAAAGAAAAAAAATGCATAAATTTGTGACTATTGTCTATTGTAACGTTATTTTTTTATTTTTGTATTAAAATGAGGAATGATAATTTTGTTTTCTTTTCTTTCTTTTTTTCTTTTTGCTTGACACCTTTAATATGTTTCAAAAGTTGTTTTGTCTGCAATTTGTTTGCAAATTATACACGAGAATGAGTACCTTTTAATTTCATATAGAAATACTGTTGCCTATTGAAAAGAAGAATTAATTACAAATTACATTTTTCTTATTTAGACTAATACATGTATGTATATATATGTATATATATACACTGGTATACATATATATATATATTTACAAATACATTACGAGAGAAAAGTATGTTGGAATAGTTTTAAAATAAAACTCTTTATAAATATATTTCATGCTTTAAGTTTTCCTTTACACATTTTCATTTGTTTCCTTGAGTGGAATGCTTTCAAATGACTTATGTATTCTTAATGCATGTATTTAGTTTTTTTAAGCCTTTCGGCTTTACATGGGTAAGGGAGTTGCATGTAAAACTGAATAATACAATAATATTACAACTTGAATGAAATGAGAAATATTAATTCATTATATTTTTGTGTGATCCTTATTTGTTGTTTCATTTCATTTGTTAGTAAATTTGAAAAAAAATTATCGTAAACCTTAGTTTTGCAAAATATGTTAGTTACATGTTTCATTGTACATCGAAATATATCATAGATGTTAAACATTTTTTTTTATCAACTTTTGTATATGTGACTAGGAAGTCAGTTTATAATTTTGTGTAATCTTGTTCTTATGTTTACGTAGGCAATAGTAATGATCCATCCAAGTTGGCAGCTCAATCGCAGACATCACAAATGCAACAAATGCAATCCGCAGGATTGATTAATCAATTACTGACACAAGGAGTTTTCTCTCGACAAAATACCTTACGACCTCAGTCGGTTCAGTCCACGTGGACAAATCCAACTATTAAACAACATCCAGGTACGTTACGGAAGATAAGAATTGTATACATTCCTCAGTGCTATAGCTATATCAAGTTTATAAGTGTCAGCATTTAAAAATTTTTGTCAATTTCGTATCGTAGGTCGACCGATAGTGAAAGGTGGTGGTGGTAGTGGTAACGGTGGTAATCAATTCCAATACAGTGGAAATACAGATTTTCAACAGCAGCAGCAGCAACAACAACAACAACAGCAGCAGCAACAACAACAGCAGCAACAGCAACAACAACAACACCGAACAGTTTCGAGCGTGTACGGTAATCCTACACGCTCTAAACATACCATGCCCAGTTCTATACCGCACCACAATGTCCCGCAATACAACGTTGCTCAGAATTCAATGATAAATCAGAGGTCGAATACTATGAATAATCAAATGAAGGTACAGCAGCCACCGTCGCACCTAGCCAACATGCAACATCCACCACCGCAACAACAGCAGCCACAGCAACGGACTCTCAACTCACAGATCCAAATGGTCTTGAATCAAAATTACAACTCCAATCGTACAGGTAATTATAACTTATTAAAATATATACAGGTTGACATACTTAGGGAATTGGTTTACCACTTTAATAAATATTTTAAGATAGAACAAACACAATCCGTTTTGTTAAATCTAGATTTTTTCTTCACTTTGAAACTGTTACATTAATTTTATTGTTCTAAAATATTTTCAGGTGTCTACCTCTTGTCTAATCAAATTGCATGCAACGGTGTTCAGAAATTGGAATAATTAGATCTCTCACGTTTTAGATGTTCATCTTATTTAAACCAGACAGCTTTTATCTTTGGATCAAACTTAAAGTAATCAACTAACACTTATTTTAGGCTGTCTTTTTATTTTAATTATATTGGGTTAGTTGAAAAATTTGTTTGTTTCTTAGGAAAAATTAGAAACGAATTTCACACTAGTTTCCAGTTCCTACAGCAAAATTTTGCAAATAAAAATTCGTATCTTTTATAAAAAAAAAAAGATGTTTTGACTAATCCAATATAAATTTTATTTTTATTTTGAAAAAAATGTTTACAGCGTTTTAAAACATTGTGTTTTTCGATGCAAACGGAAATTCTCAATTGTTACCAAACTAAATTAGCATAAAAGAACTTGTATAAATATTTTTCACAGATGGGCGAATAATGCGGTCGCAACAATTGAACATGCCCGTAGGTCGTCAAACGTCTCCAGGTTTAGGATATGTTGGTAACAACGGTGGAGATCTTTCACCTACCTCGAACCAGTTGGCACGATGGTTTAGCCCAGAACTGCTCGCTCAAGCACGGGCTGGTAAGCTTCCGGAGCTTGTCCAGTCGAACGTTTTATCCTTGGAAGAATTAGAAAGACTTCAACACGCATCGACTACAGTGCATAATTAGATTAAACAATGGTCATACCTTCTCATATCTTCAATTGCAAGCACAGAAAGATCATCCAAATCGATCTAACAGATTACATCTTTTGAATTAGATGGCTTTTCATATTAAAAAAGTCAGTATATGAAGATTCACTCCGATTAAAAAGAGGCCTGTTATGTAAAGTATAAAAGAAAAACAAAAATCTTGCTTGCGTACCACGAAGTCATTTAGGTAATGAAACCTTAACGGAAGTAAGGTTTTTAGTAATACCCACTTTGGTAAATGATATTTGTTTGGACACGATACAGATTAACTGAGCAGTATTTCTTTTTTGTGAAAATATCCCTTTTTTGCTTATCGATATTTGGTCTAACAAATTTATAAAATGCATTACCCACAACTGTACAGAAGAAAACCTGGTATAATGGAATATTAAATCAAGGATAACTACAAGAAGACGAGCTATTTGAAAACAAAAGTCTATAAACGAACAACTTTCTACAAGAAAAGAAGAGATTTATTGCTTAATAAGACTGAAGAAAAAAAGATATGAAAATTCTTACTATTGACTATATAAGAGGACAAAGTACTATTTCACTATTGCATCGTTTCTAAATAGCAGGAGTACACAGACAATGATTTGTTTAAAGTATGTGAACGGCAAGTTGTTATTTATAAATTACAGTGCCGCTACAATTCCATTTCGGGAATTGTATAATCATAAAATCTTTTATTATACAACTAATTACCAAGTTGCGACGATATTAATTTAACAATTCTGTCCGACCATTTATTTTTTCGTACCGTGATGTTTGCAAAGTCCTATAAATGAAGAATTATGGTCGAAAATCTTGAGAAAGTTGCAAATTATGCAACACCCACGAGTACAGTTTATACATATAAAGAAAAGTGTCATATAATTATATTCTACTTCTGTTATTGTGGACAGTGTGACTATATGAACAGAATGAGACATAAAAGAATGAAACAAGAGAGCGCAAGTACTCATCGAATCTTGCATATATTAAGGAAATACATAATTATAATATATACTTTGTAGATGCGTGAGGGTACAGTGTTATTATCATGTTCGAAAAGTGAAAGTTAGAGTAAAAAAGAATTCCAAACGTGCGCGACCTTAACAAATATAGATAGAGAAAGTGATGGCAGGATTTATTGAAAGGAGAGGAAGAAAAAGAGATTACTCATGAAACGTAAAGAGAAAGAGAACATTCCATCGGTTATATAGAGAGACGAAATAAATAAAACATAATTTGCAAATTGAAAAGATTTCGTGTCGATATATTGCTGTCAATATATGTGTTTGCTTTATAATTAAAGTCGTTACTTTTTTTATTACATTTTTCGTGAAATCTTAATATACTTGACCTATACCATCAATAATAATAATAGTATAAAAACTTGTTCTTTTTTTTACTCTTTTTGTGATCCAATCTATTGCTTGGTTGATAATTAATCTATAATGAAGTCTCGTATTCGTTATATGAAATTGCATTTTCTCTTTGTTGAAGAAAAGTAGATTGTCGTGCAAACTTCATAACGTTTTCGAGTCAAGTAAGGAGATAGAAAAGAAATGAAACACAATATTAAATATATTTGGTTTTTTGTTCGTGTGCATAAAATGACATTTAGCCAATTTCATTGAATTACAGAGTTCATGGAGCCTCTTGTTAAATCTATACTCTGTTTTACACAATACTCTATTTAATAAAATTGATTTCCATATTTAGATGTAAACATCACGCCTTCTTACTTATCTAAATTTTTTTCGTAATTTTTAAGTAAAACTTTTATGATCTGTTATTAAGAAACGAGAGCAACACGATGATTTAGAATGTCTTGCAATAATCATGAATATACTCGTGCAGAATTAAAAATTTGTGCAGTTATGTATATGGTACATTACATGTTGAATGCAGAAATAATTTGCAAAGGGTAAAGTGTTTTATGTATTTATTACAAAATAACAGATCTGGAGATAAATTTTGGGGAATGACCGAAAATCAAGTTTAGTATACTGCAGCTATGCTGTAAATGTAATCATGTAACCTGGTGGTAAATGCGATGAAATTTTTCAGGGCTTTTTAAACGTATATAATTTTCATTTTCTTCAGCAAGAAAAATTAGTGGAATATGTAATACATTGTTTTATTTAGTGTAATTAGAAATCTCGCTTTCTTTTTTAGTATTTTTCATTATTGGAATGTTTCTCGATACGGTTCCAAGGGATAACATTCAAACCCAATTTTTAATTGTCTGGTCAATCTCTATGTTACTTTTAGATTTATGTAACGCGTCCATTACAATTGAAAAAATACTACATAAAAGACAAAATCGTTGGAAGATATTTACCAGAAATGTTAATTACGACAAGTACTGCCAACTAACAAATGTATTAGTGTTGTTAAGTACCCAACAAAAAAGAATTGAAGAATCAGATGGTGATATTTGTTCTCAGATATCACTTTCAGACAACATTGTTGCCTTAAGAGAGGCTATTACGATTGAAATCTATATAAAGAGAAGAAAAAGGAAGTATATAACAAAAACGATTTAAACGAGATATAATCTTCACGAAGCAAATTGCATTTATGTTAGACTTATTTCTAAGAACAGTAACGCTTAACCAATATTTGGTGGAAAATGTTTCTTACGAAATTGTATAAAAAAGTTTTAATTTAACTTAAAAAAAAAATAATAAAAGAAGGGGGTAATAGTGTTTTGCGCTTTATTGATTATAGTACCACGACGAAGATAATGAATTCTGTCCCGTGAATTTGCGGGCTTGAAGGTTGTTTCATAATTCGAAAATTTTTGTAAATAATTCAAATCCTAAACAAACTGAAGTTTATTGGCTCATAAATTGAGCTAATAATTTGTAAATAAAGTTATTAAATATTACATTATGTGAAATCGAGGAAAAAGTCACAAATAAATACGAAGAATTGTAATTGTAATTTTAGTCATTTCATTTGTTTATTGAAATGAATTGAAATTAATATAGTAATAACCAAAATCCAACATGTTTGCTTGGCGTGTTTTATTGCGTAATGTTTGCTGAAACCTTAAAAATTTGAAGCGTGACCATATAGTACAATTTTTTATATGCTAAATTTAATTTAAATGCGAATCCTTTTAATGAGAAGTAAAATGTATTTTTTTATATAATTTTTTTATCGTTGTTTATTATTTTTTTATCATTTTTATCGCAGAGGATAACAATTTATAATTCTACAAGAAGATACATATTTTTATTAGGTACACTGTCTCGCATATTAATATCATTTACGACAGTAATGTTCCTTTATCTTTATTTAATATGATGTTTCACTATATTAATAATTGCGTAGTGTATATGTACATATACATATATTCATATATATATATATATACATATACATATATATATATATATCTATCTGAACAGTGTGAGTAAATGATCGACAGTGATAAAAAACTTCGGCTGTTTCCGTTTGAACTCGTTTCTCGTAATCGAGAATTCTCGAACTTGCCAAGTGGATATCGAGAGAGATGCTACGAGTTGTAAATGGCGGACCACCGTAGTTGAAGGTGCATTTCTCTCGTTCTTCGGAGCATACCATTATCGGATACGTAAATTATTATCAGATCTACACGAAACTTGGACTAAGTAATATCTTTGATTAATTTTTGAACGTTGAATTTTAGTGGAAACCTTAAGAAGATATTAGAAGAGTAATCAAAATATTTACATCAGATTTATTGACTTGATTCTGCTTACAAAGATATGAAGTTTCAAAAACTGCACACCTTGTCTTTACGAATCCTGCATTAAAGACGATGTACCTTTGATTTTTACGGTTTTACTTCTTGCACTTAGGTAATATTATGTAATTGTTGACAAGTGTACCATTGTGAGAATTAGCAGAATCTTCACTACGTTTGGTGTGACGTTCCATTTATTTCTGGAATCTTGTAATGCATACGTATTATTAACAGTCAAAATTATTGATTCATCGAAATATATGTAATCGATACTGTGCTGTGCCCCTCTCGAGATTAATTCGTTTAAAACAATAAAAACCGCTTCGTTGCCTGATTCAAAGCTGTTAAATGTATTGTTTCATTAACGTAAGTAGTTACCCTAGAAAAAAGAAAAAAAAGAAAGTATCGTAAAAGAGACTTGCGTCGCGAATACGCGGACATGATAAAAGGTGAGTAACATATGGCGGAAGATACGTTGGCAGATTCACGTGAAATCATTCAGCCTAGCGCCATTAATGGCAGCCATTGTATCGTGTGCCCTTCAGGGTTGTCATTACGTTCGTTCTTTCGTAGGTAGTGCGATTATAATTAAAAAGATATCTTGCGAAGAACCGCTGTAATCCGAGTTCTAGTACTCGGCGGAATTAATTTCGCGACATTACGAGAACAATCACTTCCCTTTATACGATCGATTCTGTGATACGTAAGAGAATAGTTACGTGTTCATATATGTAATTCCGTCGTTCTTAAAATGTGTATGTATGTTCGGAGATGAATGATGAACGACTATGAATTATTGTGGACCAACAAGCTACGGCCATCCGAAGTCTCTCTCTATCATAGTGGGACTTCGAAGTGAATCAAGACTTTCAAGGAGCGTGTATATTGGTGCTAACAGAACTGTTCGATAAAATAAATTCCGATCCCCATATATAGGATTGTAACGTAATCCTGAATGAAATTCAATATTGTGAGCATACACTTTCGATTAGAATCGAGTAATAGTTTCTGTTGAAATATTGAGCATTTTAGCACAGTGCCGACCGTTTTCGAAGCACCTGTACGCACGACTTTGGTTCGGACATACGCTTTTTTTTTTACGTCGTAACTCGGTTATTATGGAATAAACGTGTCTCTTGTGCGTGCGTTGTAGGAAGTGACGTTTTATCGGATAATTAAACCGAGCTTGTACGCCGAATCAGTACTTTTGATGCTCAAATATTCATCGCGATGGTCTAGTTCTCTAGCTCGTCATGTAGAATTATAGAGCGCGCTGCAGAACTTCGAAAAAAAGTGTCAGTTCCAACGTTACTGCGACATTGTGAAAGAGTTAAGCGAATTCCATGCAGTGCGTGCATGTAGACGTGCATTAACGTCCGGGAATCCGGGATTTCATACTTTCGTTCGTTCGAGTCGGCGGGTAGCTGTGTCGAGGCCTCGGGACGCAGGATCGGAACGTAAACGGCCAGAGAAGATCAATGCATACGGCGATAATCTGCTGTGTAATGTTTTATCAGGTGTGTCGTCGCAGACAAAGAACCTATTCTTTGGTAAGGAATAGGATACTCATCTGTTATCTTCATATTATATAATATAAGAAACACTTGGATAATAATTATAGTGAAATGGACTGAATTTAATCGGTATAATTGCTGTGTTTTTTTAGTATTTAACACGGTAATTTTCTAGTTGCTGTTAAGAGAATATTTTATTTTACATAATAGTACGATGCGTAACGATATTTCTTCCAAATTGCAAAATTTTCAAGTATTGCGAAATGTAACTAATTTTGGGGACGAAAACCGTGTCGCAAATGGAGACGTGGATAAAGAAAGAATTAGAAAGAGAAAGAACATGATGACATACGATTGCGAATTGTAATCTGAGAACATTCAAGATTTCTGTTCGATGTGCACAGATTTTTGTAAAAAAATTCAAGTTTAATGGAGAAAAGGAGAAATATTGAAGATTATTATTTTGTTATGGCACGTATATAAATATATGTATTATATATATGTAACTTTTTTTATGATTGCTTTTATCAATATGGTGTTTTTTTTTTAAATATGTTCTATATTGTATTTAATAACCGCGTTAGTAATTACTGTTGGGTATCTCATTATATAAGTTGTCTAATATTATTGCACATCAAAAGAATCGACATGCAGCTCATTTTACATTCATTTAATTACGGAGTAAATGTTTCAGTTCTGCTTATTGCTGTCTTCAGCACTAACAAATGCATTTTCTAAGTAATGTCACCTAAAAAAGTGATCACGATCGTTATATTTAATACATCTTCAGTATAGTGTATAATTATTTATTAACATTAAGATATTAATAACGATCGTTTTATGTAGCATGAGTTATAATCAAATTATACTAAAATCCCACGGAAATCTGCACAGAAACCGGAAGTCATTGCTATAAATTCGATCTCAACATATCACAATATGTTGCCGATACAATGAAACACTCCGCGGTTTCATTGATCTATGGTAATTATATACAGCTACACTGAATGGATCGTATTCCAATTATCTTTCGATCATAAAATATCGTGACGATATTTTATTTCTGAAAATCTTAAACAAAGCAAAATTGCATGAAACAATATCGTAGAATATTGTTCGGCCGCCAAGCATACTACAGCGCTGCTATCTGCCGATGATTTCGAGCCTTTTCGATTGTGCTTCCATCTACTTCCTTTCTCTGTCGAGACAAGGAAGTCACGCATGCTGGCTACGGAGTAAAATGTAACGAGAGAAACGTCTCTTGGGGGGATGTTTCTCATTCTTTCTCTCGAATTCACCATAAGTATGCGTTCAGGGTTACGATAGAACACGATTTTGAAATTCGGTACGTACAAAAACAATTTCAATAACTGTCTCGAATAAGTACGACTGTTTGGCCGTCACTGGGTGGCAGATTCTTTCAAAGCTAACCGTTAGGTCTTTCGATTTCGGTGTGATTTACCACGAACGAACGGGTACATTCGCATCATTGTTTGGGTACGTCGCAAAACCCAGTGAAATCTGGACCTGATAATAGGCCCGATGCATTTTGTCCGTCGACTGTGTTCTCGTTCGTGATTTTCGTGATCAAGTTTTTTATTATCCACCGATCAGTGTGTACTAGTGCGTGAACATTGAACAACATGGATGTTGGTTTGGCGTTACGCAGGAGTATGGTATTGAGTTCGAATTTCGGTTTCAGAAGTCGGTTTTACTTAAACTAATAATGGTGACCGGGGCTATAAGTTCAAGGGGTGTCCAGTACGCATGTGCGTTGCAATTCGTAAGAGTAAATAACGTAAAATTTACGAGCGACGCTCGTTTGAATTGACCGTCAATTTTCTACCTCATCAGAGGATCTGATCTTGTTTCCGATCAGATTTATTACCCGTAATGTGCTAATTCTCCTTACGCACCGGTTTAAACGGGTTTTCATTCGAACAGTGACCGCGTGTTTCGTTATTGTTAATGGTGTACACGAGCTACACGGAGATCCCATTCTGCGAGGAACAGAAGGAAGTGAAAGGCATTGATGTGATATAAAATAATGCTCTCCCATGTCATTGTCACGTGTTCTGCGAAGGTATATACTACGCTTCAAGTTAGTATGTATATTACCAGCGTACTTGGCTGTCGATAAAGCGATTGGACTGTGCCGTTAATTGAGCGCGACTATTTAAGTTCAGAGATCGATCGATTAATATAATTGAAATTGTATGTTGTATATTATAATATTTGTAAGAGTATGATTATCTTATACGGTACGAGAATAAATTGGTACATATGAATCGTTACAGATCCTTGTTTTGTGCACACGCGTTTTACGCAATCGTGTGTCATTCATTATTCCCGTTATTGATTACCCGTGAGAATGTCCATAGATACTATAACGAAATCGGACAAAAATAATCCGTGAGCTATGCATTCCGAAATATTAATATTTCGACGTGTCAGTGAAGAATTTAAAAAAGGTAGAAACATTGAGGAAAACATATGTAACTTAAAAATGTTGGATTTTCAATTTGGACGTTTATAATTCGAAGTGGGTGTTCTAAGTAGAATTTATGAATATCAAGTCTTACGTTTTTGTTCAGAATGAAAAAGTAGTCCATAACAAGAAGAGTAGATGGTAGTTGGTAATGGATCAGTAGTATGATAAAAGAGTTGTAGGAACAGCCAGATTGTAAACAGATGAAGATAAACAATTGAGAAACGATCAATTACGTTTTACCTCTTAAGTGAAGAACTAAAGAGTATTTAATGTATCTTCGGTTACTTTGTACTTAACAATTATAATCTTCTCATAGAAATTTTCGAACAATTAAAACAATATTTCTTGGGTCGTAAAATGTAGTAATTAACGTAAATGTAGTAAATAATCAATCCTCGCCGTTGGAATAGAATGGAGATACAGCAAGAAAGAAAGGGATGAAACATGAAAACTGTGCCGTCAAAATTTTGCGAAAAAACATTACCACATACGATTACGATATAAATACAGAAGTAATGCCACGAATGGTACAGATATGTTACATTTGATATAATGTAACGTATCAATAAAAATTACTGCACATTATTACGATACAGAAATTAGTGTTAAGTAGGCAATTCCGATTACAATCTCGGGAACAATTAGAAGTATGTTGAATTCTGTATAAGTTGGGAAAATCGTAGAAGAGAAAAATGAACAATAGAAAATCAAGTTTCGCTTTGACGTGAATTTTTGTAAGTATCAAGATTTTCTTCTCCCGGTACAGGTGTGCGATACACAACGAGCGAGATGGACGAGTACGACAAGAAATTTGCTGAGATGCAAAAGTACATTCCGTTTTTGGAAGCGATGATAGAACGATTGCAAAACGTTAAGGACAAATCGCGGGAAGTACAGCTGCAGAAAATGCAAAGCCTACACGGGATCCTATCGAACAGCAAGAGAAAGTACGTTTCGCAGGTGTTTTGGGCATGCATAAAATAAATCATTCGCTTTTAGCCAACGAACCGTTTGATGAGCCCATTTAACGCTAGTCTGCACGCTCGATCTGTATTTGAATTTGTATCGCGGTGCGACTTTGACTTTTTGAAGTAAATAATTTCCAAATTTCTAGATTTAAATTTTCTCAACTTCAGAAATTCTACATTCTTTGAAGTATTTGAACATTGAATTTTTTAATTTCCAACTTTTTGAAACTGTAAATTTTCAAATTTTTGCTTAAATGTGCCTCGAAATGTGCTACAATATTGTACGCGTACAACAAGTGCGCAACAAATCTTAGAATTATAAATAAAAAGGATAATTAATGAACACAATTAATCATGTTGTGTTATTCGTGAAATAGGTTGAAGATCGAGACGTTACAACGGTGTGAAGACGTTCTGCAGAAGTTACACAACAAGGTAGAAAAGGTAGATATATTAATCAGCCGAAAATATGTACATTTTTGTTATGGTACACTGAATTTTTTTATCCAGTTTCTTTTATCGAACAACAATTGTCTTCGACAGAATTAAATTATCAATTAAGTTGTAAATTCAGTGAACCAGTAATTAGAGTTTGGCTTTATGCTCTGTACGATATTATTTTGTGCATTATATTTACAAATGAAAGATATAAACGAGAATGTTAATAAGTCTTTTAGGAACCAGCAAATTGGTATGACGTCAATAATGACAATTATATATAGGCAAAGAATTAAACTTTCATAAAATAGAAAAATGAGAGAGGGTAAAGAAATGATATTATAAACAGCTCTTTTATATCGTTTCACAAAACGTAGATATTACATCACCTTGCTTTGATTAGAGCAAATCGTATCCGTTGCATTGTTTACCTGATCTTTCATTTTTTTTTTCTTACCACTAGACACTTTCATTTCACATCTTTTGTTTAATGTACCTATATTGCATTATATACACCGCACTTTTTCTAATGGTATTTAAATAATTTTAGTATATAGAAAATAAAAAGGATTGACACTATCGACATTTATTTATAGCTGGTGTCTAATGTAAAATAGATCAAAGTATGGCACTATTGGATGCTTGTACAGCAAGTAGCTCGAAGAACTTCCTTTTTCTATTTTACAACCATTATTTTCTTCCGAGTTCCCCTTTCAAATGAAAGTATTTAGTTGCTTCGGTACCCTCTTCGGTCTTCGTTCCTTATGTTTTTGGTTTTCAGGCTTTCGTAGTGCATGTATCGTTTTTTTATTTTAATCATTCTAATCTGACACGAGTTTCAGGGAAATACACCCGGTTTGCATTTTCCGCACAAGAAAAACGATGCCAGCGCTACGCAATCCTCAAAGTAAGTATCGCGCATGTTAAACGAAGTTATATAATAAGGGAAATTCCTATTTGTAACTTCAGTCTGAACAAGCACAGCTAGGAAGCAACTACCATTGTGTTGTTACATCTATGATGCTTCGAAATGTCCCGTATAAAATGTCGACTGAATCCCTTTCAGCACATCCGAAGACACTAAGTCTCAGCATGTAGAAGATGCGAAGTATCAGCACGCAGATGACGCTAAGCCTTCCTCGTCGAAGGAAACGGAAGCTCATCGCACAGAACATGCATTAGAAGATGGGGAGATCCATGAAACACCGGCTAGCCCGAGTCCTCCCGTTAGTCCGGATTCGGGTTCGCAAGTGGCACCGATAATAATTCCTACAGAGCGCAAAATAGATTTCGATGACAAGCTTGACAGTAAACCAGCCTCTCCCGACCCGATAGATACTTTACCAACGAAAGCTCCCATAATTATACCCACTGAGAGGACGAGCAACGATCTGACTCTGTCCCCGCAGCATGGTTCGTGCAAAAGCGCGGACGATGTGTCTTTCAGCGAATGGGATATGCTTGAAGAGAACGAGAATCAGATCGTGAGAAATAAAAACTGGCAGACGATCGTTTCTTCCGGTCATGACGTCTCCTCAGCGGTCAAAATGGTCGGAAATAGCTTGCCTCAAAAGGTGAACGACGGGAGAACTCACGCGGCCATATCGATGCACTCTTCCCGACAAATACCAACGGTGCCAGTTCCTTCGCTGGGTGGTTCGAGGAGGTTGTCGTCGATATTGGAAAAAAATCGTTTGGTGGGAGTCAATTTGGACCAAGTTCCGTCAGACTCCAGGCCGGAATCACCTGTAAGCGTATCGGAAGTGAGGCTGAAGTCACCGGACGTGGAAATTCTTTTTCCGAAACACGGCAAGAACACGCCACCAAGGCCGAAGGATAACATTTCGAGGCCTAACTCGAAACCGTCAGCCCCATTGTTACTTTCACCTCCCGCTTCGACGGAGCCGCCGTTGTCCATGGAAGACTTAGCGGAGTTATTGAACGAGGGAGGTGATAACAAAGCAGAGAAAAAGAGCGATAGGTTAACAGAGGATCCGGGCAAATTAAAAAAAGACAAGCAAGATTTGAATGCAATGGGTGGAACTAATAATGACGGAAAGAGCATGCAAAAGTCGTTTCTGTTGACACAGGAGGACATTGACAGTGAGAGTGAGAGGCGTTGGGAGGAGATAGATAAGCATATAGTCAAGTTAACTAGTAGGAAGTGTCTACCTAATAGTTCGACCTCAAAAGTCGATTCTATGAAGTCTAGCGAAACCAAGGGACCATCTCAGGGTAGTTTAGGTCATGGTTCGAGTTCGTTTGCAACCATCATGCCGGTCGATAACAGAAATCAACCGTCTTCACCAGGGTCCAAAATGGAACCACGTTTCGCGGACAACTACGAACGACATCCACGTCAATTACGCGACAATCATGGTTATGAGAAGGACAAGGCTAACGTGCACAACATGCACTGTCGAGCTGACGATGATATGCCGAATCAGATGCCACTGCTTCATAGCGGCCCGGCTAAACCGGATGATAGGAATGTTGGGCTCTATCAAAGACGTCAGGGGAACGTAGGTCCTGAAATGCCTGTACCGCCTAGAATAGATACAGAATTTCGAATGGAGGGTCCGGAGTACTTTAACAGACAAGTGCCAAATCAAAGTCACTGGCCCCCCATGCATCCAGCCGTTAACACAAACGAGTTCTGTAATAATCAATGGCCACCGCCTTCCAATTTCAGCGGTATGCCCAATTCTCCCGCACAAACGTATCGACACCCGATGGGGATGCACGAAGATATGTGGAACGTGGCTGCCAATCGAGAACCCATTCACATGGATCCTCATCAAATGAACGAGGGCCAGGTGAGGCCTAACCAGTTCCCTGGAAGCATCAATGCTGGTATAAGGCCTTTGATGAGTCTAAATACCACGTCTCAAGATATTAGTCATATTCCACGACCGGATGAGATGCTTAACGTCGACGTGCCTAATGTACCAGTCATAGCGTCTTTAACATCACCCACGAGGTTTCCCGTCGCACCGCCGTACAGAAATTTCCAGGGCGAGAATAGGCCTTACGATCAGTCTTTTGATAGAGGAATGGAATATCCCCACCAACGACAGTCGTGGGATTCCCCTTCTAGTCGATCAACCGATGTGCCCTACAGAGCAGAAAACGAAGTTACCTGCGGTGTAATGGGACCCACGGAGGGTCCCCCAGGACCGTATTCACGACCGAGCACACCCTGTCCTTGGAACAGAGACAGAGATCGCGGTAGCAATAGAGGTCGCAACACATACTATAATGAGCGGAGCAGAGGGGAGCCTAGGAACACTTTTAATCGCGACACTCGTAGACCCGAGTGGACAAGGGATCACAACGAATGGGATAATTGTAATCGGTTCGGTAGGGATGCTAGAAATATTTCTGACCGTGACCCACGGATACGCATGGAGCATGGTGCAATAAATCAAAGTCCAAACCAACCGAGGGATAACGGTACTTCAGTCAGAGACCCACGATTGGCCAAGGATAAACATTTTCCGACTGGCAAAGGTAAGGACGGTGGTTTCAATGAAAGAGATCCCAGAAAGCGTTCCACAACACCGGCATTTGTGACATCATCGTTCAGAAAGAGCAAGGATAAAGTTAAGTCTTCGACAAAGTCGGCGGACGGTCATAGGCGGGCGGACATGGAGAATGGTAGCAAGCAAACGCAAGAGAAATCGGGTAAAGACAAAATGCAGTCGCCTTTGGAAAGTTTGTATGGGGTTATCGACACGAAAGCAAAGTCCGCGCAAGGGTACTGCTTACAGAACTTCAAGATTCCCAAGATAAAACGCAACGAGTCCTCGGAATCACCCACGTCGAGTCATAACCCTGAGGAAGTGGACAAGTACGAGAGTAAAATTAAGAAAAAGGAGAAAGAGGATGTCACTGCAGAGGTAAGCAGCAGCAGTGATGGAAACATTCTGTTAGAGGACTGGAGCGGAGATAATAATGTTGTCCCAGAAAAGAAAGAAGAGCCGAAAGAAGTGAACACTAGTACGGAGTCCACAGAAGAGAAAAATGATGTGAATGTTAACGAGCCGGATGCTATTAGCACTACTTCTACAAAATTACCGGAAAACGTTGAAAAATCTAAGAAGGATGAAGTGGAGCCTGAGGGATCCAAGACGAAGGATGAGGTGACTCAGGAATGGATAGAAGCTTTAATTAGAAAATCCTTCGAATTCGGCGAAGGGAAGAAGTTTGTTGAACAGGCGAAATTCATGCAAAAATTGGGCGAAGTACTGCAAACGAAGAAGCTGAAGATTATTAAGAAGATCATCGAATCCGATTCAGAAAGTAGTAGTTCGGGTAAGGACAATACTCATGAGACAAAAAAGGTTCGGGTAAAAAAGAAACGACGAGTAATTGTTTCGGACAGCTCGGATGATGAATCTTTGGCTGAAAGACTCGGAATCCTGAGCGCGACAAGCAAGGATTCGATTAAAGATACATCAGTAGACAAGAAGGAAAAGAAAGAAGAAACAAGTAAAACTGTTGAGGAAAAGACTTGCAGTGCTGAGTCTACTGATTTGTCCGAAAAAGATGCGAATGCCAAAGATGCTACCATTTTGGAAGAAACTCCAAGCGTTATTGAAGAACAGGAGAAGCCAAAGGACGATAAAACGAATATTGTGAAAGAAGAAGAAAATGTTCTAGAAATTTGCAAAAAAGAGATCAAAGAGGAGCCTACAGAAGACAAAGAAGCTATTTCCAAAGCGCCTAAAGTTAGAACAAAAAGGAGGAACTCTTTGGAAATGTTACAAGAGGATATCAGGGAGATGTTCATCAGCGATGGCGTCGTAGCAGCAACTGGTCATCGACTGTGTCGGACGCAAAAGGAAAATAATCCAGTTGCGAGTACATCCAATCAGAATGCTCCCGTTGTGAAGAAGGATGACTCAACTAAACGGGAAGTGGACATGGATTCTGATGCAGAGGACACAGTGGTTCCGCCTAAGCAGAAGAAACCAATAAAATTGCGATGCTCGGATGAATCTAGTAAACCTAGAGGAAAACCAAAAAGAGAGGTGCAACGAATCACCCGACAGCGTTCGAAACAGTATACTCTAAGCTCGGACAGTGAAGAAGACCAGCCGTTGGCTCTGAGAACAGAACTAGTTCAGAGTATTAGCTCAACGTCCACTCAGGAAGCATGTAGCGACGAATCTGAGGTATTAAGGAGGAGTAAACGTATAATTAACAAGGAAACGATAAGAGAACCGCGCGTAGTTGTCGAGAAAACAGACATTTCCAAACTAGAGTTCTCCAAAGTAATGTTCGATAGCTCATCCGACGAGAGCTTCGGTATAGATGTGTCTGAATTGGCTGCAGCTGTAGACATTTCACTTCATCCAGATAAGCAGCCTGAACCTGAACCTGCTGAGCCAGTTGAAAAGAAGAAATATAGCCCAACATCCTCTAGAAAGTCGACCAGAAAGAGGACAGGTGAAACGACGAACGAATCTAAGGATGATGGCCAATTTTCTGATGAAGAAAGTATTATTTCTGATATTTCGATGTCCAGCAGTGTGGCTTCTGCGAAGAAAACAACTAGTAGTTCATCTAAGACAGAAACAAGTGGCAACGAGGAGCTGTTAAGCAACATTTTGTTCTCAGATCTACATTCTGAAATAATTAGAGGCCTAGAGCCATCGAAAAACAACACGGATAAGGATTCGTTGATAGTAGACAAGGGAAGCGATGCAGATGTTGACGACGATATTGGAGAAGTACCGGTTGAATTGAACACAAAGAAGTTTTCTGGGAAAAAGAAGAAAAAGAAGTGCAATTGGCAGATGGGAATTCTGTCCAAGAAAAAGAAGAAGAAAGCGACTCTTGCAGCGTTGTCTCCCAAAGGCGACTCTGATCCGCACAATGTCAGTTCCGAAATGGAAACTTCTACTAAAACGAGCACTTCTTCAGTCTTAGAAGACGTAGCAAGCAAAGATCTATCCGATGATATCAACCAAACAGTTTTAGAGGAGTCTTGCAACAAAGTTAAAGACGTTGATAGAAAACAGATTACTGATGATGATTCAAAACAGCAGAAATCGGACGAATCGTCAAATTCGTCTAATTCGGTAGAGAAAAAAGAAGCTTCGTGCAAAATTTCTGGTAGCGAGGAACCATTGGAAGTTAAAGATAATAAACGTAAAGATAAACTCGCTAGTAACGCTGAAAAAAGCACAAGTAAGTGCAAAGAGGATCCAGATAAATCTTACAACGATTTGGATATAAAAAAATTGATAGATTACGTTTGGACTGGACAAGAAAGATACAAATGTTTGCTCTGTTTCTTCACGGGCAAGAACATCGTCCACCATTACAAATTAAATCATCCTGGAAAGGAAATTCTGATCTCTAGGTTAAAAGCTTCAGATGCCAAGTTGGCCATTCAAGACGCGAAAGATAGTGATTTAGAGAAAACATCTACGAACCCTGTTACTGAGGAAACTTGTAAATTCCGTTGCAGGTTCTGTTCTTTGTTTACTGAGGGTGCTGCAAAGGTTGCAATGGAAGCATTTTACGAGCATTGCACCACTCATACAGGGGAATACAGGTTCCGATGTAACAGTTGCCCTTATCAAGCTGTGGCAAAATCCTCTATGAGGACTCACTATTATAAAGTGTGTCGTAAATTTAAAGACACTTTTGTTGAAGCCATAACAGAGGATGAAATACCCGATGAGAACTGCATTTGTGGTTATTTGTGTTCTAATTGTAATTACATTCAATTAAAGAGGTCTAACGTGAAGCAGCATATTGATTTGTGGCATAAGCATGATTCAAATGTTGAAATCATTAAAATAAATATGTCCTTAAATTCAATTGAAGAAGAAACTGACAAACAGATTGAAGTGCCAGAGAAAAAAGTGAAGGTGGAAGAGCTTGTGTTGAGTACAGGAAAAATAGAAGGGTCAGCTAACAACCCGGTGACTTCTGTTGTAGACAATGATGATGAGGTGATTGAAATAGAAGATGGAAAGGAGAATAAAATATCTGATAACGAAGACAAGAAGGGAAAGGATGTGCCTGCTGTTCAACCACATGAAGAAAAAGATCAGCTTGTGCCACAGCAAATTGTTAGTGATGAGAAGAAAAAATCACCATCAACAGATACAGATTCAAGTTTATCTACAGGAAATTTAAGTGTGTTCGTATGTCCACCAGAGTTGGAGAAGAAAGAAGTAGAGATTCAGTTGGAACGGAAAAGGAAGATGCAAGAAATTATTCAGAACATTGGTATTAAGCTGCAAAAGGATTCATCGAAGAAAGGTTTATCTATTATAGACAAACTGAAGGATAAAATGAAGACTAATGTGGTTACAATTGGGAACGAAACTGATTCTAATGTAGCTCCAGATTCTCAGAGTAAAATTTCAACTGATTCTATTATTTTTCCAAGTACAACACCATCTGACTGTAATGCCGTAGAATTACTTTCTAACACAAATGTTCCTACTGTGGAGAACTTAGAAGCAAACCTGCTATCATTGCAAGAAAATTCAGATGAGAAGGGAACAGACGAAGATTCTACCTCCAAGATGCAACCATCTAGCGCAGAATGTGAATCTCAACCAACACCCAAGGTAAATCTAGTAGAGTCACAGGTCAGAGACCCATTAGCAACATTGGATCAGAAGAAGAGCGATAAAAGCGATGGGGAAATTAGCGACAACGAGAATATGAGAGATGCACCTCCCATTTTCGACTCGGATTCCAGTAGTGAACAATCGGATGGAGAACTTCCTACAGATGTGAACATGATCTTAAAGGAAACTTCTAGTATTAATGCGCCCTTCAAAGATTCCATGTTGACTACGATTCAGAGGCTTGCTGCTCAACTTCAAGCCACAAAACCCCTTGAAACTTGCAAGGACAAGGCTTCTCCGAACTCTGAGGGGCAGAATGCAGCATTTCCTACTGATCATATACCAAAACCACCAGATGTCGTTCCTATTGCAAGCATTAAAAAGTTTGTTGGAAAAATGCAGAATAGATTCCATGAAATATCGAATGAATTACAAGATGATAGTAATCCACCTAAGAATTTTATTCGTTTAAGACGTCTTAGCGGAGATATGTTGTCAGTGCCTGTACAGTCTTCAAGTGACCAAGAAGGTCTACCAGTGTCCACGATCAGTAAGTATAACTACCTAATGAAGTAGTACGTCTTCCATGTACAATGTATTATATATTTAGTGCTGAAAGTTTCAAGATATAATAGTGTTCTGTTTGATAGATGTAAGTGAATCTACTACTTCTGAAAAAAATGACTCGCAACCAAGGTCAGATGGTGAAGAAGAGTGTTCATTCTTGAAAATCGAGAATGTAGTTAGTCTTGCCCCAAGAGCTGACAGTGATAGTACTGAAAGCCCTATCGTAAGTGGCAGAATGTCTTGTACAGTAAAAATCAAGTTATTTTTTTTTAAATCGCACATGCAGTTCATTTTTAAATAATAACTTTATAATTAAATTTTTGTAATAGATAAACGATATCAGAAAAGCGGTCGAGACTTCTCCTATGAAAAGCAAGGGCGTGTCTTTGCTGAAGAAGTCTAATTCGCCTCTAATTTTAAAAAGACTCAATTCTGTGACTATTGCACAGCCATTGACAAAGAATATCCAAACGGTACAGTCCACACCTGAGGCACTAAAGTTGATTCCAATGAAAAGTCTTTCACCAGCTCCAGTATCTGTAACCACCACTCAACTTACCGCGAATTTCATCCCAATCGCACCAAAATCAAAGATCATTCAAGTAGATAATAAATTGTCCTTTCCTATTACTACAACTAAAAGTACAGTTGTAAATCAGGCGAATACGCGAACAGTGACTGTAACTGGCTCGCCGCAGCCGTCGAACTTGAATTATAAAATCTTGAAGGTTGTTCGAACACCCGCTATAAAGCCCACTGTAACGCCCATTATAAAACCCAAAGAGATGGCTATGAAGTTGAAATCCACAGATTGTTACCACGCGATGTTGAAGGCATCCAAATTGGTTCAGTTGTATAAATGCATGGCGCGTGAATGCCGCTTTACTACTGATACGTTGGCGCAGTATCATCAGCATTATATTCAGCACACTATTGAGGTGGAAAAGAGAAATATGTTACCGCCGTACGATTTTCAAAAGTGTGCTTATTGTTACACAACATTGGAGGATTGGACTCAGCTAAAGACTCATATGGATGAGAAACATGCGTACTGTCGTTATCAGTGCATGTACTGCTTTTATAGGGCTATCGTGCCCTCCTACGTGCAAATACATCAGGTACATTACAAGAAACACTAACAGAATATCTACTACCCTTATATAGAATGTTCTATCTGACAAAGATTTGAAATTTTCAATAAAATTTGTTTTTTGTTTCGCTTTCAGATGTTGTCTCATCCTGGGCATCGTGGTATTCTACTTGGGAAACAAATGAAGGAAATTCCGCTTAAGAAAGACATCAATCGACACGAATTCGTATATCCTTATGTATGCCAAAATGGCTTTTTAGGTACGTTAATCGTTTACGCTGTTCGTTTACCTTACATTCGGAATACATAATTCAGTTTATGAAAATGTACATTCTCAGATTGCGGAAAATTCTTTTATGTTCCTGAATCTTTCATGGCGCACTTGAAAAACAAACATAGCACACTTACTGCTACCTACAAATGCCACGTTTGTCGCGCTACTTTCAGAAAAGTGCAACAGTTAATTCCAGTAAGAAATTTTGTTAGATTAATCGATTGACTATCATAGAAATCAGTTACCTTGGAATTACATGGAATTCAATTTTTTGTTACAGCATTATAAAATGCACGGGTTTAACAAATATCAATGTCTCTACTGTCTACACGGCTCGGACTCCTTTAATGATATGCATAATCACTTGAGTGCGCATCACTACAATCGTTTGCCGCAGACTCTCGAACGGTCCCTGCCTCCTAAGGTAAATTAAAAGTAACAATTTTGTTAATGGAATCATATTTAAAAATTATGGTTGCGTTTTAAATTTTGTAGGCAGTACGAAATAAAGATGTGATAGATCAATTAATTATAAGAACGCTGGACGAGACTTTTAAAATGACCGAAGAAGTGGTCGACGTGGAGAACGATGGGAAAGACGGCACCATACAAGTTTTGATCGACAGAAGTTCTACCATTAGTTCATCCCCGGCTCAAAAATTATTTCGACCGATACTGCCCAAAGACGTAACCATCCTGAACAAAGAAGAAAACGAGCTGCTGAATAAATCCATATGCAGTCTATTTGGAACTGGCAACACTTCGAACAGTCCTATCAATGCTACTTTTACGCTACAAGAAAAATCACTGAACGAAAGTTCCAACGATAGCGCATCGAGTAAGCCATTCGGGAATCTGGTAAACGATTCCGATGTTTCAATAATTTCTAACAAAGAATCGTCAGAGAAAAGTTTACTAGATACACCTAAAAAAAGTCTGTTGGCTAAAAGTCCTACGGAACCAATGGACCCATCCGAGGGAAGTTTCGATTGCAGCGACGAGTTCATAAATATCAATTTGCTAGACAATCCTGATTTCTTGAAGAAGGTCAGCAACTGTTCTACTGATGTATCGACGGCAAACAAATCAACCGTGGACGACAGCAAACAGGACGACAGTGACATTGAAATCGTAGACGTCGTTGATAGGGAAGTCGTCTCAGCGAAAAGTATAAAATCCGAGTGTGATAGGAAGGAGAGCGGTGACTTGAATAGTAAATCAAAAGTGGAATCAGAAGTTGATATGAAAGAACAGCAATCTTGCAACGTTGATGTTAAAGATTTAAATGTATGTACGGACACCAACAAAGATTCCAGTGACACCACGAAAACAGATAAACCTTTGACCCTGGAGGATATTAAGGATACCGGCTTCTCCGGGACAAAACTGTACAAATGCGGTTATGAGACTTGCGATTTTAGCGCTCCGTCTGCTGCACATTTAAGAACTCACGTAAAGGAGTGCTCTTTGGGTGGTGATAGTAAGAATTTGGCTTGCGCACATTGTGGTAAACGTTTTATGAAAGTTGGATTTTTGTTGGAACATATAAAATCGCACGGGTTGAAACGATTCGGTTGCGCACTGTGTAAAATGAGATGCACGGTAGGTTATCAAGCTATGGCCCATATGAAAATGAAACATAAGTATGGGTGTAGTAAATTGGTGCCTGCTGATCCGAAAAATCCATCTGCAGATGGTTTATTTATCGTGCAACCCATCGTAAGTATTTTTCAAAATATATTTATTTCGTCGTTCGTAACATTGCCTATAACATTCTGTATGTACAAATATTTCATGTATTCTTATATATAGAGTCAAAGTGGAGAACGTAAGGGAAAGAAACGTAAAACGGGTACAAAGATAAGCGAAAAAGAGCCAACCGAAAAAGTAGGAACAGATCCGGAGAAGCTCACCTTCAGCCCTGACGAGATAGAGGCTTTGCCACGTCAGGCGATTTACAATCGTGAAGTGCAATGCGCGGTTTGCCCGTACACAACGAAAGTTCGCATGAACATTATCAGACATTTGCAGTTGCACGCCAAAGACGAGAGCGTACCGGAGAGTGGTCCGGTTAATCCTGTGCCTTGCTTGGACAAGAAGGAGCGCATGTTCGATAAAATGGTGAACCTCGCGAGTAGTTCCCATCAAAACGGTCGAATGGGAGGGAAACCGAAGGAGGCGAATAAAAATAATGACGACGAGTTCATTCCGAAATTTGTACCAGAACATAAAAGGTAAACATACAACTTCTTAAAGAAAAAAAAAAAACAAAAAGGACGAAAATTATAATAATAGTACAGTGCTGGAAATCACACCAGTTATTATCACCAATATCGTTATGAAAATTATGCACATTATAATAATTATACGAGTGGTGCAATGTTTCCAGTATTGTAAACGTTCTTGTACGAGTGAGAGTGATTTTTGGTCACACGCAAAGTGCCTAATTAGTCACGTTTTGAGAGTGATGTTAGGGATGTAAAGAACTGTGCAATGTTTTCCCCCCCACAATAGATACGTGTGCGGTGTTGCTGAATGCAATTATTTAACGGTCGATGAGGCGATGTTACGGTGTCATTTCAAGGCATTGCACTCCGAGGAACAGTATTTCCGGTGTCCCCATTGTCCGCAACCGCCGCCAGGTCAAGAGGGATTAAATATAGCGATCGATAAAATGGCCGTTCATTTGAAAATGCACGATACAAGACTTTATAAATGTTCTCACTGCAATCACCATCATTACCATAGGTACACACAATGATGTTTATACCTCACGTTTTTCTTTGTTTAATGGTGCACCGTTTGGACCACAAATTTTTAAGCACTACGTATTTCAACCTGTTAACTGGATAAGTACTTTGTTATAAACATCTTCATGCCCAGAAGATCGATTTCATTTATCTCGATTCTAAATCTTATAAATATTAGCATGGTATATAACGTGTTTCTAATAGAACAAGGGATCAGAAGCAAAGAATTCCGAGGAGAATAACTATAGATATTTTAAATGTTAGAGATGATTCGGATCCATTCATTTCTCACAGTTAACAGATTCAAGTTTCTTCGTTAAGAAAAAGAGAGCCAGCGAAATTTATTGTTTTTAAACATTTGACAAGCACGCAATATATTAATAACATGTATATATTGTAACATGCTTGTCAGGTGTTTAAACAAAGTCTTAGCCCCTATGGTTCATTTTCTATGCTTTCTAATAGCGACGAATCATTTATTAGACATGTCGTGGAGAGACACCTTTCCGACAAACACCCTGAGAAAAGACCTTTCGTGAAGGTGATCAGGGAGCTGGAAAACACGGAAAACAATCAGCAATCTGTACAGGAAGAAATTGAAGAGGAATTACCCGACCCAGATGGAAATCACTGGAAATGCAACGTCTGTGATTATAAGTGCGTGTACAAGGCAGAAATGGTCAATCACACGACCGTAACGCACGATGAGAAGTGCCAATACAAGTGTAGCTCATGTTCCTTTAAAACCAGCGGCAAGATCATGTTCGAACAGCACGTCAACAGCAAGCATTCGAACGATCCGAATGTAGATTACGTTTTGATGTATCAGAGAATAAAGGGTATCAATAAAAAGAATACAGATAACGTGGAGCAAGGTGGACAGGACGAACCATTCGACACTACTCCGCTTTGGAGGAGAGACATGCCTCGAATTAGACACATTCGCGGAATTCTTCTTGAAGAGGAAGACGAGGTAGCAACGGAATCTAATTTAAAGACGGCAAAGCGGAAAAGTGACGTAGATGTGTCAAGCGCTAGGCCGGCCAAAATAAAGCCAGGGAAATCTGGTTCGTTGGATGACGCGAAACAGACTAAAGAAAAATCTAAACGATCGTTGTCTTGCGATAAAGTATCGACAGAGGTCGAAAGTGTGGCTGACAACACTCCTAGTACAGTGGAGAAACCCAAAGAAACCAAGATCAAACTGATCGAGGACAATGATTCTAACGAATCAGATGTTGGAAGATTTGGTCCTTATGGAAAAGCTGACGGGAATATGTATGTTTGTACTTTGTGTACGCAATTTAAGACCAAATACAAACATGACATGAGAGATCATCTATATAGGGAGCTAAATTATGCTAGGCAAGTATTTCTACTTTTTCCTTTTCATATCGTTTTATTTATTTAATGATCGAATACTATGGTAGGTGGCATTGCAAGGATTGTGGATACTTGTCAGTAAATCGTAACGCACTGTTAAAGCACTTTAATAAACATCATAACGGAGAACGTCCTAATCACGAGCCACTGTCTCCGGACAATGATATCGAAGAATGGGTAATTTATCATTTACTTGTGTTAAAGTTAAATCGTTTCACGATTTTTATAGTCTACTTTTATGGATACCTTTATTCAGGTTGGTACGTTGTTGAGGAGGCAAACATCGATGATCAAAGGATTATTAGCCAAACAGAGCACGAGTAATGCAGAAAGTTCCACAACTACGAATAGTATCGAAACTAAACCGATTCCAACTAAATCTACCCAAAGTACCGTTAGCAAAACTTCAAAAGTTGCAAGTGTTATCGACAAACCTGTCGATATGCAAGATAATAAAAGTAAAAAAACAACGAATGTAGAAGTATTAGATGGAAATAGTAAAGATAATGATACTCTCAGTGTGCACGCGAATGATGATAATACGTCAAAGAAAGATGAAACTGAAAAAATTACAGATGCCGATAAAGGTAAATATCTCGAACATAAAAGTGATTAACCCTTTTGTACGGTTTAGCTAACGATAACATTATTTGTTCAATACAGCTGAGCCAGAAGAGGAGCAAGAGAAGCCCCTCACCTGTAAACACTGCAACATGACATTCTCTCGATGGCGCGGGTTCAAACTGCACGTACAACTGACCCATTTGAAGCGACTGGGATTCATCTGTCCCTACTGTGACCGTAGCACCAATTCGGAGGGCCTGATGCGTCAACACATCCGCTCCAGACATCCTGGTTTCGACGAGAAGATAGTTCAGAATCCAGCCGCAGGTGGTCCAGAGTTACCAGAGGAATTCTGGCAGCAAGAATATGGAATAGTGTTCCCGAAGCGGAACAGGAAACGCAAGAGGAGGATTAGCGGTGAAGAAGTCGCGGAAAAGAGCGAGAGCCAGGCTCAAATCGAGCCGCAAGAGAAGTGCAACATGTGCGACTTCACTAGCACGAGCACGACTGGGTTAAAGATACACATGAGAACGCACACGGCGAGAAACATACTCAAATGTTGTTACTGTTCCTTTAGTGCAACGACAAACTCGGAAATGTGGGACCACTGGGAAGTTAACCATCCGTTCACACCATACAAAGTGGAAGAAATACCAAATGATTTATCAGCGGTATCAGTCAACGTAGAATCAGACAAGAAACCTATAGAGGAAGATTACAGCAATGATATTGTAGAGGAGGAGATCCCTGATACGAGGCAAAAGGAAGCGATTTATTATTGCTACTATTGTTCCTTCCGCAGCAAATTTTTAGACGTGGTCCAAAGCCATTGGAGTACGGAGCACCATCAGTCATCGTTGTCAGACGATTCTACCAGTACTGTCACGTCGAGCTGCCCTTTCAGGTACAAGGAAGTATCGGTGTCGACGGTGAAATCGTTATTGAAGGGCCAGTCGTCGAGAACGGAAAATCCCTACGAAATGTATTTACCGCATGACTTCGAGACCATTGGAATAAAAGACGACGGCTGGATTTGTCAGTGGTGCAACGAATTGTGCGACTCTGAGGTTCAAATGAAGACGCACCACAGCATGTTCCATTCGCATTTGCCGTTGAATTTCAAGCAACACGAGAAGTCGAAATTGTCCCGGGGTTACAAGTGTCCCGAGTGCACGTTCACCACGACTTTTATCAACGTGATGAAAAACCATGTGTCGAACCATATAAGTCTGTTCAAGTGTAAGTATTGCAAGAAAACCTGCGGTAGCCCCAGAGAGGTCTCGAACCATAGCGTTAAGGAGCATCCTGATATGGAAGTAAAGATAGAGAGTATAGAGAATTACGAGGAGTTACTTGAAGATATTATGTCTAAAGTTAGGTGGTATAAGTGGCACGGACACAATATTGGTAAAACTGAAGACTGGTTGGCGTCAGCGACGAAGACCCAGAAAGCAGTTGCCAGAAAGTCCACGGCAAGGAATGCGTTTCGCCCAAGTATTATTCCGCACAGGATAAACGCAGTGGCCAAAAAGTCCACTAATCCGCACTCGAGGTATCTCATTAGTAACAGACAGGTGGAAACGAAAAGCAAACAGTTTTCTTATTACGGCGCTCCCAAAAGTCCCGTTAACTTGACCAAATTGAACACGTACATGGTGGTGGGTGGTCATCGAATGAAAGTGAACTGTACAACTCTCGCGCAGTTGATTAACATCAACCCAAAGATAGTATTGAAGGACTTGAAGTATGATATTAACAATCTTGCGACGCTTAAAAAATTGAAATAACGAATGGGAATATAAAGGGAACTCTATTTTCCATTCTGTTGATGCGGAATAATTATCTTGTGATGATTAATACTGATAAACATTTGTAAAGTATTTGTAAAATCCACGCTCACAACTTTTTGGAATTCATAAAAGAGGTTACCAAGCTAATGGCATTTTCTATGGCCATATAGTAGAATCAAAATTGTCCTCTAATATGTGGCGCTCTCAGAGAGACAGAAACCAAAGTATCGCACGATATTACGTGTTTTCCTGTGAGAAAGACGTTAAAGTGAATTTTTGTAAAATTCATTACTCCTGTCCCGCCATTTTGTAAAGACACGAAAAACCTGTATAAAGAGACATCGTTCGTTAATACCGCTCTGTCTTTTGTGCCTATACTTCAGTTAGTCTATATTTAGGAAGATTATACTGTACTTTTACAAGTTGTTTTACCGAATAACTGGAGTTAAAAGATAAAAAAAAAGGTGAAATACGTTTTATTTCCATTTAGTCACGAAAATTATCATCAAGAGTCAATCAGTGTAACGTAAACTTGCCACACACATTATATCGATGTTGTATATATATACATGTATATATATATATATATATACATACTATGCGATGCACATACAAATCTGTTTTAAAATGTTAGAAAAAGGAAAATGTTAATTAAGAAGATGAATCGTGCCATGCTATACATTGATGGACAATTCTGAAAATCAAAATACAGTATTATAGCATGGAGATTGTAAATAAAGGTGTAGCGATTTTCATCAATCGGGTGAAATTTATTTATTTTGGAATATATAAGATTACTTGAACGTAGGTACTTTTATTATTTTACGAATGCTGACATGTAATAATATTATTTTTAAGTACTTACACTCAACATCAACCAGCTTTCATGTTTCATTAACTCGGAACGTTTGTTAAATTATTTCCAAGAAATACTACTTATATCAGTTCAGGAGTAATTAAAAACTAGGTGTAACCAAATTAGTATTGTACCACGAAGGACAACAATTTTGTAATGGTGCGCGTGTGGTACCAGTGAATCAAATATTAACGCGTGAAGGTTAACATGTTTATCGATGCTGAAGTCGTAGGAATGATTTTTTAAAAATTATTTTAGACGGGTTTGAAAAAGCTTTTTGGACAAGTATCGATAAATTTATTAATTTTGCGTGTTAATATATATATATAAATATGAGTATGTAAAAATTTATACTTTATTCGGCAGTTTTTAGTCTTAGCTCGATGCTATTTAAATTAATCTCTTAACTTCGAACACGTAAAGTGATAAAAAGATGATTCGTATGAAAAGACAAGACTGAGTGTCCTGTACGTAGTTTAATTTACAAGAAAGGCTGTAAATATCGTGTAATATAAAAATTCACATAAATATTTTTGATTTTTATAACAACAGTGGTCGTCATTTCTTGTTTAAATTGTTCGTAACATGATGGCTCGAAATTGAAATGTATTTCGATCAGAAAAAGAATTTTATACGAATGATTATTTTATTCTTTTTTTATTTAAATCGTTAATTGTACAAAGTTGTACGTGAGACGGATATTTTAGCGATCTGAAATCACAGACTCTCCAATCCACAGTGAAAAGCTGGCGAATAATAACAAGCGTTTCTTATAACTCTCGAGTTATTCAATTTAAAAGTAACTTCATTTATTCTTTACGCTGTGCAATCCTTTTTGTTACTTGAAAGTATATGAAAAACGTAAGGGTTATACAGAAGTATCGATAGAAGTCGGTGCCAATATAACAATTAAATTAGATGAAAGAACATTAGGAACGAGATGTAGTCGTTTGAATGGTTTAACCTTTCAGAGACGATAATCCTGCTCCCATTATTTCGTCGACCAAAAGTAGATTACTAGCGATAATCGTGCTAAGAACGAAAGACGAATAGATATTACACAGAGCTTCACATTAAGCAGGATATCTTATAAGCATACGTACCATGAATTAATAATCTGTTTCTTCACATTATAATTATCATAAATCCCAGCGTCTACAGGTTTCAGCGCTTCGCCCGTGGAAATGTCTAATCCTACCGCTTCGCCTAATGCAGATCCTTCCTCTAATAATTTAACGATCGTATCTTGTGCATCGAATCCACTATTTACAGCTAAAACGTGAACAATGGACAAGTGTTGAAAAATACCAATAGAAATAATTATAACTGATTAAAGAATACATCCTTCATTTGAATCAATGTATCTTTACCGAGAATTTTCGGAATGACAAGCAAAGCTTCCGCGTAAGCTTGCACGCCTAAGCGTTGTTTTCCTTTCACTTTCTCTTTATACTGATTGAGTGCTTTACTGGCGGCTACTTCAAAAGCACCAGCACCGGGTACAACAGCCTTGTCGTCAATAGCGTTTTTTATCGCTCTCAGACCGTCCCTTACGGCATCCTTCAGTTGTTCTAAAGTATATTTATTTGGCCCCTAAAAAATTTCACATATTACAGATGAAGAAAATATATTAATTTTACCTTTTGCATTCTATTATAATTAAACCTTTAACAGAATCGTCACGGAATTCGGTTTCTTGCATTCTTCGATGAAAGTATATTTCGTTTCTCCCTGTAACAAAAGAGTACGACACGAGTATTTATCATTTCCTCGAGAAGGAGACAATGAGACAATCGAATCACTATAACTTAAAGGTAAATACCAATACGTGCTCGTAAACGAGCCCAGCCCAACCCAAATGCTCTTCCTTCAAATCGTCGAAAGAATTCATTGCTGTACCACCGCATGCCAATGCTAAACGCTCCATGTTTCTACGTTTCGCTCGACGGAGAGCCAAAATGTTTTCACGGGCTAGCATGTCCAAGGACGGTGGGTCAATGCCCTTCTGGTTTATAACGACAAATGATTTGTTCGTTCCATCGCACAGCTTCTTCTTCAATTCAATTATCTTCTTCACTCGATTATCAATGAATTCACGTTCAGCTGCTACCAGCTTCTCGCGTTCTTCAGCAGTTTTGTAAAAGAATCCGCTGTTCACCTACGAAACGGACAGTATCTCGTTTATCAAAGAACAAAGTGTCCTGCAAATTTCCATATAAATTGATCTATTTACCTCGCTCTTCTCGTATTCCAAACTAACATTACAAGTCAATATGTATGCATTCTCCACTCTCTTAGGCATATCCGGATGTCTAGAGCCGTGATCAGTTACAATACCACGAATTAAAGTGGTATCAGCCGCAGTTCTATGCTGCATTTCCATCAACTCGACCATGTACAAGTCAATGTCCTGATCTTTCTGTCTGATAGCCAGAACTGCATCCACACAGATTTCTGTCAGTTTATCAGCAACGGTAGGGTGGATCTTGGTCCTTAAAGACGTTCTAGTGACTTGCATCAGATTTTCTTTGGTAGGTTCAATCGAAATCTTCATAGAATCTAGTACTTCTAAAGTTTTGTTTCTGGCCAGCTCGAAACCTTCCGTGACTACTCTAGGATGAAGCCCCTCGGATATATAAATGTCTGCCTGTTTTAGAAGTTCTCCGATGACTAATACTGTGCTGGTTGTGCCATCGCCAGTAACATCGTCCTGAGCAGTGGATGCTCTGGCTATCAGCGACGCTGTAGGGTGTTGAATTTGCATTTCGTGCAGTAGAACATTTCCATCTTTCGTGATTTTAATATCACCTGCTCCGGACACAAGCCTTTAACAAAAATTGAGTCAAAGTAAATTACGGATTACTCAAATTAACATTTTAGATGATAAAACGGTGATTACAGATAAATTGTACTGTATGCATCTTTAATTATTCGTATCGCCGGTACTTCGTGGAAACATCAACCTTGCCTAATATGGACAATAATGTTCCGACAAAGTTTTATACTGTAAGATACAAAAAATTGTTGCAAAAAATACACGATACAAAACAGACTTGATAGTCTTGTGCATTCCACTTCTTTCTTTCTCATTTGTTAAGTAAAATGAAATTAAAGTAATGCTAAGCCCACGCGTGATGACAAATATACGTACATCTTCATTGTGCCTTTGGGTCCGAGATTCGTTTTCATTACATCCTGTATTCCTTTCGCGGCTGATATATTTATAGCCAACGCCTGGGCAGCTCTGGCAAATTCAGCTTTGGGATTTAACAAACTAATAGCAGCCATTTCGTAAGAAAACTACAATTTCCAATCTACCGTCAGAAACGTATCCTCTCTCGGCGCAAGCTTCTGCCAATGGCTTGAACCCACCTGAATGGTATGACCAGTTAGATGAGTAAACGATGTTCAATTCGACTAAACTAGGGAATTTTCTTTTTCAAACACACTCAAAAAATGCAAAAATTATTTGGCAAAATATAAACTTGCAAATTAATACGGTACGATTATAAATTAATTGGTGATTTCTTCAAGGCTCAATTTTGCAAGCCACAACTCCTACAAATATATATTTAACCTATCCCTTTCTATCTCTATCTCTTTCTATCATCTATCTCTCTCTCTCTCTTGACTAGTTCATTTCAGACCTGTGGCGCCATCTCTTAGTGAAAGGCTGAAACTATTCGCCGATTAGTTCCGGTACTTCCCCGAGAGATGGCGCCACCGTCAGCAGGAAAGCACACTGCCGACAGGTTGATGGCGCCATCTCTCGGGAAACTATGGGAACTAATCGGCGAATAGTTTCGAGCTTTCTCTAAGAGATGGCGCCACAAGTCTCTTAGTAGTTCACTTCGCTGTCGATAACGCTGTGCGACCAGTTTGAGCACTTTTCACAGAGATGGCGCCACGGGTCTGAAATGAACTAGTGAAGAGAGAGAGAGAGAGATAGATGGTAGAAAGAGATAGAGATAGAAAGGAATATATTGAATATATATTGTATTATTATTTAAATTAGAATGAGATGACGATAGATGAAATTAACCTGACATATAATTATACATATCATTTATGTCTCTTTTCAGGTAGTGTACCGTTGTGTTTCTTGTACTAAGGATAGAATATTCCTGTTTCAGATTAGAATGAACGTTATCTCGATGAATACACGTGAAATAATTAATAAAATAGGGTATCTATCATGTAAGTTTTATACATTTCTGTTCTAACGAGTTATGTATTAATTTATTAAGATCGCTAAGGAATTATTAATAAAGTATCTCATTTTCAGGTAGACCTTGTTCGTCAAATTTTGCATTTGTTCCAAAATGTGAACCGGTCAAGGATTCAGATTTGTTGAAGCTGAAAGATTTCATCGATAGTCACAGTAGCATGTGTATATTAACGGGTGCAGGGATTTCAACTGAAAGTGGTATTCCGGATTATAGATCCGAAGGTGTTGGCCTTTACGCAAAAAGTAATCGTAGACCAGTCCCTTACAAAGATTTTTGTGGCAGCGAGGCCATCAGAAGGAGATACTGGGCCAGAAATTATGTAGGTTGGCCAAGGTTCGAATTTAATTTTATAAAAACAAACTGTAGGGTCACGAACTTGACCTTATACAAATATCAATTCAATATTCTACAGATTTTCTTCCGTCAAGCCAAATATCACGCACGAGATACTGAAGAAATTAGAGGACGCGAACAAAGTGAGATGCACCGTCACTCAGAACGTAGATAACTTACACGCAAAGGCTGGAAGTAGAAGGGTGATAGAATTGCACGGGACAGCATTCAGAGTAATGTGTCTCAATTGTAACGAAAGAATATGTAGGTACTATCTGCAAGATGTTTTCAATAGGATGAATCCAAACATGACAGCGACGAGTCAAATGATTAGGCCTGACGGAGATGTGGATTTATCGCAAGTATATAAGCGACATTGTGAATAGTTCAACCCTTTCTAAGCTACTATCGTTTAGAACATAGCTGCAAACGCAACTGTTAAAGATATTGAGCATGGAAAGGGTTGAAAGAATAAAAAATAACTGCTAAATGGTAGAAAGATAAATAGTTTCTTTCGATTCAGGAGCAGGTAGAGGGATTTAAAGTGCCAGCGTGCGAGAATTGCGGTGGCGTTCTGAAACCAGACATTATTTTCTTCGGAGACAATGTTCCGCGCCAAGTGGTGGAAAGCATAAAGTATAATGTCGAGCGTTCGGATTCCCTATTGGTTTTGGGTACCACATTGACCACGTACTCTGGCTATCGAATAGCATTGCAAGCTAGCAACGCAGGAAAGCCAATCGCTATATTGAATATTGGGAAAACCAGAGCGGACGATCTCGCGGATGTGAAAGTTGAAGGCAGATGCGGGGACGTTCTCGCGAGAATTTATGGAATGATAGATCAGCGCGAGGAGCGCGTGAAATGTTGATCGAACCAGATGTATTTATATATGTACAAATGATTTTTGTTTCTATTCCGTTTAATCTTGGCTGTGATTGTCTTACATTAATTTGTAATCGACAAATAAATAATTTTCTGTTGCGATATCTCAGCTACTTTTTCTTTGCGATATTTCCTTTGGTATTATACTTGGAAATCTACTCAAGATTATAAGGATCAATCATTTAAGGATCCTTGTAATTTTCTAGGGACTTTATTGATGGTGAATCGGGGGAATTTTTCATAGCGTGCACCCTGAATTTCGATACACGCCTCCTTCGTTGTTATGGCAAGCGTATGAGCGTTTTCATAGTTGGTAATATCATTGCGTTTTGTAGTTAATAAAATGTCGCTGACGAGGTTAGTATTTGCAATAATTTCTTTCGAAAATTGTTTTATTGCACGAACGAAATTGTGCGTTAGAAAATTCGCACGTTATTCTGTATAGTGCGAGTGAAATTGAACAATTGAAACAATTTCTCGAGCGTTGTTCCTTAGATTCGTGATTGTATTGGACTTTTATTGTTGTAGTTTATTACCAGCACCATCGCAGGTAGTGTGGGACAGGGAAGATGAAGCACGGGAACAGAAACTACGCCAAAGACCAGTCTCTGCACTTGTTAAAGCGGTTGTTACTGCTCCGCCATATGGACAGCGTAAAGGATGGATACCAAGAAACTCGGAAGTAAGCAATAAATTGGTCTTTTTTTTACTCTGTTGCCTTTATAGGTGTTTAACGATCGGTGCAAAATGCTTTTAGGACTTTGGAGATGGTGGCGCGTTCCCAGAGATACACGTGGCTCAATATCCTCTTGGAATGGGGATGAAGGGAAAAGAGACTACGAGTAATGCTGTAGCTGTTCAGCTTGATGCTCAAGGAAAAGTCAAATACGATGTGATTGCCAGACAGGGTCATTCTAAGGATAAGGTAATCGAATATGCCTTAATATTGAGATTTACTTGCACAAGAATTGATGTGCTATTTATATTTCTTTTACAGATTGTTTATAGTAAACTGAGCGATTTGTTACCATCTGAAATTACAAGCGAGGAGGATCCTACTTTGCAGCGTCCACCCAGCGATGAGATAGACGAACTCACCGAGAAGACTAAGAAGGCTTTGGAGAAAATAACGAGGTCGAAGATAGCGGCAGCAATGCCAGTGAGATGCGCGGAGAAACAAGCTCCAGCGCAGTATATTCGGTACACGCCTTCGCAACAGGGACAATCGTTCAACTCTGGAGCCAAGCAGAGGGTTATCAGGATGGTGGAAGCACAGATAGATCCTCTAGAACCACCGAAATTCAAGTTAGTTTCGCGATGATACGTATTTACTCGGGACGAAGTACCAAACGAATATTGTATTTCAAGTAAACGATATTTATACTACGTCGTGAATGATTAGCTGTTCTTCAATTACAGGATTAATAAGAAAATACCACGGGGTCCTCCGTCACCTCCAGCGCCGGTTATGCATTCACCTACGAGGAAAGTAACAGTGAAGGAACAGAAGGAGTGGAAAATACCGCCTTGTATTAGTAATTGGAAAAACGCGAAGGTGAACGAATTCTTTCAGAAGTGAAACTTGTATTGTTGCTTATTGTTTGCTGTTCAATGTTTTACAAATGAACACTTCCTTTTCAGGGATACACGATTCCGCTCGATAAGCGTCTAGCCGCTGATGGTCGCGGGTTACAACAGGTTCACATAAACGAAAACTTTGCCAAATTAGCCGAGGCTCTTTACATCGCCGATAGGAAAGCTCGGGAGGCTGTAGAAATGCGCGCTCAACTTGAGAAGAAACTAGCTCAGAAAGAGAAAGAGAAGAAGGAGGACCATTTGAGGCAACTGGCGCAAAAGGCTAGGGAAGAACGTGCTGGCCTGAAATCAGCAGCAATGGGTTCGTACATGCATTTATCCCTTTGAGTACTAAATGCTACTGTAGTAGCTTTTTCCACTTAATATGGTTTGTTGTTTAGAATATATACATAATACCACGTCTCTAATAGTGTCGTGTTTCTAATATTGTGCAGAAAAATCAGAGGAGTCGCGCGAAAGGGATCAGCTTAGACAAGAGAGACACAAGGATCGTGCCAGAGAAAGGAATTTGGCGCGTGCCGCACCGGATAAACGTTCCAGGTTGCAACGCGAACGTGAACGAGACATCAGCGAACAGATTGCCCTCGGGTTGCCTGCGAAAAGTATCCCTAACAGCGGAGAAGCGCAGTTCGATCAGCGATTGTTCAATACTAGCAAAGGGATGGACAGTGGTTACGGTCACGACGACGAATACAACGTTTACGACAAACCTTGGAAGGATTCTAATTCTCTTGGGTTGCACATATACCGTCCAAGCAAAAATATCGATAAAGACACTTACGGTGACGATTTGGAGAAGCTCGTGAAAACGAATAGGTATCTGGAGGATTGTGCGAAGGGCGATCGTGTACAAAAGATCCCTAGATCAAGTGTTTCATTTGCGATTTCAGATTTGTCCCGGATAAGGAGTTCAGTGGAACCGATAGATCGACAACGCGTTCTGGTCCAGTACAATTCGAGAAGGACGAGGAGGATCCTTTCGGTTTGGATCAGTTCTTGAAACAGGCTAAACGCGCTAGCAGTTCCACCACCACGACTACGAAACGCAAAGAAGAGCGGGAACAACGGAGAGACGATCGCGACAAGCGAAGGAAACACTAAACTTTCGTTTTTGTTAAAATGTTCTCGCTATTTTAAGACAAATTTTAAACGTTCTTTCTTCAAACGTTATTAAAACGTGTATAGACACTAAGGTTCTAATTGTTTCAAACGATTTAGTGATTACATCAGTGCGATTCAACAAATCGATGAACAGAAATACGAACAGATGCGAATTATACGGAATAATGATGAGCAACTGTAGACTAAGTTAGGTTCGGTACATAGTACGATAAACTGTAATTTGCTAAAGTACTACAATATTTTTACATTTAGCACGATAGGCATACAAATTTATGGAATTCTTCCCGGAAGTCGTATAGTCCAGTCGTATAATTCCAGTATAGTTGATATCACTCATTTATGTATCAAGAATAATACAACGTCGTCGTAAAGTGGGAGAAGAGGTTGCTCGTTATTGACTCTAAATTTTCAGTCTGCATTCTTTTCTACTTCTGCGCGTCGTACTACTACTACGATAAAAGCATAATTTTACAAAAGAAGAAACCGAAGGATGTATACAGAATTAACGAAACTACTAAATATATTGGTTATTTAGTAAAACAATTAGCTCTCTTCTTTTTTTAAATTAACTTCCCGTCGATAATTATACGTGCAAATATTTTATTCACGTAGAAACTAACAGGCTAGTTAGTTTTACACGTTTCAGACTCATAGTTCTTTATTAACACAATGTGCATACAGCGTTCGTTAGATTAACAAAGGAGGCGATACTTTCGTACGGGGAGCGATTGTTATCTCTTAATTAATAACGTAGTTATTTACTTTCTCATCAAATTTCATGTTTTTTTTTATCGGACGCGCCAAAAGTTACCGATAACACGTTTGAAGATCGCGTCAAATTGATTCGAATCTATTCGGTCACCGTAGATCCGCGAATGATTCATGTTTAATTATATTTCACAACGTTGTATTGCTTCGATGTGCGAACACTTTTACTTTTCCCGTTCTCGTGATTTCCAAACTGGCTTAATTCATTTTAATGATCGAGAAACTTACTTTAGTATCTCTGCTTTGGTACCGACTAATTTTATTAAAGAGATTATAGGACGTCGAATTGAAACTTGTAAGATTCTTCTTTATTTATTACATATAAGATCGCGCGAGTGGCTTTAATGAAACTGCGTTTACCTACTATACACGCGGAGGCAAGTTTGGAAAACACCCAAGTGTAATTCTCTAATCGATTGGAAAGCTCGTTTTCTTATCGTCCTCGTCCAGGAACTACAGGTTTATGAACATGACCAGCCGATAGACGAGTTCGCGTATGCCTTTGTCAAATGATAAAAGTATCTTCTAAGAAAGTAACTGTTACAGTAGTGAGTTAAACGTAACTCTGATTATAGTTACTTTTACAAAAGTTACTTTTACTTTCTGATTTTTTCATGTGAACACAGCGACTCGAATGTTCTTCCTATAATCAGTCTTTTCTTATTTCTTTCATTCGTAAGAAGATTATCACAGAGGAATTTCCGTATTCTGATTCGATCATTCTCTTTATTGTGTCCTGGGAACCTGAAGCTTAACGACCAGTTTCATCGTCCACGCAAATTGACGCGATCCATAGATTATTGATTAGATTGATCTCACATTCTTTATTGTAAACCACACCTTTAAATAGCTACATCAAGGTTTTGTCCTGACGATGTTCCGTGGAATTCGATACTTTCTCTCTCTCTCTTGAGAGAGCTCTCCTGATGAGAAAGACTAGAATTAATAACGCTGAAGACTATGGACTTGTTACGGATCCATGGGAGCCTATATGTACAATCACGTTGAACATTCTGCCAACCGTTCCAGAGTTGTGCTCGAGTTCTCTCAATTTTCTTCTACTTTTTCGCTTCCTTCAGCTGCGAATCACGTTTCCACGCATTCTAGTGATACTCGTACGCTCGTCTCGACGATGCGAACAGCTTTGCCCTTCAATTTTACAATTAGTTAGAACCTACGTGACCGTTACAGCCTGTTTCTCTTTCCGCTTAGAGAGAAGTAGGCATTTAAATCGTGAAAACGTCTATATAGGAGATAAAATGTATAGGAGACTTTAGCTGCCCTAGTAAATCTATCTTTACTTCATTCCGAATATGTGAATAAGTGTCCTCGTTTCAGATTTACTTGCCTGAGTGAAAATAAGCGGTTGCTGCTCAAAGAAGACATTTTTCACCGCAGCAGCTGAAGGGTTTCTGAATCATTCTATTGGCAAGGGAAATTGTAAAGTTGGGAAAACAGATGTTAGACTGTTCATCGACACAACAAGCCGTGCAAAAAAGATGGACACTTGGTTTTAATAATTCCAGGATTATTATCAAAGAGCTACGAAAATAAATCGTTAAAGTTTATACAAAATTCGCTAAATGCCTTCCGCGTCGCGACGTCGCGCGAGAAACAAACTCCCAAAGTCCGAAACGAACGATAATAATGTACAGTGTATAATCAAACGCCAGAGTGATTAGCCGCTTCGAATCGAAATCAACGGATGTCTCGTTTAATCACTATTAATTGGTATTGCGATCGCTGCTGATGCGTATTATATAATATATACAATAGTTATTCGCTTGATCAAAGTGTAATCATTCTGCAGCCTTGAAATGGTTCTCTAATCAGCTATTCGTCAATGTCATTAGTCAGCTTCTCATCTCCTGGTGATGAGTTGTGGCAGTATATAAGGCATACAAGTTGTCCTCTTCATTCGTGAACGGCCTCGAGGCTTAAAGTCGACGCACATTGAGAATCGTCTACGCGCTACGAGACGAGAAACCAACTAATCGTCTAAGTGACTTCTAACTTCTCCTGTTATGCGGTGTCTATGTGTATGCGTATGTATGTGTACACGCTGTTTTGAGAAACGGAGAAAAAAAAAAGATCTGCACAAGTTTGAACACACAAGCGGAACTACGACTTGCAGAGGATTATGAATGTATCGTAACAATGAGACGCGCCCCTTCTTTATCCTTCCTTCGCTTCTTTCTGCATTTTAAATGTTAATACTTACAAAGACTTCTCTACGCTTAAACGCTTATTTTTTCATTGCTGCGTGATATTAAAAACTTGTTAGACATCGACGTGTACCTAACATTGAGAGAGGGATTGCTTATCAGTTTCCTTAGGCTACGGATCATTTTTTTTTGTTACAGGATCATTATCATCATTATTGTAATCATACAATTATCGTTATATATCTATTATGTACAGTTCATCAAGTATAGCTACGTCGATACTTGCAAAAAACACGGCATTGCAATGAAACCATTCTTTCACTCTCACTCTCTCTCTCTCTCTCTCTCTCTCTCTCTCTCTCTCTCTCTCTCTCTCTCTCTCTCTCTCCCTCTCATTCTCCCTTTCTCCATAAACCGTTTTTTCTTTTCATCTTTTATTTCTTAAGGCGTTGAGAGCATCCTTTTCGAGTTGAGTCATGGGACTTCTTGTTTAAAAACCGGTTCATGGGGTGCCTAAGGCCTAAGCCAATCAAACGTTTATCTACATACGCAAAGTGGGGACCAACGCGAACGGACCCACCGTTGAAAATGATTATAAATAACACAAGAAAGAACGAATTGATTCGACGTATTTTTGTTTCTTTTTTTTTTCTTTTTCATTTTTGGATGAATAAATACTATACACGTGCCCTCGTGCTGGCAACTTTACTCCATCGTCGTCTCGGCAAATTTTGTTGTCCTCGTTTCGATTGTGACCGTGATTGGATCCTGCCCAATCCAAATAAATTTACACCGCGCATAATCAATTATTTTCTGTTTTCGTCTATCTTCTTTCTCATCCTTTTGTCTTTTCTTGTCTCTCGCTTTACCGCGTTGCTTCCCGAAGCACGCATCTGGATTGTTTTATGGGATTACTTGTCTTCTCTTCTCTTGTCTTCAAGATGCATCGACCATTTCTTAATTACGTACAATTTCATTGTCAGTTTCGCTTCCGTAAGTGTCGAGGGAAGCGAAGGGATTCGCGTGTGAAGCTAAATTCGAGCTACCTTGACTCGTTTCATTTTGGTTGTTATACCGAACACCAAGAAAAGAGCTGTTACTTTCAAGAAAGAAACGGTATTCAAGCTACAACACTTTTCGTAAAATCATATAGACTGTACATAACGTCTCAACTTCGATAAAGCTGTGAAATTATGTACAGGAATATATGTGAGGAAAATGAAAAATTGTCGACACTATTTTTTTTTTCTCTGCAAGTTTCGAGTAAAATATTCTACGTGTCCGATATACTGTTACGCAGGATATCTCTCCTCTTGCGGGAGTTCTCCGTTTGGCCTGTTATTTCTTAGTACCATCGTGAGGATACATTAAACTTCCGTGGTGCGACTGTACGGACCTGATTCCTCCGATTGTGAAAGCTTTCGTTCCCGTTTGGCGAACAGACCTCCTAAAAAAGACGGCTGCTGAGCCAATCCTTTAACACCACCAGGGATCGTCGCCCCTGGATGCATAGCGTGGACTTGTCCAGGATGTTTAATGCCTTGGCTCATTGAGCTGGCAGATGTAGATTGGAAAGAAATCGACATACCGCTATCTAGTGAGCCCACGCTTCCACGTCGTTGCGGTTTCTCGCCAGCAACTGCGAACGAAAAGAAAGAGAAAAGAAAATTTTTACTCCCAGGTGCATATGGTTTTTCATTAACGCATTACGATCTGTTTGTACACGTGTATTCGTGCTAAATTAGCTAAATCAGTCAGCTTGTTAGTAATATATTCCAAGAATAGTTTCAATTTTCACCACAAAGTAAAGATTTAGAATACGCAGCGACAATTCGTAACATGTTAACTTGTTCAGTATACGTGTATATTAAATTCATTCTTACATTTTTTTCGTTCGCCAATGATGAGAATTCTTGGGGGTTAAAGATGTTAACAAAATTCTACTCACATTGTTCGTGTATGTCTAGAAGGGAATTACTGAGCGCGGAGCGCTTCAATTGCGTATCCATATCGGTGGTTTCTGATTTCTCGGAGCAGGGCCCTGGACAAGGGTATATCTCGACGTCTGCCACTCCAGAGTCTCTATTTTCAGCGCCACCTCTGGCGCTTCTGCTGCTCTTCTGTCGTTCCAGTTCCGTCTCAATCCGTAAGGTTTCCATCTCGTCCATCTCGCTGATGGATTCCCTGAGATCCTCCACGAACTTGCACCTGTCGTGAGCGTTCCTCGCGTTGAACGTGACCAGTACCTTTCCATCCACGCGTTGGCAGAGTCTAATTCCATACTGATAATCTGAAAGTTGACAAAATTATGTACAGTTTACAATTTCATAGAGTACTCGATGGTAATTGATTCGAATACAAGACTCACGAGAAACTTGGAAAAGCGTGACCACCATCCCGCACAACGGGAAGCTTTGTCTGAACGTGTACGTGACGCTGTTCTTCTTCTTGCTCAGGATCTTCGTTACAACAAGAAGGTCGTTGAAAAGGAACACTTCTCGTTGATGAACACCTGGCCTCTCTTTTTTATGAATATCCGGGATTTCGTACAACCTGCAATAGCAGACCAATCTTCTATGCGGCAAGGCCATGTTAGGTTTCTTGCCAACTATCGTCGCTTGAACCTTCATCACTTGAGAGACATGGTCCGAGCCAGGCTTAAACTCGTTCTCCTTCACTCTCTCGTAGATTCCGACCAATATGTCTCTGTCAATATCTCCACAGTCGTCTATGCCTCTGAGATTCTTCACGAAGTCGTCTAGCCTCATTCTACGCTCTGGTTTCAGGTTCGGCGTGTGTAAGTCAGTATTTAGCATGATTATCGCGAAGGCCAACACGAAGACTGTGTCCGCTGAACGTAGCCTGGACACTACGTCGGGGTTGCATTGGCAATAGCGCTGGCTGAACACTTCCATCAGTCGTTCTATCTTCTGAGCCTCGCCTGGCATCCGGAAGTGCGCTTGGAACTTCCTCAGAGCGACGTCCACTTGCATTCCCGATAGATCTAGTTCGTGGGAGAAGCATCTGAAACAGGTAAAATGTGTTAGGTGAACGGACAACTAACGAAAGAGTAAAGTATTTTTTACTGTTATTTTGAAAAAAAATATTATAATGATAAAATAGAAAGGGGCAAATATTTGTAAGGAGCACTTTTTATTTGAACTTGAAAATGTAAACCAGTAGCATTTCGATGACAGGGGAATCTACTCCACTTATATATGTCCGTAAGGGGTGCTTCTGGTTCTACCCTTAATCATTCTAAACTAAACATTCTTCCTCGAATGTTTCGCTTCCCCAACACGTGTTTCTTAATGTCTGTCCTGTGACTCAGTTGCATTGGCTTGTGTTACATTTTCGTCACACTAATTGCGGGACTAAAGAGGGGTCTCCCGAGGGTCCTTCGAACCTTCAACGTAAATCTGTTTCAGGATAGACCTCCTGCTAAGCATTGCAGTTTTTGAAACTACTTTAAGAGTTATATTCCTTTCACAGTAAATCACGGAATTACTCTTTGTACGGTTACCAAAGAATCGAACACGGTTACTGGATCGAGACAATTGCATTCTTAAAAAGACAGCGACAAGAGAAAACGACTTTCTATAATAAATAACGAAGAACCAGTCCAAACTGTCGTTTTCCGCTACGTCGATCGCTGATCACTGTGATAAACAAATAGAACTTTCACTTCACAGCTTTACTTTTACTTTTTCAGGGAACAATAAAAGGTGGTTTATGTTGTTGGTTTATCGTTGTTGATCAAGATAACAGGATAACTTACTCAAGCACAGCCATGTTGAAGGGGTTCTGAAGGTTTCCAAGGTATTCTCCGATCATCTGCCTGGACAATCCTTTTCTGCTGATCAAAAATCTCGCGATACCCTGCGGGCTATTCTCCAAGAAACCTCTTCTGATCAAGTAGCTGATTCCCCGTTCTGGTTTCTTGTTGAACAGGTTTAGGCCAACCCTGTACTGTCGTTTTCTGACCGTTTCCGACATTTTAGAGCTCGTCTGAGACATACTCTCCGGGTGGTCCATGAGCGGAAGCTGGTAGCCGGAACTGGCGTGCGAGTGGCCAAGATCCTTCACACTGTTTATCATCGTGGTCGAGTCGGTTGTATGGTTGGCGCATTCTTGGTGTTCTGGTGAACTTGACTGGATAACAGAAATGTACAAATGAAATTAAACGTCTAAAATACTTACGCTTGCATACACACACAATGTATTTTAAATAGAGAGCTTAACTAATCGCTCGATTCGAGCGTTAACTACCCAGGTAGACTTTATTCCTTGGAACTCGGAAAAAAAAAGGCGAAAGTTTAACTTCGAAACGAAATACTCAAACGCCAAAGCGTTTCAAAGCAAAGGCTAGATTCTTCAAAGTAAAGAAACAGCAACAAACAGATCAGACTGCTCTCTGAATATCGTCTAGCCCAAAGTGCGTAAAAAGCTCCAAGGAACAAAAGGAATGGAGGAAACAAAGGGGGGAGCATACACAGGCGCACACTGACACACGCACACAGCCGTGCAAAGAGCGTCAGAATTGGTGGAACTCACGATTCCTTTATGCTTCCACACAGGTGATCCTCTTTGAGCGTCTCCCTCGGAGCTCTCGCAATTAGTGGAATCGCTGCCAGAGCTCTGGACAGAGCTTAGGCTACCGTTCTCGACGCTCTTGCTCAGACCGTTGTGACGCGGTTCCATGGACCTGGACGTAATGGAAGACGTTCGTTTTGGCACTTCCGGCGGCACCTTTTTCGCGGACACCCTCGTTCTACCGGCGGAGCCGAGGTGACCAGCGCTGCTCCAGTTCTGCGCCACCGGTGTCTGAAGATTGTGAGGCGTCGATGGCGACGTGCATGGGGTCCGCAGCAGATCCCGCGGCGGCGTCTCTTGTCTGATACCGCACAGCGTCTCCTGCAATAATTATCATCGTTACATGATGTTTCTCGACCGCGAGTCGAGTCGACTATAACTCTCAATCACCTGTGGATTGTAATAGTGTATGCTGGACCCGCTCTCCTGGGAGCTGGACTCCCAGCACGGGCTGGGCGGTAGCTGTTGGTGTCTGTTGCAGGGGCTGGGCGTAAGAGAGGGCGTGTGTCTGCCGCTTTGATGAATGTTATGGTTCGGATGCTGGTGCGCACCGACTTGAACCTCGCACCTGCCACTTTGGCTTCGGGGAATGGGCGATTGGGAGTTCTCCACGTGCCTCCTCTCCCTGAGCGACATGCTCCTAATTGGCATTGGCCTGTTCGGCGTCTGCGGCTGTTGTATGTAGATTTGGCTGTGAAAGACCATCCTCTCGTGCTCGTTCGTGTTCGTCGCTCTTTCCGCGTTCTCCTGGAGCTTCCTGCTGAGACGCTTTTCCGCCTTGGCCATGGCGGTGATGGCGGCGAACTTTTTCAGCAGCGTGTATCTCCTGAAGGCTCGCTGGATAGTCAGCGCGGCGTTTCTGGCCTGTACGCCACCGTATTTCCTCTCCAACATCTCGATCTGCTTGTCCAACAGGTCCTGAGACAACTCGTACCTGTTTCAAAAGTAAAGATGACTTATTTCTCTTTGTCGATCCACAAATTGATGCAGTGTGCGCATAGTGTTGCAATGTACTTTTCAAATTGTGTAAGTTGTATGATTAATCGAATGAAAAGAAAAATAAATGGAAAGTGTAGTATTCTAACTAAAGAATGCTGTGTGATTCGATTCTGTTGCTAAATGGTAGAATTAAACGGTGAAGCTTGAACGGAACTGAATTGGCAACGAAGACGTGCGTTCTGCAAAAGCTCAGCTTTTTCAACAGCCACGAACATCTGAATATCCTCAGCGACTCGCAAGAAGACTCCGGAGCTGATCTTTCGCAGAAACTTGTAAAAACCTATCGATGACGTTCCACGGAGTACCACGAACCAGATCTCCCCGTAACTCCCCCGACAAATTCCAGAATCTTCTTGCAAGTCCTACGGTTCTCCGCGCGACCCAGCGAAGGGGGCAAAAAACCGGAGGTACGTCGCGGTTCCTCCGGAACAAAGCGAACGACGGCGGACGGAGAGAAAGGCGAACGATTACATCAATGTTAATCTTACGCAGTCTGCAGCCGGCATCTCTTCAGCACGTCTCCGTTACGTACGGGTCCCTTTTTAAGGTGATTCTGTTGATACCCTGCCGGTTGCGGCTGACCGCCGTAGCCCTGCACCATCGTCCCGTAACTTTGCGGTTGATTGTAGCCGGCGTGCGCGTACACCCGGAAGTTCGACGTGGAATTGTAAGGGCCGTGGGCGTAGTTCTGGCTCTGGACGTACGATTGGCCCGTGATATAGGAAGTCGTCAGGGACGTCTGGCTGTCGGACGAGTAGACGCCGTGCATGTCGCTCCCGTGCACCTGGTTCACGTTCGCGGCGTGCTGCGGCGGCCTCTCCATCTTCTGCGAGAAACTGTAACAGAAAGACACGATCGGTTAGTTGGGGCGCGTGCACCACGAGGGTAGAGCTTTCGCGAGTAGTATCGAGGTGTGGGCTGTCGAAGTTGGGACGAGGGGTCGCGGTGTTGGACAGGGTGAACTTCGACGCGGTATGGGCGCAGGTGGTGTTTTGCGGAACTTTGAAACGATCAGAATGGAGGATTGCTGAAGTTGCAAGGGCTATGCTGGAAAGCTGGATTTTCAAGGTGGAATCGCAGGACTCGCGTTGGTAGACAGGTCGATTTTGGGCCTGGCGAGTGAAGCTGGAATCGCAGAGCTAGAGAGCGACGAGAATGCAGAACTCGACGAACCATGCTGGCGGTAGAATAGTCGTAGAATGATGCAATCCAACAAATAGTCTAAATGACAAAATTGCGCGATTACAGGCATTAAAATCTTAGAGAATCACATAATTACAGACGTGCATCATCGTGCAGGATCCATAAACGTTCCATTAACGCGTTGTAATCCTCGACTTCCGCCTCTACCTGCGTTCAATTTTCGCCTGGCACCTGCGGATCGTGCCTCGGACGGAATAAATCCAGCGTGCAACGCCTCGTATCAATTTTCGCTCGATTACACGTCGCGGGTTAGCAGCTGCGCATCGTGCCGCGAGATTTATCCCTTCAAGGGATAGGACTTTCACGGTAATGAGATATCACCACTCGTAGAAACGAGATTACTAGGTGGAAGGAGGCGAAAAAAGGAGGAAGAAGGCGCCTAATGCTGCGAGTGGACGGGCACCTTTCCCTCGCAGGCTTCACGGTTGCTGATTAATTTCTTTCTCGTGGGAGTTGCGCGCTGGATTTGTCGATGAAAGCGGTCCCCTTTCGCGGACCCTTTCGTATCCTACGAATCGTTTTTACAACTGATCTTAACTCCGTTTAAACCCTACGAACGCGAATTACAGTTTCGAATTTACAAACGTCCGTCGCGATTGATGTTTTAATAACAGAAACGGTGAATCATTGGAAAAATATGTTTGCAAGGGCGGAGGCGGCAGGAAACAAGAGGTAACGGGGTTATAGCGTGCAATTTGCAAGTTAATCTCGCAGACTCATCTCGTTCTTGGCCGTGTGTATGGCTATATACGGGGCACCGTCATTGGTTTATTCAATATCCGCTCGCCACGTGATTGCCAAACGTGATTTCCGGAGATTCCCGCTTATCGACGCAGATAGGCCTACGGTTTCCACCCAAACGCCTCTCTAAACTTATGGAGCGACTGTTCATTGCAATATTGCACTGTGCTATCCACTGGATTTTTTCAATTAAATCCGGATCCTTTAATTAAAATATATTTCTGCATACATTTCGGAGTTCGTTCAATTTTAATTTGATTTTAAATGAAAAATTGGAAAGGATTTCGCGGAAGCCTGGTACGACAAAGCAATGGTCCAATAAATTTCATTCAAAATCATCAGCAAAGTCAGATTCCCGTTTTTGCGAAGGTATCCGGTAATTAGAATGATAATTCGCTCGGGAGTAATTAGAATTCTGAGGGTTGGAGGCCGAGGACGACCGGTGGGAGGAGATTTACCAGAAATAAGCCTGCCAGCCGCAGCTCTGGCGGAGCATCGCGTCGAATGCACGAAAAACACCACCTCTGTCCAGCAGCTGCCGGCAATTACCATTCGAGGGACCGTTTCGCGCTCGTGAATCACACCACGATGAATCATCACTCGAAATTCACCCCCTAACGCGTACCATGGGACAACCACCTACCCCGTGAGAAAGCCAGCCACGCAGACCACCATGTTGACTCTTCTCTTTTTCCACTCCACTGTTTTATTCGACGACTCACTTCACTTTAACTTCCGTTCGAGAGTGATCAACACAAAATACCCCTTGAACAACGCATAATACGAAATATTAATCGGATCAATTAAAACAGGATAGCTCTTTGTGCGCTCGAGAGTTCGATTATTGGAAACGTTCGATGGATAGATCTCGCTCGATGGAAGGGTAGTTTCAAAGGAGGTTTCGAGGAAAGTTCGAGAACCGTTCAAGGGTGGCTGCGAGATGGTCAGACGCTCGCTGGAGGAAGGATCGCGACGGTCTGACGATCTTAGGGTGGACTGAGGTGATCGAGGATCGCGAGCAGCTGGCAGCCACGGGCATTCTTCCTCCTCGAGGATCGGAAATCAGTGACAGCCGGGGGACGGAGGGGTGCGTGCAGGAGCACGTGCACACCGGCCTCAGGCATCGTGTGCAACCTTCTGCAACATCGATCGATTTACCTCACCCCATCGCCGTGCTCTCGCGGAAGCTCTGCAGAGATTGCTTCGAGGGATTTTCGCGGTACATAATTCTTGTTTCGCGAGGGAAATGAAACTTCCGCCGCTGGTAGATTTAGCTGTTATTGTTATTGGAATTTCTTCGAAAGTTATATCCTTCAAGAATACCCTGGGACACTTTGAAAGGCTTAAATATATTTCATCTTCCAATTTATTTCAAACACTTATCTATCTAATTTTTAGTTCAGTAGTCTGAGGGGCTTCCAGTTTCCATTTTAGCGACATTCATAATTTAAAACACGCGAAGAGAGGTCACGCGCGTACATAATATCGAGGAATTCGAATCGATTCGACCCTGAAATGGGTTAAGAGACACTCGAGGATAAATGGAGTGTTGCACCTCGTACGAGGTTCGTTACTTCGTCAGACGAGACGCGCAGAGGGGGTAGAAAGGGAAGAGGGTACCTTTTCGAGAGCGGGGCCCTCGAAAACGCGTATCGGCTTTCGCGTGTGTGCCAGCAGGTATGCGGCGCGAAAGACAACCGATGCTGACGATGACGGCCGATGACGACGTCGACGATGACGGCCGTGACACTCAACCTTCCGTGACTTATGCAACGCGCGTTCAATTAAGCGACTTACGCAAGGGCCAAGGTGTGTAGGATAAGCGAACGCGTTTATGGCTCGTGAAGTCTGAGAAGTTCCACGCGTTGATTGGATTTACCGAGGGTCGGGGTGAGTCACGCGAATGGGACGGCCTACGACCGTTTCTTTTATTCGCCGGCGTGGAAGATCCGTGAATTTTACGGGGGATTTCCTGATCGGATGGGTGGTATCTTTTTTAAGAGTCTCTCTTACGCGCGCTACGCGGAGAGTTAAAGGGGTGTTTACTTCGAGAGTGATTTAGAAGGCGAAAGTTTACGCTCGAGGTTCTGTATTGGTTAAACGAGGATAATTTTGTCTTTCTGGCCTCTCAATTTCCCCGTTTCATGCATCCTCAATTTTTTTCATTCAATTTCCAATTTCCTAAGAATAAGCAGTCCTCGTCTGGTTTTTTTTCGGACATTCTATAGGTTGGAAAATTAATTTAACCGCGTACAGAGACACGCAACCCCGTCACTTTCACACTATTCTTCTCCAGCAAAGTAGATTACATTTTCCTTCGGTTCCCCAGGCCGTTCCACTCGCGATTGTCTTAAATGAAACGTAATTGCAGGAAAAGTTGCCCCGGCCAGCTGGAATTGTATTTAAAACGTGCACACTCACGACTCGTGTACACCGTCAACCAGCACGCACATCCTGAGAAACCAAGCGCCTTTGAAATTGAACGGCTAATTGTCTGTCGCCAATGTATTCCCTGGCAACCAACTGTTTTACTCGCCTCCCGTTTTTTGTTACACGTACACGTTGCAATTCTAGTTAAGAACAATTGAAATTGATACCCCCTGGTACAGTCAGCTCCTACGCCCACTTTATTTACCCTCATTTTGTGACAACGTATTACAAATTACTCGAGGATTCTCCAAACATCTGTCGAAACAGTTTCGCTAATGAACTTCTATGGTACGATTGGTGCGTCTCAAAGGCTGCCGTGTTCAAGGGGTTAAAAATCCACCTTCCCTCTAGCGAATCATCCAGAATAAAACGAGCACCCAGTACGTATCGCCAAAGAGACCACAACTGGAGTTGCTCAACGCGTACCGTGGGCGCATTCAACCCGATCAAGACGCTAGAGGACCCGAGCAACGTGGGCCACGTAAACGGCATCGCGTACCTAAATGGCGTGTTCTCACAAACTGTTCGTATCAAAGAGGAAGGAAGAGGGGCGCACAGGCTGTGGCCGAGGTGCATACGTGTTTGACTGGCGGAGAGCTACTTTGCGTTAAAAAACACGGGGGCCAGGTGCGCGTATCGTGCCACTTTACGGCGGTTCACAGACGCGCGTGCTTCTGTGAACGCGTGCACCCAAGGCACGAGCTCCGCTGCGCAGCACAGCCGACGGGCAGATGTTTCGCCTCTTGGGAGGCTTTAATGCCACCCTGGCTCCAATTTATTTCTCTTGCCGCGGAGCCAAAGACCGCCCTCCGACGCGGCCGTTCCTCGAGATGAACTTGTTGTTTGTTCCGCGCCTGTCTCGTCTCGTCTCTGCCTCTGTTACCCTGTCTGCACCTAGACGAAGCGCTGCGACCCTGTCTGGGGATGATCCTCTGTTTTCGTTCCCGCCGTTTCGATGTTTGCTCTGGTATCCATACCATTAGCGCGATGCTTGTTTCTGATCGCGAGTGGGTGAATGCACGGAACCTCGTACGGGGTGGCTGAGGGGGTGGTGTCGTTGGCTGTACCCTAGACGTTTGATTCGAAGCATTGTTCCGCGGTAACAGTGTACCCAGTTCGCGAGTTCATTAGAATATCCGTGCAAAAAGCATTTGTCTCGGTGGCTAATAGAATTGGAGAAGCGTCGGCGTAGCCGCGAGGCGCAGCGTTTCGCGCGGACGAGAATAGTCCCGATGGAGAAGCGAAACTCGGTCTGTCGCGGGAAACAAACGGCCCTCGAACGGAGGAGTCTGCCCGTCGCAGTTTGCGCCCTCGATAAATCCACAGGGGCGACTTCTCTCCATTGTCTCGGAGACGCCGTTTGACTTCGACTCGGCGTCCACCGGCGAGGGAGGGTTGAAAGAGATAGCTCTAGCACGGGGGCCACTCGCGCGTTTATACGAAGACAAAACCCTTAGACGCGTAGGCTTCAGGTGGAGTGCATCAGCTGCCACTTGGACACGCGCCATGGAAGCCTCTACCGTGTTTCCTCTCGGTTCTCCTCTTTTTTTCCTTCCGTTCCGTCCTTCCCTTCACCGAGGCGGCTGGCTCTCCTTCGCGTGGAATAGACACTTCGTCAATTTAGATACGAAACGAAGTACCGCTTCGACGCTCCGAGTTTTCAAAGGATCCAACAAAGATCCGATTCCTTGTCTTGTCGCGAGGCAACGATGCGAACGGAGAGGACGCGGACGAACGACGCTTTCACAATTCGAGCAGGTGTAATTCCGCGAGAAAGTCAAAGGGTTCGCGGATGTTTGAGGGATCGACCCGCATCGGGAGGCGTAGGTGGGAAGCCAGCCAGACGGCGGCGATTTTTTCTCGCGAAATCCCGTGGCTCGTTACGTGCATCGCGAGATTAACGTCACGTAATTAAATGGCGCCGCGTGCATAGGTCGCGCGCAGACAGGAAAGCGTATTCGCCGTGTTCCGCGAGAATTTTCCTCCTCTTCGCTTTGTACGCTCTGTCTGTGTGCCAGTGGATGAAATCTCAACGCGGATGTCGAAAAAACAAGCCCGAGTCCTCTGCAAACAGTTCTCTTTTTTTAAAGAGGAAACAGCTGGTCAAATGGAGAAACAAGCTGCTCGAGAAATATAGCGTTCCGTTTCGGGAAACAGTTTAGAATGGCGGAGAACGAAACGGACATTTAATTGGGAAAGTGAGAGAAACTCACGGGTCACGATTATTTATTCGTTTTGGATATACTAACAGTGGATGTCCAAGAAGAGTTAAGCGTATTTGTCGGTATTAGTCGGTGAGAGCCACGAGCTGGCCATGCAGGATGTTTAGCTTCGTTTCTGGGTTATTTGTCAATGCAACTTTGGATGCTTCGTATTTATAGCCGTCGAACAGATGCAATCGATAACCAGATGTACGATAATTATAGACGAAGGACGATATACGTATTGCAATCGATGTTTCCTCCAACGTTACGTAAAGTCGAGTAGCGAGCAAATTTCTGAGTTGGCGTTGTACAAAAAAATGTTTAGACGATCGCGAAAAATATTAAGAAGTATAAACATCGAAGCGACGACGAATGGAAGACGTTTAAAGGAATTATTCCGGCATTTCCCCCCAGCATTCCCCCTAGTTTTGCTCGGGAGAGCTCGCCAGCTCGCGTGGAAATTAATATCACGAAGCCAGGGGATCGTTCGTATCTAACACGCGCTCGCACCGTTAATGGCAATCAACGGTTGTTAATTGCTCGATGATAATTAGTCGAGACGGAGAAGCGGCCACGCGGTAATGGAGAGCACGCCTTAATAATTCCTTTAATGAATTCGAGACACCGCGCGGCGGCTTCTTCCGCGCGGTGGAAGCCAACGAACCAACGGTTCCTTCCGTCCACTTCTCAACCAACCTCTCAACCCGATCTATTCTATTTTCAACTGTTCATTTTACAATTTTCCTTTTTCGCAACGAGAAAGTTTCGAAAGTTTCAGATTCTCGAGAAGAACGACGCGAGGCAACAAACTCTTTGCTGCGGGTTACAAAATGACGTAATCGAATTGCAGAACACGAGGGTGCGTAAACCTTCGCGAAGCACGTCCAATGAGTCACTCTAAACAGCGTGGATAAAATTAGAGGCGATACAATTTATTCGCAACACCGGCTGCCACCGTTGGAATCGAATACCTGACGTTAACCGCGATAGTCGCTCCCTTTCCTTGAGTTACCGCGAAGACAACGATCTTCCACTCTCTCGCGGCGATCCGGCCAGCTTCGTCGGCCGTGTAAAATTCCCCGGAATATTTCATCGCGTTTCGAGGCGAAGATTTACGCGGCTGTAACGCCCGCGTGGGAACGCGATCCGACGCTCGACAGATACCTCCCCCCGTTCCCTTTTATGCATATAATTAACGCGGATAAGTCGGAGCGCGCCGCGGCCTGCAAGGGTTCTGCAGATGAAGAATTTCCATAAAATAGCCGGAAACTGTTTGCGTAACGCGAGCTGTGCAGCGCGCGGAGGAGGAACGAGCCGTGGTATGGAAGTGAACCGTGATTTAGGATACGCTCCTGCCAGCCACGAGCGGCAATTATAAATTATTAATTAAGCTCGTTTCTGTTCATCGTGTATTGCTCGACTAACACAGTGAACGTTTCATTAGAATGCTGTTTAGACTGCGGGAGGACGTGGCTGTTCGTCGAGCATCCAGTTAACTTAAAAAATATGCAATCTGAATCGTCCCCGATGCGCGAAGTGTGTTAAACCTTGAACCCTTCGTATTCAGACTTCCGTTGGAAACTGGATGTGTTAGCGATAATTGAAAAACGGAGCCTCGTGTTACGGACAATACATCAAGACATGAAAATAAGTACCGGTTGATGAAGTTGGTAGGCGTGGAGTAGCCCAACTGTAGCCGCGACCTGATCACCTTCTCCTGAACGGTGACCATCCTCGAGCTTCTGGAACTCTGGTGCACCCTAGTAGTCCTGATCACCTGGTAACAGTGATGCTTCGGCTGGGCGTTGCCCACCCTGTCACCCCTCGGTTCAATCATCGTGAACATGGCTGTTTTCACTGATCACCGGCCACTGCTACCACCGAACCACTTGTTCTCACTGTTCTCACTCTAGGTCCCATCTTTTCTCCTTTTCTCTACTCTTCCACCGGTTCTCTATAGTTACTGACTATCACAGCGCTCTTTGGTTTCTGTCTCGCCAATGTCGGAAGCGTCTTAATTATCCGAGATACATTTCGGTACCCAATAGACCTGGTCTCGTCGAAAAAAGAGGAATCGTTTTTAAAGGGCTCGTCGAATCGGCGAACTTAAGAATTTAACAGGGGGTTGAAATGTCTGGCAATGTTCCCGTGGATACGTTTCGATTGATCGAGATACACTTTGGTATTTGATAGACCAGTCGAAGAAAGGGGAATCTGTATTGAAATTTATTGTCTAAACTAGAAAGAAATTGAGGAGCGTTTTGGGGTGGGTCGACGCCATCAGGGTGAAACGTCTCTGACACTTTCTGAACAGGTGCTAGAGGAACACTGTTAGAATCGTAGCGGCTAAAGCTGGCGGAGGTCCTAGTGGTTTAGGAAAGTTTCGAGTTCGCGTCTACCTTAGGGTTGCGGTTACGTGAAATTTTAATCGTACTATCTTCAGGGTTGATTCGATTACTCGAACGCCAGGAGACTTCTCTGGCGTGAAAGTTCCTTAACTCGATGTAAGGCAAGGCGATGCTGGAATCGTGCGAACTTGAGAATCTTAGAGAAGAACTCGTGAAAAGTCTTCGACCTAGAAGAAATGAAAAAACATCGAGTCCGATTATAAATCGAGGCTGCATGAAAAGCACGCGCGGATTGATGAATATAGAAAGCGACGAATACTCAGCCTATTTCACACAGTTTTCCCTACGAACGTGAAACAGAAATATAGACCTCCTCGAGGTGAATCAGATTCTTTCTCTGGTTCGTCGATGTTCGATTTCCATTCTCCTTTTCTTCGCGTTTTCCTTTTCCCGCTTGGCTGAATCCGATCGACCGTGCCACGTTCGATACGCGCGATAACCGGCCACGTTTTCACCGGTGTTTCCTTTCCGGTTAATTGACATCCGATCGCGACTTTCTAACAACGATCGTGATTAATATGCGCGCCGGCGAACCGTGCCGAAATATTGGAACAAGATGGTTACAGGAAATGAAATCCTCTGTCGCAACCGATTTTTTTTTCCCTCATTTTATTTACCGCGTGGCGAAAGACTTTCGAGAAAGAGATACTTAATGTTTATTCAATGGCGTCCGCGGGCTATCTCTTAATAAATATTCAGCGCGTTTGGATTATGATTGTTCAAAGCGATTCTGGGACGGTTAGAAAGTGATTTATATAAAATATTATCGTTTTTCACGATGACTACGAGTCGTCTTCATTGCCAACTATCGAAAATAATCTACAGAGGTATGCTTGGAAAGGTATTTGGTATCGGTAAAGAACGATTAATTAAGAAAGGATTACGATTTACGATTACGCAATTGCACTTATGATTTCGATTCTATTATTCTGCTCTCGAGCACGGTTCTACTGGCTATCAATTTATACGAAAACAATTTTCCGACACTACACCGTCCACCGTAATTTAATCGCGTTTCGCGATCCGACAACGCACGAATTAAACGGCTTCTGTAATCTCTGGTGAGCACGTTTAACCATGGTTACACCGCGCTCCGAACAGCTTACCATTGGTAATTAGCGCAGCAGTTACGATAGCTAATTGTGTTCGATAATTATGATCTCTTTATTGTATCCGCGGCTGCTCGTACCCATGTAATTACCCTTCACGTTTCATCAAAATCGTAGTACAGTTATGCTTTTCGTTACCGTGTTTCCCTTCCCGATCGCGATGCAGAAAGAAAAAAAAAAGTTAGCTACAGATTCAAATATTTGCCCAAGAACGTTTTAATCATCCTGGCGAGGTAATTGCTGATTTGAATCCCGATATCACTCAGAATTTTACAGGCTAGAAAGCAGGAATGTTTAACTTTTCCATTAAGGTTGCCTCACAATTTTTACTATTACAATATTTTCTTTTTTTCTCCTCTTTTCCTCGTATTTCTGTGAATTTCGCGTTTTCTACGATATTGGCATTTTCGAGGGGGATTAATGGAAAATTTCTGCCGACGAACCATCGACCGTGCGTGTACCAAAACGACGCTAAAAAGGGCGACCGCGCGGTGCTCGTTATTATTCCAAAGCATTTTTCGTACGTGAGGCCTCGATCCGGCGTTAAATAGGAACAAACGGTATCCACTGACACGTTCTAGTTACACGAGCGTAAACTAATTGCATGCGAGCGATTTTTTACAACCGCGTCGACAATGCCGCGGTGAAGAAGAGGAACGTTGTGCCTGCTTCGACCGAAAGAGACGTGCGATTTGTCCTACGATTTGGAGATCGCTTCGAAATTAATTTCGCGAGGCTACTCTGTTATTGCAGGGTGTTTGGGGTTGTGGAAAAAATAAGGAAGAGGACGAAGCTCGAGCTCGACCTTTTTAATCTCGAGGAAAAAGAGCGGAGCTCGTACAAGACCCGGAGTAAATAAGGATTTCGTCGACGTTGGCTTAGAGTTTGGCTTCGCGCTACAAATATCGAGCAAACCGGGCGAGAAACATACCAAAGCTGTCGACGCGTGTGGTACAGTCCATAGGACACGTTTTTAAATGCCAGTTTCGAAACGAAGAAACACGAGCTTTTAGAACTAATTTTGTGTGTAAAACTATTAAGCGAGTTGTATTTTTTTTGTTAATTTTGGAGATGGATAAATCGAGTCCTCTGTGAGAGGATCGTCGAACGAAGCCTCTCGAATTTCACTTGTTATCGCTGCCATTTAAATATTATCTAAATTCGCCGTGCGTTTAGCAAAGAGCACCAGCGGAAGTCCATTAGCGGAGACAGCCGACATTTTTGCCACGGCGAGCTACGCGAAAGTCAAAGAAGGCCATCGTCGCTATTTTAATACATTTTTCCACTCGCGGGGAACAAAAGAGGAATCTCTGTAACGCAACGGAACCAATTAATATTCATGGGCCCTCGAACTGCGACTACGTTTCCCTCGCAACGAAACATCAATTAACGCTAATTAATTATAGAACGCCAAACCGTGAAAAATAGCCATGGTGTATTTTTAGACTCTGTTGTTAACTGTTAGAATAGTATGAAAAACGAATTGCGCTGCGTCTAAATTCAGAAACGAAATTTTTTCAGACGATCAATTAACCCTTTAACGGTCCGTGAGAGACTCGCCTCCGAGTCCCGTAAAAGGCGCGCTGGATATCATGGCGTGTTCTCGTTTTCCGGTCGCGCAGGAATTAATCGAGTTCGGGACGAACTGCGAATAGAAAATACAGGGAGTTCCGCTACTTTTTATTTCTATTTTCCTAGGCGTTCCCCCTCTTGTCCCGTTAATTGTTCTGGGTGGGTTTCGTTGCATTAAGGAGCGACGTCGCGGACAGGAATACGAATCGCTAGCTTTCAGCTGCATTAATCAGCCGCCATTAGGCTGATTGCAGGCTCGCGTGCAACCGCGTATCAGCTGATTTAGCGTTAAAAGGATTGTTCCTGTTAGCGAGCACGGTTCTCGCGAGGTTCGACTCGTCAAAATGGGTTTCAACGACTTTTAGCTCGCGTCCAGAGAAATTCCAATCACTTCTGGCTATTTCGAAAATGATCACAGCAACTCTGCACACGGAAATCACTAAAAATCCCAAAGAGGATACTAAACGACTAAAGATTCCTAGGTTTACAAAAACCAGAAATCTATAGATCCAGATGAACGTATGAAAATGTAGCTCCAAACGACTGTATTACAGAAGTAACTACGGAATAACGAATTCAATCGGATCAAAACAACTTTCTTCATTAAAATCACTGCAACCGCAGACAATTTTCTGTTTCACAGCTAGAGATGTACACTGCACGTCCTCTCACTAGAAATTCACATCGAACCCCTCTTCCACAAAAGAACCGATAAACTGGTCGATGAAACGATCACAAGATCCTCGACATTCCTTCTGCTCTGAAAGACGATCAACGGGGCGGCGATTAATTTCAATTTTCACGGACACGTTTCTGTCTCGATCGCGGCGACCGAGGAGAAATCACGATTTAATCTGTTATCCCTGTTAACACCGTTCGAAAGACGTTCGCGAGACGTCCAGCAGGACATGTATCCAACGTGAACAGCCAGCGTTCAATAACGCTTATCGATGGCTGGTGTCCCCGTAACGGACAACGAGGGAACGCAGCGAGGGAAATACCTCGACATATCGGCGCGCACGTTGATTCACTAACGTCAAGTACGGTACTGTTTGCCGTTAGCTTCGATACCATAATGGAACTGTCAAAGTCAAATGAAAGGTGGAGCGCGGGCGCGCCTCCCACCGGTGATTTCAACGCGTGTGCAAGCGCCGCGGCGGCGAGCCTAGCCGCTCACGAATAGAGGTCAATTTCCGTCGACGGAATTCCGTTCTACGCGGAGGACGGACAAAAATTCAGTCCACGATGCTCTCAGACATGCTTCCAACGGTTTTTGCGAGCTTAAATTCAGTGTTTAAAGGAATTTTTTAGATACTGAGGTTCTAAGGAGAGTTGGAGTCTGTTTGGGATCGAATTGCGTTTAATTTCGAGCTGGAAATGTGGTTTTTGAAAGATTATTGATGCGTTCGAGAGGAATTCGAGGCTCGAAGAGAAGTAGAAACGCTCTGAGCTTGGGTCAAACTAAATTTTGCGATTCTGATCAGTCCACGATGGTCTCAGAGATGCTTCGAACGGTTTTTGCGAGCTTAAATTCAGTGTTTAAAGGAATTTTTTAGATACTGAGGTTCTAAGGAGAGTTCGAATTGGTTCGAAATTGAATTGCGTTTAATTCCGGACTGAAAATGTGATTTTTGAAAGCACATTGGAGGGTTCGAGAGAAATTCGAGGCTCGAAGAGAAGTAGAAACGCTCTGAGCTTGGCTCGGACTAAATTTCACGATCCTGAATTTATGTTGCGGGCTTCTAAACGACAGACGATTACGAGACCCGGTTCGAATGGAATATTTTCAAGAGACACGAGTCGCGTGTCGCGTTGGCTTGGTCGATCGCGACTGAACTGTGGACGGAAAAAAATGATCGTGTTCCAGTAACCGGTGTTGCACTTTCACGCATGTTAATGGCCCGCGATAAGAGCGTTTCAGAGCGTTTCACGCGAACGGATCGGCCGGGTCGCCCGTCGAACCGTCCATTTCGACCAGTCATCGTTTAGATTTCCTCCGCGAGAACCAGATGCGATTCGTTCGCTTATTTTCGAGGCACGCTTTCCGTTATCGAGCGAGGAGGATCGAAGGTTTCGCCACGGATTTCCGTTTCGTCATCGCCACGACGCGGTTTCGCAGCTGCTTCGACCAAGCTAGTCCGCGCATGAGATACTATCGGCTCGTGTAGCGATAATTTTATTGCTTTCTCGCAACAGCTTCATTAACGTCCCAGTTTTTCTGTTTTTATTTCTTTTTTTATCACCGAATATTCCGTCATACTCTTCAAGCGGGTATTTTGTAATTGCTTCAGTTCCACGCGAGCCGCGTTCTCCGCGGCAAGAAATCGCGAGACAGAAGTATTTAGAAGTATCTGTTCTTTGTATAGCGGGATTGTAGAGTCAATGATCTTAGAATTTGGACTTCTGGAAGTGACAGAGAACCGCGAAAGTTGAGGAATTAGAATCGTTAGAAAAATGGAACTGGTCGCCACCATCGCACAGACGCTGTGCACGGGGACACGTTCGATGCAGATGTATCCGTGGCAAAAGTAAAAGTCAGCCATCGCGGAGAAAGCCTCGGTTGTCTCTCTGTACGTGCGACCTAGACATCCTAGACGAGAGAGGCTGTCGGAGGTTAACCCATTTCGAGTTACACCTCGGGCGGTGTGGCGCTTCCTCGAAACGCAATTAGGCCGTGCAAACGTCCTACTCGCCACGAAACGAACTTACGCGGTGCACGAAGTTCGTAGAACTTACGTTCGAACGTTCGACCTTCGGGTTTTACTAGCTACCCTGATTTCCAACCAATTTCGACGGTCTCAGAGCAAAGTGGCTCCGCTGAGATTTCGACTGAGAGACGAGGAAGACATTTACAGGGGATTAAACGAGAAGAATCACGGATACATCTGTCTGTCCACGTTGGTACCACGCGTTTTAATGCCTTATCGACCTCTAGGGAGAAATTCGTCCCCAGATTCATTTATACGACGGTTTCAATTACGTTTAGCGAACTCCAGGGTGTACTTCGTCCCTTAAACGCGTACCCTATTTTCCATCAAACGAAACTACGGAAATCTCAACGAAATAACTTTTAGAAACTATATTACAAGTTTAGAAAAAATTCCAGATACAGAAGAGACTCAGAAGCGACACGTTCGAACGAAATTTCCGAATTAGTGATGAATTAATCATGAAATTGACCGGGCTGGCGAACAGAAAACTGGTTCCGCCACGTCGCTATGCCAATCCACGCTTCCTGATCGAAAATACAAGGAAACATTCGACGAGCAGAGAGTCTGTGGCTATCCGTACAGGGCTGAGGAACGATCGCAAGAAGTAATATGTCCCAAGAGATCGCGATCAAGTGTTCTAGGTACTCAATAACGCGTTCTGTTTCGGAGTAATGCCCTCGATCAGCGCGGGGCCGCGAGAACAACGACTGGTTCCCATCGAGATACTTGGACGGTCATCCCGATTAACCTATCCGACGCCATGATTGGGCGCAGGGTGAATCGCGCCGTGGATTGTTCATATAATATCGTCGATGGAATTCGATTCGTCGATTCGATTGGTATCGCTGTTCCTCGATCAGAATCGGGAACACGTCTACGCAAACGTAATTTGGTGGCCTTCAGCTGGTATTCCATGGCATAGCTTCGTCTCTCTGGTACCAGTAGCATCGGTTCCCTTAGAATTCCCTTGGACGCGTTATATCGGAAATCCGTTTGAACCGATGGGATCGAATCTGCATGCAATCGAGCGTTCAACTGTTGCACTGAAAGTCATTGCGTCTGGAAATCGAAATATTCTCCTTGGAGCAGGTACTCTAACTATTGTATAAACTGTTGCCATGGTTCCCACGTGAAACGTAGCTCGCGATGCCTAGCGGAAAATGAAAGTGAGAGACGGTGCACGCAAATGGTCGAAGATCGCGTCGCTCTGACCCAAGCTCATCGTGATTCAGCCGCAACGTCGAGGACTGAGAGAAATAATCATGGCAGTCTCCATGTTTGTCGGTTCGAGTCGCAAAGAGCTTCGCTGCGTGGTATCTCTGACGGTTATCAAACGCAATTAGCTATTCCTTTTTCGGTATCTCATCCTGTACACCGCCTCCTATCTCCTCGATGGACGTTCGTTGTTGTTTAGATCGACGAGAGTAGTGTTAAAGACTCGTTCTCTCGTTTCCATTTCCTACGCGTCGTTTTTTCATGTATCTGGCACGTCGAACGGGAACGTTACGCAGAAATTCTGAGTCGCAACGCTGCGCAACTTGCACAGTGAAACGAGTTCTTTCCTCTTAGAATGCGCGAGAGTCGGCTGGATCAAGAGTATTCGATTAGAATAAATAAATATTCAGAGGATGCACGTGCTGTTGCCTTTGTTCCACGCTCTTCGCTGCCAGAACACGAGAATGTGGTGTTCGCGAATCTGTAGCTCTAAAAATCGCATCACTCGAGTTAACACTCTCCGAAGACTCCTGCGTTAGACATCGTCCAACATCAAAGAGGAGGCTAATCGCGCGTGCGTGCTCCCCGGAGAGCTCTAACGATAAATTACCAGTGTTATAGCACGCGCATCGTAAAAGCCACTGGTAGTCCCTCGAGCAAACAGTCTGACCATTACTTTCCACATCGATGAGACGTCAACGCGATTGTAATCGAAATTTCCACGACACCCGATCGCATTACCACCGCGCGTGGTTCTCCTTAGCCCGCAGCCCAGGGCTGGTAATCCTGCCGGTGGGTGTCGTAGCTCGTTACGATCACAGGCTGCTCGTTAAAAGGAGCAAAAAAAAGGTGGCTTCGAGGAGAGCTAGCCGGGGCTTTCTTGGATCGCGTGCTGCTCTCTTATTAGCCTACATCGAAGCGACCAGCGGCTTCGACTTCTTATTAGAGTGTGACGTTATCGTCCAAGTGAACTTGAACAGCGACGATTCATCGCTGGGAACGAGCCGTTGTTGTCATTTCGACCGGACTGCTTTTTCCTCGGCTAATTGCGGCCTCGTAAATTTAACCCTCGATTACGCGAGCTATTTAACGGCACGCGGTACACTGTTGCGTTTTGTAACGCGTATAGAGCTGTAGCGAGGGAACGGAGATGTTTGTTGAAGGACTATGGACTCGTCGAGTCGAGTTTGCAATTCCAAAACTAGAATTTTCTGGGAATCGAACTCGAAAATCGAGAATGGCAGAACTTGGTGGCTCTAGATCTGAGAATTCTATAATTTGCTGCTAAGAATCTGAGAATTCTCTAACGTGGAACTCTAAGTCTGAGAACTTTAAAGCTCGACGCTCTGAATCTGAGAATTGTAGAGCTCGAAACTCTGAAAATACGCCTCTGTGCCATTTCGATGTCCTCGTTGGATCGCACACGACTTTTCCACCAGTTTTCCGACATCGACCGGTTACGAAAGTCCCAGTGAGTCATCGACTCGTTTGTCTAAACGTTCCTTTCTGCAACGCGACTATCAAGCGACCGTGCACGCGCGCTTTGAAATTCTTCCGCTCGTTATTTACTTCATGGCCAGTATTTTTTGGTCGGTCATCGCGCAGCTCTTCCCGCGGAGCTCGTGTTTTTCAAGCGCAATCTTGTTTTTGCCACGATACCTTCTCGTCCCCTCGATTTTTCACAGTATCGTTTATCTCCCGCCATTTGTCACCACTTTTTGCCTTACCCCTTTTCGCACGTTCGTATAAATTAATAAAAAACAAAAGTACTGCGGTAAGGTGCAATTTTTAACGTACTGTTGTTGAAACAAATAAATATGCGACTGAGTTTTACTACAAAAAAGAGAAAAACAGTCTGAAAGATTTCTTCCTCTAAGAAGACAACGTTTTCGACGGTGTTCCATTAGAGTTCAGCTAACTTCATGAGTTTTCGCGAGGAAGTCGAGGCAGCAGGAAGTTTCGGGGATAAACGATCGCGTGCAAGATCGTTCGAAACGAAAGCAAGGTAGTCGATTGTTGCATTGTATCCGAGGCTGCTCCCAAGGAAAACCGTGTGGATCGCGTCATCGATGCTCGCAGCGGAATCGTATGCGCAACTTCTGAACCCGTCGTACCGTCTTCTTCACGAGTAACGCGTTATTTTTGCATGCAACCGCGGCCATATATTCCTAGAACTCTCCCTCCTCTATCCATTATTTCCTTCGAACCTCTAATCGCGGAAAATTTCGAAATTCGAACAGACGCGAGGTATAAATTTAGAAATGTATCGATCGTTATCGATTTCCGTTGATGCTTGCAAATATTCGGGGAAAAAGAAGAAAGAATAAACTCGTGGTAATCCTGTTAATCGAAACGGGACCGATCGACGCGTTGATCGTTCGATATTAATACACGAATTATTCTCGTCTTTGTTTCCGATACCCACTGCGTATTACGTGTACATGCAGACTGGCATACAATTATGATTCATTTTAATGTTCTTGGACGATAAAGCCGGTCGTTTATCTAAAGCAATACTTTCGTTCGACGTGGCTTTAATTCCCCAAACGATAAACTAAAGTCACCGCTCAACGTGTCCATAAATAAGCTACTTCACTCGTACTGTAATCCGTCTGGCAATAAATTTATCCCTAAGGTAAATCCTTCTAGAACTGGTCCACTTCCATTCGAAATCCTTATTGATCGAATCTCTCCTACGAATTCAATTGAAAAGGCAGGAAAAAAGAAGAGACGAGGGTAAATTAACATCAATAATCTCTGGTTGGTGAACGAGCCGCATTATCTCCTCGCGCGAAGAAGCGCGCATTAATCTTATCAGTTCTGAACGCGCGTGCAACGATCGTAACAGAAAAATTCCATGGTCCGACTGAAAAAGCGGAGATATTGAATTATTCAGGCGGGAATAAATAAACGTGGATACAGTTCGGTCAAGTCGGGAAGAATCGCTAGCCGGAAATCGAAACGAAATCGACGGAATATCGTCGACGGATCGGCGACTTTCACTGCGTCTGGTCGAGGGTCGAGCGAGTTTGCTCGCGTCGGACGACACGGATCTGAAACGCATTCGACGCCTATTTCGTGAACGGTACTGTACACGGCGTCGTCCGCGTTTAACGGTACCAGTAATACTATCCATACTGCTGCGTATGTATTTGCCCGGTTCGCTCGCCACGTGTCCGATGCGTGTGTAAACCGACTGTTAACATAGTTATCGCATTTGGTTATCGATAAACCGCCGTCCTCGTCGTCGAGCGACGTACGTTCCTCGTGCCACCGCCTCTCGACTGCAACTGACAATCGAACAATAATATGGAAATACACGCGAGTTCTGTGTACCTAAGGGAACCTATGAGAGCTCCAATTTTTCAGAGATAATGCTTCAAAATTGCAATTTTCTGGACATGGAACTTTAAACTTGAGAAGCTTCGAGCTCTGAATTTAAGAATATTGGAATTTGGAGCTCTGAATTTGAAAATTCTGGACCGAAGAGCTTTGAACGTGAGAATTATAAAGTTTCGAGCTCTAAACTTGAGAATCCTGGAGTCTAGAGCTCCAAATGTGAGAATTCTGGAAGTTGGGGAGTGAAATCTCAGAGCATTTGGCACAGCAAGTACCCATCCGGTATTTAAGCATCGCAATAAACTTTTTTAACCCAGTTCGTACGACATTGAACGAGTTACGTCACTCGTACAGCTCTTTTGCAATTCCGCTCGATGGTATATAACAACAGTACAGGTACATTTATATTGCAAAATAAAGAGGTCAATGAATGCAGATCGGATTCAAACTTGCAGATTTCAGCAATACCGCAATATGCATGTGTGAGAATAATCTGTCTATCGCGTAATTAAATCTCTAAAACATTATTTCAAAACTGCAGAAAAACAGACTTCCTGGTGTATCGTTACCTTCAGCCTTTCGTATCTCGATTTTACGATTGAGAATTCTAGAAGTCATCGTCGCGTACGATTATATTCACGATTTGTTTCAAGTCGAAAGCAGGCTACTCATAAACTGACTCTTATTCCCATCACGACTGATTAAGGTTGATAATGATGAAAAAAAGCCATTTGTCCGCTTTCTAGCCCCAAAATACGACAGTCGTTTAAAAAGCGAGCACCAGAAACGGTTAATCCGGTATGAACAATGCGAAACTGCTATTAACTCGATCAGGAGGAACAAGTCCGACTCTGGTCACCGAATTTCAGCGTTTCACACTGGATTTCGCGGGACTAATTCCTCATAAAAGCCCAGAAATAATTTTCGAGCGCTCCAAAAAAAGTCGTACCTGTCCAACCTGCCCCTAAAACGAAAAAAAGAGAAAAAAAAAGAAAAAGACAGAACGTTCCGTACGTGACACGATTATTGGAGCGAGATTTCCTACCGTAACGGTCCTCCATTTCCATTGATCGCGCGGCTCTCGCATTCTTATAAGTGCATTGAAGTTAATTAGAAAGCGTGATTTTCATCCGGCCGACAGTTTTTTCCCCTTTTTTCCACGCCGCTACTGCTAGACTTTCTCACGGGGGGGAAGCCTGTTTTCACGGGATTTGCATTTTCACGGGACGAAAATCGACGCGACGACGAGGATGATTTCTCTCTCCCAGCCCCCTGTGACGCGCGATACACAGAGTTAATTAACAAGTGTCTCCAAACGATGACCAAGCGCAACGATACAGCCGATGTTTGCGCAACGCTGGAAAAAAGGTGAACCGAGCACGTAACCGTGTCGCAAGCCTCGCTCGAGGAGACTTCGAATGTTCGGTTCGCTGTTCAAACTGTACTTATTCTCGCCGTTTTCCCTTTTATTTCAATTACCGCGCGGTTCATTGGAGTTTCAGGGTGCAATCGCTTCGGTCGATCGGTCATCGGTTGCGAGGTGAATTCGATTAACCGAGGCTGACGTCAAGGTCGCGACGATTTAATATATATCGCGGTAAACAGCGAAAAACTTTGCGCTCTCGAGAAATTGATCGAAACCACGATTGATCGATCGAATTTATTTGGAGCTCTCACAAAGTGAGAACGATCATTCGAAATTTCTCTGAATGGGGCGATCGATGAAAGTGCTCGTGCACCGTGAAGTTGAAACCTGACTGCAGTCTAAATCTACTATCGGGTCACAATTAAAGAGGACGCATTTCTATCGATTATTCGCGAACACTTTCAACAGGAATTCACGAGTGTGAAAAGTTATCCTAGCACAGAGCCTACAGCTTGCTCAAAGCCTCTGGAAAGTGCAAGGCGATTAGCCTATTTCTGTGATTCTCTGAAAAAAATTCCCTCGACCAGTGTTTATAATTCCAGAGACAGGAGATAGTATTTCGAATGGAAAATGCCGGACATTTCAGAGTTTCCCGGTTGAGGGAGCACCCACACTGTACCTGATCCATCCGAGCGGCGTGTTTCCATCCCACGAAACAAATAAAATCCAGCGTGAAAGCAGGGATCGCACGCGCACAGGACACGCGCGGGTCGTTCGATCCTGGTCGACGGGACCGCGTGGCAGCTGGGAAACGGCGGTGTTTCACAAGCGTTGTCCTCTTCCACACGATTTCGCGTACGCGCTCGAGGCGCATTACGGCCGGCGGCTCGTTAAATAATTAGATTTAGCGGCGGCGGACAGTCTCTAAATTGATGCCACCGCCGCCTGTCGACGCTCGAAGCCTTATGACGCACGAGCCGCGGATATAATGCGCGTCATTATCGCCGCGTTATGGCCGCCAGCACCGATAAACGCGCCCCTCGCCCAATTTTCCGTCATCGATCGACGTTCGATCGCGATCACCTCCGTTTGCGCGTTGCGATCCCTAACAGTAAACAGCACCCACGATGCAAACGGTGGAAATCGACGGTTCCTCGTCACGCTCAACTGTTGCTCCGGTGAACTTTAAACGATCGAGCGCTTCCTTTTATCTTTCCACTCGTCTGACTAAATGGAACGATTCGTATTCCACGCGACACTTATTTAGCACAGTTGGCTCCTCACTCGTTGAATAGTTCACGATTACACATACAAAGCACTCGATATTGGTTTTTTTTATTCACTTTTTTACTGGCTTGATGACTCGTTTATTCATCATTGATATGGAAGACTCGGTTGGAGACTGGTTAGAGAACGATGAAGTCCAGGACGAGACGACCTAGACTGGCTGCACTCTGTCCAAGGATCGATAACACGATGAACTTTGTGCTCTCACTGGTTTTCCTCGAAACTCGTTAATTGCTCGCTAGCATTATTATACACATTCCCAATTATTCCTCAGCTCCGACGATCTTCCAGCATCCCCGCACGCACCGTCTGCTCTGCTCCCGCAAAAAACTCGACTCCGTCACGCGTTTCTACTTCATTCCACAACTTATCCGGTACGTTTCACTTCTCAATTTCCGTCCGCGCTCCGTCAGAACCCAGAGTTCGAAGCCTGCCGCGCTTTCTCGAAATCGAGAACGCAGAGGAACACCAAAAAACAGCTCCGCCGCGATTTCACTGAAAAAACTCCCACCGCTCGGCTCCTCCCGTTTGCTCTCCCTGGCTGGGAGGCGGCTCGATATTTACATTCTCCAATTACATAAAGACAATCGAGTCGAGCGAGCGACCGCGGCGAAACACCCTCTCACAGAGTCCTCCGCTTCCCTCAGCGTCCGATCATCCCCTCGACTTCCTCCACCGCGACAGGCGAGCGCGATCCCGATAGACGTCCACTGGCTTCCGTCGATGCTCGAGCAACGAACCGCGATTTTCGTAACGCGATCTAGAAGAAACAGGCTCGACGTGAAAGTCTCGCCAGGCGATCGTCCTTCCCCTCTCTCTTTCTCTGTCCCGCGGCACGGTCCGTTTGACTTTCCACGGGCGTAGCGCGGGAGCAAAACGCTCGATAGAACCTATCCTTTGAACTTCCAATCGTGCTTTCGCTGCAGCATCTTCGATTTCACCGACCCCCGTCGTGATTTCGACGTTTTTAAAAATACGCCCAGCAGCTCGCTTTCCAACCTCGCGTGGCGTCCACCAGCGGAGGGGGAAGATCGCGGGTTCTCCGCGAGCGTTCTTCACTCTTTTGGGTCGAATTCGCTCTCTGGGAGGGATTTCGGTCACGACGCGATTTCCTCGCGACTTACGTCGTCGACCTCGAGCTGTCTAGCTATCCGAGAGTGTCGAGGAGTCACCGTCGAGCGCCGGCAAATTCTGAGTCGCACTTGGTTAGACAGGGTGCATTTGGAACAATGCGATTTTTGCTATATCAATTCCACGCGTTCAAGCTGAATTCGATGTATGGCAGTCCTCTTGCAGTTGAAATGGAAGTAAGTCCACTGTAATTAAATTGCATGCGTGCAATTCCAACGCGTCTGATCAACCCCAAATCGTGGCAGTTTCAGCTACTCTGATTTCTCTGCTCGCCGTCGACACAATTCCAGGATTCCTTAAGTGGAAAATCCATTCGAGCAACTCCTTCTTATCAGCGTCCGTTGTATAGTGCGACCTGACCTATGATCCAGTTCCAGGAAGGCGCGCGCGGAATTCGAGGAGCGACGGACACTAGCGCGACGCAGTTCGATTCCTACTCGGCTGGTTCCAGGTTCGTCGCGGCTATCCTCGCGTTGGCTAAGTCCGCTTGTTTATTTAGAAGCGAGCGAGGGGCACTCTGGCGCCGTCGACAGCCCACGGAGCAACGAGGCACACGCTGTCGCGGTTGTTCGCGGTTTCAGGTTGACTGGCTGGCCCGTTCGCTCGCTCGCTTGCTCGGATCTTCGCCGCGAAACCGAGGAACGGCTGCACCCCACCTCAATGAACACGTCGTGACGTGAGCTTCGCGGGCTCGCGCCGGCTTCGCGACCGCTGCTCTTGGAACTGCATGACTTTTTTTCATTTCTGTGGGTGATCGACGGTTTTTCGAGCGATCCTCAGCGATTCTAAGGCTGTTGAATCTAGAGCACCGACGACTACGGTATCGTAGAATCCCAAGCATGACGATTTCAACTCGAATGGTTCGCCCAGCAATTCCCTTGCCATAGAGTTCGACGTATCGCGATTCCAGCGTTCGATTCCAACACGATCCGCTCTGTGGATGAAAAATTCCTGCGCGTTCTAAGTCGCAGCATCGCGATCTCTATGGAGAGCAGCTCGGTGCAGTTTGAAAGTAATCGAATTCTAGCCGTCGAAATTGCACCGCGCGTACGAGAAACGCAACAAACCGACGTTCGATCGAGTAACTCGGTTCGTTATAATAACGGTACACCGTTGAAACCGAGGGATTCCGATAAAATCGTAGCCCAGGGCATCCGCGTGGAAATGATCGATGCTCCACCACTCCCTCCCCATCCCGCTCGCACAACCCTCTAGCTCGGTTGCGAAACGCTCTTTTCTATACGCACGATTGTCCGCAACGGCGGTTGAATCGAGATCGAACGAGATGTCCACACAGAGCGAATTCGAGCGTGAAGCCGCTTTAACAATGAGTGAAAGTCGCGCCCGGCGAAAGCAAATGGGAAACAAGCGGTGTCGTCGCTGTCTGCACGTCGAATTGCCAACGTTTTGCTCTTATCCGTGATCGCATTTCCCCTGTATCGTGTTCCAACTTCCGTTTCGCCGCCTCTACACGGCTGCGACTAACTTTTCCGCGCGTCCGACCTTTCCGTTTACCCAACTCCTGTCGATCCTGAAATTCCCAAACGAGCTTCAGAAGTCCAGCTTGAGTAACTGACGCCAGAAATGTTAGAATTTCCGAATTTCAAGCAGTAGCAATTCCTTGAACGTTGAGATTTGAGGTACAGTGAAAGACTCGTGGATCGTGAAGTATAGTTTGGTATTATTTTCGTTTCCAGAGGCTTGATCCTGGTCGCATGGAGACGCGTGACCCTCGATCCTCCCAGCAGCCTCGTCCGCAGTCCGCGAAACGCTCCTTGGCATTTCTTCTGCCGCGACGGACCGTCTCCGCCTGGTACGAGCTAATCAGAACTCGTTACGTAAAGACACTCGTAGACGGCCGGCGGCGTGCTTGGTTTTCCACTCGCGCCTGACACGAGCTAACTCCGCGACGTGTGTCGGCCCTTGGGGACGCTGACGAAAACTTGCTTCAACGTCGTGCACGCGCCACCAATACGGGATATCCGCCAGTGAAGTTGACTCCGGATTTTCAACAATTTTCCCAGCGAATGATCGCGCGAATTGGAGTTAGAAATTTGGAGAATTCCGAGGATTTTCTGTAATATCCCGCGAGGTACATGGAGTCGTCGGGAATCGCGTGAATCCAAGTTGGATGGAGGTTTCAGTTTCCACGGAGAAGGACAAAGTTACGTACGATAAAGCAAATCCGTGTCGCAAACCACAACGCGTCGACTTTCGCCTCGGATTAGAATGTCTCGAAGAGCGGGAGAGCTTGGCCTTTGCTCGGCGACCATTTGCATTCGTGGAGGTTAATGGATCGCGGCAGAAAAAGGAACTCGATTCTATCCTTTCGATCCGAACGCCAGAACAGTCTACTACTTCAATTATTCTCTCGTAACGATAACTTTATCTCGCTCGTACATGTTTCCAAAATTAAGGGTTGAAAGATGGCAAGAAGGTTCGAGTTAACACGTTCGTCACCCGAGGGGCCAGAAATTAATTTCGAAATTCATCTAATTACGAGTTCAAAGCGGCTGTTTTAAGTAACGAGGATTAACGACTGCGAACCGAAAGAATCCATCCGGTGGCGCCGCTTGAAAATCAAAGTGGCACACAGTCACGGGGCCAATTTCAGCAAATAAACCAGCCACTCCTTAATTGATCTCATTCAGTCTGCTCAAGAAACCGAGTTAATTTAATTCTTTAACCACGCCTGGCTCGCTATCCTCTGTCCTCCACAAGTTTCGCTCCACGGAAACTCTCTTGGACGGACCAAGAGAAGAACATTAAACAAAATTAAGCGGAACATTAACAAAAAGCCTTACTAAACAAAGAAGCATCGAAAGAAATAATTAATAGCCGTTCGAGAGATTTCGCAAGAGAGGAAGTAACAGGTTTCTAAAATCCCGCTTGCTTCCCCGTGTCTGATCGGCGAAAAGTAGACGGGAACCAGGAAGTTCGTTCGCTCAGGTGTAATAGAATCGAGGTCGTGGTACGCGAGCTGTGAAACGAGCTTCAAGGCGCAACCGCAACGACCGTGTCGTCGTCTGCTCGCCCGTGATAATTTAAAAACCGCCGGGGGTTGTCGAGGGTGGTGGTGGCCCCCTCTTCGAACGGATGCAACGGCTGCGTACACGCGACGAGGACGCCCCAGCATTCGAAAGATAAATCGAACGTGATTTACGTCGATTGCGTTGCGAGGACGTATCCCGTGCGGAAATGAATGAACGGACGAATGAAGTATCCCCAAACGATGAATCCACGTCGCCTCCCGTTTCTCGAATTATCGCTTTTGTCGCCGACAGACGCGACGAACGCTCCTTTCTCATATCGCTGGAATTGCGTCTCTTGCTCGTTGTCCTTCTCGAATGAATTTCTCAGTGTCTTCCTGGTGGGATTCCTGGCGCCTTCTTGTTTCCATTGCTGGTACTGCCATTAGAATTATTGGAATTCCGTCTCCCCTTGGACGTCCTTACGCTATTTAATCATATTATTAGTACCGATTCAACGTCACATCGATTTCACTGGTAAAATTACAAATTATCAATTTGTTCGTTACGCATCCTTCTTTTTATCGGCTGGATTTCCATTTTTGGCGTCCGCACGGTCCCCGTTTTATTGCTTGAATTCCTCCTTGGCGAATCGAGCTGGTGTCCTTGATGTTAAGCGGCGATCTTTAATAACCTTGCTCGACGGGATGAATGTAAGTCAAGGTTACACAAAGCATATCTTGAAACTGCGATGGTGTATATACCTACGGTCACGATTACGATAAAAAGGACCAAAGGATCCAACTCTGACATTAACGCGGATCAATTTGGAAGTTGAGAATATGGCGATATTTATCTAGTATTCGAGGATGATTAGCAACATTTCGCCATTTTCGTTCGATGGCCACCACGAAATCGTCGACACATCAGCGTTGGCCAATTTTCGAGGTTGCGCAACCGTCAAAAAAGGCGCGTTCGACGGGGACAATAAAGTAAAACGGCTCTTTCTCTCCCGATTCGAGGGGAATTGATCGTCATCGGGCGAGAGGCACGCTCGCCGCTCCAACGTCTCTGACTGTGCAAATCTGCTCGCGGTGAAAGTTACACGAACGTGGAAAACTCTAACGACAATATAATGTACGCAATTTCCGGGCCTCCTACGATCCAGTCGCGTTTTCCCAGCGATACTCTCGTCGTGGTATGCGCCCAGGATGAGTCACGATAACCGCTCCCCACGAAACATCGGTTATCAAGAACTCCACATTTATTTATAATATCCTCGATGCATCCGGGGAAACGTCCACGAGAAAAGATTCCCCAAAGTTCGAACGCACGCGGATCCGTGGAACGACGTCAGGTCGAATTGAAATTTTGGACCAGCTGGAGCCAGCTCGTCGAGGCGCATTTCGTCGAGGCGCGGCCAAGATATTCCCAAAAGTTGGCCCGTAGTCAACTTTCGACAATTTTAGCCGTGGTTCCAGCGTGCCGCGTCGTCCCCCTTGCTCTCTTTTCGCATGAAAATAGAGGGACGGCTGTGTTGCTTGGTCAACAATGATCGAATTCGCAACTGTGGCGAACGGTGCCGATCTCTGTCCCGGGTATTCGGACTCTCCTGTCGGGGAATTCCGACGATTAATCCCTGATGTATTCATGGAACGCGGAGAACAATGTTGAAAGAACAAGAGCAAGAAGAGAGAGGAGGGAGAGAGAAAAAAGAGGAGAAACAGATCGTAGTCGTGAAAATTGCAACTAAGTAGTCGCGCATAATAATGTTCCGTGTTATGAATAATGCATTTAGCCAGTGGACCCTTTGTAGGCCGTTCTTTATGCACTTAGGCATGGAGTACGCGTGAACGAGACGAGAGCTACTTGTTACACCGATCGTTTTCGGCGTAATTGCCACAGCTCCCGTGTAATTTGATCATCGAATGATCGACGAGCACGATTTTTGCATTCGGAGAGGGAAATCGGGGAGGTGAAATCGGCGGAGAAGAAAATCCGAGATTGCGACGTACGGATGATGGGAAGGGGGGAATCGATTACTCTTTGTTCTGGTTGGATTGCGGTGATTGATGAGGATAGGATGCTGCTGGAGCACGAAGTAGCATGCTAAGAGAAATTGAAACCGATTCCGTTCGATACAATTTGCCGTGGATAGACATCGTTTGGAGAAATTTCTAGTAATTGCTTGGTCTACGGTTTCTAGAAAGGAAAATTCGTCTTTAAGGAAAAAAGAGTCACCGTTCAACTCGTAAGAAGGATTCGTTGCTCGTAATTAATCGTACTTTCCTCCTTGTTTCCCTTTCTAAGGGAAAATCCACGATTTTCATTAGACTCGATCAATCGTAAATCCATCTCCAATTAACCGTTCACCTTTTCCACTACGTTACAGTGGGCAAAGAGAGAGAAGGAAGCCTTTAATCGGCACTAAAATTACTCGGCCCCGGAATTAATTAGTTTTATTTATCAAGCTGCACGTTCGAAGGCCGATCGATTGTTTCGTAACGCGAATTAATCGTACGGATTCAGCAAGTCCAGCGGATTTAGTGAAACGTAACACAGCGTAAAAGCACTTTCACTTCCTGTTCCACATAATGATTAAAACTGCGCCGGCTGAATTCCTCTCCTCTTTCTCGATCACACCCGTGGATACGCAATTTTTTGAAGAAACCGTTTCAAGCGCCGGAACAAGAGGCATCGCGAGCAACTGCGCGATGCAAATTAATGAGAGAAGGTAAATGGAGAGGATTAATTGATTGCGTGACTCTGGCCAATCCGGAAGCTCCATAAATTGCGTTAATTACCAGGACGCGTAACAACGCAACTTTATAATATTTCCTTTTGCCCTGAATAATCGTAGGAGAAAAAAAGCTATTTTACGATTACACGCCTCAATAATTACAGCACGATTATTAACATAACTTGAACTTTAGAATGCACACAGAAAAATAGAACGCTAAAAATTCTCCACGTTCCATACGATTTTTTAGCTTTTTATACCGTGGAATTATATAAACTTTGCACAGAAAGCGGAAGATAATTATAGACCAATGACATCGTTCCACAAAAAGCTCTCGACGCGTCATATCTACCCGAGTATCAATAAGATAAAAGTTGCTGAAAAATTCAGAGCGAATCCTCCTGCAGGCTTGTAACAATGGATGTAAAAATAGAAAATTCCAAGTAGAGCGAGTGGTAACGGTGAAAAGAGGGAAAGAAGAAAATTGAAATTGTCAAAGGACCAGCGGAGAGGGAAAATAACTCGATTTAACCAGGACAAATTAGTGGTACCAACGTCACCGCGTGGCGAGTTGTTTAATAATACTCCCATTGAGGCCGTAAACTCGATAAGTGCGCAATGAACTGTACTCCCACGGGCATGATCACGTTAACAAGCCTCGATTCGGTTTACCGTCGTCGACAAAAGTCGCTGGGCGGCCGCATCACGGTTTCCGGGTCCTAATGAAACGATCGACGCCGATAATTTCGCCGCAAAAAGGTTTCCATCGACGGATCGTGCCGAGAAGGGCCGATTTAGAACTCGACGTCGCTCAAGAGGCGCGTCCCGGCCAATCCACTTTCCAGCGAAACACGGACATCGATAATTCCATTCTCGATTCCTAGGCTGACGCACTCCACGGATAGAATAACGCGATTAACGTTTCGAGAGTCGCGAGCAAATATTCTGTTTGAGGGTATGGCTGCGTTTGATCGAATTCTCAGAAGCAGAAAATTGCTGCTCGAGTGTACTGTTCGAGAGGCAAGTGGTGACGACACAGAAAGAAAGAGGATAGTTAGTGAAATCATAGAATCGCAATTGGGAATAAATTTTTCTATTGTAGTATATATGCACTGTTAGAAGAATAAGGAGTACTGTAACTCCTTTCCACGTTTGCAGTTGGTTGTAAAATATAGTGTGTTCTTGAGAAAACGATGACAATTGTAGTTTGAACGGGACGATATCAACGATAAGCGATCGTTCCGGCAAGATTAGAGTCGTGTTGCCGTTTAAAAGGGGAGAATTGTCTCACTTTCTGCTCTATTATTCGCTTCCTAGCGTCGCGTCGCTGATACAACAGCGATCCCCGTGTAAAACAGGGATTCCCACAAGCGTTTACACGAGGCTGGTTTCCGGACCCTCGTAAAAAGTATCTGCTCGTGTAACTTCGTTCCTGGTTCTACCGCTATTGTCGTCTCTCTTCTAGACGATTCGTTTCGAGGTCTTTCCCATGTAAAAATAATTTTCTACAATTTTTTTACAATTTTACCAACGCTACTTTTTAGGCGTTAATTGAACCTACGTCACTGTTGTGTTTCAATATCGAGTATATTAACTCATCTATCTCTCTTCTCGCTAGACGTGTTTTTTTAATTTTCACCCCCTCACGAAAGGCAGAGTTCGATCTCTAAACCAGACGAACATCTAGAACCTAATATCTTCCACAGCACGATAATTCGATCGAGCGACCCCAATATATATTTCTCTCGAATTCAACAGATACGAAGCTCGATGAATAACCCAACTGAATTCTGCTGCGACCTTTGGACATCATTCTTGACCTGGTCGCGTCCTCTTTTCATTTCTCTCCAACAAATATCCGATATCTGACTTTCCTTACAAAACTGTGGTAATTCTTAAAGAAATAAGGGAGGAAGTCGTTGAAATTTGGATGGCAGGAGAGCGTTAACGCAAGCTGAACGACGACCCTTTCGTCCCCGAGGCAGGTCAGACGGAAGACTCGAGGAAACCCGTCGCGATTCCTGCTGCGGGCAGGATTCGTCGAAACTCGAGCACGCCCCGCGGAATCGAGTTTCGATTCCGTCGTCGAAATCCAGTTACGTCGGTCGTATCGATCGGTCGACGACGGTGGCCGCGTTGTGACGCGAATAAACTATCGGTAACGTTCCCAGCGCGCCCGCAGCTTTCTAGGACGCACCGGTTCCCGCGATCGGCCCTCCTCGTTCCAACCGCGGCGAATTTTTCAAAACCGTTTCCACACCCGCCATGATCGAGTTTGCGAGGAACGATGGAAGATCGTGAAAGAGACAAGGACGAGCTGTATCGTAAAACATCCCTTGGGCCGATTTTATGATCTCTCCCTCGTTTCTTTGATGCTTCTGGGTACGAATCGATAGCTTCAGGGGCTGGAAACGAACACTGAACATCGAAAATAGAGAAAATATCGCAATTTTTGTTTTAGATCGAACAACAGGTGGATGTATTTCGAGTTATTCGTTGTACCAGACAATTTTGTGGGTTCCATTGGGAAAATCTAAGGGAAGATGTTGAGGGATGCGATTGAAAGGGTTGAAATTGGAGGGGCGTTAGTTTTGAGCCGCCCTGTATGCGTATTGATTCCTGTTATGACGTATAAGTGGCGAAAGAGAGAAAAGAGAGACGTATAGGAGATTGATGGGAGATGAGAGAGAGGGGAACAGTGGGAAAAGGTGGGAAAACGACCTTGCCTGCAATAGTGCAACTAATGTCGAGTGACCTAGTCTGAACGGACCATTCACCGGTCCGATTGCTCATGGGCGAGGATCATGGCGGATGCAGACGTGAAATGGAGTGTGCTAATTACGAATCGTGCCTTTCTGAATACACTAGAACCAGACGATAATTGAAAAGCTTTGGAAACTCGCCGTTTCACGTCGTATCCGCGCTTCAGACACGGTTACCACCGACAGTATCGATCATTTCGTGTATCATTAATTCACGTCACGCGAAGTCCAGTTACTTGAATGCAAGCAGATTGAATTCCAGTAACTTCGAATTACTTTAGAATGACTCACTGTGAGTCTGTTACTCGCTCGACTTCGAGTATTCCTTCGCGTCTCGAACGAAGGGATACCTGTCCTCGTTGAACATCCACTTCTTCGAATTAAACTGGTTCCGAAAGTAACCACAAATTGTCATCGTTTCGGTTATTCGTGAGACGAAGTTAATTAAAAATCTCAAACAAATGATCGAGTAACCTGAACGGAAAAGCGGGGAACGTAAACGAAACTTATGGCGAACCCGAGCAAATGAACCGTTGAACATACGCGAGCCGAGTTTCGTGTAATTAAACCCCCTCCGTCTTCGCCGCCCTTAAAGTTTAAACTAATTCCGTGTTTCCCACGAAATTATAACACGTAACGCGGGTTGCCCGCGTTCATTGTGTTACGTCCACGCGTAGCGAATGGTAACGCAGCCGCGGGTCTAGTTAGAGCGTAATTTTCCCTCACTGGAGGAGTTCCCTTAGCGATCCGCAGTTTCGTCTAATTTCATCGGTTCGAATAGCTCTCGCCCCGTGTCTTCAAGAGCAAAAGGGCGGCGTACTCGGAGCGTTAACGAAGCAGGCCTTCGAGCTCTCAGCGTGGTAGTTTCGAGAGTACAGAGCGATTCAATTGTATGTCGTACAAAGGCGTTAAAGTGGAATCAAATTTTGCCTTTTAAAAAACATATAAAAATGTTACTGCCAACGAATGGATATAAATGAACGAATTAAATTTGGGAGAAAATCGAAGGTGTACCGATTTTGCATCACCCTGTACAAGTACTCGATTCCGTTATGGAAATTCGGCGCTAGAGCCTGTGCAAAGTTTGAATACCTCTCAAGGCCAGTGCAGAACGAGTCCCCACTATTCCGTATACAGGATGTTTCACATCTGACTACTCACTCTACAGCTTTGGTACTCTTTTCTGACACTCTGCTAGTCTTACCTGCAACAGAGAAAGGAACGCGATTAGAACATCCATTTAAAAATACTGAAACCTTGAATTCTATCGTAGTCTCTCCTCTACAGAGTGCTTTGTCGAGATACAGTCTCACAGATGAGCTACGATTTCCGCGTCGAACGTAAACCTTGCAACGCGCGTGCCTCGATCACTCGCGTCGAATGATTGATCGGTAGGAGATAACGCGATTTTCCGTACGGAACCGCGAAAATACGCCATGCTCGATTTACCTGTAGCTGCATCTCCGCTGGAAGATGTTCAAGCAGCACATGATACTCAGAAGGTGGCTGACACCCGGAAGTCCGTCGATCGAGTAGAGGCACGACATGCAAAACGAGCCGCGAACGAGGTGTGAGAGAAAAAAACAACAGAATGGAGAGAAAGAGAGAGAGGGAAAGAGAGAGGAATAGAGAAAGGGGACAATGAGACTCGCGACGACGATCGCGAGTGTCTACACGACTCGAACTCCGCGTGGACGAGAAAAAACATCCGCCGGAAAAATGGAATGCCGCGCTCCATTATCTTATCTAGCCTATCGCGACGATATATTGGCCTCGCGGATGGAATTCTGCTTGGAAAGACGCGGCTCAGTTCCGCGTTCGATGCCTGACGAAAGATCGAGAAGACGTCGAGGATGTTTCGTGAGCGGCCGCCATTTAGCATTCTAATTCGTGATCGCGTGCTGCGCGGACATGTAACTATTCGAAATTCCAGGGGAAATTTTCCGTGGGAGGACAATGGTGGAAAATCGAGTTGGAAAAATCGTTGGGGAACTAATTTTTCTTTGACGATGACGAATGAAAATATTCGCGAGTGTATAGGGGAATGTTTCCAGTGGAAATTAGTGGACAGTGATATCGAACGGACATGAAGGATTATCAGCGATTGAAATTTTTCAGCATTAAGGAAACACCTTGTTCAATCCGATAACACGCGCGTCTGGTTGTCGCTCGCTTTGGCACGTGGAATTAATCGGTCGGATTTTTTTGAAAATCAAATAATGAAGATATAGGATGTACCCGTGCTAAATTACTGTTCAGAGGTTGGCGTGATTTACGGGAACGGGAGCTATCACAAATCAACGAGGAGGAGGAATTGTCAGTGCCGACAAAACAGTACTCTAAATCATGGGATTGCATACAGTACGCCTCCTAACGCATGCGAGAGATTTATCGCGTTATTGGTCCGCGATATTATATTACTTCTGCTGGCATTTGATATGGTATATCGTCGATGATAAGTGCGTGGCGACTAATCACGCCCCTAATTGATCCTCCACCCACCTGTGACGCAACGTTAAATAATCGTCGATTCCTACTATTTCCTGGGAAAATCGATTGATCGCCGTTTATCATTTACCCAGTACTATTTTTGCTATCAAGTAAGTCGATTATTATATCGTGCCGTTTCTTGGAAAATTTCGTTAATCAACTGCTACCATTCTCCAAGGAAATAGAGCACCTTAGCTACCGTCTTCCTTTTAAAATACGAAACTATCGCTTGCTATCATTTTCTAGATGAAAAAATCCGAGTTATCGCAACACGCGCATCGCATTCACAAAAAAAGAGTGTCTACCAGCGATATCGATGACCCTCGACTATCACGCGTCCAACGAGAACCAAGGAAACATCCATAGTCCTATCGCGTAACGCCATAGTCATCCCCTGTGAAGTTCCATCATCGAAATTGGGCTTGAATGGCGGGGCAACGGGTAAGGAGGGTTGTCAGTGTACGAAACAAAACCGTAATGGCCGTGAATAATTGCCGCGCAGGTACGACGAAGAGCCAAGATAAGTTTGTGCGTTTGACAGGAAACACGTTGTGTAGCAGCCTCATGAAAATTATATGGTGCACCCCCCAATGGCGCGAGGGTGGTACGCGCGTTATAAAGCCTCTCTTTCTCTCTCTCTCTCTCTCTCTCGTCGATCAATATACTCCCTTCGCCCATGGTTTTCCTCCGTCCGTCGATTTGTTTCCCATGAGCCAGGCGACGGCTGATGCCAGCTTTCTCCCTTCGCCGCGAATCGAAACGTCGCGTGTTTCATCGCGCGACCCTTCGAAATGATTAGAAACCGCCTTTTATATGATACTTCTGGCTCCGTTCCAGCCAGATTGCTATCATCGATATCAGAGAAATCGTTTTTGCGGGAAATTCATCGATCCAGGGGAATCGTAGACGGTTCTAGGAAAATTATTATTACGAGCGTCTAGGGAATTTTGTTCGAGGGAAATTTATCGATCCTGGCTGGCTATAGTCGGTTCTAGGAAAGTTATTGTTAAACGTTTCCGGAGAATTCATGGAAAATTCATCGATTTGGGGCATTGCCACTGGTTCTGGGAATAATCTAGGGGAACTACACAGAGGTGTCTGGTTTCCTTTGTACCGAATTTTTGTCGAAATCAAATTTTTGCACAGGGATTAGAGGCACGAAGCCAGTCGTTGCTGGAAACGTTGCTAGCTACGGTAGCACGGATTATAGCTGACTAGCCGCGGGAGAAAAAAAAATGTGACATTAACGCGGGCGAGCAGATCGGACGGGTTCGGATAAAATTTCAATTTCGAGCAAGCCAACGCCACCGGCCACGAAGCTACGCAACGAAAATATTGGAAAATGATTTTACAGAGGCGCTTGTGCTTTTTCAATACGCGTGGACATTGAAATAACGCGAGGTTAAATTGGAAACACCGTCGGACCGATCGCTCGATCTCTGTCCCCGGATCGTAACCGTAATTTTACCAATTCGAAACACGCCTGTCGAGATCGACGGCCCGCGTAATGCATTTTACCAATAAAATAAAATATTACGCAAACATCATCCGATATATCGCTCTTTCGAATTAAACCAAAAAATTCTCCGCAAAATAAAATAAAATATTCCGCGAACAATGTCCGAGACTCGGAAAAAAAAAACAAAAAAATTGAACGAACCGTTGTATCTCGACGTGTTTTTCGGTGGCACGGGTTACAGGGATCCTAATTAAAAGGGCGTAGATCTTTCCATGCCACTTATTTCGCCGACATTCGGCAAACGCGGCGGAAGAACACATGGCGTTGAATATAACCCGCGTATATCGGAACAGGGGGTGCAGCCGAGGCAACGGTGAATGATTCGAGGGGACAGAATCGCAGACGGATGGGGTCGAAAAAGGAGGAGCCAAAAATCAATAGTACCATTCCTGGAAGTTGTCCGCGCGTTTACTGCCGATGTCGAAACACCGCCATTCCCTCGCCTTTAAATGACGCTCGTTCATCGAAACTACTGAATAACAGGAAACGAAAATCGGACTGAAAACAGAGTTTAAATTAAGCTTCCTGATCGTTCCTATTTCCTGTCCTCTCTTACTCCAAAAAAAAAAACATTTCTCCTCGAACCTCGATCGTTTCGAGTTAATCCAACGTAATCTAACATCGTTGCAAATTTCATTGGCCAACGTTCGATTTATTAAACGTAGCAACGAGAAGCACAGGCGACGCAATCGTCTCCAGGTTTTTATTCCCGTCGAACGGTTTGCGAAACGCCAGGAACGCGGTTGAATGAGCCCACGCGCATACCGTTGCCACCGTGTACGATCCAAGATATTGACATTGGCCCTTTTCCACGGGATCCGATTGTTTTATTATGCAGCCGACGGAACTCGGTTTCGAGGATTGGCACAGTTTCAAGTCGCCGTCTACGACGCGATCGAGACGCTCCTCGACCCACTGCTAGTACACGACCGACCAACACTACCCTTATCGCCATGGTATCCACGAGGAAATCTGACAAACCTAAAAACTAGTTCCTCGCATTGTAGATACAGAAAAATTGCACAACTCAAACAAAATAAAACTCGAGACGATTCGATTTACCTCTGAATGATCGAACGACACAATTCTCCCAAGTCTCTCAGCGTACAAATTAACAAAGCGGATTGAGTCACATAAAATTAAGTTGGCGTGCCGCGCGTGGGCGTTTATCGTCCCCCCACGCGAGCGTTTATCAATCGACTGGTATCCCGATGTTTCACCTTTAACGATTACTCCTGGTCGCTTAAACGACCATGCATCATCACCATCGCTGTCCACGGTATCCACGATCGGAAATACACACGTATATACCCGCACAAGCGCGCGGGACGAAGTGATCGATCAGCGAAAAGGGGCGGTAAAACACGATTCACCCCGACGAGCGATATAATTCTGACAAGAACGAGCTCGAAGGAGGAGTGTACGATAAGTATGATAAACCGCGCGGAGTGGCATTCCTTGTTAACGGTACGTGCAGCCTCCGCGATCGCACGTGCGACTACTATCGATTGCGACGAGAGAAGCTGCGCTGGTCGAGCTAGCAGGGGGGCTACCCCGCAGCCCGTTTTATTGCTGGCCCTCGTCAACCCTCTTCTCTCGGACTCGCCACCGCGAAAATAGCACGGGTACACGCCGCGAAAATAGTACGCGGGAAAGCGCCCGCGTACTGGGCTACGTCGAGGGGCAACCCTTCCTCTGTCAACCCCTTCGCGGATATTGAAAACGCGGACGACCCTCCTGCAATACTGACGGCGAATTTTGCGAGTCCTCGCGTGCCACGAAATTTTTCGCCCATATTAAACGGGAACCTACCCCTTTGTGCATTAAAATCGCGTAAACGGTTCAGTCGATGAGAAAAAGGTTTCGAGGGCTGGAGGAGAGGGTTAAGTTGCGAGGTAGAGGGTTCGAGGTTGGGTTAAGTGGTAAAATATTTTTTTATCAACGAGGGATTTGATTATATCAAATGCAAGAGGGTTGAACGGGGAGCAAAAATCTGTACAGAGTTAATTTGTACGTTACTAGGGGGGTGTCTTGGAAAATGTAGCTAAGATTCGAGCGTTTCTTCGAGTTTTTGTCAGAGTACAAACAGAGGTGAAACAGTAGACCGAGTTCTGGAACACGACTCCGCACTTTTCCACGAACAAACTTGTGCAATCACGTGTCCAGAGTTGCCGGACAGAAGTCGATGGCCATCCAGGAACCAGCAGGTTTCGAAATTTCGCTACACTAACCCGTTCGCTGAGATAAACCGAAACCTCGAGAATCACCGTTCCATCGTGGGAAGCAAGTTCACGTGAATCGATTAAATTATCTGTAAATTGGCCCACGTAAGTTGGTCCAAGGATCCTAGAGGTCCTTAACCTATCGCATTCCACGTCCTACACTTGGAATTCCCATTTCTAGATGCCTACTCCCGATTCGAAATTATTCCAACATTAAGTGACTCTATAATTACGATTGATACTCGTGATATAAATGGAACATTCGCGTGTCTTTGCCACGAGAATAATTTCGCCCTGAAATTTCTAAAAAACAACCATAATTGAGCTAATTTTATGAAAAATATATTTCTGTTATTACGACGGGACCATTAAATATGAAATTTATGAGCTTCCGCTATGAAACTGGTAACAATTCTGATTAAAATAATTTCTGGTCTAGTTAAATATCGAGTTGCCTCGTAAATTCTACCCCTTTAGTCCTCAAATTCATCAGTAAACCTCATTAGAATATTATTTCCTATTACGACGAACCTCCCAATTAGTACTGCTGTAATAAAAATCTCCGATCCATCCTTTTCAACCCTCTCACCCCCTAAAATCGCAGAATCCATGAATGCCTGCAAATTATTTTCCAATTCAACGAGTCTATGAAAAAAAGAAAAAGAAATACAGAGTTAACATATCCTCGTTCCTTTACTAACCGTTTGTTCGAAGATATTGCGGAATGAGCAAGGGAATCTCATCAGAAAATGATTTCCTCGAGCGAGGAAAGACGCGGCGGCAGGTGTAGCAATTTCCAGTAATCGGAATTAGAGAAACGCGCAGGATGTAAATGCTGTTCGATCGAAGAGGTGGACGTGCCCGTTCGAGCGTCGGTGGGTGATGTGTTCAGCCCACGTGAAGCCGCCTTGTTCGGTAATTCCACGGCCGCGAGCCTGCACGCACCACACGCGTGCCTCTAAACACGCGTGTGGTAGCCCAGGCCCCGTGTAAAAAGAGCGGAGACAGGTCCCCGTTATTCCCGCCGCGTCAACTTGTGTGTACGCGATCGCATGTAAAACCACTGCAACAACGACTATCGCGACCAACTGTGCCTCCTCTCCTCTATTATCATTGATATTACGTTAAACCGTCTGACGAGAGACACGCGATGGACATGAAAAATTTCTTTTCACGCGTTGCGACGTATGAAGTGAGAAAAACTTTGCTCGAAACAATTCTTTCATCTGTCGAGTGTATTCATGATTTTTCAATATTTTTTCCTCCCCAGTTCTGAATGCTTCGAACTTTACCACCCCTTTTTAATTTCTCAACTCTGCGAGCTAGTTAATTTCAAATTTCATAGTTAGAATATCAATTGTGTCAACTCTGGATAGCTCAAGCCCATCGATAATTGAATCTCCAATTTTTGCTGAGGCAATTTCACGTGAGAAATTAAGAAGAACGGGGGAAAAAGGGAATCCCAGCGATGCGATTACTTTTCAAAGACAGAGGCTGAATATTGATGAGGTAACACAGCGGAGAGCCGGGTCCACGATTCCTATAGCAACCTTTTCAATCCTGTCCACGAGGCCTTTCTATTTTTCATCGCTGCATAGAAAAAGTATCGATCAATTGCCCTCTGCTTTTTACCTGCCTTCCGAACGAGAACCCACACAATCGAGGAAGTAATTTCCACCCCCTGCTGGAAATTCCATCGCTAGGAGACGTCTAGCCGCGAAGCGTTCCCTTTGAAATTCGAAAAATTCCACGTTCCATCAGAGAAAACGTAATCGCAAGATATCCTGCGATCCTCTTCATTTTTCGAGAGCAATAATTTGATCTTGTGCCACGAACGATAGCGATTATTGTGGCTTCGACCAATCGTCGCAGAAAAATTAGTCTCTAATCGTTCATTCTTAGGGTGGCACAACAGAATGGAGCAGTTACAATGCATTTAAAGACACGGCAGACACGTTTAACGCAAATTGGGCCGCGCCTGTTTATTATTCCCAGAAAAAGCATGGACAATGGCCGATCGATGCGGCTATCCATGGACAGGATGCAGGAAATGAAGCAAACAATCATCGAGCACAATCACAGCATCCTATAATACCGCAGACAAAAGAAAAAAGTAAAAAGAGAAGAAAGTCTCTACTTAATGCACGTTTTAGATGGATACAGGGTGAGATACGAGTCCATTTAGCGACTTTCGACGAAATTTTCTGGAACGTCTGTTTGGTTAGGAGATAATGGTAACGTCGCGCGGTGGTTTTCGAGATCCTTTTACCTGGTGTACCCACGACCCACGCCGGATTAAATGGCAAGACGTGTAATCACACGAATAAACCAGTTCTCGGCTGCCTCTGCGCGCCATTTCACGGCGTGCATTAAACAGGGTTAACGCGTGCGCTATCAGGATTAGAAGATCGTTCGAACGGAATTTCATTACGCTTGCTTAGCTCTCGGGACGTTCGGGGATTTTCAAAAACCGTACGCGTGCTCGATACAGCGAAATGTTTGCTCGTCACAAATTTATCGCATCGAAACCTTGTTGACCGACAGAATCGCGCGCACGAAAATCCTTTCACGACAGAGCCTATTTAACGTTACGTGGCACGTTTCTGAAACGGCGAACTTTGTCGGAACTCCCGGGTCACAGAATTGCCAACGTCTCCGTTGTACTCGCATGGTGCAACAAAATCGCGTATTACCACTGAGTTTAACGATACCAGTACACCTCCACCCGCTTCCTGGCGGGCAACAGGAACAGCGGCTAGATTTACAAAAGCACACCTGACAACAAAAGCGCATTACGAAATGAAAGGAACGATACAAACAATGGTCCGCACAGCGATGCAAAACGGGTACGATCGATCCTCGCCGGGGAAAAAGCGGAGGGATTGCGAAGGTGACGGTGGAAAACGTCGCGTCGCGGTTAAACCGCATAAAATGCGAGAGGCGACGGTGCAGACTGCTGGGTTCCACCCGATGCTCCGCGGTAATTTCATAAAACCGAGCTAACTTTTCCACCCCCTCCTCTCGCGTTGGAGAACGTCTGCAATTTCGAGTCCAAAGCTGCGCTCGCGAATCGCGACACGCATCTGCATTTACACTCGACCCTGATTTTCCTCTCCTCGTTTCGGGAAGAGGAATTTTTAAAAATAGCCCCTGGGGTGAACGCTGATGCTTCTTTTGGAGTGCATTGTTGCCTTGACATTGTTCCACCGGGGGCGTCCGCGATTCTCTGTTTTCTTTTAATTAACCATGGATTACGCGATGCGCGAGGAACCAGTAATTAACGGGACGGTAATTACGGACGTAATAATTTCGAATAATCAAGCAGATAATAATACGAAGTAATTAACAAAGTAATAACGAATAAAATGACAGTATCGAATGTTAAATAAGGTAATAATTCGAGGGAATTGAAAATATTCTATTTGATAACGTCGCGGCGAGATGGAAATTTATAGGAAGCTATTCGCCAAATGTACGATCGTTTCACGCGCGAGGATTACAAATAACACGTGCCTGCATAGCGGGCAGGATGCGCTTTCAGCAAAAAATATCGTGGAAATCGTCCAACGAGCGTGCTCGAGGTTCGACAAATACGCTCGACGTTGCAAAACTGTCTCTCTTACATGAACAATCCCCTCGTACAAACAATCCTTCCACCGTGTTTACCTTGGAGAGACTTGAAGCCATGCCTGCAAGAAACGCTTCGCGAAAAAACGTTTCGAAACACGCGGGCGCTTGAAAAAAACTCTTCCGAGCCCTACTAAAATCCGGTTGTGCCAATAATCAGCGATAAAGTAGCTGGCACAATAACTTCCAGACTTATTTACATTACTAAATCGTACGTCATCTGTGTACGTAACATTTTGATAAGCTTATCGTAATTAAATTGCATTAAGAATCGTGGTTTATCGCCCCGTCTTGACTTCTTCGAGTTATCAGTGTTTGAACGAATGGTACTGTACACTAACCTGTTACACTTCTTGTTTTTACAACGAAAGCGATACCAGAGAGATGTTCTCTCGTTAATTATCGTCGAACGTTGTTAGAGAAAAATATGTTTTGCTCGAGGATCGAGTATTGATCCAGGCGTAGTTTCACGGTCGTCTACCCACGAAAACGGGGAACGGTGGCCGAGGGTGGAAGTTCGGGGGCGATTCGCCCGCAAGCCACCACTCGAACCGAAACTCATTAGCCGTTCGCCTTTGCGCGTCGCGCGACTTTTCTGCATAGCTCGTTAAGCCAGCAATTGGCCAACAACAATCGCGTGTTCGTACCTTCTTTTCTTTCTCCCTCTCTTTTCTTTTTCTGTTTTTTTTTTCTTTCTTTTTCACCCCTAATTTAGCAGTGTCCGCCTTGAGAGATCGCGGCGCAGCGAAATCGTTGCTCTCGTTTCGCAACGCGCCGCGTTTGTACCGTTCGAGTCGAGCGTGTTGCAAGCGTCTCTCTGTATGGGGCTCCGTTTTCTAGGTTTTGGGGTTTTAGATCATTCGTTATCTAAGGTTACGATTTTTTCAGAGCCCTCTCGATACTACTATATTCTCAGTCTGTGATAGAAAAATGTTTTTACGAGTCCATGTAACAGCTGTGAGATGATTAATTTCAGACGAGAATATATTTCATCTCGAATCACTTAAAATATTCCATCGCGGTCTCAACTCGTCGCCCCTAATCCAGTTCAGCCCCTAATTAGTCAAATTAATGCAGTTTCGACGGAATCGGCATCTGCATGTCTATACGTAACGCGAGGGACCGATTTAGGGGCGCTCGACATAGCTACCCTTAAAAGTTACCTACGCGCGTACATTTCGCGGGTAGCAGCTTATCAAATTCCCTTTTAAATATTCAGATTCAAGTATTAATTATTGCTACAACATCGATCTACCAAACAACCATCACCGTTCCTATAAAGAACCACAAAAAACAACCCCTTTGAAACATTTGAAGCTTTCGAGTGACAGAAGATCCGTGTCCAGGATGAATTCCACCATGAGACACGAGTTCAACTTGGAAAGCTTCAAGTATTTTACACGACAATTGCAGCTCACGAACAACATCGATCAACCAAAAAGAAAAAAGGAAAAAAAAAGGAAACAACGCAGCCATCGACTACCCCCGACGAAGACAACCTCGAGCGATACGAAAAGGGTCGTTTCGAACGCAGGGAGTCGGCGAAAATCCACATGCAAAGCGAAAAAGGTAACAATTGTCCGGTTTGAACGCGTTGAACGACATTCCGGTTGCATATCTCGCGGGCGACCGGGTTACCGCGCGCGAGGCCAAGCCACGGGCAAAAGCGTGACCCGGCGCTGGAATTCCACGGCAGGCTGCGTACATACTTAAATACAAAAAAACAGCGACAACAAAGTGGCGATCTTACCGGCAGGGACAGCGGGGACAGGCAAGGATCGCTGTTGTAGGATCACGCCTACGCCTCTATCCGCACGTGCACGCGCGTGTGAGCGCCGCGCAGGTGTGCCTTCATGTGTGCACAGGTGTGTACGTATGCATAGAGGAGCCAGAGAGCCCGAGAACTACTAGGCTCTGTATGTATGTGTGGGTGTGCGCGTGTACACGTATACAGTGCCGTGCACCTCTTGCTTTCAGTTTCTCTGGCTACTTTTCGATTCTACAGTAAACTCATCTCTAATTTTCTCGGAAATTCACAAAACTCGGGGGTTTAAAAATCGCTCGCGATCGAATCTCGCGCCTGAGAACACTGTATCCCTCGTAGTATCGACTAAATAATGCGAAGGCATCGAGTCGAAGGTTAATCGGAGCAATTCTTAAACACTGTGCCTCCTTTGTACATGCCTGTATGAATTCACTTTTCGTATATCTAACGACAGACTCGAATTCGACTCGATTGTAGGAACAGCTACGGCTGGCGAACGGCATTTGCGAGTCTCTACGACGCTATCGGGCTTATTGAACGCAACATGGCCGGCGAGAGAGCCCCTCGAATTTCTAGTTGCTGAGAACAAAGAAACAGGTGCGAAACGAATCCCAGGCCGGATACCTTCGCCACGGCACTGTATACGTCCCAAGAAGGTAACCAGAGAAAGAGAGAATATCGTCGCGAGTATTTCGCGAGTGAATGGCGAGAGCACGACTCGTGAATCGTTACGAGGTCCGCTGTCGAGGGGGCGAGGAAGCGTCGCGACGCCCACACCCCGAGCCTGCGCCGTCGCGACGCGTCCCTTTGTCCCCCACGAATTTCGACACGCCCTCACCCCCTTCGCCGTTGCTTTACGTGTCCGCTGCGCACACGATCGTACTTCCAACCATCCACTTGCTTTGTCGATGCCAGCCGAAGGGAAGAAGGGTGGTTGCGGATGAAATTGGGGATGTCGCCGTCTTGGGTGGACTGGGTTTCGCGGGACGAAGTGCTGGCTGAGTTTCCAGTCGCGGGTTGTACGATTCGATTGTTTAATATCCAGACTGAAAGTCTACGTACGCACAGTGGACCATCGATAGTCGCGTACACCTGCACACATGTACGATAGAAACTTGATAACTGCACATGCACTAGAGACTTATGCAACAAACGGGGTAACCAATTAGTCGCACGAAGTCTCCTATCGATACCATAAAACTGACTGCAAAGAATGCGATAAACACATAATTCACTTAAATGGAATAACGTAGTTTGTCTAACAAAATAGAGATCACTGTGGACAGTGTAAAGAAGCTATACGCAAACGACTGCGATATAACAGACTTGCGGGGGTAGCTCGCAGGGGTCCTTCGCTCGGTGCTTGTCAGCCATCGAACGCAGAAAAGTGTTACGAGGAACGATCGTCGAGATACAAGGTATCACTTCACCGGCAACCCACGCGAGAGCAATCGCGCAAATATTTGAACTCTTTTATTCGAGGACAGCCGAAAGGGTTCGACCTGGTCTCCCATCGGCCGCCCTCTGCCTCCCCTTAGCTCGAGCAGCGTAGCTCGCGCGCAAAATTGAACCTCTGTCTCTCGAGGGGCCGAGAGAGATACGGACGGGCAGAAATCTGGATTGCGAAAGAAAAATGTTCAACGCGCGGGAATTTCACTCGCTGCGAGCGTTCGCACGTGCATCGTGAATGTTTGAAAATGCACGATCCCGGTGACTGCGCGGCGAGATCAAAGACACGTCGGGGTAATGTCCTCCGAGCTTTCCCGCTCCTCCTTTTTGGTCCTTTCCCTTGGAAAAACGGAGAGTACTTCGCCGTGATGGTTCTTTTGGGAAGGCCTCCCAGGAATTCCACGAGCTCGATGAACAGAAATATACATAGCTGAATTTGCAGACTGGAGAACGAATCATCAATTTCTTATTTTTACAGAGTTCCACCCCGTGATTCTAGTAATCTTGATTTACGATACAACTATGAAGATTTACAAGCTTGAGTCTACGCGTATACAGAGTTTCCTTCAGAAACACAGTGGAAAAGTAGCAGTCTCCAACCTGTTGCCTTGCGACACCCAAAAACCCATCAAATCTCACCAGTCTCCTACCTCAGCACCCACGAAACAAACCCAAAACCAAGGCACGTTAACACTCGCTCGTCTCGCAGCGCACAATCATCAGAAGCACGAACATAATAAGCCGTTCCAAGGCGGCGACTTAATCAGATTAACGGGCAACGCCTTCCGATCTTATTCACCGGGTGACCCGAAACGGGCGCGATCAAAAGAAGAAAATGAAGTTCGGGTGGACAAAGGGCGCTGGAATAGAATGGAAATCGCGATTGCGTTTCAATAAACCAGCGGTAACGAGAGGAGAAGGGGAGCAAGGGTGGAGGGTGGGGAATTGGAAAGGATCGAGGAAAAAAGAAATAAATAAAAGGTCGCCGACCCCGTGGACTTCGCGTGGCCAAAGGCATTTAAGTGCGCGCGTAATTACGCGCGGCGACAGAGGGTGCACTTCACTTTTCTCACGACTCTCCTTGCCCCGCGAGCACCCTGGCACCCCTGAGTCGCAACGTATCCTCGACGGTGACTCGTTTGCCGGTTGCGCCGAGAAACTGCCGTGCGGTTCCAGAATGTTGATCGTCGATTAAAGGGGGGCAGTTAACCCTTTTGTAACTTAAATTTTCTATTTGCTTCCACGAAGCGGAAATTACGATCGATCGCGGTTTTTAAACGTTAAATACGTTACGCGGTGTAAGCTTGATTTTGCGAATTTCGAACGCTCGTACGATGTTCTATTTAAGATCGAAAATAGGAACGTTTGACTTCGAATAGAGCGGAGTATGGAATTGAAAAAAGATCGCAAAATTCGTTCGTTGCACTCAGCCCTCGACGAGCGAAGACAACAGTTACGATCCTCCATTTTAACCGGGACAATGTTGTCTTTGTCCCCCACAGTGCAATTATAATTCCACCGTTTGGAAGAGGAGAATTTTCTTCGTGGTATCCCGGTTATACTTAGGTCAACAGAGGAACTGGGTGGGCACTATCCTTAGATCTTTTCCCCGCTCGTCTAATCTCTCGTCTAACTTTAGAAACGGACAAGTGGGCCACTTCCGAACGAAGAGCCTCCTTGGAAATCGAACAGTTTCCACGAATCGTCCTACTTGTCGTGTTCGACGATAAAAAAAAAGGATGAAAAGAGAAAACACGAGAAAAGTCTGCAGTAAAACTGTAAAAATAATCGAAGGGGGTAGTGGATCGTGGAAAATGAAAGTTTTAGTATACAGTCGGAGCAGCCTCGTTTTGTTTTTCCTGAACGAGACTGTTTCGCAATCAATAAAGGCACCCATATGCGCAACAGTCAATTTCTACCGGGCAAGGGAGTAGTTTTATCAGGTAGAGCCACGGTTTATCAGAGCGTTATCGGCAGTTTTGTTAAGCCTGTGGCTCCTCTAATGGCAAACAACGTAGAACAACACGTGTACGTCCGCCATATAATAGAATATTCTACTATATCAGCTTTTCCTGCTATTATTTCCTCCATGGGGTGATGGATGGCTGTAATTATTCTTCACGATGAGAATAAAAAACTTTAGCCTAGGTTAGGAGAGCATAAATTTAAACAAAATTCAATCTTGATTAATTTTAAAGTTCGTACGCTCAAACTGAAACAACTTCACATTCAACCCAACATTCATATTCAACCAAAAATGGCAATCTCGATCGTACACGGGTGGTCCCAAACTGCACCAGCGTCATTATTCTTCTGGTCCATCAGACCAGCCTATTTTCGCGAAAAAAAAAGGGTCGCTTTTCTGCGTAAAATTCGAGGAACGTGGCGTCGCGTTCACGAGTGCACTTCAGCCGGCTGTTGCACCCCGCGGGAGTCATCCAGGGAGGTCGAACTAATCCAGAAAACCGACTAATCCGAGCAGGAATAATCAGATCGCGCGTAGATTGCGGCGAGAACCAGCCAATTTGCCAGGGAAATCTCGTCGTCGTCGCGAGGGGATGAAAAAAAAAAATATATATATATATATTTGATTAAAGCGCTGGCAACTCGAGTAGCCTGGATGATCGTGGCGCGGAGCTTAATTTTAAATGCACCCTCCCGGCATTGTTTTAGTATGGGGCTTCTTCCTCTCCACTGACCAGATTTCTTCCAGTTCAAACGTCTCTTTTTATCCGAGTTCTTCGAGAGTACTTTCAGACTGCTCTAGCAATTATTTTTGCTAGCTCATTTTACGCTTTTTAAGAATCTTCCATTCTTCGAACTAGTTTCAAGCAAAGCGTAAAGATAAGTCTTCAATGGCAATAATTTCCATTAGCTGTGAAGTAACAATCCAAACGCCAGTGCATACTATAATCACAAGTGCAACGCAGAGTTAAACCCTTTTCAGTCCTTCGTGCTCTTCGTTACGGTACCACGTATCCGTGAAAGAAAAAAAAACAGACGCGCGTGCACAAAATAGGATAGTTAGCATTGGCGCAGTGTGCGTTCCCCGTGGTAACGGTGGAAAAAAATGAAAAATTCATGAGGGAGGGCTTTTAAAACGCGAGAGACAGAAGTCGAGGATGAAGGAGGGAGGGCTGGCGGGGTGGTGAGGACGTCGTCGAGAAGAAAGGAGAGAAACGGAAGAAGCACTCCGGGGTTTGAAAAAATCCGAAGCCCTCTTTGCAGTGGTCCGCGGGTGGAACCGACTATTTTTATCCTCGTCCGTGGGCACCGCGGACGCGAAGAAAACGTAACGATGGAAAGAGCGGCCCGTTCCAGTGGCGTGCAACGAAAATTACATCTGACGTCGTTTCTAATTAATTCCGAAACGCTCCGACGGCTTCGACGTGCTCGAAACGTGTACAACCCGTTCGTTCTTTGAGGTAGCGGGTTCAAAAGGAAGTCTCGATCGTCTTTGGAAGATTATGAATTCGAGCCGCGTTGGGAGGAGGGATGATTTTAACGAAGACATTTAGATTTTTCGTATGCCTTCCATTATTCCTCTGCGATTCTTCCTCTTGTCTCGGGGAATAATAATAAGCGAGAGTTCTCGATTTTACTTCAACCCCCCCCCCCCCCCCCATTGATTCCATGAAACCGCGATTGTGCTTTAAGCAAATGTTTGCTTTGAATTATGTAAAGTAGATGAATACCAGCGGTACGATATGAAATAACGCTGAAACGCCCTTAAAAGAGAATTATTCCACCGTGGTTTTTCGAATATCGAATTCTCAGAACCTGCGGAACAGAAACCTCGACTGGTGGAAAATAAATTATTCCTCGATTCCAGAACCCTTTGAAACCTAACCACCGCGCGTGTGTATATACCTTTATCGTAGGAAACGACCGCGTTTCTGAAAAATTGAAAACAGTGCCACGGAATGGGGCAGCAGAAGAAACAGAAAACCATGGACGAGAGCGATAGACAACAAGAAGGGACACGTGGTCGATGGGAGATTTACAGTTCCGAGAAGCGGTGGACACGCGGTGGTGTCCTACATACTCTCCACAAGTGTCGAGTAGCTTCCATCTGGAGGGAACGTGTCGTTGCGTCTTCGACGGCTCGGAAGATTTGTCCCCGCGAAATGGCCGGAGTAATTGCCGTTTCGCACGGTCGACAACCTACACGCGCCCAACAGATGTGTGCCTCGCCTTAACGTGTCGAACAAACGGCCGATTCATGCCACCAGAAACAGCTCTTGTCCCTTCGAAATCTTCTATTCGAGCAGGCCTCGATTTTCCTCTTCCAAATTGTTAATCGTTAACGTTTCTCCATCCAGAATATCCTCGTGCGGATACAAAAGTATTTTTTTTATCAAATTTGAAGGGACCAGAAGGAAGGATTACAAGGGCGGTTTCACGCGTGACCTTTACACGTCTCGATCGAACGATCGCTGTGGCAGTGTTCCAAAAATGTTCAAAAGTGGACACAGTTGCATCTTTACTGGGGAGAGGAAAAGGTCATAACGACGAGACCTACTCCAGAACTGGGTTATGTACGCATCTGATTAGTATTTCTGGGGCGGTTTCGTATTTTCTGGCAACCCCTTGCCATCCCTCGTTATATCGCTTTGTCTGATTTATCTCCGTGTGGCGTAACTTGGCCTCGAAAAGTTTCCACGATACCCGGTAATAAATTGCCTCGTTTTTTACCAACCGAGATTACAGTTTCTAATGAAAAAAACGCGTCAACTTTAGCAGATGATCGTAACGGCGTATTGAAATGCGATAGGGAAACGAATGCGACCGCGTTCCAGCTGAACGTGAAATTTCATTCGCATTCCACGGCGATACTCCAGAGGAGATCGCTATCGCGAATCGTAATATCGCGATGAAAGAATGGAAACGATCGATTTCTTTTCGAAATGGCAAGGTCACGTTCACGCCGCGTTACGCTACGATCCCACGCGATTTTCCATTTCGTTTTCCTTCCACGATCGCAAGAGAAATCACGACGCGGGCCCAGCGACTTGTGACCGTAGCCTAGTTCCGCGGACGCGGCTACAACGTCTGCCCTCCTCTATTGCCAATTCTACGGTTCAACTATCGTAGTCGGTCATCGGTTACATCGGCTCCCTCGATGTCCACCGTTCTAACCCATTAAATCTGCGGCGTTCCATTTGCAGAATCAGAAACCGAGGGAAATTTACGGCGATTACCCCGATCACGGACGTCGCCAACCCTTTCCCTGTGCTTTCGTGTCTGATTCTCCAAATTCCCAGGCGACGATCAGGGATCGTGCGTGTTCGATACCAAACGTGGAAATTAATTGAATTTTCATATGATCCTATGCTGGTTGAGAATTGGAAATGATGCGAGTCTGTTAGTAAAATGTATCGATAAATCATACTCGTGTAATTTAATTAGAATTTCGAATTTATCTGATTCCTTTGGGCAAAGTGCTTCGAGGGTATCTCTTGAGGGCAGGAAGCAGGAGATAGACGCGAGTATTTATGGTACAACGATAGGGAAACGTCGATGTGGACTATGCGGAACGTTCAAGTTTTAATTTTAGGTCTGATAATGTGATATTAAATGGAAGTAGGGTGCTTCTTCCGTTGCAGTCTTTTCTTCAACTTAAAAATAAAACTCTGAAAAATTGAAAGATATCTATCGAAGAAAGAACTTGATAATTGCGAGAAATCTGTATCAAGATATTCGAAGGACATCGATGCTGAATAACAAATGGAGTCGCCTGAACCGCATGAAAAGAGTGCATTCGGTATGCGTATCAGATTCAGCTATATTTGGGGTCTTATTGAAACATCTACGAAGAGGACTCATTCATCTTTGCATCTCGAAGAACGTGTACACGGTGTTTCGCGAAAATGTATTCGAAACGATAAACTCCGTAATAAGCCTACGATTTATTGCAAACACAAGTAAGCGTAAAAGAGAAAAAAGAAATTCCACGAAACTCGACTCACGCTACAGTTAGAATAATTGCGTTACTAGTGTTGTACACGTAATTACCAGATAAATGTTTTATTAAGAGAAGAGGAGAAAGAAAAGGAGTTTCATTAAACAGATACTCAACAGACTGCTAATTAGAAGATCGTGCTTTCGAACCGTGTAACTCCTTGCATGTCTATTACTTCGATACTCTTAATTAACTGGAAACTTTCCGGGTATCAATAAACAGTTCTGTAAAGTAGCTACCCAAGCGTCTTCTCGGACACTTTATCGCGATTAAACTTTCGCGAATTTACTGTTTGTCCAGCTGCGATATTCGAAATTGAATCTACTCAAAGAATCGGGGAATACGAATACTTGTTGGATTCAACAACGAGCTGGCAAAATGTTTGAAAAATTTACCTGGCTACTTTCACTCAAATTCCCTACAAAAATTTAAAGTGAAGGTGCGAAGTGTAACGTGATTAGGTCGTGTCGCGGTAATGCAATTAACGTGTCATCGCGATTATCGACTGGATATCGTGGAATAATGATTCAGATATCGTGACACGATATAAATAACAAGAGATCTGTTTTTGCGGTTACCTAACAGTAGTCGATCAGAGGAGTTTGCAATATTAATAAGAATCGATAAGCATTATCTCGACAATTGACGAACGTTTCTCAGAAAATTTCAGGTCAAATATAATTTTAAATATTGACTTTGCTCTTTTCGTATCCTAAACAGAGAAAACTCGGATCGACGCAAACGTGTACGTAAAAAACCGATGCTAGGAAGAGACGACGAGCGCGGAATCGAGACGGGGGAGACTAGGCCGTGCGAAGAGGGTGATCCGCGATGAACGAGAGACCGTCTCGACTAGGGTATCGATTTTAGCGAGTACATAGTGCCCTGCACGTGGTAAGAATCGCACGCTTTTGGTCGCAACATTGTGCAAGTGCACCGAGGTTAACCGGTCACGCCAAATACATATATCCACACCTGATAATTGCCCTGCCACGATTGGAAACCCGGAGAAATTTGACATACATTCGCCACCAGTTTGTACGAATCCATCTTTTCCATTTTTATTTGATTTTCTCATCTGTCCGGCTCCGATCCAATTAGAACGGAGTCGCGATGGTCCATTTTCATGACAAACCCGTTCAGAATTCATCATTTCACAGCCACAGAAGTGAGATCTTGATTTTTGCGTTATAAAACTTTTCCAATCCTTGTTTCCTACTTATTTATTCGATAAATAAAACATTTCTCTCGATTAAAAATCAGTAAAATTGGTTAGCTCTTAGAAAATTCGACGACTACCTTTTGTTCGATAATCGCGTTTGCAGTTATCGAATCCATAACGGAGTAAAATGAATGGTGATTTATTATGGATCAGGATCGACGATTAATTAGTTTCGTAATGGCGAATACGGCTAGGGACACGGATTGGTAGACGCATCCGTCTGGTTGAACCTGTGGGAACGATTCTCTCCTTGCCATTTTTCTTCTTCAGATGGACGATACGGGCCTCGAAGCGTGCTTAACCTTGCGAGTTCGCACATCCACACCCGCGGTATTGTGAGAAATCGCCGTCTAGGTACTTGAATACTCGCGTGTGTGCTGGTGAGCCCACACAACCGTGAACGGGACTTTACTTCAGATACGTAAGCCTCTGTGAGCTAGATTCGCGTCGCTGCGATTCTCGCGAGGGTGTTCTGAGACGATTTGAATTTTTCGAAATACATAACAATGGTGCGCAGTTAAATTTAATTATTCCAGCTTTGGCGATGACAACGCGTCTACAGATAAAAGGTATCCTGACGATAATGCTACAGTCGCGATAATTCATGATTCATTTCAACTCTTACGGTTCACTCAACGAGCACCACTAATTATTCCATCGAAACATCGAATGTTCTCACAAAACTAGAAAGACCAGTAGTCGATCCATATTTTCTTTCATTACATCTAGTCGACGCACACAGGGTAACGATGAAACACAATCTAACTTCCTACAACCCGAGGACGATCGTATCTCTGGCTGAAAAGCTTCGCACGCGTATATGAAACCGATCGGGCAGAGAATCGCTGGGATACAGTTAGTTTTCTCCGAGCCATATTACGTCCCATCGATTGTTATTTAGATAACACGGAGCGATTTAATGATCGACCCAATTTCGCGACGGATAACAATGTGGCATGAGAGAGGTTTCCTCTCTTCTCTGGTGTCACGATAATCAATAGAAACGGCCCGACTGTATCAAGGTTAATTGTCCACCTATTAGCGCTAGTCATCCGTGAAAAAAAAAGAAAAGAAGGAAATAAGCGATATGTTATTCTTTACTTCCTTCGTCACTGTTTATATTTTATGCTAATGCGTTTAACTGCAGTATTCGACGCTTCCGTGATGATAAATAGAAAATATAGCTCTGTCTATGGATTTTTATCGTTCCTTTGTTTCAGTATTTTCATCCTACGTATTGAATGGAAAATTAATCTTTGTAATAGAAATAAAGTAAAAATTTTCAGTACAGTTTTCCGTTAGGTAACAGTAAGACAATAGTCGAAGCGGACTATTGTTATTCGTGAATGGTAACATACATATTCTGCATTACTGGACGATTTACATAATGCATATATAAGTTAGAAAACGTGCAGACAGTACTCCTCTTAAACGTGTAATTATATAACATAATAACCGCCACAATAATGGAGGAAACTGGTGCGTAACGTTCCGCGAGCAGAAATTTCGACGCCACTTTTACTAATTCCATTATGTCATAAAAATCGCGCCAGGTCGGCGAAGCAACAAATGAACAACATACTTGGAAATTTCTTTTCTTTCCACGGTAGCACAGTATCAAAATAACGATCGAATTAAAATACCTACAGTAGTTTTGTCATGTTGTGTAGCATACTATGATATTCGTAACGTTATTTAAAATCGATAAACAACGGATATCGGTAATTACAAACATTCCAGCTGGCTAAAAGTTTGGCTGGAAAATTCCGTCCGCTCCATCGACTCATCCTCCATCAGGCTAAACCGATCCACGCAGCTTATTTCGTGGCATTAATATCGGACATGATTAATCGAAAGGACCACCGTAACAGATTTGATCAGAAACAGAAAATAACATTTTTATATATAGTTCAAAGATAAGCGCTTTAAAATTTGTCGTTAAAATTATCGCTAACGCGTGAACAAATTAATCATATCTACATGACGTGCTAATTCACTCGAAATTACTTTCGGAAACATTTGACTGGTACATCATCGAAAATTCGTATTGTATTCGTCTATGATTAACAGCGTTTTAAAATACGGGGGACTTAATACGATTCTACGACAATGCAAAATGGGGGCCATAAAGGCGTTTAGCATCTTCGCGAACCACGAACGGGAGAGCCGATAATTCAAAACTGTCGATAAGTATCGCGCGAAGAAAAAGAGGAGAAACAAGAAGCCGGTGATCCATTATTTATACATGCTCCTGCGATTCCACGTTCTACGCGTTCTAATACGCGTGTGTATTTACAATTCATGCGAACGTTCTGCTCGCCGACTTATACCACGAAAACCTTCACCTATGCCAGCTCTGCGTAACCGCCGCCGACGCTACCGGCGTCAACATTTATTTCACAACGGAAGTTAAATGTCATTGTACCGATCGCATTTATACACGGTATATCAAAAATCTCTTATTCCAATGGATACTTTGCGACACATGCTCCGATCAACAGTGTAACGTTATACAATAAGAAACGCAATAAAACAGGACTGAACTCTATGCTAATGTCCATTGCAAAACAATTTTCCTTATTTCTACGCGTAGGACGAGTGTATTTGATATACCCTGTACGTTACGATATTTGCATGGTTTCGAACAATGACTCGCGCTCCGAAATATTCTCACGAGAAGCTGAACGATATTCAACGAACGATTAAATAAAATGTATAAATACCTGTCATCTACTAGACGTGTCACATCGTTCATGTCGCGTTCGAACTTGAATTTTGACATCTCGCATAGCAGGATGTCACGTTCGCCGATGACCTCCGAGAGTTCACGCTGCAACCTCTCGATCTCCGCATATTGCCAGCTGATCAGTTGATTCTTCTCGACCAGGATGTTCTCGACGTCGGTGTCCAAGAGGCCGGCCGGGTCACCGACACTTCCCAGTATCGCACTCATACCGTTTGTTTACTTTCACTGAGGCGCGCACACACGTTTTCGTTCTGTCTCCCGTACCGAGTCTGGATCTGGCGAGCGTATCTCCCGTTCCGGGTATCAAACGAGATCACAAATGACACGCGCGTCCACTATCGACACGCGGCACAAGCAGTAACGCCCCCGTCCCCATGCCCAACGCGAATATCATACAGAACGGTGGGTTTGTCCGTGAGAAAAGAACGAAAGAGCGTCCACGATCGACACCTTTTTACCGCTTACTCGCCATATTGCATCTATTGCCGCCTCTCGGCCTATGCCAGTCCTCATTCATGATCGTTCCTGTTCCAATTCCGCCAGAAATACTTGTCTGGCCGCGCATGCGCACCCCGCTGGAACTGGAGCGGCCGCGATGCCACCATCATTTGCGGCGCCATTTTGAACTAAAAGGACCAAACGAATTTCCCTTTCGCCTATGATTTTCGTTACATTTTATAAATAACAATACTATTCGATTTAAATATCGCGTTTGTTCGTTTTCGCGTTGTCCTCGGATATTTACTGAATTATTCGATCGTACAAAAGTAAATTTCGATATTACCTCGTTTCACGGGAGCTGTAATACTTAAAAGGCTTAAATGTAAACAAATTTAAATTAACTGTCTTCGGTTACGTTTTTTCTATGAATTTACATTTCTTTCGTTCGACTGGATAGACTATTTACATTTTTGAAATTAAGTACCGATACAACGATCTTCTAGATCCGAAGTCTTCTAATTACAAACGTCTCCTTGTTTGTAACGAGAACAAGATTTTATTCTTCGATTTTGTTTCAGGCGAATAAACGCAGTTTTACTTGGTCGCTTACGAAGCATATCGCCTGAACTAATAGTATTAGTAGATGTAAAACTTGAGTAGCAATTCTCGGAACTATTTTCATAAATGAATACGTAATAAAAAAGAGTTTATAACCCAAGTTTAACAATCCTTAAAATCCAACGCATTATTCAACGATTACCGCTGTTAAACGCATAAAAATATCCTGCGAGAGCACGTTACAAACCATGGTCACGTTACGCTCTACGTATTTATTAAGAGTAAAATTTGCAATACCGTCCGAGTAGAGCACGCGTTCTCCACATTGTAGAAATAGGTTATCTTTCTACGCTGCGTTTCACTTTGTACTTTCGTCTTGCAAGCGAATGGTTCCCCGTCTCGCTAGTAAATTGCTGAGGAAACAAAAAAGAGAGCATCGTTGTTTCATTTAACTCGAGATCATCTTTTAGTGTTTACTGCCGCGTGGGTGAAAGGACAAGGAATCAAGGTCGACGTACTTGTTCGCTGATAGCGAGATCGACAGCGACGAAGAGGGACACGCATACTCTTGTCCTTTTAAAACGAGCGACTTTTAAATACGACGCGTGAACGTGATAACGAGATAACAGATTTTTCGATACACTACCGTGGAAACGTAGGGAAGAGAAGCGAGAGAGGATGACAGTGCACTCGGGACAGATTCGAATCGCTGCGTGTAACGTGGAATGTATTCTCTCGTGTGTGATGTTTAGGTTATCCCGTCGGATCCTGATCGAGATCGGAACACGATGAGATACCATGGATAATTCCCGTGGCAGACTGCCTGTTTCCACGTTCGGCTACCGTCTAACGAACATTTCACGAATCTCTCCAAACGTTAATCGATGTGTTTGTTAACGATGAAAGCCGCGTGCATGACTTGAGATCAGGTTAAGTCGTACCACCAAGCGTTCTCTGTACCTAATTGTTGTTATCGACGAAATTGTTGCTCAAATTTCTGCAAAAACATCTCTCTGTAACTGACAACATCCTCCGTTTCCGTGTCCGCTGCGTCGACGAATGGGAGAACGAGTTTGCGACACGAGAATGATGACTCGGATCTGAAAAAAAAAAAAAACATAAAATAACAAGAAGCAAAAATATACAATTACATAAAAAGAGTGAGAAGATAAGTGAAAACTGTCGGACTGAACGGGAATAAACTAAAATATATGTCGTATAACATTTGGACTCTGATGATTAAGACGTTACTAATTGTTTCATCACTACTTCAATTTGTAAATAAAAAGTAAAACTTGTTAAAATGATAGTCTATACATTTAAGACGACTTTATTTATTATAACACATTAAACGTGAATAAAAGAGAAAATATTTATATCTACGAAACAAGTAATCGAAGCAATATATAGAAATTTAATCTTCCAAGACAGTGGTGCTATTAATATAATGTACAATTGTACAATGTTTGTTTAGTAATATTCTACAATATGATCATTTATATTTATTTAAAAGAAAAAAATTGTACAGATATTAAAATATTTTTGAGGCAAAATTTATGCTTCTGTAATTTTATTAACTATTATTACTTTTTATTTTCTGAATCAGCACGAGTTTATTTCATGAACATTATACAAATAAAATCATCATTGTACTATAGTGTTAAATCTCATGTATTCAGCAACTGATATTATGTTCTCATAGACCTGTAATCTTGTTATGTTTATGTTGAATGTAATGCCCTTCAAACGTAAGAACGAATCATGACAGGCAGTAAAGAAAAACTTTAAATTGTGATGTGGTATATTTTAAATACAGTGTTTGTGCCATTCCTCTCATATATAAGACATTGGCTACAACTAATGATTCACGAGCGTCCTTATGAAAATTATAGAAAGTTAGGACCACTTTGAACAAAGAGAAAAAGAAAAATAAGAGATTATCCGTTAGTCAAGGTTTTGGATAATACATTCTCAGAAAACTTGCTCCAATCATGACAGAAATCACCATTCAAGATTTACAGAAGCTTCTCGTATACTTCTCAAAAAACACTTATAGAGCCAAGGATGCAGACAGCACGGTAATTCTTTTTTATAAGCACATCTTTACAAAGTATTAATTCATCTTTTCTTATAATTCTAAATGACACTTTTTTTTTTCTAGAGTCAAGCAATCATGCAAAGATGCCTGCTGCTTACTGATTTAGATTACACTCACTCTATAATAAATAATAACGGAGGTGATCTCAGTGCACATTATCCCAGCCATCTTATCATTTTAGAATATGAGAAGTATAGAAACCCGAACATGTGTGATACACCGCCACCACTGCCACGCACAACAGAGACTATATACGAGAGCATGTATGACCCTAACAAATTGAAGGAATTGATAAAAAGTGCTAGATTCGCCAGGTGTCGTTCAAGATTTCCACTGCCCGTAATATTGTACAAAGGTAGACACGTGTGCAGATCGGCCACTCTATCAGGTGGGCCAGAGATTTACGGTAGATCTGGATTAGATTATTTGTTTGCTGGTAGCGAAGGGATAGTTTCTGTTCAGCAACAAGTAGACGAGGCTCGTGGGGGTGATTCTGTACTTAGCGATTGGCAACTGTTCGATAAAGTTAGGCATCAAGACATTAAGCTCTTGAAAACGCTTAATGTTGGAACAATCATTGATTTCATGGTTGAGAAGAAGAAGGTCAAGTTTGGGATGAAGTAAGTAAATCAGTTTTAACTCTGCTACTATTAATGCATGCGTTGATTAAGAAAATAATGCTGTCTTTTAGATATTTTTTCTTTTAACATCATATACGTAAATTTTTAAGTAAACCTAACAATCTAACTTGAACATTTTCAATGTGTTGTTAAAATATGTGGTAGTGTACATTTTTGTTAGTCTTCTTGTGATCAAAGAATTACTTGGACACAAAGAGATTGAAAAATCGAAAGAGCTAGGAAAACTAGGAAAGCAATCTTTTGGTTCTTAACAGATTCAGTGAAGTTGCATAGTAGTTAATAGCATGGTCAGTTTTTTTATTTTATTAATCCACTTTTAGAGGACCTTAAACAGAGCTCTTTTGTTCGGTACCCAGTGTGACATCCTCGGAGAAAGTAGACAAAGAGAAGAGGTATTCCGACTTCACCCTAATTTCACTGCCGTATCCCGGGTGTGAGTTCTTTCGGGAGTTTAGAGAGAACGATTACTTGGCCAAAGGTTTGGTGTTTGATTGGTCTCAGACACACGTAGATGCGCAGATCGGTGTACCAGAAGATTCAATTTCTACTCAATTACGAATCAATTGGGATCAATATCAAGTCTGGGATCTAGTCAAGTTAACACAAAATTATTTAAAGCTCATATTAAGATACCTGAGCGAGAGTAGTAATGGGATATTAATTCATTGTATCTCAGGTGTGTATTTCTTCTATCAAGTAACATAATTTTTAATAGAAAGCTTACCTACTAATACTCGACCATTTTTTTTTAGGATGGGATCGCACACCTCTATTTATTTCACTGTTGAGGATCAGTTTATGGGCCGACGGTGCAATTCACACATCATTGAACGCCTATCAAATTCTCTACTACACCATAGCATACGACTGGATGCTCTTTGGCCATGATTTAGAAGATCGATTAAGTAAAGGGGAGGAAATATTCTTTTTCTGTTTCTATTTTCTGAAACATATACACGACGAGGAGTTCAGCATTCATCCACGTCACAGCAGAGCCAGGCACACGGTTTTACGAAACGACAGTGACTCCCAGTTAGATAACGTTATGTTCGATAGCGAATCGGTGGTGACTCTGAGCTCGGTCAGTTCCAACTTAAGTCTGAATAGTTGGTGTAGTTCTGTTAGTCAAAACAGCAGGGACAGTCAAGATAATAATCCACCAGCGGTGTTTCACTGTACTTCCACAGAAACTCAAGACGACTATCACAGTAACGGGTACGTGCACCACTGTTTTCATCATAGATGAATGATATTCTCTGTTCCTATCCTTATTTTAATTGTTCATTTTATAGGAACGTAGTGCCATGGTCATTTTATCCTTCTCCGAATAAAGAAGGAATGGCCCATGGATCACGATCGCCTTTGCCACCTAATCGGACATCACCCGTCGCGGTTCCTGTACCAGGTCGTCTCCGTCAACGAAACGAATCCTCGTCGTCTGGCGGCTCTTGGCAGATGATATCTGGAACCGGAAGTCTACGTGGTTCTACAACTGCCAATGCTCCGCTTACAGACGGACTGACGACTAGTTTAATTTGCAAGCCGCTTTGCGAAGCTTGCACCGGGCACGCGTCTCAAGAATCAAGCACGACGATTATCGAGGACGAAGCGTGCGCGTCCTTAGCACAGTAAATATCGTTTCTTTTCTAGTTAAAAGAAGTTAGCCTCTGTGTAGCCTCACGTGTACGTTTAATTATTCTGTTTCAGATCCCGCAGAGAAAAATTACAGTGTTTAAGAAAAATATTTTATAACGCTTATAGTCACACTGTTGGATTTCGAATGAAAGACAATTCCGAGTCGAGTGGCTTTGGTCAGCTGCTCGGTAATTTTGCCGAAAAAGTAGGAATTCTTTCAGTTCAACGCACATCCTTGTGACTATAACGTCATTAACATTTCCCTCCCGTCTCCCCCTCCGCAATTATGAGTTTATTGTTATGGATTCCTTGATTCAATTGAGAATTTTATAAAAAACGCTATACAATGAGAATAAAACAATTGTACATTATCGTTTATGTGAATAATGCGTTGTTATACAAAAGAACAGCGTGTATACGCGTGACATGAATAAAAATCTTGATATTTTTGTATATATATATATATAATATTTATATGTATATATATATATATGTAAATACGCGTGTGTATCTACTAGTTTTGCTTGACGTTTATTCACGGTACGTGTATGTGTATTAAAGACTGCCATCTGTATAAAATCGTTATTAGCACAGATGGATAAGTAGTGTTTGAAGAAAAAACAAAAAAATAAGAATGTTAAAATGCATAAATTGGTTCTAATGAATCATTTACCCTTAATTTAAAAATTATTGAGGAATTAAGAAACCATGTGCACGTTATTTCAATTAGTTTATCTAGAAAGTATTACAAATTCATTACATATACAATTCTGGAAGACACAACATGTTCCCTGCACAGTGGACACTGTGGCTTAGTATTTAACCAATCGGTAAGACAAAACCAACAAAACAAATGACCACAGGGTGTGGTAGTTGTTGGCACCCTTTCAAGGCATAACTGGCACATTGGCTTATGTTTCTCGTCGACTGTTAAGTATCTCTCAGAAAAATTGTCACGGTTACTACTTTGCCAGATTCTTAGCACACACTGTGTAAGGGTAGCAATCCCTAGCAACCTCAACCCCCAACTGATAGTATGAGTAGGCCGATGACCATAAACCTTTATATTTAAAAGTACAATGCAATGTAAAATTCATCCACCACTATCCTATAAGGTATCATATAAGAGTTACCTTTGCGTAATCTACTCCTGCTATCCTTCTACCCAGACTATAGTATCGACCAAACATATAAAACAATCCTTTGTGGAATAGAATGATAATGGGTATCATGGTATACATTTTCGAGATAAAAGAATTTAACAATATTGTAGCTGTTGGAGTTAATTCACTGTTAGGGTGATTAACCAACAATTCTAATTTTTTCAATAATTTTAACAATGCTTTTTCTCCAAAACATTCTAACACTACTGCCAATACTCTCGCCTGAATAATGAGTCAATTGTGCATGTTAAAAAACATAGTGTATATATTTTTATACTTCTAGAATACTTTAATTACGTACAAATAAGGATGGAACTTTGATAGCATTTAAGTTAGCTTGCACAATTCCCGTATATTCTTCGCCTAACGTTTGATTTCCCATTCCAGACGTAAAAAAGAAATAAATTAACTTGAATGGAATGTCAGAATGGATAAGTGGCAGGAAACCTTTCTGCCTTTCAAGAAGTCGCAAAACATTGATAACTTTTTCTCGCAAATATTTAACCATGTCATCGTCCCTTTGATGAGCTCGTAGAATTTCTGCTGGACTTGCAACTTTCAATGTTCGATATTTTTTATTTCCGTTCATCTTTGACGAATGATATCTAAATTTTGCGTTTATGACAAGTTTACTGGTGTGAATCAAAGTCAAAGAATAAAAGCACCAACAGTGTCGAGAATGTCACAGAACTAATTGATAATACGATTTATTCAATCGAGTATTAAAGAAGAAAAATTATTCATTCAGAAAAAAAAAACGAACATAACCCCAAACATTTTTAAGTACAACTTGTATCACCGTCTCTTTATCGATTTTGAACGTTGCGGTTACAAAGAAATTAAATGTTTATTATCTATTAAATACTGAAGTAGTGATAAAGAATCAAGTGAACATTTGGTAACGATTGAAATACATCGTTTGACATTGTATTACGCAATGACCATTATTCATAGTATGCCAGTCATTAAGGCAATCTTTTAGTAGGATTTATTAAAATTATTCTTGAATAATAATTCAAATTTACGATATTTACTAAATATCTATGAGGTTTCGGACATTTGGACTAATTGAGTCGCATGTACGTGTCATTTTAAAGTAAAAAATAAGTACGCAAACACGCATACAACTGAAATATGTTTCGTATACATTAAAACGGAATCGTAACGTGAAACTTAAAGTATTGTTCAACGTGGGTAAGAGAAACAACTGTAGCGGCTAAAGTATCACTTTTACTTTGCGACCAAAGATTCAGGCAATAAATCGCTTTAAATACTTGGCGCGCGATATAACCGTAATAAAATTTGAAACCGGAAAAAAAACTTACCAATATCGCGATGTTTCACTGCTTCATACCAATCAAATACTTCGGACAAAAAGCCGTACCAATCTTTCTACTATTGTACTATACGAAAAGATAAATCACTCGCGCGATGCACATTGCTGCGAAACCGAATAACGGCTCGTAAAAGAAACCGGCTGCGCTAACGAATTAAAAGTAATAAAAACTAAAGAGGAAAGTTCGTTGGAAATAATTTGAATACGATCACGGATACTGCGTTAGATAAGAAAGACGGCTGGCAGGTGGTCATACTGGTCCAAAATGCTGCTACGATTTTGTCAATAATTTGAAATTCATATTTCCTAGGCAGGCCGTTACCGACCAATGGCGGTGGAGGTTGCGCCGGTAAAGCAGACGCGTGACGCGTTCGACGCACGTAGCCCGACGTCAACGCAGCCCGCAGTCGCATAGTCACGGGCAGAGGGCAAAGCGGCGAGCAGCAGAGAGGCATCGCCCTAGATAACGGTAGAATCGTGGGCTGGTGTCTTGCTGGTTTTCGCGAAAGTGCTTTGAAAACCGAGAGGAACGTATCCGATATTTAGTGCTCGCGAGTAATAAGAAGAACCGTGCCCGGCCCGTAGACTGTGCCCGTTGGTTCGCGCGTTGTGTGCAAACATCCGCCTCGAGGCAAAGTGAGGCGAGACCCGAACCGAGAGGAGGACCGTGCCCCGAGGAGCTTTGGTGCACCCGCGCCGCGCGAGACTTTCGACCAGTGCCGGAATATTATCCGACCAAGTGACACGTTCGTTTTGGCGTTACGTGCGGCGCCGTTATTTAACCCGGCACACCAGTCCACGGTTCCATAAAGACCCCCGGATCGTTTTTTCGATGTGTCCGCGACGGGACGACGAACCGAGCAGCACAGGAGTAGGAAGCGAGTAATCGCCGGAGAATCTCTGTAGGATATAGTGGGCCGTGAAATAAGGACGGGGAACGGTGGAAGACAGAGGAGGAATAGAGAAGGAGACAGAGCAAGAGGGAGTAACGGAGACAGTGAGAACGAAGGAGTGCGCGAGGAAGAAAGAGAGAGACGGAGTATAGAGTGCGACAGAGGGCCATCAGATTCAGAGGGGTACACGGGTGTACGTAACGTCGAGTACGCCGAGCGGATTCAACGAATATTTTGAAGGCGCAAGGTAAGGGGAAAACCAGTGTCTCTATAGGGATATATAGTTTCTAAAAAAAGAACAGCGTCGAACCTCGCTCCCTCCCTCCCCGTGAGGTCGTCGTGGCGTGGCACGCCAGGCAAACGCCGCCGGAAATCATGCACGGTGGCCGCCCGCGCGTTTTCTCAGGCGGTGCCCGATTCTTTGCGGATATTCGATATTAAACTCCCCGCGTTTCCTTCCTTCTATCGTTCCTCGTTTACGAGTATCGTTTACGCGATTTCTGCGGCTACGTTTATCCCCGTACACCAGCTTTCTCGTGTCAAATAGTGCCGTCTGGCCGATTGAAACGGGACCAGGTTCTCTCTTGTAGGTTAGGTTCAACTATCTATTCCTATCTCCTCCTCGTAACGCTTCGATTTATCGAATACGCGATAAACGATTCGAGTACGCGCGAAAAGCAAAACCCTCGAAGCGCAGAGGCAAGGACGAACGTCGTGTCTCGCGGGGTTCTCTTTCTCTCGGCTGTGTACTTTCGCCTGTTTCGTCGCGTTCGTTTCTTCTTGTCTGTTCGGCGATTCACGTGAGTCACTCGCGGCGCAGGAAGTGAGTCGAGAAGAAAGAAACCGGGCAACGTGCGACGACGCTGCTTTGTGTCGCGAATGTTCTTGGTGTTTAGAAATTTTTATGTCTCCTACCAGCTACACATAATTATTACCCGTAGAAAATCGTTCTAACTTGTTGCCTCTTGTGACCACAGTTACACTTGCGGTGCGGATTGTGGTTAAATAAAAGCAGTGTGTATTGTAGTGTGTATTGTTCACGATTATATTTTTATGTTTCGTGTCATGTTTCGAATCTGACACATTGCTCGAGAGCACACCCAGCGCAAATGGGTTAAGCTAACACGCATGGCTACCGAAAAATCGTAAGGCAAGGCAGCGATAGATGCATCGAATGGATAAATATTTGTATTTATGTTCGATTTGTAAGCGTTGAACGCGTCAGTTTATCTGCGAGTGGTATTTAGTTGGATAAACTCATTGTTGAATGTTTATATTGTGGATCGAACGAAGCGAGCTGGTAATATAATGGAACCTGTGAGAAGTGTTGTGCTCGCAGCGTGAACGGCGAAGGTGGCGAGTTATCAGGGGCAAAGCAGATAACGAGTTTGAAAGCTGCCGCGTGGCTAATTTAACGCATGTTATTTTTAGTCGCCGTTTTGAAATTCGATACGTCAATTTATTTATCCACGGGAACGTGTTTATTAAATTGGTTCGACGAGCGAACGAAAGGTGTGAATTAAAATCGTTTTACTCCAAACAACATCGATGATAATCCTCTTAGTTATTGAAACACCAAAGTTTTATAGAATCTTTTTGACAAAGGGAGATGAATCGATCCCCAACCTTATTTTAACTGCTCCGTAATGGCATATATAGTTTGTAGGAGGAATAGAATTTTTGATGTTATTCTCAGTCGAGAAGATAAACAAAAGAGACATGCATGTATACGTATCTGTGGGTACATACATGTACGTGTGCGTTTCATCACGCTCGGTTCGATTTGAATTATAACATGAATAAAGATGGTTCCACGACCGATATTGGCAACCATTTTTAATGCCCCTCTCTCGCTCTCTTTCTCTGTTCGCCGATAAAAAGCGAATTCCAATCGGTGCGCGAATTAACTTTCCAAGTTCTGCGAGATTTCACGCATATTTTTGGGGCGTGACGCAATATTCGAGATACGAGATAAAGAGAAGGCGGAAAAATTGGACGGATCCTAAAACAATGCGCGATGGTGCGTGACATGTTTTGTCCCTCGAGATAGGTTCGCGAAGAAATGTCACGTTTCTCAAATTTTCTATCCTGGATGGATACTGTTCGTACGCGTACACGTTCGAACTAGAGCAACGTTAAATTAATTGACACGACATGAAAATGTAATGCGGATAATTACAGTGAATGCGATATACCGCAGGTAGAACTGTTCCAAACAGGAATTAAACGTATTTGTAGACGGCCGTGCAGATGGTTGCACCGCGTTCTACCTTTAAGTAGAGCAAATTTTGCCAGTGTCTATAGGACGGTTTCGTGCAAAATTACTATTACGTTCACTTGGCAAGGCGAGAGTGACTCACGAACTAATGCAATCGTTTGTAACGCTCGCTACGCGAGAAATGACGTAACGAAAGCGTATCGCGTCATATCCGCGTTGTTCCGAATACTTTCCTACATTTTATCGTAGTTAATTACATTGGTCGTCTATATTCCGCGCAATCTGCTCGAGATAATATAATTTTTATAAAAAAAAATAGGAAAAGGAGATAGAATAGTATGAAAATTACTATTTATTTAAATTAAAAATCACATGTATGCTTGCTGGAATTAATCAAGTATTCCAGTAACTGAAAATTAATTAAACAATGGACCTCGAATATCGAGCAATTCCATAGAATAGAATTATCATTTAACGAAAAATGATATTTCATATTCTCCATGGAAATACCCAATGAAATCGTTTTTATTTGAGTAAATAAAACTATCGTCCATCCCACACATGGAAATTTACGTGTCGTTCAGATATGGATCACGTGATACGCGGAGTGTTAAGTAAACATTGTTTTAACCCGTTAAAGACCAGCATTGCGTTTATGCAATATTTCAATTGCCGTTCGATCGAACAATGTAAATTGGCTTAAAAAAAAAAAAAAAAAGGTAGAAGAAGCACGTCGCAAACAAAGTTGGCTGTTAGTATTTTTTTCTTTATTTCTATGCGCACGCAGTTCGATGTTTATTCTTGCAATATCTTCGCAGCACGTGAGCGTACTCTTTCTTCTTTAGAGAAATTTGCCTCGAATTTTTCTACCCTTGATAACTCCACGGTTATTTATAACTTATTGGCTCTTTATTTATAGTGTAAAGTCGCTTGGCCGACTCTGACGAATGAATACTTATCGATACTTATTACCTCGTTCGATGAAATGGAAGTTTTCTCGTTCTATTTGCGACTGAATTTAATTCGGTGCAATTATCGAGGGCTCGTTTATACCTGTTATATATCGTTAGAATTCCGAGATCCCTATCTTATTTAAGACTTAAATCTCATTAAACAAGTCTCGAGATTTATGATCTATCGAGAGAAAAAATGTTACTTAAAAATATTTAGAATCGTGATTTTTAAGTGGGTTCAAGGATAGAGTACGTCCATTTAACGAGGGAAACGATCGCAGGACAGTGGAAAAGGGTAAGAAACGATGGTGAAGTGACGGTGGTCGTTTAAATGGTTACGGAAGTGACGATATATATCGTCGGTGGCAGCTCTGGTCGTGCAGTAGATTTCAAAAGGACGATACATCGCCAGTTGCCGTTAAAAGGGTTGATATAGATGCACGCGTTATGTTCTGTAATCGATAGTTTCGGACCAGCCTTAGTACTCGATTACCATAGCCCGATTATGTTGTTAGCTCGAGTTCGACGTTGCATCTACACCGTGTTCTCTTAAAAATGATCACGTTTCAGTTAGCAGAAACAAGCCAGAAATAAATACGGAACTCAAGAGTTAACGGAAGGAAAAAGCTGCGCAAAGATTGAAACTTGTAGATTTAAAAAGAATTAGCAATGGAGGCGTGGGAGGGACTGGATAAGCGAGGTAACTAAAAGTCTGTCCACCAAAGCGTTTCATTTGCATGGCGCTCGAGTTTACAGTTTAATCAATTTTCTCGATTCCAGTCTGGCGAAATCACCGCGTCGTTTTTCGGTAAACGAACCGGCAGTTCGCCACGGAGCGGGTAAAAGTCGCGAGGTGGCGCAATTTCGAGTCAATGGCGCCTCTAAGCGGTGACTCAAGTTCGAGCACACGATACGTTGGGCGACTTTGAACCGGACACCGCAGACTGCCGGTCTAAAATCTATACGATTCCTCTGGCCGCGTTCTACGCGATGATACGCCGTCGACTATCGATTTGTCTCGGCTGGGAAATCTGATATCGTGTGTACTCCGTCGATCCTGGTCGATTTAATTGCCCGGCGGGTTCTTTTTCGCGGCGGTCGTGAGGGAACCGGCGGAGGATAGGTCCGGTGATAGACGAGAGGCAATGGGAATTGCAGTATCGATACCAATATCGACGTGAGTAATAATTAAAGAGGCAATGGCAACGGCGACGGTCCAAGTATCCGGCGATTTTAAATGCAACGCCGGGAATTATGCCGATTTATATTGTAACAACACCGACGGCTGTGATAATTAGCAATTTTAAAAGAAAACACGAACAACGTTAATCGATAGCGATAACGACAATAGCCGGGGCATTAATTAAAGCAACAAGCGGCGCAATCGATAAATTGTTAATTAATTTTAGCGATGAATTGAACAAACAAAATGATAATGCGTATGCTTATCCGGGGATAGCGTTTCGTAAATCCGCATGGACAGACAGGGAGAATTGAACGTTTGCAAGAATCGACGATAATCCAGAAATTAATCAGCGATTAAAACGATTATGCGTTTAGCGATGGAGCAGCGATTAATCGGTCATTGGAAAGTCCAGGGGAGTCGAACGAAACCGTGCGGATAGATTCCACGCGTGTCTCGTCTTCTGTGACGCGAAAAAGTTCGTAAAGAATAATTTATACGAATCAAAGTTGAATTAAAAAAAAAAAAGAAGGAACCGGAGTGGAATTATTCATTCCGCTGGAGGCTCGTTCGCAAACGATTTCCATATCGAATGGCTCGCGTTCACCCGTACAATACCTTCTTGCAGCACCGATGAAATTTACCGCGCGCGTTAAAACGCGATAGCATCGATGGAATCCGGCTAGAGATCGTCGCTAATCTCGATAAGGTGCATTCATTTCCATGAAGTTCGTCGCGTTCGAGAAAGGATTCGTTTTGCAAAGCGGTACGTTCACGGTTCTCCGTAATTTCATTGGCGATTTCATTTCCGTTGGGAATTTGTTTCATTTTTAATCGCAAGGTTTAATTACGCGAGCCTGGTTCCGTCGTAGCTCGATTGCTTGGTTAAGGATTTTCCGGCGTCTTTTACGGGATTTTATAATCGAGCCAAGGTTTCTTATCTGCTTGTTTCCTGTTGCAGGAACACTTTGAAAGCGATGAATCATCGTTGCAGCGTGTTCGGAACGAGTTAATCGGCTCGAGGAAATACTCGATCCGACCAAATACTATATTTTTTTAGAAAGAACAGTTAGTCGTTCGTAAATATCGTAAATATCTTAATTCTCAGCCATTGAGACGATATCAATTTTCACGACAATTCTTATACCAGCGACACACCAAGCAGATAAGATCCTGACGATTTTGCCGTGATTTATATAATGTCGTGCACTGAAAAATAATCGCGATAACGGATATTCTATAATCAACAAAGTTACTCAACAGTGCTTAACAAATAAGATATGATATCACGTGGCGATTAAAAATGCAGGTGTCCCGCAGAGTTTAATCGTGCGTCGCATCGAGGCGCGAAATTTTCTGGTGGAAACGTGAGAAATGCAGTCTCGAGAAAATCGAAAGGAAAAATGATCGGCAGGCGGTTTCAGGGAGGGGTGAAACCGGCTCTGGGAGAGTTTCGAGGGAGCCCATTAGCCCACCATACGGTTTACCAACCCGTGAGTCATTTCACGTGTCACGCGATGACACGAAGAGAGCGTGCAAGCCCCACAATTTTCTTTGCCGACCATGTATCGCGTCGCTTCGAGAAACCGTCACGATATCCGGCCAGGCCCTCGTGAAACGTCTCTGTTCCTCGCCCTCTCCCCATAGACTTTTCCATTCAGAGTTTTTCGACGCGACCACCGCGCGATAACCCCGAGGATCATCCTCTCCTCTTATTTTTATCATTCCACGCTTCGAAACGACGGTTCGACGCCCATAAATCTGGTTTCGTAATTTTAGTACGCGTCGTACAAATAATTTCTGGTTCCCTCGTATTTTTATTGGTACCTTCGATGAATTACTGCCTGATAGCCCTAGTATAACACGGTTCTCTTTTAATATGGTACGAAAAATTTTTACTGGGAAGGTATGGAGAATTTAAAAGACACTCTGTGCTTTTTATGCAGTTCGATGGTCAAACGCTATGTCGCGGCAATATTAAACGAGGCATAGGGACGGTAATTTTGATAATGCGAACGTTAATGCGGTTAGTAGTGGGCCATATCGATTTAGTATCGCAGGAGCTACCAGCTTAAAGCAATCGCGTTCCAGGCCACGATTAATTAATCCAATTATCCCGTTTCCATTTTTCTCCTTACGTTCAATCACTGGTGAACGTTACTACGACGAAAGGACACGTAAAATTTGCTAAAGCCCGGCAGGATTTTAAGATCGGTTCCCGAGGATATTTGTTAGGTAATTCCAAAGTCTGTCCTCTCGTGAAGAAGTTCGCCAGAGTCGACGAGGGAATCGTTTCTCAGTCTACGTAAGGAGAACTCGCGTTATTATTGCACGGCTCGATATAAGCGGCGTTATTATGTAACGAAATATTGGAGTTCGTGCGGGATACCTGTTACGTTGTACCTCATTCGTTACGAGATAAAAATACGAGGGAAGAGGTGGAGGTCGCCGCGTTTTCAGAATACGGAGAACGCTACGGCTAAGGGAAAGAGGATATTTTGCTTGAGCTACGGGAGAGACGTCCTACCCTTTTACTCGAGAAAACTATGGAATTACGAAAGAAGAAACTCGAGATGACATTTAAATGGGGACAGAGGATGAATTTCTAATTTCCACCACAATTACACACGTAATAATAATAATTTCCTAGAAATAGTCGTGGAAAATTGTGTTTCCTTTTTCTCTTTTCCTCGTTTCGTTAGTAAAAAAGTTGGTTTTGAGGGGCGAAATAACCGAGTCGAGAGCGTCGGGAGTATTCACGCGTGGTTAGATCCACTGCGGTGCATCAGCCTTTATTGGCTGAATTAGAAATTATTAGAGGTTAAACTCGGACATCGGTAAAAAGAAAAATTCAATACGACACGAAAGAGTGCACGGACCTCGCCGGGCAAATGCAATCCCTTTAATAATTCTCCTGGTATCGTACGTAAATTTCCAACGAAAAATTCATTAATCACCCCTTGGAGCATTGAGTTTCATCATTAAATTTTTAGCTCGGAAACTTCACGTGAAAAACAGAATTTTAACAATTCCATGCTCGAAAAAACCCGTGGGAAAATTGAATTTCTGAAAAATTCATTAAAATTATAAACTTTTAATTATTCTTCTCGGAGGGATTCGTTGTTATTTCGAATTGTTGTTCGTATTTCTGGGTATTTCGATTGTTTTAGTCGGGCAAAACGCCTGTGAAAATTTGTAATCCGTAATTAAGATTACAATTAGCGGCGGACAATTACCACGCGATGTTAATTAGACGTTAATTGTGGACGTCGATGGTGCATCGCGGCTGTTCAAACGGATATAACGCGAAACATCTCGATGAAAAATCTGGTTTATCCAGAATCGACGACAATGAGGCTTCTGGCTAACTAGCCTCGCGTTCCGTGTGTCTTCCGTCCATTATCCATCCTGGGCGTGGCGTTATTTACGAAAATGTATTACCGTCTAGGGAGCAGCGCCACGAATTTCAAATGTTAAAAAGCATCCGGCTGCTTTTCATTCGATTCGGTAGACTCGCGTAATTAATTTGTACAGCGAAATGAATCTTTGTATAAAAATGAAAGTTAAGCGCAGAGATTCATTTCCAGAGGGAAAAATTGAGAACACAGAGTGATAAGTGACTTTCACAAGAGAAATTGAAGCAGTCGAGAAAGAAACTTGAAATCCACGGTCTCCTTTTTAACAATTCCATTATCACTTCCATCGAGCGGTTGTATATTTTATTTAAAAAAAAAAAAAAGAAAAAATCAGAAAACGTTCAGTAGATCTCAACTATTCCACGATCAAAATTTCGCTACCGATTGCGCCACTAATTGCGTTCGAAATCGATCGAAATCTTGGAGAGAACTAATCAAAGAATATCTAAGAGATTCGCGTTTCGATCTCTCGACTTCCTGCCTCTCGAACCCGTAATTGCCTCTTGTCGCGATTGCACTCGATCGATCCCGCATTGGAAACGTGGATTCTCCGATTTCTGGAAATTGCCCGTAGTAATTGTTTCTGAACGCGATCCCGTAGGTGGAGTAAAAAGAAAACCGAGCCACCGGACGATTCGTAGAGGCGTTCGTGCGCACTTTCGAATCATCGTTCATGAGGATGACGCTTAATGCGTGTGCCCTAGATGCACAGGCCGCACGGAGGCGGCTCGCTTCCTGTGCAATCAGGTCCGATCAATTAATGCTCGAGTGCCTTCTTGCTCGACGGTATAATGAACCTCGATCGACGATTAACGCGTCTTTCGAAAGTGTTCTTGCTCGCTGATCGATTCGTCGATGGAAATATTCATGTCGTGGTACAAAAGAAATCGATTTCAGACATTGTATCGCAATCGAATAGGCAAATAACCATCGGAGTTCTTAACGAACGTTCGCGTAAATTACTAAATAATTATTAGACTGTATAAGTAGAAGTAGTGGGACAGAAGAATCGATATGCGAGCTAATCTTATACTAGGATGAATAAATTTAGAAATAGAAAAATGCACGCTGCGATCTGCATAATGTATAGTCGAATATTTTTGAGCTCTGCATTTCTTGAATACTTCCAAAAAAGAAAACGTTCATGTACAATGCAAACACGATCCATTTTCACAACGGAGCCGAGAAACGGTCGTGATTGGAGCATATTTCCGAATTTCCTCGCGAATTATCACGGAAAATGTCGTCCCTCCAACATTTCTGCGGGAGATAAAAGTACCGATGCTAAAACGTCGCGATCGTCGAAATGCAAAATTCGTTCTCTCGACGAGGAACGAGGGGCTTGGACCGGGGCGGAGTGTAGGGGGACGGAATAAAAGCAGCGGCGATAAATTAAACCGGCTGGCTGCCAAGCGAAACGTCAAAGAAAACCAGCCAGTGCGTTCCGTTCGCTCGGATTCAGATATATTCGCGAGAGAGACAACTGGGTCAATCCGCGTCCCAGAAGCGCGGAGACAAACCGATGTGACGCGCGCGGATACCGGAAGCCGGCTCGCTGGAACGCAAGATCATCCGCGCGAGCGCACCGAACGATCGATCCGACTCTGCATCTCCGGTTTAATGTTGGTTATTCGACAAAAACGGCAATTTTTACCTCACGATTCTATAAAACTTTTCTTAAAGACTCCAGAGGACTTCGTTTATATCTTAACTATACTTCTAACTTTCTTAAATGCCAAACTCGAAATTCCCAAGTCCTGAAAAGGACTCGAACAATTTCGAGCGCAGTGCAAACAACTTAAATCTAACGCGTAGTCCTTAGCTTGGTACCGTTTTCAAAGGAAAACGGTACCAATTACCAGGTCCACCAACGAGGAGGTGACTACGCAGGGACCCATCCCGAGAACCCTAATCCCATCCACCCTCCATTACATTTGTGTGTTCTCGGTACAGAAGGTACCGAGGACTGACACTACTTTAGTAAAAAAAACCGAGATCCACAATACATTTTCCAAAATCTATCAAAGATTTATAGAAATTGCAGTATGGACTTTACGAATCGCAGAAGAAAATACACTTTTCTTATTCAGAGAGAAACTATTATTATAAAACGACTCTTTAGAAAAGTTTAAGTGTTCCATAAAAAGGGATACGAAACGATACTCTAAATTCTATTATTCTACTTTAATAGAACTGGAATCTACAATCTACAAAATAGATCAAAGTAAAAATAGATATAAAAATCGCGACGCGATCAAAACGAGCAAGTTCGAGATCACTAAAAAGTATCAATTAACCAACGCGACGGGCTCGCATGGATCAACTAATTCAGTATCGAACGCGAATCGCGAATGATTTACGGTGACGACTTACGCGGAAAAATGCACTCTCTCGCCCCGAGGATGCGTACGGGTACCACCGAGATCTCAGCAAGGCTTAGCATTAGGACGCATTGCTCTCGAGGAAGAACGAACCGTGCAGAACCGTCCGAATCCGTCTTACGACAGGTCCAAAGACCGCAGCGCATCGGGGTCGGAACTGCCCAGCGCGAACTCCATCGCGAGCGCGTCCACTGTGCTAAGCCTATACCCTGATCGAGTACCCAACGGGCGTACCAATCGACCAGAGCTGCGAGATCTCGATGGCAACCGGAAGCAACGTCGGTTTGATCGAGGCAGCGAAAACTTACGAGGCACAGAATTCGCGGATCGAGCCCGAAGCGCTAGTTTCGTTGATACCTAGGGAAAGCGAACTGATTTGCGCGAGAATATAATTATTCTTTATTGAAGAACCGAGAAGTGTGAAATGTATGTTTCGCTCTGAATAAGAAGCATGTATTTTCGTACAATTTTGTTACAATAGTCGGTAGAATACATACAATTTCGTTACAGTAGTTATAATAATTAGGTTACAACGAGTAGTTAAAGTATAGTAGATTAATTATAAAGGTTTGATAATATAAAGGAAATGGGAAGGATTAAAGGTGTTATTCTTTGACGAAGTTTATGAAACTGATGGAATTCGCCTCAGAACCATTGAATTTCTTAGAAGAACAGAAAATACCTCAAGTTCAAGATCCTCTTTAATAGCCTTGTTCGATTAGAATGTCCTATACGCCGATTGCATGAAGCAACCAGAAAGAATCTTAGAAAATAGAGTGGAAATAGAGATTTCTTGACGAAAAGGAATACCAAAGTGATACCTCCAACGCTGCATGCACAAAGAGTACCATTTTTTCATTCCCACATATGAAGAGAGCAATCAAAGAACAATAAGACCACTTTGCGACCACTGAATGGATAAAAACCAAATCGTTGATGAAGCGGATAATGATTTCTTGAGATTATCTTGAAAGAGATCGAATGAATATCAGAGAAAGAATTATTTCTTGGAATAAATAGAAATGCAGAAATCTTTTTGACGAGAGACATATCCAGCGATGATCCATCGGCGATCCAACGACGAATTCATAAACTTAACTTAACTTAACTTAAACTATAGCTTAACTAAGTATACAATTTGCAATCCAATGAAAAGTTTCAAAGTCCTGAAAAGGACTTGGAAAATTTTAATTGTATTGCAAAAGACTGAACGCTAGAGTTACTCGAGAAAGAAACTAACTTTAAAACTTTGAAACGATAATCAGAACATCAGAAGAAAGTAATGTAAATCAAAAGCAAACATATTTGAGAAACTTACAATCATTTTAACTATTTTCTAGTAGTTCTGGCGTTCAGTTCACACAAATTTAGTACGTAGTCCTTAGCTTGATACTGTTTTCGAGAGCGCAATCTCTCGAAAACGTTACCAAGGGCCCGGGTCCACCAACGGGGAGGTGACTACGCAGGGACCCAACCCTATGTCCCTAGTCCCATCCACCCTCCATTACATTCAGGTGTTCTCGGCACAGAAGGTACCGAGGACTGACTCTACTTCAGAATTTCAAACAACCGGAATCCATAATACATTCTCCAGAATCTAACACAGATCTTAGAGATTGTATTGTGGACTTTAAACCGAAAGGGTACCAAGAAATGCCATTTTCTTATCCACAGTGAAATTTTTAAACTAACTCTACAAACACTTCAGAATAATTCAAGTGTTTCTCAAAGGGGTCTACGGTACGATATACTAAACTTTACTGACTCGAAGCAATTCTAATTTAAAGTGAAGATCGAAATGAGAATTGAAGGAAATAGAAACAAAAATGGAACTAAAATTCGCGACGCGCCCGGAACGAACAAAAGTACTGATGATCCTGCGTTACATATTCGCTCGTGCATTCGAACTCGATGCTTCAATACTAGCCATCTGGCTAGCCATACGCGATTCAAATCGCGAAGAATCTCACGTCTTACAACGAGACAATCGAAACCACGCTCTCCCCAATGGTGAATGCGGGTACCATCGAGATCTCAGCGAGGTTTAGCATTAGGACGCATTGCCCAACGACAAGAACGAACTTCGCAGACCGCCCCAAGTCGTCTTACAGCAGGTCCGAAGACCCCAGCGACACGGGGTAGGAGCTACTCGGAACGAACCCGCGTGAGCGCGTCCACTGTGCTAAACCTATACCCAGGTCGAGTACCCAACGGGCGTACCAATCGACAAGGGCTGCAAGATCCCAATGGGCACCGAAAACCACATCAGTTTGATTGAGTCTCGACTATCTCGCTGCGTGAGGCTAGAAATCGGAATTTTACGAACGAATAAAGAAGGAGAAGCGATCGTGAAGCGATCTTAGGAAGCATAGAATTAGATTGCTCGAGTGTACATGTAACGCAATGGTTCACCAGTACCGACTAAACGCGAGAACAATTATGTTCTATCTTGGTGAACGATGGGTGAAGCAATCTAGAAGTGGCCATCTCTCACTGCGGATAAGAAAAAGTATTCTTTTACAATTTTGTTACATATAACATATAAAAGTACTTAAAACTAAAGACGCACGCATTCTTCGGCGATACAACGACGAGAAATTAAACTTAACTTAACTTAACTTATACTAGAACTTAACTAATTAAAACGACTTAAATCTAGGCACGTAGTCCTTAGCTTGATACTGTTTTCGAGAGAGCGGTCTCTCGAAAACGGTACCAAGGGCCCAGGCCCACCCCGTGGAGGTGACTACGCAGGGACCCATCTCAACAATTTCATTTAAACGGTATATATCGGACCGGTATTTAATTGTACTGTGCCCGCTGGGAACGTAACTTTGGTAGAAATAATTTATCAGCGAGATATGGTAATAATACGGTGAGAATTTCGCGCTGCGTTTCAATTAGTTCCAGATAATTTAGCCAGGTAAAATTAGCGAAAATATTGAGCTAATGAATTATTGGAACGTATTAATTTTCGATTGTGTTAAGTATTAGAATCTGTATAAATCAATTATTATTGCAGTTCAATTGACGATTCTCGAATATAAATAAATTTAGAAAAATTAATTTCAGTATACGAATTAGTTAAACTCTATTAAAATCGAAAATAATTTAGAAATATCGGAATAAATAAAGTAGTAATATTATAATTAAAGTATATTAACTATTTCAAAATTTAATTAAAATAAAAAAATTAATTTTCATTATTAGAATCGATAAAACTCTATTAAAATCAAGAATAGTTTAAAAGTACGCGAATAGAGAAGCTAATTTAACAATAATTAAAATCTATTAACAATTGTAAGTTATAATAAAATTACTAAAATTTAATTTCGGTATTAAAATTAATTAAAATCTTGAGAGAGTTCAGAGAAATCCGTAAAATTATTTAATATTAATATAAATGTTAATAATTGAACGATTAGTTAATTTAAGAAGGTGTATTAATTATTAGATAGTAGTTAAAATGAGCAAAGTTAGTTTTTATCGGTCGACAAAAGTATCGGTGTTATCGCGGCGAGGACGTAGTGCCAAATGATCACGCGTCACTGGCCAGACCTTGTGTACGTTCCGCTCACTGCGCATCCGTCCCCACCATCGGTGAAACGCTACGGCACTTGTCACAGTGGTTTATTAATTATTTATTCCTTCCGTATACAATTATTCATTAATTTCTATAATATTATTCCACTCCTACATACTCGTACATATATCTTTTTTAAAAATATATAATTATATACTAATTACTACCAATTTTACGCCAGTTTTCTAGCTTTACAGTGTTAATTACTGAATATAAGAATGTATTATATTATTCTTATTACTTCTTTCGTTATATTCAGTGATAAACGTAATCTTACGTTATTGTGCAGTATAGGGAGAATATATTTTCACACAAATTAAGAGAGTAGACAGCTTGTAAGGGATTTTAGAGGACCTTTACCGAAATTTATCTTGATGATTAGTCTACTGAAATTAAGTTTTGAATTTCTTTGCTTCTTTATTGTCGTAGAAGGTGTTGGGGTATTTTATGCGATGTTAAATGCATGGTTAAAAAGAGTCGATGACGTCTCGGACTGAAAATAAAACTGAGCAAACAGATAGGATGCGTAGGTCGACGAAACCGTGAATTTTTCTCATCCTCCACCCACCTCGTGACTATTTTTTTCTTTTTTCTATTCTCTTGGATCGTCTCGTACACTTGTTCGACGATAGATCGGTGGGCGATTGAAAATTCTAAACAATTCGATGAAACTTTGGCGAACGCCAGCATGTTATTATACGCTCGTCGGTTTTCGGTATCTCCTCGAGTCGTTCGTTAAATCTGTCACCGCGGATATTAATTATGGCTCCTCGTAACAAAGTTTCAGTCTCGTAGACGCGTCGGACGTGATGTAATTCACTATTCTGAAAATATCTGCAGAACCGGGTCGAAATAAACGCTCCTCGGTGTCAAACGTGAAACAACAAACATTTTCTTCGGGGAAAATCTCACTTCACTCGAGTCCCACCGAAATAGAATGCAATTCAACGTTCAAGATTGAAATATTGCTGTTTAAAAAGCTTCTTACATTTCTTCTTAACATTTCTAGTAGAGATTTACAATTGAAGAAAAAGTATCTTTTGTGTGATAGATAAAAGTCCGAGACGAGGAAGAATTCGATTTTAATGAAAGTTCCCTTAGATCCGAGACGTTTTTCACGAAAGTCAGCGAGACTCGGTCGAGCAATGCTTCCATTTTATCACCACCTTCTGTTCTTAGCACCTCGCCACCCTCGATAATCCATTGTAAAACGGAGGAGAGACTCCGTCGTGGTTGTTAAAAGTCTTTCGCGGGCCTTGAAGGCTGCGAGAAACTTGCCCCTTAATATCGTCGAAGCGGTTCATAATGCTTTAATGGACCACTGACAGCGTTCTTAATTACTGGCTCGACGAAAAAGTCAATAATAGTAACTGGTCTTCCGTAATAGTGACCGGCTATGAAACTCCACGTTATTACTCGCGAGAAACCATTTCGTTTTACTTTCACCTAAATTACAAACCTGGAAAAGTTGAAAAATGTTTCCTCTGGTTATTTAAAAATGGGATACTGTTGTTCGATTGATCGCAGCTACGATCAATCGCGATGTATAGAGCGATCGTTCGATTAAATGTCTCTCCTCGTCGTTAAAATTAGGCGCGACGTCGGTGCCGAGTTTTGCGCCCGATAAAGTTTTTAAAATCGACTCGCTGAAACATCAGCGAGTGGAAAAAGCTTAGCGAAAAATTGAAATGGAGCGAATACGGGGTTATTAAAGGAGCGTACTATCCGCTGGGTAGGGTCGTAAAGCCGCGAGTAACGATGCGGTGGCAAATAACCGGAAATCGCGGAGGGAACGCATCGCAACAAAGAACGATGACGCGACGCAAGCGAAACGAGTTAATCCTCCATCTCTCACGATCGAAGGATAATTCCTCGCGAGCTGCTCCCGCGATGAGTCAACGAGGAAACTGCGTGCGTGTACGCTGCCAGGCAAAAAACACGCGATTCTTTTTTCCATTTTCCGTATCGCGTAGTTTCATCGTTATTTGGCAATCATTATTTTATTTCACCTTAGGTATTTTCGTAACGGCCACCGCTGTTAAACGGGGATATCAATAACGAAATATCCGAGAGAGGTAATGGGAACGGATTTACGGAGTAAGTTGTACCGAAGTGGAAGACGCGCGGAAAGTTAGATACGGCGGGATGTTAATACGGAATAACCGAGCGTACAAGGGAATCTGCAGCTTGTTCAGCAATGATTAAACGCTGAGAGAATCAGCTTACTCCTGACGTCGCGTCATGCTACGGAGAATATAACGTACCTCCTTGGATACATGGTAATCCTTGAGCTACGTTCAAACTCGTGAGAGACGGTCCACGGTGACGTCACTTTTCCATTCCACTCTCGTTTCCTCAAATTCGCGATAAAAAATGTCGCTTGCAATATCGTGCTTCCCGCACGCCTCCTATTACCGTTTAAATTGCTTGAATTCGCATCGTTAAATTGTTTTTCTCGCCAATTCAGCCAATATTGATTTGAATTACCAGAAAGAATCTCGATGCCTTTTTCATTTCGCGAATCGAGTTCAATATTTTAGAAGAAACTAAAGCGGTGTTCGATGGAATTCTCATATGGAAGTTCCTTCCACTGTCTTTGTCTTTTGTCTTCCACTGTAATAAAGCGAAACGTGTTGATTTCCGTGGTTACGATGCATCGAGCTACTGACCTGTGGAAATTCTTTCCCGTTGCATTCGAAATGGCCGACGAAAGAACGCTGGATACAGTGGAAAAATTATTTCCAGTCCAGGACTCGCCCCTTAGGAAAATCCACCCTCCGAGATGGCTGGTGTAATCTGGCTGGCCATCTGATTCTACGGTTACTTTGCTGTATTCACTTTCTTCTCTGCACGTTTCAACGAGGAGGGAGAAATTCCGATTTAGAATCTGACGTCTCCTTCCAGGGAGTTGATCGTCTGATAACTCTGAACCAGAGTCCTTTTTTCCATTTTCTCTTTTTAGAATATTCCTTGGCTAGTTATGGAAATAATTGGAGTTTTTTAAGTATAAGTGGAACATTTGTTCCTACGAGTGGTAAAAATCATTTTTAGATTAAGTATAAATTTTCATCTTGAATGCCTAAGATTCGCAAGGAATTTTAAATCAAAATGGATGCTATTTAAGTCGATTACTCCAATTCATTCCTGATACCTTCTACTTCGAGTACCTTCTAGCCTGAATAGGTTTTAATTTCACCACCTTTTATTTCGTGTGTCATTCAGCACCGACATCTTTTAATTGCAACGTTTCTTTTTCACTTCTACCCCCTAAAACCTCTCCCCCATTTCTCTCTCTCTCGTTTTTCAAGTACTCGATGGAAAAGAGGTCTTGAGCATCGCGTTCCTTGATACGTTCCCATTGTTCCCGTTTCAAAGAAGCGACGTTGCGTGAATTAGCAAGAACGAGGTGCAAGGTTGAACGTTGACGGTCGACTCGAATATTCCCGCAGTGGCTCATCGATTCCTAGACCTCGTCATGACGAATTCATCGCCACCTCTACCTAACAATACCATAAACATTATAATTTACGCGCGACTAAAATTCTCTCTGGCTAATTTTTTTTAAATCTCATTCCATAACAATACGTTTCGATAAATAAAGGTACGATGGACAGCCACAAATTTCTATCCGGAAAAAAAAAGGACGAAATTATTATCCAACCGCGGTGTTTCAAGTGTGAACGAACGAGCCACCCCCTTTCCACCCCGTGGTCCGATCGTACACGACTGCCAGGCAATGATCCGTTCATAAATTCCGCGTCGCGTCAATATTTGCCGGCGAAGGCTCGGCGCGAGTGGTCGGCACAATGAACTCGCTGGAATCGTCGCTGGTCCCCGGGTATTTATGTTAATTAGCGAGGAGGAGGCGTCGGTGTAGGTGGAGGCCAGGTTGGCACGAGGCGAAACACGGCTCGAGACACTCGAAGATGCAATTGCCTGCACTGCAGCGCACTTCTCGGGAAAACAGAATTAATTCCAGTCTCTGTTCCACCCCCTGGTCCCACCCTCCGGCTTCAGCTGTATACAGCGTAGCACGCGTCAAGCCTGCTCGAAGCTCTAACGAAACGGAATTAACGACGGAACTATCGGTTCCTCGGCAAGTTTCCCTGTATCCTTTTAAACTGGCCGAGCGGGTGCCTCGATAAACTCTCGCGTCGGTAAGAACCAGTCGATGCCCTGTTCTTGTTGCGATTAATCGAGTCAGCGGAGTCTCGAGAGCGGTTCCGCTCGAACGCGATGGGAGAATTGAATTTGAGAGATTTTTGGGAATTTCAGCGATGAAAGGCAAAATGAATTGGAATCTTTGATGCGATTGTTGGTTGCGTTCGAGACGATTTAGGGTGATTGGAGAACTCGAGGATTGAAGATGGAAAGAGAGGGTGAAACGAGTGCTAACTGGTTATCGAATATTTTCCGCTATTTGGAGGAATTAAGGGTGAACACTGGATTGAGAAATTGAACGAGCTCCGCGGATCGAAGGAGTGGAGGTGTATGAAAATTTCGAAGCAGAGTTCTATAAAGTTGAGAACGATTTGGAAGAGGAAGGGCGGGCGAAGAACGGAGGGTCGCGGAGTAAAGGAAATTAGACGATTTTTGTAAATTGAAAGGGCGAGGAGTTGAATGGGGGACGGTAATTGAATGTCCGACACCGGTTTAATTTTCGTAAATCAAGAATTTCGAAAAATGACTTAAACGAAGTTGAACTGGAGGAGGTAATTAATTAATTAATTAAATGGATCGAATTACAGATATTTTTTCTCTAAAACTTGGAACCTCTTATCTGGGTTCACCGCGGCGAGGAAACTTTTCGCTGGCGCGTTTCACCCACTTCTCACCCCCCGTACCCCTCGCAGTTGTAACTCATCCAGCGTGGAAGCGATAACAGCGCAATATCTTGGCGCAAAAATTACTTCCGCGGGCACTTAGTAAGTGCAATTTATTTCAGCGACACGGGCAGATAATAAAAAGGGGTAGAGGGTTAGAAAAAAGGAGCGAAAGAGGGAAAGAGGAATGGGAAAAATGGTAGGAGGAGAAGATAGAGGAAAATGTCAGGTGGTCCCGGGCTAAGCGAATAAGTCGGTCCGCCTGTAATGCGAATAGTAATTCAATTTCCGTCGGCGTAATAGAAATTGCTTTGAAGATTATATGATTTTGCCAGATTTAACAGCCCAGCCAGACTTTCTCCCCTCCCGTTCACCTGTGAACCTTCGATCGCGCCTATATCATTGACTATCGTTGCAAAAATCTCTGCCTCGCTTTCAAAGCGTTCGCTGAAGATTGTATTTATATTTTTCTGGACGATCGGTTTAATCGAAAAAGTTCCAAGCATTTTTCTTGACAAAAGTGGAAGCTGTTTTCTAAATGTAGAATTGTTAGTATTCGAGATAAAAACACCGTGTGCACAGAGGCAGAGAGCGGCATAAATGGCGATTTAGTTTGAACAAAAATCACGGGAACCAAGTACCAGCGCGAAGAAGGATTTTCTCGAGGAGCGATTTCTCGTTTATCGTTCCTCTCGCTCTGGGGAATTTCCACGGCATTGAAAAGCGCGTTATGAAACGCGAAAATCCCCCGATATATCCAACGTACACTTATTCTAGCTGAGCCGCTAAAAAAAAGGAGACCGTAAAAGAGTTCTTTATAGAAGAGAAATAATACTCTAACACACCATCCCATCCTATTGCTGTTATACACGAGAATTAACGCTCTCCCGTACGCTTTCGCTAATGCAACGAATTAACAGCCACGCTCGAATCTCACGCGTCTTTCCAATCCGAATGACCAGAGCAAGTATCGGTAAAATGGTCCCGATAATGACACACGAAGATTATCAGGATTCGCGTAGAGCCTCCTCAGCGGCGTCCAACCCCTTCGTTATCCAATCAAGCGTCTCGTTCGACGCTTTTCTTCCCCCCGTTTCTCTCGAACCGCCGATATCGTCGGGTCCGTCGCAGGCAAGGACGATTAAAAATGAACGTCGTGGGTGTGCTTTAAGAAGCGCGGAAAAAGAATGGCCTACGCGGGGGGGTGAAAGCGGCTGGGTGTTCTATTGTGCGAAACTGTGTCACAGGGACTCGGGCTCTCCGGCGTTCCCAAGGCAAGAGAGCACGGTGAAGAGCGCCTCGCTCGCTCTCGACGTCCATTTTTCATCTCCAAATGATTTCTGCGTGGTATCGTTGTGCACGATACGCTTCTGGTCAGAGGTGCTCGAAGGGTGGGTCTCTGCGCCCTCGTCGAAAATCACTGCTCTTTATCGATCCAGGGATACGTTAAGTCCAGGAGAAATAATTCCCGTTTCAGTCGCACGATCCTGTTGGCAGGATCTCTCTTCTCTCGCACTTGAGCCTCTCGAACTCAATCGCACGCTATCACCCTATTTATTTCCTTCCGAACATCCTGTCCTCCCAAGTTTTCACGCATACCCAGTCTGTTCGAATTATTGTTACACTTTTGGCTAGATTTTCCTTGGGTTTTTCTTGATCTCTCTTCAGATGCTTCTCGTGGAAGGTTGTTTGAAAAGTGTGCTCCCATTTTCACCGTTGAAGATCGTACTCTTTATTAATCCAGCCTGTGTATAATAACTACGATGACGAGAGTTCTCGTTTCTTGCTTCTTGTAGCGAGAACGGGCCGGATGGGATTTTTTGCGAATTTTTACCGGTTTGTTAACCGTCCTGATTTTTTCCTTCTCCTTTCGCTGTCTACTTTTTTCGCTCCTCCTTTCAAGAGGACTACTTTTCGGTGGGTGGTTCCTTTTAGAACGACGAATCGATTTAGAAACAGACAGAGAGAATATTTAGGTGCGATACTTGGGCTTTCTAAAAATAAATATTCGTCATCCCCTTCGACGAACTTTCGTTTTATTCGTTCTTCCGATTATCTCATGATTACGTTACGAACAATTTAAAACGCGATGACTCGATTGTTTCCGTTTCGATGAATCGTTTTCCGTTCGTTTGTAGGCTCGGTAGGATCGTGAATCTCTTCTTGCTTAACCTCTAACTGTATATTTCGATTAGTTCCCGTCGCTTCGCTATTCGGTTTACAGTTCGTTTTCCGGACGGGCAATTAACCGGTTTCAGATATAATTTCGCTGGCTATCCGACGGATTCTATTTTTCATATCCGCGCGCGCGTTGCCAGTGTCGTTTCCATTAGCCGTTTCCATCCCCGGCGGAAAGTCCCAGAAGAAAAAAAAAAGATCCAATGGTGTCAGGTCAGGTCAGGTCAGGCCGCTGTTCCATTATACACGCTTAGCTATAAAAAAGATTGCATACCGTTCGGTTGAAAAAATGTTCGACCTTGATTCCTGGACAGTCGAGTTAAAAAAAAAACCAAAATTTGTACGTCGATGGAGAAGAACAGAGACGTGTGGAGGCTTCGCGATTTCACGAGGGTGGTTCTCGCAGGGGACGGTGAAAAAATAGCGACGAAAGTCTCGAACAGGTGATAAATTTAGCCGAGCCTCTGTCGTACGAGGAAAGTCGACGAACCTGATGTATGGACCCCCCGCAGACTTCACAAATCATCCCCTAACTTGCACCATATAACTCAGTTCCCCCAAACAATAACTGATAGCGACAAACAGTGACAAAACATTCGAAAAGTAAATATGATAATTCAATTTCTATGAAACATCAGAGGAAGGGTATATCAAATCATCCCCCCTGTGCCAAACTCCTCAACGTGCATTTAAATAAATTATGATGGTTGCCGGTATTTACTTTCTTATAGAAATTCATTTTTCACTAGAATCCGGGTAGCGATAACTGTTTTTACATATAAATTGGAGCACGAAGTCAGAGAGGGGGTGGGTCACGGAGGACGATATTTATTAGAATCTTCCAGCGAGACAATAAATTTCACAGATTTATGGCTCCGGTTACAAGGAAATCGATATATAAATGGGATTCAATAATCGACTTTGTTATACGAACGTCCGAAAGGTACGTGACACCGTTCCACGATATTTTCCAATAAAGTTTCAGCCCTTCGGAAAAACAATAGTTGCTCGAGCAATTAGCGCGCCGTCTTTCTTCGGCGTTATCCTCGAAACTAATTAACGGTTCGTTGATTCGGGGTAGGAAGGGGGGAGGGGGCCTGTGTATTACTGGTACGGGTTGAAAAGCCCGATGAAGCGGGCAACGATACTCTCGATCGCGCGCAAAATTGCCAGCCAACCCCGGGTACCAACCACCGTTCGCCAGGGCTGACCGCTATTACGGCAAAAAGTCGCCCGACGGTGCCTCGTTTTTATGGCTTTTCATTGTTCGAACTTTGTTCGCGGCTGCAACGCGAGTTTACCCGCCGGTATTTTCATAATTAGTCGGCCAGTGTGCTAAACACCGTAATTGGCCGAATTGGGTCGGCGCGTTCGTGTCAGAGAAAAACCAGCCTAAGTCGAGGAATTTCTGTAACGAGATATTCCTGAATGGACTTCTAAATTTAGGTGTAACGTACGTTTTCAGCGAACATTTATTAACACACGTTATGTAATTTACAAGAGTAATTTTGTTTTTCTTTTTTTTTTTTAGCAAATTCGATTATGCAAGTCGGTAGTTTACAAGATCAATGTTCGCGCGTTTACAGTTCCTTATCGCGATTGGATTAACTGGGCAATCTCTGAAGTGTTTCGTTCCTTTACACATCCTGTCTAATTTTTCACGGCTTCTAATCACGCGTCAACGGTGTAAGAGAATTTTCCGCGCCCAATTAGTGTCCAGCCATCATTTCCATCTAGCTCACGCAACATTCTACGCCCATTAACCCGTGCGATATTAAACACCCAGCGTACGATCGATCTATCAATTTGGACCACCCTGGCGAACCTCCGTTTCTCATCGTAGCGATCGATCAACTGTCAGAAACGCATTTCCAAACGCTTTTACCAGCCATGTACGAATTTTTCAATTTTCTCACCGGAAACGGAGACTCTCGATTGGGTTCTCGTTCTCGAGGCAACCTAGTCAGCAGCGTCAGTTTTGTCACTCGACGCTGACTAACCCCTGATCAACCTTCATCGGCTTTAATTAAACGCATCAGTGTCAAGATGTCCGCTCGAGACAGTTGCCATCTTTAAATGCACAGGCACGCGACGTCTAAATTTGTTTCGTCGAGGAACACGCCAGCGAAAGTAATCGTTTCGTTATTTTCTATGCAGATTCAATCCCCCGTTTGTTTTTCTACAGATTCTTTGTTCTACGATAATTCGAACAAGGAAGAGAAATCAGTTACATGGAAATTGGATGTCCCGATTAATGAATATACTTTTAATTGCGGAATCAATGGGAATCGAGATGGAATAGGGATGGTTCTGTACGTGGTGATTATCTGCGATCTTTTAATTAACATTTCCACTCGCCGTTCTCGGTTTGTTATCAATTTTAATGGGCAGCCCATCGGTTTAATTAATTCCTTTGTTCCGTGGCTATCGAGCAGATTTTGTTGCTACCATTTCATTAGCTCCGTTTGTTTATCATTGCGAGGCTGGTTTTTCAATGAAACCTCGTGGATTTTCGTGTACCAAGCCACCACTGAGACGAGTCAGAGAGTCCCTCTAATTAGATGTTAATTTAAAACCTGAACGATAGTCATCTCACAGATAAGAGGCGTTACTTTACGCTGAGCGTTCATTCTTCAAAGTCCACATATAGTGCCAGCTCGCACCTGCTTCAGAAATTCCTAGCCACCTAAAGATACATTAAATATTGCAAGCAATTCGCATCTCTCGCAAGATTTCGTTGCGCAGATGAAAATTAACTTTTCTGATCGGAAATGTTAACAAAAAAATATCCGTCCCAATCGTTTCTACAAAAAATTAACTAAAATCTTATATTCCTCTCCTGTATCTATTTCTAAACTTCCTTCCAAAATCTTTTGTCCAAATGAAATACGAAGAATTCATTAAAACCGAGTAATTCCCCATCCACCCTCGATTCTGTCCTCGAGCATAAAATCCAGCAGCCTTCGATCATCCCTGGTTGCCATAAAATCAATCCTCCCGGCGTCATCCATAAGCGAAATCCGAAAAATCTGGTTCTTGGAACCGATCGTCCATCGAGGGAGCCAGAAAGTCGACGTTTTAATTGTCCCTGATGGAGGTTCGGCAGCGGGGGCGGTCCCTGAACTGGGTCACGGGTCGTACGTCCTCTGCGGACGTGTATGCGGATACCGATATATTTTTCCCGGCGGATGGAAAGTTTTTTGGACGACGGCCAACGGGGTGGCTCGATTCTCCGAGACTTGTTGCTGATGCACGACTCTGATCCAATTAACGATCGATCCTTCGAGTCACGCAATTTCTTTGATTTCTTTTTTTCGTCTTTGCTTCGATGAGAGAAGTGTCTGAGTGGAGGTGTTTACTTCAGATGTTCCTCGATCGGTAGATCTTCTGTTGACCAACGTTTCTTACAGGGGTGAGAATATAGTTTGGATAGTTTAAGTTGGACGACGGAGCAAGTTAGTTGAAAGGTATGGCAGCGACGAATAGTCGAGGGATACGTGAATTTGAAAGCGTTTACTATTTTAATTCTATCGTGATTGGGACGTTCGTAGTAATGCGCTCTGATAATTGTAAATATCGGGGATGCGATAGATTTCAGACGCAATTCCCGTTCAGCGTATCTCGTATCTAATGCATTTCCAATATTTGCAACGATCGCAATTCCGCTCGGTCAGATATGTATATACTTCAATTCTGGGAGTAAAAATTTCCACCGCGAGCCAAGCGTTCGCCGCCGATTTAAACCTGAAAACGGGGAGGCTCTTTTTCTCATTTTTCTTTCATGGAAAAAAGAACTCGCGGATTCGCGAGAGGAGAAAAAAAAGTGGGGGGAGAGACCGATTCGAGCAGGCACGCTCTCTCTTTATATCGCTCATCCTGTGTATTAACTCCGGACGAAACAGGGTTAATTGCAGTCCGCGAGCCATCAAGTATACAGTCATGAAATTCTTGACCTGCATGCATAAAATCGCTTTGATCAGGAATTCGAAGAACCTGGACATCCCGGTCGCCTGTGTTACCAGCTTCCAGCCAGCTCTATCTCTCTCTCTCTCTCTCTCCGTCTGTTCGGACGAAACTCGGTACCAACCTCTCGAATACCTCCCTTATACAACTATTGTCCGACTATTCGCGGCATTGGAGAAATTGTACGGATGGAACGCTCGAGATCCATCGATTTCCGTTCTTATTTCGGATATTAGACAGGAATTAGAGATGTTCTCTTGCTGGTTATTCTCGGTAGCGTCGCGTTTTATCCCGCTCGCTCGCGTTAACGCCTCGAAGCATTTATCGCGCTGCGAGGTACGATCAACTTCGTTTCAACTCCGATGCCCGATAACGTTTCGAACTCCCCGCGCAACTCAATTACTCCCGCCGTAATCATTTCCATTTTTCAATTCCATCGCGACTCCGTTAATCCAATATCCCGCTTCGGCTACAATTCCGATATCCAGATAGTTCGATTCAATTTAAAACCAACTACATATTCCATTCCAACACCCGGGGACACGACCGAAAATTCCAATCTCCCAGTGACGCCCCGATTCCGTGCTCCTCTCCCCTCGTTTCGAGTGTCTCCGCGCGCTCAAACACTGTCGTTCGAGGTACACACGTGCACGCCGCCTGAAATTACCTGGGAAACCGTTCAAATATTAAATTATTCGGCCAGCCCTCGTTCTCACCCTTTCGTCTTCCTTGCTCTTTGCTTTCCTCGCAGGACAGGAATAAACAGAGAGAGAGTGAGTACCAAATAAAGTAGACAGAAGGGAGAACAGAGGACAGAGAGAGAGAGAGAGAGGTAGAGGGTTCTAGAAAGGTGCTGGTCAAGGGGGAAAAGAAGAGGCAGCAAGAGAGGGCGAAGACGCAAAGAAAGAGGGAAAGAAGCGCAAAAAAGAGGACGGTGGTCAAGAGAGGGAGCAGAGGAGTAAAAAAAAATAGGGAGAAAAAGAGAAGCTGGCCGAGAGAGGCAGTAAAGATGCGAAGAGACGAGAAACGAAAGCAAAAAGGGGAATGGGGTGAGAAGGAGAGGTGAGGAAACGAAGGGTTACGGAGTAACCGAGAAAGAAGAGGGCGTGCAAGGTGGGAAGGAGAAATGTATCCGCGAGAGAAAGGAGAAGAGTGGAGCACGTTTGCGAGGCGCGTGCAAATGGATCGTTGAACTCATAGAAGCGTCTTCCTTCCTGGAAGGGAGCAACACTTGAGATCCGGAACCCCCTAGACCGAGCCTGGAAACGCTTAACCCCTCTCCAGCCAGGGGCTACGTGTTTTCACAGAGGAGGGTCGGTTTAACCGAGAACACGGTTGCATTTTCTCGTTGGCACTTGACTGTCGTTACCGCGGGAAATATACGCGGGTGTATGTATTAGGGCTCGTTAACGTACAAACATGAGGAAACGCGCGACGATTCGAGGCTGTGCACGGGGTCTCGCGCGGGGCTGGTTAATGGCGGATGGGCTTTGATGCACGACCAACTCGTTCGAGTGGACGCAAATATTTTACTTTATCCTTTAGTCCCACTGTGTTCTCACCGGGAAATTACCGGGAATGTTTCATTTTTATTTACCCTCCAGCTGTTTTTTTTTCTTCCCGTTCTAGTTTATATTTAATCGTTCCTCTTTTTACGTTCAGTGGAAGTCCGTGACTAGAAATACTTTCGAACCAGAGCTACTTTGTACGAGAATTTCGTAGGAAGAAGGTAGTTGGAGGTATATATCGGAGAATCACGGTATTTTTCAAATCCTCCGCGCGAGTCTTGGTCGATTTTAATGCCCCTCGAGCTGAAGAACCGAAATCGATCTCGCGTACGTAACGTAAGATTCTCTTTAAGGCGAGATGCTTTGTTCGCGGGGCTCGTAGTATCCTGAAGGAGACGCGGCAGCGTAAGCGGTCCCATTCATAAACCTAAAATCAATGACGGATTGGTAGAAAGAAATCCGTGGACGTGGATTGGACGCGTACCGCCGCCATGTTGGTACCATCGACCAATCCCTGGGCTCGCCTTGTTTTCCACAGCTCGTGCACTCGTGGCCAACTCTCTCTCTCTCTCTCTCCATTTCCCTCTTTCCACAGCCTCTCTCCTCTCTCCTTTTGTTCTTGCACTTCCTTGATTCCCTTCTTGATGTCTCTTTTTGGTCTCTGACTAAATCCCTCTTACCCTGTTTAGTGTCTTGTACCTGTATAATACGTAGATGTTCCTTAAGATTCCCTTCATCTCCTCTCACTACGGGTAGTTTTCTTTAGACTCTTCAAAGCGCGCTCTGGAATCTTTTTTTCGGCGCGAATTACTGCTTGTATTCATTTTCGCGAATTCCTCAGACAGCTAACATCTTCTCTTCTTGCAGAACTCATAGCAAACGCTCCTTTAAGTTACCAACAATGTTACCGATTACTTTGCGGATCGCCACTTTTTTTTCAACCCCTTCAGATCGAAGAGGCTTTCGACTCCTCGAGCTGGCAGAAACTCTTTCAACCTCGGGAACCTGTTGTCGCGCCAGGCAAATTTTCCTCGGCTTTCATCGTTCTAAAATAAACTGGAATCGCTATTGTACCGAGGACACATGTTGTTAAGAGACAAAAGAGAAATAAATACGATCGCGGCCCCGAATATCGAGCAGAATCGAACCCTCGAATGAGTCGACACCGTTTCCACGCGAATCAGCTGATAGTAAAAAAAAAAAGAGAAACAGCAGCAGGCCTTTTCTAAACCGACGCGACTCACGATTCGCCGCTCCAATTTCTCATTACTAGCCGGGTATCCCCGCGTTTGTCTAGTTTTTAAAGACAAATGGCGCATTGCGTGCACCGAGGCAGGCGCAGTGCGCTAGTTTGAACGTGCACGACGAGCCTCCGCGAAGAAACTTGGAAACCGGACAGCCCCGCGACACGTGAATTCCAGCCAGGAATCACGGAATTCGATCGAATCGTTTCGCGAACCTCCCGTCGAACCACGTGACGCGGACCAACCGCTCCTCCCTCCACGGCTCTCAAATCGATAATGTACCACCACCAGACATTAGGGCACACTTCCATCCTAGATGGTACTAATTGACTCGACCATCGTTCCGCTATTAATTAACTAACTCGAAACGATCGACGTTCGGGTTAGTTATCGCTGGAACTAATTGCCATTTACACGGGGCATACTTTCCATGGTCCGCTGGTCACCGGAAACGAGAGGATTTTTGGGGGTGGCGAGAGACTCCAGTCGGCGAAGATGGCAAGATCGACGGGTTTTGAATGATTATCGAATTTTTTTTTAGCAGGATGCAAATTTTGACATTCGACGTAAGGAATTAAGTCTGCCCTTTAATTTTTAATGGAAAATGGAACGAGGGTATAAGGTTACAGAAGTTGTATCGTTTCTTCTGTTTGGTAAATTATTCCCAAATGCGATGGGAGAAAAAATAATCGTGATTCCTAGGAATTAACGTAGCGAGAAAGGCGGGGATTAATTCACAGTGATTTACAATAACTGTTACCGAGCATGTGGAAAGGGGAGACCGGAAATACGACGTTATATTGTCCCGCGGCGGCGTGAAAAAGTGGGTGAACCCTTGGGCAGGCCATCCTTCATTTACAAACAAAGCTTCGGGGAAAAGTTTTTCGAAGGGAAGACAATGGAGGTGTGGAAAAAGCACGCGGGATTTGCGATCCCCTTTCCTCAACCCTGTTCCTCCCCTTTTCCTTTCCCTTCCTCGCCAACATTAGTCACGAGAGAAATTTCGTAATTTCATCACTGAGAAATCTTCCATTTTCGATGCTGGAATATTGTTTCTTGCTATTTGCAAAGAAACATATCGATTGCAAATTTTTCATTCTCAAGCTTTAGTTTGATCGCTGAAAAAGTTCAAGGTTTCAGAGATCACGAGTCCAAGGTTGAGGAAAATTAATTCTTCCGTAACCAGTTGACGGAAGGAGAAGTGAGAAAGAAAAAGGTGGAAGGTGGTAGTAAAGGTCATCTTTTGTGATTTGCAGGTCAGCTCTAACTGAAAGCAAAGAGGAGCAAAACGTGGCGGATTCGGTGACCCCTCGGCTGTGACCAGAGGCGCACAGAGAATTAGGGCAAGGAAATGCGTGAATATAAAATAGTGGTGTTGGGCAGTGGAGGTGTAGGCAAGTCAGCCCTCACCGTCCAGTTTGTCCAAGGCATCTTCGTGGAGAAGTACGATCCAACGATCGAGGACAGCTACCGCAAACAGGTCGAGGTCGACGGACAACAATGTATGTTAGAAATCCTAGACACAGCCGGCACGGTGAGTCTTTTGTTCTCTTCTAAGTCTACCGCAGCTGCTCGCCCATCGTCATCTCATTTAGAAAATCACGAGAACAGTATCTCCTCTTTCGTACGAGTTTAGAGTTCTTAAATCGTCTAGATTAAATGCGATAACGAACGAACGGGTGGGTCGTTTAGGGGTAAATTTGATATTTTCAAGTTAGAAAAACGAAACGAGAAACGGGAAGATATAAGACACGATAGTCATTTATTTCAGTCCATTCTAGTCTCGAACAAAGGGTATGGCAATAAATTAACGAGGGCCCTCTTTCCTATGCAGGAACAATTCACAGCCATGAGGGACCTTTACATGAAGAACGGCCAGGGGTTCGTGTTAGTGTACTCGATAACGGCGCAGTCGACGTTCAACGACCTGCAGGACCTCAGGGAGCAGATCCTACGGGTAAAGGACACAGATGACGTGCCTATGGTGCTGGTTGGCAACAAGTGCGACCTGGAGGACGAGAGGGTGGTGGGCAAAGACCAGGGCGTCAACCTTGCTCGGCAATTTAACTGCGCGTTCATGGAGACCTCCGCCAAAGCCAAAATTAATGTTTACGATGTGAGTAGTAGGCGCACTACCAGCCTCCCCTTTTACCTTTTGCCCAAAACGTACTCTGGTTGTCGCTGAAACTTTGCTGATCGGTCAAACATCGAAAGTAACGCGCGACGAGGCTGAAATATGTAGCTAACAAGCTCTAGAAGAATTTCATTCTAGATCATCGGTAGATAGATTGGCCACGTGACATGGAGGGCGTTAATGTTGCACTGTGGAATGAACTATGGTCAAGCAGAAATGGCTTGGAACGCGGACAATGCACGTTGAGCTGTACAACGCTCTAGAAGAACGATCGAGAGGCCCACGTGGCATGGAACGCGTTACAGTTGCACTTTGGAATGAAGTATAGTTACACGGAATAATGTGGGACGCAGATAACGCGTGTTAAGCTCTGCAAGGTTCTAAAAGAAGGAGAAGGAAAATAAACGAACGGTCACGTAGTTGCAAAATAACAGTAGTTGTCCCGGCAGACACTATTGTTGGTTTATAATTAGTGTTGCATACGTATGAGAGTTCAAGACCGTTACGAAGGCTGAGATATTCTAATTGAATGTGGGAACGTAAAGCGTCTAAGTGTGGGAGTGTGATTCGCGCATTTCTATTCTCCGCTTGTTTCACAGTTTGTACAGTGTGACTTGCAGTGTGTTTACGGTCGTTCTACATAGCAAAAATGTAAAGGAAAATGAAGATAAGAAAGAATCACTTCTTTCAGCACACCTGTTTCCACAAACTTCTAATCAGTTTCTTCTTTTCACTCCACAAAGGAAACCATTCTTTTCACAAGTATTACATCTGCCCGATGTGCCTCTGAATCTTATCTATTGGTTCAACACAAAATTCTAGAAGGAAACGAAGTCTAAAACGAAGTCTAACGATACTTTATTCTGTAAATTTTGAATTTCTTTTTTTACTCACTAAACGATGTCAAGCTCTCTAACATTAAATTTGTCAAATTCGTGTAGGCGAGGACGGACCAATGGCGTTCATTTGCTTATGATTCTGAAGAATACGGTACAGATGAAGTCGACAAACTTTTCATTATCAAAGAAAGTAGATCCTTCCTTCTCGAGTAGCTTTATGGGAATTCTGATGTTAAAATTGCTTGGTATTATTCCACAGCAGTTTCACCATAGAAGAGACCGAAACGCAGATATTTAGCGATCGCAACGATTGTGTTTTTCAGTAGAGTTGCGTCTCCCTTAAATTTCCCGTGAAAGGCTTGCCTCCATCGAGACAGGTTTATAAAGATTCCACGCTGAATTGTACTCGAGGCAGTTCTGAATAACTACTCCTCGCCCACCCTCAAGGGAATTCATCTCTGGTTTGCTGCGTTTGATTACTTTCTGTTATTTCGTTGGCCCGTAACTGCGATTCAGTTTTATATAATTGGAGACACGATCTCCTTGCTCCCTCTTCAATCCAGGGATACATTTGTGGTTGGTTTTACTTTGTCCTTTCAAACTGAGTGCAAACAATGTTTCCGTGGTTAAGAATAAAAAGGGCAAAGGTGAAATCGCAGCTGCTAAAAGTGTTGAGGATCCTCTTGTTTTTCCGCGGTCTCGTAGGGATAATTAAATATGCGTAGATTATTTTGAATAAATTTTTATTCACATCCACGTAATGTCAACTTGATTAGAGAGGGTAACCGTTTCTGTGAAGTCCCACGCTGAGGCATACCTGAAGCATTTCCATTACGCTCTGCTACCAAGGTGCTGTAGGCGCGCGATTTCGAGTTGATAAGAATAAAGTTCTTCTGTTGGGTACGGCTAAACCTTTTGTACCAGCGCAGCTGTACGGAGAGCAGTTGTATCTCGTTAGTAGACGGTGACTTCGTAACTTGTTAAGCTGCAGAACAAATACGCCCTGCGAAATAATTGCTTTATGTAAATCCCAATTATGTACGTGTTACACCTTCGCCTTTTCCTTTATCTTGCTGAGGGTAAAACTCTGTCTGTTGCAGGTCTTCTACGACCTGGTGCGGCAAATCAACAAAAAGTCACCAGAGAAGAAGGTAAAGCAGAAAAAGAAATCGCTGTGCCTACTTCTGTAAGGTAGATCTAGCAGAAGCCCGTACTCTCCTGCATGAACAAATTCACGGAAAAAGAAAAAAAAAGAAAAAGAAACAAAAAACAAAGGGAAAATAATCAACCAAAACTAACAAACGAGCAACAAATCCGGATACAACCAGCGGATAACACAGGGGTTCAGGTGATCACGGAGTAAACTAAACCTAGTTGACAAGGAGGGGGCTGACGAAATCACAAATAAATAGAAGATTAGGGGGCAAGACACTCGAGGAACACGCTAAACGAAGAAGAAGAAATCGTAGAACCTGCAAGACGGAAAACAAGGGACAGAGAAGAAGATTGAAAAAGAAAAAAAAGCAAAAGAACGTGACAATGAGAGATAGGGCCAAGAAGGAGAGAATAAAGCATAGACAGCGAGAGAAAGAGAGAGAAAGAGGGGGTGGGAGGGGGTAGGGGGGTTAGAAACAGCGAGTAAAAAATAAAGAAGAAAAAACTAATAATGTTGTATATACGTTTGTCTCGGGGTGGCTCGTGTGCACGCGCAAACACAGATGCGCACAAAGAGTTTTTAGTGTTAACGAGACCCCGTGGCGTCGGTTATCATTGTAGTAGGAGTTTTGCATTAAAGAAAAAAATAAAAAAATACAAATAAAAAATAAAAACAAGACGAAGATGGGGGGGAGAAAAAGAAGAGAGACAGGAAGAAGAACAAGTGGGGAAAAAAGAAAATATGATTAATTAATGATAGTATATAAATATATAAATATATATATATATATTTAGGAGAAATGGAAGTGAGTAAAGAAGAAAAAAAAAGAAAAGAGGCAAAGGAAATGAAAGAAAATGTTTGGACGTGCGCGTGCGCAGGCCACCAGCCCCCATGCATCGCCCGCCGCGCACCTCTCTTATTTATATATATATATATATATATATAATATAATAATTATACATAGACGGTACACACACACACGAAATGAAGAGAAGAGACACACAGACAGACAGACACACACATGAATGATTATTATTACTATTATTATTATTATTAATTATTATCGAAGCATCAAAATATTCATAAGTTATATCAACCGTTTGTTTCTCGAACAATATATGTTTTTTCTATATCTCTCCGTATTAAAGCAAATAATAAAAAATCTCTCAGTGAATGTTAAGAAAAAAGATGAAAAAAGAAAAAAAAATATTGACGAAACAAAGAAAAAGCCCAGGGTCTCTGGTTCTCCTCCTCATTGCTACATCCAGACACCTCTTTCTTCTCCCTTCTTTTCTTTTTTCTGGTGGTTTAAGTTCGTCACTTTTTTTTTGGTCAAGCCTTTCTTTTCTCGCAATTCAATAAACATTATTCGAGGCGTAGAAAACAGTTAAAATTGATATCTCTGTGAACTTACACCACTTGTCTTCTTAGTGTGTCTACTTTGTTCTTTAATATCTTAAGCGTTTTCGTTGCCTTTAAGACTAGCTGAATTTATACGTTCGCATAAGCGATGCCTGTGTATCGACGATCCTTTCTGTTCAGGCCTCTTTTATGCACCCATCGCGTGCACTTTAAACACGCAGACCCAGAATTGATTGAGACTAGTCTACGAACCAGGACAAAATAGGCCGATCAAGCAAAAATTGGAATTTTATTGAACCAAGAACAAACCAGTTACATGATTCGTCGTCCCAAGAAACTACCATAAGCCCGATACATCTAGCATCCGGTAACGTCTGCACAGAAGAGGCCTCATTGAGCACGTCCAAAGAAAAACCCAGCGACCAGCACCGTCGACTACAACTCCATACGCCACAGCATCGCAGAAACAGTGATACCGCTAAGAACAATCTCGCAAGAAGCTTCTCTCCACGCGGAGGAGTGACTGGTCACGTTACAACAATTGTCCACCGCCGCTTCGAGGACTATCGGGAAGTAATTGTTCCAGAAGTCTAGTGCTTTATAATCCACACTGTTGGAATTGCTCATCTCGCTGTTCCTATCGATAATTAAAATCCCAGGCTCTTCTTCGGTGTAAGGCTCCCACTTAACGTTATTCACGGAGGGATTACCAGCCTTGGCGAAGTTGGCGAACATCGCCATCACCGTCTCGGCCATCTTCTTGTCAGCGAAGTTCCACTGCACTGGGCTGTTGACCGTCACAGGAAGTCCCCAGACGAACGGGAGCTCGAACATGTGGGGAACTCCGGTCCACTCCGGGACGTCTTTAAGGACCGACTGCGTCTTGGGCCTGTAATCGAACCTGTAAACGAACGTCGGCCTCGCCTTGGACACCTTGTCAGCCAGCAGAGTGAGGCCAGCTGCGAAGTTCTTCTCCGTTTGCAAGTCCAAGTACCTGTCCCGTAGGACGCCAGGATCCTTGCTCAACGGATGAGGTTTATAGAAGAACAAGACGGCTTCGGTTACCAAGTGCGGCTTCATCTCGCAGGTACTGTTGTCTTCCGGGCTCTCGATCAACGACACGAACTCATCCGTGATCAACGTCTCGAAGTCGTCGTAGGAAAGCTTGCCGTCTACGTTCCCCTTGCCCAGGGTCTCCATGTAGGCCAATGCCTGTTCGTTGTTCGTGTAACCGGCGAGCAGAGGGACATAGTTTAGAGAGTTACTGTCTAACGCGTCTTTTGGATCCATAGGCAAGAACGGTTCCGTGGAGTTGTTGGTCTCGTAGTCGACGATCGGGCCCCAGGTCTCTATGTCCGAGGACTCCCTGGCGAGGATGTTCACGTCCACCCGACGGAGGCACTCCATCAACGCGGACGTCGGCTGGCGATAACAGCCGAACTTCTCAGCGATTATGTCGACGACCGGTAGCTCGGCTTGGGGCGATCCCACGGAACTTATCGCGTCGCCGCTCATCGCGATCGCCTTCGAGAACTTGTCCTTGCTCAGAGGACTGATCAGATGCAGCCCGACGCTTATCGCGCCGGAACTGTGCCCGTAGATGATCACGTTGGACGGGGAGCCGCCGAAGTGACGGATCTTCTTCTGGATCCAGTCCAGCGACGCTATCTGGTCGAACATGCCGTAATTACCCGGAGCCTCCGCGTCCGTGGTCGTGAAGAACCCGAAGATATTTAGACGATAAGCCACCGTGACCACCAGAATCTGGAGATAGAGGATGATTTAATTATAGATCGTTAGCGTGTTAGGGTTAGAACAGTACTAAGGAGCTTTTCTTCGAGAAGAGGCGCGCGCGAGGCGATATTGTTGCGGCTAGGTTTAAGAGTTTCAAAGTTACATGTTCCTTCTTAGAGGAGGGTAGGATCGTTCAACTGCGGGCGGTCGCAGTTTATATTTTCCGAGTCGGTATTCTTCTATTTCCTTTTTTTTTCTTTTTTTTTTTGTTGGACTTTTCTCTAAACTTTTCTGTAGAACGGACTCGCGCGAAGGGATACGAGGAGGTTCGAAGAGGTCGGATACGTGCGAGTGTTAAGTTACGTGTTAATCTACGATTCATTCTGCTTGAAAACAGTACGTTAGATAGGGAAATGTTTATAAGGTAGATTATTAATATTGTCTATGTAAGATTTTCTATTATAACGTCGTTTTTACATTGCTTTGTAAGACCACGAACGAGTCAGTAGCGTTAGAAAAGTTCTTACGATGTAGTTAGACTACGAGGCCCCCCTTGTATTACTGTATAATACACCGTTGTACGTTTCTATAACAATTTTTAAGAGCCGTTGAACGTGTTCCCCTTCAATAACGAACCCGCGTTAATAATGTTCTCATGACCACTGTTCCTGGATTAGCATTTACAGCGATACCTAGGGCATGCATCATGGATGAACCGTGGCCCGTTGCGATTCGAAAAATGGTTCGATTCAGCCTTGGGCTAGCTAGAGCACGCAAGAAACACCCTAATTTCCTTCGATTTCCTGTCGACTTCCAACGTTCGCCCCGATTGACTCGGGATCAGGGATTCTTTTCTACGATATGTACGAGTTAGAAGGTCAGAGCATCACTTGCCAATCACGAAACGCCTTTCCAATGTAAGAACGTTAAAATCTTGGATCTGTTAAACGATACTTGAGGAATATAAAAGATCTCAAATGATAATTTCCCCCTTTCTCTCTTTCTTTCTTCTTTTTGTCTTTTACTTTCGACCGGTTTCAAAAGTTGAATAACGTTAAGTAACTTACTTTATGTTTATTGACGAAAGTCGACGCATCCCATATGGCTGGAGTGCCTGTGTTGAAGTCGCCTCCGTGAAACCATACCAGCACAGGCCAACCATCGTCCGGCAAATCCCCTGGGAAAATTCAAGTCCACGCAATATAGAATAATCACACCACGGTACGATCCACGTTATTTAAACGATGTCTTAAATAATAACGGTTAAATTGCATCTCGAAACTCCTGTACAACTTAAAATTAAAAAAAGAAGAGAAAAGAAGTAAAGAGTCAGATGTGTCCCCCCTTTTAATCACTCTTTTTATGCTGTAGACTCTAATTACCATTTTAACCGCCGGTATTAAGAAACAATTAACAAGCGGAATGGAAGGGACGACGTGATAATTGTTGAAAATTTGACCACGTCGTTTCATGGGAACTGGAATTCCAAGAATCGACGAGGCGGCATTCAGGAATTCCGAAGATCGCGGGGTACGCGCGCGTGCTCGCTAGTATACATCCCCATTTCCGGTCGAAACCGGTGAATCGATCGTGACAGAATTTGCATACCGTCATCCGTCGCCGGCGATGAGCCGTCGCGAATGTTCCTGGCCACTTGAAACGACCAAAGACCCGCGGATCTTAGAACGACCAAATTCGCTGAAAGTAAGCCCCGTACATTCACACTTTTAAACGTACATCTACGAGGAGCAGAGACTCGAGACTTGAACGAAAGTTTCGCGATCGGACAATAATAGGATATAAGTTAAGTATACGTTGATAATCCCAAATCTATGGAGAGGGTCTTATCGAAACCCTCCGCATCGAATCTACCAATAAAGCTTCTACGAATAACGAAACCATATGATTATACTTAAATTGCTTGAAGAACAAACGATTAAGAAAATCTATTCGTCGCTATTAATTCTACCCACTTGATTACCAGAACCGTTCCCTCCCCTCGCCTCGAGAAACGTTCAGAAAAAAAGCCTGGACGATTGTACATTCGAAGTCCAGCAGGAACGCTGAAACTTTTATGAAACGGCAATCGTCTTAGTCGGAGGCACGAAACCTATGCGGCTGGGGGCCACCGTTTGAATAATTAATTTCGGTGATTTCTTCCAGCAGGCTGAACACCGCGTGGCGTGTGCCCGGTTTTCGAAGCGTGCCAAGGTCGGAAGGATATCCAGGCCGTTGCACGGTGGGATGCTTTGCTAGATGGCGCTGATAAAACGTGGCGGACGATAGAGGTTCGGTAACCGGAAGTTCGGCCTGGTCTTCGTTATCGAGGCCCCCTATGATGGCGTCGAAAATCGTCCAGGAATAACCTTCCGCGGGGATTCAGACCCGCCGTAACGATTCATTAGACGCGTTATCGCGATTGCACACGGCACGAATCTTTTTCCAAGACCCACGTCTGCTCGCTGTAGTCGGACGGAAGGATTGTTTGTCGCCTTAGGAACGTTTCGTTTACATAGATCAGGGGAAGAGGTTTTTACGAGACCTGGATGCGGACCCTTGCCGTTCCTCCGAATTAACCCGATCTGAACGAGGGAAGTTAATAAGGTTTAGTAAGGAGTAATGAGATTCGTACAAATTTAACGAGAGGCACTTTGAACCATCGCAGGAAACTTTGGTATTTGACGACTTGATTAAATTTAGGTGCGTTTCTTCGTCGTGGAGGCTCTGGACGTTCGCTTGTAGATCAGATGTTAATTGCAAGGCGAATAGTTTATTTATCGAATGCAAGATCTGCATTATGCAAACGTCTTATTAAGGATAAAGGTGAAGTGAACAATTATGACTGGACATTTCTTAAATGTCAGCTCACTGTTTGCTTAGGAAAAGTCCAAGAGATAGTCTATAAATTCACCGCAGAACTCGAGTCTAAAAATAAGTGTACACACACATCGTGCAACGCAACTTTCAAGAAGTATTCATACGGTATAGCTATGTATCTAGAGAGAAATTCGAGGATCAGTCAGAGTCCCTGCGAAAGAACCTGCAGGTATAATTTACAATATTCTTCTATCTAGAAATAAGTTTAAAGTAAGGAATGAAAAGGAATTGGCGGCAATTTACAGAGATTCGGCGACGACTACGGCGAGAGGGGCGCGCGTGGACGACGGCAGAGGACAGGGAACGTCGGGGGTGGTTTCGTGACCGGCCTCACCAGTATCTTAACATCTCGACTAACCCTAAAAGATCGCGTGCCACGCCGTGCGCCAGTTACTGTTACTCTTGCTCCTTGCTGTTTCTATATCGACCGTACCCGGGTTTGCGGGATCGACACGATTTCCCGATTCGCTGGCTGTCCCCTTTCCTATTTTTCCCCCCTTTTCGAGCAGACCACCGTGACACGCGTACCTTGTACGCCTTCGTTTCTTCGCACAATTAGACCTTGTACGGGGTAAGTTTGGATCTGTCACAAGCTTTCATCCTATTCCTTGAAATTCGAACAGAGGAGGGGATTTGATTAGGAGATACTGTAATTTTCAATCATCGTGGGTTGGTTTTAGAGAAGATACGAGTCGAATGATACCAGCTATGTCGAAAGCTACCGTTTGCGAATGCCACAGGTTGATTCTGAACTTAATTATAGGCATTAGTTAGAGTTTTTTAAAGTGGTGTCATTAAGATTCCAAATGGATATTATTTAGCACGTTTTTAACCTTTTCACCTTCCTAAAAAGTGGAGCATGGAATATTTACCAAATCGTACAGGCTAATGGTACTAATTGCTATCATAAACCTGTCACATATGATTGATCGACTTGTTTCCTAGCTCTATCCAAGCTTTCCTCTCCGGTTAACGCGTGGAACGTCTTTGTTTTCCTCGATCGTTATGTAATCGAACGAAAATGTTGGTCCTCTTGTCGTTTCCCTGTTGCAACAATTTCCAGTTTTTACTTTCTCATGCTTCATGAATGTTTTATAAAGTCAGCACATGTGAGACAAGGTGGGGAGGACCCAGTGTCCTCGACCTATATCAGATACTTATAAAAATAATGACAATCGTGCGGTCTGCGTTCTTATCGAGGATTTCCTTAAACTACCACCAAATTATAACGTTCTTAAGTTTTCCAAGCCGATAGCCGCCCGTTCTACCTCGTACGCTATACTAATCTCGGCGATCGCTCCTCGAGAGCCGTGTGACTCGTCACATAGACTGCAATCTATACTAAATAAGTGCTATCGACAAGATCATCGGTTCGACTTTATCTGATTCCGTTAATCTTATTCAATTTCTAGAAATCTGTAGGTGAACTAACAATTTGTCGAGTGCAAAAAAGTGGTATCGATCGTGACGAGTCTTCGTTGCGAACGCAACCTTCGAAAGTTCAACTTTCTTGCGCGATTTACCGAGCCCCAGGCCGCACGAGACATCCGAAATTAGTCGAGAATGATGCCTCTAATGACGCTATTAGCCCAGTCCTTAACCGACATCCTGGGACGAGCGGATTTACGTGCCATTGGCACGCAGCCGGTCGCATTTATTGTCAATCGAGAAATTGGAACGGGAAATTGTTCGATAGGTCACGGTATGCGGTTTGCATAAAGCGTACAAGCAACGATCGTAGTTAAAATCTGGCGAACCATCGAGACCACGCGTCGTAGGCTAACGTGGGTGTACCTTATTTTAGCGGACAGTAAAATTAGGCAACGGAGAACAGCGCGAGGTAGATGCGAGAGTAGGATATTCAAATGAAGTAGCAGAGGAGACGCCTTTTCTCGCGACCTTGAACCACCAGCTGATTTTTGTCTGACTATAGAGAGGCGTCGAAACAGTTCCAGGGACTCTACACAGAGCCATCGAGTGTTTTATCATTCCTTTCTTTATTACGCCTACAAAATTCGTTTAATCATAGATTGATAATTTAAACTAGCTCCCTGGCTAGTTGAAACCAAACTACCACGGCGCATACAATTTTGCTATTAATTTTCCAGGCGAGCACTAACGAGGGGCGAGAAAGGAGGAAAGAAACAAGAAAAATCGCCGCTTCTCGCCTCGACGACAGTCTGACCACAAGTTTTTCTTCAAAACGAGATAACGATCGAGTCGCTAGACGGCTTCCGTGTGCGCGAGGTATCGTCGAAGCCGAAGAAAGAGAGGGCCCAGTGATCGTCGTCGACCGTTCGCGTGTTCCAGCGAGCTGCGCCACGGTTTCGCGCGAGAGAAAACGGTTCTCGTGTCTTGTATCGAGGATTTCATCGAGCCTGCCGCTATCAGCTGCCGGGAATTACGATTACGAGCCGGTGTTCGCGACGAACGAGCCGGCGAACGCGATCCTAACGTTTCCTCCCGGGAGCTAATGGCGCCGTGACGCTAAGTGGTTAATGAGCGCCACGAGAACCGGCCGATTTAACCGAGAGCCGAGCGAATTGCTGCCTTTCCACGATCGAGGGATGCGCGGTGAAAAATTACGCGACAGCCTGCACCGCGATGCTTTATTACGGCACTTTAGATAACGTCGGATGGAGGATCCCGTGTTGTACAGCGTGAACGATCTGGGTGAGAAGGTAAATTAGAATGGAAACAGTTCTCATGTAGCCCGTAATTGGGAGATTGTAACGTTGAAGCTGATTCTAGATTAATCGCATCGATTGCACTTACCATCCGGAGAGAAGATGTTCAAGTAGAGACAGTCCTCGCTGACCCCTGGGTTGGGACGGTCAGGGGGTAGCAAACTCTGGTAATGCTGCTCGTGGAGTTTTAGGCGATTTGTCACTTGCTGGCAAGAGGGTGCAAATTGCGTCGCGTTTCGTACGCCAGTCCATGATGGAAGAGGGTCGGTGACGGGGGTAGAGAAGCGTAGCTTTCCCACCGGTGGCTGAGCATAGGGTATCCCCAGATACTGCACCACTTTTTGATTGCCACTTAAGAACACCTGCAATTGCGAACAAAATGATGGTAGTTCGTTTCTCTGTTTCGAGACGAAGTCGACGAAATTCACGTAGCAGAAGAGTTGATATCCAAGATACACTCGCGTTACGAATTCTGGTGAAAACAGTTAAACGCTCGTTGAGATTTCTCAACGAAACACGAATTTACGTGTAACAAATTACTCCGTCGCGCATACACAGAGTTATATAAGAATAATGGTACCAGGTGACCCGCAATCAGAGTTTCAAAAGGCTCGAGCTTAACATTATGTTCAAGCGCAACGTAACAACTGCAAATTCGTTTTTTATACGCAATTAAAATTGAATCATTCATAGCTCGCGTAAGACTTCGTGATTTTAATCTAAAACTTCCCAGCCATATTTTATCGTGCAAAGTAGAATGATGAAAAATCGTTTTTTCTTTTAAATCCTTTTTTTTTTTAATTTAATTTAGAATTTTATTTTAATTTAAAAATATCTTAACATTGTTACAGATTGGATTATTCCGCTGGCTTCTTGGGATTCCACTGCGGTGCGAACATGGCAGGAATGCGGGGCGAAGGAGAAACTAATCCGCAGAATTAAAATTCATAAATGTTGGCCCAGTTATGCGTTCATCGTGCATATTATCTGCATGCACTTAGCAGGAACAATTGAAACTTACGGTGCTTGCATGTTATTGTTCGTCGTGCGGTTAAAATGTCGAATACTTATTCAGATGCAGCTTTTCCCGTTTCAACGTTTCCATGTTAGACAGTGATGTATGCGTTTCTCCAACGTAACGCTCGTTTATTATGCGGAATTGATGTTATAAGGGAACGAGAGAGGAGTTCAAAGGTTAAAAACGAAGTAATACGAACAGCAGGGTTCATTAAATTGTTTTATGGAAGAATTTGCATGTGAACACGTTCAGCAACGCCAGGAAACCGTACACGAAGTAATATTTTTATTTCGCCTCAACTATTTTTACCAGCCAGCTTTTTTTAAGCAGTGGAAAAATTTCAAAAAGTATCGCATCTTCCGATGAAACGAAACTCGAACCCCCCTTTGGTCGACCGTAGAAGCCAAACCGTGCTAATGATCAAACATCACAAGCCATCCTCAACCTATCCTAAACTCTTCTCCCAAAAGACAAACAGTAAAACTCCTAATAAACCCTCATTGGTTACTGGAATCCCTTATTCCATCAATGTCCGAGGAACCATGACGTTTAATCACTTAGCAACCAAATCTCCCAATGTTATCCTCTTAAATCGGAGACTGGACATACAAGTCAGAGAATACCATGTGGACTTTCGTTATCCCTATAAAAAAATATGTCTTTCTTCGAAACGAAAATATTCCATGCTGTACGTATAACAAGCGAACAAAATGCTCCTCTCTTGGAATCCAATTTTGTGTCCAATCTTGAATTATCTACAACCGCGAACATGTGAAAATGAAATTAAATCATCTCACCTCCTTTCCAGCCACCGATCCTTGCTTGGAGATCCTCACGGTGGGCTGTTCCCGGCCCACTCCCTGCCTGGCGTGGGTCCTCTGGGAGCTGATCACCGGTAACCCGGCGAACAACTGCGAGAACAACGCGAAAAGCAGCCACACGGTACACCTCATTCTGCAGACTGACTGATTTACCACGAGAACAATCGGCCGCTTGGCTCTGGGGCCTCGGTTAAACCCTCGCGTGACTCCAGTCGACCACCCTCGGCCAGGTTTCTCCTCCTAAGCTTTGATTCCCGAGACCTGCGCTCTTTCACCTGCGACTTTCTTGCGTTAGCAAGGTCCGTAAAGGCCGCCATGGGTACACCCCTTTATGGTCAACGCACTCGTTGGTTGGTTCAGGTATCCACCAAGCTCCTGTTTAATACGTAGCTATTCGATGTGATTGAAGAGATGAGTAGGCGTACAATTTGGTGCCAGCGCGCAAGTATCGTGGTATGGCGTTTCTAACTTCCTGGGGACGATAGTACGTTATGATAAAATTGTCGTACCTAGATGAATAACGTAAATATCATTAGAAAGATCCGTTTTGTGAGGGTGGAACACGCTAGGTTTTCGATGCTAACGAAGATTGCTGGATGAATTTTCTAGATCTAAAGTATGAGGCTATACTGCAATTAATGGGGTGTTTCGTATTATCACGAAAATGGTAGATGGTAGGTTGGGAGCAAATAGTTGTATCTAGATGCATAATGTGGGAACTATTTAAGAAAGGTACAGGGGAACCTTGGCGACTCGAAGTTCAAGGCGAAGAAATTATTAAGTGAAAAGATAAACTACGTATTGAACTCGCGATAAATAATTCGAGTCGTAGAGGTTCCACTATAGTTGATTAGAGATAGTGGTGGAAGGTGGTCATTCCAAAAATCCGTACTCGAAAAAGAAAATTACTGTTTGCTGCTGAATCATGACGCGTTCATTTAATATCAATTCGATTCGTTCTTCAATCTCTTTAAGTAAGACTTTAGAACGGAATAGTTATTTCTGGACGGAGATTCCCGAGTGATAAGGCGAGAAAAAAGGAGGAAAGGAAGGAAGAGACGCGGGGAAACGGAGCGATTGAAAAGGATGGCGGTTAGCGTGACCGCAAAAATCGAAGGAACGAAGAGATAATGAGCGGGGATATTAGGCGATATGCACGTCCGATATAGGTGAAAGGTGATACTGTAGTTTACGGACTGGTGGCGACCAATTAGGTCGATGAAATCGGGGTGGAACGAGTCGGAGAATGGAAAAATGGATTAGAAATTTAAAATTCTAGGAGAGGAACGATTTTTCCATTAACCTAGGTCGGACAGATCGAGCAATATATGCTTGAATGGTAATTTCGTGAATAGAACGGCCGAGTGTCCTTGAAAATCGATATCGGGGGTCTTTCGCCCCTCTGGCGTAGCAGCACGCCATCATTAAGATGCGATCTTCATGCTAAGGTCTCGAACTAACATGACCTTAAGCGTGGTGTCGCTGAAAAATCTCCATAAACTCGAAGAAACCAATTATTCTACGTTGTAGAAAAAAGTTTGCAAAGTTCATGGTTGATAAAGCCGTGGATATGATCTCACGGATTTATGCGAGATGGTTGGGTCGATTGCGAGATATACAAGACTTTTGCACATTAAATCGTAAATTAAAATGAAAAAGACTGAAACAATCTTGTTTTATATTCAATTTGAATGAAAGGAATGTTCTGTAACATGGGAAGGAAATAATTTCATTCGTCAAAGATTGTTGCGCCACACGATGTCTTTGCGAAGTTTTTGCAGGCCCCTTATGGTAAAAGATTTAACTGCACAATCGGTAATGAAGAGGTTTCTAAGAAAAACGACTCAATGTTATTAATTATTCTTTTATTTAAATTCACTTTTGAAAGCACCAGCATTACAAGCATTCAAATTTACACGCACCTATGCAATAACAATTTAAAGTGAAACTCGTAGCAATTAGTTTTTGTTCGATATATTAATAAGTTTATGTTTTAATGGTATATTAGTAAAATACATGCAAAAATGTTCAAGTATCTTCAAACTTGACTTTATACTATTTTTGAATTATAAGTATATTGGCGGGGTTCGAGTTAGTTTCTAATAATTTCTTCTGCGCATGCGCATTTCTGAAAAGTCAAGGGAAGGGGAACGGTGTACAAGTTAGTGGGGGAAGATTACTGTTAGTCCTTATAAGCTTCTCATTCGAATCTTTCGTACTGTGGCTGGGTCCATTCGCGATCGAGCAGAATCACTTATTTAACTGAAAATAATGCAGATTACAGGTAATCCACATAAACAATTATGCGTACAGACTATACCCATACGTTTAATATGTTTCCCCGTCTCTTGCTAAATCCATCATTTATTTTTCGCTAAATGTGCTCGACATTATAACAGCATTACTTTACAATAAAAGAATATTACTTATAACTGTAGTTTCCAAGGAATATAACTTTCCGCTTGTTCGTGTGCAATTGAAGCCTCAAGTTTAGATTATATCCTTGTTCCTTTCACACGATGTGATGAAAAATCGGGTGAAAAATTTGCCAATAGCCAAAGTTCATAATGCCGCCATATTGAAACGTTAAAACGTCCATATTAGCATATCTGACGGTTACCGTCCCCTCAAAGTTTACACTTAACTTTACTTAAATCAATGCTACTATTACAAGAAATAACATCAATTTCCTTTACCTTTTCTTACTTTGGATAAAAAAAAATAGGTCAGCTATTCAATTCCACAACGCGAATATCCATACGACCGAAGAAAAGCATTTAACATAATCGATAGAATGTTCGCATATTTTCTTCAGTCGCAATAAAAAATCCTGTTCCATCTGTCGCGCAAAAATTTATTCGAAACCATGATTTGCAAATACAGGTTAAATAGAGTAGCGGTGTCCTGGAAGCGATTTTACGTGGACGCCGGAAGGATGCGCGAGCCACGCGGTACACGTCGCCGGAGGAGGCGCGACAAGAAGCGGCGAAGACGAGCAGGCGGGCGTCGCATCGCGAGGGGTTAAAAATACTTATATTCGACGGTCCGAATTCAATGACCGGCCGGCGTTTTAACGTGAACGGCGGTCGCCGTTTCGTCCGAGGACAGTCGCCGCATTGAGGAGCGACGAGCGCGCGCGTCGGCTGCGAGCAGAGCGGAGGAACGCGCGCGCAGCCGGAGAGCGTGGAGCCTGGCTGGTTCGAGTGTGTGCGCGTGTATAGGTTAGGCGCGGCGGCTGTATTTGCCGATTCGTTGACTCGCCGGCACGGTCGGTCGGCTCGGGTCGAAGGCTGCCGCTCTCTCAGTCCGTCTCGCGACCGCGTGCCAACGGGATGTCGTCGTTCTCTTCCTTCCGCGGTACCGATTAACGCGATACGCGCGTCTGTGATCGTTGGTCGTGCGGTCCCCCCTCCGTACCTGTACCACGGTTTGTTTACGTACGCGACGCGGACGGTTAAATCGGTGATTGGCGCCTAAGCGCCCGCGCGCGACGGATATGTGACGTGTGTTCGACGGATGGACACCCAGGGCAGCACCAGTAAACAGGATACCGTGCGCTTGTGTGTCTCTTCTCCGTGGGCCGGTGACAAACGAGGAGGATAGGATTGCTCGAGTTTGCGCCGTTCCCTGGTGGCTGTTCGCGGGAAAAATCGTCTGGATTTGATGCGACGAGATGGGCAGCGAGGCGGACGTGGAGGCCACGGCTACCAACGCCGTGGATTCGGATGGATCCGTTAGCTGGGAGGACTTTTTCGGTGAGTATATCCTGATTTATCGTCGATCCTTGGATCGATGTCTATGGTCGTGTTGTATGCGCCTATGCGTTGCGTCGACCAGCTGAAAATCACTGCTTGTGAATATATAGTATCTATAATTGTATATATAAGTTAGAGGACGGCAAAAGTGCGTAAAGCTTTATTGTCATTGTGGTTATTCGATGGTGGCTTGTTTTGAACTTGTATCGTTTGATGTATTTTGCATTGTCTCTAGATACAAATTATGTCACGATACTGGATGTAATTCAGACTCAATATTATATCAGAACTTAAGATTACGATCTTGGGTACTCTACGTCATGTCGTAAATATGTTTGTTCGTTTTTGAGATTGCGGGCAAGTCGCAGTTTTCAGGTGATGCAGTTTCGAATCAACTGCGCGCCGTTTCAGCTTTTTTCAATGGCGGACACGTGCGTGGCTATTGTTCGATTATGCAAATGTCCTTCCAGAACAATAAACGAAAACGAGATCGCGTCGTTTCGTGCGAATAAAAATTCGCGAACGGTAGCGAAATGAAAGCGTCAATCGTGGCGCCTGTACACAATCGCCGCGTGTATATTACCTTTAATGCAATCGCGCGTCGTACTTCGAGTGGATAATTCGCCTCGTTGTACAGACAAGGGTAAAACGATGCGAAACGTGCATTAAAGGATATAAGGAGAATAAATTACAGCCACAGTATTCCGTAAATCAGTTTCGAAAACTGTTAATCTGTTACTGAAAATTTATATTCTTGTCCAGGATTTCCAATCAACGTGGCAATATGGAGGCTAGAGTTAGATATCATATTGCAATATGAAAAATGTCAAGTAGAATGATTGTTTATCTTTGAAGACACTTGTGTGATAGTACAAAGACAAAACTACAAAATAATATCTAATTAAAAAAGTGGAAGTCCTTCTGTAGCAGATATAGTTATCATTTACCACTTACGTTTCTGCTTTTTATGTTGTCATTATTTCCAAGAAGCATATTTTTTTTTATTACCAAGACCAGAATCTTGCTTAGTTTTGGGAATTTTAAATCTTTTTGTAGTAGAATGTAAGACGTTTGGTAGATTGGAATTTGCTGTTCTGAAACGTGTGTCAGCACAATATTACCATGTTAAAGTCAATGGTACGGTAACTTGATCAGCTCTGTTAGTAGAATTGATGCATTTTTGGTGGCATGAAGCAATTGATTGAAAATGAAGTTTCACATTTCTTGAAGACTTGCAATACTTGCAACTGCTTGCTGGAAAATCGATGCATCGGTTCGATAAATCGTGTTGCAAATATCGTTACATTTGCTATAGTAAACATTAACTCGATAAATAATATATTACACCGATGGTTCTCAGGCAGATTTAGCCATAACGAAAGACATGTGCAGTTTTTATTTTTCGCAAATAATCCTTAAGAAATAAAAATTATTAGCTTAACCCATTATGGATCAGCATGTTCGGGTTGATGCAAAATTTCATTTGCAACTTTTTATTGAATTGAATTGCAGAAAAAAAAAGAATGATCAACATCGCTGATCTTTAATGGGTTAAGCAAATTTTTTTATCTACAAGGAAATATTAGCATTGAATATCCATAATCAATATCGTACCAACGATAAAAACGATTCATTTCATAATTTCTATTTCCATTATCCATTATTATCAGCTTAAATATTTGCAATTGATACTACAAGAGATAAAGTACAGAAAGAATGAAATGAAAAAGTCGTCATTAATTACAGTTAAAATCCGAGACTTCATAAATTTAAAAAATTCGCAATCAGTAGATCACGTGATGTTTTCATAAGATTACGAACACATTTTCCGAACGAAGTACGGTCGATAGATTAACGTAACGTACGAAAAAACCAGAAGTCCACGTGAGGCATTAGAATGGTGATAAGGGATGATACCATGTAATGATGTGCTTCGCGAAATTTCATGTGGGGGAGGAAACGTGCACCTCTTACAACCATCTGCATTCGTTCGCACGTGCGAAAGTGACATCGCGATATCTTTCTTCTCTGTTGACTGTTCATCGATTTTTCGAAATGCATTTTACCCAGAATTTATTGCTTTTTTATATCTCTTTACAGCTTATCGAAAGTCTTCTCTGAATCCGATATTTTTGCTAAAGAACAGAAATTCCACGAAAGATTAGAATCGAAGTGATTTAACTAAATTTTAATTTCACAAAACTTTCAATTTTTCCTTCTTTCTATTTAATCCAAAGTCCTCTTGTTATCCTCTTTTCAATATCCGTCGATAATACCGCATGCCAAATAGGATATTACATTGCATGAATTCCACCGTGAGCTAGACAAGAGAGAAACCATTGCAAATAAGTATATAAACGCCAATTAAGTATTTTCCCTAAAAGAAACAGAGCGATAATCAATGTTGCTTACTTTCTACTTGTAAAAAGCGATAGTAAATATCGCCTTGCTCTATATTCCAGTTTCAGCACATGTCTATTCTTCAGCGAAGGTTTTCGTATCTCAATAGCGTTCAAAGTAACGGTAGCTGGATGTACGAAAAGGAAGTAGCAAAAACTGCAAGACTTCGTCAAAAGCGGTGTACCAGAAACATGGCGGACCACCTTTCCACCCGTTGCACGACTGGTCGCGTTAAAATTATTCTCCAAAAATTGTTATACAGCGAATCGACGATTTTCATGTGCACAATTTCGCAACGATTCGAGTGGGCTCGGTTTCGCAGCTCTGCGATCTATCAATGGCTAGGAATTTTTTGATTTTCATTCGCATGGCGACGCGCGCGCGCACGCTAGTCACGAAGAGGAGGCGGCTACTCGGGAGACAAGTGTGGCGAACTTAAGGATGCGACGCGGTGCACAAAAAACAGCCGCTCTGCCGGATGCAGCTTAGAGAGCGTCGTTGCTTTCCTCGATTTGCGTCTACGTACACGTCCCTCCCTTGTGTTCGTGCGTGCGCGCGTGTCTCACGCTTAATTCCTCGGCGTGTACGCGCGCCCAAAAATCGTGCAACCGTCGCTCGACTCCCGTCTGGATTTTTCTACGACCGAGCCTTGTAATTAGGCGGGATAAATGAATCGTTAAGGAGGATTTTCGGTGGAACTTGTTTTATGATAGCCTTTGTCGATGAATCACTAATTTTTAAAGCTTCCAAAAACTCGTTTGTGGGATAGCATAGTAAGTAAAGTATTTGTGGATTTAGGCAATTTCGTATATATGTATCTATAGCTTCTGATCATTGGGATAGTTTCCATCGAAACTGCTTCACAAGATTTGTTGGATCTCGTTCGTCATAGGTACTTCATTCCAGCACTTGTACAGGGCTACCATGTTAAGACTACATTATGACTAACGCGCATAGTAATATTCTATTATAGACGCTTCAAAGTGCCGGTTTCTACCCGATTGATTAACATTCCCAGTTGAATGGCTAGCTGACGGATAGCATTCCAGGATGTGTGACACCTGGGTCACAATACCTACGGCCCTGTGATCGTGTGGGCTTAGTAAAGCGTGGGCGTATCGTGCTCCCCCGGCTGCATTTGTAACGCCAAGTGCCAGCGCGGCGAATACACTCATAGGTGCATCTACAGCTCGATTCATTAATCCCGCGCTTCGAAGCAGATGAAGATAAGGCGAAATATTATCTCTAATGGTTATTGCGGGCTCATTTGTAACCCCGCGCCGGCTTAAGGAACACGCGTTATCGTTGCTTTATCTTGTATAGGCTGATTCACATTGCGTTTCAGATAAAACACACTATCCTTCATATTGGAGATATCTTATTAGTTCTTGTCAAGGCGATTGTGGTGAAAGCTTTTTTTTTATTACCACTTCACATTGGTCCAGGAGACCTCGTCAAGTAATTTCGATGGAAGCTGCCCTAACAACCAGAAGGAAGTGGGTACAAGTCTGCGTACCGTCCATTTTGGTATCACTTTATCCCTTGTTGGACGCATTTTTGATGGTCCGCGTTTGTTCTTCGCCTCCTCTATTTTATCAGATGATTATTCTAATCTAATTATCCGATTCCTAGGAATTCATAGATATCCGAATCCCTTTTATCTTCTCTCGCGTATAAACACAAACCGTTTATAGGTGACTTTTCCCCGTGGCAATAAAACGACGACGAAAAATTGAATGCAATCACGCTTCTTCGTATATAGCGGCACTTAATCCTGATTATAGCTGTAAAATGAGTCACCTGTACCATGCAGTTCCGGAATTATGCTTTTATTGCCGGCCGCTAAGAAACAGGGCTCTTTTACGAGACCCGCACGGTTAACCGTCCGCCTGTTTCCCGTCACAGTTTGCACAGGACCGTGTACGGTGCTCGGTGTCGGACGAATTCGTGCGTTTTAAAGAGTGGACGAGAGCGAGAGGGAGAGTCCTGTGCGCGAATAGATCTCACACGGAAGAGGCAACCTGTATCACGCGACGTGGTCGGTAACAAGTGGGCGACGCGTAGACTGGAGGACGATGATGGTATTTGTGGGGCAATAAGGCTAGGCTGGATGAAAGTACAATCGGTGAGAGAATAGATTCGTTCAATTGGTATTCTTTGTCCGACAAATATTAAATTCAATGATTTTTAGGGTTGAGAGTATATGCAGATGATTTTTTAAAGAGGGTTCGTTAACGAATCGGGAGTTACGTGCAGCACGTTGATAATTGGATCTCGTTAGGTATCGTGCGGTATAATGCACAGCGTAAGAACGTGTTGTTGCAGCCCCGAAGCCTTACGTATGAATATTCCAAGGAACGAGACACGGGGTTTACCCTCTATCAGCAAGGGGTTATTTGAACCCTTAATGAGGCACGTGTATTATGTTTCTTAGGGATGCTTCTATATACGGGGTGTCTCGCGCGGCACAGCTTGAACCAAAAAGATAATGAACGTAGTCATTAGTTTTCATTAAGTGTCTATCAGTTTGTATTAACTTGAGACCGGTCTTCATTTAAAAATACGCTGTACTGGAGGCATCGTAAGGTTTTCGGACGAAAACTATAGCTAGTTGTTAAAGTAGAAGTTCCCTCGAAGTACACGGCCAAGTTCCGTCGTAGCATTCACGAAAACGTGCTCGTATGCGGACGGGGATCGTTGCTCGTCGAACGAGACGCCATTGAACTTGATTTCCCGACACCAGGTCCCCGTGGTAGCACGTGCAGAAACTCCAAAGGAGACCAGCGTTGCCCTCGACGCAGTCTCACGTCCATTTCCAAGCCTGGGATTGCATATGGATCTTGAGAACGGGTCTCAAGTCACTTCGCGGATTTTCAGCATTTCTTTCCTGTTTCTTTCTCCGCCGCACCCCTCCTACGAGCGTTTTTTCTTCTTTTCGCGAGCGTCGCTGCTCGTCTTGGACGAGCGGCTAACTTTCACCCTGATAAATGAAGCCGTTTGTGGAAGGGTATTGCGCTTACTTGGATCGGAATCGCTGGGCGCTCAAGTTGGAGATTTAGATTCTGTCGGCGCGCCAGGAGGGTTATTAATTGCGTGGAAAGTCTGTTCTTCGAACTTCGTTGCTTGTATTGTTTTGTGGTCACTCGCAGCTCTCGCGTGTCCATTATTTTACGTAACCAAGATTTCTACACCGAAATCGGATACGTTGATTATAGTAGATCGACTCTCTGGGTCTGGTCCGTCCGCGGTTCTACAGCACGATCCAAAATCCTAACATCCTCCTTTTCCGTCGTATCGAACATCTCCCCCTAGATTTTATTGGACAAATTAATGCACTACATTTCGAAGCTTCAATTCGTGGGACAGTAAACTGTAGTAATTCACAGCGAAACGATTTAGCGAAGAGGAATAAAAGCGACAGTCGATAATCGCTATCAGAACGGAATTGGGATGCATCCTTTCCCTTGTCTGCTACGAACAGACGCGAGAGCACGTTGCTCAGAGGATGTTTACAGGCTTTATGCGTTCCTCGACACGTATCACCGTCGCTTTTTTAATGCCATTCGCCCACATGTTGAATCATACGCGCGAGTCATATCGCTTCCATGCAAAAATGATCGCCGACTAACATTCCCCTATGATCCTTCTTTCCATTTTAAAATTCCACCGATCATCGATACCTTTCACGCCAAGTCGAAGCGCTTCGATCCAACCAATACTACAAATTCTCAGTCAAACTCTCGCTGCAACGATATTAAAACACACCCCATTTAAAGCACGTACGTCTGGGCATTCGTGTAAACGGTCGAATCGTCCAGTTTCCGTGGCGATTCCACGACTGTTCGGCTGAGCTGATTCAGGACTACAGTTAGACCGAAACGGGGTGAAGAAGACCGGGGATGGACGAGGCGAGGTGGAAGAAAAAGCGGCTCGGTGCCGTCCCGGTCCGGCAGGGTCGAACGACCCACGCTCTCTCTTAAGTCCACGATTGAGCGCGCCGCGTGCATCCAATATGGCTGATAAAACCGGATCTCCGCGCGAGGGGTTAAGCCGACTGCTGCCATGTACGCGGCAATAGCCGATGCCTAATGTCGTTACTCGTTACGATTCCCTTATATGTAACGCGTGCCCCGTGGATTGAGATAAAGGTTCGTTTACACTAACGTCGTCCGTGCCCGCTACTGGACCGCTTGGGGTGCTGTACGTTCGGGTCCTGCTTCGTCCACGGTCCGCTCGATGGTGCCGTTACCGCGTTTCGTGCCTGGGACGCATGCAAACCGCGAACGTTTCGCCTGCTAGTCTTGCTACTTCCTTATACGCACCGTCTCTTTGTTTTCTGCGTTCCAAATTGTTTTAGATTTTAATTAGAGCGCTGAGACACAGCGTGGTTTCGGTTATTGGACTCGTGCCGATTTGTTATCAGACTTCGAACCATTATGGTGGTTGTTCGAGCCTTTAAAGGCGAAGAAAAGATAGGGTTCCGTGGTTTTTTTTTTTAGTGGTTTAAGAATGGTTGTATAATTTATGTATCTCTATCGATTCGTTAGATCGGGATAGTCGAGGTATCGATATTGAGAGGCAGGTCCGTTCGAAATATTGGTAAACGTCGTTCGAGCAGGATTTGTCCGGTCCGGCTCGTTATCTTTCTGGGTCCCCGTGTACAAGGCGACGTACAAAGGTATGACTAACGCGCTGGATATGTAGAACACCGCTCGTTATACAATGTACGCGTCGCTTTTAACGGGCGCCGTTCCTTTTGCAATTTGTTAGCGTCCCGCGAAAGTCTCGCGTCTTTTCCGCGGGCATTTCTCGCCGTCGCGGCGAAACCTCGACGCGACGTTGTACAAATTCACCGTCGTTAGCACGGCGAACGGTCGCCCCGTGTTTTACAAACGAATTCTGCGGGGCGCGCAAACATTCGACTCGTCGAGAGACGAAATTCTCAAGGAAGTCGTTGAAAATTTAAAGAGAGCAGAGTGTCGCGTGTGGTCCAAGGCGAGAACTGTGCGACTCGTTAGCGGTTCGAGGATACAAAGACGCGACAGATAAGGGTTATTGCATCTTTGTACAGCTTATCGTTAGACAGAGCGCTGATTACCCGACGAGATGCACCATTGTGCTCGTCTCCGCGAAGGGAGACACCGCGCGAAAGAGCCTCCCCGTCCCAGCCGCGCTGGTGTCGCTGCTGTCTAATATGCAACTCGGAGTGTGAACGAACTCGTAAATCGCTTTTGTCTGCGTGGAAGTTAGACGCGCACGCGTCGGCTACGCGTTTTAATCAGCCACCGCGTGCGTGAACGTCCCGAGGAATTTTATTAACGTTTTCCACCAGAGAAGAATGGCTCGTAACTCAGCTGGACTTAAGAGCCGCGCTGGTGCCAGCCACCGCGAGTGGGGAGGAACGACGCGTACGCTTTTAGGGGGCTGGACACACTTCTGCGTGGGTCACTGATGACCCACGCTGACCAATTACAATTTTAACTCGCCTCTGCACCGTTTCCATTTCGAGTTTCCCGCCTGAAGTGCGTGCTCGTGAATCAATCCAGTCGATTGTAATAAAATGAATCCGTAACGTCCCTCGAGCACTCCCTGTGAACAGGTATACATCGATGAAGCGTCTGAATACCCTTTCGAACGACGAGCGTTAACTTTTGGAGACGCGTACGATCAATTATCGAGGGGCCCTTGGAGCGTTCGCGGCACCCGTACGTCGACGCGGCCATCGATCGTATCGACAGGTAAACCCGCCTCGAGCCGTAAAGCGACTGCATTCCAAATCATTCATACGAGCATAATCGCGAGGCTAGCGGAGCCCGCGCGATTTTCTGCGCACCGTTTCGTTTATTTGCGACGGTGCACGGTATTCAATTATCGCGGCCGCCGTGCAATTAACGAGGGAAGACGGACGCCTCGAGTTATTCCCCAGACTTGCGAGCGTTAATTGTCCACGATTCATCAACGGACTCGCGCATGCTCTGGTCCAACCGGTACTAGAGTTATTAACGATACAAAGTGTGTACCAATTAGTTCTAGAATTAATTGTGGACATTACGAAGAGAAAAATATTGCGAATGGAAAAGTGTAGACGATGAAAAATGAATTTCTGTAAAATTGGGATCGTCACAGTTCGATTTTGCTCGTTTTGGTAACGATATGCGCTGGAATTGAGACTGCTTGATTTTAATGAAGGGGAATGAATGAGACGGGCGGTAACCTTTCTAAATCATAGGCGTTCCTCCAGGCAGAATGTTAATAACGTGACTCAGAGAACGGAATAAGTCGCATTTTCAAGCGTGTAATCGAAATAATGCCAGCGTGGCTAGGATCTGGGGGCGCGTGCGGCCGATATTTAAAATGCAAATCGAGCAGCTCGAGCGTCTCACGGTGTCGACGGAAAACATAAGCAGCTTACGCTCCGCGCGCATTACTTACAACGCTTCCTACGCGTTCTGCTACACTGGACCGTGATAATTAGCGGTGCCGTGATAGCGCACGGAACCAGCCGCCGGTTGAACAAAGAATTTCTTATTGGAACTTAACGTACGACCGTTCCACATGCCACACCAAACGCCCAATGACACGTGTTTTAAGTTCCACTGGAACGCACGACAGTGGAACGTTTCTTTCCATGGGAGAAGATTCTCGATAAGCTCGTAGGAATTAAGAGGCAACGAGCACGAGAACGATCGCAAGAGCGTTAAATTTCAAAATACCCATAGTTTTGCTGAGAAACCGTGAACGATTCGCAAGCATTTTCGAGTGGCACTATTTAGAACGGAGAACCACGCGGTCTACCTTGCACAGCCTGTACCCTTTGCCAACCTGAGCCTCTCGTGCACGCACGTGTCACGAACCGAATTCGTAATTCCGAGAAAGCGCGTTCAAAGCGTGCTCTGGCAAGAGGCAAGACCGTCGCGCGCGGATTGAAACGATTTCGCGCGACTCTTTTGTCCCGTTTCACGCCGCCCGTCTTTTGTGCCCGGCTGAAAACGTTTCGAATGAGTCCGCGTGGGCGTCATGGCCGGCGTTACCAGTCATAGGGACGAAATCTTTCTGTGGGAAGTTACCACGTCGAATTTCGAGGCGTTTGGGAAACCGCAGACTCGGCAGACTTGAAATTTCCTGCTTCTAATCAAGTAAGAACCATTGTGCTCTGAACAGAGTAGTTGAAACGAATTTTTACTTGAGTGTGATTTTGAGGTACAATGGTTTAGCTCATTCTGAACCAAATTACAATGTTTCTAATCAATTCTGAACAATTACGTTTCATCCCTGTGTGGTGGGGATCAGAATACACTCACAGTAGCCCCTGCTTGTCGTAAAAGGCGACTAAAAGGGGGAGGGTAGGTTAGCGAAACCATAGAAAAGAATATGTTGGAGAACGATAGTCATAAGAAAGACGAATGCGTCGTTAGCATGACAAAAGATCAATTAAACAATCCAAAAACAGACGAAAACCTGATGTAACGTAATCAAACTTGAAGTTTGGTCTCTCTTCTCTTGGCTCTCGAGGATCAACGGGTTCTCCACGCGGATCACGTTCCATTTCACAATTTCGCCGCTGGCCAAAGCAATCAAAACACGGATGCTAGATTCGTTTTTTGCAAAAAAACGCCGTTATTTAATAGCGCGTGGGCAACGAGGTGGCGCGTATTGCGCCGCGTATATCCTCGAGGATTATATGGGTGGAAAGTGGGCAGAACGAGAAAAAACTGTCATAGGACGGCCGTTGAATGGGCTCGCCGGGCAATAGACGGTTTGTTATATTTACAAGCTTAATGAAGTAAGCTCAAATAGAACGGCTCTCTGGACACTTCCGCCGACGCCGTTGCAGCGGCGTTCCTTCGAAATTTGTTACCGTTGATGTTCGATTGTCTCGCGTTGAATACGACATTCATTTCCAACTCGAGTTTACCGGTTATTACTATTGGAACCCTGCCACGGGTAAAAGTTACTCCAATTAAATTTACAACACTATTCTAAGTAATTGAGATTGCCAGCTTGATTGTACATTATTCCTCTGGAAAGAAATAGGGAGCTCCCTCGGGTACGTGCGCGACGATGATAAGAATAAATTACTCGAGAAGTGAGAAATGGTATCGTGGCTCGATTTCGTCGCGTTTCCAAACGAAATCATCGCGGTGTCGTGTCTCCACTATTAATAGATGGTGGATACGTGCCGTGCCGTGGCGGCCTAGTTAATCCATGAACGGCGTCCCGTCGAAAGGCGCAACAATAGAATATTACATTTTATTAGGGGTTCGCGTGGCCCCGCCGTGTATCCTTCGGCTTGGTACCCGTGTCCGTTCTCCCTTTGTCCAGGCGTGCGAGACCGTTGGAACGCTGGACGTGACGTCGAACGACGGCGACGCCACACGCTGGGACGATGCAATTAGCGGGCGTATTAGCGAAAGTCCCAGCCGCGGCTCGTTCCCGTGGATTTCGCGTTCGTCGCGCGGGCATTAATCATAATTTCAGTCCCCGGGGGCGAACGTGCATCATTAACCTTCCCCCGGCTCTTATGTTGCATTAAGTTTAACCCGTCTGCTATGCTAGTTAAAGCTTTCGCTCGCTTTTAGATTTAGATACACGCCTGGCTCTCGTCCGCGCAACCACGTTTATCATTGTGCATACACGTAAGGGTGTAATGATACGGTCCGTGCAATTTCTTTGTGCCGGACGAAACCGGCGTTACGAAACCGATCCACGGTGGGAAATAGCCTGGCGATACTACGCGATCAGCGTGTGCTGCGATTTCGTGTCAAATGCTTGCATCTTTAACCCTTCGATGGTGTATTTCAAAAAATGACGAAGCCTGGCTCGCTTAAAGGTTAAACTCGCTTGGATTACGGAATGATTTAAGCTGAAGCTGCCATTCTATAACCTGGTATTAATTGTAAAAGTAGAGTGTACATCGTTGTGTGAATAGCAAGAACGCGATTGCGAATTGGATCTCACTGCGCGAGTGTCTGAGAACCACTGCACCTTGCAAGAGTGTATTCATCGGGTAATATAAACGAATCGCGCAGGAACCCGTGGAAAGAGGTGAAAAAGCAGGTGAAAAGAAAAGTCGCGGAATAAGACCTTTACGTAACGCTGGTTTCCTGGGTAGCCGATGTAGTCCACGTGAGGGTTGAATCGTTTCCTGCGCGCCGGAGAAATCAATCCGTATTAGACGTGCACGTCCGGGGAACGATTTTTTCTTTTCTGCCGCGGCGCGGACGGTTTTTCCAGCCGACCGCAACATGGCAGCCGCACGATTTCCTGTGCCAACGTGTGTGCGACGATTCGACGAGCGGAGGTGCGAAGAGAGCGGGCCTGGGCAGATTTAGTAGCCGTCTAACGGTTCCAAGAGGTTCTCGGCGTCTTCTTTGGTTTGCCAGCGCTCACGATGCAACACAATCGACCACCGGTGCCTTCCCTCGTTCTTTCTGAGGTTCTACGACAACCAGACTCGAGGATTCTCTTCTGTTCCTCGCGGTTTCCTCGTCGAGGATTCCAGCGACATTCGCAAGGAGAGTGTAGAATTACAGCGATAGAAACGCTGCAGCGGAAGACGAAGATGATCCGAGAGAAGCGAAGCAACCTGTGGAAGCAAGGAACGGAATTCCAGCAACAGGAAGAAAAGAATGCAAGGAGGCCAGTCGCTGGAATTCAAGCGACGAAATAAAGCGCAGCGATCGCTTATCCGAGACAAGTGGCGCGAATCAAATCAATAGCTAAATCGGTAGGTAAAAGATTAATTCGTCGAGCGTCGACCGGAAATAGGTTAACAGTAACACCCGCCGGCGCTGTCGGAAGGGATTTGCCAGTCCTCGTGTCGGCCTGCTTCGCCCATGAACACATTTCATGAAACCAGCCTCGCGAGCACGCTTCATCGTTGGATATAATCCTCGTTCTGATCAACTACAATTCGCACGGCCAATAATTAACGAGCCATCTTCCAGCAATCTCTAAGAACCCCTAAATCTTCGAGGACAATAAACGTCACGGTGTACAATTAAAAGAGGGAATCAAGGAGGGAATCAAAGAGAGCAGACGCGTCGCCAGGGATTGCGTTACGAGCCACTATCGCTGAACCAATAATCGTCCGTCAGACGTAATCTCGGGCGCACCTAATTTTAACGCGTTCAGGCATTTTCGCAATTTCCTGGCGACGATGTAAAACGGCTGAGCGGTGGATCGATTTGTCACGGAATCGGCACGTGCAGCACACGGAGATTTCTCTGCGGCGTATCGGCATTTCGAGCTGGTCTCTCGTCGCGGCGGCACGTGGGAGGCGAAATGGACGCGCTCGCCTAGGCGAGCGCAATGGCGTAACCGGTAAACAAACTCGGAAAAGAAGGACACCCTCGGACGGAGAGGAAATAAACCTGTTCGGTTAACTTGTTATCGGCGATACGCGAAACGGGTTATTAAAAGCGATCGCTTTATGCCCCGGGACGAAGAGGGGAAGTATACAGGGTGGCTCGACAGGCATCGACGCTTCGATTACCTTTCAAATCATCGAAGAGAGACACTCTTCATAACCCTCTCAAACGTACTCTGTGGACGCGAAGACATTCATACAAAAATCCATTGCACAATATATTCAAATCTTTTCTGAAAAACTTCAAGTTCACCTAATAAGGATGCATCGAATCATCGCTACACTTGCGGTTCTTTGATCTGATATATAGACAATGGACTGTACAAGGAAGGGCTCCAACATTTTTATCGATAAATACCGCGACAACTATAAATCAGATTCGTAGTTCAAGCATCGTCGAACGAGAGGGAAAAATGGAATGGATGTCGATCGCTGACGCAACCTGGCATGTGTGGGTGCGACGACTGAGCAGCTGATTCCGCGGTGTCGCCTGGCGGGTTCTATCGGGTGCGCCTGGAAAGCAACTGAGAGAGAGAGAGAGAGAGAGAGACCCGTCGATCTTGGACGCGCGACGGGCCCGTTCGGTCGCTTAGGGACCGGTTCTACTCGCGAGCGTAGACAGAAAAGTGCCACAGCGAAACGAGACCGCACCCCGTGGCTCAGCGGTGGTATTCCTGTCCCACGTGAACCCTGCGCTCGCCACGAAGCCTCCCGCACCGGTGCCATCCTCAGTGCTTGACGCGCCGCCTCGACGGAGACGCCAAACTCCGCACGCTACTCGCAGGACTCGCTGGAGGACAGTTTCGAAAGACCCTCGAAAGGGACCAAAAGTAGAACGTCGTTGAAAGAAATGTTTGAGATTTTTGGGAAGCAGTTGCTCGAAACAATCGAATTTGTCGAACATCACGGGGAATTAATTAGTGGAGAACCGAAGAGACCGATCCCCTGAAGGTGACACTGAAAGTCGATTCGGTAAGTGGCATTTGTCAGTGTGGACGGTTGTATACTTTTTGTTGGATCGTTCGCGAGCTGAAAGGATGGATGACGGAATCATGGTAATCCGTTCGATCGATATAATTCGCGGATGACTCGGATAAGGATCGCGGGAGGATCGTGGGCGACCCCTCAAGGCACCCATTGCTCGATCGTTCGATTCTTATTTTCCTCTGCTCGTCGACGTTCCTCATTTCATCGCGACGTTTCTTATTATTACTATCATGATCGGGGCTCGCGTCCTCGATGAATATTCATAGTTTGCGCGGTGCTGAACTTCATCGAGGATGATAAACATCGGGGCCCTTATGTTTCATTCATACCGGTCTCGCGTTGCCAGACATAATGAGCCGGGTGAATGAGAAATTAGGTTCGTGCATACGATTTTAATATCCCGTTTATTGTTGCCTGCGATCGATACTTAAAAAGCAATCCCTCGATTTGCTCGACGCGTTAATTGTCGCTCGTAAATGTCGAACCGCCGCGGAAGAACAGGGACAAGAACCGCGACCGTTTTATCCGATCGATCGTTAATTCGTTCTTGGTCGTAAATGTTAAATTAATGAGGAGGAAAAGGGATGAAACGATTGATAGTCGAAAGAAACGATTTCGGAGTTCTTCGAGTTCCGATTAGTTTTTAGTCAGAAGACGCGATCGAAGAATGTGATGAAAGGTGAAATGGTAGACTGTAGGGCAAACTCGTTGAGATTTCTATGGTGTCTAGTGTGATACAATGGTAATACTTTCACAAAACGACGCTGAAAAACGGTGCCGCGTCTCGCGCTGAAACGAACCCGCTGGAAAAATGGAAAAGTTGAAGGGGCCCTCGAGAGTAGCCGTGGCAGAAGCGGAGAAAGTGCTTTTGACACGGTGAAAATTCGCGGCGTGCCGTGATTGTTTGCAAATTGATGCAATTTTGTTCCACATTCCCCGCTGCGTTCCAATTGCTCGACAGTCGGCTTTCAATTAAAGATTCCAATTTGTACACCTGGAATTTCACATTTCTCACTACGACAATCCCCTTACGTGGACATTACAAAAATATGAAGCAATATATTTACACAAACAATAGCCATGCATAGTCCTTCGTACTTTAGACCACCAATATGCGACTTACCCTTTGACGAGATTAAAAAAAAAGCGTTCGTAATCGTAACTGTTAGAACGAGGATTCCGTCGTGGACCAGCCACGCTGGAAGTCGTTGATCGCGACTCGTTGGACGCAGGAGTCCTCGCCATTGCCATTTAGCTCGCGTATCGAATGGCGGACGGTGTTGGGTATCGTTGGACAGTCCTGGTTGTTCAAATTTAATGCCGGCCTAGTATTAGGTCATTACTAACGCGGTTGACTTTTTCCCTGGCGGTGACACGACGACGACGACGACGACGGCGACGACCACTTTCACGCGCGCATACATTACACCGGTCGGAAAGCGGCGTTGTAAACACTATGCCGTTTCGCAATCGACGCGTGCAACTGGATACAAGTCGGTGTGAAGTGCCTCGCGACAGAGCGGGCATTGAAAGCCCCACCGATCCGGGACCCTGAGGAATTCGTCACGTCCATCGGGTCCCAGAACGGAATTTCTGGTTTCGAGGGTATTACACGATTGTGTAAAGAGAGAGAAAGAGAGAAAAAGAGTACAACGGGTGAATAATGGAAGGCGTGTACACGGGTGTGTTTCTTAGAATTCGTATTAGCAAAGTGGGTGTAGGATTTTGCGTTAGGTTGGAAATCTTATGGGAGCAGAGATAAACGATATTTTCCGCGTCTATTGGTCCGATTCCCATCCACGTGAAAACAGAGGAGCATCGACTTCCTATTATAAGAATGCTACCTCGCCATATAAAGGTGGCGTTTACAAAGGGAAGCTTTGAATATTTTATCGGAGGATGCACAGGCTTCCGACTGTGGGACCGTGGAGTTGGCCACGATGGTTCAAAGCTGATGCAGCCAGCGTAAGATGGAATGGAATGTCCTTTGTGAACCGGCTGTTTCACCTCCATATATGTACGTCTCCGCTCGCTTAGCTAATACTTCTCTGGTAGCCGACGAAAAGCGTTCGGCGGCCAGAAAACGGTCGCGCAGCCCCCCCCCTGCCCCGTCAGTTACAAAACGGCAAGAAATTTCCTGTCCACCTGGCCGCGAGTGAAAGAAGTACATACCAAATTGGTAGATAGTAATCGTTGACCTTCGACAATTTCGTTGGATCGTGAATTCTCTCTCTGTGCCCCTTACGGGTCTTGCAAGATGCCAGGATTTATGTTATGGGCTCTGTTCAGAATTTCAACGCGTAAGTTAGGTGAAGTAATCCTGCGCTGGTTCACAAGCGACCGAGTCCCTGGTTTCGAAATTATTCGAAACGTTGTACGCTTGGATTTTACGTAGGAAACAGGAAGCGGCCGCTTTCGACGATCAGAATACACTTTTTCTGTCCCTTTAACCACGATTCGTTCGAGAAATTTCTACCGTGTTCGATACGCTGCTAGTATAGCGCAGTACAATAACGCACTGATAAGATAGAACAGAATTTTTAAGCGTGCCGGGTATGCTACTGGTTCCAAGTCACGCGGCGCCTAGGTAGGGTTAAAAATGGCGGGCGGTTAGCGCGCCGGACCAACGGAGGGCGCGTTAAGCGGTTCGCCACGAAATTTTCTGCGGGCGAACGGCCACGGATCGTGTACGTATATGCATGGGCGAACAGCTGCGTTTGATTCGTACGGTAAACTCGGCGTTCTAATTACGACAATTGGCCGTCATTGTTCTTAGCCACGTACGTAAGACGGGGAGTATGATTAACGCGATGTGGCCTCTGACTACTTGGAAACCGGCCCCCACGGTGCCGAGCGTCGAACGCTTTCGAGCTGCGCGCGAAATTAAGGCCGATCATTAATAACGGAAATGAGACGCGGATGCCGGATTTATTGTTCGAGACAGGCTTTCGAAAAATTTGCATGTCGCAACAGAACCGCCGTGGAATCGATGCGGCCGTTGCGAAAATCATTTTTCACTCGTCTTTGTACGTCGTTCGTTATTAATTACACACTTCATAAATTCGATCCTTATTAGTTACCGCCGTAACCTATATAACGTTGCGTTACCACCAAACAATCTATTCATAGCAATTTTGCCAAATATGTTTCCCTCGTGGATACGTAGAGAAAGCACTTTCGTGAACCGAGCAAATCTAGAGTACTTTCATAGGGATTGGAAAAAAAGTTGTAAGGAATAATCGTTTTGGAATTAATTGGCGGAGAGTCGAGCGAAATCTGGTAGAGCGATCGAAGGATTAAACGCGGTTTGATTTGAGGAAATCCCGCGCGAAGAACGGGGATTAACGTTTATGCAATTTAAGACGACTCCCAGCGGGGTTGAAAGGGGAAAGAGGATTAGGCGCCATGTCGTTTTCGTTCGCGCTGCGAAGGATTAAGTTCGTAGCTGCGATTCTGCTCGCGATACACGATGGGTTTAACGCGGTGGAACGATGAACTAGCGCGCGTTAATTAGAAAGCACACGCGCGCATTTACGCGGAATCGCCGCGTTTGTTTTGCAATTAGCGCGCCGGCCTGTCGCTTCGAACAATTGAATTGCAACGTACGACCGTCGCTCGTTCGTTTTTCTTCGCGATCAATGGGATAACTAGCGTTCGATAACGAAGGATAATCGTCGGTTTGGTCTTTTACTGAACTTTATTCGTAGCCATTGTTGTCGATCATCCGTTGGCCAGGCTCTCGACTTCGATGATGGAACGATCATTGTGATTAGCATACGTGACTGATGGAATAATAATTTTCTAATGGAATTTGTACGCTTATTCTGGCTCGAATTCTTGCTAAATCTTACCCTCGATATTAAAGTTCTCACATTTTTCTAGATTTAAATATATACCACAAGCTATTCCAGAATCCTGCTCTTGCCTCATTTGTGACCAAGAATGTCTGTCGTTGAAGCGACGGGACTAGTTGAGAACCGCTGGTGCAAAGAGTAGTAATCGATGGTACTAGCAATAATTAATCTCGACTGCTTTGATTAAGCAATCTTCAAGCGCGTAATTTGAATTTCTCCCCGTTTTTCATCGAAATCAAGCGGCAGAAGGTAAAAAGAGGCAAAGAGGAGTCTGAACGATCGGCTGGTTCCTTTAATTAACCGTGAGCCGATCGGTTGTATTGCGATCGATCTTTCCCACAGAGCGGCGATATGCAAAATTCGACATTAGCAGGAGCGTGATCTATCCGCGTCCTTAATTAACGGCTCGCCACATTTATCTCGAGGTATTAGCAATCCTAATCGTCGCTCTTCCGGTGGCCGTTGGATCTCCGACGATAATTCGACTCTATCTGCGAGAAATAAAGCAAAGTCACTGGCAGATTTGGAAACTGCGCAGCGATGAATTTCATGGGTGATCGATTCGACGTTTCTCCCGATAAGTGAACAACTTTGTGGAACTGAAACGATTAATTTTCATGAAGTGGATTCCGTTCTGAAACGGCTCGTTAAATCTCGGTTTCTCGCAAAGAGTAAAAATGAACGAACAATAATCGTGTTGTGAGCGATCGACGATAAGTTCGTCGAATACAGGCCGAGAGGAAGGCGAGGAGTCGTTCGCGAAGAGAAACGATCGAATTTATTAAGGGTTCGCGTTCCAGGTATTTATTAAATACTTCGGTTGGGGAGTCGGCCGGCTGGCTCTGCCCGGCAAGTAATAACAATTACATCGGTAGGAGCGCGACGTTTCTAATTGTCGTATTTATCGAGCGCCCCCCGTCGAAGGCGCTGAAAGGGCCATTCAGCAGTCGAGCAGACCGTTCGCGATTTCCTGACACCGTTTGCGACCGCCAGACCCCTCCATTACCCCATAAACACTAAAAATACCCGGCATTATTGCCTCCTTGAAGCACCAGCTTCTGCTCACCGAGACCCGTTTGTAATTAATAAATGGAAAAATCGATTGAAATCGAAGGGGTCACTGCCACGCTCGGCTACCCGAGAAACTTTCTACAAACCGAATAAGCGCGCCGATGGAATGCATGCTTGGACTGCTGCGCTGTACTTGAAAGATTGGCGGCAATTTCGAATCGAACCAAGGCTCCGCGAGACAGTCTGGGCGTACAGATTTCGACTCGTGGACTCATCGACGCCTCCTTGATCCGCGTATGCACCTGCACGCGAGACGCTCTACTTGTCGAACGGGTATTCGGCTGGAAAGAGGTGACCGGCTTTTTAAATTGTGGGTTAACGACGCGCTAGCGCGGGGTCCCGCGAAGCCACTGGTGCGCCTTTGTGTCCTTTTTTGGAAACCGGCGCGGCGCCGCTGAAAAATCGATCCGAGTTATTTTCGGTGGCCAACACGATCCGTGTACTCCCGACGGGCTCGCCTCTCGTTCGCGGTTGAATTATTCCCGACAGCGGAGAAAGTGACGCGCCCTTTCCCTTGACAAATTTCGCCCGACTAACCGGTGCCATTTAATGGTAAAACGCTCCTGCGATCCTCAGGCCCAGCCCAAATCGTTCCACGAACCGATCGTGGCTAATTTCGCGTGAAGTTTCTGTCGAAGCCGACTGTTTTCTATCGCTGGGACCGTTTAAGTTCGGTTTCGACGCGCGACATGTCTGGCTTTAGCGAATAGATCTGTTTCTCACTGGATTTATTGGGTTTAGAGGTTTTACACGCGCGACCTGGACCAATGGTACAGAAGAGTATTGGCGAGTATACGTGGACTGTTCATTATGTAAATGTAACCTATTATGCATACTATATGCAAAAGCATTCGGTACTCCGTAATCCCTTAAGGCGGTGTTCGTGTAAACGGAGGAATTTGGTTTTCTCCCGTGACCTTTTATAATGTAATTTAGTATTCATTATGCTCGAACACGATTATTTTAAGCCCGTTTCCACGTGAAAGCGCCAGCCAGAGGTGTCGTCGAAAGTGGAAAAGAAAGGTTTAATGAAATTATGATTACGCAAAAGGCCGATAGCGAGAGGGAATCCTCGTCGCGGGGCCTTACATCACGGATCGGTGGCGTCGTGTAACGACCGTCCCGATTCCTTGCTATCTTTCCATCGTATGAACTTGACTTTGATTAGGGGCGGCTATTCTTAGAACAATTTTCGTATCTTCCTCTCGAAGCGCCAAGAAATTTATCTTATCTTCATTGTGCCCAATTTAATTCCTGCCAGAGCGTCGCCATCCCACTGATACTTTCGAAATTTAATGGCTCGCTCTCCACCCCCCTAAAAAAAGCTCACCTAATCGCTTTATGTCGCTTCAGTTTTTTCGATCAATGAACATCATTGTTTGAAAAAAATATATATGTACGCGACGCGCGATAAAGCGCTATTATTCATTATTTGAAAAAAGTGATTGTAGATAGTTGTACGGTTGTATTTTTATTCGTTCAATAGCGATCGCATGCAAGTATCGGTCATCATCGTTCTTTTTTTTTTTCCAAGCCGACAACACCGCGGAGAATGATCAGAAGGGAGCAGTCCCATGCGGAGGCGCCGCAGCTCGAAGAAAAACGATCTAGCGAGCAGACATCCGAGACAACTTGCTTTCTTTTTCTCGCCTCCCCTTTCCTCGCCCTCTCCTCCTCCAAGGAGTCCACCCTGTTCCTTCGTGTTTCTTTACTTTTCATTTTTCACTCTTTTTCGCTTTGATCCGCTTGTTGCCTTTCTTCGCGTCTTCTTTATGCGCTCCTCCCTCCGCGTAACCCTTTCAATTTACATTTACACTCCTCTTTTTTTTTCTACTTACTTCGCTCCGTTCTGTTCAGTCTTCTGCTGTCGTGCTTTTTTTTTCTACGGTTTTATCCTACATTCATTTCCCTGTTTCGTTCGCCCTCCTCATCTCCAACCCTTTCACCCATTTACTTTCCCCTTTGCTTGCAACAACGGTGGCCACGCTCGCTTTTCCTCTCAATTAGTACATTTTTCCCTTGTTATCGTGTCATTTAAACCGTGGATACGTAACAGTAAAAACAGACCGCGTCGGCGAGTGGCTAAGTTTTTACTTTGCGGTGAAAAAGCTCGTTGTGTGTAGATTAATCCACACGGACGAGTCACAACACAAGGAGTAAAGAAGCTAGATTTATACCGTGATCCGTGAATCGGAATCCGTACTCTCCAGCGTGTACGTGCCGGCGCGTTGCAAAACGTACATCGAAAGACTTAATTAAAATCAAAATAAAACTTCCGAAAGCGCCGTCGACATGTTCACGTAAAATTACAGTGCCTCGTGAATTCGCGTGTTACCATATTCGATCCGGCCGTTAAAGTCCAAGAAGGAGCTATTCACCTCGGACCACGAGAGAAAGAAACGCAGGGGTGAAAGTGGCGGTGAAAAAGAAGAGGAAAGAAAAATGATTCACGATAATAAAGTGAAAAGGAAGCGTAGTAAATATTCTCACGTACATACTTACGCGCACCTCTTTCACGCGCTCGCTCTTCTCTATACACTTCTCTGTCCCTCTTAACCCTTCTTCACCAACTCCACCCTTCACTCTTCCCGCCCCTCTGCGGCGTCCTTCCCTCCTCGCCTCCCCACCGGGTCGTCTCCGCAAGACGCGCGGCGTCGGTTGCCGACGGCGGGACGCGGGAGACGGCGCGCGCTGGCGCCGTCCTGCTGCACGCATTATTCCGCGCGCATTTTTCCGCGTCGATCTGTGCCGCGGCACGAGGCACAGCCCCGCTTTCTGGGAGAGGATACCCGTTCCGGCACGTGACCGCACTCTACGCACGGTACGTGTCCCTCCGTGTGAACCTGGACAGGTTCGGCTAACAGGTTCGAATGATAAGGTCCGCCCTCGATCGTTGTCTACTGTTACCGGGCGGTACGTTTTTAAGTGGATCGCGAGGAGGCATCGAGATGGCGGGTCTCGAGCACTTCGCTCTAAGGAAATTCGTACGTAAGGAATTGAAGATTAGCTCTAGAGGGGCGTCGCGAACCCTGAAATGTTGCTCCACTTTCCACGATGGTCTCCGACCACGCGAGTTCTTTCACCAGTTTCAAGTTTCCCTTCTAGCGAGTTAACTTACCGGTCCGACAACCGGCTCAATCAAATCCTCCACGCGAATTTATTCATATTCGTTCCATGGCTGGCGGAAAAAAGTTTGCCATCCTGCTACCGTGACTCTTCGTATCGTCGAGCGATCTCTGATGTTACGGCTGGTGTTTCACGTGCGCACGGTTTCGAGTTTGCTACGGACTTCTTAGAAGTTGCGTGGTCTCCATCGAAAATTTCCACGAGGCGAATTAATGACCATCGGCGAGCACTCCGCGCGCTGGCACGACGGCCTACTTCTGTCTGGCGCCAAGCGTAAAACGGGAAAAGAATCGCGCGATTCTTAACCGAGATCGACTCGATCATTTGGAACGATCAAACGGCTCGCTCGATCTCGGCACTGTCCCAGGTGAAATGCCTTCGTGCCTCCGCTTCCTGGTTACGAAATAATTTAATCTCCTCGCTTACTCGTTTGTAATCATCAACGGTGTACCCGATTTTCAGCATCGTGTACACCGGTACCGTGCTCGAGCGCGAGCGCACCTCGTCAGCGCACAATTATATTACCCTTTTCCATCGAAGTGTTCCATTTGTTAATTTTCGTTCAATATGCAAATGCATGCAACGTGTCCATATCGAACTGCTGCACGGATTATATTATTTGTGACGAGAGGGATGGAATAAATTGCTAGTTGGATTCGAAAATTATAGATTTCATCGATTTGGATTCTACTTTCACTTGCTCGCATGGTTGGATTACACAGTTGGAACTTACTACGGTTACATATCCATTTTACTATAGTTACATATGGTTTCACGAAAATTTCTTCGTTGTCTTGGCGCAAGCAGTCTAATAGCTAAGCAACCAGGTCAAGTCGATGATGGATAATCGGAATTTTCCAATTCAGAGACTTCAAAGGACCGACCAACCCAGTTACTGTATACCAAAAACAAAAATCCGTTATGTGAATCGCTAGATGTAGGTGAAATGGTCCGTTAACACTTTCAGTGGCATAGACGAAGGTACCCCAGTGACGACCAGCCGCTCTAAAAGAATCGATTGAACCGTTCCATCTGTATTTTTTTCACAGCTGCCCAAGGGATTAATGCAGAAGTCTGGCACTTCTAGCGTTCAGTCTCGTTTCTATGCGTTAATCCTCGTAACGTGGCAGTTTTCGAGCGTGTCGAGGGCTCGCAGCGGACTCCAGCATCGAAAGTACCCGACGCGTCGGTAAATACTAAATATAGAGTCCGGGGCAGGGGGTTTTTTCACGCGTAGAGGGATCCGTGGCACGGAACACGCCTCCGCCACGCGAAATTACAGTTTCCACCGGCGTATCCGTTAAATAATGCTCGTAAATAACAGCAACGCTGCCTGAGCGAGATACTTTATTAGTTCGACCCGTGTAAACTACCGTAGAAGCGGTTCGACGCGTCTATAACGCCAAGTTGGGCTAGGTTAGGCTGGTAGCCATTTTTCAGCGAGCTGGCGCGTGTCGTGCGAATTGCAGGTTTCAGGGGCCACTGGGTCGCGAGTTAATATATGGATGTTTTTTCATGGCGATCGACTCTCGCAACCCCTGCTTCGTAATATTTTTTAGGTTCGCGTAACACGGCCACTTTTGTGAACGTAATTACTGCGTTGCACAGGGACCATTACCTGTATTCCTTCTTACGTGAAAAGCTGGTTAATGGATCGAGGCTTACGCGACCGATCGGTGTTTGCCTTTGTTCGGAGTCAATCATGAGATTGGTAACCTTGACAATGGGTTTATCTCAGCTTTGCGGTATCGTGATTGTTCTCGAAGAATTTTAATGTTACGCCGTGACAGAGCGTTCCGTTGGTGACGATCGAGTCATATACGTTTCGTAATCGGGAGAAGTGATTCACGAGAAATGGCCCCCGTTATGGTGACAATGAGGCGTTGTGGTTAAGTGTCTTCAAACATGGGTTTCAACCTCATTTGTCATTCGAGACGTTTATACTTCAATAAAAGAGGGATTTATTTTTTTCTTCTCTTACTTTATTTACGGTTGCGTAAAAGTGGATCTAAAATGCTATTATACGTTCTCAAGAGAACGCGGCTATCGACGTAGCTTCCGAATAAAACATATGTAGCCATGAATCAAGTACCAGATGAACGATACTGTTGCTTAACGCGGATTATGTAAGTCGCGATCATTTATTTATCGCATAGTATTTAAATTCATTTCTATAGTCGAGCAGAAGAACATTTAAATAGCACAATGGCACCATAATGGAAACAGACGGAATTTCTAGGATAAAAGTATCGATCGCAAATAGAAAACGGTATTATTTTTCACTATGGGCGAGGGTATCGGATCGGTTTTCTCTTTGCCGCGACATTACTAGCAGCGTTCGCCTTTTAAATATAATTTTCTTTATCGGAACCCGGTGAAAGGTATGAATAAAACATAGCCGCGGAGTGCATCGACTCTCGCATCAATCTCTCACGCCAGGCCGTGGAACTTCCGTGCGGAGAATAATTGGCACGGTATGCACGGCTCGAGAGAGAGAGAAAGAGAGAAAGAGGGAGAGAGCACTCAGTTGAAAAAGAAGAATGAAAAAAGAAACTGGAAGGATGTTCGAGGAGCTGGCACACGTGAAATCTGATTTTTCGCGGCTCTCCAGCTGTTATGAATGCTGGTCAAACACCCTCAAACGAATCTACTACTTATCTCTGATACATAACGATTGGTCATTGATAACGATTCCATGGAGACTTCTACGAGCCTCTTTTTTTCGCTTTCAAACAGTATCGGATAAAATAAGATGAAGACGAAGAGCAAAGAAATTGCGTACGGAGCTTCGATTTCAAGGAAAGTGGTTTTAAAAATTCCTGGCGTACTCGCATGGTGAGGGCAATGGCCAACAGACCGATGCAACTGGCGCGCAACCCCATGAATTTTTAAACTCGCTTTCCCCAGCAACGAAGCTTCAAACGCAATTCTTCCGCTCTTCGTTTTTGTCTTATTTTTGCCCGCAGAATCAGCCCTTGAAAAATTTCGTTCAAAAATATTTGAGAAAATCCTATGCATACATAGAGTAACCCACTGCTTAGACAATATTTGAGCAACGCTAAGCCTTCTCATGACTAATTTAATAATTCTAGCACCCCGTCGCAGAACATTTTGTCCCAAGTGAGTCAAACTTGACACAGAATTAGTCATGTACCCGACACCTTCCTATTATAGCGTCGAAAACATCCCCCACTGTGTCTTTTCAGGTTCAGTCGCTCGGTTCGAACGGCAGAGCGCAAGGGGAAGCCATTAAGAGCACTAGAAGTCCCGTTAGGTTGGCATTCGCGACCAACTAGTGTTCCTCTGTTCACCAACCGCTGTCTCTCTGTGCTCCCGTCCGTAGCATTTCGCCGTGCACGGATGATTCATAAGCGGCCGCTTCTGTTGGCTCCTCTAGCGCCTCTCTTTCTGCACCCCCGGGCTCCCTCGAATTCCTCCGGCACGGTTAGAGCAAGAAAAAGCGCTTTATCGAGCTGCTGCGGCTAGAGCAGCGTAGTGAGTCACTCTCGGTGACTGGCTCGTTGTAATTCATTGCGATGATTGAACCCCCTCCGTCTCAGCTCCTGCGTCGAGTACGGGTCCATTCACAACGGGCGAACCCGGTGACCCTGGGGCCAGCTGTTTTTCTCGCCTCCACTTTCGATTGATTCGACGCTACGCTGGTGGCGCGGAATTTGTTGTTTTTTTTTCCCTTTTTACTTTCTTCTGGCTCGTCTGCGCAATCAGCTTCTGACTGGTTGGTTGACTGAGTTGTTCATTGTGATCTGCAGGCGTTTTTTGCATTGTCGCGCTCCTGTGTGGGGGAGCTCGTCTTTTTTTTCTGATTCAAAGCGATCGAGCAGCTTATCTTATTTGGGTGTTTAGTGTCTGCACGTTCCAATTAGTATCTACATTTACTGGTATAATGTAGAACAATGTGTATAGCGCGTCTACCATTGTACCACATACGTGGCGACGTGGCCAGCATAACTACTATTTTAAAATATGGAAATGTGTCTCATACCGTATGCCTTCTACTTTAACATACTTCGAGTCTACTATTATGCCATTATGGAGTCTGGAGGAGGTCTGATGAGTTCTAATGAAAACCCAGACTTCCTCGCAAGTGTAATGAGGGGAGAGAGAAAAAGGAAAATGGTACTTGCGAAAATTCGTGAATGACTGATGAAAAATTCACGTTTCTTGAGACGATTCTTGAACGCGATGATCAAATTAGATTACAATGTGAATTCAGAGTCTGGTCACGAAACCGCGAGCACAATGACGAATAGAACGCATTATTATCCGGCCTGGAATCAGAATCTTAACAAAGCAAACTTGAAGCAACTACACGTCTGTGCCGCACACGTGTACGCGGTATCGTGTACGTAAGATCGAGAGTTTGATGAAGCCCACCCTCGATCAGCCTGGAGATTGTTTCGCGGTAGATTTCGAGGAGTCGATTTCAATGGGAAGGAAAGGTACCCCGCAGCTAGTCACGTACGGGACCGCTGTTAATTGAATACCTCTCGGGGCTGACCTGTTACGCTTCTATTACCCGTGCGAATCAACCTACTTTTTATCGCTATTATGAAATCCCCGTGAAATCTGGCGAATAATTAACCTTCCGTCGTAACACCTGTCGGAAAAGAACTGCTCCGTGGAGTGACGCAACCGAACTTTTTCTTCATTTGCATAAACGTGTAATTTTTTTAGAAACACATTTCTTCGGCTATTTTTTAAGACGCACGATGTCTCCAAATTACCTTCTCAGTATTTTTTTCTATCGTTACTCGTACTCGAACGCGTCGTATCGTTTAAAATTTGGAACTCGAACGGAGTTAAGTGGTTCGAATCGAAGGAAGAGGGAACCGACGAGAGTCACGTGCGATCGATAATCTCACCGTGAAAGGGCGTGCTACGAGCCGGCTGTATAATTGCTGAGAGAGACGTAAGAGCGTGGACACGTACTCGAGACAGATTATACGATAATCGTAACACGAGTCGATCTGATAGATGACATCCTTAGCCGCCACAATTTGTTAACCTTCTCGTTACGTACAATTGCGCGATACGTTCTTTCCATTTCATGCAACCAAGTTACGCTCGTTGAATGATTAATAAGACCGATAAGAGAGGCTGCGTTGCACTGTGTCGGCACCGGACAAGATAACTTCCATCCCCTCGCCCTCCGCCGCGCCCTTTTTACCCCGTTCCCGATCCTGGTTCCGTTAATGCCCGCCTCGCTCGTCGAATTCGCTGGAATTCTCGTCGAAGCAAGGTTTCGTTTTCTTCCCACAATTTCTATCCATCTCATTCCTGTTTCCTAGATCGTAGCAAGTGGAGCGTACGGTGAATCTGTGCTTTACTCGGAATCGAAACTTCGAAGGAACCGGAAGTCTTATAGCGGTACAATCTCGTTGAATTTATTAAGCATACGACAACATACTCCGTATAGAGTTCTTATTCAGAAGCTACTTTTATAAGGATTATAAGATAGTTTACGAATGTAGAAATAGAAAACGACGTGGAGATCGAAAAATTTGCGATGGCAATAGTTAAATCGCATCGAAGATCCCGTATCTCAGCGTGACGCGGTGTATCACGCATATTGTGGACGTCACTTAACCTCGAGCGACGCTCGTCGGCATTCGGATCCGTCTATCCGAGTGGCACAGTCGCTCCATTCCCATCTTCGCCTCTCTCCACAGTGTCTACCTGTTGCTCGAGCGGCGAAGGCTGCGCCCTACCTGCTCCACGTTCGCGCGGACCACGCATCCGATCCGAAATACCATTAACTGCAGGCGTTCGTGACAACAAACCGTCCGTCGATCAGGAAGCGAAGACCGCGCGGTGCTCGATTGCGTTCATCGTCGATCAATTAAACTTCGCCAGTGGATCGTGCGCGCTCGTTCGAGATCGTTCTTCGACGGAGCCACACAGTGATCGATTCTTTTCGCTGACGGACACAGCGGTGCGTTTCATCTCCCACGATCGGAATGACAGTGAACGTGCCAGTTTGATCGTTTGGATCCTCTTCCATTTCCTCGTCTTCTGCTGCCACTTCCGGTGAGTAATCTCGCGGGGGATAATGGCGAACCGATCGCGTGCGATAAAAACCAGACGCGATCTTTGTCGCCAGCGGCTCACGGAAGTCGAATCGATCGATCGTTGGTCTTCGTTCAATTTTTTTGCGGTTCGAGTTCGTGGATATCGAACGATTAGGTGAGGATCGTGACGATCTGTTTCACTCCCGAGTGGATCAATCGAGGTTATCAGCGCAGTAGCTCGGCACGATTTTGGGTCAATTGACGTGTCAATAGAAATAAAATGTACCTTCGATGTTTATCTACCGATGATCGCGTATAAATGATATATAAATGGGATTGGATTAAGAGAATTTTGATTTTTAGTTCAGAGTTGCGGAGCAGGGTTTTAAGGTAGGGTTCCTTCGAGTAATTTGTTAGGCAAATGTGCGTCTGATTGAACAGGTTGTTGGCTCTGACGATTGAGCCTTGAAAGAGCCAATATTTACAGTCTTCTCGGTTGCTTGTAATACTACAGTTACCTCACGGCAGTAGAATTTCAACGTTACTTTCAGCTTTGTGTAATTAATATATTTTTGATTGACATTGGTAACTACGTGACTGTCGGATATATTTTTAGCAATGATTCCAATGGAATTGTTGACACTCGTATTATTACCTGCGACTTGAATGATCATATTTTTTTTTGTTTTCACGAAACGAGAACAATAATTTTCATTTCGTCGGAAGACCTCGTATCTGTTTGCGTTGTTCTTACTTATCGCGATAAAGTGATTCATTTGGAACACAGTCACAGTCTAATGGTCGCTCTTGTGGGAAGACTTGTCAGCGACATATCATTTCCGCCTAATAAAATCATTAGCATGTCTGCGCGCGTTATTTAATCTTTCCTAGATAATTTCGTAAAGTGGAAGCTTTAAAATAAACACTGACCTAATTAAAAATGAAACGAACATTCCTCTTGGTTGATATGATGACAAATAAAAATGGTTGCAATGCGGAGTTTATTGCGATTTTAGATTCTTGTTCGAAAAGAAATTTTATTCGCCGATATGCTGATGAAACAGAAGCATTCTGGTCGAAACGATGAATATCGGAGAAGACACGTAGGAGTCGCGATTTTGTACGATTATTTTTCATTAACGATAACGCTTATCTGTAGCCTGATCTATTATTCGATCGTTCAGACGCCAGTGAAATCGGGTTATCGTCGTACAAACGACGACTCGGCCGCGTTTCCACGCGATTTCTATTATCGATCGTGGATTTGCCTCCGTTACGTAAGGATAGAGAAATGGAGCAGTAAATATCACCGTCCATGTGCGATGCTTGAACTGTTTTCGGTTCCTATCGTATCTCCATGGTGTAGCTTTCGATAGATTATCGTGTATCTTCCACTTCCGGTCTTTCGACGTCGATTACGCTGTTTCTTAAGTTTTTCCTCCCGAGTGTAATCAAATTTCTTTTGAATGAAATAAAACGTTATCGCAAATGGTTTTACTACACGGCCCAAATAGAAACTGTACCATACATTATAACTTAGCTTCGGTTCATTTCGATGTACAGACGAAAATGTTAAGTCTCTGGAAAGATTTACAGCAAGAAACTCGGTATTGTGTTCTAGCGTAAAAAGGCCAGGTGCATACTTGCATTTCGTGGACCCTGCAACCCTCGGTATATTCCTCAAGCGCAACCCCTCATAAATCATTGCAACCTTTCCTACTTTCTACTCTCAGCAAGTATGCGCCGAGTATTTCGACCTGGAAACTCTCATCTTACCGCTTAATGAGAAGGCGGAAGGCTTAAAATTTATGCTGCGGTCTTTCCACTCAGCTTCTTGCCCAATTGCGCAGCGTACGTTGCGCAACAGCGTACACACTCGCACGATGCATGTAGCACTGCCAAAATCTCGACAAAGGAATCAATTCCAAAATAGAGTCACAACCAAGAGTCCAAAAACAACCATCTACGACACCTTTTATCTACAAACTACACCGAGCCACCAGTTTTACGATCACCGTTCCTCTTCGCCACGTGCTACACACTGTTCAAAGTGCAAGCTCGAGAGGAAAACCCTTCGATCACACCGTCATCTGCGCAACAGAAGAGAAAGTGTACACCTCTGACGCGGCGAGGTTGCATTATCCTGCGCGGAATGCAGGGCTTCCGGGTGCATCTCCAGGAACAGATAAGGGGTTACAAAAGGCAGTGAGGGCAGGCAGGCAGGCATGGAATTCCGGAGCAGAGTCCCACGTTGGCGCAAACGTGATCCTTGCCGCGGTTCTATACGTGACGCGAATGCGATCCGTCCTTCTCTGTCCCGGCTGCCGCCGGTTTTCTGTCTTTTCCGGCATTCCCTGCACCCTGATGCACGCTGCTCGTGCGCTACGTGAAAGGATTCGCGGTGCCCATTAGCCTCTCTCGCCTCCCTCGTCCCGAACGCGGCCGTGGGCACCGTGAAATTTGGAGACCAGCCAGCCGGGGATCAGAGGCATTCTTTCGCTTTGACGGGAAACTGAATCGGACGCGGTGCCTCTCCGTGGATCCGTTTTGCAGGGAGACGATAATAGGTTTATGGGGACGGAGGGCACGATGTTGTCTCAGCGAATTCCTCCAGCGTTTTGTGGGAATTTTGTTTTTGAGGTTCTTTGGAATTTCTTCGAGGCTCTCTTTTTCACGATTCTTCGGTGGGACGAGAGGAGTTGTTGATGGAATAATAGCTGTTAATTATTCCAGCGAATACTTTGAAGATTGCCAAGAGATGTTGAAGGGTTTGGAATCTCTACTGGAATTTTTAACTATTTTAGACGGGAGAAAGTGTGATTTACACCGTATGGATTATACACGCGCGTCATGGAGAAAGAATAACTGTTGAATTACCAGGAGGAAGGAAGCGTGGAATGATGGATGCGACGATGAATCGAAGATGAATTCGACAGGTTTCCCAAGTTGAACGGGGATTAATAAATGCGTGGATGGAAGACGCCAGACGACCGTCGACGAAGAATGCCAAGGAATTTCAATGACTCATGGAAAAAGGCTGGACGTGTTGGAGGAAGCTGCACCGTCGATGACTGCGGTTGTTACATCCTATCCGATAAAAGAAGTGTTCAGCTTGTCCAGAGAAATGAAATCCGCGTGACGACTCCTCGCTGGATCTCTGACGGAGATCTGACAAGCTGAAAATTGCAATTCCACGATCGAAAGGTTAACTTAATTGTCGGAGAGGTTTCGTTCTATTTTGCAACGAAAAGATCGCGAGGATAATTTCTTCCTGCTTTTTTCCCCCCGTTTTCCGCGGGTTACTCGATACATCGAATCGGCCGCAGCGCAAATAGAAATCGCGGCGTCATCCGAAACGTGATTTATGAAAGTAACAAGCGAAAGTGGCGGCTGGAAGTGTTAAACGTTACCGCGAATTATATCGTCGACAGTTAATGGTGTCGCGTAATCGATTCGCAGTTCAACACTCTGAGGCAATAACAGCGGGACGGGCATTAAACATCTTTTTTTACTGCCTTTCGGCGAAAGGATTAAAATTGATCGCGTCTTTTATCATCTGCAGTTGTAACCTTTAAAAATACACGTGAGGTAACAATCTAGAGTGTTAAGAGGCTATTACCCTTTCGCTGGACGAGCACTAAAAATTCATTGACTTTGATTCTAATGGACATCCGTGAAAAAACTGTTCTTGGCACCGCGACAGACGACTAAAATAACAGTAACAACAAATAGATACACAGCAATATAACAATCCAAGCCATAAGAAATTCCAGACCTCAACAATCATACCATAACAATGATATCCTCAATTTGAATTCTCTATAAAAGAAATGCTTTCATACGTACACAACCATTCAATTTCCCCTCCGAGCAACGGTCAGTCATCCTCCGCCAGCGATTTGCCAGCACCTCGAATAATCAAATGGGAAGATGGCGGGGCTAACGTGGCGCCCCGTTGCTCGACGGTAAAAATAGCGAAGCAGAGGCAGGGAAAGGGGTGTCGGGAACGACGGTTCATTGACGAAAAGCGATGGACGAGCGAGAGGGCCCGTCTGTCTCGAGTGGCACGATGCGCGCCTCCGCATGCCTGCCGCGTCGCCGTGAGTCACACGGGGACGCGTCGACGCGGTCCACGATGGACGTCGTCGCCGCGAGCAACGCAGGATGACTAACCGGTGGCCCGCGAAAATACCGACGCGACGCCTCTCGAACCGTTCTCCGCGCGGAGAACGGCCCCGTATTTTATCATTTTGCATACCGCGCGCAGCTGGTCGCGTTCTGGGTGACGTACACGGCGGTTATGACACGGTTGCGAGCGCTGCCGGGCATTGTGACACAGGCCTTGCCCGCGCTCTCAATGCCGTCTTCTGGGGATTGTATCGTGCAGTAGTCGGTTCGAGGACGTCGGTGGTTCGTTTCACCTCACTTCGGTTTCTTGCCATTTTTCTTCCTTGGTCAGCGGGGAATAAATTCGATACAGAGTGGACGAAGGTTGGATGGAAATGGAGAAGGCGTTGGATGTTTTTCTTCGATTTCATCGCTGCGATAATGCTGCGAAACCTCTTGTGTTTATAATAATGTTATAAATGAATCGACTGATTGCAAGTAAATTGGAAAAGAGATTGCGGTGGGAATCTAGTAAGTTTAAGGTATATCCTCCATGGTCACCCCAAAAATGGCGATCTCGTTCCTCCAATTAAAATCTCCGTTCCCCGTTTCTGGGGCAGACCGCAAGGTTCCTCGTGAAAGCTCGGTCCTTTTTTTCTTCTCCCCCTTCCTGCTGTCTCGTAGCTCGTGCCAAGGCGCGGATAATCGTTTCGTAACTACCGTGTAACGCCATAAATCGGCTGTGATAAACGGCGGTTACTTAATTGCCCTTTGTAGCCCCTGACGTCGCGCAACCGTCTCGTGTCCCTCGTGGAACGGGTCCCGGATTACGGCGGAATGCGGTTGCCATCAAACTTTTGCGGGGAAACGGATCGTCCCTGCGTGCTACCAGGACGAGCCGTCGTTAACGTTGATCCGCAATCACGTGACGCAATTCGTGACTGCGGAACAATTACGTTGCTTGTCTGCCGTGCTGTGTTCCTCTGCGAATTATCCGCTTACTTATTACAGGAACGCCAACGTAGTAGTCGTGGAATATTTTATTCATAAAGTGGTCGTAGAGTTAACAATATCTCTATAGCTGATTACCAATCGGTTCTGAAGCGTTCAAATAAATGCGGTAATGAATTTCTAGGCTCCTCGTGAACGTTAATGTAGGAGGCGGGGGATTTAAAATCGGAGTCAGTTTATATAAAACCATGCGTGTTATCTTGCAATTAATATCGCCTTATCAGCGAGTCGCACCAGCGCACGGCGTACGGTCTGGTTTACGACGCTCGGTTCACGTGGAAATGGAAAGTGTGCGGACGCGGTGTGGGGTTGGATCGTTAAGGTCGCTTTTGATAGATCGGCTGGTTCGTTTTTGTTTTAATCAGGAGCAAGCGGTCCGGTCGTTAGCCGAGGATTTAGATTCGAATCGGTGGTGCGCGTTCTACGGTCGCCTGTACAGGAAGTTCTTTTTTTAGCTAATCGTGGATACCTTGGCGCCAGAAATGTTCGATGACGAGCAGGAACTATGTTCCCTGTATATTTATAGGTAGGAACGCGTGATGATAAAAACGAATTGGCGTTTAATCAGGGCATATTTTTCTAATCGAGAGGGGGGGTACAAATTTCTCAAAGTTCCAGCTAATATCCGCGGAGATACCCGCGGCACGATCGCTTCATCCAGTGTCCTTAATCTCGTCCTTCGTTAGCACCCGGTTCTCCGTTCGCCAGTCGCTTCGTAAAGGAAGAAAATCAATCCGAGCTCGCAAAGACGAGAAACAGGGTCGTTCCGGGCATATCTCGAGGTGAATAACCGAGAGGAAAGCGTCTGACTGAGCGAGATGGGGCATAAAAGTGGATCGCGGTAAATCCAAACCTTACGCGAGGAGTATCATCAGGTTTATCCGCGAAATTGATCTCCTACCACCGAGATATCGGTTTATTTTATCTCGAGCAAACTTCGAAGCCAATAAAACTCATCCCAAGCGCCTTCGAATTCCTCTCGAAGGAGTAAATATAGCGGATCGACGATTGAAGGGAAAATTGGTTTGGAAAAAAAAGAAAAGAAAACGCGGAGCTTCGACGAATTTATTATTCCAAGTTCGATAAATTATTCTTGACGAGCGTGATTTAGTTATGGGAATGGTTTTCGTTAGACGTGATCGAGGACTGTTGGACCACCCTGTAGAAGCGAGTACAGTGGTCCCCGTTCACGATAAAAAGTATATAGATGTCAACGTAGCCGTTCTTTACCGTGGCAGTGAAGTTCAATGTACTTGAGCTGGCTGGTGATTTCCAACTTTTCCCACGACGCCCCATTGAAGACCAGCCAAGCGGTATACTTCTCGGACGCGCATAAACGCGCCGTTTTACATGAACGCGAATGGACAAATCGCATCCTGAAACTTGGAAAGAGCCATCGAGGAACTAATGGGAACCGAGAAAGTGGAGCATCGCTTCCTAAGCGAATTACGATCTTAAATCTCTCCAGACGATACATATTTAATGTCCCTGGGAGATGTAGTAAAAGTTTACGAACTTCGAAAGCTCCGATAACTCCGCGTACGCATTCGAGAAAGCATAAAAGTATTGGATCAAGAAGAAAAAAGGAAGGAAACACCGAAAAGGATACGTCTAGGAATCAGAAAGCATGGGATGTTAATTAAATTCCAACCGCCTCGGTGGAAAGTACGGACGAAACGGAAAATATGTAATCCGTTCCAATTTCTATTTTCAAACAATCTAATTTCAAAGATAACTCCGCACACGCGATGACTATTTCGAACGTGCCGACGGGGGGGACTATCTTCCCCATTGAAAGATCGCTTAATCAACGCTAGATCGCCGCGACCAGCCTCCCACAAATCAAGAAACGAGGTCACCGCGCAGCCGTCCCAACAAACCCACCCTCTCTGCGTTGCATCTCCTCGCGCCGGAAGTAAATCGTTTCCACTGGGCTATCGCAGCCAGCCCACCGTCCGCTTTTAATCAGCGGAAAATTAGCAACGACAAACAGTCGGACCCCAATTACCACACGATCACCGCGTTCGTTAATCACCAGACTAAACGTGCGAGATACGCGTCTCGTCGACATTAATCAGAAATTTCCATTCTGGCGACGAGAATAATATTCCAAAGGGTCGAGAATGTAAGAGCGTCGAGGTGGGACCCGCTGTACAAGCATGTCGTCGGTCTCGAGCGTGACAGCCGCGAGGAAGCTGGTGCACGCGAGGCCGAGACGAAAGTTGGTCCCGGTTCTATTATTAGCCGAGTTCCAGCCAAGTGCAACATCGCGATCAGCCCAGGAACGCATATGGCCGGCAACGAGCGAAGCGGAGCAAAGCGGAGCGGAGCGGAGTGAAAGAGACCACCGCCGTACCGATCCGCCTCTGCGACCGCTATTATTCTCTCGATTTCGTTCCTCGTTACTTCCCCGTGCCGATACGGATCGTGATTCGTACGACCGATCGCGTCGAGATGATTCGCGATCTCTATCGAGAATCGTTCCTCTGGTAAACGATCAATAGACGATGAACACCCTGTATATATATTTTGTATATTTTTCTGCGTCACACGAGACGGTGTACACTTTGGTCCTTTTAAAAGATACCACTCACGAGTTGAGTCTTGTGAAAGTTAAGGACGAGACGCGTTGGGATGGTTGCCGGGACATTTAAAGATGAAAAATGTCGCGTAAGTATAGTAGCAGAGGATGAGAGATTTTTCGTGAGAACGAGTCGAAAGAATGTTTTACGAGGGACGCGCGGAACAAGTGTGCTTTACTTTACTTCATGGACGCAAATGACCGGCAGACAAATTGGTCCATCGATAAATCGCCTGGCGCAAAAATACAGTTTGCTTACCTTGCGCGTTCTTTACGAGTCGTGTTTGCATTTATGCCCGACGCAGCTGCAAATCCCAGAAAGAATAACTTCCTCTACCCTCTGCCGTTGCGTTGCGAGCTCGTACGTTTCGCTCGACTCGTTATCACCGCGATGTTCCCCTCCACAGACTATAAGAATAAATTAAATTAAATCTCGACTGTTCATTCACGAAAAGGGCGTAAAAATATCTGGGATTACGATGCGCGTTGAAAGAAGTTAAAAACGCGGCACTTTCGCCAGCGGTACTTTCTCTCTGGATCACCCTGTAGCGTTTGAGGAGGCGCGCGAAATGCAAAAACCGCGCGCGGTTCGCGCGTAAGCGCATACAAGTTCATTGGACCAGTTGATTCACGTCTGCCCCGTGGGGAATTGGAAACCATCAGGGCCGGCCCGTTTGTTTATACGATATTGTTATGCTTCGCGCGTAGCAAAAGCACGGGCGCGTTTCTGCTCCGCAGACGCACACACGCCGGCTATACAGGCAATAAACGAAATTCCCCGTTGCACGCGCGAAATCGCGCCGTCTGGCTTCCAATAACACCGCTACTAGCCAGGCCCGATCCCTCTAGCTTTCTTTCGATCTTATCGCGTCCCGAGTGGAAGATTGTTGAAACGAGACTCTGTTTTCTAACTCCGATCATCGTGCTGAGATATTGTAACCAGGTTGCGGAATGCTCTCGAGGTTTCTCAAAGTAGACTCCACTTGGTAATAGAACCGTTGTATTCAGCAATGTTCGTTGCACGTTACTAAAATCGCATATGCTGTTTTTCAAATCGACGGAAGATTAATAAAAATTCGTATTTCCATTTGCTCCAGGGTCTACCACGGACCTGGTGCCTCAGCTGCTGGGGATGTTCGACGATCTAGCCCGCCGTGGCAATGGCAATGGCTACAGCGATCACGTGGTCCTATCGTCGACCTGCAACATACCAGCGGCGTTGCAGAAGCGTCTGAGCCTGGTGTCCCATCGTGGCTCCATATTCGGCCAGTTTCATCCGGAGTTGTCGAAAACCTCGCACGAGGACACCATGGAGGAGCACGCCGCACCTGAGGACACCGTGGACATAGTCGTGGCGGTCGATGTTACGCCTGAGAAGGAGAGCGACGTGTACCGGACGGTGGAGAACGGGCAGCAAGAGGACCGGAACGAGTGCGCCATAGAGAAGAAGCCTTATAGACGGGAAAGTAATGGATTGACGCCGCTTAGGTACAGCAGACGGTGCAGCAACGGCGGCAGACCGCTGTCCGGGAGCTCGGTGGAGTCCAGCAGCTCGTCCAGCGGATGCAGCAACCAGGGGAACGCGTGCACCATCAATCCTTATTTGGCGTCGGTCGAGTCGCTGGCAGACACTTGCGCCAGCTCTCAAGGTGAGGGCCCCGGAGTGGTCCGGCGAGGTTGCTCTGTGGGACCAGAGGACCGGTTCGAAAGGATTCTGGGGAGTTTCTTGGGCCTCTTGTGGGTTCCTAGCAAATACTAGAGATTAGGAACAGGTGGAGGTTTGATGGAACGAAGGAGGGGTTTATTGGGCTCTCTGTTTAGTCCCTAGGGAATTCTTGGGACTGGATTTGGGTAGGATTAGGTCGTGAGGTGGGGAATAACAGAAAGTTAGGAACAAAAGTTCTTATCAGCCGAGACGTTTCTTATCTCTGTTGATAGTAGCCATTCTGATGCGCAATAATCGCTGGTATATGCTTACGTTAAGTTGAGGGACATGAATAATCGATGCTATTAATAATTCAGTGGTACAAATTCATGCTTGAGAAGTAATAATTGCAAGACAAAATAGAAGCGTAGTTTTAGAAATCCCATAGTTTCTAGAAATACTGGTCGAAAGAGATTTCAAGGACTCCGACTTTCTCTCAGCTGTAGCGTAATCAACGGCAACGACAGTAATGATAGCGACGATGGCAATAAACTTCTCTCCCGGCATTCTTTGGTCATCTTTAAGGGAAACCGTTGCCACGACCTGGATAGCGAGGAAACACGCGCATCTCGACGATCTTTCATCTGTCTGATAGCACGTTACATAAAAAAAACAACCGTCCTCCGAGATGGTTATTTCACTTTCGTCGCTAGAAGCTACTTAGTACTATTCAGAACCTGTTTGAGGAGTAGGATTGTACCTGCAATGTTTGGTTCCATTGCAATTGCATACAGACCTCTGAATAGAAGTTTTTTTCTTGAAAATATTAGGAATTTCTTCTTCTAAGTCTAGTCTGTACATTTTTTAAATGCTGCAATAAATGAATTCGATCACTAAAGAATAAAATGATTGGAGCAGGTTCTGGAGACAGTGGAGTGGTGACAGTGTCGGAGAGCAATTGTCAAATAGGAAACGATCGCAGTGGACAGCGAAGAAACAGCGCAGAAGAGGACCTACTGTTTTTCAGGCCACGTTACTGCGATCCCGATAAGAATCCCGTAGAGAGGGTGTTGCTCGAAATAGTCGACACCGAGGCAATATACGTGGAGCACTTGCGGCAAGTCATCGAGGTAAACCTTGATCCCACTTTTGCCACTTTCTTGTCTAACTCGTAAATCTTAATTTTTTCCGCTCCTCTCAGGGTTACCTCATTTTTTGGAGGAACGATCCGGCATCGTTTGTGCATCAAATGCAACTGAGTGACTTGTTTAGCAATATCGAAGACATTTACGAGTTCAACAGGTAACGAAACTTTTAATTCCATCATTGCGGAGCGTCGAAATAGAAAATTCTTTGTAGCCATCGTAATCTGATTTTAGAGAGTTCCTGAAAGAGATAGAGAAGTGTAATTTGGATCCAGTTTGTGTCGCAAACACATTCATAAAACACAATTCAGGGTTCAAGGTGTATACAGAGTACTGCACCAATTATCCAAGGTAAAATTTGATTAAAGAATCCATTGGGACGATTAATTATTATTCGTGAATGGGTTGATTGGATATTAACGCAACACACTTCAGGACAGATGCTGTTCTGACGGAACTAATGCGCCAAGAAGAGACTGCTCAGGCGTTCCGAGAGAGACAAGCAGCTCTGCACCACGCGTTACCTCTTGGATCCTTCCTCCTAAAGCCTGTCCAAAGGATCCTCAAGTATCACTTACTTCTTGAGGTATGTCAGAAAGATTATTCCTTCTCAGATGGAATGTTTTATACATTCGAACATTTACAGAATTTATCAAAAGAGTACGGGGCGGAGTGTGAACAAAGAGAAAATGAGACTGAAGGCAGGAAAGCGATCGAGGAAGCACTAGCCGCTATGACTGGTATCGCAAAGCATATAAACGCGATGAAACGAAGATGCGAGCACGCGGTGCGTGTTCAAGAGATCCAGTCTCTGTTGTACGATTGGACTGGTCCGGATATAACTAGCAGCGGGGAGCTGGTAGCGGAAGGAAAATTCAGAATGCGCGGGGCGAAGGCACCCAGGCACGCTTTCCTGTTCGATCGCATGCTTTTACTTACAAAGAAGAAGGAGGATGGCCTTCTAGTCTATAAAACTCACATCCTGGTACGTTTTTCATTACTATACATGGACATCCGTTATTAATGAATATTATTTTACCTTTCCTAATTTTTGCGTTCGCAGTGTTCAAACTTAATGCTTATCGAGAGCATACCGGGAGAACCACTGAGTTTCCATGTAATTCCTTTCGATAATCCTAGGCTACAGTATACCTTACAGGTAAATAAAATTAAACGGAATTCAAGTTATCAAAAACAGCAACGATATTTTTCACAGTGATTATACTTGTCGCTTTTATCAGGCACGAAACTTGGAACAGAAGAGGGAATGGACTCTGCAGATAAAGAGGGTGATTCTGGAAAACTACAAGGCCGCTATACCTCTGCATGCTAGGCAATTAGTCTTACAGCTGGGCCAAACACAACCAGATGGTACTGTTACACCGTCAACCGTGACAATCTTTCTTCATAATCAACACCAGTAACACAGTTATTCTAATACTCTTACAGACGACGCTTTGGCAGACAGAGGGATGATGAAGAAGCAACATTCTGCTCCCCCAGAGTACTTAGAGAAACGGAAACAGGAAAAAGAGAGACGGAGGTCTGAAACAGGGATTAGGCAAAAATTCAAGAGAAGTGGCAGAAAGTCTGAGACTACAATTGAGGTTGTATGAAAAGCTCTGTCATGTATACTTTTTTCCAAATTGCCATCTTGTCGATAAGGTTTCATTGAACTCATGTTATAACAGGATTCTCCAGCATCGCCACGGAAAAATCGGAACGACGATTCCACTAGTAATGAGTCCAGAGAGCAAGGATTTAAAGTTTCGGATGGACGCGGATCGAAAGTCAAGGTATTTAAATAGGAAAATATTCAACTTCGAGTTAAGATCTCTGTAGCAGTGATTAATGTCTTCGTTATTCTGCCTAGGATCGTTTTACCGGTTGGAGAAGGAAATCGGAACCAGGTTTCCAGTCCTACGTGTCTCTGAACCAGTCCGACGAAGAGCAAAAGGCCGACACGTGCGACACAGGATCGGCTACCATCGAAACCGAACGGGCGATCATCGAGAACGATAAGCACGCGAATCCATCATCGACCGAAACCAAAGAGAACAACGAACAACAAACTCAGGCGCAGACTGTCGAGGAAATAGTCGGCCATATCCTCATGCAGAACCAGGAATTCCAAAAGCTCCTCGAGAAGCAACGAACGAACAGCACAATCAACGTCAGGCAACAGCAGCGTTTCAACAAACACATCTCCGCTGATACGTCCGACGACAGCGACTCGGAGAACATCATCTATGCCACGGACAATTCCATGAACAACAGGATATCGCGCGTTAGAACAAGCCATCGGGAACGATCCGTTAAAACTAACAACACTTGGAACGCGTTGTCCTCTTCTCGCGACCATCAACCCACTCTACAGCTACTGTATGATAATCTGAATAAAACTGAGAACAATAAATCGGCAGAAAGTAACTCGAAAAACAAAGCGAATCATGCGCAAGAGAAAAAGGCGGTGTTCGAGGCGTTCAAGAGGCAGAGTATCGTTACGGAGAGCAAGGTTATTAAAACTGCGCTTAGGATAAGGGAGAATTCGTCGTCTAGGAACGAAGAAGTAATTGGTCAGTCGCCAGTTACGAAGGAAACGGAAATACAGGTTGCAGAGGCGAATCAGAAGGTGCCAACTGTGAATGGTGAGTGTACAAATGAAGATATTCAAGGAGTTACAAAGCCTAATAAAGGTTTCGGGAATTATGACAACCTGCAGCACGTCTGGGAAGGTCTGCGAGAGGAAAAAGATTTGGATGGGAACGACAGTCCAACTCGGCCGTCTGTCTGGTTAACCAAACGGTGCGAAGGATTGCCAACGTCGCCCCAAAAGTGTGGATCCCTACCGCGTAGCTTCCAAATTCACCATAATTCCAATCAGAACGTAACGAAGTCGCGATTCTTGCAGAGGGACGGTAAGCCCATGAGCGAGAGACCGTTCACGATAGCCTCGGATAAGCCAGCGGAAATTAACCTAGAGGACATGGAGAGATACGCCTCGACGTGTCAACCGGAAGGAAGAATCGCCAAGTTTCCAACCTCTGTATCTACGTCGACGTCCACTTTCTTTTGCTCTCTGGACGACACGTTGACGGACGCCTACTCGGAGATGCACATGTCCTCCACGACAACCAATATACATCCTGATCACAAGATCTACAGGACGAACACCAGCGGGAGCGCACTATTCAAGAACGTTCTGTCCAAGGCTGGCAATCGCCTGCAAGGTTTAAGGAACACTATGAGCACGGAAACTTTAGAGTGTAGCGAGGAATTAGAGAGGACCAAGTACTTCCGTTCGTTGAGTACAGGTAAGTTACGAAAGAAGGGAAAAATGAAGCATTCCAGGGAGTCCTCGTCGGATGTGGAAGAACTCGTGGGATGTACAGCTAGAGGCAGTTCGAATTTAAGGATCCCTTCGCTCTATTACAAACAAGGAAGCTCCAGTTTAGGAGCTAGGATCGCCCAGTCCGACTACGCGGACCCAACCGTGTTGTTCTTCGACAGTAAACGACGTCAGCAGACGAACAACCAGCCCCAAGAGTCTAAACAAGAGGTGGAGGAAGAGGAAGAGAAGGAGGACGAAGAAAGTGTAGAGAATCGAGAGAGCGAGACAGATAGTTTCTATGAAAAATCGTTCGAGATGATCGAGAACTACGTAGACACAGACGTGGACGACGCGTTTCGGGATAGTGCAATATTTAGCGACATCGAGGAGATCCTGGTGGCCAAATCGCTTTCGAGTCAACCCTCCGAGGACTACGCGCCCCTGAAGAGCAAAGTGGCGCCACCTGTACCTCTAAAGAAACGAATAGAGTCGTTCACGACAGGAAATTCGGGACACAATGTCGCTGCGCCGAGATGCAAGCCCAGCGTTGCCCAGAAGCCTGATTACTTGAAAGTTAAGACAGTTTTTTTGAAAGGACAGCAAGAATTAGATAGTAAAGTTACGGGGAAGACCCCTGTGCCTGAGTGTGGAGCGTATCAATGTCTTAAGAGCAGTTCGCGGGACAGTTGTGTGCAGAACAGTGGTGAAGAGAAGGATGACGTATCTGCGGGACAGAGCCAAGCGGGCTGGGTGAGGAAAATAGTTGGTCAGCTGCAGGGCCATGTGGAGACGTAATTTATGCCAATGAAAGTGTACAAATCATGTAATTGGAGCCTTGAACACGGGAATTTCACGTTTGTCGGTATTCTTAATCCTCTTCTTTTTGTTCTTGAGATGGGTAGTATTATTTTTTTCAGTTTGGAGTATACTTTACATACTTGAGATTGCGAGACGAAAGGGACGTAAGGAAGATGTGTTTCGAAAGGGTTAAGCAATTATTGTCCAGATCAGTAACACTTGCAAGGGTAACGAACAACGAGCTAAGTCTACCTTCAGTTTGAGCGGACCCAGCCGAGGTACAATCTCTGAGATTATATTTTATTATAGTACAATGGAACGATTGAAATGTACGAAAAGCAGAATGAGCGTAAGAAGTACACTGATCTGGACGAAACTCAGATACGTTTACGGAAGACATAATATGTACATAATGAACTGTTTCGAGGAAAAGTTGTCCGTTTTATTTTAATACTAACATTGATGTTTAACGAAGACTTAAAGTAATACTGTGTTATTGTTATGTGCACGTTACGTTTCCCTACGATACTATCTGTGCCTTCTGTATAGTATTCCTCGCGCGAACATGAAGTTCTAGTGTTGAAGCGCGCGTGCATTGTACAACAAATGAAACAAATACTGCCGTATGATTTTTTCATATCATGTAAACTAGCGGTAAAAAGAGAAGAGAACGTTGTAAGTGATACTTTCTATTATCGTATATCGTATTTAATCCGTGTCATATAGATATAAATTTCATGCTAATAATACAGGGTAATTTGAGAGAACTTGAATGGAACTTTTAAACCTTTGGTAATTTAAATATTTATATAAAATTTATACCTTCAGCGGTAATATCGTTTACGGTATAAATAAATTGTTACGAATTGAAAATTTTAACCGCCCTGTATTGTTACGGATTTTTAAAAAGAGAATATCGCATATTTTAACGTCGTTTTATCAAGTTACTGTAAATGAATACGCATGTCGACTGGTTTATCCTAAGCATCGGTGTATTTGCATTAACTCGTTAGGATCGAGACGTCGTTATTTTATTAATCAACAATAAACGGGTTCGCATGAGTACTAAGAGCAACGCCATTCTTTTTTTATTCTTTTATTTCTTATTTATTCGCAGAACCTAACGGGTTAAGTATCGTTTGATTAAATTAAAGAAGCATATTGAGACAGAACACGCGATATATTTAACGTTAGACGATAATAAATTCATTGCTATACTCGTGCGAGTGAGTTGGCATGATTTATTTGCAATCACGCTATAGGAAGAATTTAGTTTCTTTGCAATAAATCAACTTAATTATTCTCGATCACTGTTTTCTTTTTTTCTCTGACGAAAATTGTTATTCATTCATTTGATCAGGCACAGATATTACTTTGGTCACAGATCACCCCACCATGAGTGGTCGTAAGGTAGATCTGAAGGTTCAGGTCCCAAAAGTAAATCCAAATATTACTTCAGGTAGGTTTTATTACGAGAAATGTCTATTTACAAGAGGTTTCGTCGCTAGTCGAGTTTACAGATACAAGAGTAAATGATACATAATGTTCATAAATTAGCGTTGCAATACTGTATCTATATATATTAAAAAAAAAAGGAGCAGAAGAAAAGAGAAAAAATAATGACTAAAAGGGATGAAAAGCTTAAAGATCTGAAAAAAAAGATTGTTCTCATTATACACATTATATACAACTGTAGTAACTATATAATACACTTTTAATCGTTTAGTATTGTTCCGAATTAGGGTCTGCTCTTCTCTATACAGAAGAATCTTTTCTCTTTTTAAATCTCCTGTTAATTTCGATTACGAATATAAATATAAAGAATAAATTAAGACTCGTACTCTCGTTTACAAGAGTTTCTGCGATCGATGTTGTACACAGAGAAATGATCTCTATGATCGTATCACGAAAATGGATCTTGTATTGCGATACAAGACAAAGGTAGTGCGTTAGTATAATCCCTTCATAACATGAAAATCTGAAGTTTTCATTTTCAGTTACAGGATTGTCATAAGTCAAATGATTAAATCAATGCTGTCCAAGCTAAGCTTCTAAGTCTAACCCTTGGAACTTTCTGAAATTAGTTTTATCACACGCCAGTAAATGGTTAAAATGATCACCCAATAAATTCATTCTTTAAAAGTTATCAATTCTCTATTTTTAGTTGCTATGCGGACTTCGAAGAGTGATTCGCTAGATTACGATCTGCGAAGCTGTTCCACAGTTCGAATGCAGTAAAATCATTATGCTTCAAAGCGTTAAGGCAATGATGAGCAACCTGCTGACTGCGCGTACAGTTCCCTTAAATTGTGCGATTCGTCGTAATCAGGTAAAACAAACTATCGTTGCTCTTAGTATGATATAAGAATCTGTGAAACTTTTGGAAGAGTATCGTTTCAGTGTAGATAAATATGATGAGTAGAACGGCAATTAGCAGAAAAAAGGTTGCTCGTCAGTGGGTTAAAAGATACCATTTTGTAAGTGGTACTACGCACAGTAATACCAACTTCAAAGTCAACAAATCTATCATTCCTTTGTGTTACTTTCGGAGATATGTCAATCTCTTTATTGCCAGCGCACGAAGAAAAGACAAGAGAAGACAACAGAAGAAGCTTTAACCAAGGACAACACTGATTAATTAAACAGCTAACAATTATGCAACTTCGCATCGAAAGGGTAAAATGACAGTGTTTTCCAATCACAGCTTCGATATAGGAACCCCTACTAAAACCATAATTTATAATTACTTACATAGCTACGTAACATACAAAAGAAAGTTAACCAACACCAATCATAAGTCTTGTGTACGAAGTTCTAATGGGGTTTCTTAAAAATGTGGAAAACTGTCAAGAAGAGATTTCTTCGTTTATTAGATTGGAAAACACTGTCATAAATAAACGAATGAAGTGTAACGAGATATCGTGATCCCGTCTCTTTCTATCGTACAGCATCTCGTCGAGAAGCTCTTTAAACTTAAAATTCATTTATGCGATAACGACACACTCCGTCTACGATATCCCGTTTTTGCAAGAATACTCTCGTTAAAATCGCCATTTCTATTCGCAGCTAAAGCTTTGGTTAATAACGCGCTCTATTGACAATATTGACAACTCATTATAGTTTATCCTTTCTCTCCCTCGAAACACACTGCGAAGTAACGAATCCTCGACCATCGTTATTCACGCTAATCCTTCTATACTTCTTTGAACTTACATTTCCTCTGCGAAGAGTTATTTTTCTTTATTAAATATATATATTTATATTTGTATATATATATCTCTCTCTTTCTCTGTTTCGCGCATCTCTTTCTTTTATGTATCTCATTTTCCCTAAGTCGCCTCATTATTCGTACAATACGAACTTGCCTCTTAAAATATTCCATCTTTCTTTGCACGCTTATACGGTTTCACGGAAAACATAATACACAGCTGAACGAAAGATTGAATGGATTTCCTTTTATGTAATATTAAATTAATTATATATTGGAACAGCACCGATGAGAATTAGATGTTTCCATCTTAAGAGTGATTCCTTGTGAATGAATAATTCGCTTTTATTAATTCTGTACTATTTACCCGGGAAAGAGATTTTTAACTATGTTTAAACTGTAACACCATCATCAAATAATAATAGTGCCATTGGTATCACTCTTAAGAATTAACAGAGAATCACAATTTTATTCTTACTAAGAAATCAACGATAGAAGTGAAATAGTATAGAATATGAGATCTGAGAGTATTGCAGGATGTACAACAAACATTTCTCGTTACAATTTTGTAAATGTAATCCTGCAATCCACTCGGATCTGTTCTCCATTCGTAAGTAGAGGCAACGCCAACTGGTCAATATGGACAGGTACATGTTATCGCTGTACTATTTGCCCTACCGTTCTAGAAGTCTACATTGTGCGTGAATTGAACGAGGATACCGATGATTCCATAGAGAAAAATATCGATACACACGAGTGCAAATATTTCCTCATGGAATCAACATAAATTCGAGTTACGTCGATGTTCAGTTCACACACGCACATGATACACGGTACACGGAGATTTGATAAAAATGAAATACAATCAGCTATGCACTACATTAAACAGAACGCTCTCGAAGGATCTATTTAAAATTTCATGGTCGTTAAGTAGAACACGGATATGTAAAATCTGCATGTAAGATGTTTCTGAGTTCCTGTGTATCTTCTCTCCCCCTAAGTTTTACGTTTTCTAATACTTGGTCTGTCACATAATTGTTTTTTTTTTTCTCTCCTCTTTCGTCTAATACTTCCTTCAACCATTGAATCGCTAGCACAAATGTACTTTTCATGCATTTAGCCGATATACATATATATATATACTTGTACGCATTTTGCAAACCGCACATCTGATGCCATGAATAAAATTATTGTCCTTAGAATAATACAAAAATTCGCCAGGTAACGTTGCTGTGTCATTGCACGATGACATTGTGAAAAGAAACGTTCAATTTTAGTTACTATGGATGATGTACAGAATAATCGCTATTACATCGACGAAGTCGAGAGAGAAAAAAAAGAGAAGGACATGTATGTATAAAAAATTAGAGACATCTTTATACACGCTTTATACATTCGCCTCGAATGCCTAGGGAAAGCATATCGAATCTTTCTTATCTCTTTTTATCTATTCGTTCTAATCCTCTACGTATATCACACCATTATACATTTGCCCGGGAATTATATTTAAAATTTTGAAACCTGCCGATCACGTGACCGTGGAAACGAAATATACTGTACAGTCCGAAAGACGTGCTGAAACAATTTCTCAACAAAAAGTATTCACTTTCTTAAATGCTTCCAAGTCTATATATATTGAAAGGAATTCTGTTACGAACACTTATAATGTATATACAACCATCCCTCGATTTGCACAGTACACGAGAACTTCTTTCATTGTATCGATAAACTGCAGTCACGCAGTTTCGACTGCACAGAAACAAGGTAAAAAGAAATCATCGTAAAGAGTCGATACTTCGTGCAAGTCGAGGATCAATGTATCGATTAACAGTGAGAAAAAATCGCGAACAACTTGCGTTAAACAACAAGGTAAACTGAAGCGACAATACGAAATGAATTTGATTTAAATGCCGACATTGCGAGCACTCAATATCTCCTAACGGTACATGCTTAACAGCAAATACACGGAAGACATTGCTTTATACACCTTTCCCCTCACAATACCTATCGATTTACGCGAACAACACCCTACTTCTATGTAACTTCTCACAGACCAGTTCTTTTTTTTTTTTTTTTTACAATTTGATTAAACGTTTCGCATTCCATCCGATTGCTCTCAAGCACTGGTTTGTAATTGCATACTAAATTGCTGACACGAACGTATAAATATACCGACGGGTGGACCTGTTTTATTTCGTATTCCCTGAAAAAACATCTCTCTTGCCTTTAAAAGCTACCATCTGTATATAATCTCTTTAAAAAATTAGTATTGCTAAGATACTTTTAAGGATCGTCTTTCAATTCAGTATTCAAATGCATCGCGCTACGTTTAAAGATAGGAATTAATTATCACTTTGTGCACTGTGTGCGCATGCGCGGCTAGACGCGCATAACCTGTACGGTGAACGGGTAGACAATGTTTCGGACAGTGTGTGTATCGTGTTTTGGAATGGAACACTTGAATAAATGTATAGGATGACGCGAGCGCGCGCGCGCGCGAAACAAGAGTGACGTTTCAAATGGTAAAGTGAGTAAATACTTTGAACACAATAATCGTTTCGATACTTTTCGTTTCACGGACTGTCAGCGTAAAATGTTTTCCTCTTTAAGCGCAATTTCATCTTTGCGATAATGAGTCAGCGTCAGGTCAGTATTAAATTGTATCTGAACATAAGTGGTAGAAGAGTCAACGTTAAATAAAATGACGTAGAGATGTGTGTGGATTACGTTAAAAAGAAATTAAGTAGAAATGAGTAAAAAAAAAAGATTGTTCGCAAATAAAGTCGGTCACACCACTTATGTTTTGGTATAATAGATACCAACGTTCATGTAACACAATTATTTACCACAAACGATAAGCAGTTAGATATTGTTCACTATATATAATGACGCTATTATAGTAAATTTTCTCATAGAGTAATACTTTCTTTAGTAAAATCCTACTTTCTATATACATGGCGAATCTTCATATAAAATACCAAAATATTTCAACATTTCCAAGATAATTTTACTCTCTCGATCCATTCTAATTCAATTTACAATTTCACTCTTCCCCGTTGCAAATCAATCACTTTGGTTTGCAAGCTATCGATATACGTATCGACGATGGATGGAAAAGTGCCAGATAGTCGCAAAATCTAAGGGACACTAACAAGTTCAAGTATGTTTGAACAAAATTCGTAATATTTTAAGTATTAATCAATTTTCAAAGGCTTCGAACCACATTTCGTTAGCCCACTTGATCAAATTACTTGCAATTTAGATAATATTACTATGTGATAATAGTACTAAAATATAAAGTTTATTCTAGTAAAATTTAAGCTACACAGAAAAGCATTTTTTTTTTATATTTTAAGTTTCTTAGTTTTTTGCTTAGACTTTTAATAATAAATGGTTTAAAAAATTTTTATTATGAAATATTAATCACCGTTTAAATATCGCTACTAACTGACCATATTTTTCTTGTAAGAATTATGTTCTAAATTAATGTTTTTATAGTGAAATCTATTATTTCTTGCAGTGTGCGAATCACAAGTCTAAAATAGTTTTCCTTTCTCACAATTTTAACGTTTAACATGCAATATTTTATAACTTAAATTTGAAAAATTCTGTTTAAACTTAATGTAACAGTCTAAACTAAAACGAATGTTCATTAAATTCTAACTTGTCTTTTATTTAATGCTAATTGCCACGTGCGAAACATGTAAATTCCTCTAATCTTAAAAAGTTGCATTTAAATTGGTCGTTTTAATATTTACTTTATGCTACGCGAGAAATACTCTAAAAAAAGTTTGAAATGAGTATTCAAATAAAAAGTCAACTATCTTATAAATAAATAACAATAATGATATTTTTTTTTAAACTTTTTCAGCAATCATTGTTTAAAAATACAGAGTGTCTTAATCATTTCTGTATTAATTACATAAAGAAATTGTAGTATCACATAGTATCAATTGATACTAATTTTAATTAAATTACTGAAAGAAGATATGTTTAATAATCTTATGTAAATTTAAAATACAAGAGAAACTGAAAAAATCTCAATGATTAAAAGAGGAAAAAGGAAATTAAGTCGAAAAGAGAAACTAAATATTTAGCTTAATTTTCGCGTTAATCCTTAAGCTCTATTTCATCCAGCACTCTTCCTCCTGAATTACACACCGCTCCTAGTGTTAAGAAAGTCTTTCGCGAACGAGAAATTATATTTCTCCCAGTCTTGAAACCCATCACACAAAATGCACTTAACGTCATTATTTTGAAGAAGTAAGACGATAATTTCATTGATATATGTTTACATGTATATATAATAGACACATCGTGCTTCTAAACTTTGAATTCATGTACAATAGGAAGAAATTGTTTAGATATTTATAATATATGCCCACAAAAGCAATATAAATTTTAAAGGAAACTATTAACAGGAATTTCAATTCTAAATTCATTTCGTCTTTTTTTTCGTAGACTCCAATTGTTAATATTATACTTGATAGCCAATTACTCTATAACATAAAGCATCCTATAAAGTCTGTTAAGTAGTTAAAATGATATCTAGTAAATTATTATTATTTTTAAACAAATGAATTAGTGAGAGTCCGTACACACTTAGTAAAATAAATAATTTATGATCGCCATCATAAATTACTTTGCAATTTATAGTGTATATTTATAGTACAGTCGTCCAAAATTAGAGACACTGATGAACGCAATGTCTTATTAAAATAACTTTGATGTAAATGCCTGATGCCTACCAAAATAAAACTTATACAAAAGAATAAGGGATATCTATATATACATATACAGGGTGTTACGCTATGGGTGGTCACAAGTGAAAGAAATTATTCTGAAGACCAAAATATGTGAGATCAAAAATCGAGATTAACAATCTTAACCGTAATTTTATTAGTCTCGATTTTCCTCTTATTTTAGTCTGTAAAGATATTACTTACACTCACGACAGCCTGTAGACGAACAGCCTGTATATCGCATCGAATGCACGCGTTCTAATTTCTCTAATTCCCGTTTCTTTCCGTGGCGAGAAAAATATATTTGCGACTGCCGTTCGATTGGTATTATTATACTTTTGTACACACGGTAACTAATTTGTATTTGAATCGTTGTCTTTGTTGCTCTCTGTTTGTTTCACGTTCGAATATACATATATATTAATCTACTTAAACTACCTTTGGCCAATATCTCCTATTACTTGTACAAAGTTTAGACGAGAAGCTTACGACGATACGATTGATTTCTGTTCAAGATCGTGTAGGGATTCTTTTTTCCTTTTTATATATATTATCTAAAAATCATTCTAAAAATATAAGTATTCGTGTAATTACATACAAGTAAATATCTGTTATATATGCGCGGTTTTCATTGTTTCAATACCCGTGAATGTAGAAGAAAATGAATGAAAAGCGGATTAAATCAGAATTTCGAGTCTACCATAAACGTTTAGTATAATAACGAGTGTCGAGAGAATATCGGTTTCACGATAGCGCGTACGTTTCTCGGGAGAAATTACACAATTGGTATAAGCTTCATTTTGCCAGGCATAAGGGCGAGTTTACGCGTTACTTTAAATACATCGTGCTTCTTCTTAATAATCTGTTCCTTCGTGATCTTCGTTTCGGGTTTTAAAGATCACTAATCCTAAACCTGCCACCATTAAAAAGTTTTCCGTGGTAAATATACCAGTCTACGCAGCTTTGACTATGTGGAGAACAATGACGAATGATCGTGTGTGTGTGTGTTTGTGTGTATGTATGTATGTATGCATGCTCGTACGTCGATCGAACGATACGTTTCATTCATATGCACTTTTTAAAACAGGATAATTAACAATTCTCTTACCAACATCGACCACTGCCCCTTAGTACAGTCACATTTTAGTTTACACGCAGTCGGTGGAGAATCTCACGTCACTTGCGATACGTTGCGATCCGTAAGTTGACAGTTGGAAGATGAAAAGTTAGTAACTGGCTTCGTGTCCGGCAAGTATGTACAGGTCCGCACCCTCGGACTCGGTTAGCGTACCTGATGCTACCAAATGACTCTCCAACATCACGACTCTATTATTTAAATAGTGAAATTATGTCAATACAAATTTTCTCTTAAATTTTTAGAACGAGCAGTGATTGTTAATATACGTGACGTACTTATCTGATCCAAGTAATCTGTACGTTCTGCTCGGATCACTAATTTCTTGCGTAACTTCGCCGTTCTTGAAACTTCTACCTTGCATACCATGCTTGTGGAATGCTAATACGCTATCTGGTAAACAGACTGAAATAAAAGAACAGATTATTATTACATATCTGACAGAATGATATGGTTACTTGTTTAAAATACTGCTTACTGATGGATTCAATTTGAAAGTTGAAGTGTAACTCTGACATGTGCTTCCTGCTCGATCTAGGTTTTCCTTGTAACGTTACAACCTTTACTACATCTATAAAACACACGTACAAATAAGACGTAACGCAAGAGACAGTACATTGTACAATTAATTTTATACTTACTATCATAACAAACTAATATTGCATTCTTTTCTAGCTGCGTAACATTGATAACATGAAGGTTTTCCCTTCTTGGTATTACAGTGGCTAAAAAAGCATCAGTATTAAAATTAGGCAAAAATATATATATATACATAGATATATTTAAATTATTTAATATGCAAAATATTACCTGAACCATCCATATCTTCCAATTCGTCACTGTGAAACCAACTCGCCCCTGAGTTCATGTTAATTAAATCCAACTTCAATTTGTTCTGCTGATATGGTTGTTTCACAGACACGCACACCATCGGATACTCCATTTCGGGCGTGATAATAATTTCGAATACATTTAACGGCGATGGTAATGTACAATCGAAATGCTTTAAAAGCATGAACTTATTAAGAGGATCGTACCATTGCATTAGAAATATTCCCGTTGGCATCGCACCACACAGATATTTATACCTGTATTACATACCTCATTAATATTTCCACGTATGCAAATACTATACAACATTCATTTAGTTACCCGTTATACGGATTCCTTCCAACGCAACACTTGGTACAACCCTTTGTGTCTGGTACTTTAGTAGTGAGGGCAAACTTCCTAGGTACTAATCTCTCGGGTATTTTGTTCATGTGCAATGAAAACCTATGGGTTTGTTTACTTTGCATTGCTAATAAATCGTGTCTATACAATTGCGGAGTTTTTCCTGTAATTTTCATTGTACAATTATTAAAATGCGACATTTTATTCTATATAATGTCTGTCGATTAACGCCTTACCGGATAAGGACATAAGAACATCCTTGATGACGTACATCCAAATAGTACGTCTCGGATATAACTGATCTATCGCAGTTTCGTGGAGTTCGTTTAGATTTAAGTTATAAATCCCTTCCTCTGCCGCGATTAATAAATGTTGATCTCTCGTATCTGGATGAATCCAGCTCGCGGTACAATGTATTCTTAGCGGACAACCATTGAATACCTTAAATAAGAATGTTAATTTTTATCCCAAATTTATATTCGCATGCTCAGATACTTGAGATTAATCATTGATACTTCATATTGGAGAAAGACAAATAGAACCAACTTTTGAGAAACAAGCACCCATGTGAACCTTGGGTGTTGGTGGCAGTCCATTGCTGATGGGCCTCGGAGGTGTGTGACGCTTCCTGTCCCTTCTTCTCGGTGGAACAGGAGGAGTATCAGACAACAAATCTGGGCTCATACTTTCTCTGTCTCCATCGACTGCTACCTCGCTTTGACCTAAAAGAAATTCATCTATTTCTTAAACATTCTTCAAGATTAGTTGAAACGAGTAGTTGAAATATACCAGAAAAAGAAATAAATTTTACAAGCATGCTTTAATGTAGTGCTGTACAATTTTTAATAGTGTTAGTTTAAGGTCAAAGAGGAATAAGACGATTGTGGTTTGTTTTATGTACACTAAAGTTATGTAGGGCAATCGAGGGTTAAACAAAAAATTGTTGAACACCATAATTAGCGTGCTCCTACCATTAGATTGAGGGGATTCGTCTCTAGGACCACTGTCCGAGAGAGATCGTTGACGTTGCCCATTGACAGCAGCTAAGGACTGAGTACTGCTCACCAAACCGTACAACTCGTCCACAGAGCTGTGGCGTCTGGGACTTGCTTGTGATCCTAAGCACCGGACCTATTCTTTATACTACTTCCTTGACACCTTCCAATCTTTCATAACTTAATATCCCGATCACTAACATTATCAAACTAATTTATCCTCTACCACAAGCTAAATCACTTCTAAGGTTTTTAGAGGTTTACAGGATTTAATCGCCAATGAGTAATATGTACAAAATCTTGTGCAGCGTAAGGCTAGGTGTTCATTTCTGAATATTGGATGCGCAAAAGTTCAATTACTTTACAATTTGTGTCATTTTTTTAAATCAATTCTTAATTCCAATTTTATATTAATTCCCAGTGTACTCAGGTAACTGAACTGTAGCGCATCTGAAAATTGCGCATCCGCCTCCCAATTTTATAGTTTGATAAAGTTGGAGTTAAATAATAGCTATAAAAATCTATGCTTACCTGACATGTTGTAGTATGGACAATGCACTTCACAATCGTTAGATGATTCTCCAAGAGGAAGCGTAGCTCTGGAAAAGAATAAAAAGACCACCAGTTGTTAGAAAATATTCTGTAATTGGAAGAGTTAAGTATTAATTTTCTTTTGAAAAAAATAGTGCTACAAATGTTAGTAAATTATAATTGAAAAACCTATATTAATAACTGTGATTAGATACGAACTAAAAAATATGTAGCAATGTTTGTCAAATCGAAAAAATGCAACAAGACAGTACGTTAGAGGATGAAAGAATTATGATGGGTGAATTAGGACACAGTAGTTTTATAGCATTTGTTACTGTATTAATTCTTAAGCGTCTGGAAGTGTTCAAAAATATACAGGGTGTTTTGTAGGGAAATAGTGCACAGGAAAAATGAAGTGTTCAAGCAAGGAGTATACAAAATTAAACAGATCAATGCAATATTTACGAAAAAGTAAATTTCACGAGAAAACCGAACTATACTGGCTCTTTCCTGAGAATGCTAGTATAATTTTGCTGCATAGATATGATAATTTATCGTTCTATATATAAGCTGGACTTACAACAAACACATGAATAATTTGGTCTGTGTGAAAGGCGATAATCTTAATTACTTTCAACCAAAAGTAACAAAAACAACTGGACTGTATCTACAATGACAAAGACGGAACAGCCTACTATTATATTTTATCGTTTACTTACTGCAGGGAATATAGCTGGTCGCAATGCCCACCAACCATCGACATTGCATTCCCCCTGCACACATGAAACTATAATCATATACTATAAAACAATTACATATATTTTTTTTGTTATCGACCCTGTCAAGATTTTTGTTGATTTTTTTCTACGATTATTTTACATTCACATTTTATGGGGATTATACAGCAGTCAATATCAAAATAATACACAGCTACCTTCAAATATCAATAAGGGGGATACTATTTAGTAACATTTATTACCACAATTATTTAATAGGATATTATTTCATTTGCTTTTAGTATAGCAAATCTCTTATCGTCACAGTTTGGATGCGATACAGAGTGAGTCACAATTTGACTCGATCATCTGACATTCAGAAACTATTAGTTACACAGAGAAGTGAATAAAGTAAAAGCTATATGATTCAAGAGACATTCAACTTTCACTTGATGCAATCTTTGTACAACTAATAGTTTACGAACAACTCGAGATGACCGAGTTAGATGAATCTGTACATTAAAAATCGTAATCTCTGGAACAGATACACAAACTTCCACCACCAATATGGTCAACAGATCGCAATTTGTTCTACAAAAAAAAAAAAAGAAAAAAAAGATATCATGCGGTAAACAACATTAAAAACATCTAGAAATAAAAAAGAATTATACTCTAAACATATGAATTCTAAAGTAACATTATTTACACACACGTTGGGGGTGTTAATATTCATCAGGATCATTTGTATGGGATATAAATAAAAACTAATTGGTAGAAAGAATAAGAAATGCAAAATGCAAAAGCTTTAAACAATTTGAATGCTTTAAACTGAATGCAAATGAAAAGGGTATTAGAAAGAAAGAATGGGAAGATTAATAAATTAGTAAGAAACGCTGTAAGAACTAAATGATTTTAATGCGAGGCGTTAGGAAGTATATGTGCAAGGTGCAAGGTGCAAGGGAAAAGGGTTACCTGCCAATACCTTAGCAACAACTCCTCATCAATGTACTGCAATAGACTCCTGTTGGGGAGAAATTATTAAAATTACAAACTGATCAGAGAAAATTAACACTACGAGAATAAAAATGAGTCGTGAAATTCAGACAAGGAACAGACATAATATAAGGATAAAGTAATAACTATTTCAATTTACCATACTAATCGAAGATTACGATTTAATAATACCTATAAAATTACTGTTTTAATTTAAATAAAATGTTCATGATAAATGCATGCCACGGAAAGTTTTTCATTCGAATATAATTTATGGGGCTGAGGATCACAGAAATATATGTGAGACACAATACGTTTCAAGGAAATTGTGGCAATAATTTGAAATTATTTTTTCTTGATTTACAACACTATGATTCTCAGCTTATTAAATCGTATTGTCTTATTAATCATTTATTAATTACCAAGTGCAAGATATTATAGAAAATTATATTGAAAAGTTGAATAATATTTTCTATTAAAAAAATATAGAAAGATAAATTTAACAAGACAAAAAGATCTTTATGTGAGAATAAATTACAGATGGTACTACTAATACTTACGCAATGGGAGTAGTGAACACATCAAGACCTTTTTGAACTTTCATTTCAATCGTGCAATATTTGTACTATTTTATACTAATTGCCATGCAATTATTCTCGTGTCTATTCTTCGATAAAATCAACGACTCGTACAACGTGAATAATTGTAATAAGATTAGTCATTCATGAATTATATTTTATCTAAACTAATTAAATGTAAAAAAATCTTCAATTACTAGTTTCATTCATGCTTTACATTTTTAGTCACATTCTATATTGATAATTAAACAGCATGCAGTTATACACGCATCTATATTAAAAAAAAAAAAACCTAAATTCAAAAGTCATTCCATCTCGTTGGTAATATCATTAATTAATTAATTCGCAATGATATTAATGTTAAATCTCTTCGAGGTAAATCTGAAAATCTTTCATGTAATTTCTTCACACCAAACTACCTGCGTTCAATTACCTTAAACTCATATGAAATATCTCTGTGCCTGTTTTGCTTCGACGCGACTCTCTACTATCTGTTGTAACGTTAGCGCCAACAGTACTGACACAAAAATAAACTATATCATGTCTAGGAAATGTACAGAATGACATAGAAATCATCATTATGCGATGCATCGGAAATCTTGTCTATTCTTTTTACGTGGCACAAAGAAACTATGAATAATAGCAATAACTAGAAAGGAAAAAAAAAAGTAAAAAAAATTGATATGTTAGACTTTCACAGGCATTAAAATTGAATGTTTCGTTGTCTCCGTTTCTCGTTAATAATTAATGCAATATATGCAAAGCGGAAGCAGACGTGCCATATGCAGCTCTCGAGACTGGTTAGATCAAAATTGCCATTTTGCTTTATATAGTTCCAGACTATGTAACGACTTTAATATTTATATAACGTTTTGCAGAGACATTAATCAGTAACTATTGTTCCGCGTAAGAGGAAGGAGAGTTGAAGCAAAACAGCAATTACCATATTAGTGGAAGGATCTTTAAGCATCCCCTCCCCCCATATTTTTCGCGGCGATGTATCGATTTGTACAATCAAATATATGTATTTCGAGTATACTCACTTTTCCTGTACGTCTTCGAACGCCGTGCCGATACCGCAATCCGGATGAACATCACAGTTACGTACGGCCTGGATAATTAGGTACAACAATGATATTAAATATAGATTAACACCGTATATTAAGATATAAAGACATAAAGTTATTCTGTATAGAACATGAATTACCTTGACGTTGTTCATAATGTCCATGATATCCCATGACGGATTACTGTCCACAGACGGAGACATCGCGTCTCTTTGTAACGTCCCATCAAGATTAATTTGGTCTGTAACGCGCGTGCAATTTAGTTTTATACAAGAACAGAATACGTTACCATTGTTGAGGCTTTCGAATGTAAGTAGCGCCCTTTTAGAGTAGTTAACGCAGCTAACTTCATTTGGAAGCCGAGCGACACTTATATTCGATAGCCTCAACAATAATAACTGCGGTATATTACGGAAGTCTTGAATCTCTGAACACTATCATCTTTTACCGTCGCTATCTAATTGTGGTATAGGACTTTTTGGTCTAGGTCTCGCGGTATGTCGCGACGCTATTCTCTGCGGGACGTTAGGCACAGCCCCATCTTCGTCCGCTTCTAGATCGGTGAACATATGACTAGGATTCGATACTTTTTGCAGCAATTCCAAAGCTAAGCGTTTACTCATTTCCCCTTGAAAAAATGCATGCTGAAACGAGAATTTTTCATTCATTTCACTAGCGCTGAACTTAATGCACATTACATATGTGCACTCTAGATAGAAATAAAAAAACCTGTAGTAATTTTTCAGCGGTTGGTCTTTTTTTAGGATTTTTCGTGAGAGCAACTTTCACGAAATTGTGGAATGTTGGACTCCATTTGTCGCGGTCCTTTAACGTCGGCGGTTTGAAACCGGATTTGGACATAAGAAAAAGCGCTCGCATCGGATGCAGATCGAACATCGGCGGTTGCAATTCTGCCAACTCTATCGCAGTGATCCCGCAGGCCCAAATATCACACAGTTGATTATAACCACCCTTCCTTTCTACAGCTGCGACCTGTAAAGCTGTAGAATGTAGGTCCTCTGTGCACATTTCATTAAATTATTTCAAAGAGTCACAGAGTACCTCAGGTGCCATCCAATAGGGGGTACCAATAAAACTTTTTCTTTTGTTAATAGTTGCTGTAATCTGTGCTGACACACCGAAATCAGCTAGTTTCACATCACCAGCTTCTGTCAGCAAAATATTGGCACCTTTAATATCACGATGCATCTTGCCCATGCTGTGTAAGTAAGCCAATCCCAAAAGAGTTTCTCTGCACATGTATGCTATTTGTATTTCCGATAATGGTCCGGTTACTGTAATATTATTAAAATGTTCAGTGTTGTAATACAATATTTTTATTTGAACAAATCTTGAAAATGTAGCGGTACAAGACTATTTCTCGAGGAACAATTGCCTTAACTAACATATTAAAAGATGAACCTACTGTGATATATATCTTGAAGGGAACCACCTCCACAATATTCCATACAAATCCATAATTTATCCCTTCTCAAGTAACTACCATAATAGGCGATAATATTTGGGTGCCTGCAATCTTTCATCATTAAAATTTCTTGTTGAATTATTGCAAAATCATCCCCTGCAACATTTAAATAATAAATGCATTATGTAAATGTTTGTCTACGCTTATATAATTTTGCAATATTTATCATCACTAAGAATTATCACTAAGAATATTGGGCTAGTGAAATTATTATTTGTACAGAGTTCTGCTGAATTCAGTGTAAAGCTTGGATAAAAATTCTTCAAGTAAAATTAATTGAATTAAATTAAATGATCACTTCATGTATAAAATAAAAAATGCAATTTATGCATGGATGGGTATGCTAACATATTTGAAGCTTTGCCATAAATGTCCAAGTTTGAAAGCTCTTCTCAAACCTATATTTTTACCAAGAAAAGGGCCCCAAGTACGAACAAGAGAGATTAAAGAGAACAATGTAGAATGTAGACAATAATTGTCCGATGAATCATAGACTGCAAAATGCATTGCAAGAGAGCAATATCTGAATTTCCCTGTCTAATTGAAATTATTTGTTATCCAGATAAAACTGAAGAACGTTAGCGAACGAGCGTTAGCGCTAATTCTTAAAAATGTTCAACGAGGAAAAACCAGCGAGCGGTTCCGTGGAAACGTGCCGAAAAGCTGGGAAAACATACCTGGTTCCAGCTTGATAACCTTAATCGCAGCGAGGTCGTTCATGGAAAGTCTTTTAGCCTGCAATAAGAAAAGAAACATGGAATAGCGGGTGAACGCGAGGCGTCTGGTCAAGAGAGAGCATAATATACGCGATGAGCGTCGTGGAACCTTGTAAACATCTCCGTAAGTTCCACTGCCTATCCTTTGGATGAGCTCGTACTCATCCTGTGGATTCCTTCGGCTTATGTCACTGGACAACGCGTTCGCGTTCAAAGCCATCCTGAAACGCGGGTACCAGCCGGCCTGGCGGCTAACGAGCGTAATTAATATCTACAAAAGAGGATTAATGTTAAAGTGTAAAAACACATTTGTTCGTTAGAATGTCACTTTCGTCGAAACGTCGCCATTGTTCACAACAGCTCTGAAATTAGCCGCGTCTGGATAAGCGGTTCTTGCGATATATCGATCGATCGTTGCGCACATCTCGTAACAAGATTTTTTTTTACATATTTCCATCTACTTATCATTTTTTAAATGCAAACTTAAGTCCACGATTCTCTTCTGATTTTCCCAAATAATTCGAACGATGGCACGCGGAATTAAGATTGGAAAACATCTGTGAAAGTATTACTCGTATGTATTACCAATATGCGAATCTTGAAGTTCGATTGCGTTTTTAAAATTTGAAAAATCGTTCGAGAACTAATTGAGCGCTTTTCTTTTAAAGGCGAGATTACGTATCTTACTTTGATCAAATAATATTGGATCACTCAACGATTGATTTGTCAGCAGAGTAAGTGCAGGTTCCAAAATGCAATTTAATTGAACACTTTCAGTAGTAAAAACATCTACACTGTTCACTTTGGTTTTAAGTTCGTCGAATCGATCAGGTCGTTCAATCAAAGCGTAATTTCACCTTAGTAAAATTGAAGAATGTACTCGGTGACGTTTAACTGCACGCAGTTCCAAACAAACTAGATAATTTGATAATATTCATTGAAATATTTTAGGAAATCTAGTATCATACACATACGTCATAGATAAATACTATCGTCAATAGATAATCGGCATTTTTTGCACGCTTAGAATGATTGTAGGGAAGCGTCTGGCATCAGGCATAGTTCTTGAACGAGTTTAATAAAGCTCTTGGAATATAAGCAGCCCGATTATGACTCACTCCGAGTTAATAAATAATGTTGAGCCAGACGCATACTTTATGGTGTGGATGCGTGTACGTAGTTTCATTCAGAACTATGAATGATTGCTTTCGAAGAGGAAGCGGCTCGCTGCGTAATACTTTTCCCACGGAAAAGGGGAAAATCTTCGTTTCTCAAGAATACAAAACGGGCTTCACTAGGTGCAATTAATGCAATTGCTTAGAGTAATGCTTATCACTAGTTTACGTTATAACGATCATCGTGATCTCATGAGCTTGCTATGTCGATAAAACTGATAAGCAAGTGAAAGAATCTATTAAACACTCATTAGTGGAGGTCATTAACTTGGTCTGTAACGAACTAGCAATTCCTCGTACAGTTTAAAGTGCTTTCACTCTTTATTAAACTATCGACGTATCGTTGTTCATTACTGGATGCTAACTATTAAGTACAAATTGCTCGACAAGTGCACATTCTTTACCGTATGATTCTCTAAATTAATGTTCACCGTCAGCATTGGAAATAGAAAGGAGTGCGTAGCTCCCTGTCGGTAATTTATCATAATTTTCCTACAGAATTGAAAGCATTTTATGTCGGTTGAAAGTACTTATTTTATAAGACTGTCGAGTGCGTAGAATAATGAGGTAAGTGAATTATCATACAATAATGTGAACATTACACAATATAAAGAATCCAATACGCTAATACATTCATTCGAAACAGGAACATTCTATTCCCTTAGCAAATATGGAACAGATGGAATTGGAAATTAAAAATTTATGAATTTCTTTCACATTTCACTTCATTTTCTGGACACAAAGTTGTATTATATCTTCTTTAATCTATTGCGAATATTATTTTTTACACAAAATTGTACTTAACACATGTTATGTTAAATTACACTGTATTGTAAGTATGCCTATCATTATTATTATAGTATTAAGTTCAATTGCTTATGTTGCTGTATATTATAGTGCATTTGTTGAATAAATTAATTTTATAAACGGAATTAAACAGTTTTATTATTTATCCTCAATCCTAACAACTTCCAAATCCTTTCCCTGTAACTACAAACGCATAAAAGTTAGTAATTCCTGGAAAATGACATCACTTCCGGTAACTGCCAAAATTCTCGGAATTCCCAATGACGTCATTTCCAAGAAGTGGCACGTTAGGATACCTCCTCACCTATCATGTTCTCCTGATACATTTCCAATTTTTCCAACAAAAATCCGAAAATCAGACTTTGTATCAGGAGAACATAAGTGGTGAGGAGGTATGCTTGCCACTTCCAGGAAAATGACGTCATTTCCAGGAATCGCCGAAATTCCTGGAATTCTCGATGACGTCATTTCCAAGAAGTGGCACTATTCGGATACCTCCTATGACGTCATGTTCTCCTGATACATTGCCGATTTTTCGACCAAAATCTTGAAAATCCGGCTTTGTATCAGGAGAACATAAGTGGTGAGGAGGTATGCTTGCCACTTCTAGGAAAATGACGTCACTTCCAGGAATCGCCAAAATTCTCGGAATTCTCGATGACGTCATTTCCAAGAAGTGGCACTATTCGGATACCTCCTATGACGTCATGTTCTCCTGATACATTGCCGATTTTTCGACCAAAATCTTGAAAATCCGAGTTTGTATCAGGAGAACATGACGTCATAGGAGGTATCCGAAAGTGCCACTTCTTGGAAATGACGTCATCGAGAATTCCTGGAATTTCGGCGATTCCTGGAAATGACGTCATTTTCCAAGAAGTGGCAAGCATACCTCCTATGACGTCATGTTCTCCTGATACATTGCCGATTTTTCGACCAAAATCTTGAAAATTCGACTTTGTATCAGGAGAACATAAGTGGTGAGGAGGTATTCGAAAGTGCCACTTCTTGGAAATGACGTCATCGAGAATTCCAAGAATTCTCGGAAGTGACGTCATTGTCCAAGAAATCGTAATTTTCAAAAGTATAGGAGATATTTCAAAGTTTATAGTGACCAGGGTTCTTTTTTTAAGTTTTTTCTCGTTTGAGGATAAGGATTGGGCATTCTAGGTGTGCTAGATTGGTTATTAAATAATTAAACAGTTATATAACACTTATTAAGCTTTTATTTTAACTATTAAACAATATACAAACCATACAGATGATCTTACAAGCTAATTATTATAATATACTCTTAGAAATATATATACAACAAATTCTATAACTAAAACTAATATAAATTTGTAATAAAAGTGTATAAAACAATGTAAGATAGTCATTAATCTATTTCTCGATGTTCTTCTTTGTTCTAGTTGAGAAGATACCGTTGATTGCCCCAGGAATCTGTAGTTTTCATTGCAGTTGCTTAAATTTCCCAATTAATCTTGTACTAATTCCTCTTTGGGGTATAAATATTGCAGAATAAGTACTTCAGGAACATCCAGAGAAGTAATTTCACATCCACCAGTCTTGTTACGCGTGCTATTACTCGTGGACACTGCATAAAGTTCCATGGGACCCGTAGGGACATAGATTTTCCATCGAAGAGTATCCTGGGACCACAAAGCAGCTCTGCGGTGGTGGTTCCCGGTGGCTAAACTCGAAATAAAGAGTATATAGAACAAATGGGTGGCTAAGCTCGTCGTAGCATGGCATAATGATAACACGCTCGAATAATAAGGATAGCCAGGAGAGGAGACAGGGTTGGATACGCACGCGTGGGCCCGCGTTTGGGGCCCGTCTTCCGCTTCCACTCCGGTGAACGTTCTGGCTTTAACTCCGGCTCAGTTCCACTACGTGCCTCGACTCCAGTATTCTACACCACACGTCCTAGATATACTCGGTTTTACCTCCACCGGCTGGTTTCTTTTCTCGTTTCTCGGCCACTGGCGTTCCCCGCGTTCGACCCGCCTGTTCAGTCTGAAATTACAATATTTAACGCTTAATATTCAAGTTCGATAAGGCGCTCTTATATGGAACGTATGAAGGAATAAAAGTGTGTCATCCGAAAGAAAGTTCGACCTGACAGACTGTTCTGTTCAATTAAGTTTGTGGATTAAACTTTGGGAGATCACAATTTGTAAGAATTTCTGATTGAAAGTTTTAAGTAACACCAGTAATCCTCGAAAATGTGTACAAGTGAAGATAAAGCGTGAATCCATCGATTATTGGAGAGAATTATAATGGTATACACGTAAAAAACTTGTTTAAGTATTGTACAGGATGAAATGGTATTCAATTTACCGCTAGGAATGGTAACAGAAGTGATGGACGCTATAAACTATCACTTTTAACTAAAATAAGTGTAATTTTGTTACGTATGTACGATTGTGATTATCATGAGGGTTTAAAGAAGCCTGCGATCGTCTCACGTACGATACTTGTACGTATAATACAGTTTTCCTTCAATTATACGAAAAGAGGATAACTGAGGATAAATTTGAATTTCATAAGGGATGCGAAGATGTTATGGCAAAGCACCGACGGTGGCGCTGCAGTGACTCCGTTGTCGCGGAGTTTCTTTCGAATTTCACAACGGCTCATTTAGTCTTACGTTCTCCAACCGAGAGATTCCCGATGCTGATTGCGAACAGTCAGATTGGTTTCGGACATTAACATCACTCTGAATCTGTAAGATAAAATACAATTTGTTAATTAATAAATCGACCGTGATTACACACACGTACCTTTAAATTTTGTGAACGTGTTTAACTTTTGGTGTACGCTTAGTGCCATCGAACCTGAGTGCAGTGTTTACAGTGAAAGTATTATACCTGAAACAGGAGGAACTGTGTGTTTTTATCACACGATATAAAGTAAATGAATTGAAGTTAATTAAAAATGTGAGAAACATAAAGGTAACGTAATTAAACAATTCTGAACTCTTCAAACGGCGCCCAATTTTCGCGCCAATCGATCGCCTACAAGATTAACTTTTCAAATAACTTCGAACATCGAACGTGTACTCAGTTTTAACAACAAAACATCGATTACGCATCAACGAACCTTAAAACCGTAATAAAACCAACAACGAATATATTACATTTATCTCAATACAATAAAATAACGATTACAACGATGTTTGTATTAAAAAGTTCACAGAATCGCTAGCAACATAATCAATGATAAGAAAAAACATCGATTGAACGTTATGGATAATGAGTGACTTGAAAAATCAAGACTGCCACCGTATTTAAGTCCACGAGAAGAGGAACAGCATAAAAAAGACTCCGAACGGACAATTAAGTACCAATTACTGATTTCCAAAATGAAATTCGTTTATATTCTTCGTACCATCGTCGCGACGCTGTCTGTGATTGTTGCTCGTATTAATGCCGAGCAGAGATTCGCGGAGACGCCTGCATTGTACCAGGAAGTGTCCTCCGGCGACGATGTGCAGCTACGGTGCAGGGTGCAGGACAAACGGGGCCAGTGCATCTGGCAGAAGGACAGGAAACCGGTGGGCATGCACCCGGATAAGTACGAATGGGTGAGCGGACGCGGCAGCGATTGCACCCTCCTTATCAGAAGGGCCTCCCTCGACTTCGACGACGGCTACTGGGAGTGTCAAGTAACCTCGGGGGATTTCACGCGACAGGACGCGTTAACTTCTTTACCGTCTCGTCTGTTGGTCAGGGGTAAGGTAGTTTCGATGTTTAAGTACGTATATGTGTAATCACCGCTAGATGGATCATTTGTAACTGTTTATCTCGCGAGAGAACGCTGATTGAGGCTTTCATATCAATTACTTCCCTTAGGAAATGTAGGAACGAAAGTAAGTTCTTTTAAAATTGTTTCTCGTTGGTGTACAAAATGTGTTTCGTATGTTAGTCGTGTTAGATTGGTTTTTATGTGTACTTGGTCTGTAAAATTTACTCGAGATTCATCTTCCCAGATTTCCTCTGATCCTTGATAGCTTGGATAGAAGGAGAGATGCTTTAAACTCCCAAAAAAGTTTCGACTCCACTCTACCAGTACCAGAGTTCGTTGGGCCTGCACCAAATCAAGGATATTTTCACCCACTCGAGAATTAATCTTCGATAACGAACTACATCTGCGTATGATCTCGCAGCCCCCTCAAGATAGCTGGAAAAAAGTTTCAGAACAGACCGTCTTGTTTTTCTATCGAAAATCCATCTCTGGGAAACCACTTGAACACGACCGATCCAGTGGGATCCATTTCTTTCTTGGAACTGGCGTGTTCGGATTATCTGTTAACTAGAAGGAGTTAACATGATCAAGTTGAATTAACGAATCGGCAGAGGCCACTTAATGAAGTGCACAACGCTCCATGAAATGTTAAACCGTTAAACAAGTGTGTAGACGTTAGTTTTAACGGAACGTTGGGTTTTTACATCACCCAGAGAAATATCGCTTTCTTCGCCGTGAATGATCCTCGACGAATCATACGCGCGGCTAATCAGATCCTGACGCCTCTCCAGTGGAACGACGCAGATTTTTCCGGCGCACAGCTTGAAATTCGCTAAACACGATCTACCACGTGATGAAACGCGAGCCCGCTCGTTCCGTTCTACTTTCCTCTTCTGCGGGTGGATTTATCCAACAACCGGCTTCCCGCCAAATTCAATTGTGCACACACATCCGCGTAAAATTAGAAGACACAAGAGGGAGCTTTCACGTTACTTGCAGTTACAAAACGTTAACAAAAAGAATTTAGAATTTGTTTTATGTGTCTGCTATCGTTAAATGTCCTGTCGCTTTGTGGATTTCAGTGAAACCGCGGAAGCCACGGTTGGAATACGGGGGCACGATTTTAAACACCGCCCTAACGTTAAGGGAGGGCCAGGAAGTGACCATTTCCTGCGTGTCTAGATATGGAAACCCACCAGCCCTCATCAAGTGGTGAGTTAATTAGTCGACTAAAAGGGTAAACGTGACTCGACTCCGCGGAATCGTTACGTACACTTCGAATCATTGAAAACTTTGAACTTCGATATTGTTTTACTATTGTAACACAGAACTGTTCTCAATTCACCTTTTATTCACGTCCATTCCAATTGTACGCAACGCAACGCTTGTGCAACGATACTGACGATATTTCTATTGTTTTTGTAGGCACTTTCATTCGGTGGAATGCTAACTGCAGTTGACACTGCGCTAGTACTTTTCCAATTTTAATTCTCCAGCAAAAGTCAAGTAAAACCTTCCCCAATGAATCGAGAAAGTATATAAAGAGGTTCCAATAATATCATTATAACGCATTCTAATCGCAATTTACAAAAAATTCCTTTTACTTGTGCGAACAGATGTACACATACAACACTTTGCCGCGGTTAATTCTCTAACTTCATGAAAACACTGTTTCGCTGATTTCGAGAGATAAAAAGAGGTGGTTCGCAGAGGCAAGAACCCATAACGCTGTGTTTATGCAGCGGAGAAGCTTAGCCGGCTGCGTCTTTTTCGTGTCACGGTCTAATGACCCGTTGGCCACACCTCATCTAAATTCTTATAACGCTAAACTCATTCTGTGCCGATCATCACGTTCGCATGAGCGGTGTTACGTTTTCCATGAACGCGTTTTGCACATGAACGCACGTGTTGCGCGGTGTAAACACAACTTCTCGCTGTAGAACCTGATTTTTCAAGTAGTAAATCACAATGATTGCAGATTTAGGATATATGCTACTTTCATTTCATTATTCTAGCATAATTAGCAAAGTCTCGTTATTCCTTTTAGTTTGAATTTTGAGTTCGCAGGATTTCTTCTGGTTCTTTCTTTCGAAACAGTGAAAGAATTTCTTTCACTGTCACAGATCGTTAATCGGTACTTAGAAAGCGCAAACAATTTGGTTGAACGAGGAAGTCGTGTATAAAGGCGGAGGATAGGTTTGTTTCACTGGGCAATAGTCCGTGAATCGAGTCGGATCCGTTTCATTTTACACAGAATTTCATCTGCCAAGCGTTTAACGAGCGTTCAAAAAAAAAAAAGTAACAGAAAAAGTATTGAAGTCTTTCTTTAAAGTAATTTCCATGAGAAAGTAGAGTTAAAATTTAGGCGGTGAAAAGGAATCTTCAATGAAATATTTACTGAAATCACTTTTCAGACTTTCCGCATGACTCCTCGTTATTCTTCGAACGTCCAGTGACACCGATGCCTGCAAAATGATGACGCTTAACGAAAACATTCGGAACAACGAATTTCACTTGGCGACGCACGTACAGGCGCGCGCATTTTGCCGCGGAAACGAATCGAATGTGGCACGAAGAGAGCCAGAACGGCCGCTAATTTCACACTTCGCGTTTAGTTCGTAGAAATCGCGCTGGCTATTGTAACGGGGCGAGGCTCCAGTAACTCTTTTTACAACCTTTAATAGGCACGCTGTCTAAACAATCCGCCGTTCCTCATATTCCCTCTTTCCTGCTTCTTCGCTGTTGCTGATGCTCTGCCAGGCGATATTATGCAGATCGTGCCCGTAGAAGCGGAGAAACTGGCTTAGTCGAGCATAGTCGCCCCGTGAATCACTCTTAGAAAGGGTATAAACCTTGAATATCGGTACTCGTGGGAAATTGCTCGGGCGTTTTCCGGAAACTTGGGTGTGACGGCTCCGTTCTCAGGCCGATTGGGATGGAGAACCTACGAGGAGCGTTGATTCAGTCAGAAATGCAGAATTCTGAACTCTGGGAAACAGTGAACTTGGAAAATCATCTTTTATAGTAATTGTAGATTTGAAATTAGCTTGGAAATATTATCACGAATACTCTGTAGATGTATTCAACGATGTTAACGATGCAATGTTAGGGTATCTAATTAAATTCTTGATTATTTACTCAGGTACATAGGAGGAGACGAGGTGGAGCCTTTAAGGGAGCAAACGAACGTGACGGAAGTGGACAGTCCTAAAACCTGGGCGGCGCACAGCCTCCTCCGCGTCCGTGGACAAAGGGAGAACCATGGTCTGCCGATTCGGTGCATCACGATGCATCCGTCCAGCGTCGTTCCAGCCTCTGCGGAAACACGACTGGACGTGCATTGTATGTATATACTCTCTGCGCATACTCTTCTACCATAAACAAGTTCCTACCGGCGCGAAACGTACGCGAACCCTATTCGCAGTTCACGCTACACTTCACTTTTGACCACTCCAGCGGACAGACGCCCGCGTGAAACTCTTCCCCTTTACTATTAGTAGAAATCCAACGTTGAATGAAGACCTCGAGTTTCTAGCCACTCGAGTACTACGGATCAGTCGATGAGTTTCTATTTTCAAGGATAGAACAACATTTCATTTTGAAACATTGGAATTCTGCCTACTCTGTCGAGATTTCTGGCTATGTTTTCCAATGTATTAGCTCGTTCCATTATACGTGCGACGTTTAATGAATACAAGTATCGTGTCGACTCTTAGTTAAGAGTTTAATCCGACTGCGTATAAAATTCCAGACGCGCCAGAAGTGAAGCTGGAGACGAAGCCAGAGATCCTGACCGCGGCACTCGAGGATTCGATCAGCTTTACGAGCCTGAGATGCCTAGCGGACGGGAACCCCGCCGGAACGATCAAGTGGTTCAAGGATTCGGCTCCCATCGCTTTAACGAGCAACGTGGTGGCGTTGATGCTAAACAGAACGCAGCAGAACGGCACGGGCACCGGCTCAGAGCTGAGATTCGAGCCGGTCAAGAGAAACGACGCGGGCCTCTATTCTTGCAAGGCGGTCAACGTTATCGGTGAAAGCACCGCGGCTAACTACAGGCTGGATGTACAATGTTCGTAGTTCCGTGACTGATATTTTCTCTTTTTTTTCTTTTCTTCATTAAACAACCGCAATCACCAATAGCGAGGGACGCTGTCAATTTACGACTGGTTTCGATGTCTGTGTCCCAAGTATCCCACGTGGTTAGAGTTCCTAACGTCGACTGCACACCTGCTTACTTTCCACTGGGAGGAGTAGTTGGGCTCATCAACGTGAACGTTCATTTGTCGTTCGTTACCGGTACAATTGAAGTCTCTTCTAAGTGATAGTCATTGAGTTTCTCTTTCCAATCAATTCTGGGAATTCTATCTTCCTTCGAGAGGGGTCGTAGCCTTCTTCCATTCAGGATACTTAACAGATTCCTTGAAATGTCCCTAGCTATAATAAATTATTTCTTTCTAATTCAAGGAATTCTTGAATCTTCTCTTCAGATGGTCCAAGACTGAAAGAGGAGAACACGAGCCGCAACAATAGTGTACAGAAGTTCGAGGACACCACTCTGTTGGGCACGAATTTGGAGCCCTTCGAGTGCACAGATTTCGAGGCGAACCCACCGGCTCAGTATCGGTGGACGCATCTGCGCGGTGGTCTGACGGAGGACATCGAGAACCCGTTGCAGAACAAGAACGGTGGCAAACGTTTGCGTTTGGAAAACGTGATGTGGTCCGACGAGGGAGAATATCGATGCGTTGCGTTCAACGTGATCAACGGGGTGCGACGAGAGATGCCCAGCGAGGCTCGTTACGTGCTACACGTGACTGGGCCGCCTGAGATACAGGCGAGGCCTTCTTCCGGCGGGAAGGGCATCTACGAGTCGCTGGGGTGGGCTGGAGAACCAGAGCACACGTTGAAGTCGCGCTTCTGCTCGAGGCCGCCGCCTAAGATCGTCGCTTGGCAATGGGGGAGCTCGCATATTAGAGCTGGTACGGGTTTAAATGTTTTACGATGAATTTCTTCTTTAAATAACGATTGTCACCGATCCATACACTTCCTTACTTTATCCAGGAGAGAGCATTCAACCAAAATACGAGGCACAGCCGCTGGAGCACATCAAGGAGAACGATATGCCCACGAATTGCTACTGGGCGAAGCTAGTAATCAAGGATCTACAAACAGAGGACGCTAGGATATACACTCTGCTAGTGGAAAGTGAGAAGGGCAGAGATTCCACCAGCGTTAAACTAAATATTCGCGATCCAACGGAAATGAGAGTGATAGCAGCTGCCGCTGCGGTAGGTCTACTGTTCTTCCTTCTTTTGATATCCATCGCCGTGTACGCGGTACTGAGGGCGAAGAGCAGAAGGTATCGTCGAGAAGAGGAAGAGGGCAGCATCGCCGCAGACGCGTTTTACAGTAATAACACGGTCGCGAACGAAAGGCAGAAGACCGTGAACTCGTCCCAAGGCAAAGGATACGCGAGGAAGACCAATTCGGAAGGCGGACTGGCTGTCACGTACGATTACGACCAGATCACGAAACAGGTGCGCAGCATGAGTCCAGAAGCGTTGAAAGTCAGGCGAGCGCCAGCTGTTCTTCAACCACCAACCATTGTGTAACTGTTAACGTACTCATTGCCATGACGATTGTTCGTGACTGGCTGGTGAATCATTCTTCGCCTTCTGAGCGTTGTCTGTTTGCCGACAACGTCTCGCAGGCTCGTAGACTCGTCAACTTCTCATCTTCAGAAAGAAGATGTACCTGAAATTTGATGTCAATGTTAGTTACGATTTTTAGGAGGAAATGAGTACTTACATAAAGTTAACGAATTACACGCAGCTCTTTTCATTTTCCGTTTAAAATACATCGACATTTTCTATTTCCTTTAATTGAGAACATAATAGAAAGGAAATCCTCAAAGATTCTCCGTGATAATATGTGGGAGAGTCTCTAGTTATTAATTCTGAAAAGATCCGCGCGTATAACTTGGCAATACTTTACACATCGGCGTACTTAACATCCAAGTAATGTGATAATTGCATTAAAAATATTTGCGAGTAGTTGAACAATTTCTTAATCCTCGTGAAAGTTGAGTTACTTGTTGTTGCTATTATTTGTTACGTATAAAATTAATTAATAAGCTTTATTAGGATAATCTAGTTGATAAGCGAGCGTTGCTTATGCAATATAAATGTACCATTGGTGTTCTAAAATGACATCTCTAGTATTTGCGTGACTGATCTCGTTGTTAAATATGTTTTCCTTGTAATATATACACCTACACAGAGCCTTATGTCGCTACTTATTTTTACGAATACATTACTATATGTAAAAAGGATAATGTAATATAACAAATATACACAATAACAGAATTTTTAAATAAATCAATCAAGGTGGATACATTTTACAGAATTAGAACTCGTACAGATATATATTTAAAAATCCCGCTCTATCTCTATCTTTCTCTTTTTAACACTTCATTTTGGACCCGTGACGCCATCTCTGTGAAAAGTGCTCAAACTGGTCGCACAGCGTTATCGACAGTGAAGTGAACTACTGAGAGTGGTGGCGCCATCTATTGGAAATCTATTGAAACTAATCGACAAATAGTTTCAGACTTTGTCTAAGAGATGGCGCCACCACTCTCAGTAGTTCACTTCGCTGTCGATAACGCTGTGCGACCAGTTTGAGCACTTTTCACAGAGATGGCGCCACGGGTCCAAAATGTAGTGTTGAAAAGAGAGAGATAGATAAAAAGAAAAAGATAGAGATAGAGTGGGATTTTTAAATATATATCTGTACGAGTTTCAATTCTATAAATTGTATCTACCTCGATTAATTTATGATTGTATCGCAATAATTTTAATTGTCGCGTTCAAACGCAATGATTCAACAATGCACGTTCCGTAAAAATGTATTATTTTTGTTAGAGATAAATATAAATATCAGGTGTTCAAGTCACGAACTCAACTTTCTTTTCCATTTATTTAATCTGTCTTTAACTTCCTTTTAACTTTAACACCCTTTACCGCAGAAAGGTGTCGTTCTACGTAACTACAGAATAGCACTGATAAGCCTACAAAATACATAATTGATCTTCATGGGAATTAAATACACTTTACACATTGTAAGAATATTTTGTAATAAAGAAAAAAGGACGACGGTATAATTGTTAAGCTTCAAGAAGATATTTTTTTCTTGCTCTTCTTAAAGAATGCGATACTCTGAATCGTATTGTAAGATCATTGGTCCCAAAACGGCATTTTCAGAATATATATTTACTTGCAACATATGTATATATATATTAGACTGACATCTAGAAAAAGAAAGAAACTTAAACTTTACGTTGTTCACGCGACTGCACGTTCCTCTTCCATACATTTCAACATTCCTCTTAAAGTCAGGTACACTTTAAATAAAATTCAGTATAATGTTCGTCGCGTGTAAGACGTGTATAATTCTATCATTGTTCATCCTTTGTAGCTTCACGGTGCATCTAAAGAAACTTCACGGTTCTAACAATTCTAGCCATCATGGTTTAACGGTGAACCAGTTTATTGTTTGAAGAAGGGAATAGAAAAATGAGAAACTGAATCGTGGCTCGTTCACCGAGAAAGAGAAACGAAATCGATGCCTAATTTTGTATAGACTGCTTGGGCGTGTTTTCTTCTTCAAACTAATAATTCAATCGTTCGTACGTTGCGATACAGATTCGTCTAATAACTTCTGTTCAACGTCCTCTCCCCTCTTAAAGTATATCTCTCGATCCTACGACCAGGGATCATATTTGCATATATTTTAACAATGTAAAAACTATAATATATAAAAAAATTCAAATTCTTCTTTAATATATATTTATATATATATATATATATATAATTCATCGACTCTATATATATATATCGAGTGTAACATTTGAGTTGAACGTGCCATAGAACTTCTTAGAAGTTATCACTATGTATATATAAAAACAACTCTTAATATCAGGAATTATTTGTTACAACAGATTTATATATGCATTAATCACACTGTATTGCTTTCACGTTAAGTCAGATTGCAATCACCTATATACTATTTGAATCAAGTGCTCTTCATCTTTTGCGTTACGTTCCCTTAGACGTGTAGTATATAGCGTTTCTTTTCTACATGACCAACCCGACGCGTTATTAAATAACGCGTACGATTAAACTTGTATAGTACAGAGAAATAATTTACAGGAGTCGTTTCGTGTACACCGTGTCGCAGTAGCAGCGTGTACACGGCTCGTCCCTTTCTTCGTTTAAAGGGAACAACGTTATCTGGTATTCTCTTTTCCATCTAAGTTTGCGCGCCCAATTATGAAGCCTCCATGCTCGCATAAGTGAGCGTAACATTTTTGATCAATGGAGTTACGATTGAGGCTTCTTGCGCCTTCCGAACAGGTTGCTCAAAACAGAGGTTCTCTTGTAATCGCGATCTTTGCGACTACCACCCCCTACACTGTGTTCACTCTCTGACCCACTTTCGCTGGCTCTTCTACCGTCTACTACCGTGAGGTTCTGTGGGGTTTGTGGGACAGCAGGAGGTGCTACGTACGGCGGCAAAGACACTGGTCTGCCTGTGAAGGAATTATTTGGCTGCAAACCCTACAACAAGTACGAATAAGTTAGAAACGTCGAACTATACGATATTTTCTGAAGAATTAAGAATGATCGTCTAGAACTCGAATTGCATGAGAATTTAATTACCTCTCGTCTCGTAGTTACGGACACATTTCCATAAGCTGGAACAGAAAGCAGTATTCATCCGTTTTAGGAACAGTTCCTTAACAATTATATAAATATTTCATAGCGAACGCTGTTTTTCGAATGGGCTCAAATGATACATGCCAATAATTAGGAATGCAAATCAGGATTGACAGAAACACGCAGTTGGAAAGACGAACAGAATGTGCAAGACTGATTTACGAGACGAAACAATAAGCAACGACTAACCAGGATCGTGAGGAGCACTCCACTGAGCCATTCTAGTTGGTGGAGGGGCACTTGATGGCAAGGGGGGTGCTAATTCTACAAAACAACGACGTCCAATGAAACAGGGGATCTTCTACGCATACACAACGTGTGACCAACGAGTTTTTCTTTTTAAATACCTTGGTGTTGCCCACTAAGATCCATGCTACTTGGCCTGTGCCAGGTTGCATTAGACGAGTACTGGCTAGAGCCATTGTGATTCAACGTTGCACTACGTTGGTGGTAGAAACCTGGTCTTCCTTGTACTTGTTCTATTTCTGTAATGTCAGATCAAAATTATAGAATTACGTTCAGACAAAGGATTATCGAATCAGCATACCATCGCGTCTGTATTGTGGAATAGCTTCTGAACTGGGAGATCGCATTGGAATGGGTGGTGGTGCTCCCCTAGGAGGAATAGGCGGTTTCTCTCCCGAATTCTGTTGATACTGCTGTTCCCTCTGACTGGCCATTTGCTCCTGTTGTATCAGCTGTTGTTGAAGCACCGATGGCTGCGGTCTATGCAAGTACTCCGTCGCCATCTGGGGTGATTCCATCCTTTGGGAAGCTAAGAACTCTGTATTATTATGGGGATCCCGTTTCTGTTGATTCTGCCTGTGCATCTGGAGGAACTCGATCTGCACGCTGCTCGGAGAATGTTGGTTCGATATGTCACGTTTGATTACAGAGTTCTTCCTCTCCATCTCAGGGGTCGAGGCATGACTGCTGCCAGTTGAGACGTTGTCGTCGCCTTGATCCATCGCATCGCTCTGCAATCTCGCCAAACTCTCCTTCTGCGAGTCGTCGTAACTCAACAATTGCAGACTCGGAGGTAGCTTAGCGTGGAACGATATTTTGTTGACCCAATCCTCCATTTCTTGCTGACTCGGCGCCAGGAACAAAAATTCCGATCCGTCTGTACACTTCAATCTAAACACGTTCTTCTTCTTGGTGTAGTCGTCCGCTTTCTCGCAGATGGCGTTGAAAATGGTGATCGGAGCGGTGGCTGCTTTACTCAATGAGAAATCTTCCATGTCTTTGAAGAAGCACAGAAGTTGCCCGCACAATACAGTGTAGTACTGTTTCCACGATCGTACAGCCGCTTTTTTCCCAGCACTTTGCAGTTCGTGCTTTCTCTCCAGCACGCCTTGAATCTCTACTGGCGGCAGAGCGTCCATGTTCTCCATCCTTTGAAGCTTCCTGAAGCTCTGAGTTCTTCTTCTGGTGGTAAAACTGGGCGTCCTCTTCGGTTTCTTCGTGTCCACCTTCATGCTCTCCGCCCTCTTAATGTCAGGCGTCGTTCTTCTTAGTTTCTCGCCAAACACATGGGATAATCCATGTGCTTTCTGCGATGGAATCGAATCTAGGTTTTCTGGCATCGTCGATGTCTTTATGGGCGAGAGTTTATTGATAGAATCGTGCTCTTCGGAGGTTCCATTGACTTCGTCAACATGCATAGTACGGTGAGGACTATCTAGTAGTCGTCTTCGTTCCTCCTCGCGCTTCCTTTCTTCAGTTATCCTTTGCACCTCCTTACGTTTCCTTTCTTCCAGGCGAGCACGCTCTATCCTCTCTTTTTCCGCCTGTCTGGCGGCCATTTCTGCCTCCTGTTGTTTCTGGAACGCTTGTTCCAACATCGTTATGCGTCTAAGCGCGCTGAACCTCTCCTCTTGCGCCTCGATCGTCTTCTCGAAGTCCTCGTGCTTTCGAATAAGCTCCTCGACTTGCGAAATACTTTCGCCCAGCTTTCCATCGTGCAACATGGGTTCCCTGCTGACAATCCAGTTCTCTAGCGTCTCTGCTTCTCGCTTGAACAATTGGGTATCCAGATTTTGCTCGTAGATGTGCCGTCTCTGCTCCCAGGTGTCCTTCAGGAATTGTTGTCTGTGCTGAAGAACGGATATCTTGTCTTCGATTTCCTTCGCCAGAAAATGACCTTCCTCTATCAAGCCTTGACCAGTTCTGTAGAACTTGTCGAAGGCTTCGTTGCGAGTTTCGATCTCCGCTTTGTACTCGTTGTGCCGCAGGATCAATGCTTCAGCACCTGGCACATCGCGAGCCAACTCAGGCGCGGTTACTTTGGCAACCATCTCGTTTATCCAGGACATTAAGCCCCTGTATTCACCCAGATATGCCTGCAGCTGTTCCGCCTGTGCCAGTTTGCTTCTTCTTTGGGCTGCTTTATCCAGTAGTTCGTTCCAGGCTGTCTCAGCTTCTTGGTGCTTCACGTCTATGTGTACCCTGGCATCTGGGAACAGGTCGATTAATCTGGACGCCTCCAGCATCAACTGTTCAACCTGGTAACAAATATTTTTCAGTCGTCACAAGTGTCTCCACATACTAGTCGCTTTTCATAGTTAATTATAATTAATTGCTCATGATAAAAAGTCTTAATAAAGTACCTGTTCCTTCACAGCACCCAGGTCTGTTTCGAATCCTTGGTGCTTCCTGACCAAAGTTTGAATCGTTTCCAAATCGTGTCCATAGCCGTCGGAACTGAGGGCGGTTTCCTTTTCCTGTATCCAGGATATAGTCTCGTCCGCAGTTCTGTCGAACATGTGCACCTGTTTCGCACCTGTAAGCGCATCCTGCCGCGCATTCGCTAATTCCCGTAGATCTTCCCACTGTTGTTTGGTCTCGTCGATCTTCATCAATATTTTCGCCTTCTCCGGATTATTTTCTTGTATCAGCTTTTGACCCTCGTCGAGAACAGCTGACACTCGACTATCGCTGGTCGTTAAACCATGCAAGAAATTGTCGAACGTCTGAATGAGAAGTTCAACGTGCTCCACATCGCGACCGTAATCCTCTGAGGCGGCAACCTTGAATAAAATTTACCTTTATAGTTTTCCATTCACGCGAATGATTTATGAAATATGTATAAATATAAAAAGAAAAAAAACATACAGTTGTTTGGTCTCCAATCCATTCGATGACTTCGTCAGCCATTCTGATGAACTTGAAGAACTTCTCGCTCTCGCGTAGCCGTTGGAATCGGTTATCCTTTAATTTTTGTAGCTCCTTGAACTTCTGCTCGATCTCCGTTTGCTTCTGCGTGATGTTCTTGCTGTCGAAATGATGCCTGTCTATTAATCCGCCTGAAAGTTTCATCAGGTTTGTTATGGTGTTCTCGAAACCGAACAAATCTCGCTCTATCTCCTCGAGTTTCTTCAACAACGACTGTACAGAGTCTTCGTCTTTTCCGTAGTCTGTGCTAGTCAATAGTGGAAGTTTCTCCTTTATCCATTGTTCAGCCTCTGCTGCCTCTGCGTAGAACTAAAAACAGTGAACAGTTATAAAATTATTATCTAGATGGACCTAATATAATTTATTAACTTAACGAGGAATTAAAAATTACCATTTGCGATTCGACAGCATCCAGCAAACGTAATTTCCTGACGCTAGCCAGATCTCGAAGATGCGACAGCTTATCCTGCAACTCCTGTGACAATTTCTCGATCTTGTCCGCAGCGAAATGACCGCTCCTCAACATAACCGTGGCCTTATTGACCAGAGATGCTACCACAGGTTCCCTTGAAATTAACTCCGCCTCTAGAGCTTGATGTTTCTTCTGCAACCGTTGCACGGTCGTCAAAGAGCTTCCCAAATCGCTGCTTGCAGCCAAGGGCTCCTTTTCTGACAGCCAGTGCATCTCATCTTCGACGTCCCTCGCGAACTGATGCAACAACTTGGCATCTTCTAAGTTGTCTCTCCTTATCTGCATCGGTTCTTGCAGACTGTGGTATCGATTTATCGTGACCGTCGCTCTGTCCTGTATCTCGTCGCACATGAAATGATTCGATTTTTGGTAAGTGGCTGCTGTCTCTTTAATCAATTCGCAAGCGTCGTTGTGGCCTAGCACATCGTTTTCCAAATTTGTGTGCCTCTTCAACAGGTTGGCCACACTGGCCAGATCTTTCCCGTGATCTTCCGATTGCAATTGGGTTTCTACCTCGTCCATCCACGCCTCGAATTCGTCTAAAGTTCGCCCAAAGAGCAGCGCTTGATACGCGTCGTTTAATCTAGTCTTCTTGAGCTCGCTGGTCTCTTGGAGCAGGCGCCATTCTGCCTCCAGCTCGTCTAAACGTTCTTGGATACTGTCCGAGGCGTAATGATTCTCTTCGATCAGTGCCTCGCCTGATAAAAAGAATCATTAAAACACAGTGAAAGAAAATAACGATTTAAAAAAGAAATAGTACAATATTAATTTACCTTCGTTCACTACTGCTGCCACTCTTCCTTTGTTCGCCATCATTTCACCTTCAAACGCGGCGTGCTTCTGAATCTTGCTCTGTAAGTTCGACGAGTCCCTATAGTTCTCGTCACTGGCGACTTGTTGCTTCTGATGAAGCCAACCTTCGACTTCATATATATTCCTAAGGAACTGATGCAAATGATGGCTCTCCAACAGCTTCTTCCTCCTTGCTCTGGCGCTATTTTGTAATCTGTCTCTCCTAGCGCAGACTAACGCCAACCGTTGCTTGATAACGTTCGCGTCCGAGTGTTCTTCCGACAAAATATCGTTGGCAAACTTCTCCAGTTCATCGATGCGTCCCAACTGGGAGACCAACATCTTCTCGAATTCCTCGTGCTTGCGTAGCAGTGTCTCCACGCCAGATAAAGATTCACCAAGGTCATCGTTATTGAGGAACGCCTCTTTCGTAGCCAGCCAACTATCCGCCTGATCAGCCTGCTCCTTAAACAGTTGCAACTGATGCGCCTGTGTCAGTTTCTGTCTTCTGGTCTCCCAAGCGTTGACCAATCCTTGCCTAAGCTCCTCTAAGTGCTCCAAATTACCCTTAACGTCTTCGTTGATAGCCAGAAGCTTCTGTCCGTGCTCTTTCAAGGCTTTAAATGTGTCCTGTCTGCCATCAATCTCTGCCTTTCTTTCTTGATGAAGTTCCAATAAGGCCTCGGCTTCGGATATCGTGGTTGGCGGTTCAGACTCGTCCATGCGTTTAATCGTGTCGGCTACCCAAAGTTCTAGTTCGTGTAGATCAGCTTGGAACTTGTGCAGCGTGTAGGCTCTGTTCAATGCTTCGCGACGATGCTGAGTAAGTCGTTGTAAATCATCCCAATTGGACTGCAGCTCTGACAATATTCCATTTATTTGTGGGGCCTTATCTGGATATTCTAAAGACAATTGTCTGGCCTCTGCTTTGTGTTCCTCCAATTTACCCTCTATAGCAGTCATGTCTCTTTCCATCGCATCTTGTTTTCTTAGTAAATGATCGACAGCAGGCAGATCCTTGCCAACGTCCGACGTGTTCATTGCGACCGATTTTTCTATGACTCGTTGACTCGTGTCATCGATGTCCCTGTTAAATAAGTGAATCTCCAAAGCACAAGCTAAAGTTTCTCTGTAAGCGTTCAACGCTCCCTGCAGGCCTTTCCATTTGCTGTTAAAGTTGTCACGACGTTGTTGGATAGCCTTCGACTCGTTGTCCCTGCCTTGTTTGATCAATTTGTCGGCCAAAGCGTTGATCGTTTTTATCCTAGAGTCGTCTACTCGCATGTCACTGTCCACATCGTCGAGCTTCCTCTGGAGACTCACCCAATGCTCGTAATCTTTTCCAGTGTCGCCAGCCTGGATCATCATCTCTTTGTCCCTTATCCAGGCCTCGATCTTCTCTACTTGGTTGTTGAATTCGAGGATATCCTGAGCCTCTTCTAAACCTCTGCCGCGATTCTCGGACTCCAATAATAGTTTCTTCCAAGATGCGTGAAGATGTTCCAGTTGCTGAAGAATCTCAGTGCTTGCTGGGTGCTTCTGTTTGAGAAGAGTCTCTCCTTTGGCCTTGATCTCTTTGATTCTGCCCTGGTTAGCCGCCAGTTCGGCTTGGAACGCTTGGTGTTTCTGCAGTTTCTTGATCTTGTCCTCCAAACTGGATACCTCCCCTTTAGACGCCTCTGCTTCGAGCTTCTTTTGCTTCTCTCCGATCCAAGACTCAGCTTCCGCAACGTCTCTAACGAACTGAGCGTGCAACAAACCAGCTTCTAGTCTTCCACGACGCGCGTCACACAGGGTTTTGATTCTTCCCCGCCTTTGGATAACTTCGTTCAGTCTCCTTGCAATTGTAGGCGAGTCGAAGTGGTTCTGATCTAGAAGTTTGTCCCCATGTTCTTGTAACGCTATCAACTTCTCTTCTTGAGTCACGAGCAACTTCTCGAATTCGTTGTGCTTCTTCATTTGCGCGTCCACTTCTTCGACAGAATCTCCGAAGTTATCACCGCTCAACGCAGCTTCTTGGGTTGTAGACAAGTTGTCCAGTTGTTTGGCATCCCGCAGGAAGAAGTGCAGGTCTATTAATTGATCCAAGTGGACTTTCTTCTGCTGCCAGGCGGTGTGCAACTTTTGTCTCTCATCTAACAACTGATTGCATTTCTCTTCTACCTCCTACGCGTGAAGCATAGAGAGTTAAATTTTATTCTAGCCAATCAAATGTAAAGTAGAAGAAGTAAACTTACTAAGGCTGCATAATGACCAGTTTGAACCATGGCTTCACCTAAATCGAGAACAGAACTAAAGCTATCCTCTCTTGCCTCGATTTCTCCTTTCAGAGCTTCGTGCTCCGCCTTCAAAATCTGTGCGCTCGCTGCATCCCTCACTTTATCTTCCGTTGACATAGCGGCACGAAGACCAGCTGCCCAATTCATCAAATCTCTAACCTAGAATCGTATTTCATTATAGAATGTTTCGTGTCACGTAGATCGTCCTACGTCCAAAAAATTACCTGGGTTAAAAATCGTTGCAAATCGCAACTTGCTTGCAGCTGGTCTCTCCTATGAGCAGACCTCTCTTTCAACTCTTCCCACTGAGCGACAACAATCTTCTGTTGCTGATCAATGTGTACAGCATTGTTTCCTGGGTAATGTGCTTGCAACCTGGACGCATCCTCGACTAAAACTTGAAGCTGAGCCTCCAATGCGACAAGATCGTTCTCGAAGCCTTCGTGGCGTCTAATTAATGCGAGCACAGAGTTTAAGTCGCGTCCAAGATCTTCTGGCAGAGCCGCTTCTTTCTCTTGAATACGAGATAATGCTTCAGCCACGTCTCGATGGAATCTGTGGATTTCTCCAGCCGCTTGTAACCTTTGCTCGCGGTTTCGAATTAAGCCAAGAAGGTGTTGCCAGGATTCTCTAATTAATAATTGAGATCATTAATAATTTTACTCGGTTAATATTTTCATTGATATTTTTAGTGATTAATCTTTTTCTAATATATCTCTACGAAACATGCTTAAATATGTACATATTTTCTTGGTAGAGTAAAAGTGAAGCTTCCGATATTTTTCTGCGGTAAAAATATCTTTCATGCACTTTGTTACGTTCTTAAAAACTTCACATTTCCTCTACCAAATTATAAGTTGAACAATGCAAAAGCCACCAATATCTACTTACTCGATGAGAGCATGCTGTTTCTGCACTTCCCTTACGGGGTCGTCGTCGTCTGGTCTGCGTTAAATATATGTACAAAAATACTGTTAGTAACCCGACACCGATATAATCATTCCCTTTTCCCTACTACCATTATTCCATCTATTATAGAGCTAGATTAACTATTCGATGTCAGAAATAGTGCTAGTGTCTTTACTAAATTCCATAGAGTGGACATGCATTTAGTGAAACTATAGATTCCAATTGACTTATCATACAGTATTCATACAGTCCACATTATGTACATAATCTGAATGAAGTCATAACATATAGCCTCACGTAAATCTTACCCTAACTGTTCCTGACGTTTCTCGATATCTTGAATATATGGGCTCTCGTTTGCGATCAACTTCCTGGCCAATTCTTCGCACTGATTAAATCTCTCGGAACCAGCCTCTATTCTATGCTTAAAGTCATTGAATTTAGCTTGCAATATTAACAAATGCTCGTAGTCTTGACCGTAGTCTTCAGAGGCGGCCGCTTGTTCTTGTTCCTTGATCCACTGTTCCAATTCTCGGCTCTCTAAGAAGTACTCGTGACGATACATACTCTCCATCAGGCGTTGCTGTCTTACTGTTGCTAATCTTTGCAGCGCTCTCATTTGTTGAGTGATGGCTTGCTGTTTATTCGCTATTGCTTTGCTGTCGGGGTGTTTCGCGTTGATCATTGTGGCCGCTGTGTGTCCCATCTCCGTTACGATACCATTATAAGTATCAAGCTCCAATTCTACCGCCTAAGATGTTGAATACATTCGTTGAAATAATGTCATACTAAGTTTAACAATAATCCAACAGTTAGTAACGTTCGATTCAGTATACCTTGTGTTTCGTTAACAATTTCGTGGCAGCATCACGGTCTCTGCCATAATCAGTCGAACTGAGAACGTCGTTCTTTTCATTTAACCAACTTTCAACTTCCCCTGCCTCGAAGAAAAATTCCTGCGCTTTTAGGGACAAGTCTAGGGCCTTGCTTCGTTGTCCAGCCTTTTCCTGCAAGTCCCTCCACGCATCGTCCAGTACGTCGCATAATTCCCGTATCTGTGTACAAATCAAATTTATTAATGCAATTTTAATTGAATTAAAATAGATCAGAGTATACGCTAAGAAATATGTTATTATTTTGCACATCAATTTTTAATAGCTGTATAAAATAAAATAAAATCTTGTTAATATGTATGTACAAATATAGGATAGTCTACGGTAAAATACAGCGTGACAATAAAACTGTTGATATTTATGCACATTAGGTGTCATTAAAAATATATTAGGAAAATAGAAGGATAGTTAAATTTCCCATAAATATCCTCAGTTCATTGATAAGAAATAATACATGGTATAAAAAATATATCCTTTAATCTTATGAGAAATCATGTAGGACAAGCACATGCATGCCGGAAAAATGTCCTGCTTTCTTATTGAAACTGCACATTAAAAAATTAGTCTCTCACTATTTATTATTTAACCATATTAATCCATATATTGTTACTTTTTAATCGCAACAACGCTAATCCATGCATCTGTGCCGACCTTACCTCTACGGACCCAATATTCTTGTAACAGTCCCAACTGTGCAAAAATTATACACTTTTATTTCTAATTCATTGCGTACATTGTTTAGTTCAGTGAACAATTGCAAAGACGTATATGCTTGTTTCATCCAGGAAATTTGTTCAAATTATTTGAATCTTTACCTTTTTCTTTTCCGGGTGGGCTTGATCGATCAGGGTCTGTCCAGAAGCCAAAGTTTTGTCTATCATTGGCTGATGCCCAGCAATTTCCGCTTCCAGCTTCTTATGTTTTTTATGCAACATCTGAGCTTGGTGAAGATTTTGTCCAAGTGTTGTAGAGGACGCTTGAGGAAGATGATCTTTAATCCATTGCAACTCAGCGTCCAATTCAAAGCCAAACTTGTGGAAGCGTAAGCTTTCTTCCAGTGCTTCTCGTCTTCTCTTGGCTGGTTCCTTCAAACTACGGAACCTATTTAAGGAAATGAAGAAAATTGATTTTAGTATACCATTTTTAGAAGATGCAATACATACGTTGTATCATTTATGTAACGTACTTTCTCTGCGTTGCTTGGCTAGACTTCAATATGTTCGCGGCATCAAAGTGGCCTTCGTGAGCCATTTCTTGACCCATAGCAACCAGATCGTCTACTTTCTGTTCCCACTGGCACATATCACTCTCAAGCGACTGATGTTTCTTCAGCAACTCCTTGCAACTTCTCAGATCGACACCTACTTGTTTGCTCTGCAAACAGTTCTCTATTTCTTCTAGTTTCAATCTAGCATCTTCCATCGTTCTATTGTAGCCATGTTGGCAGGCAGCTTGCCTCAACCTGCGACCCTTCTCCAAAGACAACGCTACCAATTGGTCCCATTGATCGTTCAATTCTTTCAAAGTTTTTCCTACATCGTCTGACCTGTAGTTCTCTTCGGATATCAAAGCTTTTCCCGTCTTGTTCACGGCTCGCAATTGTCCTTCGTTAGCTCTCAATTCTCTTTCAAACGCTTCGTGCTTTTGAAGCTTTCGTTCCAGATTATTCAAATCCCGATAACTTTCGTCGGACGCTGTCTTCATCTTGTCACCCAACCAATCTCTCAGATCGTCCACTTCAGCTGAGAACTGTTGATAGTGTTCTGAAGCTTTCAGAGCTGCTTGGCGACGTTGAGCCGCGTCCTTGACTTGGTTTCTTCGAGCCAAGACCTGATTTCTCCTTTCATTAATGCTGTAAATAATGTTTACCTATTTTTTGCTCTGTGGTATTAAAAAAAAGGTTATGCAATATAAAAGAAAAAACTTACTAGTCTTTGTCATAATGTTTCTGAGCGATTAACTTATCTGCCGTATCGCTGAAAGCTTTTAACCGATCATCTTGCGCGTGGAGAGTGTTCTCGAACTTCTCGTGCTGTTTCAACAAAGCTTCAACATCATCCAGTGACTCTCCCAAGTCTGTAAATTCTAGGAACGCTTCGTGAGAGCTAGTAGTGGCCTCAATCTGGTCAGCTTCGCGATTAAACTGTTGTAATTCGAGACATTGCTGAAGCCAGGCTTGCTTTGCTAACCAATCTGACGTTACAGCCTGATATAAACCATGCAATTTATCTAAACGTTCGCTAACATCTACCAGTGACGGATTACGATATAGCAATTGATTTCCAAGTTCTTCGACTTCTCGAAATCTGGAGGAATAAAATGTGTTCTATTTACACCTCTGTCTAGATATTCAATTTTTCGTTACAAAGTATCCTGTTCCTAATTTGAATGCTTACTCGTCTTCGTGGGTTCGTATATCTTCTCCAAGCTCCATATGGTGCTTCTTAAGTTGTTCAGCCGTGGCAACATCCCTAACAGGCTCTTCAACTTTCATCGTCTCTTGCATATCCGCGGCCCAATTAATCAAATTCTTCGAACTGTTCATGAAAATTTGCTGGCCAACTGCATCCTCCAATCTAGATCTGCGTTCCTTGGCTTTCGTCTGGACTTGATTCCAGAGTTCCTTGATTTCGTTTTGCCTGGCGTTCACGTTGTTCAACTCGTGAGGATAGGAACTCTTCACGCTGTTTGCCAGTAGATTCACTTTTCGTACCTACGCGATAAAAAGAATTTAAGTGATTATCTATAATCAAAATTAAGTGTAAAAAGTTAAAGAACTCATACTTTTTCCTCAACAGGTGCTAACTCTCTCTCCAAGTGTTGATGCCTTCTCTGCAAGGCCTGGACCGTCTTCAAGTCTGGTCCAAGTTCTGCTGTGTCCAACTGTGTGATCTTCTCCAGCATCCAATCGTGAGCCTCGTCGCAAGTTCTGTTGAACAATTCTACACTAGAAGCTCCCTCCAGACTCTTCTCCTTCTGCGTCTTCAACCAGTTCAAATGGTCCCAAAGTTGATGGATGTGCCTCTGTCTGGCCTTAACTTTGTCCAACTGACTGTGTCCTTGTCTAACGAACTCGTCAACGGCGGCATCGATAGCTTCCACTCGTTTCCCAGACGCTGAGAGGTCAGTGAGGAACTTCTCATACTTTCTTTTAGCAGTCTCAACGTTATCCCGCGGATCATCGGCCCTCAGCATCTTTTCTTTGTCTTTGATCCACTTCTCGAAGTCGTCACACTCGCGATAGAAGCCGTAGAGTCTTATAGCATCCTCTAACAGCGCGTGACGCTTCAATGCCAGCTCCTGAAGCTCGCTATAAGTGTCGTTGATCTTCTTCTGACGCTTCTCCACGCTGTCTCCGTCAGAGGCTGTTTTCCTCTTAACTGGTTTCACCGTCGATTTTATAGACTTTACTCTTCTAACAGGAACTAACTGTTTCACCATCTTCGTTTTCTTCACTCTCTGTATTACCTTGACTTTTTCAGGCCGCCTCACTTGCACCTGTATGACTTTGGGCTCTATCTCGCGAACGTAGTTAGCTGGCACGAAGCCATCGGTGCCGTCCGCTTTTCTTACGCTCCACCAGTCGGGATTCGTTTTGCTCAAGAGGAACATCACTTCACCCTTTACCATGTGCATGCCCTGGCCACTAAACGGATATAAACTTTTTACTTGAGGCACCACTCTGTCTTCAAGGACTGCCTTGGGTTCCAGTCTCTCTACCACTTCGTCGACCCACTCGTCCTGAGGAACCAGCCTTATTTCTTTACCTGGAACAAGAAACAAATGTTTATTAAAATTCCGCTATAAAGTCTGTTTCATCTAAGATCAAAGACTTACTCCATTCCTCTTGCTCCAACTCCGCAACAGGCTCAGGATCAGCAGACAGTTCCAACGTGGATATTCCAGACTTGATAAGCTTCTCAGCTTGCATGTTCAATGATTGCACATCTCCCTTGTAGGCATTCAACTCTCCTTCGAGATCCTTGTGTCTTTGTAAAAGCGCTTGGGCACTGGGTTCATCCACTCCGTAATCTTCAGAAGCTACTAGCGCCATCTTCTCGTTCATCCATGAATCCGCCTCGTTCGCATCCGCATAGAACTGGAAAGCTTCCGCTGCGTCATCCAACTGTTTCTTCCTTAAGGCCGCTAGCTCTTCTAAGACTTTCCAATGTTCTTGCAAAGAGTCTATACGATTCTGAATCTCTAATGCCGAAGGATGACCGTCGGCGATCAACTTCCTGCCAGCATCGCAGAGCTGTTCAGACTTGGGCCTGCGCACTTTCATCTCGTCCTGCAGAGCTTTGTGCTTCTGTTGCAATGAAATCACAGCACGCAGATCCTTGGCTGATATCCCAGCCTTGCAGATACGCTGCTTCTCGATCAGCCAAGATTCTTCGTCCTCGTGGTCCTGCAGGAAATGGAAGAAGTTTCTGGCGTCTTCCAGGCGAGCCTTGCGCTCCTTGCTGTACTCGACAAGGTCGTCGTAAGCTCGGTTCAACATCTCCAGTTTTTGTTGCAACAGAGGAACCTCTTTGCTTTGAGGTAGCGTCAAATGTTGGGCTGCCTGTCTACCCAGTCTCCTTTGAGTCTCACCAAGAGCGGTCACTTGCAATTCCTGTAAACTGTGCTTCTGCAGTAGGTCTTCGACTCCCAGAAGATGCGGACCAACGTCTGTGCTTTGGAAGTTCAATTGTAGCTCTTGGATGGTAGCTAATGTCGTGTCGATCTCTCGCATGAGACTCATAAGGGAACTTAAAGCAACTAGGTTCGATTTGTGATGGTCCAAGAGGGCTAGAAGCTCCTTCCACCTCTGCAATACTTCCTGTTCCCTAATTTGTACCCTTTCCAAGCCGTGATAGTTCTCTCTAACTAATTCTTCCGACATGTTGGTCAAATCATGGAAACGTTCCTCGCGAGCTAAGATATCCGCGCTGATTGCCTCGTGTTTCTTCACTGTAGCATCGACTTGAGCCAAGTTGCTGCCGTATCTAGGGTCCGTCAAGACTTGGATCATTTCCTTCAGATAGCCTTCTCTCAATACGCTCTTCCTTTCGAACTTGTAGTTCAGTTGTTCCAGTCTCTCTTGTCTTAAAAGCTCCGTTCTAAGGGCGACTTCTCGACGATGCTCGGCTCGTTCCAATTCTACCCAATTCCTCTCGATATCGTGCACCAGCTGGCCCTCTTGGGGAGTGAACGCAGGCTGATTCAGAGACTTCAATTGGGTGTTTATGTGAAAGTACAGAGCTTCTATTTCTGATCGTTCTTTGTACTTTGGCGGTTTCTCCACCGTTCTGTACTGTTTGAAAGCCAGTAGCTCCCGTTGAATGCCCTCCAGGGAATTCGGGAAGTTCCTGTTTTCCAGGACTTCTATTTTCATCTTGATCCATTCTAACAGGTCGGTTGTAAGCTTCTCGTAGTGGATTTTCATTTTGTCAGCATCCATCATTTGTCCCACGATCTGGAAACATTAAAAACGTTTAGTGGTATAGATAAATATATTTCAATGGTTGATAAAAAAAAGTTAATAGACATATACGAATCTTGCTTACATTTGCAATTCTTTTACCGCTCTTAATCTCGTTCTTCATCCTGGCGAAAGTGTGATAGTAGGATGCGACATAGGTGATGATAGATTTCTCGTCAGGCCGGGCAGTGTCAACGTCCTCCGCGTCCAACAACCGGGGTATCCCAAGTTCCGAATTGGCCACATCGAACGCGTAATTAAGATTGTCGATATTTTTGTTCTGCTGCAATTCCGACCAGTTGACCAGATCTGGTCTGTGGGCATGAATAAGGGCGTTGAACCCAAGACCACTTCTCCAGGATCCTGCAATTTACACGTCGATATGGTAACTTGTAAGTCGATATGGATAACGTGACGGATGGAAGGTGCAGGATAATCGGGGGCCGTTGAATTTACCAGTGAAGTCCTGGATGTTGACACCAGGATACCCGTTGGTCTTCCTCTGGCACCAGAGTAGGAGAGCATCTTTGGCTGATTTCTTCTCGCTGCTATCGTTCTCTTCGTCCACGTCGATCTCGATCTCCTGGATTTGGAATCTCAGGATGATGGTCCAGATCAGACCCAATATCAACCTCGGATTCCCGTCCACTATGTCTTCCGCGCCTATACTTTCCAGACGAACCTGGAAGCGATAAAAAAAATACAGTTGACTCCCTCTCCTGCGACGCGGTACGAAATTTTACTTTCTAAACTCTTCTCGAAAGATTCCGATTCTTGGATCACAGGTGAATGCAACCCGTGTAAATGCACTCGCAGAATTTATGAGAAGGGATCGGTGGACTTCTGGCACAATGATATTCGCATTCCACCGCGCGCGTGTGTACGCGGCCGCGCGAGCGCGCGCACGAACAAGTAAAAGAGCGGAATGCACGCTGGCCTGTTGGCATCGTGTGTATTGCGTAAACAGTGGGCCTTAATAGGCGCCTGTACACCACACGAGCATCTTGCTATGATAAAACGAACATGCAGCCGGGTTGCGTCATGTGAAAAGTAACAACTGCTAGTCGGCCTTGAGCGCGACGTATTATGATAATGCGCTTATTGAAAATAAGAAGCCGGGTCATCCACTTCTGGTTGTCGTAACCTTTTCGAACCGAACGCATTGGATTTAGACGATCGGACGTTTCTTGCCGCGATAACCGAACAGTATTTGCGGGGCCAGCGCGAGATACGTGGCCACTTTAAATGGAATTGCACGGGTAAGATGTGAGATAAGCATGGAATGATATGTTATTCGCGCGATTTCTATTTTTGTAGACAGTTAGCAGCTTACGAAATGCATAACTATGGCGATGTTGGAATAACAACATCATGAATAATAATGATTCGGAATAATTCTGATGTCTAATGTAGGAGACCAACATTGTATTGTTGGAATACATCACATTGGATACGGTATTCACCTACTTTACCGACTGTTTTTGCGCGCAACTATATTAGATGGCAACTGTACGTGTCATAGACCTAAATTCTTACGGTTTCTTGTCGTAGTCGCCTAGAATACACGTAATAGAATTTATGTTGTCAAATGTAGTAGTAATAAAATGATTTCTCTAAATGGTGCAACCGTGTCGATCTTTTGCGATAGCTGTAGCCGTTCTCCGGCAAGAACTTACAACTTCATTGATTCCTTCGACACGTCCGTTTGAACATTATGAACGATGAACAATAAACCAATAGCTCTGCCACGTTATTATACTTAATCGAGGTGCGCATCCAGTGCGCTACGTTCCCGCGATTGTTGGAATGCCGTCTGATCACTTGTACCGGGCCATCAAGGCCGTTAGGAAATGAAAATCCTTTCCTTTTTGTGCGGCTCATATCTCGTGGAATCCCAAAAATGTGAAGTATGTGCGCCAAGAGAAAAAAAAGAGTCATCGACGGTAGATAAACACCAGTCGACGTAAAAATAAAGCTTATCCTGAAAATAAAATCCAATTTGCAGAAACGTGGAACAGTCCATAAAAGAAAGAGAGAAAAAAACATTGCACAAGTATGCACGAAACTGCACATTGCACTCGCGTCGGTGCATCAGGTCATTCACTTCCCGATCGGTCGGTAATGCGCCTACCTGCATACATTTGGAACATTTAAGAACTCGAAATTGACACTTCTAAATCTCTGTTTCTCTTTGAAACAAGAACGATTGAATTTAAGATAGATATCACGAAGGTGTTAACAGAGAAGCATGTTATTATTATTAATGTATAGAAAGAGAGAACTCTGGTGTAAATCAGAGAGCACCAGACGCCGTCCACGATTATTCTCATCTCCGTACGGAAGTAATCCATTAGTTTGAGCGCGATTATCGAACCGTTACGTGTTTCACCTAATTACTAAAGTGGCGAACGAGCGTGCACCCCGAAGAATGATACGAACCGGGCGTTAGAATCAATCATCGCGGAACGATTAGCCTGAGGTGACTAAACAAACGTTCGCATTACATTGTGCAACACAACGGAAGGCAAATACGCAGTTTCCTGTCGCATAATTTGTACACCACGCGGTAGCACGCGTGTCGTATATGTAACGATCGACGCGATCGCTTGATAATAACAGATCCGCGGATTTGCATAATGATCCACGATACCAGCGTTAGCCGCGCAACCATCCTGTTTATCATTTTTTCCACCTAATGTATCATCAGACTACCGATCTCTGTAAAGGCGTTCCGCGAGATCAGGATCGATGAAGGATGATTGGATAACACGCAGTCATAGAGAGTAACACGACATACGTACTCCCTTATACTATTCTAACATCTTGGTACAAACTAGTTAAAATAACTGTAGACTAATCTTAGCTGAAAAGATTTCTTCCATTTCTGACTGCTTCTAGGCTTGCTCTAAGACCCATCCCCCAAGAAGGTAATATAAAACGGGAGATTAACGACTCGTTTTCCTGGAACACTCCACTTTTAGACCCTCTGCGTTCTCCATAACAAACTCCATCTTACGATATTACGAGGCCCCTGCCAGCGATACAGATCATTTCACTTAACGCATTTCGAACCACTCCCCGACTTCGTCGTGGCTCGAACTGGTAGCCGTTCAGCAATGAATCGAAGGAGGCAACAACCGCGACTAGCGTACAGCGTCGTTTTGAACGGTCATTCAGAGACCGTGGCGATTATCCTCGCGCCGGTGTTTCGCCTTAGCTCTCGGTCGGTATGCCCGTTAACCGGGCCACGCGTGGATCGACCGTCGAATTTCCAGCCAAACTGCATACGATCACGTTATAAGCGGCCAGCAGTATCGACGTATGAATAATGAATGAGCCTCAATGCTGCATAGTAAGACCGGGAATACGGTACTGTTACATCCAGCGAAAAGGTGGGGTTGCACAGTTAAAACTCGTGCAACGAGACGAGCGAGCAATAAGCCGGTATAAAGGCGACGGCGTTAAATAACCGGTATGCTCGTTCCATCGGGCGATTACTTTTTGTTGTAGGCCACGGGGTGTCAGCTCTCGAGAGTATACCAGTCCGCTGGCCAACGAAACGGCTAATATTCTTCTGTTCTTCTTTTTTTCTCCTTGCCTTCCTCTCTCTCTCTCTCTCTCTTTCTGTTTTCTTCTTACTTTTTTCGGCTCGTTTTTTGTTCCTCCTCGGGTTCGATCGAACCAAGAAGAATCGAGAGAACCTTCGATGGAAATATTCGTCGACTGAGTTGTCGAACGACCGTTCCATTGCAGTCATCTTAGATGGGGCAAATATGTGAGTCAACATCTTCTGTGAAACTGTTAAACCTTACACGGTGAACTAGTTTCCGCGGTCCAGTAATGAATATCAATCGACTAATCCCAAGCATCATCCCTGATAACTCCGCAGCATCGTTTTCTTGCTAAACAGGTTACCACGAGCATCCTGCTCGAATATAAGTCGAGGTTCTTAGAGACACCTATCCTATTATCCGTTCATTCATTTCGCTTAATTACGCGCACCGTTATCAGTCGCCGCGTTCACCTGAATATTCAAGGAATGTTATCTCGCGCATTTTTAAATAAAAAAAAAACAGGTTTATTTGCTTACAAATAAAGCAGAGACACAGAGTCGGATTAAATATGTGGGTAACTGTGTTCGGAAACGAGCCAGGTTAGCGGACGAGGGTGGATGTTGTATCGAAAAATGCGAAAGAAATGGAGTAGAAAACCGATTTGTATAATATTTTTTCGAATTCTCAATTATGGTAACCGCGGTGCGCGTAGGTTGGGCTGGGTTAATCGAGCTGGCGCGTACACGAGTTAGTTGCGAAAGGAATTTCTTAGATTTCCTCGGCTTGTGAAATTAATAAGTCTCGCCGTTTTCACTTCAACACTCAATTTCGCTCGCGGTGGTACGCGAGGGAATTAAGAGAGGAGCGGTAATGGAAACGTTCGTGGAAATTAATTCCGCCGGGGTTGCAATAAACAGCGGGGTCCACGGTCTCCGTGAAGCCAATGGAATGGGACTGGGCATTCTTAATGCATTTAGCGTGGAATGCGACTCCTACGTTCACTGCATCGACCGCCACGCTGCAACTCGGCGGCTAACGACTCGTTTGGTTGCACGTTAGCGTCGCTACAATGCGAACCGCTACGGCGTTAGCCTTTAAGCGGGGCAAAAACGAGCCCCGCAACCCGTCGATGCGACCGTTTAATAGTTTAGTGACTGGTTCCGTCTACTCGCGAATCGTGCATGTCGAGATGAAAATCGGTTACTGGTTTTCTAAGCCAACTCGACGCTCGAGGAAAAGGGTACCAGGTTGGTCGAGGGTGGCGGGGTGAACCCACGGAACTGGTTGCGAAGTTGCAATCTGACTGTGGCCAGAATTGCCCAGCGAGTTGACTTTGATGGAAATGATCCCAACGCGTTTCGAAGAGAGATTCGATCACGATCCGGCTTTGATCAAGGTGATCACTTTGTTATGATGTACTTGATCACCACCTGACATTAATGAAAGTAGTCGGACTGTGGCTTTTATAGGCTTGTTTACAAGGTGAGCAGATTGATCAGAATGTAGATTCTCTGAATCACACCGTGTGGCTAGCTCTGGCTGAACCTAAAAATAGTTTTACCATACAAGAGGCCATAATTTTGTTTGTCTCGAGCTATTCACTGTGCCCTAAAACCATTAGCCTTAAAGGGATTTAGTGGCAAATAAGATCCCCATTACACGTAATGCAACAATGTGACAGATTCGAGCTGAATGCTTCAACTTAAGTTTAGACAGGCCTAAGAACTGATAGAAATGTACCAAGAGACCTAATCATGACGATTCAGGACCGGAATACGAGGAACGACCATTGGTACGGTATATGCTTTAACGGTAAAAGCGGATAAGCGTCTCATCCGTGGCACTCGTGCGATTCCTTAAACGATGACGAAACACCGGGATCTTTCGCGGTGCACCGCGTGTGTGCACGGTCACGATCAAGAATGTCCTTTTGCGAGCTGTCGTTCGCGTGCCTTCGATCCACATTCCGCAGTCCTGCCAAGAATGTGCATGTCGCCAGTTGTAAACGATGCCGTAGGGAAACCGCTATGCGGCCCGACTCGAGCAGACTCGCAAACCAGAGGAGGAAAGAGAGAGAGAAAAAGAGAGAGGAAAAGAGAGGGACAGAGAAAATGAAAATTGTCGCCAGTGGATTTCAGGCTCGTCGACTCTTGCGTCCGACCGATCGTGCTTGTTTTCACTCGACTAAGCGTTTAATAGAGCCGGATCATTTGAATCAGGAAATCCATTATCAAGCGAGAACGCGAGGCTCGCGCCTTCCTACTTGAAAGTCGTCGCGCATTGTAACGAGAATAGCTGAAACGTTTCATTAGGCGAATACATCGGTTACCTCGTTAATAAAGATGTTTCGTTTCTTTCCCGTAAAATACGTGCCAGGCTAACGAGCGTGTCTACCTTATCAATGTTAATGCCAGAAACTGCCATAATGCCGGGACATAAATCGAGACCCGTGCCGCTTTAATGTCGCAGCATCGGGACGCCGATAAAGCGGTTTGGTTGCGCGCGACGCGCAACAGCGGACGCCAGAAATTCGCGTAACCCCCCCCTGGGGGACCACTAAACGCGAAACTTATCTCCCAGAGGACATAATTAATACCCGTTCCATCGCCTTCTTTATTTTCAGCGCGGAAAATATCCTCGAAATTTTACGAGCCTTGTTTACCTCGACATTAACGCGTCACCCAACGGCGGATTTATATCTCTATAGATAGCGCGTCATTTTTTTACGCAAGCGTAAGTATTTAAGCGGTACGATAAGAAAAAAAAAGAGGGTGCAATTTACGTCTTTTCGTCAATTTTGTAAGCAACCTCTCGTGATTAAGCGGTTAAGACGAGAAATATTGAGCGCGCTCGGTTACTTCCCGCGGTTTTGTTTCTCTCGCGAGCGAACCGCTTGCGTAACCAAACCTAACAATCGACCGCGTAATCTTTATTGTCCTCCATTTTCTTTTACGCGGCGCGTTCTAATTCAAGGGAAACGAAAATGGCGAACCGCGAGACGCAAGGCAACGCTGTATCGGTGGTTTAAGTCCAGATGTACCTTGTACGGCGCTGCGAGGCGCAAGGTTGATCGAAAAAAACCTTCGACAATTGCCAGAGGATACGTCACGACGAGAGGAATAACTCAGCTATCGTAATGACGAGCCGTCCATAATGATGGAACGAGATTCTAGCCGCTGACCACGAATTCCTCGATTGTAATGCAACGATCCACGGACGTTGCATTGGTCAACTTACGATAACCTCCTCTTAAGGAGTCCCCTCAGGAATTCTGGTCCACTAGCAAAAAATCGATAGACGTCTCGAGTCGTTCACGATCGTATATCTCGCAATAAATTGGGATTTATGGCCGCACAGGATCATTCAAAAATGTGGAATCGCGTAAACGTTTTAGGGGTTGCGTGCGACGAGTGTAATTCACCTCGAATGCGATATGAAACGGTATTGAATAGCGTAGAGCTGGTGGATGGGTAACCTAGGTTGAAGCCGTGCAAAGTGGAGGATGTCGGTTAGAAAGAGGTTGGGGCCGCGTCCTTTCGGTTTTACGATCGTTTCGCTATGTTGATGGCCCACTGATCGGTTCGAGAGTAGTTACGCTGTGATACTCGCGAGGGAACTACTCTGACAGAATCATAAATGCCGGAAAACTGCCACGGTGGGTGTAAAATGGGACAGAAGGGCGTGTACAGAACGTTTCAGAGCACTGGACATTTATATCCACTCGTAGAAATGTTTTATGCTTCCTTCCTTTTCCTCGTTTAATTTTGAAACTCTCTACTCTTTGAAACAGCCTGTACAACTATTCGCGTGTCCATGATCGAGACTCTGAAACACTCTACAGAATTTTCGTTTCAGTCCGAGGTAGCAGTGTAATCTTCAGATGCTTTTATATTTGGATCATCTTGTATATTCGAAAAGGTGTGACCAATATTTTGAAGCATCCTGTACTGCTTTCTCTGGCGGGTGCTAAAAAGAGAAACCTGGGAAATGCATACGAGGTCATCGATATAAAACCATGGTTAACTTAAAAACCGAATATTTATGAACCCCCTCGGTCATTAATATCGATTGTTTATAGAACGAGGCGTTCACGCGCGAGGAGGCTGCGGAAACGTCCAGAAATTATCATACTAACTTCCATCTCAATTTTTAATAACCTCTTAAAAGCTCTTTTTATGAACCCAGCAGCGTAAATTTTACGTATAAAATTTAGTTCAAGCCTCTAACCGTTAATTTGAATACAATAAACCGTATAACACTTCAGGAGGACATTCTATACCGGATACACCGTAGAATACCGGAAGGGGACGAGTTCCTACGATAATTATACCACCGTAAAACCGATCGTGACTCATGACCAATATTAAGTCACTCTTCCTACGTAAGGTCTACAGGTCATCCTACAATTGCTAAGTGACTCATCGATTTCCTAAAAAAAAAATATGAAACATTTTTTAAGAACTCGATAGATATGGAATTGGAATGATGTCGAGTCTAGACTAGAAATAAACAGTTGTATGTTGGACGCATTAATTTATGCGCAAACATACGCAGAAAATTTCCTCGCAACTGTTCTCCTGATCTTTGCCACCCGTGTCCCCGTTTTAATTATTCCCGCGGCATTAATACGCCCGCTGATAACGCGTGGCCGTTCCAATTAAAAATTGTTTACCGGATTCTCGTTTAATCGTGATCGTAAAGAGAGGGTTATCACAGACGGTCGTCCCAATTGTTTTTACTACTAAGTGTACAACCTGCGACACACTTGCCCCGATTCCCGGTCCCTTTCACGATAATTGCTAAGAAATGCAAGTCACACGTTCCCCGGTCTGCACTTTCACCGAAACTTTTTTTTACCAAGCAACGAGCACGCGTTTTAATCGTACACGCGCGAAAGATACAAAAACAAAGTATTTTCCATCACTTTTCACCGACGCGTGATTGGTGTAACGTCGCGAACTCTGTTGGTCCTTTTGCCGGATGGTGCAACCAGTAGGGCAGATCCTATCGCGACGCGAATCGAAGTTAGGAATTCGATTGTACAGGATGATTCAATCGAAACTATCGTACATTGATATACTTCCACTTTGGTTCTTGAATGACATCCTCTGAAACCAGATGCTAAGTGAAGCAAACACCATGAAATAGGGGATTACAATTAGAACTATCCAAACATCCTAAAACCAGCTCCTAAGCAAACACTAATCCCCTCAGACGTACCTAAACATTGTTCAACTTACCCTACCATCCATCCCAGCCCAAAATACCCTCTACGACGGTATATCCTGGCTCGACGTGATCTAGCCACGTGCTACATAAGAGAAACATCGGGGATGAAGTGTCATTAAGTGTTCACAGACAGCCAGAAGCGTGAGTCCAAGGTGTGGACAGGCTCATACAAGCGGTTCTTCGTGCCGGAACGGCGTCTAACGTGAAATGATCAGCACACGAGCAACGTATGTGCCGTCTGGTTTCATTTCACATCTGCGGGACTCACGGTCTAGCAAGTTTCGCCTCGGTCACTGACCCCTCCATCTCTCTTTATCTTCTTCTTGGTCTCTCTCTCTCTCCATCTCTCTCTTTCTCTTTCGTCGTTTCGCTCCTTTGATCCTGCCTCCGTTCTGTCCTTCCTCCAGAGATTCCTCCTCCATCTTTGATTGTACCCTTCGATTTCGATCCCTTTCGTTTATCCGTCGCGGGGTCCCTCCATCGAGACTGGAAATCGATTCGTGTTGGGTCCCATTGTGAGCACGGTTCGGACTAGTGCGTGTCTTCGTCCCCCTTGCTTGCTGCTTCCTTGGTTATTTTCGTTTCTTGTCGAAGTGGACTCTTCCTGCGGATTCTTCGAGCCGTGAACGGTTTTAAAAATAATTTTTATTGGTTAAAGGTGTGGTTCGAGGATGGACGACTTTTTTTCGAAAGTAATTATTATGGTAATATTCAGTTAATGTTTGCTTGACGCTGCCGCGTGCGTTTGCTCGTGGCCATTGTGTTGGCTTGATGCTCTTTCTTGCGGTTACCTTCTCATCAATCCTCTTTCACTTTCTTTTGCGCATGCCCTCTCTCCCTTTCCCTCTGCCTTCGCTGCGCAACAGTCTCTTCACTTTCTTTTTCCCTGGCTGTCCCCCCGCTAGCCCTATAGAACCCTTCTTCAGCCTTGCCATTTTTATTGCGCCCTGAACGTTCTTCTTCATCCTGCATCCTTCCCTTGCGTACACTCCACCTCGTCTGATTTACTGCCAACTTATTGCGCACCTGGTACTCGTGGAATGAAATGTGCCAAAATGAAATCGAGGATAACCACAATCTAATATTCTGGTGCTTCAACTTTTCAACAACCCCCAACACTCCTTGTATCTCATCTGGATATTCCATTTGTCTGGTACACCATTACCCAGTGTCCTAGTATCCAATATTCCACAGAACCAGCATTCCAGCATCCCAATATCCTAAACACTCCACTCAAGAGCCATTCCAAGCGTTTTACAACGAAAATTACTAGCATCCCTGTCCTTAAACCCTACCCACATTAATCCTTCCTGGTCCATGCATTAGACACAGAAAAATATTACCCTCGTATACGTGGCTGGTTTAGGTTGCAAGGGGACTACGGTTTCTCAGAATGGCCCGAGGATACCTCCTTAATTACTGTCGGCTCGAATTCTTTCGGTCATGGGAACAGCCCCTAGGGAGAGTCATCCGCGTTTTAAACGCAGTTATCTTGTCAGAGCCTTGGAAGCGTGGTCACAGAGCCTTCCCCCGGCTTAACGTTATTCCAACCTTGCAGCGTAACGTTAATCCTTTCCCTCTCTTAACATTCTATACATTTTTCATCGACTATAAAAAAAATTCCAATCAATTTGTCTCGATTCTTTAACTTATCTTTTTTCATTCTGTTTTTGTTTTCATGCAGCGAGTTTCCGCATACGAAACGAGTTAAAAATATTCGTCACATAAATTAGCGAGGAATAACATATTCGTATTTTACAAGCGGATTATGAACCATAAAAATTTCCATGTTTTTCACTGTTTACCCAGACGGTGGTAATAAATACTAGAGAGACAGATACTTAATAGGGAGAATGTAAAAGATATAGGAAAGCGAAAAAAATCGCACCGCTGTACACATTTTCGTACGGCATACGGGCTGAATTAAAATCGAAAGCATTGCCGTCGATTACGGGACGGGGATATAAATTTAATGCTCGCCTAAGATCACGTCCGCATATTTTACACTTTTTACGAACGATTAGCAAGATCCTTTACGTAACGCCGCTGTCGCGAGTCGCGCAACTCGACGGAGCGGTAACAAGCGAAACGTGTCTTTTCCATGAATAACTTTCCACCTGCGAATTGCGCTGTCGATCGATTTGTCATTTACACGACAGGAGGGAGAAAAAGTATGTACCTATATTGAGACAACGCCTGGATACTTCCACCTACAGATTTTCCACAGACGAAGCTATTTCCTTTTTATTTTAATCAACACCGTCTCGTTGATGAATTTTTAACGAGCTAGTGAGAGACCTATTCGAGTAATCTGCTATTACCTACTGGCATAAAATTTAATTGCCCAGGACGCGTGTGGCGCCTACATTCGAAAGTAGAAAATCAACGTGGAGAAAAAAGAAAATGTACATATACATACATATATATATGGCGGTGTGGTGTTACGAGAATACTAGAAGGGAGACTTTCATCAAATACTTTCGCGATCCTGGTACTTCAAATTCGTCACGTTTTGCCGCGCCGATTTTCCACGACTTTCTACCCGCTGGCTGAAAAATCGCCAGGGAATACGTGTTTGCTAGAGCCGAGGATCACCTCCCAGAAATAACCGGTGTCCTTTCCAGCGATCCAGGTGGGAGTCGGCGACCATCATCGGTCGGTGACGACACCGATGATAAAGTATGCTATAGTGATCGATTCGTGCATCGAATTCGGCTTGGGCGTTGGTTGATTCACGGTTTTAATCGATTCGCAGCCTGGCCACTTCGATTTGCATCACTCTACAAGTCGTTCGAAATTATAGGTCAAGCCTTGTTTTTAGTTAATAATGGTATTACAGGATTACGAGCAGCGTCTGGATATACGTTTGGATACGTGTTTCGAGGAGACGTCCTACGTGGACACCGAACCCGGGACGAGACCCTACAAGTGCAAAGTCCTCGTGAGCGGCCTCTATGCTTCGCGGCTTATGACATAATGGTTTTATGTATACGCTGCAGCTAGGCATAATGCATTTATGCGATCGTAGGCGCTGGATGCGTCTGAAAGACGCCGTTTCTATGCATCGTGACTTTTACGATTTATTTCTGCCCGCTACGCGATGCCTTCTGCTCGCTGTGAACGGTGGAAAATTTCATTTACTGGCTAATCGATGAAGTTCAACGTCGAATGATGGTTTTGATACATTTTCGTCGCGATTTTCCATTTGCGAGCACTCGTGCACAGGTACAACACCGTTTACTTGCCTGGTTACTTTAATAAGAGGTCTGTTAGCTCGAGTGTAACGATACGAATAGAGCGTCGTCGGTCGTACGCCTGGCAATACAGTCATTTGTTAATGTCTACGGGGGGAGGAAAGTTTCAGTGAGAGAAAAAAAAAATGCAGTTTTCGCTTGGGCAACTACTAGGGGCCCTTGCGTAACCGTATCGTGGTCGGATGCAATACTGTCGCGAAATGGAGAAGACAATCGTGAAAGCGTGAGAATCATTTCCTATGTCCTCTCTTTAAAGAACAATTAGATCCATCGACGTAACGAACGAATCTGTTCGGGTCTGTACCTCCAGGTGAAATTTTCTGACATTCCCTGGGGAGATGCTGATCGCGATAACCCATTCGTTCGTGAAGATATATCGGGGCTGTTAGTCAGAGAGAAGAGAAGATATCAAAGAGAAATTAGCCGTTAAGTAGTTTTCCTTTGGTTGCGTCAACAGTCGTAAATTGAACGGCTGCAAATATTGGTAGAGTAATGGAAAAGTTATTAGGGGTATTAATGGCAATTTTCTGGGAATTCCTGGTTCTGCGTAGTCGACTTCAAAGTACACTCTCTTAGTGCAAAAAAAATAAGAAACGCCACTTCTTAAAGTTTCTTCGAGTTTGCAGTTCTCCACCAAATAAAAAGCTCCGATATCTAAGATTCCCTAGATACGATATTATACTAGAAACCCTATTAAAACCTTAAAATAATAAAAAATCCCTAAGTTTCTACTAGGTTTCTAATTACGATTTACTGATGCACACTCGCCTGCAATTCAGAGCGTACATCTACAATGAGAAAGAAACGATGGGTAGTTTGAATAAATATGTGAGAAAATAATGTATTAATCCTACCTTTGTATGAAGAAACGCCAGGGACTTGTTCACGTTCTCGATTTTGTGCACTCGCATGCGGCCATTGTTGGGTTTCGCCAGTCGCTCTCCAGAGATGATCTCCAGGAGTTTCAATAGCTTCTTGCCATCCGCTAGATCCGTGAACAAATCGTCCACTTCCATGCGTGCCTGCGAAGTGAAAGTAATCGAATCAGTTGGATTCCTTCCTCTGTTTAAACACCCCTAACGATCGATGCATTCTACCACGAGGGTGAGAATAAAAATACCTGCCAATTCGATCGATCGCACTAAAATTTATACCACTCGCTAAAATATACTACCTTCAACAGGAACGAATTGATCCATTTCGTGAACGTCTTCTTCTGTATGTGCAGACGTTCCTCCTGCAGGGCCTTGATGCGGCCCTGCTCGAACCTCAGCGTGTCCTCTCGTTGAGTCATTCTCTTCTGTATATCAGAACCACCCCTGTATTTGTCGGTTCTGGGTACTGTATAATAGTTCGGTTGGTAGTCGAAGTTGTATCTCGGTTTTTGGGGTTCGGCGCCAAGCCCAGCGCCGGGCACATACTGCGCCCCTGAAACCAAAACGTTTTGCCAAAGTTAGACACGGTGGTAGTCGTAGCTTCCTGTATTGGCGGATGGGGAACGTTTGAGGAACGCTCAACTGACGGAAACGGAAATTTCTGTTTTATTTTCTTTTTTTTTCCTTCGACGCTTCTTTGACTTCGTAGGGATTGGAAGGGGCGGTTTCTGCGGAATGTACAGAGTGATTCAAAGCGATACGATCGTTACGAGGGATTACATTAAACGCAGAAGAGGTAAATAAGATTAAATCTTTTCGAGGAAATGATTGTTACCGTTGAAGTTTGCCATGCTCGGAGTGTGTGCGCAACGTGACTTATCACCGTCCGTGTATTAATAATCGATTCGTATCGCGCGGCTTATCACTCGAGATAAATCTCGCAGAGGACGAAACCGTGAAGGACACGATCAGCGTAAAGTAGACTAGAACGACGTTAATCTCGTTTTCAATTATTGATACTTTTCTATTTTCACGCTCGTAGTATACAATTGGTTTTTTCCGCGGGGAGGGGAGATAACTTATCGCGTGTAACAGTGATAACTCGTATTTAAAATAGTCGAGCGGGATGTAGCACGATTTCCCTTTCGTTTTCACACGTCATTTCGTACAAAATAGATTTCACTTCCTAAGCACTTCCAAATGCTTTCTCAACGACTCTTTTTTCTTCTGCTTATAATTATCGTTTTTGGAAGGTATTACCTTTCAAATTGTTTCAGAGTATTTTTCAAGACCATCGAATAATGGAACGGCAGAATTTAATAGCAATCTGAGAAAGCAATTTCACGGTCAATGCCAGCTAATTAATATATCAATCCTACCGTTAATTCTCCGCGTAACAAAGAGCCTGGTCGCTTTGTAATTCTAATCCACGCATAATGAAAAACCGAATCAGAATTCTCTCCGCCTCCGACTCAAGATTGTAGAATTACTACCAATTAAAGGAAACGAGAAAAAGGAAAAATGAAAGGAAATCATTACGTCAACAATTATCCAAAAGGAAAGAAAAAAAGGAAAATGGATAACTTCCTACTCGAAAATGTATTAAACAGAGTTTCATCGTCGAACAACCGCAGATCATTGGCCTCCCATGTGTCTCACTGCGATCAGTTCATCGATCGTTATTTATTCATCTGCACACCCGAGACCATACCCGCTATCTAAGCAACGACTGTCCCATTACAATTTAATTGAGCTCATAACTAAATACGCTCGTGCACCGATCGCTCATACGGCTCTGTACGCGTGTCGTCGTTCGAAAAACATATTCAGTAAGAGTGTTCATTATGTTAATGCATCTCGTATCTGGAAATTCGATTGCTGCCTCGCGGGACTACTTTCCATTGCAACGTGTCAATTAATGCGTTCTCTGCATTGCCGAGATTCTGAGGGCCGTGCACAATTTGTACGCGCTGTTACATCGATTGAGAATTCACCTGATTTTTTTATTTTTTTTTTTTTGACAAGTAGTTCGAACACGATTTTACAAATTGTCGCTCGAACGGTGCTTGATCTGATTCGTCGTGCAAAAAATTCCAGCTGAACTTATAACGTATATATGGTGAACAGAATGGAGTATCGCGAGAATGTAGAAACTAAAATGTCCACGCCAATGAGATGGACACAGCGACCACAGTGGTTAGCTCTTGTTCGCGTTGAAAACCGTGCCAATGGACGTCGCCGCATGCAAACCGAGCGAGGGCAATGACAAGCAGGTAACATCGGAGATTTGATTAGAGCGCCCAACCTCTCTCTGTCTCTGTCTGCGAACGCCTGTCGCGTTTCAGAGCTGCTGGAAACCGTGTAACTCGATTTGAACGCGGACGCGGCGTTCGCGCACATCTGCACACGACTTGAGGATTCCTCGAGCGTAACTGCTGCGAGCATACTTAGACGTACTGCCGGCGATTTCGCGCAAACGTTGCCTTTCAATTGCAGCCAGAACCCGTGGACTAGACTAAGCCGTGAACATGCTGTGAATTTCCGTTCGAAATGCTTCTTTCTAGAAAGCGATTTTCTGAATTCAAGAGCGCGTACGCGTCGAACAACTCGAGGTTAAAGGGCAGCCATGATGGATTTAAGTTCGACGGGGACGATTCTTCAGAATTCGAAGAAATATCAATCCAAATGAGATTTCATTCTTCCAACATTTGTTCGACTTACCTCTCATTCGAAGTGTGACCCAATCGATCGACCAACTGATTAAACTACCTCGAATTTCACGAAGTTAAACGAACATTTTCCATCTATATGGGAGAGAATCAGAAGAAAAGTTGTTCGAGCATGAAAAGCCAGTCGATCTACTTCGAAACTGCAGCTCTCGATTAAAATCGAGTCACGAATAGGCCCGTGTGGACGCGCGCTGCTAAGCGACACCCATCGAGTTCTAATTACATGGAATGCGTGGCTGCATATCGACAGATAATCTCGTATCTGCGCAGATAAGCCACCATTTCGCATTACAAAACGCGCAGTGCCACGATCCCTTTCAATGAAATGATAAAATAGATTCCATCCAACTGAACCAGCTATTTCTAATCCTCCTATTGGTGATCCCAATAAGCTGTACCGTAATGTCGAACCTGATGTTGCACAATTTGATATACGTGAACTTACCTAACGTACCGTAGTAATAACTGTTCGACATGGTCCCACGAGTAGTTCAATAGCCAACGATCCACAATGGTCATCCGTTTGTCATGACTATCCTTACTGGTATCTTCTGATTTCGATTAGCACGAAATTCGTCGCAAAATCACACCGTTAAAAGTAGCCTACCGGAAAGGTGGATTAAGAGCGTTTGGACGTCCACGACTGTCGACACGGTACTGATTCAGCTGTTAGCCAAAGACCACTGACAGACAGGAGTCTTATCGCGTATCGCGAGCGTGTTATGTCCACCCGTTCTTTTGTGTAGTAGAAGCTAAATACGAGCGTACGTACACCTCCCAGTGGCGCAGGCAATTAACCGGCTGGTTAGAGTCGTCGATTCGCAGGCCTTCAAGTATTCCGAATCGAAGCTCCCTCTAATTGGTCCTAAAAGCTTCTGTTGGCCGAGCAACTCGAGGATTCGAACGTGCGAACAGTGGTTCAGGTGCTACAGATCGCCTCAAAAGTCGGATAACTTTGAGTTCTCAACGAGTGCGGACGAATTCGATAAAGTGCGCTAGGAATTGTATCGAGGGACCTTTTCTTATGAACCTTGTAACTTCAAGCGCATCACTTTTGTATCACCCTGTACGTTTTCGAATTTAATCAGCTATTGTTCACGTGTACAAAGTCAAAGACAATTTTGCAAGTAATTGCAAACATCGGTTGGGATAATTTGAAGTTGAAATCTGTAGATAATAATGGCCATTATGATCGAGCTACAGAGCCATTCAAAAGTGTTATTGTAATCTTTAAAGAAGTAATAATAATACATCACTTCTGTAGCGTCCTGTGTACTATATTCTCTAGGTTTATTAATTAACACCGTGAACTCTCAATATTTGTAGGCAGCGCATCGGAGACGTTGATAATAATGGTAACTTTTAGGAATAAGGAGCGTGAACGAGACGTGGCACATATTCGGATCGACGAGGATAATTTATTCGCGGTGTGAATTAGCTACGCGCGGTTTTCAAGTTCATTAGATGATCGCTTGTACACGAATTACGGTGCAATTATGCGGTCGCGCGCGAACCGTGACGTTTTTTATAGGAACGCGGACGATGTAACGCGCGCTGCGTTGCTGAATGAAATTTGCATAAATTAATCAACGAACGACCCTGATAGAAGAAGTCGAGATCATTTTCCGGGAACGAACTACGTGGGTGTTGTTTGTAATTGCGTGTAACGCGTGCGGAATGCAAGAAAAATGGCGATGGCTAGCTGAGAGCGTTTTTCACGCCGGATTTTATTTCCACACTCTCTCTCTCTCTTCTTCTGCCGGCTCGAGTGTTGCATTAGAGTACGAAGAAATTCCGTATTTGCAGAAAACGAGTCACTTAAACCTCGACATAGATCTGATGTCACCCCAGATAGAAATACACACCGTTCAGCAAATAAATGTTTACGATACCAACTTGTCGTCACGTCGTGATGTAACCGACGGACCAACGGAATCGTTGGAACGTCCATCGCCGTGGCAGGAAACGAGCTGTTGTTCCGGAAACGCGGTGAACGCGCTAAGAGGAACGAATCGCTCGATTATCCGATCCCAATCAGGACCACTTCGTCAACGAGACGCGTGTCAACATTTATTTATTTAACGCGTTTCACAATTGTCAGCAGCCACCAATGTTTTCTATTCTCGCTGGCTCGTCCATCGTTATCGTCGACGATCGTCGAGATTCTTATCGAGGACCTTATCGACATTCCATGGCATCCTCAACGTTTTCAACATTTTTGTCAATATTCATCAGTATCACTATTTCTAGTGTCAACTAATGTACAGCTAGTGGACTATCTTATCGACTAGTGCGGCGATAATGATTGCAAATATCGGGAAAGTAAATTTTAATTAGCATGAGCGCGGTGTGTTGAAAAACAGAGCGCTTCTTAAAGAACGAATTACGTCAACATGTGCCAACGAACATCTGGCAAAAGTAACGATGACGTTATGATTTATGAATCCGCCGTACCATTACTACTACTTCTACTTCTGTCTTTCCTTTTATTTTTTGTTGATAACATTTAGACGTTCGAGCACGTTCGATAAAAACGAACATATTTCTACCTATCGCCTCTTTATCAGTATTCAACGTGATACTGAGACACCTTGTAAAGTGCCTTTACGCTTATTTACATTAATTTCCTCTCAGTCGTGCTTTCAATTATTCGCCCGCACTAGGATACGGTAGAAAGTAAAACGGAAATCCAGGACGCGTTCGCGTGAGTTGGCGCGAAGATTTGCGTAATTGGATTTAGAAATTGTAAGGGCGAATCTACGCGGTCGATCTAGAGAGATTTAACTATTTCCTGATGCGCGCAGACACCGTTCGCCGATTTTCGCTCGCGTTACTACTCCCATCGTTCAGGTTCGAGCGCAACGGATACCGTAGAAGCTTTGCGTTCATTTCGCTGGCGAATAGGAAGCACGGGATCCAACAGGAAGCACGCTGGATGCGCCACGCCACAGCCAGAGGAACACCTCAAAGGGTTTCAGCAACATCTAGATAAGGTTCGACGGCCTTTCGTAATCGATCGAGGAGACTTAACGAGAAATTAATTATCTTAATCTGTATTATCGATGTTAGCTGAAAAGCGTGCGATAGGTGTGTTGTTTCAAGCGCGAAAGATCCTGAGCGAAAGGCACAATTTATGGGCGACGAGCTTTTTCTGACTTGCCCTTTGGATACGAGAGGATCGAACAATTAAAGCCCCGATCGTCCAGCAATTACATTATCGAACCTTCGAGGGAAGCTCGCGCGGCGTGTAACAGTGCAATTAAACGCGATAATTTCATCCACGTCTCGCGTGACACTCTGAATTTGCATACCCGACGGACGAGTACCAAAATCGACGGAGAAAGTGCACGTTCGTGGCCCTCTTGGGGCCCTCGAGCGATCCACAGGTGTTATTTCGCACGTCCTCGAATCGTTTCCTTGCGACAGATTTTTACAACCACGTATGTCCAAAATTCCCCCCCTTAAATAACCAATACTCTGATCTGTTCGATATAAAACTACATAAACGCGATAGAAAGGAAGAAAAAACGGGAGTTCTCAGAGAAGAGAGCAAAGGTAAACGCATCGAACGCTCGACTTGTTACAAGCTGGTCGATCGTTGCGACAGGAAGCGCGAAATTGCTCCGGAAATACGGTGTACGCATTGGCCAGACCGAGGGAAGAGCGTCGCAGAAGAGGCCAGGTGAAATCTGAACCGTATTATTATCGAAGCTCGTCCCGAGTCGACTCGAGAAGAGACACTGGCGTTCTGTTGACACTGATAGCCCGGGCAAACATCCATCCGACGTGCGCGTGTACGCGCTTGGTTGAAAAAAAAAACCAGAAAAAAAGAACAAAAAGAATGAAAAAAGAAAAAAAGTCTGTCGCAAGGTCTAGTAAGTTCAAACGATGTGACGGCACGCCTATATTTGGTGACGGACTGACATTACTGGGGATAACGTGCCGCTTAGGGGGCCCTCTACATCGCGGTGGCACTTGTTGCCGGTCGACTTCTCTTTTCGACCGTGAATTCAGCGGTTCAGGGCCGTTATGTGGGTTATCCGATGGAATATTCCTCTATCTCATCGTTTTAATACTCATCTCCGTTCTCAGCTGTTGCTATCCAGTGTACGAACGGAATACGTAACTTTGGACTATGTTTGAGGTTAAGCTGGGAGAGGTGGATAAAAGTTGCTAGGAATTGGGGTGGCGACCTAATTTGGAGGAAGGAGGTTTGTAGGCAAAAGTAACTTTTCGGTGAAAGTGAGTTTAACTCTAAAATGCATGGCGTTGCCAATGTATAGGTTTGTGGAAGACGCACGAATATGACGAATGTTAAGTCCCACTGCTCAGATTTCACAGATTATTCGCAGAAATCCTTTTTTTTCTTTTATTTATGAGACTCCACGTGTTTGGAACAGTCTGTACTGTATAGTATTCGCTGAGAGTTAAAATTTAGCAAACAGGAAGGAGTATAATCTTTGCATTATGCGCCATATGCGAGCCCTTCATTCACTGGTATGGTATAACAGTTCATACCGGAAGTGTTCTTTTTTTTCTTTATTATGGGAAGTAGAACGGCGCTGCCAGTGTGCGAATGAACGTAAGACGTGAAAATACACGACGTGCTCGAAAATTATAGAGTAACCCAGGGAAATGTCGGTTCCCAAGAGAGCAAAAAGGAGAGCCAAAAGTGCATCGTAACTTACGGTTAAATTGGGCATTGAAAATGTTATTCGTCGATTATAGCGGTGTTATTTTAAACTCAAAGTTGAGAATCTCTTTCGCTGACTCTTTTTCTGAAACGAGAGATAACGGCGTCGCTTGACGTAATGATATGCTAATTTAGAAATGAAATCACTTCGGAATGATTTTTGCAATACCAATGTCGTTAGAAGTTAGCAAAACTGAGTCACAGTTGATAAGTAAGCGCACAGCTAACAATGGTTATAAAAATACATTCTGTTTGCTTTGGTTTACGCAATCGTGTTTTCAAACTATGCGACACACTTATCATGTTTATCAGTTACGACGTTCCTAATTAACAAAGCTGCTAATCAACAACTGTGGAACTATTTCTGCTGTTTTCATAGAGACTAATCAATATAGAATCACTTTTTCTATCCCTGCGAAAAGGAAACATTGAAGCGTCTGCGACGAGCAAAAATATTAATATAGCTGCTAAACAAGAATATTACGTTGCAAACGAGCAGTTATTCATTTAGTCGGATGACAGTTCGTTAATCCAGATGACATCACTGGTTTCTCGGAAGTTTGCACATAACGCCGACATTTCAATTCAATTTCGCGGCGTAATTGCGCGCCACAAGCTTAAAAAACACAGAGATGGCGTTAAAAGTACTCAATGAAGCGACGCGGAGGATCGCTTCCGGCTGGCGATTTCTCACCCTCCTCATCGAACCTCCGTCGCTTCTATTTTGTCAACTAATGTAGATGGAGAAATTTGATCATCAAATTAAAAACTTTAAGCTTAAACTTAAAATTTGGCGAGTTGAAAGTTTGAAAACTCAAAAATCGCGAATTCAAAATTTAAATAAACGCGCGATCTACCACGATGCCTCTTAGACGCCTCGAGTCTTCAATGGGAAACCGCAGCACGGTCATAACATTCGTATAATGACCCATTTATGGCGAACTTCGTAACCGTTCGAGTTCTTGCACAGTTAAGAAACAACGACCTCGCTGTTGGTCACAGGAAAACACTTATTACGACAATCGCACGCGAGAGAATAAATAATTACTTTACGCCGATCCTCCACATCGCTGATCCTCTTACGCTCACCGCTGAACGACGAAGAATAAAAAAAAAAAAAAAAAAGGAAAAGAAAGCGAATCATGCTACTTTTCGAGTCATTAATAAGTCGAATTAATATCAGTTCGCCTTTCGAAAAGTTTCTACAAGAATTATCCTTAATTGCGAGACTAGTGAGTCACTGAGTTTCCTGCGGACGTTAATTGTTAAATTATAACTTTCACGGAACAGATTGAGCAATGAGTTACGTTACGCAATTATCCAGGTTCTCGATCTCGCAGGACGAGGAGCGAGATGAACGGAGCTTTTGCAAAACGTTCGCGTGAACCCTTCGTCGGGTGACCTCGAGCCAGGGTCGTAGAGGGTTCGCGCCCTCTGTCACGCGAATTATAACCGCTAACTAGACCCGTAGTTTCATCTTATTTCAGTTTAAAATGCCACGCTGTTTAACCTCTAACCCAACAAGAAGAAACTTGCGAAAAGCCAGTCGTTTCAGCGTCCGCGTTTTCGTATTACCGCTGGTTATTACAAAATACATATTTTAGCATATCTGAATATTTTCACTCGCCCGTTATGTTTTCTACGTTCCGCGGTGTATATTACCGTGCGTTACAACCTGTGGATCGGCCTACCTGTGCATTACCGAGAACGTGACCGAATGAAACGTGTTATTTCGCGGAAAATGGCTATCCGTGCACCATTTAGTCGCGAACATCACGGTGAGACGCGTTTCTGTTCCAGGTAACGTGTACACCCGTCGGTGTCTTTGGTTCTCGTCGTCTCCCACGCGAAACGAAAGCACAGCCGAAGAACCGTCGCATCCTACGTTCGGTCTAATCAGTTTTCACGTAATCGAGCCGTCTTCGATCAGCCTGATTCATCCACGGCTGGTCCAATTACTCGGTCAATAGCCACCCAATGGGCTGAATAATAATTTAATAGGTTCCCAAGGTGAATATCCTCGCCACCTCTCCGTCTTCCCTTTTTCTTTTTATTACGCATTCCATCGTTCATCCAGATCGAACGTTGTAACCGGACGATCTTCGTGGAATCGGCGCGATTCCAGTTTCCGCTTCGTCGCACTGATTCGCTCGGCGAATCTCGAAGAAGCCAACCTGTTGCGCGTCTCTAACGGGCCATTGAATTTAAGGAAAATTGCATCGCGCGTGCACCGTGCCGTTCGAGAAGTATCCATCATCGATGGGATCCACCGTTAGATCGCCAAGATCCTGCAGATCCGTGGACCCTCTCGAGCGGAAACCGAGGCGAACCATCGCGTTACTGCTATGCGAGAAAAATATGTCTCGCGTGCTTCGACGCGGAGAATATGGTCCGTCTAAAATTCATTAAAACTGTGTCCTCAAAACGACGTTACGTCGTTCTTAAAAATGAAACCAGCCGCGATATGGTATGAAGCGACGTTTTTTTTTTTAGGCACGACACGAATCGTTAAGTATGGCGCCAAGGTCCCATCGAACGGTTTCAGAAACGAAATCCCCGACGAGGTGAAATGAACGGCGAAAAAGTGAAACGGAACCTGGCCTGTGTAATTTTTCCGCTCGATCGTAGGAGAAGATACACCGAATGATAACGAATCGTTTCGCCATGTTCAGTGGTGAATTACAGCGTCTGGGGTCGCTGACCGAAATGATACGCTTTTTACCTTTCCCTGTCTAATGAAAGATAACGTAATTCAATTCAGTTCCAAGAGAAATGTTTTAGAAAACAGGAAATAGAAATCGATCTAAGGCTGTTCGGTACACAATGCTCTTTTTATCGTTTCTTCTACGCGATCGAAGTTATCTACCTTTTTTATGGTTGGGAAAGGACATTGAATAATGATTTCACGGTATGAGGTCAGGGATAGCAGCGCTATAGTAAGCCAATTGGAAACTATTCATTCTTTTATCTTATCGCCATTCCTGCATTAATTACACGGAATCTTAAGCGATAGAGCCGCCTATTCCGACGCTCTTCCCTTTCAATCCCCTCTTTCGGCTCTACAATAATGAGCTTCGCGTTAAAAGACAGTTAGACGCTAAACTGGCCTTTGTGGAAGCCCTCCTCGAACGACACCGATCTGAGGTTGCTTTGTACGATTCGACTGGTTTCTGGGCCAGGGTTACAATGCCCGAAAAATGTCGCGTTAATTTTTTGAAACGCGCTCTATTGCATTCGACAATGATTCCCGTGGTGACGTCAGAGGCGTGTAGAAAGTTGACAAGAAAAATCTACATTCCTGCATGCGTTCTGGCAGTTTTACATTCACCGTCGCGCGGTGGCCGTCTACTAGAAGAGTCCGACCGCGTGTACGCATCAGATAAAACTCCGTTCCTTCATATCGTATTCCGTCGACGTGTCCCGACGGGTCACGTACGCGGGATTTACAACTAATTACGCCAATGAGAGATGTCGTTCGAGATGTACGACCAAAATCTGCCCCGCTCGACTCGTGCCCACCCTTTACTCCACGTTCCCAAACGGTCGGAGTAACTGTCGGCGAAACACAGCTACGAGTAGGAGGATGGTAAACTGGAGAAGAGAATTCGAAGGAACCGGTGTACACGAGGATTCGAGTACGATCGAGAATTGAAAATCGTACGTCTGTTTCGAAATGAAAAGTTGGGAACGTCGCTGTCCTACATTTCGCAGCTCGTCCACCTCGAGTATTTGTACTTCCTCGTAGTCGCGTAGAAAAGCATCGGGACGCCCCCTGCTTACGATAAGGCTCGAAACAGGTTGACGGTAATGGCGATACCCGAGTCGCAGCGATAACATTGCACGGGCGAATTTTTCCCCCTTGCGGTCGTTCGTAAATCCACGATTGACGGAACGCGGGAGTACAATACACGTTAAGCCTTGAAGTCTGTAACCGGAGTCTCGGCTTGTTCGCTCGTCTTGGGTTCCAGGACTCGCCAAGGATCTTTCTCCTCGTCCCTCTTTCGTTCCATCTTCTTCGTCTGGTACGCGCGGTCCGAACGAAGAAACGAAGGGGGAAGAGAAGGGGGCTTTGAGAGCGGTCCAGCAACTCCCCAGAAAACGAGCGCGCGCGCACGCATGAGAAACGTATGCCTCCTTCGGTGGCATACAGGGTGTTCGATAACCATCGACGTCCGTCGCATCTCGATCGGTCCATGAGAATATTGCACGCTCCTACCAACGACTGAACGCGACGGGATATTTTCCGTATCTCGCAAACGCTTCGTTCCACTAGGCTGTAGAAAATTTGCGCAATGACAACGAAGAGATTCGAACAAGAAAAGTCGATCCCATCGCTAGCTTCACGCGCACGACTTGCGGTCGAAAGGGACCAATGGTGGGGTGAACGCGAAAAGCACCGTAGGTGGGATCGAAGGGAGAGGGTTCGCGGTGGGGGCAAGAAAAACGACACTCGAGAAAGGGAGGAAACGAGTGAGAGAGAGAGAGAGAGAAAGAGAGAGAGAGAAAAAACGACGTCCATTGAGAATTACGGTATTCGTTCGAGTAGAGGAACGGGGGATCGGTTCTTGGAGGAGCTCATTAGAAACTCGAGGCAGCATGGCGCGCGTAATATTATTTCCTCGTGGAACGCAGGGGCTAAGACCGATCAAATGCCGGGTACCGTTCGGGAAAGGATCGAAGTCCGCTCCAATTTCACGTGCAACGACGCCAGCGCCCCGTTATGATCGCTCTGCTCGAACGGGAGGAGAAAGAGAGGACTCGTTTCGAATCGCGGTGCGAAAAGAAAAATCTCCGCCGATCTGTACGCCTCCCCCCTCGCGATGCACGCGCGGTTTTCCAGCTGTCCGTCGAACGACCTTTGCGAACGAGCAGCTCTCCACTACGAGGAATTCTGACCTCGTAACGGAATTACTCCACTTTGTATATGGCACGCACGTGATCATATTCCCGCGGGGGATGGGGATGGTGGTAGTGGAGACATCTCGAGGGAAAAATCGATATCGATTTTTTTTTTTTATTCAACCAGATCGATCGAGTTGAAAATGATCAGCGAAACTTTGACTATTGACGATCGAATTGTACGAATCTGTTGATGAAAATAACAAGAACCTTAGGATGCTTTGGTTATTGTAGATCTAATGCTAGTGTGATTTGAATCTTGGAAAGAGCGTACTTCGAAATCTGACACAGATACTATCTTTGAATCGATGACCATAAAGGATATTCGGAAGACGTGAAATTCCAAGACTTTAGAATCATTAAGAGCGATATAAATAATGTATACTACATGCATTCGTAAGCGAGTACGAAGAAAAATTCTTCAGAGATGAGACTCGATTCGAGAAGAATCAGCAGGACGGTTGGTAAAAGTTTGAAGCTCTCGTTCTCTTTTTTGGTCGAGTTTCCAGGTATCGAACGCGACCCTTCGTTCTCTCGTGGACCGTCCCCACATGCTACTTCAGATCCCTTAACCTTTCGATAAATTCAGAAAATAAAAAGAAACAAAGATAGCATCCCTGCATTGTCCCCGACTAAAAAAGAAAAGTTAATGCATAAGCGTTCAGAAAAGAAACCGCAAAGGGAAGCAAGAAGTATTTGGAAGGAACGAATTTAAATTAATACGACGTTCTTCGTTGCTAATCTCGAAAAGATCAAGGATAAACTTTCGAACGATCCGACGAGTTCGCAAAGAATTCCTCTCTCGTGACGGAAGAGTACCTAAAGGAGCAAGGACTTTTGTATACACGAATACGCAACCACTTTTTTTTTTTTTCTCGACGTCGAAACGGATCACTGAATTTATATATGAAATACCCCACGTGACCCGTCGACCTTTGCGCGCGTAAACTTTCTGTTTGCCGATCGGATCGGAGCCGAGGACGATAAACAAACACAAAACTCCGACACGCGGATTTACAGGAACTACGACGAAGTATAGTATACTACGTGTATCAGAGCGAAACCTTCGTGCTTTCGATCAGGAATATATTAAACGTAACGTTGGAGTAAGATCGTTCGATAAAACGAACGGCAGGATCGAAAGGTGACAGGCTCGCGAGTGTACATACCTTTTCGACGTGTGCAGGAAGCTTATCCAAAACGCAAACGCACCTGGCGAATCCGTGGGAACACTCCGTCGAACACACTCGCCGTGCACACAAGAATCCACCAAACGAGCACTCGGGTTTTTAGTCTGTTGGCGTGCTACGAGGCTCCATAAAACACACGCGCACACGATACGAACCGAAAAACGCACGCTTCAACTTTGTACTGGCGGTAGCGCGTCGCGCGAACCTTACAGACGTCTGCGCCAATGCGTATGCGCCTACGTACTACGTGCGCGGTTCACCGCTTCGTTCCCCCACCCCCCCGCCAAACACGATTTCACGAGGATCAACCATTCCCACTAATCCGATTGGCTGCACGCTCCTCGCCATCTACGAACAGAAAACGATATTCTCATTACGATTTTCACATTTACGAACTTAACCAGACGAATAGATTTTGTATGAGCGAAATTAATTTTCTAATTTCGTGCGCAGATATATTTTTATTTTCAAGCTACCCAGGGAAGTCTGTTTTATCACGATCGATGGTAATACATCGATGTGCTAATGACAGAGAACTGTTATATCGATTGGAGTTAAATGGCTAGTTATCGACATGTGTACATGTATCCTAACCACGCTAATAGTGGTTGTTCATAAGACGAACATAACCTGTTTCAGTTAAAACGTATTCAATTTTAAAATAAATGTACCTAGACAATGGCAGATGTAAAAATACTTAATTATGTTATGAATATAGTTGATAAGAATACTAAGAAACCGGAACAGTTTTTAAGGTAACTATTGTCTTCGTTATTATCTCTTCCTAACCTATTTCATCGTAGAATAATAATTTTTCTTGTTTATAGCGTACAGGAGAATGTTGCTCTGGATTTTAAACGTGCTACAAAATGTTTGTACGATTTTACAAAGGAACGGTTTCGAAGGAACACAAATGCTTTGCCAGAGCTAGTGACGGAGGGTTTTGACGAAGAGCAGATCTGGCAGCAACTCGAGTTACAAAACGAGGGTGAATTTGATTTCCTAGTGAACAGTGTCGCGAGAGTTCAGACTAAAGCACTTACAATACCAATAGCAACAACTATGCCCGAACCTGTAGAAAGTAACGAAGAAGATTTATCAGAGGACGAGCAGTTAACTGAAAACGAGGAAGAAATTTCTGAAGACGAGGAAAAGCTTGAAAGTGCTTTGAACAAGCAAGATAAATCCATAAAAAAACGGAGAAAGAAATCGTCTATAGTAGATGACAAGTTTTTCAAATTGAATGAATTAGACGAGTATTTAACAAAGGAGGAGAAAAAGGAAAAGCAAAATGAAAAGAATGACGAAGAATCTGATGATGAATCTGTAGATTTGTTCAATGATTATTCTGACAACGATGAGAAAACTGAAGAAGGAAAGCTATTAAAGTATGCAGATTTCTTTGACAGTCCGCAAAGCGAGGATGAGGATGGCAATAGTTCCATGCAACAGAGAGATACAAACGATGAACAATCTGATGACAATGAATCGCTCAATATTGGCAGTGATTTAGATAGTGCAATGGATGTAGATACTGAAGAGCAGAATCATAGGTCTTCCAAGAAGAAGGTTACTTTTAATCTTACAAATGATTCCGATGAAACGGACAGTATTGAAAATAAACCTACAAGCGTGAAGGAAGACGTTGAAAATAAATCTACTCTGGAAACACGACAAGAGAGATTAAAGAAAAGGATCGAAAAACTAGAAGAGCAGGCTATTGCCGAGAAGCCTTGGCAATTGCAGGGTGAAGTGAGTGCTACAAAGAGACCACCGAATTCTTTGCTAGAGGAATTTGTGGAGTTTGACATTGTAACTAGACCTGCACCTGTGATCACCGAACAAACAACATTGAAATTGGAAGATATAATTAAACAGAGGATAAAGGATAAAGCTTGGGACGATGTTGAGAAGAAATTTAAGCCTGTTGAGACGCCATTGGAGTACAAGAAAAAATTAATTCTGAATCAAGAGAAGAGCAAAGAAAGCTTGTCTCAAATTTACGAGAACGAGTATCTTAAACAGAAACAAGCAATGAATCCAGATAATAATGAGAAGGAGGAAGAGGAACCGAAGCTACACATAGAAATTCGAGAAATGATGCATTCTCTTTTCTCGAAATTGGATGCGTTATCCAACTTTCATTACACACCAAAACAAGCTAAACCAGAGCTTAAAATTGTTAGTAATATTCCAGCTATTCATATGGAGGAAGTAGCTCCTATAGGAATGAGCGATGCTGCTTTGTTAGCTCCAGAAGAGATCAAAGCTAAACCGCGAGGTGATGTGATAGGCAAGGGTGAAAGAACGAAAACGGACATGAAACGTGAACGAAGACGCAAGAAGGTGAGACAACGCGAGAGACAGAAAGCCTTAGAGAAAAAGGAGAAATTGAATGCGATAAAACCAGGAGTTGCTAAGAAACGTAAGAAAGAGAAAGCAGCTGAACTGGCGAAGAAATTGACTCAGAATCGAAATATTATCAAAATGGACGAGACTAGTTTCAAAGCCCCGAAATCGTCCACTGCGTTCTTCAATCAACTACAGGACGAAGTGAAGAGTCACATTAAAGCAAAGGCTAATGCGAACAGTAAGAAGAAACAGAAGAATACCTTGTCTGCAGTCAAACTGAAGCTGTAATTTTTGTACAAAGTTATTTAAATATAAATCAAGACATTGTATAGTTTAAGCTTGATTTCTTGTAACTTAGGTCTAAGTTGATCTTTGGGTACATTTTTTATATAGAATAAAAAGCGAGGAGAAAATAATTCGAAACAATAGAGGATAAAGGATTATCATAAAATGCTTCAAAGATATCGTTTCGAAGTTTAATCAATTATTTGCGTTATACATATTGATGCCTTCGTCGGACTTCAATATGTTAATTATTGTCAGTAAATCGTAGCTACTTTCGACGATAGGATGATTGAAAAGAATTATACGTGTAATGTAAACTTTTTATATATATTAGTGACAAATGTTCCCAATTCATCATGATATGCTGCAACTTGTTTTTTCTTTCTTCGATCTACTTAATAAGAATTTGCTAGACATGTACATCTACAATGCACTAAATCACACGTGGTTATTTTATAAATGCATTATGTTTTTTTTTGTATGTGTAACATTATCTATATTTTCTTTAGAAATATCTAAAAATGGTGTTTGTATTTCTTTTCTTTTTTTTTTTCATTCGTTTGCACAGAGAAGCAAAGTGGATTACATATAAGTATTTTTTTGTACATCATTGCTGTTATAGAGTTCAAACACTGTTTCTCTCTCATTCTTTTCCCCCGTTCAGCGTCAACTTTGACGATTGCACTATTTATAATTACAAAGATCTAAATTAAAATAATTAAGCTAACCTTAGAAATCTAACGATAAGCGGGTATTAAAATTACCGTGATCTGTGTGAAGAGGTTTGATTTGAGAAGTTTTTAAAAATACTTTGTTTTATTTTTTGTTTTTCTTTTCCCTTATCGTTTAGAAATGCACCCCCCTTTGAACGTTTCGTCGAAGTGCGCTAGCTTCTTCCTCGGAATAAAATCGCAACGTAAAAGAGATATTACTCCCTATTACTTAAAAGCTTCCCTTAAGGTAGACGTTTCTCGGCCATACAGCTTCCTTGTCGCTACTCGAAATTAGTATTGAACATATTCAACTCCTCGAAACCGGACGCCCCACCCTGATCCTGCAACATCTGTAACATGTCTGATAATTCTTGGGGTTGCGTTCCTGGTCCACCTTGGGAAGGATGGGGTGGCTGTGCTTGGCCCGCCACCTGAGGATTCGATTGTCCACCGTCTTGCTGTGGTGCTTGATGCTGCTGGCTTTGCCATCCCCACATACCTAAAAAATCCCGTCATATACCCTTACCCTCCCTTCTGTTTAAGTACGCTACAGACTCTGAACGATCCTATAAATTAGAATTAGGCTCACCAGGGTTATTAGGTACAGTTGTGACCGCATGGTACTGCGTAGCTGGTGTCCTAGTGCCGGTACTTAATTGAGTATAAGTTGGCCCATTCGGTGACCTCGAAGGACTCAACTGATTGTACTGATATCCTTCTGTTACTGGTTGCTAAGACGCGAAAGTAATGAAAATTAATTTTCGTTTCACTTCTTAAATGGAACCCTAATGTTTAATTAACTACACGCTGTTACCTGTCTGCCAATAGCCCACGCTTGCTGCACAGGAGTCGGCGATGTGTTGGCCGGTTTCTGAATTCTACTTAAAACAGAAGAAGACGCGCTCTGTTGGCCAGGCGAGCCATAAGCTATAGGCGACTGCGTCGTTTCGTATCCCTGGTAAACGTTTTGCGTACTGGACGGCCTAGGCTGTTGAGGACCTAATCAATTGATTATTGTATTAACGACACATCGTTAAACTTTTGTATGGATAGCAATCGTTGTTTGACGCTGTGTATAAATTTAATGTAATTGATTGTTTACCAGCTGCGGCGACAGTCGCCGGATGTTGTATCATATGATGTCCCGAGTACAGAGGATCCCTGGCTGGATGTCTCTGAAGGGAATAGTCTAGGCCTGGTTGTCCGTATGCAGGTACAGCTTCGCTTTCTGTCTGACCATCGCTACCGGGATGGAACGACCTTGAATATCAGAATACAGAGATGTCTTGATCGATCGTATTAAGAATTTGTCAAAAACATTTTCAATAATTGTTCGAACTGTAAAATTTCTAAGAAGAAAGACAGGTTCATGTTTTTCTGAGATGTTTATCAGTTTTCGGAATACCCGAGGAATATTGTGACCGTGTTAAGTTTGGAATAAATCGGACAAACTATTCAATGATGGATATGGTGGCTCGTACTTGGCGTGTGTGTTCGTGCAGACGATGTACTCAACTTCGTCGTTGTACGGGTTTAAAAATGCGAACGCGGACGTCCTTAACCACACCCAGTCGCGATTTTTGGCTCGAAATCTGTACATCATAGACACCACTTGTCCTTTAAGTTTCAACACTGTAACAACAAACGTTCATTAATTCTGAGAGTGTAACGTGTACAGTCGTTTAACACTATTTTTTTTTAGTTTTAAACAGACGTACCTTGCTCGAAACTTTCTCGCATATGCGTTAAGTCCTCTGGGTGAAAGAATTCGTAGCACGGGTGACCTAAGAGCTCTGAAGGTGTGTACCCTAGAATTCCACCGACTCTTTGGTCCACAAAGGTAAATCTACCTTCAGCTGAATGACGTGATATAAATTCTGAAATATCAAAAATGGAAACTGATAGCATTCTTAACGAATTCACGATATGTACACTTAAATACACCAAATGCACTTACCATTATTGCTATTTGAACCTGCTAAATCGCTACTATTTGGTGTGCTAGTGACCTGTAGTCGCCCAATGGCAACCAGGCAGCAGTGAGTGCTGACATTCTCGTCTGAGACCACGCCGTCAGGTCCGACTTGAACACCAGCAGCTTCCCTGTCAGCTAGTCCCACACCTGGTACACATGGGGGAACAAAATCACCTACAGCGTAAAACGACGAGTTAGTCCATGATTCCTCATAATCGCTGATTATGATTTACATGCTGCTAACTGTGACGGCCCTATTTAGTTAGTATCAAGCCAGATAGAATTGTAGAACACTCGCAAAACCTTGCACTCAACGCAAACATTGGCGCAACGCTTTTAAAACGTTAATACCTGATTCAAATGAAATAGTTCAACTTCTATCCAGCTTACTAATTGTAATTATAGCAATTACAAAGATTCATTTAATCTTAAAAAAAAAAAAATATTATTTCAAAGTACCTAATGTTTGGCGATGAAACGCTCTCCAACTGATACCTAAATACAAATCACAAACCAATGTTTTATCCTAAACCACTTAATGTCTACAATTGAATAGTTTATAAATTAATAAACCGACGAGAGAACGACACGGTTCGGTTCGATTTGGAGGAAAAAAAAAGAAGAAAAAAAAAAAAAGAAAGGAGCGGCGTCGAAGGCGGAAACGCGCGAAAATCGCTACGCAGAGGGGCCCGTTATTATGCATCGGTGGCCGGCGATAAGGCGTACGAATTCCGTCTCGACGTGGTTTATCGGTATTCCAGCTGGTCTGTCGGCTGTTAGGTCAAGACGATTCCATTCATTCTTTATAAACCGATCTACACTATCCCTGCTCGCCAGCGGGCACCAGGGCCCCCGGGTTAATTTATAGTACAAACGTCGCTATCCTCGTCGTATTCTACGAAGCCGCCTGGTTCGTTCATATTCCTGCTGCACGCCAACGTCTCCCTCGCTTTAAAATAGAAAGTTGGCGCTACGTCTCGCGCGCGCGAGCGCGGGCGGCCATCAACATGGGCCCCGTTATACGTCGACGGGACGTATGGCGTGCGTACACTACCGTGTAGAGAGATGAGAAGTTGGCTAGCGGAAGGAATGCGGGCCCGATCGGCACCAGGTCCTACGGGCCCACCTTCTCTGACGCAATCGGGCCAGTTTCCAAAGTGGATTACGATATTTGCATCCCGCACGATCTAGCGCGTCTTCGTCCCGCGCGAACACACGGATATCCCTTAGAGTAGCAATGGCGCAGTGTCCAAGAGCGTCGCAAGTGGTCTTCTTCTCTTAGCCAACTTCTTTTCTTTGCCGGGTTCGACTGCGCCCAAAACTCACCGTTCGGTGGCCAACTCTTGATGTACCCTGTACAATGAACTACGGCATAGTTTTGGCCGTCGCGCGCAGGTGGACCGAGGGAGTTCCTCTGTTTCACGTGGTGAAGACCGTGGGCGGCAGCCATGTCGCCGGTCGTCTGCATGTTACCCACTTTCATGCGGCAGATGAAGCCCCTCCTCGAGCCCATGCATAGTCTCATCGACGCTGCGGAGTAGAAAACGATCGAGCGTTATTACCTCTGAATGGTTTGAGATCGCAACGGATTTTACAAGTATACTATGTACTTACATTGTCCTTCCCTTTTCACGGTCCCCGTTTTAAGGTCCAGCACTCTGCCACCGTTCTCCGGCTCGGCTCCGCTCAATTGTTCCCTGACTTTCTCGGTGTCGTCCGGGTGTACCTGGGAGTAGAGGCTGGTCCCGTACCAGTCGTTCTGCGTGTAATTCAAAACGGGCGCCACCGAGTCGGACACGTAGATGATCCTTCCTGTGTTGCAGCTGACGACGAACAGGAAACCGTCGGCTGCCTCGAGGATTAGGTGCTTCAGCTCTTGGTCGGTCAGAAACGAGGGCTTGTACGCACCGTCCGAGCTGGTATTCCCTGTTCCTTCCACAGAATTCGTATTTTTTCTCCTCGTGAATGCTCGTTTTACTTTCGTTCGCGGTGGTAGTGGAATAATTAGAACGCTTAATCTACGAACTAGATTTCTGAACCGATCAATGGGTTACTGCTTTTAACCACGGGAAATTGGTCGAGATCTCCGGAAAGCTCGCATTTTTACTTCCCCCCACGGAGATTGGACTTTTACATCGTCCGTCTGATGGAAGTGATCTGTACTGGGGTGTCTGGGGATCTTTCTGGCCTCGCCTGGCATCGAGTGCACGCGTAACGAGGTACACTTTTCAAACGAGACGTGCTACCACGCTTCTACTTATCGCAGATTGGACGCTCTTCCTCGAAGTCCCTGCGCTTTCTCTCGCTGGTTCGAAATAAAACATACCCAACGGTTCCCAATTCTTAAAACCGACGCGAACACGAACGTAGAAGTCAGCTGATCGCAGGAACCACGGGACTTAATTTCATTTTCCGAGGGTTCCCTTTCGTCGCGAGCGAACAAAATTTTCCTCGCCTCCCGTGCCCAGCTAGGAGAGCGTGTAGAAGCACGGGAAGGCGAAAGGGAGAGAGAAAGAAGGAAGGGAGCGCGGTACCGAACGACGGTACCAAAAATGAGGACGGGGCAGCTCGGCAGCGTAGGTAACTATCGAGGTGCAAGATCGGAATTGCAAAGCGGACAGGATCCCGCGAGCAAGAGGCGGCAGACAGAGGAAGACAGAAGCGGAGGTAAGAAAAAGAGAGAGAGAGAGAGAGAGAGGGGTCGCGATGCGATCTTTACCCCGATATACGGAGAAATTCCGGGAAGAGGTACTTTAACGACTTCCAAACAAGATCTATGGAAGACCCCGGGTGACCTTCGTTACCATTACCTTCCACGTAGAGGAACGTTTTTCGATGGACATTAATGCCGCCGCGGATTCTGCCCGGCTTCCTTCTATCGGCTCATGTACCCCCTCGGTCTACCCAGCGAAAGGTGTTGCTCCGACTCTTGGCTGGCTCTTAACACGGTTTTCATCTCGATTTTACGTCCATGGCGAACGGCTGCTTTTAGTGCGGCAACAAATCATTGGGAAGAATTGATGGGCGGGCAACGAGATTTAGTCTTCTTCCGTTGGGACATGGTCTAGGTGGTGTAACAAGGATTTCGACGTATTTCTGGGTTCCTTGGGCAATTGGTATGGAATAAAGTATGGTAACTCTGAATCTATCGAGCGCGAACGTTGTTTCAGTACCACAATTTGTGATTAATGGGTATAAGGTATACTTAGGGGACACTTCGGACACCGGAAGGCTGATACGATCTGACGATTCGAGGAATCAATCCCCGCCAGACCAACGACGCGGCAGGGACCGATCCGGAAACCACCCTCTTGCCCCGTCGAATCTGGTCGACGAACCAGAGAACCAGTCGACACCGATCAATCAAGACGAAAATCGGAACGTGGAGGTGGGGGGGGGGGGGGGGGGGGACCACGGTAGAGTTCAATGAAAAGTGTCTCCGTCACGTCCCACGGGTGTACCGTCGGTCGGCAGAGGGTGGATGCGTGTACGCGGCGCGAACGAGCGACGTATCCCGGAGGCGACGCGTCCCCTTCGCCTCGCCGTCGCAGCAGGTAAACGCGACGCAGAGCGAACGGGCGACGAAGCGGGAAGAATAAGGAGGGAGAAGCACTCGGGTTCGAGCAATTTGTATTCAGCGGCCCTGTTGTCGGGAAAGAGGAGAAGTGGCTATAAACAATGCGACGCACCACCAATACTTAGCTGGAATCACGGCACGCACACCGATTCAAAGACTCCGAGAGACGAGAGAACGCGATAGAGAGAGAGTGAGCGAGAGAGAGGGAGAGAGAGATAGGCGTAGGGGTAAAGAGAGGTCGTACGTAAAGCGCGTGTGTGCACGCAACGTAGAAGGGAGCCGGGGCTAAAGGGACAGCCGACGGGGCAACTCCACCCATTCTTGCACCGGAAGCATATATCGCGCTTTCTGCATTCGATATGACCAGCGCAACGACCAAACCGTCAGGTGAATTACGACCGTTCCGGTGCTTGTCCGCTGCCGGATGAATCCTCCGCGGTGAAAGAGACACGATTGACGAGAGAACCGGCTGACTCTGGCTCTGGGCATCCCTCGTTGCTTCAGGGCCCGCGCGGAGGAACGTTTCGAGTCGAGAGTTTAGAGCGTGGACTGGGCTTCGAACTCTATTCGCGGTGGGGACGCTCGAGACTCTGTGTGGAAGTATCTGCTGTTTCATTTGGGATGCTTGAAACTGCGTTTGGCACGCCTGGTTACCTGGAGCTCTATTTAGATTGTTTGGAATTCTATTCGAAGTCTGCGGAACTCTATTTGCGGTGACTGATATCATTGGATGGCTGGCACTCCATGTAGACTGGTTACAATGGTAGCAAAGTGGTTGCGCGTAAAAAACTATACATTTCCAGCGTGTCGCCGACTGTTTGATAAGAAACAATGTAGTTCAATGCGGGACGTGACGATTAAGCATCGCCGATGTTTGACTTATCCGGCACGAGCAGCAAAATAACTTTGGCAACGCGATCTTTAAGCTTTGACTCGGACCGATTGAATTACGCCCCGTACGGCTTACACGATTCTCGCGTGGTTATCGATAACCTAGCCTGACCCTAACTTGGCCGTCATTCTCGTTAAAAAAAAAAAAGGAAAAATACAGATCAACTTCCATCAATTTTACAATTAGGAATTATACCAAAAGTTCCACTTGGGTTTTTCACGTTTCCATTTGAATGTCATTCTAATTCTTAAATGATAATCGTCCCAAAAGCAGTAAGATGGTGTAATTTCGAAGAAGCATTGGTAAATATTCGATTTTTTCGGCTTATATGAAAGGAGAGGGGTCGAAGGAGAAACTCACCCCTGAGGTTCCTCATATGGGCGACCGCCATCCTGAGTATGGTCAATTTGTCCGGCTTCCTGGCCAGGGCTGAACACGTCGGCACCATGTCGGACAATTCGGTGATGTAGGCCGTCATCTTGTTCCGCCGCCGCCGCTCAATTTCGCAATGATTCTCCCTGCAGTAAGTCGCAAGACAAAACCAAGGTAATTGCATAGTTCGCAGAATACATTAAACATATATTGTGAAGAAAAAATTAACGCGAAATATATTTAAACGGAATTCCGCTATTTTTCATAGATTTGAACTTTTGCGCGGGATTGTACGGTCGTAGGAGAAACTTGACCGTGAACAGGATTCCCTCAGCCGTGGAAGCGCACGGCGCCAATCGTATGCGTGGTTCGTTTCCATAATTTAGAGGCGCAAAGTGCACGATGCCGCATTACGCGGTTTTAGACGGTGTGGTACGTGTGGGTAATGGATAGATAGACGCGACTTTAACGCACGAGAATCATCGTCGCTGGGTAATTGAAGACCCGCGAACGCAACGCGCCGGGGCGTTCGCTCGCGTACGTAACCATATGTGCCGGTATGTAGATGAATTTCTGATTTACAGCCCCGCGGTTTCCCATTCCCGATGGTTATTCCATTTGTCCAGTCTCTTCCACATAATTACTTGTATCGATATATCGCTAATTCCATAACGGATTAACGAACGTCTTGCAGGGGTTGCGTTACAGAGTAGTAACTCTGGCCTTGCGAGGATCTGTTACGAGAAGTAGAGGCGGTGAAAAAGTGTTCGAGGCGATGTGGAGGAGCGTGTTACCATTGATGGGCGACGTCATTGATAAGGGTTTCCGTGATCAATGCGGCCAATAAATTCTGAAACGGTGCCCCCATCTCGATGGTGTATCGGGTGAAACCACAATTTCAGGCCTCCCCTGTTATTACCGCTACCAAGAGGGTAATAGGCGCGAGTAACGGCGCGCGTCTCTTCTCCGCTTCCACCGTACCGGTAATTGTCGGCGAGCAATCGTAAATTTAATGGCATTTAATTCCTGATAATTTCAGACGAACGTACACCACGCACCGCGGGACGCACGCGAGCCGAAGACGAGTTTTCTTTTTTTTCTCCCTCTTTTTGAATCGCGGGAGTGAAACGCATGAATACATTGAAGACCTCGTTTAGCGATCGCTGCTACAGGTTCCCAATAGAGGGGTTACGATTTTTCAGAACGCACGATGGAAGTTATTGGGCTTTGGTTTCACTGGAGGCAATAATTTTCAGTATCCAGTCCCTGGGATTCGTGGATGGAGAAGAATAAAAGGGACGATAATGGCCTATTTGATTGAGTTATTCTGATAGATACCAAGACGGGGGTGAATGTCGGAGGGAGACCAAAATGGCGTCCAGTAGTTTGTTAAGATAACTTTTCAGCACGATTTTCCATTTATTAACCGAGATCGTTTCGCGGTGGATGGAGGAGGCAGACCGCGGAAGATTAAAGGGTCTGAATCTGAAATACATGAATGAACTCGTTTATTTTCTAGTCCCGAGTGTATCCGGGATGTTTCTCTCCTCGGCTCGGCTATCGCGACTCTTTCTCGGCTACGGGCTAGAGAACTTCCTTTTGTGACTACCTGCGAGATAAGACCCTCCATCTCGTTCCAGGTCCATCAGAGACTATTACCTCATGCTTATTCCGCCTTTAGATTCTCATGCAAACCGATCCAAGACGCGATCATTCTCCACCCGACTTCTACTTCTTGCTCTTTCTCATTCGAATTTTGTCAATTTCGTCTCAGCGATACTGAACGTCGCTAGTTTGTAATAATCACGACAATAGTACCGTGAAAAAATCTATCGAGCAGCGCATTTTGTTGAAAACCGTGAAAATAAACGTTCACATTGGTAAAAGAATGTTGAGAGCTTCTTCAAGCTTGAAGATTGCCCCATAATTTTGGCTTATCTATATCTATGGCATATCGTGCATTGTCCGTTCCGTTTTAGAACGAAGAAAGGCTCTGCGAAGTGAAATATCGCCGATGTTGACGCGAGGCTGACGTCTTCGTGTCGTGAACATTGACCTCTCGTTAAGTTCCGCGTCCAGGACGTCCACCCCTGAACTCTAAGAGGAATCCAACTCCACAAATCTCCATCCGCATAGAAGGCACCAAAAAACCTCTGATACTAAACTACATACACTCTCACCAAAAATTTTAAGAAGAAAAACCGAAGAAAGAAACTACGAATTTCATAAAAGAGAAAAGTATTTCGTCGTCTTCAAAGATGAATAAATAACCGAAAGAAAGGATCTCTACGTATACTAAAATTTATTCGTTCCATCTGTTAGTCTTGTTTCGATATTCCACGACGGACTTCCACTTCGTTGGGAGTCGATGGTGGAATCGGTAACGCTGCCCTCGACGACGTGGGGCCCCTGAGCCGCTATTTAAAAGAGGCCAGGGCGCTTAAAGCGCAAGTATAAAGCAGGGTATGTACCGTGGAGGACGGTAGAAGAACACGAGGGGAGGGTCGAGGGACCAAAGGAAGAGGAACGCGATCCAACGCGAACAGGACGGAGAGAACCTCCTGGGTCAGAGGTCAGACGATCCGAAGTTGCCCGCTCGCTCCGTGGGCCCAGCGAACGCTATACAGGGTGGTCGCTTCCGACGTTCCTCGCGTTTCGCGGTGAACACTTTCGCGATTCTACTTCTCTATCCTTTCGCGCTATTTTCTGAGGCTCTGAGCTCGTTTTACTGGCATTCGAGCTGTTTGTGCAAGTTTAAAGAGCTGTTCTCGCGGGTTCTCTTCAGTCGTGTCGGTTCAGATTTCGAATAGCGATCGTTTTCCTTAATGCGCGCTTCTAATGATCATGATCGACGATTCTTTCGTGTTTTTACATAGTTTTTTTATACACTTACAATATTCTTTTGTATGCAGTAAACTGCTTTGCAATACTTTGAAGAATTGATTTTGCTTCTAACTCGATGAAAAATCTAACAGTACGATTGAATCCACAGTTACAAATTTAATTCGTACATTATTTTCTGCAGGCGTGACAAACCAAAACCCAGCATGAATAGCAAAAAAAAAAAATGCTGCCCAAAGCACGCCACCCACCCAGTATATCGATCTCCGCATTACGATGATACAAAGTCGGCACTGGGATCCACGTACCGCACACATAAAATTGTTCTAAGGGGGAAAAAACGAGTTCCCCGTACTTACACAGCCACAAACGAGACGCACATGCACAGTCAATAAGAAAGGAGATCGCGGGTAGATCGTACGAGCCATCATCGATACTGGCACGGTATTACGGGGCAATCCTATAAATGACAACGTCCGCACGTGAATTATGGATTCGTCTAACGACCATGGTACCCCGCGCTGGCGTGTCGATAGAACTTATAGACTCCCCTCCCCGCGCATGAACAATGAAATGAATTATGAATCGATCGAGGACCGTTTAATGCGATCTTACTCCTCATCAAATATATTCCGGTTGCGAACGTATGGTAACGAGATCGTTGATTTATGCCAAATCTTAATATTCCGCATGCTAACGAGCTCGATCCTCGTTTCATGGAAGATCGATCGATTGTTTTTTTTTTCTTCTCCCCCTCCACTTTTTCTTATTACTCGCGAGACATTTGATTGGATTCATTGATTTCTAGGCGCATCCATGGTCGATGGTTCTCCTGTTTTTATTAGCTGATGACACCATAGCGATGTAATCTGACATTTTTTCGTGAAAATATTTTTAGCGAGCCTAGAAAACTATTTTCGAATGATTTAAGAAGTTGTAACGATGACTGAGATCTTTAAAACGTGAAAATAATTTGGTACGGTCGGTTGGGTGGTTCTGACCAGTCGTGTCGGTTCGGAAAATTGTCGTTACCCGTTGGCCACAGTCAGTACGATCCAAATTGCGCATAAACTGGCCCGTAAAATAGTAGAACGTCGGAATGGGTAATTTCGCGTCGAATATGCAGCCTGTTTAGTGCCCTTTAAATCATTTCTGTAGGAAGATGTTATAATCCGACTGAGTGTCGAACGATAAATTTTCGTTCGTCTCGTTTACCGCCAAGTAAACACGAATTGACCAATGAACATTTCAATGTACTACTCTTTCGACTAGAATACGTGCAATTATCGAAATAAAATAGACTGATGTTCGTAATTATGCGAAAGAATGTTCATTAAGTCAATAGCGTTTGTTTTCTATTTGTTTGTCAACAGATGATATTAACCGCACGAGTAAAATTATCTCATAATTCTATTATGGCTGGCAGGAACAGGCCTGACATTACAGATAATGGAAGACCGTAAGAATCTAATGACTGTAACCAGCGCAGTAAAATCATTTCCATCGGTGAATCTCTGCCTCTTTCATCGTTCGAATAATATTTCTCTATTATACCTGCAAGCTGGAGAGCGATCGTATCTTTCGCTGAAATTGCGCTCTAAACATTCCCCCTTTTTCGAGGAGTATCGTTGCTTCTTCGACTCTGAAGAATTCGTTCGGTTCTGAGACACGCATAGGTCACGATATTATTGCTTGTCCGCAGGATCGGTCCCTGGGCGATCATCGCCACGAAAATGGTGCCAGAAAAGCTCGAGGAAAGGAAGAAAATGGCGCGTAAGAGCTAGGTCAGTCCGTAGCAGCCGGAGAGGAGGATGAGAGGGTTGCTAGCCTTGCGGCGGGAGGCAGTAATTGCGTTATTATGTTAAAAGTGAGGTACTCGAGCGTTCGCGACATCGCTGCCGCCACAACTTTTCCATGAAACGCGTATGCACGGTGGCCATGGCTGCAATCAGTACTCCTTATAGTTTCCCCTTAGCCGGGGCGAATGTAAAATACAACCGGCGCAAATGCCTGGTTGCGGAGCCTCTGTCCACCGCGAGTATACCCTTGGCATCCTGAATTGCGACGGTGATGTTGCTTCAAATTATTCCGCGCTGGAGTATGATGTCTTCTTTACAAGTATACGAGATCTTGCACGAAGATCGCGTCTACGTTTATCCAAAACCGTGCAAATCCAACAATACCACCTATTAAACCCACCCTCTACACTCGCCATACCTTAGATGCACCTACAAAAAATCTCACAAGCACATTTACTTATCAGAACTCATGCAAGAGTCACCCAGAGCAAGCGAATCTAAATCTATTCCCTTCTAAACTTACGATTGACAACTTAAAGCTATAAGAACCACTTGATCTTCGTTAGAGGGTCCTAGTAAAACCTCAACCCCACAAACCATCGACTCCTCCTCGAATCGAGCGGCAATCCAAGCGTCGATCAGTTCAGCACAATATTCATCGCTCTCCGCGGTATATCATTTCTCGTACACCGACGTGTCAACGCGGGTATCGGGTCGCGAGATCGGGATGCTCGGTGTCTTCGCCGCGGACGGGACTTATGCGAACGGTGTGCGCGTATAAGTGGCCCGTGTTCCCACGCTGGAGCAGCCTGGAGGGCTTCCCATTCCGCTATCGACTCACATTGGCGGGTATCATGTAGGTATGTATGTATCTTCGTACTTGGACGGCCATGTACAGGGTGTACCGGTGGAACATATTGGCCCACGATTTCGTGAGACGAATTAACAATGCCGTCTCCACGGCTATCAGGAAGGAGCACCGTCTCTCACCCCCTCGCCGCGTGTGCGTATACACCTCTCTTTCTTGGGAAACGCGGACGGCCGGAGTCGCTTTGAGGTTTTTCAACAACGCTCGCGACCGACTGAATGGTCGCTTTTCTTTCAGTGTTCTCTCTTGGGCAGCGTTGAATTTCTTCGAGACTTCCGATAAATGTGATTGTTTCTCCGAGGGATCTTTATTACTTTGTTTCGTAACACGCATGGAATCCTTTAAATTTTTGTGATAACATCTAAAACGGTGGACGCGACATTTTACCCTAGAATTTGTTTGAAAGCTTAAAAAGAGGGGACCTCCCGGTCGTCAGCAGAATTCTAGCTGAAAGTTTTCAGCGAGCAAGCTGCCCGTGTCCAGTATGCAAATGGCCGGTTTTTGCAAAAATCCCCGGGCTCGGAAAGGACGCATTTTTCCGGGGGGGAGGGAGAGAAAAAGAAGGTACGCTTAACCCGTTCACCGACCCCGCTCATTTATCGTAAGACGAAGAGCATGCACGTTACGTCGAGCCTGACACTCACCTCGCAAATCTTTCTTTGTCCTGTACATTCTCGTTCTCCAGCCTTCTATATTTACACCCGCTGGGATCGTCCTCGTCGGATCTGCAAAGATACAAGCGTTTACGATCATTTAGAGCGACGTCTAATTACCGGTACAGTTAGTAGAGTAACCCTCGCGAAGGGTTAACGAACAGCGCGCAATAATTACAGTGGAAATGACTTAAAGTATCACTGTTCAGGTATTGGATTTCAGCGATGCGTTAGTATAGAAAGGAAGTGCCACGTGGCGACAGTGAACGGCCATTAAACGATGAGCGATGTGTTATAAGAGCCTCGTTGCGCAAAATGCCACGCGAAAACTGTTCTCCAACCCGTCCTTCGTCACCGAGGTCCATCTGCCGTTCGACCGATCGGGTATTCTACGAACGTCGCCGATATATGTCGCGCGTCGCCGATACGCGCGGTGGTGTGATCATTTCCGGATTACCAAACGCGACGCGGGGCCTTACAAAATTGGCCGTCGCCTATCCAACTTCCCCAAATCTGGAGCGTTCGTGTAACAGTAAGCGCGGATAGAGTCCGACTCTCATGCAATATTCACGCGTGTACGCTGCTCTCTATAACGACCGGCTCCGCTGCAGGACGAAGACGTATCCGCGTGCTCGAGTTCGAGGGACAGCCACGAGCCTCGATAAGTATTCTACCGCAATTCATTTATCTTTCGAGATACACTTAGGTGTCTACAATACCATGATTATAATAATCACAACAAATTTTGTTCAAATTACAATTTAACTAGACAGTAATTGACATCGTTCATTTCATTTTTGACCTCCTCGAATCGATCGTATCGAAGAGATCAGGTAAAATTTGTAACCCAGCGGGACCACGTAGGTACGATCGTACAGTAAGAGGGTTGCCGGGTGCCTAGAAAACTCGGCCGATCGTCAGTCTATTACAGCAGCCCGCGCGCTCGCCTGATGTACGCCTCTGACCCTGAGCGAAAAACTGGGACCCCCTCTCACCGAGCCAGCCTCCCACCCCCTTTCTTTTTCTCTTTCTTTGCTCTGGTGAACGCCAGCTAGCGAGCTACAGCCAGCATCTGGCCCCCACCACGCGGTCCGATGGGCCCCATGGGACCGGGTGGGGGTGGTGTAGGGCCCGCAGCCAGTGTATCCGGGTACAACGAGAAGGCTCCATATTCCTTCGCCCTACTCCCTCGCCCTCCCCGTCCCTTACCCCCTTTCCCTTGCGCTCCGTGCGCCCGTGTGTCTGCCTGTGCTTTCAGCCTCTTTTTCTGGTCTCCTTTTTGCTACGGGCTGCGCCGCGGGACGAGGAGAGACGATAGGACCCGGAGACTTATGGAGTACATAATGATGCGGCCCAGCGGTATTATGTCGACTTAACAGATACGTATGCACGCTTGGTAGGCAGGGAACGCGGTGTCCCAGGACATGGACCCGAGCTACGGGCCACCGTACGAGGCGACTGCTTTTCGGAACCGACGCTGCCCAGATTTTCGGGCTCATTGAGACGTTTATGCGTTGACTGGGGATTCGAGGGTTCTGGGCTGGGATACGAGTGTGTTCTGGGCTGGGATACGTGAATGGAGTCCTTTTGGAGGACTACTTTTGAATCGCGTGTGTTGATGGTAGGTTACTTGTTGCTTGGTTTTGAGAAATTCCTCGGAAGATTCTTGGGGTTCGTTCGCAGAGTGATTCGTTGGTTTTTTGTAGATTTTAATTGTTTGGAACGGTTTGGAGAGCGTGTCGGTAGTTCTAGGTACGACATTTTGGATATCGATCGTGGAACACGGTGAAAGTGTCTGGTGATTTAGAAGTGGGGAGCGCGCACGTGTAGATTTTGCAGTCAGATCACAAATCTCCGTATTTCTCGGATCCCGGAGCATTCGATAATTTGTAGCCGCGAACGCCGTGGGAATGGAGCCCCGTTCCACGATTTTTATCTCTTTTATCTAAACGCTAAATCTTCGGAAGCCAGGTTACGCTGGATCAGATTTGTGTTAGAAACCAAGAATTATCGCGTTTGCAACCCCAACTTTCCTCCGTTGCTACAGTCACGTCCTCGTTCACCTTTTATCCTCCATGCGATCATTTTTCACCAACTAAAAAATTAATTTACGCTTTTTCTCGCACATCAAACTGTCTGACGTAATTGCGGATTAGCCAAGTTTCTAATAAATATTTCTTCAGGATTATCCGATCGCGCAAAAACCAGCCCGTCAACAAAACCTCGCGGCTCCTCAACGAGCTTGCCAACACGCGAATCTCGGCCGTGACAAAAAACGACAAATAGCTTCGTTAATCCACCAACAGCACGCTCCCCATTATCCTGCGTATAAGGATCGTAATAATGTCTTGATAACCCTACCGCGGCAGCCGGTTCTTCTTCCCACCTCTTCCTCGTATCCCGTCGCGTTAATGAGATGCGCCGTTAGACGCGGCGCGATCGATCTTAACACGCGGCGAACAGCGAACGATAGCCAGTTTGCAGGGTTCGAGATTTAGTCCTGGACTGCAGTAGTCGAAGAGCGTATCGACGATAATTTTCATCACGGTTTTCTGAATCGTTCGTTCTCCATATCGATCGTTCGATCTTGGGACCACAAAGCGTTCACCAATTCTGAACTCGAGGGTGTTTAGTCCTTTTAATCTAAGGGGTGTGGAAGCAAGATGAGGATAAGTAGCGAGAATGTGATATTGAATTAATGTAATTGAGAACTTTATCTGGTAACGATGCAGGATCGACTTGTTAACCGCGAGATTATTAACATGTCAGCGGGTTCGACGTTCGATCACGATCAATTACGATAGCGCAGTGGAGTGATCCGCGATAGGGACGTTGATGGATCGGTGCTGACGCGATTACGTTGGCATTCAGTCTTGACTTTGGACGACGAAATAGTTTTTTGTAAAATACTTTTTTACAATAATTGCAATCCAAAAAGAGGAATAGTATGTCTAGAAAATGGACTCGTGCGTGGTGGGTTCTAAAGACAGGCTTTTAGAAGAGGATAAAATGTTTTAGAATTTGAATTCTTTATAAGCAATGCGTTGCTGAAACGAAATTGTTCAACTCTGTAACATCCTTAAGAGTCTGATGACCCACTGGTAGCCTCTCCTTCTTGCCTATCGACGGTAGCAATTGATATATTGTAACTGCATCTTGCTAACGGATTCTTGGATTAACAAGTTGTTATTTTTGTCACTTAAGATTCCTCGATAGGGTCTCGCATTGTATACCTATCTACCTGGGCAATCAATAAAACACATACCTCTAAACGCTAACCACGCATGTTAGAATACCAGACAAGCAGCCATTCATTAAACACGCTTAAATCTACTGCAGTTCTATGTAGCCGCTCTGAACCCTAAAAATGGAGTCTAACAATGTCTATTTTTCAAGCTGTAAGTTATTAACTCTCGCAGAGTGAAACACAGTTAAATTAACATGACCGTACGGTGCTACGCTGAAATACGTAATAAATCATTAGCGCGGAGGGTAAATTCGATGAGCAAGAGGGTAACCTCGAAATAATCCGAGGGTCCACTGGCAGAAAAAACAGAAGAAGACCGGTCACGTGATACGGTGGCCTCTGTTCAAGTTACAGTGGCGCCTTTTTGCATTTTTCCAGCCCGACACTGCGGAGTCACGACTTTGACCCCCCCAGTGTCCCCCCCTATTCCTCCCCCTTTTCTGGCTCGTTGTCTGCGATCGTCCTCGTACCTTTACGTTCGCCATTCCTCTGCGTCCACGTGTGCTACATCCACCTAGGCCTCTTCCTCTAGTACGTCCGGCACTGTCATGGTATCTAAGCTCTGCATGCACTTTGGACAGAGGCGATCAAGCAGAAGTACAGAATCACTCAAGTACAGGGTGCTCCTATGGGGTAGTTTCTTCCAAAACTTGATATAGAATGCGACCTAATAATGTAACCTTTTGAAAACATTCTATCTACCATTTTCGCACAAACTCAACTTCACCTTCCACCAGATCCCTCATTAAACATCATCCCTAAAAAAAAATTTCTTCAAAAACCCTAGAAGAATCCAAAAATACAATTCTCACATTCCTTTCAGATCCCCTCTGGAAATGGTATCCAAAAGAACTCGCAGAACCATGGAAACTACCCCAAAACCAGCACCCCAATATCCCACAGTTCGAAAGGAACCAGAGGAAGCAAGTATCGCAGCAACGACGAAGAGTCTTGGACAAGGGTGGTCGCACAGCGGCGAGGGGAAACGTTCAGCGACGGTGACCAGGAATCTAACACCTAGCCAGTAGGTAACGCGAGTTTCTTTAGCCTTTTTCTTTTTTTTTTTCATTAGAAGAGCGCCGATCGAGCGGCGGCGAGTGTTCGCATATTAAAAGGAAAGAGCGAAGCTATTGGCGGGCCCGGGGAACGGGCCCGGGAGGCGGTCCATCGGTCTCCGAGTCCGGGACTCTTATCCGTTCTCCGGCGACCTTATTGGTCACCGCCTCCTCGATCGCTCCTACCGACCCTCTTCTTGCGCGCCGCTTCTTGCACCGAGTTTTCCGCGACCCACGATCGCTGCGGCCCGCCAGACCGCGTTTAACCAACGACGTCGACTGTCCGATCGGAGAACAGCTTGCCACTTAACCCTGTGAATGGCCACAGCCTACAGTTGTCACGAACAGCGGACGGTACGCACCTGTGAAAGCCTTTAAATGCAATTGGTTGCTTCGAGAAATTGGAATCAATTGAAGCTTGAGTTAAGTGAATTTAGTTTTTCTTAGAAAATACTTTTTCTAATGGAAAGGGATGCTTTTCGTGGCAGCTTCCACTGGTGCCACTTCAGAGTACCTGTTGCATCTGACGCAAAAACTGTGACCCTTGGAATCAATGAACCGATTGCTCGTACCCCTTTTTACCAGGGTATTCTCCAGAGCAAAGCGAATTAATAGCTCGTCCTTTTATCTGGCGAACAAAAAAATAGAGCAATTCATCTGAATGGTTCCGGTTCGTTAGCTGGTGAAACGGCTCGACGAATGGGATCGCGCGAGATGAAAAAAGGAAGGAAGCGGAACGCGTGCCCCTGGTAGGGGTGAATTTTCATCGGTCTCGCCCGGAAATTCCGTCTCGTTCACGGTGCTAAATGGTACACGACGGCTTGGCCGTGAATCGCACTGGGTTTCACGGTAGAATGGAACGAGAGCGAAACGCGGGGAGGTGCCTGGGCCTACGATGTATTCTCACGGCTGAGGAAATAGCCTTATTGTCGTTCCAGGCTGGGGCTCGCCTCGAGCGGAAAGTCACGCGACCGAGATGGCAAGAGGAAGAGGAAATACGAGGGAGATCCGTTTAATCGACGACGATACGTTTGCCACCCCTGTTCAAGCACCGTGTAAATGTCCCATCGAATCTGATTCTGTTTCTCCAACCCCTTTCGACTCTTCGTTTCTTCCTTGTTAATAAGATCAGCCTTTTAAACGTCGACTCAGTAACCTTTAGAAAAGGATCGAGCGAATTAAAATTAACTGTATCAAATTTTCTATCGTCTAATGACACTTTTATGCAATTGAAAATGTGAGTGCATTTAACGAGAGATAATGAAAAAGGTTTGTTAAGAGAAATATTATTTTTGCGCGTTTTTTGGTAAGAGAGAGAGAGAGAGAAAGAGAAAAGGGAAAAATCCTGGGGTTAAACAGGGTATAGGAAACGCAAGCTGCGTCGATCGTAGCCACGAGCTGTCTACCTAATGCCAGCCAGCTTAACGTGGTACGCGTCGACCAAACAAAACCCGGTGCTCGCGGAATTCGTCACGTAGCAGAGATTTGCGGCTGTTCGCGAATTCACGCGGCCGATTACCAGATCATTATGTTACGTAATGTCCCGGCCACGGGGAATTCTTCGTCCCGGACGGTAGTTTTCGGTGCGCTATACCTAACCATTCTAAACGGTCGTTCCTGCCTCCAACTTCTAACCAGGAGTTACGTAAAACGTTAATTGAAAAGATTAGTTATGAAATGTTCGCTTGTGAAATTGTTACTTTCCACGCTTTCCAGGAGAGATTGTTCAATTTTTCAACGATACCTTTTCTCTGATTTTTATTTCTTTTTCTGTTTCATAAGAAAGATCCTCGGAGTAGAGAATTATTATAAAAATAAATTTTTTGTAGATGCCTTGGACGATCAGAGGAGGAAGATAACGCGGGAGGTGTCGTTGAACCGGATGGACAGACGACGAGGAAAGTGTGTTTCGAGATTAAGGCGGTCGCGCCTATTATTTTCGTTCATAATTACCAGGTTATTAGTAACGCTCGCTAAACGCGGCGTGTAATGCATATTTATGTCACAGAAGGCCGTCGTCTATCGACGTGCATCTTCGCACGACGCCGGGCTCGCTCGCTTCGTTTAAACAAACGCATTTAGAAACCTAATGATTTCCGCGTAAACGCGCGCTAATTGATGTAATCCTGAAGCGGAGTTCTGGTTAAATGCCATAAACGTTGAAGGAAATTTCAATCTCATGCTTTTATTCCGACCACCGTCTTATACGCTCGCTTTAATGCTCTTTGGATTTCCTTAAGTTCTACGATCTGTAGCGATAAAAACTCAGTAACAAATTATTACAAAAAATTCTACTTTTCCACTGAGACAGACGGCGCTAGTGGTCCATCATCGAAGATGGCTGCCATTCTAATCGACTCTCAGACCCTGAGGACGACAAATACTTTGCATTAATCCACTATATTCCATCCCAAACAGCGTTCGATTAGAACTAGCTCGTTAAGAAGGGCAAAGAAGGAAGCCTCGCAGGCATCTCGCGAAACAAGAAGAACCAGAGACAAATCGGTGTCCATGAAGATCGGGATCGGTCTTATTACCGCCTCAGGTTCGCGGGTACAGAGGATGCCCTGGTAAAAACCGGCCGGAACCCCGACTGTTATATCGTCAAGGCTGCGAGAAGATTCGTTCGTGACGCGGGTAAAGCTCTACGAGTGTCCCGCGGTGTGTCCGACAGTTGACGCAGAAGAACGAGAAGAAGAAGCCGGGGGAGGAAGAAGCCGATGGAGCGTGACTCGCTCGGATTCGACGAAAGTGAGAATAAACCGGCGAGGATAATGGGCAAGGCTGAAGAAAAACCGTGGAGGAGGTTGGAGGTGGCCAAAGTGGTAGGGGTGGAAAAAAAGAAAAAAAGAGTACCTTTCACGGCTGCACCACTCGCTGGGCTCTTTCGATAGATCGAGTTTTTACGCGATCGTAGAAATGCCAGTCGAGTCTCTCCGCGAAAGGATTTTTACACCCCTCTTGTCACCGTGGAATTCTTTCGTTTCCTTTTTAAGAGTATTCTTTCGTTTGTCGGATCACCCAAATGTGAGCTACACTGGACAGTTGTTACCATGTTATTTTTCAGGGAATTATGATTTTTTATGATTCGCGACGCGCTTTAAACGAACGATGACTCTTTTTTTACGTTTGATGAAATTTGTTTTGGGAAATATCGCGGACAGGCATGTCCGCGAAAAAACAACACGGTCTGTATCGATCGAAAAACAGAGGCGCGATAAACATAACACCGCGGCAGAACATCGGAGCCGAAGTATGAGGAAGTCGTACGCACGATCGTTTTTCAGTCCTTTTGTATATGTAATGAACTCTCTGCCAGCGGTTGCGCAAGACGTTGTACAATAATGAAGCAATTTACTTCCGCCAAAACGTGACATTATTTATAATCCGTCCCGTCGACGTGTTTTGGATTTCACTGGGGGGGAAAAAAAAAGTTGTCGATCTTGTAATAACAGCCAGCGGATGATTCCTCGACGTTCTAACGCGAGTTGAACGATGGCTACGTTCATTATCGAATAAAAAAAAAAGAGAAGAAGTACAACATCGCGTTATCGATTTCTGTTTGGAATAGAAAAAAGGAAGAACGATGGTCGACTGATCAGAGTATTGAAAATCGTCGATAATAGGAAAGAATTCTGTTTTAAATTTTTAGTTCCAAGCATTGCGGATATTAAGAAATACGTATAGATTAGCACCGCTCTAAAATATTTTATCGACTCGTATCTTTTGCTCTTTTTTTTTCGAATACGATAGTCGCTGCTATCTTTTAATAAACAAAATTAATCGTTCCCCTTGAGTCATCGAAAAAGTACTCGACGATCTGCTCCAAGACACGGAAAGAGATCGAGACTGTTAAAAAGTGAGGTAACCGATAAATTTCCTTTCGAATCCAACCCTGTGCTCATAGCAACGCGCAATAAAATAAAGTAAATATAAGGAATAACACTAAAACGATGGAACCGGCATGGAAACACACTGTTACTACTGTGCACGCCTTCGAATTGGCTATCAGTCCCGCGATATTCGCGTTTCCGACCACGTGGTGACGGTAAAGCGGTTTTACGACGGTCCTGGCTGTTTTTACGCCGGGCCTCGCCCGATAATCGAGCTATCTCGATTCAAGGGTAGCGTCGGCACGGCCGATCACCGAACCAGGCGAAATTATTACCGATACGACTGAATTGTTTTGTCGCTGATAACACGATACGTGACAAATCCCATGGAAAAACGTCCCCGCTGCCAGCGATGCTCGTCATCCGTCGTATCAAAGTTCACTCGGCCGATTAAGACGCTCTTTTTTCGATCGCCTTCGTCTTCTCTTATCTCCACTCTCTCTCGAGAGAGTGATTCCAGCTTTTGCGTTGCGTCACTCGTATCGATTACTCTTAGATTTCCTCTCGATCTTGAATGGTAGATGAATCTCGACGATTTTTCGAGACCATTATAAAAAAAATCAATATGCTACGATATTTGCTTCATATCCTGTTCTATGGACTGAAAAAATGGCTTGAAACAATGATACACGCTAATTCCTCCGCGTATCCACTTAGGAACCCGTGTTGCGATCGCGATAATCCTCATTGTCCGACCGAGGCGGGCGTAAATCCAGCCGTTAATGGAGGCGACGCGTGAAAAAATAGCCGAACGGTAACCGCAAAGGTATCCTAGCCCCGCGGGCTATTGATTTAAGGAAACAGCGAATCCACGCTCTCGACTCTCTCGATTTCAATAAGCGATCGGCGGAACAACGGTCACGATCTCCACCGGCTGGAAACTAGACCGAACGGTGCGCGCGCGTTCCAGCCTGGAATTCTACCATCGGGTCCCTTCTACCTGTCGTTCCCTGCATTTTTTATCTTTTCCCAACCTTTCCATCTTTCCTCGGCTCGTTAACTACGCGCCGCCTGGTCATTTACAATTTAGAAATCCTGTTAGAGCGCGCCACCACGTGGTCTCTCCTGAGACGGCTACGCGGCCGGTGGCGTACGTTCCACCCGTTGGAAAAAGGAATGAGTTATCAAGGTGTAACACCGTTTAATGCTCGTTTCTTGTCGTGGCTCGCGGTTCGATCGTTGTAATAGAAATTGTCCGACGTCTGGAATTTAGTTCGACGGGATTTTTCTTCGCCTTGCCCTCCCCCTGTATCCCGATCTGGTTTTTGTCGCGCGACGATGGATTTGTATTGTTGCAAATTGCTACGACTGTTTTTGTCTCTCTCCGAGGATGCAGAATTGGAGCGTTGGAGTCGGTGAATCATGGATTCCGGTGATTCATCAGATTATTGTAATATAATATAATGTGAGAATAGCCGTTTGCGTCGGAGAATTAGGAAGGTGTTACGATAAGTCTCTTTGTTTTCAACTGAAGGTTGCACTCAGTGCCGCATTTTTGTAATTATAAAGGAAAATAGGCACACACGAAGGAAGCTTCGCGGGTATATAGGTCAAGAATTCACTTGGCCATTCTTCACGTGCTAATTATAACTATTCTGTATCGATTACTGTGAACCACCGTCTCTCTCCTTCTTTTTTAAGAAAACAGCCCTTTGCTTGGCGAAAAATTCTACACTTCTAAACCTGTGACCGCAGCAAAATCTTGGAAATCGATGACTCAACGCTGTCTACAAAAGCACACGAGTGCACGCACACACGCAGCGGGTGCTTGCTTTGGTTAACAAAAAATAGAAAGAAGAAACCCTGTAGAACTACCGAAGAATAAGTCAGAAATCTTTCGCGTCTCAACAACCTTTTCAAAGTACAAAAATACTTTCTTGCAATCCTAAAAAAATCCCTTAAGAATTTGTAAAACGTTTCCCGTATTCCTAAAACAGTTGAAAATTCACAAAGTCGAGATCGTAGAACGTCGTGAGGGTCTATAAGGCGGACAGGATTCAAATTTACCTCCGTCGTTTCGACTGTTGCGCGTCCCCGTGGGCCTGTTGCATGTGATGGGGCGATAGGTTGGGCCCGTAAGACAGCAGCTGACTTCCGGCGCTCGGGCAGGCCGCCGGTGGCGGCGGGGGTGGCGGGCCCAACTGGTAGCCGACGGACGTGGCGGAGGGTATGTAGTGCGAGGGGCCCGCTCCCGGGCCCAAACCGACCCCATACCCACCGCCGCCCGTCCCACCCCCGTACATACCGCTACCGCCCGGGTACTCTATTTTGCTGCCCTTTCTGCCACTGTGTCAACCAGGAAATCCTCGATACCCTCTTCGTACACGGCTGATTTTTATTCTCACGACGGTTACCGTCGACCGTGCATCTTGATCGCTGGTCCCAGTGAATTTACGGTGCAACGCTCCTTCAAGTTTTCTACAGTTCTGAATACACAGCTGTGTCGAGTATACTTTAATGGAGGATCAGATGTTGGGTTTCAATTTAATTCGTGACGATTCTTTGATCGATTCGAACGGAATTCGAGGTGCAATGGTTTGGAGCACGTTTCACGGCAGGTTTTTTGTAGGTTTCAATCTTAAGCTGTGTGCGCTTCTTCTAGCTTTCAGTGGGATAGTATTTTTTTGTCTTTATACTTCTTAACGTCTGTTGCATTCAAATTCAGAATGTAGTATCCCAGCTTACGAGGAGTAAGTGTTCATGGTTGAATTTTTTACGACGACTGCTTATGGTAGAACGAAATGTCCATCATCCCGCTACCTCCTGCCTCGACACGAGATTCTACGTGTCCAGTTTAAAAGAAACTTTGCTCCACGTATTCCGCTCGTTATCGCGGTATCTCGAACCTCAAGATGGCCCACAGATTGCACAGGAAGTGTCCACGGGGATTACCTGGATCCTTTCTTCTTGCGATCCAAAAATTAACCACCAGCTTCAATTTATTATCGCAACGATCGTCCATCCATTTTACCGCGATTATTCCATTTTCGCCATCGAAACATCACACGTTATATATCCCGCGTTTAATCTCGTTTACCATTTCTTGTAGATTTAACGTTGTACCGACTTATTTCTACGGTTTCCAAGTTCCATACCGTCGGAGATAGCGAATCTCTGAATAGGTAGACCGTGTTCGATCCGAAGATCCCAATAGGAATCCAGGGACCGTTCGTTCACTTTGGCCAGGGTTATCTCGTCATCTGGTTCCCGCGAAGATCTATGCCCGACGAATCTCTGATACTTTACACCCTGTTCACAGCGTCGCAGCGGGTCCGTCTGCCAGATATTCCAGGCTTGTTGCTCGTAGACGTCCCGGCTCGCTTTCTTTTCCACAGATCCAACAAGTATTTATGGACGACGCGCGGTGGAATTACCCGCGCCTCCCTCGCCTTTCTGAAAACCACCAACTTTTCATCTTCGCTGGTTCGCAGGATTGTTAGGTGAAATTTTCTCGTTCTCCTTAAAAATCGACGAACACGGAAAGATCGAGCTTTCAGCACGGCGAATCGGTAGTGGGCATTTTTGAGGATAATTATTTCAGTTCGTAACGCGTGGAACGTTCGGAGTTTCAGCTCGATGGAAGTGGCTTCGATTTCTTGCGCGATTGCCACATGTCTCAAGGGACGCCATAAACGAAGGATCGACGGCGCGAGAGCATTGTTCGATGTCGACGATTTTGGTGCCGTTTTGGAAAGCACACACGCACACACACGAATACCTGGATCGAACACTTTCACGAGAGCCTAATAAGACCTACTAATCTGAACGATCGTCCCCCGAACGTACACCCATTATTTCAGACGGAGTTTCACCGCGTGGATCCTCCTTCGTGGCACCATTAGAAACCATCGGACACCTCGCTCGACTGGTACCCGATAAATCACGATTTAATACGCGAAACAAAAGTCCGGCTCCGGTTCTGACGCTTCGGTTAACCAAAGAGTCCACTAGATAACTTCTACGAAGATATTTCCCTGTCAATTATCCTCTATCCGGTACGATCGAGCGACTGAGTATTCTAGATCAGGCAAAAGAATTTTCTCGATCACCAGTAGTCCCCTCGCGAGTTCGCAGTCCCATCTCAGCTCCATCGAAAACGCTTCAAACTCGAGGCATCCTCGCGCGAACATCGAAAACCAACGCCAACCTCCTCATGATCCACCTAGCGAGCCTCGAAGTCGAATCGTACGATTCCAAGTATAAAAATCCGATACACCAAAGAAACGGTCGATCGATCCTCACCAACGAAACTTCACCATTGCACTAACAAACACGACGTACGGAGTAGAACGAAATGGAATGTTCCATTTCGAAAAACCAACGGCTGACCCCCCCTCGAAGGGGTACCAGGGACCATCGAATGGTCCGGCTCGATATTTAACGGGTTCCAGCCGGAAGAAACGAGGAAGATGCGCGACACGTGCGCGGTGGGAGCTCGAAACGACGATCGAGGAACCGTTCGATCGCGGATCGACGGTTTTTCGCCCGTGAAGAGACGACGGGGACGCGCGATTCGGTTCCACGGTTGAACGGAGACGCGGAAGCACGTTCCTCCTTCGGACGGATGGGTCGCCGACTAGTCACCACCCACAACTCGCCAGTGACTGATTCCACCATAGCCGCATAATGTGCCGCTGTGCTATACCCCGCTAAGGACTATCACTTCTCCCACCAGAGAGCCACGGTACACAGCCACCGTGTAAAGCATGACTTTTAACCGGGATGCATCGTGCCCGTTGCAGCGCGCTGCACGCCCCGCGAGGGATAGAGGACCGGGACCGGGAGGATCGCTCCTGCGGTCCAATGCTACAGGATTTAATCTTCCTTGGGGTTAAAATGTGGGATCTTTCAACTTTCTTCTCTTCGATTTGTTTTCGCTTTTTTTATTTAGATTTGTTAAGATATTTTTCTTGTTGTAATTTGGATCTGTTTATGGTTCTTTAAAAGTCTTGAAATATTGATTCTTTTCGCTGAATAACGAATAAAGTTTATGAGAGTTTTTAATGGACGTTTCTAATGTATTTCGAATTGCTTAAGAATAATTTTAGATGCTTCTGCGAAGAGGCTTGGGTCATTTCTAATTTTTCAAGCAGGGACGATAACAACGTCTTAATGGAAAATTTCGTTTGCCTATTGTGTTACCCATTAGACAGATGAAACGAATTATTAGAATAAAAGAAGGCTAATGAGAGCGAGCGAAGGAAGTAAGTTATTACACCGAATCGTTGCTGTAGTTGCTGTTTCAGATAAAGCATATTTTATGTAATGGATATTTATATAATATCTGTACGTTTTTTTTTCTTTATATCTAATTTAAACGCTATTTTATTTTGCTTCACAATCCTCAAATTTTCCATTTTGTTTATATAACTTTTTTATCGGAAAAATCTCTTCTGCGATTCATTCTTTATCCAGTGATCTGAAAATTTTTAAACAGAGTTTTTCCTACTTCTGTTCAGCTTTATCAAACAATATTATACGTTTAATCATTTGATACCTTAATTGTAAAACACTATACATTATTATAATTAATTGAATATTGTTGTATGAATACCATCGTGTAATAAAATTTACAGCTTTCAATTATCATTATCTATCTTTCTTCCATTCGTTTCAAACATTTCATTGAAGAGCTGCTTCAATGAAGAGGAATCTTATCTTCTAATCATTTATAAGCAAGTGATGCGCAAATTCCCGTTTCCCAAGGAGCCATTTGAAGGCGTTGCGACGTTCGAGAACCGTTTACGACGTACAGGTAAAAGTATGCAACGCTTGCGATAACGAAATGTTTCTCGCGCGATGTCACAACCGTTTGTGTGAAAGAATATTGGCGGGCATCGACTGCCCGGAAATCGTAACCGTACACATTGCCGCCACTGTAACGTTTCTTGGAATCGCATTAACGCAAGACAGAGCGACCCGTCTCACCAATGCTAACTTCGCCACCTTTTTATACACGCTTCTCTCAAAAACCGTACAAGATATTTGAACATAAAATTTTTATTACATTTTTGAAAAAAGTATAAAATGATTCGAATAATAATAATAATCTATAATAAAGGAACATGGTATATAATATTATACTGCAGAGAGAGAGAAAGAGTGAGAGAGATGTACTTATGCATTTATGAAAAATTTTCCAGAGCTTTTTATATAATATGCAAAGGTGTATAAAATATCCATTTTGGACATGGAATATCTCTATTAATTTTCATTTTTTAGAAGCATTCGTCGAAACGTTAATTAGCAGAAGCTTTAACGAGTTAACTATATCGTTTAGTTATGCTAATTCTAATAAAGAATGCAATATACAATATTTTGTAAAGACTCACCCAACGTGAGACATCCCAACGCCACGCTTCTGCGTCATCTTACTTGGGTCACTCCCTGAAACAATTAGAAACATTCAACGATCCACCGTACAATGAACGTTTCACCGAATCATATAAAATAACGTAAGGTGTCTAGAGAAATGTGTTTGTACGCTATGAATTTATAATTTCTCCCAAGTCTGCACTGTTCCAAGCTATCATAAACAGTTTTAACACTTCTATTACAATTTCAATGTCCATTAAACATGGCATAAATATGTAATGATATTTTGTTACGAATACATGAATATTATTTTATGCTACTTCTCTTTAACGACCCATTATTAACATTAACAGTAATTACATTGCTCGTATAACACCTCGTCCAATTCTGATTGTATTGTATCTCATTTCAGAGCACCGAGATAATGCGGCGTAAAAATATAATCGTATACTTCTAATAAAATATCATTATACGGCCTTTATCACTCCTTTCGCAATTAATATTCCACTGGTCGAATTACCACTAATTACAGTATTGTGTAGTACTCGCGAGCATAGATATTAACATAAGTGAAAGGTATAACAAATAATTCTATTCAAATGTAATCGCACTTGATCTTCGCTAGACAAAATTGCATTCGTGTACCACCATGCATGCTTTCCAGTGAAAATCATTACTTAAACATGGAATCGAGGAAATGAAGGCTGACGTTATACTGGAGCGAGGGATTTGCATGTTAACCGCAATTAGACGACACAGAAAGCAATTTGCGTTTTAAGAAAGAAAAGCGTCCCACTTAGGGAGAGATGCAACGATGCTCGGTAATTCGGTCGAGAATCGTTCGCTTAAGATCCGGCCTGGTGTCGTAAACACTCGAGCAGATCTTTGTTTACGTCCGAGAATAATTGCACGCGGCGATCGCACGGCGTAATGTTCGCGTGCGAACGAAATTTTGGCCCGGAGCGATGGAAAACGCTTTCAATGTCAAACAAGTTGGACAGCTTACCTGGTATGGAATGGGCGATCGTGGATACAGTGAACATTCAGGTAAAATTTCTTCGTCACACACCGATGGAACAGAGAATTAGTATGAAACGTGTTTACGAAACATATAAATACTGTTTACTGTACATAGTATGAAAAAGTTATTATCTCGGAATTTTATTTTTCCTCGAGCCTCCGAGCCACGAGAGTCGAAATTGCCACGAGCGCAGCGCGATCTGTTAGACGATCCCTGGAAACGTTTTGCGTCGCAATCTATATGCATACGCGTATACATATAGCTACGCAGGTATCGGCCTTTCCGTTCTATATAGCGGATTTTCAAATTAAGCTACGCGCGGCCCAGCACCTGTAAAGAGAGGAATTTTTCGATGATTTAACGGGGATTCGAAGGCTCTCGGTTTTCTTCTGTTTATCGAAACAAGCAAGTCATCTCCGATGCGACGCATTCCTCGCCCATTATTTAGCCCCGTCGAAAATGTCGCCGGGGAACAACAACCGAGCCTATTAATACTTATCGACGCTAAGTGAGCTAATTGAAACGGTAATTAATTGGAAAATACCTTTTTAAACGTTAATTACTGAAAGGCTGCACAATTAAAGTGGTTCAGTGGCGCCACCTACGAGCATTTTTATCGCATCATCGAGTATACTGTTCGGACATAGTACCGAAAGTGTGCTTGGAAATTTTCGATCGAACATTGCCAACTGCTTTTTTTTTTCTCTCCTTTCAGACCAGAGCTATTTGACAGAACAAAATAAATACTAATCAGGCGGATAGAAACGGGGATAGCTTCACGCGTATACTTAACGAATTCAAAAACGTCAAACTAATTTCGTCAGACGTTCCGTCTAAGTAATTGCGTCGCAAAATAAATTGTCTACCATGTCTGCTACGTTTGTTTATTCAGATAAATAGCGTATTAATCACTTTTATTTATAAATATTAGTATCGAAAGATGATACGTACCGATAACAAACGTATTAAAACGAAAACTCGTTGGCTATACAATTATCAGGCGGCTGACGCAAATATTCGTACCTTTATAACGACAATTAAAGAAATGGAACTTAAACAAAGACTTTTTTCAATCTGTAAATATTCCAACATGTACATTACCGTAAGTTTTCCGTAGATTTCCGCAGACAGCTCGGCAATCCTTAGACGTTCAAATTTTCCACGATTGCGTAAAACGTTCGCAGCCTCCGTTCGTTGAACGTGCGTCGAGGAAAAGTTGTAAAATTTGATATTTAACAGAGGGATCGCTCTCATGCGAACGGTTCCGTGGGTAATTCGAAATAAGACGCCGTAGCGCCGGTATATCTGTATCTAGCCTGTATCTACTACGTAACTTCCGCTAACTCGCTGCTGAGCAAAATGGACGCCTTTGTGTCTGTTTTCCTCGTATTCACACTATAAATACTGTTTTCCCCGCGATCCACCACCTTTGACATGGCGATGTTTACGCGGTGCCGCGAGAGATTTAAGTGAGAATCGTGCCGTGCCGCGTGCAGAGGTGGAGACCGTCTGTGAACGACGTGAAAACGCGTCCAAACCAAATAGGCCACAACCACGGATGACAATTGAGTGAATATCATTGAACGACGGAAAGTTTTCGACAACAGACCCGCACGTACCGGGCCGTCACTTAGCCGGACGTGTTCAGATCGACGGTTTGGTAACGTCGAACGACACGGGGATCATCGATATCGATTTACGCCTCCCGCCAAAATTCCGTTCGACTGTTCGCTGATTCTGCAGTATAAATAATCGCTCGCGCGTACCTGGGTAAGGCAATTGACACGAACCAACGAACGATACTCCCGTTCTGTGTGCCCGAACGCACGCGGCCCGAAACAGTTACCAGAACTGACCATGGCAAATTCTATTATTTAGCGTGATCGACGATCACTTGGGAGGTTTCCAGCCTGTAGCATCCTCCACCTTAAGGCCATGTTATCATATGTATGATGTTGGATGGTAGATACACTACGACTGGAGGTAATAACAACAGCTTTACCTGGTGATAGTGAGCACGGTCATAGAATGTTGGACGAATGCTTTCGATCGATTCATGTGAGTGACACGAATGGTTAGAATCGTTTAAGAATATATGGTTTGTATATACATATGTATATATATATATATATATGTAGAAAATTGAGAATGACATTTCGGTCTGACACTGTACGAGCGAAGCGTTCGTTTCGTTCGTCCCTTGGATTTCATTGGAGTCTACTGTGATTTGGTTTCAACGTGTTCTATTTTAAGCTTTAGTGTTGTCGCAAAGGAATTTGTGAGGAATATTGGAATTATGTTGGAAGTAATTACACCGATCTGGTAATATTTTTGTTATGACGTTATACTATGTGTATATACATGTATACGTATATTCGAATGTATAACAGTACGATATGTGACTATTTTTATAATTGCTGTGAATGAAACAGTGTTCTACGCGATGAATAATTATAAGTTAATGCAGTTACGTGGAATTTTCATCGATATTTTTGTAATTCTTTTTTATGTCGGTGGTCGGACATTTATTTGGAGCACTCTAACCTTTCTGATCAGTTTCATGTTTTTTGCCAAATATCTATCGGATTTTAAGTGTGTAACAAAGTACTGACATGCACTTTTGCGTTTAGGTTACTGGTTTTTTTATCCATTGTACATGGTATTGAGTTTGCGAAGCAAATTTATGACACCATTATAAAAGTGTGTCATTAATATAACACTGCATACATGTGAATTGATTTTACTCTTGGTAATGAAATATTTATATAAAATATGGTTTAAAATTCAGAATACTCGTGAATTTTTCAATTTTTAATATGAAATATTAGTTTCTGTTATTATTGGAGTGAGTTTTTTCTGTCGGCATTGTGGTGACGTGACGTCGATCTGATGTATCTTAAGATGGAAATCTATTTCATTTATATAATTGTTTTATTATCGTTGTTATTATTATTATTACAGTTATTATTATTATTATTATTCCTGCAATAATCCCATGATTTTTAATTATTATCTGTTACACAGTTAACAAGGAATTGTAGTGCCATTATCGTCGTGATAATTATTGTTTTTTTTCCTTTCAATTTATTGGGTGATATATTTATGATTTACAACGTGCTTTTCTTCTATTATATTATTTTACAAATATAATTTGTTTCTACAAGTTATTAGAGTGAAATCTGTGGTTTATTTTTTTCTTAATTTGGATCAATGTATTATGAATTTACAGAATACCATTGGAATGCGAAGTCATTTTGACATCATATCACCAATTGATGGGTAATAGATTATTAGATTTCTAAATATAAATTTTGATCGAACGACCGATTTGTATATAATTGTGTTTGTTGCGTATTTGTTTCAGGACAAGAAATCGATACTAACAATGGACCGTTTATTGGAGGATCCACGCGCTTCATCAAAATTTGGTTGATATTATCCAGTGCATCATGGGAACTTAAAAGAGACTTTGTTAAGTTCCCAGTATATGCCTTAGTGCTAGTGTTCTCTGACAAGCGTTAGATACAATCCCATTCGCAACAGTGAAAAAATATCTTTAATATTGGCATGTCTTGAAAATGCGAGTGTAAAGATTTTTTAACAATGATTTCTTTGAACGTTCGTGGTAACAGTGCATTTAGACATGTTCTGTTTATTTATATTTATCATATACTGTGAGCAAAAACATTTTCTAACATGTTAGTGCGGTGTTCGTTACGTTGGATAATTCTATGAACCTCAGAGTAAACGTAAGGACACTGGACCTAATTTTAATAATATTTTTTATCCAGGCTGTAATGCCAGAACAAGTCAAATTCAAGATGAACGGGGTTATACCGAGTGTGCCAATCACAACTCTCGCTGGTATCGCGAGTCTCACTGACTTGTTACCTGAAATGCCCCTACCGACACCGCTGCCTCAAACATTAACTAACAAGTCCCTTCTGTTTCATCCAAGAGTGGCAGAAGAAGCACAAATATTGTTGAGTGTTCGCAACGAGAACCTAGTGCCGCAGTTAATATTATCTTTGTCGCAAACATCGTCCGATCACATTGAACTGAAAGATAATTATGCGAACACGGAACAGCCCTTGGAGACCGAGCAGAATACTCCGGAATTACTTAAGGCAATATTACAGATAAATCCGCACGTATTTAAAGGGCCTCAATACAATTCGTCGCGAAACTGGGCTCAGGGCACGCCTATAATGCACGCGAATCAAACATCCGCCAATTACGGACGAATTTCACCATCCTACTCGAACTCTTCAGGGTCAAGACAAACACCGCAAGGTAGCCCAGCTCATCCTGCCGCCGCTAGAACAGTCCTGCCCCCGCCAACTGGCATAAATCCCCTACCCAACATGACACCGCAACCAAATATGTATTCCCCGGTATACATGAGTTCTCCCGGTACGCCGTTAACAACCCTAGGCAATGTGACGCCTCAACACCACAATATAGCCGGTATGACACCCCAACACAACATGCATATAGCATCTCCAATGCGTGCTAATATACCATTGCAACAACATCAGCCCATTAATATCCAGCCTATGTACGATCCTATGATGAACCAACAAGTGCATCATCCTTTGGGAACACATCAGCCGATGGACATAAATAGCACAGTGCAAGAAAACCAACAGTTTTTACTCGACCCAGTGACAGGTCTTGCCGACATCGATATACCAATTGAGAATATCGAGGCGAAGCAGGGCATCGATAACGCGACGGAGCATCTGTTACCAGCGACGCAAACCACGTCTTATCCGAGCATGGATACGAACGACTTGGTCAATACGCTGAATGCGACGCCGGCGCCGATGATACAACACCAGCAGAACAATAATTCAGAGAAGGGGATGAAAGTGCCCGCTCCTGTACCGGAAAAACTGAAGGAACCGGTTGTCATGTTGGACAGATTATCATTGGCGGACCAAGCTTTGATGCAGAAGAGCTTGGCCGCGTTCGCGGAGAAATCGCCGAGTCGAGCCGCGAAGATGGGCCTTTCGAATCGCGAGGACGCCAAGTCCGAGTCGGAGAGCGAGGAGGAGATCGGCAAGAACAATAAATATTTCAAAGCGCGCGCGAAAGAACGCCAGGTCCAGAGGGAGAAGGAGAAAGCTGAGAGGAAGAAGAGCGAAGATAAGGCGCGCAGACGAAGGAGGGTACTCGACGACGACGACGAAGAGGATAAAAAGGACGCACTTACACCCACGAAACCAAAAATCCGGAAAATAGAAAAGAAACTCGTCCCCGTGCTGGCTAAGCTCAGCGTGGAGGAGCTGATGGAAACCAACACGTATCAACGTTTCAACACGACCATAGAGACGATATTCGAGAACACAGAAGACGTAGCGACCAACGCCGAATTAGATGACGATGGTGATGTACCTCCAGAATTGTTGATTCCTAAATATCAGTTGCACGATCTGTGCACCGAAGCGGCGAAGCTGAAGGCACTGGGAGCGATGGAGTCGATTCCAGCGGACAGGTTGGTTAGGCTGTTGAACATACTGGAGAAGAACATTCGCGACGGAGCCAAGGTATCTCCGCTGGCGGATCCGGACGACGACGTCGACGAGAGTCGATTATGGACGCAGTTGGCCATGGAGAGAGTACAACGCGCTGTGGATGCGTCTTTAATCGCGTTACACATCATGACGTCCAGCAATATGCCAAAAACGGTCTACCTGGAAGATGTGATCGACAGAATAGTACTTTTCATGAAGTTTCAGTTGCAGAATACAATATATCCTTCGTTCGATCCAGTTTACAAAATAGACACGAAAAACAAGACTGACAGTTATAATTCTAGTGGTCGTAAGAAAAGGGGTCACATGAAAGAGGTCCGCGAGAAGAGTATACTACAGGTATACAACAAAATGCACGAATTGGTAGGTCTGCTCGCGGAATTGTTAAATATTCAGGTTCTAACGGACACAAGCGTTCTGCATGCTTCGACGTTAGGCGTCGCGCCATTTTTCGTTGAATCCGTTAGCGATCTTCAGTTGAGTGCTTTAAAATTGGTCACTGTAATATTTACGAAATACGAGAAACACAGGAGATTATTGCTGGATGATATTTTGGCGTCCATCGCGCGACTTCCCAGCAGCAAGAGGAGCCTCAGGACGTACAGGTTAAACTCGGAGGATCACATACAGATGTTGACAGCCTTGGTTTTACAATTGATTCAGTGTGTTGTTGTTTTATCCGACAATATAATACCACAGCCACAGAAGAAGTCACCGGAAGAGGAGGAGAAGAAGGAGGAGAAGAAATTGAGTTACGTCGACGCGGATGTTTTAATTATAAACAAATACGAGACCGCCACGAGAATAGCGGGGAATTTTTTAACAGTGTTCCTGAACAAGTGCGGCAGCAAAGGAGAGGAAATTGATTACAGGCCACTGTTTGAAAATTTCGTGCAAGACCTCTTGGCCACGGTGAATAAACCGGAATGGCCAGCGGCTGAGTTGCTTCTGAGTTTACTTGGAAACTTATTGGTGGGCCATTTTTCCAACAAAAGCTCCGACATGGCGCTGAGAGTGGCCTCCATCGATTATCTCGGTGTCGTGGCGGCCAGGTTGAGGAAAGACGCGGTCAGCTCTCAGTGTAAATTGTCAACCATCGACCAGATAATAAAGGACATCAAGATCGAACAGCAGAAGGATTCTGATTACGACCAGGTGAAGGACAAGGAGATAATGGGCCTGAGCGAAGACGAAGAGCGGATGGTTTTTTTACAAAAAGTTCTCCTGGACTACCTGGCCGTGAATGGAACCAAGGACTCCGCTTTAGGCTACGCGCGCCATTTCTATCTGGCGCAATGGTACAGAGATTGCGCAGTGGAGAAGTCTAAGGTTGCTCAGACGAAGAACAGTCCCAGCAAGAAGATGCACAAGAAGAGGGTGAAAAAGAAAAACAAACATCACACGAGCGACCAAGAGTCGGAGTCGGAACTGGAAGAGCAGGATGCGGATGAAAACGACAATAACCAGCAGAAGAACTCAGAGGCGTACAGAATCATCGAGGACAAGAAGAAGTACATAATAAGTAGAATAAGGCCGTGCAGTACAGGCACGAAGCCGGACATCCTTCAGACCTACATCGATTACAATTCAGCGGAGCTGATATCGCAGTATCTCGCGTCGAAGAGGCCATTCTCGCAGAGTTTCGACCGATACTTGAAGCAGATCCTGCACGTGTTAACGGAGTCGTCGATCGCGATCAGGACGAAGGCGATGAAGTGTCTAACGATGATCGTCGAAGCGGATCCGAGCGTGTTGGCGCGGGTGGACATGCAGCTTGGCGTGAAGCACTCGTTTTTAGATCACGCGACGTCGGTACGCGAGGCGGCCGTCGATCTCGTAGGAAAATTTGTACTAAGTAGGCCCGAATTAATAGATAAATACTACGACATGCTGTCGACCAGGATCCTAGATACCGGCGTCAGCGTTCGTAAGCGCGTGATTAAAATTCTGAAGGACATCTGCATGGAGTGTCCCGACTTCCCAAAGATCCCGGAGATCTGCGTCAAGATGATCAGACGGGTGAACGACGAGGAAGGGATCAGGAAATTGGTCATGGAGGTGTTTCAAAACATGTGGTTCACGCCGGTCAGGGAACGTCCTACGTTGGACTCCGAGTCGTTGTTGAGGAAGGTGATGAACATCACGGATGTCGTGGCAGCTAGCAAAGACATGGGTCTGGAGTGGTTCGAACAGCTGCTGGTTAGCTTGTTCAAGCCCAAGGAGGACAAAGACGATAGTACAAAGATGCAAACCGAGCCACCAAAAGCGTTGCTGACGGCGTGCAAGCAGATCGTCGACTGCTTGATCGAGAATGTGCTTCGACTGGAGGAAACGAACTTGGAGGAGTCCGAGAAGTCGAAGAAGAAGGGGTCTTCTCAGAGATTAGTCGCGTGTCTAACAACTCTGTATCTGTTCGCGAAGATACGGCCGCAATTGCTGGTCAATCACGCGATCACGTTACAGCCTTACCTGAGCTTGAAGTGTCAGACTCAGGGCGACTATCAGATCATAAGCAGCGTCGCGCACACGTTGGAGCTGGTGGTGCCGTTAATGGAACATCCGAGTGAGACTTTTTTAGCCCAGCTGGAAGAGGATTCGGTGAAGCTGGTTCTCCAGCACGACAAGTCCGTCGTGGCCAGCTGTTTGTCCTGTCTAGGCTCGATAGTGAACAACGTTACAAGGAATTTTAAATTAATACGAGACTGCTTTAAGAAATATTACGGACATCTGACCGAGTACAAATCCTTTTATGAGAAAAATCCTACGAATCCTATGCTTGTCAAGTATCGACCGTTTGTGAGGAGGGCCTTGTTCACCGTCGGTTTGTTGCTGCGACACTTCAACTTCACGGACCCTGAGGTAATCGAGGGACTTGCGGAGAACATAAAAGACCAGGTGTTCGAGACGTTAAACTATTTCGTGCATCTGGACAACGATGATATCCGACACTTCACCCTGTCCGCCATTGGCTCTTTGTGCATCCGACATTACGAGTTCATGTTACTTCCAGAGCTGAAGGAGCTCTATCATCATCTGCTAACGTCGGAGAACGCTTTGGTTCACATGAGGATTCAGGTGCTGAATAATATCGAGGTGTACTTGCAGGAAGAAGACAAAAGGATGATCAAGCAGGACATGGAGTGGGCGAAGATGTCTAAACAGGAGAACCTGAAGGAGATGGGGGACGTGTCCTCGGGTATGGCCAGCACGGTGATCCAGTTGTACGTGAAAGAAATCTTGGAATCTTTTTTGCACGCGAACATCAGCGTTCGACACGCGGCACTGAAGGTGATCCAGTTGATCCTGGCTCAAGGTTTGGTCCATCCTGTTCAAATAGTCCCTTATCTAATCTGTATGAGCACGGATTGCGAGAAAGCAGTCAGCCATAGCGCGGACAAGCAGCTTCAGGACATCGAGAAGAAATATCCGGGCTTCATTCACATGAAATCTCAGTTGGGCATCAAGCTGAGCTTCCGGTTGCAGAAGATTCTACAGAAGGACGTAACAGTGAGGGGAATGCGGGTGAAAGATGGTGAATTTCCTGGCGCGTTAAACGGTTTCCTGTACACCATCCTAAGGAACACGAAACAGCAGAGGAGAGCCATCGTTCTGTCTTTTCTGAAGCAGTTTGACGAGTCTGCGAAGACGAGTTTATCGCAGATGCTCTATCTGGCTGACAATCTCGCTTACTTTACATATCAAGTTCAAGACGAGCCGTTGTTCATCATCCACCACATCGACATTATCATTTCCATGTCTGGTACGAACCTGCTGCAGTCGTTCAAGGAGGCGTTGCTGCCAAAGGAGAGCAGCAGTCAATCGCAGCAGGCGTACCACTATCAACATCAACAGCAACACCAGCAACAACATCAGCAGCAAACACACGTGTCGGCGGGTCCAGACGGACTGCCACGACCAGAACAGTTGTTGTCGGCCTTGGAAGACGAAGAGGACGACGAGGAAGACGAGGAATCGCTACTGACGAGGTTACCAAGGGACACGACGTTGCTCAGGGAATACATCACCGCCAGCCAAGGCTTCCTGCTGCTGCTCAATCTGAGGCAGCACTTGAAAGATCTGTACGGCTTCTCCGACCAGAAAATCGGTCAGTACTCGCCAACAGAGGCGGCGAAAGTGTACGAGAAGGCGGTCAACCGCAAGAGCAACCTGCTGTTCAAACCAAAGGCTACCCTGCAGAGACTGAAGGAGGGCGTGAGCAACGTCGAACTCGACGACGAAGGCAGGAAGAAGCTGGTGAAGGAGTACTTGGACTTTAAGCAGCTAATGCTGAAGTTCGACCTGGAGGAGACGGAGGAGGACGGTAACGAAGGTGACACCAGCGGTGGTCCCGGGAAACACAGTACGGAGACGCCAAATAAAATGGCGAACTCCGAAACAGACGGGAAAATGGCGGACGTTAGCGTGGCGAGTAGTCCACAAGTGGCCAATCAGTATCAGCCCAACATGAACTCGTCGATGGAGCATCCGAACAACTCGATGAACTCGATGGTCGTCGCCGGTCCCATACCCACCTCTATGCCCATCCATGCGCCACCGCCAGCGCCGCCGCCACCGCCACCGCCACCACCGCCGCCTCCGTCGATGAACGCGGCGCCGGCGTCCCAAGTGGCGGCGCCGCGTGTACCCAAACTGACGATACACGCCCACCATCCGGAGGGCGCGAAAGAGCACCGCAAACACCGGGCGCACAAAACGGAGAAAGTGAAGAAACACAAGAAGAAGAAAAGAAGAAGAATCTCCGATAGCAGCGAGAGCGGCGAGGACTACAGTGATCCTGACTTTCTAGTGTGAGTGCGGTGGTGTGTATATTCTCGCGCCCGTTGTGTATATATTACGTACTGTACGAGAGACTCTGGTACGATTGCCGACAGAGAGGCGTCTCGCGTCGTTGGAGCTGTGCGCGTTCCACGGCGTTATTCATGGTGCGTTTCACCCGTGTCGCCCGTTGGCTGTCGGCGTGTTCCGTTTTTTTTTCTCTTCTGTTAAACACGTTTCGCGGATACCGAACTACCGACCACTGAGAGGATCAGAACGAAATTATAATGGTTTAAATACGACTCTGTTCTTTTAGGGAGTAACAAGTGCTCCGGACGCTCTGAAATCGCGACGGACCGCATCGATCACTGAAATGGACTACAATAATAACGAAAAGAAAGAAAAACTATTAGTGCGAGTGAAAGAAAGGAGGAGCGGGAAGGATGCGGAGAGAAACTATGCCGATGTACAGAGGACGGTGGTGCTCTGCGGGAATGCGTGCGTTCTTTTTTTTTTTCTTTTTTTTCCTGTCTGCGATGGTTTGATTGAGAGGGAGAGAGTGTGAGTAAAAGAGAGATATCGGACGAAAGAGAGAGGGAGAGAAATTTTAACTACGGATCGTCTCGAGACGGTCCACTTAGGATTATCTTGTTGGCTAGGACACATGGTGGGTGCGCGTCTAAAGATTTCTCAGTCCATGTCGTACGCGTGACAGGAGGGAGGAACTTGGTTCAGCCACGAGTCACGAGATCGTTTTCTTTTTCTTTCCTACGTTTTTTTTTTCTTTTTCCAATCATCGAACGCAAAGCGGAAATTTTCGCGAGAAGACCCTTTCATTTCGTTTCCTTTTTTTACGTTCTCCTTTTCCAAGATTATGCGGAGAGTTTCGTTTTTCCTTTTGAATCGAGAAAATTTGTTCAGTCGCGAGAAAAAGTATTTACCCGCCGATGTCGACGCGGATAAATTTAAGAGAGTACAAAATTAGATAAACAAGAATGTGATTCGATAGTTTCCAGTTAAATCGAGGATGAAATACGTCGAACCAAGTTCCCGATTCGAGAGAGACCGAGAGTACAATAGAATTGTCGTGGAATGCATCACGTTGTTTTCTTTTTCGAGCAAACGTTGTCAGTGTAAATAATATTGAATAATAACAGCAACATTGATAAGAGATGTTAGTTTTCTTTTTACGGAGGCAGAAGGAAAGACCAGTACTCGATAGAAGCAATTCGAGAAACGAACGGATTTAGAGGATGGATTTGCGAGGAAATTGTTATTGTATGTTTTTGTTTCGAATTTTGTTTTAAAAAAACTCGGGAAAGCTGTGAAAAGGGAGAGAGAGAGAGAGAGAGAGAGAGAGAGCGAGAGAGCGAGAGAGCCAACAGCAAAAGCAAAGAAAGAGACTAAAAGAGAGAGAAAGAAACGCATAAAAGGGCGAATCCATTTAGACTTGCTCCACAGCATGTATAATAGAGATGTGTAGTAAAAAAAGATTAAAAAAAAAAGAAACAAAATGAAAGAAAAAAGAAACACATTGCCTATGCATTATGAGAGAGGGAGAGAGAAGAAGAGAGAAAGAGAAAAAAAAAACGTTGTTTGTAATATCTGTACATACAAATTTCAAGTAAAATATCTTATTTTCTTACAAACTATATAGTGGTGACATTACGAAAGAATACTTAAAATTTTGTTGTAATATTAAGTATTTATTCAGAATTCATGTTGTCCCAATATAGTTTGCTTTATGCACACACATACACACAGACACACACGTACACGTGACTACAGAAACACGCAACTCGTCTTTTGGTGTAATTGAACAAAAAAAAAAAAGAACTATCGTTTTTATACAAGCTTAGAAGTAAATGAAACAAAAAACGGAAAACAAGAAAAGTGCAGAACGAAAAGAGGAACGAGAAAACCAGGAATAAGGAAGAATCGAAAAGAAACGAAAGGGAAAGGGAAGAAGCTATGTAGTAACAGAATTCTCGATGGAAAACGAACGAAATCATTCAGAGAGCGTGGTTGGGTAGTTGAGGGGGTTGGGAGCGGGTAGAATGTGATGAAATACAGTGGAATATTGGAAGATCAGAAAGTGGTGGAACGCGCTACGAAGTAGCGAAGGAACAATGGGAGATTTTCGACGGCTCACGCAGTTCCTCGGCGTCCCGTTTCCTCCGTGTCGGCGCCACCAGCGAATTCGACCGTCCAGGACCGAGCGTCATAGCGTTAGACTAAACACCCCTTGCGTGAACGATCGTATCCTGTTCGTAATTCGAGAACAGACCGTGCAGCTGTGATCTTTAGCGATACTCGAAGCTAGGACAGATGCGTCGCCCTTTCGTCGCGGTATAATTCGTCTTTTTTATACGTTTATAGAGAGCCCATCGGCCGTCATCGACAAACATTATCGAAAACGAGCAATCCGAGGCCACTCGCCGCCTTGGATGGTCGAATTCCGTATTTAATGTACACGTATACATTACCAGTCCAGGTTTGTCATTTGTTTAAAAAGGAAAGAGAAGGACTCGAGCCTTTATACATAATGGAATAATATCATCCACATTTTTTAGATCGCTAGTTTGAACGTTTGTAACTCATCGAGGCCTGGCTACGAGACAGAGGAAACGAGCGGGTCGACCGAGGAGCGACTGCGTAAACCGGAAGTCTTTGGTTGGCGATCGAGAGAGAGAGAGAGAGAGCGAGAGTGAAAGAAAGAGAGAGAGAGTGTTAAACGGACGGGAAGTGAGAGAACGGGAATTTTTACTTTTCACGCGGATCATCCTTTCGTCCTGCGCGAACGTTACCATTATACGAACATCAATCATTGTTGCATTTACACTTGGTCGTTCATTTCTCACGGAAAGAAAAGAAAAAAAAGAAAACGATAAAGAAGAAAAAGAAATACGAAGAAGACGAAGCGATGGAAATCATTGATGGCTGTTCAACGGATCTATAGAAATCAGTCCGGCGAACGTCGACGAACGAACGCAGGCAAAATGGTCTATTAGGTGATATACGCTTCTTTCGTTTTAATCTCGATTTAAAGTAGCACTTTATTGGGGCCCAGATGTACATTCATCTATATCTCATCAATAAATCTGGCAGCAAAAGAAGTATGGAATTCTTTCGATTAGTTGTTAAGAGTCAGCTACGCTCGCAAGAAGTGCACGTGAATTCGAACCTCCAGAGGGTTTGTTATTTCCCCCCGTTTCCGGTAGATCGTCGATCGACTCGATCGCGAATACATTTTCATTAGAAATAGAAGAGAAGCGACCGGATCCACGCGCATTTCTTGCTCGTTTAGATTAGTAGAACGTTTTAGAGAACCGCTCGCGAACCCTTAGAAATCCAAAGTCAATGATTCGTCGGGGGAAAAAAATACTGCAGAGACTTCAAGTCTTATGTAGCGATGGGAAATCGACGCCATATTGATTCTCGAGACTTGCACGAATTCGTGTTCCCTTTCCGCCTCGGAACCCAGTTGAAACCGCATGTGACCCTCTATCGCGATCCAAGGGATCCCGTGCCCGATTCTTTGCCGTCCTCGAACCGTGTGCAATGCTAGGAATTAGAGAGAAACAAAATGAGAACGCACAGTAAACGTGTGCCCACGGCGAGCGTCGAAGTCTCCGAAATGGCGGCACATTTTGAAACCCTGCGAAACGTCCCGACTGCTCTGAAACAGAGAAAACGGGCTCGCGTTGCCATTTATTTCGATCGCCAGTGCTGTCGTGCGCGTTCGTTGGAAACGTCGCGGACTGTTCGACGGATACTGGCTGTCCGATCGATCGATACGAAACAAAAGGAAGCGAGAGAGAGAGAGAGAGAAAGAAAAGAAAAACGAACACAAGAGGGAAAACGAGACAGAGAAAGTGTGGATGAAAGGAGAGGAGAGGAACAGTCGAACGCATACCTGTTGCTTCTGCAGTCGCTAAAGGGTGAGAAAGGGTGAAACTAGGGGGGAGGGTGAGCGCGTTATCGATGATAAATATTGGGGTGGGTGGGGTAGACGCGACTAATATAATCGTAGATGGCAGAAAGGGAAATTGTACAAATGTTCTGAAGCGTGTACATATTTATTGTAGAGAAACGATGAAACGACAGACTTGGGGCTTGCTGATCGAAACTGGGCGAGGAGCGTCGAGTCGTCCGATAGTTCTTGTTACGCTAAAGAATGACGAAGGGCGTGAGGGCAAATAAGAGTGTGCACGAGTGATGGGGCGAGACAGAGGAGCGATCGTACGTGCGAACGGTGAGTTTGGTAGTTGGCGAGTTTCATCAAACACTTTATTGTTCGTTGTAATAAACTTCTAGAGAAAATGGTATACATTATTGAGGTGGGAAGAGAGAATTTTAAACGGTTGTATTTCTTTGTGCATATATACATATATATAGGCTGGTATGTATGTATGTATACATAGCTCGAACTAGAGGGCGAGGGGGGGTGTAACAATGAAATCGAAGGAATTATTAATATCGCGATAGTACATGGCGTCTAATTCGTAAATAGCGTGTCCGCGAGAATGTGGATGGTGTGATCGTGAATTGTAAAGTTTCGCGAGTAAGATAGAAAGAGAGAGAGAGAGAGGGGAGAATGTGCACAGTGAAAGAGAGAAGCGTGTGTTATTAACAAAGAGAAGAGAAAGTGACATAAAGAAAAAAAAAAGAATTGAATATAGACACTCGTCGACTTAGTCGATTTATCGTACTCAGCACAGTACGAAGCACATTTGTATTATAATATTATATATATATACATACATATATGTATATGTATATATTATATCACCTATGTTTTTGTATTTGGTAATCTAACGAAAGATGAAAAGGAAAGAAAAAAAATCTACAAAAAAGAATATCGAATTAACGAACAGAAGGTTGATAGAAAGTATATTGTATATTTGAGTAAAATCGTCGAGAATTGGTGTTATCCACGACTGAGCAATGAAAGGGAGGCGAAGAAGGGGTGAATCGTCCTGTTATCATCCCCTTATGCTTACGTTTAGTTTCTCCTCTCTTCGATTCTTTTTTCTTCTCTCTCTTTTCTTTTCTTTTCTTTTTTTTTCCTTTTGGTTCGTTTTATTTTCTGCGTTCGATAGATAGATACATAATATAATATAATATAAATATACATATACGCTCAGGAAACGTGGGAGGGAATCAATGGATTTATTAGCAGTTCAGAATTAGAGCAGGCGAATTAAAGTCGACTGTCCTGGATAAAGCCAACGCTCGTTTACTCATAACTTATTATGTACATCGTCTGAAGAAAACCGGTACGTTCGTAAAAGAAAAATAAACATAAGTATGTATCAATCGATCTCGTTCATTTCCTCTTGCCTGCCCTCCGTCGTTTCGTCCGCTTCTCGATCGATTCCCGTTTTCTCACTAGCTAATCCGAGAATTCAAATTGCGTCGTGTTGTGCTGAGATCGCGTTCTCGTAATGTCCTGCTAGTTCGTACAAGTTTCAACGACACTTCCGGTTCGTATCGATCCTCGAAGAATTCTCTCGATTCGCAAGGGCGGCAAAGTAATACATGGGATTTTAGTAATTCTGGCTGAAACAGTGGAAAATTGTAACTTTGGAATAATTCTAACGACTGGTCAGTCATCGAAGTGGATCGATAGCGAGACAAGGCTTTCAATTCGTTTGGTTCCATCGAGTTGTTGAATAGTTGAAGCCGGGGATGCTTTCTTCGCTCTATAGCGGCTATTTTCGATGGTATCGAGACGAAGTACAAAACTGACTCTGAGATTTCGTTCGTTTCTAGTTGAAGAATTTTGGAAGAGGTCGATGAGGAAGTAAGTACAATTAGGGGAGACTAAGGGTGAATGTAGAACAATTTTATTACATTCTTCTTTAAGTCGCTAATCTTTAAATAATTCTTGTATGACGATTGACTAGCATAAAAATGAAAAACTTGAAGTTTCTGACTGCTTTGGTTCTCGTTTTGGAAAGTAAGTAGTCTTCCTTAGTCTCTTCTATTATAGATACGTTGGCTACTGTTCAGACATTGCGTGAAAAATTGGCTATCCAACGGTGTGCTGTTCTATTGATTAATTTATTGATGTTATAGTAAACCAACTTAGCGCAGGAGTAATGGGAAATATATCACGTATTGTTTAGCTGTAAAAATCTCATTGTTAATATTTTTTAACACGTGTACGTTTAAGCTTTGATTATACGATTAATAAAGAAATCGATTGTACTTTTCTTTTTTTTTTTTAACGCAAAGCGTGGGCAACTCTCGAGTTACGTTCGAATTGTCACCAACTGCTCGTTGTTACTGAATATTATTTTAAGGGATTTAAAGTAAAAGATGCTGAAAGTTTTAGGGATAAAAAATTGTATATTTATACGTATTTTGAATCGCATTAGTTACCAGTGACAGTTGAATGATAAAAATGATACGAGTACAATAAACTGAACGTGCGATAATACGATCGTTTATACTAACGCCTTTTACATTTTTTAATCGATATATTTCTTGTTAGATTTTTAGATCCTGCGATTCTACGTTCCTCCATCGGATACATCTGTAATACCATCCATGTGTAAATAAATAAACGGTTTAATAATTTACGTGTAGTCACTCACATTCTTGGATCGCCCTTTTAACATATGGAAATCCGTTCGAACTCTTTGTCGAATCCTCGATTCAGCACTTCTTCCTGGAAATCATCGTCGTACATATCCAAAAATGGTGAGTTACTTCGATTTTCCACCAGCTCCACCCTTTTCACATTCACCAATGCGCTTTTACTCGGCCTTTTCGTACGTAAAATAAGATCCTTCCTTTTCTTGGTAAATTCTTCGTCTTGCTTTCTGAAAAATCATTGCTTTTCTAAAACTCACATTTTTTTGTACTTTTACCTTCTCAAACGTTACCTGAACGATTTAAGTAAAGTCGAATCGTATCTGCATTTATCTTTCGAGAGTTCATTGGTTTCTTTCAAAGCGTTCTCCATCGACTTCTTCCGTTTGTATTCTTCCAGAGCTCCCTGAATTTTCGCGCGCCGCTTTCTCCTTCTATTCTCCTCCATTTCCTTGTTCAATTTCGCTTGCAATTTTATCTGCTCCTCGTCCATCGATCGTTTGTTCTCTCTTTCGAGTCTCCACTTTCTTATCAACTCCTTTTTCTCACTTTTATTGGAACTGGCGCTGCTGCTGGCGCTCCTGCTTTCCGATACGGGTGTCTTTGTCCTTATTGGGACGTTAATCTTCGGTTCTTTGACTATCTCATATGAAAAATCCTCATCCACGCAGTAGTCCTCTATTTCTACTTCAGCCTCCTCGATATTTTTCTTCTTTTCTGATTCCTTCTGTCGACGCCATTCCTTTACAGCTGCCTTCTGCTTTTCACGCAGCTCTTCGTAGTGCTTGTACCATGCTTCATGGTTCACTATAGCTTCGATGGACAAGTCTGGACACCTCTTTTGTATCGCTACCACTAGAGCTGGTATGGTCTCGCACCTTTTTCTCATTTTCAGAAAAAACAGATGGTCCTCCGTGGGCCAATTCTCCGTGTGTCCTGTTATGAATTTCAAAGTGTAGGGAACACTTTTTAATGATCGTTTAAGCGTTTAAATATGTACCTGTTACCGCAACCAGCGAATGAAAATCGTCCATATCCTTGTATTCTATTTTTTCGTTTCTAGTTTCCATTTTACCAGGACAGGACAGCGACGAAAGCGTTGCGCTCTTTTGAGCTTTCTCGTATTTTTGTAGATTGGGCTCGAATTCGTGCAATTCTTCATCCAATACTGTTGTCTCTTCGATAAGTGAGTGAATAGGACAGGATTTCTTGAAATCCTGCATTTTTTGCGAGAGTTTGATCAATTTCAGTTTGTACGTATCCACATCTAAATGTAAACGTGAAAAAATTGTTGCATTACTATCAATACACAATATTTTTGTATATGAAACTTATATTTACCTAACTTTCTTATTTCTTCTGGATTTTTTGCGATACGTTTCACAGAGTCCATATCGGTAGTAATATCTTTTATATTTCTATACATCGTATTCAAAAAGTTTTGCCTGTCAACCAAACGGAATTAATATCATTTTCCAAATGATTGTTCTTAATTAATCAAAGTGCGAATTGACTCGTGCAGTGGTACCAAAGAGACGAGTTCAAGAATTTACCTCTTCAAAGATAATTCCTTGTGCTCATGCACGATATCTTGTAACAAATTCGAATCTATTTTCATGTTTTCAATCGCGTTAATTAGTCCTTTCTCGAGAATGTCTTCTTGTTGCTTCAGTCTCAACAATGGTTTCATATATAAGTTCCTTTCAGCGGAAGTTAGTTTCTTCCTCGACGTGTCGTTTCGTCTTTCGACGGTACTTCCGCCTCTGGAGCTCATCGACGTGATTAATCACTCTTAAATTCGTCTGAGATAATTGCACGAGGAATTGCTTTTAGTAACCCTTTCAGCTTGACATTAAACGTGAAAGTACTCGTAGGAAAGTTCTGTTGGTCGACTGTGACCATGGGTTTCCATAGCAATTTCCCATAACGTGTTCGTCACACTTGTGCATTTGATGGAGAAAGCGATGGCTGCGGTCATACGTGAAATAATCGATTCGAAACAGAAAGAGACAATAGCGCTACTATATGGTAATTATCTTTGATGGATACACGAATTCGATTTAAAATCGATGATTTAGCGCGCCGCAACGCGCGATGGTCGTTGATTGGCTTCGCAGTTTCCGCCAATCAGCTCGCAGAAATTCAAACTGTGAGAATAGTGGAGAATAGTTCGTGCTGTCATGGCTGTGGCGTCGCGTCTCGTGCTCTTGTCTTAAATTTCCACTTTTAGTTAACTAAATGCGTTCGCGAGTGCTTAAAGTATGAGAATGAAGAGGAGAGATGCAGCGAAACTTGTATTTATAATTTTCCACGAAGACTATTCGATATTTTCTTCGAAAATACGTGAGTAAAAGTTCTGTACCAACGTTTGCTATATAGCACGCGAAATACATATCACGTACACAATGTATGCAATATGTAACGCATTTCAATGTCAAAATCCGCTGAAATCTCGTTTTACCACAATATTTTTGCCTGTTTATGGTATTTTCGTTTATGTCACATAATTTTACATGTGTAAAAAAGTAACTTAAGAAGATGCATTTGCAATGGCCATTTTGGGGGTCAAAATCGTATGTATCAAAGTTGTTCCATATTTTTGATCAATTATTATCATGCTTCGATCGTTAAATTAAACCAAATTGCAATTTGCATATTTCTTTGTAGATGGATATCGATCTAATGAAAGTACACAAGAATAGCATAGGTGTCGCCGCGAGTTCCTTTCAATACGATCGATATCCCATCTGTTAGATAATGAAATCTTGTAGGATAACAGATGTGCATTCAATTCCTCATTTACATCTTTAGATATTCTACATGTCCATCCTTCACTCTGTCAATAAGAAATAATTCTTTTATCTAACATCGTTCTCTTAATCCACAGTCGGTAACGTCTCCCACTTGGCGCGGTCTCTGCGTCTCCCACTCCACGTTACCACCTCCTTCGTGCACGTTTACCATACCATGGAGACACCAAGTGGAGGGCCGATGAAACGACTACATTCACGTTGCGGCGAGGCATTTATACGGGGTGAACAGCAACTAGGCGCTTTAGTCTCTAGTTGGGACGCGACGCGTTAGCATGGGGCATGATCGTATCCCCGCATGTGTAAAGGACATCGCGCATTGAAAACAAACGTCGTGACGCGACAAAAAAGTTGCACGATACACCTCCCGTGGAACGTACGCAGCCCATCGTACATTACGCACCTCTCCTCTTTGTTTACAACCGACCGCATCGAAGTGAGAACTGTCAGTCTGCAGATGTCCGGCGAATCGATCGTGTAACACGCGACCAGGCCAAACGTTACGTCGTCCGATGCAAGCTCGCGTTCCTGTGCCCGACGGATCGAGACGATTTCGGGATTAAATCGTTCGTCGATGCGACACTCGTCGTCGCGTGTGCCTGTCAGGGATACGTGAAGAAGGTTTCTCGTTTGGACACGACTGATTAAGGTAAGTTGACACTCGCTGCGTACTTGGTTACCGCAACCACTGTTTTTTCCCTCCCGCGTTTTTTTACTCCCGATGCTACTTTGCTCCGTAGCAGATTAATGACTGCGATTAATGGATGCGACTGTACGATTCACCTTTCGACTGATCGATGCGATCGATTCGTCGAGAGTAAGAAATAAGATATAGACAATATTAATTTTAATACAAGTGTATGCGTGTATTATGAACGTTCTTGCGACTCGATGAACTTTCGTCTCGCGTGGCGATCAAGGTGAAGCGAAATTAGAGATTAAGAGTGTGAAAAAGTCACGTCTATATGATTAACTCGCGGCAGTGATGTAACTACAAATGTTTTAATATGAAATGTATACTATTTAGCATTCGCAGGACTGATCGCACGATCATTGTCATACCGTGTACGGTGTTTATTGTCAAATTCTATTTTACACATACACGACTGTCATCCAGCGCCGTATCGTCGAGTCACAGACGGGTCAGCGATTTTTAGCTTTATCTCGCGTGTCTGTAATGCAGATGCGCGACAAGCTTTCCGATTACGCGTTGAATAACCTACGACCATTGAAAAAGCCACGCTACCGCAAAGACATCGCCGTGAAACAATGTTTTTATTGATTCAGCACGGCAAATGTTTGCCTCCGCGGTTATGCGCGATTGCTCATCAAACAACCGATTAGGTGTTGCTTGTTTTAACATCGAGACGCTTCCTATCGACTCGTGTATACAAACTTCGTTTCGATTGGCCCAGAAACTATCCAAATTTTTCCTCCATTCTGTCCTGTAATCGCGCGTAGAATCGCAATATGTTTTGTTCCTAGTTGGTAGCATTATTTGTCGGTCTATTGTTTCGCGTTATCTTTCGCTAACCTAAAATACGTAAGATTATTCATTATCACTGATGATTTGTCACAAATACGATTACTACTTGATAATATTCCTGAATGAACTGTTTATTTTTCGTTTACACTTCTATCACGAATGATTGTAAAGTAGGCAAATTTAGGAGCGAGAGTATTTAACTAATTATTAATCAAGTTGATTTATGAACAGTTTCATATCCATATCTGTAGCGTTCCTTGTCACTCGGTCGTTTTAATAGCGATTTATACTTGAAACGTTTCTAATCGTCCGGTAAGAACGTTATTGACGTCTATTTTCAAGTCGCTTCACCTTAAAAGTCTTAATAAATTTTCCAAGATCGCGGCGCGGTGACTCATCTGTCCTTAGCGCGTTTTAAAACACGCTTAAAAGGCAAATGAGCCGATTAACGTATCAACCTGTAAGCGAGCCGAACAAATAAATCCTCCGTGAAACGACGTCTCCCTCGAACCGACTCAGTCATGATCTTTAGATCACCGCGGATTTAATCCCGCCGATGAGACTCGTATCGAAACGTCAGACTTTGCTCCGTCGGCGATCGTTCGCGACGATAACTCGATCTGAGCCTGGTCTCATTGCGAAGATGATACCAACCCATTGTTGGATCGCTTATCTTTATTGCCGTTTTGCAAGTTCGCCTGATTCACGTTCCGCCTTGGAAATTTGCTAATATTTACTCGGCTTTTGATTTATGCTGCTCGTCGCTCGACTACAAATGCTCCGCAATGTTTCTAGGCTCTTCTCTATTCTTTCAAGTTCCTTGAAAACTTCACCCGAGGATCTCTCGACTGTTTGTTTAACTTTATCATTAGGAAACATTTTTTGGACTCGGATTCTCTTTTTGTAGACTACACCTTTGGCTCTTTTTTTTCATAGTCTGTCGTATATAGCGTTGTATTTCGCACTTTGGTTTCGAAAAAAGAGAAAGGAAGAGACGAACGAACGACGATTTACTTCCGCGACTAAGTCCGTCGATAAAGGAATTCCCTACAGAATGCGCGCTCACCAGGCATCAAAGTCTCCGACAGTCAAATATACTAATCATCCGCAAACATTCCGTCTCGAGCACCACCTGCCTCCCCTAATTCATCGGTATCTCCGTTATCGTCCCGCCACGGACACGCACGCCTCCTTATCACGATCGAAGCCGATTATCGGGACCGATGCAACGAGCGACGACTACATTTATTCAATTTCCACGCTGGGGTCGCCTCTTGAGTCGCTGCGGAGGATCTCTCCCGTGGAAGAGTAATACAAAGGTTGCGGCGGGTGAGATCTCGCGTTGGTTAACGTGGAAACGCGAGAACCGGCAGTCGAGATGCCCGGATAGTTCGACGCGGTCAGGTACGCTCGTTAGATGCACTTTTGCGATAATCGAGGGGCCAGCGAGCGCATCGTTCGAAAGCTGCGCTTACCCTCCGTGGGACTCGCCTCTAAACGGTCGATGAATCATTGTCGCGAGGCGATTTGTAACGGTCTTTTCGGATGTGCTATTGGACGATCATAGGATCGAAGAAACAATCACAATTATTCTCTGGAATTTTTCTATTTCAAAATTCGTCAGGCACTTTTATTCGATTTCTATCGCGTAAAAACGCTCACTTTTTCTTCGTTAATACGACAACAATGGGAATTAACATTCGCGTCGGAAGAGCCTAGCCGGATTACGAGGTAGACACAATAGAGAAAGCGGAAGAGATTAATAGAAATGGAGAGTGAAAATTATAATAAATAGCGATAATAAGAAGAAAGGAGGCGCCGGATGGGCACGAGACGCGGGTTCGCGGTGATGTGTACGGCTCCGCTCGTGGATGGGGTAGAGAGAGAGACAGAGAGGGACGAACGGACGGGAGATTTGCATATTATGTCTTGATACACAGGTTCCGGGAATGCAAATAAGGCGGTTAAGAAAACTAGTAGGCAAGCGAGTGCGCGCGTAAACAATGGCGATGAAAATATTTGCGCGGCCACAGGGGAAAGTTGCTCGAAACGCGTGGCGACGGGAGATGCTAGATCCACGGATTCGCATTCGATGAAAAACTGATTCGACGCGGCGGATCGCGCAATAATACGTAACATGGAATACCTTATTTGTTTCTTTTCGTTAAGTTAGAAGTTGCATAAGTTGGCTAGTTTAAATATTTATAACGTTTAATGTCCACTGGGGAGTCAGATAAGGAAGATTAAGGGATGCGAAGAAATTTTTCCGATGGATAACATTTTATCTAATCGAACACGATTGAATGTTGAAAAGCGATGGGTGCGTTCATTCTGTCGACGAATGGACGAGCTGTTTGGATAGATAGCAGAAGTTTTTGAAGAACCTCGTAATCCATCTCACTTGAAATAATCCTTACCCACTTATCAAATCCAAATGAATGATTTGAATACTTGCAATTGTGCTCTACGATAGAATGAATAGAAGCATGTCCGTACATTAACGAGTTCTAACGGGGTTGCGTGTGTACGTAAAAATAATGAAAGAGGGCTCGCGAGTGGCTCGTCTATACAAAACTGTACTACTGTACGCGCTGAAACCACTCGAGCGAGACCACTCGAGCGACACGGGTGAGATATAGAAAAAAAATTCTCTAGCCAGTCGACGTGTTAATCTGAAAAGGTGCTCAGCCACCTCCAGCAGGGGGGCAACTATCGTTGGCGTGTGCGCGCGAGAGCGCGAGAGAGCTCGTCCGGTTAAAAGTGAATGGAGAAGCGGCTCATTCACAAGATTTTCTGTCGGGCGACCGGTCAGTTTCGTCGGGCGCGCGCGTGCGGACGCTGAGTGCGCGCACCTGGGGTGCTCCCGTGCGCACGCACGCACGCACGCGCAGCCACGAGACCCGCGCGGCCAACCGATTCGCACGCGCGAACATACGCTCGTTTACGAATAGATTCCGCGCGTGCCCTCTCGCCTTCGCCCGTCAGACGACTATTTTCAGCCTCTGGCGCGCGCGTTCCTTTTCTTTTTTCTTTCTTTTCTCTCCTCTTCCTTGGTATTCCACGGAAAAGAATGCCGCTGCCCGTTCGTTCCTTTATTTCGAGGCTGGGGGATATTCGAAGGCTTCGCTCGAATCACACCAAAAGTAATCGAAACCGCTTTGAACCGTTTCGAAAAGGTTCCTTTTTCGCCTCGCTGATATAAGCGGGGATGAAATGATTTCGTGGTGTACGATGCAAGTAAATTAGTCGTTATCGAGTCGAAATGGAAGTTGTAAATTTGTGCTACGCCGACGCGTTTCTTACCGTTTCTCGCGGCGAAATAATTTATAGCGAAAACCTCTTTAGCGGCGGTATTTATTGCGGTCGAAAAAAGTCTCTCCGCGTATATCGATACCGCGAGCGGATTCCAGAGTCGTGCGCCGGCTAAATTCGTATTTGTTTACCGGGCCCGTTCGATCAATCATCCGGCGGAACCGTACAGACACGGTCTCTTATCGTGTCGCTGAATATTTTAACATTTTACCAACTGGATTTTTCTTCGCCTATTTCAAGCTGTCGAACGCCTTTCTATTTTACAAAGTACCCAGTTCTAATAATGTGTCCATTTCGACTGGCGATCGATGGCTTAGTTACACCCCGAGCATTTCCAGACGATTAGCGATACACGAGTAGATACGTCGCTCCGCGGGAGTTCTACAGTGCACGAGTACCAATAAAAATTTCAGTACCAAGTAAAATAGTATTTCTCTAGGAAAAAAAATAGAAAATGTATTATGATCAGGAATATGATAAGGAACTAAATAAGAAGAGTTATTATAGAAACCTAGTTGGGGAGAAATATATTTAAGGAAATGTTTGAATTCCAACGAAGCGATAAATTAGTACACAATGCGAACGATATCTCGTGTGAAACTTTTCACAATTCCGCGAATCATATTTGTAAATATTTAATCGAATTAGGGGCCTATTCTAGGCGGGTTTACGCCTCTGGCAGAGCCGTTTAGATCGAGCGTGTACGACTCGCTCGGGCTTTATCCATTGCTCGCCTTGAATTCGCTCGTGTGTATCGTTCTTTCAATGAAAACCGAGTCATAGAGGCTGGGCTGATAGGGATCTAGGCTGGCCGGTCGTTAAGAATAAGGATAGCTTTTGCATAATCCGATTCACGAGCGCGAACCTATACACGACGCGGATACCCTCGTCGCAGCGCTGCTCGTGCGCACCGGTTCTGCGACCGTGCAAATTGCACTTGTCGCTGCTTTACAATTTATAAGATAGCCGCGCGGAGCCGCCGAGGTGGGTTACCTAATGAGAACAATTGAATCGTGGAAACTGGCCGCCTGCCCCCTTGGAATTCGGAGTAATTTAGATTTACGACACTGATCGACGGGACTGGACGCCGCGTTTCGCGTCGGATAGAGTTATTACAACTTTTCATTTGCGAGTTATGAACGTTTCGTTTCCTGTTCCTCGGGTTTTTAACTCGCTCGTACCTCACGCATATTATAACGTAGACTATTTTACTACCTCTACGTCTGACTTTGAGTAATCACGCTCTAAGACACTTAGCTTTCTAAGAGAGTACTGAAGATAGTAGTTTCATGTTTTGAAATTTCATCTTCTATGACCTCACTGTCCAGATTCTTAAGTTTGATCGACGCTCTTCAAATGACACTTCAACGAGACCAAAGATAGCGAAACTATGCGCACAGGGTGGTTCGATAAAAATGTCCACCCGAAGTGCACCTTAAAAATGATCGAAACCTAAAGAAATAAAACCTATCGAATATATAAAGATGTAAATATTTCACTTGGATATATCTTGTCGGGTAGAATCGAATAGGATTTCAAGATCGTATGATATGGAAAATTGGTTATTTTGCTGGTTGGTCCACCCGGTGTGTAACTATCGTTGCGTGTACGATGACAAACGAGCGCAGAAATGTATCAGACGTTATCATGGTCCAGTCGATACAGGCTCGATATCCCTTATCCAAGCCCGTGTTCCACGGCATTATGATGCAGGCATTTCGAGTGCGCGGCTCGGAGCCTCTGGGCGATTTGCATTCGCCGCGCATGCCAGCCGACGTACGACGAAACAGGTTCATTTTCTCGTCGCGAATGAATGAAATCGTTCTCCCTTACGACACACGCTGGATCCTTCGACACCTTTTATTTTTCATCTCGAACGGGGATTGAATTATTCGCGACTTTGCTCAATTAATCTCGTTTCGAGGTTCCTTTATCTACTGTAATTTTAAACGTGTTTTTAATTTGACAAAATCGTCCCTTAAAGCTTTAGAATTTATTTCGAGAGAGTTATATATATTGCTCTTGTGATTAGACATTTTTTATTGCAAGACCACTTGATAGACGCAAGTGCGTTTTCACCCTCTGCTCGATCGCGCCCCTGTGCGTGGCTGGATATTTTCTGATAAGCAGTATGAAGTATCGACTTTCTTGGGAAATCGCGAGTACCTCGTGCAGAGTTTTGCAGGTAAATCGGTCTGGTATTACGTCGAGGGGGAGATTTGAAACGTGCGCTGGACGATGATGGAAAGGGGTGAGGGTTGATATTATAGTAGGTAGCTGGAGGACCGTGAGTTTTTAAGCGGCTAGGGTAGAAGGGTTGAAATTTGTCATCCGAGCTGCTTGTGAAATCTGAATGGAAACTTTTAATATAGAATTTGAATAAATTCCTTGCAGTCTTGACACCAACGAATGATTGAAATTTTAAGATAGTAAAATTTTCTCAATTTCACAAAATACAGAACAAAGTAAGAAAGTTAAGAAATTTCATAGCACGCGAAATTAAAAGCTCGATACCGTACTCCAATGTTTCCAATCGTCTTGTACTTATCCCTACGTGTACATACGTGGCTCGTTCCACGTAACTTCTATCGGTTATCACGGAAGCTCGCCAGCACGGGCAAGCCAGGAGGATGGAACGGGTTAGCCGTGCCCGTAGGGTTTTTATTATTCCATTGAACCGCGCGAAAGGGACGGAATATCAAAAGGTGCGTGTGGCCCTTGCTATGAAAGAGCCAGTTCGTAAGTTTACCTACGTGAGCGTACTTTAAAGCCGTACTTAGCTCGCTGTAACGGTATATACCGCGCGATGTACACCGTGAAACAGAGACGGACGTATAGAACAGTCCGTCGAGTGTATGCACGCCACTCGTTGGACAAGTGGAAGAACAGATAGCAAGAGCAGAGAATGAGAGAGAATGTTGTATGATAGTGTCTTCTTGGTCGTTGCATCTTTTTCATTCTTTTTTTATTTCACTTATAAAATGATTACAAATTGTATCAGAGTTCTTTTATTAATGGTCAGTTGACCAATGCACATGAGTGTAATTTGTATAGAAGCTCCAGAGTTGAGGTAGTTTATTTATAATTCGTGACAGAGATTCCACGAAAGAGATCAAAGTGGCCAAATGGTAATTAATCACCCTCGATTACTTGGAACCCTCGTTTCCATTCATAACGCTGGTACATTCACTCGTTCGTCCATTCACTCGTTTGTACGTTTCCAATTAACCTCATTACTCGGTTACAAGAGCCTCGAATCTCGAGGGAGAGACAATGGCGAGAAACCGACCGATCCGCTTATGCATAGAACGCGCGAGCACCGTTTCGATACGTTCGTTTCACGATTCTCGATCGCGAGGATCGATACCTTTATCGTCTTTCTCGCGCAATGGATTTTCAAGCGGTCATCGAAGAGTAGAAAGTATATCGTACGATTGAATTTAGTAATTCTCGCGAGGTTGCACGAAAAAAATGATGGTAGCTTAAACAGTAAGGTGAGGTTGGCAGAAAGACGAGGGAATGGAAGATCCATAGATCATCGCGGTGGTTGGAAAGCGCGAGAACGCGAAGGGGGCATAAATCGATCCGTTTACTCGATAAAATTGCGGACGATGCGCGCGTACACAGCAATCACAATCAGAGGGATTACGAGGAGATAGAGATCGCTGGCTCTCGACAACAAGTTGTGAAAGCGTCGCCAGCCGCTGGTAGGTGTATCGAAACGAGCCTGCCTCGTTTTACAACGCGATACACTTCCTGCATCATCGCCTCTAGCCTGGCTCCAATTGAAATTTTCCAACTGCCCGCGTAGTTTCTCTGAGAGATCGCCCGGGTTTTACGATTCATAAAATACCGCGAAGCTTTCCGCGTGTCGCCGTTGACATTTTCGCGCGGCGAAATATGTCCCCCGTCGGCCATTTTGTTCGGTATCGATGGACTTTTCAGGCGTTTCAGAAGACTCGCGACGTTTCTACGCGAGAGTCTTCACGTTTCCCGTCCAACTGGCAATCTTGCGATAATTCCGATTTCTAACTTCACTTTTCCTGCTAGAAAGTACTTTACATAATTGCAAATTTTACCAGGAACCAATTTGTTATGTAGACGAGTAGGCATCGGTATTATTAAGCGCCTCCACGATGAAGAAACCACACTACAATTGGACCAATCTTAACGTAAACCTTAAGAAAAATCCTTGTAAGTTAGTTTAAATCATCGAGGAAGTCGTTTGAAGCGACGCACGGTGAGTTGCGATCGAAAATTCCGCGTGTAACAACGTTCTTAGTCGCGGAAAACGGGGGACAGACATCGTGTCCTCGCGCTTTGCCATTTAAGAAGGAAACACCTGTAGGACGTGAGCCACGGCGTAAACGAGGAGTAAATCACGCGCGTTGAATCCCGTGGAAACACGAGACCGGTGACATTTTACAGTCACCTTTTGCCAGTTCGTAATCCAGGACCTTCGACCCCGTCTTTACGATTCCTCCGCGTCTTTTGTGTCCCGCGACAGCCTTTTTCGCCGCGTGCTCGCCTCCCCCCGTTTCGCTTCCTTTGTCCGCCATTGTACCCCCTCGTTCGGGGCTTTTTGTCGGAATCAATGGTCGGTGAACAGTATGTTGCGTTTTCTCACAATGAGACAGGGATTCTCATTGTTGCGCGGTTCCACGTGTTTATGGTACCTCCCTGGCGATGGCGGATGTAATTGCGGATATAATCGCAGGATTACGGACTTAAGTAATTCAGATGAAACGGAGTATGTCGGTTGTTAGCTCGTGGAATTAGGAAAATTGGAAATTCTGTAATAAATGGGATCGTATAAAGGTTTAGAGAAGTATTAAGCTATGAAACTATACTGAGGGCAAATTCAGAATGTTAAGATGGACCGTATTTTACTATTGAAATAATAGAAAGTAAAGTTTAGAGTTATTGTATGGAGCTTACGACTATAGCTAATATTCTACTGCACTATTGAAACAATTCTAAAGCATTTTTGGGTATATTACAATCACAGAACCCTCGTTAACTGTATAGAAATCTAGTTTCACTGATATTCGTCCGCTGAAAAGCAACCAATCGCAGAATCAGCCCCTCCGTGCTAACCGTTCGCATCGAAAGGGGCAAACGCGGCGGTCAGAGAGTCCATTCGATCGAGAATCATCGTTTTATGAGTGCAATGGGGATTTATGAGGGTAGCCAGGGGAGCTGCGAACGCGATACGCCACGGGTCGTGGCATTGTACGCGGGATAGCGGGTCTAAGGGCGGGTTTAACCGGTAACAGTCGCCAGGGGTAGCGTTTCTCTGGGGCGGTCGTTGATACAGCTAGGCGGCGCATTGTCTTGCAAATCCCTCGAAATTTTATTGCTCGTCCGCAATGTGTTTTGTACCGCCGTCGGGTCACTTTCTGCGCGTCGTTAGCCCTGGGAAAACGAACCGTTGAACCTTTAATTACCACCAATTGTGCTCGATGGTAAATGGCTCCGTTAAGGGTTCAGAATTTTCGTTACCAGAGCTCTCGATTCCGCGGAGTGTTAATTTGAAAACAGTCTCGACCGAACTGGCGCAGAGTCAAGTCGACGAACGTCCAGTCGCCAAGAAAATCGTGCGAGGGAAAGGATCATAAGTGAAAAATGGAATACAGGTTAGATAACAGTGATATTTAATATAAAATCGAGCTTAAAAGTCGGCTGGCATTAAGCAAAAGGAAAAACTACCGCGAAAGTGTGAATTCGTGCCTCCTATCTTTCAATTACGCGCTTACCTATTCAATATTTTACCCGTGCCCATAAAGATGCTAGAACCCACCGTTGAAACTCCAACCACGCAGTATCCACACTCCAGTCACAGAACCCATAACCGTTCATATTCAATCAGCCGCGACCCACTCGCACCCGTAAACCAATCTATAAATAAAATCAAAGTCAATTAAACATTCACGCGAGCTCCGGTTCCCAGTTCCGCTGAAACGAAACGACCAAGGAATCATCCTCTAAAAAAGAAAAAAAGTGAGAATGAAACGCAACGGTGTATATTGAGACGTGCGATCGATTGGTGTTTCAGGTATCGAGCAAGCAATATGTCGGTGCTTCTGGAGGCCAGGTCTTACAGGCCTTTCAAGTCCTCTGAGGAGTATCTGATCGCGATGAAAGAGGATCTGGCCGAGTGGTTGAACGCGCTGTATCCGGAGCTGAGGATCAACGTTGACAATTTTATGGACAGGCTGGACACCGGCGTAGCGCTGTGCAAAGTAAGTGGCCCTCGAACGATTTATCGATACTGAGAAGTATAAACTAGCTTCGATACTGCGCGCCAGCGCAGTTGTGCACGCGCGATTTAAAATCGGTGGTACACGCGCGCGCGCGTCTCGCGAAGACTCGGCTGTTCCGGCGTTCCGCGGTGTATCGTAAAGTTGGTTCAATACGTTGGGGGTTTTCGGTATTTGTGGGTGGAGGAGGTCTTGTTAGGAGGAAATTCAATTCTGCCTGGTCGTAATTTCATTTTATTACGCCGCCGTTTCCGGTCATTAAGCGGCGCGTACATTGTGATGCGTTTGGGACCGCTCTAGCGTTTGCGATGTGGGACGGCGGCGTTGCTTGTTGCTGGACTGGCGTCTGGTCTCATTTCTTTCTTTTTTTCAAGGGGTAATTCATGTGTGAAACAGACGGTGCTAGACGCGATACAGTGGCTACGTTGTCGAGGATGTTTAGAAAGCGACGAACGAAAGGAACGAGCGGTGGAAATTGATAGGGAAATAATATTGCAACGTGTCGATTTCTATAGTACGATACGTGCGAAATGTTTGCAAGTAAGAGTTGAAAAGTTGGCTGGCGCTTCCCAGAAGCTTCTTGATAATTCCACGCGTGAGTAACGTTAAAACGACGCGTGCAACAAGCACGCGCACGCACACGCGGACAGAGCCGCACACAGCGTCGTGTTAAATGGAAACGCATAATGGGTATGGGGCACGTACTTTGGTCGCGGATCGTGAAACAGAGGAAGAAGGATGCGTGTGACGTCCACCGGAAGCTGTTGCTTCAACGCCGCTTGAATCACGAATTAAGTCGGCGCGTGTAGGAAACGCCGTGACACGATGAGGAGCGAAAGAAACGAACTCCTTCGTGCCCCTATTTTCCCCCTTTTCTCTCGTTCGAACCTGTCGCTAACCGAGAAACGCAAACGTTTACTTTGTCGCCCCTCTTCCTTTTTAAACCCTACACAATCATCTCAAAATTCTTGCTAACAGAAACTTAAAATTCTTCGATCGAAATTGTTGTAATACTAATTAGAATAATCTGCAGAGTTAGAAACCAGCGATTCTTAGCTGAACGAAGAAGAGTAGAGTAAAAGAACGCTCGATGGCTGACGTTATCATACCCAAGCACACACTCGACCATAAAAGAGAACGACGAAACGGTAACAGGCCTGACAGCCGGACGGTAGCCGTGTAATCGCGATTTTTCCGTCAGACAGCTCGAGTTAAAGTGAATTCTACGCGTACGAAATAATCAGGGGCCCGCATCGTGGCACTCGAAACGAGTTGCCCAGCCCGCGCCGCGCCGCACCGCGGCGCGATAAACCATTGGAATTGCCGGGAATGTCGTCCCGGGTATTCGAAGCGGAGGCGATCATTAGCCGGATTCGAACGGGCGCGAAAAGCGAGAAAAAATGGCGGCCAGTCGAACTGGACTGGCGATTATTATTAACTGCGCGCGGCCGTTATAGGTTAGGTTTGCGGTAGGTTAGGGATATCGTAGCCAATAAACGTGTATTTAGTGGCTCGCGGAGCCGGTATACGCGCACGGTGGGGAATCTGCGATAAATTTCGCGGAATTTACAATCGAGATAAAGGCGAATTTGCATCGCGTGAAAATAACTGGCTGTCGTGTCCGTAATGGCGGTGTACGTTCCCTCGGTTTATAGTACAGCCGGGGCTAGTTTAACGACACGCGCCTTATGGCGGTCGCCGAAATCTTTCGAACGGATACCGGTTGTATCTTTCAGCCGGATCGTGTCCCGCCTGTTACTTTTCGATGTTTTCTACTCCGGGAGCTGTGTTACTCTGGGGTGTGTTTAAGATGAATGGATCGATAGGTTCGAATTACCGATTGAAAGGTTCGGATAAGGGTGCGGATAGCGTGGCTGGGGTATCAAGTATTTCAACTTTTTATTACTGGTATACGTTACGTGGCGATAATTGGAAATATTGATACTTCGGATCGGTTGAACTCTCCGCAGGATTTCGAATTCGTTGCACCTTGCTTTTACGGTACTCTTTTATTTATTGGACTCGATTACTGCCAGAGATTCTGGGCTGCAGATCCAGAACTTATGGTTTCCGTGTTCTTGAAAGGAAAAGATTCAACGAATCTTAGTAAAATTGTAACTCCCAACGCAAATGAAACCAAAGAACCGTCTGAAACCGAGAACATTGAACCCAATTGCAGTCCCCCGCTAATTTGCCCGCGTCCCAATTGAGCAACTGACAAAATTGATCAAGCACCCCGTGCGACCTGGCCAATTTAAAAACGAGCCATCCCACGTGACCGTCCGCGTCACCTGGAGTCCGCAGCAGTTAATTACCGTCGCTGGACGGTGCGAGCTAATCGAACCGGACAATCGGAGCGTTCGACCGACGTGTCCGACACGATCTCCTGGCTCCGGTACTGTCAAACTAAATCCTGAAACTCGAGCCATCGGAAGCAGGCGCTGCGTGTCGAAAGAACACGCCGCTCTATCTCCCGCGCTGGATCATGTGTGTGCCATTGAACGGCGCCGATAGAGCAGTCGTCTCGCGCGTCGGATTGGCTGTCGGCAACGCGAGCCCAGGGAACGAGCAGCGACCTGGACTTTCACTGATCTACGAGTAGTCGACCGCCTAGAACTCGATACCACGACGACTCCGCTTGGAGTCAGCGTTACCAGACGTGGGGGGTTAGAGTCTGCGTTTAGGGAAGTCTCTGACGTGGATTAACGTTTCTGACGCGCGTTGGTTTTATTAGAAGAAAGGCTTTGAGATTAATGGTGTTTCTGTGGAAACTGGAGCTTGATATCGAGAAGATTACTGATGGTTCTATTTAAACAGTTATCAGACAATACCTCCTATTGTTTTATCTGATACTGTTGTTAGTTCTTCTGGAGGAAACTCAACTGTTAATTACGTCTTTCGTACAATGTCTCACCAGGAAGTTGATCGACAGATCCTCGATTTTTTCAAACTTATCTTAATCTCGCAAATCCGTCCGTCTCATTGTCGTAATATAGTTGCATCAGCTGTCGCTATCGAATTAGTTCCACGGATCTCCGTTTCCATCGTGTTCAACCGACTTCTTATTTAACTCGAGAATGACTCTGTACACGCCCAAGCACCGAAAAGGGCACGGAAAACAGAACAAAACCCCGAAGCAATCCGCGTGGCCGCTAACTCGTCCTTATTAAGAGCATTGAAAAATGGTGTCAGCCAGGGAGAACGAGCCATATCCAGAGCACCGGGGGTCCTTATCGCGGCTCGCCTCGTACCTTATTACCACGCGTACACCGCGCCCTTCCCTTCCACCTTGGCTCTCGTCACGGCTCGTAAAGTCGACGCGGTCGCAAAAGGTGGCTCTCGCTCGTACGAGCCCCAGGATCGGAAATTCCACGCGTCTTAACAGAGGCCCAGCATCGACCAAGAAAGAGAGAAAGAGTGTGTGAGAGAGAGAGAGAGAAAAGGAAAGAAGCGGACGGTTAGAGACAAAGACGTCTGTAATCCTTTTGCTGGCGCAATGGGGGCGCGTAGCCAATGTACCGACTCGGTTCCCTCTCCGTATGCTCCTTTATCGCGGCTGCCTACTCTAAATATTTCTCTGGCATGAATTTATAACGACGACCGACGCTAATAACGAGCCACGATACGGTACGAGCGTTTGTTCGGTGCGCTATGGCGGCTGGTAGACGGTCGTGGGCCAGGGTTAGGCGAAATGCCTCGGTAACGCGGATAGCGGTAGGTGTTTGTGGGTGGTGCGGGTATGGAGATTGGGTCACCTCCGTTTCGGACGGAGAGGGTTGCTATGGAGTCGCGTGGGATTACTCGATTATAATTAGCGATTAAAGTTAGTAATTACAATAGTTTCATTAATTTCTTTGTTCAATAAAAGAGAAAGATCGTAGTTCTCCGTGTCGTAAAATAGGAAGCAAGCCCTACTAAGTAGTAGACAGCGCCACGTTCCACCGTTCGTATTAATTAAGCGCAATTGTCGACGTCTGCTGCTTTCCTTGTCCCATCTCGAGCGGTGAATTAGAATTTACGGCGGCTTCATCGAGGTCTCGACTCGCGTAACGCGCGTGTCCCCCTTTTTCAGCTTCCAAGAATCGCTTTCCTGGACGAAGATGATTTTTTACCAATTAGCAGTGGAAGAAACTCGAACCCGTGCCGCCGTAATTGGGATTAAACGACGTTTGTCCTTACCCGATCGAACGCGCGAATCATGCAAATTAATTGTGTCACGCACGCCGGGGTAAAAGGGGGTGAGACGTCGAGAGTCGGTTGTCGCTCAATTTTCGACAGCCGTCCGTCTAACGAACCAGCCTCATTCTAAATTAGATCGCTGATGCCATTCCAACTATTTTTGGTACTCTCGCTCGTTGAGAAGTTAAAACCATTTTGGTCCCTGGAATTTTTACCTATCGACTACCTCTGTAATTCGAATGTACCTGAATTTCTTCTTGATATCTTTTGGTTAATATTCAGAGTAATTTAAATGCATAGTGATTGCGCGGTATTGTAGAATATTGCAATTTTTAATTGCCTCAGAATAATTCGGTCCGCGTGCTAACGAAGAATAACGAATTCCACGGCGTGGTCGCATAAATCGGGTAATAAAGACACGCGCAATCGTCCACGATACGCGTATCCACGGTACGCGTTTCTGACACGCGTCTCACCACGCTATCTGCCCCATGGATCGCCGGTTTTTGCGCGCACGCCGGCGTATCTAGACCATTTTGCATACATTTACATATAAGAGGACATTCAGCCGGCCGTCCTTGTCAGCCCGATTATCCTTTTCGGAAGGCCAGGCCATTTTTGTAACCGGCAAGGTCGGATCTAATCGTTTGGCCATTCTTTCTGTCGGCTGGTATCAGCCCTTCCAACAGTTTATTGTATTCATTGGCACATGTACGCTCGTTTCAGGCCGAGTTTGCGGAATAGTAATGGAGATATCGCGCACGATACCCGTACAATGCAATGTCACGCGCTCCTGCCACTGTATGCGCCATTATGCCCGTGGCTGGTACAATGTGGGTGCTTTTGTAATTCTAATTTCTCCTTCGCTACTTGGAGTCTTTTATTTTCGTCTCTTTTCACCGCGTCTGCGTGCGCGGAGAGCTTAATCGAGGATACGAGCGAAGGTTCCACGGTGTATCCCAGCCATCTCGGAATTAAACTCGTTGCGAAGCATTTTTCTCGAGAAAACTCGGAACCAACTCCGTGGGACGCGGTTTAATCTCATCAGCGATTCGAGGGCGAACGGAAGGCGCACAGGTCGTCTCGTCCCTCGGATCGGTCGAAAGGGCTGGCACGCGGATTAAAAGGCGGCGTAAAGACATGTAAATCCTCGAGGGTCCTAGACAACGTTGCTCCAGCGCACCGTCGATCTATTTCCGTCGGTTGTTTTTCCAGGCGGCGGGCCCTCTGCGCAGGGGTGGGACCGTATATTTAGACGCGAAAAAAGCCGGATGCCAGGACGACCGTCTCTGTTTATTTTTGGTATTCTCTAAAAAAGCGAGAAAAATAGAAAGTTTCGGTCGGCTAGGCCAGTCGACAGCGAATCGTTCTGTCTCGAGTTCCGCCCTCAAAAGGGGTAGTCGGCGTAGAAACACGCTTCGAGGGAATGCACGGTTCTGTCTGTTTGTGTATAGAGACACTGTACCTCGCCGCATCGTGATTCCTTTTTCCACCTTTTTCTGCCTCCTTTGACAAACTGGCAGTCGTTGAAAAATAACAGAAGGCGCAAATAGGGTGCAAACACAAAAATAATAATGTCCCACGTTCCTATACCGTTCTCACATCTTCCTACATTTCTAACGGGTCTAGAAATAGAGTTTGGATATCTCAGAATTAAACTTGCAAATTCGTGCAAAAGAAATTGCTGTTTCTTTGCATTTTATCGATGATTAACTGCAGCATTTAAACGTTGGAACTAGAAAATTGCGCTGTGTGTTCCTGGTAATGTTAGGTAGTAGCTGGATATCGTTGTAATTGAGATATTAGTGGAGTTTAGACCATTATTTCTGTGTTTTTTTTTTGTTTGCGGTATAACAAGATTAATTTATTTCTCGGTTCACCATGTTAGAAAGGTTAGACGATGGAGTACGAAGAGGAATTTTAATTAACAGAGGGAGAAATTGGCTGGCAGACATATTGCTGCGTTTGATCTTTCAATGCTTGTTCCTTATCAATCTTCGTTATGCTTCGATAATTAAGATTAATCACCGTGATCTATGGCAAGTATATTGGCCAGCTACTTTTTCGCGATCTATCGACGCATTCTACCTGGACTTAATAATACGCTAGTGAAATCGAAACCGAATCTATTATCTACGGGTTGAATATTTGTCTACCTCTTTTCTGTCGTATCTGATACGATGCAAACAGGTGAAAATATTATGCAATTTTTCAGCTCAAAATACACACTTATTCGAGCCTCAATTTTCCTCAATTTTCCCAGGCCATCAACTTCTGGATTGCCAATTGCTCCAATTTCCACGATGGTCTCGTCAACCTTCATCTCTCCCAATTTCCACTTCTGATTGGCGCGAAATCGCAAAACCCTCTGGCTGGAGCGCAACTATTTTTCCCTGTAATTTGTAAAGGCCGCAAAATCCACGCGGCACGAATAGGACAGAATAACACCGTGTCGAGAAGGCAAAGTCGCGTTTACCTCGAGATTAAACCGAAAACGTCGATTGTCATCCGTGACATAGAGGGATGATGTCACAATGCTCACCCGACGACGCTTGAATCGAGCTGAAACGAGGCCCGCTTCAAACGGCCGTCGAGGCGGATTAGCCGATGGAAAGTGCGCTTCATTCGCCGTAAAGTGGCCGTTCCGTTCGCACGAAAGCGAAACGGGCTGCTCGCGCGAACCGAGTTCTTCTCCCTCGAATAGAAACCAAACATCTTTGTTGTCCTCAAAACGCTCGCACTTTACCCGATAGATCAACGAGCATCCGTATCACCCTAATCTGCCGCACGATTCTTAATCTAAGTTAAACACAATCGCGTGCTTTATCAATCGATCTCCCAACAGATTATCGAGTATTCGTTCTAAATTCAATTAGTCAGCGTCTCTGACGATGTTCGTCGAAATTGAGTCTGAGTCAAGTGAACTTGAAAACTGAGCAGAATTGCAAATTAGAAAATTGAAAAGTTCCAAGGAAAATAATGGAACTCGAGTTAGTTTGGTTTCGAAGTACAGAGAGCTACGCAGTCATGAGACGCGATCCGTGATGAACGACGGTCGGGTCTAATCAGAAGGCAAACGCAAACGCGATTCGGAAACAGGTAAAGCACCTGACTGGCTGCGCAATTCACCGCGGCCGTCTTGTGTGCACAGGTATTGCCACATGGGCACGTGGACGGCAGTAAAACATCGCTTCTTGTATACAGATGCGGTTATCTCGTTAGGACGGTGATCCAAACGAGAGGCCCCCAACGATACGCTATCTCCAATAACTCTGTAGCCATTAATTACGCCGCGGATCATTTTTGCCCTGGCAATTGTGCCCGCTCAATTACTTAATAGCCAGCTGATGCCCGATTACCACGTGACAGCCGACGCACGGTGGGAATACTGGCTTCGACCGAGTCGAGCGATACATTAACCGGAGAAACCAATACCACCTAGGTAAATAGATATTTATGACGGGCCACGGCCTTGTTGCGCGCGCGCGAGCAAGCGAGCGAGCGACCAGCGTTCGATTCATCTCGAGGAACCCGGCTGATGGATAATTAAGTTAGCGTTCCCAGTGGATGTGGGCTCGGTACTTAAGATTGGGATCGTAGATACCGCTGATGATTTAATCCTTTTCACTTTGGTTCACGCTTTAAATTCTCTGAGATGTTAACAAAGGATTAATAAGCAGGAAGTACATTAACGTACACGATTTGTATTATGTATTCAATTATATCGATCGTAATTGTTACGCGAATTTGTAGTTCTTCTAATATATTTTTATTACGATTAATTGGATTATCGATTTCTGTCCTCAACGCAGCTACCTACTGGATTTCATAGTTCACTCAGAGAACGATAGATGATGATTTAAATTACATTAAATCTAAGATTCTTATACTCCATTCCACTTTGCGAAGTTATAGAAGAGTGAAGTTCTTAAATAATTATGATTATTGGATTATCAGTTTCTGTTTTCAAGAGCTAATTGATTCTCGAAGTGAAAGCAAAAATCGGAGGTCTTCCACGACTCGGATATTCGGTCCGAAAACGCTTATAACGAACCCGCTAATAGGCATGGCTTCCAAGCGTGAAAGCATAGACTGTAATTTCTACGAGCTAGGGAAACTCTTGCACGGTAGAGCGAGTTAAAAAGCGGAGGTTTTCTATTCTTACGAGGGGGATAGAGGCGAAGGGGAGGCGAGCGCGTTTCCTCTTTTCACCATGGGCTATGTATTTACGTAGGAGAGCATCGTTTTCCCCCGACTCTCCATTTCCCATGCGTGAAAACGTTCAATTACAGTTAGCTATTGTGGCCGGGGTAATTGCGCGTGCGCAGACCGAATGACAAAAGCGGAAGAGAATCTTCTCGCGCGGACTTCCGTAAAAAACCTGGTGATGATTCACGATAGTCGTGTCGGGCGTAAATTATCCTGCGAAACTGTCTTGCGAACGTTGCGACATTTACTGCGCGACAAGGTGGAAGGGTTGGGCTAGGTTAGGCTCGTTTTTTGACAATCTTCTCTACACCACTTCAATACTTCGTGTAGCTAAATTGCTACGGATTCTCGTTTCATCCGAGAAATAGAATTTTCTATAATTAAACTATAACTTAAAAAGCATTAGAAAGAATAAAGTTTGCGTAACTACAGAAGCTTCAGTTCGAGTGCAAACTACAGGAAACAATATATTCCTCGATCAAAAACGAAAAAAAAAAAATAAGAAAGAAAGTTAATCAAAGCAAGATCGCTTTCACGCTGCTGAGAAAGTTCTAATGAATTTGTAAACGATCACACGAAACGAAACTCCGCTTTCCAAAAAAGAAAGTCGTCCAAAGTATGATCACACTACATATCCAGATCTCTAAACCGATTACAAAAACGATCGCACAGAACCCCACAAGGAAACCAAGGGATGATCGTGGTCCCACGATGGGGATTGGGCGAAAGAGGAAGCCGCCGCGGCGCATGTGGCGTGCAAATAAAACAGACCGCGTCGCGTTACGCTTTTCTCCAGAGCATCACGGTTAACGACGCCTCCCGCCCTCCCCGGTGTCGCGCCACGGCTCTTCCAAGCACCGCTCTAATTTACGATGTTGAATGTGCACCAGCCATTTTCATTAAGCGCGTTTCGCCCGAGCGGTAGCCGCGTGGGCCCAGACACGACACCAGAACGGAGGGGTCACAGGGCACGCATAACGTGACATCCTGCCGTCAAACTCTCATCTGCCAGCCATATTACCATACGCGGCGCTTCTCTCCGCTCTTCTGCACGCCTCTCGTCCTCCGCCAGTGACTCTCATTCCTAAATCCCCCCCTCTAGCACCCCTGCCACGGGTGTTTCGAGCCATCTCTCGACGACTTTCGGCTCGGCTCCCAGGGAGCCGTTTGTAATTGCCACTTTGGGGAGTCTTTCGGCGCGAGCCTCGCAGAATGCACTTGATCTTTTTCAACCCTCTTGGGGCTTACCTCCGCGCGATCGAGAGCGTTCGTGGTAGGCTGGTCGAGAGGGTTGCACGGAGTTCTGTTTGGAACGAACGTTTCTAAGGTGTATATATCTATATTGGTAGGGAACTTCTAAACTGTTTCACTTGCACTGGAGTCTAACGTCGTCCCAGCTTCATAAATCTTGCATATAGGGAGGAATCGATAAACGTCTGTTGTATGGTCTGATTTAATTACATTACCTGCTTCTATTACCCTGCAACGTCACTCTGGTTGGGTATAGAGGTACTCGAGTATAGAGGGGAATTGATTAACTTCCACTGTATAGACTGATTTAGTTGTATCTGCTGTTCGTCCCAGTTTACAAGATCTAGGTAGTTGTATACTTTTTAATGTTAGATAGTAACGATGGAAGTAGGTTGGCTGGTACGTTTAGGGTCCGATCGTCCGTTAGGTGTACAGCAGTGTCGGTATTACGTCAGTGTTTAGCGTTAATGGGGTTACAAATTCCATGATTAAACGATCAATTCTGGCAGAATAATTGCCCCGCAATTGCCACGATGGTATCGTTGATCTGTTACGCGCGAGGAGGAAAACTCGAGGCGAGCCCAACAGTGGAAGGGCCCGTATCTGGCTTGGCTGGGCACGTGGAGCCCATAAGGCGATGGTATGCGAGCTTGTCCATGACTGGAGCCGTCGCATAACACTCGTAAAAATTCTATCTAACAGCATCCGGCCGGCTGTACCCGGCTCGATACCTCCCCGGGGATAATACAGAGATTAGGCGAACGTGTCAACGGCCTAACCGGCAGCCGTTTCGCTCGCCTTCGCCGCTCAGAGTGGGCACAATCGTTTTCGACACGCCTCCCATTAATGGAAATCGATCACTTTTATTGTTCGACGAAACGAACGTTTCGAGTGGCGCCTGTACGCGATGCTCCAATATCGAATCTTCTCGTTTTTGGTTTTTACCCCAGAAAAGAAATGATTTCTTTTTTTTCTAAATTTCTGTTATTTGCTTCTGCGAGATAAGAGAGTGGAGACGTTTAGAGCTCGTTTCTCGAAGATTCCGTAGTAAAATTAGGTTGCTTTCGATTCGAGAAACGAGGCGAATGGGTACACGTCGATTCTGTGTCATAAATTTTGGAAATTCCCCGTACACGTAGTCGAGCGGAAATTAATTCGAGGAACAGTTATGTCCCATTCCGATTTCGCGTTGGACATCGTTTCTCACGAGTCATTCCTAGCAGTTCGCGGATGTTTGACTTTGGCTTTGGTAATAAGCCGTGCCCAGAATCAACAGATTGTAATATATTCAGTATAAGTAACGCTACATATGAAATTGCTGATTCCACGTGCAATTTCAGGCAACCCTTTCTATTCAAACACTCCCATCCAATGATTAAAAAAAAATAAATATATACAATCATTTTTAATTATTCGTTTAATGTCACGAGTTTAACGACTTGATATTACTTCATAAATTTAACGAGCAAGGAGTTTCGTTTGTTGCTGCGGACAAAGGGCATTGAGTATGCTGGTAGCAAGAGGGAAGACAAAGAAATTCTGAAATTGGTTCGGAGAAAATAGTCGGAGGCTTCGGTGCTGTGTTTTATTGAAATTCATGGTAGCGTATCGGGGCAGGAAATGAAGAATTACGGAACAATCGATCAGCGTCTGCTGGCTGACCTCTTTAACTGCTTTATCAAGTCGCCTGTAGTCGGATTAACAGCGGTGGCGCTGGGTGATACGCGGCGTGAATCGTGCCAGTAAGTTTGCTCGCATAGAAAACGATCGCTTCTGCGCGTAATTGAGTTTTGAAACGCTCCAATTGCATAACTCGCGGCTACGCAGATATCCTATGTACGTGCACGTATCACGTCTATTCTTAGAAATTCGATTTTAGTTCACTAGATAGCGGAAAAAGTTCTAACGAGCTCTTTTTCAACTCGATCGTTGCTTCCAACTTTTTTTAAGATCTAGAAGATACTTAAATTCACCTAAATCTTGAAACGATCGAACGCTATTCTTATGATTAATAGTCGAGTTAGTTCGATTAAAAGTGGCATAATTATCAGAGGACTTCGAACCTGTTTCGTAGTTTTACGTATTAAACACGAGGAGCAAGTATGTGGTACGGTGAAAGTGAGACGAGAAGGTATCGATCCCCGTAACATTGACCTCCTAATCCCTCGAATTGGCGAAACGAGCGAAAAAAAGCTATAGACATTAACAATTCTGATAGGTGGAACCAATTAAGTTCTTATTGAACTGCAGCCTATTTTTAACCGCGCTGAGTAACGAGCACTTTTTGCTGGAGTGGAAGACCGCATCTGTCGATGGAGGTTTCGTCTCATTGTAGACCGTGTATAAGGTTACTTATAGTTGAGCTGAAACGTTAATGGAAATCTCTGGCGTTACTGGATATTTTATGGCCCCTATTGACCTTTCCGGCGAATATTTCTTTTTTTTATCTACAAGTCGATGCGAGAATCGAGGATGGGAAACGAGACACTCGGCCATTCGAGTGGACTATGATCTCCCATGAGGGGGGTAATTTCATTCGAAATGCCTGATAATTCTGCTCGAGTCATATTTCAAATATTTGAGAGATGTTCGACTGGATTCAGCAGCGTGTGCATTAGACGCATTATTCGGATCGAATTTTAAGTATGCAGTCCAGTTGATCTCGAATTCTTTAATTCTAAATTCAATACGAACTCTACTTTGAGTTTCAAATTTCATTCAAACTCGAATTTAAATTTCAGATTCCAATTGAACATTCAAATTCGATTCGGTTCAGTCGAACATCAGAAGATCGTTTAAACTGAAATTCCATCTTTCAAACACTGAAACCCCCTCTTTAAGAGGACTCGATAGAACCCAATAAATTACTGCTTCCTCTTCTCGACTGATTAATAGCAGCCAATAACTAGAAACTAAATGATCATTTCCTTATCACTCTCACAAACCAACCATACATCCCTTGTGTACAAAAAAACTCCTCGATCGTAGGTTTTAGTGCAGCGAGAAACAATGGCCGCCCTTATTCGCAGCGCCAACTATCGCTACCGAGAACTAACCGTGTAACCACGATGTCGATGCTTGAGTCTCGAGATCGCGCAAAAAAGTACCCCAGCGAAACGATAACGCTTCGATTCGCACGATTTCACGGCGATAAGTCGGTTCGTTTCTGATTAATTGACGAATAAAAAACAGCAGCGGGAAATAACAGGTCCTGAAGGCGGTACGGGACGATATTAAACGATAGGCTGGGCGGGAAAACCTGTTATTATAGGCGCAGCGTTACTGCAAGCTCATTTACATCATCCCGATATCCAATTATCAGCTGGTTACTTAAGCAGCTCGCAGCGCGACCGAAGTATACATAAAGTATATACACCGTGGTGAAGTTGGAGGCCCTCTATGGCTGTTTACAACGTTTATCGGTCGTGTGAATGTTAAACGTTGTTGGTTAGGGGTCCCGCGGTGTGTTATTAATGGAACAATTAGCATCGCGGGTGTTAAGATGCTATCGACGGTGTCTGTTTGACTCTTTAATCAGCGGCACCGAGCTGGCCTAGTCGTGCTCGGTGAATGTCAGTCGTGTGCCTGTGAAACTCAATAGTAGGTAACGCTAGCAGCTTTACGTAGGTACCTGAGACGCTTAACTTAAGATTCGCGTACCCGTGAGACTCGTATGCAATCATACTAAAAATGAGGTTTTCTATCAATGATCTACAACTCAGAACTATTCCAAATAAACAACCTCTCTATCGAGCCTTATCAACCATTCATCCTTTAAATCCCCCTCTTAAAGGAGTCCCCAAAATCAGTCGAATCTTCGCCAAAACGAAATCGAACAAAGTCGCATGCAACTCACGGAGCCATTCGCGTACCCGTGGGACCCGCGTGTAACCATAACAAAAATGAGGTTTTCTATCAATGGACTATTACCTAATATTGTTCCAAAAAAACAACCTCTCTATCGATCCTTATCAACCATGCATCCTCTAAGTGCCCCTAAGGACTCCCCAAAATCAGTCGAATCCTCGCCAAAACGAGCCATTCGCGTACCCGTGGGACCCACGTGTAACCATAACAAAAATGAGGTTTTCTATCAATGAACTATAACTCAGAACTATTCCAAATAAACAACCTCTCTATCGAGCCTTATCAACCATTCATCCTTTAAGTCCCCCTCTTAAAGGAGTCCCCAAAATCAGTCGAATCCTCGTCTAAACGAAATCGAACGAAGTCGCATGCAACTCACGGAGCCGCTAATCGAAGCCCACGTCGATTCACCGAACCGTCGCCGCGTACACGCCGCTTCCTCGCACGCCTTTTAACCGGTACCGTTTTCCGTTTCTGTTTGCAGCACGCGAACAACGTACGCAAGTCGGCAGCGGAGTACGTGGCGCGGCGGCAGGCCCGCAAGATCACGATGACACGATCGATGACCTCGTCCCTGGCGTTGCCGATGAGCCAGCTGAGCGACGTGGCCTTCCTGCCGAACGCGAAGGCCGGCACCTTCTTCGCCCGCGACAACGTCTCGAACTTCATCGGCTGGTGCCGGAACAGCCTGGGCATCATCGAGTGCCTGCTGTTCGAGACCGACGACCTGATCATGCGTAAGAACGAGCGGCACGTGATACTGTGCCTGCTCGAGGTGGCCAGACGCGGTGCGAAATTCGGCATGCTCGCGCCGATGCTCGTGCAGATGGAGAGGCAGATCGACCGCGAGATCGCCGCTGAGAACAAGGCGGCGAACGGGGCGCACGGTAACGCTGGCAACGAGGAGAGCGACGACGAGTACGCGGACATGCACCAGGAGGAGCCTTGTCTCATTTATGGGCCCCAGCCGCAGATCGTTACCAACGACCTGAAGAGCCTGGACGAAATGGTAAGTCCATGTTTTTTTTTTTCATTGTATTGATTGGGATGCTGGAAGAGATTTGTTTAGGGAACTTTCTTGCAACGAGTCTGGAGGAAAACCGTGAATCGTTTGATCGGTTATCGAATATCTATAAAGATTCCGATATTGTCAATGAAGGCTTTGTTAATGGTTTTATGGCGTTGATAACCTTGATCTATTGAGAATTTAGAGACAAAGCCTGGTTTGTCTTGATCCGTGGGATCGCACAGCCTTGGAAACGGTCTGAGTATTTCTTAAAAACCAGACGCGAGTACAATGTTCCCCCGACTATGAAAATAACTCGCGCCCTTTGGTGTATCGGAGTGTATATTTATGGCCCTATATCCCGCTGACCGTGAATATCACCAGATCACGAATAAGTGAGCGGTTATTCGTATTCCGGCGTTGAAAGGCGAAAGAACCGCGCGTAATTCGTGTTCCATAATTCATCGTTTATCGGTGGCCACGTACCTACTTGGTACGTTTATGGGTTTTCGTTGATCAATGAGGTACTCATCTTGAACAGACGTGTATTCTTTTCATAATCGCATGGATTTTCAAATAGCTTAATTAAAAGATATTAAGGAACGACGTGCACGCGAAAATTGGACAGTGGATACTTTTGAAACGTCCTGTAGTTTGCATACACTCTTCCTTTGAAGCTTAACCCGATTCTAATTTTTGTACAAGGCATACAAATTTCTATTCTCGCATTCTTGGTCTTGGAAAAATCGACTATACATGCCTCACGCAGTTTTGAAACAACCTGTAACACCCAACAACCATTTCCACTCCAGTTACATATGTAACGTTTCCATTACAGCCTCGCAAATCAATGCTGTAGCACACCTAAAGTAACAGCGACGAAATAAAATCCTCAGCTACGTTCAAAGGTAGCCCAACCGCGTCGAGGGGTCCACTTGACGTATCGTCGTCGCAGGTGGCCCGACGATTTCGCAAACTGAAAAGCAAAAACGAAAGAGAAAAAAAACTGGTGAATAGGTTCTCGAACGAAGGAACGACGGTTGAAAACGTCGCCTTGATAACTTTCTTCCGCCAGCGGCTCGTAAATCGTATTAGCATGACGCCGTAGCGAAAACCGTCCCCGCTGCCGGTCCGAAGCGTTTTCCACCTCTAAACGGATTAAACGGCCACTAAATCAACCGGCTAAACGTTACGCGTTCGCGTCACGTGGGCAGAACAAGCGTAATTGCTTGATCTCGATACGGATTTCGATTTCGTGCCCGCCGCGCGATCGTAAATACGCACTTTTGCCCACGTTACGTGGGAATCGGTCTTTTCCATTCAGACTTGTCCACTTTCCGCGGGGCGGTCACGCGTGTTAGAGGTTACCCGTAGGAAGAATCGAGCGGATAGAAGTTTCCCTGAATGGTCACCAGGGGGATTTATAACCGCATTGTGCGGCTCTGGTACCGCGGATGTTAGCCACGGACTTTTAGGTTTGGTTACATTAATTGAATCCTGTGGTCGGTGTTATTGCTCAAGTTGGTTATTGGTTCGAGTCTAAATGGGATGTCCAAGATGGCTGCCAGAACCTGGTTCTCGAGTCGTATCGATGGCTGTTTGCCTTAGACGCGTTCTAACGTTTGCTGATCTACGAGGCTATCTGGATCCTCGGTTATCGATTGTTTGTTGCAAATAAAGCTGGTTGGATTAGTTGGTAGAGATTGCAAGTAACCGTAAGTGGATCATAGGTTCAAGTATGCGACGTCTAGAGCTACGTCGATGGATTCCACTCTCAGAGAGAGTTTATAATCCCGTCCCTTAATTAGCTGTTGCTAATCAGTGAGTCATCAGACGTTGGAGCATGAATTTCACTGGCAGTCGAGGTATTAGACGAGGGAAAAGAATCAGGTGGAGCGTGTTTTCTCACGGTTCGCAAGTGTTTCTCGCATTCTTCCGAGAGTCGGTCGCGTTCAGACTGGAAAATTAAAATAACCAAGCCGTCCTATTTCCTCGCATCCTCCGTGCAGTTATACCAGGCATGCGCTTTGGAACACGCTCTGGCATCCGAGGGATTTAGCCGGCCGTTGTTTGAATATAGTCGACCCCAGACGCGCCGCTTGAATGGGAAAAGAGCAATCTGCTGATACATCCTCGCAAGAATTCATGCGCTGGCGCCAAGAAATCTGACCCTACGCCTAACGGCTCCCAGATTGGCAAACACCCATCGTTTCGTCGAACTTTAAACGTTACTAAAGTGACCAGAGATCACCCGATTACGACGTTGGGTAACCAACGCGTAGGCACGCTCAAGCGTTACCTCTTTTTAACTGTTAATAATCAAAGCGATCCAAAAAAATTAAGTCCACATTACAAGCAAGTTCAGAATAGAACAAGAGGGATCAATCGACTGTTCCAATTAGCCGTTATATTTCATTGGAATGAATACTTCTAACGTCGTGTCAACTCGACTAGTGTAGGGACGGGTTAACTTGAAGTCTGCGCTATTGTCAGGCTGCAAAGTATGTGTTTAGGTGTGCCCATGAGTTCGCCGTTCACAGGGAACGTTCACCATAGAGTTCAGAGCCTAGTCGAGGGAAAATATCCGGTAAAACCTCGCGGTAGAGAACCGCGTGGCGATAACGTGTCGCTGCAATAGGGAATTTCTGCGTCGTGAAATGCCGCGCGCGATCGCGTGCCCCGTGCATCGACGTTGTTCCAGCGGGGCCGCTGTGAAAAAACTCCCAACTCTTAGGTGTTTTCCAGGCTGTTCCAGTCGGAACTAACGGCGTCCGACTGTTTCGACGCGGCTGAAAGGCGCGCTCTTTCGAAAGCGGCGAGAAAACGCCCGTTAATTTCCTCCGCCGGAACGAATGCAGCCTCGCGCCTCGCCGTTTAACCGCGCTGCGCTTTTCTTCTCGACCCTGCCGCGTCGTCGTTTCGATGCATCGTCTAGATTTAAGGTAAGCGCGGATAATAATAACTGTACAGGGTCGTTCATTAAATCTGCGCCAAGTAACTCGTGACCAATTCTCGTCGCGTCTATTGGATCTAGCCTAATCGTTCTCCATTTTTTACAACAGAATTAAGTACTCAGTGGTTCTTTTAGCCTTCCGTTTTGTCCTCTCTAACTGTAATTGCTAGTCGACTCGCAACTTTTGAGTGGACCTGTAGCTTGATCCTAAATCTCGTCTAAACCGAGTGATCTCTAAACAAAGCGAAACGTCTGCGACGTCTATCGTTCGCGAGACCCCCGTGGAAGCGTCTTCCACGAGGTCCCAAAGTTCCCGTTAGCGCGATAGCAGCGACGGATTTGCATGCGAGAGAATGGTAACGCGTGGCGGGAAACGGTTTTCTTGCAGAGCGATCGTATACGGAATCGCAGCTGCGTGGCTCGTCCGTGGCAGCGATTTATCCAACCCGTGGTGTGTTCTCTATGAATACAAACAGGTATTTCGCGGCGATGTCAACGCGCGTGCGCGTTCCATATGGGGCACGACGAAAGGGAAATCTGTACAGGTCGATCGGTTTCGCGGAGAACGGTCCACGTGTTCCTGTTTACCCGTGGGAGTCGCCTACGGGTAATTAAATGCGGCGTCGAGGAAAACAAACGCTGGATTGAAGCTCTCTCCCCCTTTTTTTCACGCGTTTCTATGGTCTGTTATTTATTTTAGCGGTCTACAGGCCATTTCAAAAGACGGGGACCTGTTGATTTGACATTGCTTTCTGGAAAATATATTCCTGCGCATTCAACAAGTTTTAGAGATTACCGTTACGTGTCATTATATCCAGAGTGATATAAAAATAGTACAGTTTCATACTTTTATCGATAAAAGGAATGAGAACGATACGGAGAACCGGGTTTCGTGCGAAGTTTATAATTTGAAGAACACATCGAGCAGTGGTTCTGAATTAGGTCAGATATAATAATGTGCGAGATCGCGCGGATATATTTAGGAGCCACCAGTAGCTTGTTGACCGATAAAACAAGAGTAAGAACCTTTAATAGTATTAACGCCCGGTGTAAACAAGTCCGCTTATGTAACTCCATAATCACGCGAAGTGTGTATCGTTCTCGCGATGGAATTTTATTATTCTCGCCGCTGACTCGATAATTAACTGTAATCTAATGCTAATGACGTTATTGATTTATCGACGAGGTAAATGACAGACGCGGTTGCGAAAAACGTGCGATTTTGCCCATCGATGACGAGACATTAATTCGTTTTTTAAACAGAGGGAACAGGATACGTCGTGCACTGTCGTTTAGCAAGATTTAGGTCAATCGCACCGAGTTTTGTTCTCTGTTACATATAAATGCTCTAAAAAACGAATTGTCAGCACCAGGAAATTGTATCGCGAAAAATGCGTAGCACTCTCGCGGGGTATCGATTCGAGAAAGGCTGACAAGCGCCGCTTATCGAGCCTGGACACAGTGAAACACGTTACGTTTGTTCTATCTACAGTGAATCATTGAAGTAGCCTAACTTCTGCGAACGCGACACGACTCAATGGGTTTCCAAATGAGTCTACGATCGGTAAGAATCAGTCAATAAATCTACAGAACGTTTCAGTTCGTCCGTCATTTAAACGATACTTAGCAGCAAGCTTATCAGCTTGCTGTAATAAATTTGGCCATCTCCACTGAAGTATCTTAAAAATCTAAAGTGTCTAAAAATACCACTTATCGCGAAACCTTTCACGTGGTTGAAAAATCGAGTGTTTGCTAATCATTAAACAGATAGAAATAATTCTTGTTTACATTTCTATCGACAATCTTTTAAGAGCGTTTCACGCTTATCGCGACCAATCGAGTCTACCTAGACGCATCACTTTGAAACCATTGAACACGTCCACTAATAAGTCCCAAAGCGTCTATTCTCAATATTAAACCTCACTTCTGCTCGATCAAACGAGCGTTTTTAATATTCTAGTGGTAAATGAGAGCACAGCTGATCCAAGTTCAGCGCAATTGTAGTCCAGCCACGGTTTTGTTACGTTGGTGACTGTCTATGGCGATTTCCACGGTGATAACAGGCATGGTGGCTCGCGGTGGGCTTCCAGGGTGGTCTCTGCAGGCCATGCCAGCCGGTGCTTTGCTCGCAAGCGCCGAAAGCTCGTATTGATCGCCTTTAGCCCATTTCGTGTCAAGTTCAAGCGCAAAGTCCTCAAGTTCTCCACCGTAGGACGAGCTGCTCCTTTCTCCTCGGGGATATCGACGGGCACAAATTGCCCAAGGGTGGCCCAATAGAATTTTCCCTCCCTTTCTCTTTCTTCGCCGTTTCTTGCCAAGGAACGACGCTCCTCGTTATTTATTCAACGCGCGGTTATTAAGTTTGAGGTTAAGTGGATTATCGGGTGGAACCGAGAGGGTTGCATGCGTGGAATGTTTGCAGGCTGGTTGCTACAGCGATTTCGAGAACTCGAAACGTGAAATGAATTTAACTATTTCTCTGCTTCTTCTTGTCACGATCGATAGTGCGCTTCAGCATTCTGAAGACGGAAATCTTGGACCATTTCCTTCGAAACTAATGGCCCTCTCACTGTCTGTATAAAGAGGTCACCCTGTATGCTCGTTAACTATTCTCTGGAATGACTCGTGGATGCTGTACAGTGCATTACACATCGGAAAATTCTTGAATCTAATTTTAAAGCATTATCGTGCAAGAAACGTGACGAAGGATCGCGTCGTGGCAGGAATTGATTCATAACGTAACTTCTAAGCGTTTTACTTACGCGCGACTCGCCGCGTTCGCTCCTCAAACAAGAGATTTCACGCAGCTTCCTCTAAATAGAATGATACGGCGGGACACGAGCTTTCTGAGTAACGTTGTTAACAGTGACGTATCCGACGTTCCCAAAAGTCGCATGATTCATTTCGAGCTATCTACACGCCGGCTAAAGTTAGCGGGGGTGCTCCACATTTGAGTGTAGCCGGTGTTATCGTAAGTATGAATCTTATTTCCCCTCTTAGTCACCTAGCCGTCGAGCATTCCTGGAGTTCTCGCTAGAAATCTCGAGACAGTCGCGTATCGTTCGTTCCGCGTACGAAAGAACGAGATACAGAATTGAAAAATCGAGTTATATCGATTCGAGTTAAGTAATAAGTCCTGTCGGATAATCGAGCAATCTGAAAATTCCAGGGAGCAATGTGTCAGTTCGAACTTGGAACCAATCGAACCCGCAGTCTCTATTTAAAGTTCGGTTAGAGTCTGTCTGTTCGAGGTAATAGGGTTTGGGAACTAGCCTTGAAGTTTCGAACGAGGAAACTTTCGACTGTTATCGCGGTACTTTCAAGAAATTTATGTCGACATCTCATTTTTTTTAATGCCTCCGTTTTAAGTTCGAAACGAAGGGAAAAGCGGGAAATGGAGGGCTGCATAAATCGTGGGAATGATCATTGGATGCACCAACGGGTGGCTGCCCAAATAAATCCCTTTCCCACAGACTATCATCTTTCAATCAGTTCCAATATACAGCCCCCATATCTAACCGTCGATCACAATCTGCGTTTCTATTAATCATCTTGAAGAACGTACCATCGCGTTCCTCATCTGTTCCCAACGATTCCCAGAATCTTTCACAATAGCTGAATCAGTCGACACAATCTTAAATACCATATTAATTTAGACAGTGCTCTCAAAAGAATTCGACGAATTCCTCTACGTTTATTTAAAGCCGTCGTCCAATCGCGAGTGATTTATTTCTGTCCGTAAAATCATAACCATCCGTCGATTCCAGCAATTTAAAAATCCTCCGTTGCTGAGTGACGCCATATTCGCAATATGGAGGCGAATCTAGGTCGTTCACGCTAACCATGCCCAAGGCGACGAGCTCTCGTCATTGCTTGCCGTTAATTACTCCGACGAAGCAGGGGGAAGCTCCGTGTCACAATCGAGAGAAGAAATCGAAGAAGATTCCTTCCCTTCCAATCTCGACTGTCATTCTCTTTTTTCTTCGTCTTCATCAACTCTTGACCTCTGAAAAGGAAGCAAAAAATAGCTGGCGCTGCTCTACCATGCTTTCATACTTCCAGATCGGTAGAAAATCATCAGCGAAATTATACGAATGTGACAAGAACAGTATTCGAAATTAAACGCAGAAAAATAAAGAAAAATAATTCGTGCACATCAACTCTGGAACGACTCGAAATGAGATTAACAAATTTCGAGGACCACTTAGAAAAATCTGATCGTTAATTGGTTCACGGGAAGAGAAGAAATCACGGCCGATCTCTTTTCTTCTGCTCCCCCCTCAACTGTCATTCTTTTTCTCTGACGTTCTTAACCTCTCCTCTCACAATGAGGTGAAAAAGGAAGAAAAATGGACAAAAAGAAGAACCGTACGCGAGCGCTCCCTTTGATCCCGCGAGCCTGTCCGCGAGAAACTACCGTAAATGGTGTTGAAGTCTCGGAGCCGGGCGTGTTAGTTATTACGTGCAATTAGCCCGGGATAGCGCGGAGAGAAGGCTACCGAGCCGTGCAAGGTCTGGCTGCGGTCTGAGTCTTAGCTAATCACGGTTTATCGGAGACTTTCAACAACGTCGAAGACACACGTTCGTCGACGTTCGGTTCCCTGGCCTCAGTGCAGTTCGAGTCACACACGAGAAAAAAAGGGGATTCCTTGCTGAAAAAATTATTAAATAAAAAAGTAATAAAAGTGCAGACTGATCAAGATAGAGTTCGATATTCGTAATTTTTTTTCGAGTCAATTTGCAATATTAAATTCAATTTTGTGGACTCTTTGTAGCTTCATAGAGACGCCACCAGTGATCGTAGGCCTTAATGGCGCGGCAGTGCCACTAGAAGCGACGGTTCTACTTAAGTAGACAGAGACGCGCCAGACGTTTGTGTACCGAGACTACTTGGACCAGTCGTTGCTCGCGTTTACACAACTCGACACTGTGTAATTAGAAATTAGTCGATGAAGAGCGATGCAGTTTTTTCTGTTACTTAACGAACCTTAAACAAATCCATTAAAATGTTATTAAACATTTCTGGGAACCTCTCGCTCTCGTCAACATCGAACATTGAACAGTTGCAGCGTTGCTTTCAAGATAATCGAATTCCCGTCGTGTTAACGTGGTTGCCCTAATTGCTTAATGAGCACTGGCACAAATATTGATTCATTCGTGTAAGGTCGTCTTCCCGACGCGTTTTTTCGCCCACGGTTCCGTCCCCGAACCGCCATCCTCGACCTTCCCTCGACGAGCACTCGAGTTAAAAGAAAAATCGCGACAGGGGGACCCAGTAACCCCCCGTGGGCACCTCGAGCCCTCTCTCGAGGGTCCTGAAGCGGAACAGCACCTTCCGCGAGGCGTTCGATCGACGACATCTAGGTTATTCCAATAAAACGCGCTCGTGGAGCTTCTAAACGGCTTTGATTGACGGCTCGTAGGCGTGCTCGTCGGGGTGAAGGGAATGGTTCGCTGACCAGAAATCAAATTTCACGGCGTGGGCCGCCATCAGCCGTCTGAAAGCCGTGCCCAAAGCAAATTCGTCGATCCTCGATCGTCGATCGAACGACTTGGATGGCTCGACCAAGCGTGAAATTGTGTCACGTTGATTGGAATGGCGTTTTCAGGAGCGATGGTAATTGGACAGCGTTGATAGCAATATTGGGTATTTTATTTATTCTTTATTTCACATCTATATGATCGGTTATTTATGTATATCCGATTTGTTACGGGTGATAGAAATTTTATGAGCCTACGATTAGATTGTCATTGTGAAATATTCATGCATTCCAGTCTTATTAATTTTCAATTATCTTTTTTAAATATCTATCGGTTCGATTTTTCGTTTGTACAAATGCGAATACCTCAGTCGGTGACGCTGACGTTAAAAATACCCTCGATTATGCCGTTCAAATTCCTCGAAAGGGAATTAGAAATGTCGGACGCGTAACCGAGCGTTGTTTTTCGCGAAGGTTTGTCACTTATTCGTGGCGACTGCCCAAGAATGTTTATCCGATTGTTCCCGCGGCTATTTTCGAGACGTAATCCGAGGGGCATGCACGATTCGATTCGAATCACGATCCCGGCACGATAAAAAACCGACGGGAGATGAAACGAGTGGCAGTTCTCGATAAAGGGCGTGACATGTGGCGCGCTAGCCTAAGTCTGATTCATTGGGATTCTCGTTTCGTCGACACTCGCGCACCGCCAGCGAGCCATCGTCTCGTTTCATTGTCGAATCCTTTTTTTCAAAACTTCCAACTAATAATAACCTGGGCGTGGACATCTTCAGGGTTGTCGTCGCTACCTGATCCACACGTACGAAACTTTCGATGTCTCCTGAAAAACGAACTCTCGAAATGTCTCGAACTCGCTAAATACCAACGCGAACCGTCCTCCACCGTTCTCCTCGCGTCCCGTTCTACAGCAGATCTTCAATGTCGACCATTTAAACCCGCTCGTGCGAGTACATTCTCCGCGTGGCTGAAAAATGTTGAGATCGCTCGTGAGAATCGAGGAATCGTCGTCGCCAAGGCGCACGGGTTTCCGGAGGCCACGATAAATTCGAGGGCCGGGCAAATTGAACCTCCGCGAGTACGGAAATCGAATACGTAAGACGAAGGGTAACTACCCACGGGCGGACGCGGAGAGAGAGCGAACAGCTGAGGTAGGAGCTCGCGGGACGTTGCGCCGCGACGTATTGATTGCAGAGACGCCGGCGCCGCGACGCTGGTCTACGCCATAAAACCTGCGCCGCGGGGCGTCGTGTTTGCAGGAATTCACCTGTCCACCGCGCCACCCGATATCCGCTTCGAATCGCGAACTAACTCCACTGCGAGGAATATTCCTTCGAGAACGAAACTTCTTCTCGTACGTTCGCGACTTCGATTGAGATTCGAAGTCGAGCAAAATTTGTTTACTTTCTGTGGTTTGGATTTGAAATGTACTGGATGGTATCAGTGGTCGAGGATTATTAGGAGGATCGTGTTAGATAAATTATTACGTATAAAAAGAGTGAGAGATCTGTGAGGTGATTTCAATGGCTGTAAAAATGTTTGTAGCCTGAAGAAAGCGAGCTCGAACGCGAGTGTTTGGATCAGAGTCTTGTATTGATCTTGAGCAGTTTTCCGAGGAAGCTCCAAGGTGGAATCCTGAATAAGGAGTTTCCCGTCGCAGTTTTATTTACGGTTCTTCCCGAGAGACGCGTGGGTGGAGGGTTCGAGGAAGATCGAAAGAAATTTCGCGCAAACAATCACCTTTTACAATTTTCCAGAAGCCCTCGAGTAGCGCTCGAATCCAAGCGTTCGTAAAACCACGACGAACAATAATCTGAGACCTAAAAAAAAAGTCTTGCAATTTTTAACAAAAGTTTCAAAAATGGGGTAACGAACACGCGTGTTTCTGGTTTTGTTAAATTGAAAATGTATCGGCAATCAGACGTTTTTATGGACGCGCTGGGAGTAAAGGCGAAGGACAAGGCTTCGACTCACGGGTTCCATCAGCCTTGATTCGCCATCGCGCAACCGTTTATTAAGTATCGATGCGCGAGCGTTTTTCGCTCGCGCTGCGTTTTGAATTATCCAGTAATTACGTAGCCAGCGATGAATAGCGGCGCGCCTTTAAAATCAGCCCATTATACAACCGACGATCGTACGGGACATTTTCCTGTGATTCGCATCGATCGCCATGGCTACCATTATTACCAGCCATGGCGGCCGATGGAAATCGGGGGAAAAAGCGAGATTTAACTAAATTACGGTACTCAGCTCCAGAGTTTTTGAATATTTTTACAGAGAGGCAAATTTAATATACTATCATCATCGATATAAATTTATTACCGCGTTCCTTTCATTCAGATTTCGATTCGTGTGCGCTGTACGACTCACATCAGCTTATCAGATTATCCAAAAATATATCTATACCCGTGTTTGTTCAATTTTTTATATCGAACGTAGATGGAGTGAGCAAACGCTTAAGTAAAGTCGTGAAAAGATGGTATTTCGCGTAGGATACTTTGAAATGGGTTTTCCCGGGAGGAGAAGAATAATCAAACAATAAGTGTGGAGAACGATCTTTTCTGAAAAAGTAGACGAGGTTAAATTCTTTTCTTCGAACGCTAATTTCGGGGTTTCTCAAAATTATTTTAGTGTTCTTCGAGTTCGCGAGGTTCTCCATGGCGATTTGTCAGGAGACGTTACGCCCCGCCAGTGTAATTCTGTCGCGACGTTATTTAATTGGAAGCTCGTCTACCAAACGCGTTAATTAACTCTTCCTACGCTTCGCGTCGTGGTTGCGGCGTTCTAGACGAGGCTGCACGAGCCAGGGCCCCATTGTGTGGAATCGATCGATCGGCAATCATCGAGAGGAATGCACGGACAAGTACTTGGCGATGTTTTTCGCGCTATTCCATTGCGTCGACACGGTGTTACCCGGAAAAAGAAGTCGAGGATCCGCGGAGTGCCCTCCGCGGTGCGCGCGACGACTGTTGCCTCATTTTATTTCCCCATTTATTTGCTTTTAGTCAGATTGATAAAACCATCGTGCGATACTGTAAATATTCCGCACTTTCTCCAACCACGAATGGGGTTCGATTATTTGTTTTTCGTTATTTTGCTGGACACGAAATCATGGTGAACGCCTCTGGCGTGCCTCAAATGTTCTCAGTAATTCCTCATTCAACTAAAGTTAATTCGATATCTCGAATTATCTGTTATTTAAAACTACTGCAACGTATCTCTCGCAATAATTACTTCACAATCATAATTAAGCACTCTATTTTACTTTATTATACAATTTTGGCTAGAATCCAGATCAGTTAAGTCAGCTAGGCTAGGTTATCGCCATTCCAAGCGAATAACGACTCGAATCGAGCAAAAACTAGATTCCGTATGAGCAAATCATCCGGAACCTCGGTCTTGAACATTGTATCATTACCAGTAGACGTTGGTAAAGCAGTCCCAGCACGCGTATCTTCGATTCTCCAATAGCTGCCGCAGAGGCGGCGAAAGGAAGAAGAAGATGAATTGGGACAGGATCGTCGGTTGTTCCGCTCGTGCGATTTTTGTCGGCCGCAAAACCGCAACGGTGGATAACTGAAGATAAAGAAGGCGAGAAAGAAAAGATCCGCGTGGGCGTGCCACGCCTTCGTACGAGTTTTAATAATCGCCACGATTTATCAATAAGCCGCGGCCCTAATTAGTAAGCGCGTTCTTTTCTAATCCGAGCGAGCGTTCTTTGCCTCTTGGGCTCGCTTTCTTCGTCTGAATAGACTGCGGGAAGGGGTTGGAGGGAAAAAGAGAAGAATAGGACGCGCCATTCTCATTATTGGACTGCTTTGACCACTGGTTGGCTCTATATAGTTAGACTTAGGACCTTGATGGTTCTTGGTAATCAGTTTTTACTTAACCTCGAAATACCATGATTCTGTTCTTTAATTAGGATAACGATACCAGAACTAATCGAGCTAGCTATATAAAGAAGTTATCGCGGTCTCGTTTCTGGACAGCAGACTTCCGTCACATGGTCATTGGTTCGAAGACGCGAGGAACGTGTAAACCAGCTGATAGAACAAGCTCTCCCATACGCTGGGAACACTCGCCTCAGCCTGCGAGATAAGACGGGGAGGCTGCGCGCCAGCTGAAAAGCCAGATGCAGTTGGCCAGCGTGTTTTTTTATCTAAAAGGTTTCGACAGTATGCGGACTGGGACAAAAGTGCCTCTGTGTGCGACGTTCGAGCTGGGACAAAGAGTTTTACCGGCCCACGGCCTCCTCTTTAATGCGCCGTCCTTAAAAATAGGCCGGTATTTCAGCGAAGTAGGACGTTAAGAAAGTTTTCGGGAAAATGCTGGGCAAACTCTCCGCGTCTTGTAGCGCCTTTTGTACTGGCCTCGAGGAGACGTTCTTAAAACAGCTTCGTATCTCGAGCTAAGGGCTGTAATTTAGATCTTAACGAGTATCTTTACCGTCCACTCTGTTACTGTTGTCACGCTATTGTTTAAGTATCCAAAATATTGCCAAAAGGCCACTGTCGTCAGTGGTCAGATCGCCTGATATCACAAAAATGGTCTTTCGGTTATTTAAACAAGAGATATAAGGGAGGTTCTTATAATAAGACTTTCGAATCACCCTGTAACAACTGTGGCTCCCTCTCCAGCGACCTTGAACGCCACTCGATTTCACGCGAGCTATAGCTGAGCGGCAGAGCAAACTTCCAGCGATATGATCGATGTCGCTCCCGACAGTTCCTTCGGGACTTTCATTCCCTTCCCCTCCGGAAGAGGAGCAGTCGGTTGTTTTCACGATCAGGAATCGCAATCACGGAACCAAGGAGCACCGTATCAGTCGTTCGTGCCTCTCCCTCCTTTCTCTCTTTCCCTCTGTCGTCTCGCTTCCCACGAGCCACCCCCTCGATCGTTCCGGGAAGATCGGCTGTAGGCGATAGCGGCGAGATAGCGATCAGGATCTCGACCACGATGGGTCCCATCACTTTCTCCGGCGTTGTATACACCGTGTTAATAAATGTCGAGGGACAATTTTTTCTTTTTCACTCCACGTGGCTGATGCAACGGAGGGATCCTTTTGTCCGATTGCGAGGCGCTTTCTATCGCGGTTGACGATCCAGCGATCGCGAATCGCAAGTTAGAGCAGAGGGGTTACGTTAGGCTTCAGAGTAACTGTTCTACGGGGAATTTAGGTTAGGTCAGACTGTGGGTTCAGCTGATACTGGAAAAATTGCGAAAATTATCGTTTGGTTCTATGTGAAAAATAGCGTATCTTATGGGAAAGTGAATGCAAGTAAATTGCAAGCAATAAAAGAATCCAATGAGGATTGGATTCGATCGTTGATGGCCTTGAGCAATCGATTCATCTCGGACTCTTAGGAAAAGTAACGAAACCGTGGCGAATCGTGAATAGACTCGGAATCCTCATCGTTTAATGGTCATCGATTTTTGTCGCTGGGATTTCCTGCGATTTCACACGCGCAAATGAGGCTGCGCTGTGTGGTATCCATCGACGTGGAGAGGCCGATATGGCCGATGGCTGGGTAATAAACTCGCGGGGATGTTGCGCTCGTCTGTTCTACAACCTTTCGTATCCGTGTCATCATGTTACTTCCGCCTGTCTTCGTGTCCATTAACATAACAACGAGCAGGGAAAACTCGTCCCACCGATATTGGAGACTTTCCATCCATCGGATAGCTGGTCGTGCGACCTCCGTTCCGCGATTCGATTTGCGTCAGTTCGAGGGAAAGTCGACGTGGACATGAGAAAAAGAATCGAAATGATTTCTGAGGAAACTGGAAGGCCAGAATCCGGGATAACGACGTCGGATAATTCCTCGTATCGAGTGTAATTACGGTTTTCGCGATCCTCTGATTTATAGCCGACGCAGCCTGCACTTGGACCATTTTTCACGTGACGACCAATCGATCGCGCTAATGGCTGCGTCGATGCCAGTGATCGCGGGTTTTCTGCAACTTGGTGAACTAATGCACACGCGTTTCCCCGTCTTCGAAGCAGCAAAGAAACAGAAGGGAACAATGAGAGAGTTAATGGACACTTGTCGTGCCCAAGGTTTTTTCCCTCCAGCGTGGTAGCTTGAAGACACTCGTCCAGTCTTTAATCTGCTCGTGTTTTCCACTGTAGCGTATGTTTTTTAACGTTCCGCGACAGACGAATGTTTTTTTTTTCTTCATAAATTTTCGAAGCAGTTTCTACGTTGAACAGTAAAGCAGGGCACGCGAAATGTTCGTGCGAAGGATTCAGAAGATTAAGAAAATTATTTGCAACCATCGATATTTATACGAATTTACACGTTTATAATGTAGAACAGATGTGTTAATCTACGTTGAAGCTATCGTGCCGCAGTACTCAAGGATGAGAGGTTAAACAAAGCCTGCAAGTAAATCCTGAACCGTTCCAAGCACGAACCACTTAATGTCTGCCAATCAGACGTTTTGGTAGGGCAAATCTAGGGGGCCCCGCGGTATTGCCAACCGCTACCAGATTCCTCTCTGCCCGTCTTTCTGTACGATTGCACCGATAACGAACCGGTGTTCCGTATCGTTAGGTTAGGTTCTGTTACGTAAGCCGTTGGCGGCCTTGCATTATAGCATCATAACCATTCATCCTGTCCGCTCACCTGCAATGCGCCACACTGTTTGTTCGAAGCGATACGTGAGCTACATTATGCCGATTAAATTCTGGAAACTATAACCGTTCTCCCGTATCCAGCGTCGATTGTTCTCCAATATGGCGGCTCTTTAGAAATTTCTCGAGATCTTCGCTTCAGAAATTCCACGATGATTTGACGAGTTGCGTCTGACAGGGGTGCGGTAAATTTATTAAATAAACATTAAACAGGTTTGAATAATGGTTCATAACGCTGTTGGAGGCTTCTTGGCTATTTTGGTAGGGTCATGGTTTGTTTTGTATGGTAAACTATGCTGGAATGAATATTTCTAGCAGGAAACGTGTAGCCTAGAAAGTTACCGAGTCGTAGACAATCGGTGGTGTCGCAAAGGCAGACCAGAAAAGGTCGACGAGGCGGCTTGACGTTATTAAAATCGACGTCGACGCGACCATTGACGTAAAATTCGCACGGCCCAAGAGTCAGACGGAATTCGGCCAGAATTGGCCTGGACGCGTGACACAGATGCCCATCGATGTCGTAACGGGTAGCGTCACCCCGATAGAAACGGCGTTTGTTAAAGGTCGGTGGCGCCTTCAGACGGGATAACGTCCCGCGGATTTGCATAATTCGGTAATTACCATGGGAGAGGCACGGCCCACGCCCCGACATGCTCCATGCCTCGAATCTGTACGGTCCGCGTCAAATGAAATATTTGGAACAAGAAACGACGTGACGCAAACCGACCACGTCAACAGGAACACCGTGTACGCTCCTGGAATTCCAATCAGCTGTACGCGTCGATGATTTATCGTCCATCGTCTCCTTTCTCTCGATTATCGTACATTACTTACCGGCATTTTTTATTTTTACCATTAATTCTTCCTGTTCCACGCTTGTACGTAATTTTTATTAGTCGTTGTTCGCGACGTCCTTAAAAAATCCTCCTTTTACGGACCGCTTTAATACATATTAACGATACACGATGCTCGCTCTACCTGTTTTTACAGCTTTTATATGCCTCCTACAGCAGGTTCCAAAACACTCGGTCGTTTAAGTCCACGCCTCCAATCTCCGATAGCGCCATCTTTCACTATCCGCTTTCTAATTCGTATGCACATATTTTATCCCGCCCGGGCAACTTAAGTCGATTCCGTAATCGTTTGATTTCAACGCGTAATTGGAGAAACACGCTCCGGTTGGATTATAAATTACAAGTCGATCGATTTCGCGTAAAATTATCGGCTGACGGGGGTGGGGTTATCTGGAAATTTCAGCGGACCGTTACGGGGCGAGCGTTTGCGCAACCTGTATAAATCATTGGCGGGTAAAAATGTCATCAACAGACAGGACAGTCGGCGGGGCAGGTGGGGGAGGGCTGTTCGCGAGCGCCACCACGCGCAAGAATCCCGATCCCCGTCTGCATACGATCCGGCGATAAATAATTTTCACCGTTCCGCTGTCAAAAGCCCGCCTGTGGGTGTTCGCACGTAAATGATATATATTTATCCCGGCCGATTCGCCGCGGCGATAACAGAGCGTAATCAATAACGCGGGCGACTTAATACGCCGGGAGAAGAAAGTTCCCTCGTGCTCGCCTCTACAAGTGATCCGAAATAATTGCTCGGGGGCTCCTTTCTGCTCTTTTCAATCTTCCGATACGTTTCTTGTTATTTAATTTAGCCGCTCGCGTTTCCTATTCGAAACGAAAAATTTCGACATTCGACTTGTCGAGTTTTTGGAGATCATTAATTTTGTTGTACCACCATGTATGCGTACGCTATTGTGGATCCTTTTTTTTTTTAGTTCGTTTAAGGTGATTCGTGATTAGGAAAATTGGGAGAATCAAAGTTATGCCATCTATTTTGTATGCAGCGCTTTGAGGGCATAAAGTCTTTTTTACACTTGGGATATTAGGATCTAGAATCGAATTTGAAGCGTGAAGTAACGTGACAGTAGAAATTTCATAAATTCCACCAAGAATGAAAGAAAGGGTTTTTAACGACGCAACTTTCATTAACATTAAGCCTGTTTTACACGATACAAATCGTTTCCTCGAAAATAGTGGTTTATTTTTCGACTCTGAAAGACTCGATGGAGGAAGTGCGCGCGTTGCTCGTGTTACGACTGGCGAGAACGAAATTAACAAGCGGTTAAAAGCCGACGGAACTTGAATCCTTCGGAGGGATCACGCGGAGCCGCGAGCGTTTGACGGACGGACAGATAGGGCGCTGTTCTGCTTTCACCTCGCCGCGTTGAAAAGCGGCAAAAACGCAGATATCCGAAGGCGAGAGTGGCGCGTTAAAGCGCGGCGGAAACTCGCGTCCGTGTCACTTTTGTTCGTGTTATTGAATCGTTTCGTTGAAGCGTGTTGTTCTGCTAATTTTTACACGGCATCGGTGTTCAGGTAGCAGCTGCGGAGAATGAAAGTCGCGTCGATCTCGCGCACTCCCTTCTCCCCTTCGATTCTAACGGAAATCTGGCGCGCTTTAAAATCGTTAAACCGCATTTTCATCGTAGAAAAACCCGTTGCACACTCTTAAAGGATCAGAGATACTTACCGAATCGAGTCAATTTACAAGCTTTTGTATCTCCTCGCATCGCCGTTCAGATTAAGAAAACGTGAAATATCAGTCGATTACGCCCAAAGTCTAATTAACCAACTATCTCGAGGTCTCTCGGAACTATCGCTCGCAGTTCCATAACAATCGCCTGACGTTCACGCGCGGTCTCCACTCTCAGCTCTGTTCACTGACGTCTCGACATCTCTCTGTTTCAGGTTCGAGACCTAGTGGAAAGGTGCACGTGCCCAACGCAGTTCCCAATGATTCGCGTTTCCGAAGGGAAATACCGGATCGGAGACACGAAGGTGTTGATCTTCGTGCGAATTCTCCGGAGCCACGTTATGGTGCGAGTGGGTGGCGGCTGGGACACTCTCAGCCATTATTTGGACAAGCACGACCCGTGTCGATGCAGGACCTGTTAGTAAATCTTTTTTACACGCCTCTCACGGTTTTTGTTTCCCCTCCCCCTTCGTGGCAGTTTTCGCCTCTCTCCGTTTATTTGTGTCAATTCTGACAGCCGTTAGCCGCGTCGGACAAGATAAAATATATGGGACATTGGCGACAGTTTAAACAAGGATGAGCTCATTGTCGTCGAAAATAAAGATGATCGGAGTCCTTCGATTTTGTTACGTGTTACCCGTTTGTGAGAGGCGGTACGCGTCGATCGATCGGCTGTCAGATTTATATTTGCTAAAGAAGCGCGACGACTTTGACGCAATACACCCGCTTACCTTTATTAGAATGGACGGGAGTGTTTCTTTTAACGTTTAAATTGATTAAGCCTCGTTAAATTGAAATATCCCTGCGATCCGAGGATGCAACGTAATCGTGGTTATAATAATCGCCCTTCGCAGCACGCCGCACGCTCGTCTAGTTTGTGAAACTGAAATTACCGGGAGGAAAAGGCCCGTGTAAAACAAGCTAATAATAGTTCTATTCAACTAAATGACACTGGCACCGCGTTTATGCCAGCGTTATCCAACGTTTCGTCTCCGCGCGTTCAAATCACCACGGTAAAGGTAGCTATTAATACTAAACGACGTTTCAATTATCCTTTAACGCGCGACTAGCAAAACCGCGCGAGAAACGTCAATTATGACCGATCGCAGAATCACGCGCAGACCTTTACTCGTGGTCGGCTGTTCTTTTTTTTTTTTTTGCGTTTTTAATTCAATTTGATTCTTTTTTCTTTCTATCGCAGCGCATCGCTCGATGATCTCAGCGAAGTTGATTCAAAAGGCTGGAGGGTCGTTCGACCTTGGCAGCGCGCAGGTGCATTACGAAAGGTGAGTAATTTTCTGCCTCGAAGGTGTCATTTATCTGTCCGCAGTCATTCATTCCCGATCCGCGATTTTCTGCCGCTTCCTCTATAAAAGATGCTGCGCGCGAGGAATTACGCTGTCCAGGCCTTAGAAAGGCGAGGCTGCCGGACTCAAAAGGGCACGAATGTTTGCTTAACAGCCTACGTGACAAACCGTGACTGAATCAGGCTTAAAAACTATCCTTCTTCTGTTTTTTCTTAAACGTTTGCGAAATTAAGAATTCCAATTTCGAGATTAGAATCTCTAAGCGGCAGAGATCTGCTTTGCGAGCCCTTCAATTAACAACCAACGTCCTCTGTTCTAAAATTTCATGTCATTTAAATAACGCTTCACTAACGATTTATCACTAAATACGAGATCACATAAGCGAAACGTAAGAACCAGAATATAAGCGAGGGCTAGGCAAGGTATGCGTTGAATTGCCAATGGATCGCGTCATAACAGAACTCAGCCGACTCTAAAGGTTCTAAATTCTCCATAGATTAGTTAAAAAAAGATCTAGAGAGATCGCGAAGGGTATAAAGCATAGATCCTCGAGCGTAGCATAGTTGCCTGCCCCCCAAACACGTGAGAAACCCAGCTGCTGATCCGCAGATCACCTCCTAGAACTCGACGGAGTTCGGCGTCGAGCGTCGGTTCGTGCGCAGGCGCGATGCAGAATCAGCAATCGACGCAGCTGCACGCGGCCAGGAGCGTCTCCAGCAATCGGTCGCGATCGCCCACGCCCCACCAGCCCGCTGGCAAGCACCAACAGCAACCCAGCGACGAGCAACGGAAGATCAACCGATCGAGGAGTCCAACGCCGCAGAGGAAGTTCTTGGCCAGCCCGATCCATCAGCCAGATTTTGCCAAGCAACGATCCAGATCCCCGACCCCGAAGGCCCACTTCAGGTCCAACAGTCCCACCGTCAAGCCCAACACGGAACACGTAAGGGGTGGAAGCTGCGTGGACTCGCCCAGCAGAATTTTGAACGAGGATGCTCGTTCACCCACTCATCATGGAAAGCATCAAGAATCTAAGGTGAGTAATAAGGATAGTATAAATCGCTAGGATCGCGATCTGACCATTTCAGATTGCCGCTAAGTTCTGCTCATAGTGGAATATAATATCCATCGTGAGAAATCGAGAGACACCCGCTGGAAAAATCCCCCAAAATCTGTTCCCGTAGGATGCAAAGAAGGACCTCCATCACGAGATCCGCACGAAAGTCCCCGTTTCCGAGGAATTCACGAAACGATACGTCGTCGAGGACGGCGTGGCTCGTCGAGCAGTAGAGAAGGACGACACCCCTAAATACGAGCCGACGATTTACAACTACAAGTGTCGCGAGGACTCGACCAGTCGCAGCCCGACGCCCAGCCCCCCAGCGATAAAGGAAGAGCCGCCGTTAAAGAATTTCAACAAGGATGCCACCGTGCACGCGACGTACACCAAGTCGCCGCACGACGGCGAGCATTCGGATAACTGCAGCGAGGTGTCCGACGAGGGTTACCGAAGCCTGGGCGCAGTCCAGCCGACCGGTGGAAACGGGAATCCTGGAACGTGCGCGCAGGGATCGCCCACGGTTGCCGATTGTCAAAGTGAGTAGGACTTCGTTTGCCTTTCGCTATTGGGATCAGGTATTTTAGACGAGCGTTTTTCGGCGCACAACCGAACGATCTCGTTACTCTTTCCGCGGTGGGATTTATGGGCCGCCCAGAGGACCGTGTGGGTTGGCACGCCTGTTACCTGCACGTGTCGCAATACGCGTCGCATGGGTCGAGGCTGTCGCGGGAATTCGTGAATAGGGAAAGTTTTTTTTCTGGAAACGTATTGGTGCCTCGATTCTGTTAGGTGTTGCGAGATTAGATTTTGAAACGGAAGGATTTTTGCGTGAACGCTTTCCGTTTTTTCTTGGATATCGAGTTAGGTAGGGTTAGTAGGTTGATAGTGGAGATTGTAAGGGTGGAGGAAGTATCCTTGCAGACCAATAGATTCTAGACGAACTATGTCTTACGAAATTCTTTTTTTTTACAAAACCTCAGCACGGTTTTATATTTATCTAATAGTAGATGATTTATTAGTATTCTTGCACAGTGTTTTCTTTGGCGATAAACAACGAGCTACGAATCAATCTCAGGATACGACCCGACAACGTCAAGCGAACGAGACACGGTGGAAAAGAAAGTGGTCGCTAAATAGACTCGTTTAGCATACAGGCCGTTTCATAACAGGACGCGGAGTGAAATCGCACGGACGATCGCGATAATCGCGTCCCGCTGCGAAGGAAACGCACGACGCTCGCGTGGCTTTCCGATCGAAGCCAGTCATTCAGTTTAATACGAGCGTATCGGCGATGCACGAACAAAACGAGCTATTGTGCGTCTGTTCACCTCGCGTTCTCGAAAAATAAACCCGTGTTCGCGATTTAAAATTTCACCGCCAACCTACTTTCTGCGATTCTCGTCGCGCGTCGCATTAATTGCTCGCCCTAACTTAACTTCTATCCAATGCACCTTCGTTTACAATCTCACGACGAGTCAGTATCGAACGCGTTAATTGATAGGATAAACCTAACTCGATATCTTTTATTCGAGAAATGTCACCGTCGAGGAGAAGAGGAGAGGCAAGTTCCAATAGGGAAATGGAAACTATGAAAGCAACGGCACACGGAAACCGGCGTCTCGAGTGGAAAGATCGGAGTATGTGTCAAGTGCGTGAAGCACGTTATTCGAGGCGGAGCGTTATCGAGGATCGACCGCTGGCGATTGTTCCGCGGACAGGTTGTTGTTGAAGATCGCCCACGCTTCGCGATACGCGCACACAAATAACCCTTTCTTCGTGTAATCCTTCACGACCAGTTAAATGTCAGGCTAGTCCGCGCGCGCTTGTACAGATACTTTGAATATTAACGAGCTACAGGGTGGTCCAAAATGCGTTGGTTAGATAATGGCAGCCGAAATAGGCGAGCTCGATTACGTGGGACCATTACGCGTGTTTCGTTCGCAGAGGCGCGATGGGCGTAACGCTACTGGAATCGACTTTCTTTTTAAGTCCGTCGTGGGAGGAGACGTTATCTTTTAAATATCGATCGTTCAAAAGTGTGGCGATTTAGTAGTCGAAGAGCGTTTTGAATTTGAAATTTACGATTTTATTGGGTTATTTCTTCGCATAATCGCGGATAGAAAGAGTTCCAACGAATTCTGAATAACTTGGAACGCGTCCACTGTTATACAGAATAATTCTTTCTTAATGGGATACGTGGAAATTGTTTTTGGCAATGCGTCGAACGCCCGACGCGGCATTAAGATGCGCTCCACGATTTCACCGGACTGGTTCCCGCGACTAAAAGAGCATTTATAACCCCCTAATTGGCGGGCCTTCGCTAATAACTTTTTTTACGCCCAATAAAGCCACAATGTAATCGTTTTCCATGTCGCGCGAGGCACGGACACGTGCATCTTTTTATCTCTCGCATTGGCTGGGATTGCGCAACCGTAATTCCCGCGATTAAAATTGAGAAGTCAATCACGCCCAAGAAGGATATCGTAAAGATATGAAAGTGGCGAGCGATACGTTTACCCGAATCTTTTTGTTCACAGGCGAGATTAAATATAGAGAGACATTGCGAAAGATCGCGAGCGAGCAGTTTTCCTTTAGCATCCTTTCGCAATCCATTTAGCAAAATTTTAGACGTTTCTTCGAATAAATTCCAATCAACTCTCGAGAATGCAAATGAAAACGGGCCAGACGAAATCAATTAGCCCGCAGGCCCACGAAATGTCACCGGCGGGCCGCTCGACCGTTCGAAAGCGCTCGATGTAAAGAAGTCAAACGCGATTATCTCAGCCGTCCATTCGGCTGGTTGCCCACGCAGTGTTACTCGACGCCGATCGAATCCTAAATCGCCGCGAAATCCACTTGAATTCGCTTGAACAAACAGGGAGGGACCCGATGACGCTCCCCGGTTGACATTTGCGTGCGATTGCACGCGAAAACTATTCGATTCCTCGTTACGTAACTCCAATTGCGTAAACTTAGCGAGTCGATGGCACAATACGAACATTTAGGATGATCCTGCGTAACCCACTCCCTCCTAGCGATTTTTAGACCAATATGGGTTTCAATAAATGTTCCCAACCCAACCTGACGAACCCAAATAACCCAAAATCTGGACTCCAAAACCTTCTTCACCAGTAACCCACAAACTTATGGTCCCATCCCACCTTCTGTTCCAGAGCAACCCACTAAACCCGAGCCAGAGGAGAGGTCCTGCGTCGAGACAGAGAGCATCGAGACAGGCCTGCGTAAGACACGCATCGGTCCAGCGAGTCCTCTCCGCGCTTCACCCTCGAGAAGCGTCGCCTCCTCCTCCGGGGACCGCACTCCCCGTGCAGGTTCCATCGTCCGCGAGAACAGCAACGTGTCCAGAGCCTCGTCCGGCAGTAGAACCCCGAGAGACAGCAATTCCAGTCCAGAAGGCAGCCCGTTGAAACGAGGCGCCATCAGGAACAGCCTTCGCAAACCTCCAACAGGCAGCCTGAGCAAGGCATCGGCAATGGCGAAGATCTGCCAGAGTCCTGTAAGCGGCAGCAACACGTGGAACGGTAGACAAGCGAGACAGAGGCCCAGCATCCAATCAGACACCTTTCTGAGCCCTCAAGTGTCCTCCACCTGTCCAACCGCGCCTAGTTTCTCCAGGAAGAGCCCAGCGAGGCAGAGTCTGCCCAGGCAAAGCTCCAATGGTATCCAGTACGACAGAAACGGTCGACGGATCAAAACCGCGACAGGCTCGCTACAATCGTCGCCCACGAAGGCTGCCAATCCCCTCCTCGAGCAGATCCTCCAGCAAGTAGGCCACTTGCAGGACGAGCGTGAGGTGTTCCAGAAGCTGCAGGATCTGTTGAGGAACTACCAGGCCCACGGTACAGGGGACGGTGTCGCGAACATGGAGTTCACCAGGGCGTGGATAGACGGTAACGGGACCGTGGCGTTGCCCCAGGACAATCAGATGACGGCCAGCCCTAGGAAGGATCCGAAGCCAGCGTCGGAAAGGGGGGGTTTATCCAGGATACCGGCGCCCGTTTACAAGAGGCCGATGTCCGTCGCGTCCGACAGCGTGTGAAGCGTCCCGCCGCTGCCGTACATAGTCCGTAGGAGGTCGATGCCGATGACGACGCCGGTACGGAGTGTGTCCTCGAGGTCATCGAGCTCCTCGATCGCGGACAGGCTGGACTCTGGGGAGCCTCGCGAGTGCCCGTCGCTTCCTTGCTCGTGACGCCCTCGATATTAGAGATCCGATGCCGATTGCACGTGCTCGCGTGGACGTGTGACGCTCGTGTGGAAAGGTAGGAGGATGTTGAAACGTTTTTGGAACGGTATCGGAGCGGTATTTAGACGGATGTCATTTTTTTTTTTATCATTTCGTTGAGAGGGAGCGTGATTCGATGGTGCTCGGAGGGTTCCTTTATTTTGAAAGAGTGGATAGAAGAGGGTCACGGTTATTGGTAGTACGGTAGACGGTTCATTTTGTTTCTTCGTTTAGAGAGGGATCGTGATCTAACGTTGAAGAAATTATAGTACAATTCGCTAGAAATCTCAGAGCATTCGCAGTGTTTCGAATGGTCCTTGAAACCCCAAGATGAGTCAGTTCGGTTAAATGAGACCTATTGATGCCCCTTGGATAGTCCACTGTGCTCGCGAGGGCGGCTCAGAAGGATTCCCAGCGTGTATATTTACTTAAAAGCAGTGGGGTCCACCTTTCCGCGTGTCGCGCGATCGCAGATCGATGGCGCCCGATTAAAGGAGAGCTTGACTGGCCTTAACGGTACGGGGTCGATCAGTTAGCTCGTAGGAGTCACGTGTATATCGGGGTGGTGCTTGGATGGTGCTGAACGAGATGACGTTCGTAATGCAAATAAGATTATAAGGTGACCAAAAATAAAACGACAAAAAAAAAAAATGAAAAAAAAAGAGAAAAACAGAAAAAAAGGTAGAAAGAGACGAAGATGAAAAAGGGTTAAGGATGAAAGAGACGAGGAGGAAGGTAAGGCTGGAGGGGCGAGGGGGAGACTCGTCTCGTCGACGAACGACAACAACGATTTCAATTGATGAAACAGACGGAATTCAAGCGAGCAATTAGCTGATGCACGGCTGTTGCGTTAATGGCTTCCCGATCGATTTGCTTCCAGTCAGTTAATTGCACCCCGGCTGACGGCTCGTCGATTGATCCAAGACGAGAGATTATACCTTGCACGGTGGACACACGCGACCGCGATCTCTCCTTCTCGTTGCGCTGCTTTTTCTTTCTTTCACTTTTCTGATCGATTACTGGCTGTCTTCCTTTCCTTTCTCCTTCTTCGTTGGATTCTTTTACGAGCAAACAGTCGTATGGAACGCGTGGGATTTCCTATCGGAGAATATAGAACGGAAGGCTTACAATTTTTCCCAAATAAAAAATAGATTTCTATACTTGTTTCCATACATTTTCATGGAGAAAACGAAGGGTTCTTTTCAAGTATACGATTTCTTAATATCTGATCTAGAATGAGCCACGAATCGATCGTGAGAAGATAAAAAATGGCGACGGAAGAAGGGACAATCGCGAGTCACGTGGCCACCTTCCTTAGCTTAGAGCACGCAACAGGTTGACGAGCAGAAATCGCGATCCCTCGACGATCCAAAGAGGAGAGTGGATCGTCGAGCGATCGACGACAGGATCTTGGATTTCGCAGTCAGAATTTCTATGTTCGATCGATCGAGAAAATTATTTATTTATATAGTCTATCGGTTGTATTTATTGAAGACGATTTATTTACGCGTTGCGAGTTCGCTTGTAGGAGTATCATGCGCGACGAGAAGAAGAAGTGTAGGAAGAAACGCGGATGGAGGATCGTAGAGGAGGAGGAAGTAGAAAGTGGTGGAGGACGCGAAAGGGAGAGCCGAGCGTTCGGATTTCTCGGTGAGAAAATCAAATTTCAACCCCAGAGACAGACTGCATTATTGTAGATAGCGACGTGTCGTCGAATTAAAACGCCATTCCAATGTTTCACTGTTTTTTATACCAAACGCGAGCGTAGCGGCATTTTGTATCAAGTGTCTTGCGGGGAGGATTGCCGCCTGGCGGGTCGTTTCCGGTTTTCGCGTGTCCGCTTCTCGAGACTTAGTGAAATGGAGGTTTACAGGGAAAATTTCGCGTGGAAATCGATTCGAGCACGACTCAAATGAAAAATTATAGTGAATTCGGGGTACCTTGAGTTTTGAAGAATTAACTTTTGATGTTAGAAAAACCAGAAAAAGTGGTATAAAAAAATCATTGAAGATAGTGCAATAATAATCGTAATAAGAACCATTTCGAAGCGAGACGCGCGAACGAAACGTAGCAAAACAGAAGGTAGATGGAGGCTGAAAGTATCGAGCGAATATTTTTTATAATTGTCTACTAGAGAATGGTATCCTTACGGCCTAACGTCGGCCTCTCGATGTTTCGTTTTCTCTCGAAATAGTCTTCGAACGACAGCGCCCCGCCACCAGGTGCTCTGTTCCCCGCTGATTACGAATTAAGAGGTACACTTCCGGCAGGGAGGCAGAGAAGAGGTTTATTTTGTTGACCAGTGGTTCGAGTAGGGAATGTAACGCGAAACGCGTGCGTGACAAAAAATAAAAGAGACAAAAAAATAAATATATAAATAATGGAATTATTTTTTAGTGAGACGCGTTAGGTGCGCTTCCGGAAGTTGCTGTGTCCTCTGTCACGTTCGAGCGACGCGTTTCCTTTTAAACATCAACCAAAATCTCTTCTTTTCTTTTCAATCTTCAAAACGTTTTATAAATCACGCGATGGATATTAATGTTTGTTTTTCGGAGCATTAAAATAAAAAATTTTTCGGAAAAAATAGAAGAGCGATTCGTCCAGAAAGTAAGAATAACGCCCGTCCAAAGATTCTCCAGGAAATTTTCTCGAAACCGAGGGACGAAAAGGTTTCCTCTGGTTCGAGGAGCATTCGAACAGTTCATCTTGAACAGGAAACGGAAAAGCGTGGAATAGAGGCCACAGTTAATTCTGGAAGACACGTTACAAAATTGCTCGTAGATTTTCACGTTTCGAACGCAGGGGTTAGCAGCCCCATTGTATTTTCTAAGCCTAAGCTTCGTAACCCCAAGCTGATACGGTTTCACCGTGACGACGAGAACGAATAATACCGATGTGATTACCAATATTAATATTATTATTGCAGGAATTGCAAAACTATCGCTATTATTCTGATTACGAATGATCATTATTATTATTGCGGTGATTATTATTATTACGACTATTATTATCATTATTGCCAGGGAAGACAATGATGATGATTGATCATTATTATTATTATACGCAACGTTGAGTATGTTATGTTATATCATTTTATCTACGAGAAGTTGTAAATTAAGAGAAAACTTGTATAAAAAGAAAAAAAACAATAAAAAGCTTTAACGAAAAAGCTTCGATCGAAAAGAGCAAGGCCCTAAAAGCTCCTCAACGTGCACATACTAATACACAGACTTGGTTCCCGATACCAAATACCTCGCCACGTTTACCAAAAGACTTCTTCCCCTAAAAGGACACCGCTAGAGATCACAAAAAAATTCTTACTCATCCTCAGAGCACAAATCTCCATATTCGAATCCTCGCCAACTTTCTACTTCCTCGTCTTCATATCGGTCCCAGAGCAATTACTAACATATTACCCTTATCCTTAACCCGCAGGTAATAGTTATCCACTGCGATGGACAGTAACCGAACAGCTGCGCCCAGAAGATCGCACCTATCGCAATTAACGAAACACCTCTCCCAGTGCCCCAGCCTCTAAGCGGAGGTAAACACGCGCGTAAGGCCCGTTACGAGGCCCAACACACGGCAGCCGAGCGGCGTCCTTGCCGCATATGGCGAGACGGCTCTCGTTCTCGGACAGCAGCAGCAGCACCAGCCACCAACAATGGTCCAATCCGTGGGCCCGCGCGTGTCTGTATACGTGAGTCAGCACGCGGCTCTCCCCATCTCTCTCTCTCTCTCCTTCTCTCCCGTTCCCTCGCTGCGTCTGGCCAGCCGTGCCTGTCCGACTGTAATACACAGGGATCTCGGAAGGGAGCCATTTTTAAAACGTCCGCGAGCGGGCCCAGAGATTTATGACGGGCCGCGGTAGCCTCGATAATAACAACAACGATTCCCATCGGTGGAGTCGTGTCCGATGGAAATAATGGAGAGGATTAGCGAACGTTTTGTGGGGCACCAACGATCTACTTTATACGTTACCCACGCTACTCGATCCTTTGTCGATTTGGAGTATTTTGGGTGAGGGTTGTTGGTCTATAGGAATATATAATGAGCCCTTGGAAATTTGAGAGACTCTGGGGTATATAGACCCCTGGAGAACCCGTTATTTGAGTCTCTCAAACAACTTTTTGTATTTGTTGTTACTTAACTGGTTGTTGGGCTTAAAGTTGGGAGAGACGGGAACCGGAAGTGTTCGCCAGAGTTCCTAGATCTTCGTTGTAAAGCAAGGAAGGCCACCATGGGGTTTTAGTTGGTAAGAGTACGACGTAACCATGAGAACTCGCGAAACTCGAGGTATCCATGAGGATTTCCCCACGAAAAAGAAAAAGAGACTCAGGGTTGGTATGTGGTCCGCAGAAAAATGTTGCTCGCGAGGTTCTGGGACCGCGTATGTTTAAGAACTGCTGCTGTAGACCGAGAAACGTAACCTTTACAATTGCTACCCACTTGGTGTACGTCCACGTATCTTGGCAGTCGTGTAGAAACGTGAAAAGTGATCACGAAAACACGGCGCACCTCATCCGACTCATTTATCACGCGTACAGCAGTATTGCGACAACGATGTAATTCAGTCCGCGGCAGCGTTCACAGTTAGCAGGGCAAATTGTTTACCGTCGAGCCGGGTCGATTGTCGATGCGAGGTGGCCGCGGGAAAGTAATGGCGGCAATTAGAAAATCCACTTAGCCGAACCTAATGATTCTCATTTGAACACGGGGAACGATACACGCCGCGACGCCGCGTTCATTTCGCATTCCGCTCGTATGCTCCGCGGGGATCTCATGGAAATTGCAGCGTGCGTACCGCGTGCACGAATACTGACGCGTAACCAACGTGCACGCGTGTTATCAAGATTCCCGAGAACGGTTGCACGTTTAAATTGTCGTCGCGCAACCGCGATGGCCTCTGGCGTGTTTGCGCCTTGGTAATACAGTTTCAGTTAATCCTGTCGACCTCACCGGGCGGACGCAAATCAAACGCGCAAATGGTATCGTTACAACTTGCCGAGCGCGATCATTTTTACTCCACGTGTTGTATGATAGATAGCCGAGGCGGTGGGATAATAAGTACTGTAAACCGTGATTAATGCCACGGCGGACGCAAGGTGTAACTACCAACGGTGGCGCTCCCGACGATTTGTCAACGTTCGGAATTTTAATGGCGGCCGGTATTATGTTTCGCGATTTTTTCTTGCCTCGCTCGCAACCAGCGTTCCTGGTCGCGTGGTGAAAGTACTCCCACGCCGACGGGTGACCTTACCATCTGGCCGAATTCGTGCACGACGCGATTTTCATCCGTGAAAATCCACCTGGGAAGAGCGTGCTCCTCCACGGGACGCCAGGTTTCACTTAGCGCAGGATAAATTCGCGTTTGCGCAACGTTTGCGCGGCCGTCACGTGGGCAACGCGCAATATGTCAGCCTCGCCGGTAATGGGAACGATTTTGCTGGTTTCGTTTTTTCGCGAATTAAACTTTATTAATTCCCGCACCGGCTACGTGCGTATACACTTTATTATTGATGATAGAACCGTAAATCTGGAAAGACGAATATAGCCCGTTGATAATAGGGTCGCGGTCAGAATTATAGGTTCAATTTGTCACGCCCACGAGGTGTACAAACACACTGTCCACATTAGGGTATGCAAATTTCTTAATAACCACTGCCACTTCTTCGTTTTCTTCTCTGTTAATGCGTCCAGTATCTCGGTCGAGCCGCTCCCGCCTAATTGCTGGGATTCTTGTCAACCGTGGTCGATAAAGTTTTAGCGTTCGAACGAGGCTGCATTAACGGGGCCATCTAAATCTCGCGGAGAATTATCGTCTCTGGAAACCAGTCACAGTAGCCACCACACCTGCGCGACTACACGTGTACACGCATTAACAAGTTTCCTCGCGAGTAAATTAAACCAAGAATACCTCGCGTTTTTAAAGACAAACTCCACGAAATGTGGACGGCACGTTTAAAAATCTCACGCTGCGCTCTTCCACCGTGGTCGCTGTTTACACCCGATAGGGGTAACCCGAGACTCTTGTCGGGCAATTTGTTCCGTCGACGGTGCCCGAGGTAACGAACGCCACCGGTTCGACGTACCACGAGGAACACGTTTGTTAATTTGGCGAAGTCGCGAGTGGCAGCCCCGGGTTATTTATGGGTTATTTACGGCCACCCTTAATAACATCGTTCCGGTACCGCCCTCCTACGGTTGGCCGTCGCCCAGGAAAAAGGCGAACCTGGTCGAAGTGGGGCAACGCTCGTCGTGATGTATTAGCCAGTTAAGGGTTAAGATGTTCCACGGTTCCCTAACGTAATATCGCGTACGACCTCCGGTGTCTGGGATGCGCGTCCTCCTCGGCGTTCGCCTCGTGGGCGGTGTGCAGGTGCCTCTGGTTCGCTTTTACAAGTGGTACCGGGCCGCGTAACAACTGCCTACGCCCTTCCACGCCGTTGGAACCATTGCACCTTCGGGAACGGCCCGGCTAACAGCCGGCTCTTTACGACCTGGCATCGGTTTCTTACCGAGCGTCTTGTTTTATGTCCCTTTGTCTCGTCCGCTCGTTGGGAGCCGCCGCGAATGCCTCCTGCAGGAATGCCGTTTTCATTCATCGAAACGGTGATACCCGGGTATATTAATAGACATCGCGGTACGATTCTTCGAGGTGGGAACAATGGTTCCGTTGATGCACTTGGTGCGGCGGTATGCGATGTACGGAGGTATCTCGTTGATGGGATATGGGTGAACCTGATTGCTTTCGAGTGTGAGTGTACTTGTGGTTGAGACGTTACGGTTTTGGGCAGTTGGAGAGATAGAGTCGTGGAATAGCGTGGAAATGTGGTAAAATGGAGGATATTAGGGGATTGGAGTGTTTAGATTTGATGATGGTTGGAAAATGGTGAGTGCCATAGCGTTTATGTGACAATAAGACGGTACAGGTGTAAGTGACAGAATGAGGAACGTATTTCCAAGCAATCTAATTACCTACGAAGTACTGGGGAAGTGAGCAGCGGAATAGAAATATAATAGTTGACGCGCGAGGCTTACGAACTGACCATCCTCCGTCGTAGGTCTTCAAGCCAGTCTTGGTTCTTCGAGTAATCGACTTCCTCGCGCACGGGGACCGAACTTTCTCGAGGAGACAAGCCTGGCACGATTCCTCAGCCTATTATCATGTTAAGTCGATTAACAGTGGGTCGTTGACATCGATTTGTCGTAGGTCGGGCCACGCACCATTACACTACACCTCAAAACTTCCTATCCCATAAAGCGAGTCATTCAAATTTCCAGTTCACCTAAATTAGCCTAAAAAAAATGTAATTCGGAAAGAAACCTGAAAAGACTACTTCTCTCGCGCACAATATCAAGAAACGATCGACTTGAACTCAGAGTAAACACGCTTCTAATCGTACCTTTGGAGAATTCCGATATTTAACCCCAAAGAACAGTTCCCATCCGCGAGACGCGGCAGGTATGTCTCTCAGCTGCGTTCCATCCTCCCCAGAATCCCATAACTCAGAAGCTTAACGATCAATAAAGAACAGCGACGCACTGTTTTCTGAACGAGCCTAATAACCATGCTCGCAGGGAGCGATCTCGCGGTGGAAATCACACCTGGCAGCGCGACCGCGCGCCAAAGGAGATTGTAATACTTACCTCGAAACGCCAGATGTGGTACACACCGGACGGACGTATATTGAAAATGCATGGGATATGCAAATAATCGTGGACACGTTCCCGTCTAGATCGTACCGGATCACTGGCGGAACGGGAGACGCGAAAAACGCTTCTCCCACGAGTCACTTGGGGGAAAATACGAGCCACGGCTGGGCTGCCGTTTTATATCATAATATGTTATCGCTGTTTACTGCGGCTCGCGTGCAACGGACAGGTAGTAAACCCTACCGATCGCTGGATACCGATTTTTTCCAACCGTTTCCTACTCGTTTTTCTCTGTCTAGGGACTTTTCTCACCTGTGCTCGCCCGATTTCCGGGTCTGTCCAGTGCTATTTAAGGATCTAATTTATCCACGCGTCATTCAACAAGAAATTCAGAGATCTCGACAGAATTTCCTGGAAGTAATTGGATGCAGCCTCGAAAATTGCATTCCAAGGAATTTTCTAGCTTCGAAAATTGAGTCGTTAATTCTCTCGTTAGCGAACGTCACGAGAACGGAGTGGAACCTCTTCTTACAATAGTTTCTACTTTCATGCAGTTGTTTCTCGTTGGACGTCAACCGTGTCACTTTCCAGTCGTGTCTGTTTGTCGCGTCCGCGACATCCAGCGGCGATTCCGCTGTGAATATAAATCAGAGGACTCGAGAATAGGGAATCTCCTTGGGAAATTTAATTCTGTCGAATTATTAACTTTCAAAATTGAGACTTTATAAATCGCAGTTGATCGATGGTCCTCAAATTCTTTCGTTCGATGTTGAGCCAAGTGGACGATTTTTTTATCGATTACCAACGATCGTGTTCTCGCTGAGCGCGAGTTATGGTTCGTTGGAATGCCTCAGAAGCTTGTGCAAGGAGCGACGAGAACCAGTCGCAGCAATAATACATCGGCACAGGTTTTGCATAAGAGGATCAGTCGGTCGAGGGAATAACAGTTATTACCGTGCGTACGCGGCATTAATCCGCGGCTAATCACTTCTTTTAGAGTCGATGCTCCGGTGTTAATCTTTCATCAGCCGCGGCTGGACGACAACACGTTTCCACATACTTTTTACAGTTCGGTGGGTTTCTAGTTGTTTTCTATTGCGATAGACAACCAGCGTACACTTTAACCGCTTTTAACCGTTGATTGAAAGACAGCCTTCCATTACCACCTTTTTTTTATTCGAACGCGCTGCTACTCTGAGAACAGAAACTTCTCACATTGTACACCAAACAGTCTAAAGTGCCTTCGTTTTCTTTCAACTAAAATACTCTGTTTCCAAAGTTACACCCAGTGAATATGTACTTTGGTTAAATTAAGTCAGAGTTTAAGTCGAGTGTTAGATGTTAGATTGTGCCAAGTGACATTCTCATGCGTTCAGTATTATAGATTTTGTGTCAGAAAACCTTTCTAGAGGATCAGTGATAATCGTAACGAAATGGTGATTGGCAGGTTGGGAAAAAATTCGAAAAATGTTGTTCCAGACAGAGGTCGTAGTTCTCCGGCGAACAGAGGGACCGTCAGGGTCACCGATGACAGGCGGTAAAGGATGAGGCTCGTAGTAGGTTACGTGCTTGCCATATCGGTCGAAAGAACAGGCAACCTTGGGGGTCCTTGCTCGAGCGAAGGTCTACGAAATCGCAAACAACCGGCGATCGCGTTCCTCGACGAGCCATTTAATGTCTTCCATGCTCGAGAATTTGCTAGGGGAACGGCTGTGTGGACGATGAATCGAAGAAGACCGTTTTATGAACACAGGCATTTCGGGTCCCTTGGAATGCCACGTTCTTCTGCTAATCGCGACAAATCGGTTTTGTTCTGCATTGAGACTAACGATGTTTAGTATTGGGCTTTGTTGGGTTACTTTAGATTGACGCTGGGAACCGGAAGCGTTCGTCAGAGTTCCCAGATCTTCACTGCGAAGCGCGAGGAAGGCCACCATGGGGTTTTAGTCGATAAAAGTTCGACATAGGCTTGAGAGCTTCCAAAGCTCTGTTGGATTATTTCAACATGTCAACGTAGAAACAAAAATGAATCTTGTGTTAAGAAATAGAGACCTGTATATAAAAAGGAGAAGAAATTTATGGGTTCGAGAGGTCCCCAATCAGTGTAGACTGAAGGGCCTGAAAGAAAAACACGTACAGACTTTGCGTCAATTTTTCTTAGTCGCGAGGACCCCAGATTTTCTGTGGAGTGTTCTCACGATTAGTTGCACGCGTTCAAAGCGTGTGAACATTCCTTTCGAGCCTTAGAAATGAAGTGAAATAGTAGAAAATGATATTGGACAGTGTCATTTATTTTTATTAGTTTCCAACAAGCTCAAGATTCCCTCACGGAAGAAAAAAGATAAAACCAAGTTCGTCAAGATCGTCAAGGGTGCGTTTCCGTGTACGATCGAGCAAGTGGAGCACCCAACAGAACACGGAAGCAGACATTTCGAAACGCGTTAATACCGCCCGCGGACTTCCGTGGCGACGAGTTCGCGACCTCCCAATTAAAACGTTGACCCGCGCTATCTGCTGGCGAAAACGCAGCAGTCGAGGGGGCCAGGGTGAATGGCGGCAGCTGTGGTTCGGTGGAAGGCGTCGGCGACGCTAATGAGAAGTTAATGGCGCAGCCCGCGACTACGTCTGAACGGGAGAAGTGGCGTTAGTTCTTCAGACTTGGACAACTCGGCCGGCGAAGAGGCCTTCGAGGACGCGGCTCATCGTGGAGACTCGTCAGCTCGTATGAAACGGTAAACCGGAAGCGCGACGCTTTCGATGGCTAAAACGCGCCCATTTATGTCTTAATTTCGCGTTCAAGCCGGCGGATAATTATAACCTAACGATGTCGACACCTTTCGAAGCCGCGATTCCGTTCGTTTTAACGTCGTGAAAAATGATCGCTGATGATCGTTAAAACGATCGGCTTTCGGGGTTTTGGAAAATTGGTCCTTCTCTTTTTTTTTTTTTTTGCTTTCGATCACGATGATTAATAGCGTCAACGTGGATGCGTTTAAGGGGACAGATGATTTTAATTGCAAACGAAGGGATAAGTTATAATTAAGAAGGCACGGATCGATGGAGAATCGATGATTAATAATAATCGGCAATGCACGTCGACACATGCTGGTAATGAACCTTTATGCGGTTTATTGATGGCGCTGTAAATTGCAGTGTCTCGAAAGAAGTTCTGCGCGTCATGCAACAAGGTTGCGGAGTCAATGAAAAATGGAATGGGAAGGAAAAGAAGCAAAAAAAAAAAAAAAGGAAAAGGGGAAAGGAGCGAAGTTCGTTGTTCCCTTTTCGTTCGAGGGGATATGATTTACACGTTCGCCTTCGAGTTTATATATACCACACGATTTTCAATTTCCATGAACCTAATAATAGCCTCATCGAACATAATCGTGAGCAGAGAGACCAATATCCGAGTCTCAACTAACGTACAAACGAAGAAGGCAGTTCTAAGAGCCCACAAATAACACCATCAGCCTACCCCAAAGCTGTACAGTCATCGAAACTAATTCCAACAGCACGCAAGCAAGATCGAGAATAATTCCAAGAGTATACGATCACAAAAATGTGACTTGAAAAGTCCATAACCAAACAGAACGATGTTCACCGATGCCAATAACCGTGATAAATAATTCCCGATGCCCATAGGCGAGATCGAGAGTAATCCCAAAGACGCGGAGCGGTAAAGAAGTATCCTGAATGCTCATAAACAAGATCGACAATGATCTTAATGACCTATAGTCGTAAGAAGTCGATTCTGAGGCGCCGTAAACCCGATCAACGTTACCCCAAAACGGCCAGCCTGATTGCAGCGCGTGCAGTGAGATTCACGAGGGCACTCGCAACTTCTTTGCGGCCAGGTGACCGCGGATGATTGATACTCCGCTTCGTTACGCGGCAGCCAGTCCGCAAAGGTAGCCCAGCGAGGTTTTCGATGAACACCGTTGGCGTCGTTCGCGCAATTAGAATCGACAGAGGGGAACAATGGTGCGCTGGGATCGCTATGGGCAGCGATCGCGCGCGCGCACCAGCGCAGCGCAACCACTTTCAGATCGCAACGATGGAACCGCCGCTGACAAACACGTTGCGCAGCCCACGCGGCGATCGGAATTTTTTTCGGCAACGATCCTAAGCGTATCGTAATCTGGTCACCGTGGCCGGATGTCGACATCGGGGGCCCAGTTTTCTGCGGACCACGGTGTGCTAATAACAGGTTCCCCGTCAGATCGTAGGAAGCTGATTCGAGCGATTTTTCCGCCTCGAGTGAGAGACCCGGAACAGACCGTCGAGCCAGTCGAGGATTAGGAGTATCGTAAATGGTATCGAGAGCTGGTGGAATATGTGCTCGAATCTCGCGCTGGCTGTCAGACAGTTCGTGGCCAGGTACCCAGCGCGGTTGTTTTAATTAACGGTTCGATGCCGCGAGAGGTATCGAATTTTATCGTCGATTACATTAACACCGCGTTAATTCAGCCTGCTCGAACGAGTTGACTTATGTACGATCAGACGAAGCCTGGTAACCTTATACGATCACCGTCTACATTTTGCTAACGTGGCATCCGGTGTTCGTTGAATCCAGGATTCCATCTAATTGGTACAACTTCTGATCGCTCTGTGGCGCGAAAAATTCATTTCCACGACACGTTCGTTCTGCCATCGTGTTTGTTAATTAACCGTCCGATATCTTTCGCGTGCCACACGGTGGGACCGTCGCGTCGCGTCGTGATTGACGTCGATGATGCACGTTCGACTCTCGAGATCGACACGCCTCGATTTCGCTGTCGCGATACATATATATATATATACGCTGGGCGTAATAAATACAAACGAGGTACGGGCGACGTTTCCGTTTCCATTGGAGACCGCTTTTCTCGCACGCAAATCCATCGCGTGCCAGCCAGTCCACCGTCTCGCTTCGACAAATCGCTCGGTCATGCCTGCCAAGTCGCAGAAAGTCTACCCCGTTCGAGTAATTGCTGCGAACCCTGTCTTCGATTCGTCCTGCTGATCTGTATCTTGAAAGCAGTTTCACCTGTGACGAAACTCATCTGGCTATATATATCAGCGTGCCATTTAGGTTATCCTCGATTCTGTCTCGAACCGAGTCGTAGTTGCAACTCATCGATTTTTGGTAATATAATTATCCCAGTCTGCGCATTACTGCTTCAGAGATAACGATCCCACAATCGTGGCTACTGAGAATTCTTTATTGGTGTTTCAATTTCTGGAGTACGTACCATTTAGGTTATTCTCGATTCTGTCTCGAACCAAGTCGTAGTTGGAACTCATCGATTTTGGGTAATACAATTATCACAGCCTGCGCATTGCTGCTTCGAAAATAATGATTCCACAATCGTGGCTACTGAGAATTCTTTATTGGTGTCTCAATTTTTGGAGTACGTACCATTTAGGTTATTCTCGATTCTGTCTCGAACCAAGTCGTAGTTGGAACTCATCGATTTTGGGTAATACAATTATCACAGCCTGCGTATTGCTGCTTCAAAAGTAATGATCCCATAATCGGGGCTTTTGAGTATTTTGTGTTGATTTCTCAATTTTTAAGATTATTGAAGATAAATGTTTACATAAATCCTGACGACAGGGATGTCGTGCCCGCATATCCGGAGGCACTGATCATCGTCAGCTTAAAGGCTCGGCGTGTCGTCGAAAGAGGCGCGAATTCCTTGCGAGGCACGCGCGCCACTCGCAGGAACAGACCGATTAAAGTTCGCCAGTCTATTTCTGCGTCGCCTCGAACGGCTCGATTAAATCGAGCTTAATCGTCATCGCGACACGATGACACGAGGCGTGCGTGCTCGCGCGCGCGCGCGCGCACCAGCCAACGTGTTGGCGCCGCGGCGCTCTTATATGGCGAGCGAAGGTCCTGGAGCGCGAAACGATTTGCGCGAAACTCCGCGGAACTGGAGGATCAAAGAGGCACGGGAGGGAAAAAAAGAAGGGACACGCGGAAGTGAGGAACCTTGGGCCTGCCATTTCAGGACGTAGTCCTCGTGTCGAGCCGTATAAAGGCCTCACCTCTGCCTAGAATTAGTTCTCGCGAGGGTCACCGGTGTTTACGAAAACGGAGCCGATCCACGATCATTTTTGCCTCTCTTTTCGGTTCTCGTGATGATCACCTTCCAAACGAGAACTCGATCCCGCCGATCGATCTTTAATCGAACCGCGCCATTAAATCGCATCTGCATATTTCCGTTGTGCAACACGCGTAGAACGACGTTGCATACTGCTACGAGGTATTACGATGCGATACGGATGTCGAAACCACGGAACGGACTGTGTAGATACTTGTGAAACCAGTGGAGACAATATTTTACGGTTATCACAGCGTTTCATTAGCTGGCCCCTGTAATAGTCGAAGGAATGAACTATCGCGCGATGTAATGGGTCCATTTGCTCGTTTTACACGGCTCGTTTCCAATCGTAAACCGAGGGGAACTGGCAGCCTCGCGATCCGTAAAGCCGCGGCGTTACAAAATTCGCGCGGCCATCGCGCGAGGGCATAAATCGCGGGAACGATCGGTCCCCTTGGCCGGGACCCGCGAGAGGCTCGTGCCTTCTCGTCGAGCGTAATAAAAATTTTACGATAACTCGCTCGTTAGCGTGATTTTACGGTTCGCGAAGTCGCCATCTCGAAGGGGACGCGCGTGATCCTCGAATCCGTCACGGAGCCAATTTGCCTGCCCGTTTCGAACCCGCTTGCTATGCGAGCCTCAGGATTATTTACCGTCTAACCTCTTCCACGAATTAATAAGTCAAATTGGGATGTTTATAATAATCGGCTGGGGGATTTGTATAAGGTTACGAGGTTGTTACGTCTAACAGTACAGAGTGAAACTATGAACGCTTCCAACCTGTTGCCTCGAACACTTTCAAGCACATGAGAACTATATAATATCCTATGCGTATTCGCAAATTCCATGGTAAACATTTAAACCAGTGTTCGCGTAAAGTTCGCCGAAGCAGACAGCAATGGCGGCCCCGAAAACATCCACGGAATACGCAGAGGAACGATACGTCAGCGGGACGTGGAAAAACTCGTTCGCGAACAGGCTCAGTCGGTCAGTTAGGCCGTGTAACCCGGCGTATCGTGGCAGACGGCCCATTGACGTTTTTACTTAGCCGGTTGATTTGTTATTCGGGCTGGCGCGGCGTTGCGACAAGTAGAAACCGCCGCGGACCGGTCTGGCCCGCGGCCCTCGTGTCACCTGCCGTCTGGGCTGCAAAGAAGATATTAAATCGGCCCGCGTCGCTCAGGGAGCATGTTAATTAGACGCGCGTGAGTCGTCGCCTCCTTTTCGATCCGCTCTCGACTTACTGGCCGCCACGATTTCAAGAGGACACAGGCGTGGAACGATGGATGCAACGTGGGGAGGCACAGTCGTGGGAAAACGTCTGTCGAAACGATCGATACCAGGGTTATCTTGTTAATTGAGCTCGATTTGTTCATCTGTCACTCGTATTACCAATATTTAGTACAGCAATGCACTGCTTTGGACAAGGAAGATCAAGTATCACCACAAAAGTAACTATCCAAGTACTTGTATGGAAGTCTTGGGATACTGCGACGGACAGTGCTCGCGATTAGATGTTTATTAGCATTCTACGGATCGCGTAAGCAACGGATGACACAACAGAAGAGGGAGAAGAACGAAGATGTGTACGAGTTCGATTTGTAGCGGCACGATCGAGCGTAAGATCGTAAGAGGCGTCGTAACGGCGCTGCTTTCTTCGCGCTCGACGACATTTACGTACCAAAGGAACCGTCGAGCCTCTTCCGGCACGCTCCCTGGCGGCCAGCCGGTATGCAAAGTCGCGGTCCGCGCTCCTTTTTGTCGGTCTCCTTTTGGCTGACGCGCATACGCCGCAGGTCGAAAGTTCGTGCGACCGTGCCCGATTATTTTCAACCCGGAACGGAGCCTGGCTTTAGAATTCCCTGACGCGTCTTGTCAGACGGGGCCCTATCTTCTGCATCTACTCCATAGAGGGCCGTGGATCGAGCCTATCGATCGCATCGCGATCGACCACGGACTCGATCCGCAACGCCGGTTCGATCGTGTACGCGAATTGTTCGCGACGAGAACTATCAGTGTCGAACAGGAGAAAATACGATCGAAACGATTAGGATTACTTTCTAATTGGCGACATTTTCTAAAGTCACTCTTTCGCTGCGCGCAGTCTCAAGGCGCAGACTCGACACGCTCGTTGGAACAACGTGTATACCCGGCGTACTAATTTCACGGTGACATAACACGTTAAAATTGATAAGGAAAATGTCACATGCGCCGGACACGTGAACTTTTCCGTTTAACATTTCTTGCGACGAATTAGCATGCATCGTGCACGCGTGCCGCGGCTCGTAACACGGCCATTTTCCCTATTTCGCGCTTGCACGCGCATGCAAATGTAACAAGATGCATACTGCGCGCGCGTGTGTCCGCTGTTGTTCTTGGGATTAGAAGCGACCCTCGAATACCTAAGTCGCCTGGACAGTGTCGTCGATATCAGCGAAACACCAACCTCGTACCTATCCGTAACCCTCTAAACAGAACCGACTATCCTTGCCCACTTTCGCGCGTCCGTCCGCAGCACCGTCGAGTTACACGACGAGCGATACCAAAAACAGGCTGGCCCCAAGGTAAAGGTGCTACATTGCGCGGTGTAAAACGTTCGAGTCGGACCGAAATCGAATCTAAAATGGACCGTGGCAGCTGTACGAACGCGAATTACACCGTGGCGAGTGCCATTTCGCAACCGACCCTCGTCCCCCCCCTGGCAGGATATTTCGGAAGTGACCTTCGGCCAGGAACAACCGGTCGCGTCGTCAGATACGCCTTAAGCCATATACGGATTGGCCACGGTGGCGCTAATAGGAAGTGTATCCTTGCCAGGTGATCCGTACGCGGCCTCCGCGGGCAGTTCCTCTGAAAAAATGCTGCCATCTAGGGGAGTCCTAAGGACCGCGTTCGCTGGCTCCGCTCTGCGTGTCCTCCACCGTGGCCGACGGAATCGCCCGCGATCCGTAAAATTAGTCACGCGGTCAGCGCCGTGTGAAGGACGGCTTCGATGACTCGTACGCGCGTTGTTTATGACCATTTTTTTTATACCCTTTTTACTCGCTTCTCCTTTTTTTCTCTTACACAAATATGTCGATTGGATCGTAGTTTTTATTTTAGAAAGCAACGTTACGTGGCGCTCGCTGTTGGGGTTATTGGTGATAGACTTGAGGCTTCCTTGCGTACGCTACATGTTTCTTTCTGTTCGTTTTTATCGAGAGAGATTAGCGGTAATTGACACAGGGATCGTTGAAAGTAATTTCCATGCGATCAGAGACAACGTTGAGGCGAGAACGGGGGTAAAGTGTTTGAGAAAACAGCGTCGCGCATATTTGTTTGGAGTGGCGTGTTACGCGAGCAGAGACGTGGCAGGCGCGCTGGAAAGGCGCGACGAAGCGCTCTTTAACGAGCGTAAAAATTACTGGCACATAAATTCATACTGCGGTTTATATACCTGGTAGCTAAAAGTCGCACCGACGGCCGCGCTGAAACTACCGCGCGAGCTTAGACATTATTGCACCGTGACTGGTAAAACGTGTACATAATATTCCTCTTTTATCAACATCAAATTCTCTCACAGGCTCGTACGTTCACGCGAGACGCGTAATGTGTCACAGTTTGCGCGAGCAAATTTTTAACTGACACGTGTCCATTAAGAAGAGTTAACATTGAGTTAACACCCTTGTTTACCAATTTAAGCGAAGAAAAAAAGATTCATCCGCCTGCGAAAGTAGCCTTGATTAGATCTCGGAAGAAACTCCATACCGGAACTGGCTCCGTTTCAAGGCTCCTCTTGGGGACTCGAGAAAAAGCGCGTTTGTTACATTAATGCTCGCATCAGGGGCAAGAAGCAGGCCGCGCTCATTACGCTGCGCCAAGTTACGCGTCTCCCGGCTATTAAGTATCCCTTACAGGGGGCAAAAACAATCCCCGCGAGTTCTGCGCGGCGTGGACGCCGCTGAGGCATCGGAGGATCATTTGGAGCCACGCGCGAGCGTCTGGTAAAAAAAAGTATCGCTCGAATTCGTTGGGAAACCCCGTGTCGCGGCGCCACCGTAGCCTGTCATGGCGTCCCTTAATACTCTAGATCTCCACCTTCGCGAAAAACGCGCGTTCTGCTTAACAGAGAAGGACTCGATAAATTTTGCGACGATTAAAGGTCCCTGTGGAAGACTGAGGACGAAGGAAGAGACGGACGAAAACGAGAAAAGGGCTCTGGTTTCTCGCGATCAGTGCCCTTCGATTAACCGACTTTATGTTAAGAAACTTCTCGCATTTCGCTCGATTAATGGACACACGGATAGGCGGGTTACCTTCGCGGGCAGCACCGTCGAATCGAAATAAATGCAGCGTAACGGAAGGGCGAGGAGGGGGTGAACGTTCGTCAGGACGGAGGAGCGATAATTGGCACTCGCTTTAAGGCTCCTCGCGGCCAAGTCGAGTGCCATTATAACCCGCGAACCCTCCGTGCATCGCGACAAATGAGGCGAAACGTCGGCGAGTCGCTCGACGTAGCCGGGGGAAGCCTCAGCCCCTGGTCGGCTCCTTTGGTGGGCCTGACTTCGCAACGAGCAATCAGAAAAATCCTTCGCCTTCGACTATTTTATTCAATCATAATTAGTTCCATCAGCTGGTGGACGTAGGTTAGTTAGCTTCTAACGAGGGCTTAATTGCAGGTCGTTTATGCCCCTGCCCCAGAAATTGGCATTCCTCGATGAAACGTAGTCGTAGGAATACTTGAAAGCGAATGCTTTCTTAATCGCTGCCAGGAGAACTGAATACCTTTTGCTCGATGCTACCAGCTTAGATGGTGCATTGGTTCGAGCACTGTAGCACTCCTTTGTAATCTCTGCTCTAGATGCTTCTTGCGGCGTTGCACAGGGGGGAGTCGATGTTGCGCGCGTTGTTTCTCGAATGCACAATCGTGTTGTCGAAGATATTTATGCGGTAATTGCTGATTCGCGGCAGACGAATGATCCCCTCGATCGAACCCCTCGGAGCGGTTTCGAGCTGACCGCGCAAGACGGCGCGGACGATATTGCCGCTGCATGACGACGATCGAAGTCAGCGATCCATGGACCAGTGCCGATATTACGAACAGTTTTGCAGCATCAAGGCCGCCTCCTTACCCGAGATCTTGTCTCTCACGATGACTCACGCCTAGGCTGGCTGCTGCCTCGCCGTGGCTCCCCTGCCCTCCTCTTTCTCTCTCGCGCGAGGACCGCGAGGAGCACACGGGATGAAGGGACCACGACGGGTAAATGCAGGCCGCGGGATTCGACCTGGCGGGAGAAAGAGAGAGAGAGGGAAGAAAGTGAGAGCTGGCCAGAGCTTACACGTTTAACATAGTTTATAGACACATCGTGCACCGACCGTAGATCCCCTAACGCGGCTGGATCGATTACGAAACGTTGCGGACCCAGCCAGGAAGACGCCTTCGCGATTTGATGAAAAATTTGATCGAGTCGAAGCTTCTTTGGACCCTCATAGACGCGTACGAGATAGCTCAGATGCTTTTACTTTGATAAAAAAAATGCAGCATCGAGGATAGCAAACAGCGTCCATTATAGAACCTGTAGGAATGCTTGATTCCAATTTGGGGATCACATGCATTCATAGAAGCTTGGATACTCGGTTGGGACAGGTGAACTCGCCCCTAATGAACGACCACACTCCACGCAACTTGGCCCATGTAGATAAAGAGGTCGCCCATCGATGATAAAGCTCACAGCACAGAGAAACTTTCCCAACGCGAAGCTGCGCGATGCTAATCCACCCACAGCGGATCGCTTCTCACTGAAAAATGATAGTAGAATTTAATTAAGAACGTCAGTTCAGATTTTCGCTGTCGGTAAACAAGGCTGCCGCATGATCGTCCGACTTGCGATTACGCGGAGAGGTGAAAGTCGCGATTAGCGTGTCTCCAGGCGCTCTCTACGTCGACTTGTACTAATCGAGACGCGGATTTAGCGATGGCATCGTGGGCGAAGACATTATCCTTCAAACTTTGACTCCTCCTGCCGATTTTCGTGAATCGTACCCGTCGAGGACGTTTCACTTTCACGAGAGCATCTCTCTGCGTCGCGTTACCCATGATCGGAAGGCCTCGCGATGGTGTCGACTGGCGAACGACCCGTCGCGAGGGCTACGCGGACCTTTAATGTGCGATTTAATTTCATGACTATATCGGACGAGACGTATTTGGGCCTGGTGGCGAGTAATTGAGGGGAGAGGAAGCCGCGGCTTCGATTCTCTTGGCGGGCGAGAGATCGAGGCGCTTGGGTCGCGGCAAAAAGGTGGGAATGCGCGCGGGCAGCCTTCGACCGGCGAAATTTCGACCAACGCATGCGACAGCGGCGCGCAGAATTCACGGGACGAGACGAGGAGATCTCTATGTTACGACGGGCGAAACGTCTCGCGGACGCGTGGCCTCGCATACGAATGCGTGTTTGCCCGCGGATCCGAGGGGTGCGCTTTAAACGGGGGCCCGTTTAACAGATTATGTTGTATGGGACCAGTTCCAATTCCTCTGGCTCCTTTTATTCACCGCGTCAGCTTTGCGCACCCCCCTTCATTTCCATAGAAATGGCACCTCGCGTAATGCAAATGCAATATGGGAGCGGCGGTATCTGGACTGTTTGGTCACTGTATCGTATTCGAAACGAATAATTTTATACGAAATCGCGCGGTTCCTCCTTATTAAGGAAGTTAATTGAGTTAGGTCTCGTATTGTCGTTGATCTGGATGGTTGCTTGGAAAATTAACCGCTCGATTCTGAACGCGAGCAAGTCCACACGGTTGCGCTCAAAGAATCATATCTCGAGTGACGCAACGGCCAGGGTACACCTCCGCTAATCCAATTTACCGTCGCGATTTCCTCGTCTCATTAGATACTATCAAGCGCTGCATTACCATAAAACCTCCAGCGGGTAGGAGGCGGGTGAGAAAAAATTCCGTCGCGCGAGATTGCAGAAACAGCCAGCGAGCGATTCGTTCGAAAGTGTGTTCAGCGAGGCCCGCGTTCGAGACAGTGGACAAGGTGTCAGATGATAATGCACGTGCACACCCCCTCGAACGAACGATCAGAAAAGTCGTCGAGACGTGTCGAGTCCGCGAGGAAGCCATCAGAGTCGCGCGCGTTCGAATCGCTTTCTACAGAGGCGCTGCTGGCTCTCTCTCTCTAAGTCCAATGGCGACGGCCTTGCGAGTCGGACAACCGGATACGCGTTCGCAGGCATCGTGGGCAGCCTTGTCGCGACGCGAGCGTCGGAAAACACCTGCGTATCGACGGCCTAGAGCAGTAGACAATCCTTTACGTCGGCGACCTTCCGCGAACCGTTGCGAAACCGACTGCACCGCGCGTAACTGCAACCGCCATCGAGATGCATGGGATGTCCTCTCGATTCCGCGTTCATACCATCGAATCTACCAACAGTATTGTCTCTGAACCACTAGATCGTTCGATTGGCGATAAAGTATCCTGTTCGCGGATGAAATCTTGCGTCACGCCCGGAAATGGTCCCTGTAAATCACAGAATTTAATCAACATCGAGAGACAAGGTGGTCCCCGCGTTTTCGATCGAATAAAAGTGGTCTCACTGTGAGAAAGATTTTCTTTCTTGGATGTATCGGGACGTCCGATGGTTTCTCGTTCTATTAGGGTGGGAATTTATGGAGGGTGCGCATCAGGGTGCACCTTATTGGCCCCATTCGTTCTTTCACTGTTTGATATTTACTCCTGGCGGGAGATGGGACTGTAGGAGCGACGCTGAGGGACGGGAACATGTGTAGCGGCTTGCAGGAGATGCAGGATAGACGCATCGTCGTATGGGATCTTGTATCTTACGGTGTTGAATAGCGATCGAGTGGAAAGAGTGTTAGATTGATGCGTTCTTGGTCTGCGGATGCGAGATTACTTCTTTGGATATTGTCAGAGCGCATGCTTGAAGGAAGTAGTATAAGAATTAGTGGAAGAAGGACGTTTCTCAATCGAGACTTTAATTTTGTAAACTTTGTACTAGAAGAATGGTTTAAATTACTGTTGTATGTAAAGTAATGCTACTCGATTGGTTAAACTATTGTGAATAAATTTTTAATACTGTTTTTCTATAGATGTTCCGTTTTCATTCCTTTTCCTGTCGCATACCCCACAGAAAGAAAGAATGGTCAGCTAATTAGTACAATTCGAAGTATGTATTATATCTGAGAAAATAAAACACCTGGTATTTATATTTATCTCTAACAAGAATAATACATGATTAAACAACGTGCATTGCTGAATCATTGCATTGAACGCGTACATTAAAGTTAACGCGATACAATTATAATTAATCAAGGTAGATACATTTTATAGTATTAGAACTCGTACAGATACATATTTGAAAATCCCTCTCTATCTCTGTCTTTTTCTTCTTATCTACCTCTCTCTTTTCATCAGTTCATTTTAGACCCGTGGCGCCATCTCTGCGAAAAGTGCTCAAACTGTTCGCACATCGTTATCGATAGCAAAGTGGACCACTGAAAGACGCGTGGCGCCATCTCTGTGAAAAGTGCTCAAACTGATCGCGCGCGATTATCGACAGCAAAGTAAACCTCTGAAAGACTGGTGGCGCCATCTCTTGCAAAAGTGCTGAACTAAATGCTCGACCAGTTTCAGCACTTCTGCAAGAGATGGCGCCACAAGTCTTTCAGAGGTCTACTTTGCTGTCGATAACGATTTGCGATCCATTCCAGCACTGTTTGAGTAGATGGTACCACGAGCCAAACATTTGAAAATTCGAAACGTAGCGCGAACATAGAGAAACATTTACAAAAGCACTAGAATTCGTAATTAACGTATATAATTAACGTGTACAACTTAGAATAGAGAATAACAAAGGTTCGAATATTTTATAAAGTAACGATTAATTAAAACTGTTTATATTAAAAACAAAAGAAACGTACATACAGTGTATCTTACAGTAACGAGACAAGTATCGCGGTGGTCGCCGCGAAATTTAACATACGTACAATATATACAATCGTTTTTCGTTTCGTTGAAGTACAGGAGAACAGGTAGAGATCAATACTGTCGCCTACGCGGACGGGAATAATTTGTTCATCGGCACGCGGCTGAAGATATCGTTGCTGATCTTGGTGAAAACCAATCCGAATGTCTCCTCGTACGGTCCTTGGAGTTCTTTGAAGAGCAGATCGGAATTCTCATTGATGAAACGATTCATTTGTTCCCCTGTGAAACAGAAAACGATCGAAAATTCATGAAAAACCTCGAACACGTTCGTTCTTACATATAATGATGAAACGATTGGAAGCTATTTGCGTTTAATTATCTGGAACAAAGAAGAATAACGAAGGAAGAGCATCGAACAAAGTCATGGCTCTTGTAACGAATCAAGGCTGTCGCGTGGAAGAATAGAAGATTATCTACGAATTTCCATTTACGGTTGGCAGTGACTAACCCGGCTAATCAGGATGGATGCTAATCTTCTAAACGGTCAATGTTACTGGAACCGCTTAGACGTGTCACGCGATGAATTATTCCTGTTTCATTTCAAACAGAAACCTCGTCAGATAACAAAGATTAGATTTACCTCTCGACGAGGTGAATACCAATCGTCCATATTAGTGGACGCTTACTAAATCACGAGCTCCCTCCTAATTAACGCATAATCGCATAATTTCGCTTGTAAATAACAAATCGCGTCGCATCAGAGGAATATGAATCATGAAAATCGTTCGTTCGATTTTCTAACGCATCTTCTAACCCATTTCAAGGTAACCAAATTGTTTCAAGATCAGCCTCAATTACCCAAAATGTTGTCTCCGTTGAACAGATTGTCGAACTGCAGGTTCACGTGTTTAGGATTGAATTTCACCAAGTATTTCTTCACTTTCAGATAAGTCTCTCCGTCCTTCTGGTACCTCTCGCAGTAGATCTCGCTGCGTGTCTTCAGATCGTCTGAAACAATCGAAACAGTCATCGTCTAGTCACTATCGTGGCCATTGGGGAGTGAACGAAGAAAAGTGGTCGAGAGAAGAGCGAAAAATTGGTGTCTGAATAGAAGAGTGTCGCAGAACCTGACAATATTGATCTACGAATGATATGTTGCATGGGTTTCGAAACGATTCGATGGGAGTAATGATCGAATGGCACGCGAGTAGATGTATTTACACATGGTGATGTTGGATCTTCCAGTCCCCGTGACAGGCAGAAGCAGCACTTTCCCGTCGACTTTGTAGTCAGCGACGAAATCCACTTGAGGATTGTACGCATCGGACGCCATCAAACACTTGTCCCAGTCGATGCTGAAAATGTACAATCATTCTTAGATCAGTGATGGCTCTTGGCTAAAATTAGCAGAACTGTTACATAGTTTTATGCAGACATTTTTGTATCTTTTTCATAAGCATTGCTACTCGAGGATCATGTGTTGTACAAGTGTAAAGAAATGTAGAGGATAAAATGAAATAATAAATTGCTGAGTACAGGATATTTGTCAGAATGATTCTTAGTTGACACTGGGTTATGGAAAATTTTCAAAGGTTCAATCGAAGGTTCCACGCGTCCATATTTGGGAGGACCTCGAACAGATGCTATAAAGTCTTTTCGTGTACGATTGCGCAACGTTTAATAGTCGTATTTATCACATTAATTTTAGTTACGAACTGGTTAAGAAATCTATTTAACATCTCGAACGATTCTTCGATCGTAGCTACTATAAAAAGATAGATGATTTTTTTTTAATAGAGAAAGGATAGAGCGAGGAAATCGAACTTACTGATAGTTCTCTATCTTGAGATTCTTCGTGAGACCGTGCAATTTAATGTTTCGATACTCTTGCCTCAAACTGACGGATCCTTGAGACTCCCCGATTCTTACACTGTCCACTGCCAATGGTTCAATGGGCAGGATCTTGAAGCTCTTCAAGCCTGCGAAAATATTCATTCTCTTCTTGAGAAATCACGGAAGAATAGAGCAAAGAATTAACAGTAAATTAATATTTTATTCAAAGTAGTTTGCAATAGAGAGACTCGACAATTTTCTCGCTATACCAGAATTTCAAATCTATCGCTATTCTATCGCTGAACACGCATTCCCTTGACATTTGTGTCTAAGAATTTAGCTAGAGAAAGGAGATCGAACCGACACAATAAGAGACACTTCCAACTACCATTCGCGTCTCTTCTTCATCGATAATTTATTTTTAAAAAATATTAAACTCCAATTTGCATTGTGGTAAATATTCTCTGTACGCAAAAACAAAAGACGCGTCTTTTACGTAACTGAAAAAAAATGGCAGAAACTGAAAAGTAATAATTAGTCGAAGAAGAAAAAAAAGATCCTGCGCGCGGTCTCAGAAAAACCTGGAAATATTCAAAGATGGAATTACGCGTTCTTATTACGCACAGGAAACAGGTAGGTGACAAGCTTTTCCTGTCACGGTTATGAAAATGTGTTTTACGCATTCCGATTCGTTCGTGTAGCAGATTTCATAATTCGGAAGGAAACGAATCCTTTCGACGAATGGAGAGGCAAAGGGTCGATCGACACGGTCAAGGAGAGCCTCTGAGAATTGCCAGACGTGATTAACTCGGTGAAACTGATGCTAGTCTCGAAGAAACTCGGCGTGCGTTGCTCTGGTGAAATCAACGCGCGATTTCTGCACATTCCTCCACTTGGAGATCGTGGAAAAGGGAACAGATGAACGTTTCAGAGTTTACGTTTCATTCAAATTGATTAGAAGATTGTTTTTCTTGAAGAATTAAAAAAAAAATAGTATTTCTAGCGATTTTTTTCACTTAATGAATTTTTGGTCGATAAAAAAGCAACAGATATAACGAAAAAGCTGTGAAACATACGCGTATCAGAGACTGGCCTTGAATATCCTGAATAAACGAGAAACATGCGCAGTGAACGCAATAATTATTCGCAATTTACGCTTGGTTAATAATGAGAAACTAAATAAACGGAGAACAATGCTCACCGCCGGCTAGTGAAACGATGGCATCTTTGGCGGCTTCCGCTACGCAGCTGTCGTACTGGTCAGTCGGTTGGGACGCGTCGCATATCCTCCAGTTGCTCGCTAAGTAAAGAAAATTAGAAAAGTAAGTCGATCGAATTTTCGAGGAATGAAGAAAAGCGGAAAAATGTCGCACTGAACGGTTACGCAAGCACCGGTCACCGCGTCGCAGTGGATCCAATAAAGTGCAGCACCGGTTGCGAACTCGAACCGAATTCACTTTCTCTTTCGCAGCGTGCACGCGTCTCCTCTAATGGATCTCCTATTGATCGATCAATGAGAGACGGATCGTTCTCATTAGCGATTTAAAAACGAACGCGAAAGAGATTTTTACAGCGACCACGTGGACCTCGATTTCAACTTTTTTCTACGGCTGTTGAATCCACCAACGTATACGTGTGACGTGTATTTTTCTGCTTTCATGGATACAGTAAAGAATTTTTTTGAAGCTCTATAGTATTCTGTAGTTAAGTCTGTGGAAGGGAGTTGTTTCTTCTGTTGGAAGAAAGATGGAAGCCATGCGAGGTCTAGTTCAGTAGAAAGGGATGGTATTGGATGGACGCGATTGGTCATTGATGCCTCGAGAGGAAAGTAAAATGATTCCAAAATTACTTTTGCACCGTTTTCTTCATTGGAGAAGAGATATTGGAAATAGGAAGTGTGGAAAGCCATGTAGGACTCTTTCGAATTTCAGTAGAAGAAGCTGTCTTTGGATTATAGAAAAAACTATCTGAATTACTAAATAGCAATCTTCTTGTCACAGAAAAAAGACAAGAATCCAAGTAAGCTTTATTTCAGTGTTATGCTTAATTCAGCATCTCCTTACCAATTCTACAAAAAGCAAAGAAATGCTTCCTTAAACTAATTTCGAACAAAGTCTAACTGTCTAAAAATTAAGATGCTCTCGAAGAATCAACGACCAAAGATGATCGAATAATAAGAAGATACACCAGAGTTACTTACGCGGGTCTACAGCGGTGGTACACGCCACGACTATGGCCGCAACGAACAACCCCAATAGCGACATCTTCCACTAATTTACCGATCGTCCAGTTCACGAACAGGTCCGCGACAAGTGTTTTCGTCGACCAGGTGGAAATTTCTTCGGACAGTTGACTCTGAACTGAAAGAAACGATCATGGATGCAGTGTATTTAAGCGGCGCGACCGCCCCACCACTCGCCTGGCCGTGTACGCGTGTCTCTTCCCGCGAGATTATGCGAAAAAGAAGAAAAAGGATTCTTACAACTAATATATCAAACGTGTGGACAAGCGGACACGAGCTTCCAACACGAGCTTCGAGATGACTCATTAATCGCGAGCGGTGACGAGGACGTCGATGGAAAATCTCTGGAGTCCTCGTTCCTCCTTAGACGCTCCTAAGGAGGACTCCGTCTTTTTCCACGTTTCTTTCCACCCTCGCGCTTTTCCTCCTCGGTCCATTCGATCACCATTCTTACTTCCTCGACACGTTTATAACATCCTCTGATTAATATCGGTCTGCTATCCATCTAAATTCTTCTATTTCTTATCGATGTAGCTGTTATAATTTTTTGTCGTGCTGTAAAAACGATGTTAGTTTCAAAGACATGTTTTTTTAGGACTTTTTTATTGGTTTCCGGTATGTTATACCTTTCTTCTTGTTTGCTTCATTTTTCTATTCAGCGGATCTCAGTTGTTTAACGTACGTTATCGGAGTATCTTCGCTCTCCTGGTTTTCTCAAATTTGCTAAAAAAATTTAATTCCTTTTTTAAAAACTATTTTGTATACCTGCGTGGTTCTTCCAGTTATTTGTTTGATTTGTTGCTCGCGTTTAAGTGAACAACCCGTTTCAAAGAAGCCCTGAGACGGCCGTGTCCTTTGTGATTCCACGCCTCCGCCTCGTTTTATTGACTTCGTTAATTACTTTGCTAATTTACGTCCGCAAATTGCAGCCACAGAGAACAGAACGTTGTTACATCTTGTGCACGCAGACATGATGTTCTGCCTGGAAGAATTTGTGCATTTAATCGCGTCTGCGAAATATTCCCAATTCATCTGATGGTCAATCGACAATTTCGTTGTTTATCCCTTTTATCGCAATTTTTCCAATATCCTCCGTTAAGAAATCGTACACAGTAGACGTTTGCGGAACAGAAGAAATTCTTGAATATTTATTTCGGATTTTAAACTGCCAATTCCCTACTCTTGAATTTTTTTATCTACGAAGATAAACTGTGTAAAAGAAATTCATGCATTTATTTCAATTTAACGTAACACGGATAAGAAGAAACGTTACACAGTAGATGTTTACGTATTCAGAAGTTGCTGTCTACGTCACATATATAATAATGATTCAATCTTTTTATTAAAGGCCATCCACTTCCTTGCGTCAATTAAATAATATTTCTTGTACCGTTCGTAATCTGATCGCACGGTGATATTAAAATATAATAGAACGAGGTGTTGGACATTTTTTCGGTGTTTCATGTCGCAACGAACAGGGAGTAATTTTCCTTTCATCTGCATTTCAAGCGAGCGGAACCAGAAAAAAATCTCGAGCCGATATTATTAGACACGAAGACAGGCACAGGCCACTTAACATAATCAACGAACGACAATAAAAAACGCTTTGGATGGCTGAAATTGTTATCTATAATAATCGGAGTTCTTGCGACCGACCAACAGTTCTGAACAACAGAGAAAATCATCGCTCCTCGTAATTTATAAGAGAATGTCAGTAATTGAAAATTCCACGTGTGAAATTTTTATTTTTCCCTCAACTCGGTGTTGTTGTCTTCCAAGAGTATTCCTAATCTTCACCAGCCATTCCACAATTTCTCGCGACCTCCACGTGCCGCCATTATCTCCTCTCCACCGCTTGCTATAAATCAAAAATTATGGTCTCGTCGCTTGGAGTTTGCGATCTGTAAATGGCAAATTATTTTCAAAAAAAACGAGACATTCGTACGTCATTTATCGACGATGGCCAGCCAAGGTCCAAATCCCCCTGGTTCGTGGCAGGAAAGCGTTCACCGCGGTTGCGTGCGAAGGATCGATCGGTCCTTCGATCTATGCCGCGGTGGAGATCAATCGGCACCGTGGCCGTCGTTGGGTCGATCGTGGGACACATTCGTACGACGAGGCCTTGGTACTATGTGAACCGTCTGTTAAATATGCACACGGCTTTCTCGAAAACGACTAAGGTCACGCGTTCACGGTCGCCAGGGGCTGTTTCGTGGTTCGATCGTCCAGGAGCTCGCTTACTCTCGATCTTCCCGTGTGGTAAACAATGAAAATGCTCGGTTGACCCTACGATTTCGACTTCTATACTTGTTTAAATGGATTTTGAGTAAATGAAGCAACGTTCAAATATGCATCGAATACCAGAGGGTTCGAAAATTCGAGGAATATTTAAAACGATATCGAACGACTTTCTTAATTGAGGATATTAATGATCTTCGACGAATATATATGTATATATTGGAAGAAAATTTTACGAGAATATTTAACGCGCTACTGAACGACTTCTTCGTATTGCTTTCGATTAGTAATGGCTGTCAGCGGGACCATATTTATGTTAAAAGCGATATCTTTGGTGTCCCGAAAGCGAATTATTTGACATTTCGTTAAGAGACCTTCCTCTCTAATTACCGCAATTATTACGTGAATAACTGCATTAAAAAGAGCGATAAAATTGTTAAAAATGCCTTGATTATTCGCATGAGTCATTGGTTGTTGTGATCTACTCTGAATGCGTAATACTGGAATCGTCATTTCATTCATTACAATTGCATATGTCCGTAATTTTTCAGTTGATTATAGCTCACGACACTTTTACAATTAAAGATATTAAGTGACAGTAGATTGAATAAATCTATTAATACACGCCAACGTACGTGTACGTACAACAATTGCGATTAACAAATGAAAGATAGTAAATCCAGAAGATGGATGATCTGCGTAACGAAAGGAAGGGCAGAACGGTCCATCAGTAGTGGAAAATTAGTGAATCTTAAATTCGAATGGAACATGTATAGCTCCAACTTTTTGCAAGTACCATTTTTTTTTTGCGTCAACTTCGATTAAATATCGTTAACCGTTTCCGTAAACAAATGCAAATTCCCATATCTCGTGCAGCGTGGCTATAATTAATGTATAAAACTAGAAGAATAATAATGTCAGAGCGATAAATATAAAATACAAGTAGCATCCTTAATATCCATGATTGATGGTGAGGTAATTACGCAGAACTTTTAGCTGCTCCTTCTTCCCGTTTGCTGATTGTGTTACGTTCAATTCGACGCTAATTACACACCGCAACGCTCGTAAGTGGTGAACACGGTATAACGTAATTTCGTTCATTTGAAATTATAATGAGAACGATAAAGTTTACGTTCGAACGAGCAGTCTTTAATCGCGTTAATTTTTTCTCTCTCCAATTAACGTTTCAGACAATATCTCTGAAATTGAACCAAAATAGTATCACTGATACATTTGGATATAAATAGTACAGAATGTAGACATTAAGGTCAAACCAACCACGGTTAAAGAAAGAAGTAACGATGTAAAATTGATCAGAGTGTTCGTGACCGATTCACTGGTAATGAATTCGCATCGATTTAGGAGTCGCAATTGTTGCTCGCTCGCATCCAATTGAGGTAACGACGATTCTCCATTATGCTTATGAAGTACCGCACAATCTGCGACTGAAAAAAAAAAAAAAAATAACCAGATGTAACCTGGTGTCTACACGATAAGATCTTTATTGGTACCAGGAAGAATCTGATTTGCTTAGTTCATCGCCCTCGTTGGCCCTCCTCTGAGTTCACGGCCTGAACTTCGCACGGCGTTAAGGTCTTGAACCTTTACGACTCAACGAATCCGATATTTCCATGCTCTCTTAAGGTCATCAATTCTGGTCCTCGTTTCGTAATCAGCAGGTACATCTTCCTGAATAAAAATAACTGTGGAGCACGAGCTACAATATGTAAGAATGTAAACACCAGGATCCCGTTGGAGGGAAAACATTATTTAAATAATAGACTGAATTAATATCTGGATGTTTTCGTCTTTTTCATGGAAAGGGAACGGGTAACGTGAAAGAAAAAGGTGGAGGGACTGTTGAGGTATAAACAAAAAATACGAATAATATTAGCGGAAAAATAAAGCGGTTTTTAACTGTTATAAAAATCGCTTGGATAATGCCGGCAAGAGTGACGAGTATCTCGAGTGCACTCCTCGATTCGTGTTTTAATGAGAAAAACCGATCACTGGAGTGTTCGCGATGAATCAGAGGGAAGTAAATACGGACGGTTCGAGTTTTAATTTATACAACAAACAGGCGTCCATTTACAAAACGACGTCCTCTTCGAGGAGGCACGGATTCCGTATTGAAAATGGCAAATTCCTCCAGCTTTTTCTTTTCGCCTGGTGAATAATTGCTGGACTCGATCGGCAATTGCGCAGTCTGGGATTCTTTTTCCATAGAAAGTTACAAGTATCGATTGTCAACAGTGATATTAAATGAGCTCTCAGAATGTGCAATACTTCAATGCACTCAAAAATTCTAGATTAGAGACACATCGAACGATAATTCGATTGACTTTCTCGATGGTTCGATTTTTAAAATACGTAAACTTTCTTATTGATAATAAAATGATAGCGAATATGTAATTCTTGTACAGAAACATATTTAAACGAACGCAGGAGCGATTTCGTTTCGTAAACATTGAATAGTTTAAACAGGCACGCGATTATTTCTCAACTTTTTGTTCATTGAGAAACCGAGAAACCAGTTCCACGTACGCTAGGTATTTCTTCGACATTAATCCATCGTTAGAATCGACATTTAATGAGTTTAACGACTCCATACCCGACAGGTTCAATGTTCCTCGAACAAATATCTAATTATTCCCATAAACGTCAGCATTATCAATTATTGTTATTCTACATAATAATGTATTCAACGGTGAGCAAGCATTGCATTCAATTTGAATTTAAATTAGTCTCAGATTCAAATTGCAGTCTGGTTTCGCTAGGAGAATTCAATTAATCAATTCAAAAAGACATCTGTGAATAAGTATACAACATCGTTGCTAATTTAATTGAAGAGAATATTTTCATTTTAAGAGTTGAAGGGTAATTGCGTATGCATAAAAATGTACGCAAGATAATTATCGTTCAAGGTTTCAAAGTATAACTCTAGTGAATATCTTGGTTCGCTACCGAACGATTTAGTTTGCCAATGTAGGTCATTTTTTGATTGCATCCAGTAGTCTATTGCATGCTATTAACTTATGTTACCATTAAATAATAATTGTACCCAATTTGATTGAGAAATCTCAATTTTTTTTGTACTTTCGAGTTCTCTTACGAGCCAGCAGGATTTTCACAAATCAGGCTACACGTTTCGTAGGAATCTTACAACTTCGTATAAATATTGAAGCAGTTCGCCTTTCAAATTGGACCTTGCCAGGCGTAATCTATCAAATCTCGCAGGCGTATGTTCTTTTCCTTCTTTCAGTCTACCATCGTTCGTGGGTTGAAGAAAAAAAATATGTAAAAATTTGGTTTCCAAGTTGCGCGACTGAAGAACTGAGAGTCTATCAAACGATCCTCGTTCTGTTCGTATCTACAATATTTGACGACACAATGAAAAGAAGATGAAGGTCAGAAAAGTGGTGTGCAAAGGTCAAGCTCATGATTTACGATCGTCACGTGTTTGTACAATTTTCTCGAGTGATAATTTCAACTCTCGCGGATTTTCCCTCTTATTTCATGCTGAATATATAATTGAATGCAAAGTGAATATCCCTTTAGGCAACGTACTAAAACATTATGTAAAACCCAGAATATGGGGAAAAGAAACATGTATAATTGTACCACCGAGGGGCTTGCTTAACTATCGTGCCTAATTACATTCGAAACGAAGACACCACGGTTCCGCATCTTTTATTCAATAGAAATTTACATCAGTCGTGCTTGAACTCGTTAGAGGTCGTCGATTCATCATGGTCGCAAGAAGCGACGAATCCTGCTAGATTTTTTGATCGTCTCATCTTATTTCCAAATCGTATTTTCTCTACTCTAAAAATTTCTTCGGAAAAATCCATTTCTTGAAAGATTTAAACGCGATCGGACAGACCGCGCTATGTTCTCGGTGAAAGTGCACGACATAATTTTATTCGTGCAATCTATACCAAAAGATCTACATAAAAATTGTGTCAATGCTAACGCTATGAAGAACTAAAATGAGTTGGGTATTTTATTTCTTCGTCGACACACAATATATTCTATTAATTACAATAAAAAATTATTTGCCGTTAAGGTAATCGTTTCTGATATTTAAGGGCTAAACTGTTCAAGGGCGCTCTTATCTTTGTGATCCCAAGATCTATGGCGTGGCCAGTTAAAGGGCAACTCTGGCAACGTTTCTTTTTGCAATTACCATTAAAATTGCCCTTCTCTTGGCGAACGATATATCTAGGGAAATAGTGTACTCGTTTGCGTTGCACAGTTGCGCAAGCAGGCATCGTTACGACCAGATCTTTCTTGTGGACTCTTCTCACTGGTTCAGGGAACAGCCTGTCATTTAACAGATACTGTTCCAAAGAACCAGAAGATTTAGACGATACTAAAGTGTGATTGGATCCGTGGGTATCGAAGTAGTTCTGTTCGCGAAATTTCTTCAGTTCTCTCACTTCTTTATCAGAGAGGTATTCCTTGTTTTCCTTGTGCGATCTGTTCGTACAAACTGAATCTTGATATTCCTTTGTATCAACATGATTCATCTCATTCAAGGTAGGCTTCGAATATTCCGACATGCTTCTCTGGCAACACTGGCATCCTTTGTTGGATACCGTCTTCTTAGATGCTACATTCAAACTAGAGTTAGACTTTACATCAGGTACAGACGTCTTTGAGGAAAGAGTTTTCTTGATCACATCTTTGTACTTCGAAGGCCTTCCTAAGGATACTTGAACTCCTTTGTTAGACTTTTCTACAACTTCGATCCCAGAATTTAATTGTTCGTCGCTGGTTTCCGATCTTACTCGAGCGTGGACAATTTCTAATTTCTCCGGCTTATCCCCATCGGTTTTCAACTGATATATGGAACGAGGTTTGGATATATTTTTGTTGGCCATGAATTCATGGTAGCACGGCGATTTGTAACAAGTTTCTGGACAATCTCCTCTTCCTGCCGTTGATTGCAGAATGGAGACCCTGCTTCTGACATTGCGCAAAAACTGAGACCTCGGTGCGTAATCTATTCTTTGAACTCTTCTCAAAGTTTCACAACTGATAGGCGAAGTTAAATCTGGCTTCTCGTAGTTGTCTTCTATGACTATAGCGGGGAAGTTGGCGTGACTTTTGCACCTTTTACAGGGAGAATATTGCTTCTGTCTTGTTCTAGTCGACCTCAATTGCACCTTTTTAGTTTCAGGATTACAATAACAGCCCTTTACTGACTTTCTCCTAACGTTCTCTAGGCAATGCTGATGTTCCGAACGTTTTTTCGAGGATGTTAACACTCTCCTCACCGTTGACGTATTAGGCATTGATGCAAGCGTCTGGTTAGGGCTATTACATAAACAATCTGAACGTAACGCTCCACCGACTCCACTCGAATCGTTCCTCAATTTCCATGACTTAATGTTCCCTTTGTACAATGAACCTGTTGCACCAGCATTGTTGCCACAATTTTCTCCATGTGTCCTACAAGTAAGAATGAAAATGTAACTTCGCAAAGAAATTGACACGTGGAATAGAAAATGAAATACTCACCAGTTTTGGCAATATAATTTTTTAATTTCTTTAACTCTTCTAGAATTCTCATTCACTTGCGTTAACAAAAGTCTACTTTGTTTACGTAGACTATCTATTTTCTCGAGAAAACTCTCATCCATATGATCGTGACACGTTCATCTGTCAATTAAACATTGAACTCATTAATCAATACACATAAGGGTACCTTTATTTAAGAAGTACAACAAAGATCGTTCTCCTCCAAACGTAAGGTTACAATTTCTCCGTATTTACCTTAATATTCATGTCCAGATTGCAAGCTGTTTCATATCCCAAATCATCGCGTTAAATCGCTATTCTCGCGATTCCGCTTGAACGCAAAACGTCATGTCGGAATGTTTATTTTTATTTGATCAATTGAAGTTCGCCAAGCGTCCACTGTAAACAGACGGACACGGCACAGTTCTACCACGATGACAAATCTCATTTTTTCTTCGCAAATTTTTTTTCGTGCTAAGTAAAAACGATTTTATATTTCCCTTTAATTACACCAAGGTTGTGCACAAACTTCATTTACGTACCAAATGGTGGGTCTCGTTCATGTCTGTAACGAATTCCTCACGCGTGTCTGTAAAACGTGAAGAAATTTTGTGAATAGTTTTTTCTTGCGGTCACGTTGGAGCAACGCGTTGGACGCGGCGTACGTTACAATGTACGCTCGCTCGAGTATCTTTTAATTTAATTAAACCGTCTCGTGTTTTCCGTCGACCCGCGGCACCGCGATTATTAACCGTTCTCACGCGACACGTGAAATATGCGATCGAAAACGTGACCGCAGCTACGATTTCCTTTACCGTCGCGATTCTCACCGACTTTGGAGGTTATAAACGACTTACGCGTGTTTCAATCGCTAACGCGCGTACCTTGCACGCACACCAGCGGTAAACATGGATTTCCACGGGAGTAACGTTGTTCAACACGCGCTACCGCAATTCTCAGAATTAACGTCACGATCGAGCAACGTCTCGGCGTCGAAGTTTACCAGCGGTGATAATACTCAAATGGAGCACACGGCTATTTATACGACCGCGGCGGGATCGAATCAGGCGAAACAGAATTTGCTGGTAAGGTTTACCATTGTTTCGTTTCCACGTTCGTATTTAATTGTATTTTAATCTTGCTCTTCTTCCCTTGCAGGTGAATTCAACGAACAAATACACGGGACCGATACTGGCATGGCCAGATCCGAACACGTTGATGCAGCTCTGCGAGAAGCAAGGCATTCAGACTATTAACATTCCTAATTACAATCAAAATAGTTCGATACTCAATGTTCAGTCGAATAGCTTGCCAATGAGGATCATACCGAACATGTACTTGCCTTCGACTTCGCAACCTGAAGCAATCATGAAGCAGGAGATAGATGCGAGAAACGAGAATGAGAAACAATTGTCCACAATGGTATAGAATTTTGTTTTATGTATGGATTTTGTATGTATGTTAAAAGACATGTGTTTTTATTTCATTTGAAAAATGATATTTCAGCAAGATTCACAGGCTCAACTTCAGCAACAAAGTGCCATGGCCGAGTACTTCCAAAAGCTGCAAGCTACCACTCTTCCATTGACTTTGCAGCAGTTAATCAAACTGCAAACAGAACAAACTAAGAAAGTTAAGACTGACGAGGAAAAAGTGGAACACACGCAGAACAGCATACTTAACATTCCTAGTGTCCCAGTATTCAGAAATACTCAGTTACAAAATGGGAACAATACTTTTATGGGTTCGGATCAGATGATGGTATCTATAAACGCGAGTGATTTGAATGTCCACATGGAGAGTCAGCAAGAGAATACAGAGAATACAACGCAGACTATGAAGGTTGAGCAGCAAATACAAACGGATTCGCCGAAGACTGAGAAGAAAATGAAATTCCGGGCGAAAACTGGGGAAATAAAAATTAGCATCGCTCTGGATGGCTCGACGCTTTACTGTTGCCCGGAATGCAATTTGGCGTTTCCGGACAAAGCGGAGATCGAACAGCATATACAAGCTCATATACAAGTGCGTATTATCTCGTTACATTCATTTTTCGATTCTCGTGGTATAATTCGAGGGCTAATGTGTATTTCAATTTACAGGAACGCAAGTATCAATGCAAAGAGTGTGGCGCCATGTTGAAAAGGAAGGAGCATTTGGACCAACACATGCGCGGCCATTCGGACGAGAGGCCGTTCAAGTGCCCGGTGTGCCAAAAAGCGTTCAAACGAAACGAACACTTAACGAGGCATTACGTGATCCATTCCGGTGATAAAAATTTCTCGTGTTCCGTCTGTCAGAAAGCCTTCTCGAGGAAGGATCACCTAAACAAACACACGCAAACGCACTTAGGGATTAGAAGGAACAGGATGAAGAAGGAGACGTTTTTCACGGAACAAAAGGAGCCTTTCGAGAAAGCCCCCGAAGTCCCCGCAATGCCTAAACAGGAAGTCAGTTTCGTGTTGAAAGACGGGGGCTTCGTGAAGCAGGAGCCTAATTTTTTGCAGTACATACAGAGCCTGCAGAAGGATCAGAATCTGATCCACACGTTCTCCTCGTTCAAGGAGCAAGCGATGAGGGAGGCGAACGTGCTGCAGCAGCAGACGGTGAACATGAACGAGATTTTGCCGCAGAATACGAGGTACTTAATGCCGTCTTAGTCGTAGGTAAGCTCGTCTGAGTCCAAAGCAATAAAGGCTGTTCACGGGGAAGCGACGGGGTTAGCACAAAGTAGAAAATTCGTTTAGGCGTACGTTAGGAATTGGGATGTATTCTAGAAGTTGAATCGATTGATATCCTCAATGAAAGGCGACTGAGGTGCAATTAACGAATAATGAATTTCTATCGGCGATAGAAAAGCTATGATGATCGAGGCATTGAAATTTAAATAGATCGTCCAATAAGCTCGTGCGTTTCGTTATAAATATAGCCGAGGTATACACGAAGCGAAGTTCGACGTTAGTTTCCAGTCAATTTACTAGCTAATTACGTACAAGGAACAGAACTCAAGGAAGAAATTTATTATAAAATGAATATTGCACGGACCTATTGGACTGGCTAATAGATGCTGGGCGAACTTGAAACTTGGCTATTTTTTCATTTTATTTTGCGGTAACAGGTCGTTGATAATCAGTAAGCAATACCTCGTGCTTGTATCCTGAGCCAGACACGCCACGAGCCATAATTAAGTTCCATCGTTTGCACGTGTATCCCTATATCATATTTTCCTTGCGTTCCAGTGGGTGTCTCACTCTGTTGCACAGGAAAATGCTATACGACTATACAACACTTGCCGTCTGTCTTATTTAAGCTAGGTTTAAATGAAATAGTTTACTGATTCTAGTCTACGATCACACAATGGTGACTGAACGTTGGTTCGTTGGACTCGAGTTTTTTTTTTTTTTTTATTGTGACTAACCATCATGGAAAGTTTCCCTCCTTATTTTCCCTTTATCGGTTCGAGTTCTGTGCGCATGTTTCTGACCTAGAGTGAACGTTTGGATAATGATGAACAATCAGTGCTCCTGTTGTGAGTATTGCCAATCTGCCATTAGGATTACTTTGGAACGAGTACCAATAGCGACTAATAGCATTACTGCCAATAAATGTGGTTATAAAGAGTTTGTAGAATAATTCTGTATATAAGTGCTATACAAATTTTACCTGATGGAGACTCAGTAGGTACGTTGATTGAAACTTGATCTCTGATTCGTCCGTGTTCATCTTTAACGCGTAACATATACATAGTGGGTATTTTAAGTAAGCATTTACCATAAGATAGTACTTTCTATCTTTTCTTTTCTTTTCTTTTTTTAACTTTTCCATGCCGAAATTTTGGTGAAATATATTTTTTACATGTATGATTTTTTTTTACAATCCCAACGAGAAAAATAGACGTTTTTATCGCATATGATTGTTATTTTTTCGAAAGTAATAGGTAGAATGTTTTTTTAGTTTAAACACGGGACTGTACTTTTTTAAGAACTTTTTTCAACTAATATAGTTTATCTAATTGTGAATTATTTTCCGCATAAAAGTTTAGAAGTGATATTAGAAGAGAACAGATTAATTTGCTCAATGATTCTAGGTGATTTATACATTTTTTTTTTTGTACCAAAGAATATTCAGTTAAGTGATATTCTGAAAGGAAAAATCATTATTATTTGATTAACGATTTTTTATAGGTCTTTTTTTTACGTTTCTTATTTTATGTTCAGAGGTATTCCTATTAATTTTGCATCCACGCACTCCTGACTTACTTTTACCATCGCTTCGCACTAAAGAGTTGAGCATACTGTTCATTTTATACGAACAAATTCCCAAAGTCGAATTTTTATCGCGTTTCTTATATTTATTCCGATACTTACCTAAATATAAGAAATAAGGAATGATAAAAATTGCTCAAAAACCATTTTTGATATGAAATGGTAGATTGTCGAATATATTTAAACGGATATCGTCGACGGACCCGATTATTTTACTCACGGTACTCGATTGCTTCTTGCAATCCGCAAAACAGACTCGAATATATTTTGACAATCTATTTAACGTTTACGCGGTGTGGAGCGTGCTCCTAAATATCTCCACACACGATGTAGATTTTGGAACTTGTGATTGCATTTGACGGCGACAAACACCTTTGGAATGTCTGCTGGGCATACACTCGAGATTAGAACGGGTAACTGCGGATGGCACTAAAACGATAAGACTACCGCGTTGTAATAGAACCAAAGAGTTTGAATATTCGTGAGGATAGCAGTATTTTGTCTCTTCTTCCTAAACGTTTCCCAACTTCCTGCTCTTCTTAACCCTGGATGGCAACGATCGAACGATCTACTAAAATATTGGATGGATTTTCATCCATCCCTCGAAGGAAAAAATGATTAATCCACTACAATATCTGTCCATTTCGAATTATACCGCTATCCTGGGTTAAGAAAACAGCATTAATCTTTCCACTAATGTTAATCAAGAAGTATAGTATGTAAGGATGTCCACAACCTGTGGCCATTTCCGTGGACATCGTACGTAAGGCGATACAATGATGGTGTATTTTAACATGGATGATGCATTTGCAGCAAGGTGTTACTCGATAAGCGATTGTTATGTACAATACAATGATTGCCAAAAAAAAAAAGAAGATGAATGAAGAGGTAACACATGTATTTTTCAGACCAAGATATTTTTGAATAAAATATGTGTAAAGAAACTGTTTACTCCCTTCGTATGATGTATTTAGTTTTCCAGGTTCTATGGTATCGACTTTTATCGCACCTTCCATTTCATCATGTGTTTTCATGAAAAGTACTCAGGATGTTTCTTTTTATGTTGTATATTTTTACATTTTTAGGGTACAAAGAATATCTACAAAATGGGTAAAAAATATTTTCCGTTTTTCATTATCAGTTAACACGTATCGATGTATTGTTGCTGTAAATAATCCTGGCCAGTTTAGAGTAGACTCCGTAAGTAATTCCTAGGAGCGATCCGAGCCAATCTACAAAATGACGGCTGAGCGTGACCGGGAAATGGAAGCCATTTCTAGGCGTAACGAACTCCACATCTCGATCCTTTACGATTTCCATCTCGTCCTCGAAGTCCAATGGTTCGAGACGCTCTAAACGATCTATTGGTTGTATATTGTTCACGTACTCCTCCTTGGCTCCTAAATAAGTTCGTTCAGGCACGGACTTCGTAGAGTTTTCTTTGGCCATCGGATTCGGTTGCATTTGGTTCGACCAAATCAATTTGAGGACCTCCACGTCTGGGTCAGGCGCATCCTTGGCCAAAATTTTCTCCACGTTGCTGGTGTTCTCTGGCTTTCGAAACACGAAGTTGTACGTGGCTCGCAATTTTCCGAGCAGCGTGTCCAGTGGTTTCGTTTCCACGGTGGCTCGTTGCTGAGGATCGTTCGTCTCTTCTTGAATTGGGAACAGTTTTGTTACCTGTGGCTTCGATTCCACTCTCGACACGGAGAGCTGAAATGTATTTGGATTTGTTTCTTAAAATGTTGATACACTGTTTAAACATCTCTGTAGTGTCGTAATTTTAGTTCGAAATTTTTGAGATCATTATTTGGTGGAATTCAAATGATTAGTCGAAGAATTATATTTTTCTCTGGTGAGAATTTAGCGCAAGTAAAAAAGCGTTGCAATTAAATAAAGAGGATGCTGCGACAGTTACTCTCTTCTTCCTTTTTGAACTCTTTACTATTTCTATCACTTTAGTCAAACGTAGCTCCCGGAAATTGATTTCTCGTCAAGATCAGAAGAAACTTCGCAAATCGAAAAATCGTTTCAACTTCCATCCCTTGAAAGTAGGAAATCGAATTTTCTTCTCTATGAGATCTCACTCCACGAATTTCTCATTTAACCGAGCCTCAAACAACTCTAGTTTTCGATCTCCAAAAAGAACCATTGTTACCAAAAATCCTCCTAATTTGTTGAATTTTTTAAAACAGTGTCTACTTACGCAGAGGAAGCATAATCCAAGAAATACAATTTTCATGATGTCTCAAGCCGGGTCACCTGTTCCTCTTCGATGATTACCTTACGACTGAGGCGCGGCAACTACTGAAGGACCCATTGATTTCAAAATCCATTTATACGAACGTGCATTGCAGCGGCGTAGCGTCTCAGCTCGCCTAATTCGATCACACCAGGGTCCCTATTGTCTTTGATCCGCGCCTTTGCCTCCTGGACAAACCATTGACACGGTGTTGCCCAACGGAAATCGTTAGTCCAGGCACGTAACGTTGCTCCGTGGACTCGGTGAGCTCAATATTGCTCGAGCAATAAACAATATCGTGCCACGGGTCAAGGTGGATTGGAAAAATTTGCGAGGGATCTGGGTATGGGTGGTGTCGAAAGGTTGACGTTAAAACATTGCGCTCCTGTATTGCTTAGACACTTTGGTATTTCGGTACTGGTATTTGTTTTAAGTTCTTTCGATTGAATTAAATTTTCTGGTTTTAATGGTCCCATGTTAAACTGTCGATTTTCTGTTAGATCCAATTTGATTTCGAGATGGAATTATTTACTAAGAAACTCTATGAATCAATGCGGTAGCAATGCATTACCAAAAACTCGGACGTGAATCAACGTTATTGTATTCGCGATTATTGAGTCACCCATGCAAATTCCTGCGGTTTCGATTCGTTTAACTGATCTGCGACTACAGTTCTATCATGATTGATATTCTTAGATAAAGTATAACCATTCTCAAGAAACTTCTGTTTCTAGAACTGGGAATAGAAAATAAGCATATTACTCAAAAAACGTCACTTTATTTAATCAATATCTACATCGTGTTTCATCAACAGACTATGGATATTTACGTTCTTAGGAGATTGAAATGTACAAAATGAAATTAGTAGAGAATGCGCGTCACAGCATTCTCACAGGAATTTGAATAAACGTCGACAGAGTCTTTTCATCGACGTCTTTCTGCAAAGAGATCAAAGGCCCGTAGATGAGCTGAAAGGGTAATGATAAATCGATATAAACCCGGAGACGTTAAACGTCGCCTGGGTATCTCTGATATAACAGCGTTACGGCGAATAACGCAGAGGCAACAGGCGTCTCAGTTCCTTGCTGAGGACGCTCGAGGGGTTGTCGAGGTCCCGTATAGCCTGCGAAGTCCTCGTTCTCGCGTCCTCCCTCGTCAGCTCGTTTCGTTCGAGCAGCTTCGCCAGGATCTTCTTAAGCTGCGGCCCGATGCCACCCTCCGCGGAAGTTTCTAAAGTATTAAGAACTTCGTCGGAGTAACCTGTGTACTTGCCGAATCCCTGCTTCCTGGCGTCCTTGCTCAAAGAGTCGTACAGGCTGGCGAGCTGCTGGAGAGTGGCGCTTGGCGGCACTTTGGAACGCCTTAGGTAACTTGATAGACTCGGTCTCGGCACCTGTGTCACCTTTTCGCCTAAACGCGTGAACCTGCAACGAGATTCACCAGCAATTAGCCTACCAGGTAAACGTGGATTAGCATCTTTTCCATTTCGCACTCGTTTCGTTCAATTTTACTTCGCGCACTTTCCGCTCTGGCTTGTCGTAAACTGTTTACCGTACGTTAAATTGCTCCGCCCGTTTATTGTCGAAAGTTCCGCGGGTACTAGAGCGGACCGAGTTTACGTTTACCATTGGGAATAAAGTTTTCAGTTTCATAACTAGTTAATGCCACCCTTGCAACCGGAATTGTATAGTACGCGTGTACGTGGACATTTTACGTTTGCGAAGTTTTGGGCGAGTTACGGATCGATTTAGCCGTGCCAACGCAGTGCAGCGATATTCTTGTTTAAACAATGTTTATCGTGCATAAACTTCGGCGAAGTGAAGTTTAAGCGTGACTGGTTTCGCGTCGAACCTATAAATACCACCCACTATCGGTAGAATCGACAGCAACGATATACTACCATATTAATATCAGTCCAAACTAATGTCCAACTGTTTCCATCCTTTTCTTGCTTTCTGGGTATAATAGCCAACAGAACGCATACATACGAATACTAAAGGAATATATACTAACTTATTATACGTTCCAAAAGGGATCCTCTACAAATCTTCCAAGAAGAGCAGCCCTTTGTTTCTTTCACTAAAGAGGAAATTTGGGCCAACAGAGAATTTATAACATACCGGACTGCAACATCTCCAAAAGGGAATTCTCGCAGCGAATACTCAGAGAAGACCAACCCGTCAATTTTCTCCTGTCAAGAGTTAAGTTTTTCACCAAAAACTTCACCTAGTTTCATCGTCCTCCTCTTCCACGCTCTCCATCTTCTCCACAGAGAACGCCAGGACGCTCTTCGATTCCCCGGAAGGCTCCACGTCGTCCACAAATTTAGACGGAGTGGGCTTCAGGATCTGGTAGACATCTTGGACCACGCTGTCGATGGTCGGCTCTTTCTTCTTCACCTCGTACGCAGCGATCGATCCTCGTTCCGTGGACGAGTCAACGGGATTACCTGGCCCAGTCGTTGCCTCCGACTTCGTTTCCGTCGACGCGTAGGACGGGGCGATCTGTTCGTGGTTCTCCTCGGGAACCTCTTGATTCGTTTCTTGCGTCCCGTGCACCTCTTCCGCCACCTCGTAATTCGTTTCCGGCGTCGCGTAGTTTATTTCTGCCGTTTCCTCGTTCACCTCCGGCGACTCCTGGTGCGATAGAGAATCCTCTATTGATTCTTGACCAATGCCCGGCTTACCATCCTCCATTTTGTCTTCTGACGTCTTTTCCACTTTAGACTCTTCTTTGTCCTTTACTTCTTCCTCCTTCTTGGACTTTTCCGGCTTAGTTTTTTGTACATCGTCGTCCGTCTTCGATTCTTCCACTTCGTCTTTCGATAATTCGTCCAATTTGGATGGTTCAGGATTCTGTTCAGAGGTTTCTTCGATCTTCGAATCCTCTGTCTTGTCTGCCGACGCTTCTTCTTCTGTGTTAGGCACTTCTTCCTCTGTTTTGTTCAATGATTGGGTCGTAGTGGATGTAGTTATGACTTGAGATTTCTGAGTGGTTGTCTGTTGATCTTGAACCGTGGGAGTTATGGGTGAAGTTGAGGGTGGTCTCGTTATTATAGTGGAGCTCTGGGTAGTTTCCTCTGATTGGAGGATCTTCAGCTGCTCAACAGCGTGGTATATCACCTGGTATAGCAGCAAAAGTAGAGATAACTTAATTCATAGATTTTGTTGTCCTTTTTAGTAGCAACGGTTTTTACCTGCATAGCTGCTGGAAGATAGGAATTTGAGTAAACTGGCTTCGAAAAAAGTGGTGGGTTTCTCATCACCGCGCAGATGGCCTGGAACAATCAATTGTCATCGTTAGAAACGCTAAACGATACGAGAAGCCCAAGGAATATTAATTATCGGATGTCGATTGAGTAAAATTAATTCTCTGTCGTTGAAGCAATAACTTTGGATGACAGCCAGAAAAATTAGTGACAGCGCACCTCCGTATATAATTTCACGAAACGACTTCACGATTACTTATGGTGATAATTAAGAACAAGGATAGCTGGAAAAGTTGTGGGGCCGGCAGCGAATCGTCAATCGCGCGATCCTTGAGAACAGAGAAACGACGCGAAGAGCTTAAACCCAGAAGAACTTTTACGGGAGTTAATTAAAACTCCGCCTTTTATCTACGTCGAAGCAAGTAACTCTTTTCTTTTTTTAATCAGGCACCTGTGTACAAGTTTTTTGAAAAATGGTGGAATCGATAAACGGTTGGAAAAATAGTAACCTCTGAGAGTATAGATTCTTTCAAATCCTTGAACTACAGCGAAACAATTTTCTGATACAATTATATACTTCCAATATAAACAGCAAAGTAGGGGATATAAAAATAGACTTCTATCTCACCTGCTGTGACAACAACACCACCAGAAAACAGTAGACAGTCTTCATATTGTCTCTAAACTCTCAGACACTAATCTTGCAAATGATCCTTCTTCCACTCTTACAGAAAATGACGATCTTCCCACTTGAACGCCTTTGAGGTCTTGCAGAATCGAAAATCGGATCGCGAATGGGCCACTCAAGAAAGCAGACTTCGGGATACCATCGTATCTACCCGGTAGGATCGATCAGTCTGCGCGAGACGGTCGTCGGATCGCAACTGGAGAATCGAACCGGTCCAGACGGGAGCAGCGTCGCACGATTCGTCGATTTTCCTCGGTGTGGATCAAGGTTCGCGGCTGGCCGTCGCCGTGGGACTGGTCTCGAAAAGGCCCGTAACGGTTTTCAGCCACGCGCGCCTACATTCTTGGGCCGCGCGTAAACGGGCAGAAGTGTTAATCGGGAAGGAAGAAACGAGCTGCGGCCGGCTACGTTCGCGAACGTTAGCACGCGTGACTCTTGAATTAATAAGCTGCGATCGGTATGCGTCGCGTGTCCGTGGAGCCGAGCTCCGCGTTTCCCGCTACGCGACAGTTTCCGTTCGCTCGGTTTTGTACAGGCTGCCCCAGAGACTCTGACGCGCTGCGTGACCTTACGTGGGCGTTCCACGAAGGTCATCGTCCAATAAAAACCGATTCCATCTAAGTGGTGCTAGATAGCGGTGGGCACAGTCGTTTCTGATTCGACACTGGTCGTCGCGTGCTTCTATTAGACTCGGACGACAAGACAGAGTCTTCGACACTGTCTGTACAGACTTGCATTTATTTAGATTTTTAATTCGACTCGATTTAAAGTGAGATTCGAGCTGGGAGTTATTTAGTACCTTATTTAAGGAAATTCTTCGTTTATTTAAGATATCTGTTTGAATAAAATCGATGGACTTAGTAGATTAAGAAAAGCTTAGGAGGTATTTGTGTTTTATACAGGTTTCATTGAAGATCTTTATCAGTTTATAGTTGGTCCTTTGCCAAGGATCTGGAACACTTTTGTTATTCCTCCTTTAATTGTGGATCATTTATTTTAGAATCTCGCACGAGGTATTCGCGGAATGCGTGGAGGCGAAAGTGAATCATAGAGCACAAGCGTTCGGTACTTTCGTTCTCGGAAGCGTACGACCTTGCACAAGGCCATCGTTAATGGTTTCACGGAGGAACGGAGAAAAAGGACGGGAACCAGTGGATCCTGTTGGATGACTGCACCTTCAAGGCGGTTCGGTTATGGATCTCGGCTGTGGTACACAATTGGGAAAAGGCCGACCGGTTCACGACACGTGTCTGACGCTTTGACCCGCTATTATTATGGCGCCTCCCCCATAAAAAGGTATTATTAACTGGGCGAATAGAAATGTCAAGCGAGCTTCAGCAGAAATTCTGGCACCTACGTTTAACGGATCGTCCGATATCCAATTCTTGGAATCCGCCTTAATTGACTTCTAGCTTAGCCCCGCTTTCCACTTCGCTAACGATTCGTTCGATTTTGTGACACGCTGTTTGCTCCGCTGAACGGAGCCCGGCTACCCACGAGGAAGAGGCGTGATATCCGTGTCGAGTCGAGTTTCACCAAAAATGCGATAGAAATGACGCCCCAAAATTTCCAACCGGCGTACCAAGCATAATTTGGTAATTGTTCTGTTATCTAGAAGGTATGAGGGTGCCCACATTCGATAGAGGGTATCTCTCGCGTACAGGAAACGCTATATATTGCCGGTCGCAGTTACAACCACGCTTCACGCTGTTGCATTTCGTTTATTGCGCTTGGTGGGAACTCGCCTCGATACCTGAAACGCGATTTACCTCGACGAGAATTGAAATTGTTCAGGAAATTGATTTCGCGAGCTATGTCGTCGGTTTTATTGTTGATTTTGGTGGTAAGACGATTTGGTGAATTATTTTTCATTCGTGAGCACATATTGTACAATTGTTTAGTCTTTTAGTTGATTAATGCCTCTTCTGAGTAATTGAAACGAGACGTATTTCTTTATTTCATGGGGTCACTAGGTTGCTGGGACATATGCGAAACCCCTGGAACAATCGCCCGATGATTCGATTAATGATGTCGACGAGCAGACCGAGTTGGAGGTTACAGATGTGGATACCAGTGCGACGCCACCTTTGAAGGAGCAAGTAACCCAAAGTGTGAGTATTAAAGTTAATAACTGTCAGCCTGTGAAATATAGGGAGATTTTGTACACGACAAAGCACTCGACTTTACAACCCCTTATTGGTAACAATGAAATAAAATGGAATAAAATACTTCCGGGTATTTTAAGCCCTCTTTTATGTTCTACATAACGCAAGCTATAAAACGAGCATAACAGAACTACTTTATTTGCACCGTGGAAATTACGGTGGTTAACTTTAGCCATTCTAAGTCTGGCGTACCTAATCGGTACGTTTTGCTACGGAAAGCGTAGCAAAATTTGTATTTGCGAATATCCATACGGTCATAACGTTCAGAATTATAAAATAAATATGACGAAGTACCTTTTTATAAATTAAAATACTGTGGAGGATTCCTCTATCCAAACTTTCCATTAATTACTTCGCGATAATTATCATACCCTAGCATTCGTTGAAAAAAAGTTTCTCAAGCTCTCATTAGCTTGCAAACGTACACTTCAAACGGACGCCACTTCATCAATCAATCAAACTCGGAGGGCCCTTCAATTTTCAGCCCGACGAGACAACCACCAAGTCGAGACCAAGCCTGCTCACCTGGTTCCTCACACCGTTGACCCAGAATCTCCAAATCAACCCGCAGACCATCCAGAACCGCGTCACCCAGTTGAAAGAAACACTGAGCAACCTAGGCCTCCGTAATTCTGACGACACGAAGGAAGGGAAGCAGCTGAACAGCCCAAGCAATCTGTTACACCTGGCAGGTGTAAACGATCCCGGATTCTACACGAATCGACTGGAGCCAGCAGGGTTTTTCGGCGGGAATGGCTGGCTGGCGAACAAGGGTGGCATCTTAGGCGGTCCAGGCGCGATTCTCTCCACAGGAAGCCTGCTCACGGACTACCCTTCAGCGTACAGACGGAAGTAAACGCGCTTCTACAATTAGGAGGAAATCCATATCGTGGATTCATTTGCGAGCGAGGAGAACGAGTTGCTCTTAACGAGGGAAACGGAGAACGTGGATTAGGGGATGGTAGTTTTAGGGTTTGGTTCAGATTCGAGCCACATGTTAGGTTTTAAGCAGCCATATGGAGGTATTTGGACCATTGATGGGATGTTTTGGAACGATCATGGTTCGTATGAAAATATAATTATGGACGGGGAATGGTGAAGGGTGTCGTTTTGTGGAATTCTAACATAAGGATCCCGTGTGTGCAATGTGCAACGGGTGAAGAACTAATGATTCTCAGAATTCTCTTGTTTGTTGTCTCATTTTCTTGGTGCTTTGGGATGGAATTGTAAAAGCTGTGGTGATCGACGTTTGGAGGTTTCGTTTATATAATTAAGGTAATCAAAATAAATGTGGAGAGCGCAGTGAAATATCTTTACTGCGCAAACTGTTCCTACCATCATATTTTTTATTACTTCCGCATGTTTCCTTTCATGTGCTCGGTTATTTCCTGTATATTATATCCGTATAACAGTAAACAGACATTTAACGTCCAATTAAAGGAAAGTCCACTGCTATCGCAAATAAGAGCGAGGGGACCAAACAAGATTAACTGAACTTTTTCCATCATCGGAATCTCCGGATGAAACGAGACGAAGGAAACAATGGAAGGTAGTATCGGGAGAAAATAGAGTAAGTGGATAATTTCTCCGTGGAACGTGTGCCAGAGAAAGGTGGGAACTCTTTCGCTATTTCCTGGCTTTTAAGTTCAAGATAGAGACCGTGAGAAAGCTTTCAATAAATAAGCAGCTTCTAAGGAACGGAGAAATTTCTCTGAATACCGTGCTGCATCCTCTCGATGACATCTAATTCGTCGTCTTGTATATTTTTTACGCCATACTTTAACGGGCCAACAATCTTGGGGCCTCGCCCTTAAAATTAATAGCGAAGAATTTTAAAGGGAAAATCTCGCTGAACTACTTTATTACGCGATATTACAACCTTAGAACTTCCACCATCCTCCTTGAATATCAATTTCCTGCATTTCAACGGAGATTTTATGCAAAACAACCTTCCTTTTAATGGATTTATATTTGCGTCAATATATTTGATAATCTCAATAAAATTGCACGCAGGGATGGACATTCTTTTTTCTACGTAGTGAAAATTGGGGAACGAAATTAATTAACGAATTCTTTTTATAACGTTGGAATTGTTCCATGTTTCAGTGAGACGAAGAAACGAGTATTTTTACACGCAGAGAATAGAAAGTGAAATTAATTAACGAATTGCCATCACTGATTGCGCATACCACACGAGTTGGCAGCGTTTTAGCAAAGCATAACAGCGTTAGAACTGTTTCGCAGAGCAGAACGTTTCGATATCAAAGTTTTAACGAGCTGTCCGCACAGTGCAACGCGTCCCCAGATTTTCACCGGGCTGAATCGTTATCGATTGCAGTTTATCCTGGAAAACACGAAACGCTGTAAAAGTTGCGTGTCGATGAACGCCCGAAAACCGTTCGCAGGCTCTCTGGTTCTCATTAATATTCGCAATTCACCGGTAATAATAATTCCCATCGGATCGACACACGAACTCGTTAATCATGCACAAATAGACGACATAATATTTCGTATTCCCGTTCATCGAATTTTGTTAACTTCGTCGCGAAATATCAGCTGGTTATAGGGGAATTTTGTTCGAGGAGGAACGCTCGAAAATACCCGACGAAATTTCGAAATACGCGATAGAAATAAAGATCTAATCGATATTTAATTTATACTTTGATACGCTTTAAAAGCGTTCTAAGAAAATACGCGTGCAACATTTGTACTATCCCGGGTCGTTTCGAAGTATGAAACAACTTCAACGATAGTATGGTATATTATTTCAGATATCGTGTGATGTTTCTTTTTCTAACGAAATTTATTGTTATTACGGTTATATTTAATAGCAGCAATCAAGCTGTGCGAGGATTATCAGTATACGTGCATGAAACTGCGCACCCTTAGTGGGGGAAGCGCGCGCAACCGGGAACGACGTAAAGCGAGGCACGCGTAAGGACGACAGTCGAGGCTCGCCAGTCGATCGAACGGGACGCGCGTCGCGATCGTCGCTCGTAAGTTCGCGTTACGGTGTCCTCCGGCGTAAACACGCGACGCGTGCCTGCGTTAATTGCGTGTAACGATAAACGGCGAGCTCAACGCGTTTAACCACGTCTCGCTAAATGTAATATCTCGCGTTCAATCGTAAGTTTTCCCGCGAAGTTTTTAAGTCCGCGTGTGCTTTTTGTGGCCCGTTGCCGAATCAAGGACTCAGACTCGAGTTGATCGACCGCGCTGCTCGGACAGAGGATCCCTTTCCCTTTCGCGGCGAGAAGAAGGGACTCGTCTCGCTCTGGACCAGCGACAGAAGGTGGAAAGAGAGAAACAGGAAGGATGAACGAAGGTGACAACAAGAGCGACTGCTGAGGCGACGCGCTGCTTCGCGACAGAGGTGAGTACGTTTCTTTTTTGTCGCGCTCGAGGTAATGCGTCGTGTTCTCTTGTTATTTTTGCGAAATACGATGTTGCGCATATGTGTTGTATAAAATGGTACAACAACGCAGTTTTTACAAGCGCATTACTGTTGTTTGAATGACAGAAAAATTGTCGACGCTGTTTCTTTGTTTCGAAAAGTAAACATGGCGGAAAGCGCGCCTTTCTCAAAGAGCAGGTTAGGACAATGTCCGCTAGGGGCGTTTATTACTGTGTTGTTTCGTATTATATATCTATTAAAATACTGTATATATCTATTTAAATGCGAGTTCATTATAAGAGTACGACATTCGAGAGACGTATTGAAGTGTTCTCAATAGGATGTTTACAAGATCCTTGTAGTTTTATTTATATTATCCAGTCCAGTTCAATGCGTAGGTCAAGAAGTAAGGATTCGTCGTGGATATTCCTAGAATCGTGGAAGCAGTGAGAAACTTGTTTCAACAGTATGTTTATAGTTGAATTTATTTCAGCAGTTCCAACGATACTTTAATTTAGTTGTCCGTACTTTCTATTGGTATCTATTTGTGTTATGTATGTATTGTATTATATGACATGTATGTATATTACTTTATTTAATTATTTGTTTCGTTCGTATAAATTCTATATTTTATTTTGGGGGACACAAGTTCGTGTACATGGGCATTGAGTACATGGGCGTTTAATAAAAATAATTTTGATGCACGAGCGAAATTTTTAATGTTATGTGCAAAATGAGTAGGTAGGATTTAGGACAAATTGTGGGATGCAATTACGCAATATGGAAGTCCGTATGAAACGGTTATTTTCGTTGGTTCATCATTATGAATATCAACGAATGTTCGAGTACTACGTTTGAATATAGCTCAGATGTTTAACAACCATGAATGGAATTAAAAGGGATTAAAAAGAAGCCTTTTATCTGCAGTATAATACTTTTCAATTTGGTCGAAATTCCTTTGCATTTCAATCGGAAAAATTGCTATTGAATTTTTTACAAAATTCCGCGAGAGCCAACATTTCGCGAATCAGTGGGCACCTTTCTTTTTTAAGTTATATACGAGTGCGAATAAACGCGAGAATTTATCAGAGTTTTCCGTTGGAATTTTTTGACATTTATTTCAGCAGCGATATTGGAAATTTTTTACTGTGAGAGAATCGCGGGACCAGCAAGTTTCGTGTACAGATTGAACGCGCAGCATTGCAGGATTTATACGGAGGAAAGTTAAGGTTTATGGGTGGGCAATAAAGTATTACAGAAACCACCGACTCCAGCCACAAAGTCCAGCCTTGTATACCTCCATATTCCCTTCAAAGAAAATAAAGCATTTCCCGAGCAATTAACACATCAGAACCTAATACCCATTTTTATTTTTATTTTTTACTCTTGTTGAAAGTAAAGACTACGAACTTACAATGCAGCGTTAACACTCGAACTCTACCTTGTGAACAGTTCCTTCGGTAAAGCCTTGCAACGTCGGTTTTAGCAAGTATTCGCGGCTGTCCAAGAATGTAATTCGCGCGAACGATCGCGGGAGATCCCTCTGTCTACGTTCGAAGGTTTCATCCAGGCAAACAGAATCTGTACAAGAGTACATAGCTGGCCATTATTCTCCGCGGGGGTGTGTATTCAGCTGATCACGCGTACATCGCCTAGGAGATGCCTGGTTAAATACAGCTTTATCGCGAAAAGTAAGTCGACCTTTCGACTCCTTGAAACGCGAACATGGATTTCCCCGGTAATTTCACTTGTTCGTTTAAGTGGTCGGGTTCGAGGATAATCGTGGATCCTAATGGCGCGCAATCAGACCTGGAATAATTACGACCGATAAAGATATCGCGTTAATAGACTTTATTTAAGTTTTCTAACGAACGTCGAGTTCGTGTGCATTTAGAAAGCTCCGTTTTGAGTGTTGACAATTTTTTAACCACTGGTGGATGTATTCTCGTGCCTCGACGACGCGTTACGTACCAGGAGAGAAACGGGACGCGAAGAATACTCGTTTATCCGATACACACGTTACGTCGGGCAGGTTTATCAATTATTTCGTTTATTTCGAAGTTGCACGGGATTGAATAGCGGAGAAAAGAGTTCGAATCGATCGTTTTTCGATTTGTTCCCCATCACTGACGAAAGGAACGCATTGTTCCCCGCTGATGCATATAAATTTGATTAAAATCGACGGGCAATCAGAACACGGTAAACAAATGGAAAAAAGGAGAAAAAAAAACGAACGCTCAGTTCAATTGAAACGGCCGACGCATTCCATCAGGAGAATTTTTGCCCATTTGTTTTTCGTTTATTGAAAATTGTGTAATCCTGTTTGGTCCTTCAAGTGTTTTATTACAAACTTGGTAATGCGATTTCATTCATCGTAACGACGTTCAAAGGAACTCGTTCCCAGGGAGTAATTATAAATTAATCACCGTTTGTTTACCTTCGTCAAAAATTAATTAATATTTTGGACAATTATTTGAAAGAAAACTATCGATGAATACTGGTGATGAATGCGTGTAATTACAGACCTTGTTCGTGCGTTGATTCTAAAGCAGTGATTTTACCTCTACTGGTTGCACTGTCCAACTACAACTGGATTTATCTACTGCGCGGCAAGTGGAAGTGACTGTTTCTACTGGCGTCACTTTCCAATGGTCAGCCACGCGTTTATACTACTGACTCCAATAGGGCTACGATCATTGTTCATATTTATTCGTCCACAACTCTCTCTCACGGAGTTGAAATAAAAATTACATAAAAATATATCGGTTACGGTACTGTAATCAGTAAAGTGGCTAGTTAATACGGTTTCGACCGACACACGTAGGCGTGCATCGTCTTCGATTACTTTTAGTGGACCGTTTGAACAGTCAACTCGATTGCGTGGGTGTTCGTCAATCGGTCGCTTCTTTTGTCTGACCTTTAATTCCATTCACGAAATATCACGGTGCACACGCCATTTGTACACTTTTCCTTACATCCGTTATTACAATTACGTATTTATTCACCGTCCGCGATTGGAAATGTGATAAGAACTATGTAGGCGGTGGTTAGTTTAATTTATGAAAGTGGAGGAAGGAGTGGATGGTCGAGAGAAAATTTCTTTAATTAATTTCTCTTCGCGTACATAAAGAAATTAGTTGTCTTCCTGGTAGTTATTCTCAGAGAGCGTTGATTCACGCGGCTCTAATTTCTTTTAGCGAATTAAACAATTTACTTGCACGAGACGGATTTTAAAACAGCTCTCGATATTTTAATATAGAAAATTTATCGAGTTTCTTCGAGCCGTAGTAAAGATCGAAGAGGAAGATTTGCCAAAAATAAACAAGGTCCTGCAATTAACGAGTCTCGATATGCAACCCCTATAAAGTCCTTCCAAAAAACCCGTTTCGTGCTCAGCTCGATGGATATCTGGTTAGCTCGTTTCGACGAGACCTCGTACCCCGAAGGTTATCGCGTCCAAGGACCGGAAGTGGCGCGTGAGCCACAAGTATCCGACGGAACATTTTTTCCTTTTTTCATCAATTTACAGTGAATCAAGTTTCGCCCTCGAATTATTTTTATCTAACTCGGTGCCGTGACCAAGTGGAATAAGTCCTGCCCAAAAGAGCGGCGTCTCACGATTCTCAACCGCGAACTATCGTTCCTAGTAAGACTTTTTTTTAAAGGCTACCATTCTAGATAACGAGTCCATTAGTGTTCCGTGGTCAAATCTTAAATGGTTAACTCTGATTCGTAAAATTAGAGAAGAAATTGGTTGTCCTATTCCTTTTTAATTAAAATAAAAATTTATTAAATTCATACCGTTTGGTACGCGATCTATTCTACCATCTGAGCGACATTAATAATCGCATCGAGCACTGCGTAAGAGGTTAAAAATATTTTTTAGGATAAATACGATGCACAGATTGTATTACGATGGGTTAATTCGAGGACGAGTTCCTATTTCGATCAATCGAAAAATAATAGCTCGAATAGGAAAGCACGGATCGTGGCGGCCCCGTATGACGCTCTACAGGGGGCATTCGATCGAATGCCGCTCAATTATCAATGAATTACGTCATTCGGTTGTTTATTGCTCGGTGGCAAATGTCAAAACGGAGGCAAAAAGGAGGTCTGTCTACTCTTAGTGACGCAAGCGTACCATCCCGCTGCGCAAGCGGTGCAATCCCGTTTTAACAGAGGGTGACTGTACTCTCTCTGTTGAGCTCGCACAAAAGAAGGAAAGCCCACCACCAACGGTGGAGTATCCTCGAGGTTAGTGGTTTGATCCATGCAAGGTCAGCCGCGGCTCAATAAGTCCTCGCTGGAGACGCGGTGGCCCGAAGGTCGAGTGTCTCGGTGTACCTTTTAGTAATTGAATAGACCAAGCTTCTTCAGGAACAACGGATCGCTGTTATTGTCCCATTCTAATCAATTAATCTCCATCCAATCGTGCTCAATTTCATGCACGCCAATGAATCGGTCGTTAAATTATTTATCCGCCAGCAGACCATATTACACTTAAATCCGAGCCCACGTAATACTGTTTATTCTAGAACAAAACGCGGGCAACGTAAAAGCTGAAAAAAGCTTTCGAACGATAAAATGTACGGCTCTCGTGACATTCAGCTAATGGATCTTCGGATAACCCCAGTTTCATCGTATCGTGTTTCCCTTTCAGAAGCTTCGCAGTCGCTCTGCGACAACCCACGAACGAAACCCGCGGTGATGCATGACGGAAAAACTTTTTTGGAAACGAACGTGTCACTCCAGCCAGGCGACAAGTGTAACCATAGCGTCGCGGATGCGCGTTCGCCGCTGAAACAAGTGGATTCGGTTGTTCAGGGGCAGACAGAACCGCGTTGCCGATCGCTTAGAAATTCTGACCGCGTAAACGTTCCTCTCCTCGTCGCTGCACGTCGTTGCACATCCCTTTGGATGCAAATGACAAACCCTCTGGTACACGTGTACGGATCCGTGCGAGCGTGAAACGTTGATAACGAAATAAACAGGAATTCAACTACCTCCCCTGGCGCGATACTCGCATACTCGCACGTATTGTTCTCCTCGAGGGAATTGGAGGATCAGGAGGATAAAAATGTTTCTGTAGGTTCGATGTCTCTTTCTTCGTGGCATATTGGGCCGTGCAATACCCAGCTCCTTTTGTACGAACTTTGTATCGTGAATCGAAGGCATGATTCATTCATCGTTTCTAGTTTTTTGTCTGCTCGGAAGAAAAGTTTTTTCAGCGGAAATCATTATGCAATCGGGTGCTGAATATTCATGCGGGAAATAGATTCGTATAAGAAATAGGTAATGGGTACCATTTTTATGGAAAAGGAAGTTTATCTATTCTACGGAGATAATGGAAATGTGGGGGTAGAAGAGTTAGGAATTAGGACGAAATTGCTCGCTGTGGGCGGATATTTGAAATGCAAAATTTTAGTGTCGCGTGCTCGTTGCTACTGTTGCGTGGGTCCTGGCTCTTCCTCTCGAGGAAACGAGAGGATACCTTTTAGATACTCACTTTGGGCTTTCTTCGCTACAATTCTCGTGGTATGTTATCGGAAGTTTCGAACAATGAAACACGGCATTTCGTCAGTGTGGTAATTGACTTTATTACGAACTTAACTTACCCTTAAGCTACCAATACTTACACTCACGTCACGTATCACTTAAACAACAAAATACATTCTGATCATTCCCTTTTTATTTCGTTTCTGCGTGTCGTATTGATCTTCTAAATGTAGTTTAGTTCAATTCAGCGTATTCATGATCTTCACTGCTCCTGTATGTATTTCCACGTGAGAAAGATCTTTTATAGGCTCTCGATGAAAATAGCTAGAATAGTGGATCCTTGGGGAAAGTGGCTGGTTATCCAATTCTTGCCTGGGCCATAAGAATTGTTACTATATTGTTTCTTTCTCTTCGTGACTCTCATAGTTAACCCTACAGGGTGTTCCATGCTACCATTGACACTACTTTCTAGCTAACATTCTCAAAATACATCTTCTCGATAATTTCAAATACTTACATTTTCAAGAATTTATAATTTCGAACAGTTATAGTTATAAGACGATACAACCTTGACTATTTCTAGTCTCAGATATTTATAGATTCCGATACTTATAGTCACAGATGCTTGAACCAACGAATCTTTAGAATCTGAAGTGGCTATAGCTTCAGACACACCTGCATTACATCAAATACATTTTCAACGACTCAGAGATCGAATGGATAATCAAACGACGAAAAAATCTTTCCAGATATCTTTAACTTCCGCTGTACACTTTTGAAGCGCACTGTACAAAGTATAAAAATCGCATCGCCATCTTGTTCGTCGAACCATCCCCATTTCGCCAAGAAGATATCGGTCCCTGTTGAGGCAGAAACGAGGAGACGAGCCCCTAATTATCTCGAGCAACGTGTTAGCCGGAAAAGCGAGTCGAAAGGGCATCGTGCAGAAGCGGAAACGAGCCGCGAGGCTCCCTGGCCTTGGCTAGAGGCCAGGCCTATCGATTTTCTTAAGGCATCTCGTCCGCCGGATGAACCGGCGAAAACTTTCCTCTTTACTTGACACAGTTCGCCTTTGTCGATCCCAGAGGAGGGACGCAGCAGCCGGATGCCCCGCCAAAGAGACCGGAAGCTGATGCAAGGAAACAGTTTGCCTTCTGGAAGAATGATTATCCCGTTGAGGACGTTTCTCGCGCTCTTTACTTCTATTCATTTGTGAGAGAAAAAGGACAAGAGTTACGGTCCTTTTTATTTAGATGAATAATTCTTCGTTCTGATTCCCGTGATTCGCCGCGATCCTCTCGAAACAAAGCGCAATTACGAACTTGGTTCGTCGACAAACTTTTATCCCAGCCATCTATTCCGTTCCAACACTTTTTTTAATGCATAAAATGCACGTAATTTCGTTCACGTGCGCGATACTCCAGTTTCGTTCGAGACAGGCGTAATCAACGATTCTCTTTGTGAAGATTATTCAAAAAGACTCGAGAGACGACGAACGTAGACGTTCAGTAGAAACATACGTTCGACGAGGATAGCAATCGAGGAGGGAACTCTCTTGGCGAGACACGAAGCTTCGCTCCCTTCTGTAGGCACGTGGAATGCGTCGGCACTGGTAACTGGTCCGATTTACAGAGCTAAACAGCATTAAAATTCATGAAAACTCTCTCGAACGGTTGCGCTCCGTCGTTTCCCGTGCTGTCTTTGCGCGAGGAAAGAAGTTCAAACAAACAACCCCCGACCCTGATCGCCCCCAGCAGCGAAGTGCGGCGTACGCTCGGTTTTCGCCCATAAATTTCCATGCAGCTCGTTCTACCCGCGAAAACAAGCGGCAAAGCGACTGCTTTCGTTCGTGTTCCTCTCTTTTTCTTTTTTTTCTTCATCCTTTTTTCACGCGTACGAAGAATTGTTTGGGTATGGAGATGGAAACTGTCTGCGAAAAGTTGAAGCCAGATGGCTTTCGGGCGTTTTTAAAAAAAAAGGAGAGATCGACGATGTTACATCGGAAAAGAGAGACAATTTTTTCTCCTAGCCAAGGTCTATTTCTTTTTTGAATTTTAGTAGAGCATAGAAAAATAACGACTCGATGATCCACAACACTGGGTTGTTCCGATCGAGCAATCTTGAAACACTGACCCTTGGCATTAACACACGGCCGAGCCAGGAATGCGAGCTCTTTTTTTTTCTCTCCCTCTGGCGATCGTAAAAATGCCGATATAATTGAACGACTTGCCTTTATCAAGGCTCGCTGAATGGAAGAGGGAAATCGCCATCGTAAAGAACCATGCCCTCTGCTGTATCCGTTGCCAGCCAGGAATGAAACAATAATAAAGCTTGTAACCATCGGACAGCGCTGGATAAGCAGATGAGCTACGGACAGTATGTCCTTTTCATACGAAAAAGTCTTCGCGTTCGTGGTAATAAAAATTACCATCTGAAATGTCGCTGAATCCGTAGAAAAAGCAGAGGAATTCGTCGAATAAAAGTTGTTTGGCATGGGAGAGGGTCTCCTGATACCTGGAATATTTTCTTAATAATTTTTTCATAGTTTACTTTGCGTTTATATTTTTGTACGAAATATTTGATACAATTATATGATGTCAAATACATACGTAACTTTTATACGAGTCTCTACATATGTACATGAAAAATTAATTGAATAGAAGATAAAACATGTGCTTTTAAAATTAAAAGAGGAGGAGAGAAAAAGGCCATTCTCTAATGTTACGGTAGAAACTGCTGTTTTCCGCGCACGAAAAAAGGAGCACTCAAACCGAAAGATCCCCTGTGCCAGCTACACCCTGGAAAATTCACTTAACCCGCTTTCAACCAGCGAATCCGTAAGACCGCAGCTTTTTTCGCGCATCTCCGCAGCAAGCAAGCAAGAAGAAGAAGAGAAGATCGTGGAAGAAAAAAGTAAGAAGTCGCGTAGCACCGAAAAACTCGCAACACACACGTGGAAGTCTCGTTTGAAAGGTCCCAAACCTTGAACCCCCCTATCTCGTTGCTATTCCTCGCGTCTGACTGTATTTCGCGCGGTAGAAAGGATGCCGAGGGTCAAGACAGATAAGAAGAGATCTACGACGTCTAAGAAACGAGTCGTACAGAGTGAAAAAGTATAGCCAGAGAAAGAGAGAGGAACAGGAAGAAAATAAGATTAACTTCCTATTAATTCTGGGTTAAATTGCAATCAAATTAGTTTGCGTGTTATAAAAATCGTAGAAATGTTGTACGATCGTCTTATATTTAATTTGCAAGTATAGAAAGATATTAAAGAAAGTCACGTGCAAATATCTAAATTTGTATGCGTTTGAAATTTTCACGTACATTCCTGTTATCAATCGATTCCAACGAGAGAGCAGCGTACGTTGCAATTTCTTGTTTATACGTCTTCACAATTCTTCTAGATTTTCGCCTTGCATTTTTCACGACTGTTTCTCTCTCTCTCTCTCTCGTTCCCGATTCTCCTCTCGTTTCGAGGGTATGAATAATTTCGTGTTCTAACCGAAAAGATTCTTGGAAAACGCAATTGGGTCAGAGGGCGAACCGTGCGAAGTCAAAGGATTCCAGGTATCGAGTACGTTTCCTGGTGACTGAAAATTTGATGCGATCCTGGAGTGTATCTCCTGTTGGCATTTTCGAAGGAGGGACGTGAAATCGCATGACTCGGCGCTTTTAGCGTCCGCTAGAAATTCAACACACTTATCATCTTACAGACGACATCCTGAAACAGGGTTAGAAAGATGGAGTACTTTTCATTCACGAAACCTTTTAAGCTTCCCTCCTACTCCCTCAGCCAGCTACATATAATACAACCCCCTCAAAAAAATAGTAATTTCGTAAAAAGTGTGATATAAAAAGGTGGTTCGTCGAAACACTCGAATATCGAGACGAGCACCACCCTTTTCATCCCCTTCGATAACGGTTAAATATAAATGCATATATTATTTAAGCGTTTCGTGTTTCCCGTGGCAAACCTCGACTGGAACGGTCTTTACACCTTCCACGTAGTCGGTGGATGAAATACTGGCGAGAATGGCGGTGGTTTTTGGAGCGAAGCCTCGCCTCGAGTGATGCGGCGGAAGATTTACGGAAGAGGGTTTTTCGTAGTAGCCACAGATCCCCGTATTTCGGTGGAGATCCACCCCTAGGATAACTTTGTAAAGTGTAATGATAATTTATGGGTATTAAACGTGGAATAATATCGGATCGAAACCGTCGGATCTCCCCCGCAAACACGTAACTGCCTGGAATTATTTAATAAAATTAGGGGTGGAAATTCTGCGAAATGAATTTTAATCACTCGGCATTTCAGCCGGCAGCGAATTAATATAAAGTTTTGAAGACCTCGCCCGAAAGCGTGCTCAAAATAATTTCGCAGAAATTCCATTTTTAATGTACTACGGTAATTGCGAGGACCAGAGGATATCGTAAATTAATTACACGTAATCTCGTTCTACGTTACGTTGTACGGATGTTTCAAATTCCCGCGCAGTCTCGATCCAATGATTTTCCCAATCTTTCTTTTCAATATCGAAACGAAGTTAAAAGCCAACGATTGCGGGACACTGGTGATTTGCCTGGGTGAAAGGGTTAATAAACTCGGGGCAAGAATAAATAGGGACGATTCGATAATAAATAGAAGCATTCATTAGCATGAATTTTCCGCGGTGGAAGAAGCGTCGACAAGGCATCCAGTGCCTTTATTAATAGCCACATCGATCCTCGTCCATCAACATTACGCGCGGCGCGATGCACACGAGCAGACGCTCGATGGCAGAAATCGCGCGTACGTCACGTGTGACGCAAACCTGAACAGATTCGCGTTATCCCTTCAGCATACACGTCGAACGAGCCGAAATGCCGGGAATTCCTACGGAGCACACCGTCTGGATCACGGTTCCGTGCCCTTTCGGGCGAAACCGACTGACCATTGGATTCCTGCGGTCCACCCTCTCTCTTTGATACTCGTTGATGGAATATAGATAAAGGGTCGACATGGTAATCACGAGCTGGAGCGATTTAGGTCGCTTTTGACGATGATCAAAGTTCGGTTCAAACGAGTCAGCCTTCTTCGCGGTCTTAGCTTCGGATAGGAAAGCTTGATCGCGTTCGACCAGTGTTCTGAAATAGAAATACGATTCGATAGTAATTCGATTCACTTTGAAAATATTCTGCACCCTTCGCTCGCGTCAAAATTCACGTGGAACGAAATTCTCGCTGATAGAATTTCCTGACTGCTGAGTCAAGTTTTCCTAATTCGAGATTCCTCGTCCTCCGATAGCCACCAATTTATTCCACGGAAGAGTGCTAGCGTCGATCTTTCTTCTTTCGCAGAGCCACGATGAAGGATCCCAGCGAGCGCCCTTGAGACCGCTCGTAAATCAATCGCGTCGAAGGAGAGCCAGGTTTCGTCCAAGGATCGGCCAATTTCCGGGTACGATGACCCCTTGCTCCTCGAAAGGATCGTCGTTCGAGGCGATCGTGGGATCTCGCGACTTCTATGCTGGTCCACGTGTCACCAGGCCTGTGCAGCCTCCCACCGTCTGATTGTTCGATTGGCCAGCCGTGGGACGACGTTAATTATGGCGTTGGTCAAGGTTGTGATCGCTGGCCCGATGATGGATTATCTAATGGCCGCGAAAGAAGCTCGTGAAGCGAAAAAAGGGACCGCGTAGAGGTCCCTGGTAACTGGATACCTGTGGTCCAGGGCGAGAGAAGAGTGACGTTCCTTGGAAATAATCGTCAGGCGTTCATATCTCGAGCGATTCGTGGGGGTTCGGTTGGCACCCAGTCGCTGGAACTACGTGGGACCAGCGGGACACTCTCGATCGCGATGAAGCTGGGGGATAACGTGACTATGGAAGGTGAGTGGAACTGTTTCTCTAATTATTCTCGATGCAATTCTCTTGTCAGCTTCTTATTATTCATTCAGTTGTCAGTGTTAATTTATACAGCATTATAGGGTAATTAAAACATGGTTGATGAAGTGGTTGAATAAAAATGTGGTAGCTTGTGAGGGATTGTGAGGAGAGATATGAATCTTCCAGAAGATAATGAGATCGTTCAGAGCACCATAAAATATCTAGAGATAGAATCTCGATCATATGCTCCATTTCTCTTCACCTCTCCTTTTTTTTTTTTATTGTAGATCCTGCGTGAAGTGAAACAACATTTGCCACGAGTCAACTCAGTCTTAATTGTTTCTACTGTTATCGATTTCCGGAATGTGGCCACGTTTTCTCGTCGACAGTTAGCAAACATCACAGTTTACCTCATCAGGCTTGGTTGACATACTCTTGCTCGTTATACAAATATTCAGGCGAACTCTGATGAGGCGAACCGTGGCTGTTTACGAAACGTTGGCAAGAACATTCGAAACGTGACTACCGTACGGAAATTGGACGGTACCGCTTCAACTTGGGCGTTTCGTTATTTCCTCCCTCGTCGTGGCTCTGATTTCCTTCGTTCGACGGTTTCATTCCTTCCTTGTTGACGAGTCGAGGCTCTTCGAAGGCAATTAAACATATTCTCGATAAAACTCGCATTTTTATGTAATCGCGCGATGAGAGAGGAAACAGCATCGATCGCGCGTCGACTCGAAATCTTAGAGCGCGATGATCTAGAAATGAACGATCGACTCGTTAGGATTGTCCAAGGGTTCGATTCAATTCTAGAGTTGAATCAATTGATATCATTTAATCGACATACCGGGGAGTAATACACGCTGCTAATTGGATTACCAATAATCAATAACGTCGTTTCATTACGTTCGAGCGTGTGCATATTCACGAGCCAACGCAGTGCGGATCCGGCCAGTCGTAGTTGATTATTTACTGACAAATGAGAGAATGGAACCGGAACGACGTAATTTCGTACCGCCGCTAATTCCCTAGCAATATTTGAATAGCCACCAGTATCGACGTTCTGTATCATCTCGAGCTGTGCTCCATCTAAAATTAAATAATGCTCTATCCTACCACCAATCGTCGATTTATCGTTCAAGAATAGTTCTCAGACTATATTAACATTCGATACACCTTTCAACCATCTTTTTTCTACACAAAAACAGAACATTTTTGTTCTCCAAAATTATACACTTCAAAACTTTTATTTTCACTTCAGAGAAGGGTTAATAAAACGCAGTGAATGTGAGATGAAGCTGTAGATTTAAATAGAGGGGTAATGGGGGTAGCTCTGATGGCCTCGAGCCCTCCATCGTATTTCCACAGACTATACTCGCCTCTCTCGAAAGCGAATACGCTCTCTCTGATGCGAAAAATGGAAAGGAACGTACGCTCGAACTGAATTGAATTAAATGGCGTCGCGTAATCCGCGGATTCGTCCCTGTAATTGGTTAAACCGTGGGGAATCGTCATCGATAGCAGTGTTTACGTGCCTAGCGCGGGTTTATCGCGGCGTTGAGATCAATTTCTGGGCCGTGATCGGCAGTTGAGACCCATTAATCAGTGTAAACTCGATTAAGAGTCACGAAACGACCCTCTTTCCGCACTCCACCGACCCTCTTGCCCTGCGGTGCTCGAGGGCATCGTAGGTTCAGGGCTGCGGACGTAGGGTTGGCTTAATTGAAATCTACAAATTTTCTCTGGCGTAAGTTGTACTTTGGGGGATGGTCCGATTAGTTGGAAGATTATTCTTAATTTAGCCAGAACCGTTCATTAAGAAACACGCTAGGATGCTTAATAACTCGCAACTCCGGATGTTCTTTTAATAATTGCAACTTTCTACCACGGTAAACGCTTAATAGCTGCGTTACACGAGACCCTCGTTAAATGCGACGACATTGCGAACATGTTCTTGCTTAAACTTAAAGTGAGGGTGTAACGTAACAGGTTAGAATACCTTTTTTTATGAATTAGGATGCAACGTAAACGTGTTTAGTCCTATAGTTCGATAACTGCCCATCCATTTTTAAGAATTTAGTTGAAATTTATGAATTCGTCAAAGTTATGAGTTTCTTTTAGGTAAGATTATTTATAGAAATGGATTTTGAGATGCAGCAATTCGTGGAGAGCAACTGGACACGTTCTTAGCTGCAAGTCTCGCGCAGTCAACAGCGATCGTTTTACAAAAATGAAAGGGGAACATTTGTGTATGCACTTGTAGGCCATAGAGTCGAGGTTGTCAAACACTTGGAAGTCGATACGCGAGGGCACTTAGTGGAAACGTCGGGCACTTAATCGATTAACCGCGTTCATCGTCGACTTTAATCTGTTGCCCTGTCTCTCCTTCAATTTTTCCATTCAGACGTCGCGAATAAAAGAGAATTCCCTTACTTACAAGAGAAGTTGTGACAACACTTACAAAGAGAAAAATGTGCAATCAGATTCGTGATATTCTTTTTATTATATGCAAGCCTTTGGAATATTGTAGCCGATAGGATTTCGAAATTCTACCGTTTGCTTCGTCGATCGGAAAATTCGATGGCAGATTTCGAGCGATAGAAGATCACAGATGAGGCGCTCTGGTAGCTTTCATATAATGGTGGAAATATTTCATCCGATCGCGCGGATGATAAACGAGCCCGTGGAGGCACACGCATCCCTTTAATTCCGGAAGTGTGTCAAGGCGATGTGTATTGTGCGCTTGCTCGCGTATTGGCGCACATGCCCGCGTTTTCGTTCGCAAAAAAATCCGCCAGCCAGATTCACGATGAATATTCACGGCCATTTCATCGTCCTCCGCCTTATTGACGCTGGAATTTTTATTTATCCCGCTCGTTCGAACGCAGCGCAGGTGAAAATTAATAAACGCCTGCACACGTGCACGACTTCGAGAACCATTTTATAATCAGAATCAAACGTGTCTCTTATGCAAATTCGAGCAATTCATTTTTTATTCAAAGAATTCTTCATCAGCATTGAATATCTTTTTCTTCAGCGATATTATTTTTCAATATCCACGTGGAGGAGTAAACACGACATTAACAAAGGGTACAATGCATCTTTTAAATCCCATAATTTTTATACTCGATTAGATAGAAAGTGGATAAGTGAATGTACAAAAATAGTTGGGTGACACTTGGTTCGATCGGCTCGTTCACGGAATCAACGGACGAACGTCTCAACCAGAAGCTGTCCACGTGAAGTAGAACGATCGCAATCTCGACAATTATTTTTCCATCGTCATCGCGATCGATATCTCTACGTGCACGGGGAGGCAGTACGTGTGTGTGTGTGTGTGTGTGTGCGCGTCGCTGGAACGATTCCAGGCTGGAGAGTTAGCCGGCACTACATAGTTATAAACGGAAAAGAGGATATGACCGAGATAATGCCGACACGGGTCCGGCTTGAAGCGATTCGTGGTCCCTTGGCGATTTAACAATTGACTTGTGCCTAAGAGTAATTGCTGCTGACCCACGATCGTTACGTACCGCTTCTCTCCGTATAGATTCTCTGTTGAGGAGCAATCGGAATTTTGGTGCTTCTCTGTGGAGCTGCACTAACGCTGAAACTACTGATGTAACCAAAATTTATTATGCATACATATATGTAAATTTCGTATGACATGTACATATGAAGAATTATCCTTATATCCCTCTCTTTTCGCATTTTGTATAATTTCCTTAGTATCAGTGGAGTTACATCAATGGTAGTTCAATTTCGTGAAACTTTTTCCTTCTCATCGTTGCCCTCATAACTTTTGAAACTCTAAGCGAGTTCCCAGCCATCGTCTAGTTGAACGTCGCTCCTCGATTTAAGCAAATTTTTGCCCCCAAGCTAGATTCATTAACTAATCGCGTTAAACAAAAAAAAAAGAGAAAAGAGTCGAGCCATCCCCGAGCGACGTCCTTGGTGTCCCATGGGATAACCTGTTGCCTTGTCCCCGGTTACGCCGCGCGAAAATTTCGTTACCGCGCTGATGCACCCGCCAGACGATAATTAAACGATAATTAATCCCCCCAGCAAGATCGACGCCGCGTTGGACGCGTATTTTCCGCCACGCCGCTCCTCGAAAATCTACGAAACATTGTTAACGAAACAGCGCGCTGTGTAACTTCGCTACTACCATCTTCTTTAATTCTTGGCCTTTAATTACGAGAAGCGGTTCATTTCGAAGGACGTCCGGATGATCTCGTTTCCCGTCGCGCAGCGATCTAATGAGACGAGTACCTTTGATCGCCGACCGTTCAATTAATTATCGCTTAGCGTGTGCAATAACGTCGCAGCGGAGTTCATCAGCGCCGCAGGAAGTTAAAGAAACGGCGCTGGGAGTTCTAGGAAAAGATAGGATCAAAAGGATCGAAGGAGAATAAATGGCGAACGCGATGCCTCGAGGCTCGTTTACCCGCGATATTCTTATCCGCTTTCCAATCATAGGCTTGATTTCATTCATGATTCAATTAACTCCCGATAAACCAGCCACGAACGATGCTGCCGAGGCGCCGCTTTGATTACTGATCTGTCGTCGATTTTTAATGAGTCAGCTGATTTCAACCGTAGCTGAAGCCCTAGCCTCTCGACGATGGCGACGAGTTATCGATCGTACGAAAGTTATTTCAATTACGAAAAAAATAGCCTGCAAAATGTACATACTCGCCAATTATTATTTGTAATTGTACTTTGCACAAATGCGACGAGAGAGCTGAAATTAATTAAGTACAAAGACTTGGCTGTGTATCTCGATTTGAAATTGGTATAATTTGCGACTGTGAACGCAGTCTCTGACCGGCACGGGTCTCGTTAAAGCGCCAAAACAGCTGATTCAATTTAACCGTGGCCGAGCGGGGACACGGAGCGTCGTAAACGCCTCAAAGAGCGAACTTTCTAATTAGCAAATGCCTCTCGAGTCGCGCGATCGATGAAATGAATAGAAGTCGAACGGGCCAACGGGAAGAGGAGCACTGTGCGCGACAATGAGCCGCAATTAACGCTGCGTCGTTCCGGTTTTCGAATTGGACGCGTTTTCCCGCGCGCGCGCGCACCACCCCGCCGCGACGTCTCAATTTTCATCTCTTGTTTTCACCAGCTGGAAAATTTATCCGTCAAAGAGGGCCTCGCCTCGCGCTTTGATACCAAACGAGCGAGTTTTATAATAGGGGTACGAACACCAGCGCTGTTCCATTTTTACCGTTACTTCGTAAATAACGCCTGTAACAAAGGGGCGGCTGCTTTGAGCAACCCTCTCGGCGCAATCAAGAGTCTTTAATCACAGACGTGCCACTGGTAATTACTGGCCATTGAATTCCTTTGACCAGACACGAATTAACCGTGCTATTCAAAAATTGTGTACACACGTGTAGGATATATTTGTAACGATGCAAGATGATTTTTCAATTGGCCAGGCGAGCAGCGTTGGTTCAGTTTATATTAATTTTGTTATCCCCGTTCTCTCGTCGAATTTCATCGAACAGATCCGGTTTATCGAGCTGGAAGTTTTCGAGTGGAATGGCAAATTTCAGAACCGATGGCTGGCGGTGGGGTCGCGCCCAGAACTCGAGCAGCTCGATAATTGATTTCGATGGCTCGCGGGAGGAGATTTCGATTGTTGTGGCTTCGAAATTCAGCACCACGCTGCGAACTTCCGCATACTTTCCAAGTTTTCTTTTTTTACACGCCCAAGTTCGAAGATCCGCGCAATAGTACGGACATTTAAAAGTTGAGGCTAGTTAGAAGTGTTTGATCATTTATCAGGTTTAAAGTTGGGAAGCTGGTGGGCCTTCAATTTCTAAGTTTTCCTCGTTTTTCTCTTTTAAACTGACTATGCACTCCCTGCGAAATTTAATGGAAATTTTTCACAGAACGATTTTTATATATTAATTAGATTTTTATTTTTGTGGAGAAAATTGAGAAAATAATAAAATCGTGATTAGTGAATTAACAGAGTATTTGTTTTATTTTACAGCGTACAACATATGGGGCGATGTTCCTCCGCGAAAATGCCGGCCACCGAAGATCGGCGATATTCCAAAGTGAGTACTTCTTAACTTTCCACAAAATAAATTACATACTTTAACATACTCGATCCTTTGCATCGAATGGTTCAAATATTTTTAAATTGTACTGCGAAATCTATACATCTGAAACACCAGAGCTCTTCTTCAAAACTTTAACGAGATCTTATAATGGCGCACAGTAGGAGCCCGACTCTTGGCAGGTTGCTCATCGCCAGGCGCTTAAAACCCACCTTTAAGTCCCTGTAACTAAGAAACTAAGATACAGACCGCCATTCAACATTTTTCAGCCGATATAACTTTCTATCCCATTGACTGCAAAAATTAATCTCCCACAAAACGATACAAATTTGCATCATCTCTAATGGCGTGGTACTTACAACGATCCATCAAAAAATTACTGAGAACATCGAACTGAATGTTACTCTCACAGCGTAACCTTATCCTATAAAACAATCTATAATCGAATGGTCCAGTAGGAAATTTCCAAGAGCGCCCATAAATTTCCCTTCGATCGGTATTAACGACGACCTTCGCGGGCAGAGGAGCACGATGGGAGGCGAAAAAACAGGAGGCAAGAAGCCACGGGGGCTAATCCGGCATAATGCATCCCGACATGCAAATAGATATTTTTAACCTTGTCTCGAAGGCGATCGATAGCCACGAAGGCGGCAGAGTGCTCGTCTAAATAATTGCTCTTCGCCAACGGCGACGTCAGCCGCAGGAGCGCCTCTGTTCCTTCGTTCCATTAAGGATTCGGACGCGAGTCGCGTTGCCCCCACGGAGCGATTTCGTCCTCGATCAGAGAGGGTACACCGTTGGCGGACGAGGTCCGCGTGGAGCATCGTAGGTGGATGCTTCTTTCGTCCTGCCAAAGGGATCGCTTTCAAGCCTCGCAAGTTTCCCTACGAGGATCGACGATCTAATGAGAAATTCTTTTCTCCTTAAGCATCGCGCTGGGAGTTCTCAAAGGTTATCCGTAAGCTATTTTCGAGGTGGAATTGCTTTGTGCTTCCCTGGATCGTTTCATTGAATGAACGTTCTTGTTTTTCCTTAAGCTTCGCGTGTGGGGGAGTTGTTAAAGATCATCCAGGCTATTTTTTACTTTTGATTTAAAACCCTCCTTCCTGCTACAAGGACTCTGCCTGGAGGAGGTTACTTTTCGGAGATCTCTCTCATTAAAGAGGAAATGTCTCTCCTCTTTAAACATCGTAGAGAACTTTCAAAGGGTATTAAAGCCATTTTTAATTGGAACCATTGTGTGCTCTTCGTTTCGTCTTACTTTAGTGGAAACTAGATCCTCCGTGAGGTCTTCTGAAAGTTTTTATCGTTGCTTGGTCGATCTGTGTCGTTGGAAACGAGGTCTGAAATTATTACAGCTTCTCGTCGTGAGAAAATTTCTCAAGCACCGACGAACTGTTTTCCAGAGATCTTAATTATATACCAGCGATCGAATGAAAGTTTCGAGGGGGTGAAACTATCGTTCCTCGGTGATTTGGGTTAATCCAGGATCGTGCGTATGAATATCGTTAGAAACGCGGATCTTTGAAGCGCAGGCGGGGGTTTAAGTGATTGAAGATCGCGCGGTTGTATTCTAAGCCCGTGGAAGTGTTATCATTAACAATGAAAGACAAGCTTAATTCCGCGAAAGCATGTCCACATTCAGAACCGGTGGATCACGGCGTATTAATCCTCCTGTCTAAATGTTCTCTGTACAATTGAATTCCCGCTCGTGGCTCTGTTATTCCCATCCATCTACCGAAACATTTCAATTCAGCACACTGTATACATCAACAATCGAAAATCCTCCAAGTACGTGCTAAAAAAAAACGCAGTCGAAGCTTTCACAGAGCGAAACAGGTCTGGGACCGTCGCTTCCGGTGGCGTCGAGCCGTGAAAACGCGCGCGAAACCGCGATCGATTATTCCCAGAGACGCATCGCGTAGCCACGGCGAAGTCATTAATTTAACCAGGCCGTCTCGAGCTGTCGTGTCGCGGGACAATGAATTACGAAACCCAGAAGAAGCGCGAACGAGACGAGCGCGCGCGCGCCCCCTCAAGCTTTTTGAGTTATCGCGTCTCGTTGAACCGGACGCGAACTCGTTCGCGTCGCAGCCTCTCCCGTGCGCTGGTCCGCTGGAGAACGCGTCGGAGGCTCGTCTAGTGAATTATCGCCGCGGGTTGATTAATGCCGTCCCGTGTCGCACGCGACGCGCGCCAGGAACGCGCGACCGACAGAAATTTGTCAAACTCGTGGCCTCGAGCGACGCCACGCGATACGAGGCTGCAGAGGCATACCTTGGGACGCTTTTTTACGGGGTTTCGTTCATGTATCGGGCGCCTCAAAGAGGAGTCGTTAGTCTAGAATTTCTCTTTGATCTTCGCGAATTTTTTTCCTGGTTTCATCGAGGAGTTACATTTCAGGGATCGATGGAAGAATTTTGATAGTGATTTGCGAGGTACCGTGTACGATATGCGGATTTACGATACTGATTAGTTCCGTGCCACTGTGTGTTGGCACTGGAAAGTAACACGCGGACTCAGCGACGCCTGGGGGCTCTGCTCCCCTTTATTTGTCTTCTGTTTCCGAATCAGGTCGGGCTCATTTCTTGGAGACGCCCGCAAGATGAGGGCGAATGCATCAGAAACAATCCTGCTATCCGTCTGCTGTGACCATCGTCTACGATCTTACGTCTCTCCATTCCCTTGCGCTTTTTCGGTTATTAAATTGCGGACGATTGAATGCAGACACGTCGAGTGATTTGTCTTCGTTGGCAAAAAGGTCGATCCTCTAAGAAACGAAGCTTCCAATGCTATTTTATCGCTCTACATTATCGTCTTGTTTTTAATCGTAGATTTGGCTCGAAAAATTTCCATCCAAGTCGAACGTCTCGTTCGAAGACAATTCATGGGACAAAAATGGAAGAGAAAACGGGGGGGGGGGGGGGGGGGGTGCAGCGATGTATCGAGCGTAAATCGAACAGGATTACACCGCGTGCGAACGAGTACGTCGGTGAAAAGCTCCCTTTAACGCGGTCCAGCGAGCCGGAAGTACCGCGAGAGCCAATGCAAGCTCGACGAAGCGAACGTTTGACGGTCGTACGGGGCGAGAAAAATAGGAGGAGGTTGGGAATCGTGTGATTGGAGAGACGGATAAATGGATGGATCGAGGGGAGAATTGGTAATGGGAATTTAAGGACGGAAGAGCGTTCTAAGGCCAAGCGATCTCCTGCTAGCGAATTTCAGGCGAAACAGCGTGAAAGAAGTTTAAACGTCACTCGCAGCTAGCGTTAAAGCGAGTAACACGACTTTGGCGGGTAATTCGATGAAATTTACGATCCAGAACGGTGACTCGAACTCGTGCCAGATCAAGATACGCGCAAGGATCGAGCGGAATACATGGAATCTCGCGGATTCGCGCCTCGCGTGACACTGGTGCAAATTCCACCGCAATTTCCTTCCTTATGATCGCTTAATCGTCCGTAACGAGGACAAGCGTGGTTTTTAATCGTCCAAACGATTAATATGTTCCGTTGCGTAACGCATCGCGTCAAGTTCTTGTATCGTTACGTTAATAACTTAAAAACCTTTGACTATTACCGCGCGCAGAGTTCGTAGAGAAGTATTTTACTTGGAATCACAGAAAAAATTGGGAGGTTTGCAAATAGATTCGCTTGAAATCGATTCAGAAGCGAGGTGTCTATTAATCGCCGCGTCTATTTGAGCGCGAAGCGTGTGTCGATCGCGATGGCCACCCCTTAATTGCTTGATCATAATCAGTTCACCGTCACCTACCTCGTTATTAATGGAAACGCAATTTTACGAAACGCCAGGATTCCGTGGAATACGAAATTCATTAATGCCGGTAATGTACAGCCGATAATTAGTTCCGTGGGTGTTGCATGCGACTGTGATCACGGAAAATGGAATTTATTAGCGAGTACTCGCAATTGAACGCGACCTGTGGCTGCTCGTGTAACGGTCCACAGCTGGAGCCCCGAATATCGATTAAATTTATGGTTTCGTTTAGAATTCTGTGTGCAGCGATTTTTTTTTTTTCATCCAACAAGTCTATCCATTCGCCATCCATGCATGGACAATTTTAATAATCGTTAACACACAGTAATAGCGAAAAAATCATGTTGAAAAATTGTTAAAAAGGTTCGCCTTGTTTCTCAAGACTCAAAGACGAGCACCAGTGGCACTGATATCGAACGAAAGTCCATAAAGTAGGAATAACCGAGTCACGGTCCTGTGTAAGTCGTCAGATGGACGCTGAAGCGTCAGAACTGTGGCACGTGGCCAGCGGGGTCGCAGTTGTAAATTCCCACCGCCATTTTTTCCGACGACGAACCTTCGCGACGATTTACGGTTCCCACCGAACGTTTAATTCATCGTGGCGCAACTTTAATTCCGTGTGAATCCTCGGGGAAACAGCCGCTAACAGGCGCGATGCAATTACTTAAACGATCCCTGTAAATCGTCAGCCCGATTTACGACTATTTCACGGTTAAAAGCCCCGTGGCTCTTCAAAGTACTGCTGGCTCGTCCGCTGGACCACGTATTTGGGAGAATCAGCGATATTCGAGTCGTAGCTTTTAATTAACAGCTTTGTGACTGAACCTCCATCCATTTCTTTTCTTCTTGAATGAAAAGAATCCTGATTTACTGTTGGACATTTTTACAAACTGGTTTCTAACTCTGTAAACCTTTCGCAAGTGTATATCTGTTGACTCGTATCATCGAAGCTTCGAGGAATTTAAATCTTTCAAGTTCTAACGCGAAGACCTTGCCAAGGTCTGTCTTCGTCGAACGACTGATGGTCTAACCGGTTCTACGACCTTTCTGTTGCGGTAGGAAAGTATTAGCGCAAACAAACAGGCATAGACGACGTTTAAAAGCTAAGAGAATGATCGTCGAGGCTGTATCGTCCGCTCTTTCCTTTCTGCTGTTACACAATCAGCCTCTAGGAGTTTCTGCTCGGAGGCTACGATAGGCTGAAGCTGCGATGCACGCTGGCAATGATCGGGAACGCGGTGGTGGGACGAGCACGCGGTTCGAACAGCATGGTAACGTAAGTCGACAGTAAAGAACACCACGAGTCCGACTGCGGCACGGCTGCTGTCCGAAAGCGGTCTCTCAGGATCCGCGTGCGTCTTTGAAGTACTCCGTTTCCGGTGGAAGTTGGTGAACAGTGGAACGAGGATCGCGGAGGGTTCTTGGCGAAGGCGGGAGATACGAGTTCGTCTGGTATTTTAGAGTTCTTAGATTTTGAAATCCTGGAATTCTGTAGTTCTGAAGCTTTGAACTTTTGATATTTTGGAGTTCTTGTGTTTTGAAGTTATAAAATTTTGGAGTTCTCAAGTCCTGAAATTCTGGAGTTCTGCAGTCCTCAAGCTATGAAATTTTGCTATTTTGGAGTTCTTATTTTCTGACGTTATGAAATTCTGGAGCCCTCAAGCTCTGAAGTTTCGCTATTTTTAAATTCTCACGTTTTGAAGTTATGAAATTCTGGAGTCCTCAAGTTTTAATGTTCTGAAATTCTACAGTTCTCAAGCTCTGAAGTTTTGCTACTTTGCAATTCTCGTGTTCTGAAGTTATGAAATTTTGGAATCCTCAAGTTCTGCAATTCTCAAGTTTCGAAGCACTCGAATCATGGAGCCCTGAAAGTCTGAATTCCAAAGACTTCAAGATTATGTTCTTCAACGATGAACACTAACAATAAGTGATCCCAGGTTCTAGTGAAATTTTATAGTAGAAACAATCCACTCACAGTGAACATCGAACATTATTGCACACCATCGTGCTCAATATCAGCTACCCTTTTGCAATTAGCATAATGCTATTATACCCTGACTTGATCCCAGCTCGCTGTTCCTCTACGCGAACTCTGGTTTGACTTCAACTAGAGGTGGTGGGTGAACTTTGACGAGTGATCTTTTGAACTGTTTCCTCGTGGACCGTGCTGAATCTGGCAGAGCAGAATTCCGTTTACTTGACCTAACCAATAAGCGGATTCCTTTAACTCTGAAGACGCTTTGACTTGTTGATAGCGGACGTTGAACTTCGAGAAGCGATCGAAATTCCATAATTACGATAAAGCACCTAGCCTGGCGAACTTACACCAGCCGCGTGCAGCATCCCACGCCAATCTTCGTCTCGAAATATTTGCGCTTCCAGTAAGTATTCTTCGTCAATCATCAGTCTCGAAATTAAATTTATTATTCGCGGATCTTTCGAACTTTGTAACTTTAAGCGATTATAAAAATGGAATGTAAATCGCATTCGTTGATGTTTGCTCGGTCTTTCGAAATCCACCGCAACAAACGATCGTGGAAAAATATTTATGCCTCGAGCTGCGTGTTTGTTTGCTTGGCGTAAATAAGATCCGCAATAATACGAATGGTGGAAGCGTCCGAAAATGTGGGGTCATTAAAAATTGTATCCAGTCGATAGATCGCGACTGTGACCGATAGAGTTGGAAGGAGGACGAAAAAAGCAGAGCTGTGAAAATTTATTGACACGATTCTGATGGGCGTTAATTTGCAGCGATTAAATAAACCGAAGCTCCACGTCACGATATTGATATCGTAATATGTTGGCCAGTTTGTTTAACTTTCACAGCTGCGTTCAACGCATAAGGCGAACGTTTACACACGTGTTTGGGATATTCGTAATACACCGATGCAAATTTTCCGCGCAATCATCGTCGACGGAAACGAAGGAAAAAGCATAGTCTGATGATAAATGACCGTCGCGGTGGCAATCGTGTCAGACATATTTTTCCGCGCGATTAGTTCGGGAAAAAAACAACCGCGACGTCTATGAAAAGTTCATACAGCCTCGAGGATGCTCCTTTGACGCTGCATTCGCACGAATTCTTTATTAAAATTGTTTAACCAACGCGTCGCGTCGTTCTTGCGCGCCTTTGAAACTTTTGAAATTTATACAACCAACTATTAGTTCGTTTCGAGTTTGCACGGGTTCTGTTCTGTTCTTGTAATTACGTTCATTCAGAAATTATGAATAGCTCATTATGAAAGTACTTGGTAACCGAACGAGACGTCGCAGAGCTGAGATAGTAATTCTCGTTTGTCTTTAAGTACAGGTAGAATCGAATTCGTTGTCTTCTTTGGAACGTTAGAGTTCTCGAGGACAGAAGTCTTAAAATTTTCTAAGATATTAGAGTCTTAAAGTATTAAAAGAGTTCGAATCTTACAGTTTTTAAGTCTCAGAATTCTAGAATTGTATAGCATCGAAGCTCTAGAATTCTAAAGCATTTCTGCAGCTCTAGTATCTTTCAAGACCTACAATTTTCGAGCTTCAGAGTTCCAAGATTCCAACATTATAGATCTCCAGAGCGTTAAGCTTCCAAGGCACTCCAATTTCGATGCTATGGAATGTTAGAGCGTCTCGACTTCCGTTCTCCTCGAAACGCCAAAGTTCCAGTCGAGGACCTCCGATTGGAGGCGCTGCAGACACCTCTCGCGTCGCGAGGCGTCCTCGACGCGGAACGTTTCCAATATCTCCGCGAGGGACTGGCGTGAAATTACAACGGCTCAAAGGTTGCGCGGTCTCCGGCAACAAAGAAGACATCGTTGCATATAAATCAATGGCATACATATAAATAAGCCGCGGGAAAATTATCATCGCCGGCAGAAACGGAAACTTGGTCGGGCACTTTAATTAACGCAGAAAGCGAAAACATGATCGCGAGATAGCGGATGATCTCGTCTCGAAGAATTCCTCTGACCCAACCTCGTCGATTAGATTACTGCGCCAGACTTGTCACTCTCTGTTCGTCGCGTATAAACAGTTTCGTGGTACGAAAGGTCAGGCGTTCGCAAAAAAGAGGAAGATATTTTAATCGATCAGCAGCAGAAACAGCATTCCTTTACCAAACCAAGCGGAATATGTCCGTTCTTTGTAATCTTAAAATAACTCTGAGACAGAGGAAGAATTCCGTTGGAATTTCACGATGCAAGAACGAATATCTCTCGTTTTATTAAGAGGTATCTCCATAACGGCTGAATACGTGTGCATAAAATTTGTATAAACCGGCGAATTCGGGTTTAATCGTGGAAGGAACCGGTCGGTTTTATGAAGTAGAGTGTTGTACACGTTGGATGGTCGGTTCATCGATATCTGTTTAATCGGCGCATCGACAGAACGTTATTGAATCTGTTCGGTGTCGAGAACGATGCCATTAGGAAAGACAAACTGTGTCACGCGTAATCGATACGTGTCGGTTTTGCTGGTTATCCCACGCCACAATTTATTACGCTGGCAATAAATCAGCGGGCGATATGTGCGACGCGATCAATGACCAGAGGATCGCGCGGAGTTCCGATCGAATCGGTTCTTTGTTGAGGGTACTGTGGCTGAGGATCCAGAGGGGATCTAGAGATGCGTGGTTGCTGTGATCATTGAAATTTTAGAGTTCTTGAGTCTTCGAGGTTTGAACTCTTGCGATTATCAAGCTTTAGAGTACTCTAACTTTGTGGTTAACTAGGTTTTGGAGTTCTGAAATGCGTGAGTTGTCGAATTCTGCAACTATTGAATTCTAGAGTTGCTAAATTCTAAATTTCTCGAACTTCGCAATTCCCAAATCTAAATTCTGGAATATTCAACTTCTGCAACCTTTAAATTCCAAAGTTCCACCCTTCTACAGTCATGATTCACAAAATCTAAAATTCTCAACATTGTCATCCTAAAAATTACCAGATATCACACTTGTCACGTCAAACGTGCAATTCTGCATATAATCCTTGTCAATGGCTATCACGGCAGTAGATCGATCAACGCCGCTAATTAACCTCGACGCGTCTGGATCGAATTTCAAGCACAGACGCCACCAATTCGAATGAAGATCGACGTCGCAGCCGGCTGCTCGAGGAATTGAGAAGATTGCCGTCTGCTGAAGTATCTGCAGCACATAGAGAACGATACTTGGCCAGAATTGTTCTTCGTAGACGTGAGCTGAACTATAACGAACTCGCGACAGCAGTGGAAAACTTTCTTGAATTTTAAGTCCAGTTATGTTATCGCTTATTCCTGACGAAATGCCTCTCAATTTTCTAACGCGAGAAACTCCATCGCTTATATAGCCGCCATTAATCGAACTCGAGGAAATTTAAACGTGCGAGCTCCAGATATCATCAGCGTTTTCGAGAACTAGCCAAGCATCCCTCTGCGGATGGAGGTCGAGCAAACACGGATACTTTGACGGAGGATCGTTCGTTTCCACGAATTTCTGTGTGAAAGATGTAACGATTCACGAAAATAGAGCTCGCGAACTCTACGAGCGCCGATGAGAGCGCGGATGTGGTCTCGAGTGGCTCTGCCTGTTGGTTCTGAATCTGAACCACGAGTTGGGCGGGCGATAAGCGCATTACGAACCGACTTAATCCTCGCGGTCACTTGTGGACAGAACTTGGCTACTTTTAAAATAAACCAGCCCTCCAAACCACTCTATCTCCAAAGTAATACCATCGTGGAATTAACGAGGAAGAAACACCATCCTAATGTTCCTGATGCTCCACCAGAGGCGATGTATATTTCACTGAAACCTGAATGAGCGAAGATCGCGCGGTTCAGAAACTCGAGCGAAGACGAAGAAGCTGGAAGACGCGAAATTGGACAAGTTTGGTTGGTCCACTACTGAATATAGCGAAGAACAACGTTTGCGGTGAGCGTGGAGAGTTGCGGAAGTTGCGGCGCGACTCGAACGCTTGCAGAGATTCCGTTCGTTTCCGGGTGAATAGTTGGAACAACAGCGGACGGTTGCACGTGAAGTTGTTGGCAACGAACGGGGGAACAGGAATTCTCTCTATCGCTGGATGAAATGGTGATAATGGGTTCCGCCGTGGGGCGGAAGTTGCGCGCTAACCCAGACTGATGGCAATTACCCTCTTCACCGTTGGAACAACGGAGCTTAGCGTCTAGAGCGATCGCGCGCTAAGTTTGGTCACCGTTGCTTTCGAGAGGCGTTCATTAATCCAGGAACTTTCCCTGGTAGTTCTTGCCGCCTCGTGCTCGCCGCGTGACGGAAATTCCCGAACGAGTTTAACGCTGTTCCGACTTCCATGAAAGTTGAACGCCCACGTAACGTCCCAACAGGTATGAGATGGAGGACTCTAGAGGAACGTCTGTGCGAGAACGTCCAACAAAGGTGGCGACACCCTCGTTTCCATCCGAATGCTAGTCAACACCCTCGCGTCCCAATAGTTGTAAACTGGAGGACTCTAAAGGGACGTCTACGGAATGTGAACACCCAGAGGTCTCCTTCGAAATGAAATTTCCAGAGAATGCTTTTGGAGAGGAATGCAAGAATATTTACGCGTCCCCATAAAAGCGAGCGTCCCATGGGAGACGCTCGCCTCGGTGCCTAGCGGCCGTAGCTGAAAATTTACGAGGTGCACAGCAAAGATGGCATTGCTTTTTCCACGGTCAGTCGGACGGGTGGCGTCCCTGACGCATCGTGCGTGTTCAGTTAAGGAATTCTCCTCCCACGTTCTATCCTCGAGGACGTTTCAGTACAGAAGATCGAGTTACGACTTGAAATTTTAAGATGCGATCAGTTCAGTCACTCGAACGTTCTAATATATACATTGGGGTACGAGTTAACGAAGTGGACACTTGGGCGTTCGAATAATCGACTACTTAAAAGCTGCTTTGAATATTCAACGCTTATATTTCGGTGGTAATCGTCGCCTCGTATGTTCGAGACCATCATCGTTCGTGTCGTATCGTGGTTCGTCTTACATTGTTTTGACCAACAGTTTCGACATTAATCAGTGCTCGTTGCGTCAAGGCTGACGATGAGGTAACGAGATTAAAATATGTTTGGTGGAGAGAGCAGTCGATGTTTATTGGGTGTCAACGTGGGTGAGAGACAGTCTTCGCCTCGCTACACCATCAGAGCATCTCTAGTCACGACTAATGTCGACGGAAGAGCAACAGCTTGATATTGCTATTTTTTTGATTTTTAAGAAAAGACAGTGGAAATGATTTGAATCGAAGAAATATCATTTGTAGGTTAATATCCATTTCCCAGGCCGTTGTACATCACGCGGGGCGTTATATTGCACAATTCCAGGCATAGCTGGCGCAGCAGGGCGTTCAGTTTCCGGCGAGAGCGCGCGCAATTGCCGCGTCTCTCGGCTTCCTGTTAAAATTCAACGATATCCCGGTCCGCGGCCGGGAAATCGATCGGCGAAAAAGGGACGCGGGGCGAATCGAAGCGGATGGGTGCTTTTTCAGAGTTAACGCTCGATCGTTGGAAGCAAATATCGACCGTGCACGCTCGCAGACGTCGGAATTTCCATACGTCGGTGGGCGTTGTTACGCGCGTCGAGGCGCGAATAGCGAATAGGCAACGTGGCCCGCGACTCTTGGAGGGTTTCGCGAAAATTGGCCCCTCCACACGCGCGCTGACGGTATAATTTCTGCAAACAGAGCAAATCGAATCGAATTCAGGCGACACTGCGAACTCCACGACGATCGAACGCCATTTCGCTCACGTTTTCTGATATTCGAAGAGAAAATTTCGGCTGGTCCCTCTCTCTCTCTCTTGTTCGCGAGAACCTGTTATCGAGTGCTTTCACCAGAAATTATTCATGAATGATTCTGCAATTTCGCGCATGCAAATTTTCTCGACCGTTCTTGGATAAATTTGCAATTACAAACGAATTATCGAAATTTACCTAAGACTTGTCGAAAAGAATTCAACATCTGTACTGAGGGCGATTAACGAGAACCATCCAAGTCCTCAATCGCTCTAAATGAAGGCGAAAAAAATCTTTGGAAATTGCAAAACGCGGTTTGCGAGTTCTTTAATTGATGAAACGGTGATACCATTATTCTACAGTAGGATCACGACGGTTCTAAACGAGTTCGTGTCCCCATCAATATTCTTTCCCGGTGATCCGACTCCTTAATCATGACGCGACGCCACCGCCCACGAGCGCGTCGATTAATTAAACCGTGACATTTCGAGGCGGGCGACAAGGCCTCCGCGAGCATTATTTCTTCTAATCTGAATCGCGGCGCGTTTACGCGATCTCGCTGGCGAGACAGACCGATGCCACCAGCCGTATCGCCTTGTTTGCCTCGTTTATCTGTCCGCGTACACGTCAAACGGGAGGTCAGGCTCGACGTCAAACGTTACTGTTAACGCCGATACTAATTATCGTTCGGTGTCACCAGGAATTATCTCCGTTACGTGTACCGACGTCTGTCCGACAGAGACGCTTCTGTTAAGCAACAACGAGGTCGGAAAATAGACGTCTGTTCTCCTTCGATGGAAATCCACGAAGGATCCCGTTGACGTATCTACAAAATCCTTCAGAAGGACTTCTGAAGATCTGTAACGCGTTACATTTTAGTAGCTTGGATAGTGTTTTTGAAAATTAGTACTTGAAAGATTGCATTGAGTCGCGTAGGCTCTATGGAGTATCTATGGGGGTTACATACCTAATATACGAAATCCTTCAGAAGGTTCGGAAGGTTCTAAAGATCTGCGATGTGTTATATTTTGGTACCTTAGATAGTGTTTTTGAAAATTAGTACTTGAAAGTTTGTATTGGGTCGCGTAGGCTCTTTGGAGTATCTATGGGGGTGTCATACGTAATAACAGGACTTCGTAGGAGTTCGCATAGGAGAACGCAAGGACTACTAACAAAATTTCTCTGTCACTCACTCTTTTCGGATAGTTAACTTATTTCCAGCATCACCAAACGATTCTTTCCAACTCAATATCCTGCGAGGCGATTCGAATAAAGAATTCATAGAGTATTCTCGAATTCAGACGTCGATCAGGGTCCTCCGTTTAATTCCTCAAGTGGCCACCGGTAATTCCGTCGCGTTCGACATTTCACGCCTAATCTCGTGGAAATTGAAGGTCTTCGGGCGTGCGTCGTTCATTCTTAACGAGCCTTGGTAACGATCCCCTGTGGTCTGGGGAAAACTCTATCCGACGCGTCGCGTACGCCTCGAATATTACGTCGCCGTCGAGACCCAGAACGCCCACGAACGACTGCCGATCATATTTCGCGGACGATCTCGCGGCGCGCCTCGCAGCGTCGAACTCACCCGTCGAATTTCCTGGGGGCCTCGTAAATTCCCACCGACACGGGCCAATTTCGATAAGGCCGTCGGGAGGTGTTCCTGTGTTTCGTGAGCCCATCTTTCACCACTTTGGACTTGCTCTCGCTGACAGATACCACGGTTAGAGGAACATTTGCAGTGGTAACGCTAATTATTTGAAACTTAGCGGTCCTCCATGACTCTCGTGGAGTCTGGTACATTGCAAAGAATTAAATGAGTAATTGGTATACATATACGTGGTGTCCAATATTGGTTTCTTTTTAATTGTTCTCTTTTTTTTTTAAGTATGGACGCTTAAAATACTATTGTTATTGGTTTTACGATGAAATTGAGGACGCAAAGAGTACAATAGAGGCACGCGAGCGAGAAGTTTCAGTGACGTCCAAATCTTGCTCACCCCTTCCTGACACAAGGGTGCACTGATTTGTTACGTGGGCGAAATTTGGTTCGAAGGAGGTGTTGAGTAACGCGATTACGTGGTCGAGCGTACTCGTGGCGCGAGTCCGGCAGAAACAACGCGTCAATTACGAGAAGAAGAAGCAAAAGGTATGTAACGCTTCGCGAAGTCACCGTTTACGTATTACGGGCACGTAACGGGACGGAATGTGTGTGCATCGCGACGCGTTTGCACCTGCCTGATTTACGAATGCCGTTCACGCCCGCGCGCACGCGGACGTAACATTCACTTGGAGGTAAAGTAGCCCGCGTATTCGTCGATGTTTCCACTGAAAATTCTCGCTTAGCCATTCCCCCATTTTTACTTGACTCTGTCTCAGACTGAAATCCACACATGAGAATGAATCGCGAAGTACTTGGAGAATTTTAAAAATCATAAGAAAAAAATGTTCAAATTGTTCTCATTCCTTTTGGGATCTTTTTGCAAATTAGATTGCGTAAAATGAACGTTTGGATAAGGTCGTACGCTTGATGGTACCCACGCGAGGCGCCATTAATTCCTGCGCAAGGTGGACGCCACGATCGTCACCCGCGTATCACAAGGCTCCCGATTAGGCGGCCTTTTATTTATAGAATCGCTCCCCTTATCGGTGTCTCGTAGACGTAACAGCAAAATCCATGAAACGACGCGTGTTCCATATTAGAAACGGTGAGTAACTGCACGGGACGACACGTGAGTAGCGGATGATCGAGCCGTATTCCTAATCTCGCGTCGCAGATTATTGCGTAGTCCTTGCGGTGGCTTGGACGTCACAAACCAATACGTATCCTCGAAGAAACGATAATACGCCATTTCTGCAACGTTTTATCGCCTGAACCAAACCACGAAAATAATAAACTTCGAAGAAACAGATTTTAAACAATTCCAATTGGAAATTTAATTGTAGTACATACTTCGAAGTTAAAAGAGACGTTCAGTCGCGATGGTGGAGAGAAAGGGAGGGTTCGTGCGAATCGACGAACTTTTAATAATCACTGCGAGTTCGTAGCAGTAGTGGAATTCGGGTAGGTGAACGAGGAAACTGCTCTGCAACTTCGCTACGGGACCCTCTACGGATGCAGATCGCGTCGTCGCTCGTATTCATTGGCCTAGTTTGGACAGAACAATTGATCCGCGTTGTGAGCGTTATTCGCGGCTCGAGAAAGGTCTTTTATCGTTTTCGTAACCGACTGAAAATCCGGATTTTCGGGTCTGATCCCTTCGCGACGCGACTCTTCGAACTTAGTCTGACGAGTGTACCCAAAACTCGCTTGATCCGCGTCTGCATCCACAATTAACGTGACTGTATAACTTTTTTTTGTAATTACAGCTTCGAGACATCGTTACTTGAAAGATCGTTCGATTGAACAGGTTGTTAAACGAGTCGAGAAGAAAACAGATGAAATTTCAACGAGGAAAATAAATTAGTTTACCCTTTTTCACGTAGCATGTAGAAAAATAGAGATCGAACGAATATGCAGGAGGTGTTAGGTATCAGGAAGCGGCACATTTACAATGCAGCGAAGTTCGACGAGTTTCGCGAGCAATCCGGTCGGAAGTTTCAGCCGCCAGGGAACGTGGAGCTCATTAAATTCCCAACGAACCGACTCCTGCCTCGCGTATGTCTCCTAGAGGCGCGATCATTTGCAATTGAGATCTCCGCGCGGTTAAAATGACAAAAATATGAAATTTAAATGTCCTGGCTAACCCTGCGGGACGCGTATAAGCGTCAGATATCGGATACTTGGGAAATAACGAGGCATTCGAGACATTCCTCGGATTCAAATTCGAATTGAAATATGTTAACCGTGTTAAAGCGTCGCTCTATCTCCTGTTTTCCTCTTTCCAGCTATTTCTATCCATTTTTTTTCTTAATCGATACATAGTCGACGACGAATGCATGGCAAAAATATTTTTTAATCGCTCGATCACTCTACTTTTACTTATATATATGACTATATCGCCACGTGTAACAATTTTGATTGAAAAGAAGGTATCGAGTGGCAGAGAATGCGTTTGGAATTACCCAGAAATTCCAACGTCTCGATTCTCTTGAACATTTTAATAGCAGAACGTTTAAATCGACACGATGGCTCGTGAATTTCACGCATTTCGGTCGGAGCAACGCGTCAAAGCGATCCTCCGCGTAGGAGGGCGTGAAGCACCGATTAAATGTCAAACGCAGATCGGATCGTTGTTTCTGTCTGGTCCTCGTTGGAAAAAGTTGCTTGTTTTCCGGAGGAATTCAATTTAGAACGGGCGTACCATCGTCGACAGCCGCGAAATAGTACACGTTCGCGATCGAACCGATAGAAATCCACGTGTTTCGTATTCAGATCCGGTCACGGTTTTGAAAACCAGCTATTCCGCTGATGCAATTCTCACAGCGTGATAGTCGAAATTCGTCTCGATCGAGTTCGATGGACTTTTAATAGCTGAACGATTCAGCTCTGGACAACCGCTGTTTATTCTCGAGCCAGATGATTAACGATCGTTGACGCGTGCTCTGGTGGTTTCGTAATGGCGGTTAAATATTGTTGCGTAGCGATTTTCGCTGACGCCGCCGTTTGTCGGTTATTTACGTGGCCACGTTAATTACGAGAATTTCGAGATACTCCAAACGAGAACGCAGGAATTATTCTGTCAGTCAGGAAATATATTTCTCGTGTTCGTTATCAAAATTGCGGACGTACGAGTTAACGTAGGATTTTTTTCGAAAGTAAAATAATTCCTCCAAAGAAAAGCACGACTGAGAACGAGATGAAACGTTTTACGAAGCAGGAGATATACGATTACGATATTCCCCCCGGTGGAAGGAGCTTAAGGCATCTCCATTTTAAGTGCGCCATCCGGATGCTCGTCGTAAATCACGCGGCATTTAACAGGCTGGTCAACTGTTGAAATTGACTTTTATATCGAGGAAAAAGGTGGAGCTAATTGGGTCGTCGTTATTTGCGACCCTGCCCGCGCGCAGCTTCTATAAAAACTGACCGAGATCGGTCGTGTTTGAGGGTCGTAACCGTTTCTGTCCGTTTTCATAAAAATCCTCTGTGAAATAAATCGCCGTTAAGATCAAAGAGATCGAAGAACTAAAGCGTTTATTCTTGTAAAAAAGGAAAGTGAAGAAAAGAAACACTTCTTTCGGTTACAGGCACAGTGCGATCGACGAAGAATCGCCAGGCTCCGTCTCGAAGTCGCTAACAGTGACCACAGCGAACCCAAGAGACACCACGCTCGGAATCTCTTTGGATTCCTCCAGAAACAACGTTTTCCCATTACCCCCGAGCGCATCCACGGACCAGTTCTCTTCGATCAGAAGACTCGAAGCGAAAACGACTCTGTCGTCCCAAGAATCGACCAAGTTCCCATACGCGCCGCTAAAAAGGGAGGCCCAGCCGCTGAACATTCTCTACAAGTCCCCCAGCTCTTTCGAGCAGCAGTACAAGTCACTGATCGATCATCCGACTCTGACGAAAAAGTCGCCAGGACTTGATCGATCGACGGACCAAGTGACAGAGAGAATCGCCGATTTGGAGAGCAAAGTGACCATCAAGTTGACCTCTGAGGAGTCAGTGACGCGCAAGGACAGGGACCAAGAAGAATCGTCCAGTCCTGAGGACAATTCTGATCGAGAGATCGTCGAAGTTCGAAAAGACAGTGCCCTGTTTCTGGAGGAAGCTGAAGGACTGCCTACTCTCAGAGAGATCCTGAAATCCAGAAGTCCAAGGATCGTCAGGCCCAGAAGAGAGAGCAGTGGATACGCCAGCAACCTAGGCACCTTCGACGAGGACAGAAGGAACTCCTCGTCAGCAGACGCGTTGCAGGACTTGTCCTCGTTCATTAAAGAGAGACGCAGGTCTTCCACGGGTCCTAAACGTCTGAACTCGAGGGTGAAAGTAGGGAGGACCGAGGGAAGTCTGACTGAGAACGTTGAGATCGAAAGGATGCCTACCACAGAGATTCACAGGAAGGTGTCCAGCGGTGGACTCGAGATGCCCAACATCGAGGAAGTCAAGGAGATCCTCAGGGACCGGGATCCTTCGAGGCAGGACAGCTTGGATCACTTGCGCAATTTGGTGAAGCGTGTGAGTTCTGGTAAGTTTTTCTCTATACCCTTTCCTGTTCTAGTGTTTTGTGCTTTTCTTGAGAGGTAGTTGATGCTGTGGGAGGTTAAATCCTTTGGTGATCGATTAAAGTAACAATAAGACAACGAAATATTTTGTATTGTTCATCAGAAAACTTCTCCATGCATTGTCGAATTTTGGAGGAGTCACCAGACCGCTGTACATCCTCAAGAGACACACTGGGACCTTTAACCACCACCAGACATCAAGACTCTTCGACCACCACTTCTTTGGGCGAATCGATCAATCGTCTATCGATATCTCCATCCTCAAGAAGTCCAACTCAGATGGTTACTGACTCGTCATCATCCGATTCGAGTCCTCGAAACATCACTAGACCTATCAACAAACCTGACGAATCTCTTAGCCAGTTAAAAACAGCCAGTCCTGGGATATGTCGAACTACAGCAACCAAAATCAGTGAAGAACCAAGGGATAAAGCTACCTCACCTGGAAGTAGAGAAGAAGCAACGATTCAAAGATCCATTAGAGATGTTCTTCCACCAGCAAGACCCAAGATATACCAATTACTGTCCACCCAGTCAGAGGACAGGATCGATGCCGACCTGTCTTTGGACAGAAGGATATCTTTTCGAATTTCTCACCAAGAGGACCTGGCTACCATTGCAATATCTTCGACAGAGTCGAAGAACGTGTCTCTGAACAAGTCGTCGAGCGTTTCTACGTTGAAAACTAGCGATTCCATCAGCGACCAGACATTGACGTCCAGCGAGGCTGTCGATGACTCCAGTATCAGGAAGACAGTCTCGTCTGGTGAGGTTGGGACGAGCCAGAAGTTGTTGGGGGACGCTTCCAGCGTCTCAGCGAGACCCATTTACCCGTATTGCCCTTATTCTCCGTATGGTAGTCCTCAGGGGTCGCCTAGGACCAGGAGGGGTCCTTACAGGGAGAGCAGAAGGGTGTCCATTGACAACAGGCAGGGTGCTCTTCAGCTGAATCAGTATAAACTATTGGACACCATTGGCAAGGTATTTTACTTTAATTTGATACCAGCTTTTTAACATAAATTCGACTACAAATTTCATCTGAATGTTGAAGGTAAAAACGTTTTGGAGAATTTTGTATATTTCGTCCAAGTTACAGTTTGTTTGCTACCAATTAATTTTTCTGGGACACTGCTGGAAGATTAACTACCTGCGATATTCATCCGTCATATTAAGCGTTCTGTGAGTGATCGACGAATTTTGAACAGTAATAAACGTGGATGCACCACGGCCCGTTCCCGATCAGTTTTTCCTTGCATAAAAGCGCGTTCCATTTCCCACGGGAATTATGTCGCCGGTAGATGCTCATTAATCGGGAGAAATTTTAGGGTCACCTACCAGGCGGCGCGATTTGTTTTAATCGCGTTTAATTGAAGCATCGAGGAACTGTGTCGCGTGAAAAATCTGTTTCGTCTGCGCAGCGAAACCAATTAAACGTACTCGACGACGATCGTCCCAGTTTACCGTTTAGAACGATTTATTATTTTCGAAAGCAGCCTGATCTTAGGGTATAATCCGGGATTAAATCCAGCAATAGCAGAGGCGTGTTTCTACAATCCCGTTGAACATCGAGCCAGATTTCTCTGAACGATAATAATTAAATGTTTCTTTTTTTTTGTTCGTGGAACCACACAGTTTCCTATTTATCTTCTGTTATATTAGCCGAACTGCGATTCACTTTCGCTCCCTTTTCTCTCTCCCTTCTTTTTCGCTGGGAGATTGTATCGCGACTTTACTGAAATTGCTCCAATTTCGTAAATAACCCATTCATTTTCCTTTCCATCATCCCTGTCGCACGGGGAAATTCTTGCTGCGAATAAAGAGCGGCCCTTGAAAGAGTATTACGCGAGCAGTCGCCGTTTCCTGTTGTACCTCGTTTCAGTTTGCAATTTAATTTGGGAAAAAAGAAGAAGAAGAAGAATATTTTAATTATCTTCTTCGATAAATGTTTCTCTCGTAATTCTAAATTAAATTCATTTCCTAGTAAACATTTTTCGCGTCAGAATCACCTGTCACCAATCAGATTAATCTATAAAATATTCTAAGAAAAAAAGAAAAATTAATTGCACGCTGAATTTTGCTTAACGCGTCTCTTCCCCCCAAGGTGTCCTCGCAAGCCCATCAGTGATAGTAATTCAGTAAGTGGCGGCAAATTAATTCAAAGGTAACTTCCCACGCGTTCGTCGAAGTATAAATTATTGCGTTAATTGTAGTCGCGAGACGCCAATTTGCGACACGTTGACACGATAAATTACGATATGACCTGTGCACGTAGCAACCCCTTTGCCATCAGCGTGGATCTTGGTAACACAGACGCTTATCGTGGGACGAGCCAGCGAAAAGAGCCGTGTTAGGAACCAGCGGGAAATGGCTGGTAAAGCTCGATTACTTTCTTCGATGCTCCTCCCAAGGGATCACTGGAGAACCTCGATGTCTGATCCTGTCAGACTGGCTAACGTGTAATATCGATCCCTCTGGAGAACACTACTTCTAATTTGATTGCTGGTAGAAGGGTGGTTTTCAAAACCTTTCTCGATGAAAGGATTTCATCCGACAACGAGAAGTGTGACGTTCGAAGCATTCTTCAGGTTTTCGTTTCTATCCACCGTGTAGATTTATTGTAAATTGTTCCGCGAGTTCCTGCAAGTAGTACGAGTCAACGATGTCAGACACGATGGTTGTAGGAGAATATCAAACGCGGAGAAAATGATGAATAATGTGTCTAGTGTAACTAGTAATAGTATACGTTGTTTTGTGATATTGGATAGATTTTTTAACAATTATTTCGTTTATTTAGTTAAAAATTGTAATTAATACCACGCTCGTAAGCAAACGTTCTCCGCGATATTTTGTTTTCAATTAGCAGGAGTTTCAGGAAATATCAGGTGTATTGTAGAGCTTCCAAGAACAGTTTATTACAGGTATAATTAATATTGAAGATTGAAAGAGCACGGAATTTACTCGAAATTGCGCCACGATACCGTGGAAGTTAAACAATGCGGTCGATAATTTAATGAACGCGGATGGTACACGTGCTTTTGTCGTTTTTACTTCTGATATTTCGTACTCACTTCTGTGTTCTCTTTACGCCGTCTTGAAATATACTCGAGGAGGTAGTAGATTAAACAAAACGAGGAGAGATACCTTCTAAGAGACTTCTAGATGTAACTCGTGTGTGTACTTTGTGCGTGCACCTTGTTTTATGACCGTTCCTCCGCTGAGAAGGTATAATTACTTTTCTCTTATCTCTGGAAAATGAAATGGGGGCTATACGTGGACAAAGAATTTTACGAAGCTTCCTTTAATAAAATACTTACATTCCAGCCAGCGTTTTTCCAATAATTTTCAACACAACTTTTAAATAACAGCTTTTTAATTTTTTAGCAACTTGTAAAAGTATTGCCATTTGATTCACTCGTAACTAGAGCTATGAAATAAAATGAAAAAATTGTGAAAGCAACGATTACAAAGTTGAATAAAATATAAATTTGTTAACAGTCGGAGGCAATTCTGTTGCAGGGTTCGTACGGTATAGTAAAGCTGGCCTACAACGAGGAGGACGACACTCACTACGCGATGAAGATCCTCAGCAAGAAGAAGCTGATGAAAAAGGCGGGAATCTTCGGTCGAATGGCGCCGGGGAAGAAGGGCGCGGCCAATCCTTTGGCCAAAGTCTACAGAGAGATAGCGTTGTTGAAGAAATTGGATCACCCGAACGTGGTGAAGCTGGTCGAAGTTCTCGACGACCCAGACGAGGACAATCTTTACCTTGTTTTCGAACTGGTCCAGAGAGGCGAGATCTTTCAGGTGTCCATCGACCAGCCATTGGACGAGGAAACTGCCAGGAAAAACTTTCGCGACGTCGTGATGGGCATTGAATATCGTAAGCGTCCCAAAAAATCCTAATACCTTCATCAACTAAAAATTCCAAACTCCACCTGATACCACGTCAAACATTTTAATTACCTTCTCGACAAAAACATGACATTTAATCTAATTTTATTCAAACACATGGAATATAGTCTGAGCGACGTATATGGGCTGTCAAGGTCATCAATTTGCTTCCTCCACCACCTCAAGTCCCTTCTCTTCGCAGTATCTCAGAGTTATACCATCCACAATGCTTCTACTCGGTTATTAGTATCAGTAGCGACCTTGGTCAGCCCAGTACTTGTTCCTAACTATAGTGCAAGTTCTCTGACAAGTGTTACCACATTTCTCGAGCTAGGAAATGAAGTTCGCGTGGCTGTTCGTAGTCTCTGAACGACTCGAAATCGGTCTCTGTTTAGTGCACTATCAGAGGATAGTCCATCGCGACATAAAGCCGAGCAACTTGCTGGTAGACAGCGACGGTCGCATCAAGATTGCGGACTTAGGCGTGAGCGCGGAACTGAGGGCGTCTGGTGAATTATTATGCGGACCAGCTGGCACCCCGGCGTTCGCGGCACCCGAAACAACCACACCCGCCCATTATTCCGGAACGGTAAGTACCATCGTTGCGCCAGGCTATACCGTCTGATCGATTTTCAATTTCGCTCGTATTTATAGGCAGCGAAGAATTACGACGCCACCGCCGTTGAATCGCTACGATATCTTTCCGTGTACCCGTCATTCCTCATCCCGAATTCCGTACCAACGAAAACGTCGTTCCGGCCGAGGACATCTGTGAACGTGCAATTGACACACTGGCGCGCGCCACGTTGCACGCGACGCGTTCTAGAAAAAGTAGGGCCCCTCATTATCCTCCCTAATTGTCCACTTCGGTGTACATGTTCGAGCTCCTTTGTGTACACTTCCAAGTTCACCTGCATATTTCACGAGCCCGCGAGAAATCGATGCCTCTTGGCGAGCAACGTGGCACGTTTCGCGAGCCTCTTCCTCTACGCGTGTGTATACACGTTTGAACGTACCCTGAAAGTTTGCCAGGAGAAAGTTGAATCGCGTCGCTGCGTTTCTTTAACTGTGACACGTTCGAAACGTTCACGTTTGAAAAGCGTCGAGGCATGGGTTGAGTTAATTTCTAGCCTGGTACATTTCCTCGAATCTCATTAGTAGTCGATGATCAAGCCCGCTCGCAATAAGGCAGCCGTGCTTCGGCTCGTTACAAGCTGATCGTTTATTTAAATCAGAACAATGGTAATTCAAAGAAGCGATAGGTATCTGTCGTGCCAAGCGGCTGAATTAACGTCTCTGCTACGCGGACAGTCGAAGAAGCATGTAATTTAGCATGTACTGACATAACCCCTCCCACTTCGTGTGTATTTCCATGATTATAGCCTGGACTTATCGCGTGACCTTATCGACAACGCGGTCGATTTAGCGGAACCCACGTGCAGTCGAAGAGAACTCGATACCCACGGTAACGATGGATTAGTCAATTCGCGAAGTGCTTAAGTACTATCGCGATCGATCTTTGGTATTGTTTTCAAGATTATGTAACCCTTGACAGACCTTCGAGAGTCTAATATCAATCGTTGAACGAAGGCTACCGACAGATCGGATCGTCGTTGAATAACATGGCCTGTTAAAAGTATTTTTAGTTTACAGAAATATCAGTTGCGACTGTTTGATAGTAGAAAATGTCTCTCGCACGTTTCAGTTGTGCGACGTGTGGTCAATGGGCGTGACACTCTACTGTTTGGTCACTGGAAGGATTCCGTGGGACGTCGGAAGTATAACTGGAATCCAGGAGGCGATACGCACGGAACCGTTAAAGTTTCCGGAGAAGCCAGCCCTCTCGCAAGATCTCCGTGATCTGATCTCGCGAATGCTGGCCAAGAATCCAACGGAGAGGATCACGTTATCTGAGATTAAGGAGGACGCTTGGCTGACCAAACGTGGCGCTGAACCACTGCCAACAGAGGTTGACAATTGTCGACTTCCGGTCACTGTTACGGACGAGGAGGTGGAACGCGTGGTCACCAGGATCCCCAAGCTGGATACGCTGATTCTTATCAAAACCATGCTGAAGCAGCACAGCTTTCAGGTTCGTGGGAATCCTGTAGAATTCATTCGTCGCCATTGGCGAATTATGGTCGAGGGTACAGTGGTTGATTAGGGTTGGTGTATTTGCCAAATAGTAGTGATGGAACTTGGAAATTTAACGAGGGGTGAAACATGAGACGAGGTGTTTCGAGGCATGCGCCACGGTTCAGATTTTCGCTGCGCGATTTAACTTTTTGCCCACTTGAACGCGAATCGTGGCAGACCTTATTTCAAACTTGGAAACCGCAAATTCCGAACAGTAATTATCGGTATTCGATAAACCGTAAACTAGTTCCGCGCGGCACATTGAAAACTGCTGCACTACCCGAGAGCGTTACCAAGAAACTTCAATACCAGACTTTAATTAATAGCTGCGCAACACGTTAGCTAGCATTATCTCTCTGATTTGGTCCCTGACGATTCAATTAAAACGTGCACGTTGGGATTAATTTGACCAGAGAAGCTCGTGCGCACACGTCCCGTTGATTTGTTTCCCGTCGCAGATGATTTCTCAATGAGCGTCGCATCTTAGTGTCTTCCAATTCGTGTTTCGTCGGTATGGTAGATATCGTTCACATTTTCTGACGATGTACGCAGTTTATGGTGTCGTTACTAATGCATTTACGATGCAACGATCGCTAGGAGACTGTCTGAGACGTTGTTCAATGGTTTTAGCACTTTTTTTTCAACTTCCTCTGATTTCTTCTCATCGACCCTAATGCTCCAAGTCGTTAAGCGATATTTTTCTGTCGCGGAAGATTCATTCCACAGCTTAATTCCTGTTCTCTCCCATAGTTTCAGGGATATTAAGACAGCAACAGTTATTATCCGTGTAATTGCATTGAAGCGAAATGAAACCTTTACATCGAGCGCGAAATTGCTCGCCCATTACCCAGTCTGGCTGTACAGGATGTCCCATCTAAAATGACTCTTCCCTATTGTACACTTACGCGAAGGATTAAAAAATCCCGTGAATTCGGAACGAAATGTCCTTCGAAATGTCGCCTACATACGAAATACTATTTTTTTCTACTTTCACGTCAGTGCAAGGCTGGTTTTATGTGGGACACCTTGCATAAGTCGAGACGTTAAAAGCGGGAATAATGCAGGGCACCGGTGTTAAAGTGCAGCCGACCGTGAAAATCGACTCGATTCCACGTGATTCCCCGGTAGCTCCGCGTCGACTGAATAAATCCTTGGAGCCTGAAAACGTGGCGATAAAAGTGTACAAAGAGGAATAAAAATGCCATTCTATATCCGTGCTCAAGTATTTGGAACGAATCTACCTAGTTTGAATAAAAATCGCCGGCATAGACGAGGAAAGGGTGCATTGGAGAGCAAGCGTTCCATTTTTCAGCTGACGCTCTTAAAACGGGACACAGACGCGGATGAATCCTGTGCTCGTTGCGAGCGAGACTCGGATAGAGACGAGCCAGACAATTCGACGGGTTAGTTCGCTCGGAAAATGAGTTTCTTCGTTTACATAGGCCCATGCCATAGGCACATGATAGCGTCGTTGAGAGTAGCTCGGTCGCCAATCCCAGCGGAGAAGGGCCGCCCACTGAATTTCAATTGTGGCTGACAGTTGATCCTCCAGTCGTAGCTACGAGCAACGGTAGGTCAAGTGTCTCTATTTCACTGTTTATGACGGCCGGCACTCGTCGCAGACGTTCTCGTGCCGTGGAAAAGCTGCCTCCTACTCCCGCCACGGCGCCACGTATCTGGCCTTATTACTTGACGAGCAGCCAGTCGATACCAGCCGAGTTCAAGGAAGGTTGTCGACTTCGTAAACAAGGCAATAATGCCGGCGTACCGCGATGTCATAAAGAGCTAGATCGCCTTTCTCCTACCCCATTTCTCTTTCCCCGTTTTGGCGAGGGTCCGCGTAATTTATGTACGAAGCAGGCGAAAAATTCGTGGTGGCATTTGTGCGCTAACTTAGGAGCGATAGGAAACTTTGTTTTGTGTCTCTAGGCTTCAGAGATTAGGAGATTTTTTAGTTTTAGCTCGAGGATGGTCGATTCGATGCGAAATGAATTTGAATAAATTATTTTTCTGGTGTCAGAATCCTTTCTTGCCAAAGAAGAGCGGTAAAACAGCAGGCACTGATGCAGTGGCGGATGGTATAGAGTTATCTCCGTCTGGGAGAGCCGAGGAGACCTTGCCAGGGAGGAAAACAATCAGGAACGCGAAGACAGAGCGGTTCCAGAAAGCGGGCAGAAGCAATTCCGCGCCGGACTCCTACGATTGGCAAACAAATGGCAGGTAAACCATCTCTAGGAATTAATTTCGCGTGATCCACTCGTTTCTATTTGTATCCGTGAGAGATGTTTAAATAGAACTCCCAGCAGACGAATGATCCTCTAATCCTCTGATTCTATTTCATTTTCTGCACGTGAATGTTCCAATCTACTTGTTCCTTGTTCCATGGTCGTTCTGTTTTATCGATCGAGATTGAAGATGTTCGAATTTTCGGGGAGATATCAGGATTGTAATTTATTCGGCTAATTCAATCTGCGATTTAGAGAGCCGTAGTTGAATGCAGTGGTTCTCAAGTCTCTCGATTTGTCAAAATTTACTTGATTCAGATTATAACAACGGAACGATTTGTACAGCGTACCAATTGTGTATGAATAATGTTATGGATTACTCTCGTGTTACGTTTTGGAATGTTTCCAGACAAATTTCTGTAGATAGCCCTTTACCTCCGGTGACAGAAGCGTCCAGCCAGGAAGGGGAGAACGAGAAACGGTGATACTGCTGAGATACTCGGATCTACACGTCGGAAGAAACCATGACCAACCAAATGGTTGATGAACACGGTATGAGCCGAGTTACCATTCGATAATCGAGTAAATTTCTCAATCAATTCGTTCTATACTCGATCGTTGAGTCCACAAGAGTTTTTCTTTTCCTCAGCAAGGAACGATTAAGTTAAAACGCGTTAAAAGTTACTTAAAATTTCCTTAACGTTTCTCGTTACTAGATACTTGAAAAGCACAGTTTTACATAAATCTTTTATTACGTGCGACTAGAATGCACCACTATTTCGCAATAGAATTAAAAAGTCTCGTCGCACGATCGTGTCGAACCGCGGGACTTCTCCGATAGTTTCGGAACCGCCAGTCGTGGGAGAGATAATTGGATCGCACGTCCTGAAAGTACGCGAATCGCATTCGTGAACTATTTTTCGAGCGTTTGTCGACGCCAATTGTATCGCTGCGCGAGATTGCAATTGGCGCTCTCTTGTGAATTCGCCTTAAACTTCTCGACCGGGACTTCCCCGGCTCTCGAAGCTGGGAGGTAACGGAATTACAGACAACTCGTTATACAGTCCGAGAACAAGCGCGGATAGGAGTTGCAGCGAGGTAATTTTAATGGAAAATTATGAAACTGGCGACGTATATTAATTAACGAAACGAGATACAGAGCTGACTGTTCTCAGTTGAGCCGGGTTTTTCCACGTAGCTGTAAAAGCTAACTTTAATCTATACTCTAAGTACGTAGAACGGTTAAGTATGATATTTTTAATCGCCTCGACTGGATTCTCTTCAGACGATATTCAGTTTTATTCTTAAAGCTAGTGTAACATTCGATTTTCATTAGATCCAACAGATTGCAGAGTACTTTTTAACGATCTAGGTCATTGGAGGATCGCGATCGAGCTCCCAACGTTGTTTTATTTGTGCACGCCAGAATCTGGACTTAAATGATCGTTCCTCTAGTTCGTATTTGTACATTTAGGAAACTTAGGTTCGAGCAAGAACTTGAAACGATGATTATTCGAAGTTTTACTTTAGGAAGGGAGATGTTGGGTTTAGGGGTCGAGTTTGGAGGGACTGAAGAATGATGGTGTTCCCACGATGGCATTTTACTTACGAATTTTAACTAAGTAGAGGGTAGACGTAGACGACGGATGTTACCAGCTGATTGTTGAGATGTTAACGATGTTTTTGTATGTACGATAGAGTGTAAGGGTCTTGGAATAACAGACCGTCAAGACAACGATACTATTTATAGATTATGCGATCACGAGGACGGATAATCGTTCCAAAGGTGCATTTTTATTTCGATTACTCTGTGATGCGTCCGAGCACACTTTCGCACATTTACGTTCGAGCAAAAGACGAAGATAAGAATTAAAAAACTATTTCCTTAAACAATTTCGTTTACCACTAACTTAAGTGTTCTAGTTTCAAGTGCAGTTTTCGGAGAAACCTACACGGAGGTCCAGCGAAAGCGATCATTCGATTTTCAGAAACGAACATCGTGGCGCGAGATAGCGTGTACAGAGTGATTCAGATGCGAGGATCCCGTTGGAAATCGCACGATCGTCTTTCTCAGACCAATCGGAACGGAGCCGTACAGAGAATCGAACGCGTGACCTGTTTAATAGAAACTTAAACTATATACGAAGAGTGCGATGCACGCGACCAAGCGAACGCGAAACCAAAGGCAGATTCGTGATCTCGTTGGACCTTACTCATATCCGGGGGACCACAAGCGCGTATTTGAATTTAATCGATAACGAATCTCACGGCCGGATACCATCGATGATCATATCACGTCCCGACGTCACGAATCATCTCGAACCAGGCACGATACGCGAATCGTGTCCAGACATCCGTTCTCCGATGTTACTAGCGTTTTCCTACATAGCGACTAACAGAGTAGCAGTAAGTGCAAGAGAACGAGGCCACCAGATTGTCTACCGATGGCTGATCTACGAAACCACCTATAGCACAGTAAGATTTCTACGATTATATCATTCGTTGAACGTCCAATCGTTTGATTGCACAAACGAATTGAGACGCGAGGTAGTTAGAAATCTTTAAACGATTTGTTTCACGGATATCGAGTAGTGTACAGAATGTTTCATAATTGTAGAACGAGATGGAGGGTAGAGTCTTTGAATCAGCTGTTGCGTTGTTTGAACTGCAGAACGCGCTGCGGTCGCAGCACGAAGATTAATGGAGGAGGATGCACGCGTTTCATCGGTAGGCGTTCTGCACGCATATTACGGGTATGTGTCTCATAAAATCATTCGACTTCTTACGTTTCTCGATATTTCTGACGGTATGTAATATTTTGATTGAAAAATCTGCTCGAAATCTACTTGCTTTGTACATACCAAAGCTCGCGCGTTTTTTAACCTCTGTTCTTCGCTCGAGCATTTTCGTGGCATTCGCACGTGCGATGCTTCTAATGATCTAAGGGTGAAGAGAAGAGGAATAGAAAAATAGAGATACCTTTAAAACGTTTTATCACTCTATTCTCGTATTCAACAAATGTTTCAACTTAAATTTATAGAACTTAAGGGTGTCGTAAGAGAGAGAGAGAGAGTGTGTTTACAGGTCCTCCTCGAATAAAAAAAATATTACGTATCTCCAGAAATATTTTTCGAGCCCTCGATGACGAAAACGTTTAGAACGTTCTCAGTTAGCTTAGTTTATGCGAACACTTTTATCGACGGTGGTTTACTATCGTGTATAATAATATAGATGTCATCTATCACGTTACGAATATTCTTACGAAATGCACAAGATATTTTATACCTCGTATTAGATACGCACTATGTTTCTAAATGTACTCGTAACAAGATAACCCAAGATAATCGCGTATATTCGCCCTCAATTGCGAGCCAATTTCAATCGACGGACTTAATTCGTGGCAAAAGTAACGGTCGTGATAATAAATCATAAAAAAAAAAAGGAAAGATTAATAAGTCTGCAAATATCAGTCGTGATCGAACGTGTCTGATCCATTCGAAGCCTGACAAATCGGACGATTCTCCACTAGAACGAATAAGATTACGACAAATTGGCCAATTGAGGGTTCGACGGCATCGAACGATCGATTATTAGCGCGAGATGTGATCTCGAGATGGCGTTCACTGGCGCTAACGACCAAGAGACTCGCGCGATCGAGTCGTGCATTGATCTTCTCGACAATCAATCCCACAGGCGATTTTCGTTTCCCGTTCTATTAAATGGAAGAAGACAGGAGGCAGTCGGTTGATCGAAGGTTTACTACGTTTAGTCGTCCACTGCCATGATTTTGAAGACGAGAGCGAACGGACGAACTAGTTCTATCGATGCGATTCACGCGTTTGGTCGATGGCACTTGGTAAACTGAACGGGTACGATAGCTGGTCGCGTAATCTCTTTTTATATAATTCATAGACGAACTTAACGACTATCCCCGATTTCTGCGCTCGGCTCGAACCCGTCGTCGTTCCCCAATTCTGTAATTTTATTCGACTGTTGTAGAGTGTCCTTATATCAATAATAACGATCTTTACAAAGGCTCACTAGCGGTGTATGTAAACGTGAATGCGAAATGGGCGAGTGTGCCACGTAGTGATCTAGATCGACTGGGATTCAATCGTATTCTGGATCGTACTCCCGTTTCGTGGGCGTTCTCATTGGGTTGTACTTGTTCAGGCGTTCTGTGATATTCTGTAAACTTGTAGACGGGGGTTGGTGCCATTTCGATTGAATTCTCAGCGCTATGTCGATGGTGTCTCCTGCGAAAGAAACACGTTATCAAGTTCAAGATCGAAAGAGCTCATACATTGAAAGATGAATGTCGAGAAAGCTGAGAACTTCAACAGTACGCGTATTAAACCTTGTTCACCTGTTTCTTTCGTGGGATAAACTTTTCTAGAGAACGTGAACGGTTTCTCGTAATCGTTAAATATCTTCAGATTGATCTCCGTTATGTTCAACCTGGTCCCACTGGTTAGCACGGAATCAAGGTAAGTCAGGAAGGCCTCCCAGCGGGGTTTGAAGTAATCCGCGACCACCCCTGACCATTGTTTGCACGCGTAGTCCTCTATCTCTCCTCGTGGCCCCCACAGAGTGATCTGGTTCCTGGCGTTGTACTCGTACTGCTTCAGTTCCTCCTCGTTGGTGGCCAAACTTCTCGCCATTGCCAGCCAAGTCCCCAGAAGGAAGTCTTTGTTCGACGCCAGGATGGCCTCGAGGTCGTCGAACAGGGACATCAGTCGTTCCTTCAACTCTCTTCGCGGTCGAATGCATAGGATTATATAAATGAACGAATAAAAGGAGTAATATCGAAGAAGTTATGGACAGAAGTTACTTGAACAACGTCTTGTCCTTCTTCCGGAATGATTCCACTATGGCAGTGTAAAGTTCGTCCGCCTTAAGTTGCAGCGCCTGTCGAGTTATGTCCACCAGATCGTGTCGATAGAGGGCGTTGTTCCGTCTCCCGTGTCTCGCTTGCAGAAACACGTACCACAAGTCGTAGAATCTCTTCTGATCGTACCAAGTCTGCGCGATGATCGTTCGACGTTTATTAGTTTGGAAGGAATTATCGTTAAGAAGAGAAGCGATGGAGCTTCAAAGAGAAGTAACAACGAAGTACGCTCACCCACGTTGAGATATTTAAAGCTGGTTGCCTGGTAATCACATACTTCCCTCTGATTCTCTCGTAACCTGAGAAATTGTACACTGTCCTTCCCAAAGTTTTCCACGCTGCCACTGCGTACTCGTTCCAAGCTCCGTATCTTCTAGTGGCGTAGTTCTCGAACCTGTAACCATCGCGATGATTATCGAATGATCGATTAATAGAAAGTTAGAGGACTCTCGAGCCGACCAAGTGTCCAGGTTAACCGGTTGCTTGCGATAAGCCATCTCGTTCATTAACTCGTAGATCACGTAATTCTGATTGATGCCTTCTGGCGTCAGACCTGTCCCCACCATCGTACTGTTCTTCATCTTTCTCGCCTCGAACACGCGCTGAAAAGGGATCAGTTTCATTAATCGATCGTAGATTATTATCGTCCATAGACAGTTAGGTTTTCAATACTTGGAATTCTCACTCGATTAATAATCTGAGCGGAACCGAACATCCCAAGCGTCCCACCAAAGTTGTGCAACATGCACCAGATGAAAGGCTGGCCGTAATACGATTTTAGCCTGGTGTATTGTGGGAATTGTTCGCTCTGTAGATCCAGCACTATCATCTTCCCCTAGATTCGAAGAAGAAACATAAAAAAATTGAATTCTCTTAAATGAGAGAATACCAGTTCTCAATTAGTTTGAAAATACCCACCAATGGGATGGAGGTCAAGAAAGCCTTAACTCTAGGCTCGTTCCAGAAAATCAAGTCGTGGTAGAACAACCATCCTTGCATCAACCTTGTGAAACAATCTCTTGTTACTGAAATCGTTCTGTTAAACAATTAGCAGATCGTTTTACCATATCGCTTTTGGGTCGACACTGCTCATAGCTTCGAACGTGGAGTGTCCGATGTTCCTCAGAAATTTCAGTTCACTCGTGCGAGGCTCGTTCTCGTTGAAAGTGTCGCAGTTGTAAACATGATCGGTCCCAAACTCTTCTATGTACTAAAAAAGTCAACAGGAACGTAGGAACGTCTTCTTCAGGGTTCGAGATGCCTACTTACCGTTCTCAGAAACATTTCTCCAACTTTTTTGAACATTGGGTCTGTAGGATCCAGAAGATAGGGGCTGGAAAAGATTCTGACGAGTGAGTAGCGTGCAATCATAGATCATTTCGTGTACGCGTCTATCCAAAAGTGATGTAAGGAAGTTTGAAGTGAGAGAAAATGATGGATGCTCTGAAGAACCTTTCTTACCAACAATATTCGTCGGAAAAATTATTCCAAGACGTGCCTTTGGTCACATTGACGTGTGGGAACAACCTGGGGAATGCTCTGGGCACGTAGCCAGCGAAGGCAGGCAGAACAGGTATGATCCCTAATTCCCTCATCCTCTGCAGGATTCTATGCTGCAGTTGAACCGATTGCTCGTGCCAGTTCGAGGTCAGAGGGCCACCAAAACCTCGCATATTACCCATTCTGAACCTGAGATGGGTCAATCATAATAAAAATTGTAATTGGATGAAATATCGCATCGTTGTGAAATCAGTAACCAAATCTCAGATCAGAAGCTAATAGAAAGTCAAGATCTCGCAAAATTTTTCCAAAGTGAAATTAGATTCCACTCGCGTTGGAGCGATATAGCGGATTAAGAAGAGAACTTTAGTCTCGTCTACAAAAACTGATAAGAAGACACTTGAATCAATCCTCGCGAGGAGATTTTATCTCCCCAAAGAGCATTGTCCGTGCCGTTTCCCCGTATCGCGGGGTCACGAGTACGTTACCAAGGTAAAAACGCTGGCCCGCCAAAGTGTTCATTAATCTCGTCTGAAGTGAAATTCAATTGGCGGTACACTCTGTGCCAGATAGCCTCTTGCCCGTTAAAAGCAAGCGCCAAATTGATTCCATTAAGAGCCATCCAGTCTATGTTCCTCTCCCAGTGTTCCCATCGCCACCACGCTGAAGTGTAGCCCAGAGTGCACACGTTCTGATAGTATCTGAACCTGTGGCATTCGAGGACCAAAATGATACCAAAGAGAAAACGGATTGTTTAAAAACAATTGGCTTAGCTATCTTGAATTCGAGGCTTCGTACCTGTCGTTGGACGTGACTTGCACTCGAACCTTTGGCAGAGTATAAGGTAGCTCGACTTGATCTCCCTCCCACGAAACATGGACGTTGCAATAACTCTTCAGGTAGTAGTGCAGACCCCAAGTAGCTGCCACACCAGAGGTACCAGTGATTTCAATTTTCTCGTCAGAACTGTCTCGAATCTACTGATGAATTTAGTGGCGAGGTCTGGTTACAATCGTAAGGATCTAAGATTTGGAGAGAAATAGTTACCACAAAGGAATCTTTCCCAGGAGGTCCTAAATTGGAGTCCACGTTCATCCTGAAGAGCTTAGCTCGTTGAGGACCCAGTAACCTCTGGGCGACACCTCTGGCAGCCTCAGCCTGCGCCTCGTCGGAAGTCTGAGGCCTGATGTGGCCCAAAGTGCTCTGAAAGACTGTTCAAGTTTGTTTATTCGTGCCACTCGAACGTCACAGTTACCATTTATTTGAGGTGCTAACATTTTAAGGGTTGTCATAGCCAGTTATTGGAAATTGTACGTAACTTCACTTACCATCTGCTATCGAGTCACGACAGAGGACTGTCACAAGTCCAAAGGCAACGAGCAACGACGATCGGACGAACATTCTGCGCGGACGTCTCGCGTCTTAAGAAATAAGACGATTGAAAGAGACCAGCGTTCAGTCTTAGCCATTGCGTGCCTCCCTACTCCTGACGCTGTTTCGTCTTATCTACCCAGGCCTCTGACCACTGCGATTGAGATCTGTTATGCAATTATGCTCGCGACGAGGAATAGTCATTCATCACAGAGGCTTCATTCACTACACGCGAATAAAGCTTCCTACCACATCGTCCTTTGCCCAATAATGGCTGGCTTTATTTCGATTCAATCCCTACAGAAATTTGTAGAACCTTTGACCCTCGTGATAATTAATTTAAGCTGATGATCGCTCATGCTGAAGCTGATACGATTGTCTATATCGTCTCCAAATGAATGTTTGATTATATACTTAGTTCTTCGTCATTTATTTGGATATTCAGTTTATTGGTTGTTAGGGTGGTTTCTTCGAGAAGTAAAGGTAGACAGGCAATTTTGTAACAATCGAGAGTTTATTTAAGTAACAGATCCTTAATGTATGTATAAGGTATCACAGAATACGTGGAACCACGAAGAAACGTTAATCAAAAGAATACTGCTCTTCCTCGAATAATCGTTCCATCTATTCCGTGAAGCGTAGTATATAGAACACATATAGCCACGAATGAACAAGAATTAATCATAAAAATCGCTCGATAATATTGTCGTGGATCTCCTGAAACCTGGCAGGAATCGCTTTAATTGAACAGCTCGTCTGAAAATACTATTCTTCGCAGTTGTTCGCTGAATACTTAATCTCCGACTAGACTCGAAGAGGAAGGCCATTGGAAGCGAGTTAATTTTCGAAATTCCCATCAATTCTCGCGATTGTCTAGCTCGTTGCCTCGCGATTATTAACCTCGATGGAGGAGTCGTTGGACGAGTGGATATAAACTTCATCCCCCAGTTTCACCTTTCCAGGGATGTACAGTCCACAATATATGCCGATGATTGGCGCGTTGCCTTCTAGAGAGATACGATCTGGCTCCGTATGATACCTGAAACTGGAATAGTCGACGATTAGTTGAACAGAAATGAACTCACGAAATCGAAGTCATAATTTTCGTTCATTCTCTTTCTTTCGTTCGCATGTTCGACAATAGTAGTAACTTCGTACGTTTTCAAAGTCTTTAATGGTTCCTCTTTGTCCATTTCTCCGTTTTCTGGGTTCACGCCTATCATTTTACACCTATAACAAGTATAACCACATTGCTGCAATTGTTTCTAATCTGAAACTTTTCGTCTCGATCCTTTTCCAGATTCATATGTCCCTTTTTACTTATTGGTAACTTTGTATTATATAATTCAAATTATACAAACAATACAAACATTGAATTTTGAAACGACCCATATATCCATTTTTCTCAAAGAACTCTAGTTCGAGTTCAGTGTGTCCTACTATTGTCTTCTGTTAAAAATTGATCAATTAGAACCCCAGTAATCGAATTACTAGTATATACCGGGTGCACGGCTTGACGTTCCTGATCACAGCTCGTTCACCAATCTTTATCCACTCCCAGTCATCCTCCTCGAACGGTCGCTGAGTAGAAACCAAAATGTTTGGACGGAATTGCAGGGCAGGCACTGGTCTCTCTAATTTTTCGTTCAACTGGTCGACAGACCGGGTGGTCATCAACATGTAACTGGCCAAGTCGCTGAACAAGCCCTGGAAAATATTTCTTTCTGTTAAGATACGAACTATGCTAAATAGCGTACTAAATAGCGTACTAAAAATGATTACACTGTCTTCATTTCTGAGGTTCTTGTACACCTCGGTGTACTTCTTCCACGCCACGCGAAGGTCCCTCTTGTTCATCGTCGTGCACCCCAATCGAAGGCCAGAGGTTGTTCCGGTTAGAAATCTAAGGAAAATTCGGACCATCAACAAGGATCGTTATTTTTCGCGATTTGAGAATGTAGACCATACATTTTGAAGCGTTCTATGCATCCGTTTTATTCAATTTCGAATCGACCGCGAAGAGGTGATAAGAATTGAGGAAAACGGAAGTCGAGAGTGGAACCACGAACCTCGATAGCCACTCCGCGGGTTCTGGGCCACAATCGATACATTTAACCGGCTCCCCCCACCACATGGTGCACTGAACGGCTTCTGGAGTGTCGTCCGCGCCCTGTGGCACCTCGAAGATCACGCTGGACATCCCCACGGCCTCCAGCTTCACCTTGGTCTCGTCCACCGCCGACAAGCTGACCAGGATCAGGGTTGGATACTGTCTACCAGTCTGGAAGCGGCCGGTCTCCTCGTTGTACACTAGAAACATTCTGATGAACAGCGTTGGGTTTCATCTTCGGCTCGTTTGGGAATATAATCACGCGTTAGATCCTAGCGTGCGTGTTGTCTCGATTCCTCGATCGCAAGGCATCGCGAGATCGACAACAAATAGAGTGTGTGACGATCGAAAGATGTGGGATTGTTTTATTAAAGAGAAAAGTGTGGATCTTTATGCGATAAGATGAGTGAACGCTTGAATAACGAGAACGTGGCTCTTTATGCGATAGACTGGACCACAGAGATGAATGAAAGTGAGTCGAATTACCGAAGAACTCGAGAGAACACTTCACACCACAATGTAAACGATGCTGAAAGGGAATAAAGATTCGTTATTGGTATCAGTCAACGAGACACAGACACACCAGAAATGACACATTAAATAAAACGAATTAACTATGCAATAAAAAAACACAACCACAAGCGTGCAGCCATGGAACGATCTGATTACCTGTCTTTAAGAGTGATCCGACCCTTGTCATCCAGGCTGATTCCAAATTCCGTGAAGTCGCACTCCTTAACGGTCTTCCCGCGACCTGATTTCAATGGGTACACGTACAACTCCTGAACCTGGCCAACTTTCACCCATTTGGGATCGGGTAGTTCTGGGATCGAGTCGTCGATCAGAGATTCCTCGTCGTCAGCCTCGTTATTTACAATGTCCTCGCAGTCCATACCCTTTTCCGTCTCCTCCACGGGCTCTGGCTCCTCCGCCTCGACCCTTTTGGGTTGCTTCTGTCTCCCTGAGACACTTTTTCGCACACCCCATGCTACGACCACGAGAACGATCGCGAAACTGCATGTAATCACGATGGCTGACCGCCAGTCCTGGAAAGTGGAGTAACCTTGAATTAGAGCACGGTTCGCGACACTATAGGACACTAGGTTTCGCAGAGACAATAAAATAATAGGCTTTTTTTAACGAGTAACAGAGTATAATTGAAATTACGAATTTTGGAAGATTGTCTCTGGTTCTGTTAATGATCTATGAGAGTTATTATGAGTCGACAATTCGACTGTGATTTTCCTCTTGACCAGATTAGATAAGCTTGGTTCGCTGATTGTTCTGTTAGAGATCATTTTCTAAATATTAGACTTTCTTGGTAGAATATTTAGCATAGATTACGTAGTTTCTGTAACTGGTTCGTTTACGTGCTGATGTTTAAGAACTGGCTCGCTAATCGAGAAGTCAGCACCGCGTCGGAGCACGTGCCGCCACAATCGAGCATTGTGCCATTGTTTCCTAATCGAATTCCCAGTCGAAAGAGGCTTAAGCTGGCTTATTTATTTCGTCGATGTTTTTTTATCGTCCAAGCGACTAAATCTATCTACGTTCTCCGAGAACCATCGTTCACCAGTTCACCAAACAGAAAAAAAGAAACACCCAACCGTGACCCATCTCGTCCATCGTCGCACAAAACAGCAGCCACGATCGTTTCGCTGGATAAAAGAAAAATTGAACCAATTGCACCACGATCTCTGCAGTCGAAAGTAGAACGAATCTTTTAAACCTCCACTCGACTCGTCGCATTGGCACTTCCGTTCTAAACCCTAACCTGACCGCATAAAAAAAAAACAGTGTCAGAAGACAGAAAAAAAATTGACCACAACCCTCTCGACGCGCGACAGCCTGGATGCGAAGAGGAGCGAAAAAATGGAACACTTGGAGGCACGTACCGGGTGTCCTTGCATGATCCTCGCGGTCCCAGCACTCGTGCGAACGAACGATCCGGATTCAACCACGTTCCGCTATCATTTCCGAGTCGCGACACGGTAGCGTCGCTGGTATTATGCAACCGCACCGCTTCGTTCCGTCTCCCTCTACTTTTCTCCCGCTGCTTTTTTTCTTCTGTCGACGATCTAGCGCAATGGGTGGCGGGAGTCCCCTGCGTAGGAGCGACGTGCCCTTCGACCAGTGCGCCAGGCGACACGAAACCGGTTTTACCGACTGGGGGATTCGTGGCGCCTCCATGTCTAAAAAGTACTTTATCGAGCGCAGGCTTGCTGCGTTCGCGATTGTGCGCTCTGAACGGCGGCCGCTACCAGGAAACGAACAAGACTCGTTTTTATCGCGTCTCGATTGATAACTCGTATTTTAGGTCTCATTAACGCGTCGAAATCATGGCCGCGTCAAAGAAATTTTCCGCAAGAATGGTAATTAGTGTCACGCGAGGTTAATTGCTCGATAAGTGCACTGCAATGAATATGCATTCGCGGTGCAATGTCGTATGTATAAAGTGCAGAGGAAAAGTTTGATATATAATTGATCAATAACAGTCGTAAATTAATGATAACGCGTGAGCAAGGTGATTTAAATACGCATGCTTAATCCAAACACTTACATTTTATTATAACCAGTTGAGTACCAATCAACATACAACGTATAAAAGCGATTAACAGCGATACGATTTATGTGTCGGTTCTTAGAGTTTCTTCGATACCTTTTTTACGCTAACTGCATCACATTTGGATACATTTATTGTTCGTCAATAGGCACTGTATTCGATAAGAATTAACTATATACTTTGCCCGGTGGAGAATTTGAAGTTTCTATTAAAAGTCGGGCGTAAATTTCAATCGAGTACAAATCAGTTTAGGAAAGTAACTCTATCGAATGTGGAACAGAAAATTTTGTAACGACAAGTGTCGTCTTAAGTGCTCTATTCGACAAAGAGTGAACCAAAAACCAAGGGGTACACGAATGCATAACTTCAAATTCAATTTCTATCTAAATACCACGATCGTCACCTTCTTTACCGACCGTGGTATTGCATATCGAATCGAGGCTAGAACTCAGCAGCCTCAGAGTGGGAATATAAAAATCTGGACGGTATTCCTTGCTTTGCTCCGCGTCTTCGATACTGTTCACACCCGAACCGACCAATAACGTTTGAAATCCGCAAAGTTTGCCAAATTTTATGTCGCTGTTGAGCCTGGAATAACAGAGCAAAAAGACGACAGGAATAAAGTCTCGAGGATCTTTGGTAATTTCCTATTTTAGAATAGGTTTCTCTCTCTTTAATATACTCACGAGTCACCGATAAATAAACATTTTTTCGGATCGCGCACGTTGCACTCTTTCAGAACGAATTGCCCAAAAGTTTCGCTAGGTTTAGCACAGTTCACTGGCGTTCTCCCGCTGAACCTAGTGATTATGTCGATCATGGGGCCAGGACCTACGTGAAATAGCAAAAACCATAAATTATTCTCTCTCTGAAGTTAAGTTAACGTTCGCAAAATTGAATTTCATTTAGAACATAAGTAGACGAATCTAACTAATAGTCTGACACAGGTCTAAGTAAATACTCTGATAAGCGAAACTACTTGAAGTTGAAAGTACCTAGAAGCTTTTTATTGACACCATAGGCAATCCAATTGTCCTGAGCGCCGCAGATATAATGAACGTCTTCCCTTCTTAGACAAGAGAGGACGTACGCTATTTTCGGCCAGTCATACGTTATAGAGAAGTCGAGGATCACTGCTTTAATAGAGGCGTGATCGTTGAGGGCATTTACTACGTGAGTCAATTCTTCTTTCGCGAATTTGATCTAAAGGGGAGATAAGCTTCCGTGAATCAGTCGCACGATTAACAGCCAGGTTAACATTCAAAGCGCAGAGAATCTTTAAGCAAGTGAATGAACGAACACCGTCGTTCAAAGGGCGCCGTTTCGAAAAGCGTGCCATTTCTCCCCACCATGTTCTACTCACTTCAGCCGGTGCTAGCTTGATTCCAGCCTCCATCAGAGTTTGTCGAAACACCGGTGTACCGATCACGAACGCCTCGCCAGTAAATTGAACCTTCTTCAGGTACCAGCTTATCACCCTCACGGTATTTATCACCTGTTCCTGAAAGATAATACATAATCCCCTCGGTACAATCCTCCAGCGATAGTAAAACAGAAGAAGCACACAACGTAGCGACAGACGCACGCGCTCTATAACAATACAACTATTCTCAGACCAATCTCAGCAAACGATCTCTCGTTGGCGAGACGAATCCACGGATCTCCACCGTATTTACCCTCGACAAACACGTCGCACGGTTTCGTCTTATCTAACAGCCTGTTTAATCGCGGTTATACTAACAGAGTGTCTAAAAATTCGCGAGAAACACTGATCGTCGGGGACGAAGATGTCTCACCGGTTTCATATTGAGCCCACTCGATCGCAACTGCTCCACGTACGTTTCTTTCCTCACAACGCTGTTGTTCGTCACTAGATAGATATTCTTGCCCAATTTCGACAGCGCGTGTAGAACCTTCGTCGAACCGGGTATAGGAGTGTCCAAGTACCAAAGTACACCTAGTAATGGAGAACCATTAACTCGATACACTGTTGGGAAGTGAAAACGCTTTTGGGAAGCGTTTTGGGATGGAAACTCACCGTCGCAGTCTGACATTACGGTATCGAACGAGTCCAGAAATTTTCGTAACTGTTCCTCGTTCATCTGGGTCAGGTTCACGATCGCTGGCGTCGTGGCCCCCTTGGCTGCGCCGTTCTGCGCGTCGTTGCTACTCTCCCCAATCATCGTCGGACTCTGGCGCCAGACTTGCTCCCAGTTACATGGACCGCGTCTGCTGCTTCCCGCGAATCGACTGACACCAAGTGTCTATCGCAAATCGTCGTTAGAACCCACCATCGTTTACACGATAACAGCGCCAATAAACGCTGACACACTGTTTGTCACATGTATTTGATTTTTTCTCTTTTTAAAGTCGTCTGCCGTTCGGTCCTCGCCTCTGCCCGAGTAGTCGTGCACGCATGACGCAATACTTTTTAAATGGCGCATGCTCTGGTCGGGGGGGAGAGGATTGTGCGGTGTCGTCGACGCTTTTGGAGGAACCAGGCTTCTTGTTCGAGGAGTTTTAGAGCAGTTTCTTTTTTGGGGGTGGTTCGGTTCAGTTTATCAAGGGTATCGATTGCTATTCGTTGGTCCCTGTCGTCGTATACTTATTGGAATCGATTTTTTTCCGATGTTGTACTTTGAGACTCGCGCAGAAGATGCTCGAGGGAGCTTCGTGGTCTGCGATTTAGCGAGGGTGACTTGGAAACGTACAATATTGAAAATTTTCATAGGTTTTTATGTTTCAAATTCTTATGTAAGATAAGAACTTGAACAGTTGGAAATTCCAATGGTTTACTGGTATAATTGAAGTAATTAAAACGAAACATACATAACATAACATAAATGCGTGGAATCGCTTTTCATTTGGATTTGATGGTTCATAACCGAGTACCAAGTGCGATAAGGTCACCAGTTATGTTCTGAAAGTAATATCGAAACTAAATTGCATTACAAAAGTACGTGTCATAAGAAAAAGATGTTATGGATTTATGACTCTTTGGTAACAGTACAAAAAGCGGGCGATACCGACGATAACCTGAACTTATGTAATCTTGGCGACAGAATACATTAAACTTTATAATTGAGAGCCTTGACTCCCAATGTCAACGAAACAATGAAATAAGTGAAAAAAAAAAAGAAATCATGGGGGGATTCTGTTATTCCATCTGGCTCAATCCCCATGCGAAGAGTTTCGTAAGTCTCAGGGCCACTTCGTAGGGACGTCGATGGTAGAAACCACGGTAAATTCGAATTCGTCCATATTGGACACCCATTGCTCAAACCCGTCTGAGCGGACGAGAACCGAGTAGGAGATGGAATGACAACGGGACGCGGTATAGGTTAATAGAATTTCAATTTATTAAGTTTTTTTCCCTAGCCGTCAGTGTCTTGATTCTCATTTACAAAGGTATTATATGACTGTAGTGGTAGTTTAACTAATAATCGACGATGGTAGCAATCAATTGATAACTGTAATCATAATAATAAGAATAACCATAGGGATTACAATAATAATAATAATCGTTCAGTAATTAATACATTTAAATCGAAAGAGTCGTGTCTCGTTGATCGTCGTACCAGCCGTTTCCACAACGCTCGATTAATTATTTATAGCTTATCGATGAAACGACGTGTGGGCCACGATACGACTCAAACGGTGAGAAAAACTGGCGACATGAAGAACGGAACGTAAGGAGAAGGAAGTTTTAGTTTCATCCAGCGGAGAAAATAATAGGCGATGGTAGAGGGAAAACATCTTACATACTCGACAGCGATGTAAAAGTTATCGGCTGCGAAGGTAAAATTATTTATAATCGTAACCTGACTAGAAAATCATCAACTCCCTTACACTCTTCACACGGCGGTACCGTACAATAATTCGTAGGCGCAGGGTGGATCCGAGCTGATTCGGTTGGTGGGGGACGGGCGAAGAAGAGGCGCTCTGATCATTTTCAGGCTAACTCAACTGAAAATCGAACGTTTCCTTCGTTTAAACGGGAGATCGAGGGGGGATTTTTGGCTGTTAGGCAAGTAAAACGGTTCGCCAGAACGATTTCGAGGTTAACTTGTCCCCGTCCTCCACCCTCGAACGGGACGAGCCCGGATCCGTCCCTGTTCGTAGGCTATCAAGTGAAAGTTGTACACGTACATAGAAACATTCGTCGCACAACAAGCATGGGAACGTGATGGACGTCGCCGTGGAGCTATTTCTTTCTAGAATCGTTTCAGCGAAAAAAAAAAACCAATCGAAAGCGATCTTTCGTCCGCTGTCCTAGAGGGCCTAGTCTAGTTCGATCAATGGCCGCGAGAGGATGAAAATGAATCTGATGAGCCATCGGTACGACGAAAGAAAGAAAAGCTTCTGGATGTAGTAACTGCTTTTTATTCGTCCGGGCGACGCTCGAAACACGTTTCTCATTTTTTTTGTGTTTTTTTTTTCTTTTTTTTTTTGTATTTTCTTTTTATCATATAGCACTTCGGACCCCAGCGATCCGAGATTTACACATAATTTTTTGCATACACTTCCTTTCCGCATCAAGCCTCTGTTCATGACCGACGTAGAACGCACGAGATGATCTCACGACCAATAAGAAACGATCGAGTCCAAGAGTCCACGGTCTATTAACCCTTCAATGGTTCTCATCCATTACAGACTTAATTTTACGCAACGATTAACGTTTAATTAACGCTATATTATACCGGGTCTAAAGCTAGGTCTGCGCTAGGCGCGGGGCCAACAAGAGCCACCCGCGAGGTTTAATTCTCTCGATTAGATTAGGCTCAGTTTTCCAGAACTAGGGATGGATCCAACCCTCGATCAGGCTGTATCTATATCGTAATAGGATTACGTTTTAGGCCTGAGTTAAGTCTCTTCATTGTCCTCGACAGTTACTGAACGAAACTTAAGCTAGTGGTTTCGTGTCCGGGATTTTTAAGTTGAGCTAGGAACTATCGTCTATAGAGGGCCAACGAGAATTATTTTTTTTATTCAGTCAGTCGATCATCCTGGACAACTCGATCGGTTTCGTATTAGTTTCGCAGTCTCACGAGTCACGTGGATTAATTCGTGAGTAGATGAGTGTAGAAACGAATTCAGTTCGGTCAGTGAACCTTTTCGTTCGCTCGAGGAGACTCTGGATACTGGCGAGTGAAGGAAGAATTGGGGGAAGGAGGTAAGGTCGAGGGTAGGTGGAAATGGCCGTGGGGTAGCGCTGCGCCAGTGACGCGACGTCGTTAAGTCAGTTGAATATCAGACACTCTTAAGCATTTAACCCCTTGAACGGTATCCTCTGATCCTCAGGACCGACTTACTTCGAGCAAACTTCGCTCGTTCGATTATTCTCGATACCCTCCATCTCAGCAGAAAAAAACGTGTTCGAAACGGTAACAAAAGTGCACCATCCCTTAGTCGAGTGTATCTCAACGCGTAACCCAACACGATGAGGCGACGGGTTTTCAAGGTATGGCAGTCGAGGGATGATTTTAAGCACACACTGGAAGAGCAAGGTTCAACGATCCTCGTTTGAGACAGGACGCGACTGACTTTACCGACATCGCGTCACCGTCTAGCGTACGCAGCTGTCCCCTTCGACGTAGCGTCGGTTTTTACGCGCGTCTCCTGTTTCACGATCTCGATCGACGACGTGTACCAAAAAAAAAAAAAAGAATGATCGCTCCGCGTCGCGTTCTCGTCGACGACATGTTTAGTACATAGTTAGACAAATTACAAGGTTAGTTAGAGCGTGTGGTTAACAATTAGAAACCCGACGTTCGCACGATGCGTCGGTCGCCTGTGTACCCTGATCGGATGATCGAATGAACAAAGATGACGATGGTAGTCCCGGCAGTGACGATTGCGCTAGCCACTAGCATGTGCATCGAGACATTTAAACGCTAGCAGCTTTTTCGTTTGATTTGTCTCGTTCGACGACGTTGATGACTTTTTGACGCTGCGATTGCTCTGGCGGCGCTGATTAAATGGCGGTCTGAGGTGTCTGTTTTAAGTCTCGAGGCTCGTCCGAAGGAAACCTTGCTCTCATTTTTCTAGCGTACGCTTCCTCGACTTTGGTCGTGTTTCGAATTTTTCCGTTCCATTTAACCGAAGAGGAATCCACGAGGGGACGATACGAGCAGTACGCTGTCTCTGTTTCACGTCGAGGGTTTAATGCTACGAGAGTTGACGCAGATGCCACCGATCGCACATAACGAATCGAACAGAACGGTGACGATGACGGTAACAATTAGTGCCAGTAGATAGTAACGGTAGTGTAACGTGTCTACGTGTTAGCACGGATTAAACTGGGACTAGGCTGGCTGTAGTTTAGATCATCGTTAATCTCGTTTTAATTTAAAAGCGCTTACTAGTTAGTCGTTGTGTAGTTAGTTATCTCGGTAATAAGTAATTAGGCGTTAACTAGCGGTAGTCAAGAGTAACGTGGTAAACTGTTATTAATAATTAGGTAACACTATAAAAGAAGTCCTCCATCTGACCTTTCGCTGTTTCTTAGTTACGTTTTATTTCTTTTTTTTTTTTTTTCTCTACTTCGCCTTTTGTTAGTCCAGTTAGAATTTCCTCTTCGACGTCTCCACTGACGACAGTTTCCGAGTTTGCTTCGTTACGTCTCTCCCTTTGTCGATTCTACGTATCCTCTTGTTCTCTGGTCATTGTGTCTACCCAAAATACGAAGAGCAACGAGTGAACACTATACAATTAGATCCGCTATAGTACGCGACACTGGCTTTGCCTATCGCCGCCCTGCCTTCAGATATCTACCTATTTTTCCGACCTACCTACCTTACCTACCTGAATACTAGACCTGTTTTTTTGGCTATCTCGTTTAATCGTACGAAGAACAACGCGCGGATGATGGCGGACGAATGCCACGCTGCCAGATCGCCGCGCTGCGAGCTCCTTTGGGGGTGGCTGACGATCGTATCATTGACTTTCGAAGTCTGGTATTTGTACAATTTCCAACAGTATTACTTTAGAAGAACGTCGTGCGTATTCTCGTTCGTTTCGAGTATGATTTCCATGCACTAGCAGTTGAAAGAGTCAAGCCAAACAGATGTTACACTCGTCAGTTTTGTTGCATAGAAGTTAAGGTAACTTGAAAAACATTCGACTCAAGATTTACAGTCTATTTGGATTCGAGCAGACATTTTCAGTTGATCGTGGACAATTTATACGAAAGGTACGATCATCGTTGCAGCGAAAACTGGCAACGAAGCATTCCACTCGTCCCCTCCTCTCCTCTTGCGACCACACAACGGTTACACCTAACGTGGTACACTTTTAGTAATTAATACCTTCGCTAATTCTCGACGGTTCTCTAATTGTTCGTTTTTCTTTCTTTTCTTTTTTTTTTTTCTCTCTCGTTTCTTCACCTTTTGTGCCGGACGTGTTTCCGCTCACACGTTTAATATTTAGGCTCGTCCTTCCCCGTGTTCTCCTCACTCCTCGAGATTTAATTCGTCGTAAATGCTTAACACGATATTTATCGATAATACAATAGGTAATACGATTCTATTTATTTATCAGTTAATTGTATGCTAATTTACGACACGGCGCGCCGATTTCTTCGTCTCGCTTCCTCCTCGAAATTTCGGGAAACGTCACGGAGATAACGAGAGAGAGAGGGAGAGAGAGAGTGAGAGAGAGAAACATTTATAAAATGATTCAGAGAGAGAGACATAGAGAGAGAGAGAAAAAATTCAACATTAATCCCTTTCAGACGAGAATTAATTTCGGCTGAATTTCGTCTCTCTCGTCGTCATCCATCGCCATTCGTCATCCTTTCGCCGTTCCTCCATAAATTCATGTCACGCGTTATTGTTCGCGGCGTCGTCGTACTTGCATAGTCATTCGTTATATGATCGATATTGCGCGGCGAACAATCTTGTTTGCATAATATTTGTTTGCACGTTTGTGTAATACGTTTGCCCTGCTTACGGGTTATCGCTCTAAAACTACACGTTTTATGTACAATCGGAGGAACGCGGAGTGTTCGTCGACCACCTTTTGGTAATTAATTTACGAATCTACTGGCCGCGATTCACGCTTCTCCGTTCGTTTGTACACGTGTACACGCGTGTGCGAAGCGCGCGAGGCTCGCCGCCGATTCTTTCCGTTTCGAGGAACTACGCTTTCTTTTCGTTCGCTTGTCAACGCCACGATGATGGAAAATTATACTCTTGCGTAGAAAAATGTCGATCGAATCGTAACGCTCCTTGCGTCAGCTTGGAGGTTAAAGTTAAGTTAACGTGGCTGGCCGTCATCTGCTGTTCACCCCGTTCGTTACACCACGTGACTGTCCTAGAAAAATGGCCGTCTTCTACACGCTAATAACCCCCAACACGTTCCGTTACGAGCAAGAGAAAGAAACCGCAACGGCAACTCTCGCGACTGAGAAACAATTATCTCGGATATCTCGTCGAGGATCTGTGCTAAAGAAGAATCGTATAAAAAGTAATGAATAGCGGAAATAAATTAGCGACGACAGCCACGCGAACGTAACGATCGATCAGTGTTACATTTAAATGATAATCCTCCGTTTAAATGAGTACCATTCGTTCTCCGCGAGATGAGTACGAATTTTCTTTACAAATTAAGCCGTTATCGTTACATTATTGCACATTGAACAGACGATTAAGAATGCACGTTACTCGGTGTCATTATCAGCAGGCTTCATTTTCTCAGGGATTGGTATCGTTAATTAATTTCAGCCAAGTGAACTTTTTCTTCCTCTCCATTCGTATATCTATACGTACATCAATATATAGTCGTGCTTTTTCCTCAGAGATGTATATATATATATATATATATATATTATTTATATAACCATCCTTCTCTTGCATTTGTTAAGTAACCATTTGTCCACATTTTTCCTCGTTCGTTTATTTATATATATATATATATATATATATATATATATATATATATATATATATATATATACTTTGTATATTTATATGTTTCTCTCATTTTAATGCCTACTTATTGTTAATTAAGGAGGAATGTAGTCGTAGTGGTCGCATTAGGTTGAGCGAGATAAAGAATCGTTCGAGCGAGCCGGCACGTTCATCGTCCGGTGTACTTAATTATCGAAAAGGAAACTTTGTTGCACCAGTGAATAGTTAAGCGTATCCTCGATTTCAGCTGATTAATTCGCGATCGACGAGTCAATTGCGATTCGTGAATTTCTGCTTGCCCACCCCCTGTCTTTTAAGTCTCGTGAACCTGAACCTTGACACCATTTTGAATCGATCTGAGGGATCGTTCATCTTGCGTCCGTGATTGCAACGATGGAAAGCTGTCGAATGATGAGAGAACGGACACGTTTAACTGTCACCGTGACAAAAAAGTATCCGAGGGCGAACGAATGGCGCGTGGATCACGCGTGGATCAGGCATAAACCAGTCAGCGTATCCAGAACCAGAGAAACTGAACCAACTGGTGGTATTATTCGCCTAACCGAATGGACTCGTCGCAATATCTCTCTCTCTCTCTCTCTCTCTCTCTCTCTCTCTCTCTCTCTCTCAACGATCTCCGCGATGATCGGTCGATCTCTGCGTTTACACCCTAATACCATACATAACGATGATCCTTAAACGTTTAACGTTCCAAGCGTAAAGACTATACGTTTTTTTATATTCACCTTATTTAGTTGTGTTTTTTTTGTTTTTTCATTTTGTTCAGTTTTCGTCGAGAAAGACGAGCTCTGTAATGTCCGCGTGATCGCGATACGGCCACACCCGGTATATGACCGCGCCGTTTTTACCTATATTGTCACGAGATATGCTCCATCCACCGTGGAATACTTTTTCTCATCGTGTACGCGTCACGTGTACATGTATTCTGTCCTCCTTCTTTTTTTCTTTTTCCTTTTTTCTTCATTTTTTTTTTTAATAATATAATCGACAAGATCGATCCTCGATTCACCGTAACTCGATATAATATAGTAGAATCGTCAAATACTTCTCGCGCGATCCGTATATCGAATATACATCATGTATATAATATATATTTATATATAATATACATATATATATTTTTTTGTATATATTAATAAGTATATTACGGAGCTCTCCTATATATATATATATATATATAACGTTGCTTATTACTTTTTCTCTTTGTCGTTTCTTGCTGGGATACTCAATTCCTTACGATAAATTACTAATTCCTATCGATCGCCTCTTCGTCTCGCCATAGAAAGTGAACGTGGCTTGAAACTCCCTTCTGGCGGAAGGGACGACGAGATGTACACGTTTCTCTCTTATTTTTTTTTTTCATTTTTTTTTTCTCGTTTCCCGTTTATAACTTTTATAAGGCCCAAATATTGTGCGCTACCTGTTCAACATGGAAATTACGCCGAAAAGAAACGGAAACAACAGAAAAAAGGACTCGCGAAAGCGTGTGTGTGTGTGTATGTGTGTGTGTGTGTGTGTGTGATCGGTGCTGCTCCGTTAGGGAAAGTCCCGTGGGACCACCGCGCGTCACGGGCTCAGTTTCTCGATTCTCTCTCACTTGTGTGTTATGCTTGACCCCAGCGTCGAACGCAAACGGTGCGACGCTTCGCCCGTCGACGAGTGGCGGCGTGTTAGGACGTGGCCTTCCTTATCGACCCGCCACCTTCAGTGGCGAGAAGAGACTAGTAAAGGGAACGTTGAGTCCGCTAGCTTTCTCGTTGCGTTCACGTGACGTACTATAGAAGCTTTCGATGTCGTGGCGTTGGTAGGCTCGTGTTTTTGGCACACCAAACTTAACCCGGAACCGGTCGATCTGTATCCATCTCTGAACGTACTGTCCTCGAAGCGTCGAGCTCGACGAATCTAGGCAAGATCCAAGCTCGCATCGACACAGTCCACCTCGCGATCACCCGAGCACAGATCACGGTTAACGAGGGTTATCCTCAGATCGACTAGCCAACGAGAGACACGACGATCCATAATGGCTGGACGAGAATCGAATCTCGTCGAGGATACTGGATCGCTGTTGCCTAACATCGTCGTTGTCCGTGACGCTCCCTCTCTCTCTCTCTCTCTCTCTCTCCCCCTTCGTCTCGAGGTAAAACACCTCCCCAGTCAGTTCAGCACAGTCGTTTACTATCGACACCACCGATTATGCGATCAAGCGACAGAGAACGCTCCGCCATTCGCTTCTACTTCGAGCCACGGCCCCAGTTCCCGTGCCTACACTCCCTGGAATGCCTAGCCAGTATTCATTTCTGTCTCTTCTAGCTGTCCACGGAAGCGTCAGCCTCAGGTGGCGCCGCTGTCGCGCGCCACGGACTCCCCGGCGTCGCTGCGCCTATGGCGCCCACCAGTCGTCGACACCGATTGGCGGTAACTGTTCGTGACCACGGTCTCGCTGGTGGCGCTGCTGCTGGTCGACGCGCCGCCAGTTTGCGGCTCGACGTTCGCGCCCGATGGGACCAGCATCGCGAGAGGCGGCGTGGACGATGAAGACGTTGAAGGTGAGGAGGAGGAGGAGGAGGAGGTGGATGCGAAGGACGCGTTGTTGCGATGGCTCCCGAGACCATTGTTATCAGGTGGCTTGGCGCGCTGTCGTCGCAGCGCGGACGCCTGCGGTTTGGCTTCGTACTTGACCGTAGCTTTGGTCGTCGTCGTCGACGACGTTGGCGCGGATGTAGCGCGGTCAGGCGTCGACGTCGACGTTGTCGCTGTTCCAGGGGCCAGGTGGTACCTGGCTGTCGGTAGAGGCTGCTGTTGCTGTTGCGCTTGCATCCTGACCCGACGATCGTCCCTCTGTTGCTGGTGCTGTTGCTGGGACGACTTGGACAGGCTGTTCTGCAGGCTCCAGTGAGCCTTTCTGACGGTGGATCCACTGGCGGCGTCGTTGTTGACGGACGAGGAAGATGAGGAGGCTGACAGTATGTAGGCGCTGGTAACCGATGTTGCACCGATGCTGGCGGGAGGGGTAACCGTTGATAGAGCTGCTTCCGGTGTACCGTCAGCCAACGGTGACCCCGCAGGGCTCGGTAGACCGCGTACGATAGACTCAGGAACAACGACTGGAGGACGTTGCTGCTGCTGGTTGCTGTCCAGATCGCCAGCGCAGCCGTAATCGTAGCTGCAGCATAACTGCCCGTCCTACGGAGAGGTTCGTTGGACACTGGGTTAGCCAACGGTGGAACGAACGGGACCAAGCGACCCTGTCGTGTTCGCCTGACTTTTTTTGCCCCCTTCGATATTTTTTTTTTTTTTCTTTTCTTTTCTTATTTAACTCTTTCGAATTTTTTTAGACGCGGAATCTCAACGCGGGTACTCTCCAGTCCGCGCGAAAAGTCTTGGTACGCGCGCACGTGCTCCACCTGTTGGTGCGCGGTGCAGTTAGGATGACCACAAGCGGGGGATTCGAATCAAGGCGGATGTGATCGTTCATGGTTAGGTATGGTTGTGTATTTCATCGAACTCTAGTGACATTGCTGGTTTCTACTAGTTCTCGAAGACAAACGATGGGTTTTTCGTACTAGTTTCGGAATTGGAGTTAAGTAATTTAGTTGCAGACGTTTACTGAGTACACAGGGTGCGTTCTTTTTGGGCGATGTTGCGTCTGTGAACGTGCACAGCTACGTCGCGATGTTAAATAAGATAGATGGCTCGAACGAATTGTATTTTTCGTTGTCTTTTCATGATCAAGCGTACGGTGGTCGAGTCACAACGTTGTCCCAAGACTTTTCGCCTCACGGATGGGTACTTAGGTAATCCTCCACATAGTATGTAATTCATTGTTTCGTTGGTACCGCATATGACGTCCCGTTGCGAAGAAAATCCGCGCTTTCCACTTGCTGACGACCCAGTTCGACGCCCCTTACCCTCGATCGTGCACGATCGGTAAATTATCTGTTTTTTTTTTTTACGAGCACAAATTACAGGAACACGACTCATGACAATCATGCTCGGACATTCGGGGGGAGGGTAAAACAATGAATTTCCATAGTATGTATCTGACACCTTGACGACAACGTGTCCAGGTTACCACTACTTTCAGCAACGATTTTGGCAACGCGACTACTACAATTTTCACTCTCTAACGATTCTAAATCTTAGAAACAACTTTTTTAAATTAAGTATTTTGAGTCATCTGATCTGCGTGTTTTAAAACGTTCATCTTTGAAATTGAACTCTGAATGTTTGCCTTTAAAAATGACCTCATTGATCAGTATGCCAAAATCGTAGCTGGACAAAACTCGATAGACAGAGAGAAAAAGACTCTTTGGTGCTTCTATCGAATCTCGAATGCAAATTAGAGGAGGGTGCAAAAGAGGCTCAAGTGTAACGAAACCATAATAATAATAATAATAATAATAATAACAATAATGATAATAATAATAATAATAATAATAATAATAATAATAATAATAATAATAAAAAGAGAGATAAAAGAACGAATCAAAATGCAATGTATGTGTACGTGTGCGTGTGTCTGTCACCACGTGCGACGTGCGCCCCGGCCGATTCCAAATGTTTAAACAATTTCAATGTTCGTTTCGATTTCAATAATGACAGTGCATCTTCGAGTCAAGTGACATGTTAATCGAGTTGTTCACTCAGAGAAGAGCGTGGGGTGAGTCGGTGCATGCGAATCATTGTAAACGTGCATTCACCCACTGTATCAAAGTGAAGGATCATACGTCTCTTGATCGATCGTTCGACGAGGAACTCGACACTCGATTAAACAGAGACAGTAAGTTTAAATATCCTTCAAAATTCTTTTTGCGGTACCAGAGTTAACAAACAATGGATGCAACGACCCATTTTTATCCAAGATTCGACTATATTTTTATTTAGCATCTCACAACTTTAATACTGAACATAATTGATTTCTCTTTAAACAAAAAAATAAATCGAACAGTAGCTACTTATAAAACACTATGCTAAAACATATCTCTACTGATCTTACCGCGAATCGTTAAAATCTAGTCGTCTTCAGATCGATCAAGGATAAACTTTTATTATAGTTCATAATATGAAACATGCGACGTGCTCGCGATTCACCCTTAAAGTTTACATTTTCTTGTCGTAGTGCTGTCAGAGTCTATGCCACTGGCCATGAGAAAAAAATCATACAGATGCGCGTCTCGATACTCTATAAACTGTACCAAGCAGTGATACCAATTAATCTGATTCTCTAACTTAATAAGTTCCAACGTGAACTGGTAAATCCATCGTTTCCCCCAAAATACAATTACCAATTGTTACAGAAAAAAAACCATCACCAGAGGACTCTAGAGACACGTGGCATAGACGATCCAGTAGGTGCAACCCCACGCAAGAAAACGTGAAACGTTATCAAGCCTGGTGACCAGCGTGCGGCGATCAACGAGAACGTAAGAGACCTCTCTACGAGCAAACGTACGAACCAGGGTCACGTGAATCACTTTCTCTAATCGATTCTAGGCGAACGTTACAACACACAGATAAAACGTAAAGTACGAAACGAAGAGAGACCCGGGACGGTAAGCGAAACGGGCGAGAAACGAAAAAATAAACATGTTTACCAGAGAAGAAGGTGCTAATTCGAAGAGAAGCAGGCAGGATAGAAACGAAAGCACTCGAGCTCGGCCGACGTTTAATTAAAACGATAACTAAGGTAAGAAGAGAGACAGAGACAGAGAGATATTTAATAATAAATAAAGAAAGAAATAGAGAAGAGGCGGGTAGAGAAGATTTATAGGTGAGGTAGAAGTGACGTGATTACCGATGCACACAACACGCGCTATTGCTCACCAATTGGGCGCAGTACGGCACCTGCAAGGATACCCATCGTTAGGCTAGTCAGGTTAGTCGTACACGGGCGATGTGTATTTGCACGTATGTTATGAGATGGCGGGGGGTTAGAGAGCCTCGCAGCATGATTACACAACACTCATTTCGCTCTTTACGAGTCGATCGGTATTTGCTCAACGTATCAGCCCGCCTCCCCCTCGTCGATCCATTTTCCTGAACCTCTGGCATTAGTCTATCGACTCAATCGACTTCGCGTTGCACTTCGCGTTTCGATGTTACTTTCTATCAACGACAAACATCTCTTTTTTTAAAAAAAAACGGACATCAAAATGAATCGACGAGGTGGTGGTCAAGCTACACGTTTGGTCCCAACGAGAACGGATCTCCAGTCTCGATTAATCGTTGCCAGGCGGGCATGTACAGAACACGATCCATGCAGGGCCGACCCGAAGCAGTGAGACGATATTTCGAGGTTCGTGCGAACGATGGTCGAGTCAGAGCTTCCGTCTGTCACGCGCGTGTACGCGTTCCGCGATCGTTCCCCGCGGCAGTGTTCAATCCGTACGTGACCTACGTTACCGACGTGGCCCGCGAGAAACCGCCCCCGCAACTGAGGTAGCGGAACGCTCATCGAATCGCCTGGTCCATAACGGGCGAGGGATCGAACAAAATAAAGAGCAATCGTGTAATTGAACAAATGAATCGTCACTACGGAAATCATAACAGTAAGAATGATAACCAGTTACAGATCTACGTTACGTATAATACGTGTGATTACTCTCTGATGGTTGGATAGGCATGCAGTATAATAGATACATGTACGTATATATACGGTGCCTAATTAAGAAAGTCTCGCCTTTATTACTGACGGTGAGATATCGATATTAATAATCGTAACAATAATGAACACTGCCGCGTGCGAGGCAGCCAACGAAAATAATTACACATAATGATAACGATCTAGGCTAACTTAGGGGCGCCCCTGAACGTGTCTCGTACCGCTGGTACTGCCAGATAAGGGCAGCTCGAGTTTAGGTAATTTACAAGTGGTGAATACAGCGTCAGATAATTCGCATAATGGCAAGACTAGCACGGCACAATGGTAGCTCACGCCGAGAGAACGTGTTCTTAAGTAATTACGACACGATCCAGGACTTTGTCAGGCAGACGAAGCGTTAATTATCGCTTCTTACCAGACTGCGCTTGGTTAATCGAAGCATGTCTTCTTGGACGATTGTGAAATTAAGTTTTCTCGCGCCACCCGTTTATTCGTACCACATGATGTAGTTTAATGGGGAGATGTTGTCTCTCTGAAGCTGATGGTATGATAAATACGAGAGGCGCGAGGATCACGAGTGTAGTTAAAATTATGTATGGAATTGTCGCGTGATTTGAAATATGCAGACTTCCCGTAAGATTCTGAGAATTAGAGGGACTTGAAACGTAGGAGATTCCACGTGTGGACATGCTTGAATTAGCCCCAAGCCAAGTCTGAATTAGCTCTGGATCGATCCGATTGGTGGCTTCGGACGGATTTAACTTTGGTCGACTACTTCAAGCCCAGCGTAAGCCTAAGCTAAGTCCAAGGTAGGCTTAAGCCAGAAAAAGAATCTACTAATTGTTAAAATTGAACTAAGTTATATCTGGACCCTATATTGGATTCAATCTGGATAGAGCTGTGGTGTGTCCAAGATGAAGTGAGAGTTTATGGGACCCGTGGTGTGATCGATTGTACATATTGATTCAAAGATTTGAAAGGTGAATTCGTGAATCTTTCTCTCAGCGTATATGTATGACCAAAATTTCAGCGCACACAGCCTTGCAAATAGTTGACTCGCGTTATACACAAAAATAAAATGGCACACTGGAAATCAACGACAGTCAGCGTATGGGCACCTTGGATTATACGAGGGTTACCCGCTGACGTGGCAAACAAATGGCAGAGACATAAAAAAAAAAATAAATAAAGAAGATAGAAAGAAAGAGCGAGAGAAAAACAAGTATATTCATATGCTGGTGTAAATATGTCTTGACGTACAAGTGGCGGATGATTAATTTAAAAACGGCAAACGTATTTCCAGCTTCCATCGTTAAATGTTAGAAACAAGCCTTGAACGTCGTACAAACATCGAACCAATCAAAATCAGAAGCATATCAAATAAAATAGTTAATGGAACGTCATCCTTGGATTAATTAGAAAATCAGTAGATATATTAATATAAGTTAGTCACATCGAACTTCTGGCTGTCCATGCAGAAACTTGAACAACGTTAATCAAGATCAAAGCGCCTGGAAACAAAAAGAAGAACTGAAATCGACCACGTCAATCAATCCGCCACGTGTGGTTATGTACAGCTTTATATTGAAAAAAATTGTCGCCTGTGTGTGTGTGTGCCGCACAGCCAACTGGTCGCACCTCGTCGTACCATAGTGAACGCAACTGATTAGACACATGACAGATCCACGGCTAAATGAAGATGATATTTATGTTTTATTCATTTACTGACCTTGAGCTCTTGATCTCGCGTGAAAAGAGGGCGCGACTAGAAGAAGAAACGCCTGGCCAAGACGCTCAACTGTTTTACAAGAATACCAGAGAACCACAATAATGGCGACGAACATTTGATCAAGCTACTCGAAGGAAGACTCCAACATCCAGGCCAACGTTTCTCTGCCACGATTCGCGCCTCCTTTCCCCCGCGAACCTCCCTATCCTATACGTATCCTGCGGGACCGACGATTCCTCGGTCCCCCGTGGTGACCGCGGCGGGACGCCCTCCTTACCTTGCACTCGCACGTGGTGCACTTGTCATGAGGGTCCTGCCACGAGCTCCCGCTGTTGTGGATGATCCCAGAGTAACTGCACGGTCGTGGTCTAGTCAGCACTGAGAGAGACGTGCCATTGCCTGGTAACTCTCTCGCGCATGGATCGTCCTCGCAACGGGGACAACAGTCCCCGTCCTCTGTCACAGGATTCGAGCAGGTCACTGGTGGACACTCCATCTGCCAGCAGTCTATTTCGCCGTACTGCAACGAACCACATTGTGAAATTGTTGATGTTCCATCTAGGATGAACGCTACTTAACAGCAAGTGTTACGTGAGGAGATAGAATGGTGCTGGACAAGATAGAGACTAGGAAACGCTACGAGAAGAGAAGCATTACCAGGCATTCGCAAGTCTGGCACTGGTATATCCATCGTTCGCCACTTCTGAAGACTAGATGATGTAGTTCCTGGTGCCTGCACGAGGCTGCTGGGTCGCACTGCGGGCAGCACTTGTCCCTGTGACTCCCAGGAGCGCTGCAGTCGCAGATAGGATCCCTACACGTGATCACACCGTCTTTACATGTGCATCTTCTGCAAGGATTTCCGGCTGGCGCCAAAGTGTCGCCGTTTCTCACTTCACGGTTCTCGAACCAACAACCTGTTCAAGAGACAGACACCGTTACCATCGATTTCCCCGATTAACCCAAATGTTACCAGTGTTCTCGTTACGTTAGAATTGATCGATGGAAAATTTGAAGATGAGAAGACAGTAGTGCACACGTACTCAGTCTACAATCCTCCATAGTGCGATTGTCCAGCTGAGGCGGGCAAACGCATTCGTAGCCGCCCTCAGTGTTGACACACTTGGCGGTCGGGTGACAAGTGTGCCTCCTCTCGAGCGTCTGATCGTTGCACTCGTCGATGTCGAGGCACTGGGTGCCTTGTGTGCTGTCGTGGAGGGCGCTTCTGTAGCCAGGTTTGCAACGACAGTAATACCAACCAGGCATATTGAAACAGGTCGAGGACTGGTGGCATCGGTGGAGATCGCTCGCGCACTCGTCGAGATCCAGCTCGCAGCTGTTCCCAATGTAGCCGCGTCGACAGGAACACCTACCTGGCGCCACGCACTCGCCGCCATTTTGACAGGTCTGGTTGCAAACAGCTGAAGGAAACAGAGAAAGAGATCGTAACGATATCGACGATTGAAAGGTGAAAGCGATTTACAACGTGGACGTACGTTTGCACGTGTAACCGTCACCGACGTAGCCCTCTTTGCAGATGCAATAGTAACTTCCGGCGGTGTTGACGCAGGTGGCGTGCTCGTCGCACGCGTGATGCCCTGTCGCGCACTCGTCCAGTTCGGCGCAGTTGAACTTGTCCACTCTGTGGTAACCAGGAAGACACTCGCAGGTGTAGGAGCCGACCACGTTCACGCATTTCGTGTTCGCGTTACAGTGGTGGCCCTCGGAGCCACCTTGCTGCTTGCACTCGTCTATATCTGTGGCGCCAACGTGTTCATTTAATCATTACGAATCGATCTGCAGGCGTGTGGGCCTTCGGATGACCGTGAACGGTGGACTCTAGATTGCGAACGAAGTCGAACAAAAAGGCTATTTGTTCGAGCTCGTTTGAAGGTCGAAAATCCATACGCTACTCGAAGTGAAAGAGGGTGAACTCGTTGGAAGAACGTTCCCTTTATAGAGTCTCGGAAACCTTCGTTCGATGGTACTTTTTTTCTTTATCATAAACGTGAAACAATGTTACGTTACTCATGGTAGACTGATTGTTGGACACGATCATCGACAGAACCACAAACAAACGCATCCCTGGTGTTCACGTGTGCACGTCGACACCGATCCTCTGCATATTTAATGGCGGAGGATCGATCAACGGAAACGCGGCGATCGACCCGCCACCAAGGCGGTTTCGATTCGACTCGAAGGCTCTGTTAGACGCGGGTACATAAGTGTGTGTACGTGTTAAAGAGTGAGAGAGAGAGAGAGAGACAGAGAGGAATAGATAGTGAGAGCATAGTTAGAGAAAAGCATTAGGTACCGTGACAGTTATGACCGTCCCCCTGGAAACCGATATCGCAGTGGCAGGCGTACGTTGTCTGCAGGTTCAGGCAGGACGCGTTAGCGTGACACTTGTGGCCCTTCGCGCAGTAGTCCACCCCTGGTTAAATTGGGTTAGCCAGACGGATGCAGAGACAGTTAGAACATTCGATTAGCGATCTGGTATGTTTTAGTGGGCGTTGTTGGTGTCGCAGGCGGTTAATTTCAGGTTCCCGTTTTCACCACGGGTCTAACGTAATCGACTGGCATGCCATTCTAAACGTGCTTTATCATTCACGTAACGAACGTTGCATGACAGCGGTAAATGAAACGGATTTCTGTGGAATTTCGTCTGGAGACGTATTTCCTCTAGCTGTTAACATCAGCGACTAACGCACGAAACGACATGCATCGTTTGGCTAGCACTTGGAAGACTTTGCTCAATGATCGACGGTTGGTATCGTGGGGATCGAATTCTCTCGGCTAAACGTTATTATTCACGCTTAACAGATGGGAGTCGTTATTCATTATCAGATGGACGTTCGCGAAGGTTGGTCACAAAGCTCTGACAAGGTTAATCAAAGTGATGAACATCATACAGTACTTGGCGAAACGAAATATGCTCGTCTGGATGACCATACCTGGACAGAACTTGCAGCACTCCTCAGCGACGCTGATCTGCTCGCTTGGAGGGCAGGGCAGTGGTGGGCATCTCGTCTCAGTGTCGAACCTCTGGCAAGTGAAACTACCGTCGACGCAGTTACACTCGACGCATTGCTTTGGCGAGACTTTCTCGCCGTGGTCATAGATCACCCCGTGCAGATAACATTGCACTGTGGACAGTCATTGTACAGTCATTGCAAACAACATCAACAAGCAACATACCCAAAATATTGGTCTCTTGAAGTAATTTAGTAACTCGATACTTACTCAAGCAGATGGGACAGCATTGCCCTTGAGGGATGACAGGATTCTTGCAGGTGACAGGGGCACATGGCGTAGGCCTGCACTCTATCTCGCCATGAACGCAGGAACACTGTTGGCAGCCCTTGTCCCAGGTCGCACCGTCCTCGTGGACAGTACCGTTCGCCCTGCATGACTTTTGGCACTCGCACTCCTCCACTTTGCTTATCCTGCCCTCTGCAGCGGCTAGCTAAAAGGAAGGACGTCAATGAGTGAAACGATAAGCCGTACTACTGGACCAGCAGACACGAAACAACCTACTCACCCTACGCGTCAGCTCGTTAAGGTTATGCATCAGCTGCTCCACTGTGTTTTGTAATATAGAAAATTGGCCGCAAGTGGGACAGGACGAGTCGAGCTGGGGACACTGGGAGAGGTAGCCGTGGGGGCCTGGTATCAGCTTCACGTCCTGCAATGCACCCTGTGGCGCGACAATCGCACGAACTTGTCTCAGTCGATTGAAATTTCACTTTTTAACAAGACGTCGAGGGACACGTACGACGCGAGGGAGGACGAGGATAAGAAGAGATCGTACCTTGAAGAGAAAGTGCCTGACGTTCCTCTGGCCGACCCAGAGCTGAAGCTGCGGCAGAGTGAAATTGGTGTCAGGTGGACCAGGCCTGAGCAGCCGCCTGTACAACGGATGACAGTCGACGAGCAGCTCGACCTGCGAGCCGCTCACGCTCAGGGCGACCCTGTGCCAAGCGCCATCGGCCAACCGAAAAGGAAACGCCTCCACGTGGACGCTACCGTCACGTCGTGATACGTAGTGAAGTCGAAGCTCGTCCTTGCGACCGCTGCTCTGCAGCTCCAAATATCTGCGAATTACCAGGAAAAACGTTCTTTTCCAAATTCCACGTTGGACCATTTTGGTAACGGCATAAGTGGACCGCGAGGGTTGGCAGTAACGCGGTTAGAAAATAACTGGGAACGCGAGCAGCGAATCTACGGATCGATCAAAACCCGTTTCAGCCTGTTAATTGAAACGCGCGTACGTGGAATTAAATGGATTACGTAATTGAATCGGATTGGAGTCGCTGGCACGTTTGCATCCGCGATTTCCGGTTCGCGTTTATCATCCATCGTGGTCTCCAATCTGGAACGCGTCACGTTTACACGAACGTCCTTGATAATAGATGGAATTGAGATCCTTGCTCCATGTCTATCCAACATCTCTCTTATATTCTACATTTCTATCAATCATTTAATGACAACTGTGTGCACAAGTCCACTGGAATCCTAACGGTGGCGAACCCTTCAATTAATTGCTGTCTAAATATGTATACATGGTGTGCATGCATCCAATTTGCGTTAGCCGGGTCAAAACGACTAGACTGCGGCACTCACGTGCCAGCAGAGGGCGCGACTACTTTCAGGTTAAGTGCACTCCTCTCGTCCCGGCTCAACAATTGACACAGTAACTTCCTTGGCAGATCTCTTTCCGTTTTCAGTTAGTCTCCACTCTGATCGCGATCAGTCAGGCGAAGATCGAGGGTCCACGCATTCATTTTGGCGCGAGAAATTCAAAACGAAGAGGAACGAAATTACGCGCGCTATTATCTCCTACCTATTGTTCCCATGTGAAAAGGCGACGATAGTCCCGGAATTGGCCTCCTCTTGTCGCAGAGCGGCGGCTATAGTGAATTCCGGAACCCGCCGGAGTAGCGTGGCCGCTCGTTCGAAGCTCGCCTCGTTCAGTCGGAGCTCCCTCTCCTCGCCTGAAGTAGTAAAAGTCAATCATTCCTGCGCCTCGCACTGCCACTCCACACTATCGCTACTAATAATAACAATAACGCGTTTCACATCCTAGAATAGGAAAATTCACCACTATACAAATTAACGAAATCAATCCTTTAATTATAATCGAGCTGCAAAAATGAGATACTCCATACTTTGGGCAATTATTAAGTCCACAACTTGGAATGCAAATGATTACAACTATTGTAGAGTTTTAGTGAAGTTGTCGTATTTTTTCTTTCGCTATTAGTGTCGCATGGAGTCTCGCAATTGGCTGACAACCGATAACACAGCTCGCGAAGTTCCGTAGAAGCAATCTATCACAGGAACCGAATGGTAGAAGTTCTGGGACATTGTTCGGCTTGGCGACAAAAGGAGTCGCAGAATTCCGATGTAGGTCAGCCGAAATTTTTGCTGGGCCGCATCGATTTGTCGGAATCCACGGTTCCTCGCGCAGTTACGTAATCGCGTCGACATAGAAATTCAATTGCTCGTTGTCACAAACGAACGAATCCCTTAGCGCTCCTCTCGCGACGTTCGAATCGGTTCGTTAGCGAGTAACAACGGCGACATCGTTTCGTTTACATTCGAAAATCCATGCTACACTGTACCAACACTTCCGTGTATCAATTCCAAGAGACCAGCGCGTCGATCACCCCACGCAGACCGCCTGTAACTCGACACCATGCGCGTCTTATAATGGCCCATTAGCTCGGACAAGAGACGCACGCGATACAGTTTCGTCGTAAGCGACGCTACTCGCGGTTCTCCGGCGAAATTGATGCTTCGTCCCTCGATTAAGCGGCTCTAACAGGATTAACCCTTTGCACTCGAGCGGCGCCGATACGGCGCCCGGCCGTTTCGAGGTGGCAACTCGAGCGGCGCCGATACGGCGCCCGGCCGATTCGAAGTGAAAACTCGAGCCACGCTGCTGCGGCGCCCGAGTGTTTTTTAAACTTTAAATCGGACTACGGTGCTACGACGCTATGGTCTTTTGTAACTGGATTTCCTTATTTACAATATGCGATAAGATGGTTTTCTCGGAAGTACTTTCGTGGACTAGGCTCTGCTTACATTGTAGCCTAATCTTAGCTCAATTTAGTTAGTCTCAGCGTAGCATTCGTTTGAAACAGTCTTGGCAATAAATATAGTATCTAAAAAGTATTTGAACCCTAAAAATATGGAGGATGATCAGATCAACTCGAGTTCGGACGAATTCGATTTTGCCGCTTGGGATGGTGAACTTACATCGACTTCCGGCGGATTACGCCGCGAAGCGAAAGAATCCAGTGGTGAAGATAGTGATACAGTAAGAGGTGTAAGACGACGGAATTCATATATTTTGTATAAACTAGAAAAAAACAAAAAAGGGGAAAAGCCACTGAGCCATCTACGATTTTTGAAAACACTTGCCGAACAACTAAGAGGGTCGTATCGCCAGCAACGAGAGCAAGCGTCTACGTCGCATTTCGATGAAATCTGATTAAACGGGAAGCTCCACGTAATACTAAAAGAGCCAAAAAGGGACTGTAAGGTTTTTTCTGACCGCAACACGCCTGGAGGTAGGCGGGAAACTCCGTATTACTGTGATACGTGTCCTGACAAACCTAGGATGCATCTTGGATATTGTTTCACAAAATATCACACCAAAACTAATTACAGAGTGTAATATTCATTAAAATTTTGTAATACTTACTAAAATTTCATGTTTTCGACATATAAATGAATAGACTAGTGAAATTTTATTATTTATATACGTTTGTTTGCTTATAAATGTTTTTCAATTACTTGTAATGTGTTCGCCCAGTTTGGCCGAAATCGCCTCGAGTTGCTGGTTCGCGCGAGCGAAAAAGGCCTCGAGTGCAAAGGGTTAATCGTTCGCATGGACGCCGTCAGCGAGCCGTGCGATCCGTCATCGGGGCCTGGTGCCGATCGCTGGGCTTCTCGCGCGGGCCTCGAGTTTCAGCCGCGGCGCTGGACTTAATAAACAGTAATCTGACACCAACGCTCGTGACGCGCGGTCGAGGACCCATCGAACGCTCAATTATCCACGTCCACGCTTCGTTAACGAGTAAACGGACCCTTTCGGGCCGTACGTAATCGTTGCACGCCAACTGGCACACGTATCGATGACTCCTGGTCAGTGTTGCTGAACAAACAGCAGAAGACGCGAAGGTAGTAACATCGTGGAGCTTACTTTTAAGTTTATGGTAGAAGAAGTCTGAGAGGTGCAGTTGAAAAGGTTAGATTAGACGATCCAACTGTTGGTGGTTATCAGTTTCATGGATGTTTCGAGCTCTGATACGTTGGATTAGTTTCTTCTTAAGACACAATTCATTGAATTCGAGATCAGGGCCACGTGAAGAATCGCCACATGGCGGAATTGCGGACCAATAGTCAGCGTTATTTAAGCATCTGCGAAGATGCTCGACGAGAAGGTTATTCCTGTCGGAAATAAATGGCGTACAGATTGGATCTCTCGAAGGGGAGATCCATGGGGGTCGAGCGATATCAGGATCAGAGGCCTGGTTCCCCGTCCGGCTACAAAAGGGGGATTCGCGTGATCTTATTTTCCATGTTCAGAGAAAACTCCCAACACGTGTCTGGGTGTATTATTCGTGTCCTTTGTCCGTCGATCACAATGGCCGACCAATTCGAACTGAATAAACTGAATTTCGGGGACGGTTCCCTCTTCCTCTACGAACTGTCCCAACGGATATATTTATAGAGGGTGGACGGTTGGCGAGGTGAATAAGAGCGACTGAAACGAACCGAACGGACACGTGTGCAGAGGTTAATGGAAGAATAATAAGAGCAGCGATAATGAAAATATTTTCTGCATTACTCAGACTGAATCTTCCGTGCCAATACGTACCGCCACTGTACTTATGGTACATCGAGTACAATTTAAGAGCAAAATGAACTTCGACGACTCCACTTTCCAACTGAACGCAAACTGGCTAACGCGATAAGTCATATCCACCCTCTGAGAAAATCTACAACAACTACCCCCTCGGTTCCATGAAACAATCCTCGAGCCCAACGCGAGGCAATGAGACTTGAAAAACAGCCATAGTCGTTTGCCAGGAATTCGCGAACAAGACACAGCGATTTTGGCTCGTAAAAGTTCGCGCAGGGACAAAGAAACGACGGGAAGTAGGGCTGCAAGGGGTTGCATTGGGAAGCAAAAATAGGGGTGGAGAGAAAGAGGGCTTCGTTGGGCTCGCAGACCGCAGAGAATGTTCGGTTACTTCCGCGAAACCATCGACAGAGGGGTGCAGGTGATCGAAATTTCTTTCGAGGAAACCCCTGCTGACGCCCTTGGGCCAACCACCCCCTCCGTTCGACTCGCTTTTCGCGGACGTTGCACCGTCGCCCACGCTTTTAGCCACGATCGTGCGCGCGTTTCTCTAGCGTCGATCTTTATACAGGGTGATGCTAAATATTTATCCCTTAAAACGCTCTAGATCATTTATCCATCCACGATCAACGATTTCATACGCTTGTTGAAACGTAACTTCGAGAGAAGTTTCGTTTCAAGAGGCCTCTCTGTAGAACCTTGAATGGAACGCGGTGGAAGAAAGAAAAATCGTTAATGAAACGCACGGATAATCGTAGCCGGGAGTGTATGGGCTAATTCGCTGGATACTCGAAGGTAGAATCGATACTGGGTGGCCACGGGGGAATTCCCTCGGAAGGTCTGCCAATGGAGACGACGCGACTACGGAACTGACCTTTCGCAATATCGATTAATCGGTCGTTACCTAACCATCGCGGTTCAACCGATAAGCGCCAATTGTTTTTCCAGTTGATCACTCCCTCGTGCTTGTTTCTACCATCCCCAGCGATTGATGCGCTTTTTCGGCAGCCAGTGAAACGGTTTCATGTGTAAAATAGCAAAGAAAATTATCTCTGGGTAGAATATAAAACAGAGACGGTTACTCAGAAATTTTTTTAATATTGCCGTAAGACATAACTTGAATAATGTAGCACAGTTTCGTAAGTCGATCAGTCCGATGTCAGTGGTGTTTAGTGGATTGTTTAATCGGCGTAAAAGTGACACTCACCCTGAAGATAATAGGCTGGCTTTAACCTAACCAGTCCTGGCACCTGTGTAACACCCTGCCTGGTCGTGTTGTGCAGCTGCAACGCTGCCAGGAGGTCTATGCCTCCGCCAGGATCGCTTCCCGTCCTGGACTTCGTCCCCAGAACGCTCTCCTCCGTGACGCCAACGGTGGCCACCGCCGTCTCTTCCTCTTTCTTGTTCGTCGTGGCAGACACTGCAAAAAAGAGAACGTACGTCGCTCGTTAAACGATTCCCAACGCGCGACAGACAGGCGATCATAATACAGAATTGATTTACAAACGAATATGTCCATCGTTATTGGTGCACGGTTCGATCGCAACGAATCGAACGCGCGCAGATTCGTTGAACTGTTTGCAAAGTCGTTGATGAATGGACACGCGACCCGAGAGGGAAGCTTTGATAAATGTGGGATGTCTGAACGACAGTTTGGAGAAGGAGGATCCACGAGGAAAGTTCATAAATCCGCTAACTGTAAACAGGAATATCGATGGATTCCCTGGCATAACTGCAAAAGTAATTCCAACGTGCATCTCGCGTGCGACAATCGTTGGAACAGGCCACGACGGACGAGAGAAAGCTGAAGAAGAAAAAAATGGTCCGTCAATCGACAGAGATATTCCATTTCCCAAACGAGTGGTCGGTACTACCCTCTGGCGGTGGTTCGTCGAGGGAGGAGGACGCTGTTATTAGCACAGTCAACTGGCGTCCGTAGTCGACGGGTTGCCAGTAATCGGGGGCAAAAGGATATTGGCAGATCCGCAGAAAACGCGAAAAAGACTGGCGGAGAGGGAAAAGGGTAAGCTAGACAGGCGGAAGCTTTTTCCGCAGCCGATTCAATCATCGTTTTAGTCGAGATGGATTTTTCTGTACAAAGCGGACCACTGTTTACGACGGGAGGGGGACGTGGGGCACGAGTTCGGTTAGAAGGATCGAGGATGGGGTTGAAGGGAACGAGGAAAAGCGCGGAAACACCGATAACGAGCGTCGACCGTGAAGAGTCGATCGATACAGGCACGGTTCTTCCTCGAGGGCTACCTCGCGTCGCCTCTTTTCCCTATCCTGTCCCTTATCTCGCGCGTATTCCCTTCGATCGACCCATCCCTCTCTGCGCCTATCTCTTTGCCATTCTCTCGCCTCGACGATGGATGCTCCTCGAGCGCGGCTCTTAGCATTTCTCAGGGGACAGAGCAGTGGAAATGTACGCCATTGAACTTTATTGCTGTTCGAGTGGGGGCTCCGCGAACTGGCTCGTTCGTGACGGACGACGGGAAGCCGGATGTTCTGTTATGTAGTTTTATAAGCCGGGGAAATGGACCGCTTGAGAAGCGACGGGGACATTGAAATCTCGCGCACGATTCACGGTATTGTGCTCTGTCTGTCTTTGATGGAACTCTTCTTGGCGAGCAATCTTTTAGCCGTTCGACGCTCGTTACGTAACGAGGATACAGGTTATTGTAAAATGGAGGAGAGATGGAGTCTACTCGAGGTTGGACGTGGAAACGAACGAGCGGAAGTACCTTTCTGGACGCGTGCAATCCGATAGGGTGTGACCAGTGAAACAAACCAAGTATCACAGAAGAATCCAAAGTACCTTAAAACTCTTCAGTTAACTTCAATTAACAAACGAAATTCGTGCGAAACCGCGAAGCAAACCAGCAGGTTCTTGGTACGCATTCCTCGAACTCAAAAAAGCCTCGAGGGCCTTCGACTTAACCTCTCGAAGAACGTCGCAGACGAGGAGGGGCAGGCGAATAAGGTGCTTAAAAATACCGGCGCGAATTCTAAAGACTTGTCCGCTAATTGACTGGGTATCCAGTGACGAATCAACGGGGCCATTGAAGAGCCGCGCGGAACGGGACCAACAAAACGTAAACAACGCCACCGTGGACGGGTTCTAAAACGGTCCGTGAATCGCCACCGCTCAGAGGCACTCTTTTAATTGCGTAACGAGTAGCGTTAAAAGAGGGACACCTTCTACCGTTTTATCCGCGGTGGGACAATCGGACGGTTTCGCGCGCGGGGCATTACTTTCGGGGACATTAATCGGGGCAAATCGTCCGGTAAATTAGTAGCACTGCCGGCACGCTCGTTTTCGCGTCTAAAAGCGGCCTGCTACATCTCTGACCCATTGGCGTAGCCAACAAACATCCTTTCCCCTGCCAATTCCACAGCAACTGTCTCACAAAATTGCTAATCCTCGTCTTCCTGCTCATTAGTCAACAGACGAGCGACTAGAAAGTAGCATACATACGTGTTAATAGACCGTAAAGTTTCTAGAATCCGCCGCTAGAGGGATGCAGGTGTCATCCAATTCTCGCAAGATATCAACCAATTCGCATCCGCGTCTTGACAAAAGTAATCAAAGATCGATTCACATCGTAAATGCTTCCGAACGAAGAAACGATCCAAGTTTAAGTCCAGTACAATATCTCCCGACGACAAAACCCCAAAGTTCCCCTCTCTTGTTCCACCCATCGCGCTGAGACTCGCTGGTGTGAGACGCGCGAAATCGTCGCGAGCATCGACGAGAGGATAGGAAACGTGGTTCACGCCCCATCGATTCAAAGGGTTAACGAACCGGGTAAATTTCAGCGAGCCGGCGCCTATGCTCATCTAAGAGCGTGCGACGCTTTCTTGCGCCCGAAAACACGCGACGCTGGTGTGCGTCCGCGCGCCTCCTGTACGTGTGCGATGTAGCCCGACGTCGTACGAAAGCAGGATGGAATGGAACGACGGTGGCAGACTGCCGGGCGTCGCGACGCCCGCTATCGAACCGTACGCGGCATTATCGTTCCTCTTGGAGCGACAGAGACGGGGTTAGCTGAGACCAGGGTGTGGAGCCGCGAGGATGTGCACGCTCGTAAAATCGACTCCCACACAGAGGCGGACCTGGCGAGTGTGTCTCAGCGTTGATGATGATTAACGAACCGTTGCCCGCAACGGATTCCATTCGATATTTACGACCGCTCGCGAAGGTGCCGTCGCACCTTGCCCAGGGACGCTGTTCGACTTCCGTGTGAGGATCGACTTCGGTTGGGAATGATTGGTGGTGCTTGGTGTCAAGTTCAGTGTCCACTGATGAGCCCGAATGGGCATCCGCTTGGTCGTGCGGTATCCACTCCTACAAGACTCTCTCTCTCTCGATCGCTTCTGCTTTTTTCCGTGGAGTCGCTGACGTTCGAGGAAAGATTGTTTAACGGTTCGCGTCACGGTGTCGTCTGCTTGAGTAGATGTCGCTGTCGATGGTAATGGACGCATTGGTGCGGTGACTTTTTGCTGGTGTCAAGCGGAAGGATTGTCATAGGTGGTCCCGTAGGTGATGGCGAACGCTTGCGAGTGGCTAGATTGCGTCGATGGTGGCGGAGGATTGAATGGGCGCTGATGAAGCGGTGTATACAAGGGGTCGTATATTATTTTGGTCGAGCTGCGACTCTGCGACCAGCGAGTAGCCATTTTCGAGGGATCGTTGGATCGTTTGGACTGGGAATTTTGCGTGCCATTGGGTACGTTTGAGGAGCAATTAGAGGTGCGTTCAATTCTCGCGCGCAGATACAACCTGGAATTATAGTCACGTGCCAGGTTGAAACGGTTTTCGAATCGTCTCCATTGTCGTCGTTGTTACTACGAATGTTAACCGGATTTGTAACAATATCGCCGACACGTGACTCGCGTAGACCCCGGGAAACTCTTTTAATGAAAACGTCCCGCACGCGAGGATAACGACCTTTCCACATTCTCGCGCGCTCAATGCCCGCATTTATCATTCATAACACACCCTTCCCGATGCAAACCGCGCGCGCAATCCGTTATTAACGTTATCGAATTTTCAGAGCGCTGCGCCCAGCGAAATTGCCGCGGTTCCGTGTTTTAATCGCGTCGAAATTCCCCATCAAATATCCACGACGATTATATTACTGGCCCTGGTATAGATTTCTATCGCCCATACCGCTAACAGTAAAACGAAAGCTTTATCATTTTAATAACCGTACAGTAAAATTCTCAGACACGATTTACTCTCTAACTGTCGAACAGCAATTGGTCCAGGGCATCGAACAAAAAATGTTAGATCTCATCAATGCCATTTACTTCATAGATAGCCTATTAAATTAACCGTTGAAAGAAAGAAGAACACGAAACGTAAGCTCTTCCACGACCGAGAGGCGCGCGCGAGCCCTCTCCCTCTTATTAATCGACAGCGCGCGCAAAAAGGCCGATCCACATAGAGGCTAATCGCGAGCACCAGCCATCAATCTAGCCGCTGGAGGGAAATGCTATTTTAAGCGGGTGCGTGCAACGCGCGCCGCATTTTTCATTCACAGCCCCGGCGATGGAAACGAAACGGCAGTCGACGAATGCCAGGGACTGTGCCTCGCACCGTCGAATCGATAACACGCGACGGTCAAGCGTGTCCGGCGACAGTGCGGTGTTCCACGACCCGTTACCATCGATCCACCGCCGTTGCTCGAACGCGTCCTCCGCTTATGGGGGTCGCAGCCCCGTGTACATCGATGAATGTCTTCAGATACAAGCGTGAACGAAACGCGACCACTGAAAAGACCGCGGCTTCTTGGAACGAGCGTACCCTCGATCACGCAACGAACAGACGTCGACGATTATCATCGTTAGATGGAATAGAAGGCAGAGAACAGCGAGGAGCATTCGATTTTTGGTGGAATTAAGGCTCGACTTGGAACGAGGGGTGGTTTCAGGGGTTCCATAGCGCAATTAGATGTTCGATTCGTCAATATACCGTGTTGTAGGACTCTTTTACTCTTGCTGGATGTAGATGGCGCCTTGTCCAACTGACTCGCGTAGTTTCTATCCAGAAAGTTTTCTGAAGTTTCTAATCAGAGGCTTATTAGCGAAGGTTCATCGTACTGGTTCGCAGATCGACGTAGAAATTTCTTAATAATCATTCGTTACTGTTCCGTAGAGTCGATGACAATTGAAGGCACGGTTGTGCATTATTCGAAAGTTTCGAGCGGACACGAAACTTCCCAGAAGAAGTAGTCGGACGTTTATAACTTCTACAGTCGTACATCGATCCGTTTATTCGGCACGCGAATCTCTGATAGTTAATCGCAGCTGCCAGACGAGATAATTACGCGAAATCGCCGGAATTTCCGTTAACGAAACGACGATTATTAATCTCCAGTCGACATTTCTTAAAATCCTGCTGTTCTTCGTGGGCAGCTCGCGTGTCGCCATCTGTCTTTTTAAAGAAACTAAGGACAAGTCGCTAAAAACCTAGAAAACCTTATTTCAGTCCTACCTCCAAGCAATTGCTTTTAAGAAGTGCAAAAACGTGGTCCAGGCGTCTCAGCAAAGAAATATCTGACCAAACAATTACTAAACTCGTATCAAGCAATTGGATTAGACCAGACAATGTTCGATGCACAATCAGCACACCAAATGCTCATCCCTACAATTAATTGTCTTGTATCTGGTCTTATGTTTCGCCCAACAACCAGCACTTCGTTCGAGTTGGACGCGAACGAGAACGATCGTTACCAAGTCAAACGTGACACGGACCAACGACGAAGCTGCATCGAGACACGAGAGATCTCTGAAAAACCGGCACGCGTCCCCCTCTCGTTTCACGTGACGCTGCCGCGATCGCAGCTCATGACGACGAGTGGCGTGACTTGGCGCGCGCAATTCCGCGAGGCTCATTGAAATTTCTCGTAACAGGAACACGTGAGACTCGTGGACACGTCATACGCCATTGAATATTGCCGTCATACCGCGCGTCGGACAGATTTCCATCGCGGAATTTCGCGCAAAAAGCAGCTTCCTCGTGCGAACTCGCGGTGTTCGATGAACGCCTGACTAAGGTCAAGGCCGTCGTGGTAATTCCTCGTGGTCGATAACTAGCGACGCAACTCGATATCGAGTTGCTCTAACCACGGTTTTTATCATCGCTTTTGGATACATCGTGCATATAGCTTCGCTTTCCAAGAAGAGGAGTGCAACGCTTCGAAAACAGGCTTTTAAGGTGGAAATCAACGCGAAGGTAATCGCGCTTCCGCGATGGCCACGATCGATAACGCATCGCACAAAAGCGCGATGATTGAAGAAAGTATTAGCCCGAAGGCGGCTCTTTTCAGGCTGCAAAGGCGATTAAACGGGGCTGTTCGCATTGGTGCGGCCTTGTCACCACCGTCTACGCACCAAGTAAAGCATCTCGATCACGCAGAACAATTTTAGCGCCATATTGCGACAATTAGTAAACGTCACACAAATAAAAACTGAATTATCCGTTTCAAAAATCCCAGAAATTGATCCACAAAAGGCACAAAATGAAAAGGATCTGAAACATTTCGTTTGTCCAAACAAGATGGTAACCCAGTGGCAATGGCCTCGACGTAAAAGCCAAACACTCGACCAAAAGTGTGGAAACCAACGTTATCGTGGTTCGAGAAGCGTTATCTGGCTAGAGCCAAACCAGAGATAAGAATCGCGATCCAAGATTTCAGGAGAGATCGTGGGCGAAGGATAAGGCAGGAACAGGAAGAAGGTAAACGTATCCCGTGGACCTGTTCCACGAGAGACCGTTTAACGTGACGCGTCAATATTTGACGGCGTGCGTTTGTCCAAAGAGATTGGGCTGTTTCGCCCGACGGACGCGCACCGCGCTTCAGTCAGGTGCCGACGGCTCGACGAAGGCCCCACGGATATTTAAATCCATCTCGTGCTATTCTTAATGGAGGTGTTGCTCGATTGGCCAGTCGCGAAAGAGAATTCAGCCTTTGTCGTCCCTCTGGTGTTGGGCTCCATGGCATTTCGTGCCATCGCTCGGCTCAGCCTCGCATTTTCTATGGCTGCCTCGATCTTGATTGGTCCACCTCGATCACGACACGTGTATCGATGATTTTAGCGCTAATATCGACGATTAAACCGTAATTGTAATTTCAAACGGGCTACTAACGATTCGAATCGAACAGTTCTCGCGGATACGTAGATTTAATGATATGCAAAGAGGATGAAAGGTACTTTTTAATGGCAGTTTTATTTGTTTCCGTGTAGCAACGCGATACAACGCCGGATTGCAGTTAGGGAACAGTTGGAACGGATTGGATTCACGGCAGGGCTGTTCGCTCGGGCCAACCAACCATCGTCGTGTCAGAGACGAATTTTTATCGCGCAATCCACTCTGCGGTCGCGTGCCACGTTTACGTTACGCGGCAACACGAGAACTTTCTGTCTGAAAAATTTATCGCACACCGTTACGTAAATCAGTAATGTATTTTCGTCTACGCGATCGATGGAATGCCCATACGGAACAGGTTGGCTTGCAGGGATGGTCTGAGCGTTCCACTGATCCATTTCAGTCTCAACGCACCCTTTGGCTTGCATCTTTTGAAAAATCGCGGAGCAAGATTCTTCGCTACGATCGATCGTCCCATTTTTCGCCAAGCGATAAGAGCTAGATCGTCGAAATCGCGATGATCAGCGGATATTTCCTCGACAGAGGGGTTCGAGTCGAAGGGGTTGAAAGGTCAAAGTCACCGTGGCGCCAATGGCAGCGACGCTTGGGCCGTCAGACAGAAAAGAAAGGCGACGAGACGCGGCAGCAGGGACGCGACGGTGAGAATGCGTGCTCCAACGGGCGCGCAACAAAAGACTTTTACGAGCCAACTACTATTTTCGAGGAGCGGCCGCGCCGCTTTGAACGGCGCTGTTTTACGAGGGAGGACACAGGACCGGCCCGTGTCGCGATTCTTTCCGCCCCAAAACGAAACTCTCACCCGCTCGAGAACGCCTCTTTACCGCTCTGTTACTATCCTCTCTACAATCAGACACTTTGCGACACTTGTACATTTACTAGACCATGTTAAAGTCCTTTGACCATGCATCCTCCATCTACATCCACTTGGACGCCATCGACGCGATCCAAGTTTATTCGTCATAACGCTAGTAAATGAGATTTCGAAGTCAGATTCTCGAGGAAGCCTCTTTACAACTGTATCGTCTCTACAATCAAACACTTTGCGACACTTGTACATTTGCTAGACCATGTTAAAGTCCACTGACTATGCATCCTCCATCAACGTCCACTTGGACGCCATCGACGCGATCCAAGTTTATTCGTTATAACGCTAGTAAATGAGATTTCGAAGTCAGATTCTCAAGAACCCCTCTTTATCACTCTGCTACTATTCTGCCTACAATAAAACACTTTGCGACACTTGTACACTTGCTAGACCATGTTGAAGTCCACTGACCATGCATCCTCCATCTGCATCCACTTGAAACGCGATCGACGCGATCCAAGTGGCACGTTTATTCGCTGTAATGCCGGTAAATAGGATTTCGAAGTCAGATGCCCGTTTCGACTGATCGATCGATCAAACTTAACCGGCTAAACGAATCCAACTACCGTCCAGACCGCCACAGAGTGTCAGAGGCAGCGTCGAGCCGCTTCCATCTCGCGCGCTCTCGTTCTCCGTCAGGATCAGAGGCGAGCGAACGATTCATACGACCGCGACCCATAAACCGCGTCAGGTGCAGACGTCGCCGTTTCAAATTACGCCCGGGTTCCGTTACCCTCGGCATCTCGCTCTGTCACGAGCACAACACAACGAGATATCGTAAATTCGTTGCGTGTCACAGGCAACGAGCAGCCGCCTTCGTATCCGTAATCCGCTCCTTATCCCCTCGTCCCTCATCTACGGTGATTCGCTCGTTCTGCACGCTGCGTCTCAGCGTTGGTCCACTCTGTCGACGTTTCGATCGCAGACTCGCAAACTGAGCGATGCACTGAGCGCAGAAATGCACGCGAGACCTGGAGGTTATTAAGGGAGTTACAAACGCAGTGGAAGATTGAAGTTTCTATATTACGAAGTGGCTTTCGTGGGGTTCGTAGCATTGACAAATTAAGAAGTCAACGTGTTCTGGTGTACGTTCTCGTACAATTGTAGCGGAAGATTGAAGTTTCTGTATTACGAAGTACCTTTCGTGGGGTTCGTAGCATTGACAAATTAAGAAGTCAACGTGTTCTGGCGTACGTCCTCGTTTCTTGGATTTTCTATTGAGATGCAAGCTCTGTGAAGTGGAAATATTTTTAGGATGGACTGCTCGTACCCTTTGCCAGAGGTTGCAGGCAATAATTTACGATGTACCGAGGTTCCTTCAATAAAGACGTGTACTAGCGCATAGCATAGACGGAGTTACGAGGGGGAATATAAGTCCTGGGACATCGGGACGAACGGTTTTATTGGACGCTCGAAATAGGTCCGTTCGCCTCGAAATGTCCGACTTTGGGCGAATACTTTATGGGTGGCTGGCGATGAGGTGGTCGTAATAAGGCGTTCATTCTCAATCGTGTAACGTTGGTCAATAAAATCTTTACAATCGAGACGATTGTGTGCCTCTTAAAAAAAAAATGCTTTACGACTCTCTCGTATAATGATCGAATTTCATAACAGAAAATTCACAGTGATTCACGAAATTCGATTTCGATACGCGACACCCTGTCTATCTCGTGTCACTGTGGGATCTGATGGACGATCAGAGGAATGTGATATCGTGGATCGTAAAAAAGGGTGATTATCGGTACAGTTTATCGAGAATAATGAAAAAGAGAGGGTGGAAATGAAGACTGGCCTCTTAACAGGCTCGTAACGGGCTCGTTCTATTTAAAGTGACAGAGGTTATCGCGTCTAATTAATAGCGCCTCGCAGAGATTAAGCGAAACCTCGGTTGCTGGGACAGCAGAACGTTAGAGTAGGTCTCTATCAGTTCGCGAGAGATATATTCGAGGCTTTAACCGTCTCTGAAGATTTAGAGGTTAAGAGTCGCACGCGAGTATGGCCGTGGATTCTTTAGATGGCGTAAAATTCGCGCAACTCGTAAGACAAATTTTCGAACGGCGACACGGAAGATTGGCGGGTACGATCGTTTGAATAATTCTTCAGAAACCTAGTCGAAGGTCTGGCAAACCATGATCGATCATTATCGGTAAATTTTTAACCGTCTCTTGAATATTTTAATCGAACTGCATACGTAATGCACGTGGACGAGCACGATGGAGGCCCGTCAGTTGCTCCGATTTTATCCACGACCTTGCACGAAAACACGAGAGCTTTTCCCGCGCGTTGATGCAGTGCCTCGCGAGCTGAACTCTAATCGAGCTGACTAAAGCGAATGCAAAAATATTCAAGATGGAGAGATACATTTCTATGAAAACAAAAGTTCAAATGGTTATTTCGTTCGAATTTTCTTCATCTATTCAACGATAGTTCTTAATACAGAAACCAATGGGTATTACTGGAACGACTAGTTGAGTCAGAATCGTTCGATTCTTTAATAGAATCGATACAGAAAGTTATCGATAACTACGTCTACTCTTCCACGTCTCGCAAGATCCGCGACGTGGCAAAACCAGCCTCGATTCAGGGCACGCAGGCCAACCCAATTCCCTTCTCGAGCACCAGATTCGTTCCTAAGGATAGAGGGATGATAAATGCGTTCTAGCCACCGCGAAATTCGGCTAGACAATGACAAATTACGTTCTTCCCAGAGTACACTGAACCGAATCGCACTATCGCGATGGTGGCACCCTGGGTGGTGGCGGTTACTCGTACGGACGGAAGGGTGCGTGTGTTCGAAAGTAGTTGGTTGAAGTACGGCCATTTGGAACTCGTTCGCGGCGTAAGAGGCCAGCACTTCCGGGGAAGGAGTCGATCCGGAAGCGTGCTAAAAGCCTCGCTTGGAAATTGACGCAGAGGATTCCTTTAAAATCTCACCAGTGGTTACGCTATTCTCGTTCGACGAGGGACCCTGCGATATTCTTGCTACGACGAACGAATTGAGAAACGCGAGATTATTGTTCTTCCAATTGTTCAATGAACCTTTATGGCAATATTAACTAATACTCCATGAATCACAAATATATCGCAGTAACATGCTTCATAGCACATTCAGGAATTGAATTCAGACACAATTCGAGGTTTCTGTACACCCAAAATTCGAATCACTTCCGCCACCCTCGTATTTACGTCGAAACGACGCAGGGGACGAGGACAAATCGAGAGGGTGGCCTCGATTGATCTCGCAGGACGAGCTAAACGGAAGAGTCCGCCTCGTGAACCACGCGTCGCCTCTTAACACGTTTGCGGATAGTAAAACTTTCAACGAGCTGCGAGACTTGACAGTAATTCCCTTCTAAATTTGTTGTGATATCCGCAATTTGATTAAAATTTCAAAATCACTTCAAGATTTGAATGCTACAGCATTCGTGTCATTCTACGTCATGAAAACAAATGCTATAGCATTCGCATCCACAAACGTGTCAAAGGTGCCGCAAGTAGCCCCAAGTTTCCCCGAAAGAAGAACGCGAGACCATGGGGGTCACGGATGGGAGACAATTCTCGCGCGATTCGTTCCATCCACGTCTGGTACAGCCGCTTCGCCACCCTCTTGGTCGCGCGAGGCCCTCCTGGTCGTAAGGGCGACCGTGAAATCCCCAAACGCCCCCTCGACGCGTCCTGACCACTCGATAACGAGCAATTCGCTCTCCATTTCCCAGCCTTTTGTGTCTGCCCTCGCGTTGACGCGTGCCGCGTGTCCAGGCTCCTGCGGGACCAGCCGTATGTTCGTTAGACCGCCTCGTTTCGGGTGGGGCGTTGCCAGAATTTTCGCCGGATCAGCGAGAAACCCCTCGCCTTTTCCGACAGATTCTCCATGGAAATGGTTTTCAGACACTCCCATGGCGACTATCGTCGATCTAGAGGGTGCTCGAAGGTGGTTTATTTCGAAGTAATGTACAGCCAACTTGTGAGATCCTTCACGGAAGATTGGAACAGTCTGAAGCGGCTTGTCTCGTGACTTGTTCCACTTTCGCGTTTCACGACGCTGAACTATTCACGAGAAAATAATACAACCCACTAAAGTATTGATATTGCTTTCTGTCAGAAGCGAATGAAAGATTCACTGTTTTATGGGAAGTTGGATAAATTATTGTGTAACCTGAATAATCGACAGGAGACTAACCACTGACGTCTTGAGATTGTACTTTGTTGTAGAAAATGTTGGTAATAATTTTCGTAGTCGTAGAGGCGTTTTAAGCAGTTGGTTCGAAGCAGTGGCCAAAGATTTAAGGGCGAGGCGAGTTTTCGAGGCTAGGCAGCGAGGGAATTCGCGGGGTGAGTGGCGTAAAAAATTCAAGAACGCCGCTCCGCGTCGAACAGTTCGAGTGCCGCTACCCTAAGCCCGGGTCAAGGTCGGAGTAATTGGTTGAAACGGGCGTTCGTGGCGAGAAGGATTTCAACTGCTCTCGATAATCGCGCGCGCGGGCCTTTTCTCGTCGCTGGAACCTGGGAATTTTGCGAGTCAAAGAATCTCGTCAACCTTGACGCGCTCGCGTGCGAGAAACCGTCGACGAGAGGATTAAATCAATTCGCGATTGCAAGTAAAATTACCAGTGGCTATTAATAACAGGACGAACGTTAAACGGGAACGACAGCAGGGTGGAGAGTTCGAAATTGGAGTCTCGAATCGCGTAGGGCCTGTTGACCCAGATGAGACGAGCAGATGAGGTACCCCAATTAACACGCGTGAATAACCAGTTTTACGGGAACCCAACACCTGTTCCGAATTATGGCGACGAGTAAGGAGGAGGACTCGTGGCAGGAGGGGAACGAAGGGTCCCATCTAGACGCGTGCCAAGAAAAAAAAGGTAGTCGAAAGGTAGCGACGTGTAAAGCTGGATACCTCAATAATCACGTGGCGAATTTTTATCATTATCACATTTAAAAAAGCTCCTTCTTAGGACTGTTTCGAATTATGGCGACGAGTAAGGAGGAGAACTCGTGGCAGGAGGGGAACGAAGGGTCCCATCTAGACGCGTGCCAAGGAAAAAAAGGTAGTCGAAAGGTAGCGACCTGTAAAGCTGGATACCTCAATAATCACGTGACGAATTTTTATCATTATCACATTTAAAAAAAGCTCCTTTTTAGGACTGTTTCGAATTATGGCGACGAGTAAGGAGGAGGATTCGTGGCAGGAGGGGAACGAAGGGTCCCATCTAGGCGCGTGCCAAGGGAAAAAAGGTAGTCGAAAGGTAGCGACGTGTAAAGCTAGATACCTCAATAATCACGTGGCGAATTTTTATCATTATCACATTTAAAAAAGCTCCTTCTTAGGACTGTTTCGAATTATGGCGAGTAAAGAGGAGGACTCGTGGCAGAAGGGGAACGAAGGGTCCCCATCTAGGCGCGTGCCAAGGAAAAAAAGGTAGTCGAAAGGTAGCGACGTGTAAAGCTGGATACCTCAATAATCACATAGAAAATTATTAACATTATCACGTTTGAAAAAGCTCCTTCTTTGGAATCTTATCTGTTGGATCTCTTTCTGTAATGACAGCTTCGAGCGAACTGCACGCCAGCGTCGCTGCAGATGGGCGAAATATAGTTTTACGGGTGGATAATTTCCGCATTGTGGTGGGGTTACAATCTGGACGAGATTACGATCGAAATAGTGCGCGGTGCAATGTACCTTGTAAACGCGTTTAATAAACGGACGCACCTCGTCGCCGCTTGGAACGAGCCAAGAACCAATCGACTGTACTGGTAACCGAAGACGAACGTAACGCGTGTAGGTACGTTACACGTACGTGGACCGCGTCTGTCTGCGTGCGATTCAACGTGGAAGGGTGCGCCATGTTGTCTGGCCGCCCCGCATTGCGCCAGTGAACTCTGCAAAATCCGTACACAACCCGGCCGCCCGTATCTTTTAGTGCCCTTTCGTGAATCCACCTCGTCTACGTTTCGCCAGAGATACGTGGAAAACCGCTCGATGCACGCTGGAGTTACGTGTAAAATCTATACCCTACAAACTGAGCCTGATTATGATCTCGCAGGCATATTTGTTCGAGTAAAATTTGCATTCTAAGTTGAATTATTTAGATTTAAGTTCTTAGTCGGTGTACACGTTCAGAGAAACATGTTCAGATATGTTCATATCCATAATTCGTACGCAGAGCAAAAAGATTCATAATGAAAGAGACAAATCTGGCAGCCATATTGGTTCCAAGCAAGAACTCTATTGGCTTCGAATAAACTTCATGTAGCGTTTAGCACAGAGCAAGAAATACGTCAGGAATTCGATAGAGTTTGCGGAAAAGAGTATACTTCCAGTCGACCTCGATTTCACTCGAGCGTTTCCTACGTTAGATCACTTTACATAGAATTTCTCATTTATTGAAACGATCCCATTATTGTGTAATCGCTTTATAGCGTGTCTTCCCTCGAGCATACCTCTTTCCTACGTTACAATCGCGATTGTTTAATCGGTGATGGGAGCCTCCTCCAGGACTCGCCCTGGTCCCCACCCCCGTCAGCCTACTTCCGAGCGATGCAGGGGCAGACGCGAACGATCGTTGCCGGATTTTGGTGCAGCTTCACTCGAAAACGGCGCCGGGATCAATCGTGCCGCCGCGAAATCGCGATTGCTGCGGCTCCAGCGGGCGCAGCCAGACTGAAACTGTTCCCGTGGCACGGATCGCGGTTACACAGACGGAATTCCTGGTTTTCGTCCTTGTTGTTACAGCCAATAGCGTCGAGAATTGCTCGAGGACAAGCTCGCACCCCAGAATGTCTTTATTAGGCCATATTTTTTTACTCCTCTCATTTTACGATCCTAGTTATCCAATTTTCTTTGGGTTAATTAACGTTCGCGAGATTTCTGGTCTTCTACTAGGAAATAATCGTGTCACTGTTATATAGTGGTCGACTTTTTCAGAGAAACACGTGCACAAGGGATTAGAGTAGGAGAATTATGAAAGAGAACATTTATTTCTCGAGGCTCTTGTCGCAATTAGTCGCTTAACGAGCTAGAAACGCTGGTTCCTGTTGTATTTAGCGGTAAACGACGAGGGGGGAGTTGTAGTACGGAAAACGTACGAGGCGCCAGGTGTTGCGAGCCGATCCGCTCGTACAACACCTGCCTCGCGGGAGGTACACCCATGGAATTCATATAAATTACGAATTCCTGAAAAACGGGATCCCCCTCGTACCAATAAACAGGCTCACCGTCGTGCAAACACACAGGCGCAGTGCACAAAATATAATCGAGACTTTACATTGTTTGTTTTAAGTACAAGAAGAAGATACGCGCGTTAGAGAGCCGCGACAGCAGCGTTTCGAAGTTAAGTATTTCTAAACCTAACCTCACTCTCTCTTCCCCTCTCTAACTTCCCTGCTCGCAAACAAGAATTAATTACTCCAGTCGAAATCAAACGAATGTCCCCAGCATCTGCCCAGCGAAACAAGATAAATATGGCTATTTTAAGGAACCCAGTCCTAAGGAAGAAAGGAAGCAGCTTAAAGTAGACTGAAAACACTGCGACGAGAAGCGTGTTCAATTTATCGAACGCGTACAAGAGGAGAGGATACCCTCGAGAGTCTAAGCAAAAATCGTGGAAAGTCGAAGAAAGTTGGTTCGAGCGAGAGAAGAAGGTTTGGCCAAAAATAATGCCTCCCCCTAATTTATTCGTTGCGAGCGTCACCGCTGCTGTCTCTCGATCGCCGTCGCGGTGCCGAAAGGCCGTCGCTCGGGGACTGGAACCGACACGACCGCGACAAAAGTGAGGAACGTGGTATGCCTGCGAACGCGGCGGAAGGCAAATTGAAGTAGGTCATAGCTTTCAGGCGCTCTCTGCCTCGGTACGGAATAAATCCTCACCTTCATCCCTCTCGAGTAGCGCGCGGCGGTAATCCCACGGGCGCGCACACGGCAGAAACGGGGCTTGAATTCATTATTTCCCGTTTCCACGGCCCCCGTAATTGCATTCGCTTTCGTTCGACCGTATATTCGCCTGGCAGGCCTGCATCTTTCTTACGATCTCCCTCCATTTGTCACGCGCACGCCGCTTCAGGGGTGACATTACCAATTTTGTTCCATCGACAGTGCCCTCGACGCGTCTGGCCAAGACTACTTCTCGAGCGTCCAATCATCCGTGCGGTAAACAGAACCTTCGAGCATCTTCTAAGCGGCGATTGGATTACTCTGGACGAATCTCCCTGGGCAGAAGTGATTCCTCTAACAATCGCGACAATCTGGCGTCCCTTCGCGGACATTTTTCCCAGTGGCGAACGACTGCTGTTCACAATACGCGACAACGATGCTGTCCTCGCCAGAACAGCCTCTCTGACCTTGATAGTAAGAGGACGCGATGGAAAATTGTGGTTGACGAGGGATCCCACCATTTACTTGGGGGATTCTGTCGATTCAACCGCTATGTTTTTTTTTTTTTTTCATTCTTTTGCCTTCTCTGGTGCTCTAGGGTCGCTCGAAAATCCTTCGCGTCTATTATCCTGATAAGGATCGTCCGTGATGAGCGGAGGTCGCCGTTGAAACGGGATCGTCGATCCCCCAGGGTGATCTCTGTGTGCTCGCGCCAATTATGCCAGTCTTGAAGCAGTTGGAACGACTTGTGGAGTCCTTTTCCTCGTAATAAGGGAGAACAGGACGAATGTCAAGGCTGTCGAGGTTAGCGAATATTCGTACGGTTTGATTGAGCCGCTTGTACGGCGGTATTACTTGACGAGGTGGAAACGGTTGTTCGAACTTTCGCGAGGTCAACTTCGTCTCGCGACGAACGAGAGATTTCCTTTTATGAGATGTTTCCTTGGTTATAAATTTATTTTTTCGTTCCAAGGGGGTTGCTTCGAGTCTGGGGAATTTTTCCTACGAAGACGCAGCAAAATGTTCGCTTCCATCCTGAATTTCGGTTATTCGATCCTCCTGCATCGTCGCGCTGTGGAAACGTCCCAGAAATTCGTCTCACGAAGACACTTCAGACGAGACGAACCGTCCTTGATGCGACGCGACGAAGACATTCGCACGTTCGAAGGCACGAGAAAAACGGCGGCAAGCATCGATCGTCGTGTGTCGTCTGGGCGAGCATTGTTTAACCGTGCGTCTCGATGAAAATTGGTGGAAATATACATAGGAATAGTCCTCGAGAGGACTATTTTAAGCTGGAACCTAGACATCGATTCGAGCGTCGGTATCTCAGAACCATAGAAATTAATCCAACGATAGAACCACGAAGGGATCCTCGCTTTCAATGAACTTAATTTTAGAACAGTCTCTACGCGAAATTGAAGCATCGCAAAAGTAATAATAGGCGTCAGAGGGTGGTTGAATATCTCCCAAGTTCCTCGAACCTCCAATTATTTCGAACAACACATTTTTCGCCGCGCCAGAAAGAGAATCCTCTGTCGTCGAAGACCGTTCATTGTCGTCGAGGAACGACGAGAGGAGGAAGAGAAAAAAAAAAGATAAAAAAGAAGGAAGACCGTAAAGAGGGGACAGAAAGGGGGAGAGAGAGTCGCGATGGATCTGTTTATTGCCGGTCGGGGATAAAAAATCGCGGTGCGCTCGGTGTGTGGCGCGTGGTCTCGCGACGACGAGGAACGGTGGTAATGTCAACGGCTCTCGTATCAGCGAGAGGGCCACTCGCGTCCTCCTCCACCGTCTTCTTCCTTTCAGCCTCCTCTTCAAGGCTTCTCCTCTCTATTCGCGAAAGATGCAATCAATTATGACGACTTTACAATTCCCTCCTTGTCGTTCGCGTCGTCGGCCACTTGCCTCGTTCCACTCGCCCCCTCCCTGTCTCCATCCCACGATCGTCTCGCCTATTTAAATTTCGCGCGCGCGGGATACTGACGGGACCCTTCGACGATCGTTATCGACGCTACTAAAACTCGAAGCTGGTTATTATAACTTCCAATCCCTTTAGATTACGTCCGTTGCGCGTCGATTTAATATTTCAGATGCTTTCGCACGATAATTGAGAGTTTTAATTAATTCTAAAATATCGTGAGGCGATTAGAGAGTGTGCAGTGTAAAATAATTTCTGTATCACGATGAGAAAGAAGGAAACCAGAGGTGGGTGGTCCGTATTTACGTGAATACGAGACAGCTAGAGACACCGTATTTTTAAAGCGAGCGAAGCGGTAGCCTTCCGCTAGTAGCGCAGCAATTTTTAAGCGGCGCGTTTACCGGCGCCGTCTCAACGAGCGTAGGCGAGGGTTTAGAATTTATTCGCGCTGAACCGGCTCGCGTCTGCTCGGCGTCTGCAGTCGCGTCTCGCTCGTAAAATCATCGGCTGCTCGCAGAATTGGCCGCTCGGGACGATTACGCGCTTTTTTTACGGCGCCCCGGGACTTTCACGCCGTCTCGCGTCAAGTAGCCACGCTCTAACGACGGATCTACGGGGCGCTGCCATCGGTGACACAGTTCCACCGCCACGAACGATCCCGTTCCTACGATAAAACCGACAGATTAACGAGGAACCACCCCAAATAATTCGCGAGAATCACCAGAATCCTCTGCAGAGGGTATTTTTCACTCCTCCGCCTTCTATCCCCGATACAAAGGACGAGAACGTTGAATATCTGTCTCAGACAGAGACAAAGACGCGCTATAACCGGTGGAGCAATTTCCATCGCCATTATTTTTGTCGCGTCTAGAGACGCATAGTAACCGCGTTCGAAATCACGTTTCGCGGCTTTATCGCGAGGTAACGTCGAGTATGACTCGAAGGATCGACTGTTCTCCGGGCTGTCGACCCTTTACGACGGAAACGGTGGAAACAGAGGGATGCTCGAGCGCAGTTAGGTCGAAGAAGACATCGAAGACGCGCGACGGCGGTTGGTACCGCGTGGGGGGGTGTATACGTGCGTGTAACATAGTGGTCTATCAATTTCGCGGGCCTGGACGTTTACGAGGAGATCGTAAAAGCGACGTAATAGGTGCATACGGTTTGTAGAGGCCCGAGGGTGGCCAGGAAATTCGATCGAGCGCGAAGAAGTGTTTTACGTAAGTCGAGGTCCTTCGATCCGCCCTCCGCGTTGCGGTGTCCGCTGCGATATGACACGATACTCGACACAACTCCAGGAACGCATCCTTCCATCGACTTTTTTCTTCAACAACTGTGGAATAGATTGTTCGCGTTATTTCATGTTCGTGAATTTTCCAATAGTAGATTCAAGATTTAGTGGATTACACCCAGTTGAGAGTTACGGCGGTATGGAGTACGGAGTTATCGCGAGAATTTTTGGAGAACGTCCAAAAAGTTGGCCAATCGTGTCCGTTCGGTAATTGAGGTCCGTTTCTCGTTGTACCAGCCATTTCTTTTCGAAATGAGCGTTATTTTTACACTTCCTTCGGTTCGTTGGTTAGTTTCCACTGTCTCTCTCTCTCTTTCTCTCTCTCTCTCTCTCTCTCTCTTGTGACACGAGGACATTTAACATTTCAAATACCCCTCTGGATTTCATTTCTGCGTGGCTCGAATCCGCGCCCGCCACCCTTCCGGCTTTTTCTCGAATTGCATCGGAACGGGGGCAGGCAAACAAAGGAGAGAACGGTGGCATAATTCCGCCATATATTCCTCGCCACTTTATATTCATCACCCGTGCTCCGTACGGAGGCGAGGATATCGGAATCGTTATAACCGCCGCGGTGCCGCGCGTTCAATTGAAACGGCCCGGCGAGAGTAAGAGTAAAACGAGAGTGGCGGATGCAAATTGAAAAATACCCCCGGTACACAGTTTCCAGCGGGTGTAAATTCACCGCTGGCACGTATTTACGAGCGGGGATCCGATGGTGTTGAATCTGAGACTGAGAAACGTCGCGTCGGTTCTCATAGCGGAGAGCCTGCAATTGAACCAGCAGCCAATCGGTCCCTGAAGCGTTCCGCCATCGCGATCACGTCCCGTACTCGCGACCGTGTAATTATAACGTCTCGATCATTTGTAAATTATTATTAACCAGAAATGATTCCCCCCTCCCCCCTTATCTAGTGGGTCGTTGCGTGCGCGCAACGATCACCTTGAAACGGTGCTGGCCAGGCTGCGAAACAACGTGTTCTCAGAAATAATATTTCAAAGAACCGTCGCAGGGTTACCAGGTCTATAACCGGCATACTTTATTAGCCTAGCTGGAAGCCCACGTGGGCTGAAATAGTACTAGTCCCGGATTTTTCCTATCCCCGATGCGGAACGACCGTGCCAGAAGTCGAATATTATACGGTTCACCAGGCGTTTTCGCGCAAAATGTTCTCGGCTACGATCGAGATTTCCGGTAACAGGATGATACCATAACTCATATCCCTCGAAGCCAGCGGCGAGCGACCTCCTATAAAGTCGGTTACCTACGAGAAAACGGTCTCTAGAAACGTTGTTAGGAGATTAGAAACGTGTCCTGCGCGGGCTCTTGTTCTCGTTGCCTGGCAATGGACGCGCGAGTTTGAGGACAGCCAGACGAGGGACAATAAGGAACTGCGAGCTGATGCGAAACGCGATGGAATGCAAGTTAACAGAGTAATTCGAAGGGGGCGAGCGATCGAGGCGCCTCCAAGCGGGCGCAGCGAACCCACGGGACCATTAATTCTCGCAGCTTTTCTGCCCTGTATTTATTGCGACAGTGAGGAGACGGGAAGAAACGAAAAACAAGTTCAGGAAGTGATTCATAGCGATTCTCGAATTGTCCTCCGGTTTTCTGGCTATTCTTACCACGGCTGTCAGCTAGAATACCTCACAGTCTCGCCTCTTCTCATATTTCCACCAATTTTTCCACCTCCAGACTAGAGAAACACAATCGACTGTTTGATCTTCTGTGTCATAGATTCACTGGATGTCTGAACCTCGAAAATCAAGATGAAATCCTACCTCGTAACGTTCGAAGAACAGGGGATCTAGAAATCCTAGGAAAAAATCCAATGGGAGCTTCGAATACGACCAACGTCGGTTCTATGGATCTCCACGATGAAGCAGAGTAAATCGAATGCAGCGCAAGATGGAAACGCCGTTTCGCGAAGAACGAAAGCTCGTCGAAGATTGGAGCCGCGAAGCTGGCCACTTTTCAAGAGACATCCGGCCACCTGCGGAGCCTCATCGCGAGCGTGAGCTTCCGAGGGCAAGAAGAAGGGGCGTCGAGGGTCTTCTGCTCTCGAGAACGACCACGCGTATGGATGGTGTCGAGAGCAATCTCGATGGATAATTTATTAGAACGTTTCTTCAGCAGCGCAGTTTTACAAGTGTTAATGATTCAACTGCCACTTAAGACTGATTAACCCCTTCAGCCTTAGGACTTAAAAAAACGAAGAAAATCGAGAACAGGAGTCGATCACTTTGTAACGGCTCGTGTATCTCTTACGGCTCGAGTAGTTTATGGCTTAGAAAGTGAAAGTGTCGCGCGACCGTTCGAAAGGGAAACCAGCTTTTGGTAAAGAAGAAACGCTGCGATGGAAAACATTCCATGTGCTGGATTATTTATACAGAACGGCCTCGTCTCGATGAAAGGTGTCGCCGCTTCTCTTCTTCCTCGACGGAGAGAGGCGAGAGGTGGCGTTCCTCGATCTCCTTCGACGGAACGCTCCACGGAAATTCGCTAATTATAGATCGGCTAGCGGCGAGGTGAACGCGTTGTGCCGTCGACGGCCGCGACAACCACTCGCTTGGACTTGAACCAATCCTGACCTTCCCTGCTGCGTCGTGTCGACCTAGAAAATTGCGTGCGTCGTATTCGTCGCAGCGTGACGAACGCGAGCCACGTACGTATAGACCGCCGCGTCCCGACGAGCACCGCCACCGGAAGTACCAGAGACGGCCTCGCGTTCTAACCTAACTTCTCTCTAATCATACCTCGCGTCGATCGTTCGCCAATTAATTCTCGTTACCACGAAACAACCAGGCGACGAATAACAGGCACTCTTCCGCGTTCAAAGAAGAATATCGTACGCTAATGTCATCAAAATGCCTCATCTAGTTCTGTAAGCGAACCTTTATACTATTTTATTTCAGATCGATCGATTGTAGGTAGTATATTTTAACCGAGGCATAATCACGGATTGCACAGGAGGATTTGAAATTTAAAGCACAATGAAATGACGGAAAGCGGTTCGATAGTCATGTTCTCGAATATGATAAACGAGGAGTGAGTAATAATACGTGCATTGGGGACCGTTTGCATATCGCGCGTGTGTGCGAGCGGTTCGTGAAAATAGCCCGCGGATAGAGGAGGTTTATCTGTGTGGGTATGCAAATTCGCCCACCCTCATCTGTAGCGACATGACGGTACACGGATAAAACTTGGTGAAGGAAAAAATTACGCGTACGCGGGAGGAGGGGGGGTTATCGGTGCGTCGTGCCGTTTCCGTTTCTCATCTTTCTCACGTTCGATTTTATGCAATCACGTTCCAGTTCCAATAGCCGCGTGTCTTTCCGAGTCGAACGACTTATACGTCACGCTTGCATAATGCATCGATCGCGTGATGAACGTAAATACGCGTAGAAGCGCGTCCGATACGTTTCTTGGCTCGTATCAGACTGGAAACGCGTTCGCGGTTGTCGTGGATTCGAATTTTTAATTGGAACAAAAATCACTGGAATCCTACCGGAAGAGCGTATTCATTTGTCCTGCTTTCCAAGCACCGCGTTGTTCACACGTTGCCCTGATGAACCGACAATGCACTGAATCAGAACTCGCATAATGAATGTGATGCAACTTTAATCGGCGCTTTCATTTGAAAACAAAGAGGAATCGTCTCATATTACGTTAACCTTGTAATTAGTAACAGGTGGATTAGAGTAGATAGCATTAGACTGTAGATCGATAATTATTGAGTACGCGAGTATTAGAACTGTCGAAACGACAAATCTATTGAATACAAAAAGAAGTACCGGTTATGTCGACGATCACGACCAAGGAAGCAATACCCTTTCATCGACGAAAACCATCCGACCAAAGGTCTCTTAAAAGGTGTTCCAATTTCCTAGAAAATAGAATCTTCCATCAAAGGAGGAAGGTTTCTGCCGATAACGGTTCAATTTCCGCGTGCGTTACCGATCGAGCGTCCCCCCATGGAAATGAATTTCCGTCGAGCCGATTTGGAGATCGTCCAGGAGCGCTCGCGGTGTTTTTTTTTGCCAGAGAAAAGGAGAATTGGGTTGGAACGAGGGCAGGCAGGCGGGTACTCGTGAAATTTCCAAGGCTCGTCGCTGCTCGACGACCGTGACCTTACCGAACGCGTGTGGGCCTGACGGAGTGTCGGAGGCGCAACGGGGCAGGGCGAGCGTCGAAACGAGCCTCAATTGGGGAAGATGCGTGCCGCTAATTAGCGGCAATTGTGAACGACGAGCGGGCATTAATATTCGGGAGCATCGATATCCCCGTGACCCGTTCGAATCGGTCGTTCCTCGAGGCCCATCGATCGTAATTTTGACGACCCTCGCGGAACCAATGATCGTTGTGGTTCGTGGAATCCTAACCTTTGTTTGACAGTTGTCGTGACTTTTTCCACGCACGCCTCGCAATTAATTCTGTGAACGATAGCGATCCCAAAGTGGCTCTAACGATCGCGCGTGCGACGCCAGTACGAACTACAGAAGTTGCTGTTTGAATTGAAGAAGCGTAAGTCTGCTGATGGAACTTAATAGCAAAAATGAAGGAAATTTAAGTAACCACAGTCGCAGCAATTCGACGAAGAATAGGGGGTGAAATAAGGCGAATAAACGTTTACTTTTCCCGATGGAAGGTTCGAGGGTGCGAACGATCTGGAGGAAAAACTAATTTCGATGGAAAGTAAGATAGACTGACGCTCTGGCGATACCGGAAATGGAATAAGGGACGAGAAGGGAGAACAAAGCCTCCGTGAAATGAAACCTCGCTGTTTGCACGAGATAAAGAGAGGCCAACCGAGGTTTGTCTGCCCAAAGGACTGGAGGAACGCCTGGGAAACGAGGCGGCGGAACAAAAGCGGACAACGAGTGCCAACTGAAACCCTCGATGACCACAGAAGAATCATGCACGTGAAAAATTCATAGTAAATCCACCAAAGTGTCTACCAATCATCCCTTAAACATCCATTTTCCATTAAAAACCTCACGAAAATACAACTCCTACTAAACGATTTCCATAAAAACCAACCCCCCAAAGAATATCCATAACACTTTCCACTCTTCCAAACAGTAGACACCCTGTAAAAACGTATTTACCCTTACAAAGGATACAAAAACGACTTTTAAACTCGATTTACCTCAATCTCAGTGTTCCTCGACCACCTTCGTCGAAGCCTTTAATTTAAAATTCGAAACCACCGCAGGCTGCTGGGCCAGCGATAAGAAAATTTCCTGAGGAAGGAGGGGTGGCTGCGCGGCTAGGAAAAAGAGAAAAACGAAAAGAGAGAGAGAGAAACGGTCGAGGTAAGAAAGCATTCGGGGTTTTAAGGGGATAGAGAGAAGCAAGATGGCAGGTGTGGGTGATTGGGGGCGATCGATGAACCCCCGAGAAAAAGCTGGGCTTGCGGCGGGGCCGTCGGGGCTGGCGGGGGCGTTGACGCGCGGCTCGAGGGGTGGGGAAAGGCGCACGCCACGAGGGTGCCACGAGGAGAACGGCGGATGTAAGGGGTGGTGGTAGGCCGGGGGCAGCAGGTCACTCGACTCTGGCTGCACCTCGCCTATGCGATTCCTTTCTGCTCGAATATTGTTAACCCCTCTCGCCAGAGGGCTAGATTCTTATCCCGCGTTAACTGACTTTCTTACGCGACATTGGCTGCTGGAATTGTGCTCGATGGTCGCTTGCGTGGGATCGAAAGAGGTCCGTGTACGAAGATTACAGGATGGGGCATTTGGAAAACGATTAGAGGGTTTTGTCGTTACTGTTGGCTTTGGAAGGTGGACTTAACGGCTGGTTACTTTCGCGTGCCAAAGTCGCGATAGATTGCGGCTGCTACGAAAAATCGATGCACCCCTGTGTTTTACTTGGAAGGGGATCGATCCGCGCGAAAGTCGAATGGAAGGTTGCAATCGTTTAATCATTCAACGCGTCGCGAGGTCTAACGTAAATCCTCTAACGAAGATCTCAATCCCAACGCCCACCGAATTAACGGTTCCTCTGATCGTTTACTGGCGATGAGACTGCTCTGGACGAACCCTGTTGGTCCTCGTTCGAACGATCAGAGACCATAAAGTAAGGGATCGAACGAGACCAACATGTGTGGTCCCAAGACGACCGTTCCACCGCTTAAACGGAGGGCTGAACTTTGGTGGTCCTCGAAAAATCAGCGAAGCGACGCACAATCGACCTTTGTCGTCGACCCGTGACCCGACGTATACATACGTCCTCGCCTGGATGTCATATTACTTATTGATATCGAAGGAATCCTGTGCCCGCGAAACGAGCGTGACGGGTCTCTCTTAAATGGAGGCAATATTGGCCAGTCGATTCGACGGAAGATCAAACGCGGCACGAGGACTGAACCAGGCCTCCACCCCACCCCTCAGCCCCCTTTACGCGTGTGTCGAATTCGAATTCCTCGTTGATGATGTCACACGTCGTTCTCCGTTCGGTTCTACATTGGCAATTTCGCCAGCCCGTGAGAACCACAGCGCGCGCCAATCAAGAAGACTCGACCACCCCTCTCAGAGGAAGACGTCTTGGTGGTCCTGCTTGGTATTGGAGTCGATCGTCGGCTCGATTTCAATCGCTTTGGAACCGCGACGAACGATTCGATCGGTTGACTCGATTAGACAGAGGTGTCCAAGGGATCGTTGGCTCTTAGTGTCTTCAAGGGGACAGCCAGTTGTCGTCCTCTTACTCGAGTATCGGGGTCAATTTAAAGAGGCTCGTGGATTGAACTTCATGCGAATCGTAAAAACGATCACTTTGGGACCCTGGCTGAACGATCTGGCTAGTTGACACGGATGAAACGGAGATACTGAGGAGTTGATGACACTTGCAGCCTTCGAGAGCTGCTCTGTCGCTCGAGGAATCGGTTTCAGGACTACCACGATAACACTTGGCATTTGGTTTTCATGGAATTCGATGAATAATGGATAGAAGATTTCATATGCGAGGTTTAGAAAGTAGAACAAGTTGAAATTCTGAAGCTTTCGAGTTCCAAAGGAAGAGTATAGTGCTCTTCGACCACGCCCCTTAAGAAAGCACATCGAGTCAGGATTCTCGAACGGAGGAGACTAATTGTCCCGGACTTACACGAGAATTTATACCCCCCTTGTATCCACGCTTCGTCCACTTGGACGAAACTTGGCTCGATGAGCTGGAAAAACTCTGGAGAGACGAAAAACTCATCGACTATGATAACAAACGATATAGCCAATAAGGCTGACGAGAGTCATCCAAGTTGGGGGATTTAGGTACCAGAAATTTATCGGTCGAACGATTCCCTTCCTGCCAGAAGCAGCAAAAGTAGGATTCTTCCTTGATCGTGACTCACGCTTGGTCAAGAGAATTTGCCTGTCGTCTGAATAAATTTCTTTGGAGCGACTCATCGTCCTGCGAGACGAGAAACTGCGGAACGAGCTCGCTCCTGATGGTCGTCGAGGTTAGGAAAATGGAGTAACGAGTTCCGAAGGATTATCTACGTAGATGGCGCCCTAGTTACGCTGATTCTTTCCCCGAGGAACGGAATTGTATAACGTAATCGGAAGGGCATTGACTTCGTCGAGCTTGCAAATCGCCTCTGAGCCAGCAAATCGACCGTGTGATATCACGTTCCTCGACCCGTGGCTCGGATACGCGAACGAGCTCGCCCTCGAAGGGATGAAACGGACGCGCAGAATCGATTTGCTCGCGTTAACCGCTGATGCAGCCGTCGAGGGGCAACCAATTCGAATTCCAATTGTCTGCACGCGTAACGAACGAATTTCGAGCCACGTCCAGTGGATATTCACCCTTTCGACAAATTTTTCCCTCCTTCTGAATTAATCTCGAGACTCTGCCAAGTCATTTCCAGGACATTAACGGCGGATAAAATATGTACCCAGGATGAATCGCGTCGATAGCAATTCAGAATCGTACGCGAAGTCACTATTACGCGGAAGGTCTCTAGGAATATTGAACAGGCTCGCACGATTCGTTACCCTCTCGCCATTAGTCTTAATTCTGTGTACACGAGCTGCATCCTACTCTCTTCGATTCGCAATCACCGTAGAGGTACGAAGGAGGCGGTTTTTCGCTATATCAGGGCTCGTCTCGTGTCAGGGGAAAGTGGCAGGTCACGCGAGCTGAACGGACATGCCGATTTCCCAGCCCAGAGAGATTCAACCCCGTCCTAATGGAAACCACAGCGTCATGGTGAATCGATACGCTTCTGCAGAAAATTCTGCCACTGTTTTCCGCGAGGAAATAAAATTACAATTTTTTTGATACTCTCGAAAGGAAAGTATTGAAATTGAGGGTTTAATAATCTTGAGTGACTCTCGTATAATTAGATTGGAACTGGATATTCTGGTAGAATCGCGTTTCACAGCGAGAGAGACACCGCGACGATTCGTTGGGTATTCTGAAATAAAAAAAATGACCTTAATCGCGAACGTACGAGAGGATAGAGGGGATCTCCTCGTCATTTTTTTGGCCTCCATTTGAACGGCGCCGCGCGCGCGGCGGAATTATAAATGTACGTGTTTTCGCGTTCGCTAAGTGCATTAGAGTCCGCGCGCAAATAGAAGAAAAAGGGGGCGAGCCGGACGGATACACGTTCAGTTGAAAGCTCGTCGCTCGTTACACAACCCTTGCTCGACAAACAGCCGCGTTATTGCCGCCCCTCGCGGTGATGTAACTTCGTCGCGATCGAAACGCGTCTCCCGCGGCGCCTTTGTGCGACGCATAGAAAAGCGCGATCGAAATCAATTCGACGATGAACACTTCAAAAAGAAAAATACGAAACACCCCTTTGCGAGAGGCGATCGCGCGAATCTGCTTCGACCAAACTGCTCGCGTGGCTAAGGGTGCTTACCGATTTACCAACGAACCTGACAAAAATCTCTGTGAACGTTAAAATGATCATTTAGAGGCACGTCAATTACCAAAGAAACCCAGCAATGTTTCTAATCTAAATTCAGTTGAGCACAAAATCTTCGATCAGACGAAATTTCGTATTTGTGTGACGCTATATGTGTCTTAAAAGGTCCACATACACATCTGACGATGTTGAAACCAAATTGCCCTTCCACGCAACGCTATAGTCCCTCCAGGATCCCCAACGAACAAACAATAACTCAGACGCAGCAGAGGAACGCCACCCCCAAACGCGTTCCTCTCGCAGTTTCCCTCGACTGAGCCAGGTTCCCCGTTAAGGCGTGGCAATTTTCCATTCACCCAGGAAGCAGGTGGAACGAGGCGACCAGAGCAGCAGGGGGAGAGATCTCGTTTTTCAATTGTGCCGCGCGATAATCGAGAGGAAGAACGCGCTCGAGCGAGTCTCCGCTCGCGGTAATCCCGGAGGGTTCAACCGAGGAGACGAGCAACGGGCGCGATATTAGCAACCGGGGGTTGAAGCAAAGCGTAAGAAACGTAACCGCCTAGCAAAGTCAACGCCCTGGCAAGCTCGATGCTCTGTGTGTATTATGCAACCCTCCCAGCACGGCTAGTCGCCCCCCTCCTCCTCCTCCTTTACCATCAGGCGGGCAGCTTTAGCTGCGACGCGATCGCGTGGCCAACCCACTAATCCCAGACCGACACGAAATTCCTGGAAAAATATTCCATCGTGGGTTATCGTCGTTTCTCTCTTTCTCTCTTCCTTCTTCGTTCTTTACGAGCTCTCTTCTTTTTTTCTCTCTCTCTCTCTCTCTCTCTCTCTCTCTCTCTCTCTCTCTCTCTTGACCCGTGGATACCTTTCGCCGTTAAGTCCACCGCGCGAGGTAAAGTAGAATAACGTGTAATCTGTAGCAGCCATGGTTTCTCGGTTCGAAAGTCCGCCAACCCTACGTGCGAACGAGATACGCGAGTGGAACACATGGTCCCAACGCGAACAACCCACCTTCATCCCCCTGGAAGGACCCCCTGTGACCGTCCAAAGCGCTACGACAAATCCTACTGGTTCACCCTTAATTTCTCACTGGTGACACCATAAATCTTTGCACTGCGAGGGATCGCGTACGGGCTCTCGTTTAATTACCCGCGGTCTTGCTACGAAAGGATCGCTCTTTCCACCCTAGATGTCGTTGCTTATCGAACAGCGTATGGTATTTCTCGATCATAATTAGTCAGTGATTCACGCGGCGAGGCCTTGAACCTCTACGCGCAACACGCCATCATTAATTAAATGACACAGTGCGTGAGGGTCGAAAGTGCATGGAAGAGGTATTGCTCGAAAAAGTTGATGGACGCACGCAATAACAGTCGAGCAAATCTTAATTCGGTTTTGCGCGGTTCATTGGTTGATGTTGCGAGTGACCAAGATGGTGGTCTAACGTGAATGTCACTGGAATCGCAATCTTGCGAGTTGATCGAAAAAAAGCCTGATGGTTTATGGGAAGGCGTGGACACCTGCGAACCCACGAAAATCATCGGGGAAAAAAGACAATCGTGGGTCTCGTTGATGTGTGAGAGTGTTTATGGTGGCTGTGGAGGTGGCACGACCGGTATATGACAGCTGCTGTCACGGCTGGTGCTCTGACCATGTGCTCGCCGCTCTACGCGCCCCCATTTGCCACGATAATGCAGTCAGCCTCGATTGCGCTGAAATTCTCGACGGTTCGAGTGTCACGCTCATCGATTTTTTAAGTAGATTCGTTCTATCGGTCAACGATTTGCCGGCAGGTCATAACGGGAGGCTCTTTGGATCGTATGAAATTTCAACGCGTACATTTTTCATCGAACGAGGACCAATAAAACGCTCTGACTATTTTTTTTTTTTTATACAAGCATCAGTTTTTGAGTCACGAAAACGAAAAGAGAATTCTGTACAACGTTGCTCGTGAATTACGAAACGAACGCGAAGGTCAACTGAAAATTCCTCGAATATGCACCGAATTCGATTGTCTCGTCAGCGATGCCGGCTGCGTTTCCATTTCGAGGTCACGTGAACCTACGAGATTCGGCTGCTGAATTTGGGTCACTGTCTTTTGTACAGACGGAAAGGGTTGCCCTTTATTATTTCGAAACCAGTTCAGGGAGGGGTCGGAGGGTGGAGGCTAGAGCGACGCGACAATAGAAGAAGAATCGTATCCCTTTCGAATGGAGTGAAAACCGCGATGACAGGTACGATAATACCTCTTTCAGAGAAAGTGGTGTGTACCCCCCGCTTCAGCCACTGTTCCACCCGCGAGGAGGTCTCATCTCGTGGGTTCATTTTTTCGCGACAGTTTAACGAGCTGACCGTAACTTGTTACATCGATCTTCGAATACTTTTGCCACGTGGTGCGTACACGCCCCACACTTTACTATCGAACGATAGTTTTACCTTTTTCGCGTGTACTTCACAATTTTTACAATAGTGCGAGGATCATAATTATTAAGACAGGGTTGTAAAGTTTAAGACGCGTAATTTTCATTTCTGAGGAATCTTAAGAGGCTTGAATGTTCCTACAGTGACGTAGAATGTATCTAGAACCGCTGACAAATCGTTGAAAGTTAAGCCCAAGCCGATCTGTCGCAATTTGAAGTGACGCTTGCTGACACGATGACTGGAACGAATTACCGTCACGATTCTACAACGAAAATTCGTTCATCCAGTGTAACTCGTCTGTGATTCAACTTCTACGTCCATCGAGACTTTTCAGTCGACTCATAAATTGTGAACAGGAAAGAGTATAGATTTTTAGCGTGTAATTAGTGGTCGTGACGTGGAATAAATGTCTGGACGGGATACACGAGAAAATTCGTTTCCAGAGGGTATTGAGGGAAATTCTGAGATCATAGCGTGGGAAGGTTGCGTGCCTCGTTGCACTTAACGCGTGGCTGTGCGCGCGCGAGGGGCTCTAGAGAGGATGAAGAAGCACAGAGCAACCCCCAAAAACGAAACGATATTTCACGAGCCGCCAGAACCAACGCCACCATTACTCCATTCCATTTACAGATACCCAACCAACGTTTCCTCCTCTCCAACGATTACACTCGACAGCTGAAAGAAAGCTTGGTTAACGCGAATCGTTGTTGAACAACCCTGCGTGGACCATGCAATTATCCTGCAGCACGAGACTCGCGACGCGCCTGCAGATTGGGATAGGTTCAGGCGACGCCAGCGATTTTTGCCGACGTTTACGTAGAATTAAGCCTTATTCACACTTGGCGGTCGTAACTAACCGTGCCTATTATTGCCGGATGAATTATGCGCGTCCAAAGATTTACTCGCGCGACAGACGGAAGCGTACAATGATCACACTGTGAATACACGAAACCCATTACAATAAACCGGTCCCTGGCGGACGGTGTCTGGCGCCTGGCCTGACAAAGCCAGCCCTTAAGCGTGTCGCGAAAACTTCAAGAACAAGGAACATTTGTCGACCGCCAGAGACACTTAATGACCGTTTCGTGATCGCGATCCAGTTAGCCCGTCGATATATTGTTGGCGATCGTTGAGAAAGGATTTATCTGCTTGTTTCGTTAGTGCCTGCTAGGCCTGTGGTAGCTACTTAGCCGCCTCTCCTCCTCACCTCCAAAAGATTGATGTTTAACGGTGCGAGGTCACAATTATTGGGTTTACTGCTTCATGGTATAGCTCGCTACTTCAAATAGTACAGCGTTCTGTTCTTCTCGGTTTCGACTGGCTGAGAAGAGTTTAGAGGCAGTTTTTACTGTTGTAAAAAAAAATAGTAGTCCCCCCTCCCAAAGTATCGATATTTAACGGTGCGAGGTCACAATTACTGGGTTTACTGCTTTATGGTATAGCTCGCTACTTCAAATAGTACAGCGTTCTGTTCTTCTCGGTTTCGACTGGCTGAGAAGAGTTCAAAGATAATTTTTACTGATGTAAAAAAAAAATAAGTAGTCGCTCTCCCTTTCCACTCTCAAAGGATTGATGTTTAACTGTGCGAGGTTACAATTATTGAACTCACTGCTTTATGGTATAGCTCGCTACTTGAAATAGTACAGTGTTCTGTTCTTTTCGAGTTTGACTGGCTGAGAAGAGTTCAAAGATGATTTTTACTGTTGTAGAAAAAAACACAGAGGTATATCCGCGAGCACGCTGAATTTTGGCCGCGACAAACTTTCTGGGATGATGGATGCTAGGCAACTGCGGTGGAGGACCTCGAGAGCGAGAATTGAGAGCGCCAGAGTAAAATTTGCTTCGTTTTAATTCGAAGATAAACTGTTTATACGTATCAGAAATCGAGAGGATTACAATTTTTGGTATGGAATATTTGATTCGCAATTGTAATCGAAGCGAAACGATCGAGAGATAATTTTACTCGGATGGATAACTTGGAGCGACCTTGACAATCGAACATCTCGATTACTCTATTCCTCGCGGCGGAAACGCACTCGTTGCCAACTGTTCGCAGAAATCGCCCATTCACGACGGTTCATTCTAAACAATTTTACATAGACAGAAGACTCTGGTTTCCAAACATCGCGTTGTTTAATTCCTAACCTATATAGTATTTCTCAGAAGCCTCCTATAAATATCCAGGAGCGGTGTGATTTGTGCAGTTGGCAGCAAGTCGATCGCAAAGTTACGAAAAACTTGATCGAGAGCGAAATCGCTGAAGAACTTCGCCGAGAGTAATATTTTTCTTAACACGAACGAAGCAGAACGAAAATCTCTTCCATTAGCGTTGGAGAGTTAGCGCGATTAAAGAAAAAAATGTGACAATTACTTGTTAATTGCTGGCTCTTGACAAACACGCGTCCAAAACCGATACGTATCGATCCGTCGTCGAGAGGGAGGGATCTAATTTACGATAAAGTAAAATCGGGATACCGGGCTCGTGTCTCGCAAGATAGAGGGGGGGACCGTGATGGTCTCTGACTCACCCCTGGTAAGAAAGAATTACGAGCCCCGAATGTTCGACCTCTCATAGAAATCCCGTGTTTTTCTTAGAAGTCCACATTTACCAGAGTTTCAAGGGAGCTCGTGTAAGTAAGACCGCCTCGGAACCACGCTTCTAATCCCAACCGCTTCGATTGCGCAATGCTAATAGGAAACATGACGAATATGAAAGGAGAGCCATCTATTTATATTTAACTATAGCGTCTATCGAATTCGAACGTTTCTTTTTTTTTTTTTTTTTACCAAAAGACAGTTTCCTGCTTTCGAAAAGTTTCGATAGACTCTCTGTTGTCGATGAGAACCATGGTGCAATTCTTCGCGTTCGTTGTGAATCGAATCAGCAGCAAATAACGAGTCTGAGAAGCAAGTTTCCAGACGCGGCTCCAGAAAACTGTTAATGCATACACGAGTAACACATCCTCCAGGCGCTGGAGAGTTAACCCCCGCCCCAGCCTCGCGAACACTTCGCACGGTGTTGCTATCGATCAGAAGCCGTCCAGAAAATGATGCGTTACGTAAAACTTCTCTCCCAACATCCTCTCTATCTGTCTCCTCGCTTCGAGACGGTATAACTTTCGCGCGGTCGTCCAAACTTCTGCCACGCTCGAGGCGGACTCCCAGCGGATGGTATCGCGCCGTGGAACGAGCGAAAAAAGAAAATTGATCGAACCCAGGTGACGACGCCAGGGAGTTTGGTATATACGGCGCAGAAAATCTATTATATCCGTTTCCCGTCTATCTCGCGCGGTCGTTCAAAGAGAAGAGAGGGTGGGACCAGAGGTCCCCGCCGCTCCTCTCTGCGCGATATCTAAATTTAAGAAGTGGCACCACCGCCGTCTCCTTCGATACGATTCGTCCCTGCGGGCCTGGCGTTCCACGCGCGTTTCCTTGTAAATCGTGGAAAACACGGCCGACAGAGAGGGCCGCGCGCGAAGGGAGACGGACGAGGAGGAAGAGGAAGAGGACACGGGCCGATCGAGATGGAAATAGACGGGACGGCACCGCCGGGGGGAGTACGGGTAGCCGCGGAACGGCGGTGTGCCGATGGTGAGAGAGATATGAAGCTGGGAACGGTGGTATGCGAAAAAATACACTTCTTGGCACTTGGCTTCGGCAGACGACGAGATAAATAGCGCGCGTGGGTGCGGCTCGCCGATGTCTACGGGCCACACGCCACGTTTCCACCGGAACGACTCAGACCGACGAACACCGGCAATACGAAGGGGAGCATCGAGAGGGACAGGGAGGGGCGCGGCGCGAGGAGCGCACAGACGGGACACTTTTCACGGAAAATACCGTATTTCCACGCCTTCTGTCGCATTCTGGACCGAGACACAATGGCCCCTACGCGACCACGCGTGGGACACCTCTCTAAAGCATTCCCCAAAGATGGCCTTTCGGGGACCGTTCGTAATGGTTCAGCTTCTTGACGTGGGTATACGACCAGTCGGGCAGTCTGGGAAACGATACTTTTGGGGCGACGGAAGGAATTTTTGGTATAATTAGCGGGGTGTTTAATTCAGTTGCGTAGGCAGAGTTTGGGGCATTCGAGGGGATTATTTTTACCCTACTTGCTTTCAATTTCGAACCGTTGCCAGTGGGTGTATTAGTGAATGCGTTTTCGGGTTAGTTTAGTTGGAAGGGAGTTCGTTTTCTTGGTACTTTCCTGCAGTTTTTGCTGATCGTTTGAAAGCATCAAATATCTGGACTGATGGTTCTGGGTTTTAGGTTTGAGTACTAAATAATTGAACGATTAAATATACTCCGTTGGTCTGCAGGAGTTATTGTAGCAAGAGACCATAAAACGGACGCGACTCGTCCGTTGGGTCCACGAAAATCGCGGAAACTAAAGCAGGACCAATCTCGCGCAACAGTTTCCTCGACACCGGGTTTTGACGCAATGCGTCACATGGTTACTGTCACCACTCGCCACTTGCTCGTTCTCCGAAGAAAAAGTCGACCTAAAAAGCGCTGAATGCACACCTAACCTCCACTTCTCTTTGCCTTTTTCCTCTCTTTCTCCTTCTTCCTCTCCCTCTCTCTTTCTTAATTAATCTACCTTAATTTCCTCTGATCTTTTCGCAACGCACCAATGAATTAAGAGGAAAAAGAAAACGAGAAGAGGTGCGAGAAGAGATGAGGGATAGGAGGGGCGCGTAACGAGTCGCGAAACGGAACAGCATTTTAATAATACACGCGTATCTGCACGCTCAAGTGGACACGTTGCAGGCGCGAACACGCCATGAATATTTCTCTCATTTCCCTGACGGACAGCCCACCGCTGTTTACTTTTCGCGTTTCGATCAATCGGGCAATGTACCTCGCGGTTTTCGACACCCAGAACGGAAATTCGTGCGCGCATTCGACGACTCTTTTTAAATCTCTCGAACCTGCAATTTCCGTGGGAATCTTAAATTTGTATTTCCCAACACACGCATAGATCTATACAAAAGCTTCTAAGAGTAATCAGTTTTCACAGATTCGCGACTAAAGATCGATTATTCGCGAAAATTGAAAGGTTGTACTTAAACAAATTTTCCAAGCCAGTGCGCACATTCAAAAGTACTGAACTTAACGTTACAAATGGTTCTTCAATTATCATACTTTTGATTCAAATCAAAAGAGCAAGGTATATTCCCAATCACAGTACCCAACTCGCTCAACAGAGGATAGCGAAATTGAAAACCAACATCCTCCATTCCCTCTAACACACCCTTCGACTTGCGCCTCGTCTAAGAGTCGTAAAAACCCGAGAAGCTTACCTGGTGAGACGGCGAGTGCGAGGAAGGCAGCGGCAGTGGCGAGCAGCAGTATCCTAATCGCGTTTCCGCCGGTCCGTCTTCTGCCTGGCCTGGGGGCCGCGTGGCACCCGGCCCCGTGATGTCCATGGTCCCCGTTCGATTGCACATCGAGCACCACGTACGCCGGCTCCTCCACCCCCGAGCGTACCAGTTCCTCCTCGGCGTCAGCGTGGTCCGCGACGCCGCGCGTCGCGTCAACGCGCCTCCTACGTCCTGGTCGTGGTGATCGCGGCTGCTGAAGGTCGCTGGCACTGCAGCTGCTGCCGGCACGGTCGATTGCCGGGCCGTAATACATGGCCTGCAGGGGCGACCACTGCCGTGCCACCGGGTGCTGCGCTCGTCAGCGTGTCCACGTCGCAACGACGCCGTACGTAACCGGGACTGCGGCTTGGCGTGCACCAGCGGCGTCCTTACCTACGACACCCAGCAGCGATCTGAGGGATCCGCGGCTGCGAGGCATCACCACGACCTGGCCGAACCGACACCACCAGCACACCCGGCACCAACCACCAACTGGCGATCTTCTTGTCTCGTTTTCGTTGCTTCTCGTTTGCGAGGGATGATCTCAATGGGATCTTACTTTGGAGATTGGTTACGTTTTGGTTTATGTCGTCTTGGTTAGTTGTTTTTTTGTTCTTGATCGACGCTCTTGTCGCGTGTCAAGTTTCTTCGTGGATGCTTGGTTTTATGGATCTTGTATGGCGGATTGTTTCGTTGGTTTTATGGAATCAGATAGGCGGAATCATTTTGTCTGCTCGGTTCCTCTCGAGTTCGTTGATAAGAATGTTTGTCGCGCGAAAGGATGGATCGTGTGAGAAGGTTACGCGCAGTCACGAGACGGTGCACACCCCGACGGAACTCGACTCTGTGAAGAGGAGGCACCGCGTGCGCTACGGCACTCCTACGCGCGTCGACGTCGGAGGGAAGAAACCCTCTAAACGAAAGCGTACACGCTATATTACCGGCGACACGTCGCGGCTCTCGCGGTGTACGTGCACGAGTGTGCGGGTTGTTCGTGTAAGGGAGCAGCAAAAGGGTTCGTCGCACTCGTTGTTCCTTCTCGTGGTCGAACCCTTTCCTTTTTTTTCTCTCCTCTCTTCCTTTTACTCTCTCCCGTTACCAGTCTCCACGCGAATTCTCCTCGAACCTGGCCCTCGTCGCCAGTTTCTCTCGCACCACCGGAGGAAAAACGAAACGGCTGCCTTCCGGTACAGTTGTCTAATCGTAGTCACAGCACAGTGTCACCGATCGCACCGTGTCACAACTTCCTACTTCCTTATTATCCCCAGTGGCGAGAATCTCTCCTCTATTTCTTTCTACCTTTCTTCCTACGTCTCCTGTACCACGGCCGGCTCCACGTCTGAATCGTTACGCTCGATGTACAACGAGAGCGGCAGCAGCGGCGACCGGCTGCGGCTCGTCGTGTGTCCAGCGCGCCTGGACACTACCACCGTCCGGCAGGAAGTGTCGACTGCCACGAGGTGGACACCTCTGCGAGGCTCTGCCAGCGGCAGCAGCACCAGCGTCGACGACGGCGGCGGCAGTAGCAGCACCGGCGGTGCTGGTAGCAGTGGCGGTAGTAGCGGCACTCGCAGCTGCAGCTGGTGGTGCACCGGCGCATCCGGCTGCACCTTCTCGCGTTCGCGTCTACCAAAACGCAGTTTACTGTCCCCCGACCTCGCTGTTACTCGTGGTCCATGTATTCTCCACCGCCTCCGACGCCTCGTCGAGTACTCGTCACTTTTCTCTCCACGCGTACAGTGTGTATATCGAACCAGCGAGAGACAGAGGGAGAGAGAAAGAGAGATAGAGAGAGAGAGAGAGAGAGAGAGTGTGTGTGAAACAAGGGTTCGTCACCACCCCCCTGTTCGTTTTCCTTTACCACGGCGCTTTCTCTGATCCCGTTCGTTTTACTTCATATCTTGTCTACTTGGAACTTGTACGGGCGAAGTCCGTCCCAGACCGAGGGAGAAAAAAATAGAACGGCTTGATCCGTACCCACGGACTCGTCGACGTGTACTGAACCGCCCGACAACACGGGACCGTGTTTCCGCGTGCCGTGTCGTGCGGCAACGTCAGTGCCAGTAGAGAGCCAGTAGAGGCGGCCACTCTTAGGCAGGCGCTTAGGCACTCGAGGCTGGCAGCACCACGACGCGTGGTGGTCTCTGGTCGCGCGACTGCTTTAAGCGGCTCGGCTCTGCCCGTGGGGAGAGCTCGTGCGGCCCGCAACGCACATCGCACACGTAGGTGCTGCCGCGCAGGCGGGTTACTCGCGCGCGCGCCGCCTTGGATATGTCTCTCTTACGGTTGAAGCGGGCAGAGGACAGAGCGAGACGGCGATTCGATGGTAGGAGAAGACGCGACGACGACGCTGGCGGTGGTGGTGGTGTTGTAGTTCGAAGGCTACGAGCGTAAAGGCGAAAACGGCTCTGTCGGACGGACGAACGCTTTCGGGTAACAGCAGCAGCAGCAGCGCCGCGAGCCGCTCCGTCGGGACGCCCCCTCGATACCCCGCCGATGCCATCGGCCTGGCCCGAAATCGATGCCCCGCAACGCGACGTCTCGAACACCGCCACCACCCGTTGCCGACCTGTGCCATGAACGAAGCGCCGCTACCCCTACTTTCTTCCTTCGTTCTCTCGTCACTCCACCGCCGTCGCTCTTTCTCTCTTCGATTCTCGTAGGCTTGGTCGGCTCTTCTGTATCGTCTTATCGCCGTTTCTTTTCGTCCCCTTGGTTGTCGGCTGATACACAGTCTTCGTTTGGTTCACGGGGCTGGCTCGAGGCTCAGGGGTGGCGCGTAGGTGTGGTAGTAGCGGCAGTTCCGCACGGGGCCGCGTTTTTTTTTTTTTTTTTACGCGGATGAACGGATGATACGTATCCTCTTTTTTACAGCCGGCTGCATGAATGGTGTCCCATGAACGGCGGTGTCGGGTGACAACGATCGATCGGGGAAACTAATAGCCTGCATCGACGAGGGGATTGCGCAGAAATTGGCGATTTGTAAAAATTTGCTCGTTCGATGGGTAATTGGCTGTACAGGAGACTGCGAAACGTAGGTGGCTGCTGGAGAAATGGCGCTTTTCCTGCGTGCGTTCCTTTCGAGACAATTGTTCGACAGTCTTCGTCTTCGGTGTAACTGGTAATGTCCTTCCGTGTACTGTGCACTGGGGAGGTCACGTGACAAACGTGCAGAGCTGGAATTGATTGCGAATTTTATTGGCAGGTAAACAAACGAAGCATGTAGTTAGAGGGAGTTTATTACTGCAGGCTGCTATAATTCGCGGGCCGAAGTTATATGCAGCGCATAAAAATTTACTGCAACTTTTCGCTCGTTTCGCCCCACCGGTTTTGGCACACACGTAAGACCTCCTTTTATAGCGTGTATATTACAGAGCGGTATGTACGAACCTTGAACAAAAAGAGGACCGTATCCAAACGCGAAGCTGAACGCTCTAGACGAGACTCTAGCTCAGTGTCCGTTAACAATAACTCCGGACGAAGCGTCGAGTCCCATAAAAATAATCACCTTCGTCCATCGCGATCGTAGCGAAAATGGCGCGTCCATCTGACGCAACCGCGGCAAGATTATTGCATAATCCTGGACCTGAAGTTGGTTCAGCCCAAAAGGCGCGTCGTCCCACCTTCCTACGCGACGTCCTGCTCCAGAATCCGTTCGCTCTACATCGCACGACGTGAAAAAGAAAGGAAGGCGTTACCGTATAGCTTCCAGACGACGAGGCGAACCCCAGCCACCCGGAATGGGTACCAATAAGCCAGGGAGTCGCCAGCGTCACGAGCACCGTTTGTTCTCTCTCGTGGGATTTCCGTGGAAAGCGGGACACGCCGCGCGTTCCATCCTGAGTCGCCTTGGAGATGCTCCGAGCAGCCAGCCAGAGAGGAGTCAATAGACTCTACGTTGCGGCAGATGTACGTATCGATTTTGGAACGTTGATTCGCGCGTGTTCCAGAACGATACCGTTGCCCCCCGGCACGCGGGGTCGGGACGACGGGGGCGACGTTGCACGGCCGTCTAGGACACACGGGGCCATTTAAACGTTCCTCCTTCTGTGAGCGACGACGTCGACGTCGGCAGCAGGCATGCGGGACGAGACAGAGGGTTTCAGGAGCACCTGGAGACCGCTGGGTGGCCGGCATCGGCCTCGCCAGGTGGTTGCAACTTGTTGTTGCGGCACCCCGAGGTCCTCTCGATGCTACCCTTTGTACCTCCGCTTCTATGGTGTTGCAACACTCGCCTGGTTGACTTCGTGAACCGATGGTCTCTCTCGACGGCCTTTCTCTGTTAATTGCTACGACTCGTTGCTGGTAATTAGCGGTTGGATCATATTTAGAGTAGTGGCCATTGGATTCTCTTGTTGCGAGCGATTTGTCAGTGCCTCATCGTGATGCATCCCCTAGCACCACGCGCTGGAAAAAGAAAGTTCGTGGAAAGACACACGCAGCTGCCATCCATGGATCATTTACGGTGCCCGTTACCCTTGGCTGCGAGCTGATACGTCCTTCGGACAGGACCCCATTGTGCACGGTGAAAGGAATACGTGGACGATCTTCCGCAAAATAAAGGAGCCTCGGTGTGGTCACCCTTCGCGTGGCACGCGCCGCGATCCACCTTTCTGTTCCTCCTTTTTTCTTCTTTTTTTTTTCCGCCGCGCGGCCAGCCGTCGCCTTTCAGATCCCCGGGATAAGGAATCCTCCCCACTGTGAGCAGAGGGAACTCTTCAGAATGTTTCGGTTACTCGCCCCGCGATGCGGACGGTGGAGAGAGAAAGAGAGAGAGAGAGAGAGAGAGAGAGACAGAGAGAGTCCTACGGCGCTTTTGATGTTTTCGATTCTGCCCATGGCTAACAACTCGTCGCGGGCCCCATTCAGCTCTAAACTTTCTCCGGCGTCGGTGTTGCCAGGGTGCTGGCGTCGATTTGTCCAACGGAATTGGCTTCGTACTTAGCGGATAATGCAGATCAGGTAAATGGCCGTGCTAAGTGAAACGAGTGAGTTTATCGGATCTTTGGAGTCGATTCAAAATTTATTTACGGACCGTCTCACTTACCTGCATCGCTGATCTTCGCTAATGATCGTGATAGAATTCTCATTCGCATAGACAGGAAAAGGAGATATTCTTTTTTCTAATTGAGTAAACAAAAGGGACCCAGCGAGAGGGAAAAGAAACAATGCGTATATTATTCCACGAATGCACCCCACCGGTTTAAACACAGCGTCATATTTCGATATCGCTATTTCACCGGGGGCTGTTTTCCGAACCGCTGCCCTTGAGGATTTAAAGAAGCTGGGATAAATGGCACCCCGCGTTGCGCCTATTGCACAGCCCGGATCGCGACTCGAACATCGAGGATTGAACGCATAAAGGAAGACAAACAAGCGGGCTGCTCCCGGGGGAGCAGGTGAAAAAACTGCTGCCCCCAAGCCCGCGTTTGATCGTCGTAATTCGGTAACTGGCTCCCTGTGGGCCCTTTAAATTAGCCTCCCCGAGAGAAACAAAATATACAACAATTTTATTTCGCTTCCAACAAGAGAAAACCTCTAGAAATTAATCGCAAACAAACTTGCAAGTTTATGGATATATAAAAATGAAAAATATCTCGCTGGCGATGTAACGAAGGCTGTACCAGAGTAGTCGAACGGTTTTAGGAAGGCATCTCTGCAAGCAAATTTCCGTAACGAACCTGGCGCCTTTGTGTACTGACCCTTTCGTCCATCTCTCGAAGGGACCACGCGAAAGCACGACACGAGGAAAGGCTTGTTCCTCGCGCGAGGAAGACAAGGGCGGGCAAAGGGGGGCTCCGCGTTGCGGGGGTGGCAGATACAAGTGGGACATTCAAGAAAGGGGTTAGGTCCCATACGGTGACAACGGCAAAACTCGAAACGACGTCGTCGGACTTGGCTTCCGGCCATTTCCCAGCTATCGATCCACGAAGCGTTACGACGAAGCTGCCCTACGTGCAATTATAGGTGTATCGTGTGTATAATACGACCCTGGCGGGTGCATTGCCGGGGGGTGGGTCGTCGTAGGCGCACAAGGACGATTCCCAAAATTTGGCCGCGAAACCGGGATCGCGAATACCTCGATGGCCGTGCGGGGGTACGCGTTTATTGAGGACAGCTGCACTGTTGCTTAAAACTGTTCCATCCGCGAGTTTCGAAAACGGGTCAAATTGCACACATCTAATAGGTTTAAATAGAATACTTGTAGTCGTCGAACGGCTGTTGAACGTTTCGAACGAATTGACGACTCTCTGAGGTCTGAAACTCGATTAAATTTCGGTTGCTGATTTTAATTGGAACTGATTCAGTTGATGATCGTACATGCGATTGAACTTAATTCGTTGCAGTTGAATTGTGCATTCAGTTTTTGGACATGCGATGAATATATTTGGAATTATGTAGTTGTTAACATTTGCATCGATATTACTTTTATAGTAAAATTGATAGCACGTGAAATAACGACTGCAGCGGATTAGTTCTTGTAACATATTTTGGTAAAGCGGCGTGGTAAGAAAGGCACAGTTCACCCACCCTACGAATGCAACACAACTGTGCGTTTCCACGTATGCGTGGAATCGATAACTGGGAATTAGTCTGACAGGCTGTCTGCCAGAACCAAGTACGTACACCTACGTGAAAAACCTCGCCAATCACGTTAAAGTAACTACATCGCGTGAGTAATCAAGTTAGATGTAACCGATATGCATTTTCTGAGCGAAAAACAATTAGACTAATAGCATTTTCCGATTCCATTCTCTCCTCGTACAACAGATTTCTAATTGACGATTACTTTACTCGATTAGCCTGCAAGAACAACGTCGATAATGTCAATCTTTTAGTTATCGAATCGAGATTAAAATGCGTTCCCCATACACGTACTATTATAGAGTCACTGGCCAATTTTAAGGTTATACATGCCAATAAAAATGAAAAAAAAATCCTCATTCGTTCCTACGTATAATTAAACGAATAAATTATAAACCAATACATCGTTATTAAATAATGTCTTGGAAATTAAAAACGAATTCGATGTTCTTCGCGTGGTAGGAGAAATATGTCTTAACGAAACCCGGCGTTTCGACTGGAATTCAACGAACTTCGATCAATAGTACGACAATGGGAAATGATGATACAAGACTCCGTTTAGAACCGTCTAAACGGCTTTAAAATTGGGTTATCATAACCAGTTCACTCGTAAAGGTTTACCTTCTTGTTTTTCCTGTACCGCCACCGCCAGCCGTCCAACCGCGCTATCGTTCGATCGCACGCCGCTGGAAAGGTGCATGAAAAGAACGCCATTTGTAACAAAGAGCAGGATAAACTATAGAACAAATGAGAAGATACGTCCATACAAACTGTGCCGTGAAAGCTAACACGGTGAAGAGATAAACAGAGGATCGCCGTAGTCGGTACCAAGGATCAATACGTCACAACCATAGTCGAATGCACAAAAAGACAACGAGCATATTACGTGATAGTCGATGCATAGAACAGTCACACTTAATGTCGTACTCGTCGTCACGCCGCTAGGTGGTATCGATTAATCTTCGATCATCGATTGCACAAAAATTTACATCCACCCTCGAACATTCTTGAAAACAAATCTAAAATATAATTAACATCCACTAAATTCTGAATCAAATATTCTCTTCTATCTATTTGAACAGAGTAAATATATAAATTGAAATTAACACAAAAGATGATGTCCGTTCACATGTATTTATTGTTACAATTCAAAAATCAATTCGACTCTGCACGATATCATACGTAAAAAAAGAACGTATGATAAATTTATTTTGACGTTGTTAGTAAAAATTAATCGTTTCTATTCGATGCTGATTTCAAGTTTAGTTAGAAATGTTTTAAATATATTATAAATCGAACATTGGTAGCTATCGATATTATCGACCGCGTGCGCTCGTCACGAGTGGCGCTCGGGTCAGTTCGTCAAATATCGCGCCTTTTTCCGCACGACGAAAGTCCGCTGCGCGAAATATTTGTTTATTGTTGTCTGAATGTCGCGTTGCTGCTTCTCGAGGCGATAGTAAGACGGTAGCGAGTGTTGGAAGCGTATCGCAGTGTATTTTTGTCGAAATAAACTCGAATTCGCGCGTAGAAGTTATTAGAACGAAAATCGCGGCGGTCCACTTCGCGATAGCCACGATCCAACGTCCTACGCTGTCCTCGTTGCAACAATGGAGAACGCGAAAGGCACTTCGTAAAGAAAGTGGTGAGTACTTATGATAAATATCAATAGTTCTACGATCGAGATTCCTTTGTCAAGTGTTATAATTCAATATACAAACGCTTAACCCATATTTTATCGATATGGTACAAAAAACGAACTTTACAAAGTATAAAAATAGTTAAACATCAAAATTTCTTTCGATTGTACGTGCAACGTTATCGAAAATAATCGAACGAAAATTTTCAATCGAAATAACAATTCGATCACGAAATTTTGTATTAGATTAAAAATCGAAAGGTATTAGCAACCGTATTAAGCACAAACTTGTTACTTTGAAGTGTGATTATAAGTATAAATCATTTGACGCACACCATATTAGATTTCACGATGTTAAAAATACCTTCTCTTGACTGGCCTATCAACAGCCATTCATGAATGTTAGAACACGCAATGTTATGGATATTTTGTTGTTTAATTCAGCGTCGATATCTTCCCACGCTTTCCCTGTCCCATGTTTCTTTATAACTTGACCATGTCGATGTTGCACTCTTCGTCGAAACGCTACCACTTGTTTGTGATATGATTCGAATGAAATACAGATTTCAATTGAAGAAATCTTCCACCTCTGCTAGTTCTCTTTCTCGGGCCTGCTGATGTGCCCAGCGTTCTTCAGCGAGTTTATCGCTTACCCCCCATTTATCGTGATAAATGCGTTGCCCACAAGTTGGACACTTTTTACCCCCTGCAATAAAGTAACAGAAATCGTTATTGTGTTAGCATAAAAATCGAAGATTACCAATAGATAAAAAACATCATTGTTGTTACCATGGAATGGAGGAGTCTTCATGAATGTCACAAGACATTGCAAGTGAAACAAGTGTCCACAGTAGAGTCTTTCTACGTGCATGTCTGCGGTTTCGTTTGTCTCTGCGTCCTCTGGGTTGGCGGGCAGACATGTTTGTCTGCATGACTGACAATGCTCTTGTGGCAAAGTCTTTATGGACCTAAGCAGAATAATTGGAGCTTCAATTTAGATAATTATAATTAGAATGTATGTACAGACTTTATCAGGAAAGAAGTAACGATTTTCAAGGACGGCGATGGTGTAAAAGGGGGTTGTTGCGGTTTTTTCTTCAGCGGTGGTTCCACACACCGCCTAGCTAGCTCTCTTCCTTGGCCAAGGAGATGGCGTGTAAATAATGGTGGGAAATTTGTATCGGCATCTTCTACCCTAAACAGAACAAGATTATAAAAAATGTGTACAGATTCTGGTTGTTTCCTTCGCAACATTATCTCAACATACTTTACACAAGCTGCTGGATAGTTATTTGGTACTTCAACCTTAGCCTTGAAATAATACAGTCCTTGATGAACCTTTAGACTGATGCAAGAATGTTTCTGCTTTAATTTCAACTCGTCGTTGTTTACCAAGATCTCTTTTAAGGCGGAGATTTCATCGTAACAGCAAATGAGAGGATTTTCATCGATGAAATTACGGATAAATTTTAACGTTGAGAGTACCTGTTGAAACAGAGTTCGTACAGAGGGGAAATTGCCACGTATGCCAAATCAGAATATTCACCTGTGCTTTCCCCAACAATTTCTTGCATTCCTTCTCGCACACTTCTGTCAGACCATCCAATAACTTGACGGACAACGTTTTGCTCTTCAGCTCGATTAATAGCGGTGTACGGGGGTAATCCTCAGGGAATTGAATGCACGCGATAATCGTCTTAAACTTCGTTTTTCTGCGAAACAATGCGCGTATCATAAATAATTAATGAGCTCGTTTCATTTTACCTTAAACCAACATGCCATAATTGAACTCACGTTATTTCCACTCGCACCATGGTGCGTACGCAGCAAACGAGGCGGCTACCATCGACAACATTTTGACAAAGTTTTGAGACCTCTTGTAATTCATCATCGATAAAGCCCATGAGAGAATTCCAACGATTGTTGCCTCACGCTCTAGTAACCCCTTATCAGCGGCGTTATCAAATAGTACGAGACATCCAGAATGATGAATTTTAACCGAACCGACGGAGTGAAACTATACGGACAAACTGCCGCGTAGTTTGATTAACACAAAAATTCAGATTATGTCATGCAATCACGATCAAGGTCAGTCAAGGAACCTGCGCTTGGTTCACTCATCTGTGTTTGGAAACATGGATCAACAACATCGTGTTACTTCCTATTATGATGTAACACGCTTAAGTAATCGAGTATCATCGAGAAGTTAAGGTTTCCCAGCAAAATGGAGCAAGTTTTTAATCGACTCGTTTTTCCTTTGTTTTTTCCTACAAATGCGCATAAATGGTTAAGATGGATATTATCGTGTAATAATTAGATGGAACAATCATGGTTCAGAAATAAGATCATCGTATACACTCCTTTCATCGAGAAATATTTAGAACCTTATATACCCGTTTGCTAGTATTATTCACATAACAATTATCAATTAAAGATACATTTTATAAGAACGAATAACCATTCTAAAACGTCTGATGCATCCAATTGGCTCGCAATTCTCGTGTCCCTGAATCGTGCATCGGCACGTTCCTCTAGTATCTCCACACTCCACGGTGGAAGCCTAACCTACGTTCACGCGTAAGTCGCACATGTGTTCGCCGCATATTCAAAACAGTGTTCCACAGTCTATCAATCGCAGAGAACGCACCTAAATAAAATAATACCATGCTGACATAAAACCAACGATAGTTCCTCCACGAGTAACAACAAGATCGTGAAAAATGTCACGAATCGCCGACACGAGGGAAGTGATAATAACAAGTGACAGTAACAGCGAGCATTGGAGCGCAGCTGTGTGGGATCCGCGGACAGGTTCAGTGTTGTCGACTTACAAAAACGCAGCCGCTCTCGAGAATCGAACCCTTCAGGTTCTGAGCGACAGTTACATCCTGGGCGCGGATGTGACCAAACCGCGCATCCACGTTTGGCCATTGAACAATCATTCCCCAGTGCCTAACCTCCGACTGACTACACCAGGCAAAGTAACTGCTTTGGCCTGCACGCCCAATGGCGCGTACATGGTCGCAGCAATATCAGAAAAACTGTACATCTGGCAAGTCTGCAACGGACGTTTGCTAGGAAATCTGTCGCAGCACTATCTACCGGTTCATTGTCTCTCGTTCACCAAAGACGGTTCGATTTTCGCCAGTGGCGCCGAGGATGGTCTGGTGTTCGTCTGGTCGTTGTACCGCGTATTGAACGACGAACGGCCGACGCCGTTGCATTGTTTCTCCCAGCACTCCCTACCTGTAAAGGATCTGCAATTCGGCCACGCAGGGGCGCGTGGGAGGCTCTGCTCCGTGTCGCTCGATCGAACGTGCAACATCTACGAGCCGTGCAGCGGCTCGCTGTTGCTCACCCTCGTGTTCGACGTGCCCCTCACCGCTGTTTGCATGAACGCGCGCGAAAGCGACCTTTTCGTCGGCTGCACCGATGGCGACGTGTACCTGTTCAATCTGCACGAGCCGCCACGTGGGATCGAGCACCACGTGCAGATACGGACGGACGGAAATCCGGAGGGGCTGATGGTTTTTCGCGGGCACAAATCGACGGTTACCACCCTCTCGATGTCGATCGACTGTCGATACTTGCTGTCTGGCTCGACCAGCGGCGAGGTTCACGTTTGGGACGTGGCTAGTCATCAGGTGCTTCGCACGATCGAGCATAAAGGACCGATCACCGCTGCGTTCTTCGCGAAGCAGTACGAGAATTTTCGAGTTACCGATCTTAAGCCACGTTTGCAACTGAGCAATTTGCAGAGGACTGCAGACGACACTGGGAAGGAGAGCGTGGTCGAAGTGATCGTGAGGGATCGAAATACGATGGATATATTGAACTTCGACTCGTATGTGGGGAACAATGAGACGGCTACGGGGTTGGGGGATCCAGACACGCGGAAGCTTCTCGAGCTGAGGGATGAAATCGATAGGCTGAAGAAAATCAATGCGGCCATGTATCAGTTCAGCGTGAAACGTATTCTAGAGAAGACGAACGAGGACTTAACTTTGACTTGAAGTTATATGGGAGTTGTTCGATGAACGTACATTATGTTTGAGGAATTTCGTTGACTCCATGAGTTTTTACGTGATAACTAACGAGAATAAAGAGTATATGTTGTAAGCTGTATATAATAAAGCTTATTTTTGTCCATGTTTCATAAGGGTCCATTTCGTATAGTTTTGCTTGGTGGATTTTGGGAATAGGTTGTGTGTATGGAGAGGAGAGATTGAGAACCATATTATTTTCGTGATTTATAGCTTTATTGTAGTAAGTAATAAATCAGTGTTTGGGGGAATTTTTGGAACGGGAGATTGAGACCTTTGACTGCTATTTAAATTCTGCATTATAAATTGAAAACGACCTACGAACTGCTCGTGTGACGTATGACAGAAAGATAAAGTGATTAACTCGACGAGATGCAAATACGTTTGATGAAACCAAACTCACGACTACCGCTCGATTTAGTGGCGGACAATATTTCAGATTTGATTGTCTCTGAAAACCGTGCCAAATATAACCCATGATCGCTTCATCGTTTCGAGCGCGTTTAATTTATCTCCAGGTCTTCCCGTGATATTTAAATGGTAATCATTTTTTTTTTCTCTTCCCCATAAATTCGCGCACGCGTAGATCTCCCTGTATTTTAGTAAGGAAATTTTAATATTTTTTTCACCAGCTGCTGAAGTATGCATGAAATCGTCATAATGTATGCAGGATGAAATATGGAAAATAACGGGGAGCGTGAAACGTGTTACGTAAATTTTTGATCTCTCAATTTTAGCTCATTTTGGTTACTAATGCTCGCACAAATATTCCGACTTCCGACGAGTCTTTTAAATTAATTATCCACGCGTCGAGGTCGAAATTTCAATTTATGTAAAAGCTCTTGCCATATCTTTGCGCTTCCTGCTTCGATATTCGTCATCTATTTTTTTGATACATATTCGATGGAAATAATTTTTGTGAAAATTTTATTTCGACTGTCAACAGGTCTTCAGATACTTGTCATAAATTCAGTCGTATCCAATTGAAAACGGTGGAGTTATTTTCATGGCAATGCTTCCTGTTAAATCTCCCGGAGAGCCACCGTTTCACATCCTCCATCCGGTTCTGGCTAATATTGTAAAGCATACCGTGATTTCGCTCGACGCCGCTGAAGAATGGGATTAATTATTTCCTCGGCGTTACTCACGATCATAATTTCCGCTGTGCGTAATTTTCTATCGGTGGATCACGAAATTCCCTTGCATTTTTCAGCGTGTCTAGCACGCTTCCTCCATCCTGGACGTAAACTTGCTCTGAAAATATTGACGTAGATACTTTGCTCCTTTAATAAGACCAGAAGAGTGAAGTTACTGGGGGCTGTAATTATTATTTCAATTTAGTGTCATTAATTATTCGTCCGGCAGGATGAAGCTTCCTATTTCAAGGAAGCTGCAAGCGCAGGTACGTTTCGACCTTTCGAAGTTACAATTAAAATGTAATTTTTATTAATAGCGATATTAAATTTCGAGATAGCTATTTTTATCACCACGCGACTATTAATAAGGCGAAGCTGTTAATGTGTATTTCCTGGTCGGGACGCAAACAGCGGGGATGATAATGAATTTACACGATCCACGTCCGCCTCCAGTTCTCAACAGTAAATCAATTGAAACGTGTATCAACTAAACGAGCCCATAATTATACGTTAAACTTACTGTCTTCGTGTATTAAAATCGTATTCACGCGAGATGCTGACTCTTCCCCTCGAACATCTCGCAAAACGATAATTCTCGAGGAAACGATTGCCAAGAGGTGCCGCAGGAATCACTTTGCTACGTTTAATCAACGAAATCGTTCGCAGGATCGAACAAAACGAACGATGCACGCGAGTAACGCGAAATTACACGGATTTTCTGCCGCGGAAGAAAAACTGGGAGCCGGAAAATTTACTATTCCTCGTAAATTCGTTTCGTCGGGTCGCTCGTAAGCCCAGGCTATGGGATCCTTTGCCAAATAATAATGGAACTTTTCGTTGCGCTTAAACGCAACGACCAGACTGTCCCCACGCGAAGAGAAACGATTCTACTGGAACTGGCAGAAGTAACAGCGAGGCAGCTCGCGTCACACGTTCGCAGAACGATCCGTAGGGAAATATTGCTAGCTTCGAAGCGTTTCAAGTAACAATATCAGCGAGCCCTCTAAGGAGAACTTAAAGAACTACGCGTCCGCCATTACCAACCTATTCTTCGCTCGCTCTTCACTCTACATCTACCCCCACGCGTTTAATTAAACCGTAAAACGCGCTGCTAATCGATATAAAACGTTAAATACACCCTTTCCAATGGACCCTTTCTATTCAAATGAGGCTGGAATGAATGCAAACGTGTCCGATGCGCGTGAGATTAAATCAGGGCCTAAGATGGCCGTTGGGGTACAGTGATTTCCGTCGTCGCACAGGATTTGCATTGAAACGGGCACGCGACCAGGAGATCGATGCTTGCTGATGGCCTCTGCGAATTTTAGCCACTGTATCCTACGTTTCTCCATCTTTTCTTCTCTTCCTTCTTCTTCTCTCGCCCAGTTATGCGCCACATGGAACGCAACCGTTAACGTTACATATCGATCGTTCGTTTCCAATATTTTTATTATGCGCCACGTTGAAGAAGGTCGCGGAGGGCCAACAGCGAATCGACGAGGTATTATTTCGTATCGAATGGCCCGAAACACGGCGTTATCCGAGCTGAATCGATGCCACTCCGCGCTAGAGTATCGACGTGTATCTGTTGCATGCGAAATGAGTATCCTGTATCGATGTCGAGCAGATATTGTTCCTGTGTAATGTTTCGAGTAATGTCTGGGATCGTTTATCGGCAGGCGATGAATAGGTACGAGCAAAAATCAGCTGGCAAAATCTATCGAGAGAGCCAAAAAAAGGGACGTTACATCTCGAAAACTTTCGCTCGTCCCGTTCGAATTAATTCCCGTTGTACACGTATAACAGGTGGAACTAAGTGGGCGAGTGTGGCTCGAACGTGATCGATTTCATCGCGTCAGAAAAATCGAGGAGATTAAAGTAACCCAGAGCGCACCGTTGTACGTCATTGGTACGCGGATTAATCACGATCGGTTGAGTAATGCGGCATAATCTATGTCATTATGATCGTATCACGCATTTATAAATCTTTATACGTGCGACACGCGCCGCGTCGCGTCTCGATTATATATCGCGGATAATCGCGACAATCATTCACCCTTAAACAGCACTTCGAGTGGCAACCGTTCGATCGTTGACATCGACTTTTCATTCTCTATCGATATAAACCGTCCCGTCGTCCCAGCGTAACGCGATCCGACCTTATTCCATCCGTCTTTCACCGCGTTGAATACCATCCGCCATTGCGATTCAATGAACAACACGTCCGCCATCCAGCCTATTCGTCGCAATTAACGAGTCTCCGTTTCGGTGGATATCGAGGGGCGATTAAAGCGAGAAACGGAGGTGTAAAAGAGAAGCGGAGGAACGATTCGAGCGTGGACGATTCTCGACGGGAAGTGGCATCAATTTCCGGCGAAAGTTCGTCGCCTCTGTCGAGAGGGGCGCGATGATCTTTCTTTTTCTTTTTTCCTTTTCCTTTTCTTTCTGTTTTTTTTTTTTGCGCGCGCAATTGTCCGACGCAATTAGCCGCGTCTCGTAAACGCGATTCTTTACTGCGCGAGGGAATAAACTTTTTGTTTACGGTCGCGAAATAATTGTAGCGACGGAACTATTAACAGCTCGCCAACTACCGGTGAAATGGACGCTGGTAACGTATCGTTCGCGCGACTTTAACGAGCGAGCGGGGGCGGAAGTTGCTGGAGGATTAAGAGTCACGTTTCCCATCGCTGAACGTGATTCCCGATACTTTTTTCTTTTTTTTTTATGCTCCAAGGTACGATATACTATCGCCTTTCGCAGGTTCGCGTTTTCAATAAAAAGCGCATTTTTTTTTTTTTTTTTTTTCGTCGATGGAAGGTTTCGCGCGTGTTACGAGAATGCGAAACGGTGGCGTTTGCAGTGATACAGGAAAGCGGATTGTTTGCTTCTGTTGTTCCACGTGACACTATCGCGCACGGGACACCACTGTTGTTTAATTACTTAAAAAATAAAATGAAACAAAGCGACACCGCGCACATCACGATCGGGGAGATAAAATAATTTGAACGCGACGCGTTGTGGAAATCGCGACCGCAGGATTTTAAATATGTAACCGCGCGCGCGGCCTTAATTAAAGCAATTTTAACTTTAATTTCGATCTCTCTGCTGTCCCATCGGCGTTGCGCGTAATAATTCACCGGTTTCGTTTCTCGTTCGAACTTTCACCCTGGCCATCGTCGAGCCCTTCATTTTGGTCCCACGAGCTGAAAACTAGCGTCGATTCGAGACGCGATTCTATCCAGAAATCACTGCAAAAGAGTCCTGCAATCCTGTGATTTATAAATTGGAAATGGTACCCGTTATGGTGGTTACATGTCACTGCATTAAACGCAGGGCGACATCGAAGCGGTTTCTGTTAATTGCAGAACGATTTACGGGGACGCATCGACCAATTTGGTCAACATTAATCGCAGTTCCGACTGATTACGCGGTGCCCTTTTATCACGCGTTATATTGGTATTTACATTCATTCGGATCTCATTAAGGAAACTTTCACTTGCTATCGCACAGTCCAGAGTATTGTCCATTTTTCGCGAAACCAGTGAACCTTCGAGTCCAACTTAAACCCTTAAGAATCGTAACAATCCTCGCGTACAAGTCCACGCTACGTGGCCCTCATAAGTGCCACGCTGCGCTTGAGACACTCGACCAATTCTCGGGTCGATCTTATTTCTAAATCAAAATTTTCACCAATTAATTTGTCCACGTTCGATGATAGGATGACGCAAATAATAGAGAAATGTTTGAGCGTGACTGACACTTACCGTGCACAGCTTGACGAGGCAAAGCCGCAACGCGAAACAAGATCCACGTGGGTCGAAAGTTGGTGGATCAAAGCACGGTCCATGGGATCATCGTGCCGATCGGAACGGGGCGGGACTGGGCGGGTAGGATGGTGAACGTTGGAAGAGAGGGTTGAGAACGGGGTGGCAACCCCGTAGCCGGCCGTGGCGCAAGGTATAAAATCAGACGGCGGCTACCTGTGGGTATCCAGTGTCGAACGGGATCTCGTGCTCGTCTCAGCATCACTCTCGTCGACTCACACTACCTCCATACGATAGAACACCGCCATAACAATGAGAAACCACCTACTCGTATTCCTGCTCGCTCTGATATTTTCGATCTCCCTCAACCGTAAGTGGAACGCACCGACCGTCTCGATTTTTGGGAACAGAAGGCATTTTTTCCGGTGTTTCTCCTTGTATGGCGATTGATCGAGCCGTTTGTCAATCCTCTAGTTCGCCTCGCACCATCACGCGTGTCCATTTCGCGGCTGTTACTCGAGTCTTAACTTTCTTTGCGCGGAGACGTTGGTAATTTGGTGCTCTTCTTTACCAGCTCTTTCGTGCCCGAGTTTTTAGCTGGTAGAAGGAAAAATTGAAGCGGGGCATCGTTGATCGATCTTTCGCGGAATTAAATGGCATCTTTCAGCTCGCTGGTTTTTTGTTAATCATTGGAGAACAAGGGTATCGCACAGAGATCTATCAGTAGCCGCAGTATGCAACGGCGTTGCTTTACCCGTTTTTCCTGCTTCCTATCTTTTTGCTTTAATTATCGGTTACTGCGTACGTACGAGTCCATGGAAATGGAACAAAAATAGGAATATCGTTAAAATCGAAGTTTTTCACAATTCGGACCCGGGAATCATTTTGTATAATCGCCTGTTTTTTAGTATCCCAATGTCAACATGGTCAACAACTCCAGGCAACCAGAGGCAAGATATCCGAATTTTTTAATCCCTTTTTTTTTGTTCTCTCGCATTCGAAAATTGTCACGATTCTGTCTACAGAAGGGAAATTGATTTATTCGCTTATGACTGGGGATATACAAATTATTGTTTCGCCGATACAGTTCCACGTATCAGCCCGCGTGTTCCAGTTTGATTAAGCAGCCTGTTTCATTTAATGAGAAGTTATTTTAATTAACTTTGTTCGCGGGAATTGTTTGACCCGAAACAACGCACGATTCCGAACATTCCCAACAACAGTGTGTAACTCTATGCCTCAACTTTTCCGCTCTTTTTCGTGTCTAATTAAAAAGAAAAAAAAAAGTGTGTTGCGCCGCAAAAAAGGGCACAAATCCCTCTGGCGCTTTCGCCGGAAATACAAACACGTTCGCGGCGGAAAGTTCCCGGTGAACGAAACAAAAATGTTTGAAGAGTATCGTTGCCGAGGGAATTTGTTTAAAAAATATCGACCAACGTTCGAATCATTTGTTTTCTTTTTTTAAACTGCTCTAAAGACAAATTAAACAATTAATTAAATAATCCAAACCTAGTCGTTGCGTTTGTAACCTGTTGTCAAATTTTATTCAGCCCCTTCTGTTTAATTAACGAAAGTTCCTCGAATGTTTCAGAGGGAGAGAAGCTGAAGAGCAACGACAGACGATCCGCCGGACTGTTTAACTACCCCAGAGTCGGTCGATCCGATCTGCCCGCTTCTAATCCGAATTTTGATCGCCATCGTGACACAGAACTGGACACAGATTTCGAATTATACAATCCTGATTTGGATTCCATTTTGGACAAAGATTACGAGGGTAAAGTATCTGAAAAATTCTTTAAATTCGTTCTACATATAATTTATGCCATCGAGTAATCGGTAATAAACGCGTTCCTACCTGAGGTCTAATTACGAAGTCGAGAAACATTCAGTTCGATTCAACCTAATCGCATAAATTACCATCCAATCTGCAGACCCTCGCAATCCAGCTGCAGGATTTCCTGAGAGATCGATGAATCCGAAGCACGTCGAGAAAATTCCAAAGGAGATGTCCTGGCTGATCGCGGATCGCCCTCGCTCCTCGAGCGACTATCGTCCGTGGCAGAGGATCGACGACAGCAGACCCCTCTATCCAAATCCGCTGCAACTGTTCCGAGGTACGCCTCGACGACACGCACACGCCTGTGTTCCAATTATTCATTTTTTCATCGCGTTTCCATTTTATCGCGTTTAAGCAGTCGTCGCGATTTGTCGTTCAACGATCCACCTTCGAGCCTGGAATTGTTTTACAATCCGCGGCGCTCTTTTAACGGATTCCAAACCGTTTTCCGTCCCAGGGCCGCGTGAAAATCTATCCAGTCGATACGTGATCCGACAACAAAAGCGCGAACCTTTTCGCAGCGGGCGTTCCGCCGACGCCCGCTCCAAATGCCAATTTAATTTTTCCCCCCGTACGGATAGTATTTCATTCGCATCCTCCCCTCATCGCAACGGCCATCGACGGCACGGTAACGCGTTACAAAACGCACGCGGCTCGATCTGCCACGGATAAAATGCTGTTAATGCGTTATTTATACCTGGCCACGGGAAATCCGATGTGGGACGTTTTGTTTGCGCGATCGGTCCAGGGATGAAGGGGACGGTTTTTCGTGTGCCAGAAATATTTTCGACAATTGCGGACTGATTTTGGTTTCCCTATTGTGATTTTTTGGCGTTTCTGTTCTTTCTGTTGCGCTTTCGTCTTTCTGTTATTTGAGTTGCTGTCGCTGTGGTCATTTGGAAACGAGAGATGACTTAACCCGCTACTGTTCAGTGTAAATCTCTAATTCTAAAGAATAAGAATTAAGTTGGATGCTAGAGGGTTAAGTAATCGATTGCTATTGACGCTTTCTTCGTTAACTCTTAAGTCCAACATGTGCGAACATGGTCGCCCAACAAAATTCAGAGATTCTTACAGTTAAAGTGATACAAGAATCTGACTTGAAAGCATGACATCAGTGCTACAAGTAAGAATATCTTAAGAGTAGCTTTCTGATTGGATTATCGGGCAGAAATTGTCTTCAGACAACCCAATATTGTTGCCAGCTCGTCAAGACACGACTATGGGAGTCCTGTTGGTCCCAACGCTTGTATCACTTGTGGTTTCGTTAACTCGCTCATTGCAGGCTCTCGAACCAGCCAGGTGAACGGTTACACGCCAAGGCTGGGCCGTGAAAACGACCTCGACCGTCCGTTCTGCAAATGATCCTCCAACACCAGACACGACACGATGGAACTCCCGCGATTCAAACCAACTCAACTAAATTTCGAGCTTGTTTAACAATCACGGAAACGTGACGAAAGGTGAATAATAAAATGAGAAATCGATCTTCTGTATAAATTTCGAAAGAACCATTTATCCCCACGCTCGACGAGTTGAATCGAGGTGTACAGGTGTCCATAGATATTTCGCTGACTCACGAAGGAGAGTAATAAAGCTGGCGAAACGACGCTCCTCTTTGAACGGCCACCCTTTCCACCGGATGAACCCATCCCCCCATTTCTCTTCCGGCGAATTTTTCTTCCTCTCTCGCCTGCATCGATCCCGAATTTCTGTCGTTCCGTTGGAATTGAAAAATGCATCGCGATCGTTTAGATATTTATCCGAGACGTTGGAGGAGGGGGAGGAGGGGTGGGCCAAGAAAATTGCATTGGGATGCAACGAACGTCTGACAGAATTCTTTTCATTTTCTCGCGAGAAAGGGCAACTGCGTTCTTGCCTTAAGAAAATTAAAGAACGATCTCGATCGAGGCAGCTGGAAAAGTTGCAAGCATACTTTTTCCGTTCATTGATTCGATGCTGCGCTCCCTCGTTGCTCGTCGTGTTAATTCCTTATTTACAATAAGGTTTGCGGATTCCTTTCTTTTTGTCTCTCTTCGTTTTAATCGCATTATCGATATAAATGGAACGCACGATTATTAATTAAGTGCGAGTGTAGGTGGGTGCTTCGCGTCGGTGTTAATTAATCGATTAAGCCGGATGGGTGGTCCCAGGCGAACTTTTACACGCGGAAAACCCCGCCTCCGGAATTTTAATGAAGCGCGTGCAATCTTCAAACCGTTTGGGAATAAAGTCTCGATCAATCCGCGTACTTTCCACGAATTATTCCTACCTTTTCCCCCCACTTTCCATTCGAACGCGAATACTCGTCGAACCTGATGGATTCGCGCGGCGCGATATTAACTATTTACACGTTCGCGTGCCCAACAAGGGGGGCGTTGCGGTTTACTTTGCAAAACTGTTATAACGAACCGGACGTTTAAGCCGATTTGTAACGCTGCGATCGAAGCGTTGATATAATTAACGAGGACGTAGCAACAATTTAGCGAACAGTGGCTGGCGTTATCCACGCGAGTTCTGATTTAGTGTAACGACTGTTAACAATACCACCGCAATTCAATGTTGGATAATAGAAACGCCTGAGGGTGTTCTCGTCGAATCATTACAGGGTAAACCTCAGCTCGTATAATAATAATAGTAAACGTTTTATTGAAAGTGACAGAAGAATTAATCAGATACCACTATGAACATACTTGAAGTGTTTTATTCTCAATCGAGACGCAGACCACCAGGATCCTAGCCCATTCATCTGCTCTGTTGGTCACGAATCCCGTACGCCTCCCCGTCCCCAGACAATGAACCCCTTAAAGAACAACAATTCCTTGCTAGCTGGCCCGGAGCGGCGGTTAACCAAACTGAAACGGAACGATCGATCCGTTCCTCCCCCCACCGGCTCGGGTGAGAACAATATAACTCGATGATGTGTAAAATTCAATCGTTTTATTAATTGACAAAGTGTTCATAATGGGCGGCGACGCGGCACGCGCCTGCCACGCTATTAAATACGTGTACTGCGATAACAAATATGTACACACGTAGAGTACGTAACAAACTAGTGATACACCTCGAGAATGATTAGGGGAGATAACGTTTAATTTTCGTCCCGAGCTTCCGCATCGCGATGGACAAACCCCGTCCTCTGCCACATTTCCTCGCGTTCTCTCTCTCTCTCTTCCTCTACCTTATCATCATCTCTCTCTCTCTCTCTCTCTCTCGCTCTCTCTCGTCGTTACTATTTACAAACCACCCGAATCCGTGAGTATTGGCAACTAGAAGAGACTTAGGACCTAAAGTGAGTCACACACGCACTCGTCGATTGTACACGCTTCCTCTGCGAGCAGACCAAGCATGCCAAGCCAGCCAGACAAGCGAACAGACAGACACGAGAGGCTGGGTCTTCGAAACTGCACGCGTCCGGTTCTGTATACGCGTGGCCATGGTTCGTCGAGGTACGATACGTATGAAGGTGGTTCGGGTATTGCAAGGAACTATGGGGGAACGTTTAGAGCAGGCGAGTATGTAGGTTGGAAATAGGGTATGTTCGATGAAACTGTGGTAGCGTGAATGAAAAATGACGATGGAGAGGGTGTATCGAAGGTTTGAGTGCCCAGATGTCGAATGCAGAGGCTACTATTTTGAAATGAACTCGGGAAAATTGAGGATAAGTCGACGGTTGAAGATGAACAGGGGTGGGGAAGAGTATAAACAGGGATTATGTTAGTAGTAAAGGTGTTACGGCCCTTTCTTACTCGCAGATGAAGAAAGCTTGGAGTAGCCTGAGTGGTGGTACCTTGAACCTTGAAATATGAAAGATCTGTTCGAAAGAAATGAAGAATTACGTGAAGAAAAAGAATATCGATACTCCAAATTCAGCTCCAACGAACAGCTATAAATAGAAGGATTAATTAACGTATGCATCGCGCGTTGCCCAAAATGGAAGATTAATTGATCAGAAGGTGGATGAATGGGGAATCTGGATGGAGAGTAAATAACCGCAGCACTCTATTGGAAGCACTATAATTGCTGCCCATTCAACTGAAATAATTAATATATTGTACACACTGAACGAATAGATCGGTGGGTGAGATCCCTTAAAATTATGCACAACGGAGCATCCTAAAACGATCAACGTCGAAAAATATCTCGCCTCGAGTAGACTATACATTATGTTCGTGTTATAAAAAGTCACAAGTCTTACGAGTTCTAGCATCAGAAGTTACGTCAGGTGATCGAGCCGTTTCTGACGCTTGAGCAAAACGAACGGGTTCGTCGTCTCTCCGAGCTATTTACAAAATTAACCGGCCGCCATTAGGCGCGAGAAGCAGACGACTTCTTCGTCGGCGAGAGGTGTTCCGCCGCGTTGGTTCAACTCCAAAATGGCGGATGTCGATCATCCGCTGTAGGTGTGCCGATCACGGATGAACGAGAGTGGGGTCGCGTGCAGTTTCGAGACTCGTGCGTCTCCGCGTAATCGAAAAAGGTTTGGACAGACGTAACTGGATTGGATTCGATCAGATATTCTGTATACTACTTTCGATAATCCGCCGGACGTAATTTAAATATACGCACGAGATACAAACTTTCTAGGTCCCTGTGCGCGCACGATCTTGCTCGATCTACGCTCGAGGATTTTTTTGGTTTCGCGGATGATCATTCAAAAATGTGAGCCATTCGCTTACCAAGTGTACGGTAACAATTCGCAGGCACGCGTGACGTGCCCGCAGTGTAAATGTACAGGAAGTATGAAAAACGTTTATTTCTCATCAGTTTACATTTGGCAGCATGACTATACTTATTATTGGACGCCCCCGTTCGTGCGAGCTATACATCTGCGAGTAACCTACGAACGCGCGCGAAATAATCCTGAAGAAGGGGTCGACGGCGAACGTAAACGAGACGTACACACGCAAATATCACAGACCACGCACAGAAACGGAAACCCACGCGAACCGAAACGATGTATATAAAAATTCACCGTAAAAAACATGTTTCACGTCCCCCTAATACAATTCCTCCGTTTAAAAAACCACGCACGCCGTAACCTCACCTGGTAGGCGGCCATGGCTCACCGTATAAAATGCGGATCGCACACCGTGTGGGATTTAAACTTTGTCGACGACGAACACAACGAACGAGACACCGTATCGAGGGTGGGGGGGGGACAAGGCGCGCGACTGAACATGACGGTGGTACGGTTTTTCTCTTTGGGTGGGCGAGTGGAGGGGGCGGAGGGGAACAAAGCGACGGACGAGCTTTTTTTTGAACAAGTACAGCCGGGCTATTCGCTCGAAAGCTTACGGCGGCGTCCCTCAAAGGGACACGAACTCGTGCGGCGGTTGTATGATCCGCGGCGGTGGCGGCGGCGATAATCGTAGGTCCACGTCCGTCAGCGAGAACGCTGAGCTCCCATTGGCCGTCACGCGGGGCCCCATATTGTCGTATGGCGAGCAGAGGTCGCTCGAGCGCAGCGCTCGTCGCGGTAGGGTCGCGAAACTGGACACGCTGCTTGCTGGCGGGAGGACCGCGGTAGATTTGTTCGCGACACCGTGCGCAGGTATGTCCAGCAGGTCGGGGTAACAACGTTCGGATGCATCCTGGGGCATGGACACGGAGATAAAGATGTTACCAAAGATCCCAGCTGGTAAAACGCCGCTGGTGAACTCAGGCGGCGGCGGAGGGAACATGGTGGCGCAGGGTACCGTTCTCATCGCGTTCGCAGAGCTGCTGCTCACTTCCGGACGCAGTCTTTCTACGGTGACTGTCGCTGCGCTCATCGGATCGCAGATGGACCCTCTCTCGGCTAACTCGAGATCGCCCGTGCTGCAGGCTTCCATTATACTACCATGACCGCTGCCTCGATCGTTACTGTTCCCAGGGGTTGTCGTAGTCACGGATAGGTCGAGCAGTTTCTTCTCTTGGTCACCGAAACTGGTGCTGTTCTGCAGTTTTACCTTCTCGCGAGCACTCTGGCGACGAGTACCACCGCACACGCACAGGGCTAGCAGGATCGCGGAAATGGAAGCACATAACACGGTCGCTCCACCGCCGGCCAGGCTCACCCAGAGCAACCAGTTGTCGCTCTGGGAGAGCGTTGGCGCCGTGTACACGCGTGGGATCGCTATACTGACAGTGTCCCTGGCCAGGCCAGCAATGTTCTTCGCGAAACAAGAATACTCCCCCGCGTCGCCGTCGCTAGCGTTGTAGACAGTGAGATTGTTCCACCTGTCGATGAGTTTACTAGACGAGGCTCGTTCGTTGTAGGTCACACCGACGTCGGACGTCGCATAGGCCACGTAGGTCCCCGAGTAAGTCTGTTCGGTGAGTCTAGTCGCGTTCACTGGCCCTCCGTTCAATTGCCACCAGACTTCAGGTTCTGGATCACCAGTGGCTAAGCAAGCCAGGCTCAAATTCCCGTTAGTCTCTTCTTGGATGCTGCTCGCCAGCACGTACACCTCTGGCTCGCAAGCAAACTCCGCTGGTTTCACGTCCTCCCACTTGCGACCTTCCAGTCTCAACGGCGATGAGCACAACTGGGGTACTGAGTACAATTTACTGGATCCATTGGGGATCAGCCAGGTCCGGAAGTCTCGTAGTCTACAATCGCAACTCCACTGGTTCCCATCCAGCGTCAGAGTCTTCAGACGTGGCAAACTGGATATCACTGACACCTCCAGGTATTCCAACGCGTTCTGGTCCAACCTCAACGACTCCAGCCCGGTCAGATGAACGAACGCTTCGCCGTGGATGTCCGCCAGCGAGCATCTCTGCAGCTCCAAGTTCCTCAGGTGCTGCAGGATCGGGAACTGATGGCTACGCAGGCTGCCCAACGGGTTCCCGCTCAGGATCAGGATCCTCAGTCTTTCGTTGCCCTGGAACGTGCCTGGCTCGAGCGTCGCCACGTGGTTGTCGGACAGGTCGATCTCCACCAGGATCCTCATGTCCCTGAACGAGTCAGCGTGTATCTGGTGGATGCCAGCGTTCCTTAGAAACACCCTCTGCAGATTCAGCAGCCCGGAACGCTTGAATATCTCCGACTGCAACGCGGGGATCTTGTTCCCGGACAGGTCGAGGACCTGCATGTCCGGGTCCAGGGAGGCTGGGAGCGAGGTTAGGCCAGCGTCAGGGCATAGCGCGGACTTCTTCCCGGATGTCCACTTGCAACGGCACACGGCTGGACAGTCGGTCCAGTCTGGGAACGCAGCCGCCCTCGAGAGTAACGCGAACGTGCCGAGCAGGAAGAAGAGGGCCAGCAGGATGCGCCCTCGCAGAGGGTGGCGCCTTGCCCCTAACATGCCACTGGCCGTTTCTCGTCCGTTGCTGATAGTCGCCCCTGTCGATCTTCCCTTCGTCGATTAGAGATCTGCAAACAGACCAGAGGCTTGTTGAAGTATAGCACAATCGATGCTGTGCTCGTTCTTGACAATTTATTGGTAGTTGGTACACCCTCGACTTAATCGTGCAGTGGACGAGGACATAGATGGACGGTGGTTGTAGTGGCTTGTATTTAGAGGACACTATAGTAGTTGTTATCCGTAGCGATTGGAACGGTTCTTCGTCGCTTGTACCGAGTGACTCGTTTTTAATTGCGCTAACAGGGTGAACTCTATTCTCGAAAGTTCTTAGTTGGAGGACTAATTTCTGCGCACAGACTGGCGCGTGGATCAACGTCGCGATGAATTCAAGCGGCGAAGTCTGAATTCGTTATTTCTTTTCCACCTCTTCCACCCTCTGTGCGTGTCCCGAAGGTTACAGTGTAATCGATAAATATGATGGATGTGTTTCGGAAATAGGACTGCGGCTGTTTGATGTATTACAGGGTGTCGAAAAAAAACCGGGTACACGAGAGTACGAGGTTTGAGGTGGGTTGGAGCCACGGAATATTAACGAGAAAGAGTCTGCTGGGTGGAAACGTTGATAAGGGTGCTTTGGGGTAGCCAGTTCTTTGTTCGAAATAAAAAACAAAAATGAAACTAAATCGAAGAAATACGAATGTATTTCTGGTACGTTTCGATCTTTCGCGAGCAACCGTCGATTTCGTCGAGAACCAGAGCTGAAGTAAATTAAAAACAGGTCACCCGCCAAACGCGCGTGTTAACGATACGAGAACAGGCGCGAAGCACGTATCCTTCCTCAATACACTCGCATTATTCTGCGTCCCGAAACATTTTCTCTGCCGCGCGCTTAAAAAAAAAAAAGAATACGAGAAGAAGAGATGGGAAAGGGTGCAGGCCTCGAACCTGTTGACTGCCGCGCACGAAAACAGACTGAACCGGAACTTTTCAGAAAAGCGGCAGGAAAAACGCTCTGATATCTCTATTCATTCCCATCGTCCCTTGTTTTCGCTCGTGCGAGAGTAAAAGGGGGCTAATTAACGATGCCGATTCGCGTTTCGCGCGACGCGAGAGAAGCGACGCGTTAAAAACGAGATAAAAAGCTGGAGGAACGGACCTGTCAGCGGGCGTGTAAAAAAAATTGCCAAGTCTGACAAAACGCGGTTAGGTTCGACGGCGGTGGATCATTTGTCCGTCGAACCCCACTCGCTTGTTTATTGTCTCGATTTCTCCATTCTGCATCCACCTCCTTCGATTGTTCCCGCTCTATCAGCGTGCGATCGTGACGACGAGCACAAAAACACGCGTCGCGCGCGCGATACCAGCGATTGATGCGACGCGATATGGAATAAATAGACGTGCGACAGTGAGTCCGTTGAATGCCCGCGCAATTCGCGTTAAACGCACCGAAACGCCAGCACCCCGCCGCCGTTTAGTCCACTCGCGTTAGCATGTAAAATTACGCGTGATAATTTCCGGATTAACACGCTCTCAGCGAGCCAGTTCGCTCGTTAGAGGGAAACTGTCGCTACTTAACGCGTTATTGTGCCCCATTGGTTAAACAACACTCGTATTTATCAGATTTTAAGCCGCCCTTAAACGTCCGGCCGCCGAAAAGTGGCCAATTAAAATGTTACTCGTTGTCGGACGATGATGCTTCGGGTGGTAATTGTTTTGGGGGCGTTAAATTCAGCCAGCTATAGCCGCGATCGAAAACTCCGATCGTTCAAGGCCGCCATCCCCCCTCCCACCACCGGCGATCTCATTCGTAATGGCGCTCGCTATTGTACTTGCACCACGTGCCACGATTTTATAACCTATATACACCGCGAGACGCTTCCTCGACCGCGTATCGAAGTTGTTATTCAAGTTCGCGTAACTTCCGCCGCGAAACAGTCGAACGGATAAATGCTTTTTGGGGTATAAAACGTTTCGACTGTTGAGAAGTCGATACTTAATTTACGAGTCGTTCGCAGCGTGAAATAATTAACGACCGCGGGAGCACCGTGGAATTGGCGAACCCGATAAATACCTAACCGTTTACATCTGTTATACGGCCAGGCAATTTATTTATACGATTATGAATATTAATGCGCCTGGCAATTGAAATGGAAATCGGTTGTAAGTGTCCGGCGAAATATTCGAAACCTTGTTCCGCGGTTCGACACCGCCGTGGCCAAGTTATCGGGCATTAAAAGTGAATCGAATTAACGGGGCTGTTTTCGCGAGGTAACAATATCCATGTATCATCCGCGAGTATCCCGCTCGTTCGTCTTTTATTGCCTGCACGTGTTGCTCGTGAAACGTGTTCGAAAGCCGTGAGATAAAAAAAAAATGAAAAAAAAAGGTTAACATCGCGCCATACGTGTATAGGAGAGCAAAAAGTTCATCAACTTCCGTCTCGCGGGCGGCAAGCGACTCTGCAAACTATGTACGCTCGTAAGAACTACTGTACCGGACACTTGTCACCCACCAGGATGGTATTTCTCAGCGTAACGACTCGAGGACTGTCGATATCAGACGCGGGTGTCCTTAATTTTCGCTCGTTCTTCGGAACGACGAGCTGCGACGATCGCAGCTACACCAACGCCAGGGTAGAACAGGAAGAGACCGCGAACGATAAACGCCTCGACTATTCTGTGGAATTAATGCTCGAGAAATGTTCGCACTTGGTAAACACTGATCAGAAGCGATAAGAAAAATAAGGGACCAGTTGGAAAGGTTTGGAAGGACGTCCCCTTTAGAGGAGCGACAATGAACGCGTGACGTGGACGGGGATAGCCCAGCGGAAGTAAAAGCTGTGCGTGGTGTACGTATCACGGCATTCGATCGTGTCCGAGGGAAAAGCCAGGCTCTTTCTACGTCCCCACCCCCCCATTCTGCCCTCTATCTAACGATGCTCGGCTTATTCTTACTTGAGCGTCTCCTTTGGCCGCCACTAAGCATGCCGTCTGCGAATCTGAATGGGGCCGTCATGCCTGCGTGGACGCTTCCATTGTTTCTCAGGGGCTTTCATTTCGCCGACCGGTCCTCCTTCGGGCATCACAAAGCCATTGTTGCACGGGACTTCTTAGATTTCATTCTGATTAAGCCCGTTGCACGCTGGCCCACTTTTCCAATTACAACCGCGGCCGTTGGATTGATCTGCAAACGAGAAACAGATTCGCGTACTGGCGACAACCGTGCGACTGACGTCTCCAGCCACATGGCTGTGCGGTTCGAAAAAAAAAAAAAAATATCGATTCTCGTCGCTAAACATCTCGCTTGGATGGTAATGGAGGGGACAGCAGCGTGGGATTCGAGGGAAATCGGTCTCCTTTTTGGTCTCCTTTTTGGTCTCCTTCCATTTTTAGGAGACGGAATTTTCTGGTTCGAGCTGGTGTTTTATGAAATAAACAGGAATTTTTAGGGGTTACCAGGGGGCAGGGATTTTCGCAGGCACGCTTCGCCTCCGACGCCGCTTCCGGCCGCCCACTAAGGCATATTAATTGCTGACGTCCGCTAATGGTATGCCCGCGTAATGCGCCGCGAAATTTATATCGATCATAAATTAGCTGGAAAGTCGGTTGGTAGCCGGCCAATAACTCTGGATATCGCGGAATTTCGATGATGCCCGGAAGTTGTGTCGGATTAGACAGCGGCAACAGACCAGACGGACGCACGGGCAATAATAACAGGGTGCAACAGAATCAACCGTGGAGATCAATGGAACTGGGTAATCCGAGCAGGATCGAGCGGCGCGTATCGAAATTCGTGAACGTGTTAGGGTAGGTGAGGGTGGGCGAAATTTGGCAGAGGTTTCGTTAAGCGGCCAGTAACGGGCCACGATCCGTGCGGGTTTTCGAGGCTCGATTCGACGCTCGATCACTCGAATCGACTGTGCCACGGGTCCTCGTTGTGGGTACGTGTCACTCGACTCTCCCCCGAGCGAGCTTTCGAGTGCATTGACCGCGGTAAATTCGCTTATACCCACGTACTTGCATGAGAAACTGCGGACGCGACGAAAAATCCGTACGGTTCCTCGCGGTTTGCCCTGGCCTGACCAATCGCTGCGCCTCTCACACCGACTCGTTGAAAAATTAAACGCGAGAGAGCACACTGGTACTACGCACGCACACACACACGCACACACTCTCTCTCTCTTTCTCTATCTCTCCCTCCGTCCTTCCCTCTCTGTCCCTTCTTTGTCTTTTCCAGTCAGTCCTTTTGTTTACTCTGCCCTCGAAAGAGGAGTCGACGAGGCGGCTTATCTCGCGGGGGCGGAAGTCGAACGGGGCTGAAGATGTATCGCCGACGGTGGTGGTCGTCGCCGCGTTAAATAGATCAGGCGAACGGGCACATATCGCGGAGCGGCGCACCGTTGACAAATCGAAGCGAACGAAGCCAGCAAAGAAACGGGCAGAAACCGAGCGATATACGCCGCGATGCACTTGTCAGCTTCCTCTCCGCGCGTAGCCTCGCGGCGCGTGAACGTGAGTTCGCCCGTTCTCACGAGAGGACACCCCCCACCTGAGCCGCGGGGTCGTCGACTGGCATCGATGAGCACTTTTCTATTATCCTCTCGACCGATCAATCAATCTGGTCGCGTGAGACCTATCGCGGATAAGAACGGACGCTCCTCCGCATCAGTCCACTATGGTTGTTCCTTGGCTGGCCCCATGCACCGATGGGCAGAGGCGAGAGGAGAGCGGATGCTGCTCGCGCGCCGCTCCATCGAAGATTTTCATCCCCCGAGTTGGCCAACTTCTCAGGCCACGACACACACGAGACGGGACGTCGAGTCGCGATCCACAGACTCTGGGCCAACAGGGACCACCACCGTACACGGAGCACGTTTACCTTTCCACTGTTAGGGGATGATTCACGGGGGTAGCACGTTTTCTTCCGGTCGCGCACACTTCTGGGATCGCAAAACCACCGCGATCGTGCCACGCACACGTCACACGAAACCTGCAGATTTGCCGCAGAGGCCAGCGACACGGTGCCTCCGTATCCCCGTGTCTGTTCCTCTCGCTTCCCCTTCTCTCACCCTTTCAACCCCACTACGAGCGTCGCCTACCTTCTTCGCCCATCACGGCGATGGCCGTTCCACCGCCCTCTCGCTCCCTCGCTTACCCATAGCTGTCCCTTTCCGGTTCCCTTGCCGCATAACCGTCCGCGGGCAGCACCGTCGAATTCTGGTTCAATGAAACCCATTCCTCTCGCGCTAACGCCCCCACCAGGCTTGCCACCCTCCAACAGAAACCTGCTGACCCCTCTCCAAGAGAGATCACGCTGGAGACACTACACCCTGTGACCGTCGACGACCGGTTCGATCAGTATTGCTGGTCTTGCGAGTTGCGTGCACCGTGGCAGAATATGGCGGGCGGATTGGTTTTTGGTTTTATGCTTCCACGAGAGCTAACCTAAATGTTGCCACGCGTAGAGGTTATTCGTTCGAAATGGTTGGTAGGACGATGTACTTTCTGTTGCATTTTTACAGACGAAGTTGGTCTTCTCATAGGATTCGATTCTATTTGGCGAATACCTAGCTTATCGACTGATGCGTAAGGCGAGAATACCGACCTGGAAAGCTAGCGTAGGCGCTCCTCGAGACTCACGGGGAATCCCTTCGTAAGGTAAAGGCTCTCGAAGGTTGCGGATGTGGAGTAGATCGATGGGATTAGTTACGTGCGCGCACGTAAGATAGGGTTTCGATGTTCGCCACTTCCGTCTACGTTTTTTCAGCATTTTATTACAAGAATATAGTATAAACTTTCGCTCGATATGTGTGTGTAATATGTATAGTATGTATGCATGTATGCACGTATGTCGTATGTATTCATGTATATGCGGGTGGTGGGTGTGAGTGGGCGTGTGCGCGCGTGCATCCGTCGCGCGCGAATCATCAGTTTGTCTTTTTTTTTTTTTTTCGTTTTTTTTTATACATATAGTATCTCGCGTCTTTCATCTCTATTTTCCCATCCCTAAACCCTATCATCGTCATGATCACCATCATCAACGACCTCAACACAGGCCACGATAGTCATAGCTTTTTCGATAGTTGATCGATATACGTATAATAATATATCTTGTGTTAATCTTACGTTTTTTTTTTTTTCATTTTTTTCTTATCTTATCTCCGCTAAATTGTAATCTATATATAGGTATATCTTCTGTACGTGTCACTCGGTGTACCTGTCAGTGTAACTGTGTGTTCTTGTGTTTCTTTTTTTCTTTCTCGTTTACTGGAAACATACTTGGCAATTCACGTCTAATAGTACAACGAAGCAATTTTCTGTTTTTTTTCTTCTCTCTCTCTCTCTCTCTCTCTCTCTTTCTCTCGTCACTCTGTTCTTTCTGTTTTATTACACGCGCTCGATCTCTTTCTCTCCCTCTCTCGCTCGCTCGCTCGCTCTTTCTCGCGTTCTCGCTTCCTCTTCCGCTCAACGATACGCTCCACGATGGCCTCGACTCGATCGGATCGACGCGATGACCACTGGTCGCGCTCATTTAATTGATATGTCAGTGGGTTTTTATCCTCTTAACCGCGTAACTCCAACTCGTCCCAGGAAAACCGTAGTTTACCATTAGCCACTCCCATAGCTTGCCACTGGGTTATTTCCAGCTGTTCGCTGCAACAAGTACAATGATATCGATGTAGCTCTTTGTTCACCGTTTGTTCGTGAAATGGGTCGAGTTCGTTGGGACAGAAAATCTAGCTGGCTGATAAATCTAATTGCTGATTAATCGAACCCTTTCAACTATACACGAGACGTTTACCAATATCTGACTAACACTGCAGACGAATCACTGTACCATATAAAAAACACTGCATTAGAATCGCTATACCAAGACAAACTACTAATACAATAACAATATACTATCGCCGTTACAAGCTGCAGTGGACCGCTGACTACGTACAAAACTTAGAATAGTGGAGGAACAGTTTCGAACGTCCTCTATCTTCGCGTACACCCACAGTGCAACGATTAATATTAATTAGCAATTAGTTGTGCGCCAAACAGTCCAGTTAAATCACTGTGCACATCGCGTCCCCCTTCTGTTATAATCGTTATCATCCCCAGCAGCAGCAGCAGCAGCCCTTATCAATAACCAGAAAACAAACGACGCACAACTCGGTGGCCAACAGTTTTGCCCAGCCAGCGGAACTATAGAAAATTAGTCGAGGCGCAGGGCGCAACAGCGTTCGAGCTTTGTATCCGCGCGAACTTTTCCCATTTCACCTGGAACCGTGTGGCGGGGAACAGCTTTTCATACCTTTGTAGTATATGTCCCTATTCATCGTCGGACAGTTCTTCGCTCCCTGAAGAGCAAAAAGTTTCCAGACAATTATACCAGGGTTACACGTATACGTATACGTATGTATAGATGTGTAGAGCGAGCGAAAGCTGGCGTTACCTGAACGTTGAAGTCGATGTTCGTTCGAACGGGACGATGATGGAGCGGCTGGGGCGGTCTGAAATTATTCCCAAGCGGCGCGTTCGGATGGTCCTTGTCCCCTTGCATCAATTGTCGCAGCGCGAGGAGCTGCAACGAACACCAGGAATCGGCTGAATATCACGCCTTCGCTCTTTCTCTTTGCCCTCTGCTCTTACCAGCCTCTTTTTCTCTCCCTCTCTCTCGCTCTTTTTTTCACGCTTCACTCGAGCCGGATTAATAGCCTGAAAGCTTTGAAAGCTGAAGTTTCTAATAGCTATTGTCGAGATTGATTTCTTTGACTTTTGGTCGCGTGCCATATCGCTTTTTCCAATTATTCGTGATTGATGCCGCTTAATAGGTATCGCGAAGATTTATTCCTGTCGTTCTATACTTGCGGTTTTTCTTCTCTTTTTTTTTTCATCGCTGAGAGTGAAAAGTCGTACAGTTCAGTTGTAATTTAGAATTACTTCGTTTAAACGTATCAACAAATTCCATCGGCTGATTTAATTATTTCTGTACAGAATTATCGAAGGGTGAGAACGAAGCAACATACGACGCCTTGTTCTTTATCGTCTTTGCACGCCGTAATGGCTTAATGGCCCAAACAGTGGCTGCAGGCTAATAGGTACAACAGAACGCCCATTATAGATATTGATTTATCGATTCCGCAATTTTGAGAAACTACACCAGGCGATCCTCGAGAACGGTCCTCGTTCTTGTCGCGTTCGCGGTTCTCTTTCGGAAAACGGCCTGCTCTGCCCCGTCTCTGAACGTTAATGGCCGGAAAGTTAAGGCCCCTCGATGGCTGCGCGGAGAACGGCCCGTAACAGATATCGACTTCTTCACTTTTGATAGGAATAGTTGGCGACAACACCTGCTCGTCGTACCCGTATTTTAAACTCCCACTTACCCACCTTCGGCTAAACAGTCACGTGAGATAATTAACCGGGAAATTCGCGCCCCGTTAAGAAACTTGCTACCCCATTTCCAGCCACGATCAACTTCTAACGTCCTCTCGCCCTTTGTATTCGATAAATAATCCCTACATGCAATTACCAGGTAGAATCGGATTCTTCGTGATACTCCGTGTCCACGATAATCCCATTTCGAGTGACAAAAAAAGGGAACAAAAACTCGAGGAAGCTTAAGAAGAAGTTTAGAGTTAAGTTAGGTTGGGTCGTCGTTTAATGGCGGAGAGATAAAAAGTTTGAACTTTTTCTAGGAACACAGACGTTCATCTGCCTGTAGTTTCTTTTTGCGAATGAAATTTATCTTCGAAACAAACAGATTGGGAAGCTGAAACAAGGGTTGCAGATATAATAATTATGTTTAGAGTGATGAGAAAGTTAAAGCACACGCGATGGCGGTTCCGTTTCAGGAAAATCGGTTGGGGAAGCATGGCGAGGGCTAATAATCGGCGGGCTGACATCAGAGGACGCTCTTTTCGGTCTAACGGAGGCGCACAGAGGCGGGATAAGCTTTAGAATATTCGATAGACCGCGTGCAACGGCGGTTTCCTTTCCTCGTACGATGGGATTTTTCGGGGTAACGAGCAACACACTGCGTGCGCCTCTGCACCCTCTGCATGCGCCGGTTATTTTGCATCCCTTTGATGTCGTCCCGGGGGCTAACTTGCCCCCGAAAAATACCAGCCGCGGAATCTCGACGTCCTGTGCTTTAGCAAGTATAATTCTTCGCACGCCACCGTCCCTGTCCCCCGATGAATTTATTAAAATGCACCGCGCCACCCGGTATACGTAAATCATCCCGCGAAACTGCCTGTTAAATCATCGATCACGCGAATAAATTAGCCCCGCCTCACGACCCTTCTGCCATCGAGTCCTCCTGATCGTTGAACTATAACCACTGTCGCAAAACGTGATCGCGTTTTTCTAATCTCATTTTCCAATTAGTTCACTGAGTTTTATCAGCGAAACTAATGGGGTTCAGAGTCAGGAATATGATAGTAAAACCTTCCATACGAGACTTAATAGAAAGGCATAAGAGCGCAAATTTTAGTATTACAAAATGCTTATTCCTTTTTAGCAAATATATGTTATTAGTTCACTGAGTTCTTTTCAACGAGACTACACGAAGTTCAAAGTCAGAAATATAATAGCAAAGTCTTCCATACGAGACTTAATAGGAAAGCATAAGATCAGAAATTTTAGGATTGCAAAATGCTTATTTTTTTTTTAGTAAATAAATGTTATTAGTTCACTGAGTTCTTTTCAAAGAGACTGCACGAGGTTCAAAGTCAGAAATATAATAGTAAAGTCTCCCATGCGAGACTTAATAGGAAGACGTAAGAGCAGAAATTTTAAGATTACGAAATGCTTATTTCTTTCTTTTAGCAGATAAATGTTATTCGCGACGCATTTAGTGCCGACAATCGTTGATCGGTTAAAAGAGAAATGATATTCGCGTTCATCGATCCGTCCTTCCATTTCATCCCCCAACAATGCGCCATTCACCAGCGAGGGTATCGAGCACTCAGTCGCAGCTAAAAAAGAATTAAAATCGTGTCTCGCATCGAGATTAATTTCCCTCTAAAAAGCACAATTCGGACTCGTCCGGACGGCAAAGCGACGTTTCCGCCGGATGTCAATAGACCGGGTCCATTATTCGCGTCTGAGGCGGCTGTTTGCACGCGCGTCTTGTTCCTCGCCACTCGCAGCAGTTCCCTTTTTGCCAAAGCCACGTACGCGTATCGTTGCGAACGAATTTCTGGGGAGATAATACTCGCGACCCATCGATTCCCAATTCGTGGCCAGGTGATATTAAAGAAGCTCTGGGCCTCCTCGTTTCTGGGCTGCCCGATTTTCGAGAGACACGCGCGCGTCAGTCGCGAGCGGCGTAAACGATCCATTTGGCTGATTGATCCACAGCCGGATATCCATTACGCCAGGAATGAAAACGCCATCCGTTTTGAAAAATTATACCCGCGATATGCAATCGAGATTAGCAGCCACGTTCGTTGCGTATGAAAAATGAGAACAGAGAGACCGTGCTGCCAATAAATTGGCCATCCTTCTAAAAATTAGTATAAAATCGAAAGCAGTATTTAATATTCTCAGTCGTTGGTGAGGAATTAATTGAGAAATAAAAAGGGAAGATAGACGAGGCAAGTGTCGCCCAAGCTAATTTCTGCCGCAGTGATCGAATTAAAGCGGGGTAGGGAAAAGCGACGACGCGATGCTATCCATTAAGCATCGTTCGCTTAATGTAATTAATCGACGGACGCGAAACGCGATCTTTATCTAGTTACCCGTCGATGTAATTCGTGGAACGGTATCGCAGGCCCTCAAGGGAAGCGTAGAAGAAGAAAAGACGAAAAAGTCCATTAAGACATCAAAGCCTGCTCCAAGGGACGATAAGGAATCCGCGTAAACCAATTTCCTTGGCCCCTCGTGCGTGCTTTGCGCTATCCGGATTACGCTCAGCCGTTGGCCACGCGAAATCGTTAAAAGAACATCTGAAACTACTTTTGTGCGTGCGCCACCGCGATTCCTCAAGTCGTCCCAACTTTCGTCAGTGGCCGCCACGGGAACGCGATAAAGCTCTAGATCCAGGAACGATTACGCGGCGAGCCTCTCAATCGTTGCAAAACGACAGAGAAAAAGGTTAAACGATGAACGCGAGCATCATTGGACGAGTCATTTTTGTTCCGTTGCAAAAATTACACTCTTTCATAATGTACTGCTAGTTAAAAAGCGAGATTATCGAACGTTCGTGCTTGGTACAGAGTCTTGTAGAGGCGACCAATAACCAGTTCTTTGGTACGAGTCGATTGAATTCTCACTTTGGTAGGTCGCACAACAACCGACCGTTTTCACCGTTCCAAAGTTATCGTAAGATCCGCAAGTACCCATTCACAGCTGAACGCCCCTCGACAATCGCACCGTGGAGGCTAAACCTCGTACAAGCATCTCGAAGCCGGTCATCGAACAGTGGCAAACAATCGCTTATTCGTAATCATAGAGAGCAGGGATCAGCAGAAGCCACGTCGGCTACGTCCAGACAATTCAAAGTTGACTGGATCCTGGTAATTTCTCGTAAGGGTGCGCTGATCGATACTCGACGTCTGCCATTTGATATTAAGCCCCGTGGTAGCCGCGTGTCTGCACGCGTGCCACGTATACATTCGCCCTAAAAATTACTCGAACCCTTTCACACTTATCCATAAAACTAACGATTTCATTTAAAAATTGTCAGACAGTTCTTCGTGTCAACGTGTCGTACACAGTCCTGCTCGAAAGCACCGCGTCCTCGTTGAGCAACACTGCGAAATGATTGAAAGATTTGTGCGATCCCAGTTTGCTATGCGCCGCAACCTGGCACGTAGAGGCGAAAACGTGACGGTAACCAAAGGGGAACGGGTGTATTTCTGAACAGCAGCGTGTAGACGCGCATAGATTTCGATACGACTTCTCTCTCACCTGCTGCTTCGTGATGTATATCGGCTTGTTCAGGATGATCCACGTGGTGGTCTCGTGGCAGGCGGGCATCGTGGTGGAGCCGTCGTACGTCATGTAATATTTCGTGTCCGGCAGCAGTTCCCGCACCACGAAACGCTTAATCTCCATCGTCTGGCCTGCGTGCAATTCGGTTCGATCGATAACGTGACGATCCGACATCCACCGTGACGCGCATACGTACCCCAATTAGCATCGGCGTTCCTTAACACGCGCCTCTAACGCCTGATATTACAATCTTACCAGTTCGTGTCGTTAATAGCCGAGGGAAAAGCGAGAAGAAGCTCGAGGCGGCCGCTCGATCGATACAACCCATCGTTATATGCATCGCGTCGATCCAGTGGGCGCTTCGAGCGCCGCCTTCGATCGCGCGAGGGCTCGTTTTCCCTGCTTTTCGCACGCGATATTTAGGTTACACACGGAAATTCGAACTGAAAGAGAGCTTTGGAATCGTACGAAACAATATCGAGAATTGTGGCGGTTTTTTTTTTTTATTCAGATTTCATTCTCCTTGGCATTAGCTTCTCGAGGCACGTATCGCGTTGGGACTTTTGTAGATGTTGGGCTTCCGTTTGCTGGGAGATTCTTGTGGTGAAGTTAATTGGGATATTAGCGGAACGTTAAAGCGTAGTAGTTATAAAAGGACAAGGTAATCAATTCGATCGATGTATCGTGTAACGTTAAGCACGTGAACCTGTAAACTAATTTGGTCATTGTGAAATTTTCGATGAGCAGATAACTCGTGGCACGAATTGTCAGTATCTTTGGACGTAGTGATTTATTCGTTCGTTGCTATCGTCGTCGATGTTCGAAGTGTATCGTGTTCGTCTTCGTTTGCTTTCGATTCCGCGATTGGAAAAATTCACGGGCTCAACTTTCAAGCGTCCGTTGTTCCAATAACGAAGTTTTTAGGTCGGAAATGAGCTAATTATGGAGATTGTGTGTGCCGTGATTTCGCTGGGAAGTTTGCCCAAACAATCGATAAAAAAAAATCCACTTTCGAAGGCGGATGCAAATCATTCGCCCCGTCAGATTTAATTTACTTAATTAGCCGATGCGCTCGGCGAAAAGTGCCCTCGTCCCTTCCAGCTTCGTTTCGTATTACTGTGTTTCTTCTGACGCCGCGTTCGAACCCTGAAAGGGTGGGCGCCCTCCTCTCGGCAATCGGGACCAATTACCCGCAATTAATTCCTCCGTCTCGCAAATGACAACTTAAACCAACGATCGCGCAACGAACGATTTTAATTGAAACCACAACCGCGAAGCACGCTCCACTGGGGGGAGATAGGATTCGTTTCGAACCGAAATCAATCTTTCGCAAGAGCCACTGGAGACGAAAATGGAGATTTCGTATCCTCTATACTTTGCTGCTATAAATACACGAATTGTTTTAATTCCAACGGTCCATTTAATCCCAGACTGGCATCGCAGGCGATCATTAAACGAGAATACTTGCAGCGCTCAATCTTCACTTTCAGCGCTTTATGGTCGAAACGATCATTGGTTCAAATAACCGCCCAGTCCAGGATTAAATTCCTCCGCGACGTGTGCCTGAAATAGTTTGATACTGAAACTCTAACAATTTTTTTCTGACCAACCTTCAAGAATTCCAACGTCCGAGTTCCCTCTCATGCTACTACATACTTAATGACCGAATTCTTTCTCGAATAACCTCGTCCCAATTCCAAGCTCGCGAAGTCGCCGAATGTTGCGTGGAAAAAAAGTATTCGAAGTAAATTCAGCGAGAGGCGACGACTACGACTCGCGATCGTTCGTATCGCGAGGGACGTTGTGGTTAATTACGACGCCGTGCAAGAACCTATATAGAGGGGCGCGAGAAGCGTATCGAGGAGCTGGATCAAACACGTTTCAGGCATACTCTGTGCATCGCGGGCGCCGTTTGAAACTCAATTTCCCCGAGAAATTCGAGTCCGGCTCGGGTCTATTAAATTACTGATGGTCTTACCTCCGTATCTGATCTTATCCAGCTGTTCGGTGAATATTCGCAGCTCCGGATTGGAGAGGTCCCCAACCTGAAAGGCAACCAGCACACAGGATGTATCTGTCGCGTATCGTCCGCTCTGATCGCTTTTCGTCGACGATCGCGGCAAAGATGGCGGACGCCAGAGCGAGATACGAGGTGGGTAGAGAGAGAGAGAGATTGGGCATGTACCTGCAGGAGAAGGGACACCGCGACGATCCCCTGCGCCCTGTGCAACGCATCCGAGAAGTTGTTGTATAACTGCGAGTTGAAGCCGAATATCTGCAGCTGTTTGCAACAGAAACAGGAAACTGGATTACCGTTGGTGGACCCCGCGTGAGTTATTGTTGCTTTATGAGCGTGTAGCCTGAGCTTTTGAGTAATCAGAGGTTTTATTGGGCAACCTTTCGAGCTGCTCTATGGGTGGCTTGCTGGAGATTTTCTTTGAGTGGGTGTTTTACAGAGCCTTTCAGTAGTTTGTGCGAGGTATGAACAGCCTGACAAAGCTTTCGAGCAGCTCGCGCGAAATGTGAATAGTGGTTCGAGTAGAATTGTAACGTATTAGTAGCTCTATTCGAAAATAGTCAGGCAAAATGTAATTTCAAGCAATCTCTCTTAGTGGATTGATGTTTTACAGGAGTTTTCGGTAGCTTGCGCGAGACACAAGTAGCTTGACAAAGTTTTCAAGCAGCTTGTGTGCAATGTTAACAGTAGTTCAAGCAGATTAATAGCGCATTAGTAGTTCAATTGGAAAATAGTCAGGCGAAGCGTAATTTCAAGGAATCTCGCTAGCGACACGACAGATTTCGTGCAGTTCGACGCACAACGGTGCCTGGTCGAGCTTTTAAGTAATCTTCAGACGTACAAGTAGTATAATTCAATGCTTTCGAGCGGTGTGACGAGAAGCTTTCAAACTAATTCCGTTACGCGACTACCGCGATGAAGGTTTTAAGCACGTCAGGACACGGATCGTACGGCAAATTGTTTTGGACCGCGGGCATTAACTAAATCCCTCCTCAGCTCGCTCTTTTTTCTTCTTCTCTAAAAGCCAGCACAGTGTAAGCACCGAGCGCGCAAATATTTTCAGCAATCTTCGGGTAATCTTCAAAGAAGAATCCGTTCGCTTTGACAGAGTCGCGAACGCGACCGTCCCGGTTGGACTTGAAACAGTTCAACCTCTCAGCCGTTTCTGAAAGGATTCGTTCCGCTTTAGCGAGAAGCGTCGGGACCCGCAAAACCGTTGACGAATGTTCGACGAGCGAGCGACGCGTCGTAAAAGGTCGGGAACTTTTTCGAACGCGCGGGACCAACCGCGTTCGATGATTCGAGCGCATTAAATTCAATGAGGATCACGGATTAACAGGAATAAACGGGGGCGCGAGCAAAGTGGCATCGCGGGCTCGCGCATTAGCTTTTCATTGTTCGATTTTATTTCACGCACGCGGCCGCCAGCCTGGGTATTTCCTCCCCCCTCTGTCATTTATCGGAGATTATACGTTTCTCGCCGCAGCGAACGTTTTTTATAACAAAGGAATCCCATCGGCTTCGATTTATCCCGCGCGCGAAAGTCATCGCGTTAAATGATCGAAACGATTTCGAATGTTCGTTTAACGCGAACGTTCCCGTCGTTCTGGCTTTAAATTGACGCGCTTCTCGCTCGATCGTCGCTTAAACTCGCGCGCACGGAACTCGCGAATCCGCAGCGGCGCCGCGAAATAAACCGCGCGCCATATTGGCAAAGTTTCGTAATTTTTTCAAATTCCGTGTCGAGCAAACTTTGCCACGTCGATGTAGTTACCCGCAGCCTGTTAAAAGCTATACGTTTTCGCGGCTCGCGCGTACATCGCGATTCGATACTAGTAACCCAGTTCCTCCAGTTCTCTGACCCACTTCGAAGATTAATACTTGGAAGAAGGCGGGGGTGGAAAAAAAATTAGGGGGGGTGGAAAATATCCGCGAGGGCGGCGCTTTCACGTTAATCAGTTCCAGTTACGTGATCAAGTGAATAAAAGTCGTTCGTCTCTAATCGACGAGCATAAGATCGTAGATAGACGGTTCCGGCTATATCGAGTGCGATCGATAATCGGAGGCCTGCGCTAGGCTCCTGATAGATGTTGATAGGCCACTCGATCCGCGGATTAGCGGAGTTGACAGAGCAAAGAAATTGGTATCTGTCGATGAATTTCAAGGTGAGGCTGGGTATCTTTTTACTCTTGCCTCTGATCCGGCTATTGGATCTATATTAGAAGAGTAAACGAAACTGTTTGGCCAGTAATCAAATTTCCCAACAAAATGTATGATTTAAGGAAATTAGTAGTGACCTTTCAAATCTCCAAAGACGACAGATTCTTATCGAATCACCTTGTATAATCTGTACAATTTACCATATACTCCCACATATCCCTCTACAATGCTAATAACAATAAATAAATAAAAAACACCTAGTTAAACTTTCTCAACCCGTTCGAGATGTGTTATTCAAACTATAATCAGTAGCCCACAGCAAGGACCATCAAAGATGCAGACCATAAATAGCGACGATGGAAAATTTCCACTGCTCAGGATGGCCTCATCTCGGATGGATTAATCAATTGGATCCAGCGCTAACTGTATTAAGCTTGTTTAAATAAAACATTCGTCGATAGCTCGACTCACCTCAGCTGGAAACGCGTGCCCGTCCACGGTGTGCTCGCTACCGGTCCGATCGTCCAGCCCAAAGTGCAGATGGATCTCGTGGAACTGGTATCGATAGCTGAGCGGGCCACCGGATATGTTTACGGGGTGGCGCGTGTCGTTGTCCACCGCGAACACCACGCTGTGACCCGTGTTCGCGAGCATACCGCCGACCCTGTGCTTGTCCAGGTGAAGCGGCTGCAGGTTCGGGTCGAACAGGAGCCTGGACGGCTCCAGGTTCACCGGCGATTGTCGTCTGCCCTTGTGACACAGCCACCATTCCGGATTGATGAGACCCCAGAAGCCCGGACCTTCGAAGCGAGCCGATTAAACGACACGTCCGACGCGACTTTCGAGGATCGATTAACGCGCCCGCCCACGGGACCCGACTAACTTGCCTCCCGATCAACTTTCCGCCACGCTAAGCCTGCGGATTAACGGCTACCGCGATGGCTCCTTGGTGCCATGAAATCGTTGTAGGAGGAACGTTCGAGTGACTTTGGGAACCTTTCGAGTGACTCCATGCTAGGATCTTGGGATCCACGGATCTTTGATTCTTTAAGTTTCAGTGCGTGAGTGGAGAAGTGTTTGGAAGTGCATTATAACTGCGATGGCTCCTTGGTGCCATGAAATCATTGTAGGAGGAACGTACGAGTGACTTTGGGAATTCTTCGAGTGACTCCATGCTAGGATCTTGGGATCCACGGATCTTTGATTTTTTAAGTTTCAATGCGTGAGTGGAGAAGTGTTTGGAAGTGCATTATAACTGCGATGGCTCCTTGGTGTCATGAAATCGTTGTAGGAAGAAGGTTCTCGCGACTTTGGGAACTCATCGAGTGACTCCATGCTAGGATCTTGGGATCCACGGATCTTTGATTTTTTAAGTTTCAGTGCGTGAGTGGAGAAATGTTTGGAAGTGCATTATAACTGCGATGGCTCCTTGGTGCCATGAAATCGTTGTAGGAGGAACGTTCGAGTGACTTTGGGAACTCTTCGAGTGACTCCATGCTAGGATCTTGGGATCCACGGATCTTTGATTTTTTAAGTTTCAGTGCGTGAGTGGAGAAGTGTTTGGAAGTGCATTATAACTGCGATGGCTCCTTGGTGCCATGAAATCGTTGTAGGAGTTACGTTCGAGTGACTTTGGGAACCCTTCGAGTGACTCCATGCTAGGATCTTGGGATCCACGGATCTTTGATTTTTTAAGTTTCAGTGCGTGAGTGGAGAAATGTTTGGAAGTGTATTTTTACCTTGTGAGATTTGTGCACGATTTTTGGAGTATCTTTTTGTTTTTGTGAAAGAAGATTGAGGAAGAGCGATTGCCTGGGGATCGAATTAGGCAAAGTGTCTTTTTGTCATTGAAGATGTGCAAGAGGATCGAAGAGGAGTTTCTCTAATGATGATCGATGGAGTGGGCCACGAGGGTGTTTCGATTCGGCGATACAAGTGCGGGATTCCTTACCGGAAATACCGTCATAGGTCCACCATTCCTCCCAGCTGACGGGTCTAGATTCTGCAAATAGTTCATTATCAAGAATCCGCGCGATGTCACTTGTACGACAGCAGTCCTTAACCTAGAACTAGTTGCGGCGAGCCGAGTGGCAAGGATATTCGGCCACACTTCAACGAATAACGAGCCACTCGTCTCAATTATACACTTTCTTGGTATAGTCTGCCTCGAGTCAATTGCCCGCTCAAGGTCACTTCACCAGCGACTCCCTCCTCCTTTTTTTTTAAGCTCCCGTTAGACGACCGTTCTCAGACACGTTTTTAAGGAAACCCGTGTCTACGAGCTTGCACTTATCTCTAACTTCCTCTGTGCGCAACAACAACCGTGCAAACATCAATTCCAGAACGTACTACAATTATTTATATACGATCGTCTTCGATTGCTCTTTCGCGGTCAAGTACCTTAATCATACTGTACAGACCAAAAGACTGGTTCAGAAGATCGTGGATAATCGATAGACGCGAGTGATTATCCTTTAATAACACGAGAAAACGGTTAAGAACCACTGACACAAGATTTAATAGAAAAAAGCAAATACCACTATTGTCATCGTACCTTGTATCAAGACGAACACTCCCCAGACGCCCAGGAAGACGGAACTGAATGGGGCCATTCCTACCACTGCGCGGTCTTCGTCAATTGGACATCATTCGGCTCGATTCTACGGAACAGAACAGAGAAAGGACACGATCGACCAGCCGATCCTTCAAGTACAAGTGCACACGTCCTAAGCCAACCACGTGGTCAAGTCCCCCGCACAGTCCACCCCAAAATTCCCGTCTTCGCGACACCCGACGAGGATCGAACGGAAATCGATCGCGAGCCACCGTCTATGCGCGACCGCTTCTCGCGAAACCGACGAACCTTCGAAACCCGCGACAAAGAACCGCCTCGCGTTCGATGAGCCACGATAACGAAGCAACCGCGCGATCGATCCACGAGGCACCGCGGGAATGTCTCAGGACGAGTAGACTTTTAATTAGCGAGCGTCACGCGACCGATTCGACTCGCTGGGAATCCACCATCCCCCCTCTCTCTCTCTCTCTCTCTCCACCGTCTCGTTCGACACACAGTACCTAACCTGGCCGCGCGAGGGAAAGAGTAGGAGCCGTGTCGTCGCTGATAAGAGCGGTGGCAGAAGCCTCTCTCTGACAAGAAAGAAAAGACAAATCTGCAGTCATCGTCGTCGAGGTAGGACGCTCGAAAGGGGGCGGGGTTCCCCTACTCGAACCCCCACTCTGCTGGCCCATTCTGTGTGGAGTCCACTCCACCCCGTTCCACGGCACTCCACGCCAGGCTGTGTTCTTAGGTCAGGAAAACTCGAGTAGAGAAGCTCCCTTCGGAAAGCCGTCGATCGATCGATTCGATCTCGCACCCACGTCCCTATCCGGCGAGTGTCTCTAACCTACAACTAGAACCAGCAGCCAGAGAGATAAGAGCCACTCGGAGTGCGATGACTCGGCTCTCGTCGGATGCCCCCCGTTTTTCTTTCGTCAGACCCAGACCAAGCCACGGCACGTTCCCACCCTTTATTTCGATCCGCGACCAGAGAGCGTCGCTGTACATCGATTAACGTCCGGACGGTTTGTTTATGACTCGATCCGTGATGGAACTGGAAGTCGTTCACTCTATCTATCTCTCTCTCTAAGGACGAACAAGCCGGACGAGGTTCTTTCTAGTCTCAAGCGCACCGAATGGAAGCCTCTAATTGGACCCGATCGGACGCCAATTGATCCCGTCGGATTTATTACCGAGTCCCGTTGCCTAATCGCGCGAGCCAGAAACGAGTGTCCCACTCTGCGACCGTTCGATCGCGCCACTCGAACGCAATTACCGGACTAAAGGATTTCCCCGAGCTCGATTCATGCCCGAGACGACTAATCCCTCGGCTACTTGTCGCGGGACCGATGGAAACCGGCTAGGCCTTCTTTTATCACCGCGTCGAGGATCGTCACCGAAATGGTTCCGATTCTAGCGACGAAAGGGAACAATTAGCCCCTCTTACCCCCGCTGACAGAGTGCAATGACTCGACTGGCTGTTTCTCGCTGATCCTGCGTCGACTCGTTCCATAAATACCAACGTCCCGATCGCCGTTTATCCTCTCGCTATTTGGAGGGTATCAACGAGGAGGAACCAACGGGACAGACACCAGAAATAGGGTGAACCGTGGAACACTGGATCCGGTGACGGTGCACGTACACACATACCCCGTGCACACACTCGCGTACGTGCACGTATACGCGCGTATCACGTAGCAGAGCGTCCTGTCCGCTCGTGCGATCGATCACGAAGGCTCTTAGCCGCGAGCGGTTCGTTCGATCGCGACGACGATCTTCCTCACGCACGATCGTGGCCCGACTTCGCGGACGGTCGTGAAAACCGCGTCCCAATCGCGGACAGCCTCGCGGCCACCGGTTACCACCGAGGAAGGGTCGTTGGAACGGAAACGGGGAAAAGCGTGAACGACTCGCGAAGGGGAGACAGAGGCGACGAGCGTATAGGGTCGGCCGCGAGCGAGACTGGTGGGAGGACGAGCGTGCGAATCGATCGGCAAAACGCGCGATGGTGCGGCCAAAAATTTCGCGTGACGAGTAAAAGCCTCGCTATGGCTCCTCCAGGCGGAAATCAATAAACGCCGATCGCGGAGGCCGAGCGCACGGAAGGATCCCCCGGCACGAGGTATCCTACAGCCTCGAACAAGCTCCCTCCGGTTTAAGCGACCCTTTCGTAACACGTTCCCTCGACGATCGAGGAGAGAAAGTTTTGAGCCCCCTTATACTCCACGGCTGATACTGACCCTTGCACGACAGAGGAGAAAGGACGTGCCGTACGGATACGTCCCGTTCAACTTCCTTCCTATACTTTCTTCCGTCCGCTCCTCTCGCTAGACCACCGGCACACCACTTACACCACTGGTACTTTGGGAGCAGCGACACTGTACGAGACGCGAGCAGCTAGCAATCGGTTACAGTTGGTCCGCGACGGGCGAAGACACCAGCAACGCGTACCCAACAGCAGCTACCACCGGTGGGACTGTCGCTCGCGAATTTTTTACCCTCTCGTGGGAAATAATCTGGTTAAAAGTGGTCTGCGCCTTTGCGAAGGAACGACGAAGGAGGAACGACTGCCCTACGAGACCAGTGTATACGTTCCTCCTTCTCTCCCTCCCTCCCTCGCGCTCCCACCCGATCCGTACTCCATCTAGATCTCTGCTGGCCGTTCCGGAGGCTGCTGGGGCGCACGCGCGACCCTCGTTATCCTTTTCTCGCGCTCTGCCAGCCTTCGCGACTCTGTACGGCGACGGGGATGGCTTCCAGCTCGCTCCGTCCCACTCTGGCTGGCCCTCCTAGCGCGACGTTCAGGCCACATCGATGCTTCCGGACGCAGAGGGGAACGCGCGCGTTTCGCGCCTCCGCGCTCTTCCACTCGCTCGTCCTCGTCGACGACGAGGACGTCTGCGCACTTGCCGGCCAGGACGAGCCGAGGATGGAGGCCTCCTTCGGGATCGCGGGCGCACCTGTGCGTCCTTCGCCTACGAATCTCGCGACCTACTCGCGATTTTTCACCTCGCAGCCAGGTTTCTCTCTGCCAGTCTCGCGATCAGTTCTCGAGGATTCTTCGCGAACTTCGTCGCGATTAAATTTAACGGGGGTTCGAATCGCAGAGTCGAGATTGAAATTTGTAGATTCTGTTGGGGATGGTTTGAGGACAGTGACCGTTCGTTGCACGAGGATTGTTTTAATGCATTGGTTTTTAGTTGTTGGCGTAAGTTGGATCGTTGGTTTCTGGTTTTTTTTTTCGTTTTCGAGGGGATATTTAGGGGGCGGTGGTGAAATTAGGTAGACAAATGGCGGGATTGATTGACACTACTGACCTATTTTTAGGACCCTCCGCGGGATCGATAAATTTAGGATGGTTGGCGGTGAGGTGATGTTGGATTTAATCAGGCAAACAGTCGAGCTGATTGCTTTCACTTTGAAGTTGAATAAGTTAGGCAACTGATTCGGTTGTTCCGTTCCGCAAGTACAACCTGGCCCCGCCGTTCCATTTATATCGGCTCGGCTGTTGCTTTTTAGCGACGTTCAAGTAGTCAGGCTGATTAATTCGATCAATCATCCCGCGTCAGCTGCTGGATGCAATTACTTACAGCCCCTTTAATAGGACGTTTTAATCGGCTCTCTCTCTTTCTCTCTCTCTCTGCAACGCTCCGTGTAATCGAGTCACAGAAGAGAGGACACGTTCGATAGGAAGTGGCACCGATGTCCACGAGACCTGTCGCTTCTGCTAATACTCTTACAAACGTGCAAACCAAATCTACGCATCCCTCAATTTTCAAAACTCAATAAAACCTGCTACTTTAATCACTCAACTGCAACATCCTTCAAACTTATGCGTCCAATCAAGTACAGCTAATATTCTCAACGCATTAAATGTACCACGTTGAAGGTACTAATATCATGGAAACTTCGAGCCACCCCATAGAACGTGGGATCCACTAGCGTGGCAACTTTATGGCGAGGAAAACATGGTAACACGGGTAGCCCAATTATGGCAGATGAATCTAATTCAGTGTCTGCTCGTGATATTTTCGAGCAGCCAGTCGACAGGAGGCATCGTGCGCAATTTAAAACCGATGGCTGGTACACCGTGTGTGTAAGCAGCGCCACGTGACCAGTCAGGATCTCCGGCGTGGATACACCGAAAAGCTCCTGACTGGTCGACTGCGCGGAGCCGCTTATCGATTTTCAAAGCGGCATTGCCCGAAACACCATTTTCCAGGCCTCGTCGTTTTCCTCAGATTCCGCGTGCAACGCGTGGAACGATGCGGACGCGGAATTCTAAGTCGATCGTGGCCTTGGAATACATGAAACGCGTGCCAGTAACGTTACCACTGGGACTGGTGCTCATTTTTCGTGGTCCCGTGGGCGTAGATTCTCGCTCTCGATTCGAATTATTCGAAATGGCATCGAAGAGCCTTCTATGACGCGAGACAATAGCGTCGATCGATTAACAAAGTATCGTTTGGTCGAGTGTTAAGTAGGATAACACTTGGAGGTTAAACGTCCTGCAACGGTATGCGCTTTGCGCCACTGTGCATGGGTATTGTACGTACGCGAAGGTCCATTTGTTTAGAGATAGCGGGGACTTTACGAGGGAGGCTCGTAATTCCAATTATTAATATCAGATCGAGGGAGAGAGAGAAAAAGCGCCGGCTAAAAGGCGCCGCTCGTATTTCCCAGCTTTATCTGAAATTGGCGTTCACCTTTAACCAGATAACATTAAAGAGACGCCGCGTCCATCCTTAAAAGTGCACTCGATGAATTCGAATCTAATGACCAATTCTACCCGAGATTAAATTGTAGCCAATTATCAAGTTGAAACATCGCGAGAGCTTTTCCACGTTGTCCGATATTCGTTGCTACTTAATAATTACGATTGAATAATGAGGAAGACCTCCAGATGAACCAGTAACTAGGTATCCATATTTAAGAAACAGCGTATCCTCCACAACAAACAAGAACCAAACGTGACTTATCACGTTCTACGTTACACGATTAGCACAAACCTCTAAAAGATCTCAAATTATAGCCAATTATGAAGTTGAAACATTGCAAGAGCTTTTTCACGTCGTCCAATACTGCTAATTAAAAATCATGATTGAATAATGAGGAAGACCTCCAAATGAACCACTAACTCCAAGTATCCATATTTAAGAAACAGTGTATCCTCCACAATAAACAAGAACAAAGCGTGGCCTATCACGTTCTACGTTACATCGTTGTTGCAAACCTTTAAAAGATCTCAAATTGTAGCCAATTATTAAGTTGAAACATCGCGAGAGCTTTTTCACATCGCCCAATGCTGCTACTTAATAATCACGATTGAATAATGAGGAAGACCTCCAAATGAACCACTAATTCTGAGTATCCATATTTAAGAAACAGAGTGTCCTCCACAACAAACAAGAACGAAACGTGAATTATCACGTTCCACGTTACATCATTGGTGCGAGCCTTTAAAAGCTCTCCGTCTGTTTCACGAGCGTGCCGTAAAATCAGGCGACTTCCGGCGCGCCACTGTCTCGAAGTGAAACGTATCCAGGATCCCCCATGCATTCGAATGTCCGTGCACGCGGCTGCAACTGATTGCCCGCTCGTCCCAACGCGGTTACCCCTCGTAGGCCCGTTGGATATTGAATTCGTCGCGAAACTTATGTTTGTTTTATTCATGCCAGGCACCGCGACCCGGCCGTAGCCGGCGGGACACCAATGATTATGGGTTATCGATGCTGTTCGACGGTCGCGGTCGCTTATGGGTATGCAAAAACCTTGGTGATATTGGGCCAGAGGAAAAATTCGGTGTTTGACGAGCCGTGGCCCAGAGGGGGGACGAGAATTCGTTATAACCCCTGCTACCCGTCCCACCCCTTTCGATCGACTGGTGTATTTAGCCGTTGCTCGAATCGAACCGAGTAATTTCTCGCTCTACTTCGTTCTATCTTTCTCTTTGTTTCATTTTTCCCTCTTTTTTCGGTTTCTCCTTTTTCCCTTTTTCGTTGACGTTATATCGCGCGCGCGTTGCAGCCAACTTTCGACGGATCGACGAGTTCTCTGGGACGAGGGGAACTGGTGGCTACTCCTGTAACGATACAGCATATTTAAACTGTGCAAGAGTGGCGTGGTAGGATCGTACGATTGAACGTATTTTGGGAAAACTGATTGATCGCGAATGGAAACGTTCAGGCTGGTTTTTAATATCGAAAGCCACGGATATATCTCGAGGGTGGGGACGGTTGTTTCGAGACCACGCGTCCATGGGACAGCAATGGTGTAATCCTCTCTAATTCGTAACTAGACGTCGTTGTACACGTCGCTGTATTAAATTCTCGCGAACTTTTCTACTCGAAAAATCCAATTTCCCCGCGAGCCTCCATTTTTCGTTGCACAAAAGGGACAGAGGGGCGGCGTGGAGAGCGCGCGACGTCAATTTATCATTCAAGGAACGGAAGTCTATCTGGTACAATGATAATAATAAAGGCGAGGATCCTTTTGAGGGTGCCCCTCTTTAAGAGGACGTAGGGAGGCGTTCTCGCTGAGCAGGCACCTGAAATTTGTCTTCCCAGCGTCGAATAAAAAATCGCGGGCCGCTCGATAAAAATGGAGGCCGCTCGTAAAAATGTAAAGAGCGCCGCGGCGGTGGCGTCCTTACCTCCGGGGACGCGACAATAATGCGACGCCGTAACGAAGTAACGACAATGGATTATTGGCCGTGAAGGCAATATCCTGTCATCTGTTTCTGCAGCCGCACGGAGCGGAGCCACATTTTACCCGGCCGTATCTTACGGCCAATATATCACCAGATATCGACAACAACGACATCGTGTAATTAGGAGGGCGTCGCGACTTCGGGGCCGCGTCACAATCCCTCTAAATAAAAGCTTTCACCGTTTTCCCAAGACGAATGGGGGTCGTCGAGTTTCGAAAAAAGGAAGCATCGAATTTTTAACCCCGTTCAGGTTCGCGTACAGGCAATGGCGAAAGTACTCGAAGACGCGTTTCAGATTTCTCGTCGAATCGAATTAAAAACTATTTTCGACGTTTTCTCGATTTAATCCCCTTCGTCGATCGAATACTCTTCGAATTGATCGCGTATTGTGCTTAAACCACCTGAAAACGATGCTTCGCTGTTCTATTTTTTATTTCTATTTTTTTTTTTTTTTTTCGAGTTTGTGCGAGCGTGTATCTGTGCGTGGAATGGAAGATAGAACAAAGAGGCGGAAAAAATGGCGGAATTCGTTTCGACAACGGCGATGCATTAGCGATGCAAATGAAGTTACGTCGTTGCCCGGAATTTTTCTGTGTTTTTCCACGCTGGCCCGGGCGATTTTTGGCTCGCTTCCAAAACCGAGCCCCGCACAGGTACCGAGAATCATCGACACGCGGTGGCGATTTTATTTCCCGCGGCTGACTCGTGTTCGACGATCACTCGCGGCGTTCAAAAATGGCGACGACAGCTCGAAGGAGATTCATTCGCGACCCAAGCTCGTTAGTCGCTAAATGGAATTAAACTGACCGTTCTCGACGCGCGATGATATTTACTGCGAAGTTCTCGACGAAAGCGCTGTTTTAAATATTGCTGCAGCTGACTGAGAAATAACGCGTATTGTGCGTCCCTCCTGTGTTTCTCGCCTCGTTAAATCCACCATCGCGCGATAAGCGTTATCTTCGCGAAGCACAGGGGACGCGATTGAAACGATTCGAACGTTGAATGTCGATTAGAGTTATTAATAGAAAGGTCACAGGGTACAGATACAAGACGAGTTTCAATTAGAACAGCGTTAACTTATCGTCGTCGACTCTATCCGAATTTCGGATCTATCCGAATTTAACGCCAGTTTGCCGCTAGTCTGGGCCCAGTTTATGTCTAATCCAAAGCTAATTCACGCTAATCTAGACTTAACCGAATCGAATCTAAATTCGGTTAACCTTAGGCATGGCCGCCATTCGAGCAGGATCAAACCTAGATTTATCCGAATTTAAATCGAGCTTAACCTGAACGTCGCCTTTACACGTATAAATCCAACTCTCGCAGCCCAGCTAACCCAATTCACCTTGAACCCACTGTAACCCAATTTTGATTATAAACCCACGCTAATTAACTCCTACTTTACGTGCACCTTAAATCCATACTGATACTCACGATCGCGTTGAATATCGACTACGTTTCCTCGAACGCGTCTACTCTTCGCTTCTCAAGGACGCGTATAAGTTCGCGGGGCCTTAACTAAATGGTATTCGAAGGTAGGGGCCATCCGCTGTCGCGTCAGTTCTCGTTCAGTCGTCGACGAGTGCGGGACAGAAGGGAAAAGAACGGAAGAAGGCAACCCGCGCGATGCTTTCGACGCGAAAAAGTATGCGTTTCAATCTCACGGACACCCTGGTGCGCGATATATCGTCAAATGGATGTCTGAGCTTTGCTCGAGAAGAAAAGTACGCGGGACGCGGCGCGAGCATTGCGAAGTCATACACAATTCGTACTGTTCGACGCGGCTAAGTGTACGCTGGTGCGCCTCGTGTAAGTTGACAAAGAACGCAACCGCGAAAGCGAATCGCACACGCCCCGTACACGTAACAGCCGCAGACAAATGTCGATGCTGAGCAACAAGTGTCGAGGAGTCTTTGCTGCCGACAATGAGTGCAAAATTCTGGCCGACCCGAATACGCAGCCACGAGTAATAAGCGGGATGGGTGGCGCTAGTTGTCAGGCTGCGACACCTTCCTGCGATCCGTCACATCGATTCGCGTTTTCGAACCACTTTCGCGTATCCAATCGCGATCCCTGTGAGGTGGGGATCAGAATACACCCACAGTAACCCCTGCTTGTCGTAAGAGGCGACTAAAAGGGGGTGAGAATCGGTTGACGAGGACGGAGAGAAGAGAGACGAATTTTGAACGAAGAATATTTTACTCAGAAGCGATTTATCCACGTTTCATCTCGATGCAATGTGCATCTGTCCTGGCAAACTCGCGAGACGAATTCACAGTGCAAGTCACCCGTGGCTGTTTCGTTCGTCACGTGTTGTAAAGTTCCACGGAAACTTGTGCAAGGTCGCAGGCTCGATAATTACGTTGAATCTTGCATCAGATGTTCCCTATTCCGCTCGAGATAATCGAACGTGACGCGATACGAGATTCCATAAGTAGAGGGCGTTCCAAAATAACGGAGAACGTTATTTCTCACTACTTCACTTCAGCGTGTGCGCAATTAAAAAGGTTCGTTCGTCGACGCGATCGCGTGGATAATAATAAGTGTCACACCGCAAACAAGTCGAACGATCTTTATTGTTACATCACAGAATTGGGATTACAGAAGACATCGTGCAAAACGTGCGATCGTTTGAACTAAAAGTGAAACACGATGCAACACGGAAGTAATTTTCTAACAAAAATGCGAATTCGAGCAGAAAATTATCCAATTAATGGAAACGGCATGATCAGATTCGGTGCTCCATTATATGGTTGTTGAAACTGATTAATTAGATTATCAGCTGCCCTCTCACCGACGTGAAACACGGCTCCCTCGAGCAGGAGTTTGAGCCAAGGGTTCATCGGCGCTGGACGTCCTTCCGTGATGGAAATGGCGACGAGCAGAAGGAAGCAGAGGCAAAACTGGCGCACGTTAAACTTCATCCTTCAGGTGTCCCCGTGGACCTTCGAGCGGAAATAAATGATCGCGTGAGAAAAGAAGGAAGCAGGGAGACGCGCACGGTGTAACTTTCTCCATTTGGCCACCATCGCGAACTTGAATGCGCGCACCTTGTGAAACAGCCGATAACTCGAAATCAGGGCTCGTGATCCAGAAGCACGGAACGTTGACAGATCGATGATTTATCGTTAACAGCCGATACTTGGTCCTCTAAACACGTGTACTGAACGACGAGGATTACAACCGACGCCAGTCACCATCGACTCGGTTGAAATGCAACAAAGTTACGATGTAGATGGAACATATACTGGCAGAGCATGCGAGATAAACTCTCCACGATTCAAAGTGTCCGTTTCATTTTTTATTTTCTATCAGGGTCAATTAGTCGCTCGCTGATTTCAGCAAACTGTTGCGAAGTAAATTACTTTTATATCATCGAGTACTTTTTCTACTTATCTTTTGTTTACCGCTAGTGACTGTACCGAGTGGTCAGTTTGTTTGGTTGGCGCCTACCTCTCGCGAGTCAGTCTTTATTTGCGAATTAATGGGATTTTTGGTGACCATTTTTGCAAGTACATCCTCGTGACTAACAGAGTATCCTTAGGAAATGACAGAGAAGGAGTAAGTAACGATATATTGTTACATTGATAAGTAAAATAAATGTAAATACAACGAGGAGAGGTGTTGGAAGTGATTACTGATATAGAAAAGCTGATGGAGCATTTTCTGGGTATTCCCAAGTTTAAGTTTCATTTCACGCGGTCAACACTTCATTCTGTTATCTGGAGATACATTCGTCGCATCTGATTTGATAGGCAATCGTTTCTCGGTTCTTTTCTATTTCATTTGAACGCGTAATTCGCCGGATAATACAATTAGCATGGAGAAATATTAAATGAGCTAAGAAAACTGGAGCTTTCTCGAGAATTTCAAACTAGCCCAAGTGCAGGGAATTATTAATAAAATTAATTCTTAATTTTATATCTGCCATTTAATTACATTTATTTTTTATAACTTTATAACGTTTAACACAAACGACAGTAGAACGAATATGCATTAGTTGGGTGCCTTGCTGGTCTCTTTATCCTTCCCACCGACGAGTTCTCCGACTGCTTTCCCAGTGTCAGTCAGGACATTCTCGACCAAGTCGCCTACAGGTTTAAGCTGTGGACTCCTCGATTCTATGTGATGAGGCTGCATGCGAAGAAGCGGCACGTGATGACTTTGCACGTGATGATGTCTTTCCTCAGACTGCCATTCCAGACTTTTACTGCCCATCCAAGCCGCCTGGGATAGACTCGTCAGCGCGACGACCAAAAGAAAGCAGATGTATAAACAATGAACTTGAAGCCTCATTTTTGGGATGTCTTCCTGGACCCTGAAACAGTATTCAGCAATCAGAAGAAGAAGAAGAAGAAGACGAAGGGTTCGTCTTTCCTTCGAGGTTATATTCACGAATTAGAATGTCCAAACCTTACGAAACAGTCGATAACGCAGAACACCGGGGTTTGCGACAATAAGAACCAAGATGACTCTGACCAGCGTTCCGTATGCGCGACGCGAATCTGATGTCCAAAGCAGAATACGTGGTATAAATACTACCGTGATAACGATGACGTGTGAAAAGAAGAGATAAAGAAACGCACTGGTAAGAGTTTTCCACTTTTTCCCGATGTTACGTGCAAGTTCTGCGAGGGGTCAATAATGTACGCAGTTACGCGCTGGTTCTTTGAACGAGCAGTGACGTCTGTGAACTTGCGCTCTCTTTCAAGCGCAGATCTACGCGTTTTGATATCTAACTGTATCCCACAATACCAATCACTTTCTTTGACAATCAATCCTGCATCAGCGAAATCAAGCGTGAGATTAGACAACGGTCCACTGTTTTCTGTAGACGTTGAAACTATGGCGTTCTGGTAACTTTGGTAAAAAAAAACTGAATCCCCATTTGACATCGAAACGGTGCAGTTCCCCTGTTAAACGCGGTTTTACCGTATGCACCACTCTGGGCACGACGATGGAGTGCAGGCAAATGTCGATGTCGAGCAACAAGTGTTACGGGGTCTTTGCTTCTAACAATGAGTACAAAATCTGGCTGACTTGAATATACGCGGGCGAAAGGGGGTGGGATACGAGAGAGAAACCGGTCGCGCTGAGCTTGCACATTTACAATTAGCGGTCACGCAAATTCGTCTCTGCCCCTCGTTCACCGTTTAAGCCGCCACCATACATTTCTGATTACCCGCCAATACGGTGCGCGCGCTGTGCGCTACACGCGTATCATACTGCCGCGCGTGTAATCGTTCCCGTTCGAGTTTTAATACTAAACGATCACGTGGCGCAGCTGTCACGCGAGGCAAGCATGAATCAAGTTACGTTACAGCCGTAATTGATAATTGGAGGCATTACACGGTTAATAAGCCCGGTTACGATAAAATGTCTCCCCACCTGGTGGGGATGGGACGCGGGAATTTCAGTTCTTTCGTGCCTGCGTCGCGTTTGCCGAGAACACAGCGATCCTTATCAGCGATCAGATATCACGGTCCTCGGTTGGTGACTAACACGAGAGCGCTTGTTAGACTGAATTTGTTTATAGAATGCAACTGGTGGTGGACCCTGCGCCGCTCTTATTATGTAATCTGGTAATCGCGGCGGCGACGGCGGCGCCTTTTTTTTTCCCTGACGCCGATATAATTTCAGTGCGAGTGCCTCGCGATGTAAATTCGTGATACGAAGTGCTTTAAATATCAGTTATATATGTACCCAGTGGTGTAGAGAAATATTTGAACAGTGTAATGCGAGTGTGCGTGTGTGTGCTTGCTACTTGTTCGCTAATAGGATGCGACAGACATTTCTCTTTTCATACTGATTCAAATTGATCGTTCGTTTTTTAGGACAATCAGCTGCGAGGGAATTGGAAGAGGGACTTTGAAGAACCAATGCAGTTTGAGGAATCTCTTCAATCAACTAACTTTACATTAAGTTTATGTCATATTACATATATATATACATTTTCATGTAATTCGAATATTTTTAAGTCTTTAAATGTTACATTATAAGTAATAGTATTGTAAAATAAAATTTCAGTGTAATATATTGTATCTATCATTAGATTGGTTAAATAAATATGTTTTTAAGAGAAATGCAAGGCGTTTAGTCATTTGCCTCTGTTTCTATCCATCCCCTATCCCTTTTTCCATAACATAGTCATTAATTACAATAAGATAGTTCCCTGCGAAAATTCCTGGAAAATGACGTCACTTCCAGCAATAGCCGAAATTCTTGGAATTCTCGATGACGTCATTTTCCAGGAAATGGCACGTTCAGATACCTCCTCACCACTTATGTTCTCCTGATACAAAGTCGAATTTTCGGGTTTTCGATCGAAAAATTGACAAAGTATCAGGAGAACATGACGTCATAGAAGGTATCAGAAATTCCAGGAATTCTCGATGACGTCATTTCCAAGAAGTGGCACTTCGGATACCTCCTCACATGTTATGTTCTCCTGATACAAAGTCGAAACTTCGGGTTTTCGATCGAAAAATCGACAAAGTATCAGGAGAACATGACGTCATAGGAGGTATGCTTGCCACTTCCAGGAAAATGACGTCACTTCCAGGAATCGCTGAAATTCCAAGAATTCTCGATGACGTCATTTCCAAGAAGCGGCATTATTCGGATACCTCCTGTGACGTCATGTTCTCCTGATACATTGTCGATTTTTCGACCAAAATTTCCAAAATTCGACTTTTTAACAGGAGAACATGACGTAATAGGAGGTATCCGAAAGCGCCACTTCTTGGAAATGACGTCATCGAGAATTCCTGGAATTTTGGCGATTCCTGGAAATGACGTCATTTTCCTAGAAGTGGCACGCATACCTCCTCACTACTTATGTTCTCCTGTTACAAAGTCGGATTTTCAAGATTTTGTTCGAAAAATCGGCAATGTATCAGGAGAACATGACGTCACAGGAGGTATCCGAATAGTGCCACTTCTTGGAAATGACGTCATCGAGAATTCCAGGAATTTCGGCGATTCCTAGAAGTGACGTCATTTTCCTGGAAGTGGCAGGCATACCTCCTATGACGTCATGTTCTCCTGATACTTTGTCGATTTTTGGAAATTTTGGTCGAAAAATCGACAATGTATCAGAAGAACATGACGTCACAGGAGGTATCCGAAAAGTGCCACTTCTTGGAAATGACGTCATCGAGAATTCCCGGAATTTCGGCGATTCTTGGAAGTGACGTCATTTTCCTGGAAGTGGCAAGCATACCTCCTCACTACTTATGTTCTCCTGTTACAAAGTCGGATTTTCAAGATTTTATTCGAAAAATCGGCAATGTATCAGGAGAACATAACATGTGAGGAGGTATCCGAACGTGCCACTTCTTGGAAATGACGTCATCGAGAATTCCTGGAATTTCGACGATTCCTGAAGGTGACGTCATTTTCCAGGAAATTTCGAGGAACGCAAGTACTTAGTTTCGAATGTAACCATCTTATTATATAATTTATGAAGATGTCGTGGAAACAAGGATAGGAGGTGGATAGAACAGAGGCAAATCATTAAGACTAAGCCGTATTCATCTTAAAAAAACATATTTATTTAACCAAACCAATATAATACATTAGGAAAATCTCTTAAAATTAATGTACAATAAAATGTGAAACACTGTTTGAAACGCAATAAATCACATTTCGCTCACGCGAAGTACATCAGACGTGCGGTTGGAGTCGGGGTTAATTAACCCTTCACCCTTTTAGCGAAAAATAGCCGGGCGACGGACGGCGCCGTAGGAAAAGGCTTCGTTTATGTCGTTATTGTTCCTTTTCAGGAAGCGTGTTACGCCGCCGGATCGTTATTACGTTTAATTGTACATGAATTGGTGTAGCGTGATGAGAGGGAAGAGGCGGCCGCGTTGGTGCTTTCACGCGGTTTCCCTTTCGCAAAGTTTGCTGGCCGGTTCTTTAAATATGTGCGGCCGACTTAAACGGCCCCGGTGTAAAGACTGGCTCGCCGCGCGAGTCCGCGCTCGAGTAGCACTTTTCTTCTTCTAATCTGCCAGTGGAGTTGTCGCCTTTGTGGCGGCCCCGTTATTATAATGCGCCCGTGTGCAGGTTGGCACGCGCGACACAGCATCGATTAGCCGACATCTGTACAGACAACAGCTTTTTTTAACAAACACATACACGAAAAACTTTAAACAGCGTCACTGTTGGATCGTGTCAACGCAGAAACAAAAATGAATCTTGCATTAAGAAATAGAATGCTGTATATGAACAGGAGAAGAAACTTATGGGTTCGAGAGGTCCTCGATCAGTTCAGACTGAAGAGTCTGAAAGAAATACCACTTGCAGACTTTGCCTCGTCATTTTTTTTTCTTAAGAGGGACGACTCTGCTAAGAAAAATAATATTTTGGCAATCAAAGTATTTAATTAAATAGAATATGGGACTATAAATTTGTTTTTATCAGTCACATGCAATAGTAACGTGTAAAAAGTAGCTGAACTAGTTAGGGAACAGTGTGATACAGAAGAGGACCAACTTACCGACTTCGCGCGGTACTTAAGCATCGTATCCCTTGGGACAAAAAAATGAAGACCTCCGATTATTTTATATGGCAGATCGAAGAACCCAATGACGCAAGATGCTCGGCGATCTTTAATCCGCGCGAGCATAGGGCGCAGCAAAGTGCACGCGCAGTGAAAAACTAGGTGGAGCGTCGCGAACAAAAACGCATCTGCACGCTCGAAGTGTTCCATAGAACGGGTAAGAAATATTTTTCCAAAGAATTTCGCTCGCCGTGGAAGTTTGCGCGTTATTCCACGACTTTCCGCGGGCAGAGGAAGAAAGAAGGATCCGCGGGCGTTTCGAGCGCGCGAGAGAGAGAGAGAGAGAGGATTTTATCCAGAACTCAGTCATGTGCAACAAAAGGGTATTGATATGGGCCGTGCTCGTGAAACGGGCCAATAGCTGCGGCCGCCATTGTCACCCGCGGCCAGATCTATACCGGAGATATCTGTTGTATTCTTCCAGCTACAAATTCCCCTGGTCAATTTTTTTTCTTTCCCTTTTTTTCTCTCTCCACCCCTTTCCTTTATCCGTGTCCCACTGCCGTGGCCCCTTATCGCGGCGACGGGTGTATCTTTGCACTTCCTGCCAGCCAGGCCTTGGCAAATACGTCGATTCCAACGGCCAGGCATTAAACGTACATAAAGGCCAACGGGAACAAAGCGGACGCGCTCGATTTCTTATTACGAAAATCCGACCTGCGAGCTTTGTTACCGCGTTCCCCGCGTTCTCGCGTCCCCTGCCCTCGCCTCGACTTCCTGGCGGGTCGCTACGCTTATGTGAAACTCCCTCGATCAATCTCATCTGCTTCGCGACCTTTTGTTTCCAACGAAACTAGTCTCTCTCTTTCTCTTGCGCGTCGCTGATTTAATCGTACGATTGCGAATCGGCTAATTATGGTATCCGCGAAAATAATTCGAGGTTCGACGAGTCTGATGACCGAGATCAGCGATCGCGACCAGCTGAATCTGTTATCCGCGCCAACGATCGCGGATCGTAACGAAACTCGTGCAGAAGTGGATGTTGTTATGTCCGTGACACGATATTCAAATGACGAACAGATTGTAGGGCGACGTTGAATATTTTATGAGTTGTTTGGACGGTGAAGTTGAATTTATTACATAAACTCCACGCGACCACGAGCTTGTGACATGATACTTGATGTTAAGGCTGTAATACAGTTCGTTACGTGTACCAGCGAATTTCTAACCAGAACCCTTCCGTTCTGGCTACTTTCGTTCGCTGGTGAAAAAGGGTTGAATATTCACGACAACAATTAAACAATGAATAATTCACTATTATCCAACAAATAATTGAACGGAATTTTATTGTCGCGTCCCTTTTGGCCATCGTTTCCCTCGACCAGAGTGTGCCCCATTGCATCTACGAAATTTCTCGTCCCAGTGCAACATGGCGTCGAACGAAAAATTCCCATTAAAATTTCATGGTCTCGCGTATGTACCCGGAGTTGATCGATTCGAACACTTCCTATAGGAAACGTTCCAAGTATTGCGTTTACGTAAGGAGAATTTTGCGAAACTTTCGCATGATCGACGGATCCAACGTGCGTTGTACGTTATTTCCTCTCGATGGTTTTTCTTGTCCGCCTCAGCGAAATACTGAATCTTCGAGCCCATCAAAATTCACGCGAGCTTTCGAATAACGTAATAAGAACGACCTCGTGACACACTCTGTTACGAGCAGTGATACGTTTCAGGAATTAGGGAGCAATGGATCGGAAACGACTGACCCGTACTATTTACTTGCAGCATTTTGCGCATTTCTCGCAGTGCAAACGCAAAACAAATCGCGACACTCGGTCGATAAGTTAATTAACCAATCTCGTGGGTAGATTATCGATGTGCCCGTGTAATCTTTCACACGAATTCGTCGACGCACCCCCATGAAATCGCGGCTACGTAGATGCATCATCTTTTATTCCGCTCGATCTGAACGCTCGAGAGCGGTTTTTATTCCTCAGCCAGGCGGCAAATCTTCCCACTTCCCCTCGATATTTCCTGTACACTCGCCTCCTTCGCACCTGAGCCTCGCCATTCCAACCTTTCGCCACCGTTGGCCCCCTTTTTAAGTCCCGTGTCACGTCGCGGCGAACAGTGCGCGTATAATTCATACACTCTGCGAGAGGTGTCGGTGCCTTTTAAACGTGAAGCATCGTAACCTGTTTTCTCGACCCTTAAGCATTCTAAAGATGATAAGCACGGCTATAAGAAGAACAATTGTTACTTTCTAAACTTGAAGCAACGAAGTTTGTTCTCTCGACGTTTAAATATCCTAAAAATGATAAGCAACGCGATAAAAGCGTAATAAATCGCTCAGTTGTATGGAGTAATGTGTAAGAAATCGAGTAGAGCAGTTTGGTGTCGTTAAAGGAGAGGCTGAACGAGGATAGACGTAGTCGACAGGCAATTTTTATCTGCGATGGAGGCTTCTTCGTCCGGTTGATAGGGCACTAAGTAGCGCTGATAAAAAGCAGCGGTTAGGCAAAATCTATTTACCGGAAAATGGATTCGTTTATTATCAGAGATTACGTAAACCCTATTACGGTCGAATGTGCCGGGGAAAAGAGGTTATCCGTGACTACGGATCTTTGCTTCTCGAACTGTAAATAACTTGATTGCGAATGCTGGCGTTCGACAAAAGATACGCTCAAGTGATATCCGATTTAACCATACCAAGGAATCTTCCTTTTTCCCTGCCCTGGGTTCCTCTCGATAAATTCGATACTGGAATATACGAATTTTACTTCGTGGCCACAGTTTCTGTTAAAGCTTCCCACGTTGCTACTCAGAAGTTGGCGATTTAGACGCTCTAATATGCGTTGACACGATGGTACCTCCTTTTTATTGTTACACGTATCCAAACAATGTGATCATAATTAAATCTTTGCTACTTTGGGTCTCTAGTTTATTCTCCTTTATTTGTTTCAGTTTTTGAAGAAGCACCGCGTTGTTTTCTTCCAATGACTTCGAACGAGTCAACCTACGAATCAAGATCAGCGACAGAGAAGCTTGTAATAACATTCACCGCGTTAAGGACCCTCGATAATCGCAACAAGCGTGCCAACCTACGGGACGAGTTTCAAAAAACTGAACTCCGTAACGAGATCGCGAAACTTTCGAAAAGGTGATTCATGGAAAATAAAAGGAGAGCGCGGTACGAGAAACCCCCCAAAAAAAAGAGAGAGAAGAGTAAGGACAAAATGAATCTACTCGCGGCGGTAGTTCACCGTGCTGGAGTGTATTTTTTTATTTTTTTTCTCTCTCATTTAATGATCCTTCCGCGACGAAGTAGTTCTCGATGCGGACTCGTGGCCCTAATAAACGCCATTCAAAACTCTGGTGAAAAAAGGTGCGGGAAGGTGGGACGAGGAGGAGTACGGGACGATGTGAGGGGAGGGAGAGGAGGAGAAGCAAAAAAAGAAAGGAGAAAAAAAAACGCGGATGAAAAAGCAGCGACTCTTCAACTTGCTCGAATAAGAAGATTTAATGAGCTTATTATACGCGAATTAACGTACACTAATAACGCGTCCCACGAGCCTCTCGACGCTCGCTGAACATCGCTAACGATTTCATCTAGGAGTCGAGGGGTGGCGGCTGTTTTATTTGCACATCCGCCCCGTCGTAGCTAGCCGTCACCTTTGATGCATCCGACGGCAGATTACGCGTCAAACGATAACGATATTTGCCAGGGTGAACGCGATTTCCCTCTGAACGATGCCTCCTTCAGACTACCCAAACTGTGACCCCTCTCGAATGCGAAACAATTAATCTACTCGTTACAACCTGATCGCAACGATTTAATCACACTCCAAATAGAAAATATCTCTAACCAACCCTCTCTAAAACTTCTCATCCCCGAAAAATCCAACCCCAACAACGATGACCACATCATTACAGCCTCCAACTCTAAACATACGTATTTCGTTAAATAGAGTACGTTTTACGAATCCATTGCGAGAGCATACAAGAGAGGGACTTCCGGTTAGGACGCAGCGACGAATTAGGGATGCTAACGACGATTCGATCGACGCGCGCCACCTTTGTTCAAACTGTTTACCCCCTTTTTTTCGAGGCGAGCCAGTCGTCTTGTCGATCAACGCTGCACGGGGCTGGTAAGCACCGTTTGAGATGCAAAACACCGTTTCCGGCATTAACGAGCGCGCGATGTACACGTGTATCGGTCACGCGCGTAGGACCAAGCTGGTTGGAGAGAGAAAGAGAGAGATAGCGGCCCGTGGCACGGCAGCAAAGGTGTGGCGAGGGGCGTTTCGGGTACAATGGAGGCCTCTGGTGGATATTGAAAATTTATCGAAGCCAGAATAAGTGGATGGAACCTCGAGCGGGGCTATTTGTCGGAAATTGAAATTCATCGAATTTTCACAAACGCTCGCGAGCTCGCCCCACAGCTCCGCGTGTCCCTCGATTTTCGCACGCGAGCCCGACGCTTTAACAGTCAATGACACGTGAAACATCGAGATATCTTCGAGCTTGCTGATTTCCAACGCGTGTATACCCGGGAGTATCGATTCAGGCTCGACGCGCGGAAAATTCGCGCGGACCAAAAAGAATCAGAGAGAATACGTACGCTCGTGATTAATAACACGAGGATGAACGTTTAAACGGTCTCTTTCCGTTCGTTTAATTTTTTCCACTCGCACAAATAATTCCTTCGATTTATTCTATCCCATTTGCTAATTAACGCTCTGACGCTCATTTTGAATTCGATGACGGAAGTCAGAAGTGGATCCTCGATATTTAACAACATTTCAAGCTTGCAGTATACAATTTTTTTTGCCTAACAAATTTCGTTAAAATACTTTTAGCCGTCGTTCCCAAACGTTCGTCTACAGAGAGCACTTACGTCAACGCGTTAACGTGGAAAAGACGCGCCATCTCTCGTTCTCCGTCCAACGTTTCCAGCTCGCAAATCACTTAACCTTAAAATCATGATCCTACGAGTGTCTGGAACGACGCAACACGAACTAATAACATCGGCCAGAGTGAGAAATGATCGTTCCTCGGGGGAACTTTATTTCAGTTCAGTTGCTGGAAGATGGAGAGAGTGAGAGAGAGAGAGAGAGAAGTGGGTGGACGGTTTGACCAACGTTGACCCAGAATGGCCCGTTGGAAACGCGACGAAGGCGAACAGGTACCCGCAGAGGGGGCCAGCCGATAACAAAGCTCTCGCGAGGAGCTCGAATTGTCGTTGGAATCCTTTGAAATACGGCCCCGCGCACAGGTCCCGATGTGTTTCTCCTCTGCGCCTGGCTGCGAGGCTTCCGTTGCCCCGGCCCCGGATCTTTTTCAACGGCACGGCTACTCTCGACCCTTTCGAATTATCGATCCTCATTGTTGGGGCCGCGGATGCGACCAGATTATTATGCACCAGAAAGAAGCCTCGTCGTCGTTCCTCTTTCCTTTTCGTCGCGCGAACCTCTCGTCCGAAGCCGCCTCGAGTCTATTGAAAACTGATGATCGCGTCCAACAAGAAAAAATTCCTGTACTTTCTTAAACAATACTACTGTACTTTTGATCATGTGAGAAATAGCAAAATGATTGTAATGGAATTAATGATTGAGAACTTTCAACTTGAGGGTCTGTACAATAATGCCTTCTTAGGTTGTTGCAGCCCTCGAGGACACCTCTAACTGCATAGCCTATTCGAATATTTAGACAAGGCTCTAGCAAAGATTTTTTAAACAACGCTACTGTACTTTTGATCGTGTTAGAAATAGCAAAATGATTGTAATGGAATTAATGATTGAGAACTTTCAACTTGAGGGTCTGTACAATAATGCCTTCTTAGACTGTTGGAGGCCTCGAGGACACCTCTAACTGCATAACCTATTCGAATATTTAGACAAGGCACTAGAAAAGACTTTTTAAATAACGTTACTATAGTTTTGATCGTGTAAGAAATAACAAAATGATTACTATGGAATTAATGGCTGAGAACTTTCAACTTGAGGGTCTGTACAATAATGCTTTCTTAGACTGTTGGAGGTCTCGAGGACGCCTCTAACTCTATAGCCTATTCGAATGTTTAAACAAGGCTCTAGAGAGGGACGATGCATTAAGAAAATGCACAGAACCCTCTTCGATCGTTTGTATACCTTTCTATTCACCATTTCTCACAATTATCTAATCTTCACTGGCTATAAATCAAATACAGATGGTAGTGCAAGGTGGAACGGTCCTGCCAAGTAGTACAAGTCAACGATTTCACCAACCTTGTTGCGCCAGTAGATCTACACAGTTTATAATCAGACAATATTCGAAGTCCATCATGAAAAGCGATCGAAGCATGGAATAAATATTGTAAAGAAGAAAGAAAATGCTCGCGACAATAGGATGCTGATCATTACTCTTCGTTACCGACGAATGGTAATACAATATTCAATTAAAACAGAATTATAAAACGACAGAGGGATTATGGGGCGATTATAAATGTTACTTAGAATTCTCCGCGCCTTTCAATGGAACCCGACTCGAAACTGAAACCGATTAACGATACGTCGGTAGGGAACTTTACGAGCCGTTGAAATATTGCTTTCTAAAGGCAATATTGTTCCGGAACTCTATATACCGTGTGGAACTTTGTCCATTATTTCATTCGCCGTATTTAACGGCACCGGAACTGAGCGTTTCCGCTTGTTACCTTGACCGATCGTTGGCCAACTATCGATCTATACCTCGAAAACTTACCGCGAGACGCAATAGTGAACAGTTGCATCGCGATTTGTCCGGAGAAATAATCTCTAATGACTCGAAATATATTTTCAGCGGTGATATTCCCTAGAAAAATCATATTCACGTTACTTCTCACGCGACAAGTATCTTCAGCGGCGTTATTCGCGAAAATATTCGTCACGCGATCGTTTAAGCCTTTTTTGTAAAATATCGTTTCACAGAAATGGATTACCTCGATCGATCCATGTATCGAGAAATTCTTCGCCCAGCGAGACATCACTTTTATTCCTCTCCTCGTTCAACCATAAAAACATTTCCCAACTGCGTGTGGAAAATATTTTTCGCGCAGGTAGATTGACTCCAACGATCGCTGTACGTCGAAAAATTGCATCGAAATTGAAAAATAATTTCTCTCGGCTATTAAAAATGCTTTAACGACTGTAGGGACTGCAATTTAAGTGACGTCTCGCGAAGGCAGACTATCCGAAACGACCCGTGCGTCGACGAGTTGCGTTGGAAAGGGAAAAAGAGCGAAGTATCTCATTTTTTCTTTTTTTTTTTTTTTTTTTTGACGTTCGTCTGGAAAAATGGTTTTCGATGACGCGCTGAAGAACTCTCTTTTCCCGCGTGACGCTTGATGAAAACGCTTTCTAGCCGTGCTAAATGCGCGGACCTGCCGTCCCATTCGATTATCAGAGTCGCGACGCTTCAGAAGGTAAATATCTCGCGGAAGTTTCGCGGAATCAGCGAAATTGCGCGGCTGCGCAAACACCCGCGCGCTTGGACAACGTGTATTTGTCCATCGAGTTTATTTCCGCGTGAACTCGGTAATTTATTCCCCCGTGCCCGTTCGATCTCATAATTCCGCTCGTTAGAGAGTCTCACGGCTGAAAAAAATGGCCCTCCAAACTGCACGTTGCGCTTGAACCGTTATTTCGAATCCTCTCGCTGGCGAATCTCGTTTCAACTGCGCCATTCGCGTCAATTGTTAACGACAAAAAGTTTCTATCTTAACAATAAAAACTTGACGCGGACCTCGAACTGTACCGCGACCTCTACGCGATTTAATTAGCTTTAATTACGCTGCAACAGCGAGGAGCTCGTTTTCAATGCGAGAATAAAATGGACCGTTCGTTTGCGTGTCGAAATAGTTTGTTGATCGAAGTGGATAAGTTGTTGGTTTGCATAGAAGTGAGATGCAGTCGAAAAGTTGGCCCCACCTTAAGGAGCGCGACGACGCTTGCAGCTGTACATAATCAAAAATGGAACAAAAGGAGCGCTCCACTTTCGACCGATTGTCCGTAGTTTGAAAGAAAGTAATGTTGTAGAAAATCAGGCCGTAATACCTGGCCGGCTAAAGTGAAACGGGGACTGGTGCACGTTCAGAAAATTGCATTTCTAATTTGCAACTTTGCTCTCGAGGTAAATTACGCGCCAACGAGTTGGTCGAGGGAAAAAAAGAAGGACAAACAGTCTCTCCGCCACGTCGTTTTAAAGGTGGAAACAAGGAAATTGCGTGTAAACGAGTGGAAATCTCGAAAGTCCTCGCTCAAAGAGGAATCCCGTGTGGTACCAAAATCTGGGTGGCCATCTTGGCAGGACTTGGAATTTCGAAGTTACGTTACGTAACTTCACGAGCACGGAGAAACTCCGTTTCTATAACCGTAGAATTCAGACGCCAGCCTCCATAGAATCCCAACTTTTCTCTCCCCATAATCTTAAAGTGCGGAACTTAACGGATCCACCTCGCAGCGTAAACATTTTACGAGAACCGCCATCGCAGCGTTAAGGTTACCAAGAGTATCCCCTTTAATCTTAGACTTAACGCGAACAACTATAATCTTACAGTTCGAATACGTCGTTCGTCGTAACAGTAAACATTTGAAGGATCGATTTCCTTGATATCCGAACTGATGTTCGTTTTATTTGAAATTAAACCTGCTCGCTAAGAAAAATGTCTGTTTAAGTTTCGTGGATGAAAATATTGCCAATCGAGACGAGCAATTCTTTCGTTCGATTCGACTTCGTCCCGCGCGATGCACGCAGAGATGCATTCGCTTTTTTATCTGGAATGGTATAGAGCCGCGTATATGAAATCGTTTGGATACAGATGTCATACATACGTTTCAAGAGCATTCTGAGTCACAGCTACGCTTTTCTTATCTCACGACCATTCTGTGGCATCGTATACGATACACCTTAACGATATCGTGTAGAGGGTACAATAGGGTTGGACCTTGTTTATAGATACGTCGTTATATATCAAACGGAAAAGACTTTTGTGCTTTTAACAGGTTTTAGAATAACGTTTGGAACCGGAAGAGATATTTCTGTCCCACTGTGTGTCGAGGTGAGCGACATACTGGAAGAAGTATGAATAATATAATATAACTATGAATAATAAGTACTGTATATTGTGCAATTTTAATAGGAAAAGAGCTTTTAAACCGCTAATGTATATCATCGTATTATATATCATTTTTATGACGATTTAAAAGAAATATGTATATGGCTTTCAGTACCTGTAATTTTGGCTAACAACGACCAAAATGTCTCTCAATACTCAGTGTGCTAAACATCTGCTGAGATCTGACGGTTTTGTAATTTATTTGATATTTCCCGCTATTGAGGTAAGAGAGAGAAAGATATATAAAAAAGCTATAAGAAAGAGTGAGACAGATGATGATGACCCTGCTCTAGAACCCGTGGCGCCATCTCTGTAAAAAGTGCTCAAACTGGTCGCACACAATTATCGACAGCGAAGTGAACTACTGAAAATTACTGGCGCCATCTCTGCGAAGAATAGTGAAACTAATGCACGACCAGTTTCAGCGCTTCTCTAAGAGATGGCGCTAGTAGTTCTTCAGTTCCCCGTTAACAAATGTGATCCTTAAATTCCTACCTTATCTACAGCCCTAATCCTGCTTAACTATATTGCGAAAATAAAATAAAATAAGTTTGGAATAATTAGCAGGATCCGTATTTAAAGAGAAATAGGGGAAACGGTAGCCAGAGGATGCAAGTTAATTTACTCACTTCGTTCAGTTTCATTGGCTACTCACGACGAGCGCTAGTGGACGATTAATAAAACCGGAACCCGCACGTTCCACGAGTGACTTGCGTTCCATCAGCGGAGTAGCACTCTTCGCCTCTGACCACACATGTTACCCGTGACGACAGTGCACGCACTTTAGCCATGGACAAGAATTTGCAAAGGTCTTTGGAACTGCTGAGAGAAAACGAGGAACAGGTGCGAAACGACGCGGAGGGCGCATTGTTAACCGTTTGCCAGAACATCCTGTCGCACCCAAATGACGAGCAATATCGGGAGGTGAGGCTGAAGGACCCTCTGGTCATCGACAAACTGGTCCCAGCCAGCGGAGCCATCGAGTGCCTGTTCGACGTTGGCTTCATCGAGGTAATTACGCATAACGATACGTCGAAGCGAGCTTGATGAATTTTTAGGCAAAATTACACGATTCCCCGTTCGATAGGGCACTGACTGTCTCTCCCTACCGTCGGCAGCGCCACTTGCGAAATTGCAGACCCTACAGAAGGAGCTTAGCAAGAGCAACTCCCCAAGAGGACCTATTACGAATCTGGAGTTGTACAATCTGCTGCCACCATTGGTGACCAACAAGGAGAAACAGTTTTTCAGTTCCATCCTGTTCAACTATCAGAATGTTCAGCATTACGAGAATGCCAGCCTTCAAGAGAAGGCCAGAAAAGTGATACCGATCGCAGACCTTGAAATTGCCACTATGACAAGACTCAGGCAGCTGCATAAGTAATTGTCGAATAAGTTATGCATAGATAGGCTTTGGATTTTGTTGCTCATGGGATTCGTGTTTGCAGGCACGTTAAGTTGAATCCGAGCTTCACCGAAGAAGACATAGACGATGCCAAAGACTTGTACCTAATGGAACTGTTGCATTGGTTCAAGGGTAAATTCTTCACCTGGGTAGATAACCCAAAGTGCACCGGCTGTTTCTCAGAATGTAAATACCAGGAAGTAGTACGTTCTGAGAATCCCAAATGTTCACGAATAGAGATATACAAGTAATTGGTTAAACTTTAATTCAAAATGCAAGATTGACACTAGAAAGACTAGAGAAATTCGCTCTCGCTCGGCGTTCGTTACTCTTTCTAGGATTAATTGTTGCGCAGTAACGAGGCGTGGGACAATTAGGCGCGGTTAATCGATGAATATCATTTTTTTAGGTGCACTAAATGCGCGACGCGCGTAAAGTTCCCCCGTTATTCCGATCCGGAACCGTTGTTGATCCTAAGACGCGGACGATGCGGCGAATGGGCCAACGTGTTCACGCTTTTCTGTCGAACCCTAGGATACGACGCGAGATATGTGCGTGACGAAACCGATCACATATGGACAGAGGTGTGTAATGGTCACTGCCCTTACATAAATGGAAAATATGAGCAAAGGTACTCGTTAAATCATTGCAGTATAGAAATTGTTCTGACGAGACTACTACTTCGTGCGTCTTGAGAAACGACACGTGGTGGACGTTGGAACTAATTGAATGATCGGCATTGTATTGGTCAATCAGGTATGGTCCATACACAAGAAACGATGGATTCACCTAGACCCGTGCGAGGACGTCATGGACCGGCCGCTGATGTACGAGAAAGGATGGAAAAAGAAACTGTCCTATATCATAGCTTTCTCGAAGGACGAAGTGCAAGATGTCACTTGGCGGTACACGCGCGATCTACAGGGCGTGATGCAGAGAAGAAACATTTGCTCGGAGACGAAACTATTGAAATTCATTGAGTCGTTGAATAGACACCGTCAGTATTCTCCAAACTATAGCGCATCTCGCAGACGATACGTGACGAAGCGAAGACTTTTAGAGCTGGTCGAGTTGATACACGTGCCCAACAAACAGGGCTCTGAGGATGACGAGAATTACCAGGGACGGTGCACTGGTTCTTACGAATGGAGATTAGCAAGAGGAGAAATTGCTGAGGTATCGAAACGGGATCGTGGAATTCGTTCGACAAATTTTTACTGTTTTGAAAGTAATATCCTTGATTAAACATTCCAGACGAATGCGAACTACATTTGGGATATCGCCAAGCACGGGAACACCTTTCATTTTCAATACTCCATCGTTAAAGACGTGTACAAGGTAACAAACGACGATGGTAAAGTATTGATGGATATAACCGGTTGGCAAAACGGAGTGAACCAAGTGCAAGGTGGGGTATTTCGTAAAGTAGAGTACGACTGGCAGGTGGCCTACTTAAGTCGTTCACCAGGGGCCACTTCCGGTAAAGTAAAATGGTGTTTCGCGGTGACGAACCCGAATTTACACGTGAAAACGTTCCATTTGCGAGCTATCGTTTATATATTTCAAAAGGCCAACGTGTCGTGGGAGTTAGAAGCGTTTTACGATAGTGCAAATCAAAATAAACCCCTGGTTTTATCTATTGACGATTGTTCCAATTATCGTACGGACCAATTGAAAGGGTCCACGAAGTTGATTCTTACCGCGACCGTTTCCGGCGGCCAAGACGATTGCGCGTGGCAGCACGCGCAGCTCTTCCGGCAAAGCTTAGAGATCGAGAACGATCGACCTTTTTTGATAGACATCCAATTGGAGAATCGGTAATTTCAGACTTAGATTCGATACCAGGATCACTATTGATTTGTCTAATTTTACTTATTTATTATTAGCTCTATGTTACCCGAAAAAAAGGGAGAAGATAAAAAGAAGTTGGCAATGTTGGGTGTACGAGTAAAAAGAGATTGAAGTATAATGGTCGACGATTAATTTTGAATTAAATTACTGTAAAACTGAATGTTTGAACTTATTGAGAGAACCAGAAGAATGAATTACAGAATTAAGTACACGTGATGCAAATCTTAGGAATTTATATTGTTCTTTTTTGTTTGCAACAAAAGACTATATGAATTTAATTTGATAGCATCGTACTTCGTGATTCCTTTGTCATATTGATATGTACAGATATTTTAATAATGTTATTATTAATGGCAATAAATATAATTTCTCTAAAACGAACATATCGAGATTGAACGTATCATTTTACGGTGAATCGAATAAAAACATTCCACGTTTATAGTTTTCTTCCCTCTAAGGCAGAGACGCAGACTTTCGTGCATTTAGCTCGTAATCCTGTACGATAGTTAATTAATAAATAAATTCCCGAGATTTTCATTGAGAAATTTTTATATGGTAGAATGATAAGATTGAATTGTTGAACTTATGTTGCGAATAAAGTCGAATCCCTACGATTTTACAAGTTCGAACATTTTTTTTTTATTTCATATACAAAATAAGCGAGTGTCTTCGATGGCACTTTTTGGAGACATTCGTATTCGATGGTTTCTACGCAGTGTTTCATTGATCACTGCACAAGCCTGGATAAAGTCTCAACAGTATTTATATCCGTATATATCGTTCACCTTCTTCCGTTTAGTTTTTAGTGTATATTGAATTTCATATATAAAAACAGTATCTACATTACTGTCGTATTATCACGATCGCTTATACGTGCTCCAAAAGTATTAATTTTGTACTACTACGATTACTATTTATTTTCTTTTTTTTTTCTCTTTTTCAATTCTTTTATTATATTCATAGTAATAAGGTGGTGTGTTTTATTCAATTTGCGATTAGGAGTTGCAAAATGCTGATGCAAACTAATCATATGTTTGCGACAATTGTTTATCGATTTAATTTCAATAGCGCACGGTTATGAATGAAATAGTACGAGAAGAATTAAGAAATAAGAATTATAAACAACTTTACGTAACGAATGAGTCGATGAGACTAACTGTACCAGTTTTCGATAAAGAAATTATCATTACAAGGATAAGAGTTATGAGAATAGGTGTTAAGTACATTATGAATCGTTACGTTTAGATTCACTTTGCTCAGCGTTAAAAGAATATTTTATGCGAATCTCTCCATCGCGTTTTTAAATTTCTATCAAAAATTCCTCTCGTTAAAGTGATCTATGATTTTTAATACTGGTCGAAAGCGAGAAAGACAAGCTGTTCAAATATCCTCGTTTACTACTGTGAAAAAAGAAAGCGAAACATAAATGTAGGAACCTAGAACATATTCTAATACGTGTATCCGCGACTGTTCTCTGCCCTGTGAACTCGCGTGAAACGTGTATTTGTGCAGAGAAATGCACACAAAGGGAACGCGAAATACCTATATCACAAAACGTGTAACAACATTATCGAAACGCATGATTCGAACCAGAGTACTGAGTGCAACGAGTGCTAGATATATATTTCTTTACGATGCATTACTTTTTTTTTCTGTTTCTGCTGAACTAATCTCTGTCTATCGCGCGATATACATAACTTCAATGCTGTAATTGAAATCATAATTTCAGCTCAAAGTCAGTTATTTACATATATATCTTCTAGCTTATATATATATACACGTATATATATATATATCCCAGCACCAATGAAGCCCTTAATATCGTCGTGGTCTTATGCGCCGCATAATTAATACATTTCGTACATACAAAAAATATTCAATTATCTACATCGTCGCAGGACATTCATTATTGTTTAAGTAATGAGTCAGCCGTCCTGATCTGCTTTCCAGGACGGCTGACTCATTACTTAAACAATAATGGACATTCGTTACTGTTTAGGACTGATCCAGCCATCTAAATAATGTTACTGGAAAATGACGTATAAAATAACAGATAGGCACTGGTATTCTGTGACCTCACTTGGTTCACCGTCACTTCCGTCACTGTCTGGTCATCGTATTTATACCATCTGAAAGAAACAACACATTCGAATGCTATTGTTATTAACACCTGCTTCTGTTTCTTATGTTATCCACGTAGAAAGCTCCTGCAGATTAACACTGATGAACAATTAACGGTAGAGCAGTTGAAACTAAACTGAAGCAACTAAAATTTAAGAGAACGAGTAAGATCGAGTAGGTAGAGATATTAAATTAATCAGGGCACTTGGACCCCATCATACTACGCTGAAGTTTACTGTGCAATAATTTTTTTTTATATTGAGGAAGAATTTAAAAAGAGGTGTTGCTAATGGAAAAAGAAAATTGGTAATAAAATATATAGAGAGAAACTACTTACTTGTTTTGAGCAGCATTCTTACAAAAGGCTGTGTAGTGGCCACCCTCCATGGTTCCATAGTGATTCGACATCGCGTACAAACTGTAACTGTAACCGCGCATATTTGAGATCGTCGCGCTATTACTGTCCGTAACCAAGTACGGTTTCAAATTGAAATCCGCGAGGGGGAAATCGACAGCGGTGTTCCTCTTCTCAAGCCATCCGCCGCTCTCAGCGAAACGGTTCAAGTGTATTACTATAATTGGCGCTAATTTAACGAAGTCGAATTTCTTCGTCGCGTCACGGGGTGTCTGACACTTTGGACACTTCCAGCCCAACACTTTCTGGCCACTTACGAACTTCAATATGCAATCCTGCGAGTACAAATAGGCGATATTAATATTCAGCGCCGTACGGACAGTCTAAGATTAATAACACTGTAACCAGGGCGAAATTGACGCAGATAAGTTAGAATTGTCTTAAGGCAAACCTTGTTCCATACTATGCGATAGAGCTTACGTTCAGTGTACATCGATTGGAGTCTGGCAACGACATCGTAAGGCTGTTGAACGTTTCGTAAGTGGTGCTGCTTTGCTTGCAGAAGCTACAGGTGATCGTGGACCTTAACTGTCCGAAGAATAAATCGGATATTATGGATCGTTGAGATCCCATTGCTTTGTCCCAGGCTTTCTCAGCGACTGTCATTTCCAAGGGCACTTTACAATTCTGTAAGTACGAAAAAAATGAATGTCTATCTATAAACACGAACAGGTGAATTTGAATCAAGCTTGAGCCGACAAACTCATTGGGAACCAGTTAAGACGTTACCTTCTTTAGATCATTATGCATCCAGTCTAAAAGAAACGTGAGAAATTCGTGAGAGTCCTGTTGCTCGTAACTTTCGAATTGTAGTTTGTATTGTCCCACTGCGATCTAACAATCGGTTTAAAGAAGCATTAACAAATCGAAGGATAAAAAGCGACAAAAGAATTCCTTATACAGGGTGGTAGTAAAGTAACGTCGCACCTTAAGATCGTGAGGCGATATACTTTTGTATTGACCTCTCCAAAGCGCTTTAATCACTTGAGCCACCTCTTCTACGACCTGACCTTGCGTAGTATTATCGTTATTTGTATTCAGGTCGTCCGCGTACAAATTGTCCATAAAGTACTTAGCTAAATGCGTGGTGTTGCTTAAGCACTGTATAATACTGTTCATGTAACACGAGTTGCCCAAGTTCTTTAACCCCGTGATACCCGGATGCTGCAACACAATAATACAAAACTCACTCTACAGGGCACGCTAATAAACCTGCGTTCCACTTTGCATACACACTTTCGTCGCTCTATTCACCAATTACCTTTTTAAAGTAATAAACATTGAAATTCGGCACAAACTTTCTAGACAAATTTACCATGTTTCGTCGATACCTTATTTAATTACATATAGATCACATTTTCCTCTAACGTGCTTCGTGAACGAACGGCTAATCATAATTAACACGATGAATTCGCCGCGCCACAATTAAGCACAATCCTGCTGATCGATGCATACGCGAATCTGACACCACGATTCGCGCGATGTGTTGCGTTTCAGTTCAGTGTTCCACGAGCAAACATCACCAGACAGTAATTTGGTGGTGACAGTCAAACAGGTACTAATGTGAACCGCCTATGAGTTACTGCGAAACGTTATTCGGAGTAAATTGGATTCGGAAGCCGTACAGTTGGAAAATGTTTGTCTCACATGAACGTTCGCCACGCGGGACCGGGAAATCACGCGACTTCATTTTGTTGCAATTGAAGAGCTTGCAATTGTATATATATCTTTTTTCTAACACTTGATGTACGTATCGAAATGATTTTTAATATATATAAAATGGTGTTTAATTAAATTAATAGTTTATCGATACTTACGACACTTCCATGGACAGGTGTCATTCTTTCTTCGCGATTAGCCCAACTTAGATGGGACAATTTATTGTCTCCGTAGGTTCCATTTTGATTGATCGGTGAGATCTGCGGTTTCGAACTTCTGTCCACTTGCGGCGCTTTGCGATCCTTCAACTGAATGATTTGTATGGTTTTTAAACAAAGTTTTTCCCCAGAAAGACCCAGCGACCCTCGCGCGAGAGAATCTTTTTTAAATTACCTGCAGCAAATTTGGACTAGAGTACGAACGCTCCAGATTGCCCATCGAAGAATTGTTATCTACTTTCAGCGGTTCTTTGTGTATGTCATCCTCCACCTCTTTCGTCGACAATTCCTTGTAATTATTTTTCATCGATTTTCTATTCATAAAAATTGTTTAAATGTAGTAAAAGTAATGTAACAGAACCATATCTACACACTTACTCTCGCAACTTTTGTCGATCAGCAGAAGTATCTTTCATTCGTCGTTTCAACAATGCAAGCGTAAATTCAAGACCTCCTTTCTCGTTCTCTTCAGCAGCGTTGAACTTAATCGATTCCGTTCTTGAGAAATATTTAGTGAGTTCATCTTCGAGCTTCTTATACTCTTTTTGCTATGAAAAGAAGGATTAATATAACTTTTACTATGCACTTGCGTTTTCTCAACCTGACCTATCTTTAATTAAGAACAAATAAAAAGTTTTGAAAAAAATTCAGATACAAATGAACCTGTATGTATTCCAAGGAGCAAACTATCAATTACCGTTTCTTCCAATTTCAAGCTTAACATCTTCACATTACTACGAATGTACTCCTCTTCATTTGAAGCCTTGTGTTTAGTCCCGTTGTATTGCATGAATAACGTGCGTTCCTGTTCCAAGATCTCTTGCTCCATCTCCTGTTTACTCTTCGCCAGCTCGTTTAACTGTTTCATCAACTTCAAAACTACCTTCGACTCGGAAGCAGACGCATCTAACGAGATCGGTTTGTTACTTCTATCCACAGTCGGTCTCGAGGGCACGTCGTTCCTCTTTATGATATTCGACACCCTCTTTTGTTGAAGTATCGACGAGTTATCGTCGAATTGTCGTGCCCTCATGTTATTCCTCGAGACTTTTCCCACGTCGATTGAGTTATTCATGAAATTGTTGGGTTGCATGGAAATGTTATTACTTATTTCCGTGTCCAACTCTTTGTACCACGTCTTATCGTCCGTGATATTAATTTTTGACGCGATTTCATTTTTATTCAGAAGCTTCAAGTTGTTCACCCTATTCTCGCGGGACTTTACAGCATTCTCCTCCTCGTCCAAGTGTATCCATTCTGGGTACTCTATGTTATCTAATATCTCGTTTGGGGCGTTGTTCAAATTAGGCTCGGCAATATTAGGGTTCGTCGTAAATGCTGGATAACGAGCTATCCATTCGGCGTAACCACCGTCGAGGATCGCGATTCTTTTGTACTTTATACCCGGATCCCAATCTTCGAAAATCTTCCTTAATACGTTCAGATGATTGTCGGGCGTTAACGTTTTGCTCGATGTGTCCCAATCAATTAGAATTACTACGTCTACGTATTGCACCGATCTATGCCTGAACAGGTCTAAAGAGTGTTTATCTTTGCGAAGATGTTTGTCGAAATGCGATGTCAAAGCTCTAAAAAAAAAAGAAGGAAAATGAAATCTAGTTACTCGGACTAATTGAAGAACACAGAAAATAGAGTCGCTTGCGTAACGGAAGATTTCACTTACCCGGGCTTTATCCTACTATTTGGAATGTTAATGACTTTATCAGATAATATTCTTGAAGCATCAAATTGTACCTTGGGCCTGATATCAATAATCAAATATCTACCATCGTCTTTCTGTATCAGTTGAAATACTTGATCGCAATTTATAATTTCCTCGTTATCACTGACCAGTGGATCCCTCGTTGGTGTCTCAGGCAGTTTCAGGGCACCGTCAACAGGAGACATAATAGAGTCTGTTTCTGTTTCAATATCTACATCCATTTTCTCTGTACTATTACCCTTTCCCAATGTCTTTGCCTTCATATGCTGCTTGTACCGTGTATCTAATTTCGGATTTAACTCTGCGAGTACTTTTTTTACTTCATTGATCTACAAAAAAGAGGTTTACAATAGTTCAGTCCTTTATATCGATGCGGATATTGTGGATGTAACAAACAAATAAAACTACTCGACTTCTTACCTGATTTACACGCATATTCGTTAACGAAAATGCCTTATCGCCTTTATATTCCTGCGTACTTCTCAGCCATTCGATGCAATTTAACCACCTCCTCAGCATAATGTATTGATACTCCTCGTCGCCTCGTATTTTGGCGTTCTCAGCCAGATTAAACATTTCTGGGAGCCTCTTATAAATATCCGACGGCCTTTTCCCTTTATAATTGATTCTGGCCATTTGTAACAGGTCTTTCACACTGTTGTACCGCAATGGTGTTTTCTCAGACATTTTAACCAAATTTGTAGCGTCCCTCTAAGAAGAGATCTTCAATCCGATCTGTACACTGCACAACGAATATCGTTTCACGTTACATTTCATAGTATTCCACAAGAAATAAAGAGTATTACCGATGAAAGTGAAACGTTTCGCGAGAAATCGACTATTTTACAGCATAAATATCGTTTCGAAACCAGTACTTACCGCCTCGACGAGAAACCTTCTACGTGGTTAGCGATTTAATTCGAAGATATGCATTTCTGCCAAACAGACATAATTGGCAGAGATATCGCTAATGTAATTGAGTTTGGTTACCCATACACTTTCACGAGTCTGTTGATAGGTTAGCTACGTCGTTGCCTCTTACGACGGTGGCGAGAAAACGGGGCGACCTGACATTTTCGTTTACCAATAGAAATGTCGAAATCGTGCGAACACTTTGGCTGTGAAGAAAATTTTCTGCCTAAAACACGACACGCTACCGCTTTCCTACATCCTAATAACGTGACGTTTACGTAGTGGTGGACTGTCGCTATCGATAGCGATTCGATAGTTCTCGACATCGAGAATTATCGATAATTTAAAATATCCAAATCGTACTTAAACAAGTAAGCTTCGATGGAGACGTTCTATTTAATCAATGCACGAATCTAATATTATCGATAAATATTATATTTAATATTCTTGAAAATTTCATTTTCATTTTCTATAAGTATATTACACCAACTTTAGTCTCTGATGGTAAACGTTGAAACTGTAAAATCATCTCACAGGTTGGTAATGCAGATTAGCTGTGCTGGTTCAGATCTTTGTTTCTAAATGTCGCCAGTAGTTCTAAACTACTGTTTTATTCAATTTTGATTTCATCAATTCTGTTTCAGATAAAATACGGATATATATTATGTTTTATGTTAACATAATGGTTATAAAAATGTAAAGATATACGCTGCATATTATTTTTGTATCTTGAGTCTATGGTACGTAGTGATTAATTTAAAAAAAAATAATTCATACTTAATTAAGAGTCCAGCTATCTGTAGTCTGTAAATATATTCTTCGTTTTCACGTTTCGCATGGAAATTCATTCTCTCGCGGCGCTTCCCTATCTTTCCTTTCATGCGACTACGTAATTGTTCACGAAATGCTTATTGCATATTTCATAGTGTGTATCGCATACGATAACACACGGGTAACAATAAGAGAAACGAAAATATAACAGACGTTCTTCTACCATTTTACATTTAATTCCGAGTAAAACAATTGACATACCGTTCTCTTTTGCAGAAAATATTTACTCCATTTAAACCAGCTGGTAAAAAATTCTCTCAACATAACGCATCATTAAATACATCATTAAACTACTAATCTAACAGCCTTACCAAAGAGTAACTTAATTATTTGCTGAAAACCAAGTGAATTTCAAATTTAAATCTCTTCTTCCGCTGAATATCTACTAACTTTTCTCTAAATGAAAGAAAAGCATGCGCAATAAAAGGTCTGCTTTAAAAAGTATACAACATCTAACCCATAACACTAAAATGTACAGGATTAACAAAGCAATCGAAACTACTAACGCACCACGAGCGCAATTAACGCGCATCAGCCGGCACGATTACTAGCGTAATTAATAACAACATCGGTGGATGCGATGAGAATTAGTTATCGGTGAATCGACAAGCTTTTATCGTTCGCTGTAAAGCGTCTGTAACGGTCCCGTGGCGTTCCCAAACGAGTATGGTATTGATCTCGGCGTCGGGTTCGTGGAAATATTCAAAATACGCGTGTACACGTCTCGCGATCGATTGATTTTCAATGAGAATCGGCCAGTGACAAATCGCGCGGAGTTTGTCCATTGCGGGTGCGAGACAAATCGACGGTGCCCGGTAGCCTCTCGAGGGTGGACCCTCTTAGCTGCACCCTGCTGGCTGACAAACTGGTCAAAGCCCTCTTACAACCCTCTCGGCTGCCAAATTATCGGACTCCTGTGGACAGCGAGCCCATTTATACTGTCCACCAGCTAAGACGTACTACGGACGGGGATAAGGACGGCCCTACACGTCTAGCCGATCGGTAAATCGACCGTCGAAACGATACATTTATTGGCGGGACTTTAAACTGACGGCTGGAAGGGTTTCAGGCCACTTCCGTCGCGGCTGCCATTCATCTTACCACGCGTATCCTGGGTGAACGATGTTAATCTACATTTCTTTTCGGATTCGATTCGAATATTAAAATTACTGACAATATTATTCATATTAAATTGGAGCGATATTAAATGTACACTTGTTTTCTACAGGTTTTTTCCAATAATGTCCTATATAGGAATAGGTATTGTGCGAAATTAGGTCTGATAAATGTGTGGAGAGTGAGATGAACTTTGTTCGAGGAATTAGGGAATTTTTTTGATAGTTTTTCCTCGCAAGGATTTCAGTTTTTGAGGGTACAGGCGCCTAGTTGATGACGCGGACCTTTTTTCAACAACGTCTTATTAGGAATGGGTATCGTGCGAAATTAATTTTAATAAGTGTGTGGAGAGTGAGATGAACTTTGTTCGAGGAATTAAGGAATTTTTTTTATGGTTTTTCCTCGCCAGGGAAAGGATACTCGCGAGGATTTCAGTTTTTGGGGGTACAGGCGCCTAGTTAATGACGCGGACCGGTACAGGGCAGCGTACGAGACGAGAATAATGAGATACGTAATTCCGGGGCCGTGTTACGATGTTATAAAGTATATCGTGAAACGACTTTGCGATCAAAATGTAGTTAAGGAGCGTACCCGTTTCGAGATTGCTAAACGCTTTCATAAAGGTGAAACCGATCCTTGTGAATCAACGAGACAAACTCTCCCACCCTGAAAACGAATTATTCTTCCACATTAACTAAACAACCACAGAAAAGAAAAAAAACTGTTCAAAGATCCCCAAAAAGATACATCAATATCAAAAAACATAAAGAATCTTCCTGATGGTCCAAAATACTTACAACTCCATTATAACCGAGCCAAATAAACGAACGACTAGTTAAAAGTGGAAAAAACGAGTTGACATCCAAGGTGAGAGAAGAAAAACTGTGGCCAAACGAAACGAGGTGTACGAGACTCGTGTCGTTTGGTAAGAATGATCGTTCTTACGCGTGGATCAGAACAGCGTTACTCGAAGGAAGAAGGTAAAGAGATCGGAGGGCTTAAGCCGGCAACAATATGGCCGAAACGGAATGGAGTGAAACGGCTGGCTGTCGGATGGAGTGAGTACGGTCGACAGTAGTTGGTGGGCTATAATAACGTATAAAGTAATTAAGGACATCGGGCGACAGCCTGGAAAAGGGTAGGGCGACGGGCGGGCAGCGGCGGGGCGAAGGGAAACGGACAGTTTAGGGAATGCGACATTTACATAGTAATTAAATCGCGGGAGCAAGTGGGACCGTTGGGGAAGATACTGGTGCTCGAGCAATTACAGACGCATTAGATTGCGGTAAGCACTTGTTTATGGCCTACCCCGGGCGTCGCTTCACTCGACTACTCGATTCTGTTCACTCGTTCACATCGTAGTTCCACCTTTATACCATCGCCGCCAGACTTTTCCAGCCACTCGTCCCGCTAACCAAGAACGATTAACTTATATCGATCGACGGTTGCCGATCGAGACCGATCCGTCTCGTTTCGCTTCGCTCGTAGCTTAACTCCTTGCAGATATTTCGTTTCTAGTCTTTCATCGACGCATTCAAAGGAAAATTGTGAACATAAGAATAATTTGTATAAGTTTGTTGTGATCTGTGCGATATTATCGTGGACGCGCGAGTCAGTGGGACTTAATGATCGGTTACGCCTCGCTCGTAGCTTAACTCCTTGCAGATATTTCGTTTCTAGTCTTGGATCGACATTCTCAAAGGAAAATTACGAACATAGGAATAATTTGTATAAGTTTGTTGCGATCTGTGCGATATTATCGTGGACGCTACACAGTTGGCAGGACTTAATGATCGGTTACTCGTATCCTCTGCAGGGTTTAATAATTCACGATTTCAATTTTTTAATAGTCTGGATTTAGAGAGAACGCGAATACTGTATTTTTATGTGAAATGTTTGAAAACGAACGAGTCAATTTAGGAACTGGTGGAACCAATGACCATTACTCTCGAGAGGTAAAAACAAGTACACTCTCGAAACAACGGCGACGGATCGCACGTCTCCTGCAATCTACTCGAGGCTCCTCTTTTTTCCCCGATCGGGGCATTGGCGCGCGCGTTTCTTTCCGCGGAAATTTTGTATCCCGGTTTTGAGGCAAACAAAATTGGCGAGGGCGCCGCGCAACGCCCCCGCCGCCCGTACCCGTGTCAATTAACTAATTGGAGAGCGATCGTTTTATAACGGTTCGATCATAAACAAACGGACGGCGACGGGTCTATGGGCGAACCGATGGAAATGAAATTTTACTTAAAAGCGCGAGCGCGAGATGAAATGGCAGCCGGTGTAAGGGTGCGATATTCAATTAGCGCGCGGGCTACGCCGATGACACACGGTTGTCTTCGCGCGACGCTAAACGAACCGGAAAGGACCCTTGGGGATGGCCAGCTGTTAGCATAACACCGAGCAAGTGTCGCTTAAAACGTGCCTGCCTCGGATAACTAAATACTTTTTAACTCGTTAATAACAAATTCCTTCAATTATATTAATTCTATTGTAAGTAATTCTATAGAGCATTGTGTGTGTGTGTGTGTGTGTGTTATATATGTGTAAAGATTAAAATTAGTTTAGCAATATTTCAATCGAGAACAATTTTTCAATCCCAATTTCGACGCTAGTGGAACTAATCTTTCTTTCGACGGAAGTGACTCGCTTTTCAAACAAATATTTCGATCTATTTGCACAAGGGGGAGGGCAGAGGGGTTGTACGCGATCAAAGGCAGGGAGACAAGCTTATTGTTAGTCTATTTCGTGCCCTGCCGGTAGCCGACTCCCTGCTACTTTCCTACCAACGAATCGAACTCAATAAACGGAAACGTGTTAGTCGTTGTAATAATAAAACCGTCCACGAATCCAGTCCTGTAATTCTCTTTTGATAATGCTTTACTTGGGACTATTTTTATTTACCCCTTCAGTTCGAACAAAACGTAAAATAACAACTCTGGACGCTCGAAATAAATCGCATTCCAAAAACTACATACAATTGCAATAAAAAAGAAGAACTTAATAATGGAATTAAATGTCTCCTAGTTAAGGAGCCCCAGTCTGCGCGTCCTAGATGGCTCTAGCGTCGCGAGTCTCGATCTCCGCAGCTTCTCAAGTCCCAAACGCTTCTCGAGAATACTCGAATTACATTCTCGAGCTGTTCTTTCTCCCACACCGAAGGCGAAGGTAAATCCGACCGCGAGATAGCGAAAAGGGGCAGGAATAACAAATGAAACCGATCGGTTTGTCGTTCTCGTCGCATGAATCAAAAGAAATCTTAATCCCCATTCACGGGCAGCGGATCCGATGCACCTAATCTCTCTTCCCAGACGAGTGCACCGCGAACAGAGAGCAAGGTAGAGCCAGAGGATGGTACGAGGCGAAAAGCGATGCGGAGCGCGGGTGAGACGAGGGACGCGACGAGTTCGAGGTTAGCAGAGGCTGCTAAAGGAGCATAAACGGGCCCAGGATGGAGAGAGACGATCCCATTGGACGCGAACGTCGTCGGAAGAGGACAGAAGGCACAGAGGGAATAGGGTAGGGGCAGACACAGAAGCTTGAAGCTAGCTCGAATGACTTTGCAGGCAACAATCGAGGGAGAAAGGTGGACGCATAATGGCCGGAGATCAAGGACCATAATAGACCGTAGGGTATACGCGGCGGGGCACCAACTGACTGACTGACTGACTTATTTGTATTATGGCATTATAGAGGCAACCCTATATATCCGGGGCACAGAATTCAGCCGACACGGCGACGACTAGGCAGGGACGCCCATGCAGTTGACCTGCACCGCCTAATTTGACGCTTTAACCTATTGTCGGCGAGCGCCAGGGCTTTGGAATCGGGGCCCAACTGAAAACGCGTGGTACCTTCTCGCGCGCACGGCCCTCTGTCGTGGAACGTGGACAGGATGCGGAGGACTACGCCGTCACGTTCGAACCGCTTCCTTTTTCACCGTCGATTCGGGGATGAAGCGATCGGAATTATTGTTGGCCGGACCATTCACTGATCCGTTCGATCAATTTGTCGAGTTTTGAAGAAGGTCCCGGCGCGCAGGTACAGTCTATGGTTACACGTTTCGAAGCTTGTTTCTTAGTGGACCGATGGTTGGGTCGTTGGTTATTTAGAACCGATCGAGTAGTTTTTAAAGGAATTCTCAGGCGTTAAGTTAACGCTTGGGCATAAAATCGAGAGTTACACCAGCTCGACCGATTCTTAATCTCTTTTAAACAATTGTGATTAACGAAATTCACCTTAAATTCGAATCGTGCTAATAGAAAGATGAGAAGCGCGCGTACAAGGGGAAGCTATTAAAAATTTCGCAATCAACGATATCGTATCCGAAATTGATAGCAGAAGGGCTGTGCTACGTGAGCTCTGGTTAGAATCCTCGTCAGGCAGAAACGAACGCGGAACGAAGGGAAAAAGGAATTATTAGCCGTATATCTTCGTTCAACCGGGGGAATGTTTCGCGCGTTGGATGCACTTGGAATTGCCTGCCGCGCCGCCTGTGTCATCGGCCATTTTATTACACGTAATAAAAGAATAAATTACGGCTTATCGTTCCATTTAAATGTGAAACAGAAAATCTATATTATCTGCAATGCGTATTATCTCTAATAAACCGATACGGGCCGACGTAAATATTTTCGCAAATTACACTCGCCGCCCCGGGGAAAACGCTTTTCATGATCTGCTTTATCACTTTCGCAACGACGCGCGCGCCGTTTTTAGCCGTTTCCAGAGGAGCCACGGTGCACACGGCTCGTTAAAAATCTGCTAATCCTCGTAGAAATTTCACTTCCAACTAAATCACTCGGAATTAGAACTAAAAATTACCAACAGTATTAACAGCAGCTAGTTTTCAGCCACGTCCGAAGAATGATCAATGAAACGAAGAGAGAAGAGGAGGAAAACGATCGAGAACGAGTTCGAAGGCTGTCGAAAGGATCCTCGAAAGCAGAATCGGATCGCGTTCACGTTCGCACAGCTTTTCGAGAACGAAATCGCCGGGAAATCGATGACGCCACGTAGTTCCCAGAACCGATTTGCGAGATAAAGCGTAGGGCCCGATCGAGGTGTCGTTAATACAGGAGAGATTATACGCATCTGCCGTTCTCGAGCGTGAGTTCTCCGTGAGCGTACGTCCGCGCGAGAGCATTGTGCCCCGCCGTGGAACATCTTGGCGGTTGTTACAAAACCCCTAACAACAATAATGATGTCGATTTTCTGCGCGCACGGCCGGGCCATCCATCATCGACTGGTTATTATTTAAGCCGCGACTTGACGCCATAAATACGTCGTTAGAGCTAAGTCCCCGCGGTGCCCGGGGAACAATGTTGTTTGCGATGACATTGATGCATTGGACCTCATCTTTAGGCCAGCGTTACTTATTGCGCCCGCCACCGGGGATGGTTAGTATCTTGACGGACAATTAGGACGCCTTCTAACCCCGTCGCGTTACGTTTTTTCGCACGAATCTCGCTCGTTTCTGCGTGCGCCACCGCAATGTGGGATCGATTTGGGTTCTTGGTTACCAGAATCTAGAGAAACCTGGGTGAGTGATGGATAAACGAGGGACGAGTCGATTTCAGGCACAAAAAGTGTACGATTCATTCGAAATCTTAAAGGATATGATATAAATTAATTTTGATACGGATTTTCATGTTATCTTCGGTTATGACTCGTTCATTTTAGAAATAGGATATCACAGGACACCTCAGAGTGGTTTCTCGACTTTCGATATAGCAGTCACACGCTAGATTCGATTTTTATCGAAGGAGAAAGTAAGAAAGATGTAAGAATTACAAAAAAATAGGTAGAAATCGAGTTTGAGCCTGACTGGAAATGAAACCAAAGCCTGTAGAAGCCTAGCGGCCGTGGTAGGATCGCGGCGACAACAAATTAGAACCGCGCAAACTGTCAGGATCGATTTTCTGTCCGCAAGATGCGACGTTCATGAAAACGAGCCGGACAAACGATCGTCCGTGGTTGAGCCTCGATTGAAGGATCGTACAAACAATCACAGCGACCCGCGGGAGGGAGAGAGCGCGGCGGGAGGGGTTGGTTTATTAACATTCACGCTAATATAGCAATAAATTCGCGCGAAGTAGCTAGCTGCTGCTGGTTGAGCAGGATCGATACCGCTTTGTGCATCGTTTCCTGTACGGGTCGCTCGATAGTATATTATGCAAATATTTAGCTATTAATGTTTTCTTTATGACACCGGGCAAGTAATTTGTTTCGTAATTAGTATTTAGCGTAAAGAGTTATTCGTTTGGTAATTACGCGCGCCACGGCGTACTTCCGTCGATGCGAATCCAACAGTTTTGCATACAATTTTCATTAGTCCATCGTTGTGCATTAGAGGTTAATGCGATCGGTTAAATATTGGAATTTACACGTGCTAAACTCGCGCGACTCGGTTGGAAAAGTGTCTCCGTGCCGCGTGCCGGATGCACCAACGCTCGGACGCATCCGTTTCCGGGCGTTCTCCGCAATGTTTGCCACTCGACTCGGCCGATCGTTTTGCGTGCACCACCGCGTCTTCTAATTGCCTCTCGTTCCAATAATTACATTAGCAATTATGCGAGGGAATAATGACCGTCGTTCCCTAGCGTTTCTTCGTTCCAGCTCTCGTCTCGATTCTTTTCCACTGTTCATTTAAAATTGAAATTAATTCAGTTTCGAGCTTTTTCTCAGAGAATAAAAGAAGATCGAGATTCTTGCAGATCGACGATGCGTCCGAGAATCGATGGTACTCTAGCGAAATTTATTTCTGATTTCTCGCGAGCTATGCAATGCTGTGTGTATTGGTACCACCGGAAGCTCGAGAGCAACGCATAAAAACCAGCCTCCCTCGCTTGAACGCGAAACCCTCGTGTATCCCACTTAAACTTTCTCCATTTGAACGTTTTCATTCTCGAAGATGCAACCGTAACACGCGCGTATTTTAGCGAGAACGAAGAATCTGCCGGGACGACAACCCCCTCGGACAGCCAGCCGTAACGTTAAGTGAGAGAGAATAACGCGAGCACATTCCAGCACGGTGGATATGAATGTAAAAATAAACGAGAGATCGAGGAGCGAAGTAAACAGGGCGGCGGCGCTGGTGTTTCGCGATAGCCTGGCTGAAATATGCAAATGCCCGCGCGTGTATGTAACACGGGGATAAAGAGGGTTGCCGCGCGCGTGATTCCCGGAAACAATTCAAATCTTCCGCTTCTAGACGGTACCTGGGCTCCCGGATGCGTGATTTACCGTCGTGTTTCAGCTTTTCGACGGGAAAGGAGGACAGCCTTAGCAAGATGCGCAACTTGCTTCAATCGTATCACGGTCGTTTATAAGTTTTCAGCGGCGTGACACTGTTTTCTTCGCTACAATAAGTATTTGGGGACTATGGATACCATAATTGGATTTTATTCTAGTGACAAAACTAAAAAAATTGTCTTCTTTGAACTGTGGAAGCGTCTACTGACAAAATACTGACATTTGTCTCTAGACTCAGAGCACGAATCACGGTCGTTTCAAAGCTTTCAGCGGCGTAACGCTGTTTTCTTCGCTACAATAAGTATTTGGGGGCTACAGATACCATAATTGGGTTTTATCCTAGCGAAACAACTCGAAAAATCGTCTTCTCTGAACTACAGAAGAGTCTACTGACATTCGTTTCTAGACTAAGAGCACGAATTTCCATCAGAGTAAAAATATCTAGCAACGAAGCGTGATGCGCGTCACTGGAAATGTCTGACGACAAAATATGATACGTGTTATTAGAAACTTCTGGTGACAAAATGTGATGCACGACAGCGGGAACTTCTGGCGACAAAATACGATTCGAATCAGAAGTTACGCCGCGCATCTAACGATAAAGTACCAGTATCCCCGGCTATGTGAATCCAATTACAACTCGACCATTTTACTCCGCGAGCTTCCAGCGGCAGGATTCTTTCCTGTTTCCATCGACGGAGAGAAAAAACAGCGGACGTATCGGTGACAAATGGGAGCCGATCGTCCAACGCCTGAGATCCGTCGGACGAGACGTCAGGTGACAAACGATAGACGCATGCAAAGCGAGTGGAAAAGCAGACTTTGAGTAGCGTAAACGTCGCCACCGGGCAGCGGAGGATGTGTCCCCGTGTGAATGGACCGACATAATGTTCGAGCCTCTCTCACTCTCTCTCCTGGTCACGCTTCGTCTCTCTCTTACACTCTAACCATGAACGAAATGACTGATAGACCGAAAAAGGACAGCGACTTAAGCCTGTTTGTCGGCCCTCACGAATCAGGAGCAGCTGTGCCATTGCTGCCGTGGCCCTTTATGGGGGCACCCCCCAACAATGGCCCTGTCGTATTTGGACAGTATTAGCGTTAAATTTGCTCAATGAAATAGTTTCACAGGGCCTGTCTGAACGGACGTGTAACGCCACGAACTGCTCGACTGGTCCAGTAAAAGTCGAATCCTCGACTTTTCCAAATCCTCTCGAGTCAACTGGTGCCGACCGTCCAATGCATCGGTGTGCTTTGGTCGCACCTCGACAAGTCACATCGCTCCAAATCTCTTTGAGAACCTTTATCCGACTTGTATCAGCGATCAACTTTGTAATCAATGCTGCACAGAAGTTACTAGCAATTTTTAATATTTAAAGTAGAGCAATAGGGTTACTTATGGAGACTTTAAGTAATTCTCTAAAACTCTTGCGTCTCTTGGGACACGCGGTGATACGAAACGTTTGACCGATGGTCTGTACATTTATATGGTACACTTGCATGGTCGTTTGATCGCGAGGTTAGCCCACGATGGCGGTGAACTTTTGGTCCTCGGAGACGTTATTAATCATCCATTCAAGCTCCCTCTATTTCCGGCTTAACCCGGGTCCACAGAATAGCAGGTAGCCGCGCGGACGCTTGGTAATTATAATTAGCCTATTATCCGGGGGACTGGAATTTTGTTTCTTTCTTTGGACGGGGGCCTAGCCGGGCCCCTTTTGTTGGCCCGCGCGAAGGTGGTTTAGGCCGAGTTTGGAGGCCCCCGTTCAACGGCTCGACTAACTTCGTTTCTCGCCTTCGAGGGCGGCGACCATGATAATGATAATGATGATGGCGACGGCGATGATGGTGAAGATTTGCTCGAATGGATGATGGTGTCCTTTGGGCGAGGCTGGGACGAACGAGTGTTGGATGAGTTAGTGGTAACAGTAATCGCTGGGATGGGAGACTTTTACAATGGAGAGGCTCTCTTTTCAGAAAGGTCGCTCTAACGCGTCCAGCTAATCTCCGGCATGAATATCGAATAGAAATTCCATCGACGAGACGGAATCTCGTAAACAGCGATCGAAACGGTCCCTATTTAATATTCGACTCTTAATTGATATTTATGCCCGATTTTCGCGATTGTAAATGGCCCCGATCGGGCCACGACTCTACTTAGGAAGATTAAAACAGAAGAATCGAGTCGTTCCAGGGTGCGGAGGGAGGCGGGTTTAATGGTACCATCCCGAAAGAGGCAACGACGCGGAACGAAACCGATGACGACTGCGGGGCTCGATAACACGATGATCCTTCCGGGACGATATTAATGAAAGTCTATCCAATCGCGACCTAATACGAAAATCGATAGTCACGAGGGTTTTCTATTTTCTTCGAGGATATCACGAACTCCGGATGGTCCACAGCTTCCTTCGACCGGAAATTTAAAGAGCAACGGGACTCAATTCAAACAATATAACACAAAATTTCCAATTAAAATTACAAGTAGAGAGAAAAACAATTCGTGGACCTGAAAAATCATCTCAGTTTCGACAAATAGATACTTTCATTAGTACAGACTAACCATAGACCCAGGAGGAACCCAGTCAACCCCAATGCGTACCTCATTAGCCCGTTGGACCGTCACAAACAGCCACACGGTCCAACCAATCGCGCGCCACGAATGGTACCCTGGCCATAACATTACAATACGAAACTCTCGCCATTCGCATACGATTACGCGATTTCGAGCACAATCGCGGCGTGGACGGGCGAGGAAAAACGGGAGGAACGGAAAACGATACCGATTCAGGGGGGGTGAACGCGGCTGCTGGGCTGCCGTATACGCGGTGCCATCGCGAAATTGGCATCATCTGGCGTGGTACACGCGATGACACGGATCAGGGCCGGGCAAAAGGATCGCGGTGCATGGCTAATATAATGTAATCATCGGCGTGTAATGATGGGGCCACAATGGCCGGCTCTAGCCGGGTGCGGAACGGCACCTTCGCCTCGCCGCTTCTTCCTCCGTCGAAACTCCTTTTTTCATCTCTCCCCGTCGCGCGCGACGTTTACGTCAGTGAGAGCCGATGACGCGTGAAATTAGCGAGCATTTATCACCGGGAGGACGAGGACCGCTCAATTATCGCTTTATGTCCCGTAAAACGAGACGGGACGGCGGGGAAAAGTCCGTGAAAATTGAGGAAAACGGTTCCGGTTCGGCTCGCTGAGTTTTGGTACTGGTCGCAGGTGGGAATCGCCGTTTCGAAAGTCTGGATGTGGACTGATGATCGTTAATAGCTAGGAAATCATTATAATTTGTTGCTCTTTGCGACGAGATCGTGCGAGAAACGAAAAATCGAAAACAGTCGAGGAGTTATTTCATAGCAGACGTGCATTAACAGGAAGTCTGATTTATCGAGCTACTAACTAAAGGGTGGAGACCATCTTCACCCCATTAAATACTCTAATGCATACCTCGGGTCTATTTAGCCTTTAAACTACGCCATATACTACTCAACCGAATACCTTGAGTACTGGAACCCCTAAACTAGATCTTAATTACTTTCGCCATCTTAAAGAAATCTACGCAACCAGGACCACCAGCAATTTCCAAATTTTAACCAAAACAGTCTCAATTTTAATAAAGAGACGAGAATGGAAATCTGATCGAGACACACGTTTTATATTTAACAACACTTGTGACGAGTACAGTCCCATCACACGAACGGTCTCCAATTATCGCCACAATTTGCACCGTATCGTCTCGACTGTGAACGACGCTGTTGAAACGTTCGAACGAGCATCGAAGCCCTCGTGAAAAATTAGGTCCGATTCTAAAGCAAGGGGAGGAGCGCGCTCGACGGAGACAGGGAAATTGAATAACAGATGCGTCCGAGCCGATCGAACAACAACAAGAACGACGGCCACGGAATATTCAGGGGACTCCTTTACGCGAGCCAACGAAATTTATATTCGACCCGCGATTACGCGTCTCATGATCACGTTGTGGATGGCCCGTGGAGAACTTTTGCGAAATCGTTCCTTAGAACTTAGCCGGAGTTCCTCACGGCACCGTGGCCCCATCCGATAATGCGTTTCCCCCGCCGTCCCTGAACGACTTCGAAACAAATATTTCGGGAAAGGAATAGGGGAGGATACTCGTGTACGGCTGGAAACGAGGAGAACATCATTCTCGTCGATCGAGAGAGGCGACCTTCGCGTTATTATATCGAAGGCCTGCGCGGATGGAACGGCGAGAGAGATGGTGGCGCCCACCGTGAATATTAGAGACAATTCCAAGGAATCGGACGCGTTGTTATTCGCTCGAGTCGTCCGGTAACTTTCAATGCCAGCGATCGCATGGAATTCTGATTCACCGTACCGTGCGATCCACAATTCCGCGCGATTCTAAAACGGAAATTGGTTCCAACATCGAAAAAAGATTCCGATACCAGCTCGTAATTCCGAGTGCCAGAACGGTGTCGCCAATTATGCCTGCACTTGTTAGTCAATTATGCGTCGAACGGTACCTCGAGCAGTTCCAAGTAATCCCGGGAACGCGGCTCCGATCCAAGCGAGCTTCCTCCCGCTCGACGATTCCTCGCCTCCGTTCCCGTTTCGCCGACCGAAACATCCATCTCGCGACCGAGGTACACTTCCTAACAGGGCCGGGACGCGGAGGGGAACGATGGAGCCGGTTCGATTTGCAAATGAATTCGCTAATCGCCGCCCGTTTCAATTCGTCGCGAAGACCGTAGAACGCGCGCGCCCGTGCGAGTCCATTAATCGAGGCCGTCGAATCGCAGTGCCGCGGAGAGCTTTATTGCCGGTTGATCGCCGGCAACGATGTAATTTGCACCGATTTTATTGGTCGATCCCCTCCGCCCCCTGTGCGACTGGCAATAATCCTTCTCTCGCCTCTAAACAGAGGACAGAGGGGACCACCGCCTCGAAACGGTTCGAAAAAGAAAGGAGTCGCGGAGGAAAGTAGGCTTTGAAGGGTTGGAGGGGGGGAGGGTGGCGAGAGGACTCGAAGGAGGCGCGTAATGACTTTCCATAGGAGGAAGGAGATAAAGCCTGAACGACGTGAGGCAGTTCTTAACGAGAAATTTATGCTCTGCCCGTTGCCACCGCGCGCGGATTACGCCGACGGAAACGCGATTTTTTTCGAATTATATCCGACGCGAATGGACGTTACGCCGCGCGCGTGTATACATGCACGGCGGGTTGCATACGTGCGTGGACGCGTTACGCCGGCAAATGGATTTTAGATTGCTACCCGTGCTCGGAATGAACTGTTAAGGGACGAGGAGCCACCGAGTCGAAGCGGATGGCCGCGCGTCGCTGGACGCTGCTTTGTGAGGATCCGAATAAGTTTACGGATTAGGCGTACGGGGAGTACAGTCGAGGCTTGGAGGAATGGGATTGCTGGTTTTTGCGGTGATTCGAGTTTTAAACTAATTTCCAGCGGTACCCGTTCACGTGTTCAATGAGAAAATGGAAAACGGCCACTGCTTCTGTCGCGCGAAGAAAAGGATTAGAGGAGGCGAGGGACTGCGATTCTGATTGCGATCGGACACGTTTCGCGATATCGGGAGTTAATACTTGTGTGTGTCGATGTAATAAAAGTAGCCCCATTTAAACAGAGGATCGACGGGTTATTTTCCATAATTGAAACGGTGCGCTATCGAGCGTCATAAAACGCGCCATATGCCGCGTCTTCATGAAGCGTCGCGCTTTTATCGCGTATCATTGTCTCTATATTATTATAACGCGCTGTATCGCGATCGTTTAATACGGATTATTACGAGAACCGGCCCTAATAGATTTCTATCGACCCCCGATCGCCCGTCCCCGTCCCCTGTCCGCGGTAATAAATCAAAATTAGCTTCAGGTAGATAGTGAAATAATACCGAGCAAATAGTTTCCTGAACAGAAACTAGATTACGACGAATCAATCGGTAACGGGTTATTGTCAGGCCAAAAACAAAAAAAAGCTATATATATATATAAAAAGTACAACTTCTTACGTAGAACGAAAAATTGAAATAACTAAATTTTTAAAATACAATATTTCAATTCTAATCTCACGTGTGACGAATATCTGCAACTAAAAAAATGTTGAACGAAGCGGTTGAAGGAGAGAAGAAATCGAGCCGAAATCGCGGGGCACTCGGCGAGCCTAAACCCAGAAATAAACTCACCCTCATTCGCGGCATCATCCGACGTAACCCCATCTCCGCGGGCCAACCCCCGAAATCAATATGGCGATACCATCGTAACCATCATAGCGACATATACCAATAGTAACATCAAATCTCTATCGATCCCCCCACCTCCCCACGTCCCGTCCTGTTCGTTCAAAACAATTTCACCGGCCGCGATACTTCACCGTCCACTATCCATCGATTCGACGCAGCGGAGCTTGGTGCACGTCCGCCGTGCAGCGCGTCGGATGAAAGGCGACGCGAGAGGAAGAGGCGGAGAGGTAGAGTAGCGCCGCGGCATAAATTATTCATCCGCTGGTGGAAAAGGAGCGCGAAAGGTTCGTTCGTTGGCGATCATTAGATTGGTCGAACGCCAGAGTGACCTGACCACCCTCCTCTAGCCCACCCCCCTCGCGTCCCTTTAAAAGTACAGCCAGAAAACAGCGAGCAGTGGAGTGGTGGGCACGGTGGGAGACGCAGCAAAAGGGGTAAAGACGACATTAGTTACGTCATCCGCGTGCAGCAATGGTTTAGCCGGACGAAGTAACCGAATTCTCGTTGACACGTGCATCGCCATACGCAGGGAACCGTCGGTGGAACAAGCCAAATGGACCATCGGGAGCAAATAACTCGATTTGCCCGGTCTACGCGTACTTGACTGGCTGGGAAGCGAGCCGGAGACGGGTCCATGGAGGACGCAACGCGGAACGGAGGCAGACGGAAAATAGGAGGAGGGAGGGGAAAGGATCGCGCACACGGAGGGACCAAGGGTGGAAGGAAGCAAGGAAGCAAGGAAGTTATCGAGACGGTAGTGTCACCATAGTCATACAGAGGTGCCCAGTTGTCGAGCAAACTAGCGGGCCAGTCAGCCAAACAGCTCAGCCGAGCCAGGCTAGCCGGCCAACCAGCCAGCCAGTAAGCGAACCAGCGAGTTCTTGTTTTATTCAGTCGGGATCATAAATTACGAATTTAAACACACAATGAAAGACGCTTAACAAGAAGCTAACGCGAGATTGAGAGGCCCCGCCCGGAACACCTCTTCTTCCGGAGGAACGACCCCAGGCCAGCCAATCCGGGGGCAGAACCGCCCTTCGTTTCCCAGCCGACCCACCGTTCCACCGCCAATCCACACGCTCCGTAGCCGGTGTGACCGGCCTGGGTCGACCTATCGCCGCGTCGCGAGCACACGAGAAACAGCGAACCGGTGCCTAAACCCCGACCATGCCTCGAGGAGCGAGCCGCCACGGTCTCGCTGCTCCCCGATGCACCCCAGTCGCACACCACTTGGCGAGCCGAGTCCCTCGGCTACCCCCCGTTTAGTACAGTGCCCACCCGACCGCGATTACACCGTACGCAACGACGTGTGTCATCGCACCGACGTGTTCGTGTTTCTTTCAGTTTCGTCCACGGATCGATTTCGAAGGAGGTCTCGGGGTTCCCGGGATTACCGTTTCATTGCCAGCCGTCTGAATCGAATCCCAAGGATGCGTCTCGGACGCTCGTTACTCTACACACGACACTGACGGACGTGGTCGCATTCGCGCTCGTGTGTATACCTGTCTGGCAATCTCATTCGCGAGCCAGTCGATCGATCGACGATTGGATAGATGTTCAGAGAGATCCAAGGACCCGAGAAGCTGCGCGTTCTTTTCTAAAGTACACATCGCGAGACTTGGGATAAAAGGTTCGCGAGAAGACAAGATGGATAGGAAGCACAGTGATCGACAGTGAAAACAGCCAAACTGCCAACGGGGTCCCTTGTGAGTGAGCATGACCAGTGTACATACCAGTGACCGCGGATACAAGTGAACGAGTCCCATACCCAACGACCCCCGTGTCCATCCGTCGTCACCCGGTCTCCGTCCCGGCCGACATTTTCCGCTCATTGCCGAACTATGCGTGGTGCGAGATGGTGTGTTCTCTGACCAACAACAACAACAACGCCGCCGCCAACAGCAACAACAACAATAACAACAAGAGCTGCAACGACGCCGTTGGTGAGGCCTGCTCGGAGTTGCAGTCGCGATCCAGCCCAGAGGCCCAGCCAGGCGAGAACATGTCGTCGCTGAGCGACGCTCACAGACGGAACAGCCACTTGGAGGGCGACAGGAGTTCGTCGGCAGGTTCATCTCTGGGCTCGTGTTCGCCGCCACCAGCGTCGAGCCACTCGCCGCCGCCAAGGCCGCCTTGGTTGCACGACTTCCATGCAGCAGCCGCACCGCACGTTCTCCAATTCCTCAACTTGAGCGCAGCCGGCGGCAGCATGCTGGCCAGCCAGCCGCTGGCCGCCCTCCACTCGATGGCCGAGAGGAGCCACCATCAACAGCACCAGCAGCAACAACACCAACAGCAACAGCAACAACAGCAACCCCATCACCATCAGCAGCAACAGACAGCGGGGATTCAGTTGCCCAGGATCAACGTGCCGCTCTCGACGATCACCCAGGGGCAAGCCTCGCCCACGGGCAGCGGGAAGCACAGTCCAGCGACGTCCATCACCTCCGTCGGGAGCAACCCGCACGGCATCGACACGATACTGTCGCGACCGGCGGCGACGCATCCCCAAGCGCCCGTCTCCGCGGCACACGCCGCGCTACAGCCGACGCCGCACCCGCAACACATGACTGCCTCGCGGTACGGCATGCACGCGGGATTCACCGCCTCCTCTGGTTCGTATCCTCCAGTTTTCTTCCCCATTTCGAGTTGAATTCGCGCGTAGATCGTGTCTCTGAGTTCGAGGACCGCGGTGGTTGGCGTTGAAACGGACGACGAGGTTCAGGTTTATCGGAGGCGGAGATATAAAAGCGTGCGAGAGGGAACTAGGGACTATGAATGTGTTCGTAGCTATTCTGATAGTATTTCGAGTGGTCGCTTAGAAGTATTTTCGGAATTCTGAGAGGAAGGTTAATTGAGAGGAATTGGGGGTTGGGGTTGTTAGGTGTGGGACAGATGTGGGTTTTGTATAGAGGGTGGTAGATTGTTTAATTGGTACTGAGGAGGTAGATGAATGATTGTAGGTATATTTGATGTTTCTTTGATGTTTAGTAGATGGTGATTCTGAGATTCTATGAATTAATTGGTAAGGGTTGTCGGTTAGGTTTGTGGGAGGGTAAAAAGTATGAATTGAGGATTGCGATTGAAATTTTGTGTGATCTGGAGAACATACGAGGCAAGAATGTGTGGAATACAAGAAACATGCGAAATTTGTAAAAGTTAGAATGGAAAGATTGGCGAACAAGAAGGTGAGAGGGAACAGAATGATAACGTCCCTAATTTTCGACAATAATCGGCAAGAGTTTGATCGAAGGATGGCTTTTATCCCAATTTATACAACTACCACGCGTGCGCGGGCATTAATTTCGTATGAATTAATTTCAACGAAATAAAAAGCACGGCCAGCTCCAGATTTGCAATTTGACCGACGGTATAATCGAACGTGTAGACAATCGAAGAATAAAAATGATCCTCGTTCGCATATAATATTATAAATTCACGCGATATTCTATCCAGCTTAAAATCGATCGATTTCCAGAGTAACGAATTTCGTTATTCTACTTCATTTTCCATTCCATTAAAAAGCGTCACGTTTCTCAATGATAAAATATGAAAAAAAATTATTTCATTCGGAGTTACGTTACACTTAAATTGTTCCTACCCTTTCTATTACTATAACATTGTTCTGTACGCTCTCGTAAATCCACAAGGAGATGTTTGCTTCGATAATTTCAATTAAAACGCGGAGAGTCGAGATTCGTTTTTTATCATCGTAAATGTTTACTCGATTGTTTCAGAGGAAATTAAATATGTCTTGCGCAAACATTGTTCCGCCCTGTGCGACGAGCATAATCTGTATCTGTCCGGGGGCTCTATCTTGAACTTGATCCCAGATTATCCGTGCATTTAAAATGATTAAAGCGGCAATTATTTACGGCGCTGCCCGTGTCGCGTTGTCGACCAAGCTGAAAGTGAATTTCGTACAATTTCACCCCCAGCGAACGCGAATCGTTGCTATCGATGATCGTCATGAATTCGAAAATTTAAATCACCCGTTCAAGGACCCAAAAAATCAAGGGATTTTAATTAAAAAAAAAAATAAAGACTTATCAATTATAAATGAAAATATGCATTGTGCATTTCTACAAAAATAATTGTTTAAATTTCACGAGGAAAATACTTCTCGCATGGTTTCACAATGTAGAAAATAGTCGAAACTCGTGGTCTCTCGAGTTTCAAGGGACGAAAGTCGATCCCACTGTGTAAACCCGTCTAACCGAATTAGATAAACGCGTGAACCGAAGTTAGCGTATTTTGGGTTAACCACCTGACGACGGTGGCCGACTTGGCCAAGGATTTTAATCGTGGCTAAGCTAACTCTTGAGCAAATCAATTGCTCCATTGTCTTCTTACGCTGAAAGACACCACGAACCAAGTGGAACTTAAAAAAATTTGAATTTGAATTTCTTTTAGTATCTTCAGACGCTTCAGAGTATAAGTGAAAGTGATTTGACGATGTAATTTCAAAGCAGAACTCGAAGAATCGAATCTCGAACGTCCCAAAGTGCTTTCGAGAGTTGAACATTTAATTGAACGTGGATATATGTGAAGTCAGGACTCAGAATCGTGAGAATCGGGGGTGTTCGATGGCACAGAAGGGTTCATCGCGGTCCCATACTTTCATTATTAATGATATCGCTGGCGAACGCACGCGAGGCGCATCGTAAATTTAAAAGCACGCCAGTCAAGAGCCGCATAGAAATACTAAACACATTTTATGAACGAGGGTGGCACGTGATCGGGGTTCACGAGCTCACGAATTAGGCTCGTGGTACCGCGGACAAGGTCAGATTTTAGGGACCATTGAATTGCTGCGTTCGTGTCTTTCAAACCTATCACAGAATCTCGTTAAGATCATTTCTGAAGACGATGCAGACAATCAAATTCATTTTTACTTTACACAGTATGTGACAAAAATATTTCAAGTGAAATCCAGCGACCAAAGATGGTAAAAAATTCATATATCCAATCAAATCTGCATCAAAAAATGACAGATTGATATTAAAAATGATCGAGAAAAGGGGCAATTCGTTTCCTAGTTAAAACATATCGAGTGTTACGCGCGATGGTATTGTAAAAAGAGATTGCGTCGGAGTAACGAGCGGGGGGCATAAAAAACGCTCGAGAGGGGTGAAACGGAGGATCTTAAACATTGTTCGCGCCAGCGGAACGCGGTCTTTTTAAACTATAGCCGGGTTCCATTACAGCGAATTATGGGAACGATTCCTGGAGATATTTGAACGTCCGCCACCGGGCAAAAGTAGCACAGCGGCCGGGTATAAATCGCGAAAGATTCTTTCGGGACCCCACGGTAGCTTTTACGGGTGCCACGCTGAGGATTTCTTCTTTTATTGGAAGGAAAACAATTTTATAGTGTCTACAGTGTTGCTCAACCGCGTTACTCCGTGTCGTCGGATGGCTTTTTCGCCAGAGACCTTTGGTTCTCTGCTAAACCGTGTACTTAAACAATTCACGACATTGTAGTGCACGTTTCTCGCGCGTCGCACTGTCTGAAATACTTTATGTAACATCTGCATCTTTCTAAAATATGGAATCAATGCCAAACACGTAGCGAGAGGTATTGGAGGAATCTTTACGAACTGTTTATACCAGAGGAAAGGTCTGAAGGGAATCTGGTTCAGAAACGTGCGCCTAATGACTTGAAATCGGGTGCTTCACATTCTAGTCAAACTCTCGAGCGAACTGTACGGCTAAATCTACGCCCTTGCGTGGTTCCAACTCTTAGATTGCGCGATGGAAGAATCTACGCGAATCTAAATTGAAAATAATTGCTGTAAATTGCAAGGAAGTAATGCAAGTTCGAATTTATCGAAATTTCGTAAAATAATCGAAATTTATGCAGAGCTCGAGGCAACGTAGACGATGGCGATTAAATGTTGGTACACTTAGGGTGATTAGCGATCGGAAATTAGTATCCTTCAGACTGCTGAGCTAGTTTAATTATACTTCAAGTGAAAGCATCAGTCATCTGTATCAATGTACATTAATTACTCTGTTGCCGTAGTACCGATTAAATTTGTAGAAGAATAGAACCATCGTTGCAAAGGCTATCGTTGAATCGTCCTGTACGACTATTTATTTGAAATTATCCCACGTAACTCTATCAGAAATCTCTGCAATCTCAGAAAACGACGTACATTCCAGACACCATTGCTTTTGTATCGCCCTGTACAACTCTATTCAAAATTCGTTCCAAAAGTCACAAATCAATCTCTCATTCTTACCGTATAATCTTCACTTCTGAGGCCGCCCCCCACTACTCGCCGAAAAACCCTTTCAAAACCTACTTAGGTCCCACACTTAAGTCCTCTGGGATATAATAAATGCGTCACCATAAAAATGTACAGACGCCGGGAGAAGGTAAGCTTCTTCAGGCGAGAAAAATCGTTGCCATAGAAGTCGAATAGGAACGGACGACTTGGCGTGGGGTGGTTGGAGGATGGAAAAAGGAAAAAAAGCACGCCCACTTCCGGTAACTAATAATTCTCGTTCCCCGTCGCGGCGTGAACCGTAACTAGTACGCTTTTCATGGTGCACGCTGTATAAACATGTATCCCGCCCCCGAGTAAAATGGGCGAGCAATGCATGTCGCGCAATACGGAATGCGCAGGTTCGATACGCGCCCCGTGCGGTTCATTCAGCCTCCTCTCAGCTTCCGCCGTGGCTGCATCTGCTTTCGCGATAATTCACCACCGTTTCACGCGCCCACGGCCGCGCCGTGTCTACGTTTTAATCCCACGTCGTCTCTGATCAAAGGCAGAGTACCGAGAGGAGCGTCTCGAGCGTCCAAAGTGAACGCTCGCCTCTAACAGCTCGTGTCCGACTCTAGGTAGGGGACTATGAATATTTTCCAAGATCGTTCGAGAGACGCTTGGAAATTTCATGTTCGAGGATTCGCGAGGTGGATACCTTGCGGACAGACTCGCGTTTATTTGGGCGAACCGCTGAATCTCGATCGAACGACTCGACTTATCCCAGCGGACTTAAATCCACGGTACTATAAAAATCCCTGTTGGACGTTCAATTAAAATCGGTTGGTCCACCGTTCGAGGAGCGATCCGTCGCTGTTACGGCACCGATCACGAATATTTTTGTTGATGAGCACGCAGCATCGCCCCCGTTTACGGTCCAATAAATTTTATTTGATTTCAACGTAGCGGACAAAAGGGGTAACGGTCGTATCTCTTTCTCTCGCGTTGCGTTTCGAAAACGCTCCCAAGAGCGACGCGCCGCTCGGTGGAACACTAAAAACGGGGAATAACGTTTTATTGGTGGACGGCTAACTCGAGGTGGTTTCGTGAGAGAAAAGAGAAAAAGAAAAGGCCGCGCTTTTCTTCGAATCGTACGAGCGCCGCGATTAACAACTGGCAACGCAACAATATTACCGACCGGGCTTTTATAAACCTGATATAAACCGGACGTTAAGCGCAGGGGCAATTTGTAAAGGGCCACGTAATTGCTACATAGTAGCAATTATGGTCGCTCTGGGTCTTAACTGTACTTGGTCGTTTGACACGTTTCGCGTCGCAACAGAATCCAACTTTTCAACTGCACTTTCAGTATCGAGCGAGAAAGTTGGATCAAAATATGTTCAGCAGGACCGAACCTGAAGCGTACGACCACGACGATACAGAATACGGATACGCTTATCGTTCGCTGTTGTTTGATTGCCCTCCACTGGCGATGGAGCAAAGATTTAATTAGTGGATCTGAATGTGGATTCTGTGGGACGTTTTTCAGCCATGAATAATGCAAAATAGCGTTGTAATTTTCGCGATAGGTTCGTAGCAGGGGCTGGCCGGTTTTTGCCAGGCTGGAAACCTCTCTTGCGATTGGATTGTTCGTGGCCACACGCGTCGCGTTGCGGTTCTCCAGCGCTGGCACGATCTCTTTGAAAGATATAGTGAACCCGTGAAGGGGATACAAATAACGTTACTTTCCGCGCTTTCTTCGCGTCATATTGTCACCCCATTCGGCTGCATAAATCAACGCGATACGCGAAATTATTATCGCATACTCAAAGGTATAATCATTGCTGAAATACGAACACACGCTACAGTCGTTCATTTATAGCTGTTAATTTTTTGATCGATGACAGATCGAGCTACATAATATTTGGCGTGAAAAATAACACGTCAGGGAATGGTAGGAGAGGGTAAAGGAAATGTAGAAGGCGTGCGTGAGAGGAGAGAACACTTATACAGGCGTATATTCATGGTGTGTTTGCTTTGAATGCAGGTATCGGGCAATTTCAACAAAGAACAGAGCCACGGCATCCTGCTGTCTATTGGCCGGGTCTTCAGGGATTAGTCAGTGATCCCCTGGCATGGCGGGCAAGACTACACACACGTAAGTTTCCTTTCCGCCGCCGCATTTCGCGTTCCACCGCGGAGATATACTTCACTCGGACGTATTAGAACAGAGATTGCGAGTGACGTTTGTAAATAGGACGGCAAAAAGAATTTCGGGCTATGAGAGACTCTGGTGCATGGAACAGTGAGTGAGATATGTCCAGTTGAAAGTAATTTCGTGGAAATAGCCTTCTTGAGTTTCAACCAATACGTTTCGAGTTTTTAAAGAGGAAAAGAGGCGTCCCATTTTTCAAACGAATTAACTGTTGCACAGTTCTACCCTCTATTCTTGAATTTTCATTTCTACCTTTTGTTACAAAGTGAAAAATTATTTTTTATGAATCAATCTCTCGTCTTTCGTGGTCTAAGTTTGTTCCATTATATATATCGTAACTGGAATCGACTAAATAATATTTATCTTTACGTAAGGATCGTCACTGAAATAAAGAGTCAAAATAAAGAGAAAAAGGGGGAGAAAAAAACGAGAAGGTTGAACTGAGAAAGATTGGATTCAAAACACCGATCCGTAGCAACGGGAGGGGCCGAGCTATTTTTCTGCCCACGGGATATTTCGTTTCCACCGATATTAGTACAGATTTGACAGCTGCTCGTGTTTGCCTTTGCGGCGAGGAAATCGGTTGACCGAAGCGAAAAAACACGTGTCGTCGAGCCACGCTAAATACCGCTCCACAGATCTAAGAAAACACATGTTTCGTGGGTAAAAAAAAAAGCTTGAAAAAGATTGAGGACGAACGATTTGACAAAACCACGGAATCTGTCCACCATAAATTCCCTTCACCGTGGATCTTACAGTTGAAAAACAAAATCAGACAACCTGACATCAATTACAACAAACAGGAACATTGACAATTCTCAAAAGATCTACTCCTATCCAATCCTTATTCGACACGAAAATACAATACTTCAAAAGGGGGTAGTTGCACCCCATACTCGAACCACATAGAAAAAGTAGAATAAAAGTGCAATCAACGCAGCAATAACGCATAAAATCCCAACAAAACGAAAGCTCGATTCTCAAGACTCCTTCAGAAGAAACCCACCCCCTCAAAGTCACCGCTCTCGCAAGCATCGTCTCTGGGAGGGTTCCGTTTCTCTCCGCGCATCGGTTCCGCATGCGGCGGCCCCAGCGATTTGTAAAAGCGATTAAGGGCGCCGCAAAAAAATCACAAACAAAGTGAAAGAACACGTGACGCGTCGTCGTCGTCGTTGTAGGCGGCGAAAAGAGCAAGAGCGAGAGAGAGAGAAAGAGGGAACGGTGGCATCCCCTTACGGGAGAGCATACATCAGCTCCGTCAGGGTGGCACATGTGCCGGGACACGCGCACACCCACTGCAAAACCCACTGCTGCCGGGGCACGGACTGTTCCACGGAAGGAAGAAGAGCAGGAGGAGGACGCCAGAGAGCGTACGATGGAACAGGACGACGCTGGCTGAGAGAGGTCTCGAGAAAGAGGGTAGGCGAGGAGGGTGACGAGATGGGGATACTGGCATGTAAGTACGCAGGGACGCGTGGAAGGGCGTGGACCAGCGAGCGTGTGTTGTTTCAGCGCCGTGCTCGGCCACGGATGTCACTGCGGGACGAATATAAGAGGGTTGGGCCGTGGTCCGCGCGCCGCGGCGTCTGTATCCGGAATATCATATTCAATATCAACCCCTCGTGTCCCAGCGAGGCCTGCGGACCCCTCCGCTTTCCACACTCACGTGAATAACTCCGGCAATATTTTAACTGCGCGGTGTATCCTAACCCTCTCCGCCTCTTCGCCACTCGCGGCGAGCGTATCACTCTCTCTCCTACGAGCTGACTGACTTATGCCACCGATATACTATACCACCCGATACCGCGCGCTTTATATTCCGGGGTTGTTAAGGTCGATCGGCTGCATGGGCCTCGCGAGGCGGCTCCGAACGATCGTCGCGGGACATGGTTTATGCGAACCACGGGAACGGTTTCAGCGTTTTATTAAATACTTGGACGGTTCGAATTGACGCAACTGACGGGGGTGGTCGCGTTCTATAGCAGGGTTGCAACGTCGCGTATACGATCTTTGCATTGTCGCGTCGATGCTGTTACTTGAAGTTAGTGCAAAGAAATGTAACTTCGTTTACGCGAAATTTTGAACTAATTTTAATCGTTAACCCTCCTCGTGAAAAAATGTAAATGCTTTCGTAATGATAGCGGGCAACAAATCTCTTTAAATCCATTTGTGCGTCTGTTATAAGAACGGTGGAAGAAGGTGAAATTGAACGGGGGTAATTAAGAAGAGCGCAGGGATAAGAGAAGTTGCGTTGGCGCGCGGTCAGAGGCGTTTACGCGCGCGGCACATGGGCCGATGGGGGGCGATACGAGAAAACGGGGGGTAAACAGGGGGATGAAGCGTCGAGAAAGGGAAAGGGGCGTGGGGTCGTCACAACAGTATGGGTTGTGGGACTTTAATTTAATAAAGCAATTTGTAACGGAATACGGAACGAGGCAATAATGGCCAGTCGGCGGGGAGGGTTCTAATGAGCTGCTTACCGCACTCTCCACCCTCTGCCGCGATCGAGCGCTACACGTTTCACGCGGTATCCCCTATTCATCTACTTAGAAACTGCGTAAACTCGCGCCGCGCAACTTTCCGTGCCCGGTAATTCGATAAGTCCGTGCTTTTTGCGGAAATTTATGCGCGTCAGCCTTGCCGCCCTGTCAACTCTAGGCAAGATTGATTTTCCGCCCGTTTGCGAGGGGTAGCTGGGGGGGGGGGTGTCACAGTAAATTCTGATAATTGTACGTCTGAAACTCTGACGCGGATATATTATATCCTTATTATTAATTACTATAAGAATATTACACCCTATCTGGTGCAGCAGATCGAATTTAATTCCGCATGCTGGTTTCTTTTTTTATTTTCCAAATTAGAGAAATGTGTAATTACTATCATTTCGAATAGTAAAATTGTATGGGACACAGGTGTTCGACGATCAACTGGACATATATCACTCACTATACTAAACCCCATAACCAAGCAATTAACGTTCGAATCAGCCCCCTGAAGAGACTATTTTCTATTAATATTCGTGCCATATTAATAACTGGAGAACCGCGCTGTTTTCCCCTAATTTTCCGGACTGTTAGCTCGCTATGCCAGTCGAAGGGCCCAAGGCACATGCTAATCGCGGTTTTTCGTGGTGGATCGTCGGTGAACATGTTCGCGCCGCGATAATGCCACCCCAATTTCACCCCCTCTGTCACGTGCCGTTCCATTCCGCGGCGCTATCTGTTCCGGAGGATCTTGTATCGCTGCAGGAGCGAGCAGGGATCAGCCGTGAAGGCAAGGATAACGATAACAAAGTCAGCCTATTTGCGGAACGCTAAACTCACGTGGCGGCCACGTGCCGGCAGCCCTCGAGACGCCATCATTGCGGTCTATCGCACAAGTGTTTGACCCTTGAACGTGTGATTTCCGTCAAATTAAACTGTAATCTCCCCTTTTTTGCCTTCGCAAGGGCGATCAAGCGATGTCACGGTTACGTTTAACGTGACACTGCGATCTCATAAAAACGATATAGTTTCTCCATTACAATGATAGATTCCTCAAACACACTCTTGAGACTTTTCTTTCAAATAATTGTAAGAGCACCTGGTTATTATTTCGTAGAGACTTTAGACGCGACATACTCTCGTAATATTCGTTATTATAATTGGTAACCGATCTCGATGTTGATGAAGTCGCGAGTTAAACCGGCTGCCGCAAAAGGTTCGAATCATGATGTGTTATCGTCGAATAATTCGATGGTTTTTAATAGATGTGTCGTACAGAACATTTTCGGCGCGTAACGAGATGTAAATTTATGACGCAATTATCGATAGCCTATGTAAATTGTCCGAGCGAAACGCGCGGCCGATGGCAAGAAGAATGACGCAAAATTGATGAAGATTAATTGCTTGGTAAAAGGGCGCGCGACTACCATTGGTTCCACAAGTTTCGCAATCGTGTTACCGTTCGACCAACACAGAGAACAGTATCCAAAATCATTAAATTCAGAACTCAAAATTTCACGATCAATCTCATGTCCGATATATGCGTGTCTGTACTACTTAAATTTCTCGCAAAGTGGTAACACCAAATCTCAACCCCACGTCCATTCGCTCCCTGTTTCACGTTTGGTAACAAAATCTGAGATCCCAATTCAAATTGCCCAATTTAACCCTTAGAGTGCTATAGACGCATATACGCGTCTGTCTAAGGACGCATATATGCGATTGTCAATTGTTCCAAGCACCTATGCAGAAGTAATACCATTACGCGTGTATGGGATAAATCTAAATGCGTTCCTTAGTAACAGCAATAAACAAATGCCAATAATGTCTCGTCTCGACGACAACAGTCGTCTCTTTCATGAACAGTTGCTCAATAAAATTCAGTCTAGCGAAAAAGTATTCCGTCCACAGCGATCACGCTGGCGTATTCAGCACTCTAAGGGTTAAAAACCGACCAAATCCTCGAACAACCCAGGATCCACCGTCTCGAAATGAAACGTTTCTAAAATCCAATCCAGTCTCCGCGTTAACGTCGAAATCCAACAAGAAAAAAAAGCCAACGTTCATACTCTCTTGCTAAAACAATCGAGTCCCGCCACGCTCCAGTGCACCGGATGTGTCGAGTGGCCGGGACCTTTTTTTTCACCCCCTTCCTCTCCCACGGCCACGGATGAATAGAAATAACGGGGCCCGCGTTGGGGTGGCCTGTTATTAGAGCGACGAGGAGAATCCCTGGAAGATATCGATGTTACAGTGTCGCAACAGCTGGGTTGTCAGCAAACGATGACAGGCACTGGCGGCGCAGGCGAGCACGAGGGCGGCAAGAAGAAGCACACCAGGCCGACGTTCAGCGGCCAGCAAATCTTCGCCCTCGAGAAAACGTTCGAGCAGACCAAGTACCTAGCGGGCCCTGAGCGGGCCAAATTGGCCTACGCCCTCGGCATGTCGGAGTCCCAAGTCAAGGTAAGCCCTCCAGAGATTCTTCTTCCATCTCGTTTTCATCGTTCGCGGGCTTTTTTACGTTTCCAGTCGCTAAACAATGACTAGAGCGCGATCGTATTGCGTTCGCTCGTTCGAGAGGGGTTGCGAAGCTTGGTATTGAGCTGTTGGGTGACGAGAGAGGTGCATTGAGACCTTGAGAAGTCAAGGTAAGCCCTCCAGAGGTTCTTCTTCCATCTCGTTTTCGTCGTTCGCGGGCTTTTTTACGTTTTCAATTACTAAGCAATGACTAGAGCGCGATCGTCTTGCGTTCACTCGTTCGAGAGGGGTTGCGAAGCTTGGTATTGAGCTGTTGGGTGACGAGAGAGGTGCATTGAGACCTTGAGAAGTCAAGGTAAGCCCTCCAGAGGTTCTTCTTCCATCTCGTTTTCGTCGTTCGCGGGCTTTTTTACGTTTTCAATTACTAAGCAATGACTAGAGCGCGATCGTCTTGCGTTCACTCGTTCGAGAGGGGTTGCGAAGCTTGGTATTGAACTGTTGGGTGACGAGAGAGGTGCATTGAGACCTTGAGAAGTCAAGGTAAGCCCTCCAGAGGTTCTTCTTCCATCTCGTTTTCGTCGTCCGCGGGCTTTTTTACGTTTTCAATCACTAAGCAATGACTAGAGCGCGATCGTCTTGCGTTTGCTTGTTCGAGAGGGGTTGCGAAGCTCGGTATTGGGCTGTTGGGTGACGAGATGGGTGCATTCAGACCTTCGGTTCCTTGGTACTTCAGAGAATTTAGCGAACAGGAAATCAATTATACGATGGCTCCATTCGTGAGGGTGGAAATGGTTACTGGTTGTTATATATATATATATATATACATATTTCTATAAGAAGTTGGAAACCGACTAACAGGATATCTGGAGGGAAGATTAGTATACCAGGATGATTACTTGGTACATTAGAGAATATCACTAGCGGATAACTAATTATGTTGATATGTTCATTGGTTTAACTGGAGATATTGGTATCGAGTCTGATATATAATAGCGTAGCTCTTGAGAATGGCACCTAAGAGTGTCTGTGCTGAATCCTTCTCTCAAATTTTACCGAATGTTTGCCAACGATTTCAGTTTTTTTTAAGTCTGGCGCTGGAGATGAGAAGAAGAGAGCAGGGAGAGGTATCGGAGGGAAAGAAAAGGGCGTAGATTGGTCCGAGCGAAATTAGACGCGGAAGCATCGCTAGGATGCGGCGTTTGCACGGCGCTTTTAATAAACTTTACGCTAATCCCCGATAAAAACGTCCGGATGATTTAAACCGGGCGCCCCGGGCTAATTATGAGTAACAGATGTAGATGGGTTAATAAAAATTCATAACAGTTTAAGCGTTTCCGTCCGGCTCCCGATATTAATCCGTGAATGATGGAACGGACGGGCGGGGCGGGGTTCACCGTTGCGATAAAAAGTAAAATCAACTTAAACTGACGGTGTTTTTAACGCGCCGCCATCGTTTAATATTTCCTTGTCGGATTAATTGTTTTAAGCGCGGATTACAACCTCGAAAAATCATCCGTTTTAATGACCGGCACACCTTTTTGCCGGACAGGATCTCTCGGACAGAGCGGACGTGCTCTATAGAAATAATTATTCCCGCCCCCTCCCGCTCCGTTACTCTCGCGCGCGTATTTTTCTCGTTTTTAATACTCTAATATGGGATACATTGGTATATACTGTTCGATTCTCGCGTCGTTAATTCTGGATGATGTATTAGGACGTGCACGGTCGCAAATCAGGTGTTGAATTTGTCATTACACACGGCGATAACCTATGAATCATAGATTATTCCGTTCCCGTTGTCTCGTTAATCATTAGACGAAAAAGTATCCAGAGGTCTGACGAAAGTAAGAAGGAAAGAGTGTGCGAACGCGACAAGGTGAGGGGACGCTTATCTGCAAGTCCAACGAAATTTTCGCAAATTTGTGTACCTGTTCCACTAGGGGTGTTTCGACGCGATGCGAGGTTGAAAAAAAAAGAGGAAAAAAAGAGGCCAATCGAAGAAACGGAAAGACAAAATTAAAACAGATCCGGGAACGGATCCCGTAATCCCCAGGAAAGAACCGTACCGCCGCGAGTGTGGAAATGGGGGTTGCGCGCGTCAGCTTTCAGCCGTTCTCCACTCTCCGGGCCAGCCCCACCGGTTTCGTTGGCGTAATTTTAAAACGCATTTGTTCACCAGCGGCTTACTCCATCAACGCCGCGAGCAAGCTTCTAACGAGGCGGCTTGTAAAAAGTTCGAAGGATAAAAGAAGGTGACAAAACAGCCGGAGACGTGTCAAGCTTTGCGGCACCTGCGTCATCCTCTCCCTTCTGTCTTCTCTCCCTCGTGCCTGGCGCGGCCCAACGGAAACGGCGCGCGAGCAACAAAGACGAACGAGGGAACCGTGTTCTCTAGGTGACGACAGCCAAGCGTCACCGTTTCTACCTCCCACCCGTGGCTCTCCCTCTTTTTTCACCGTTCTCTCTGTCTATCCGCCTATTTCTCTCCATCTTTTCCAACCCTCACCCTACCCCCACCCCCGTCGAGCCTCCCTACCCCGTCAAAGCCCCCATTACCTATCTCCCATATCCTCGAGCGCACCCAACCGCCTCAAACCCCCTCGCGAACCCTCCTCCACTCCTTTCCCCAGGATCCCCAATAGGAGGTGGAAGCTCCTCCGACGGGCCTCCACTTTTACTCCCGCCTCTCAGGCTACATCTGTACTACTCGTGCTCGCAGAGAGTTCCACGGGAGAGAACTCCGACAGCACTCGACACCAGCCTCCACTGCTGAAACGGTTCTGTCCCGTTCCACCTCTGGGTTCGCCATCTTCGACCCTCGCGCGCGCGGTCCTAGCCTCCGTTCGCGAAGCCTCAGCCGCCCCCCAAAAGAGCCTTGTCTTTCTCCTCCGGCAAGTTTCCACCCTTCCAACCCTCCTCCGTGGGCTCCTTCGCGCGTGTGCCCGTTCGTGCGTGTGTCGCGTAACCGTCCGTCGATGTAGCGCTGTCATTGGCTCGTTCTACGCCGCCATATTTACATTTTTATTGAAAGCTACAAGTCTGTGTCGGTGAGTGATGAGGCCAAGGGGGATGAACGCACGGGGATTCACCCTCCGCCCATCTACTCGCTCCCTCTCTCTCTCTCTCTCTCTCTCTCTCTCTCTCTCGCTCTCTCTCTCCTCGCGGATGATATCCAAGGGGTGGGTTCGAGCTGGGATCGCACGGTGAGGAAGGAGGGAGGGTTAGCATTCAATTACCTCGGATTTCCTCGGCAAGAGGCGATTCACCTCCGCGTATATGCCATCTTTAGGGGGCGGGGGGTGAGCGAGATTGCCGGGTGGATCCGCGCGGACCTGTGCCGCGCGTTTCCCGAAATATTACGACAATATATACCCGACCCTGGGACGGAGTCGCTGATTCAGAGGCATCGATTGCTCTGGATAGGCGTTGTTGCGATGTTACGGGCTGATGCTTACGCGTTGCTGCGGTCTCGCTCGAGTTTTCGAGTTTCCAGGGGTGGGGGATGTCGAGGACCATGATTCAGAGTGAATACTTATCGGATACAAGCCGAGGCAGGTAATGTACGATCAAACGCAATGGAATACACGGTGGAGGAATCTTGAATGTTAGGATGCTAAACGCTTTTAAGGGATTCTTCGTGTATTTTAAGGGTGGCTCGATTGGCGAGCTGTTGGGATTGGAGAAGTGACGGGATGGAACCTTCCGTTGCGGGGAAAAAAGAAAAGCGAGGTTCTCCCGTTTGATACACTACCGGAACAGTCTTTCGTCGCGAACTTTGCTCGTTTACCCTGGCGTTACGATCATGTGCCGCGTATTACATTCTTGCTTTCTGCTTTCCGCGATGTCAGCTGGCAGATAACAGCAATTTATTGTCCCCGTTATCGTTAAACGCGTCCAAGTTCCGTCGAATAGACGAAAGAAAAAGAGTCGAACGATCTTCGAGAGGAAAGTGGTGCTTTCTCAAAAACAAACGATCTCGTTTGACAAAAAAAAACAGATATAACTTGAGAAAGGTAGAGAATATTTTTTTAATAACAGAAAACATTAAAAAATAGCTCGTATCCACTAATTAAAATATTTCTTGGTTCCGACTCCTGTTCACAGTTCTAGAGAACGTTCTCTCTGTATATATATGTGTATACACGTGCGTGATCGTAACGCGATCATGCGTTGAAGTCTCTAGGAGCCTAAAAATGATCTCGCGCGACGACAAACCTGTTCATCATTGACAAACGCTCGCGACTAAAGGGACCGGGATTAAAGGGAATTGCATTTATAAACATTTGCATTATTTCGCGCGAAATTATTTGCTGGGCGCGCGCGTACCGGCGCGGACCATCGCGTAATAAACTTATCCCGCTCGACGCGGCCATATATCAATCATTATATTATTTGCAGAAAGCTTGCCGTCGAATTAATATCATGCGTCCCGGATGAACGTGAATTTATGAAGTATATTCAGCAATGAAATTTACGTGAAACGTTTGCGCGTGATCTGATTAAACGGCTGCTTCCCTACCTCCGCTACTTCTTCTTTCTCAATTTATGCAAATCGCGGATGTACTCCCTCCGTAGGAGCGCTTGGACAATTTTTTTCTGCACGATCCTACACGGCCAACCATTTTGTAACTCTATACACTCTTTTTCTCTTCTCGAAAATCTGTACAGTAATTCGTAGCAGAATTTTAGGTTCGACGAGGAACGATTGTTCTAAAGTTAATGTAGTTCGATATTTAGAGAGTGTAAAAGATGAATTTTTTTTATACGCTGTACGTTTCGTTCGTATCTATTTACTTTTACTCTTTTTTAAGGCGAAACACGATGTTTTGTATCGTTAGGGAATCAGGGATCGTCCGTTGGGCAAATACATCGTTTATACGATTCGCGCGCGAGCTTAAACGTTAAACTCCTTATGGCTCACTTACGGATCGCCCTGTATACAAAATCGATACCCTCCGTTCGTGGTTTTACATCCGAGATTTATCATTTTTTCAGTATCGGAAAAGGATTAGTACGGCATATAGGGATTCGCTAGTTCCGCCCAACGAAGATATATGTGTTCTGTCATTCCACATTTCCAGATTTATCACTTTTTCGTTTTCGAAACGTGTATCCCGCCGATACGCGTCCTTCAGCCGCCCCCGCCTTTTTCACCCCCCGCCATCCACCCACGATTTTTTTTTCATTCTTTTTTTTGCTTTTGTTTTTAACCAAACACACGTTAAACTCTCTGCGCGACCACGCCAACGTTCGTACGCCGTTGTGCAAAAGATTAATGTCGGGACAACATCAGAATTGCTTTCTATTATTTATTGCCAGCCGGGTTGCAATGCCAGCCCTTAACGATGACTCCAAAAAATCGTGCCCAAGTGCTTTTACCGCGGCCCGTTATACCCGGTCATCGCTTAAGTGTCTTCAATTTAGTAGAAAGGTATCACTTTGCCAATTTGTTCTACTTCGGTAACCGGAACCGTTGCCAGAATTCGGTTCTCTCGTTACTCCCTCTGTATTCGAATTTGCTTCCATTTCCCGGCACGGATTGCTTTATTACACGTCGTCGAACAGCGCAGATAAGGAGCTATCCACAGATTTTATTTTATTATCAGAAAAAAAAAAACAAATTTAATCGCACTCGCGTACCTCACGAGGATACTCCATTTCTCGATTCTGTGAGCTGTTCTCGACCCCTCGATAAGATACGGGAAAATACGCGCGAAACGTTCCTTCGAAACTACATCGTACGCAGGTTTGGCAAAAATGGAGGATTCACGGTTCACGCGGTCCCCTGCGGAATGCAAATGCCTAAAATACCGATAGCCACGGGTTGACCCGACATCGTCGAAACAAAACCGATTCGGAGCAAAAGCGGAATCGTCCGAAAACGGCGGCCGATCAATCTCTCGAACCCACTATCCGCGCGTTTGCATCACGAGGAGGATCAATTCTGGTCGCGAGCAACGCGAACTACCCCCAACGTCCGTGGCAATCATCGCGAGACACCGCTGCGTCTCGCCCATCTAGCGCATTGGAATCGAACGAGAGGCTGCTGTTAAGACTATTACGCGAGCAGCCGTTCAAATTGCCAACGATATCCGTCGCATGATTTAGTTAGCCGGCTCGACGAAGCGAACAGCGAGCAAAGTGCGACGACAGAGCTGCCACCACTGCGGTAGACGGGTTTCCTGGGGGTGGTGGATGACAGACGACAGAGTTATGCGAGAAGAGAACGTTGAAGAGAGACGAGTCTCAGTTACACTTGGATTCAGAACTAAACGAATGATCAGAGTGGTGCGCGTCCCCTATTAGAATCTAATACGGCAAAGTGAACGAAGCATTTGCGAGTTAAAGAGCGTGACACCCTAACGCGCTCGTAGGCGTATCAGCGCGTTGATCACAGGGGTGAACGAGACGAAGAAGTGAGACGTCCTTTGGTTGAGGGTGGTTGGAGAACAGGAAGAGAGGGATAGCTGGAGATGGGGTAACAAGTTGAAGTGCTCGTACGATGGAGCGTCGTCAGCGGGGTAGCGGGTGCCACACTTGCGTGCAAGTCTACTGTAGCGGTGTACGCGGTGGGGTTGAATCTTCGAATCCCTTCTGCAATAGTAGAACGTTGCTGTATAAACAATTCCATTCTACGCGCTAGTTATTCCAAAAATGCCCTCTCTCTACTCTCGTTCAAATGGAACATGCAGACATTCTGCAGCAAAGTAGCATTTAAAAAATTCCTCAAACTGCGAACGTTGATGGTAGTAGCTTTTTCGAAATTGCGCGCATAATCGTGCTATTCGTTCGAGTGGAAAAGCGTCGTTGCGCGCTCGTGAGGGATGATTGACAGAGTAGCGAGCGTTCAGAGTGAAAAAGGCCCTGTGGTAGGGAGATCCAGGACACGGTGGGGATAAAGCGCGACGCATCGTGGTGGGGTTGCAACGCGGGATGAGAACGGTGGAGGGGGGGTTAGGGATAAATAGCAGCGAGGGTAGAACCGCGCGGAAGGAACGAGGGCTTAGATGGTGTTTACGCGGTGGTGGTGGTAGTAAAGTGGCGGGCGGTGGTGCACCCCGTCCCGGTGGAACGACAGGAGAGGACGGGATGCCGGGTTAGGCTGCAGGAACGGTGGCGGCGGAAGCACGGAGGGGTGAAGTTGTTTACGGCGGAGTAATCTGCTCGTCGACGGATACCAATATCGATGACGTCAATTAGTACGAGCGAAAGCCTCCTACCCGCTTTTCCTCCACCATGTATCATCATGGTGGTGTATGTATGTACGGCGCGGCATGGCATGGCGTGATAAATCACGGCAGCAGGCGGCGTTCCCTTCATTCACCTCCCACAGCTCGTACCCTCGAAATTGGCCCACATGTACTTGACTCCATAATGCTCGATTCCACGAGCTTGTGCCCTTTCTCGCTCCCTCTCTCTCTCTCTCTCTCTCTCTCTCTCTCTCTCTTTCTCTTGGTTGCCTGTTTTAGCTTGCTCTCGGGGCCTTTGTCGATAACCCGAGACTTTATTTCGCGCCTAGAACGGTCGTGTCCGTGGCGTTGCCTTCCAGGAACCCTGCTCCATCGAATTGGGGGTTTTCACACCCCCGCAGGATATTATATCCGGTACAGCCGCGAGCCGTTCTTCCGGTTTATGTCGAGGGTAATTGTGCGGATCGACGACGATATTTCTTTCGTACGCGTTCAGGCCAATGAACGTCATCCTGCGGACAGGTGTTGTTCTGAATGTGTATGGATGTTATTGTGTTTGGAATTGTGTTTCGATGTAACTTGTTCTTGGATAGATTCTTGTTTCTTCTTTATAAAAACTAGCAGATCGTTCGTCACGATGATTATTAGAAGCAAAGACATAAAAAAAAACGGATCACACCTTGATATTGAATCCCCAATATCTACGATTCCTCCGACGTGCCATACCGTTGACGAATATCGAATACAGAATACGCATGGCTGATTATTTCGCGATACGATCTTGCCACGGTCATAAACCCTTGTTCAATTTTCCCTTGAACCGCGCCAGACGAAAATAAAAATGGAGAAAGAGGGAAAAAAGAGGAAGGAGATAAAAAAAGGAAAAGCGTTCGCCAGGGATGGGCGAGGCTAAAAATCCGTCTGATCGAAATCGGGCTTCTATGAAGGGGAGACGCGGACTAATCCCGTGTAACACCCTCGAGTGTTTCCTTGATCAAATTTGATGAATGTATCTGTATCACTGTACACACGTATTAATATTCCCCTGCCCCCATAATTCATTCAGCCTGCAGAGATCAGTGCGCCGCTTAGGAAACAAAGGAGGACACAGCATCGCAGATGTGATCAATAAGATTTCCACTGATCCGACTACTTCTCAACGGACGGGGATTATTTAATTGACTTTCGGCCCTTTTCGCGTTACGACACCGGCGTCCGAGTGAATTGAAACAACCCCCCGCGTCGCGTTTCGTTCGATTAACTTTACTCTTACACTTACACTTATTACAAAACGAAAACTGTTGCACAACAAACGAATGAATCATTCTTTTTTCACCTTGTCGATCACAATTATCGCAGTGCATCAGAACCTTTACGTTCGATCGAGAATTTTATACACGAGGACTAATTAAACCCCTATCGCAGACCCATCGAACCCTCCAACTACCAAACATCAAGCTTAGGTACACTATACTGGGGCACACAGCTATTCGAACTTCCAACGTCCAAGTTTCCATTGAGTCCTTATACTGGCACCAATATTGAAACTGTACCAAGTTTTTTCACAGTAGAATAAGACCATAATCATCCCTCTAATACGATTGTACCAAGATCGTGTCACGGAAGGGTAGTCTCAATTTTTTCATCCCCTTAATCGCGTGTCCAAAGGCAGTTATCGCATGTTTTATCCAGCTATCAAAAAATCGGCGGGATCTAGATCGCGGATCGAGATCCTGCTCACTGCCAAAAGTCTCGAAAACGGCCGGATCGTAATCTGTCGGAATCAATCGGTCCAAAGTAATTTCTCGTAATATTACAAAGTGCTTGGAGCAGAATGTTTCTTCAAATAATAAGTAATGCGATCCGCGAGAATGGCAGAGGGTAGTTGGCTGTTGGCGATAATGCGCTCCTCTGTATTCCGTTCTCGTACCGCTTCCCCATATCGATATGTTTCCACACACACCCCCACCCCCACGGCGTCCCTCGGCCGCCCAAACCCCTCTCGAACCCAAACCGACCATTCCGCCTCACTCGAAGATCAAATGGCTTCACCGATTCGCGTTATCCCCAATATTCTATTTTTATTTCGGAATCAAATTTCGCGACCGACGGCAACTGGGAAACAGCCCAGCTTTACGGCACCCTCCTCTCACTCTTTCGTCTCCCACCATCGGGTCTCCTCGAAACCCGTTACCACCAACCCCCTCTGCTCTTTTTCATTTGCAAAAAAAGACGACACCCACCCCCGTCGAATTCGGGGTTAAGATCGAGCGGCTGTGCCTTGATTTCACCGCGACGCATGCCCATAATGGCGGCCAAAGGTGTGTCTTCTGGGGTTCTTTTGATTCTACTTTCTTAATTCCAAGAGGAGTACCAAGAAAAGTGATGATTTTTTCTTCTTTCATTCTTAGAGAAATGCTGAACTTTCTTTATGTCCGCATCTTTGATTATTGCTTTAATTTTATTGCGTGGAAAAATGGACGTCGCGTTAAAGTCACCCCCCAAAGAGAACGAGTATGCGAAGATTTGGAGATCATTCAAAATTTTGCGATATCGTGCGACAAATGGTTTATATCGAGAATAAATGAAATTAAAAAGCAAGTGAACATAGAAAAGGCACTCACTCATGGTTCTCCGGATCCTAGAGCGGAAGCAGCACTCGAGCCATGATCCCCCGACAGGTCTTCGACTCCGTTTTCCGCGAATGCACCGGGAACCCTAAAAATTTATCGACGTGTCAATGAGACGGGTAACCATTTGAATGATAAGCGTACTCAATGACGCGGAAATGGTCCGCGAGTGAATGTCACACATGACTTTCCACGCGTCATTAAGCAGCCACCCTGGCTGAATTTCGTTTTCCTACTCTTCCACGTTTCTTTCTTTAAAACCCGCACATTTCCCCCTCATAAACGCTCTCCAATTTATTCTATTCAAATTACGGGATATTTCATAATGATCATCATCAGAATCGTCAGCAAACTCTACTATTGTCCTTCAAAAAATGAGAACAAATTTCCGTTTCTTTCTTCAAAACCCGCACATTTCCCCCCATAAACGCTCTCAAATTTATTCTACTCAAATTACAGGATATTTCGTAATAACCATCATCAGAATCGTCATTCGCAAACTCTACTATTGTTCTATCAAAAACGAGAAGCATCTCGATGGAAAAATGTTGTTCAGTCAATAGAAGAGAACCGTAAATGGATATTTATTTTTCCATGAAAAGTGCTCTTAAAATTAGCGAGGCTGTTAAAGGGGCAATGAAAACACCGATGAGTGATAGCGCAGAGCCATTACTATCAGTGGAACGTTTAATAACAAATAAAAAGTTAAATTGCTTATTTCGCCGGGGGAATAACGATGGTAATTTCCGGTGAACATTATAGATCGCATACGTATGATCGGCGTTTAGCCAGCCGCGGTTCGACCGCATTCGATATAAACACACTCATTTGGTAATATATCTCATTAAGGCCTCATTGATCCACCGTCCCGATAAATTTATCCGGCAGTTTAGAATGATATGCGAACCAATCTCTCGCCGAGCGGACCGATAAAAACCCGTTGTAGTTGGTTTATTACGGCTGGCTCGATCTGCGCCTGGATAAATTTATAGAAAAGTGAATCGAATGGACAATCGAATCTCTCACTGTCCCGTTGATAATGTTCGTCCAGTTTAATTAAATCTGTAGCAATTAATAGCGAACAATTTCTACTTTTCTTTTCAATTTTTATAAAAATCATATTAAATGTATTATAAATTTAACGCATTGTCATGGACACTACTATATTTGTATAAAGTATATATAATATATAATATAGAATAATTTACACAATATACGTGAAATTAAAGCGTTAGAGGGAAATGTTAACGCGCAGAGAGCTTCAACGCCAGCAGATTATTATTAATTAGGCAGTAGACATTAATTCGAAGGAGGACAGTGAATATAATCGCGTTAGGCTTTTCTGTTACCCGGGACGGTTTCGTTCTATTGACAGAAGGAATAATAAGAGCGGACGCAGCAAAGCGGAATGAGGGTAAGAGGGGAGAAAGTAAAAGTCGAGCGGATGACACGGTAGGAACCCTGACGGGGTGGAAAATTCGAGTCGAAAGGGAAATCGGGGAACGACCGTGTCTCCTCGTCGTGAAACCTGAATGAATACTGAATACGTTCACCTTTTCACTATGCCTCTGCTAACCGTGACATCACGACCAATTATTATATCGTCACGAAGTATCGATCTTGGCTTTCAAACTGATAACCAACCCCATAAAAATGTTGCGATGTCGTTCGTAACTAGAACTTAAAGAAGCATACGAAAAGCGAAATTATATTTCTTCTGGCCAGTGACCAACTCATTTTACTGGCACAAATAAACCATCTCACGATACCAAAACGTAATCCTCTATTATATAGTCGAAAAATCCGTTCGTTTTAAGGCACGCGTGCACAATTACCGAAAAACAGTCGGCAAGCAACCCCTGGCGACCCTCCACGGTGACCCAGCGCGTCCTCCGCGTGTCCATGCAAATTCTCTGGCTTCGAACTAACGTATCAAGATGTGAGTCACGCCTGTAATCTTTCGCATAGTAAATTATCCGCTAATATCAACGAGATCAGACACTGGTCCCTATTATCTGTTACAATTGCTACGAGGAGAGGTGTATAGGGGAGAGGAGGAGACGAGGAGGGAGAGAAAGAGAGAGACAGTGGAGGAGAAAGGGCGGTGGAGTCAGAGGGGCGAAGGATGGGATGGAAAATCGGGGTAAAAGAGAGAGAGAGAGAGAGAGAGAGAGAGAGAGAGAGGGAGAGACTGAACACCCCGACGGTGTATGGGCTTTGCGCAGTTATAAATGCGGTTTTGTATCTAGCTTTACAGGACAAAGTAATGGGCTTAGATAATCCTGATTTAATAAATCGAACAGTTGCAGTCGGAGGGGGACCCCGTTTACAACGCGTGACTAACGCGTTCAAAAACAAGATGAATGACGCGACGCCCAACGTTGTCCGACGCCCAGCGTTGCGCATTTACATTTCGCCACTGTGCCTCCGCGGCCGAGAAAAATCCCGAAAATGCCGAACCAAAGCTAAGCGGGATTTGTAGCAGGCCGATCGCTAATTTTTTTTTTTTTTTTTAGGGTGTATGCGTGCGTACGTACTCGATGTGTTGGGGGCGAACGCCCTAGCGTTGCCTTTAACGAGCGCGATGGAATTTCGTGTGTACGTGTGTTCGATGAAATATTTTTTTATGGCGCAGATTTTCGTTTCTGTTGCAATTTTTTTAATCTCCTTTTTACTCCCTGAATTCCATTCGAGGATACGAGGAATATAGATATTTACTGCGAAGTAACTAGCGCGGATACGCGACGGTAATTATTGTAATGTGGTGGATGGACCTGTTTGGTGAATAATGCGACACCCTGATTAGTATGGGCCCGTTCGGCTGGCTGTTCTAATGTTAACGTTCAATTTGAGGCCGATGTAAAGCGCAGAGAGATTTTAATGGCTTATTATCGGTTACTTGCGTCACGTTTTGGCCCCATTACGGTCTATTAAATTAGAGGTAATTCCTGGTTAAACAGTGCGCCGCCATAATGTTAGCCGAAAATCAATTCTTACGGTGCGGTGGGGCAATCTCCGTTCCGTTTAAGGACAATTCATCAATAGAACCATCATTTCTTCTCTCAATTAAAATAATAATCGCGCGTACAATTTTTTTTCTAATATTCTCCTCTTTTACCTACGATTACGTTCCCCCTTTTCTTTTTTTTTTTTTTTTTATTTAATAAGACCAACATGCGTTCAACTTAAAAGCGAAAGTGCCGGAAGTGATCGTAAACCAGCCTGCGAATACGAAACGACGCGATACTTAAAAAGCACACCGAACGATGGATGATAAAATTCGAAAAGCTGTTGCTCGACTATAAACTATGCATATAGAGCCCTGGGAACGGTACGACGATAGAACGGAACGCGGAATGAAAATCGAGTTCCGCGACGAGATACGATTTTCAATCCGTGCAATTGGCAACGGCGACGGGAGTCGCTGTCTTCGCGGGCTCGTAATAAAAATTTATCCATCGCTATCCCAGCTCCCGCTTATCTTTTTTATCGGCGCTCCCTTCGCTTTTATCGCCGGCGATAAAACGCTCGATCGATGACCCGATCAACATATCGCGACCGGAAATCGCGCGGACGAATTATTAAGTCGCGTCGCCTGGAAACGTTCCTTATCCTCCAAGGAACTTGTACGAACATTTCTGGATCCTCTTGCTACTGACATTTTTCATCCAATCTTGATTCTTATTGGAGTCATTTATTACAATGCTCATTAAAAAGGGTTTGTTAAAAACAAAATGATGGAGGGAGATTCTTCAAACACGACTCCCATCGAAGTCCATCATCTCCAACATTTCCAATCTCGAGAACAGTCCTAAAAAAAAAGTTCACTTTATAGAGGAAATTTTAATTTGACGAAATTTTTCATGAAATTTAGCTCTGCTCTTCGGAAGGGCTCGGCTATCCTGCCATCTAGTGTATCGCGCGGAACGTGTCCCACGGGCAAAGGTCAAGGTTTGCGGTCGGGCTATCGACCCCTCGAAACGCAAATTTCGTTTTCGAATCTTCCTGACTATTCCACCATTGATAATCAGAACTTTCAACTACTCGAAGAATCTCTTTGGCAAGTCGAAGAAGGACATCAATTTGAGAACCACGCGCGCAACACTAGCGCCATCGATCAAGGATCCTCCAACGAGGATCTTCTTAAGTACGATCGAGCAAACCCTCGGTTAAAGGGTCGAAGACGCGTACATCCTGAGAAGAAAGAAAAAAGCAAACAACCCCGAGCGTTAAGGGGGTAGAAGAGCGGGGGTGCTGGTTTTAAAGAGAGGAATTGACGTTTTACGCGTCGACCGGTGCGCGCAGCAGTCAATCTCACCCAGATTGTCTGGCTTCCTTTCTCTCCGTTATCTTAATTCCTCGAGTGTTTTAATTTTCATCCGAACAGCTATTAACTTTTACGGCTGGCCGTTTACTTTTTAATTCGTTTACCGCCTCGCGCGGGAGGGGTGGTTGCCGCGCTGTGGAGGAGCGCCGACGCCGACGCTGTGGCGCCGCTTATATCTTTAATTTAAGCTCTCGACTTGGCGGCCATTGAACAAGCCTGCGGATTGGCGAGAAAAGAGGGGCGCCACGGGGGTGGAGTTTAGTTGGGGTCACGCGGACCGCTCCACGGCTACGGATAGAGGGTGGTTTGCGGGTGCAATCGCTACGCTCGAGTCCCGCGCGCTCCCCTGACGCCCGTTACGTTAATTAAATACATTGTTGTGGGGACACGGACTCCTGCCGCGTATTTCGAGCTTTATAGATGTACGGGGCCACCTTAAGTCGCCCTCCTTCGCCCTCCTTCGTCCTCCTTCGTCCAGGTGGTTTCATTCGTCCCTGTCGCGACCCTACCACGGATTCTTTTCAGCATTCCGCTCGTACCTTCGCAAGAGGGTTCGATGATCAGTTTGTTAACAGACCACTGGTGGTACACCTTAGTTGATTGATAGTATCGACAGTCTGGGGTGTTCGTTCGTCTCCAAGTTTATCGACAAACAATTTCTTGCGATGGTCCACTGGTTTAGGTTCTATTTAGTTGGTTCTGATAGTTGGACGTTGAGGATCAGATTGTTTTGGGTCGTCCAGTGTTGGCGAGTCTTATAAGGCGCGATTCGTTTGTGATTTCAGGTATGGTTTCAAAACAGGCGGACAAAATGGCGGAAAAAGCACGCAGCCGAGATGGCGACGGCGAAAAGGCGGCAGGAAGAGGTCGAGGGAGTCGTCGCCGAGGGCGAGGACGGTTGCAGCGACGCGGAGACCGAGGGGAACAGCGAGACCGCCGCCAAGAGGCTCAGAAGAGAACTCGAGCAACAGTACAGGCATTAGAACGTGTAAAAACAGCGTCGACGGAGGAACGCAAAGGGAAAAAACTAAGTTTCGCTAGGTAGACTCGCGCGGACGAGTGAAAGAGTGCGTGGAAATTTTAGGAAAAAGAGAATCGTGCTTCGTTTCGCGCCCTCTGTGGACTTGGACGACTGCAAGACGTTTCAAGAATCGACTAACGCAAAATTCACCACGTTCCTTGAACAAACATTTCGATTTCTCCCGTTTGATTAGTTGATCGAGATACTAGGGAATTAAAATTCACGAAAATCCACGAATTCCACCAGCTTCGACTTAATTGCAGTGGCTTCGAACGCTGAGACATAGAATTATCCAGCTACCACGTGAAAACGCTAGGAATTTTTGGTTTTTTCTATTTTTTGGAACTACTGTATAATATAAAACACGTCCACTTTAATCAGCAGTCGAATAATGAACTCCTAGCGCGAACCCGCCAAGACTGAACACTTGAACGAGGATTACCTAGTATCGCCAGCAATCGTCGGAAATTACTATTAATTTACGTCTGAGAAAACGAACGAATATTCCTAATATTCTAACTGATAATATTGTGCCGTTAAAACGTGTTAACTTGCGGCTAGAAGTGTCCAAAAAAAAAAAAAAAATAAATGTATACGACTTCCTAAGGCATGGATTCATTGTATCATTCGTGTTATTATAATGATTATTAAAAAATGCCAACCAAAGATTCATACATATTAATTAAAGAAGAAACAAATTCCAATTTTTATACGTATATAAATATATATATTATATATAGTTAAAGAGTTTAAAGAAAGAATTATAATAGAAATTCTATAAATTATTAAACACGGTTGCTCTTGGATCGATGCAAATATCGATTTTTTGCAAGATAATGAGTTTTAGTGGCACAATGGCGAGATCACTATTTTCACAGAGTCATTTATCCAAAAATTGCGTTGAACGAACGCTTGGAAGGAGAGACGCGGTTTTTTGTTTTTCTTTTTTTTTTTAGAGAATCGCTCCAACGAGATTTTAATGTTTATAGGAGTCTATCGTCATTTGTATATATTTGTACTAAGATATTCGCATAATACATAACGAAAGGACGATCGTGCCGTCTGCCTGGACGTACGTTAAAAAAACGACACGCAAAATAATTGTATCGCAACCAGAGGACAGTAATTAATACGTACGAGATTATTTGCAGGATTCTGGTGTTACAGTGGAATTGTATAAAAATTTAATTGTTCCTTCGACGATTCTAAGACAAGAGAAAAGGGAAATTTGTTCGATTCTATTGTTGGTCTGATTAGTCAGGAATATTGGTATCGTCCTGATCTGTGGAATCTAGTCATGTATATAAAAGGTTCGAGAGTCTCAAGAACCGACTACTTTGGTCAGCGAAATTCAGGCTTCGCGTGTTAGAAAAATTATTATTTAAAGTTGGGTATATTGGAAAATGTAGAAAATTTGAAAATTTGAATATTGGACATTCAAAGATTTCTCGATTAAAAAATTTCATCGATTGAAATCTGATAACTTTGAAGCACCTTCCATGACAGTCGAATTAGTGTAAAATTGTTTGTGTCTTGTCTGTTTAAGTCTTGGCTTAAAATCGAGATGAGAAGGAAAGCAATTGTTCCACTGCATTAGTCAATCCTGCAAGTAATTATCTATAATAATAAAAGAAACGCCGGTAAGCTCGTATTCAGTTAAACAGCAAGTGTATAATAAATGTACGCTGAATATCAGACAAGCCATTACACCATCTCTATGAATATAAATATATAAATATTCGAGTAAATTAAATGCAAACGCGAGATGAAGTGAGAAATGGAGGTTTGAAAGGAGATGAAAAAAGAAAAGAATCGAACGATTCCACTTAAGAACTGTCTACTTACGTCCCAGTGAACTATGCCAATGAACGAATGAGAGGACCGAATTGGATTTTGTATATTCTGTAGATACGATAAACGTGAATGTGATATTTAACGTATTTAATAAGAATCTGACGTATAGATACACGAGGTGACTCTGGGGCGAGTCGATGAAAGTGTGGAAGCACCTTTAGCGAAAATTCTCCTAATAATTCAGAGGAAGAAAAATTCCAATTAATCGCTACGATATTGTTCTCACCCCTCTTCCTTTAAAAACCAAAATAAAAAGTTTCCCTCTTCGAATGAAAGGAATACTCCTCTGTTGTTAATTTAATAAAATGAAACTCTAGAAATTATTTGCGTCACGTACAAAATCCCAAGTCTACCATTCTCCAAACACCGTAGAACTTCGAATATCTCCCTACTGCTCTATATAAAAATATTCGTTTTCCTGGAATCAAATAAAAGAATGTATACATCGGGTCTTAAAGTTCATTTTCCTGTTAAAAATGAGAAAAAATTGCCAAAAATTCATCCGCTTGCCTCAAAATCGTCCAACGAGTAGGTATTGCACATTAAAAAACTCGAAGAAGGCAGAGACAAAAAAAATAGGAACGTAGACGTACACGAATAGTATGTATAACCGCCGGGAACGTATGGTTAGGAAGTGACCTAGGTTACCAACGAGGAGTCGAAAGTGGCGTTGCGAACCTCTCGACTTAAAGCGCACCTTTTTTTTCACGGCTACCAGTTTCAGTGTATCGATATCCGTGCGGTTGGATCTGATCTCTTTTTTTCTTTTCTTTTTTTTAATCGGAAAATCGAGGCTGCGTTCAATGAATTTCGCGAACTGGAATAATAGGATGAGCACGGTCAAAGGGCGGGTGTACACCGGTGTGCTAGTTAACTCGAGCATTCAACGTGTTACTGTACAGTATTTAGGTAAATTGCTAAGCGAACGAGGTAGAGACAATCTGTATAAAGTATTGTATAAATTATACATACGTATTATCTATCGCTTGTGTATTATATCTCTAATTTAATAAATGGAACACGTATTATGGTAATTATAAATGAACGTTGTGCGAGTTTTACAAACCCCTCCACACTTCTTTTCAGCGTATCTCTTTTTAATTTATCCTTCGAGAGGATCGAATCGAGGGAGAGAGCGACTACACAGATTGGTGAATCGAAGACGAAAATCACCAAGGCCATCAGGAGCATTGATAACGACATGCAAGGGGTCGTAATGAACGATGTACCACTGCGTACCAGGGAACGCATCAATCATAAAGGAAGACACTTGAATGACGTGATTTTTGATAGATCAGCCTGCAATCAAGTCCAACTGACTCTGACACTCTCTCTTGCTCTAAATAACGAATTAATAATTTATACAAAAACTTTAAGGTAACGATAAAAAAGATATTAGAATACTCACGACTGTCTCCTCGCCACGACTAAACGAAGACCTAGTTCAACCGAAAGAACGACGTCTCCTCGCGCGCACCAGCCCAATCGGAAAGGTAATAACGCTCAAGGAAAGCGCGCGGGTTTTCCTAACTGGTATCGATTTCGAATACGAATAGCCGGGTGATTAATGTTACGAGAGTTTTCGTGAGTCATAAAGTAACCGTTTCACTGTGAGAAAGAGAGGTCCTCGCGCCTCCTCCCGCAACCTCGAGGAACGGGAAACGACGCGAGGCGACGGGAGGGGGCGAGAGCAGGGACGGGGAGGCATTGGCAGTGTAAATTTATCGCGGTGTTAAGCCGTTAATATTTGCGCTCGCAGGCATTAAATCAATGAAAAATATTCTAATTGGAATATGAAAAAAGTTGGCACGCCGTGACAGAGGGTGCCGATGCCAATTGGGAATGAAGTGGGAGGTTGGGCGGCCTCCCGCCTCGGCAGCGCCGTTACAGAATAGAATATAAATTATCTTAACGAGAGCCGTGCAAAGAAAAATGGCGAAAAGTTTTTTCCTACCCGGCTACCAAGACCCCGGGTCTCGCGATTCGCCGTGTATTGACCTATAGATCCCCTGCCACCGGGTACAAAGCAAGTTTACTAATTTCCCGAATCGCAGTTGGCTTGTTGGCTTCCATTAACGCCACGTGATGTACTTACGACAGCGGAAAAATGTATCGCGAGACGCTGCCCCGCTAATTGCGCCCCTATAATTTATGTAACGCGTCTCGTGGCAACCAGAACTGTAGCTACTTTCAACGTTCGACAGTGACGCGATGAGTTTCTCCGCCACTTTATTGGAGCGATAAGTCTAACACCTACGAGCAATGTGACGGTAAGTCAGTTGCGTCAATTATTCTCGATCGAGTCTAATTTCGATCAATCCCACAATTTGTTCTGAATTAAGTTGCGTTTAAACGAGACATCATTCGTTCCACTCTTATCATCGTCACCATCCATGCTCGAACGGATAAACCAACCAAGAAGAAGGATCGCGTGACTCGATAGATCTACTACGCGGGCAAAGAGTTGGGAATTTGGGTATTAGGGGATGACGATTGGTAACTGGAGGATTTCGAAGAACGTTGGCACGCGTGAAGGTAAAAGCCATCGAGCTAAACCTCCCACCGCTTGTCCCCCCCCCCCCCCCCCCCCTCTCCCTCCTACCTACATCGTGACTCGACGATTTCCAACGTGGATCGACCGATCGAAGATCCGAACTGCCAATAATTTCCCTTCCAGCCGACCGGCTGACACGAAATCCCAGGTTTTACTTCGAATACCGCATTGATTAACTTATCTAATCTAATTTAAATGCGAACGGTGCGGAGGGGACGGAGGGTGGGGCAGTGAGCGGGTTGAGTGAGGAACACAGACAAAGGGGATGAAACGGTCGGTTTGTGTCTCTCGCTCGCACTTTTCGTTCCGGAGACTGCGGGGGATGAACCCTTGTGGTGTAACCACTGTGATACTACACGCAAAGAGAGAGAGAGAGAGAGAGAGAGAGAGAGGCGAGGGGAACATTAAGCGCGATAGTGAGCGCCAGGCAAGGAACGAGACAAAGAGAAAAATGGGGATTCGAGAGAATGTAAGGGTGAAGTGTTCGAATCCGAGGCGAGAGTGAACGAGAAAAGGAAGATGCGTAGAACGTATACGTACAGGTTGTTTCACAATTGCAAGTCACTAAATCGTATTACTATAATCGATAAGAACATTTTCTACTTCGAGAATGAAAAGAACAGAACAAGATCAGACACGCGTTTATCAGTGAGAAATGAATGTTCCTATCATCGTCCCCTACTAGTTTCCGGTCCATTGGCCGGTAGATCTGAAACGATCCGTACCAGGCAAGGGTGCGAGAAGGGAAGAAGACATCGAGAAAGGAGATGGCAGAGGGTGGCGGAGAGCGGTTGCACGAGATAATGAGAGAAGCGAGGGTGAAACAAAATGAAGCGATCTAGTATGGGCGGGTCGTAGGAGCAGTAATACGAACAGGGTTGTACCGTGTTGAGTAAGGCGAGTTAGGGCATACAAACCGCTGTGTAACGTATCAAATCGAGTGCTGAATCCCGGATTAAATCGGCGCCGGGAACGAAACACACCGGTGGGGTTGAAAAGAGGCGAAGCCGAGGCGAAGAGGCGGCTGGGCGGCTTGGGGTTAGGCGAACGACATCGCCGTAGAACGCCTGCGAAGACGTGGGAATCCCACGTAGGTACAATTTTGACTAACGCTAACGTCCGCGCGAATGGGAGACACGGACGGGCCCCGGGTATCGTTCCCGTTTAATTTTATTCGCTGTAAACGCCGCCAGAGGGACGTTGAACAGGGATATGATACGTTTGAGGCGGGATGCGCGTTGCATGAATAAGATGGCTTTTGGTTTTTTCGGGATTCCCACTGGATTTGCTGGCTTTCGACTTTTTTTTATGAATATTAATTGCCGTGGGACGTGACGCGCGTTTAATTTCTACTCGCATAGTGGAATACGCATTCAGGAATTATTACCGGATTATAAGGATCGTGTAGTAGGGTGTCGCGTACGTCGCGATTAGTTACGGTACACGCGTATTCTAATTGTGGACAGCCATACGCTTTTTGGGGGCTACGTGTTCTTCTCACAATAATGAGAGAGAGAGAGAGAGCGCGCGATATTTCTCCGCCAGAGAATAACGCGTGATTGACAGTACAATAATAACGGCGATTACGACAATATTGAAGCACCGGCTGACTTTGTTACCGAGCACAACTGGGGGATTTCCCCTCTGATCCTCGGACACCCTAACCGCCCTTAACTTACTGCATTAGTTTCGCAAATTGAAGAATTCCGGCTTCATTCCCACTCTCTCGTTCTCCAAGCGTTCAAGCACGAACTTATTGCATGAATACAATATTAGAACGCGGATTTTCAATAATCCTCTGCACGTGTTGCAACAAACGTCGATAAACATCGCTACGTAGGATCTCGAAAAAAAGAGTATCACTTCTTCCTTCTATAAAACCTGACGTTCCTGTTTTACTGTTTCACCAATCTCTGGAAAAACGAAGTAACTTCGATGGAATTTCGTCGACTATTCAGAAAGTTTCGCGATGAACCTACAAAAAGAGGAAGAACAATATCGGTTTACCTTTCCTAGTAGCCTACGTCTCAAAATATCGTAACACGACTCCCCATACTCTATTTATCATCCGACTACTCATCTGCTGACTTGTTATTAAATTAATCCTTCGTTTAGTCAAATTGATGCATTGATATCATAGAGCACTCATAACTCACGGCACCCTTTCCAACGCGATTAGTATATACACGCTCGCCGTTTTCACGCGCGACCCCTGATTCAACCAACCGAGGGGGCTCCTCTATACTCTGCAATTCCCTATTTGCGCCGATGCAGAACTCCACTATTTATTAACATCATTACTTATCATTTCAACCACTCGTGCATCACGATGACGTCACAGAGACAAACGCATCGACGAGCACGAGACGCGTGAAGCTTCGTCTAATGGTCGCTAACGGCGGTTCGATCGGTGTCTAATGAGATCAGCTCGTCTTTCCGATCAGCGAATCTATGATACAGACTCTTCACCAGCTTTAGAAACGCAGCGTGTTTGTTACAGATGCACCTTTTGCTTTCTATACAACATTGCGACTATATAACTGATATATTTGGATATCGTCGACATTAAAGATATTTACCATTTCGCGTGTCATATGATTTTGAAATACATACCGTTTCCTGTACTTGAATATTCATGCGACGTATTACGGGTTAATAATTAACCATCGATGCTGGGGAGAAAAGAGGGGAGCGATTAATTTTTGGAGATACGGTCAAAAAAAAAAAAGAAATAAAAAACGGAGCATACCTCTAACAACGGAAGCCTGCTAGCGAATGTTTATCATCGAAAAGTTTGATTCGATCGATCACGGAACGACAGAGCGGGCTCGCACCGAAATCACTGCGGGCCCGCGTAATTAGTATACGCGATAGAGACGTTGATGGCCGTGGAGGTTTTATTTTTTTCCCGTCTCCTCGACGGTAGCCCGTTTTCAATTTGAATCGCGATTAATCTGACCGAATAATCTTACCGTATATTTCGCGCGGTCCTCCCGATATTCGTTTGAGGGCATTTTTTAAAACTAAACGTTTCACTTTATCGTGCCGCGCAGCAATTAATAATAACACGCAATCGGGGCGTATCTTTTATAACCTTTCGGAGTATAAATCGCGAAATTCTGGAATTATCAGCCGGGCCGGAATGAAAGGCTATTTCCGTCGCGCGGAATCACGGGCAATATTTTACGTGGGATTGGGGTTGAACGCGGACACATCGACGTTTGATATTTTTATGCAGTGGCGCCACCGCGGAGAGATTTACGAGGCAGATATGCGATCACAAAATGTCCGACACTAAATCAAACATGTTGCATCGGAAAACATCAGAAATTATTATTGGGACTTTTATGGGATCGACGGGAGCGAAAGGAACGTACAATGTAACTCGCCGCGCCGTTTCATTGCGAGTATCTTTGCGGCCGATCTATCGCTAAATAAATCACGATATATTAAGGCCCTCTGTTTCCTTCGCTTTTTATACCTCCTCCAAGTGTTATGGCTGCTTATTGAACCGCGCGTTATACGCCTCTATTGCCGCCGTCGATGTTACAGTAACAACAATGCGAATCGCTTATTTACTACCGAAATTAAGATGGCACTCGCGCTGCGTTGCATTTCATGATTTACCCCTTGCGTTTATCACGGGCAATATAAATTTCATTGTTACATTTTTTTCTTTTTTTTTTTTTTTTTTGCCAAAAGAGTTCTCCCATAAATCCCCCAATGTATCTTGTCAACAAATCGTTAATCACTCTTAATAAAAAGTAAAGAAAAATAAATTTTTACTACAAATGATACTATAAATTTGTACACTGTACGACAGGGAATATGATTTATAAATGTTTCTATCCGTCATTCGAATTCATATGAAGCAGAGAATCTTAATTATAGATACGACCGCGGTCGTTGGTCTATTGACACATAAAAATAACATAAATCTCATTGTACAATATTAATGATAATTAAAAGCATACCTTTCAGGTAGAGTGCGCTATGGTACAGTGAAGATCAATCTTGTTTGTCGGTAAATCAGTTCTAGTCGGGAATAGATCCCATAGGATAACAGATCCATGGAAAATAACTCGTTACATTGTTAACGTTAACACCTGTAAAAAAGAAAAAAAAAAAGAAAAATTACCAAATATGTCCATTTCCATTTCTTCTGGATACATGTGTATTTAAACAAACGCGTGACGTTGTGTGATAATTGTCAGAAAGATTATGAACAATTGAACGCACATGCAAATTTGCAAAAATCTGGCAGTTCAGCTCAATGGAATAAGATCTGCCATACTAAAGCCGTTCTCATACTACTAATGAAGGAACACAAGTTTTGCCTCCCTCCTCCAAACCCCTGCCACGTCCGCGGCCCTTTCATTCTTTATCCTCAGAAGAAATAAAGGCAGAGCTGTAACAGTGGAATGATTAATATCCAGCTGACAGTTTGTGAAACGGGCAGCCAATAAACGGGATAAAAATACTGGTGAAAAATAGCGCGCTCATTAGGGGTACAGTGACATCTGCGACTGCTGCGTCGAAAGTCTTCGAGGAGCACGGAGGAAAGGTTCTTGGACGGAGGGGACAAAGAAGACAGGTTTATTAAAGTAATGGCGGATCATTTTAATATTCCAATGGAAGCGCCGTTGCATTCGCTGACTTGCGGAACTTCACTTTTTTTCTTCACACGAGTGCCATTATTACCCTCTCTCCTCTAATCTTCGTTAAACCTGCAAATTTCACGTAATTAGAAAGGGATAACGAATAGAGATTATCTATAACAGCAAGTTTAAAGAAGCTATAAATATTGCCTCAACAACACAACTTTGTCACAGTAACAGCACTGTAATGTTACTTGCGCCGCGTAGCCATCTATATTTCCCGCTTTAGAGGTGAGAGAGAGAAAGCTATATAAGAAAGCTATAAGAAAGAGTGAGAGAGATGATAGGACCTTACGCTGGAACCCGTGGCGCCATCTCTGTGAAAAGTGCTCAAACTGGTCGCACATAATTATCGACAGCGAAGTGAACTACTGAAGAACTACTAGCGCCATCTCTGAGGAAAGCACTGAAACTAATTACCGACCAGTTTCAGCGCTCCTCCAAGAGATGGCGCTAGTAGTTCTTCAGTAGTTCACTTCGCTGTCGATAACGCTGTGCGACCAGTTTGAGCACTTTTTACAGAGATGGCGCCAGGGGTTCTCGCAAAATGTAGGTATCATTTGTCTCACTCTTTCTTATAGCTTTGTTATATATCTTTCTCTCTCTTACCTCTAAAGCGGGAAATATCAAATAAATTACAGAACCGTCAGATCTCAACAGAACGTCTAATGTTTTAGAATATAGTTAAAGAACTTCCTCAAATTGTCGTAGTTGAACAGTAAACTTATGCTTCACACACTGTTACCCATTCTCTTCTTTATCAATTTTTAAATTAAGGGAGAGAGGACAGAAAATATGTTTAATTTCGTAGATGGCAGCACACTACGTGTAGTGCCAAACAGTACACAATGCGCCGAGTTCGAAGTACTGGTTTGTTGAGCAATAATTTCTGCAATAAATATTAGCAAAACAAGTAAAAAACTTGTATAATTGTTTAACGTATTATTTCCTGTATCTACGTTCTTTTTTATACTAAGAGATGTCTGACGGTAAGTCGGTTATTATATGACATAAATATAACCTATTATAATACTAAATCATAAATTTTTATAATTCACAGAAGAAGTCATACGTCGTAGATTGCTGATAGATGGTGATGGAACTGGTGATGATCGTCGAATAAACATGCTTTTGAAATCATTTATAAAATGGGCGAATAGTCCAGAAGTAGATAATACGCTACACGAAAGAATGTTATCCCAACTGGCTCAGTGTGAATTTGCTCAACGAAAGTCTAGGCTGGTCTCGAACATGAGTCAAGAGGAGCTGAAGAGTTACGAACAGTTATCGAAGGAGATTGAGATTCAAATAGAAGAGGCTAAGAAAGATATAGAAAAGACAAAAGCAGAGCTTCAGGATGCGAAACGTGTGAGAAAAAATAGAATCGAGTATGATGTATTGGCTAAAGTTATAAATGAACAACCAGACAGAGTAGAAACTAATTTGAAGCTTGCTACATTGCGCGAAGAATTAGGCAAGTTAAAGGTAAAGTATTACCACATAATAATTTTAGAAGACCATATTTTTTTACTGTGAAATTAAAATGTAATTTTTGGTATTTAGGAAAAATCTGAACAGTTGGAACACAAATTGGGAATGAGACGTAAACAGTTTCACGTTTTAATATCGTCGATACATTCCTTGCAAGCGATGTTAGACGAGTGTGATGAAGAAATAATGGATGTGAGTTTAGAAAATTATGAGGACACAAGTACTTCAACACCTATTAAGTCTGATACAGCCTAAACTGAATTTTGTAAATAAATATTTGTATATTTCATATATGTTAAATGTACCAATGCAACCTGCCTTCCTATTTTATGTGAAAAATTTACCTATCTTTAGAATTGGTAGATTGGAGAGAACAATGGAAATTATCAATGGTTAATATCATTAATTTTCTTAAATATTGCAAATTAAATATAAAACAACAAAAGAGCTACTTGTTTAATAATTTTAAACCTTAAAAAATATGTACACAAAAATATATTACCCAATTCTTAATTTTAATTTACTAGTTTTTGGAACATGCCTGATAGTCAGAGACAATCTTGTCCCCCGTTTCAACGATTCTCCTTCCGAAAATTGTTCGCCACATATACTCAAGTTTTTGACCGTCGATTTTGAAATAATGTCCGTATCTTTCTCCGCGATTGAATGCAAATAATTATGATACAAATCTCCTTGTAGGATAAACAAACTTCGACGCTCTAAGAGTAAACTGAACTCTAAATTAGGATTATGTTGCTGAAACCAAATTTTACAAGTCACTGAAACTTGAACATAAAGAATGCACTAATTTAATCATGGTTATTACCTCTGTAATATCCAGTCGTTTATAAAAATCTAAAGATGTGTGAGAACCACAACTAATAGTTGTGACAATAGGATGAAAAAGCGGACCATCCGAGTGTGGCTGAAAACCAAATTAAGATATCGAGTTACATCTTCTTTTCTACTTGTACATATTTTGTATTTTACTTCAATTAATAACTATACCATAATCCCTTGGCCAGGTAAATATTCATTGATTAACACATGATTGGGCAACTTTTCCTTCTCGAATACATTGCAGGATATAACTTTATCTACGTATCTCTGAAGCCACTGAAAATCGATCACTTCAGTAATATTTCTAAACACCTACAGTTTAATTACAAGATACTCACACTTGGTATTTTTTCTGCAATCATACCTTTCGGATGCGGAATGCCACCCCAATTTTGTAGTCTTCGGTGACTTAATTGCGTCCATTTTGGTAGAGGAGCGCCATTAACATGTTTTATTATCTCATTCTCTTCTTCTTGTGTAATAAAGTTTGGAATATAAATAGCTAAATCAGGCACCTGTAATGAAACACAATGTTACATTAATAAAAATAAAACATAACCTGCAAGCAATAAATGCGCCAAAACAAACCTCTGGAATCACATTTTCGCAAAATTTACGTTTGTGCTCTTCCATTTTGTAGTAAATGCAATAAAATACTTAAAAATTGTTTATAATATACTCAATCACTGAGATTTATCACTTCTAAAAGAAACCGCGAATATTTCTGAACTTTACTTTCAAACACAGACGAGCTTACACGATGTACTTTACTTTGTAAACAAAATGTATTATTTTCAGAAAAATAAATGTTTATTTCAAATTTGTTAATTTCATTAATGTTTCTTTAAAAATCTATATTTACAGTTATCATGTGGATATTATAACCACATGTTTACAGAATTAATTGAGAAGCCTTCGTTCTTCAATTTTTCGAATTTCTAGCGCGTTCAGATCTCAGAGACGTTTTAACCAAAAGCATTTAATAATTAAACCGTATTTTCTCTTACTAAAATGCTCTACGCTCCATAACGTAACAAATTAAGAGCTCTTTTTTTCTATATAAGGAAGTATTTCACGTTTTGCGTTTCGTATAATATTAAACATTATTATTTTCATCCGTACATGCAAACGGAAATTCAATAAACCGCGGTTAGAAATGCGTTTGCGTAGAAAATCAATTTTATGGAAGGGAACATCCCTCGCGCAACTGTATGTAAAATACAAGCCCTTAAATATAGCAACGTAAAACAATCTTCACCCCCGTAATGTTGTCAGCTTTATTAATTTAAATAAACAGCGAAGAAAAATGGATGTTAATCGGACAGTAGACCAAACAGAAAATAAAGACTTGAAACTCGTTCATCAGGTATACACGTTATATTTGATATGAATTTTGCGTACGTAAAATATAAAAAAAATGTTGCAGTTCCTTATAGACCACAACTTCGAAAATACGGCCGATGCGTTGATGGTAGAAGCTACGATCAAGGGTTTTAAAAGTTTCAAAAAAGATTTAAAATCCGCGGATGAGATTTATGAAAATTATTATGAGCAATTAATGCTAAGCTGTAAAACTGGGGACTGGAGGACATTCTTTAAAGTATGATCGAAATACATTTCCTTTTTTAGTACATGAATATCCATTAAACAAGAAATAATGTTTAGATATGGAATTTGCTAGTACCCGAAGATGTTAAACAAACGAAAACTTGTAAAATTTTAATGTTACACCTATACGTCTATTTCGCAATGTTTTCCAAACATACATTACTGTTACACTGGCACAAAAGGAAAGGTAAAATAGTAAACACTTATAAAACTAATGTAAATTAAATATTTTAAGTTTGTGGTAATTTATTCTTCTGCAATTGTTTAGATAAAACACAACCCGAGGAAGGTGACTGTAAATCACAAGATTCTGAGTACGATGAAGTAATTTCGCTCAGTCATCTCTAAGCATTTTTTTTTTCAATTTATGTCACTTTTACTGTGTTTGTTTCCAAATTATGCACTTTGTTACAACTCTTTTAATTTTAATAATGTTAAATAATTAAGTCAAAAAATGCTCCGGTAATAACTGATTTAACATTAACAACATACAGAATTTTATGACTGAGATAGAGAAGAATATGAATGACAGCATGCAAGAGTTATGGAAATTTCTAAATACGACAGGTAAAGAATTGGAGAACGACGCTGAATTGAAACCGTACTTTGCATTGCCTTTTATTGAAGACCCATATGCAGAACCATTTCTTTCAAAAGTATACGAAAAAGGTTGGATAGACAGATTAACAGAAAATCTACAACTCTTTCTCAAAAAGTACAAGCAACAAGTAAGCGGGACACTATTAAAAATAATTGGTCACAAATATCTAAAATATTTTACAAATTATACTTTTAAGAGCTTTAGCAATGCAAGATCAAAAGAAGAAAATCCAGATAAATTCCCTTCAAACTATTCATTCTTAATAGAAGGATTAAAAAAGGATACAAATACCAAGAAGACAGTTAAGAACAACAATATACCAATTATACCAAATGATAGGAACATTCCAATATTTTTAGAAGATGTTGAGCCAGAAGAACGATATAATTTATGTGATGGGACAAAATATACGCGAAAGTCAAAGTGAGAATTACGTTTTAAATATTTCTAGCATTTTTAAGATCATGATCTGTATTACAAATGTCTGTCCTTTTGTAGAAGTGTACAGACTATGTCACTGAATTCTTCAGAAGAAGAAATATACTCTACCCACTTTACCAAAAAGAACAAAAAATTAATGCAGTGCATCCAAGAGTTGGCAGTAGCAAAATCACAATTATGCACTGTTCATTCTAATTATGAAAAGTTAAAAGGAAGGTTTCACAAACTGCACACTGATTATCATAAACTGATGAGCATTGCAGGAGTATTAACAACAGGCTTGGAAGATTTAGCAAAAGGGCAAGCAATTGACTTTCAAGACATTCTGGAAACTTGCATAAAAATCTTTCCAGACTTGTTTAATCAAAATATAAAGGACAATTCGCATGTATGTAGTAAAAGCTCTACATGTATCTCAAAATGTTAGATTAGTTATTTTTAGATACTCATACTATATTTTTCAATTTGTTATACATTTATAGTACTCCTCAGAATTACTATCAGATAAATCTCATTCCAACTTGAAAGATGTTGAAAATTCCCAATTATATGATACATTCATACCACCAAAATTATTGGATTTCAAGAAAATTAAGTTACATTTAATCAATGGCAGCATCAAGACGAAATTGTTCCTTTTGCAAGCATTACGAAGGGTAAGAAAATATCAATATTTTCTCAAAACTTCATCCTACAGTTCACTACATAATGTTTTCAGAAAATAACTTCGAGTCAACCAGGGGAAAGAGATGAAACGGTGCATGAGTATATAAGCAAAGATTTGCTAGGACTTCACAGCCAAATCGCCAGTTATAAAGGCAAATCCATCCTGCCTTACTTATTAACACCACAAAACGTAATCATACCACATCCTTTACAACAATCGATCACAAGATTGCTAAATGCTTTAGCATCTTTCAGATGTGGAAGAGATTATTTATCCTTCGATTCTACCGTTGTTGATATGGTATTGATACCAATACATTATTTTTTAACTTTATAATAGTGTAATGAATAGATAAACATTTTAGGTATTCAAGTGCCTCAATAGTATGTCTGATAATAACATAGATACTTTGACTTGCAACATGATGATTGCAATGCTGCAAAAATTGTCTCTACGCAAACAACAAAGGATCTATATGATAGAAAACGGACTGGTAGAATGGTTGATTCATCACTTGCACGATCAGTGCCGCGTTATGGATTCTTACCGATTGGAATATGCTACAGCTCTTTTGATGAATTTATCGCTACATCAAACGGCTCAAAAAAGAGCCTCAACGATGGCGCCACTGCTTGTTTCAACGTTAATTGAATTGCTCTTAATGGATCATGCATCGGTATAAAATTATTTCCCACATTTTCTACAGTTATTTACGAATAATTACTATGTTACATTTGTGCCAGGCATTACAGTACATTAACGGGACCTTAAATAATTTCTTAACAAATCATACGATTAACGAGGAAGCAAAAAAAATAAAATTTGCATCCATCATAGAAGAGTACAGTAAATATAAAACCGGCGAAATGAGGTAAAATACTTTTTAACACGTTAAATAATACTTTTATTGCTCAGAATAAAAGTATTTTGATCACAGGGAACACTTGGATCATATTCTAAAGATACACAGACGTGAAATTACTATCAAAACAGAAAATGAAATGGTAGACAACGACAGTGTAAGTAATAATTAGACTGCAAATTTTATTTCTTCAATACAGTAAAATAAGGTTCTTTCAGGAGGAGTTTGATGTACTGGAAAGTCAGCTAGAAGAGAATGACCCTGTGAAAAACAATTATAGGGAATTGTGCGGGGAATTATTGCTAGCATCATGTTATACAATTTTACCAAAGACAATACATGAAAACGAAGTAATTTCGAATGTACCATCTTTTACGCTATATAAAACAGGAACCACAGACTTACCTGTGCAAAGTAACGAAGTCAAAAATTCAAATGCTGAATCAATGCCGCAAGAAGTCATTCCACCCAGGTACTAAGCATAGAATATCAATTATACTTCTAAAAAATTTACATCCATACATCTCATTAAAATTATACAAATTTCCTGCATACTCCAAGAAAATTAGCACACGAAAATGTTACACGAAATAAGAATAACATTACGGTAGTGCAAAATTTGGTTCAGAAAGTAATATCATATCCAAAATCGCAATCAGGTGTAATTAAACTCGGGTGTGCTTCGACTAAGGTATACATATATCCAATGTCTTAAATACCAAATGTCAGAATTGGCAACAAATTAAATGTCGAATAACAATTTCCAATAAACATTGATGAAATATTCTTTAAGGATCGGCAAAATTCTAAACGACAAATTACGAACGATCGATGGAGATCGAAAGACACTAAAACTTCCGCGAAAAAGACATATAACGAGAGTGCTACGTATATCTATGAGAATCATACTTCAAAGTTTGTTATATTTATTATGTTTCTGTTTATGGTGGCTAAGTCAGTGCTGGAACATTGTTTACTCTCGCTACGAACTACGTGCATTTATTGCTTATTCGTTACGATCGCATATTTCCAATTAACACGTATATACGTTGGTTTAAAGGATAGAAAACTGAATTATGTTACTAATATACCTTTTCTTTTCGAAGCAACAGGCTGTCTGCTGCGTATCTCGCATAATGTGTCCATGGCGCGTGTTACTCTATCACTGCGATGTAAACATACCAGCGGTCGCGCCAGGACTGACGCAGTCACCGCCAGGTGACGCGCACACCTTGGAGAAATTCTATAATGGCGGCGAATATTCAATTTTCGAACATATATATTCTGAATTTCTTTCTTGAATTTTTATCATCTTCTTGATGTTTCTCCTTGGTGTGGGGCGATTATACGATACGATGATAATGTCACGAGATATTGAAATGAATTCTTTTTACAGGGATAGCAGCAAAACGACTCTAGCATCTTCAGTATTTCTGGAGAACGGAAGTGAAGCTAACTCAACAGGTAAGAACTTTGTACGAGTTAATACTTCTCGTCGATTCCATTGGGTGCATCTGAAAGAAAGAAAAGATTGTTAGTAAGTTGGTTAATGTTGTTTACGAATTTCTAAACTCGTATTGGTTCCAATACGATCGACAAGCGAGATATATCGTAAACGCGGCGCAGTGAAAGCCTTGTAACTTTCTCTGAAACGTGTGTTTGATCTTGATCTCGGGAAAATTGGAGCAAGCGAATGAAAGTAATGAAGTCCTAGCGTGGTGTTAGCCGTATTTATAGAACGTATAATCTATTAAAATTCCATGAAACGTATCCAAACGAGATTCTGAATTTATAACTTTATTTTCCACTTATATGGGAATTTTTTTATTTCCAGTAATGGAGAAACTAAGCAGCATAGCGTCACTGTGAGTCGGGATTTCGATGTGATACAAGCGCACCGTGTGACTTTAGTTATGCTTAGTTACGCACGATTGTACACCTTTTATACTTAAATTTACACCTTTTGAATAAATTACATATTTTGTTTATTGTGTTGCAGTATTGAGATTTTTCTTTGGAACAGATCGATTGTCGTTCGAAATTGTACTTTTCTTATAGGGGCATGGACGACAGCAACAAAGCCACATACGATAATGTTTCATGGACGAAGGAGGTAGAACCTGACACAGAAGAGGCATTTCTAGCCAAGCCAAAACTCGCACGAACTCCTCCATAATGCGAATCGCATCTCAACTCTTCATTAGTTGCACTATCTAGTCCCACCTACGTATATTAGCTATATACATAAGTACAGTCATACATAATGCGTTCAAAGCAATAAAATATAAACTAATGAAGAAAGCAATTTCAGGTATCTTGGATAAATGTAATACACACATATATATATAAAATAGAAATTTGGATCGGATCACTATGACTCTGCGTCAGTAGTTAAGGATTACAAGAGGTACATGTATCCATCTGATTTTCGCGATTTTATTTTAAACAACAAATAGAAACAATAATATATTTAATTAACATTAAATACTTCATACAATAAATATATACAAAACGTAGTGTAACGTGTTGTCATCACGTCAGATTCCCTGAAAAGCTATCAGTAATAACCGGAGTGTGCACTGGCGTGTCTAGGTACGTAAGTACTACTGCTTCGATATCTTCGAAGCAATGGGGCCTCGGCGTAACTGTTGCCGCCGTAACTACTATGCAAGCTCGACTGGTAACCTACGGGAGGACTGCTATGATACGAACTTACAAAGCTCGGTTTGCTTTTGTAATCGCCGATAAGTTTACTGAGATACGAGGGCCCAGGCCCGGGAATATAAGGCTGGCTGCTGTAACTGCTCGGCCTGCCCTCTTTAACGGCAATCAATTTCCCACTGCCTTTACCATAATTGCTCAACAAGTATTCAACGTCTTGCTCCTTGGAGAGGTAGTTCAGACCTCCACTGGGAGCATAGTCGTTCGTATACTTACTGTACTTGTTGAATTTCCCGGAGCTATAAGCACCGGGTGATCCACGAACGCCACTATAGGGACTGCTCCCGGAATTGGACAAGAACGTGGGGGAGGGATAGTCGCGAACCATGCTCCCGTGATTGCCTCGCACATAACGGGTCTCTGGGTGCGGGGAGTACATGTCGCTCGTATACTTGTGCCCCCCTCCCGTCCCAAAGGTAGCATCCTTAGACTTTACATACGGGTAATCGACGTTTGGGCTATTGAAGAGACTGGAGACTTCTCTGTTGAAGGTCTGCTCGGTGCTATCCATGTATCCCGCGCCATGAGACGTGTGACTCCTGAAGCTGTCGCTAGGATATTCTCCTCTAAAGGAAGATCCCTCTGTACCCAGCTCAGGGTAACTTCCAGTGCTGGAAGCTCCTGGCAAGTTATCAGAATATCTCATGTAGGAGGGTTTCGTGTGTTTGCTGGTGGTAATTGAACTGAAATCAGAGTCCGCTTGATCGCTGCCTTGTGTATAGGCCTCGAACGTGGAATCCCCGTTGCTGTTCGCGCTTGCATAGCTGTCGAAGTTCGTCTGGGCGGCGTTGCTTACGAAATAAGGACTCGAGGCAAGATTTTCACGGCCGCTAGTGGAATAGCTCGAGAAGGTGCCGCTATGAGAACTGCTTGGAGAAAATCCGCTGTATGAGTTGCTCCTTAGACTTTCTTCGAGGTTTCCTTGGCTCCTGCTGTTGGTCAACGCATGTCCACCGCTTCCGCCGCTATAAAAATCCGTGCTTTCTCTGTGACCTTCTTTGCCAGCCATATAGGTACCGCCGATGAGGTTGCTGTTGTACTCGAAACCATTGTTCTCCCCGCCGATGGAATAGCCTGAAACAAATGTAGATAAGTTAGATGGGATGAGAGACGAATAAAGAAGATATTTTAAAATTATTTGCAATGTAGTAGTCGTAGCTAAAAAAATTAATAATGTATAAATCTAATTCTCATTAAAAATTTACAGATGGGATGATAGGAAATTGGAGACAATATTTTAATTTCTGTAGAAACACGCGATTTATTTCTGCTACGCCTTTTAATGAGGAAGCACAAGTGATGCATACGTACTGTTAACCTGCGGTTCTGCTCGAGCCAGCAGGATGCAGCCGAGGATAACTGCACTCTAAAAGTGGAACAGTTTCACCATAAATTAATAATCACCTTTTAGCAGTCAATAATCTCTCTATTTAAATCGCTATACACTATCAAATGGTTTTAGTAATCAACAATAAGTTACAAACTTTAAAAGTTCCAAAAGATATAGTACACTCTTCTAGTTCCGATAAGAAGGGATCAAAAATCTCAAACGAGAAAAAAATAAGGAATTTACAATAGAATAAATCAATTTGACTAGAATTTCATTAGATTATAGTTAATATTTTATGCGTCACAGTTTCACCAGAATTATTTTACAATTAATACAGTACTCACGAGCGAAATGATTTTCGCCATTACAAAAGGGTGGTTCTGCAAAAGGTACTCGATTATTTACACAAGCGGCCAAGTCTCTTCAGGCTAATTGAAACAACACACATACTGACACGCGAATCGGCTCCTTACCGTTTTATACTCCTAGGAATCCCTCCTCGCTCACAAAAAGGTAAAAGCGATCTTGATGTGCACATACTGATAGGACATTGGTTGGTACCATAGCCATACAGAGCAGGGAGAAAGAGTCAACCTGATTTAACTCTTCACTTTTACAGGGAAAGCAATGGGCCAGCCCGTGTACTACTGACTATGCAGTGAACTATGAGGAGCGTGACCTACCTACCCGTAATTAGACTTTTTAATAGATACAGGAAAGTGTCCCTTTCATGGAATGTAATGTCCATTTCGAAATGTAGCAATGACCTTACGCGTATTATACATGATCCTTGGACCATTTTAAAGCACAGGTTGGTTCATATTCGTCACATTCTTTACTTTCCTTTTCCAACGAAGTACATACTTTTCAAAAATCAATTGTATTATGATTATTATTTTGGATAAGCATTTTTTATTAATGAAAATTATGCTGACCTTCTCAGTTAACGAATACCCAAGAAAATGGAATACTGCAGCATACAGGATACTCTAACTTTGTTCAAAAAAACATGAGACACCTGGAACTCGAAACATGTAGCGCATATAAATTGTGAGATTATGCACAATTTAGCTGACCTAGATTTTAATGTCTTCTTAATGGATCACGCAAGAATAAGAAATTAATTAACACGAAATTAATAGGAATTAATAAGTTAGAAATACTTCAGAGGCATCAATTACTTTTGTTTCCTGAATTCACACGGGACATTGCGCGCATACGAGTGCTCTGTCTGAGGACAGTAATTTAATCAGAACATCTTGCCTCTAATTGCAGGCTATTGCGCACAGCGTGGCCTATGTTTTCGCTTACGGTTAATTACTATTAACGGATTGCTTGGTTCGCGTGTGACGCTGCACAGACCTCGTGATCTTCGGCTTAATTAGCTCAATCGAGAGGCAGCCAGTGGATCGCGATGCTTTCGTAAAGATGTTGCCCCGATTTCTATGCATTACCATTGCCAAGGTTAACAGATATTTGTTACGGTGGGTGGATAACTTTCCTCCAGCGAGAAAGGAAGCCGCGTTACGTCTTATTGCGAATTACCATCATTTCCACTAATGACAATCTTCATGTTACTCATTATACGTTCAGTTACCTTGCGTCGTTCATTTTCCAACATTTTTCCGATTTAGATTCATGTAAATATCGATAATAGAAACGTAATTGGAAAGAATAGAAATTTTGTGAAAATTCGAAACACTAAATATAAAAAGCATTTAAGCAACAACTGTCTCTTAATGTTTTCCTTATTGTTTTACGCAGACGCCCCGGAAAATGTGGCAGAGTTTAATAACTAGAGCGTGAAATGGCGTTTAATGAAGATAGATGAAGAGTTGAATAACCGTTGCACAAGATCATTGTTGCAACGACACTTAAGGCGTTCTCACGCAATGTCCGCAGAGGCAAGATAAACGCGAGTCAAGGTAAAACCTCTGGGTTTGGGCACAGACATGGAAAATGCTCGGGGATATCTTTCTCTAGGGAACGAAATTCGTAAACATCGAAATGAACGGTTCGCTCGGTTTACAACCCGCATAAAACGCACGAGTACCTTGAATACAAATCACCTTTCGTACGAAGAAAGAAAGAAAGTTTCTCTCGAAGCTCCCTTCGAAGGCCACGGTGAATCCTGTTCGATAACTTTGATCTAATTGAATCTCAAGTGTAGGATATCACCTTGTAGCACACTGTGATTCACTAAGGAAGTAACAAATTATTCATTCCTTTGGTGTTTTTTCTAAAAAGCTCAGACTTCAATGTCTTATTTGTTTGTTACAGGTAATCGTTTGCAAAGAGGCCAAGTTGTTTGTCTACGCGGCGAACAAGTAGGAAACAAGTCACGTCGAAGAAAGAAGATAGCATAGATCACTTTGATCCCTTCCTAATGCGGGGACTGATTCTCTCACCAACTTGATTGTTATGCAAACACGCTTCAACAAACGGACTTTCTCTCATGCGTGAATAATTCGTATTAATTAGCAAATGTTACAAGGTGCATCGAGCAATTGAAATGTAATTTTTGGACAATCTGGAGGAAAAGGTTCTCAAAGGCTAATCGACCAAGTAGCAAAGTACAGTCAGTTGATTTAATTATAATTCCTTATATGCCATATGAACAGTAATTTAAACGATATCGACACGCTCCTCGTCAGGCATCATTTGTAATGCAAGTATACGGATGTTTTGCAAAAGTATTCCAACGTTTCACCAGCATTGCAACAAACTCAATTAAAGATCCGATGACGCGCTGGATTTGACGAAGAGAAACGCATTTCTTTAATAAATAACATCTGAAGGTACAAAGGCTGACCAGCACTGTAAGAGTTATCCCTCTTTTCAACCAAAATGACTATCTTCTTTGAGACAAGATGTTCAATTGCGATATGTAATGTATCGTTTGTTAATGTATCGTTTTAATGCTTTTAGATAGCGAAGATAAAGGTGAAATATTCACGGCAAAAAGGAAACTTGAAACCGTGACCCAAAAGTTATGAGACGGCTATATGTATATAGATCGCAATAGAATGGTCGCACGCTGCGTTCTGACATGAAAACCGGAATGACACCGCTGCATCCTTGTCATTATCTTTTGCAATGCTTTCTACTTTCCGCACGCATGTATGCAAAAGTATTCATTTGAAACGTGCATTGACCGTCACCGTCGATCGGCAGAATTCATTAATGACAATGACCCAAGACGCTCGTCGGCCATTTCAATGATTCGAAAATGATACGAACAATCTATTTGTTCGCTTTTCGCCGGGAAACGTCGAAAGGAAAGGGACAATTTCGGAGATGTTAGGAAGAAAAAATAAGAGTGAAAGTTGCAAGTCGTGCTCTTCAGAACCACCGTATTGGTTTCTCTGGTACTACTAAACGCTAGTCAACTTTTCTTTCTACGAAACAACATTGTAATAGCAACATTTAGGTGCCCCGTTGACACAGTTTCCCATTCCGAGCAGAAGAGACGTCTCTGCATTTAAGTACAAATTGCCATTTTCTAAGAGGCCGTTAAGTAGCCATGAAATGGTAAAAGTCATATGTGCGTAACAACGCAGAAGAAAGTAAAATGAAAATGGAAAGTGAACGCTAAACTAATTCCAAGCGGGCGCTCCTTTGATGTCGTTGCATGTAGAACATCGTGACTTCTGTGAACCGCACGAAACGCGGGTACATCGCATTGAATATTTATTGAGTACCGTTAGTCGGTAATATTAAACTTAACGGCAAGCAAAACTGAGATCGAGCGAAGAATAAAATACGCTTTCTGTACAGAATCGAAGGAGCAAAATTCCAATAAAAAAAAGTGTAACATATTCGATAAACAAAAAGCAAGGTACAAAAAAGTATGTTACACTTTTCCGTGAAATTTTTCTAGTGTGAAAGTAACGAAGTAGCACTGGCGATACCAGTTCTACTCCACATGCTTGATGTATCCTAAGCGCAAGGACGAATTGGCCTCGAATCGACAATGTACCTAACATTAGTGTTCGATTTTCGTGGTAATGAGTAGGAATCGATCAAAATTTTCTCATTTTCCCGCCGTTAAATTTGAATCTATGCCAGCAAGATCGTTATATGCGCTACGCATGCTTGCTGTGCTCTGGGAGACCGCCAATTAAAGGAAAGGTTCAACCGTTTTCATTAAAGTCGTATGTGTGCGAGCGTGTTTAACCGAAGATGTGATAAATTCCCTGTTTTGCGATGACATTTTACGGAAAACCTAACCGCAACAACAAACTGCGAGATACAAACGTAGTCGTGCACATACGATCCTCTAATCTTAAGTACAACCGGTGTGTCAGCCGATAACGGGAATTTGTTTTGAAATTAACCAACGACTATGGCTTTTAGTGAGTACATAAATGCACTGGATAAAACGTAAATGTCAGCACGTGGATTTCGTGTGACGTATTTCTTGCTCATAAAACATTCACTCTCGGCAGGCTAAATATTATTTATTATTCCACTTTTCTTAACCTACTGAAAAATCGCTTAATCGAATTGGGTTCTAACCCTCCAAAAGATGGATGCGTTGCGGTTCTGAAACGCAATGTATCCGATATAAAATTTGAAAATCACAATATGGCGTATTTTATTGAGATTTTGATATCTTCCCAGTTAGGATTATCACACCGGACAGCTCGGAATATCGTTATTTCCCAATTACAAAATCTCGTCTTAGGCTAAGCGTACAGACTGCCCATGATGCCAGAATTTCTCTGCGTACACATTTGGGTGGAGACTCAAATGTATACGAGGTATGTCTAAATTTTGTTCAAAGGTACGCATCAATAAGCGTATCGATTCTAACAATATGTGTATCGATAGATCATCATCGGTGGATGGGGGAACACAATGTCAGTAATAAGGAGGAATAACGAAGATCATAATGTGGCAGAGGCGGAAACGAGAAACATATTGGGTGCTCAGCACATGTGCAATATCTGGATACAGTAAGAAATTCGACTGTTTGCTTAAAGGAGAGATATTTAGGCCGAACTGCAAGAAAAATGCGATTATTTGATTATTACAATAATTCTAGATGGTCCTGTGATGGAACATTAAATATTGGTCGTCAGAATGGGGAAGTGTTTTTATCGTACAAAGATAGGAATCCATTTGTGATAAATTACATCGGGGTGAGCACAGCATGGGGTGCAACTGGTGAATTCTTGATAGAAGGTATATCTGAAAAATGCTATGAGTCATATGTCACTATGCCAGATGAGTCATAGTGTGTCACAATTTCATTATAAGTTTCATCATACACTTTCACAGATGGATAATGTTAATTTTCTATTTCCAGAATCACCGTGCACTTCTGCAGTTATCAGACAACAATTAGTAGATACATCTCATTTATGGATAGACTACAACGAATCGTGTGGTCTTCCACAAAATGCTGTGTCGGCCTCGGAAGACGGCTTGTACATAGGTCGTGCCCACCATAGGGACTCGCTCACGCCCGGAGGAATTAGAAACAATGTTTGTACAATCGCGTGGGGTGGGGCATCCCACGACAAAAAAGATTTCCAAGTATTATGCGGAAAAGACGTGAACTGGGTAAAATCGTGGGAGGGCAGCGTCCCGTTGTACGCGCTTCCCGCTGGCGAATCCGAAGACGGTTATGCCCTGTTCATTGGTAGAGTTTTACATGACGGTGTGTACCATATAGGAAAGATACAGCCGAATCATCAGATATGTTATATACCCGTGGACGGACAAGAAGAGCCATATATCGATTACGAGACTTTGGTCATTTGTGATTACTACGTTGCGGAATATATTGGTAGATAAAATGTTTCACACCTGCGGGAAATTATTTATTTTTCTTACGAGAGTATCAAGTATTTTTTTATGCTGTACAAACGCTAGTAATAATTCTGGCTCTACCGATCTACCTAATGGGAAATAATGACACCGTATCACCAACTTTAGTGGGCAAAGCCCTTCGTTTAGATAGCTACAACACAATTCTGTTAGCGACTAAGCGGGGCTAGAGTTATTGCTCGCGTTTACATGTATGTACGTGTTTATACGCTGGAGGCTAACTGAACGGGACTAACGAGCATAAATTTTAAGAATTATAAATGATATTATGATGGTATTAAAGAATCATGTTCCAAGATTTACCTTGTGGTAATCTACTTTCGTGTTTGTACATATTTACGTAATACTATACTTTGTGCTAAACTTATCTTAGGACATTCTTGTTTCATTGTAAGCTTCCATTAAATTATTTTGATAAACGTATCGAACCAGTTCTCACCGATAACAGTATACCATTTGTAAAGAGAAATTGACTTAACACTGCTGTACATTTAATATTATTATCCTATTAATTGGAGAGAAATGTAATACACTGTTGTAATATAACATCAAATGCATAATAAAAACGATTGTTTAATTACCGCCTCATAATTACTAGAAGACAAATGAGCTTATATAGTTGAATTCTAGCACCTACGATACCAACTCTACGCATCTAAACTCTATATAGGAACATTTTTATCGTCAACCTTGCACAACCGACACTTTCCACTTTTTCCATTTCGTAGCCAAAATTCACGTTCGCCATTACTTCTATGTACTTCGTGACTAGAGAATTATTTTTTTTCCAATGCCCGATACGCAAATAACACGAATGCGTGAGTTCTCGAATGTTTGTCGTGCATATTACGCGTGCGGTAACGGTGTCTCTGTTGACAACGTTATTTCACATTAAATAGCAGTGAACGAGACAAAATCGATGAAAGATGTTCAACCAAACGGGAGGTCTTCGAACCGGCACGTCGAGCAGTTATAATCCGATGCAAGATTTCGAGGTTGTCTCTCCGCCGGACGATTCTGTTTCCAGCCTAGCATTTAGTCCTGCTTCCATTCCTCAAAATTTCCTCGTTGCCGGCTCTTGGGATTGTAATGTCCGTTGCTGGGAAGTCGAACAGTCCGGTAAAACGGTCCCAAAATCGATGCAGTCCATGGCAGCTCCGATCCTCGATGTCTGTTGGAGCGATGTAAGTTCTTGGAGAATGATCATAACAATAATCATAACAATAATCGTAACACATGTTCCCGATGAGCGATGTTGTTTAGATGAATGATTAATTTCTCATTGATTTTTGTCTCTGAAAAATAGGATGGGACGAAGGTATTTATGGCGTCCTGCGACAAAACGGCAAAATGTTGGGACTTAGCCTCGAATCAGTGTATTCAGGTAGCAGCGCACGATGCGCCTATAAAAACTTGTCATTGGATCAAAGCGAGCACGTACGCATGTCTTATGACGGGCTCTTGGGACAAAACCTTGAGAGTAAATGTTTATTTTTATTGTTCGTAACCAGTTTGGCTGGTACCAGAATCAGAAATTATGCGTACATGTTTAACAATGAATTATTTTGTAGTTTTGGGATCTACGAAGCCCTAAGCCAGCAATGACTATAAACTTAATCGAGAGGTGTTACTGTGCAGATGTTGTGAGTGTATTCTCGTATCATTGTATTCGTAGTTGAAATTATTTTGAAAATTGTTACTAATATCTGATTTGATTGCTGTAGGACTATCCTATGGCAGTAGTAGGAACTGCCGGACGTGGATTGACTGTTTATCAATTGGAAGGCACCCCCAGAGAGTTTAAAACAGTGGAGTTAAGTCTGAAGTATCAGTATCGATGTGTCGCGATTTTCAGGGACAAGAAGAAAGTCCCGACTGGTTTTGCAATTGGCAGTACAGAGGGTCGAGTGGCCATCCATCATTTGAATTTAAGTACAAAAGAGAACTTCACTTTCAAGTGTCACAGAACAAATGGAACACCTAATGGATATCAAGATATCTATGCAGTTAGTATGATTTTAATCAAGAAGTGTGGCTGTAATAATTTTCAAGTCTTGTAATTGACTACGACATGACCAGTTAACAAGTTATATTTTTTTACACCCAGGTAAACGATATTGCATTTCACCCAGTTCATGGTACCGTTGCTACTGTTGGAAGCGATGGTACATTCGGTTTTTGGGATAAGGATGCAAGAACAAAACTGAAATCTTCAGAACCAATGGAACAACCAATTACTAAATGTTGTTTCAATCATAATGGACAAATATTTGCGTATGCCGTATCTTATGATTGGTCGAAGGTAATTTTCTATTATTTTTTTCGCTTAATTTATATCGTAATTGATAGTTTCGCGTAAAATGGAAATTGTTTGTCATTTTAGGGTCACGAGTATTATAATCCAGCCAAGAAGAATTACATATTCCTTAGACCATGCTTTGAAGAACTAAAACCAAAAGCCTCGTCATAAGACTAAGGGAACATCATCTAAATCAGGCTAAAAAGTTTCTGAATTCCGTGATGCGTTTTTAAGATAATAGGTTTTATAATTACAATTGCAGAATATACTTGTTTACATTAATAAATTATAACTTTCCTATCTTTCTTTCATTTTAGTTACACAGGATTTCCATTGTTACTTCGATTAAAAGATAAACTGTAAATAATTCCCGATATACAATACAATTGTTGTTTATAAATTTTTCGTGTATATTTTTAACTATTTTTTTCTCACACAAGCTCATTGTACAAAGATGTATATACATGCAAGAAGAGTCTTGTTACCTCTTTTTTTCACGAGTGTAGAAATGTAAAAAAATAATTCCAGTAAAAACCCTTTTACGATATCCCGAAACTGACACGAAAATTAAACTATTTCCTTTCATTTTAATCTAGCGCTTTTGTTAAAGTAAAAATGTGAATCCAATTGGACATTTTAAAATGAACATTCAATACGTGGTACAGCCAATTAAAGAAATAAAAAAAAGACTGGAATCGAATATTACTCGAAACAAAAATATAAATGAAATACATTTTTGTTTCCTTATTAATCGCCGAAGTTCATTATAGTCCACCAAAAATTAAAAGAAAAAAAAAATACAATCATATACTTTCATTGCCGTGTAAAACGATCGACAAAAAAGTATTTAAAAAGATGAGTACATCTCTCAAACGCGAATAAATCATTCTTCTATTATCCGACTCGTATAATTCTTACGATACTCTTTCGTACTTTACTTATATGTATGCAATAGTTACGTGTTTTAACGTTCATTAAAGTACTACGCTAACAAGGTGTCCTCGTATAATCAGAAAATTAAAAAAAATTAGACGACGCAATCGTTTTATAAGAAATACAACATTTAGTTTATTTTTTGCGAATTCCTAAGCAATAACTCCCTAACATTATATATCGCGAAAAAGAGTTCAGATGAATCTATGCTTTTCCCACAACATATATTGTCCCATTCGATGTGTTTACAAAAATTAACATCCGTTCAATTTGCAAGTATCTTCCTTATACGTTTCCCCAGAGCAGTAAAAAGCGTTTCCTTTTTCCTGGAGATTGAAATCGAAGAAAGGAAGTTCGGGGATATTAAAAGATCAGAGAGAAAGAAAGAAAGAAAGAGAAAAAGAGAGAGAGATAGAGAGAGAGAGCGAGAGAGCTGGGCGAAGTGGACGTGATTTTGCGCGCTATATCAATTATAGGAAAAAGAAAAGAAAAAAGGAAAAAACGTTACATGACTTCCTTTTTTTTAACATCACATTTTTCAAATGATTAATATTAAAACGATATTAATTAATGATTATTACTATCGATTAAGAATTAGATAATATAATTATTAATACTAATAGTGTACAACCATACGTTATTTCTTCTTCTTCTTATTTTTCTTTTCTTCTTGCGGGCGTTTTAAGGATATATAACATCGTGAAATGTTTTTTTCTCATATTTAGGCTCGTGTCTAATCGGTTTCTTGAATAGCAATATTAATTATACTCTCTGTTCTCACATTCGCGCATATTACATGTACACACGCATTCGCGCTTCTTGCACACAACACGTTTTCATATTTTTTTCGTTTTTCATTTCTTTATCTCATCTCTACAGATCTATCTCTGTGTATGTGTGTGTATGCTTGTGTTTGTGTATGTGTATGCTTTAGGTTTCTGCCAAAGATTTCTTCCACGCGTAATATGAAATAAACACGTACTCGGAATACAGGCACACTTCTCCATCAGCCATTTGCCTTCTACTTCCTTTCCACCTTCCGTGAACGGCAACAAGTTCGATTTTGTGTTCTCTCATTCCAAAAAAACCCCGCAACTGAATCTGTTCAAGAGTGGAGCGGCTTCAAGTCGCAATTATATTACATTTGTATTTCAGCCAGCTGCATTCTCTCTTATTTTCTGCTTTTTTTTGTTGTTTTGCTTTTTTTTTAACGATGAATTACATTGAGTTCTTATCTGTTATCTCTTAACCGTTAAGGTCCTTAACTAAAGTCTCCGATTTTCCTTTTCCTTTTTTCCCCTTAAGTTTTCCATCTGTCGGGAATTAACGTTAAGCTCTACGTCTCGTTCGTTTTCCTTCCTCTCCTTTCCATCTTTTTTTTTTGTTTTTTTTAAAGATCGTTCAACAAAATAAACTCTAGCGACGAATCATCGGTAATTACATCGTTAATTTTACGTATATACACATACATTTTTTTAGTTTTAATATGTATATAGTGGAGTACAAATTTATATATTAGATCTTGAGCGAAGACCAATCGGTACTTTTACAATTTTTTATTACGTTTCAACGCTTTAATCGTTTTCCTCGCCTTCACTATGTACTTTGTATGGATGTTTCTTTTTTTGTTTTTATTTTCTTTGTATTCGTTTGTTGCGTCTTCGCTCTTCGATTTTTTTAATGCAAAATCGGGCAAACAGATTTTTGCGGGATTTCGCAGCAATTTAGGCAAAGCCGAACCCTTCACTACATTCGTGAATCGCTTTCAGTAAATTCGTGCGAAGTTTGTCGTACGTTTCGTACACTGGTAAATCTAGTTGATTAAAACTGAAAGAGAAAAAAGAAAATTAGTGCCTAATTCGAAGTTCATGGGAACCATTCTTTGAACACTCGAGATGTTATTTCGTTTAAAGCAACGCCAATTTTACTTTCGCTTATTCCTCTTTATGAAGTGGAAAGAACTTGCCAGCTCGCAAGCTAGTATATGAAAATGTGCGTAGAATTTACCATGTATGTGCTGACGGAAGCCTATCTGTCGACCTATCCTCACGATGAATTTGGAACTTTTGTATACCATTCATTCCCTCTAAAGCAGCGAAACCTTGCAACGGCACTTTCGAAGTTCCCGTGACGAACTGCAAAAACTTAGCTCTATCTGCTTGATCGAAACCTCTTAGTGCTCGCCAGAACCATTGAATCTATATTTCAAATAGAAATTATTCATAGGGTTAATCGTCACCGATGGTCGACGTCCACCAATAGTGGATCAATTTCTAAAAGTACTTACTTGTAAAGAGTTTGCGTTATATTTATGGTATTCAGTATTAGCTTTAAGGTCTTCGATATCTACATTAGGTAATCCACTAATTAATAGCTCAAGTTCCTGTTCATTGAATATAGAGATCAGTCGTTTCGGAATAATATCATAAAAACCTTCTAGGAACGCATTTAACCTACGAGAAATAGAATGTAAAGAATGATCATTTAAATGCTCTGAATATATCGAACGAAATGTTCGAATATTTTATTTCACTCACTGTTTACGGATTGCTCCAGTCATTTTCATTTGACACACAAGTCGAATGTACTCTAGTTTCGTCTCTTCGGTAACAACAATGTTACGCCCGTTTGGTATTAAATCGCGAACATCATTCACACCGAACTCATTTACCTAGTGGAATTGATACAGAAATGAATAACAACGTACAATGAAAAAAATGTACGTAGACGAAAAAGGAAATATACCTCTGTGGAGAATGTTAATTCGTATCCAAGATCAGCGATATTGTGTTCTGTAAGGTATACAAGTCCTTTGTAAAAACTATAATCCTCGCTTTCCATGTCAGTGTGTTTCACCAGTATTCCTAAGATATGCTTGTAAAAACTACGCGTAAAGTAACACTCTAGTAGTTTGTTGTCGTAAATTGCTTTAGCTGCAACAACAATGACCAATAGAAATTAATAGAGAACTCTTTCTCTCTTGCATATCGTTTAAAAACGGAAGAATAAGAACTCACCAATAACTCGACCGACAAATTTATAGTAACACAAATGGTTAGGATTGCAGTGTGAAGAAGAGTTTATCATGTACGTGACACGATCGCCAGGGCTTACGGTGAACAAAGCGTACATGGGATTGAAAATTTCTCTGGAAATGATGACGTACCACTCTCGGAGCAATCCTCCAGCGTCTTGCCCTTCTTCGCCTAAAGTAAATTTATTTTATCGTAAACAAAAAGATTCTACTTCTATCCGTACATAGTTTAGAGAATAAAACAGCACAAGTACGGATAAGTAAATCGTTGCGATCATTACCTTCAAAGACGATGTAAAATCGGTTCTTCCATTCGTCAGCATTTCTCCTATGAAGCTCCCGGAACGAGTCCTCGAAGACGTTATTCCTACGTACATGTACCGCCAATTCTTCTCTACGGATACCTTCATCCATACGTTCCAGCTCTGTACGGAAGTATCGTCGCTTAACGTCGAAGTCGAGAACCCTTGTGTGATCTACTAGCACAGAGAACGGACCGTCCGCTAAATGCGTGGTCGTTTGACGGAGAATTTGATTCAGAACAGTTCTGTGCGTTTCTGTAATGAAAACATAGTACAAGAATATATAATAATGTACGCATATAATTAAAATCGTTCTCTCACGAATATTTTCAAGTAAAAAATATAGTACCGGCAAATTTCAGGAACTTCAATTGGTCTGGCGGTAATGTTTTCTGTGGCGGAGGTTGCATATCCCAGGAAGTATTGATAGTGGCTTCCGATTGGGATGTGCCTTCGTTGTCTGAATATATGGGCGAGACTGGTGTTAGGTCAGGAACAACTTCGCGGTTCTCCGTGTTTGTATTCAGATGACGATCGCGAGAGGTACTCGATGATGAATGTACAAGGAAAAATGCTTCTACCGCGGGCTGTAAAACATTTATTTGTTTATTCATTCATATATTAACGAACAAAAAGGGTTCAGATGATTTACCTGTAACACTAACACTGCATGCTGATCCGGAGTGTATTCCAATTCCAATAAACAAGCGCTAAGCGTCTCCCATAAGTGATCCAGTACTAAGCTCTCACTTAACAATGGGAGCTTATCTTCACCTATAAAAAATACATATGAATTTATTAAATCTATGGGAGTGCATTTGTATTTATAAAAATTTAAAGATCTACGGTAAATTAAGTACCTGATTCTGAAGCTTGGTTGGTGTTCGCAGTATCTACAGAACCTTCGGAACTTTGAGTAGCTGAAAATGAAAATAAAGATTTGTTCCAAATAATGTTGTTTCGTTTACTTTAAAGTTTCAATGTATATGAAAACCTACATGATTTCTTATTGTTCGCTAAACGTACAGCTTCCCTTATTTGTACGATCACTTTAAGTATTCTTAAGAAGAATGCCTGACTAGAAGTTTTGCTAACAAGGGCAGCCATCGATGGTAACTGAAGATCACTTCCGGCTTTTACTTTACTAGGCGCTGTAACGATTACACTCTCGTTCGTAAACCTATAATAATTTATTCAAATGTTATTAAGTATGCCACTGTAAATTTAAATTTATGAAAACACGCGTGTATATACCTATCCAAAAGAATTCCACGGGATCCTCCAGTGCTAGTCGAAGGTTGCTCTTCCATAGAGTTTCGTCTGAGTTCACGGTTCAAAACTTTCAACTCCATTAATAAGTCTTTGATGTGCTCGCAAACAACATTGGCCAGTTCCATGGCTCCTTCCAAAAGTAACTTCAATATCTGTAAAAATTATACATCAGTAATTTAATTGATCATTTAAAGAACACATTATACACAAGAAAAACATTCCTATAACACGATTAATAATATGTAACATAAAATTAAATATAATTTTTCATATTAGATTGGCTAATGCTCCAATCAACAACCCAACGAGAGAGTCGAGCGGTTGAAAAGAATAAGCTCCACAGACTTAGACACAGAGCAAGTAATCCGACATGTTGTACCTCTGTAGGATTGCCAAGAGCGATATTTTCTTAAATGCTCTATTACCATAAATCATATTCACTAAATGACCCATCTAAGCTGGAGGGTGAAAGATTTAAGTAATAGGCTAATATATAAAAAAAATGTGAATATTAATTTAATCCACTTTTCTATTACGTCACATATTAATCGCGTTATAGAGTTGCTTGTAGTAGTAGATCAATAACGAAGACATTACCAACTGTCTAGTAGGATCAGGACAGTGAGACAAGTTAAGCAACAAGGCTGTCGCATCCTCGAGCCCTTCCTCGGAACAACTCTTGCTCGTCAATACCTGCACAGCCAATTTAAGGTGTTCTTCAGGTGCAGCCACACTTTGTTCTTTATTCATGTCTGTCCTCTTGTTCTTATTTCCTTCTTGTCTACGATACGGATTCACCTCTGTCAATCCAATCGAAATCAGAGACAGTAATCTCAACAGTTTGTCTGTCAACTGACTGCTTCGTTTGATGACCGACCAGTTCAACATTGATATTAATTGACCAAAGGCGGATGACTCGAAGGTGGTCGTACTGTGCTCCGAATCGTTTCCCAAGTTCGAGATCGAATGCGACCTGGCGACTGATTTTCCTTTCTTCGAGGCACACGAGTCGAGTTTCAACAGCATGTCCCAGAAGTCTGGTTGATCGCTTTTCCCCGGTTTCGACGTGGATTTACCTTTCGCGCCGGTTTCTTCTTTGTTGCCAGAGTCTTTTTCCTTGTTACTTTCTTTCTCTTCGGTCTCCTTAGATTTGATTGGTACGAAATAACCAGGGAAACTTTTAGCCAGCGATACCAATAACTCTAACGTATGTCTGGGAGAAGATAAGTGATCACATTTTGAAAATTACAGGTGGATAATTTGCCGGACGATTATTAAAGATTCTGATTAGTTTACCTGCATACTGTGGGTGCTGCTTGAGGGTGAATGGCGATACTGCTGCCTTGTCTTTCCGATTTCTTACCACCGTGCCTGACAATGTGGAAAACATTCGCTCTGCATCCAAGTGCAGCGTCAATGCTGATGTTCAACCACGACTGTGCGTTGTTTCTTTGGTCAAATATTTTTGGGGCACTGGAAAGGATTTTGAAAGGACAATTTGAGATTTTAGAATACAATATTTGGAAATTTGAGAGTTGTTTAGAAATATTGCGCATTTAAACTTACCAATAGTCATGGTGCATCATGGGGACCAAACTTTTCCTCCTGAATTTTCCGCCAAAATCCATGGCTATATCTTTGTTCTCGTCGTTACTTCTTTCCATGATACTTAGTAAGGCTCTAACTACCCATTCCCTTGTGCTACCATGATAGCAAAGATTCCTGATAACTCTATGAAGCCTTAACGTATTAATTTTTGGTTCATCAACAAACAGTAATACCAATACGCAAGCCATCGACTCATGGTCCAACAATTGTCTGCCTTTGAGTCGTAGACCCGCACCGTGATGAGCTATACTAGGGTCACCACGTGGAAATGGCGGCCATCCTCTTTGCGCCACTGTATGGATCGCATAACGCGTACCGCCACCTCTAGCTATTACATTTTTTCATATTCGATTAATTTCTTGAATACAAATAACGTCTCAATGTAGCACGATAATATACAATATTTACCTCTACCAGAATTCCGTAATATACTGGACAAGGCAGCATTTCCATGGCTAACATGATTGAGAAATCTGTCTTGCATTATGTGACGATTTCGTGCTTCCCATTCTCTTCGGAGATTATGAGCCTCTTGGGCTAGATCCGGTGGAAGGACGGACATTTGCGATTCCTCCATATCAGTTAAAATCTGTGGGATACACAGGTTACTTGTATTCTAATAATTTTTGCACCAGTCATAAAATCGTAGTTATAAGTTGTATTTGCTAACCGCTTGTCGAAGGGAAGGTTGTAAATTCTGGAAGAATGCAGCTGCATCGACTGGATCCTCTGGATTCGCGCTCGTAGCCGCATGACGTTGCTGTTCTAAGCGTTGCTGCGCCAGAACTTCCTCTTGAATCGCCGGTGGCAAGGCGGCTAAGAATTCGGGATTAACTTCAACCGGCCCGGTTGATTCCTCAACCACAGTAGCTTGTGTTCGTTGTCGAATTCGTTGAAGTCTGCAGAAAATTATACATAATTGTTAGAGACCATTATAAAGAGAGTATTTGCTCGAGAAATAAAAAAAGTGAACTCCCGTAATGTCAATATATTATACATGCCTAAGTTGCTCAGCTATGACCTCGTCACGCATATCTTCCGGTAATGCAGCCAGGAAAGACGGATCCACACCATCCGGTAACTGTTGCTCCTGAGACTGGTTTTGTTGTTGCTGTGGCTGCTGTTGTTGCTGCTGCTGCTGTTGCGGTTGTTCCTGTGGTTGTGGTTGTTCTGGTTGTTGCTGTAACGGCGGTGGCGGCTGTTGTTGCTGCTGCTGCTGCTGCTGTTGCTGTTGTGGTTCTGCTGTTTCTGAGTTCACACTTTCCGACGTGGAAGCGGCTGGTCCTTGATTAAGTATATTCGCATTTCGTTCGACGTTCGACTGGCTATCGTCCGTGAAGATTCTTATCCACTCGGACGAGTCGCTCTCTCTCAAGAGATCTTCGTTACGTTCCTGACTAAAATCGACGACTATGGACGTGTTGGGTCGACTAGACGTTTCGTTGATAGCGGATCCTTCGACAGCACGCTCTGGTTGCCTCAGTCTACTCGGTTCGGACGCGTAAGACCCGAACACAGAGTCTACTATGCACTCAGCGAGCTCCAGAGTTGGATTCCTGTTGCTTATTCGTGGATCCCTCGGTTCAGACGGCTGTTCTTCGGGTGGCGGAGGCGGTGGACGTTCCTCGTCTTCCTGAACGGTCGCGTCCATCTCGCCAGTCACATCAATTATGCTTTCGTCTAGCGCGTGTTCCAGCCTCTCCACGCATGTCTCGAATCTCGATGCGAAATTGTTGGTATCCTCCCGTTGCGACGTCGACGCCGTCGATATTTGCTCATCCATGGATATTATAGTAGAGGAGCCAGATTCCGTGTTGTTCAAGTGGTCCTTTCCTTCCTTGTTGTCCTTCTCGACTTTCTTTTCGGATGCGTACTGCATTTTGCGTCTCTCACGCCGTTCGCCCAATTCAGCGTTCCTACGTTTCTCCAGTCCAGGAATCAATTTATGTACAACACCCACGCAGCAGTCCGTCTGAGAGTCTCCATCTAACAGTTTGCTCTCCTCGATCCACCAATGCAACGCAGTGGGAGTGTTGTTCATGGTGGTCGCTAGACTGGATCCGAAAAGGTAACCAGATTGATCGACAAAGTCTATTTGTTCCTCCTCCTGGTTGGTCAATATCCCAACGCCGTTATCCATCACAACAACACGTGTGTCGCGAAAACTGGAGGCCAGAACCTGACTAGCGGACAATGGGATAACTTCCGCAACAGGTCTCAGAAGTCTTTGTAGAATCACTGGAGGATTCGTGCTTCGTGGATTTGGTAATTGAAAGTATTGATACCTTCGTGGTCTAGCGGCTCTCTGAGCTCTCGTATTAGAGGTGTCCAAACCACTTTGGGATATTAACAACGAGTGCGATTGAATGCCGCTACTTTCAGAGATCGAGGGTGGGTTCTCGAAGAGACCCAGCGGAAGGGGAAGCGTTGTACTCCAAGGAAGACTGGATCGTGGCGTAACGGTGGTGGTGGAGTTTACATTGTCAGCATTGTCGATGTTATGTCGAATCATGACAACGCTGCTGCCATCTCGATCCGTAGAAGGAATCATACGGAACACGCCACTTTCCCCCACATCTTCGTAGAACTCTATTCCGTCCTCCTCGTAGTTTGAGGAACCTTCTTCTTCCTCCTCTTCTTCTTCTTCGTTCTCTTCTCCTGGTACATAGCGATTAACCACTTATTTATTCCGAATAGACGAGTTTATAGTATATTTTCAATAAAACGAGTTAACTTAATTAATTAATTGACAATCTTGCGTATTGAATATAATAAAATTACCATCGTCTTCTTCTTCTTCCTCCTCGTCCTCTTCATCTTGCACCTCGTCCTCGTTATCGTCAGATGGATTGCTATCTGAGTCTGAGTCAGAACTCATTAAATCCTCCTAGAAAACACAATTAAAAATTACGTTCGACTATGTGAAACAATAATGTGTTCCTAATTATACAAGAATGTAAAGAAAGCAGTGTTATTCTTACCGTGGCGTCTCGAGTCGGGTCGAAATCAGCCTCCCCGTCACGTATAGCAAGACTTTCTTCATCGATGTCCATGGGCCTATGAGGTCGAGATGATTGATCTTCCGTTACGCCTGGCCCGTCCCTGGGAAATAGTACACTACTTGATTATAAGTACAGCAGCGTTATATGCGCCTAAACTATATAATCATTAAGCATTTATTGAAACTCTAACGTTATAAATAAAAAATGTGACAAACAAAATTCCACAAAATGATAAAACATCGTATATGATTACCTTTCGAGAAGCTGATCCATGATGTCCACAAGAGCAGCCTCAGCCTCGTGCAGCTGACTTTCTGAAGTTGGCTCGAGACTCTCCGCAGTCACGGATATATCGTGCTCCGTGTTCTCTGCGTCTTCGTTAGTCTCCTCTCCAACAGCGTGCGTCGCTTCAGACGTGGTAGTTCCAGTCTGCTCTCCAATAGGCTCCTCCTGAGCAGTTCTGCTTTTTGGCTTCGAGAATTTACTATTAACCGCGCCTGGCATAGGCTGATTAATGATTCTGGACAACGTCTCCAACGGTTTCAACGCAGCGTTGATAGTGCCTGCCATGTTTGGACTCGACAGATCCAAGCTGTACGGTATCTTCGCCAGATCCGTGATTATCCCCTTCCTAAGCATAATTCTGACGATGTAGTTGACGTTGTTATGCTGGTGCATCTTCAAAGAGGTTCTTAACTGGTTATGTGATGTTGGCGGGCAACTGTCTATCATCGTTGAAATCAGCCCGACCAGCAGCTGGATCTGCGCGTGCTTCTCGGAACTCTCAGGCAAAGCCAAGGTCCTCGTCAAGGCAGCCTTCACTTCAGTCACTAATGTCGTTTGGACATCGGGAGAATGGTTGCAAGATGCGATAGCTGCTATCAACATCCTCGCCATGCTGCTGCACTGTCTGTCGCTCGAGTTCTCCGGTGACATTGGCAGAAGCTTGTCCAAGAGGAACGCGAGCGCGCTAGTGTACTCGGGCACCATCTCGCTTTGTCCAGCTTTATACACATGCTCTGTGATCAGGCTCGCTACTGCGCTGTACGAGCGGACAGCCTCCGCGAGTATTTTCAAAACAGCAGACTTTGCCAGCAAAGGCTTCTTTGCCTCTTCTGGTTCCACCTTGTTGGCATCGTTACTACTACCTGGATAGAGTTTCATGGGTATTATCTGTGACACTTGGTCCTCCTCGTCGATAGTTTCGTTTGTCGCTGTTGCGTTGTTCCTGAGAACGTCTCGCCGCGAAGACGAGCTACCCACGGTTGAATTCGAGTAAGACACTTTCTTCTCGGGGCTTCTCGTCGGGGTTAGGGACTTCTCATCAGAGATAACAGGCATGGGTTTTATGAGAGCGTTCAAGAGATCCTTCACGACGGATATCGAGGCCTTCTCTACCATTGGCATCACCGAGGAGTGATTAGGAGGAAGTGCCTTAACTATCAATCGATTATCATCGTCCTCTTTGCCCAATAAACGAATATCGACTCTTAGAATGTTCTCACAAACTTCCCTGTACACCTCAGGGTTGCGGCACACGGCGCTGTTGATCTGACGCGTCATGAATAATATTTCCTTGCACGCTGGCGGGATGTTTCCTTGAGTACGACTGCGAATCACTTTCTCCATGGCCAATCGAAGAGTACACGGCTCTTCCAAGGTGTGTCTGATCAAAAGTGTACTTAGATTGATGCATCCAATGAAACTGCTCGCCTGAGCCATTTCTAAGAGAAGCTTTACGCCACCTTCGCGGACAAATATCTCAGCATTCTCGTAATCCCTGGTGAGCCGCAAGCAAACCTTCATGGAAGCGTGCAGAGCGTCTCTGTCGACAGGAATAGCCATCAGCCTCACGCATGCACGTATAATGCCTGGTGCCATGCTTGGCTCCAATCCTTGCAACACGGTGTTCCGTTTGTCCTCCACACGATTTTCATCCGTATCCATGTTTGAATCAGAACCAGAACCGCCTTCCTCGTTTCCTGTATGCAATTTGAAGCCCATAGTGATTGGTCGTCTGTTTCCACTCTCCTCATTAACCTGCGTCATGGAGGAGAAGTTGATCACGTATCGGCGCCTGTTGCATGACACTCTCGTACTGGACTCGCCTGCCCAATACGCGTCGTTGATGATACGATTATTTATTGGGGAATACAAATTCCATTTCCCTGTACTCAGATCGAACCATTTCCACATTCTAGTCGTCACTTTGTACATCAATTCTTTCCTCTTCGTTAATATCGCGACCTTTTCCAAACGTTCTATCAGTAATAGCAATGGTGCGAGCCATTTCGGTGTTTTGGCAGATGTTGTGTCCTTGTTGCCTTCTTTGGCAATTTTGTTTTTATTCGCCGTAAGCGGACCTTCGCTCACCACTAAGAGACGCACGAGTTTATTCAAGATAGCGAACTCTTCTACGATCTGAGCGCACGGTACTCGCATTTCTTGGAACGTCCCCTCAAAGAACATCGTGTACAAGTAAATACGTCCGGTGACTTTGTTGGCCTCCTTGCATTCCACCAATTTCGCGCCAGCATTCGGATCCTGACTCTCCGCAACTTCGATCAGATAATCCACCAGACTGCCAATTTCTCTCATGAGCTGTCTAAGCATATTGTCACGCCACTCGTCCCCATTTCTCTTGGCAATAGCTACGAGCAAATCGCAAATTCGATACACGGTGTCAGGCATCAAGTCTAACAGATTCAAGCATTGACTCAACGCGTTCTGAGTGAATTTGTCTATGTTCTCTGTTATGGTGGTAGCCTCGCGCGCTGGTTCTTCCGCACTGAATACTTTACGCGTCTCTGTCGTTTCCCCAAGAGACATCGCTATCGCATGCATTATTTGATCGTCGTCTACCAGTTCCAAGTCCATTATCAGGTCTTGTCCACTTACGTCACCCGCAGGAACGTCTGATCTGCGCAGAGTGGCGGGATTGGTCAGCAAATAGTCAGTTGCTTGTTCAACTGTTAACGTATGGACTAAAGCCTCGATGCAGTGGGCTCTGCTGAAGCCCATGTCCATTAGTTGTCTGAGATGTTCCAGATTCACGTCAGCTTCTGGTTCTTCTCTGCGGTCATACACCGCTCTACCTCTTCCGATCCCACTGGCGCTACTGGTGCTACCGCTGATTCCGCCTTCGGTGTTCTCTTCTTTTTCTGCGTGTTCCTGTAAAGTGGTCATTTTTAAACGATTGTAAAATTTAAGGTTTCTCATAAAAGCTCCACACTTTTGTTTGCGCATTTTTTTATAATTTATATATTTTAAGAATATTTTGCGTACCTTGATGATTTGCTCACTTCGCAAAATGTGTCGTAAAATGGATAAAATAAGTTCCGTCATGTGAACTCCGTAATTTTTCAGAGGTTTCTTTCCCCACATCAATATCACTGCCTCAAAAGCTTCCTGCGATTAATGAATTACACAATTAACCAATAATAATATGTACAAACCGAATATAATTGTCTGTATAACAAACCTTATGTATATCTGTGAGATACTTGATGGGATCGAATGTTTCGTACACTTTGTACATTCCAGTACATTTGGAGGAAACGTACGGTGAATCTAAAAGTGTTTTGGGATTCACCATTTTCTCTAAGATCATGAGCCAACCGTCCAAGAATTCCCCAGTGCAGTCAGGCAAATTTGGGTGTTCCAATCCCTCGGACAACGGAAATTGTCCTCCTCCAGATAATACCCAATGAAAAGCAGCGAAAAATGCATTTTGTCCGCCTAATTTAACGAACTTTTGAAGCATCAGATGAAATGGATATCCCTTCTCATCGAATAGTGCAGGGGATACGAAACTCAAAGTGCACATTAAAAAGGTCACTTGAAGCTTGGGTACAGTTGATGGTGGCAACTTGTCCCAGGATAATCCGCGAATCAATACGCAATTCAGAGCAGTCGCCACGCTTCTAGACGGCTGCGAAAGAAGAGTTGGTATCGGGGGCACTTGTTGTCCCCTGCGTTGTCTGATCGGAGAGCCCATACAAAGCTTCACAAGAATAGCGAACAGTTCCGCTAACGCTCTGCCCATTTTAGATGTGAGTCCCAATAAATGTTTAGGATATGTCAATCGATGAGAGTTGGGCGTCGCTCTGCCAGTACTGGCACTCGGCTTCTCGTCCACCTCCATAGGTACAGGCGGAGGATCCGTGCTCAAAGCTTCCATGGCTGTCGTCATTCCGTTGCTTCCCATATCTGAGGATGCGGCAGCGGACCAACCAGAACTCTCACCCTCATTTTTTGCCTCCGGGCGGATCAATTTGTCCATGTCCTCTTTGCCAAAATCACAACCAGCTGGAATAAAGTCTTCCGTGGTCAAAGCCAACAATGCCGTGCTCTCCCATATCAGAGCCGTGTACAATTCCGAGAGGCGTTTCAAAACAGTAAGTCCAAGCTCTGAACCCCAATGGTTCATAGCCAAATTCCTGATCTCGCTCTGGCTGGTGCGGCACACTTGCGCGAACATTATTATATATCCATATGCAGCATTCATGGCGTGCAACAAAGGCGTGGCTGTATCGCTGGTGAATGCCGTTTCAAGATTTGGGGCATTCACCAATTCATGCAACAAGACAGATCCACCTGGGGCCTCCATGTAACTGTACAGTGGCTTCAACAGATACAAGACTTCGTTCAATTGGGACAGACCAGTTTTCAAAACGAGCGGCTCGTGAGCGAGATTTAGAATACTTTTGCAAACTGTGGCTACAGCGTACGCTGTTTGTGCCACGGACTGATCAACTGGAAGATTAGGCAGTCCAAGTATGGATAGCAGTGGTACCAAACCCTTTTGGGCTACGAACTCTCTACAGTGATCGTCCGTGGAGTTGTTACTGAGGATCGCGTCAACGAATTTTGTGACGTTCTGTATGTATTCCATCAGGGCAATCGGAGTTTTCTCTCTAGGAGGTGGCGGTGGTACCGGTTGCGTGGTGGAGGACGAACATTGTTCTTCGCGCTGTGGATGAGAACTCGTACTAGCTTCCTCTTCGTCCTCTTCCTCTTCGTCGCTACTGCTTCCGCTCCCTCCGCCTCCTCCTCCACCAGAATCGCCGACTCCAACTCCTACGGACTGTCCAGAAGACTGACGGTTTCCAGAAGTCGTGTTCGATTGGGAATTGTCTAACTTGTCCTCGGCTTGTAGACATATGTAGCGTGGATCGCAGCCCAATACGCATAGTTCTTCTAACAGCTGCACAAAAAAAGAAATTGCATACTATTAATATTATATGGAACAACATATATTGTATTAATGTCTTGGAAAAGACATGCTTTACCTTTATGACAGCTGCAATTGCATCGACTTTCAGGCTAGGCTGATGTCTCATCAATTCATCCATTGCGTTTCCTAGATTAGAAGCCGTGTCGCCCAGAGGATCTGTGCTACGGCGTCGATTCATGGCAGGAAGATAAATTGGTGACAATAATACTTTAAATAAGCGTTCGAATGGGCGTCGCTTTACAAATGACTCAAGTCCACGCTGATTCAGGCATAAAGCGCTGAACACATTAGGCAATGATCCTAGAACTTCTCTACTAGCAGGAATTTCTTTAATAAGTAATGCGTGTAATACAAGGTCGGTCAATCCATTATCCTGCAGAGACGACAGTAAGGATGGTTCTTGGAAAACGTATACCGTCACAGCATCCGTCGCGATAAGAAACAAAGAAGGACCATAATATTCTGAATTACTAATAATGTGTCTCAGAGAGGAGGGCAGAGTGCCCTCCATAACGTGCCTAATGCTGTCGGAGAATATCGGATCCTGGATGATTTTCTTGATAAAATTCAATATTGCTTTCAAAAGCGTGACACGCTGTGGCAGGCATATTTTCCCGGTCTTACCAGCTGAATAATCTGGTATTTGTTCATTCTTGTCATCCGTTTTAGAGCTCATGTTCTCATCCTCGGAGAATTCCATTGGATTAGACGATTCTTCGCGTTCGTCGTAGACACGCGAAGGCGTGGAACTTTCGTCACGATCCATAGATCTCTCGCGAGGAGTCTGTGAACTGTCTTGATAGTGTAAAGGTTCTATCTCAAATGGTTGTTCTTTTCTGCAAACGTTTACTTCCATGTCAAGGCGATTGATGAAACTCGCTAGACCACCGTGAGCTTGAAATCCTTGCATGTCTATGTTCGTTATTAGATCTATCACGCGAACCGCTCTTGTTACGAACGTTAAATGTTCGAACTCGCTCCCAGGCCAATTCATAATCTTCAACAAGCTTTCCATCATGCCACAACTAACGAGAGCCTCACAGCCCGCTTCGTAACTCGAGAGATGATAAAGAAAGCTAAACAACGCCGTCGCGAGCGACAGCGGGAAGGGTTGCCCGTCAGGTTGCGGAGAAATTAATGTCGAAATGCAAGTGCGAATTAATACAGGAAAAAATCCATGATACGAGTTAGCTCCGGTAACGTCGATTATCATGTTCAATCTTGAACTTGGTTTTTTTGGGAAATGAGGATTACGGTCCAAGTGAATGATACTAGTGAGGGTTCGCAGTGCAGCTGCGCGTAATTCAACGAGGTGTGCGTGCGGGAGTTCCAGCAGTTCGACTAATTCTTCTAAAAGCCCAGGATGCAGTAAACTATGCGCATTTTCTTCGAGTTCGCTATTATATACAAGTATTGATAACGCTTGCAGTCGAGCGTGCACACATTGCAATCGTCTTCGATAGTCGGAAAAACTGTGTGCCAGTCTTATATGTGTGTACAACGCAATCTGAAAAAAAGATAGGAACGATTGACTTGAATATTTATTATAACAGAAGAAATAGTTATTAAAAATTAAGTCGTATACCTGTCGATCTTGAGGTACATTGTAGACCTTTAGTAGATCATTCATAATTTGTGCTGGTGTTTTACCCAGTTTATCCACATTCTCTATATGTATACATGTTACAAAATTTGTCTGTCCAGATTTCTTGGTACCAGTATTAGATGTGGCATTTACATCTGTTGTCGGGTTTTCTGCATAAAATTCAAAGTGCAATGTTGTGGCACTTGCTGGAAGCGGCTTATCTGGATACTCTTTACAACATTCCGCTAGACCAAATCCATTTTCTTTACCACCCCAACTCTAAAATGTAAAAACATATTTAAAAATTTGCACATACTAACAAGCCACTAATTTATTACTCAATTCATGTATACACATCATACCTCTGCTAAAAGAGTAAGCCTACTTAGTAAAGCTTGCCTCTTGTCGCTGTTTAAACGAGCAATAAAATTGCTACGTTTACTAAACATGTAGAGAATATTTAATACGCCAAGAACAACATGCATGTCACAACTTGACAACAATGTCACCAAATGCTCCATACTATTGTACAAATGTCGAGAATAAGAATGTTCAATCAATAATGTGGTGAGATGAAGGACCCAAAGAAGCAACTCTTTTGCCTATAACACACAAGATTGATACATATTAGATTCCTGTAAACTTTGTTTACTTTTGGAGTTAAAGTTGAATCAGAGTTAAATAAATTAAAAACAATGAGCAATAAGGAATTTCAAAGTAATCATACCTCTCTGTTTTGAGGGAGATCACAGGCTAATTCCCATGGATTGTCGGGACTCTTAGCGGCAGCCTCTTCTAAAATGCTGTCGCTAAGATCCAATACATCAACCCAATGGAATAGTTCACATTTACCGAAAGTCCATGCATCTATTTGCTTCAGCTCCTCTAGCAATTCTGCATGGGAGCATGAACGCAACTTGTTTATAAGCGCCTGACATTTTGCCGGCTGAAAATTCATTTAATTCTCTTAAATAATTTATTACAATTTATTCTAGATTTCTAACATTATTGATCAATAGACCACTTGTGTTTACACATTTGAGAAATTTTTATTACAAAAAAAAAAAGCAATTTACAAAACATGTATCTGATATGTAAAAATGAACAAAATATTCAAAGTGCATATTATAATATTCATAGAGTATGACTAATCTGTATTTAGCTATATTTACAAAATAATGAATATCTATAAATATTTGCAGTCTACAGATCATTGATATTCATATAATTACCGCTTCTGATGTGTACTTTCTCAACCTATTTCGATCAATTTTCATTTTGGCTGATGGAAGGTTCCTTTATAAATTTAAAATCTGAAAAATGATTTTATTATACATTTATAAGACAATTAAACTAATCCTCATTATAAGAAAATACGATGTAATATAATTTATAAATGTATAATAAAAACTGCACCACTATCCGCTATAATTTTAACATAATCAAAATCATTGACAACTTTTGTGCAATGAACATTATCCAATATTTTTGTATGTTAAAAGAATATTATTTGTGCACACACTTTACAAGTACCATAAAACCATTAATCAATAAATATTAATAACGTACAATAAAAGAATTTATGCATTGTACATTCCCATTTGTATATTTATATGAACCAAATAGTTTTCAGCAATGTTTGTACAAAATTGCACAAATTTTTCTCCAATTGCATAAACGTGTATCATTACAACGAAATACTGTTATCGCGTGTGAATCATAATTTCATTAGGTGGCTAAAACAGGAGACTCCAACAAGGTAGAAAATAAAAGTCACTATTAATTTTCGTGTCAAATAAAAAAATTTTCCATATGGTTTTTTTTTCAAGATAACACGCGCATTAAATGTAAAATCGTTACTGTACGTCCGTTAAGTATCGATGGATTATTAACGTGTTCATCGTCCGACAGAAGGATTTATTAATAAAACGACATAACGCACGGCATAGAAATTTGTATCGATTGGAAAATCGAAATGCAGAGGCCACGGTTACCTGTGACAATAATTAGCGGAAAGAGCAACAACGGCGGATACGAATTTCCCGATAAACCTTGAAACGATGACAAATCGCGACGAAACGTATCGAGGACGTCGTAAATAGCGGTTAAAATGAATCTGTATAAGGTGGTACACGATACGTCGATTACAAAGGTGGAGAGAAAAAAAAAAGGGAGGATAAACAAAGGAATTGTCCCGTAGGAAGTGTAAAAATGTCGCCGTGGAACGATTAAACGTTTCAGAACCGCGGACCGTTAGAAGGATGGTAGAAACGAAAACAACCTGGATTCTCGTTAAGATGCAGAGTCATCGGTTTCTAGGGCCTAACCTAACTCGGGCTCTCGACTCGACGAGCCACAAAATAATAACAAAGAGACGATACCCACTAGGAAAGATCATAGAATCGTGGTTAGAGAACGAATAGCGTAGGAACGAAGAGAGGGAGAGAGAGAAAGAGAAAGAGAGAGAGAGAGAGGAAAACCAACCGGTGAAATACGCGAATAGAGGTGAAAGCAAGAGATGCACTCGTGGCACAGAAAACTTACCTATAGATAAGCCAACAAGGATTTGATAGAATCGTCCTTGTCGTGTGGCCTTTCGATAAATTCGAGGTCGGAACGATGCGGCATCACGGCCGTCGAAAACCGTTCCGTCGGTGGCTCGTTCACCACCTTGATCGTCCTCGAGCGTACAATTAAATATTATCTTCGAACGAGCGGGATGGTTTTTGTTAATTTCGGAAAAAAACAACGCTGGGAACGGGATCACCGACTAAAATCAGACTGAACGATTTGAACGTGGCGAATAATGAACCGGTCCCCCGTCAGGATAGCTATCGAACTGGATCAAAACAAAACCTGGCGAGCGGTGAATAGAGCGCGATCCTCTTCTATCGCTTAGCGCCAATCGGAGTACCGATCACCGCCATTTTACCGAGGCTTTTCGCGGAGGATCGTCCACCTCTCGTTTTTAACACTTTTTTCCTCCTTTCGTGACTGTGCTTACGGGCAAACCGAGCTTCTCGAACAGTCTTGCAAAAGTTCACGACCTTCGCGCGACACTGCACACACACTGCGCACAAACACGGGATTAGAAGGTCCTCTCTCTACCTCGAGCGACCAACGATTTCGGATTGCACCGAATGCACCGCACTCTGGCTAACTTGTGTACGCACACTCATATAGAACCGCTATAGAGAAGACGAGAACACAAGGGGGCAAACACACTGGCTCCGTTTAACCACCGATGCTAGCTGCTTCGCATCTTTCGTCCGGAAATCTCTTAAAACCGTACGCTCGCATTCTATCGCTGCGCAATACGGGGGGGGATATTGTATGATGGCGAACGCGTGCCCTACTCTCTCTCTAGCACGGATTTTTCTGATTCGTTCGCCACCGGGAAACTCTAACGTGTGATAGGACGCCTCGGAAACTATCCGTAACTGTTCTTCATTTACGTACCGTCGTCGAACATGCCGTCTAGAGACACTCTCAGAAAGTCACCCGTGCGTTACGAAACGCCCGCATGTGGACGCGACTTTAGCTCATCGTTAAACACCGGCTCGCATCGTTTCCACCTCGAGCGAATCCTGACTGCTATTTCCGTTACGCGTCGATCCGATTGGCTCGCGATACAAAGGCTTCTACGCTTCGTACGTAACTTGCCCCCGTTTAATTGTTCTTTTGAAACTGCGCAGTATGATCAAAGTAAAAATATAACAGCGAAACTTCCTTTTCTTTTCTAACGATGAATGACTGTAGCTTCTATCCCGGATGTATTGGTAACATCTGGTAACTTTTCGCAGGTATTTTTTCGTATGTGTAATTATATTTTTACTAGCTTAAATTACAACATTGGAACGTTAGATTATCTTATTTTTAATTTAAAAAAATGACGAGAACGTAGTCATTTTACTCTTAATTTAAAATATTACATTTTCATGACAAATTAATATTTTTTTTTTTTTTAATATAAATCAAACGGTTATTCCATTTCAAAAGTTTAAAAATATTCATGCTCTTGTTGCAGTATAAGTAGAAGTTGCAAAATTTAGTTACTTAATGGTGACATTCTAGTACCTTATCGACGATTGGTATTATCGATATTCGATACATAAGGAATAGATTATTTGAAATCGCAGCATCCTGCTAACCATTCGGAGGATCATTATTTTACCAAGTTACAAATGGATGGAAAGCACGAAATAATGGTAACTAACTTTAATAAACATTCACGTTAAGATATTACGAGTCATTCTGAAAGAGCATAAAGTATTTATTTTAACTAGAAACAATGCGACGTTTCGTGATTTATGTGCGGTACTGTTTTCTACAGAAAGTGGTTCTTTCAAATAGGTTACTAAATTCTCTTTCTTTTCACAAGATCCACAACAATGTTGCTCGAACGTACCGTCGAACGTGATTTCTAAAGAGATTTTTGACAGTTTAACGCGGTACAGCGATAATTTACAATTGTTTCGTGACAAAACTTAAGCAAGAGAAGTTCTTCGTCCACTTATAAGGATGTTCGTCGCGGCACCTGTTTTTAGACGAAAGTCAGAATGCGAGTGAGTATACCGCGCTTTGAATTTAGTTATTCCGTTCGTGTAACGTCGTACTTATAATACTCCCAAAGGAAGACATAATTATTATAACAGTACGAATTAACATATATTTTGTATTCCTATATTACTGTACTCTAGATAGCGTGCAATATCATTTAACAGTTAATCACGATTAATCAAATATTCTACATTTAAATTTAGTACTTTCCTAATTGCTTAAGAAGAAGAGCATACAAAGTTAATCAAAATATCATAGTATTTCAGAATGTCCAGTTTCTTCGTGATATTTTGTTTGATCGTCCATGTTACGTGTGCGGCGAGCTCTCACGAGAAAGACCACGGCGAAAATTGTCGATATTGGTGTAGAACAATCGATCATCGATATTATTGTTGTCCGAACGGGAAGCCTGAAAGTGTGACAGAGTACATCTGGCATTCGCTCTTATATCCGTGGCTGTGGACGCGCGCCGTTGAATCACTGCCGATTGAGCCGTTCTTGCCGGAAATATTCGTCCACAAAGAAGAAATTAAGAAGCACTGCCCGCCGTTAAGAGTCCATTGCCCGAGAAGTAACGATTGGCACTCATCGCCACCGATTTCTTGTCACGATGACGAAGATTGCCACGGATGGGAAATGTGCTGCTACGATGTTTGCCTCGAACACAAAACGTGCAAACCGGCGGAATAGAAAATGGTCAATTTATTTAATAGTCCATATATAGTATCGCAATTATTCATAGGCTGTATGCGAACGTTAACAGTAATTGCCTAATATAACGTAAAGTGCGATTGATTTCCGCCTGTGAGAGATAAAATTACGGTTATTGATATAACAGTTCCCGAACATTTTTTCACTTAATTATCGTGAGACCAAGCCCAATTAGAATTCTGCAATCGCGATCGTTAACAATTTCACCAGTAACATCTCAATTAACGTAGGCGACCAGTTTCTTAATAAACAGTTATATTACGGTGCGCTCCTTGCCGTGACCCGGTCCCATTAAATAGTAATTGCTAGATATCGCGTTTCGTATTAGGTTAATTAACGTCGCCATTTGTCTGGATTTTTCGCGCAAGTTTCGCCACCATACGAAACCGTCTCTTAAAAAGGGGGTAATTCCATTTTATTTTTCCGATAGATGATTGTCTACGTCGGTTCCTCTCTTCATACGTGGCGATTAAAATGATTTAGACAAGAGCGAAAACGCCAGATGTTTTACGAGTTTGAGGCGGTCCAACAGATCCTATTTACCCGACGATGGGCCTTATAATTAAGGATATAGAGATAAAATACTGATAATTAAACATTTTGTACGGGCACATCATTCGTTTAGTTGTTTAAATAAATTTTCTAACACCTTTTATCCTTACTACCTTTCTAGATCGAAAATATTTATCTGCTATTCGAAAATAAAAGAACTATTCGATCGATGGAATTACCGGTTTCTGGGTTAACCATTATCCGCCGGAGAAAATTGTTCGGCAAACACTTGCCCTTTCATTCTGCTTCGCAGAGGCGTACCACATTTAATGGAAGCTGCTGAAGAACAACGGAGGGTGTAAAATAAAAAAGAAGGAAGAAAAAGTAGGCAAACGAAGCTGGCAGGTGGCACGTACATTATAATCTTCTTTAGTATCTTCTTTCAACGATAAAATATAATATCCTGTATTATATCTTTTATGAATTATTATTATTAACATTCACAAAATATTTTTAAAGTAATATCTTTCTATATTCTTTTATAGTTATTCTTAAAAACTTGGCAACGATCTTCTCGTGTAACTTAAGCATCTTTGAAATCCATTTTCAGAAAAACCAAGGCTGATGCAAGGATAAAAAACGGTTTCGCCACCTACTACCTGCTTTCGATTTTCTCCACGTGCTTTCGAAACAGCCCGTACTCAGATTAAATCGCGTGGTTGTTGGAGTATCGAGGAGTTATGATCGAAAGATGCAAACCCAAAGGGAAATTACGCGCGGTTTTTTTTTTTACAGAACGATGCGGCACGAGAGGTAACATCTTCATAAATAAGTCAAGCCTTAACGCTACAATCGTTGTGTTGGACAACTACAACGGAATAACATTTCCATCAGGACCCAGTACGTTCAATATTCAGCGGCATTGTCGCCTTTTGACTGTCAGCTGCGAATTTTAAAACGGAGGCCACCGTTCACAGCCTGTTCCGACAAGTTGTAACCTGCTATTGTGACCGTTATGTGCATCACAAATGCTCTTGCTCCAAGACATCGATATGGAGACACTAGCTACACGTACAGTCTTAATTATCCATTCATTTTGCTTTCACTCTTAAAGAATTTAATGCATCAATTTTATCATTCGTGCACATCACGTGTATATTTTATTTATTATTGTATGCCAATTAGAAAAAACTTTATAGTAATATTGTTACAAATTCGTTGATTTAGATTTATTTAGAAACATGTTGGAATTGTGGTTTCTAGGAGAATGGATAAAGTTTCCAGATTTAGAGTAATTCGATCGTTGAATATTAATGACATAGAATGTTATATTCGCTTCCGGGAAATGCTGCAGAGATTGCCCGAAAGATAGTGATCTGCTGTAGGTGGAGTTTCGAAAAGCGATCGTATCTGAATAATCTGTATACAGACCTCTGCACTTCTTATTTGGAAAATCCCCCACGGAAGGTAAGAAAACTTCAAGGAAAATAATCAAATAGAAAACATATTTTTAAATTAATAAAAACATTTAAAGAAAGCTTTTAAAAAGCTATTTTTACTTGTAATTTATTTGCTGCTTTCCGAATATGCATTATTAACTAAAAGTAAAAAAAAGATTTTATATTAATTCAGTATCACGTTTCAGATTTGAAAGTAGAGAACGTTTGATTATTTAGGACTGTCAGGGGAAAGGTACGTGAGAAAAGTAACAGTGTCCGGTCTTATCAGAGGAAAGAAAAGTCATGGTTATCGCTATGCGAAATTACAAAGCGGTCAGTAGCTTAATTTACCGGGGACTAGGTCGGTTTCCATGTGGTTAGATAAATATTTCCGTAACGGTGAAGGAAACGCGCGTTCTTTTCTACCTAGCCTCGCCTGTAGGATGGCGGAGGGACCTTGATAAGGGTTCCCTGGACGGGCGGATCTTTTTATGAATTCTACAGCTGTTGTGCGTTCACGGTACCCACGCGGAGCGCGGCAAAAGGATAAAGCAATGAGAATAGAGGCGAGATCGGAATGGGAATGGAATCTGGACGGTTGCGCGCATGCGCCAGTCCCGTTCATTCACTCCTCCGAATCATTCATAAATCGCGGACTCCTATAAGCTTGTATCCCCCGAGGGCAATGATAAAATAGCGTATTGTCAACGGGCTATGCAAAATGCTGTGTCGCAAAATTACGTCAGAACTTTCTCGCATCCTTCATTAAACGAGGAACCATCCCTAATGTGTCTAGCTGGTTTCTTTGTTTGTCTAGAATTGATACTACCAATAATTCATATAACATCGCTCTTTCAAATTACGATAAACGTCGTACAGCACGAGTTTTGCGAAAATATCATCTTGTGAAAGTACAAGGGAAAATTTCTAAGTCTTTAGAAGTAATAGTAACGCAAAAGATTATTTTTTAAGTCCTTTTAAAAGTAACTCATTGGCATAACAATGTTCAATATTTATACAACTAAACAAGTAACGCACAAAAATAAATACTCGTGCTGATTGGCGAAAAAGCAGATTCTGTTTATTTTTCCGGTGTTATCGCGATAAGACATCGTTTTCGATTCGGATATAATTGACGCGTCGACCGCACGCGCGCTCAGCTAGGTACGGTGGGGATAAAGGAAGTGAGGATATACCGGATTCGAGGCTGGTGGAAAGTAGGGACAGAATCAAGCTAGCCGCGTGTGTGCAAATACTTTACTTGAAACAATTGAAGACTAAACGCAATGCTGTGATGCAAGACTTAAAATAATTAGTGCTCTCAGTCGAGTTCAGAACAGAATACTTTAAGTCGTCGTGCAAAATGACAAAAGAACATGCTTGTGCAGTACTTCATAATGCTCAACAATTATTTATGCGTTTCACTTATACACAGTGAATTTGTTTATATTAATATCTCCATCTACTACTCGGAATGGTTGAAAGATTTGGTTGAATGTTGCGACACATGGCATTACGCCTAGTGCCTAGATTAAAAACGCATTCGAAGTGCAGTTCGTTTCTGTAGTTCGAAAAGTTTTTGATAGAATCTACGGGTAAAAATGAAGAGTACAGGTGTAAATCAAAAGAAACTTGAAATTAGATCAGACCCATTGCTAATCGAATGCCTCTGCAGCAGACCGGTGGTGTGTATTCATAGCAGGGGGAAGATGGTGCGCGGAACCAAGAAGCTGTGGTGGGGATAACTAAATTCACGTAGAGGGGAGACGGCGCACGCACACCTATGTGACCACGGAATTCGGAAGAGCGGCAACTTCAGTGGCATTCGTTTGCGAACCGCGGTACGGTACAGATCGCGGAGTCGTTTCGTGCTCGGTCTGAACGGGAATTTCAACCCCTGGTCTCGCGGTATTACAGTTTCTGACACATCGGGAATCGAGTGGCTCGTGGTACGCAATCGTCCGCTGTTATCTTGCAGGACAAAAGATGCTCGATTAGTCGTGGCTAAAGGATGAAAATAGACCGGCAGATTTTCCCCTGACATAAAAGATTTTCTTGCGGCCGACTATCGATTGTGATCGAGTCGATCGTCCTCGAATAGCTTCTAAGACGAAGTAGACGAGCTTCTAAGACGGGCTAGAATATCAAACGGTATTTCATCGTGTTCTTCCTCGGCAAAACTCGTGGAAAGTGCTGCACGCTCCGGTTCACGGTGCGCTATTCAGAGGGACGGAACAAGAGAGATGGTATAAGGGAGGAAGAAAGAGAAGAGTCACGTTTGCCGAAGAAAGGCGTGCTCACGAACGAGCTTTTACGGTCTCATCTTTTCGTTGATGCACCCTGATTCCCTTCGATGAATTTACATGCACATGTATATTCCTTTCTCGTCTTGATGAATGAAATTCATTGCTTTGTCCATAATTGACGCAAACGTTAGTTGCGTCGTGCCGACAATTTGATGAATATCGCGTGAATTTTGTTTGATCGCTTATCGATACGTCGCGGTTAATATCGAACATCTAATCTCGAAGATCGAAAGCAAGTGAGTTCAAGTGGAGCCTGAATAGATCGAAAACGGAGAACGGAAGCATTCTAAAAATGGGACTTAAAGGAATGTTCGTTTTGTTCCTCATCGCGAGTGCAGTCTACAATCAAAGTGAGTACCTTTTTTTCTGTTGATTCAAGTTGTAATGTATTGCACGATATGAGTAATCAAAGTATCGTTCTACGAAATCACTGCAATTTTAAACCTTTGCGGTTCAAAAAATATTTTCTCCATATCCGAAAGAAATGTTTAACCAATATTTTGCTACTAGAGATTGAGATCCATTCTAGATTCTATTCGTACCAGGCAACTCTTTCAGTTTTATTTTATGATACAGCCGCGTTTCTTGCCATTGATCAAACAGGTATTATTCATAGCGCATTATCATAATACTCGGAACGTTCTTTTTATTCTTCTTGCGAAGTCATTGATTTTATTCTACACATTTTTATCGTACAATATAAATTATTACCGCATGCATAACTTGCATAGGTTTAAGATTTTCTCTGTGCGAGTCAATCTATCTTTCTATTCCATTAAATTTTTTTTCTTTTTTCAAATGTTTCTTTAAAAAACGATACTTTGTGATTACTCTCTTCCGATGTTTAGACTTTATAAATTTGATTAGACCGATGCTTTACGCGAATTACATGCATCTTACGCAGTAGTATTATTCATTGCAATGGAATTCGAGATGTATGTCTCACAGATATGTTGACCTGAACCACGGTCATTTTTAGCGTTAGTCCATGACACCAAAGTGTCGGTCTAACTCCGTGAATTTTTATACAAATTTACAACTTTTTCCCATTGAGAGTTACTATTTTCACCATTTTTATTATATGTACTGTTTTTACAATTTTTATCACGCATAACATTTTTGTCACTTTAATCTGATTTGTAGAAGCGAACGGCAAAACGCTCAGCTTCGATTTCGCCTCTAATGAATCCCGTCTCGTAGCCCTTTAGAGAGCCTGATGTTCCCAACACCGACAAAGATCAGTGTCCGAGATAATTGACAGCAAACTCAATTCCAAGCTCGCCCTTTTTTCCACTGCTTTCACCCGTCAATCCATCTTTTCGAATTCTTGAGTCTGCACAGTAGCCCACACTTATATACCTGAAGCAACCCCTTTGAGAGACGCGGAAGACGCGCGTTCAGTTGGACGTTCCCAGATGATCCATTCTAAGCCCCGTCTAGGCTCATCCTGGCGTCCACTTTCGAATTGTATCATTCAGGATGTTTCTCTGTAGAATGCAAAGCTTTACAAATCGACCAGTTTTTATGAATCATCTCTTAAGACGCGTATCTTTCTCGTGTAGATGTCTCGTATCTATGTATCTTGGGGTGGTTTTAAACATCTTGTAGCATTGGAGAGCAGAAATTCCATGCGAACGCGCGGTAGGGAGTTTCCGTCAGTGGTGTAATTACCACCTTGAAGACGATCGCGTTTTCTTGTTGGTCCTCTCGTTTCACCCCGTGGTTCACACAAGCCATCATCGACTGGCACCAAAAGAACGAGTCACCTTGGCCGACATGCTCGATCTTTACGCGGTGCGCTTCGAGATTAGAGGAGACCGAAACGAGCCGCGTTGCGGTCGCTCTTGGAATAAGAAACATTTTTTCTTGGCCCCTTTTAATGGTCCCCGGCTAGCCCCTTTTTTGTCCTACCCTCGCGAGAGGTGTAAACGAACAGACGGATAAAAAAGGAAGGCATCTCGTTTTGTTCCTGTGAAATGACTAAGAGGAAAAGAAACTGGCGTAATCTTCGTCCAAATACGAATATAGTTAAAGGGTTATCATTCTGTGGCACCTGCTCTGCGATCAGACGTATTCGTCGCGAGAAATCGTGACCATTAATCACGATCGTCGAATGCGTCACGATATCTGAAAAAAAAAGAAAAGAGAGTAATTCCCAACGTCTTCGAGCGATTCTACTAGTACTTGAGTAACAGCAGGAGGAAAGGGAAGTCATCCATCATCGCTTTGGTGACAGCCACGCTATCAAAATCACCGCGATACGTATATATATATACCTTCTCGCGGAGTTTCCCTTGTAATGAGGAACAAAAGCGCAGGCGTAGAGCCATTAGGATCTTTTCCAGGGCGAAAAGAGCGTTATGCTCATTAGAGGAGAGAATAGACTCGCGTGTTTCTTTACGTCTTACTAAATTTTCTTGCAACAGTTCTTCGTCGTTGTACTATGAAACTTTATCGGTACCGTTGTTACGTCAGTGTCCCTTTCGGGCGGAAATGAAATTCTTCAAATTATTTGAAGAAAATTTCCTCGTTAGCTTGAGGTCGTTTAAAATATGTGAATTCTGCAAGTAAATGGAACCAAACACTGATTTTCCTAATCTGTAAATGTGAGGCTTGTTTCGAAATTTTTCTTTTATTTTTTTTTTGAGCATGTAAAAGATTCACGATCGTTTCCGGAAACGTCCCCCGCACCTTGACGCATACCGATTACGTCCGTATTAGGCTCTCTTCATTCACCTCGATCGTGTGGCGAAAGTGGCATCAACGATAACGATCTACCTGTTGTTTCGAGGATAGCGTGCGTTAAAGGGCAGATGCGCCATGAGCCTGTTCTCGAATCGATTGATCTACGCACGAACGTGATTGCTGTACGCTTACATAAACGGTGTCCAGTAAATCGCAACACGTGAAATAAAGTCGAAAATAATGTTTCTTGACCGCTCGTCCGGTACGTATAAAAGAAAATGATTTCACTTTTAATCCTCGATTAAAATTTGAGTTGCATTATTTTCCATGTGTCGAAATTTGAATCTGAAATTGTTAATCTTTTAGAGCCGAACCGGGGGAAGTATAATAGAAGATCGTAAAGCTTTTCTATCGGTACTGTACCCGTCAATTCATCGCGTCGATTACACTGGTGTGCACGTGGGCCGTATACTTTATGAAACACGCTTCACTAGGGCTCGAAAATTGTACACGGGACCCCCTCGTAATTCATAAGAAATGTTAAATTTAGGGACATCGTGGGAGGCCGGATTATGATTCCCCTTTTAGGATCCACGTATCCCTAAGTGTTCTCCTGCGAAGGGCTCCAGATCGTATCGCGAATCTTTCTCAGACAGATGGCCCTTGAAATACTGAAAGGAAGGTCGCGCAGAAGGTCTTTCCTTCCTCGTAATAGTATTGTAATTAATTCATCCTACATAATAACAGCGATACTAACTCGCTATACATATGTATTTTAGAATTACGTTGCGTATGATTCACTATCTCTTGGGTTAACTGTTAAAGTTGATTCATAATTAATCGCGCATTCCGATCATTTGCAAGAAATGGATTTTTCGATTCCACGTTTGGGAGAATCGCGAATAAAGTTTTCTACAAATTGGTGAAAAATACGATAAAAACATTTATTATAAATGTTTATAAAATATTTGATTAATGAAAGTGTTGTTAGTTGCGGGAGATGTTAGTTAAAAAGTTTGAAAAATGAGAGGAATAAATTTGTCGAAAATTCGATGAAAATAAAGTCGGCTGGAAAAGCACAAAGGCGGAATTCATTCCTAAGTGAGTCAGTTAGGTAACGCAATTAAGTATGTACGATGCAATTCTGCATGGAAACTGAGAAACCTGGCGGAATAAGCGGTATTGCGTTTTATAATAGCGGAACGTTGTAGGTGGCTGTCTGAAGGATAATATTCGTGGCGAGATTGTCTGCGAACTATCGAAGTATAATATTGCAATGGTGTGTAGGCAGAAAATAATTGATATGCAAATGTGTCTTTCAGGCTGGATACCATCGACGATGTAACGTTACGGGTTAATATGATCAGCGAGTAGGTTCGTTCGTTCTGCCACGCTACTTCAAATTCTGTTTCTATTGTTTCACGGGTAGTTTTTCTGCTTAACGATCTTTCAATAATTCCGTTCAATTATTAATAAAAATCTTGCTCATGTTTCATTCATAACTGAGATTACCTTAAAACAGAATTTGTATTAATCTCCTTTTCCACAAGACTCAACAAACTTCTCACCTAGTATAATTCCTGATTACGGTCTTCTTTGCACCCTGTTTCACTACCCCACCAAATTACCTTGCATTGTACTACCATAGTTCAGCATGTAGATACACTGAATTGTCATCACAATGCATGATTCCTAATACCACCACCTCACCAAACCACCTTACATTACTCCACTATACTTTCGGAATATCGTTCGCCACTACTCCAACAAATCACCACGTGATTATTCCGACGTACTTCCATCACTGGTGCACAGAGGCGCATTGAATCATCAACAAAAAGCGTGTCAGGGTACGATACCAGTTCGAGACCGCCTCTCGATTTCCAAAGATCGTCTCATTGTTCGCCAGGGCAACGGTGGTGGTGGGTCGCTCGGTTTCTTTGTCTCTCTGCGTTCATTCAATGGCTTCAGCGTTTCGCGTCCGATACGAAGCCAAGCCACGCTCCGCACCAGGTTGTTTCCCACAGTTCGTACCTAAGGATCGTTCCGTTTTGCCGCGCAAATGTTCGATCGCACGGAAAATAACGAGCGACATCGAGGAAGACGCGGCGTTTCTTCGAAACCGCAGCGATGCTCTCTCGTGTTGAGCAGAGTTCCCTTCTTTTTTTTCGTCTCTTTTCCCTTCTCGCCCGCTGTGAAATCGATTTCGCCGTAGAACGAGATACCGTGCACCCCTTCGGACGGATCGAGACGAATGGGCAGCGCTTCTTGTTTCCCTGTTCCGCGGGAAGTGTTGGAATTTATCCCTTTTTCTTGCTCTCAATGGGAGGAAATTAAGGGACTTGATTTCTTTTTGAAATCGTGACTTTCCGAGCTCCGTATAGTGTGCGATGGACAGAAAGATGTTGGTGTTTCAAATACTATAATATTGCCAGAGAACAATATTAGCTTTGCAACAGTAGCTCAATGAAGGAGCAAGAATTGCAATATTGGACTTGGTTATTTCAGCAAAGTGAACTGTGTAATTTCGATTTCAGGGGTAAGGAAGTATGGTCAGACAGTTAAAACTTCTTTAGGATACCATTTTAATAGAATATTATACTATTTCTGCAAATATTCTAGTATGAATTTAATTACTTAATACTCCACTGATATAAGCAAGTCTTCCACCCTTACTTTATGCCCAGACTTCATGAAAATTGGAGGAATCTTGGGTTTTGTTCTGCTAGATTATGCTAGATTAGATTCTAGCAGGGGGATTGCACCAAAAGGACTATCCTCTATACCCAACCAACCCCTGCAAGTTTCGAGTGTCATTTTGTAACACGAATCTATGCCCTCTGTTTAAAAGGGGTGCATGTGCGTATCGACCAGTTAGGGTGATGTAATACTTCAAAACGACAGGTGTTTCGAATAAATTACTGAATGATTTAGTATATTTTGGGATCTTAGGGGTGAAGTTTGAAGACCAAACGTATCAATTTTCAAACGAAAGAACAAATTCCGACGAAGAATGGAACAGAAATTCTTCAGCAATCCATGCACGCGATTGTCGCGTTTTTTCCACGAACAGAATGTCCCTTGATTAAGAAGGCCCAAGAGAAGGCCAGGTGTCCTCTGGTTCGCGTGTCACGCGTTTTCGTCATCCCTTTCCTTCTTCGACCGTCGGAAGGATAGAATGTCCGTGACGCGGGTGCGGAAGTGGACGGTTGTACGAGTCGGAAGTAGGTGGCGGAACTTGTGGCAGATGTTTCCATTAGGAATATCGCGGAATTCTTCAGCTCCTTTTACGCGACATGTCTCAGACGCGCCTTTTTATTCTAGAGGAGCCCAGGAACCAGCTTCATCACCCTCTTTCCTTTTTGTTCTTTCCTTCTTCTTCTTCTTCCTACCCTCCTCTGATATAGTTGAAAGCTGTTTCTCAAGCAGCTTGCAAATTCAATTGTGCCCTCTATTTTTTGTAGTGAAGTCCTTTTTTTGTTGAGCCATGCAAGATGCAAATTTCTTTATTGTTTCTTGAATAAGTTTTTGTGAGATGTGAAAGGGGTGGGTCGAGGAGAGCTTGTTCTTGTGAATCGAGAGTTCTGACTTGCTTATAATTAGGTAAATTAGTATTTTGAAGGAGATTGTCGAGGGATCGTACTTGTCTTCTATCTAAAGCTCAAGCAATCAACATTAAAAATTTGTTTCTTAACTTTATGAATAGTTCGAAGGCATAATCTTCGTCGTTGCCTGGTATTTTTCTTTTTTTGCCTCTTCGTTAGTTCGATGATCGCTTCTTCAGCCATGAAAACGATAGAACTTTATCATCGTCGTGGAATTGAGCACGAGCCATAACGCATCGAAGAAGCAAGAATCGTATTATATTGTACGCGTATCTGTTTATCCCGTGCACCCTCTTTAATGACGCAGGTACACGCAATGCAAACGCTGAAAAGTTCGGCACGAGCTACTGGTGAGAGACTGGTTTTCATGGCTGACGATTCCGGACAATGCACAAGCGTAACGTGCATGCGAACTTACGCACGGGATGTATTATGAACATAAGTGGCCGCGTACTTGCAATCTTCCTTTGGCAACCTCTGAATGCGTGCTGCTTTCGTAGCCACGTTATGTATGCTCTTTGTAACATGTGGACGATGGCACGATGAGATTAAATTTCAGTAGGTTTCTCAATTATTTTCTTTCCCGCACTTGCGTTTCCCAACAATGTCTGCTTCTATTTGCACGCGTAAGCGGAGGAACAGTTTTTACAAATCTCGATACACTTTCTGCATTGGACGCGCGCTAGAAATTAGTCGCCAGGGTAAAGTGACCCCACGTGAAACCTTAAAAACCAGTCGAGACCCCCGGCAGACCAAAAGCATGACCCGCAGGCTGGATAGATATTACAATAAATGGTACACCGAGCAAAGTTCGTACCACTAAGGGTCTTCTTCGCGTCTGACCAATGGAGCGTGTGTATTTCAGCCGTGGGTCGCAAAGAGACACGAAATGATTGAATTAGAGTAGGTTTACGGGAAACAAGTAAGTCACTTCGCGTTAAACAGAAGAGTGAACATCGAGCTGCAGTTATTTTTCGTCGTTATTTTCCTCAGACTATCTTAATTTTTTATTACTCGTGTTAATATCGCGGGTACGTTAGTTAACTTGCTCGGTTACCACAATGTCTATATTACTTAATCCCTAATCTGGTTCGATCGTGGACGCATTTACATTTTCCCATATTCCCGTGCCACCATAACGATTCAGTCTCACGCGTTTAATTAACGATATACAAAACGCACGGAAACCTTCCCTGCAAAAAGTGTACAAAGTTACAAGCATCATTAGTCAACACTCGTAGCCCAACAATGACACCAGACGAACCCAATACTTTGCGAACGCCATCGCGAGCCGAAATTCCCATTATCCTACGCCCGAGGAATCCGAAAATTACCGTTGATGATAGACCGTAGGACGACGGAGCGAAAAAGAGCGGAGGTCCGTCCCTAGAAAAATGCGAAGAATAGGGTCCTTTTCGGTCACGCGAATTATTCCTTTCGTGCGCGAGTGACAAGTGTTTCCTTTTTGTGCTTATCGTTATGCTCGAAAGTATGCGCAGGCAGATAATGCGAGGACCTCACACGCGATGTGTTAGAATTGGGGACCAAAATGGCAGAGATGCCAGATGTTCGAGCTAATCCTAATTAGCTTGCAAATCATACAATTTGGAAGCAAAATTCTTCCCCCTTCGTGTTATTAAAGATTCCTTCTAGGAAACTGAAGGGGTTGCACTGAAGGGGTTTACTGTACTCTCAGAACTGTACAGAAACTATGAAGCCCGATATTAGCAACGTTATACTAAGACTCCTCTAAGTTTCAGTCTGTACTCTCACTGCATCGTGTCACACGAGGAGTTCTCTCATTTTTCGGTGTATCTTCACGCTTCCGTGTGATGCGAAGGCTCTTGCGTCGACGATTCAGTCAAGGTACCGTCTCGTGGGCAGGTTCCCATAATTTCGAGACAACAATCTGAATGTACCGTATTGTATACGGTGCCTACCCGCAATTTCCAGACCGTGGTCCCAATTCGCGGCATTAAACCGTCAACGAAGACGCGCTCGTCAAGCCCAGCCTATCTCTTAACCTAGCCCAGCCTATCTCTTAACCTAGCCGTGGCATCCGCGGATTACAAGAGGCTTCCGGTCTACTCGCGATGGTCATTGTTGCACTGGGCAACGAGTGTGACGACCCGACAGCCTCGATCCGTTCTTTCCAGACGCCTCTCCTACTCCCACCGTGCGATTACTCTTTCTAAAACGTAATTTCATCGCTTCGAACGAGGCCACGTCCTATTCTGCCGCTTCTCGGTTCGTTTTTCTTTTTCCTCTCTTTTTTTTTTCCTTTATCCTCTTCAAACACCTATGAGTAATCGACTCGGAGGCCGATGTCGAGGAGGTTCAACAGGGCGCGGCACCTGCTCTCGCCTCCCCTGTCCCCCTTTATCCCGGTCGCCGCGCCATTCTGGTCTCACGGGACGAGATTTACTTTCGTTTGCACGCATTCAAACGATCTCTCACGGGCGATCGATATAATTTTCAGGTCAATGCGTTCGGCTCCGTGTCCGCGGACGGCCGGATCGTGATCTCGTTAGACTGTGAGATCCCCTTGGTATTTCCTCCACCCGCCGTGGTCGAACCCGGCGCGAAATGAAAGTCACTCGTGGAATGCTCGCCCCGTGTTTGCTCTTCTGACTCAGCTGGGATTTAGTTGGTAATTTCTCTTTTAACGATCGTTTCCGCGGGAGATTAGTCATCCGGTGCCAAGTTCCTCCGTAACAAATTCAGGTTGCACCGTAAATGGAAATTCGATGTTGACTAATAACATCGCGGTTAGGTCATCGTTTATTTTCGGATTTTAAAACAATACCGATTGTATCGTAGTTACGTTGACGCTTGGTTCAGAGTTTCCACTGGCAAACATTGCTGTTCAGAAAAGATTCTGCGATAGAACGAGAACTTAACGTTAGTCGATCCCCCCAAAAAATACATTCTTAATAGCAAATAATCAAAATTCTGAAAAGAGAAAGGTGTTAACGAGGATGCAACATCCTGGAGACTTACGAGAAAGCATCTTTTGCGCAAGTACTTCAAAGGGAGCCGATAGAATTATTGCGAGGTGTTCAATTTCCGAGAAGTTAGTCTGACTTGATAAGATAGCGCCGGTTAAGCCAGAAACAAACGGCCACGGTAAACTTTTGCCAACTACTGTACATTGTGACAATGGAAACGAAACGAATCGTACGGAAGCGAGTAACTAACGTTCGTCGTCAGCTCCGGGAGCAAGAATCCTATCTCTTTCTCTCTCCTTCGTTCGCGGATACCTCGTGTGCGTCCTACGGAACAGCTAACCACCACCCTGTGTGCATTATAGTACACTGGAACGTAGTTCACAGCCCTTTCGAACAGTTAGACGCGTGGTATTACAGAGGGAAGATCGGTGTGCGTGCACGCAACTCACGTGTCGGCAGGGAGGAAACGGGGGAGTGGGATCTAGGAAGAGACGCGAGCCTTGTGGATCACGTTCCTTCATGCTTCAGGTCCTCCGGAGAATTCTTTTATTTTCGCACCTTCCGCGCGGAAATTTGTATATAATTGAAATATTGAACGCGAGGAAGAAACCTATATTGTATAAAAAACAGATTCGAACAGTGCTTCTCGACTGTTATTGGTACAGAGATGCATTATTTAATTAATTCCATATTAAGGCTCGATTTTTATAGGGTCGTTTCATCCCTGAATTAAAAATTTCTCTGATGTACAAATCGTTTATATAGCTTCAATTTTTTATTTCGCTGAACGCTCATTAAGTATGATCATGCGATTTTCACATAGTTTGCAAGTACGTGAATAGTTCAACGACCTCCAGACGCAAGGTCGTTCAACGGATGTGTCCTTTTTTTTGCGTGAGAATCTGCCGCATATTTTGACGCGGCTGATTTTAATAGACGATTGTGTCTATCGAGGTTTGCGGTCCCAATTAACGTGTCTAAATATAACTAAGCAGTGGTTAAGTAATCGCAGCCGTGAACTGCATCGTTAAGGCTGGTATTAAAGAGCGCCTAGTACGGGGAACACTTTGGAAGTCGGTGCTGACAGGCAGGAAACAGTGTTGCAGATGTCCATTAACATTCCAGGGGGATCTATCTCGTTTAATGCGAATCGTGTCGCAATTAAGCACTCTATTTTTTTATTCAATCGCGCCAATTAGACGAATCTCGTTTCATCGTTGTTTCGTCCACATTTTAATACGAGCTTACTCTGATAGGAAATTAAAAATAAATTTCTATTACCTCAATGCATCTTTAAATTCTAAATTTTGACAAGAGCGTAACAATTGATGTTCACCTGATATTCATGCAATAAAAAGATATTTCTACATGGCATCTGGGTACACCTTGAAACGTGTCGCCGAACGAAGATTCCACTTATGGGGTACGGATTCTGCCACTAAACCGTGGGCGTTGCATTCTATTGTATCGAGGCGATATTCCTCTGTGCATAGCCGATTATTCATAAGGGAACACGACAACGGTACAACGGGGAAAAAACGCGATAGAATGAGAGATTAGTTATGATACTTTGCGTTAGCGCCGGGACGCATTTGTACCTGGTGAATCTGGGTTTTCGAGCATTCAAGACAGACTTCAAAAATGAAAAAAAGGATTATTTCTCCTGATGTAAGCATTTCAAACTTGTGAAACTGTGAACGAATTTAAAAATGGCAAAAAAGTACACGATACTCCATTAACGTCCTCGCCCTCCTCCATATGGCTCATCTCGTGGTTCGAATCATATCGATGACTGCAACGTGCCCAACTTAGAGCCTCTCCTCGAACATATGTCGCGAATGGAACAGCCGGATATTCTTTTGCACCGAATTGCCGCATTTTCGATGCTTCTTTCCTTTTCGTACGCGCGGGCTTCCATCGTCGTCGACTTTTTCTACCGTCCCTGTGGTGTGGTTCTGCTCGAAGACGGTCAGATGGTTCGTACGACCATCTACCATGGTGACAAGCAGGTGCGACCGTGTGTCACGTCATTTCGGCGACGCACTCCGGGACACATGGACTTTAGTGTCCTGTAGCCTGCTTCCTGCACCACTTTCTCATTTTCCGCGTGGTCGATTGGACGCGCAACTCCTGCGAGCCTTGCTACATCGCGAGAGGTTTATAACAACTTTGTTTCGATCGAACAATGTTACTTGATGAGAGAGCGTGAAAAAATGTACCTTGGTGCATCCGCAGGCAACGAAAGGTGTAATCGAAAGTCTTTTATATGGTAATTATCGCGTTATCGTACAATATGTGATCCTGCGTTGGGTTCATTATGGCTGTATGTAAATACCAATGTTCCCTCTATCGTGCAATCTTCATCGTACGAAGATTAATGCGTAGTAACGCGGTGTCGTAAAATTTCATGCTGGGTGGTCCTGGATGCGAACTGGACGAGGGCTTCAGGTCTGTTATTATGCCGAAATAAATTTAGGTTTGCCACTACGACCAGCAGAGTAGAATACTTGTGATTGTAGGGTTAATTGTATATTGAAATTTGATTCACTTTTTTTTTCTCTGGCTTACAGTTGATCGTCGAAATTTAAGATCGACAAGACGATACAGTGGACTGTTCGAGCGTTTTTTTTCGAACGTTCAGCGAACCCTTCATCACCATCGGCCGGTTTTATATTTAGACGTTTCACTTCTCGCCAGTCTGTCTTTTCGACGATGCTCATTCTTATTTCCGTGCGTGTTCCCTTTGATCGGAACGGAAACACGCAGAAACGCTTCTGTTTGGGATCGTATAAGAATCGTAAAGAACTCGGCCTGTTAATAAGCTTCGCGTGCAATCGCATCCCGTGTTTCACGCGGGATTTAAAAGGTCTTCGCTCCGTGCCTCGACGGACTCGAGCGTTGCAAAAGAAAAGCTACTGAGATCTTGTAATCCGCCATAAAATTTGAAGTATTTGCTAGGAATTTTCCCAATTTAATGCCAGAACACTTTTGTAGTCCTTGAAACTATAATATCCCCCAAGGTTGTTCGCTTCGATTCTATTTTAGACGCGATCCAAGAAAAAAACTTATTTCCTATGCTGAAGGCTGCCTATGAGGTAAAGATTTTTCATAGGGGATGATATATGAGGGAATTCTGGAATTCTCAGAAAAGATATCGATGGATAGAGTATAATTCTCGAGATGGCCTCGAGATGTTAATTCGTTTCGAGTGAACTACGTGCCATTGTTACCATATTACAGCAGTCGCTACCGTGGCGTTAATTAGCGTACAATTGAAAGATACCCAAGGATCGATATTTCTGAGCAATCCGTTCAATAATGTAAAACGATGTTATCTCGGACTCGTTCGAACGCATTCCTGGTAGTTCGTTAACGAGACCACGGCTGCCAGGGAAGTACTACCAATGAGAGAAGGAAGGCGAAAGTACTCTTCCTTACTACAGGAACGCACATCCTGCCCACGGGGTTTCTAATATTAAACCATTTATACGGCACACCTGCATTCTTGCTGACATATAAAAGTATCGCTTAATCATTTCAGGTGCAAAGAATAGTTCAATCACTTTGACCAAAATTAACAGATTAATTCGAAACATAAAAAAGAGCTCGCGTGCAACTATAACTTTTCAATGCCTTTTATGTATTTATAATTACTGGATATCGATCCTCTTTCGATTCACCGCGACATTAAAAAAAAAAAAAGAAGAAAAGAAACAGAATAGCATTCGCATGAATTATTCCAAAGGGGTTTATCAGGGGGCTTGTTAAGCTGTTAAAAGGAAGTCACTGCGAAGTAATAAGATTCACAGAAAAATGTTAGAACAATCGTTCATTCATTAGCAGTGAGAGATTGTTGAACGTGTACGAAGACACGATTTCCTGCAGTAGTGCATGTACCACTGGACAAGTATTTATAGTTTTCGACTTCTCGTCTGGCCGCTGCGCGACCGGAAACCGGCCGATTATATTTAGAAAAAGACTTGACTGAACGTAGAATAACAATTCTGCTCGCGTTTGCGGGGAGAATCGGCATTGCATAGCAGCCTCCCTCTACCGCGCGTTCGAACACACCTCTTCATCAACGATTCCACGCGTCGCCAATGAAAAACTATGATTTCGATGCGTCGATAGTGGACGAGCAATTATTTCATAGAATCGCTTCAATGGACTTTGATATCGACCAAAGGTTATTGCCCGTCCGAAGCTATGCGCTCAATCGTCGACTGTAACTTCTCGAACATTCATTCGATCACTCTTACAATCACCTTTGCATAGAGAATAAAAACTAAATGTAACTTACAAAATCCTCGTTCATTTCTAACTTGTATATTCAGATTTTTAATTACCGCGTTTCTTAGGTTCTTTCGATCTGCATATTTTCAATCCTCAATTCCTTCATCGTGCAATTTTCAAATTTCTTCCTTCCAATCTCGAATTCCCAGGCCAGTTTCATTTCCTGCGATCGCGTAAAAAAATAATGCAAACCGCTGCGGCAGCATTCAATTACCGATGTTCCACGTTCCAGCAGAAACGCGCGTCTGTTAATGAAAACTAAGAGTAAAATACAGTTATTAAAAAGGAAAAACAGAAGAAATGCGAGCTCGAGACTAGACTTAACCACGAAAGGGAAAGCATCGGCTAGAATTAGGTATCACCCGGCGGTGGTATGGTATTAAGGATGATGAGGCGACCGTTAACTATCTGGCTGCCGGGCCAGATGGTGTACAAGGCTGGTCTGATCCTGCCTCGGAGGAGAGGCCGCGTCAGGATCGGTGCAAGGTCACTTTTTGCAAGCGCGTTGACCTCGAAAAAGCCGGGAACAGCGGTGGCTGAAGATGGACCACCGGATGTGGATCATTGGCGATTTTCTTGGTACATCAGCCCAGACGTTTATTGCGCGATTAAAATCTTTTAACGGCCGACGAACGAGCCTGAGATACCCGACTCATTCAGACCTGAAGGGAAAAACGGCAGACCCTTCCTCGAGGACGAGCTTCCGGCGTAACTTCTTTCGGATTCCTTTCGAGGAAGTAGAAAGTTTTATCCGTGATTTATTAGTTTAATATCGTCGATAAAATCGACGTGGATGTTTTCGAGGGTGCAGGTACCAAACGTCTTCCTTCACGAGGGTTTAAACTTAAGGAAATGTTCGTACTGCTAACAGAGTTAACGTTTTAGAAACGAAAGATTCAATGAAAGAATCGCTGTCATTCGTGTACGAGCGATATGGTAGAGAAGCTAATTGCGACACGGTCAGTTGATATCCCATTCCGTACGTATGGTGGTTTCTGTTCCAAAGTAGAGACGTGGTTGGCTGTGAATTGTTCCGAGTATCGCGCAAGACTATCTATCCCCGTGGATCTCGCGCGTTGCGGCAAGTTTAGGGGATCGTTCGGCAAAAAGTTTAATTCATTTCGAAAGGCTCGCGGACCGTTTCGACGATCGTTTCGCAAAGGTTTCCGGCGCGCACACGCGTGTTACAATTTGGCGCGTCGGCGGCGTATCCGCGGGAGGAAACGGGAGGCCCCGTTTCTTCTTCGCGATTTTCACCTCGTAAGACCGGCTTCAGAAAGCGTGAAGCACCGGCGCGTTACGCCTCGTTGCTATCGATCGTCTAGTTATCCAATAGATGAAGAGCCTGTTGCGTTTTCCAGCGTCGTGCCATTTTTTCTTTTTTTCTTTTTTACCACCGCTGTGGAATCAATTATTACATACCCTCGCGGTAAAATCGTGCGCGCAGCGTGTAAAAACGCTGATGCATAGTAAACGAATTAAAATTCTTCGCTGCGAGTAAAAAGAGATTACGTACGAGGAGGTATTCATAAAGTCCCGTTTGCATTATAATTGTAAATCCCATATCGTTGGTAACGTTCGTACAAACGAGACGTAAAGTGGCTGATGAATATTAGCGGATTAAAAAGAGGCAACGGTTTGTGAAAGAAGAAATCGCCGGGTAACACATTGATGAACATTAGCTGAAGCAATTAAACAACCTGTTCCAGAGTACTCGAAGGGGAGGTTCCGTCGCATTATCGTGCTATTCTTTCGCAGCAGTCCTTTCTCATTCAGAGGTATGCACACCCGTCGAAAAAGAAAGGAAAAAAAAGGCTGATGAACACAAAAACCAGCAGAGGCAATTATAAAGGAACACGTGACCACGGTAAAACAAGAGTCCCGGCTAATAGCGTGTTTCCGGTTTACGGAGGTAGGCTACGTGGCAACGAGGTAGCGTTAGGTACCCCGCGTGGAAGGTAAAAACCGAGCCCTAATCAAGATCAAAGTCTGGGTAGGACAATCCTGATCATTTCGAGCGATGTTATGGTCGATTAGCGATTCATCTCAGGGAATTCCATCGCGACCAGAGAGATTGAATTCCTTCCAAAAGAATTCGAACGTTAATTTTCGAGGTGATAGTATTCGATATAATCTTCGAGAAGTGACAAATATTGATTTAATCGATAATTTATATTAAATACCAAGTCGATCATGGTAATCGATACAACAGATACACAGAAATTGAGAATAACTTTACTGTATTTTGCAAACGTAAAAAACAGCAAACGTCGACGCCAACGTTCGTCTCATCGGCGATCCGAGAAATAAATACGATATAATTTATAGCGGGCAGCGTGCAAGCAGCTGCACTTGCCGCGCTCATTATCGCTTAGGGGATACCCGTTCCTGGACGGTGTGTCACGCGAGGTGCATCGAACCAGCCGTCTAAAATAAATTCATCGCGCGTTGAGCCAACCGGATCGAAGATTTACAATCCACGGTCAACACCTACGACGAGGAAGACACGCGAGATACACATCCCGCTGACAATTCCTCGGGACTCTCCCACCTGTCCGTGTACCCCATTAAAACGGTCCCAGGGAGTGTTCTCCAACTTCTTCGCGCCCCGTGTCGCTCTCGAGGAACTCCCCAAACGTTGTACCCGACGTTGTTCCCTTAAGAACCTCGCGGACCATTAATCCAATGGGAGCGCCAAGCTACCATTCGCCTCGAGGACGTCCACGAAAGGTAAACAGGAGAGGACCATCGTCCCTTCGACACGCAGCGCAGCTGATCGGTGGGCGAGGCTCGAGCTTAAGACAAACAGAAAGAGATGTGGTCACGACACACGGGGGAAGAGACGAATCCTGCGGGTCGGGGAGGAAAAAGAGACAATGTTGTGGTACGTGTGCGTCCCGGGGACCAAGGAGGGGCGTAATGCCTTAGCAAAGCGGCTTGTTCCTCGCATTCCTTCTCGCGGTGCTTGTCGCGCGTTCTCCTCCGTGCATTATATACGGCTAAACTCGGTGGTCTCAGGTTCCTGAGAACCAAACCCCAGGCGAGAGGACTCATAACGGCCGTTGGTCCCATGCCGTATCCCGGCGCGCCTTCTCTACGAGCTCGCCCAGGCTAAATAGAGTCCAACGTGTGCCCGTCGTCTTTCACCGATTCCCTTTTATTATATTCCTGGCCTACGGAGTGCCGAGCACCTAAGCTGCTCTTTCGTTGTTACGTCACGGTGTCGAGTTACCCACGTTTCACGTTTTCAAGCTACCTTTTACTCGTTCTTTCGGATTCCTCTCCTGGCTGGGTATTGGATACTGCTACCAAGTACCAAGCGATGGTTACTGGGTAGTCGACGTAGCCAGCGTCGAACATCGAACAGTTGGGCTATGGAACAGACTGTGTTAAGCATCGACGATCGAACACGAATGGTGAATGCTAAACGTTGAACAGGATACGTTACCTGGTACTAATTAAAAGTTTAAAGCATATGGACATATAAAATGGTCGATGTAACGTATCGTGTACTATGCACGAAATGGTTAAGCTTCGCGTCTCATTTGTACGCCCAATAGGGTGGATGTGGGATGTGGGTGGATTAAGATAAGTAGCTCTCGCGTTCTAGGGGCGTATGCAAATCGCCACGAGTGGGCTACATAATTCTGAATGACTACGTTTTTTCCCGATACTTCCCGGAGAGTCAAGTTCACAGACAGTCAGATGATTCATCTACACGTGACTCTTACGTTTCACCCAGTTGCGACAGGATTCTCGCGGTATTACACAAAAGCTCTTAATCTCTCAGTTCATCGATCTAAAAGCTATCTGCTGTTTTTAAAAAGGCTCTCTCGATGGAACCAGAAACGTGGAACAATTTTAGGCGCAGCAATCCCAGTGGGCAGGATCTGATAAGTCTCAAGAGTCGCAGCTCACTCAAGGATAAGGAAGGACGTGATTGCTCGTTAAAGCATTGTTCCCTGATGACGATGAGCCAGCGAACTGGCTGAACGAGTGTCCTCTGGCGGGTTTGAAGAAAAATCGATAATGTCGATGGACGCGTGTACCAATCGACGCGAGGGAGTACGGATTGAAGGAAACTGAGTCCCGCGGATAGAAGAGATGCTCGTCAAGAAAGAGTAGAATGAAAGGAGCGATGTGTATTATGTTTCGTTGGCAAGTTTCCCTGGTGGTCCACCTGTCAGCGTAGCACCTGCCTTCGTGACCACTTAATGCCAACGTTAATGACCATCCATGGATCGTTGACTGCGCGACATGTGGGCAGTAACGTGGAATGCGATTTATTCACTGTACTAATATCGCGGGCCTCGATGTTTCCCCCTTGTTTGTCTTTCTTTTTTTCTCTCCAACGATAATTAGCCAGGCGGGACAAGCCAATCGATTCGCCTCCAATTGAGCAATTAACGGGGGACCCGTCGAGCTTTAACGGGTGGTCATTTTTTGCTGGCATCGCGTTGAACTGAGAGAAATTTTGGTGTTCAAATTTTTTAGGTGACCGTGATGTTCTCGCGGAGTTTAATTGGTTCGAGTTATTAGCGGTCGGAAGTGGAATGAAGTAATTAAGAATCGATGACGATCCTGTTCTCTCGCCTAAGAGGCCATTGGCACTGTACGAATCAGTCCTCCGTGATGTGCGTTTAAAGGTCGTTCACATGACCCCTGCCACCTTCCATGGGAATCCCATTTTACGGTTCTGCCAGTTTTCTTCGGCGCATTGATTTGTTCCGTGAAAACAATGGGCCCCGTGAAAGCAAATCGCGTTACCTTCTAAAACGCAGCCGCTATCTCATCTTTATACATTCCAATCGTTCTTCAAACATTCACCGCCGAATATTTATTCCGCGGGCTGGTATCGTGACGTATTTCTACCCACATGGTTACTCCATAGATAATTCGCTTCCACTCTGCATCTCGAGCTATTTACTCAAGAAGCAAATCTCTCATACGTACAATTTAATTAATTAATCTTCCAGCACTCTAATTTTCAATTTCAAATGTAATTAAATTTACCATTAAAAGTGCGACATTACAAGTATCAAAAATTATAAGTCGAATATGCTTAAAATTTAACGTTTATAATCTCAATATTTATTAAGATTAATGTTTCGTCTCGAGCGTTTGGTAAAAAGAAAATGATTTTCATTTACAGATGCGACTGTGATCACAAGCGACGGTCTGCAAGGCTACGACCCCCAGTTCATGGTCGGCTGTTACTTTCCCGCGGAATTCCAGGGTGAATTCGTGGCACAGGTGAGCGGAAAGGAAGTCAGCGACACGAGCAACGAGCCCATTCAATACTCCACCATCAACATCACGTTCAACGCGATCCCTGCGTGGGGCTACTGCTACAGGAGGGTTGGCGATAACGTGTTGCTAATGGGCAGGTGGGTCGAGGTTCAAAAATCACCGAATAATTCGCTCCAACCGCAACTAGTCGCGACTCGCCCCTCTTCAACGATCCTATTCCATCCATTTCCGGTAGCCGTTGACCCTAACGCGATAAAGCTAACCACCGCTCATCCAAATCTATTTCACTACCAGTAGCCATGAATTTGACTCAGTTAATTCGTGTCTTCTAATTATCAAAGTGGAATGCGTTGAAGTAGAATTGAAACAATAGTTCCATCATATTTTTAATAGCTCGAGGATGGTGGAAATGAATTTGGAGAGACGGATTTACATTTGATTTGCAAGTGGACGGGGTTCTATAAAGAGTCGGGTCGCAAACCAAATCCGTAACTAAGTTACGGAGTGCACGCTTACTTAACGCATCCTTAGGGATGCCCCGACGTCTGCAGTGTGTCTGGGATGGAAATAGACCTGGCTCCAGACAGTGCCGGTCGCACTTTCTTCCTTCGCTACTAACGGTGTTCATAACTTGTACACGGGACACGCTTAGAAATGCATATACAATAATTCCAATGATCCAGCCATTTAAAGCCTGTGATACTGAAGTGGAGAGGCGGTACTGCATTCTCTGCTTGGTACCAGTTTCAGTTATCACTGGAGATTGTGCTATCTCTATTTTTAAGGGATTATATTATTCAGTATTCAGTTGGCGATAATTCCAGATTAATAAGACGTTATGTTTTACAATAATTTATATGAATTCTGCTTTTACTTGTTGTTATTGGTTGGCTATCAGTACCACAGAGTTAATGATAAAGTACACTTGCTTCCTGTTCGAAATCCTGCCTAATCGATAAATGAAATTGATAATTGATCTATATTTGTTCTCAGATACGGTGATAGCGACTGCATACGATGCTTCCGGTTGTTAAGGAGATCGCGCAACGTTATAGAGGTGTTCTCGGACGATCTGAACAGTGAACAGACGACCTGTTACACCACGGAGAGTACAGCTTTGGCCTCTTGTGATAAATTGAACTCTACGTCGATCTTGTATCGTGAGTGAAGCAATATTTCCCTCTTCTCTTAAAAGAAATGTTACATTTACTAAGTTTGCGCACGAATATACTGGAAGACACGCTTTAATTTAAATTTAGAAGTATTCTAAAATTGGTTTACGTTGCACAGGTACCAAAGAGATCGGCAATGTTCCTATCAGAAACGAGTATTGCCCAATAACTGGCCAGTTCCATTTCAAATACAGCCTTAATAATGGATCCGAGAACGCCATTGAATGCAACAGCTATTCATCTTCGTTCAGCAACTGCCACGACGGCTCTGTTTTGAGACTACACTTCAATCGTTGCTCCTTTGAGTCTCACAGTAATTTAGCTCATCGTTTTATTTTTTCACCGCTCGCCAACTGAACACGTCGAAGCGTAAAACTAATCCGTCGCCGTTAAATCTTTCAGCGAATCTCACGTTCAATTGCTTGGGCAACTGGCCGGGCCCGAATGGATCTACTTATTTTGCCCTGATGGAAAATTGCGCGAATTGCGACGGCAGGCCACAATACAGATGCGGGGTAAGCCGGGAATAATCGTTCTGGCATCGATACCGATACCAAAAGAACGCACAAGTTATTCTTAAATGTCGAGACGTAAAGACCTCGTTATTGAGCTGCGAGAGCATAAAGTGTTCCGTTCCTTTCAGTTGTTTCACGTTGACAATTTAAAGGGAAAGACGTACATGGCACTCAGCAGCGATTCCAGTTGTACAAAGAATTTAGACAATTCCACTAGTGGATACGAGACACTAGTACTCAGTAAAATTCCCAGCCAAAAAAAGATGCCAACTTATGTGAAGACTCATGTGGCAACGTTCGTATAGATACACGTTTTCTTTTTTTTTCCTGTTGGATTTTTTTATTTAAATGTAACGTGATTTTTTTTAATGAAACGTAGATTTCCGAAATGGGCGCAAGGTCTATGGGAAGAGTCACTTATCGTCAATGGTACAATGACTTTCACCGATCTCAATGGCTATAATAGTTACACGTTCATTACCGTGGACTCGAACGAAGAGACTGGCCGCTATATCGTTTATTCCAAAGATCAATGGTAAGCCGAGATATTGATCAAAGTATTATTCAGAAAGTTCTTTCACACTTACGTCTCTAGAAACAAATGTATTTTCAGTGAACAAGCAGCTTATGTGTGTTTAATGATGAGGCAACGAAGTGAAAACGTTCTAGAATTCACGATAGGTACATTTTCTTTTTTTTTCTTTATATTGATAATTGAAAATGCGAAACTGTTATACATAGAACAGATCAATGAATGGAACGGTTCGTAAATCGTATGAAATTTTTCACAAATATTGATTGAACGATACATTTTCGTACAGGAATGGCACTAAACCCAGTTTATCAACCCTACCTGTGCGATGATGTTAATTTAGATAAGCCAGTTTGGATGACACAAGCGCGTAAGTCGATTAAAGACGTTTATGTAAACTGTAGTATACGGAAAGAAGATCATATTGCACGGGTTATTTACAAAATTAGGTATCGAACGCGTGGTGGAGTCGCCTTGTCCAATTACTGGTCAATATACGGGGATGATAACTGATTTATCGGGAATGTGCGCTGAGTTAAGCAGCAATTGCAACACCCGGGAAATAATGTACTTCAAAGTCAGCGACTGCGAGTCTGGAGAGCTTTATGAAGGTAAAATTGAATAAAATTTACTTCATCTTATTCAAATTTAGAGAATTAAAGATATGTTGATGCATTCATTTCAGAACGGACATACTTATGTCTAGGACAGTGGGAGGAGAAGGGTGTCATGTACACTTACACGATGAGAAACGACACTGGCACCAACGAGTGTTTCGTTGGCTTAATCGTAAACGACGAGGAAATTTATATCAAGGAGGCTGGAGATCATTGCATTAGAAATATTGATCCTAAAAGGGAAGGAATGCGTCTGTATAAGAAGGGTAAGCCTCTGAATTGGTGATCAATAAACCGGCAAAGCCTGTACGGGATTTCGGGAAACGTTAAGCGTATACATCTCATTTGTATTTATAATAACATGAGTTTATGTACAAACATCCACCCTTCTCCGATCTAACGTATAAGTGTATATTTGATAGCTGAATGTATTTAAACAGGTCAGTGTTATGGAAATTCGCCAAGTCCCGCGCCAACGCCGATGAAACCCGTTCCTCATAATCCAATAATGAGAATTGCGACAACTCCGCGATCAAGGGTATCAGGTAAAAATAATACTACAAGTTTCACGTATTGACAATGCGTATAATTCTGTCGTGATACGGATACAAAGACATTAGACAAACATCTTCTAATTCTAATATTTTATAATATTACTAATTAAGTTTCTTCTAATCACAGGTACCACCAGCATATCGGGAAACAATATTCCATCGTTCGCTTCAAGCACGACAGTCGCATCCTACAGTTTCATAATATTCGTAACAGCGAACACGTTTCTGAGAAATATTTATGCGCATGTTTGAACACCAACATCGTCCAATACCGTGATGAGTAACGACTAAAACTAGTGAATGAATACCAATATGGAACATTAAAGGGAAGTACATATTGTTAACTCGAGGCCGAATCCTAAAGAAATTTTTTGATCCTCTCAGGATAAAGCTAAACGATCGATAAAGTGAATAGAATGCACGCGACATGTTTTAAAGAGCGACTATATGATTACAGAATGACCGAATCAGGGAAATGTGAAAGTATTCAAATACTTCTTTTCATCGGACTTAATTCTAATACGAATATTTCACTTATAACGAAGACTATCATATAATTTTACTTTGCATTTCGAGGATATTTTTTGATCGAACATTTTTGTAGATAAACAGATACTTACTGTACGTTACACTTCCACCAAACACTGCCTTGTAAGATACAAATAATAGTAAACTTGGGAACTGTATGTCGCTAGGAGAATCCAAAGAAATTCACGTACAATATCCTCTTCCATATTTGTTCAGTTTTCTATTAAATCGATCCGATAGAGGCGAGCCACTGTTGTTAATTAAAATCAATGAGACTGACTGAACTAACAACGCTGTACAGAATGGTTCACTACATAAGGATTGCTGAAATACGGTGCATGGACTATGAAGATAAGGATCTGCTAGGAGCTGCAATACTTACTTATAGCTCCGGATAGTTTTCCTTATGCGTTATGACATTAAACTTATCAAATGCTTGCAGACACACGCATGATGTGTAACGACTCTGCACATTTGCACAATAATCCATACACCTTATCAGTGGTCCGAATACAATAGAGCGAAATATATATTTTTCTCAAATTTGTACTTAAAGGGACAAAGTTTTTACCATAGCACTTCGATGAGAACCACAAACTTAAAGCAATATGCGAGATAATCAATTTTTATACCCTGTGATCTATCAAAAGAGATTTTTAAGAGCGAACAATAAATTTTATACGATTTTTAATAGCATCGAATATAGAATTGTTGAATGGAATTTAGCATCGATTTTTAGATTTAGCGCGGAACAAGTGTCGTACTTGTACCTATAATATAGGATTTCTTCTTTTAGAACAAATATCGTGTGAAGTGATTTTACACTTTTTTTACAAAATGCTTTTATATACCATTCGTTTTTATATTTATATAGAAATGTATATACGCATATATTTATAAAATTAACTATGTCATAATCTATTAATGTATAGAGTCGACGGAATAGCAGTATTTACAGTGTAGATAGTACTATTCCGCTAATACTGTGTATAGAATTACAATAAGTCCATCAGATGCCAAACTACTAACTCCACTTTTAGCCAGTCTTTCTATTATTTGTTTGTCTGTAGCTGAAAAAGCACATTCTCGATACTTAACGTTTTCTCATCTTGACATCTGAAAGGCTTGTGTGTACATTAAAATGAAAATTTGCTGCAGTGAAATCCTGCGAATGTACATCGACGTGCATTTTTAGTTCTTTCAGAATATTTATTTGTTAGCTCTATTGTGATTAACATTCTACTTATTGCTAATCGGGCAAATAGTTCTTCTGTTAATTGAAAATATTAAAAGAGGTACATCTTGTATAAAAACAATTGTATCGATTATCATCTGAACGTAAATACAAAAGTAAGCAATTTTCAGTCCAATTTATTATCACCAACAAACAACGCGACTGTTAATTACAAGAACATTCAATTCCTCTATCAATCATTCTGCTATTAATTTTCAAAATTCTTCTGTATACAAATGACTTCGCAAAATGGTTAGTTAGTTTCTTTTAAAAGAAATGAAATAACTGAGTTCGAGTCAATTTTTGCGTACACGTGTTTATTTTTCCAAAAAAATTACAAATCTGAGAACGGCACAACTATTATGACTAACAGCGCCATCTCTTGAAATAACACGCAAACTAAGTTTAGAGTAAACGTTAAGAGATGGCGCCACTAGTTCTCGAGAGTTTACTTCACTGTCGGTAACGATGTGCGAACAGTTTGAGCACTTTTCACAGAGATGGCGCCACCAGTCCTCGAGAGTTTACTTCACTGTCGATAACGATGTGCGAACAGTTTGAGCACTTTTCACAGATATGGCGCCACCAGTCCTCGAGAGTTTACTTCGCTGCCGGTAACGATGTGCGATCAGTTTGAGCACTTTTCGCAGAGATGGCACCACAAGTCATATTTAAATATTTTCAAATGATGTATTAAAAATGTGTGATTAAAATTTTGTGAAGATGATTGATTTTTATTCGAACTCGCAATACGATACAAAATATAAATCTTTAAGCTTTTAATATACAAAAATAATGAATTCTCCTTACATTATACGATGCTTATTTTGTACTACATCTACACTGATATTTATTATAAAGTTTTCGAGACGTACATTCGCGTGTTTAGAATACGAAATGAATCACTTAGACGTATTTAAGTTATTACGTTCATAAACCTGAATAGCTTCTTTACGATCGGTACCCCATTTGTACTTATTCTCACCAGATTTGCTTACAACGCGATGGCATGGCACCAAATAACCAACA